>NW_027555847.1:128270966-130750966 GCF_003287225.1 Phascolarctos cinereus | reverse complement strand
GGTCTATGAGTGACCACAAGTACTCTTTTCTGTCTTAGAACTGTGAGGAGGATTTTCTCTGTACAGCCACTACAAGCTCCACCATGCCAGCATTCCTCCTCACCCCAGGACCACCCCTCAGAACTGTGATCCAAATCCAAGCATGGGCAAAGCAAGAGATTTCTGCCTCTGCACTGGCAAAGAGATCCCTGCAATATCCCTCTGATCAGCCACCCGATTCCCCCTCAGTCTTTGGGCCAGAAGCTCAGGAGGCAGCCCCAATGCTCGTGAACTGGGGCTGAGACCTAGCTTCTCTCTCACTGCAGAAACCGACTTTTTCCACTGACCTTCTCTCCCAGCCCGGAGTGATATACCTTTCCAATCAACCATCCAGGTTGTCTTGGGCTGGAAATTTGTTTCACTCTGTCTTTTTGTGGGTTCTGCCGCTTTAGAATTTGTTCAGAGCCATTCTTTATAGATATTTGGAGGGGTTTGGGGGAGAGCTCAAGCAAGGCACTGCTTTCACTCTGCCATCTTGGCTCTGCCCCCTCAAATGAGCTTCCTCAACTGGGAGTTTCCTATACCAACAAATTAATTCAGTCCATTAGACTGTAAGCTCTGTGAGGGCAGGGATTAGCTTTTGCCTTTTTTGTATTTCCAACATTTAACATAGTGCCTGGCACATTGTAAGCGCTTAATAAATATTTATTGATTTTTGATTGATTTGATTGATTGATTCTCTATTTTATTAGTATCTTTTTTTTTAAATGATAACTAGGTGGTACAGTAGATAGAGTGCTGGGCCTTGAGTCAGGAAAACTCATCTTCCTGAATTCAGACCTGGCCTCAGATACTTACTAGCTGTGTGACCTTGGGCAAGTCATTTAACCCTGTTTGCCTCCATTTCCTCCTCTATAAAATGAGCTGGAGAAGGAAATGGCAAACCACTCCAGTATCTCTGCCAAGAAAACCCAAAATGGGGTCACTTTGTTTGTTTTTGTATTTGTATTTACATTTGTATTTGTTTTTATATTGCCTGCATTTCTGAATTTATACCCAAAGAGGCATCTCTTGTAACAGGTTTTTAAAGAGACAAAAAAGCACTTTAGCAAAACAAGCAACCCTATCTGAATGTATCTTCTACATCCACTGTCCTCCCCCTCTGAAAAAAGGTGAGCCTTGTGTGGTTTTTCGATTCTTCTCTGTGGCCAAGGATAATCGTTAGAATTATTTTCTGTTGGTAACTGGTGTTTCTCTAGTGCTTGCTGTAAGGATTACAAAGTTCTTGTTTCACACCAGTCCTCTAAGGTAGGTACTTAAAGTATTGTTGTCCTCATTATTACAAATGAGGAACCCAAGTTCCAGAGAGAAGTTCCTTGTGCAGAGACATATAGTTAATGTTGCAGCTAGGAGTCAAACTCGGATCCATGGTACCTGATTCCACAGCTGGGGCTCTTCCTACTACATAAAATTTACATATTTTAACTTAACTTTCTAAATACAAATTTGGTACTCTTATTTATTTTCCAATACCTGCCAGGACCTTTCTTAATTCAGAACAAAGATGATGTCTGATAAGTGGCTTGTTGAAATCCATTTCCTCCTTCCGGGCTCACCTTAAATGCCACATTCTCCTTCAAGTCAAGATGGATTCATCTTCCCTCCCATCTACCATATAAGTAATCTCTTTCTCTTGTTCTCTTCACCTTTTTACTTTTAATATTTATTTTTTTTAAATTTTGAATTCCAAATTATCTCCCTCCCATCCTTCCCCCACTCATTGAGAAGGCAAGCAGTATATCAATTATACATGTAAAGTCATGTAAAACCTATTTCCATATTGACCATATTGCAAAAAAAGAAAGGAAGCAAGCAAGCAAGAAAAAAGAGAAATAAAGTAAAAAATAAGCTTCAAACTGTATTCAGCATTCATCAGTTCTCTTTCTGAAGATGGATAGTATCTTTCATTATGAGGCCTTTGGAATTGTCTTGGATCATTGTATTGAGCATAATAGCTAAGTATTTTACAATTGATCATCATTACAATATTGCTATTACTGTATACAGTGTTCTCCTTGTTCTGCTCACTTCACTTTGCCTCAGTTCATATAAGTCTTCCCAGGTTTTTCTGAAACCATCCTGCTCATCATTTCTTATAGTGCAATAGTATTCCATCACAATCATATACACAACTTTTTCAGCCATTCCCCAATTGATAGGCATCCCCTCAATTTCCCATTCTTTGCCAACACAAAAATGGCTACAATAAATATTTTTGTACATGTGGGTCCTTTTCCTTTTTTCTGATCCCTTTGGAATACAAACCCAGTAGAGGTATTGCTGGGTCAGAGAGTATGCACAGTTTTATAGCCCTTTGGGCCTAGTTCCAAATTGTTCTCTAGAATGGTTAGGCCAGTTCATCTCATTCTCTTCGATAACACTTTGCTTATGCTTCTCTTATTAATGCAGTTTTACCTAAAGTGCTGGCTGTGTAAAGGACTGTGCTAGGTGCTGGGGGGATACAAAAATGGGGAAACAAGGGAGCTTCCATTGTACAAGGTAGGACACAAAAGACATGTCAAAAGTGCAAAGATGACCTAGCCTGTGATGCAGAGGTAACAGAACTCAAAGAGATGATCTGGGGACCTATAAGGAGGGAGAGATCATGCCCTGCTGGGGAAATCAGGGCAGGCAGCCAGAGGAGGTGGCATTGGAACTGAGCCTTGAAGGAACAGTAGGGTTTCATAGGTTTGGATGAGAAGGAAAGAGGATGCAAACATGGCAGATGTCTGCCATCATTTCACACTGGTGAAGGAAGGCAGAACATGCTCATGCAACAGATCACAGACCTATTTGCCCAATGTGTGCAGTGCGTGACGAGATGTAGTGTGCGATGAGCCTGGAAAGACTGAGTTAATTAGAAAGATTATTTTGTCAGTTCTGTGAAGGGTGGATTGGAGAGGGGGGAGGCTCGGCAAGGAGAGCAGTGTTTACTTATCTCCCTTTGTCATGGATCACAGTTCCTTGTGCCTGGGTTTTAACCTTTCCTTGTAGACTGTGAGCTCCCTGAGGACTAGAACTGAGTCTGTTTCTGTTTCTGGTATAGCACCAAGCATGGGTTCCTGCAGAGAGTAGGTATTTAAGTCATTGAATGAATGAATGAATGAACAAGGAAGAGAAATGTACCATGGAAATATTATTAATAGAAGTTTTCTCAAAGGAAGAAATATCTGAAGCGTGAGGGGAAAGTATGCCTTTTGCCATAGGGTTATGTTGAAGCAAAAAGCACTTATTACATGCCTCCTGTATGTACTCTAAGAGGCCACTTGTGTCCTAGGATCTTGTCAAATACTCCCAAAATAGGCTCTTCCCAAAGGAAGTGCACAGAAAATTCTGTGATGGATTAACTGATTGCAGAAGGGAGGTTATAGGGCCCCTCCAGTTGGACTTGATTATACAAACATAATTATTCTCTACTCGTATAGGGTGTTTTGGCAAATCAAGGCTTGATTAGGTCATGTCTGAAGAATTCAGCTGGAACTCTGTAGGGTTTTATTTCCCCCCTCAGGTGAGGAAATTAGTTTCACCCCCATATGTTTCTGAAACATAAACATTGGTTTCCCAGACCTCCAGAACAGAATCCTGGATTGTTTTATGCACTCATCTCTTGGTGACTTATTATAGTGAAATGTCAGCACAATTGTAAAATGCATCTCTGGGACTACCCCACAGGAAGCTCATTCATTGATTGATTGATTCAATCAACAAACATTTATGAAATAATTGCCTTGTGCAAAGAACTATGCTGGGTGCCCTGGATGGGATAATATAGTCTGGTCCCTGCGGGACTTGTAGACTGGTAGGGGGAAGGAGGAGAATGAAATACAATTACAGATAATCATGATCCCAAATAAAATATCCTAAACACATGAGAGGCAGAAAACAAAGGATTATAGCCACATGAGTGTGCTGGTAAATGTTTAACAACCAGATCTCAAAAAAATTTAGGCTTAATCATCATCATTAACTAGTCCATTAATACAAAGTGAATAAATCAGGCCTTGATTTGTAGATTTTGCTGATTTTCAAAATGTAAATGCTCACAATGAAAATTCACCAATTGACTCTCCTGAGTCAGCTCCTGCACACCCCTGTTGCGGGTGTATGGAGGGATCGAGGAATCACTCTGGGGCTTGCTGTCCTCATCTAAATCAAAATGAGGGGATTGGACCAGTTGCTTTTAAGTCCCTTCTGGCTCTAAATCATAGGCTGGTTTTGATTCTGGAGAGACATTAGGGGAGGGGGCTTGAAGGGCCTTATGAAGGCAGGTGTTATCACTCTCCTTCCACTCTAGCTTGGTGAAACTTTGCTCCTTTGCCACTTTGGCCAGTGTGACCTGAGTGTCTACTAGACTTGGACTGTAAGGATAGCACGTAAATATTTCCAACATGCTCTTTTTTAAAAATACACTCCACAGTTTAAAATAATTATAAAAGAGTAAGTATTGGGTTCTTCCAAAGCTTTTGATTTTGCAGATGTGGTGTAAGAGACTAATTTTTCCCTTCTTGAAAGCCGTCATAAAAATAAATGCACACTACAAATGTATTTACTTTGGCTCTTCAGTATTGTATGATTTTATCTGTCTGCTGACATTGGATCATAGGATCATCGATTTGGAGGGAGAAGGACCCTCAGAAGCCGTCTAGTCTAAATGTCATAGCTAAATAAAGTAAGACATAGAAAAGACAAGTGAATTGTCCAGGGTCTTACAACCAGAAGAATTTGAGGCAGATTTGTACCCAGGTCTTCCTGACTACAAGCCAGATCACAACCTTCCCTATGTGCCTTGGAAAATAGTTTCGTGAGTTGTTGTGGCAGAAAGAAAAAGGAAGGAAAGAAGGTAGGAGGGAAGGAAGGAAGGAAGGAAGGAAGGAAGGAAGGAAGGAAGGAAGGAAGGAAGGAAGGAAGGAAGGAAGGAAGGAAGGGAGGGAGGGAGGGAGGGAGGAGGGAGGAAGGAAGGAAGGAAGGAAGGAAGGAAGGAGGAAGGAAGGAAGGAAGGAAGGAAGGAAGGAAGGAAGGAAGGAAGGAGGGAGGGAGGGAGGGAGGGAGGGAGGGAGGAGGAAGGAAGGAAGATAGGAAGGAAGGAAGGGAGGAAGGAAGGAAGGAAGGAAGGAAGGAAGGAAGATAGGAAGGAAGGAAGGAAGGAAGGAAGGAAGGAAGGAAGGAAGGAAGGGAGGGAGGGAAGGAGGGAGGGAGCGAGGAAGGAAGGGAGGGAGGGAGGAAGGAAGGGAGGAAGGGAGGAAGGGAGGGAGGGAGGGAGGAGGGAGGGAGGGAGGAGGGAGAGAGAGAAAGAGAGAGAGAGAAAGAAAAAGAAAGAAAGAGAAAAAGAAAGACTGGCCAGTTGTCTGAGATTGAGCCTCTCTGGCCTTGAGCAAGTCACTTTCCCGGCCTCCTTAAACATTCCCTCCACTAATCTTAGTCCTGACCTTTAGAGCCTCACAGAACAAGTGTGTCCATTTTCTTTATAATAGCCTTCAGATGCTTGAAGACAGGAATCATATCCCTTCTAATCTTCTCCTTTGCATTGTTGCATCAGTGACCCTCTCTTAGCCTGCCACAGCCCTGCTCATCTCCTCCATGAAGCCTTCTCAGAGCATTCTACCTCCCATCTGTGTTGATTGTTGTCCTTTGTGCTCAAAGAGGACCAAAATGATATCACTATGTTGGGATCAAGGTACACTCCATCCGACTGTGGCTAATCAGACTGATACAAGCTTGGAAGGCTCTACCACAGGTTGGGCACAAATAGCCCATGATGTCTCTAAATTTGTGCATCTCATGTTTGTTTTGAGCTACTACAATTCTGCTTTGCTCATAGAGCACTGCGCCATCTTTGATGTGGGCGTGCCACACTGGAAAGTCCTGTGCCAGTGTCTCCCATGTTTCACAATCGATTCCAAAGTTCTATCTGTGTACCTGCCCCATGGAGGTATGGATAGGGAAAAAGTTGTGGCTCTTCCCTTATCCTAAAATTCTCTCCTTGTCACTTACACCCTAATTGGAGGAGGGATGAGGATCCAGAATTGCTGCAGAAGTGGTCATTTGCCTGCTAAGAGAGACACAAAGATCTGCCACCTTTGCTAGGGTGAATATTTTCTCTTCCTTGGTGTCTTCCTTCACCTCCACTAAGTTAACTCAGCAGTGTTCAAGGTTATGGGGCAAGTTTATTGTCCTGGATATCTAGAAAGCCCTTGAAGGCATCTGTCTGTGGTAACTGTGAGTTCCATTGTGTAATGTGAAAGATGACTAGAAGAGAATCAACTATTCTCAAAAAACACACAGCCAGCATCACCATCCACTTTGATCCACTTGACAAAGGCAGATTTTTTATCTAGTTAAAACAGTCATTAAAAAAAAACCCTCTTGGCGGTAGTTGGGGGGGATGGTAACAGGGAAGAGGAGACATTTGGGGAGGGGAGGGAGCAGGATGTAATTTCCTGGCTTCTTCTTAGGCTTGGCAGGATCAGGGAATTTCTGCAAAAATAAAAATGTCTGGGGAAGAAACGGTACATGACAATCAAGATTTGACAATTTGATAAACAAGTGAAGCCTGTACCTCCTCCCCATCTGCTCTTTACGGAGATGGTTGGGGTGGGCTGTGAGTAGCAGAGGCCGAGGAAATCCTCTCTTTTCCTGTAGTATTGTGCAATGCAAAGAATGCTGCTTCTGGAATCCAAGGAAGTGAGCCTGAGTCCTAGCCCTTGCTGTTTGCTATCATCATGACCTTAGAAAAGTCACTTAACCTCTCAGGGCCTCAGTTTCCTCACCTGCAAAAAGGGTAGACTGAACTAGATGATCCCTAAGTTCTCTTCGAGGTTCTAAACCCTGTGATGTAGGTTCTAGTCCTGGCTCTGACACTTGCTAGCTGGTGTGACCTTGGGACATTCACTTCGACCTCTCTTGACAGTTAGTTCCTTATCTGGAAAAAAAGCAGGTGGGCCTATATGTCCTGCAAGGTCCCTTCTTCCTCTAGATCTGTGATCTGTTTTAAAGGCCTGAGAACTGGAAGGGATCTGCCTTGTTGGATAAGGCTCAGGTGGTTTAGAGAAGTGGCGTACATTCACATTGGCCTCCATCCTAAATTTATAGTACTCGTCTCTTAATTTTTCATTGTTGTTTTCAGTCATATTCAACTCATTGTGACCCCAATTTGGGATTTTCTTGGCAGAGATAATGGAGCAGTTTGCCATTTCCTTCTTCTGCTCATTTTACAGGCAAAGAAACTGAGGCAAAAAAAGGGTCAAGTGACTTGCTCAGGGTCACACAGCTAGCAAGTGTCTGAGGCCAGAGTTGAACTCAGGAAGATGAGTCTTCCTAACTCCAGGCCCCATAATTTTTTATAGCACTCATTATTTTTACACAACCACTACTATCCAAATCTTTCTTTTTTCTTTCACAGAGATTTGTTAATGTAAATAAAAAGTTCCATGATATGCCTTGGGGAGATGCAAACAGTCCTGTGTAGCCGTGGATTTGAGATGTGTGACCTAAAAGTATAGATCGAATAGGACACAACCCAAATTTTTATCTCAGGGCCCTGGGAGAGTCCTTCTTTACAGCATAAATACTCACCCCACCTCTGGTTGATGCCTGAAGTTCTACATTTCATAGTTTCTAGATTTTAGGAAAAGACTTTAGCAGTTATCTAGTCTGATGCCATCATGTTATAGATGAGGAAACTCAGGCCCATGGACATTGAGTCACTTGCCCAATAGGCTGCAGGTAAGAGAGATTCGAACCTAGATCCTTTGATTCCAAAAGTGAGGTTCTTTCCACCACTCCAACATCATAAGCTAATGGCTCCAAGCCCTACTGGAAGGCAGCTATTGGGGGACAAGGGGAGTGTCAGAGAGACCACACCCTCCAAGCCATGCTCAGTCACTGATACCTCAGGGTGAAGCTGTTGGAGCCTCTCTGGAGAGCAAGTTTTGACTAGGGAAAGGAGAACAAGGGACAGTGAGCCAGATCAGAGTAAGGGAGAGGGAATCCTTTAGAGGGAGATAGGGCGTAGAAGACAGAAGCTGGGGACCCTCCAAAGATCACAGTCCTGCCTGAAAATCCATAATGCTAATTGCCTGCTTCTCTCCTCATCCCCCCTGGTTTCTCTTCCCTCCCCTAGTGGCTGGTGGCCAAGCTTTCTTATACTTTGAACCTCTGCAAAAAAAGCCTCTTCTGCTCCTTGGCAGTTACACAGATGGTGCCAAATTCAGTATGGACACTATCAGTTTGGGACTCGGGGACCCAAATCCACAAATAGGGGTGAAGCCAGAAAGGGACTTGTCTTAATGATAAATGGCCAGCACTTCCTTATCCCTCCCTATCAAATCCCACTGTTCTTTGTGTCTTTCCATTTGCTCAGATCCATTTTCTCTGTTCTGTAAAAAATATTGCTTATGTCAATTCTTGAAAGTTCCAGAATCTAATGTCCTCGTTAAATATGTGTCAGCTTATTCTTGGAGTCTGCTTTTCTAGCGTGGTGTTACTAATGAATCCGGTCCACAGAAAATAAGATCAGATTTTAGCTTTCAAAGGATGCCCTCTCCATCCAGACTTGAACTCCGTCCACTTCACTTGTGATCCTTGCCTTTCCTCCGCTTCAAGGAGGCCACTTGTTTTTTTTTTTATTCACTTACAAGTCTCCCCCTCTTCTCCAAACTAGGAGAGACAGCTGTAGGAGCCTAATGTGTGGGTGGGCCGTTTGTCAGCCAATTCTCCATCTCCCTTCTTGGCTAGCCTCTGTTCACTTCAGTCCCTGAAGGTGATTTTATTAGATTTCTCAGTGAATGAGCCCAAATCCTCTACCCTACACTTTAAAGAATGGAGTGCCCAAAGCCAGAGGAGTGATCCTAAGAGTTGTGGGAAGAAATCTTGGCCAGTCTTTCTCGGCTGAGATGCAAATGATGTCCGCCTATTTAGGGCCCAGGGAAGATGGTGGCTTAAACCTATTGCTTCTTTATGCCTTAGAGGATCACACGTAAGTGAAACGGATTGTAAAGATCATCTCGTCTGATTACTCTCATTTTACTGAAGGCAAAACTGAGTCTTAGGAGAAGTGAATAAATTTTAAAATGAATTATTTTATTTTATTAATTTAAAATTACTCATAGAGGAAATAACAGAGTCAAGATTTGAACCCAAGCCCCCTGACCCCACATCCAGTGGTTTTCCCACTAGGAATGCTGTTGTATTGTTAATGCATTTTTCCTTTTGTGTTTTTCTTCAGACTCTGGGGTTAAGCATGTATTTGCTTCCTCCAAAAATCTCAATGTAAAACTATCCGAAGTGTTTTGTGGCCTGTTTAATATTGCATGTGAGGTAAGGGAGGAGGGGGGAAGGGAGGGGAGATCCACCGCCCCTTGGGGGAGGGCCCCTTCCCCCTGCAGTTTTTCATCTGGACTTCAGAGTCACCTTAGGAAGTATAAAGATCGTGACATCCTTCTCTGGGAGACATCTCCCTTGGTATTTTCCTAGGCCTGCTCTGTGTGTTAAGGAGCAAGGAATGTTTTAAGTCCTAATTTAGACTGTTTATCCCAAGAGTCTCTGAAGTCCCAAGTAGGAAGATACAGTGCAGTTCCTCCTTCCCTCCCTCCCCCACCCCCCACCCCCCAACCCTGTAGCATGGCTCTTTATAGCCATAATCAGCCCACACTCTGGAATGCTATCACCAGGCCCCCCATCTGTGTTGGGCTGTTTTGTCACTGGTGATCAGCTGCTCTGCTGAACTGCTCTGCCTTTTAAACATTCAATAAAACAATTGGTTAAGTGGAAAGCCGGCTAGAGGAAGGGTTGGGGCCGGGAGGGGTGGTTGGCTTTCCACTGTGAAGTCTCCTGCCATCAGAGCCCTGCAGAGAGGGCAATATGGAATGTCTTTAAAAAAGATCTACGTGGCAAAACACCCTCATTTCTGAGACCCGCTGCCGTTCTTAGAACACTCGTCTGTTTCCATTACAGACCCCTTATTGTGTGTTGTGTGATAACCTTGGGAGACTGAATCTGAGCAAGCCATCCTTCCCCCCCCCCCAACTTCCATAGACCTTTTTTTGGAAAGTGGAACCTGAAGTCTTCAGACGATCTTCAGGCCAAAATGAAAAGCTGTACTTGAGTTAGAACACAGTTTCCTGTTTGGGTTAGAAGCCGTATAACTTTGAAGTTCCAGAGAATGGGGAATGTCAGGGCCTTCTGAGTGCAAGGTGTTTATGGGTCCTCTGGCAGCACCTTGACAGTGTGTGTGTGTGTGTGTGTGTGTGTGTGTGTTGGAGGAGAATAAGAAAGAGAGCAATAGAAGAAACAGAAAAGTGAGAGAATAAAAGAGAGAAAATGGGAGCAATAAAAAAAATTGAATGAAGAAAAGGAGAGAAAAAGAGGTTTTTGTTGTTTATTCATTTTTCAGTCACGTTCGACTCTTCATGACCCCATCTGGGGTTTTCTTGGAAAAAATACTGGAGTGGTTTGCTATTTCCTTCTCCAGCTCATCTTACAGATTAGGAAACTGAGGCAAACAGTGTTAGCAATAGGGAAAAAAAACAAAGAGTAGAAATGAAATAGAAACAGAAATTGAAAATAATGAGAGAATGAGAGGAAGAAAAAATAAAAGAAGAGTGAAACAGAAGGAATAAGAGAGAGAGAGAGAGAGAGAGAGAGAGAGAGAATGAAAGAAATATATTCAATGAAAAGAGAATTTAAATAATTTACTTTCAGCATAACTGGACAGCTGGCAAAGTCATCTAACAAAATGAGTCTCCTTTCTTCTGTAAAGTGTTAATGACCACCTTAGGATAAATGTTGTCTTTATGACTTTAATTAGGAAAATATATTTCTTTTATTTTATATAATGGTTTGATTAAGCCTGGACTGGTTACCCAGTTGCTATAACAACATAATTCACTTGCCCCCATCCCCCCTACCCTGCACCCCTCCCATATAGTGTTCTGTCACATCACTGGGAAAAAGGAATTGATTATGTAGGGAGTTAGACCTCTGGGACAACAGGATGCAATCTGAGGCTAGTCCACTTGACAATCATTGCTGTTGAAAGAATCTCTCCTTCTCCTCTCCCTCCCTCTCTCTCTTTCCCTCCCCATCTCGCTCTTTCTCTCTCTCCCTCCCCCTAGGGGACAGCCATAGGAATAGGAGAAAGAAATACTAATGAAAGGGACCCACAAGCAGTTAGGACAGAAAACCTTGGGTAGGGGAGGGATAGATGAAAAAGATACAGAGACCTCAGGCTGATGTAATTTCATGACAACGATGCAGCACTGAGGGAAATGTGGGCATCACATTATCTTACAGCTAATACCTTCACAAAGGAAACAGCTGTCTGACCAAAAAGGTTAACCCAGCCCCTGCCAATGGCTCCTAGCAATTTTTGTAGCAGTGCTTAATATATTAAAATGAATAGAATCCTAGCATGACAAAGCTGAACAGGACCAGAGGTATCATCTGGCCGAATCCTCTGTGGAAACTAAGGCGCAGAGAAGGCACTTACCCAGAGACACACAGCAAGTGAAAACAGACACAGCCAATGAAAGAGCCAGGGTTAGAACCCAGATGTCCTGGCTTCCAGTCCAGGTCTCTTTCCCCTACACCATTTAGATGTGGACAGACCTGTAGAAGTTGGACCTGACTGTTTCCATGAGCACTCCTTTGCGGGGGTGGGGTGGGGGGGGTGGGGGGGGTTCTGTTACCCAATGAGAGTAGTCAATATTCCAGGCTAGTAAAGCATTTGCACATACCCTTAGGTTCCAGGTGGTTATTTACTCTTAATTGAAAGTTTCTGTGCAAAATACATACACAGGACAAATTCCCTTAATGAAAGCCTAGTCAGTCAGTCAATAACAAGGCAGTTTAGTACACAGGCAATAGTCAGAAATCTGGCTCGAACATTGGTGGCCCAAAGCAACTGGACTTGAATTGACTCTTTAAATAGTAAACTCTGGCCTGACTGCTTTCAAATGCCCCGTGGGGTCCCAACCTCAAGGCATGATGCAGCCTAGGGACTATAGTATAGTATGGGCCTGAAGTCAGGAAGACTCATCTTCCTAAGTTCAAATCTGGCCTCAGGCACTTACTAGATGTGTGACTCTGGGCAAGTTATTTAACCGTGTTTGCCTCAGTTTCCTCATCTGAAAAATGAACTGGGGAAGGAAATGACAAACTACTCCAGTATCTTTGCCAAGAAAACCCCAAATGGGGTCACAGAGAGTTGGACATGAAAAATAACAACAGTGGTAGAGAGACTCCTGAATCAAGAATCAGAGAATCATGTTCTAAATCTGGCCCTGCCGTTTGAGGCCTCTGGGTGGCATAGTAGATAGAGCACTAGATCTGGAGTTCAGAAGACTCAGCTTCAAATCCTACCTCACACATTTATTGGTCTATGTGACCCTGGATAAGTCATTTAACCTCTCTAAACCTCAGTTTCCTCACCTTAAAATGAAAGTGATAATAGCACCCATCTCATCTATCTTAGGGTTGTTTTGAAGACAAATGAGGTAAGATATAAAGTGCTTTGCAAAGCTTAAAGCACAACATAAATTCTAGCTGTTTCTAACAGCTATTGGCCGTTACTAATTTTTTGAACTTCAGTTACCTTCCCTATAAAATGAGGTAGTTGGCCTAGATGATCTCTAAGGCTCTTTCCAGCTCTGATAGTCTGTAATCTGATGGTACTGAGCTCTGGACATCCCATCATTCTCTGGTTCCACAGTCAACCTTAGGCTACCGAAAGCCTCGAGACCAAGAAAATGTCAAACAGAACAATCCCTGAGTCTTACCCAACAGCTTGCTTGTTTCCAATGACTTTGTATCCACCAAGATTTTCATGTAACCTGAGATTGAAGAAGGTCTTATCAGGGACTATTACAAATAGATTGGACAAGTAGTAGCCGTTCTTCAGGAGAAAGACTGGGACAGATTGGAGGGCTTCCCCTACCGGGAAGCCGTTGGCTGAGTAGAAGGCCCAGCTGAGTCTGTAAATTCACTTCCCCTGTGCCAAGGCCAGTGGACTAGGGTCCTAGTCCAGTTGCAAAGTCTTCAGATTCTACAAAATCCTTCTTTCATTGGAGTAAAATCCCTTTCACAGGCACTTGTTTGAATTCTGCAAAAAGTCTTTCTATCTGAACCAGGTTTCCCTGGCTATGAGAAGTTGCAAAGAAAGAAGAAAAAAAAGCCATTTATTAAGAATCTACTATGTGCCAGGCACTCTGCTAAGTAATTTACAGATATTATCTCATTTGATCCTTACAACAACCCTGAGAAATAGGTGCTATTGTTCTCTCTACTTCACAGTTGTGGAAACTGAGGCAGAATTTAAGGGGGCTTGCCCAGGGTCACGCAGCCTGACTCCAGGCCACATAGTTGCTTCTGATACTTCTATTCTCGGAGAAATCCTCAGGTCCTACCCACCTTTCTGAGCTGCAATAAGCTGTCTCCTATGGTGGTTGAAGTAGAATGTGTGAAGAAGATTAGGAGAGGAAAGGAAAGGAAAGGAAAGGAAAGGAAAGGAAAGGAAAGGAAAGGAAAGGAAAGGAAAGGAAAGGAAAGGAAAGGAAAGGAAAGGAAAGGAAAGGAAAGGAAAGGAAAGGAAAGGAAAGGAAAGGAAAGGAAAGGAAAGGAAAGGAAAGGAAAGGAAAGGAAAGGAAAGGAAAGAAAGAGAAAGAAAGAAAGAAAGAAAGAAAGAAAAAGAAAGAAAGAAAGAAAGAAAGAAAAAAGAAAAGAAAGAGGGAAGGGAGGAAGGAATGAAGGGAGGGAGGAAAGGAGGGATGGATGGAGGAAGGGAAGGAATTAGGAAATGTAATGGGGACAAATGAGAGCCAGGCAAACTACGATGAGAAATTTAAAAACAGAGAGATTTCTTTCACCTAGTCAAGGGCAGGTGATTCAGGGTCAGGGAATGCTTCCTGGACTCATCTGAGTTGAACCTTTGAGGAAATGAGGGACTATAACTGATGGATATGGATCAGGAGCTGGAAGAATGATGGCAGCAGAGGTCCAGAGACAGGAGAGGGTAGGCTCAGAATGGAGAACGGAGAGAGTACAGTTTGGCTGCAACACAGGCTAAGGGGAGGATAACAATCCTCGAGAAGGCTGAGCGGATAGGTTGGAGGCCGATTGTAGAACGCCATCATCAGGAAAGGCACATACTCTATGTGGTGGTCACTGAACGTTTCTGAGAAATGATGTGATTACATCAGTTCATCAGGAAGATTGCATGAAAACAAGAGAGGAACAGAATGAGCAAAAGAGACTTACTTCAAGGGGATGACTACATAGAAGCTAAAGGAAATTAACTTTGAATTAAGAAAGGTGCCCGATGGGACGGAAGGCAGAGACGGGGGACGATTTTTCCAGTGACTCGAAAGTAAACTTGTGTTTTGGCTGTCATAGAAAATTGAAGGAATTGAAAAGACCAGCTCACCAAATTTGAAAATTTTGGCACACATTTGGCACACATTTGAAAAGCTACACTTTCCAATCCAGTAAGACTCCAAAGGTGATTTGATGGGACTACAGTGGGCCCTGTTCCTCCACTCACCTCTACCAGGTCAAGTCTGTGAATGGCTTTCATAAAATGATTTGTTCCCTTTCACTGACTGCATATTTTTAGCCAGGCCCAGCGAGCAGGAAAGCCATCTTGGATACTCGCTCCAGAGCTGAGCTCCGGGCAGATTTGGGGCAGTTATTAATCAAGAGGTAACTCAGTGCAGGAGAGCTGGGGAGTCTCAGGCTGGGGATGGCACCAAAGAAAGAATTTTGAGAGAATTGTCGGAGTTGGAAGGTCTTTGGTGACCTTTGAGTCCAAGCCTGTTGTTTTATAGGAAAGGAAATTGTGATCCATAGAGGAAAGGCCTTGCCTAGGGTCATGTAGCATAGTCAGAGTGGCAGAGACGGGACCAAGGTCTCTCGTGTCACAAAAGTGTGAGGACTCTAGTTTTCAGGGGTGGGTTCCCACTCTATCCTCCTTAAGTATAAAAAACCCCGAAAGACTTACATGAAGTGATACAGAGTGAAATGGGAAGAACCAGGAGAACACTGTACACAGTAACAGCCACACCGTGCGATGACTGACTGGGGTAGACTTAAATCTTCTCAGCAATGCAGGAATCTAAGACAGCTCTAAAAGACTCATGATGGAAATTGCTATCCACATCCAGAGAAAGAACTATCAAGTCTGAATGCAGATGGAAGCATACTATTTGTTCTCCTTTTCCTTTGTTGTTTTGTTTTATTGCTTCATTCTTGTGGTTCCTCCCATTAGTTCTAATTGTTCTTTATATCATAACTAATGGGAAAATATGCTTAATCTGAATGCATAAGTAGAGCCTATATCAGATTGCATGCCATCGTGGGAGGGGGAGAAAATTTAAAACTCAAAATTTTATGGAAGTGAATGCTGAAAACTAAAAATAATTAATTATCAAAAAAATAGGTTAAAAAAACCTTACTGTGTTCTGAATTCTGTATTTTAGTCTGTATTCTTTGGTTCCATTATATCAGTGAACTAATGATTTGAATTAATCAATCAATATCTGTTGACTGAGCACCTGCTATTGGACTTTAGAGGAGGAGTTGTTGAGAGGGGGCCACTTTGCTTCCAGGGGTGGGGAACCTGCAGCCTCAAGGTCACATGTGGCCCTCCAGTCCTGAAGTGTATGTAGCCTTTTGACAGAATACAAACCTCACAGAATAAATCCCCTTCATAAAAGTGTTTCTTCCATAAACTTGGACCAAATCAAAAGGCCACACCCAAGAACCTAGAAGGCCATAGGTTCCCCACCCCTGGACTAAGCTCTAGTTGAGTATATAAAGATATCCCCTCTCCCTCACTCCCTGACTATTGAAACCCTTCTCATATTTAATGGTCCCACTAAGATGCCCTTATTATTAATCAATATCCCTTGCATGAAGTCTTCCTTGACTTTCACCCCTCCCCCAAGCTAGGTCATCTTCCCATCCTTTAAGCTCTTTACTACTTTGGGGGCATTTTCCATATTCCATCATGTATCTTTGTTATCTGTGAATTCCTTCCTAGACTGAGAGAGGCAGGGACTGTGTCCATTTATCTGTCTCTCCAGTACTTTGGAGTCAAGTCAATTCAGCAAGCACTTATTGAATGAATGAATGAATGAATGAATGAATGCTTGTAGCATTAATTGTTTTCCATGTGCAAAGAATTGGGGATACAAAGAGAAAAGAAAAAATTCCTTTGTTCTTAGGGAGCATATCCTAATGGGGGAGACAGCACACATTAAAGATTTCAGCTGCAAATTAGATAGAAACATCCCATCTCTGTAGCATTTTTGCTACATCTTAGGGTATAAAAGCAGAGCAAATCTTCATTAGTGTCATTTCCATTGATTTATCTATTTCTGTTAGTGAATCATTTGACAATGGACCGGAAGGACTGCTATTGCAAAGGCTCTTGAGTTCAGGGTCTGGGCGGTGGTGGTGGCTTGATTAACCTGGGGCATACTGCTTCCCATCTCCCCCCAGGGTACCCTGCCTCTTCAGCTGGGCTGCTTTGCTTTCTCTATGTGCAGCAGGTGGTTGGCATTTGGTGAGGATGACCAACACCTTCTCCAGAGGGATTGCATCCCTGGATGATGGCTAAGAAGGCAGGAATGGAGGGCACATTTTGGGTGCTAGGAACTGTGCTGAGTCCTGGGGATACAAAGACAGTTGAAAATAGTCTTTAGCCTCTAGGAGCTTACAAGGAGAAAACATGCAAACAATTATGTACACACACACACACACACACACACACACACATATATTATACATATATGTATATATACTGGATAAATATTGACAGTAATCCAAGGGAAGATATTATCATTAAGGGGAGACTGGAAAAACCTTCTTGAACAGGTGGGATTTTAGCTGAGACCTGAAGGAAGCCAAGAGGCAATGCTGAAGAAAGAGGGTATTCCAGGTATGGGGGAGGAACAGCCAGTGACCATTCAGGGTCAGGAGATGAGATATCTTCATCAAGGAGGCCATTGTCACTGAATTGAAAAGTATACAAAAGGAGTAAAGTATAAGAAGACTGGAAAGGTAGGAAGGGGTTGCACTATCTAAAGAACGGATAGATAAGAAATGAGGGCAGGTAATCCACATTATATTCCAGCATGGGGGAGAGGGATAGCCAGTTGAGTGCTATACCAGTTCAGGAGAAGGAGGGAGAACACTGTGGGTCAGAGATATCAAGGAGGACTGTGGGGGAGGTGATGCTGAATCGGGGACTTTTCAGACACAGAGGAGTGGGGACATCAGATCCCATTTGTTCCATTAGCCTGGCCCTCCTCTCTACCTTCTCCTCCAAACATCTTGACCTAATATCTGTTGTAGGATGGTGAGGATAAATGACCTGTATGTGTGATCTCTCAATATGTCTTCCTGGTTCACAGTTGGGTCCTGCTCTAGCCTTGACTTCCTCATCTGCCTTTCTGATCACCCAGCTCTTCACCAGCAGGGGAAAGAAAGGGAGTAAGCATTTATATAGCACCTACTGTGTGCCAGGCATTGTACTTTACAAATATTATCTCATTTAATCCTCACAACAACTCTGGGAGGTAAGTGCTATTATTATCCCCATTTTACAATTAAGGAAACTGAGGCAGGTGAGGTTACACAACTATTAAGTGTCTGAGGCTGGATTTGAACTCAGGTCTGGTGCTCTGTCAACTGTGCCATCAACTGCCTTCAGATAGGCTGAGAAGGTGGGGGCTAGGGAGGTGAGCAAGACCACTGTCATCATCTTATATTAAAAAGCCCTTGAGCCTGGAACTTTATTTACCTAGGACTCTGGTTCTCTAATCATCTGATTGAAGATATCACAGTTGACAAGTGTGTCTATTGAACTCCCCTGTCTTCTTATCTTCAAGCCACCAGAGCTTTTGTTTATTGTTGAATGTCTGAGTTGTATGCAGCCCAGATGTGAACTGCAGGGTCTTAACTGCTGGGAAGAGCAGACTTGATTCGGTTTTTTTTTCCTCGTCCCATTTCAATGTACTTCCCACCCCCATCAATTCCATCCCCATGGGGCCAAGGCCAAAGGAGAACAGACAGGGAATGCCCGAGCTTTAAAAAGACCTCTCTGAGCACATGGGTGCTCCCTAAACATCAGGGTGCTTTTAGACTCCTAGAATGTCTAGATTGGAAGGAACTTGGAAATCCTACCATTTGTGTGCCTCATTGCACAGGTGAGGAAACTGAAGCTAGAGAGGGCCCCTGACTCACCTAAGGTCATCCAGGGAGTTACTAGCAGAGACAGGACTAGAATCCAGGCCCCCTGATTTCTACTCCAATGTTCTGATGACTCAGGAAGGGGAAAGATCAGTGGAGTGGAGGTCTCAAGGAAGGCTTCCCAAAAGGGCAGACAACACTGGGGTCTGGGAGGAGACGTAAGATTAGGATAGATAGGAACAAGAGAGTGGAATCTGCATGGCAGGCAAAGAAGGACCAGAATATACCCTAGGTAGGGAGTAGGAAGAGAATCAAACAAAGGATTATGTGCCTAGGGCTTGGGGACAGGGAACACGGTGGAATGCAAAGACAGATAAGACTTGGTCTCTATGAAGAAATGACATAGAAAACTACGGTTCTTGGCAAGGTGTGTTAAATGCTATGGGAGGAATGCAAGGTTCTAGTGGGTTGGAGGACTCACTTTCATTTGAGATATCAGTCAGTCAATAAGCATTTATTAAGCACCTACTATGTGCCGGGCCATGTGCTGAGGATCAGGGAAGAAGAGAGCATAGATCAAGTGGAATTGAACAGGACTCTGAAAGGTGGTTAGTATTTCAGCAGGTGGAGTTCATACTACCCTCAAGTAGAGAGGATAGTATGAACAGAACAAGTGTGGGGCAGAAGCAGTTGATGGCGACAAATCCAGTTTGGCTGGACTGTGGAGCAGCTAGAGGGAACTCATGTGAGGTAGAGCTGGTCTGAGGTTTGTGGAGGGTATGCATTCTGAGCTGGGGGAGTGGGGCTTTCTCTTCTATGAGACTGGAGGTGTATTCCCCTAACTGTGGGTATACTCCAAGGCTGCTTCCTGGACCCTTGTCTCTTTATCTCTACAATCTCTCTTGATGACCCAGTCAGCTCCCATGGGCTTAATTATCACCCCCATATGGATGATTCCCATATCTGTATATCCAGCCCTACACTCTCCCCTGAGCCTACATCACTGGTTGTCTAGTGGACATTTTGAACCAGATTTTCTGTAGGCATTGCAAAAACTCATCTTATATTTCCCCCAAAACCTGAGGGCGACACCATGTTCCCAGTCATCCAGGTTCCCAAGCTCTATGCCATCCTCACTTGCTCATTTTCCCTCACCCCAAATGGCCGGTCAGTTGATGTCACATCAAGTTTTTTCCTCCATAATATCTGAGGCAACCATCCTCTTCCTGTATTCACATGGCTCCCCTCCTACTTTGAACCCCCTACACCTCTCACCTGGACCACAGCAATCCGATCAGTCTCTTTGTCTCAAGTGTTTTACTTTTCTTGTATGGCTTCCATACAGCTGCCTAAGGGACATTCCTAAAACACAGCTCTGACTCATCACTGCTCAGTAAACTCCAGGAGTCCCCTATTCCCTCAAAAATCCAATGCAAACTCATCTATGAAGGATATTTGCTAGGTGCAGCTAGGTGACACAGTTGATAGATCACTGGGCTTGGAATCAGGAAGATTCATCTTCATGAATTCAAATCTGGCCTCAGGTACTTACTAGCTATGTGACCCTGTGCAAGTCACTTAATGCTATTTGCCTCAGTTTCCTCATCTGTAAAATGAGCTGGAGAAGGAAATGACAAACCATTCCAGTATCTTTGCCAAGAAAACCCCAAATGGGGTCATAAAGAGTCAAATACAAGTGAAAATGACTAAAGAACAATAAAATGAAGGACATTTAGAGCCCTCCACAACTTGGTTCCAACCAACCTTTACATGTTTATCATGTACTCCCTTTCATGTAATCCACAGTCCAAACCCAGACACTCAATCTCCCATCTCTCTGCTAATTTCTCTCATCCCATCCTTTCTTTCTTCTGGCCTTTTCTAGACTTTTCTTGGTAAATTCATTCTATGTTATTTTTGCAGTTAGGCTTTGGAGGGTCACATGGAATGAAGGGAAAAGAGAAGGGAAGATTGATGGAGGAGGAGAGATGCTGGGGGTCTGTGGCAGGGGTGGCTGTAACTTTGGTTCTGGAGCTTTGAGACCCAACAACAGATTCTGGAAGGTGCTCTTATCTTTGACAGTGTTAAGTGGATGGTTCTGATCTAGCCCAGGAAAATCCATTCTCTTTCCTCTCTTAAAGCACACAGGGAATTCCAGAAAGGCTTGCCTAAGGGTCTGTTGTTTCCTTCCTCCTCACTACTGTCTCATCTTGCCACAAATTGGTTTCTGACAGGTAGAAGAGAGAGGGAGATGGGGAGAGAGAGAGAGAGAGAGAGAGAGAGAGAGAGAGAGAGAGAGAGAGAGAGAGAGAGAGGAGAAGGAGGAGGAGGAAGCAAGGAAGGAAGAGAGGAAAGGGGAAGAAGGAAGATGAAAGGAGAGAAGAGGGAGAGGGAGAAAGTGAAAGGGGGCAGGGGTGAGGTGGAGAGAGGAGAGAGATACTGCACGGTAATTACATCGTGCCAGATAGATAGCTGGATAGATTAATTGCTCTCTGTCCAGGTACCCCAGGGAAGAATTTTACTTGGACCGCCCTATGTAAAAAAAAGCCTTTCCTACCTCTTGAAATCAGCACCCCTGGAATCCCCACACAGCAGTAAGTTGAGCAGACTCTTAGCTTCTCCATGTTTCTGAGATCCTCCGGTAGGTGAAGCCCTGTAACTACCACTTGCTTCCTCACTGCTGGATGGGCCAAATTGTTTCCTAGGTCCTTATGTTTATCAAATAGAAATCTGCCTCGCTCCCGCTTCCCGCCTCAGTCCCAGTTCTGCCCTCCTCCCTGCCATTTAAGCCCTTCACAGTCTGGCTCCAGCCCAGACTGTTTACACATTCTTCCCCATCGCGCACTCTGTGTTCCAGGTAAAGTGGCCTCCTTGCTAGCCATGATGTTCCATCAGCCTGTTTCATGCCTATGCACATGCTGTCCATCATACCTCAAATGCTGTCTGTCCTCACCTCCAACTCTTGAGATCCCTAGCTTCCTTCAAGGCCCAACTCGAATACCACCCTCTCATGAGATACTTCTGCCTTTATTCATCACAAGACTGCAAGCTCCTTGAGGGCAGGAATTTCCTTTTTGCCTTTATTCTCCATCATCTAGAATAGTCCTACCACACTGAGTCAGTCAAGTAGCATTTATTAAGCACCTACCAGGTACTTAGCATGGAGCCAAGCACTGGGGATGCAAAGAAAAGCAAAACATAGTCCCTAATGGGCACATAAATGTCCGTTGAATTGAATTATCCTCTAGGATAAAGCAGTACAAGTCTAATCTCTTCCATACGACAGCCCTGTAGAGATTTTTAAAGATAGCTAAATATCATGTTCCCTCATCAAAGTCATCCCAGGAAACTGTCCCTAGTTTCTTCACATTCCTTGGACCAACATGTTTTTGAGTGTCCCCCCCCCACACCTCATTCACCCTCCTCCTCTGGACACATTCTTTGCCAATGTCCCTCCCTTAATGTGGCACCAGAAGTAGACCTAGTGCTCCAGGTGTGGTCTGAACCAGGTGAGGGCCAGTGGGAGTCAGTGCATTTCATATCAAACCCTAAATGGCTATTAATTCATCCTTTATCTCTTGTGGCTTGTTTTTGTTCAGTTGTTTCACTCATGTCGGACTCTTTGTGAGCCCATGTGGGGTTTTCTTGATAAAGGTACTGGAATGGTTTGCCATTTCCTTCTCTAGCTCATTTTACAGATGAGAAAACTGAGGCAAACAGGGTTAAGTGACTTCTCCAGGTTACATAGCTAGTGTCTCTATGCACTGCACCACCTAACTTCTGCCTCCCATTATGAGCTCATAATGGGACACCCATCCCCTCTGGTCAAATGCTTCCCAGCCCCAAACATTTCAGTAATGGGCTATGAGTTCATGGAGAGAAAACTTACAAGGACGAGGAGCAGAGAGTAGAAGGGTACTGAATGAGGAGAGTCCAGCCTTGCCCATTTTCTTGGGAGGCGGGTAAGCTAGGAGGCCAAGCTTGGATTCAGCCCTCAGGATCCACATGTTTCTCTTTCTTCTGCTCAGCATCTGTGTCAAAGAAATGGAGCACCATGATTGCTCAGAGCAAATCTGATAGAGTCTAATTTAGTCTGAGCGCTTGAGAGAATCAAACTGCAGTAATAAAGACTGCCGGGAACCTCATTGTGATCTGTGGAGTTGGGGCAGGGGAGAGGGAAAGGGGAGGGATGCAACAGAAGTGTCCTTCCAGTTGATTATTCATTACTCTCCCTGAAGCCCTTGATGACTTCTAGGTGACTGAACACCAGCTCCCACTGGGCCAGTGGGGCTGCTGTGGGGAGTGGGGAGGGAAGATGTCTAAAATGGCCCCAGGTTACTACTGAACACAACACTACATTGCACTGTGGATATTAGCTTTTCTGCCCATGCTAAGGGGGTGACACGGCATGTTCTGGGAGCTCTGTTCCCTAACACATAATCATAGCAGTAAAATCCAATTGTCAGGGAAGAGTGAAAACCCGATCTGAAATTGCCAACTTGTTGCTTCTTCTTGGCATGGGTGGAATCAGAAGCCCTCAGAGGCCATTCTGCAAGGTGATCTGCCCATATCAAATGTATAATTACAGCTGGAGGCTAAGATGAGGAAGGGGAGAGAGAGAGAGACAGGGGGAGAGACAGAGAGAGACAGAGAGAGAGAGAGAGAGAGAGAGAGAGAGAGAGAGAGAGAGAGAGAGAGAGAGAACTCTGTAGAGAGAGGACTAAGAAGTCAAAAGACCCAAGTTAAATCCCATTACTGATGTTTGCTACCTGTGTGACCTCGAACAAATTACTTTCCTCCCTCAGTTTCCACATTTGTAAAATGAGAGAACGTTGGTCTAGATGGCCTCTGAAGTCCCTTCTAGCACTAGATCTAAAAGGCATCTAGGTGGTACAATGAAGGTTCATGTTGGGTCTGGAGTAGGAAGTTATGTTTGGTCCTTTCAGTCACATCAGACTCTTTCTGAGTCCATTTTTGGGGTTTTCTGGGCAAAGGTACAAGAGTGGTTTGCCATTTCCTTCTCCAGCTCATTTTATATATGAGGACACTGAGGCAAATAGAGTTAAGTAACTTGCCCAGATCCACACAGCTAGTAAGTGTCTGAGGCTGGCTTTGAACTCAGGAAGATGAATTTTCCTGATTCCAAGCCCTAAGTTAGAAAGACCTAACTTTCTAGGTCTTTCTAAGACCTAGAAATCCATCCTCAGACCCTTATTGGCTGTGTGGCCCTGGGTAAGTCACTCAAGCTCTGTCTGTCTCTGTTTCCTCATCTTTAAAATGGGGAGAAAGTAGCACCTGTCTCCCAAGGTTTTGTTGTGTGGATCAAATGAGACAATATTAATAAAGCACTTAGCACAGTGCTTGGCATATAATAGGCACTTAATAAATACTTGTTTTCTTCCTTCCTTCCTTCCTTCCTTCCTTCCTTCCTTCCTTCCTTCCTTCCTTCCTTCCTTCCTTCCTTCCTTCCTTCCTTCCTTCCTCCTATGAGCCTTTGACTTGAGATGGAAATTACTAGCTTGGACACCAGAAAATTCACCCTGTATTAAATAACAGATCACAGGATTTAGAGCTGAGAGTCTCCTTCAAGATGAATTAGTCCAGTGGTTTCCTTCACTTCTCATGTGTGAATATCCCTTTTCAATAAAAAAAAAATCATAAACTCCCTCATGATAGTAACTGTATTTCAGGCTGATTGATTAAAAAATACATGATGAGAAAAAATTAATATGAATTCAGTAATGATTTAAAATATTTTACATTTTATTAACCACAGTAGCATCTGCATACGTTTGAAATACTAGCCATCCTTAGCTGTGGAAGATATTATTCAGTTTATAGAAATATGTTTGCTTATTTATGGGTTCAAAGGCTCAAGCAATAACTCCATACCTTCTCCCCTTAGGAATGTGTAACTCACAGTTTGGTAACTACTGATGCAGCTTCGTACCATCATTTTTGCTGATCAGAAAACAGGCCCAGAGATAAAAAGGGACTTACACAAAACGGATGGTAAAGAGCAGAGACGGGTGCTTTCTGGCTCCAAACTGAATTCTCTGTTTCATTATATGGAGCTGACCTTCTTTTATTAGGAAAATTAGTGACTTAAACAAAAGGATATCTTGCCTCTATATAGCACTGTACACAGAAACAGAACTGAAGGGACCTCAGCAGCCTCATCCACAGAGCACATTGACAAGTGGTCATCCAGCCTAGACTTCGAGGACTCCAACAAGAGAAACCCATCACCTCTCTAGGCAACACATTCCACTCTTGCATGACTCTAATTGTTAAGTAATTTTTTCCCTGATATCAAGCCTCAGTTTCCTTCTTTGCAACTTATATCCGTTGTTCCCACATCTTCCTTCTGTGGCCAAACAGAAAAAGGGTACCCCCTCTTCCATAGGAGAACCTTTCAGATACTAGAACACAGCTTTTATGATCCCTGCTCCATCCCCCTCCCCCCAGCCCAAGACAGGAGTCTTCTCCAGGCTAAACATACCTACTTCCTTCAAACCCATCCTCATGTGATATGAACTTAAGGTCCTCCACTATCCTCTTTGCTCTCCTCTGGATGCTCTCCAGTGTATAAACATTCTTTTGTGATTCCCAGAAATGAGCACAATATTCCAGATGTGTCTGACTAGGGTAGAATG
Organism: Phascolarctos cinereus; assembly: GCF_003287225.1. NCBI lineage: Eukaryota > Metazoa > Chordata > Mammalia > Diprotodontia > Phascolarctidae > Phascolarctos > Phascolarctos cinereus. The sequence goes on along the minus strand of NW_027555847.1, from coordinate 130,726,088 downwards.
CAGAGACTATCAGGTCCTTATTCCTGGAATTTATATCTCTCTTGATGCAAGCCAAGTTGGTGTTAGCTTTTTTGGCTACCATGTCACACTGCTAACTCATGTATGGCCTGAAGTGCACTGAAACACCCCAGATCTTTTTCAGACAAATAGTTCCTAACCATGCCTTCCCCACCCTGAACTTAGGAGGTTGAATTTTTTTGAACCCAACTGTAAGACCTTTACATTTTTCTCTGTTGGTTTTCATGCTTTTCAAAGCTCTATTGCATTTGTCACCTCATATGAGAAGACATTATTATTCCCCTTTTAGAGGCATGACAACCCAAGCTCAGAAAGAAAGAGTGAGTTGAAGAGTCACTTAGCTAAGAGTCCGTGTTGAACCTAAAACTCTAGGTGCCCAACCTCCTAGGCCACTTCTGTTTGTACTATTCCACACTGACTCCCAGATGGCCGGCTATACTACTTGAGATCTAATTCAAGCATCACCTCCTTCAGGAAACCATTGCTAGTTATCCCAGTTCAGTGTGTTCTCTTCCTCCCATGACCTACTGCCTTCATGACCTACCTTCAAAACACTTGTTTAGAAGTTTGACTTTGGGCAGGACCTGCTAGATCTTGAATACAATTGGTAGAAATTTGTAGAGCTCAGTGTCACCTCCCTGCCATGACATGGCATCAGTCAGAGACTTAACATGGAGGAATATGCACTGTATTAAGCATTTAATAAATGTTTAAGAAATTAAACTAAAATAAATTCATTTAAATTATTGAATAAATAAATGAAATAATGGGTGCTTCTGTCCTTCCCTGTTCTTCGTTAAGACTTATTTTGCTCAGTGGTGTCCTAAGTCAGAACAAAGCAGAGGTCCAGGAAGTTGGTGGGGTTTTTGACCAAATGATGGGCTCCAGTTTTGATGGCTGTATTTCAGGGAAGCTCCCAAAGACCCAGCCAGGATGATGAGAAAGGTGACCATCTCTAACTTACTGGTCCAGTCCATAGCTTGGTTTTTTTTTGGGGGGGGCGGTTTCTGAAGGGCATCTTGGAAAGTATTCTGAGAAGAGATAATTTTTGAGGAGAGACTTGGGTATGTGGAGGAACCCAACCTATCAAAACTTCCCCAAGATATATTATCATCCATTTTTTATTTTATTTTTTCAAAAACAGAAATAATTTATTAAGCTGAAGTTACACATCTTCTCAGTAACATGGAAGCAGAGTGTCTGGTTCACGAATGATCAAATGAGTAGTTCCTTAGATTACAGCTTTTAGAGTTAGAAAGAGCATTAAGGGTCACCTATTCATTGTATCACAGACTCGTAGATACAGAACTGGAAAGGACGTTGGCGGCCACTGAATCCAACCCTCTCATTTCACAGATGAATAAACTGAGGCCCAGAGAGGTTATATAGCTTGGTCAAGGTTGCAGGAATGGTACATGACAGAGCTATCATTTGAATCCATGTGTTCTGATGACAAATTCAGCACACTCTGCATTGTTGTTAGGTTTCTTTTCCAGCTCCCTCATTTTTCCAGATGAGAAAAATGAAGCTCAGATACTTTAGATAACTTGTCCAAGGTCACCCAGCCAACTCAAGTGCTCCACCCTACCCTGTAAGCAGTCCATGCAGAAGGCTGATGGTCCCTGGCCAGACAAGAATCTTCCCTCTCACTACAAGGAACTTCCTAGAGATGGGAGTTGGGAACTCTCAAGAGTCCTTATTCATTTTTCTATTGTGGCAAAGTAGATTTAATTAGACTTTGGGGGACACAGGTATACATAAAAGCCTCAGCTGTAAGTCACGAGCCAGAATTCGGTTCAGTGCAAGGAAACCTTGGAGGCATCTGAACAGCAGGTAACTTGCTTACATACGTTTTACACTGAATTTGTTCCTTAACTGGAGCAAGGGGGATTCCCTAATTAAACTATTTATTATTAAAACAGATCCAGCTTTAACGAAAAGCAAATTTCCTGTCTGGCTCTACGCTCAAGCCCGTGTGGTTATGGGAACACAGGTGTACTTCTGTTAGGATTCTCAGAGAGTAATTGACGCCATCTTGGTGGCAAAATGATCAGGTAATTGTCTGGGCTTGCCTTTCTCCACACAGAAGGGTCAGTTGCAATCCAACCTAACCCACCTGCTCAGATTGGGTAGGCAGGCCTGTAGCTGAATTCACTAATGCAATTTCCACTGTGCCCACCTACCTTAAAGGAGAATGCATGTTAAGCCCATTTACAGCATTGAATTAGAAAATCCTACCAGCAGAGAAGACTCTGGAGGTCACTGAGTCCAGCCTCAGACTCTGAAGAAATCTCTGTAACATAGTTCCTTCAGCATTGAACAGATGTTAACTCATGCCCTTGGCATAGTGCTTGGCACTTAGTCAGCACTTAATAAGTGATTTTTCTTTTTCTGATCCAGTGTTCACCTGCCTCAGCAAGTTACCCATCAGACTGTGCTTGAAAACCTCAAGTGACAGTCTTCTGTTCCTTACTGAGGCAGCCACCCTTTCCATTGCTGGACAGATCTAACTGTTAGGGAAATTCTGCCTTAGGTCGATCTGGGACAGGGGTGGGGAACCTGTCCCTGTAAAATCCAAATTTTACAGAACAAATCCTAGGATTTGGATTCAGTCAAAACTTAGGAGGCCACATGTGGCCTGAAGGCCGCAGGTTTCCCACCCCTGATCTGGGACGTGCTTCACCGTAGCTATCCCATATTGATTCTCATTCTGTCCACTTGTACGCAACTGAAAAGTCTAATCACTCAACCACATGGAAAACTGTGTTGGAAGGGAGAGACCCTCTTCTCCCCCTGAATTTTCTCTTCTGTACTTCTTTCAAATGATCGTTATGGGAGGATAAATTGGAGGCAGCGTGATCTTTGTTTTGTTTTGTTTTTGTTTTTCCAAAGTATGTTAAATTTGGAGCCAGGAGAGATCTAGTCTTGAATCTCTACTCTGACACTTACTAGTTGTATGTCCATGTCAACTCATCAAACCTCCCTGAGACTCAGTTTTCCTATTTGTATATTGGAATAATAATCCAGACACTACCTACTTCACAAGTTGCCAGGTGGAAAATTCTTTATGAAGCATAAAGTTCTAGAGAAATGTGAACTTTTATGTGGCTTGGTTTCTAGTCCTTTTACCATCCTCCCTAAAATGTGGTACCCAGAACTTCTCTGACCAGGACTGGAGATTGTAACCTTCCCATTTTCTAGACATTTTGAATGAATGAGTGAGTGAATGAATGAATGAATGAAAACACATTTATTAAGCACTTACCATGTGCTAAGCACTGCCTTACACAAGGGATAACAAATATAAAAGTAAGATAGTGTCTGTCCTTAAGAAGATTACATTCTAGTAGGAGAAGACACCATATATAAGGAGATAAGTGGCCAGGAAAGGGTGTTTTAATTTGGGAAATCCTGGACATGGGGAGTAAAACATTAGAGCCAAGGGAGTGACCCTGTCTTTCCAGAAGAAACGGTAGTTCTGATTTGATTATAGTCCCTAGAGCAAGAGATAGAAAGTCAGGCTAAGCATGTGGCAAGATGGCCAAGGATGTCTAGCATGACAAAATATGACCTCATTCCTTTAGCCACAAGTACACAGAACTAATGAATATAATGGAAATAGACCCAGACCAAGAGTTTGAAGATTTAGATTTTAGTCCAGGCTCTGCAGCTCAGTAGCTGTGTGTCAGCAAACAAGTCACATGCCCTTAGTCTTCCTCTCTGCAAAATGGGAACATAATGCCTAGCTTTCCTGTCTTACCTGTGTGTTGCATGGATCAAAAGAACTGATATAATTAAATGTGATGTGGGGTGTTATAATCATAAAGCGCCATATAACCATAAACAACTGTTCTCTAAATAGTGACACTAACTCACACTTCTATGGTGTTTTAAAGTTTACAGTAATTTTCATATAATAACTTTTCAAGAAAGGAAAGGTAGGAAAAATATGACTCATCTCCATATTACCCAGGTAGAAATTGGGGCTCAGAGGATAAGTGACTGGCCCAGGATCATACAGGTAGCATGTGTCTGAGATTAATATTTGAACTCTATTCTCCTAACTCAGTCAGTCAATTAGTCAGTTAGTCATTACGTATCTGTTAAGTACCTACTAAGTGTCAGGCAAGGTGCTAATCACTGAGAATACAAGAAAGGTAAATGACAATCCCTGCTCTCAAGGGCAAAACGTTGCCCTTTTCATTGTGCTGTAATGCCTCTCAATAAATACTGATTAATTTAATCTTTCATTGATATTTCCCTTGTAGCTCTGAATCTATGGCTAATTTTTTTCTTGGCATAAAGCACAAAATAGTGTATCCGAAGAGGGACTATATTTAAAGTCACAAGACCATGGTTTGAAGGCCATCACAGCTTGATCCCTGTGAAACCTTGGGCACAGTCTCTGAGACTGGGTTTCTTCACTTGTTTCTTTATTTCACAAGGCACTTGTATTGATAATCTCCAAGTGTCCTTCTGATTCTCAATACTATAAACCTATAGTCCATTCACTTCTCTCTCCCTTTCCCTGGAGGAGGGGGAAAAAAAATTGAACTAAATTCCAGGCCTGTTTGGATTGGGTTTGGCTCAAGTTTTGAGGACAAATTCAGCCTTGTTCCCTGCACATGTCGAATTCTCCATCCTACCAAGCCTCCCCTGTGGACCCCCAACTATGGATATTGTGTCTAAGTTCCCTGCCTTTTGCTCCAATTTTCACTGCCCCATGAGATCCTGAAAGGATCCACCAGTGTAACATGCTGCCCAACAGGAGAAAACTCAGCTCAGCTTGTATCCATCCCAAATGGGCCTGAAGTGACCCTGCCTTCAGGGTTGGGCAGATTTCTGGACTGGGGCAGTGGTGATTGCGAAAGCTTTGACCTTGTGGTGCACATTGGGTGCAGAGAAAATGAAATCCATTTTCTGCTCCAGCATTATCAACACTTCCTCTTTGTTTCTAAGCATCCCCTTTGTGAAGACCTAGCACCCAGTGGCCCCTTTAATCTCTGCTTAGGGCCAAGGGTCTCTTGAATGTTGGCTGTAAGCTGCAGGGAGAGCTAGGGGATGGGGGAAGTCCCCTTAAATTTCTTCCCTTCTGGTACATACTGTTCCATTTTTTAAATAATTCTATCCTTCCCAACAGAGAGATCAAAGCAGAGGGAAAATAAGTACATGCTAATATCCACATGGATGAGGCATAATTGACATTTGTGGGTCTGCCTCCTTTGAGACACACAAGTTTAAGCTTTGCTCTGCCGCGCACTAATTAGCCATTATTTTGTCTTTTCGGGGAGGGAACTAAAATATACTCTCTCTTTCTGAAAATGTCATCTGATTGATTCCACTCTGCTTAACACTCGACTCTGAGATCTCCCACCAGGAAAGAGGGAATATGGTCCCTGTGGAGGAATGCAGACATATTCTGTTCATCTAGGGAGCATTATTTCTAGCTTGGCTGTTGGGAGCTGCTGGGCAGTCAAGGCTGAAACACGTACAGAACCACTCAGCCCCAGGAAGGGAATGAGAAGGGAGAAAGGATGACTTCTCTCTGTATGTGGAGAGGCTTCCTTTGGGAAATGCAGACATTTAAAAGAAAGAAATGTGATGTGATAGAAGGAGCACTGGCCTTCTAATTTTTTCTAGGAGCCCTGGGCCTGGTTCTGCCTTGATCTTAGGTAAATGAGACCACAATGTGGTTTAATGGATAGAGCACTAGATAGGAAGTCAAAAGATCTAGCTAGGTTCAAACCCTATTTCTGATACTTATTACCGGCCTGATCTCGGCAAATCACAGCCTCTCAGTGGGTTCTAGGTTTCCTTATCTATAAAATAAGGGACTAGACTAGAAAAATTCAAAAATCTTATATTCTAAACCTTATGAGACTATGACCTCTCTGGATCTCAGTTTCTTCATCTGCAAAATGGGGATAATAATCCCTTCCTGCCTTCCTGTCAATATTGTATATAATGCCTTTGTGACCCTAGATATACCACTTCATGTCTCAATAATACCACCTCATCATATTATATCAAAATGTGAATTGTTGTTGTTATTTTTAAATGAAAGGGACTCTAGAAATGAGCTCTTGGAGTTATTTAATTATGGCCCGGCGATGAATTTCTACACAAAGAGGAAGAGTTTAAAATCTTTCTTGTTGTTGTTCATTCATTTTCAGTTGCATCCAACTCTCTGTGATCCCATTTAGGGTTTTCTTGGCAAAGATCCTGGAGTGGTTTGCCATTTCCTTCTCCAGCTCATTTTCCAGTTGAGGAAACTGAGGCAAACAGTGACTTGCCCAGAGTCACATAACCAGTTAAGTATCTGAGGGCAGATTTGAGCTCAAGAGGATGAGTCTTCTTGACTCCAGGCCTGGCACTCTTATCCATTGAGCCTCCTACCTGTCTAGTTTCACTAAGGACAGCCTTTGCTAATCCTTTTAGTAATTAGTGCAGTATCCAGTTCCCTAAATTAGCATGTCTATACTTCTGTGGTTAAATGTCTGTCCTTTCAGTGGATTGGCAATTCCTTGAAGTCCGGTACTGTTTTTCATTTTGTTTTTATATCTCCAGTGTCTAGCCTAGTGCCTGGCTCATAGTAGGCACTTAGTAACTTAAGATCATTGATCTAACAAGGGCTTATTGGATTGGATCAGACCCAGGCCCTGAGAGACAGGTGAAGAAATCTAAGACTGGATTGCTCACCAAAGGAACTTACCGTATAGTTGATTAATGGAAAGTAAAGCTAAACTCCGAAGTATTGGGTTTTAGCTGTGTCCTGTCTGAAGTTTAGAGTCAAAGATAAAGACTCTTTGGGAATGAGAAAGTCAAGCAGCAGAAAGATGTGACTTGATTTACACAAGTTACCTGTACTGACAAACTTGCAGGGAATCCTGCAGTGGTAGGTAAGTAGCATGGGTATTATCCCCATTTTACAGAGGAAGAAACTGAGGCCCTGAGAGTTTGTGACAAGGCTACAGCCACACAGTTAGTAGGTATTTGAAGTGGTATCCAAACTCAGGTCTGCTGACTCCAAATCTAAGACTCCCTCCACCACTATCTGATAGCAATTAAAGAATAAAGGGGGGGGGGGATCAATGGAGTACAAAAGCAGTATGTGTCAACAGAGTGATATGTCACCCAAAAAGCTACTGTCTTAAGCTTCATTGAGAGACATTGGGTCCAGAAGAAGGAGATGATAATCTTATCGTGCTTTTCTCTGCTCAGATCCCACCTGAGTACTGTGTTCACTTCTGGGTCTCAAATGTTAGGAGCACATTGATAAGCTGTAAGACAAGTCCCAAAAAGAACAATGATATTGATGAAATAACAGCAGTAATAGTAGTAATAGTAGTAGTAGTAGTAGTAGTAGTAGTAATAGTAGTAGTAGTAGTAGTAGTAGTAGTAGTAGTAGTAGTAGAGTAGTAGTAGTAGTAGTAGTAGTAGTAGTAGTAGTAGTTGTGGTAGTAGTAATAGTGGTAGTAGTAGTAGCAGAGCAGCAGCAGCAGTAATAGTAGTAGTAGTAGTAATAGTAGTAGTAGCAGTAGTAATAGTAGCAGCAGCAGCAGCAGTACTAGTAATAGCAATAGTAGTAGTAGTAGTAATAGCTAGCATTTATACATTATCACTTAAAGGTTTACAAAGCACTTTATAAATACCATCTCGTTTGATTCTCACAACAACCCCGGGGAAAGAGGTGCTATTATTATCCCCTTTTTACATATTGGAAACCAAAGCAGGTAGAAGTTAAGTGACTCATCCTGGATTACACAGGTATAAAGTCACTGAGGTCAGATTTAAACTCAGGTCTTCCTAACTCCAGGCACAGTGCTCCACCATTGTATCATCTAAATGTTGAAAAGACCATGAGCTCAAGCTATAAGGACTAGAAGAAAATGTAAACTGGAAAAGAAGGGGGAGGGGCAGGGAAGAAAAAAAGGGAAAAAAAATAAATTTACATGATGACTTTATTGTATTTCAAAGGAATAGCAAGTTGTGCATAATAGATTTGCAGTTTCATGTGCAGTCATCTTTTTAATTATACTATATTATGGAAATGCTCGTTTTATTCCATAAATTAAAAATAAAATAAATTTTTAAAACTGGAAAAGATAAGATTCCAGGGGAGACATACTAGCTGTCTTCAAGTATTTGAAGAGCTGCCATGCAGAAGAGTTAGTGTACTTTGCCCCAGAGGGCATTTAAGAAAATTAGCCCACCTGGTGGTCTAGTAACAGAATTTTCGGAGAATGGATGAGTGAGTCCAGTTCTTTAGAGGCAGCTACACTGTAGATAGATCCAGACCTGGAGTCAGGAACACCTGAGTTCAAATCCAGCCTCAGACATGTACTAGCTATGTGACCCTGGAAAAATCATTTTTCCTCTGACTGACTCAGTTTCCTCAACTGTAAAGTGAAAGTAATAATAGCACCTATTTCCCAGGATTGTTGTGAGGATTAAATGAGATAATATTTGTACAGTGCCTGGCACATAACAGGCTCTTAACAAATGCTTGTTTCCTTCCTTTCTTCAGTTCCTTATCACAGATCTCTCTGTCTCTCCCTTTCTCTCTGTCTCTTCTTTCCTCTCTGTCTCTGTCTCTCTCTGTGTCTCCTTCTCTCTCTGTCTCTGTCTCTTTCTCTCTCTCTTTCATTCACACACACACACACACACACACACACACACACAAACACACACCTCTTTAGTGGGAAGGGGATGGGGAGAGACATAGTATAGGCTCACTTCTTACTTCCAGGATCCCACAGATTAATAGTCTTCTTGTACTTCTAAACAGAACAAAGATTTCATTTCATACCAGAGACGTATTGCAGTACAACTCAACAAAAATATTCATAGCTCATATTCATATCGAATCCAACAACCCTGTGTGAGATTGGTAGTAAGACTATGATTACCATCATTTTATAGAAAAGGAAACTGAGGCTTAGAGAGCTGCACCAGCTAACAAGCATTGGAGACCAGAACTCGAACGCTGCAGTCTTTCCCCTATGGTGCAGTGTAGCTCTGTGCATTGAGCCAAGGTGCTGGGGAGGGAGGCTGAAGAAGCTGCCAGCATGTGGTAAAAAGCTGGGTGCAAATTTCCAGTCACATATTAGCATTGGCAGAGGCTGATTCACCAGAGAGCCAGAGCCTGGGTAAAACAAAGGCTGGTGAGTATATTTAGCGGCTTTGGCCAAGGCCCAAATCTGAAGGTGTGAAGCCGACTTCACAGATGGGCTACCCAAAGATCTCAAAAAGACAACAGCACCCAACACTATGCCAAAAGCGCTGGTAGGTTTGATACTGATGAAGGCAATGTCTTCTATTTGCCTTATTTAGTGACTGTAACAATTACCTCCTGTCTTCCCCAGGACCTGCAGTCCTTCTGTCTTTAATGAGGGAGCTGTCTTTTGGGCTTTAGGAATATTTTATCAGGGAGGGATACATTCTGCTTTGTGGTGGACTGGAAAGATTCGTGTTGGCATGAGCAGATCGGGGGAGACTCTGGTGTGCGAATTGTTCACATAAACCATGGGGGATGGGCATAATTCAAACCAGAGGCACGCAAACTGCAGGCGTGCCTTGAAAGACAGCATGTCAGGCTCCTCTGCTGGGGCAAGGTGTTTCTAGACTGAAGCTGGTTTGTCCTGGGAAGAGAAAGAAAAAAAAAAACTGTAGACAGGGAGAGAGGAGACCTATAGAAGCATTTTCTTTAAAGGGACTTACAACCAGCAGCTGTTGAAGCCTGACCTAGACCTTGTGACCCAGGCCAGAAGATTAGAGAAAAATGCTTATTAAATATCTTTTCCTCAAAACTGGTAGGAACTATTCTGACTGCATTTAGAGAGGCATGGTTTCCATAATGATGTCTTAGAGACACAGCATTTTAGAGCTGGGAAGAACCTTGTAGTCTGATGCCCTGACTTTACAAATGAGGGAACCAAGGCCCAGAAAGGGTAAGTCTCATAACTCCCCATGCAATGGTCTTTCTGCCCTGGGGTTTGTAACCTTGGCATTATCCTGGACTCCTCAGTCTCCACCCCACATGTGCCATCAGTTGCCAGACCTGCTATTTCTCCCTTCACGATATCGCTCAAAAACATTGAGCTGTCTGATTCCTCTCTACTCACACTCTACTACATCACCTCTTGCCTAGATTTTTATTGGTTTCCGTGCCTCAGGTCACTTCCTGCTCCAGTTCATCCTACACGTTGCTACCAAAGTAATTTTCCTTAAACAGATGTGACCATGTAACTCTGCTATCCAACCACCCTCATATTACCCTTCCCAATACTCCACTTCCCCCCACTGCTAGTGCCTTCCCACTGGCATTTCCTTCCATTTGCATTTTATGTGTCTTATATGTACAGTTATTTGCATGTTGCCTCTCCCATTAGAATGTAAGCTTCTTGAGGGCAAGGGCTAGTGGCTTACTGCCTTTTTTTTGTATCCCCAGTGCTTAGCATGATGCCTGCTACATAATTAGTACTTAATATAGATTTCTTGACTGACTGTTGCCTACGATAAAATACAAATTCCAATGTTTATCTTTTAGAACCCTGCATAACCTGGCCCCAATCTATCTTTTCAGACTCATTGAACATTCCCTCCTACACTCAACGATCCAGCCAAACTGGCCTTCTCTCTGTTACTCACATGTACCATTCTATTTCCCATCTCCATGGCTTTGTGCTGGGTGTCCTCCGTGCCTGAAACTCCCTCCTTACCTCCTCCTCATAAAATCCATCTCTTCCTTAAAGATGCAGTTCATCTTTTATAACTTTTTCTTCTGAAACTTTTTCTGATGACACTAACTGCTAGTACCCTCCCTTCCCAGCTACTTCGTATTCAACTACTTCCTACATATTTGCAGCTATTAACCATCAACATATATGCGCATCATATGTTGTATATGTATTTTTGTCTCCTCCATTAGAATATAAGCTCACTGTGAGTAGGGATTGTTTTATGCGTTGTACTTGTATCTCCAGGACCTAACACAGTGTCAGCACGTAGTAGGAACTTCATAAATACCTGTTGATTGGTTGATTCCCATACCAGGGTCTTACCCTGCCTAGTTCCTGTCTTGTGGATGTAAGATCTCACTTTCTTGCCCTAAAATGAACTGCCTGTGGGTTATATTCTATCTCTGATTCTCAGCACTGCCTGAGATCACTTGGAGGAAAGACCAGAAATCTTTTCCCTTTCTCTTTTTTCCCAGACCATCAAGCCACCACGGTCAAGGCCCAGGTCTGTTCTTCTTTTGTCTCTCCCATCAAACATCCCATAGTCAATCAAATGCATGGCTAGACATAGAGCAGGGTTCAGTAGGGACTAATTGCCATGAGTGACTAGGAGAAATCACTAGAAAGCATAGAGCCCTTACCTGGAAGGCTGCGTTGTGTCAGTGGCCACAAAGTTATTGCGATCACATGTAGGCATCACACTCACTTTATAACCAAAATCATCTCATTTCATTTGTTTCTTAAAATAATTAATACATTTTATTCTTCCCCAATTACATGTTCAAACAATTTTTAACATTTTAAAAAAGTTTTGAGTTCCAAATTCTATTTCACCCTCCCTCCCTCCCTTCTCCCCTCTTTGAGACAACAAGCAATCTGATATACTTTATACAATCTCATTTCATTTCAGTTAGCCAGAATGGAGATCGTTATAACTGAGCTGTTTTACTTCAAAATGCCTTTTATTGTTATTTGCAATAATTAATCACATTCTTATAATGCTTTATATTTTTATTTAAAATTTTTAAAAAAACGTGTGATTTGATTGGCAGATGGAGAAAGGGTTGAGTCCACATTTTTAGAGAAAGGATAAACTGAAGAAAATAAAGTTTGTAACCTGCCTCTGGGATTATGGGAAAAGCCCTAGCCTCTTTGAGCAACAGGAGATCTGGTCCCAGCTTTGTTATCAACTGGCTGTGTGGCTATGGGCAGGTCATTTCCCTCTCTGGGCATCAGTTTCTCTGTCTATAAAACGAGGAGGTGATAGCTAAGCTCCCCTTTGGCTCTGATGTTCGTTTTCTCCTGAGATCACACCATCAGAGCTGGGACCAGACCAGTTTTCTTGAATCTTGGTCCTCTGTTCTGTTTTGAAACTGACACTTTGCAGAGAAAACAGAATATAAGCATCAAGCTGACCACCAAGAGCAGCAATGGGAGACTGAATTGATAGGACCTGGAGAAAAGAAGGATCATAGATTAGAGGTGGAAGGGGCCTTGGAAGACATGTAGACCCTACTCTCTGGTGGGTCACAAGGAGGGAAGCTGGGTTATTTTAGTGGCAGGAGGAAGAATGTCTTTTCCTAAGGTCTTCTTATCTCCCAAGGTTAAAGACATACATATCTGGGTATGAGGAATGAGGAATGAACCAAATGAGCTTCCATTGCCGGAAACCAGCCAACCCTTCCCTTCCTCCCATAACACTGGCAAGCTGTAGGTGTGAAAGAGAGGCCCTGAAGAGACAGACAGAGAGAGAGAGAGAGAGAAAGAGAGAGAGAGAGAGAGAGAGAGAGAGAGAGAGAGAGAGAGAGAGAGAGAAAGAGAGAGAGAGAGAAGGGATGGTCATAGCCTCTGGGAGATACTCTATTCTGGAAAGCCTGGAATGCGGGAAGTTCGAGCAATCCTGCTGTTGCAGCCAAGTGTAATTTTAGCCCATGCACACAGACTTCAAGGGTGTGCCATGCCTAAAAATGCCTCCCCTTATTTATTTATTTTTATTTCTTTTAAAAAGAGCAAAACAGGGAGAAATGATTCCAAACATCTGTGGAGAGTCCCCAGAGCCCAGCTCCTGCTAATACAAATGCCATGAGTGGTACTAAAACTGAGAATGTTTTTCAGCTACAGAGGCAAATAAAACCCCTGCAATGATTTGGAATGCACATCCTTTCATTAGCCTCTTTCCTTCTGTGCCTGTTTCCACTCCAGGCCTCCCTTCCTATTAGCTCTGGCCTGGGGGAAAGATTCTGCAATATTCATTACCTGGAAAGCCTTGGAGCCATCAGCCCCTGGCTACCAGCCCCCAAAATCCAGGGGAACTTTGTCAAGAGAACTTATCTGGGTGGGGTCAGCTGAGTATCCAAAGGAATCCAAAACTCTAAAGAGACATGGTGGGGAGAAAGGGGGTACAAAGGTGAAAAAGAGGAAGAGATAAGTGTGGCAAACTGTGTGAAGAGGTGATATTCCAATGAAAAGCCCATACCTTTCTAATTCACTGGTTTAAAAAAATGTCTTCTCTTCAGTTTATGAAAAATCCTTTGTTCTATTTTCCTTTCGCATAAATTTCCAAGAATTAGTGGTTTGTCATAATGGATAGTGTTACTAAAGGTATTGATTGGGAGCAGGAGTTAAAGTGGTGCCCTGCCAGTGTCCGATTTGAATAATTACCATCAACCTGCTCAGGTTGCCCCAGGATTTCCATCATTCTGCTGAAGTTGGTGGTACAGGGACATTTCACCTCTGATTTTCTAGGATGGTGAGCCTCCAGATTGCCTGGCCCCCAAATTGTGATTTCCTAGGGCTACGTTAATCAAAAAGTAGTAGAGAAGGGAAGGAATAGAGGAGAACATGCTATTTATCCCCCACTCTCATCTCCCAGGATATAAATTAGACCCTCTGGGTTGGAAGGAAGCTTTTGGGTCATCCAGTCCAATATGCTACTCCTGTGCAGAAATCATACCTCCTCCAATATCCCTGACAGGTAATTTGTCAAGCCTCTGTGGTTCTTCCACTTGATACCTGTGTAAACTTGGAGAAATTATGTCACCTCTCTGAATCTCAGTTTCCTCATCTTTAAGCTCTAAATCTATGATTCTATGAACCCACTCGATAAGGGGGAAATCATGAACTCCCAAAGCAATCTGCTTCATTTCTAGTTATTAGAAAGTTCTTTTTATTGAACCAAAACCTTTTGCTGTTGTTCAGGCGTGTCTGACTCTTCATGACCCCATTTGGGATTTTCTTGGCAAAGACACTGGAGTGGTTTGCCACGTCCTTCTCCAGCTCATTTTATAGAGGAGGAAACTGAGGCAAACAGGGTTAAGTGACTTGCCCAGGGTTACACAGCTAGTAAATATGTGAGGACAGATTTGAACTCAGGTCTGCCTTACCCCAGGCCTGGCACTCTATGCACTGCACCACCATCTGCTCAACGAAAACTTACCTCCCTGTAATTTTCATTGCCCCTAACTCGACCGCCCTCCAGAGCAAGACTAGACAAGCGTACTTCCTTCAGTGATGTAGCAGCCCTTCAAGTGCCTGAAGCCATCGGTTATGGCTCCATGTTTTCTTCAGGCAGAAAAATCAAGAGATGGAGTAAAGTAATGACCTGTTCTTTTCTTTTTCCCTTCTTTCCTAATCCTCAGCCTTGATGGGCTTGGAAGGCTGTAGCCACTGAAGATCAACATTGCTGAGAAAAAGTGTATTTAAATCCTATCAGTCATACAGGGGAAAAAGCATTGAGGCATCGGGCAAGGCCGCCATTTCGGAATTGTAAGTCAGTTTAGACAATGTAAGCCAGTGTAGATGATGAGAAAGAGAGAGAACAGCATGGTATATCTGAATTTGAGTCAGAAAGACCTGCATTCCAATCCTGTCTCAGACACTTACTAGTTAGATGATCCTGGGATAATTGGTACTCTAAGCCTCAGTTTCCTCCTGTATAAAATGAAGGGGTTGGACTCAATGATCTCAACATCCCTTCCTGTTCTAAATGTATGATCTTATGTTTCCTCCCACCCCCTAACTAGAAAAATGGGCAATTCATTGAACCTGCTTTTTTAAGGGAATGGCAAAACTCACATGATACACAAACAAAATGAGTTTAGTTACATGGTCTCTGTATCAGTCATATTTGGGCACCCTTGATGTTCTCAGTGGTAAGTTGTTTGGCTCCCAAGCACTGAGTAATTTAGATTCATTTAGGGAATCAAAACTGAGTGGAGTTGAGCCTTGCATGAATCCATAGCCTTTACCCAAGGGAATTGTTTCTTGATTTCTTTGTGAATGCATTGAGAGGTCAGAGAGGGGGATCAATGGATGTGTGTGGGCTTTGTGTGTGTCTATGTGGGCTTTTTGTATGGAACACTGCCTCTATGGGTAAACATGTAGAAGATACAGAAAAATCAGGCGCTCTGAGAATATCTGAGCTAGAAGAGATGTTAGATGTCACATAGTCTAATTCCCTTGTTTATCAAAAGGAAGCTAAGGCCCAGAGAGAGGAAGGGACTAGCTCCCAATGTCCGTTGAGCTCAGTGAATTTGCTAAGTATTATTTCTTGTTGTTCTTGGTCTGTTGAAATTTTTGTGTTTGTGGATGATAAGTTCACAATTTTTGTTTTTTTTTATTAATTTATTTTGATTTATCAACAATCACTTCCATAAACTTTTGAGTTCTAAATTTTTCTCCCCCTCCATCCCCAGATGGCACACAATCTGATATAGGCTATACATATACATTCCTATTAAACATATTTTCACATTAGTAATGTTGTAAGGAAGAATTAGAACCAATAGGAGGAACCCCCAGAAGAGGAAACAAAACAAAATAGAAAAAAAAATAGCAAATAGTATGCTTCAGTCTCCATAGTTCTTTCTTTGGATGATCATAATTTTTAAAAAAGGAGAAGGAAACATGATCGCTGCTGTTGGGGAGGTCATATGCTGGAGGGTTGACAAGGGAAAGGGTAGAGTGAGAGGATCTTAACCCACAAAAAACACCCACAATATCCTCCACAGACAGCCCATCAAACTCCATCCTCAAGGGCTGGACCTTCTCTTCTCAACTCTTATCTATCAAAAATAGTACCTTGCTTATTGTAAGATGACAGGATGACAGATCCAGAGCTGGAAAACACCTTAGAGATCATGGAGACCAATCCTTTCATTTTACAGAAAAGGAAACCTAGGCACAGAGAGATTAAAAGACTTGCTCTATGATTTCATTGGTTAACTGGACTCTCCCTACCAACTTAGGTCAGCACCTCTCCAATTTATAGTCTCAGTGAATTGTCTAGAGCGCTGAGAGTTTAAATATACAACCAGTATGTCAAGAGGAACAACTTGAACATGGGGCCTCCAGACTCTAAGTCCAGCTATTCATGCACTCATTATGTTTTGTTGCATCTCATTACCTCTGTGAGCTTGTGGAAATTATTCAAAACTTGTGGGTCCTCAATTTTCTCATCCGTAAAATTCTATATCTATGACCCTATTAGCCTGAAATTGAATACAGAACTTAGGAAGGAAGGCTAGCTGGAGGTGGCCAATGGAATCTATAGCATCAAATTCCCCAGAGATCTCTAGGAGCAGGGCAGACATCTTTTTTGCCTAAGATGTGCCAGTACTCATATGTAGTAACCTGGAGGCAAGGTGGAACGGATGGGAAGGATGAGATGGTTTTTCCTTCACTCTTCTACTCTGTGATGGCTGAATTGAAGACAAGTATATTATCATTCAGGGGAGATTTTCATGAATGGGTCATTCAGGACTTCTATGTGATAGAGTTTTATTGAGGGGCTGAACTGAAAATCCCCTTCATTTCCAATCTAGGCTGATAATTATCTGGGATCCTTGAGGGCAGTGACTGGCAAAGACATCTGTCTTTGGATCTTCAGTACCAAGCCTAGTGCCTGGCACACAGCAGATGCTTCAAAAGCGCTTGTTGATTACAGATATGACTCTCTAAGCAGTTCTCAGTCTTATGTCAGTTCGCCATTGTCATGCGTCCCTACAATAAGCAGCATGGAATTATGGGAGAAAAGCAGTCAAAGGGAAATAATATTTGTAGTAACTCACTTCAAAGGTAACCTTGCAGTGTATAGTGGACAGTGCACTAAACCTGAGTCTCAGGACCTCGGTTCAGATCCTGCTTCTCCTCTTACCTTTCTTTGTGACCCTATGCAAGCCCCTTTATCACTATGGGCCTAATTTTCGTTAATTATAAAATGAGCTGTTGTCTTCCTGGTCTAACTAGCATATCCCTGTAAGTGTGAGATAATCTGGAGGACTGATGAAGAAGGGAAGAGCGAAGGCTAGATATGCAGTCTCGCCTCTGCCGCTAAGTGACCCAGGCACCAATCTGCATCACCGATGAGCACTTGATACCTGTGTGGCCTCTGCCCACCTTCTCATCCTATATGGCTCCCTTCTCCTGCTTAATGAGGATCTAAATGCGATACTTTTGACTTCTTTGCAAATTTGATGGTATAATAGCTCAGCTGGGTTCTTATCACATGAGACTGAAGTATTTCAACCCATTAAACAAAAATAATGTGTCATTTGAAATATTTGTACTGGCACAGCTCTTACTGTACACGTTGAAAGCACTGTGGCACAAAGCGCTAATTAGCACCTGATTGAAAACTGGAATCACTTGATTGAACGTCTTGTAAAATCCAAACACTTTTTCCTCCTCCTTTTTCTCAAGTTGAATGTTTTTCATGCTGGGAAACAACTGCTAACATTGTGGAAACAGTCGGCAGGTCGCCATTCTGCCTTGGAGACCAGGAAGATGTCCCATCTTTATCCTCTGCTCCTCAGGAAACCTAACCCAGTCCCATGAACCTATTCATTTTTGTTCGTTCTCAGGGAAACCCAGGCATGAGCAGATTAGCATCTCTAGAGGATTTGTCTTTCTGTTCTTAGTTGTGAGTTCTCTCTGGGAAAACCAGGGATTCAATGACCCATCCTTCATTATACTTGGTTGGAGCCTTGATAATGTCTCCTGATGCTTCCTGGAAGCTCTGAGTACTGAAGATGTATGTAGAGGGCAGAAGTTGGTGGGAAGGGGCCAGTGGGGAGTCAGCTACGAACAGGAAAGAAGCTCAAATTTGGGTTGAGGTGGGAACAAGTTGGAATTCAGCTTCTGCCTCCAGTCATCTGTGTGATCTTCATTAAGTCCATTAAACTCATGAGGACTCAATTTCCTCCTTTGTGAAATGAGGGTATTGGACTAGATGACCTTTCAGGTTCTTTCTACTCTAAGGTCTGTGCCCCTGGGGCAGGGACAAGGTATCCTGAGGCCTTAGGGCAGCTGACTCCCTGCCGAAGCTAGGCCAAGAGACAAGAAGCACAGATCCAAAGAACATCATAGCTTGGAAGGAGTGTAAAGAACGTCTGGACAAACCAGCTCATTTTGTAGACAAGGCCATTAAAACTCAATGAGACCTCAGTCATGCAGTGAGTTAGTTAGTGGAGCCAAGATCAAGAACCCAGATCTTCTGTCTCCTGGGCAAAGAGTCTTTTTCATAGTACCCAACCATCAATTATGAGCAATAGGACCGGAGCTAGTCAGTCCAGGAAATGGTACTGGCTTCTCAATCAGTTAATCAGTAAACATTTATTAAGATCCGGCTATTTGCTAGGCACCGTACTGAGTGGTGGGGATGTGGAGATTAAAAAAAAAAGAAAGAGTCCTTTCAGGCTCCATTTGGGGGATTTTTGGTCTAGATTCTCTATGCTTGCCCTTGTGAGACCTGGGTTCAACTGCTGACTCTCTACTTACTAGCTGTATTTTGTCATGGGCAAGTAGAGCTCAGTTTTCTCATCTGTAGAATGGGGATAATGGTATACTGTCTACCCAAAAGCTGTTGTGAGAAAATCTTATGGTGTTGGAAAAAATATCATTTGTGCTCACTATAAGTAATTCTGGTCTGCAAGCTTGTTTTATTTTACCTTTTCTCACCCCACCCCATTAGAATAGTCCTTTAAAAAACCAAACCTCACAATATTGTCAGTCTTCAGGTAAAATAAGGTGAGGGTGGGGAAGAGGGAGCCAGAAACCACATCAGTCCAGGGGTGACCTAGTGCTAGGTGGCAGAAAATAAACCAAGGCCATGGGATCATGGATTTAGAGCTGGAAGAGATTCTAGACACTATGAAGCCCAACTCCCTCATTTTTAGAAGGAGCTGAGGCTGAATGACTTGCCCAAGGTCACACGGCTAATAAGTACTTGAAGCAGGATTTGAATTCAGGTTTTCCTGCCTCCCCAGGTCAACACCATAACCACCTTTTCTTACTTCCAGACCTATATTTTCCCCCTGCATCATATCCCACTCATGCTCAGAAGTAGAAGAGAGCTGCATTTAGCTGCTCTGTATTTGATGTTTTAGAATGTGAAGGTAAATGAATGGTGAGAGCCAAACAGATACATGACTTGGCCATGGATGCTGAGACAAAACTGGCCAAAAAGGAAGGAAGGAAGGAAGGAAGGAAGGAAGGAAGGAAGGAAGGAAGGAAGGAAGGAAGGAAGGAAGGAAGGAAGGAAGGGAAAGAAAGGAAGGAAGAAAGAAGGAAGGAAGAAGGAAGGAAGAAGGAAGGAAGGAAAGAAGGAAGGAAGGAAGAAAGAAAGAGAGAGAGAGAGAGAGAGAGAGAGAGAGAGAGAGAGAGAGAAATAAGCATCCGGATTTTTTTTTTAATTTTGGAAAATCTGACTTAAGGTGAAGCATTATACCTCAGAGATCAGAGTCTGTGCATCAGCTAGTCAATCAACTCAATATTTATTTGAGTTCCTAACCTTGTAGTAAGAGCCATAGGCATGACAGAGAAAGAAACAGACCTAATCCTTGTGGGAGCCCATTGACTTTGGAGCAAGTAGAGAAAGGAACAGACTCATGCCCTGTCCAACAGGCCCTAACAGTGTTGGAGAAACGGAGGAGAAACTGACATGGACTCCATTCCTTAGAGAAACTCATAATCTGAAGAAAAAGATGGCAGAAGAACAGACCCAGACCCTGCTCTCCAAGACCGAGGAAGACTGGGGAGGTTACTTAACCCCAACAGATGCCAAGTAAGCAGTACATCAAAAAAAAAAAAACTGTCCTACTTCATTTTACATTTTATGCTCAGCGAGGAGACAGGACTTGGTTGTCCCAAGTCTCCCAACTCTCAGGCTCAGGCCTCTTTTTCACTTATGCTGAAGCACTAGCTTTGTTAACCTCAGAGTCTGACCTAGGACTGACTGGATTCTTAAAATTAGAAGTCATATATTTAGTTACTACACCGGCCCCTAAATTTACTCTCATTCTGCGTGTCTGTGAAGAACATCTTGTGCGCTAGGATATGCTTAGAGCTGCTTAAGGTCTCAGGCATGGAGGATCGTGAGCTATTTGGTGGTGGTGATGCCGTGTCCCAAGGTTCAACCCTGACAACACCTTTTTAGCCCTTTCCTATTCTCTCAGGTTTGTCTGGAACAGGTCACAGGGCCCTGGCAATTAGCAGTGGAGGGACCCTCTAAACATTTTCCAGCTTGTCTAATTTCCCACAGAAAAATGTTTCACTGGATATAGTATCCTAGATGTGGCATAAGTGGGATAGAGTACAAGATATGCTCTTCTCTCACCCTGGACACTATCTCTCTTCTAAGATAAGTTAGTCTAAGAGTACATTAGTTGTTTTTTGTGGAGGGGTTGTTGTTGGTTTTTAATTGCCGTTATCAGGTTGACACTGCCTCAGTCAGGGACTGGGGCTGCATCAGCTCCTCCATAAGGGTTTCCACCAAGTTTGGGTACATGTGATGTAATGTGGTTGCTTCCAGCCTCTGCACCTACCAGTGGTGTTTTGCACATAGAATATCTTCAATAAAGGCATGTTGAGCAAATGAATAATTCACGTGCAATTTGCATGCAGCCTGCATCAATCTTCTTAGACTTTGTTGTCTAGGCTTGTGCAACTTCAATGTGAAATGCGTTTGCACCTGCTATACAGGGACCCTGTCAATTTGCATTGACATATTCTTGTCTATTCACCCACTGTGGAGCCAGGCCTTCAGTCCCTGAAGTGAGGAGGGGAGGACACCGGAGAGACACAGAATCCCCCTGAAATCTCCGCCAGACCCATCATATCCAGGAGTCACAGTCTAAAGAATACTGAGCCACTGTTTCTTCATGTTAGTCTGGGCCTTATCTCATTTCTCTTGCACCCAAATCTACTCTTAGGTCCAGATTGCATCCAAGATGGTAGAACTTGGATATGAGACTCTCAATGACAGGAGTGACCTGTCTTCCTTTTCATGGTCTTAGGACTCCTTCTGCCTTTGTTCCCCTTTTCTCTCCCCTCATCACAACCCTGACCCCACCATCTACATGAAAAGCCAGTGGACTTCACTATGGATTTTTTTGGAGCCCACCTAGTCCTCTGACATGATGGGGTGTGAGGAACTAGAAAAAAAAGGGAACCTCTCTTTATAATCTCACAGTCTTGGCAGAGAAGGCCCAGACTCAGACCATGATCAAGGGGAATTTGTAGTCTCAGGGGAAACAGGAGTAGACCAAACCCCTGTTTTAGGGGAACTTACAGTCTAGATTAGGAATCGTCACCCTTTTTGGTGTGTCTTGGACACCTTTGGCAATTTCGTAAAGCCTGTGGACCCCTTCTCAGAATCATGTTTTTTAATACATAAAATAAAATTCATAGGATTACAAAGAAAACTAATTATATTGAAATAGTCATCATAATATTTTTTAAAAATTGTAACATAGTTCATGGATCCCCAGAAATCTGTCTGTGTTCTACATGGGAGTCAGTGGACCCCAGGTTAAAAACCCTGGTATAAGGGAAACAGGAGGAACAGCCAAGTAGGCCATATGGGGTTTACAGTTTGACTGGGGAGAATAAGACAAGATAGTACTAATTGAATTTCAGGAGTCAGAACATTAACCAAATCAACAAACATTTGTTAAGCAACTCCTATGCTGAAGATACTACAAGCCAGACTCTGGGAAGAAACCTGCTCCCTGTCCTCAGGGGACTTACAGTCTATCTGGAGAGATAAGATATAGACACAAATCAATATGATGCAAAATAGAACATGCTAAATGCACAAGAAAGAACAATGCTATAAGCAGTCCTATAAGGCCTCCTGAAGCATGACCTTGCCCTTGAAGAATGAGTAGGATTGGGCTAGGTGGACAGGAGCAGGGAGGCGTTCCAGGTGGAGGGACTCCCTGGACAAATGCTAAGAGGTGGGAATTAGCCTTGATTATGCTAGGCAATGAGAAGATAGGCCTGTGCAGGGCAGAAGCATGTGTTGATAAGGGTGAGATAGGACTGGAGAGGTAAGTGGAAACTTCGGTGTGAGGCTGAGTAGTTTATAACAGATTAACTCCTCAGACTTCAATGCCTGTCTAATAAAATGTAAATGCCTTTTGGCAGCGTTCAAGGCCTTACTCTAAGAGCTACTCCAGACTTGTCTCCCACTACTCACTTTCTCATATAATGCATTCCAGACAAACTGGACTGTTTTATGTTTCCTCTTCTCACTCCAACTCCTGAGTCTTCAGGCCTTTGTTCAGGCCTATCCTTCTGCTTGGAACCGATGATTTCTATCTCTTGAAATCCTTCCAATTCTTCAAGGCCTTCTTTCTCCATGAAACCTTGCCTTTTCTTCAATCCCCCCAGCTAAACTTTCCATTATACTTTTCTCCCCTTCATACATTCGAAGATGCAGCCACACTGGTCTGCTTGCTGTTTTGCACTCAGGACACTCCATCTCCTGATACTGTGCATTCGTACTGGCTGTTTCCCATGTCTGGAATGCTCTCTCTCTCTCTCCTCAACTCCACCCCCTAGCTTCCCTTCAATATTCTGCTCACTTCCCACCTTCTCCAGAAAGCCTGTGCCACCCTCTCCCCCTCTACCCAATGCCTTCCCTCTGATATTACTTTCATTCACACTGTATATATATCTTGCATAGCTAGTTACTTTCCCATTGTCCCAACCATGAGAATGTGAACTCCTTGAGAGTAGAAACCATCTTTTCATTTTTCTTTGTATCCCTAGAACTTAGCACAGTGCCTGGCACATAAGTAAGGGCATACATAATAAATGTTTGTTGCCTGACTCCCTAAAAGTCATCTCATTTTCCTCAAATTTTTCATAACACTTTACTTGGACTCTCTCCTTGGAACTCACCATATTCTAATTTAAATTGTATATGTATGCATACGGTCCCATCCCGCCTATCAGAATATATATTTCTCAAGGTCAGGAACCACATCTGATTTCTTCTCTGGATCCCCAAAGCCTACTAACTCAGGGCTCTACACATAGTAGGTAGACATTTAAGAATTGTTTGTTGACGTTGAATTGAACTGAGATGGAATAATTCAGGGAAACCTCATGGTTCTAAGTGTGTACTTGTTTTCATTTTCATTACCCATATGTCCCCATAAAGTATTTGGAGCCCTTGAGGACCAGACAGGTCACCTCCTCTGGGGCCCTTCATTGCTCAGAATCCCTGGGTTTCCAAAGCAGAACTCTCCCTGTCTCATAACACCAAAAGTTGGACAGCCCACCCCCATCCCCTTGGGAGGAAAATTGAAAACCTTATCATTGCTACTTGAGATAAATGAAACACTATTTATGTTTGAGATTGTCAGTGAGGGAGTCCAGCTGGGAGAGACTGGTGAGTGCAGTCCTGCTGCAGCCCAGAGGAAAACTGGGCATTTGCATTCAGCTATCTCCCATCCCATTCAATCTTGTCCCAGCCCCAGGAACTCCAAGAAACTATAGTTTGCTGACATTAAGCCGTCATTGGGCACTATGGTCAGAAGAACCCTGAATTTTATTTTTAAAAAATAACAACACAAATCCAGCCTCAGACGCATAACACTTTCTAGCTGTGTGACCCTGGGCAAGTCATTTAACCCCATTGCCTAGCCAAAAAAAAAAAACCAACAACAACAACAACAAAGAACCCCTTCCAAGGACGAGTCCCTCCATAGATATCAAGACCACAAGACCATCATCTTAAGAGGAAAGAAGAAAAAAAGGCCAGATGTAGAAATGGACCCGAGTTTGTCAGGAGAAATTCCCTTCACTCCATTCTAGTACCTTCAACAAGAAATGGAGGTGGTCCTAGACTAGAGCAGAGAGAGGTTACTGTCTCTAAGATGAATAACATTGGGAAGTTAACCAGGAGTTCAGCCAAATTTACTTTTAAATCAAAATTTTGAGGGTCCATGCCACTCTTTTTAAATATCACAGCTATTAATAGCCTTTGTTGGAGAAGAAAGGACAGAGGCAGAAATTTGGAGGCTCTGGTATTCTGTCTCCTCTGTGCCAGAAAACCCTTTTTATGAGTCCAATGGAATGTGTTTAGAGGGAGCAGGGATATGCGGAGTCTCCATTTATAGGAAAGATAAATAGAGGAGCCCCAAAAGCTTCCTAGATTTTCCAGGTCCATTTGGGTTAGAGAGAGGCAGTGTGGTTTAGGAGGAAGGCCAGTTGATTTGTATGTAGTCAGAAGATAAGGGTTCTTTCTACCCTTGGCTCTACTGCTTGGCCTGTGGGAGGTTGGGGAAATCACTTTTCTTCTGGGCCTCTTAACCCTCAATCTTTAAAATAAGAGGGATTATGTTAAACATCCTCTGAGGTCCCCTACAACTCTAAATGTGATGATGGAAACAGCCATGGGAATGGTTCATTCAGCTCTTTTTCCTAACCCTATTAAATGCACCATACTGACTCTGTGTGGGGCAACCAGGTGGTGCAGTAGACAGAGTGCCAGGACTGGAGTCAAGAAGATCTGAATTCAAATCTGACCTCAGACACTTACTAGCTATGTTACCCTGGGAAAGTCATTTAACTCTGTTTGCCTCAGTTTTTTCATCTATAAAAGAGAAGACTATGGCAAACTATTCCAGTATCTTTGCCAATAAAACCCCAGATGGGGTCATGAAGAGTAGGACACAACTGAAAGGACTGAATTACAACAGCAATTGGCTCTCTAATTGGTGAATGAATGACTTCTATAGAAGAGATTCTTGCCTGAGGTGTGTGATTGGACTCTAGATCAATGGTGTCAAACTGAAATAGAAACAGAGACCACTAAACTATAGGTAAAGATCCCTGTGGGCTGAATATTGACTTAGAAAACCGCAATTTGCCTTACCTATGTTTTATTATATTTTTATTCATTTTGTCAAATATTTTTCAGTTGCATTTTAATCTAGTTTGGAGTACTGGGTCACCTGTTGGATACTTCTGATCTAGATGACCTGTAACATTTCTTTCAGTCCTAGGAACTTATAAATTCCACAATACGTAGACGCCACTGAGCAATGTATGAAAAGGGCCAAGAGCAGACTGTTCATGCTGTGGCAATTCAGGAGCCCTGTGGTAATCCAGTCATCAGAGAAGGCTTCCCAGAGGCAAACAGTGCCTCACTCCATAAACAGGCAAAAGAGCTTTTCTTTGGGAGACTGAAAAGGAGCAGGGAGGCAAGAAAAAAAGGCAACCCAGATTGGGCCATCTCTACTTCAGCCCAAATGATCTGCAAGCCCCAGTCTCAGCACCCAGCCAGCCCCTTCTTCTGTGCTGTGGCATCTGGCAGCCCTGTCTGCTGTGGTGACAGACAGGGAAGGCAGCTCATTAGGAAAGCCATCTTCTACAAAAGGAAGGTTGTGGGACTCTGCATTTCTGTCTCTCTAGGGATCACATATCGACTTTGCTTAGCTGTTAAATCAGAAGGTAATTTCCCCAACCACCACCAGTCCCACTGATTGAACCCCAAATGGGGATGGACAGCTGCATTCTTGCTCATTTTCATCTATAATTATTAGTTATAAAGCTTCTGTGACAGAGAAATAGAAATGATGGTTTTGTTGATAAGCAGAATCCAGCCACATTGCTTAACCACATTGGCTTCTAAAGGATTCTGGTGGAGGGAGATGGGGTGACAGTATATCTGGGGAAGTCAAAGCAACAACCACCAATAGCATAGGAAAAATCTTAGTCTATAGATATTACTTATGGTCAGGAATTAGTGAGCCATTTTTTTCTGTCTTCACCTTCTGCTTATCAAAGCTCATTAATATTAGTCGGTTAGGTAAGGGTAGCCTCAGGAAGAGTCTGAAAACATAGTATCACAGAATCATACAATCTCAGAGTGAGAAGGGTCCTCAGAAGCTATGTCTATGCCTGAGCAAAAGTTCCTTCTCTGTCGGTCCCAATAAGTGGCCAACAAGTCTCTGCTTAAAGAACTCCAGTGAATGTTGGATCAATAATCTTCCTGGTAATGGATATGTAAGAATATTTTGGAAGTAGGATTGGTTAACTGCTCATCAATACCTAATATATTCTTTAACTTTCTGATTCACATGGTAAGGATATGTCTAACATTGCTGAGCAAATCTCCAGATATGTACAAGTGCAAAGAGAGGTAATCCATCTTTGCCCCAACCCTTCTTGGGCCAGATTTCATCAGAAACATAGACTTAGAAACTGGAAAGGACTTAAGAGGTCACATCATTTAACTTCTGAGATGGCTCATTCCACTTTTGAACAGCTCAAGTTACTAGAAAGTTTTTATTTACATTTAATCTAAATCTTCTCTTGGCATCTTCTATCCATTGTTCCTCCTGAGTCAAGAAGAACAAGTTTATTATCTCTTCCAATACCGGAAAATAGCTATCATATCCCCCCAGGTCTTCTCTTCTCTAGTCAAAACATCCCTAAACATCCCTAGTTCCTTGAACAGATCCTTGCATGGCATGAGTTCTAGTCCTCTCACCATCTTGGTCCTCTTCTGTGGGAGCCCTCCAATTTGTTGACATCCTTTCTAAAAGGTAGGCTCCAGAACCGAACATGATGCTCTAGATTGAGAAAAAGGACAATAGGACTATCAGCTCCCATGTTCTGGATACTACATTTCTTTTAATAGTCTAAGATCATCCTAGCTTTTTTTTGGCCATGTCACCATATTGGCTCATATTGAGTTTGCCATTCACTAAAAACTTCAGATATTCTCCATATGAACTATTTTTGTCTATCTCTATCTCCTCCATCCTAAAGACCAATATGATAACTAAGTTAGAATAGGTGTGGCTAGATAGCTTCTCATCAGAGTGAAAGTTCAATTAATGGAATGTTACAGTTGAAACAACCTTTTGGCTGCATTAAGAGAGGTATAAATATCCCCAGTTCCTCCAACCAGTTTTCATGACATGACCTCAATATCCATCACCATCCTGAATGCTCTCCTTTGGACACTCCCTAGCTTATCACTTTAATTCCTAAAATGCTTCTTCTTGGACACTATATCACATTTATGAGGGAACTGTCCTACTTCCGATTCACTCCACAGTACCTTTGAGGAAGCCTGGCCTTTCTCTGAACAATGGATCTTTTCTTTTTTTTCAATTTTCTTTTTATTCAGTTACCAGTCATTTATTTTTCTCCCTTACCTGTCCCCGTGAAAGAAAAAAACAAATTACCTGTAACCAATATGCATAGTCAAGTAAAATGCATTCCCATGTTTGGGAGGGGGGTGAAATTTCCAAGTCTTGATCATATACAAAAGTTGTTCATCTCCTTCTGTATTTTGAGTCCAGCCCCTCTCCATCAGGCAATGGGTATGGTTCTTCATTGGTACTCTGGAGTCATGGCTGATCACGAATTTATTGAGTTCATAAGTCTTTAAAATTTTTTTTTTCCAAAATACTGTTATAGCATAAATTCATCCTCTGGTTTTGCTCATGCCATTCTGCACCATTTAATACAAGTCTTTCTGAAACTATTATATTATTTCTTGTAGCTCAATAATATTGTTCCATTACATTCTTATAGCATAATTCGTTCAACCATTCTCCAATTCTCCAATTAATGGACCCCCCTAGTTTAAAAGAAAAGATGCTTATGAATATTTTTGTACATAGAAGACCTTTTCCTCTTTCTTTGATCTTTTTGAGGTATAGATTTAGTAATCCTGAATATTTTCAGGCTTGGAAAACATGCTTCTTTTGAGACTTCTCTCCACCAATACAGCAAAAATCCATTTAAATAAATGGATGTGGTTATTCAACTTCTATATCCCCACATACTATAACCAGTTTCAGGAGAGAAGAGCTCACCCTATTGAACCAAGGTGGGGAAATGCTTTTCCATCAGTACAACTGGCATAAATGTCACTAATGATAGTGTGAAAAATATGGGCATTAAGTGAGAAATAACTCTACCCCTCCATCCCCACCACATAACTGACCCAAAAGGGTGATCAGTCCTCACTTCTGCAGATGAACACCATCCAGGTGGTAAAAGAAGGAAAGCCATGACTTAGGAAAAGAGACCTAAGGGTATGATGGGAAGCTTGCTGAACTCTAAAGTCAGGTCTCCTGGCTTCTAGTCCCAACGGCACCCCTGACTCACTGGATAACCTTGGGTAAATCAGTCCTCTCCTTCAGACTCTTGTGAACAAGATAATCTCTGAATTCCCTGCCAGCTCTAACAGTTATAGAATTCCAAATATTTAATCCCATCAAACCAGGATGCCCTACCTATCTGAAATTCAAATTCCTCAAAAGACAGAAAGTGGTTTAGGGATTAGAAAAATCTGTCCAGATAGATTCATTTATACAATAAATGAGCCAGCCCAGTGTTTGACCTTGTTAAGGAAGAGAAGACTTTGACCCCCATGACCAGGGAGTTCCTAGTTTCTAGCTAATTGAGGGCAAGGATTTTTTTTTTAATCTTTATATCCCCAGGGCCTACCTAGCATAGTGCCTGGCATGGTGTTCAGCCGTTTTCATTCGTGTCTGACTCTCCATGACCCCATTTGGGATTTTCTTGGCAAAGATCCTGGAATGGTTTGCCATTTCCTTCTTCAGCTCATTTTACAGATGAGGAAACTGAGGCAAATAGCGTTAAGTGACTTGCCCAGGGTTACACAGCTGGTAAGTGTCTGAGGTCAGAAAGATGAGTCTTCTTGACTTCAAGCTGGGTCTAACTGCTCTAGCACATAATAGGCACTTAATAAGTAACGTAGTTGATACTTAATAAATGTTTATTGCTCAAGATCACACAGGTATGTGTAACATAGCTAAAATTCACACCTGGCCTGTCCTACTCCAAAATTCAGAGCTCTTTACATTAAATCCTGCTGCCTCAAAAGGAGGAAACAGTCCCAGACTATAGTCACAGCAGTGTCATGGGAGAGGCTGAAGGTGAATTGAGAGAATAGAATGAAGGAGGACACCTGCCATGATTTAAAAGTTTAGCCTTTTGCAATGAAGACTAGTGAAGATGGTGGTAATGAAGGAACATCAGGGGAAGCTGGGGACCAGGAGTGATGGAATGCACAGTCCTGCAGAACAAGAGAATGCTCCAAGTTCAATACCTTATCCCTTTTTCAGTGCCAACCATGGACGTCTTGCTTGTTCTTTCTGGTCTGATGCCCTACACCCATGGCCCTTCCATTTCACAATGACCCAGGATCTCCTGATCTCAGAGAATGCATCCACATACCCATGTAGACACCTTCTCCTATGCTTTCTGCTTCCCAAACCAGGGAGGCTTCCATAAGTTCATAGTTTCATAGAAGAGAAGTGAAGTGATGAGCTGGCCAAGATCAATTATTTCCAAATAACACCATAGAAGTCACTTACTCATAGCCTGGAATGAAACAAGGAGAATAGGGCAGAAGGTGAATTCATAGTGGCCTAGGGCGGTAAGAGAAGCCCTCGTGTGGAAGGTAGAACATGATTTTAGCCTTGAATGATGAATGGGATTTAGATAGGCTTAGGAGTGAGGGTAGGGAGTACATCTCCAGGGCAAGAGGAATGGTTTCAGCCAAAAGAAGGAGGTGCTATGTTATTTCTACTACAAAAGCTAGTCCTAAGAGACAAGGCTGATTTCAGTGGTCAACTGAAAGACTTAACAAAGAAAAGAGGTCTTAAAAAAAAAAGCCACTTTGACAAGTGTCCTTTGATGCTGTGACATTTAAACATGGAGTCAGGGGAGCCAGCTACTTGAAATCCAGCAGCTAATGGAGTTTGTGTTAATCCCAGCTGCATTAATTTTTAAAGTATTTTCCAGGAAGCCTTTGGGAATTCCTGCCTGAGGCCAGCTTTCTTAGTCCTGGGTTGGCTGATTCTTCTCCCTGCTGAAGATGCTATCTTTCCCATTCATGCCCTTGTATCTTGGGATACCCCTCATTTATACCCAAATTAAGTGGACACACACACACACACACACACACACACACACACACACACACACACACACACACACCCTCTCTCTTCCTAACTAGAGCCAGCCATCTCTGAGTAGGGAGTAAAGCACTGTACTTGGGGGATGAGGGAAGGGATCTCATTACC
Organism: Phascolarctos cinereus; assembly: GCF_003287225.1. Classification (NCBI taxonomy): domain Eukaryota; kingdom Metazoa; phylum Chordata; class Mammalia; order Diprotodontia; family Phascolarctidae; genus Phascolarctos; species Phascolarctos cinereus. The sequence continues at coordinate 130,695,967 of NW_027555847.1, read as the reverse complement.
ATCTTGGTTAGCAAGTTCTGGCCAGAGAAACTGATTCTTGCCTTTACCTCCAACACCCACCAGGACTGTGAGGTGTTCCCAATCAGCTGTGGAGCCTGAGCTGAACATGCTGAGCTTGCTTCCTGGTGCAGTAACAGCCAGATGACAGCACTAAGGGGGGAGGCTGAGAGCTGTTTAGAGTTCAGAAATAATGAGGCCAAGGTCACAGATTCTGTGGTATTGTAGGCCAGTTAATATTACTGTATTCTCTGGTCTCCAAGTCTTCCTGTGGCCCTGAGCAGCCAGTCTATAAATACACAGCAAGGGTAATAAGGGAGACTGGAGAAAAGTCTGGGGATGTCTCCATGTAGCCATTCCCAACATCTGTGGAAATAATTTAAAACATGTGTCTTCCTTACAGGGCTAGACATGTATGTCCATTGTGTGGCTATCACATGTCAGGGGCACCATGTAGTTTTATGGAATATCTAATTTTTTACACTCACTCAATGAAATTTAAGCCTCAACTCTCTATAAGGGAAGGATTTGATTTGTTTCTTTGTTTTGTTTTTCAATCTACAGTTTTTGCCTTTTCAGAGTGGCATTGATAATGTGAAGCACTCGCCATGTGTCTCTCAGGCAACGATCTTTGATTGTGTGCTGAGGCTTGGGATTACAAGTCTGTACAATACTAAGTATCAAAGTTGGAAAGCACTTTCAAGATTTCTAGTCTAACCTCCTTATCCTACAGAGAGGAAGTGATTTGCCCAAGTCCATGCATTCTCCTCCTCTCAATTCCTCTTCCACCCAGGTGTCAAAATTATCCTCTGAAGAACCAGATCGGATCAAATCATTACTCTGCTCAAAAGCCTCCAGTGACTCTATATCATCTCTAGCATGAAATGCAAATTCTCTAGCCCAGCATTTATAGCCCTTCACAGTCTGGAGTCAAGCCTTCTTTTTCTGTCTGAATTCATACTATTCTCCTTCATGCACTTGGTGATCTGAACTGCACATGCCGACCTCCTTTCTTAATACCTTGGCCAAGGCTCCTTTCCCAGAATGCACTCATGCATCTCTTCCTTCTCAGAATCCTTATCTTCCTTAAAGTCTCCACTCAGGTGCCATGTCCTCTGTGACACCTACCCAGATCCCTCCCCAAATTACCCCAGATTTACTTATCTGTGTGTACATTTTATCCCAATGTAGAATACAAACTCTTTGAGGATATTTCAATTTTTTTTGGTCTATTGTAAGATGCTTTGCACATAATAGGTGCTTGAATTGGATTTGTTGAAGTGGCAAAACCAGGAACTGATAAACACACAGAATGCTAGCTCAAGATGAGTTTTAGAACAAAAAGTGCTACAGCTGCAAGAACTTTAAAGTAGGACCTTGGAATATAGAATGTGAGCACTGCCAGAGACCTTAAAGAGTAATGTCTTTTTACAGGATGAGGGAACTGAGGCTTAAGGAGGTAAGAGCTCACATAGTTGGCCCTAGAACTTCTGACCCTGTCTTATACTCTTTCCCTCAATCCTGAGTTAAGGTTGGAATTCAGCCTATGACCAGGATTAGGTTTAGATTTAGGACACAGCATCAGAGCCAGGACTAGGATTCATTCTAGCACCGCCATTAGGTTTAGGGTTAGGGGCAGAGTAGCATTGTCTTTAGGTTAAAGGTCAATCGTTCTTCCCAGATGACCTGTAGGAAAAACTTCTTTTAACATTCTGTCTCAAATTTCAACCAACCAAGAAGGAAAACATGGCTGACTCAACTTTGAGATTAAATGTTTCCACGAAGGCAAACTGAAGTAAATCTTTTCAAAGAAAAGACAAAATCTTTTTGTTCATGAGCCTTGTTTTACTGGGGAGCGTGAAATTGATTGAGTGAACATTGCTGGGATTTCTCTCAGGAGCCCTTTTTCCTAAGTCTTTCTTTCTTCATGTTGTGTGTGTGTGTGTGTGTGTGTGTGTGTGTGTGTATTTTAATAAGTGCCTGGTTGCTAAGCAACCATTGTAAGGAAGCAAGGGATTTACAGGGAAATTGCAAAGTGTTGAATTTCAGCACGTGGCTGCTATTCATTGGCAAGTATATTTATTTGTATTGAAGCTGCGTGTCTCCTTCCAGCTCACATGGGGAAAACTCTGTGGATTCATGTTGGGAGAACAACCCAAAAAACATCAGCCTTAAGATGGACATATATCGAAATGTTGCCTTATCCACGCACCTCGTCCTTTAATGCCTTCCTTCCAGTTTGGAGAGAGAGAAAAGACTCAATCAACGTGTTTCAGAGAGTACTTTAAAACCCTTAAGCCTCCAGGAATTCAGCCTATTATGAATAGGCAGAGCTCCAGGCAGAACCCAGCTCTAGCTCTGATAGATTATGTGCTGGAGCTCAAGCACAATTCCTTAGTGACTTTGTGGGGGGAGAGGGAGCAGACTAAGGGGGAGGAATCCATGAGTTTGCTTGGACTCTTTTAGTTTTCTGGGATCTGAAATGAAGGAACTCATAGCTCATCCTTGAGGGGACCAACAACCTAGTGGAAAACATGAATACACTTGTTCTGTTGGAGATGGATATGGGTAACTTGTAAATGCAGGACTGTCTCTTCCCTCCTTTCCTCCCTCAATCAATCAGCAAACATTCTCTGAGCCCCCCTGGGAAGCCAACTCTGCACTCAGCTATGCTGTGGGGGGAGAGATAGAAGGAAGGAAGGAAGGAAATCATTTAATCACAGACTCCAAGAGCTGGAAAGGACCTCAGAGATCATGTTTTCAAGAGAAGAAAAATGTGGCATTCAGAAAAGCAAAATAATTTGCACAAAGCCATACAGCCTAATTAGTGTCAGAGCTGGAACTAGAATTGAGGTTCCTTAGTTCACAATATAGTACTCTTTTCACTAAAGTTCATAGTCTGACTAAAAAAGCGTCACACACACACACACACACACACACACACAAACACCTGTCAGGGAACAATAATATTAATAATAACTCACATTACCGTTGTGCTTTAAGATTTACAAAAGGTTTTCATCACTCTACCTTTGTGAAGTATAAATCCATTGTACAGATAAGGCCACTGATGCTTAGAGAATAGAATCCTCACAGAAGAGAATTATTAGACCCACTACCTGAATGCAGGTTTTCTAAGTCTCAGTTCAGTGTCCTTTCAACGATATCATACATACGACCTCTCAGTCTAAAAGAATTTATATTGCACATAGGTTATGTGCTTCTAAAAGACAGAGGCCACATCTATGCTTTCTCTGTGTTCTTTCCTCAAGTCCTATAGCAGGGTTGTGCACAAAGCTATATGAATTTGTACTGGTTTGCTATTAGATGAATATATGCATGCAAATAGGTGCATATGTGTATACATGTGTATATATATATCTCCAGACATACATGTATGTATGTATGAGAGAATACAAGTTACATATGAATATATATATATGAATGTGAGTATATGTTATATATGTATATATGTGTGAAAGAATACAAATTATATTTATTAATGTATTAATGTGTATATGTATGTATATATGTGAGAATACAAATTCTGTCAGGTCTGGGACTGTTACTGTTTTTCATCTTTGTATCTCCAACTTGGCCCAAAATGCCCTGCTCATAGTAAGTGCTTATTATGTAATTCTTGAATTGAATTAAGCTGTATATAATTAGCTAGGCTATAGGAATATAATTAGATGTGTTGTATATGTGTTTGGATAATTAGGTATATTAGGGAAGAAGAGCATCAGAGAAAGGATGGGGACCACTCCTCGGCATGAACAGAACAGAACAATGATAACTAAGGACAGAGACAAGTCAAAACTATGTATCTCCTTTCTTGCTCCTTTTTTTTCTACCAAGGAGAATAACCTTTTAACTGGAAAAGACAAAATGAAATTGGCTAATATGAAATTGAAACCCAGAATAAGTATGATAGTAAGAAAACATCTTGCTCCCTTTGATGAATTAAAGTCACCAGATACAGATGAACTGCCTCACAAATGAGTGATCTGAAGGATCTGGAAGATGAGGTCACTAGGTTGCCATCAGTAATCTCTAAAAGACTGAGAGAACTAGAGAACTGGAGAAGGACATATGTTGTCACAATTATAAGAAAAGGGAAAGGAGTCAAGTCTTCAAAATATAGGCCAGTGATCTTGATTTTGATCCTTGGCAAAAAGTTAGAGTATATTATTCAAAGAATGGTTATTGATCATGGAAAATGAGGCTATGGTAATGAAGAGCCAGCATGGCTTACTCAAGAACCAATCATGCCAGACTTATCTCATTTCCTTCTTGGGTGATATATTAGACTGATAGATTACTGATGTATTATATATATATATATATATATGTATATATATATATGTATATATATATACATATATACATATATATATACATATATATATGTGTGTGTGTATGTGTGTACATATACATGAATGTGTATGAGTATGTATATAAATATATACGTACACATATTTATATAGGCATATGCACATACATATATACACACACAGGGACAGGTAAGTGACACAGTGGATAGACCACTGATCCTGGAGTCAGGAAGGTCTGAGTTCAAAGCTGGCCTCAGACACTTGCTGTGTGACCCTGGGCAAGTCACTTCACCCTCAGTTTCCTCATCTGTAAAATGAGCTGGAGAAGGAAATGGCAAACTGCTCTATTATCTTTGCCAAGGAAATTCCAAATGTAGTCATGAAGAGTCAGACACAACCAAAACGGCTGGACAAAAACATATATACACATTTACATGTACACATACAAGCACGTACATATATAAATGTTCATATATACATGCATATGTGCTTACATATGTATGAGTGTTTGTCTGTGTGTGTGTGTGTGTGTGTGTGTGTGTGTGTGTGTGTGTATTATTTGCCCAGATTTTATCAAAGCATTTGACAAAAATCTATTATGTTCTCCTTGTGGAAAAGCCAGAGAAATAAGAGCCAGACAATAGGATAGTTACATGAAACTAGTTGACCCAAAGTGGTTGTTAATGGGTTTTTGTCAGCTTGGAAGTTTTCCAGCCTAGTGCCCCAGGGGCCTGTGGCTGGATTTTTTTTTAACCTTTTTATCGATAATTCGGATGAAAACAGAGATGCTGCACAATCCAATCTGCGGATTGCTAGGAGGGATGCTGTGTTGGATGGTAGAATCAGGGTCCAAAAGAATCTTGACAAGGTAGAACATGAGGCTGTATTTAATATAGAAAGGGCAAATATAAAGTCATGTACTTGGGTTAAAAAAGATCAACTTAACAAGAACAAGATTTGTGTGGAAAGAAAAATGTCCTGAAAATTCAGCATAATTCAACAACATCTGATAGAGCAAACAAAACAATTGCAATCATAGGGTACGGTAAGAGCAGCACAGTGTCCAGGACTAGAGAAATGACGGTGCTGCTGTGTCCTGCTGTGGCCAGAACGCATCTGGACTATAGTGTTCAATTGGGATGTAAGACATTTAACTACGCTTAATGATTGCAGGCAGCTAGGTGGCACAGTGGATAGAGTGCTGGGCCTGGAGTCAGAAAGACTCATCTTTCTGAGTTTGAATCTGACCTCAGACACTTACTAGCTGTGTGACCCTGGGTAAGTCATTTAACCCTGTTTGCCTCAGTTTCCTCATTTGTAAATGAGCTGGAGAGGGAAACTACTCCAGTATCTTTACCAAGAAAACCCCAAATGAGGTCATGAAAATGACTGAAACGACTTAACAACAACAAAAATAATAGTTATCATTTATATAATTTACTTAAAGTTTCTAATGTGCTTTACAAATATTATCTCATTTGATCTTTACAACAATCCTGGGGGACAGATGCCACTATGATCCCCAATTTACATTTGAGGCTGACAGGAGTGAAGTGATTTACCAGGAATCACACAGCTTGGAAGTGTCTGAGGGTGGATTTGAACTCAGGTCTTCCTGACTCCAGGCCCAGTGCTTTATACACTGAGCTATCTAGCTGCCTCCTAGGCAAACAGAGGTTAAGTGACTTGCCCAAAGTCATATAGCTAGTAAGTGTCTGGGGCTAGATTTGAACTCAGGTCTACCTGACTCCAGGCCCAGTGCTTTATACACTGAGCTATCTAGCTGCCTCCTAGGCAAACAGAGGTTGTGACTTGCCCAAAGTCATATAATTAGTAAGTGTCTGGGGCTAGATTTGAATCTGGTCCCAGTGCTCTATCCACTGAGCCATCTAGGTTCAGAGTAAGTACTTAATAAAAGTGGTGGTCTGAGGGACATTTTTAGTCTGGGCACCAGATGGAGGTCAGGATGGAGAGCAGAGGGAATTGCTTGTTGTGGTGGTGGTAGTGATGTCTTGGCTTGCGCATGAATTGGATCTAAGTGAGGCAAAGTCTCCAGCCTCACTCTCTCCTCCAGAGTTAAATGGATATTGCAGGGGAAGGAAGGTCCTTGGATGGAGGTTGGCAAACAGAAGATATGGAACTATGTGAACTGAGGCCTCAGTTCAGGCCCAATTTAAGAGATAACAAATCTAAAATATTTTTAGAAATCTAGAAATTAAACAGTCTGCACTGTTCTCATCCTTATTCCTTCTGATTCAAGGGATTTTTTTCTTAGTCCTAAAAGAAGACAGACTGTTATGAGCCCACTGGTCCATTCTTTGCCTTGCTGCTAGGCTGCCCATCCCTGGATGAGACAGCACAGCCAGGGACCAAGTGACAGAAAGCAAATCCTCCAGACTTGTAAGAACTTTAACGCAGTGCCAGACATGATTGGGACTTTCTGTACTACCTTTCAACCCTGTTCCAGTAAAGGAATTCTATTTTACAATGATCCATTATAAACCTTACCAAAACGACTCTCAGTTTTAAGGCTAACTCTTGACAACTTTGTGAAAACTAGCCTTGACCAATGGCCCAGTCCTATGCTTGCTCCATTGCAGAGGATTTAAAAGGAGGGGAAATTTAATTCAGGTCCTTCAGAAGCCCACAGAATGTCTGCAGAGGCCAAGGGCTAGATATTTCTCCTCTTTGGGACTGTGTCTCCCAGCTGTAAAATAGGGTATTGGAATAGATGATCTCTGAGGTCATCTCCATCTTTGACACTCTATGTTCTAGCTTCAGTGGTTTGTTGTGAGACTGGTGTTTTATGTCCTAAGATCTTCTACAGTGCCATTCTAGTTTCTAGAATGCTATGAGAAAATTAGCAAACATTGATTGAACATCTACTTGGTACCAGGCCATATATTAGACCATAGCGATCAAACTTGAGGCCTGCAAAAACTTCTAAGTGCTACCAGAACCAGATGAAAATGTAGTTGGGAAATGTTTGACAAAATAAATAAAAAGACAATACAATATAGATAATATTAATTTGAGGTTTCCTAAGTCAATATGCAACCACCACCACTCCCCTCCAGGGAATCTGTGTCCATTGGAATTTGACACCATGAAACTGGACCACATGTCTCATATACCACAACAGGGTTAAGTGACATACAGCGAGTAAGTGTCCAAGGCCAGATTTGAATTCAGAAAGAAGATTCTTCCTGACTCTAGGCCCAGTTCTCTATCCACTGTGCCATGAGGCAGTGTATATAGTTAAAGGCTAAATTATATGGTATGGACAGTGAAGACTATATCTGACAGTGAAGTCAGAAAAGGGGGGAGTAGGCAGAAGTACTCTTGATAAGCTTCCTTGTCAGGAAGCAGGCCTTTAGCTGAACTGCAGAAATGGGTAGGATTTGGTAAGATAGAGAAGAGGGGCATAGGACGTCTAGCAGACAGAACTAGGCATCCTTGCAATCTTAAGTTGACTGTCTTTAAATAAAATAGATTAAAATGTGTGGGGCCTGACTTTTCCCCTCCATGTAAGCTGTCCTCTGGAGCACAGTGAGGCCCGAGGGATGTGAGGATGGTCACTGTTTTCCGGCTCTTGAACTTTCCTTTGGAAATGTCTGCTAATGTTGAGTGGTCCTCCAGGGATACGAGAGAGCAAGCTGTGATTTTCAGCAGCAAGCAGTGTCTGGCTCACAGAGTGCCGCCACATGACTATATCTAGCCCATCTTTAGAATTTTCAATGCCCTTAGCCAACGTGTGCTCTAGAAAACAGAGCCCTAGACTAAGGATCAGGAGACCTAGATTCTACTTGCAGATCTTTCACTAAACATTTGGTCCCTTCTCTCCTCTGAGCCTCAGTTTCTTTCTTTGTCAAACTGGGGGTTGAGGGGTGGATTAAGAGAGTTTTATGATCCCTCCTGGGCAGCTAGGTGACCCAATGGATACAGCGTGTTGGGTCTGGAGTCAGGAAGACCTGCATTCAAATCCGGCCTCAGACACTTACCATAGCTGTGTGACCCTAGACAAGTCACTTAGCTGGAGAAGGAAATGGCAAGCCATTCCAATATCTTTGCCAAGAAAACCCCAAATGGGGTCATGAAGAGTAGGACAAGACTGAAATGACTAACAAGAACATTTACTAAATAGCAAGAAGATACAGGGAGTGATAGGGATAGCTAGGTGGTCTAGTGGATAGAGCACCGGGCCTGAACTTAGGAAGATCTGAGTTCAGAGCCAGCCTCAGAGACTTGCTAGCTATGTGACCTTGGGCAAGTCACTGAACTCCTATTTGCTTCAGTTCCTCTTCTGCAAAATGGGAACACACTAGAGAAGGAAATGGCAAACTACTCCAGTATTTTTGCTGAGAAACGGGGTCACGAACAGTCAGATGTGACTAAACAACAAATGATCCCTTTTAGCTCCCTCAGTCTGTAATTCTTTGTTCTGTGTCTAGCATGCCACTGAAAAAGATCAAACGAGCTTATTCATTCTAAAATGTGAATGAATGATAATGGCTCAAGGTCTGAAATTCTAGAGAAATAAGCCTATAGGCAATGGAAGGGACTTGGTGATAGAATTTCAGATTTCATCCAACAGGCTATGGAGGATACTGTTTTGGAGGAAGTCCAATGATGTGTGGGTCAATGTTTAACAATCAGCTCTCCCCCAAAAAACATACATACAACACGCTTTCTAAGTTTAATCTGTATTATTAATATTCTCCATCTCTTTCTTAAGTCTAGACAATCAAACAATAAATCAAGCTCTATTTTGTAGCATTTGCAGCTGTCTGAGTTATCAAGGCTTGCACACTGAAAATTCAACAGTCTCTACAAGGTGGCTCCATCACACCCTCACATCCCACTACCCACATCCCACTTCTTCACTGCCTCCCTCATATTCCACTTGTTAGGTCTTCCCTGCTGTTTCAGAGTGTGTTCCAACAAGGTCAGATAACCTGGAAGGCCTTTTCTGGATTTGTTTCCTCCTTGGACCCTCGTTCTCTGACTAAATTTGCTGGCTGGCCCTCCCTCTCTCCTCCATTCCAAGTGAAGCCTCTTGTTCTAAGATGGGAAGGAATACACATCCGACAAAGAGAGCCGAAGGCATTTCTCTGTGCGTCGAACACAAAGCTAGGGTGTTAGGAGGAGGAGCATCTGTGGGGACTGGAGAGCCCTGTAACTCAATTTGCCTGAGATGTAAGTCAAATATTGGAGTAATCTCATTTAACAACTATTTAGCCTGAAATTAATCCCTTCCTCCCTACTAGAAAGAGACCACTCTAGGTCCTCACTGTAAACAAGCAGGTCAGGTCGCAAATGCTTCTGCAATTACATTAAGTCATTAACTTCAGACATCAGACAGGGAATCCAAATCATTTCTAGTGTAGAGTTAGTTCTTTCCTAAGAGCCAGAAAGTTTGACTTCTTTTCTCTTCACTTCCTTAGTTTTCAGAGTGATTTGGGGGTCATTTGAGAAAGCATAGAGCTGCTAAAATCTAGGTCCTGTAACAAGCAGGTGATGGTTTTGGTTCTGAGCTGGCTAAAGCAAGGACTGCCCTATTACAGTCACCTGAAATCCATGTAGCCCTCCCTTAAATCCCCACTTCTGTCAGCATCTTATCTATCCTTCAAGGTTCAGCTCAAATGCTTCTTCCGCCATGATGCCTCCCTGATTCCATGCTCTGGAGATCATCTCTCCCTCCTCTGAACCCCCACAGCACTTGGTTTACACTCTTCCCGAGCCACAGAACATGGACTAGCAGATGTGGGAGGCCAGATGACTGAGGGCCACCTAGTACAACTTCTTTCTGAAATAATGCAATCCCTGCATTCCATCTCCCTTTCCTATGGTTTTGCCCAGGCTGTCCTCCAGGCTTGGAACGCCTCTTCCTTTCCACATCCTAGAATCTCCAACTTCCTTCAAGTCCACCTCCAACCCTAAGCCTTTCCTGCTATCCCCAGTACGAAGTGTTGTTTCCCTCCTGGAATTTTCTCGTATTTACTTTTCTGGGTACAAATTGGATCCTCTCAGTATAGAACATAAGCTTCTTGAGGGCTGGGGTTATTATGTTCTATTTCAAGTACAGAGCCTTATATAAATATTCTTGAAGTTTGCTGAATTGAATTAAATTCTCTCCAACAAATATTTGTCCTATCTCTGGTTAAAGTACTCCAATAACTACCATCTTACTCTCTCCTCTCAGGTCCTTCATTCCAAAGCTGGACAGCAGTCATTATTAGGAATTTCTTCCCTATAATCAGCCTAAAAATGAAGCCTCTCTAAGACTCCCACTCATTGCCTACAGTTCTGTACTCTGGGGCTTTGATAACATTTAACCTAATCCCTCTTCCATATAAGACACCTTTAGATATTTGAAGACAGTGGCCATGTCTCCCTAGGTCTCTTCTTTTCCAGACTAAATACTCCAGGTTCTTTTGACTGATTTCTCCTGAGGCATAGTTGTGAGTCCATTCAGCATCCTGATCACTTTTTTTAGACTTGCTCTAGCTTGTAAATAGCCTTCTTAAAATATGGCAGCCAGAAATGAACACAGTACTCCATCCAGACATGGCTTGACCTGGACAGACTAGAGTGAGGCTGTGACATCTCTCATTCTGGTCTCTAGACATATTAATTCAGGGAGTGTGGCTTTTCCTTCCCGTGCCATCATAGGCAAAATTTGATAGCAGGCTCCTCATGATCTTTGCTTAATGAATGCCAATCAGCATCTCTCCATGGGAGGGATGGTTTTTTCTGACAGCATCTCCCCCAAAGGAGGTAGTAACCTTCCAAGACAAAGGATGGTGTCCTTCTGAAACAGATTTGCCAACGGGAGAAGGAGGACTATGGAAATTTGCCCTGCTGAACTCAAATCCATTTTCCCATGGAGGAAAGGATCTTTCAAATCCCCTTGGGTTATACTAATTCAGTATTTTGAGGATGAAGTTATTTCTGGCCACAGTGAATTCCTATGAGCAGCAGGCACCCTGCAGCCCCTTCCTCCATGAGAGAGCCATATGGCCATTCTAGGGAGGAATGAACCAGAAACAGCAGAAAAGACTGGGCCCAAGAACTTGGAAAGAGGAAGAATGCTAGAAAAAATGAAGGGCACTTTGTTGGTAGGCTTAAGTTTCACAGGCCAGTCATGCTAGACTGCTGTCTGACTTTTGGTTACTTTACTTGTAATTAACCTAAGCTTGTAATTGACCTAAGCAGTTCTGGGGTGATACATTAGTTATAACTTTATGATTAGAACAACCAGGCTTCCTATAGGCATCATTAACTGAGATGGAAATTATCATTAGGAAACACCATGGGGCAGTGGAACAGGCCTTGGCTCTAGGTCAGACAACCAGGGTTCAAAGACTATTTGTGTTACTTACTACTTGTATAGTGACCTTGGGCAAATCAATTAACTTCCTGAGACCTTGGATTCCTCAATTGTAAAATGAGAGGGTAAGACTGCATCAGAAGTTCTTAACCTGGGGTCCATGAACTTAAAAAAAAGTTTTTGATAACTGTATTTTGATGTAACTGGTTTTCTTTATAATCCTATGTATTTATTGAACATTATTCAAAGAAAGAGTCTGTAGCTAAAAGGGTCCATGACACAAAAAAAGGTTAAGAACCCCTGAACTACATGGTTTTGTAAATTTCAAATTGTAGATTTCTGATCCACTGAGTTTCTACTCAATTATTTACATAGAATTATTTATTCAAAAAGCTAAGAATATAAACATTAACTAGCATTACTAAGTGCTCTATCTTTTTCATTAGTGTATGCAACTAAAGCAAAATTTAAGGAAATAGAAACGTGTGCACTGTGTTTTAACATTTCCAAAGTGCCTTTAGGTCCATCATTTCATTCGATTTCTGAGTTTAAATCTGGCTTTAGACACTTATTAGCTATGTGACTCTGGGCAAGTCACATAACCACTGTCTTCCTCTGTTTCCTCATCTGTAAGATGGGGTTAACAGCACCTCCTTCCTAAAGTTGTCATGAGGATCAAATAAAATATTTTTTGTAAGGAGCTTAGCATAGTGCACAGTGAATACTTAAATGCTTGTTTTCTTCCTTCCTTCCTCTTTTCTTTCCTCCCTCCCTTCCTTTTTTCCTTCTATCCTTTCTCAAAACTCACGTGATACATAAGATTGGGATAATGTCTAAATTACTATCATCATTTGGCAAGTAGCTCATATACACAAAGGTTAAGTAAGGTGCCTAAAAAGAGAGCAATGCATAAGTCCAAGAGGAAGAAAAGTGTAATGTTGGAATTTTAGGGGCTGTACCAGGAAAGTGTGGGGGTTCTATTTAGGGATGATGGGACTCCTTGGTATTCTTCAAATCACTCTATGGGTATCCTTTTATACTATGCCTGTGGGTCAGACAGCTTTTCCTCTGTGGTAGTCAACTATTTTATAGGCTCATAAGACATCATTAGAGCTAAAAGTTACCTTACAGATTGAGTCCAAACTCAGCCTTTTTACGAGGGAGGAAACTGAGGCCTAGATAAGGGCCATGGCTCGCCCAAGATCCGAGGTGTTTCTGCTTCTAGTCTGTTGCTCTTTCTTCTACGATACACTCCCTTGTTAGAAGCACATCAGCCCAGATGGCAATCAGTTAGCCCAGCTTGGAAAGGCTCTAAACAATATCATGCACCAATTGTGTCATTATGAAAACTTGCAATCCTGTTAACAGGCTGAAATGATTATCCAGAAAAATATCAAAAGCCTTTTAGAGGGATGCGAGGTAGAATAAAAGGTTTAGCAGTCATTACGAGGGGACTTTCTGTATTATCAGATGTTTCTGTCTGTACCGATCTTCTGGCCTAAATGGTTTTTTCTTTTTTTTCCTTTTTAATAGATGGCATAATGAAAAGACTGCCTTTAACCTAAAAGCACATTAGCTATCTTAAAGAAATGTGGGTCTGCCAGTAAATAGAGTTTCATATTTAGGAAAAGCTGTTAAAGAGAGAGCAGGCTGGACTTTTCTTGGCTAAGTCTCTGTGGGACCCCACAGGCAGCCCTCAGACAGCTGGACCACAGGTTTCTCCCAGGGAATGACTATGAATACAGTGGCCAGGATAGAGATACCCCAGTGTATCCCAGCCTTAGCACTGCAACCCAGATGCTCTGTGATCCTGCTCAGACTCCCAGGGCTCACGGCAAAACCCACAGGCAATTGGCCACTTTCTAGGTCATCTTGGCCAAGAGCTGGTCTAGGTGAGGAGCCTGCCTGTGGCTCATCTTCCCTTGGCTGGGACCTGGAGGCAGGGAGGATGCTGAATGTCAACAAAAACTTAGAAGGGGCTTTGTACACATGCAGATCTATATTTGACCAATTTTATATTGTTGATTTTCCACGATCTTACCGTGGGGGGGGGAGCAAAGATTTCAAGGAGAGAGAGGAATCTTTCTAACCAAAAATGGAACAAAAAAATTACGTTTGCAGAAGTATTGTATTGCTTTGAGGAGGCTATTGGACAAGAAACATTAAGGAGCATGAGCTAAATGTCTGTGGGGCTAGTCCATCAGCAACGTGAGCAGTAGACTGAGGATCTTCCAGGTAAAGAACTCGCATCCCTCTAAAAGGCTTTTGATATTTTTCCAGATAATCATTTCTGCCTGTCGACAGGATTGCAAGTTTTCATAATGGCACAATTGGTGCATGATATTGTTTAGAGCCTGTCCAAGCTGGGCTAACTGATTGCCATCTGGGCTGATGTGCTTCTAAAACAAGGGAGTGTATTGTAGGAGAAAGAGCAACAGACTAGGCGTAGAAACTCCTCAGATCTTGGGCTATGTCCTCACTGTCTCTTAGTGGGGAATGAGCCATGTATACATATAACACTTATTAGCTCTTTGACCATAGGCCATGTGTCCTTTTGCCTCTCTATTATTCAGTTTCCCTGTATTTTAAAGGGAGGAGGGAGAATAGTAATGGTAAATTCTCGTACAGCCTACCTGACTTGGATCAGAACCAGAGAGTGGCCACATGAAAGAGGTGACAGGCTTTGAGGGATGGATAGGCTATAAATAGGTAAAGGAAGGGAATTCAAGGAGTCAGAGGGCAAAGAGTAGCATGAGAGGCCATAAGAGGTAGAACATGTTTGGTGGCCTCTCTAGTGGCAGCTGAGTTTTGTGTCATCATCCTGTGCCACAGAATTAACAGAGGTGAAACAGGGACTTCCTCACCTCCTCACTGTAAATGTCAGATCAGCTAATGAGACTGACATGGGGTGAGGATTTGAGAACAGATTCCATGCCTGCATTAGACACCCCTACATTCATCAAAGTGATGAGTGCCCTTTCCCAAGGTTGTTCCTGCCCCAAAGAGTCACCTTAGGAGTCCCATTGTATTTTAGAGATAATGCCTTGCATTTCAGGGCTGGTTTTTCAGAATCTTGTTTTAGCCAGCTCTGCCTTAATGCCACCCCAGTTCTATTACTCAGTGCTAAGTCTTCTCTTATGAATTTACTCTAGACTCAGGGACACTGGGTGCGTGGAAGAGGCACCAGGGGTAAAAATGGGGAGAAGCAAAGCTAGGTTCTTCCTTTGGGGAGTTTACAGTTTTGTGGGGAGACAGAGAAGAGACAGAACCAGATACTTTCCTCAAGGTCGTCTCAGTTTGGGGAAGACAGAAGAGGTGTGGATCTGAGCTCTGCCTGTGGGGAGCTCCCAGTTTGGAGGAGATAAAATAGGAACAAATCCACACCCCATCTTCAAGAAGCTCAGTTTGGGAAGTCTGAGATGGAACAAAACCAGTAGGGGTTGGAGCTTGGAGGTTAGGGAGGGAGAGTTAAAAGAGCATGGCATAGACCCAAACACACAAGTGACCCACAGTACCCCCAGTGTAATTAAAATGTAATTGGGAAATATTTTTCTTAAAAAGTAAAAATACAACAAATTACAGAGATGTTAATTTTTGGTTTTCTAAGTCAATATATAGCCCACAAGCATACATTTAGTGGCCCCATTTCTTTTTGAGTTTGATGCCTCTGGGTAGACCATTAAGTACACAAGGATGTCAGAAAATATGAGCTAAAATATTCAGAGAAACTTCCTCGAGGAGATGGGCTTTGGCTAGACATTGAGAAATAGGTAAGATTTGGCTAGAGAAACTAGATGGGAGGGCATTCAAGGACAGCCTGAGCAAAGACATGGGTAATTATGATCTGAGCCTTGACAGAATCAGAATTCTTACAATCATTGTGTCAGGGTTAGAAAGGACTTCAGAAGTAATATAGTCTAATCCCCTCATTTTATAAGAGAAGTTAAGTGACTTCTTTATGATTACACACTTAGAGTGAATAGCAGAGTGGCTACTGTGAATATGAATTAAAAATCAGCATCCCATGGTTTCTGATCAATTGATCACTTATTAAATTCCTGATATGTGCCAAGTGCTGTACTAGGCACTAGAGGTACAAATACAATTAAAGAGACAATCTCTACCAAAGAATTTATGATATAGTTTCAAGAGACATGAGAGAGACAGAGAGAGAGAGACAGAGAGAGAGAGAGAGAGAGAGAGAGAGAGAGAGACAGAGAGAGAGAGAGAGAGAGAGAGTGTGTGTGTGTGTGTGTGTGTGTGTGTGTGTGTGTGTGTGTGTATACAGTTATCCATTCTACATCACAGAGACTGGGGAGCTGCACCCCCACAATCTGGAAGATCCATGTAAAAATTTTTGGCCCTCCCTTTTTACTAAAGAAGATGTCTGAATTTTTTCTTTTTCTTTTTTGGGGCATTTACGGTACCTTAATATAAAATTTGGATTGATATTATACAATATTATACATATATTTTATACATTTCTGAGTTTCTAAACTTGTCCTGTGTTGTCTGCTGGCCTTCATGCAGCTTCCATAAAACTCCCTCAAAATCCCCATTTCATTTCTTATGCTGACCCACAATAAATCAAAACCACGATGGGAAAAGTTGCAATGTGGAAGGGATAATTGTATATACATATGCTCATAAATATAAATATATACACACATATATACACATAATATACATCTATATACATAATAAATATACACACATAAATGCATACATACATATGTGTGTTTATGTATATACTGTATATGCAAGGCAATTTTTGACAAAGAGACATTAGAAGATGGGGAGAATAGTAGGGTCATAGATTATGTAATAGATAACCTCAAGTCTTGAAAGAAAGTAGAGATTCTAAGATTTGGAGAAGGGAGATTTCATGCATGGGGAATAGATAGCCAGTGTGGAGACATAGAGACTGGAGATCGATTGCTATGTATGGAGAACAGTAAGAAGGCCAGTGTAGCTGGACCATAGCTTCTGTGAAGAGGAGTAATATATAATAAAACCAAAAAGATAGGCTAGTTTGTAGAGGGCTTCAAATGCCAAACAGGTAAGCTTTTTTTTCCTTTTTGTGAGGCAATAGGGATTAAGTGGCTTGCCCAGGATCACACAGCTAGCAAGACTCCAGGCCTAGTGCTCTAGTAAGCTTATTTTGATCCTTGAGGTAGTAGGGAACCACTACAGTGTATTGAGGAGGAGTTATGTGAATAAGTCTACCCTTTAAGAATATCCTTTTGGCAGCTGTGTGGAGGATAGATTGGACAGGACAGGGATTTGAGGAAGAGAGGCCAGTGAAAAGGCCACTAGTGCAGCGGCCCAGGTTAGAGAGAACTGACAAAGGCCTGAACCAACATAGAGTTCTCACACACATGGAGGTGGAGATATATGCAAACATTGAGGGGCATGACAGTACATTCATGTGCACACTTTCACATCTCCCAGTGCTTCTGGTTGCCCTCAAGGTAGCATTAGAAGGGAAAGTTGCATTTCTCAGGTGAGCATCTGACAGGTGGAAGAATGGTATTTTCTCTCTGGCTGGGGTGAAGGAGACCAGAGGATGTTAGGCCTCGTCCGCCACGCTGCCTCCCCATCATACAGGCTGTTTCTGTGCCCTGGTCCCAATGGGGAGCTGAGCGGCCCCTCATCTTCCTCACCCAGAGACACAGATGGGATCTGCCAGGGTTAGAACAATACAGAGTCCCAAATTAGCTCTATAATTACAGCCAAGTGAAAAAGTCAGGGGAGAGGAAGGTGGGGGAACATTTGTATAATGATATCATTCTCTACATGATAATTTAAAACCGATCTGTTTTATCTCAAATTAAAACTCGTGGGCCCAGAGTTGGGCTGGGGAGGGGTGGGGTCATGTTAGCATGCTGCAGGACCGGGTGAATACCGCTGGCGGCAGCCAGGGTAGAGAGGAAAAAGCAATCCTCTGTGACCTCGCGTGCTTAGGGCCTTCTCTCCTTTAAAAACAGAGTCATTTCTCTGACACCCTCCCCTCCCAGGCCCCCACTTTATCGAGCATCCACAGAACTCGCTCCTGTGATCCCAGCTCTGTGTTTAGTAGCACTGGGAGAGGAGTGGGGGGAGGTACCAGAAACGACTGAGACATGGCCCCTGATGTTCCTAGAACTTCCAGACTGGCTGGGAAGACGCACCACTTAAACGCAGAAAAATAAAGTTTGATAATTGTCTAAGACAGTGCAGGAGATCAGAGAATTCTAGATGGGCAGATTGGCGAAACCAGGAAACAAGACTTAGGCTGGTTAGTCCAAACTGAAGCCCAGAGAGTCAAAGTTGTTTTAATATTTTTTTCCCCTTTATAACGGATACATTTTATTTTAACACAGCAAATATAAACAAACACCCAAACAAACCACAAAGTATACCCTCCCTCCAAAAAAAAAAAAAAAGGAAAAGAAAACCGTACAAAAGAGTGATCTGCATCTGTACACTTTTGTGATTCACTGTTTATTTTTTTTAATTGTATGTTTCAACATGGCCATTTAACGTCGACTTCCCTGATGTAGCTCTGGCGTGGTTATTGTTCTTCTTGCTCTGCTTTCTTCATTCTGTATTACTTCAAACAAGCCTTTCCATATTTCTTTGAATTCTCCATACTCATAACTCCTTGTGGAACAATAACATTCCATTATTCTCATATGCTGCAATTTATTCAACCATTTCCCCAATCACTAGACTCATATTTGCTTCCCAACTTTTTGCTATTATAAGGAGTGCTGCTATGAATATTTTTGTACATATTGGTCTTTTATTCCTGTCCATAACTTTCTGAGGGGCATAAAGCTAGGAGGAGCAAAATTGCTGGTCAAAGGGTATGAATACATAATTTTTCTTATACAATCCTCAGTGGAATTGCACTACTTTCTAAAGCGGTAGAACGAATTCATAGCTCTTCCAGCACTGAATTAAGTTGCCTCTTTTCCCATAGCTCTGCCAACATTTTCCATCTTTCCTACTTTGATGGGCGTGAGGTATCATAAGATCCTATCTCAGAGTTGTTTTAATTTGCATGTTTTTTACTTTTGGTGGATTTTCAAAAGTGAAGTGGTTTTCCCTATGGTCAAGCAGGAGCCTGTCAGCAGAACCAGGGCATCTGGGACCCAGGGATCCTCACACTCAGCCCAGGTCTCCATCCCCAAGAGACATGGGTTCTTACTTAATTCTTTCTTTTTTGGGGAATAATTCAAACCATAGGTTCATAGTTCCTCCATGGTTATGAAATGCCTATGGATTATAATTAGGCATTATGTAGTGATCTGTGTTCAGCTTTGCTGGAGGGAAGATGGAAAGAGTAACCAGGGCACTGCCCTTAGGATATTCATAGTCTCAGGGAGACAGAGAAGGAGCAAACTCAAGCCCTGTCCTAAGGGACCTCCCATCTTGGAAAGAGGCAGAGAAGAAACAGATCTTGGCCCTGGATTCTCTGCCAATTTTCTGCCAGTCTGAAAAAAAGATACAGAGAGCAGGTGGAGGTAAATCCCAGCAAACTCACAGCCTCGTTGAGTGAGACAGGGCTCTCCCACCTAGAACAGAGAATAATACAAGACAGAATGTAATAAAAAACGATCAGCTGTAGCAGAGACAATAAGAGTTGTTGGAGTCAGAGGAGGATGAACTGAGTGTGGGCTGGTATAGTCATGGAAGATTTCCTGGAGGATGTGGGAATGGGCTGGCCCTTGAAGAATGGGAGGTCTGGGAGACAGGAGAGGAACGAGCATAGGACATTCCCTGTCAGGGGGAGCAGCATTCACAAAAGGACCGCAGGCCAGAAGTAGCTTGGGGTATGGTGGGAGGACCAGAAAGGAAATGACCCCGATGGGACCATGGTAGTCATTTCCCCCATAGGGGGCCACCACTGCTTTAGAATCTGTTTGCCATCAAATATGCAGACACTCACAAGCACATTTCTCTGCCTTTTCAATCATTCTTGCAAGAGGTCTGCTTATTTAGAGGGAAGACAAATAAGCATTTATATAACACCAATTATGTGCCAAGAACTGTGCTAAGCCCTTTTTTATAAATATTATCTCATTTGATCATTATAACAACCCTGCAAGGTAGGTGTTATTATTTATCTCCATTTTACAGTTAAGGAAACCGAAGCAAATAGAAGCAAAATAACTTGTCCAAGCTAGTAAGCATCTGAGGTGAGATTTGAACTCAGGTCTTCCTGACTCCAAGCACAGCACTCAATCCAATGCACCACCAGTTGCCTCTAGAGGCTGTATATACCTTGAGCAAAGTGATTGGCCTTCCCTCTCACCATTGACCCACCATCAGGGCCCCTTTTAGAATAGAAAAGCCGCTTCTTCATCCCTGGCTGCCACGGGAGGGAGAGAGAGAAAGAAAAAGGCAAAGATGTCCAGTCTAGTCTATTTATGTGCCTTCCAGGTTAGTAGTATGGGGTGAAGGAAAGGGAGTTATTTCCTTTCAGTTATAGAATCTTGAGCTTGAAAGGACCTCGAAAACCACCTAGTCTAATTTTCCTTAATTTCTAAAAGAAGAAACTAAAGCTCAAAAAGGGAAAGGAGGGCCCGAGGTTACACAAAAAGTCAGTGACAAATCTGATCCTCAAATCTCAGTTGCCTTTTTGCCCCATAGTTTGGGAAAATCAACATTTTTACAGGTTTGGGATTATTTGGTGAATAATGAATCAGAGAATCATAGACTTTCAGAGCTAATCATTTAGTTCATCCCCTTCATTTTACAGAAAGAGAAACTGAGATCCAGATAAAGAAAGTGACTTACCCGTGGTCACACAATGTGTCTGTGATTAGAAGAAAGTAGAACCTGGGTTTCCAATGCTCTTTCCTTTGGGCTCTAGTCCCAGGTCTAGCGTTAACTCACTGTGGAACCTTGGGAAACTAATTTTATTTTCTTAGGCCTCAGTTTCCTCACCTAAGAACTAGGGATAATGATTGTTCTCCCTTCCTCCTTCTCAGGACTGTTGCTATGTTAATGCAGGTTATTATCATTGTTTTTATTAACGGGATATATAAAATTTCACAGTTATTAAAGCTTTAATTATCTTGAATATAGTGAGAGGTTACACAGGTGACATGTGTGTATATATGAATATACATACATGTGTGTATGTATATGCATGTATCATATATTGTGTATCATTCACTGGGCTCCTCTGTGTGACCAGCCCTGTGCTTTGGGAAGGAAGACAGTGGAGAAGACCTAGTCTCTGCCCTCAGGATTCACAAGACCATAGAACAGTAGAATTAGAGAGGATTTAAGATGTCATCTAATCCAGCCTCCTCCTTTTACAACTGAAGAAAGAGAAGCAGAAAGCCAAGGTGGACATATTCACAAGGTGATAAAGGTAATAAGTGGCAGAGCTGTGATGAGACCCAGGTGTGACTCCAGATTTAGGGGGGAAACGAAACTTCCATGGGGTACACTGAGAGATCAGTACAAGGCAGAGTAGAAACAAGTATTTATTTAACTGGTTCTGGATGCAGGAAGTCAGAGGCTGTGTGCTGGGGAGGTCAAGGAAGGATTCATGGAGATGGGACTTGAGCTGTTCTTTGGAGGAGAGTAGGATGGGGATAAAAGAAAAAGTGAAGGAAGGACATCAACCAAGTGGTTAGGTTTCTGTGTTTTGATACTTAGCATCTTGAGGACAGGGCCCTGGCCCCAGCCCAGTTTCCATCTCGGGATCCTGGTTACTCCTACCACTGTACTATGTACAATACGAAAGCAGCAAATTTAAAAAATAAATTTAAATTAAATTTTTAAAAATTAGAAAATAATTTTTGTCAAAAAACAGTTAAAAAAAAGGTTAATGATAGTCAATAAAAACAAGAGCTACCAATCCTTGAGGTAAGTTCCTCTCATATCCTATAGAGTAATCATAACTCCTTAGCATAGCATTCAAGGCCCTCTACAATCTGGTGTCAACTTCCCTAGCCTTATCTCACACTACTCACCTACATACCCTCCAAGATCTAACCAAGGGAAGCTATTTATTTTGAGCAAGATTTCTTGTCGTCCTCTGATTTCAACCCCATTCTTCCACTGCAACAATCGAAAGTAAAGTAAACTAAGGCACAAAGGTTCTGAGCATGATCAATTTGTTAGTAAAGCATGAGTGTATCAATTAATAGGTTTCCAGCTACCTCAGTAAGCTGAGACCCCTAATGAGGGAGATGGTTTTTTTTCTATAGGGTTTCCTCACCTCTCTGAGCCATTGTTACCAGTTGAAACTTTTCTCTTCCTATAAGGCCAAATCTAATTGCTGTCTCTTCCATGAAGTCTTCTCAATACTTTCCATCTTCAGTCCCCAGTTAGAAGTGGTCTCCCTCTTTTATCTCTTCGGTATTCTGTTGGAACACTCCATAAATTTCTGCTCTGCTTTGTACAATAGTTATTTGCCTCCATGTCTCAATGGCACCTTATAGATTGTGAACTTCTTGAGGGCAGGGACCATGTCCTGGCACTAAGCACAATAAATATGTAATTGTATTGTTGAACTGGGACCCAGCAGTCTGAAGAGAAGGGGTAGCTTTCCACATCATAGAGCCAGAGCTAGATCTTCTGTCCCTAAATCCTAGTGCAATATACCACCCAGCCCCTCTGTCCACACCAATGCCCTTTAGTTTATGCCTACAAAAAAATGCCTTCGGCAGCAATTGGATTCCTCCCTTCCCAAATTCCAGGGTCTGGGATTCTGAGAGATGAGAAATAGGCTGCTACTTTCTTCAGGATAGGTCTTCCCTTACATCCAGTGATCCCTTGGGAAATGATGCTCTTCTGTGGGTAATGGCATTATGGGATAGAGAAGAGGAGAGCCTTTTTCTGCCTATGCCTGCCAAGAATACTGGATTTGGAGTCAAGATATCTAGGCTGTAACCCCAACTCTACTATTCATAAACTATGTGACTGAATGAGTCACTTTCTTTTTCTGAATCTTTTTTTCATCCCTGTATCATGGACAGTATTCCAACTTGCCAAAGGGCTTTTGTGAAGATCAAAAGGCACAAAAGTTCTGTGGGGAATGATGCCTACTGGAATAAGTCATTGGTCTTCTACATTCAGCTTCCCCCCATCCTCCCAAGTCAAAAGCAAGTTCTCCTTCCTCTGATCTCCTCCTATTTATTCATTATTTGGGTGCTTGTCTGATCACCATCACCATTAGATTAAAGCTCCCTAAACCATGGTTCTCAAACTTCTCCCCCCAGGGCACAGTATTATTCTTTGCCATAAGGGATACCCCCCCACACACACTCATGTGATTGTAAGTGTAAGATCCATGCAATTCCCAGCATCTAGGGATGTGCACTGTTGTGGGATTTTAAATGTTAAGTTATGTACAATTACGGGGTACACCTAGCCAAAACTGGGGCAGGTGCCAGGGTACCCCTTTTGAGAACCACTATAGGCTGATTCTTCCTTCCTCTCCCATCCCACACTCTCCTTAGACTGAAAACTTGTTCCTTCATGGCAGGGATTGTATGTATATCATATTTGAATTTAAGGTACCTTATATGGAGCAGATGCTTCATAACTATTTGTTGAATTGAATTTTCCCAAACCCCGGAAGTAAAAATCAAACCTGGAATATGGATTTTGAGCCTTGGGTGAAAATTCAGAGAGGTACCAGGCAGTAGTTCACCCATCAGCCAATGCTTCCAGGATAGGAGAAAATTGGGTACCTGGTTCCCAGAATCAGAGTCAGATTCTTCTTTGGAATACTACAGGCAGGTAGGTATGTTATGTGACCACAAAAGGAACTATAGTACTTCAAACCTACTTCTGGGTTTTGGGACACAAAGAATCATTCATTGCCAAGTGCTAGTAGTTACTGCCTTAGGGCTCTAGTGCTCTCAGTAAAATAATGGAATTGGGAGAGATGTGTGGAATTGGGGGGGGGGTGATTTATCAACATTCCCCTCCCACTTCGCACATGGGGTTGTACTTTCCAAGAACCTGGAATGTTTAAGAGAATTTTCTCCTTGGGTGGGGGCAGGGAAGAGGAGGGGTGGCCTGTGGCCCCAGGAACACCCCCATGTTTCCCTGGCTAAGTCCAGAGTCTTTGCCTACTTTGCCAATCCAGAAGTGCATACCCAGGCTGAGCTGAAAACAAACATCCCCACGTTTGGCCATTACCCCTCCCTCTCCCTCTTCCCCAAAGATTTGTGTCCCAAATGAAGAGTGAGTCACTAAGATCCTCAGATCAACAAGAGAGATTTCTTAATTGAAGCTGAATTTAGGGCTGCTGCTCCTCCCCTGATTCAGATCACTTCAGTTCAATCACATCCAATTCAATTCAGTCTGGTTTATAATTTAATGCAATTCCAATTCTAATCAAAACAGATTTGTCTCTGCCCTCAGGGAGCTCCTAATCTAGGAGAGGATGGAAGGAGAAGAAAAAGAACCTGGTGGTCTTGTCTTCAGGGAACTCCCACTCTAGGGGAGGAAGGAAGAGGAAAAGAAAAAAAGGAAAAAAACCCTCTTGGCCCTGCCCTCAGGTAACTTGCAGTCTGAAAGGAAACAGGAGCAGGTCTAGGCAATGTATGGAAAAGAACAGCCATGCTCTCCTTGCCTTCAGAGACCTCACAGAAGGACTGGGGACTGAGGCTTTGCCCTTATAGTGTTGAGGTTTAGAGGTTTAGGGATGCTGGGAGTCCAAAATCATGACAAGCAGGTCTTGCCCGAATGAATTCCACCCAAGCCTTCTTTCAGCCAAAGACAATGCTTATTAGGGTTTGAATTCATTCAAGCAGGACCCATGTGGTGTGATTTTGGGGTCACAGGACCCCTAAACCTCAACAATAGCACTCCCAACCTTGGGAGAGAGGCAATACTCTCCAGCTTTCAAGAAAAGGTTAGAACATTTTATAGTCAATATATGATTAAGCTACAAAATAAATAGTTGAGACAGTGAATTAAGTTATCGACAGGGGTTCTTAACTTGGGGTTTGTGAATACATTCCAGGGAGGCTATGAAGGGAATGGGGGAAAAGTTACATCCATGTTTCAATTTAATTGATTTCTTTTGTAAGTCTATGTATTTAATTCTACACATTAATTTTTTTTCTGAGAATCCCTAGAATTCACCAGTCTACTAAAGGAGTCCAAGGATCCTTAATATAGAGACTCATAGGACAGCCTTAAAGGGGCAGGGAGAGACAGCAGAGAACACTCATAGAGAGGGCTGGTATTTGAGGGGGCCCTGAAGGAAATTGGGACAGATAGAAAAGAGGTGGGAGAGCATTCCAGGCAATAAGAATGATTTGAGCAAAGATTTGGAAGAGAGACTGAGCCTGGCATTTGTAAGGAGATTGGCACAGAGGGTGCATTACAAAAAGAGAGTGAATCGAGGTTGGAGGTCCCTGTCTAGACTCTGTGTCCATGGAGCCAGAGGATATTAGCTTTTCTTCTGTGTTCCCAGGACTGTCATCCCCACATTGCCATTCCTTCTGCCTCATCTTCTCTGTGCTACCATGAGTCCCTCTCTCTGTCCTTTTGTGTGTGTGTTACCATGGGATAAGCTGACCTGGTGGCCTCAGAGGATCCCTGAGAGTACCTGGCAAAGAGACTGAGTCTATTATTTACTGATAAGGAGTAAGGCCTTCTGTCTGAACATGGCCCAGCCTCCCCCCTCTTCCTCCTCTTCCATTCTCCTTATCTTCTTGGTATTTTGAAATAGCTCCTGAGAACATCAGAGCAGGAAGGTGTATTGTTCCATGTCTCTGTGCTTTGACAACCCCTGGGAGATGGCCTCATTACGCAGTGTGAAGCTGGGGCTTCAGACCTAAGGAATGGAAGCACTGGAGAGCTCCTTACTTTTCCCCCTCAGTACTCAATATCTAGTAAGGAAATGAGAACTCCGTTTCAGCTCCACATCTAGTGGAGTGGCTTCCAGCTGTTTTGATTATGAGGCTACCTTTTACCATTAGTGAATTTTGAAGGTGCCTATATATTAATAGTTGTCATATTTGTCAAGACCAAAATGTCAGTATTTGGTGCACATAGAGATTTGTGAATAACTTTAAAATAACTATGGCCCCTCAGGGGTATAAAGGCTGCGGATTGGGGAAACCATTGGAATGCACTATTCTATTCATTTTATTGATGAAGAACTTAAAGTCCAGAAAGGGGAAGGAACTTGAATCATTGTTCTACAGCTAGTAAGTTATAGAACCCGGATTAGGACCCATATACTCTGACAATATTGACCATAGAAGTCTGGAGTTCAAGCTTTCTTCCCCATGGGGAGTATCTTTTTAAATCTATGTGTATTTCATCCAGTCCAAATCACCAAGTGTTCACTAAATGACTTCTACAACTCTAGTCCTGTGCTAGACACATAGAGAGAAAAACAAAAGGAGGGCAAAGGGAAGGGGAAGGAG
The DNA here is from genome assembly GCF_003287225.1 of Phascolarctos cinereus. Taxonomy (NCBI): domain Eukaryota; kingdom Metazoa; phylum Chordata; class Mammalia; order Diprotodontia; family Phascolarctidae; genus Phascolarctos; species Phascolarctos cinereus. The sequence goes on along the minus strand of NW_027555847.1, from coordinate 130,669,907 downwards.
GAGGCTGGGAGCTTTCCCTCAGGGAACTCACTACTGGTCTTGAGAGACTGGAGTCCTACGTGGAACAGTTAGATCATAATGTGGGATATAAGAAAGTGTGATCAATAATTTGTCATGTGTAGAAAAGTCTAGGAGCTCCTTGAAAGATTAGTTCTGTCTGCATTTGGGGTAGTCAGGAAAGGCTTGCTGAAGAACGTGGAACTTGAGCTAGACCCTGAAGGACGAGTAGCATTTGAAGAGGTGGAAAAGAGGCTGGGAGGAAGGAAGACATCCAGGGAAAGACAATGACATAGGCAAGGCTGCAAAAGCAGGAATGAACCTGACTGGTCCAAGGAGGGGATCAGGAGGCTGGAGCAGAGGCTATTTATGTAGTGGAGGAAGGGAGTAGAAAGATGAGGTTTGGAAAAGCTGTGAGGTTCTTCCAATGGGACATTTCCATGCTGGAAAACTTTCTACTTCAATCCCTTCACCTTCAGGTTTGGAAGCCAAGGGACAATGGGAGTATAGCCAATTGGGTTCACAAGAGAACTGTGTACTCCATTCTCCTGAGAGCAGGGATGAGAAGAGGGGTCACCCAGAAGACACAATTAGAGTGGATAGTAATTAAACCAGCTGCTCCCAGTGCCCCCGTACATCACTCTCTAAGCCAGCAACTCACTCTATTGTTGGCATCCCACCACCAGGATTCAACCCAAGGACCCCAGTTGTCAAATCCCCTTTGTCATCTTAGGGTCCTTTCTCAAAAGAGGAACAAAAAAAGGTACCAATACAGAGGTCTGACAGAGATGAATTTTCTTCCAAAGGGAACTTCATTTGGGCAGCCTTGAGCGAACATATCTTCCCATACACCCTCTCTCTGCCTGCCAGCATAACACAGCTCACAGAGCTGTTCAGAATAAGCCCTGGTAAATGTACATTTAATGGAATTGGATTGGGTTACATGTAGTTCAAAGTAATGGAGAAATCCAGGAAATAGGAGACTTGGGTGTTGGCAGACCAAATTCAGTCACTAGGTTAGCCACTAACTGGCAGACTTTGGGCAAGTCTTTTTGCTTCTCAAAGCCTCGGTTGGTTCTGTTATAAAATAAATAGGTTGGCTTTGATAGCCCTGACCTTCTAGGATTTTCCTAGTATAGTAATTGAACATTCAGTCTTATATTTGAAATGCAAGAAGGGTTTAGGGGCTTAGGGTACCCAGTGGAACTAAATGCTTCAAATTCATGATAAACAGAAATGATACCTAAGGCACACTAGAATTTTTAAATTATTGGTTTCTCAGAATTTGAGAAGAGAGGTCTATGATTGAAATTCCCTGGATCAGGGTGATGCTATTGAAAAGAAAACAGAATCCACAGAGTGAGAAAACCAACCTGTATCCATCCTCTTGTCTCCAGGCAATTTTTTATTCAAATTATCTCAGAGAAACAGCAACCTATCTGTTCTTTAGAAATATCTGGTGATTATGGCCACATATCTCCCAGAATTACATCCTAGGGTCTCAGCCATCCCAGGCAAGAAGATAAAATCTTGCCCTAATGTCTGAAAATGAAGACAAGGTAACAAGGAATAGGGTAAAAAGTAGAGGCTGAGAAAGAAAATAGTGAATAAAAATAAGATGGAGGGAAATTCACAATAGTAGTTATAAGTTTGAATGTGAATGGGATGAAGTCATCCATAAAACAGAAACATATCAGAATGGATTAAAAATCTGAGAATGGAAGTCAGTAAAGGGGGAAGTCAGGAAAGTCCATCCGTGGGCACCTTTGGGCAAAATAGAAATTAGGCTAAGGCTACCATTTCTGCATCTCCTTCTCATTGGGTGGCCAGTTTGGGCATCTGTTAAAGATAACCATTCTTTCCTGGCTTCTGGCAGGAGGCACTAAAGTGTCAAGAGCAGAAATAACTAATCAGAGGACCAGATCCTTTCCGGAAACCCTTGTCATCATCAGGTATTGTCTGATGAGTGCATAGGTTCCCTTTCCCACACGCTCTTTGAACTTGGAACACCTTCCCAACTGTGTCCCAAAAAGCAGCAAGATTCTGGAGCATCCTTCCCAAATCATGTCTGAGGTTCAAAATGGAGCACAGTCTTTTTTTTCTCTTTGGGGCAAATCATTTCATCTCTCTTGGCCTCAGTTTTCATAACTGTAGAACGAAGAGGTTGGGTTAGATTGCCTCTAAGATCACTCCCAGCCCTAGTTCTAAGATCCTAAGTTTGAGCCTAAATGTTTTACTGATACTCCTTTTTTGAAATGTCATTCTTGCTTCCCCAACATCTCACACAAACACAGGCAGCACTAGTGTGCACATACATATACACACAAGCACAGTCCTTTTCCTTGTAACAAATAAATGTAGTAAAGCAAAATGAATGAAAACATTGGCTGTATCCAAGAAAGTACCCCTAATTCCACCTCAGTAGTGCTGAGAGGAGGGAAGCCTGTTTCACTGTCAGTCATCTGAAGTTTCTCTCTCTCTCTCTCTCTCTCTCTCTCTCTCTCTCTCTCTCTCTCTCTCTCTCTCTCTCTCTCTCTCTCTGTCTCTTTCTATCTATCTATCTATCTATCTATCTCCTCTTTGTACAATTTTTTAAAAAAAATATTTATTCAGTTTCATCTTTCTTGTGGTTCCTCCTATTGGTTCTAATTCTTTACAACATGACTAATGTGAAAATATGTTTAATAGGACTATATAGAGAGAGCCTATGTCAGATTGAAAGCCACCTTGGGGAGGAAGGTAGGGAGGGAGGGGGAGAAAATTTAAAACTCCAAAGCTTATGGAAGTGATTGTTGAAAACTAAATAATTTTTTTAAATTATTTATTCATTTATATGAAGCAGAGAGACATTTTTATTCTTTTTTTTTAATATATCTGAAGTCTTTCTTGCTCACAACATTGGTCCAGGGTGAGAAGTCTTCCCAGGATATCCTCTTTTACATCATTGATGTCATTGCATTCCTGTTATGTTCCTGAAGTACAGTTCCTCCATCCAGCCATTCCCAAATGGATGGACAAAACTTTGTATCTCCATTTTTTAAATGCCACGAATTGTGCTGCTATAATTTTTTTTTGTTTATATGAGAGTTTCTCTTCTATCTTTGATCTCCTCCCCTTCCCCTTTTTGGGGGAGAGGGTATATCATGGATCACAAGGTCTGTGTAGTTTTAGTGACTTTTCTAATTTAATTCCAAGTTGTTTCCAGAATTGTTGGATTAATTTACAATTGAGCACTTCCTTTGAAAGCGATTTTATCATCTCTGATCTCATTGTGTCATCATAACCACTCTGGGGAGACCAGCAGAGCAGGACTATTATTCAAGTTCTCCAGATAAGGAAAACAAGACTTAACTTTCCCAAGGTCACTCTGTGAGTTAGGGACAGAGCTGGGCCTTCTAGTTCTAGCCTCTTTTCACTAAGGCATCTCTTCCTTCTTATTTTTGGCCCCAGGTTAGCTGAGAGGCTGATTATGTTCCAGAAGTGACATACCCCCAGGAGGGAATATTGACATTCACAGCTGGGCCAGCTGTTCCCATAGCTGCATCAGCAGGTAGCCCCTGCGTCAGTGCAGCCAGCCTGGGAGTTGCAAGCAGCAGATCCTTATCTATAGATCATATTCTTCCTTGTGCTGTAATTATTTGTGCTCACTCTTCCCACTAGACTATATGCACCTTGAAGGCAAAACCACCTCTAATCCTCTCTGTCTCTCCTAGAATAAGGGATCTGCACAGAGCAGGCCTTAGTCATATGATAAAAGAGTTGTGGATTTGGAATCCAGAGACCTGGCTTCTGGGCTGGGGTCTAACTTTTAGAAGCTGTATTGTCCTGGGCAAATCCCTTCATGTTGCAGAGTGGGAAGAAAAAAAACAAAAAAACCCTCTGGATTTTGAGTCAGAGGACCTGGATTCAAATCTTGGTTCTGCTATTTCCTACCTTTATAACCTTTGACATTTCTGAGTCTCTTTTCTCTTTATCTGTAAATTGAGGAGACAGGAGTAGATATTCTCCAGGGTCATTTCTGGCTATAAATCATATGATGCTATAACTTCTCTTGAGTTTGTGTCCTTACCTGTACTATGCAGATGATATAACTTAGAACCATAGATAAAGGGCTGAATGGAACTCTTGGACAGAGTCCAATCTCATTTTTTTTTAAATTAATAAGTATTCATTTTTCCCCTCTTACCTCCTCTCCACAAATTGAAAGAAAAGGAGAAAGAAAAGCAAAACCCTTGAAACAAACATGTTTAGCCAAGCAAAACAAATTCCTTCATTGTTCAAGTCCAAGAATACATGTCTCTTTTTGCACCTTGATATCACCTCTCTGTCAGGAGGTGGGAACCATGCTTCAGCTCCTGGAATCATGCCAAGCTCTCATTTTACAGATGTAAGAAAACAGAGGCTCAGAGAAACTTGTCTAAGTTCAGGCAAGATTGGAATCCAAGTCTTTTAGTTCCAATCTTGTGCTTTTTTCATGACATCTTGAGGCCTCTCAGGGTTATTGTAGGAAATGTGTTTTGTGTATGTCAATATCTATATCTAGGTAGCTTTCTGTATCTATCTACATCTATAGATCTATATAGATATCTAAATAGGCCTATAGATTTATACACATTCCTGTATGTGGATGTGAATGTAAACAGTATATATATATATATATATATATATACCTATAGATCCATATCCATATATTTATAATACAGTGTATGTAGATAAATCTATATATAGCTTGTATTATATCTATAGATAGATCTTTAGCTATCTAGATAGGTCAATATATGGGTATCTACGGCTATAGATAGAGCTCTAGGTATATACACATTCATACAGTGCATATATGTACATGTGTATATATGTATGTTTTAGTATGTGCACACTGCACACATTTATCTAAATACATATATAATCTAGATAGTTGGTTGGATGGATGGATAGATAGATAGACAGACAGAAGATAGATAGATAGATAGATAGATAGATAGATAGATAGATAGATAGATTGGTTAACCAGACCTGTGATGTCATCTAGGGAGCTCCTGGTGAAGGAATTCCTCTACCAATGCAGATAGGTGCTTTCTTGTATGGGAAAGTGCCCTATAGCTCTTGAAGCTCTACTGAGTTTTGTCTCTTTCCTATTCTGGAAAGAAGTGACCTCCTGGGGCAGCCTTGGACTCTGCTCACCCCAGGCCATGCTCCAAATTTTCATCTGTCCCTCCAGGCAGTCAGTCAGTGACCCTAAAACTTTCCCTCTGCCGATTTCTCAGTGCTTCCATTGTACCTTCTCCATCTGGGCTCAGCCTTCTCATTGTGTCAGACTTGAAAGTTATACCTTTCTCTAGGCTTTCATCCCAGCCCTCAAGGACCCCACACCCTAACTCCTGCTCTTCAGGAACTCATCCCACAGGTGTTTCAGGGAGAACTTGCTAGCAGTGACAACAACTCTGCCTAAGTTGAATGGACTCTCTCATTAAGTAGTGAGTGAGCTCCCAATCACTCAAGGTCTTGAAAAAGAGTGAGTGATCAGGAATTGGAGCTGTTATACAGAATATTTCTCCTTCTGTTCATCTAGGTTATCTCTGAGTTGTTTTGTTAGTTGTCATATCCCCCTATTAGACTGTAAAGCCCATGAAGGAAAAAATCATATTTTATTTATAGTATCTTCTCCAGCACTCAGCACAAAGCTCTGCACACAGTAGGCACTTAATAAATGTTTGTGAATTTAAACTAGTTTGAACGCTGGGATTTTATGATTTATGGATGATTTTATGGCATATATGAATATATGTGTATATCTATTATCTATATAACCTATCTATCTATCTATCTATCTATCTATCTATCTATCTATCTATCTATCTAACTATCCTCTTTAGAGATGGGGAAGCTAAGGCCCAACAAAGAGAAGCTGCTTGAACAGGATCATACAGCTCATAGATAGGAGTTCTGGGACTTGAATCCACATCTTCTAATTCCAAGTCCCCAGTGTTCTTTCCACTATACCACACTGGCTCCCCTATGACCTCCACACATTAAGAGGAATCATTTTTGGAATCCAACTGTTGATCCATCCTGCCCCTGGAGGCTAAACTGGGAGTCAGGCACCCAGGTCTGGGGGAAGGAGAATGCAGAAGAGGAATGAAGTGGTGAGCTGAGCATGTTCATTTCTCAGACACACACTCATGGAAACACGGCCCGGCCCCTGCCTGATCTTCCTCCTCATTTCCATTTCTCGTGATAGCCCCAGAGCTCCCTAACTCAGGTACAGAGGTGCCCAGGTTCCTACTGCTGCTTAGTGTGGAAGAGACCCCAGTTAGCCCATTTTATGTACTTTTCCACAATACTCAGGAGAGCAAAGGTTATTCTCTGCATCCTCTTACCTCCCTTATGTCTCCCTCCCTCTTTATTGTCCTCTCCTAACACTCAGGATCACCCTATCAGCCCTGATTCTGGATGTTCACCACTGAGGTATTCCTATTCACCCCTCACCCAGCTGACTGATCCTTATGGGTCAGTCCCTATGGGGGACTGTGTAGAACCCTGCTTTCCCTAGAAGGCCACATACACACATATGCATATGATATAAATATACATACTTAAATATATACATATGTATGTGTAGGTATATACACATATATACATGCATACACATGTGTGTCAATTTATATACATATATTTGTGTATATATAAATATATATACATATTTGTTTTATGTGTACATATATGTGTGTATATATATTTATGCACACATTTTTGTTGTTCAGTTTTTTCAGTAATGTCTGACTCTTTGTGACCGCATTTGGGGTTTTCTTGGCAAAGATACTGGAGTAGTTTGCCATTCCCTTCTCCAGCTCATTTTACTGATGAGGAACTGAGGTTCCTCATCTAAACAGGGTTAAGTGACTTGCCCAGGATCACACAGCTAGGAAGTGTCTGAGGCTGGATTTGAACTCTGGAAAATGACTCTTCCTGACTGATACTCTATCCACTGTGCCACCTAGCCTTCCCATTTATGCACATACACACACACACACACACACACACACACACACACACACACCCCTCTATATGAGTGCAATTAAGGTTTTCATATATATGAGAACCTTAATTGTCCTAATTACAATTCATATTTCTGTATAACTTTAAGATTTACAGAGCACTTTATTATAGTAGGTAGTATGACATATTATTATAACTATTTTACAGATAAGGAAACTGAGGCTTTGCGAGCCTTGCCGTGATCACACAGTTAAACAGCTAGTAAGGATGAGATCCAAGATGTGAGCTTCAATCTCAAGCCCAGCAATGTTTCCACTATTCGAGGCTGCCCAGAGTCTCTCCCCATCCCTTCCCCCTCCTGGGGCATTTGTAGTCTGACCTCAGAGCCCTAAAGGTAGAATTTCACACGTAGGGAGGGCAAATCCTCCAGGCCAGTGGCTGACTCCTCCTGCCGATGTCATTCATGTCTTGGAGATCACTGCCTCTTTCACCTGCATGGGGCAGCCCAGTTTGCCTTGGGACTTCTTCCTCATTGGTTCCCCCGTCCCCATGCAGTGGGACCCCATTTTGGCGATACTGGTGGAGCAGAAGGTGAACTAGGGACTCATCCTCTCTACCCTGGGGCCCAATTAACCCCTTTGGAAGTAGGTTTAATTGGGCCCCAAGCAGCCAAGAAGGAGCCTCCTAGACTGTTTTGCGCATGTGATTTTTTTTTTACCTCGTCAGCACCTTGTAGCTATGGCAACAACCAGAGAGGCTGGAAAATAGGAGAAACTTTATTCAATCGGTGCTTCCTGCAGGCACACAGTGTGTCCCGGCCTCTTTCTCAAGAATATAGAGGAATTGCTGAGAAGTTAGCCGATCCCATCAACCCCAGCAAGGGCCCCATAGTGTTGTCTTTTCACATCCGTTCATTCATTTCGTCAGGCTCCAGCTTTGCCATAGAAATGGTCGTGTTGGCCCTCACGGAGAAGAAGCAGAGCATTTTAGAACTGGAAGAAAACTTAGTGGCCTTCCACTCATAGGATTTATTCTCTGTAATGCTGAAGAAAAGACTCGAGAAGACATCTCTTCAGAAGAAGAAACTGAGGCTCAGAGCCATGGAGTGACTCATCCATGGACACATAGTGAATAAGTAGCGCAGCCAGCGCCGGCTGATCCAGAGTCCAGTGCTCTTGTCCAACCCCCTCATTGTCTAGAGGAGAAAACAGCATTACATAGTAGAAAGAATGATGAATGCCGAGTGATAGGATCTAAGGGTAGGGCTTGGCTCTTTTGCTTTCTCTCTGGGCAAATCACTTAATCTCTCAGATGCCTTAGTTTCCCTCTCTGTAAAAAAAGGTGATTGACTTAGGTGACATAGAATGTCCTTTCCAGCTCTAGAATCAAAGACTCTATGACACATATAGAAGGGAAATTGACTACTCAGGGCTAGATAGCAATGGCAGAACTAGGAGTCTCTTAACTAAATTCAGCACACCTTCATAATAGCCCCCACTGCCTCTCTAGGGGCTCAACTCTGTAAAGGAATAAGACCCCATCAAGGCCCTCCATAGAGGAGAGGTTGGTTGGGGGTATGAATCAACACCTGCTCTTCCCAGCCTCTAACACCGAAGCAAAACTCTCAAGAATTATGATTTCTTAGCATTCCTCCACTATTTATTTCTCTGGCTTTGTGAATTTCATCGAAGGCCCCAGAAAGACTACATCAAACCCACCCAATGAGATTTGTGCACTACATCCAAAATCATGAGATCTGGTGTTAAGACCCAGAAAGGCTACATCAAGCCTGCCCCATGAGATTTGCACACCCCACACAAAATTGTGAGGTCTAGTGTTGGGGCCCCATGAAACTGGACACTTAGAGAAAGGTGGCAGGCAGGTTGAGGACAGACAGAACAGCCTGCTGTTGCCCTTTCCCTAAGTGTATTACTTTGATCAAGTCATTTCCCCCTCTTCATCTCAGTTCTCTTCTCTGAAAAATGAGAAAAGAAATGAGTAACCAGATGTTCTGTAAGGTTCCTTCCACCTTTGACATTCTAGGTCCCTGAGTCTAAAGCTAAAAGGTAATTGGGAGGGGGGGGAGAGCAATGGATGGCATGTGGGACTTAAAGTCTGATAGACGAGTTCAAATCCAGCCTTAGACATTTACTGACTGTGTGATCCTGGACAAGTCACTAATTCTCTTCCTGCCTCTATTTCCTCATTTGTAAAAATTGGAATAATAATGGCACCTAGCACACAGGTTTATTGGGATAATCAAATAAGATAGATGTAGAGCATTTTGCAAACCTTAAAGCATTATATAATTATTGCTGTTGTGGTGGTGGTAGTTATAGTAGTAGTAGTAATAGCAGTAGTAGTAGTAGTAGTAGTAGTAGTAGTAGTAGTAGTAGTAGCAGCAGCAGTAGCAGTAGTAGTAGCAGTAGTAGTAGTAGTTGTTGTTGTTAATTTAACTCTTATTCTAGATTCCTCTAGTTCCCTATCCACGTACCATCTATGTACCATAATTCCCATTTTGTATCCATACTCTTTTCAAGCTCTCACCAAACCTGCTGTGTATTTGGGAGGACTTAAGACCTATGAAGAATGGGAGTTTAGATGAGGCAACTCTGGAGGTAGGGTTCTTGGCGACATTTTGGAGTAGGACAAGCAATGAGAAATTGTGTTCGTCCTGGAATACCTTGTACTTATTCCTTGTCTAACTATGGGACTTTGGGAGAGTCATTTTTGTTCCCTGGGACTGAGTTTCTCTGTCATATGGTGGAGTTATATTAGATAATCTCTAAGGTGCCCCCCAGCTCTGACTTCCTTGATGCTATGTTGAATCTGATCCCCTTAGATGAGGAAAGGGACAGTGATGTAGGCAAGAAGGAAAAACCTGGGTTCTAATCCCAGCTTGGCCAGTGATCCTTTGTGTGATCAAGTGGATTTAATCTATAGGTCCAACTACATGACTACTTTAACTGGATGAGGGTGTGGTGCAGATTTTTAACCATATCAAAGGCTAAAGACTAGAGATAAAGTAATTGACTTTGTTGTTTAGTTGTTTCAGTCATATCCAACTTCTCAAGACTGTTTTTAGAATTTCTTGGAAAAGATACTTGGAGTAGTTTGCCATTTCCTTCTTTAACTCATTTTACAGATGAGGAAACTGAGGTAAACAGAGTTAAGTTACCTGCCTAGGGTCACATAGCCAGCAACTGTCTGAGGCAAGATTTGAACTCAGGGAGATGAGTCTTCCTGACTCCAGGCCTGGCATTCTACCCACTACAATGCTGTACATTTATTTTTACCTGTAAATAAACTGTAGAAGACTTCACAGGAACACACGAGACAATTTGGTACAGAAGAAAGAGCCCTGGCTTCAGAGTAAAAGGGCCTGGATTGAAATCCTGCTTCAGTCACAGCAGCATGACCTTGGAACAGTTAATTTGCCTCTGTGGATCTCATTTTCCTCATCTGCAAGATAAGGACTTTGTCCTAGGCCATGAAAGTCCTTTCTAGCAGTGAATCTACCACTCAAAGAATCTACGCATCAGAAAAGGGTAGAGGAGAAAGGCGGGTCACCTAAGTCACAGACATCCCAGCATCTCAGGAGACGCCTTAGACCTCAGATTCCAAGAATTCATGAGGTTAAGGTTTAATAATCCCAGATCCATTGTCTCCATTAAAGTTCTTCTCCTGAAGACAGATTATGGGGAAAGGGGAATAGTTTCACAGTCTGTCTTCAGGAGAAGAGCTTTGATTAGAATTCAAAGAATGAGTAAGATTGGGAAAGTTAGGAGGGGGGAAAAAAAGGAAGAACACTCCAGTAAGGTAATGGTGAGAGGAATGGTTTGGCATAGAATATAAACTGTCAGAGCTCAAAGGCACTTTAGAAATTATTCAGTCTGACTCCTTCATTTTACAGAAGAGGAAACTGAGGCCTGGAAAGTCAAGTGATATGCCCAAGGTCACAAAGATTTTTGTACCCAGTAAGTGGCCAAAAAAAAAAAAGCTCCAGTCCGGGTCCTCTTCTGATTCTATATTCCAGTGTCTTTTCTACTGTGTCATTGACTACTTTTCTTTCTTTTTTTAAAAATAAATTAATTTACTTATTTTATAGGCATTTATAACCTGTCCCTTCTGTTACCTACCTCCCCCTTTGAACCAAAATAAAGAAAAGAAAAACCTTATAAGCAGTAATCTCTCCCCTTTTTTGAAGATATTTTGTTTCGTTAAATATTTCCCAATTACAATTAAAAAATTTTTGACATTCGTTTTTTAAAAATTTTGAGTTCCAAGTTCTCTGCCTCCATCCTGCCCTTCCTCCACCCAGCAAAAAGGCGAGCAAAAGCAATGATGTTGATTATGCGAGTGAGGTCAGGCAAAGCACATTTCCATAGCAGTAACCTCTTCTTAAAAAGCCTACTGTATACAGATCACCCTGCCAGGTGCTGGGGAAGATAAAAAAGCTTAAATGAAATAGGAAACCAATGCTGATGGAGCTCGCAGTGTGCCCTGCTCCAGAGCTCACAAGCTGGTTGTTTGGCAAGGCTCCTCTGATTGAAAGTGGACACTGCCCCCCCCCCAGTGCAAACCCTGGGGTCTCATCCAATGGCTATTAGGACAAGAGGTTTAATTTGTATTTATACATGCAAAGAAGCTCACACTTGTGGGACTCATGGACTCCCTACCCACTCACCAGAGGCAATGTCCTCCCCATCCCCCCACCCCCCCACCCCCAGCCCCACTGATACAGCCAGTTGCCTGATTGGAATATCATGCTGCCCTCAGGCCACGCTGAGGCTTAAGGAATGAGGTTTTCTGGCTCAGTGAGGAACATTCCTGGGCCTTCCCTATGTGTGTACGTGGGGGTGGGGGTGGGGGTGAGGGTGGGAGTTCCAAGAAGAAATGCTCTGTCATTCCTATCCCTCTAGAGAGAGGACCTAGCAGGACTTGGAGCCTGAGACAGCAGCAGGTGTTGGGTGGAAGGGGGGAAGGGAAGAACAAGGGATGTAGGACAGGGACTGCTGGGGGAATTCCCTCTCTAATCTCCTCCTCTGCTCCAGCTTAGGCCCAGGCCATGCTGCCAGGTCACCAGTTCCCCAAAATAAGCAGGGGTGGGGAAGCCCCTCTCTCCAGGGCAACAGCAGGCATCTGAGAGCATCGGCTGTCAGTGAGATGGAAACCATCTGCAGAGAGGTTTTCTGATCCCCCCAGGAAGAGGGGAGGAGGCTTAGGGTCCAGTAGGGCCACAGTTATTCCAAGGCTGCACACAATACCCTAGTGGCTGTGAGCCACAGCTGTTGAGGGTCTCCTGAATTTCCCTGTGACGTTTGTGTGTGGGGGAGGGGGGATTGAGGGAAGGGGTTGGGGGTGGGGAACTTCTCCCACTTTATTTTCCTAGGCTGCTGCTTCTGCTGCTGCTGATTAAATCGATCCCCTCTTTTTATTCATGGCATCCGGTTTCCATTCCATCTGCCAGGAAATTGTTAAATCCCTGGGAGAAGGGGCGAACATAGCCAATCTAAATCTCATCTCTTCCACAGTTCCTGAGTTGGTTAGCTAAGAGATCTAAAGGAGGCTTAGACACAAAGAAGCTTCATGGTCAATATAATTCAATTCAGATAATTTCAATTTAATATAATAATTAATAATAACAGCTAATATTTATACAGCACCTTCTATGTTCCAGGCACTGCGCTAAGCACTTCACAATTATTACCTCATTTGATCCTTACAACAACCTTGGGAGGTAGGTGCTATTATTATCATCATTTTACAGATGAGGAAACTGAGGCAAACAGGTTAAGTGACCTCCCCAGGGTTACACAGATTCTAGTGTTTGAGTTCAAATTTGAACTCAGGTCTTCCTTCTCAAGCACCTTCTTGTCCAAATGAGGAAATTCTACAGAATTTTTACAGGGAGGTTCTACAGAAGGAGGCCCGATAGTGATAATAATGCCATCCACTGGCAAGCTCACAGTTTACCTAGCACTCTTACATCTGTGGTCTAATTTGTAAAGATAGTTTTCAACATTCACTCTTGTAAAATTTTAAGTTCCAAATTTTTCTCCCCCCCATCCCCCTTTCCCAAGACAGCAAGCATTCTGATATAGGTTATACATGTGTATATTTCCACATTAGTCATGTTATGAAAGAAGAATCTTAAAAAAAAAAACACAAGAAGGAAAAAACAACAAAAAGTGAAAGTAGTATACTTTGATCTGCATTCAGACTCCAGAGTTTTTTCTCCCATTTTCTACCTTGAGTCTTTTGGAATTGTCTTGGATCAATGTATTGCTGAGAAGAGCTAAGTCTATCATAGTTGATCATCACATAATATTGCTGTTACTGTGCCCAATGTCCTCCTGGTTCTCCTCACTTCACTCAGCATCAGTTCATGTAAGTCTTTCCAGGTTTTTCTGAAATCTGTCTCATCATTTCTTATAGCACTATTGTGCTATTATTCAATTATATTCCATTACATTCATGTACCATAACGTTCTCTATCTCTTGTTTGGTCATAAATTCTTCCCTTCTCCATAGATCTGACAGGTAAACTATTCCTTGCTCTCCTAATTTGCTTATAGTACCACCCTTTAAGTCTAAATCATCTACCCATTTTGACCTTGTCTTGGTACAGGGTGTGAGGTATTGGTCTATGCCCAGTTTCTGCCATATTATTTTCCAGTTTTCCCAGAAGTTTTTGTCAAACTGTGAGTTTTTATCCCAGAAACTGGGGTCTTTGGGTTTATCAAACAGCAGGTTACTAGTCATTGACTACTGTGTCTTGCGTACCTGACCTGTTTCACTGATCCACCACTCTATTTCTTAGCCAGTACCAAATAGTTTTGATAATTGCTGCTTTATAATATCGTTTTAGATCTGGTATGATTAGGCCACTTCCCTTTGCTTTTTTTTTTCCATTAATTCCCTTGACATTCTTGACCTTTTGTTCTTCCAGATGAATTTCATTATTATTTTTTCTAGCTCTATAAAATAATTTTTGGTAGTTTGATTGGTATGGCACTGAATAAGTAAATTAATTTAGATAGAATTGCCATTTTAATTATATTAGCTCAGTCTACCCATGAGCAATTGATATTTTTCCAATTATTTAGATCTGACTTAGTTTGTGTGAAAAGTGTTTTATAATTGTGGTCATATAGTTCCTGGGTTTGTCGTGGCAGGTAGACTCCCAAATATTTTATGTTGTCTACAGTTATTTTAAATGGAATTTCTCATTCTATCTCTTCCTACCTAGGCTTTGTTGGTAATATATAGAAATGCTGATAATTTATGTGGGTTTATTTTATCTCCTGCAACTTTGCTGAAGTTGTTCATTATCTCAAGTAGTTTTTTAGTTGATTCTCTAGGATTCTCTAAGTATATCATCATATCATCTGCAAAGAGGGATAGCTTTGTTTCTCATTGTCTATTCTAATTCCTTCAATTCCTTTTTTTTCTCTTATTGCTAAAGCTAACATTTCTAATACAATATTAAATAATAGTGGTGATAATAGGCATCCTCATTTCACCCTTGATCTTTTTGGGAAAGCTTCTACCTTATCCCCATTACATATAATGCTTGCTGATTGTTTTAGATAGATACTACTTATCATTTTAAGGAAAATTCCATTTATTCCTATGCTCTCTAGTGTTTTTAATAGGAATGGGTGCTGTATTTTGTCAAAAGGTTTTTCTGTGTCTGTTGAGATATGATTTCTTTTGGTTTGTTATTGATATGGTCAATTATGCTGATAGTTTTCCTAATAATGAACCAGCCCTGCATTCCTGGTACAAATCCACTGGTCATAGTGTATTATCCTCATGACAAATTGTTGTAATCTCTTTGCTAATATCTATTTAAAATTTTTGCGTCAATATTCATTAGGGAAATTGGTCTATAATTTTCTTTCTCTGTTTTGGCTCTTCCTGGTTTAGGTACCATATTTGTGTCATAAAAGGAATTTGGCAGGATTCTTTCTTTGCCTGTTTTTCCAAATTACAGTATTAGAATTAATTGTTTTTTAAATGTAGAATTGGAAGAACTCACTTGTAAATCCATCTGACCTTGGAGATTTTTTTTCTTAGGGAGTTCATCGATGGCTTGTTAGATTTCTTTTTCTAAAATGGGGTTAACTATGTTATTTCCTCTTATGTTAGTCTGGGCAATTTATATTTTTAAATATTCATCCATTTCACTTAGATGCTCAGATTTAGTGGCATTTAATGGCATATAGTTGGGTAAAATAGCCTCTAATTATTGCTTCAATTTCCTCTTCATTGGAGGTGAACTCACCCTTTTCATTTTTGATACTGGTAATTTGGTTTTCTCTTTTTTTTTAAATCAAATTAACCAAAAGTTTATTTATTGTAGTGGTTTTTTTCCCATAAAATCAGTTCTTAGTTTTAGTTCTTACTTATTAGTTCGATGGTTTTCTTACTTTCAATTTTATTAACCTCTCCTTTGATTTTTAGAATTTCTAATTTGGTATTTAATTGGAGATTTTTAATTTGTTCTTTTTCTAGCTTTTTTAGTTGCATGCCCAGTTCATAGATCTGGTCTTTCTCCATTTTATTCATGTAAGCATTTAGAGATATAGGATTTACCCTAAGAATGACTTTGGCTGCCTCTCATAAATTTTGGTATGTTGTCTCATTATTGTTGTTCTTTTTGATACGATTATTGATTGTTTCTATGATCTGTTGTTTGACCCACTCATTCTTTAGGATTAGATTATTTAGTTTCCAACTAATTTTTAATCTATCTCTCCATGGCCCTTTGTTCCACATAATTTTATTGCATCATGATCTGAAAAGGATGCATTTAATATTTCTGCGTTTCTGCATTGGATTATGAGGTTTTTATGCCCTAATACATGTTCAGTTTTTGTGTAGGTGCCATGTACCACTGAGAAAAAGGTATATTTCTTTCTTTCCCCATTCAGTTTTCTCCAGAGTCATATCTAACTTTTCTAAAATTCTATTCACCTTCTTAACTTCTTATTTATTTTGCGGTTAGATTCTTAGAGGGAGAGGTTGATAGTTTTGCTTTTTCTTCCTGTAACTCATTTAACTTGTCCTCTAAGAATCTGGATGTTATACCATTTGTTGCATATATTTTTAGTATTGATATGGCTTCATTGTCTATGGTACCTTTTAGCAAGATGTAGTTTCCTTCCTTATCTCTTTTAATTAGATCTAATTTTGCTTTTGTTTTGTCTGAGACCAGGATTGCTACCCCTGTTTTTGTTTTTTTGTTTTTGCTTCAGCTGAAGGGTAATATATTCTGCTCCAGACTATTACTTTTACTCGGTGTGTATCTCTCTGCTTCAAATATGTTTCTTGTAAACAACGTATTGTAAGGAGTCTGGTTTTTAATCCACTCTGCTATCCACTTCCATTTTATCAGAGAGTTCATCCCATTCACATTCACAATTATGATTACCAAGTGTGTATTTCCCTCCATCCTATTTTTCCCTTTGTTTATGCTTTTCTCTCTTCTTTCATCTTATCCCTCTTCACTAGTGTTTTGCTTCTGACCACTGCCTCCCTCAATCTGCCCTCCCTGCTATCAGTTTTCATTCCCTTTCCACTCCTACTTCCCTATAGGGTAAGATAAATTTCCATACCCAAATGAGCATGTGTGTTACTCCCTCTTTGAGCCAAATCCAGTAAGATTAAGGTTCAAACAATGCTCACCCCTTCCCTACTTTCCATCCACTGTAATAGATCTTTTGGATCTCTACAAGTAATATAATTTACCCTATTCCACCTCCCCCTTTCCTCTTCTCCCATTACAACCCTTTTTTCACCCCTTTTTTTTTAATATCATCACATCAAAGTCAACTTATATCCACACCCTCTGTCTATGTATATTCCTTCTAACTGCCCTAATAGAGATACAGTTCTGAAGAGTTACAAGTATCATCTTCCCAGGTAGGGATGTAAACAGTTTAACCTTACTGAATAATGTGTTTTTTTCTCCTGTTTACCTTTTAATGCTTCTCTTGAGTCTTGTATTTGAAGATTGAATTTTCTGTTGTTTTCATTAATAAAGTTTGAAAGTCCCCTATTTCATTGAATGTCCATCTTGTCTACTGAAAGACTATGCTCAGTTTTGCTAGGTAATTGATTCTTGGTTGTAATCCAAGCTCCTTTGCCTTCCAGAATATCGTATTCCAAGCCCTCCAATCCTTTAATATTGAAGCTGCTAAGTCCTGTGTAATCCTGATTGTGGCTCCTTGATATTTTAACTGTTTCTTTCTGACTGTTTGCAGTATTTTCTCCTTGGCTTAATTATTCTGGAATTTGGCTATAATATTCCTTGTAGTTTTCATTTTGGGATCTCTTTCAAGAGGTGATTGGTAGATTCTTTCAATGACTGTTTTACCCTCCAGTTCTAGGATATCAGGGCAGTTTTCCTTGATAATTTCTTGAAAGATAATATTCAGGATCTTTTTTACTATCCTGTCTTTCAAGTAGCCCTGATTATCTCTCCTAAATCTATTTTCCAGGTCAGTTGTTTTTTCCAATGAGGCATTTTACACTTTCTTCTATTTTTTTCATTCTTTTGATCTTGTTGCCTGGTTTCCAGGGCTGGCAACTTACCTTTGGTGCTGGAGCTGGAGGTCTCACACCTGGTCTACTGTGCCACTGGCCTGCTGAGCCAGGACTGAGGGGTCCCCGTTACTGATTGATCTGTGCTGTGACTAAGAGTCTTGCTTTCGCTTGCCTAGACACTGTCTGCACTGGACTGTGCTCCTCTTCTACCCAAGTGAGACAGACCTTTCCTGAAGTCCTTCTAAGGTATCTTAAGCTGGAAAATTGTTTCACTCTGTCTTTTCATAAGTTCTGTTGCTCCAGAATCCATTTAGAGGCTTGATTTAAAGTTGTTTCCAAGGAAAACTAAGGCAAGCTCAGGCAACTTCCTGACTTTTCTCTGCCATCTTGGCTCTGCCTCCTAAATAGTCTGGGCACACTTTTAAGTTAAATATGCATCATCAATATTTTTTCACCACTTTCTTAATCCTAGACAATCAACAAAATAATAAATCAAGCCCTGACTTGTGAAATTTGCTGATTTCTGAGGTGTACACGCTCACACTGAAAATTCAAACTGTGGCTCTTTGTAGGAGCTGGGCATACCCCTAGAGGTCCCCTCTTCCTGAATGTCCACTGAATTTACTATTCACACCACACAGTAGGCACTTGACTCTATATTGGTTTGCAGTGAGAGGTATAATTTGTGTGAATCTCATTTCCTTCCTGTACCTTTTTTCCCCTCCTCCAACCAGACAGCTCCCAAATGGCCTGATTCTCTTCCCCTTCCCCTTCCACCACAGATGTTATGCTTCCTGAGGGTAGGACTTTGGGCTGCTTCTCTTCTACATAAGCCCCCCTTTTTTCTACTATGAAAGTGCCAAAGGGAGGCTGAGAATCTGTTCCTTCTCTGTCCTCTGCGCTCTACCCCCCAGGTTACTAGCCTCCAGAAGGCAAAGCCGGAATCATCAGTTCCTCCTCCTCTTCTCCCTCCCCCTCCTCCCCTTCTTTCCCCCTCCTTCCCCCTCTTCTTCCCTTTCCCCCTCTTCCTCCTCTTCCTCCCCTCTCCTCCCCTTCCTCCTTTCTCCTCTCTCCTGGGGAGCACCAGACTGGGCACACAATAGACTGTGGGAAAGCAGCTTCCACCGGCTGCATTGCAAAAGGGCTCCTGGTTGGTGGGGGTAGCCCAAGGTGAAGCTGGAGGAAATTGCAATCTTGTTTCCTGAAACTTAAATCTTTTCAAAGCTCCTTCAATCCTGTTTAATAACAGTCTGGGGCTGATCTCTCTAGGCGAGACCTTATTTAGGCCAAATGCCTTCATCTTTCAGTCCCACAGCCACTCCAGGGCCAGAAAGGGAGAGATTATGGCTTCCCATAGAAATAATCCCTACCCTGCCTTCTTCCCAGGGCTGTTGTGAAAATCAGATGAGATAATGGGTGCAGAAACACTTTATAAAATGAAAAGTACTGCAAAAAAGGGCATTTCTAACCTTTGTAAAGGCACCTTAGAGGTCACCTAGTCCAAACCCCTCATTTTATAGATGAGGAAATTGAGGCCCCGCAGAGTTAAGTGACTTAACCATAGTCATACAGGCAACATGCAGTAAAGCTGTCATGTATCATTATAGAATCATCATCATCATCATCATCATCATCATCATCAATGTTATCTTCAATACATTGCATTTAAAAAAACAGTACTGGGCAAAATAGCTATTCTGCTATTATTGTTTTATATGTAAAATATATATACATACACACACACATACATTATATATAAAATATTCTATGGACTATTGCACAGGTAGACAAAATAACTTTTTTTTTTGTAATTGAATGAAAGTATAAGGATATAAGCTTGTCCTTTGTAGACTCACCAGGAACATCCCTGGTACAACTCTGGGAGCAGACAGGATAACAGGCACCTCATCCTGTTTCCACATAAATTTTAAAATAAATTTTTATTGATGTCTTTTTTTTTTTACTTTACCAAAAGTTTCCCCTGTCCGTCCCTCCCAGAGAGCCACTCCATATAACAAATAATATTTTTAAGGAAAAAAAAAAAGGAAAAAAGGGAGAGGAAAAAAATCAGCAAAATTAATCAATAGATCCTGAAGTCTGAAAATCTATGCAATCAATGTACAAACTCCTGGACCCTCTCCCTTTTGTAAAGTGGGGAGGGGGCTTCTTATAGCTTTTCATCTCTTCATAATTTTCATTAACTTTTTATTTTTCTGCATATTGCTCTGAGTGTGTGTGCATGTGTGTGTGTGTGTGTGTGTGTGTGTGTGTGTGTGTGTGTGTGTATCCATTTTATGTCTTAGATGCCAAACCTTTATTGGAGAAACTTGATACAAATATTTTCCCCCATTCGACCACTTCCCTTCTTATTACACATTAATTTTGTTTGTGCAGAAGCTTTTCAGTTTCATGTAACCAAAATTATCCATTTTATCTTTTCTAATTGCCTCTGCCTGCCCCTGTTTGGTTAAGAATGCATCTCCTCATAGCTATGAATGATATATGATCTGCTTCTTCCTATATAATTTTTTTTAATCTCTGTATTTTGAAAGCTTGGAAATTCCCAGCCAATGTGACATCAAGCTTTTAGGGAGGCAATATGGTACATAGCAGTTCTGGCTAGAGTCAAAGGACTTGTGTTCAAATCCTCCCCTCTTTGGGACTGGGCTTCCTGATCTGAAAATTTAAGCTATATGACCCTTAAGGTCCCTTCCAGCTTTAGGATCCTGTAATATTAAGAGCACAGAAGACTATAAATTTAAAGCTGGGAGGGACCTCATGGAGCCATCTAGTCTAAACCCTTCATCTGACTGTTGAGGAAACTGAGTCCTTAGGGAGGTTAAGGGACATGCTGAGGTCATCTAAATGAGTAAGCCTCAGTGGCAGGATTTGAGTCCCATTTTTTTTCCTCTTTTCTTATTTGACCTTCCCCCATCAGTGCAGGTTCTCCAGGTCTTTTAATCGTGGGGCCCAGAAGGAGAACTGGGCTCCCTAACATCTCATAAAGTCATGGAACATTAGAGCTGTAAGAATCCCTAGAGCCATTCTGATCGAGCCTCATCGTTTTACACATTGATTCAGTTCAGTCCAAGAAGCCTTGATGAAGTGCCTAAACCAAGCACTGTGCTGGCTTCCAGCTACAGAGAGACAGAGATGAAAACACTCCCTTCCTTCAAGGACTTTACATTCTAGAGATGGAGGGACTGAGCATCAGAGAAAAAGGGCCTCCCCAAGGTCAGCCACAAGCAAGCCAAGCTTTCTGCATCCAGATCAGTGCTATTTGACTGGGGAGGCAGCATGTTGCAGTAGGAAGCATGCTGGACTTGGAGTCACAGGACCTGAGTTCATATTCAGCTCTGCCTCTAATTAATTACCTGTGTGACCTCAGGCAAGTCACTTTATTTCTCTGGGCCTCAGTTTCTACATCTGTAAAATGAAGATTAGACTGGATAAGGTTCTTCATAATTCTAAATCTATGATCAATGCTATTCCATATTGTTTTAATGCAGGTCTGGGATTGTGTTCATTGATTTAACGAGCATCGCCTATGTGCCTAATGTACAAAAGGCACTGTACTGGTCTCTCACTTTGGCCCTTCCTTCTTTCAGAAAATCTCAGCTAGCCATCTGTGGAGCTGAGAAATGTTAGCTTTCCAGCCACCTTATAAAAGAAAGACTGTGGCAGGCATACCTCTCTCTAGGAGACTCTTAAATTGTGCAGCACGGCCTCTTCCCCATCTGGCTATCTTTTACTACCCATGAGCCAAAATGAATAAATGTGTGAATGAATGAGTGAGTGAGCAAATGAATGAATAAATGAATGAATGAAAAACCATCTATTAAGTACTTAGTCGGTGACAAGCACTTTGCTAGGTGCTAAGAATACAAATAGAAGAGCCTGACAGGCCATACTCGCAAAGAGTTCATACTGTTAATTGGAGAAGACAATCTCTGTAGAAAATCCCGACTGTGAGGCAGATGGCAAATCCCACAAGTCCTAAGGGTTCGGGTACAGGGTGAATGGCAAAGCCTAGAGAGCAGTCAGCCAGGTCAAACTGGCACATGGTCCTTGTCTGGCCCAGGGCAACAACAGTCTCATAAACTCAATCAGCTGTTTGTCTGAGATCCCATCCAGATGAGATGATTGAACAGTGAAGAGAAGAGCCCTGGATTCTGAGATCTGAGGATTCATTTTTTTAACTATGGCAGTCATCTCTGAGCAGCTAGGTGGTGCAGTGGATAGAGTTCCAGGACTGGAGTCAAGAAGGCTCATCTTCACGAGTTCAAATCCAGCCTCAGACACTTATTAGCTGTGTATCACTTAACCCTGTTTGCCTCAGTTTTTTCATCTGCAAAATGAGCTGGAGAAGAAACTGGCAAACCCCTCCAGCGTCTTTGCCGAGAAAACCCCAAACGGGGTCACGAAGAGTCAGACACAACTGAAACAACTGAGCAAGAAGTCATCTGTAGGTGCTCTACCAGAAAGAAATAACATTCCTTCTTTTAATAGAACAAATGGTGTTTTTGCATGACTTCAATGTTTGCAAAGCATCTTTTCTCACAACCCTGTGAAAGGGAGCTAGCATATAGAGGTAAGCTAATGTAGTACACAGTGAATAGAGTGTTGGGCCTGGAATCAGGAAGACCTGAGTTCAAATCCTGCCTCAGACACCAGCTGTGTGACCTTGGTCAAGTCACTCCACCTCTGTTTGCCTCATTTTTCTCTTCTGAAAAATGGAAATCATCATAGCGCCGACCTCCCAGGGTTTGGAGGATCAAGGGAGGTAACACTTGTAAAGTGCTTAGTGTAGTACCTGGCTCGTAGTAGGCACCATATAAATGTTGGTGGCTATCGTTGTTGTTGTTATTATTATTAGTAGGTATTTTATTTTACCTGTTTTATAGTTAACTGAGACCTAGAGAAGGAATGTAAGTTACCCATGATCACACAGCTAAGCACTGGAGATGATATTAGAACCCAAGTCTCGAGGTCCCAAGCCCAGATACCATGCTTCCTGTGCAGTCAGGCTAATGTGAAACACACGTTTCCACAGATCCATGAAAAGAGTGTCTTTGCTCAGAGACTTTGTTGCTGTCTGAATAAAACCCAATGTATCTGCCTGCCATTCCAGGACTTTCGTAATCTGGCACCAATCTGCCGTTTGACCTTTCTCTGACATAAATCCCTCTACATGCACCAAGCTGGATTACTCCTCATCCTTTCATGAGTACCACATGTTTCCTCCCCTGTGCCTTTGCTCACACTGATCCCTATGTCTCTCCTTCTGTACCCAGCTGTTACTTATTGTTCAAAGCTTAGCTCAGGGGCAGCGAGGTGGCACAGTGGATAGAGCACTGGCGGTGCAGTCAGGAGGACCTGCATTCAAATCTCAGACCAAACACTTGACACTAGCTGTGTGACCCTGGACAAGTCACTTAACCCCAATTACCACACACACACACACACACACACACACACACACACACACACACACACACAAAGCTCAGCTCAAATGCTTCCTCTTCCATGACTCCTTCCTTTATCTCTCTCCCCTACTCATTAGAAATTATCATTAAAATTTAGCCTCCATGAGGACAAAGACTTTTTTTTCTTTGAATCCTCTCCTCTTACCACATTTCCTGGAATACAGTAAGTGCTTAATAAATGCTTGTTGGTTAATTGATCCTCCCTCCCCCTTGGACATCACATGGTACTTTGTCTACACTGTATACAGATCCCAAGTTTAACTCTGTACTATAGTTACTGTGTTTTTGGGGTATTTCCATGTTCTTCATCGCCTATAGATTACTAATACCACAAGGGTAGGGTCCATCTCTTAATTATATTTATATCTCCCCCTAGTGCTAAACCCAAAGTAGGATGAATGATGTGTCTCAAGAGGCCTGGATTTGGAGCCAATAGAATGGGGTTTGAATCCTAGCTCTGATGCTTCACTGCATAATCTTGGATAAGCCACTCAATTTCCCTCTCAGCCTCCATTTCCTCCTTGGTAAAATGGGCATAATTCTTGGACTACTTACCTAACAGCGCTTTTGTGAGGAAAGCATTCTATAAGCCTTTATATCATTATGCAAATATGAGTTAGTACGATTAGGCCCTTAATCAATGGTTCTTGAGTAATAATTCATATTTCCACGGTGCTTTAAAGTTTGCAAAGTGCTTTCCAGGATCTTATGCAGTATCTAACGCAAGTACTGTTACTGACCAAGTCACCTCCTCTTCTTGAGAACTGAAGATTCTTCAATGGCTCTCTATTATTTCTAGGATAAAATACAAACTGCTTGGTTCGGCATTTATAAACCTTTGTCCTCTGACTCTGGCCTATGTTTCCCTATTGCATATTGCTTTTCTCCCTCACTTATTGCATATTGCTTCTCTTTACTTGCTTTCCTGCCAAAATGGCCTGTTTGCTGCTGCCTAAACTTGCCATACAATCTCCCGACTCCACTCCTTTGTACATACTGTCCCCCCTGCCTGGAAGAGCCCTTTTCCTTACCTCTTAGAATCTTTAGATTCCTTCAAGGCTCAACCCAGGAGCTACCCTCTAGGGTTGCTTTTCCTTCCTTCTTTGACTATCTTATGCTTTTTACCTGGGTAAATGGGATGTTTACCCCTTCCCCCCAACAGAAGAAAAGATCGTTCTTTCACATTTGTATTTGTGGCCCCAGAGCCCAAGACAGTGCATGGAATAAATGTAGCTGGCACTTAATACCTGCTTGCTCATTGGCTGAAGGCAGGGCCTGTTTTTCATTTTCTCTTCATGGTGCCCTGTCCATAGTTGTTGTTTAGTAAATGCTTTCTGAGTGAATGAGCCTCATTTTTTAGATGAGAAAACTGAGATCCATGAGGGCAAAATGACTTGAGGTCACGCAGCTGCAAGTGTTAGAGCTAAAGTTAGAACCCATGTCTCTGATGCCACGTCAGATTCACTTCCCACTACGGTCCGTGGAATGAAGGAAGGAAGGAAGGAGATGGTTGCTTAGAGATCACAAAAGAATGGTTTGGGTGACAAAGATTATGGGTCCTTCTTCTTTCCCAAAACCCAACTTAAGACATCTTGTCACAGTGGAACAGAGGTCCCTTAGATACCAGAAAACAAGGCATCCTTTGGAAGGAGGAGGAAAGGAAGGGGTTGCCCAGAAGCCCTTCAGAAAGAAGTTTAATTAACTGAGGATACTCGGGAAATCATTGGCATTGAAATCACTGGAACATCTTTGCTAAATGATGGTGATTATCCCGAAACATCCATGCTGGAGGCCATCTGGGTCCCAGGGAGCCTTCTCAGTGTAGGAAGGGAAAAACTAGTCGGAAAGCATGATACTTATAGAGAGAGGGTTCCAGGCCCCTCTCAGGCCCCACTGGTTTATCACCTTAATGACGAATGTCCATTACACTTTGCCCTAGCTCCTCATTAACCCTTCCTCTGCAAGGCCAGCTAGGGCCATGACTCATTGAAGCTAGGGGAAGGCAGGAAGAAGAAGGAGGAAGAAAGGAGGAGGAAGAGACCTAGACCTTTCCCTAAGAGGCAGCAGTAAACCAAGGCTCTGGGGCCAGGGAATCCTAATTACTGAATACTGAGCTACCTGTGTGACCTCAAGGAAGCAATCCCACTTCCTGCATTTTATCTTGTCTATTCAGTGAGGGGAATGAACTAGATAGTGTCTGAAGTCCCTTTGACCTTCAAATCTGAGGATGCTGTGAGCTCCAAGTATGGGTAGGAAGGCAGTGCTACCACCCAAATAATGGTTTGAGAGAGTGTGGTCCATTGGTAAGAGCACTGGCCTGGGTTTAGGGTCCCAGTTCCACCACTAACTTATTGTATGACCCTGCACAACCCCCTACCGCTCTCTGGGCCTCTATTTCCTTTTCTATCATATTGGGGAGGGTGGTGAACTGAGCAGTTTCTAAGTTCTCCTTACAGCTCTAAAATTCTTTGGCCAGATAGCACATAAAGCTACCGGGAAAGAAACAGATGAGGGTGAGAATTCTGTGCTGTATGAGCTCCTAGTCTAGCTAAGGAGACAGAAACTATCTAGCCCAACCCACTCGGAACTTGAGGTCCAAGGCTAAGTGACTTGCCCAAGGTCATACAGGTAGTAAGCATTAGAGGTAGGATTTGAACCCAAGTCTTTTATACTCAGAGCTACTGCTTTTTGCTATCACACAAGAAGTCCCAACATAGTTTGTGATTGAGGACTGAACTGTGCAGTTCAGACCATGTAGATCCCCAGGGACAGGAGAGATCAGAGTGGGCTTGGGTTTCCTGTGACAGATCCATCCTGTATCTGTAACAATAATAGGCCAACCACTTTTTGAAGAGGGTGCGTGCCTTGTTGGATTCTTCTTCCCCATCCCCCTCCAGAATTCTTCTCCATGCTCTAGTGACCCTCTCAGCTGTCTCTCCCTTACAATCCTTCCTCAGCTGCTCAGCCCCAAATGCAAACATGTCAGATCCTCCTCCCCCAGAATTGGGCCATTGTTTTAGCTCATGGGAGAGGGGTGAGAGTGGGGTGGTTAGTTATCTGCCCATAAAGTCCACCCATTTGTCTGAGATTCCTGAATGCTAGGCATAACTGGGTTGTGGCTCCAAGGGGTGTCCAGAATGGAATGAGGAGAGATCAGTTATAGGAAGTCATTGTCTATGGTGGATGGAGCACCCAGACTGGGGCTGTGACCCCTATAGGAAAGGGCTCCTTCCCATTTCCTCTTCTTACCTCCCCAAGATGTCGCTGAGCACAGAGCTGGGCACCAAGTGGACTTTGGGAAGACTAGATGAATGGAGTTTGTTTCCATTGTCATGAATCAATCAAGATGGAAAGAAATATCCCTGACTCCTTGAATCCTCATTTGGGGCACTAGCCTGGACATCTTGGTTCTCATCCTGGCTTTGCTACTAACAAAAAAAGGTCGTGTTTATTTATGGTTGGCCAGGCCCATTCATCCCTTCCTTCTTTTACTCCTTAGGATAACCCTGTGAGATAAGCATCCATGGTATTTTTTTTAACTGAGTGTAATTTCATTGGCATAGGAACTCTCTATGAGCAGCTTCCTTTACTTTTATGTAGCTACCTCATTTTTGCCACTTACAGTACCTAAGGGTACCTCTCTAGGGAGGTGCCAAATGACTCATCAGGGCATTCAACCATTATGGGGCCGAGGCAGCACTCAAACCCATTTCTTCCTGACTCCAAGGCCAGCTCTTTATCCATGTGCCATCTTGTCTCTCAACACTGGCAGCATCATCCCTCCATTTTACAGGGAAAGACTCTAAGGCTCAGAGAATTTAAATGATCTTCCCCTTGGCCACACAGCCAAGCAAGCATAAAAGGCAGGATTCAGACCCAGAACTCTCCCTACTCTGGGTCCAGCACCACCAGCTGCCGGCCCCAAGAGGTCACTGAGCCAGCCTGGCTGGGGGAGGGGGTAGGAGAGGAGAAAGTGCTGCCCCATGGGGTTCCCCTTAAGGTTAGGTATAGATAAACCTACTTCAGAACCCAGGCTCTTCCTGCTCAGGGCCCTAAACCTCACACCCTGTCCAGTCTCCACCCTCCATACTCTGCTCCAGGGATGGTAGGCACTTTTTTCTATGGACCACCCCAGATGAGATAAACCAAAAAATTACAATTCAAAGTATGTTTCATATTGTGTCATTGCAGAGTTTAACTAAATATGCAGCCTGGGGTTTTTTTGCTACTTTTTTTAAAATAGCAGTCCACAAAGATGTCTCACTTGTTTGGTGCCTCTTTGATTGGCATCTAAACCAGAGAAGAACAACTCTATCACTAATGGAGCCTGCCCCGGCAGTGGAGGTGCTGTAATTGAGCAGAGGGGAGGGGAGCTGGTTGGCAGTCCCAGACCTAACATTCAGGAAGCTTCCTTCACTTACTTGGCTGGTGAATCTCCTGCCTCCCCTCAAATGAGATTGGGGCCCCTTTGGCACTAGAAAGGGTCCCATTTCCTGGTGAACTTGATGCCACTGACAGACAGACACATTCTCCCCTGGTGTGTGCCTCTCTCCTTGCACACGATCTGCCAGACAGTCTGGGCTCCTTCACATCTGCCTGGCCCATTACATTTCCCAAAGCACTTTCATATCCATCCTCTCCTTTTATACTCAGAGCAGTTCATTTTAGGGGGGCCTTTATTTTACAGAGAAGAGAGACTGGGACTCAGGAAGAAAGTGACTGGCCCATAGAAATAAAGTGAGAGGGGAAACTCAGATTTATAAAATGTCAAAGAGACTTAAGAAATCACCTAGTTCCTCATGATCATTTTGCGAAAGAGTGTGCTGAACTCCAGAGGGCACAAGATGAGTTAATGGCAGAACCAGGACTAGAATTTAGGTGCCTTGACTCTTGCTTGAGTGATTTTTCTACTTACATATTTCCAGTGATTAGAGAACTCACTACTTCACCAGAAAGCATGCTCTATTTCTGTGTAGTTCTAATGTTTAAGATAAGGCAGCTAGGTGGTGCAGTGGATAGAGTGCCAGCCCTGGGGTCAGGACTCCTTTTCCTGAGTTCAAATCTGGCCTTACACAGTTACTAGCTGTGTGACCCTGGACAAGTCACTTAACCCTATTTGCCTCAATTTCCTTACCTGTAGAAAATAGAAGGGGAAAGGGGATAAGAGAAGGGGGGGAGAGATAGAAGGGAGGGCAGACTAGGGGAAGGGGTATTCAGAATGCATGCCATCTTGGGGTGGGGGGAGGGGTGAGATGGGGTGAAAATTTGGAACTCAAAGTCTTGCGGAAGTAAATGTTGAAAACTAAAAATAAATACATTTAAAACAAAAAAAAAATTTCCTTGCCTATAAAATGATCTGGAGAAGGAAATGGCAAATCACTCTAGTATCTTTGCCAAGAAAACCCCAAATGGGGTTGTAAAAAGTTGGACACTACTGAAAAAACAACTGAAAAATGTTTAAGAAGATCATAGATATATCAACCCTCAAAGCAGGGAACAGACTCAGAATTTATCTAGTCCAAAAAAAAAAAAAGAATTTATCTGGTCCAATCCCTATTTGAACAGGGGTCCCCACATGACTGTTATCATTATAAAAAATATTTCGTGAGTGTAATCAGGGATGTGCTGGAGCCATCCTCGGTGAACACTACAAATCAGGGCTTGATTTATTGTTTTTTTGATTGCCTAAGTATAAGAAAGTGTTGGAGAAAATGTTCATTATGAAACTAAACTTAAAAGTGTGTCATGCGTACTTTTTAATTTTCCTTGGAGATCTGATTGTTAAGACCTGGTTGTTAAACGTTTAGCAGCACGTCCCTTGTGTCTAGGGTGTCATAATCCTTGTGTCAGAGGCTTCCTTCTGACACAAAGTGGTCTTTAGAGCTAACATTTGCCTCCATGACACCCACTAATCAGAGTTCTTTCCCTTGGAGGCCAAACAGAAAAAGTCTAATCCCATTTCTCCACAACATCCCTTCAGGTATTTGAAGAACCTGAATGAGACCCCCCAACACACTCATTTTTGTTGGCCCCCTCCAGGCTAAAAATCCGTAGTACCTCCAGCTTATCTCATAAGGCTGGTAGAGCATCCCCTTGCCCATGTGACCTTCTAGGTCCTCAAGTTCGACCCTTTGATTCAATCCAGACTTCACAGAACAAATCTGGGGATTTGGATTCAGGCAAAGGGCCACACAAAAGGACCTAGAGGGTCTTAGAGGGCCCTAGAGGGCCACATGTGGCCTTGAGGCCACAGGTTCCCCACCCCTGCCCTTGCCCATGTAGGTCACTCTACTCTGGACACACATGTTTCCAGTTCCCTTCTCAAAAGTGGCAGTGCTCAACACTGAAAACAGAACTCCAGATGAGCTCCAATCAGGTCTTAGAATGTTGGGACTATCAATCTTTTCCTTCCTTCTGGACACAGGTTGATGGGATATGAATTCAGTCTAATGGCCTCTCCTTATCATCACCTCTTGGTCTCCAGTGAATACCTTCCCTCTCTGCTGTAAATGTTTGTCAAGTTGTCAGTTTCCTGTGTTACTGATCTCTGGATAAGATTGTTAGCTCATGAAAGAAATGAATGAAAGAGACTGACACTGACCTATAAAGCCCCCTTAATCTCCTTGAAACAGCTGCAGGGCCTTTATCACTCTTTTAAATCCAGATGTGTTCTGCAGCTCCTTACCCGATCTTAACCCTATTTTCTAGGCCACTGAAGAGGACCAGAGGTAACTCAAGGGATCTCCCTAAGTATAACATCCCCATACTTTCTCAAAACAGAGAGTAGAGTTTAACCTCAGTGGGTCACAATTGATCTGGCTACTTCCCCCACCCCCATCCAGCAGGATGCTGGGACCAAGCCCCCAGGTCCATTCTTAAGGAAGTTCTCAATGTCAGGGCCAAAGAAGTCAGGCATCATGAATTCTGGGTTTCTGAGAATTGTCTGAACTTAGCTGATAGCTTGGTCTGGGGGAACAAGGAAGGATATTCCCTAAAAGTGACAGACCATGATTTAACAACATTGGAGTCTGAATGTAAAACAATACGGCAATGCTAACTCCATCTCCCAGTGCCACACACACACACACACACACAACACACACACACACCAAGAAACACAGACAACTATGGCAGCAGCCCTCCAAGTCCTGCTTTTCTTACTATGTCAAATCACCTCTCTAAAAATCCCTGAGATTCCGTTTTTTATTAGTGTATCCCACAGCCTGCTGCATTTACACCAACTGGGCTGAATCTTAAGAGCATCTCATGTAATCACGCTCTTTCTTGGCTTATGCGTCTACCCAGAGTTCCCCCTGGAAATATCCAAATGTAGACTATTTTACCCCTAGTTGAGACTTCCTCTAGGAACAACAAAATGTGTTTAGGTGTCCACATGAAAAAAAGTACCCTGAGCTCCCTTTAAAGTACTACGGCTGACAAAGCATGGAGTATAGGAAGGAGTTTATTTATCCCAGCAAAAAAAACAAAACCTTCACACCTGAGCCCAAAAACAGTCAAAATAATTCCCCCTCTCTCTCTAGTGAGCCTTACCCTCCTTGTCCTGCGTCTCAGGACAAGAGCAATTTCAACAATGGGGGCCTTAACAAGGGAGAGCTCTTGGGGTTTATAGAGAAGGTGGCTCTTTTTTCTTTTATAAAGGATAAATTTTTTGATATCTTTTTAAAATAACATTTTATTTTTCTCCAGTTATGTGTGAAGACAATTTTAACATTCTTTTTTTTTTAATTTTGAGCTCCAAATTTCCTCTCTCCCTTCTTCACCTCCCCCTCCCTGAGACAGTAAGCAATTTGATATAGGTTATACACGTTCAATTATGCAAAACAACATTACCATACTGGTCATGTTGTGAAAGAAGATACAGATCCAAAGGGGAAAAAAACATGAAAAATACAGCAGGTGAAAAACAGTATGCTTCAATCTGCATTCAGACTCTATCAGTTCTTTCTCTGGAGGTAGACAGCATTTTTCATCATGAGACTGGACTCTTTTCTCCTGGACTTCAAAGTACTAGTGAAGGTATCACTAGGCCACCACATCATGGTTTTGTCCCTTCCTCCATCGTGGCTCCTGCTTCTGTCTGATCCAGAAGCTCCTCCTCCGTGAGTCTGTGACTGATCAGCCATGAGCTATATAGCTAAGTGCTAAGCAGGCTGCCAAGTGATAAATGGTAGAATAAAAGCCTGTTGAGGGTAGAGGCTGTTTCACTTTTGTACTTGCATCATCAGTGCCTAGCCCAGCAGTTGTCACAGAGTAGGCGCTTAATAGATGCTCACCAGTTGATTTATAGGTGAAATAATTCCTTCGTGTGCCTGGGAGACACAAATACAGCAGGAATCCAGCTTTCTTCTGGGAGCTCTCTGCCATGCCGTAGTAATACCGAGCTCACTTTGCCAAAGCACCTTGAGACTCATTCTCCTCATAAGGATCCTGTAAGGCAGGCAGTATAAGTATTATTATCCTCATTTTACAAATGAGATGACTGAGACCCAGAGAGATGAAGTAATTTGCCCAATATTACAAAGCCGCCAAGTGCTGGAAGCCAGGATTGGAGGGCTTAGACACTGTACAACACTCTGTCTTGAACATCTTGACTTTTAGAGGTGATGCAGAACTTACTCTAACCAAGGCTAGCTACTCCAGTGCCCCATAAGGCATTCCATGGGTTAAATGCCAGACAATAAAAGAGGACTGCCATGAAGTTGGAGCTGGGAATAACCTCTGACTGTCCTGTTCCCAAGTGATTCAGAAGATAGAGTTAGATCAGGAGAGAGAAATAGGAAATCCTCCAGGGTTTCTTTATTGGCAGGGAAATTAAAACCGGTGAGGATGATGGTGGCAGTTGAGAGGGGAATCTGTTTCTGTTTCTACTGCGCTTTAAGTTTTATAAAGTCCTTTCCTCACATTTACTCCAGGATTAGTTAGTCAAAAGTACTTGTATCCCTATTTTACAGATAAGGAAACTGAGGTTAAGAGAAATGAAGTAACTGGCCTATAAACACGCAGTCAGTAATTGCCACGGAGCCAGGATAGAAAAGCAGGTCTTGTGACCCCAGGACTCTTACTATAGCACCATGTTAGAATGGTGGACCAGAATGAAATAGGGCTACTGGAAGTAATTAAGTAGTTAAAGTGATTAAAATTTGAGAATGCTAATTGAAATATCCTCAACAATAGATAGACTTCTGATAATCTGCCTTTGACAGCCAACAAACAGTAGGATGCCCATTACCTGGAAAGGCTAGAGTTCACCTTTGAACTATAATTAGGGCCATAAATATAGGCATGATTTGGAAGGAGACAAAATTCACCATTCCAGGACTACCTTGGAAGACCCTAATGTTCTCTTTCCTTCCTACGCCCTAAACTCCCACTTACACCTAACAAGGGTGGGCACAGAGCAGGGTCTGTGATGCCATTTGAGCCCTGTTGACTTGGGAAGAATGTGACAGAGTGACTGAGAGGTTTCCACACAGGTTGGGAGTCTGCAATGAGGCAGGTGAATCATGATCAAGGGCTGGGGAGAGATCTGGAAGAGCCAGAGAGGCATATAGTAAGGTCCAACTCAGGACTCCTAACCAGGGGAAAAAGTCAGCTTCAGGTTTCAGGTTCAGTGATGGATGAGAAACAAGTGTCTGAGCAGAATGAAAACGTGATATCTGTGTGTCATTGACAGCAGCCTCAGGGGGCTCATGTGACTTATAAACCTAACCTTGTCCAAGTTGTTATCAATTTGGGAAAACTGGAAAACTCCTCTTGCTGCTGCTACCCTCATCAACTTCTCTGGTCTATGCCTCAAGTGGTTGTGGATACCCCTGTGCTTTGGAAAGCAACATTGTGGGGAGAAATACTCTCATGAGCAGAATACTTGGGTGCTCAGTCAGTCAGAACCCACTGGATACCTGCCATATGCTAGTTAAATCTAAATGGTAGTCAGTATGCCTAAGAAGAGCTAACAGGCCTCTAGAGGGTTCACCTTGCCAATTCAATCTTATTCTATGGCACAGTCTTTTCAGTTAGTAGCCTTATCTACCCAGGCAGGCCAGGCATGCTCGTAAGACTGCTTTTCCTTCTCAGTCTCTTCCACACCAAAGCTAAACACAAGACTGAGCACTGGAATGGGAGTCAAGAGATCCAGATTTTAGCCCTGGCTCTCACTGTCTGACCTTGAATGAGTCTTACTCAAGTTTCATTAAAAGGAAGGTATTGGGTTACATGATCTCTTAAGGTCTCATTGAAGTCACCAGCATCCTTGTGATCACCCACATTTGCAACCCTGGCATCACCTTTGATTCCTTGCCCTCACTCCACATATTCAATTGGCCACCAAATCTTGTTGTTCTTCCTCTACCATATTGTTCACATAAGACCCCTTCTGTCTACTCATATTACCACTAACCTCGTTCAGGCTACCATCATGCCTCATCTGGACTATTGTAATAACCTCTTAGTTGGTCTTCCTGTCTCTTCTTTCTCCATTCCAATCCACTCTCCACCCAACTGCCAGAGTGATTTTCCTAAAGTCCAAGTCTGATCACTCCATGTCCCTATTTATTAAATTCCAGTGTCTCCCTGCTGTCTCTAAAAATCAAATATAACATCCCCAATTTAGCTTTCCAAGCTCATCATAATCTGGATCCAACCTACCTTTGCAACCTTAGATATTCCTCCCCTTCTTGTACTCGATGGTCCAGCCATACTGACATGATTGCTCTTCCTCACACACAAGTCTCCATTTCCTATCTCCATTCGTTTATACTGGCTACACCCATTCCTGGGATTCACTTCCATCTTCTATCTTCAGCCTCTTACAATCTCTCATTTCTGTCAAAACTTTACTTAAGTAACCTCTGCTACTTAAAAGCTATTTCTGATTCCCCCCCACCAGCTGTTAATGTGCTCTTTCTCAAACATTTACCTTCTATCTACTTTGTATATACTACGTGTGTGTGTGTATGTGCGTGTGTGTGTGTGTGTGTATGTACACAAACATGCATGCATGTTACTGATGGATCAATCAACCAAAAGTATATAAGTACCTACTAAGAGCTAGGTATCTTGTTAGGTGCTGAAGATACAAGATCAAATATGAAACAATCTTTGCCCTTAGGGAACTTACATCTATGGGGGGGAGAATACGAGGGCATAATTAAGTACATACACATATACATATACTTATATATCTTCTATGGGTGCTAGGTTATTGGGACTTTGGAGAGTACCCCAGACATATCCCTCCCCACCCCTACTCCACTTCCCCCTGATGCCTCATTTGTGTTTTTCTGTCCATGTCTATTGGATGAGTGTTTCCTCCTGGCTGGTGATGCAAGGCGAGACAACAACTTCATTCACATTTTCCTAGGCAGAAACACAAGAGAACTCTCAGGAGTGTGGGTGCCAGGGACTGCACAAATGCCAAGCAGAAGGAAGAGGCTTGTTTCAAAGCCCGTTACCTTGGCAACCGTTGTAGATGTGGGTCACTGAGAATGTAGGGGAAGTTTTGAACTTCTTGTTAAACCCTTAATGGCCTTGGGAGCACCGAGGAGCTGGTGGGAAAACAAATACGTGGTTATCTCTGTCTTCACACTCAGGAAGGGTAAATACAGTGGTGACTTGTACCCTCCAAATATAACTATTAAATGCTTTACTGAGACCTAATGGAAGAAAAGACTCATCATCAGCATGTAAATGTAGGAGATTCCTCAGTTCTAATTACTCTCAGTTCTAAGTTGAACTACCTAGATTGACAGATGGCTCAGTCAGTCATTCAGGGAGTCTGCTAAGTATACCTACTGGGTGACCATTTCTATACTAGGTACTATGAAGTGAGACAGGAGAAATATGTTTCCTGCTTTCAAGGAGCTCACTCTCCAGTTAGGGAGGCAAGATTTATGCACACAAAATGAGGTGAGAGAACCCTGGTTCCTACTGAATTCACTTGGAGGGAAGGGAATGGGCTCCAAAGTCTCACAATTTTCTCTGAGCCCAGTAAATGAAATCAACTCAAACCAAGTCCTTACCAGTACTGAGCTCCAAGGCTCAGGTGTTGGAATAGTTTGTTAGCACATCCACATGTGAGCCCTCCAGGAAACACACCCACACAGAACATGCCCCACAGAACACCGTCACCCTGCAGGGATGGGCACAACACCAGCAAGACACATAGAAACACGTAGAATAGAAAACCCGTGGGCACTCCAGACTGCCAGCATCATCCTTTCCTCTCTTTCTATCATTCTGCAACCACAGAGTTGGGGAGATTGATCTAAAAACAGCAGTTCTAAAAATACCAGCAATTGTTCTGTTGTTTGTTGTTATTGTACTGGACAGCCCTGGTTTGAACCCTGGTTCTGGGGGAAAACATAGGAGCATAGATTTATAGCTGGAAAGAGCATTAGAGGCTATTGAGTCTAACTTCCTCATTTTATACGTGCCAAAACTGAGGTGCAGAGGTTAAATGATTTGCCCAGGGTCAATAGCTGCTGAGTGTCTGAGGGAGGATTTGAACCCAGGTCTTCCTGCCACCTAGTTCAGTGTCCATGGCTATTTTGGGTTAACAGAGCATCTGTTTCCTTTTTTCTGAGTTAAGGGCTTTGCTCCAAAGGATTGAAGTTGCCAAAAGACTGACAACTTAAAAACTGTTTTCCTAAGTCATTCCTAACTGAAGACAGTCAATTTGCCCTTCTCCCTCATCTTTCTGTCGCTTGGTTAGCATTGCCCCTTCTTACTCAGTCCTGCTTACCTGCCCCTTATCATTGCAGTTGTTTTTACTATCTATTGGTAGTAAGCCTTGCTTAGATGATCCACTCAGGCAAGACGGTAAAGGGTAAGTATTAGTTCAAAACTCAGAAGACCAAGGTTTACATCCTAGATCTAGCACTTAGTAGTATATAAGAAAGGTTGTTAGGATAATAGGACAATAAACAGGCTCTGAGTAAGAAATGTATTGTGACACTCTTCTTTCTACTTTTGAGTTTTCTATATCCTCTCTTGATATCAACTGTCACTTCTCAGTTTTGTTTGCCTGCTTCTAACAATACTCTTTACCTTCTGTTATTCTCTCCCTTCCCCTTTCTGGTCCTCAGTTTCCTACGCCATAAAGATGAATGTAGTGGACTAGATGATTGCTAAGTTTCGTTCCAATTTGAAAATTCTGACATTTTTCAGCTGTGGAATGCTGTCCAATCCACCTCACTCATTCCTCCCCCATGAGTGAATACATTCAGTTAGAGTACTCTGAACAAATATTTTCTAAGCACCTACTATATGCTTAGCATGAGGTAACAATAGCCTCAGTCTTCTCTTCTGATTAAATGCCTTATGGACAAAGTAGGGCTGGTGTCTCTCCTTATCTGTCTTCCAAAAGTCTAGAAGAGCCTAAGCCTGGGCCCTTGGGGTAGGAGGGAGAAGTGGAAGGAGCTGGGGAAGTCCTTGGTAATTGATGGATCGGTACAAATGGGTAGCTTGTCATGCTACATTAATAAAGACCTATCACTTCTTCTAGTCCACTATGATTTTCCCCTGTCAGCCCTTCAGTCTATTAACTTGTCAGTCTGTTTGGAAGGAAATTGAGAAATTGCTCACGAATATTCTCTACCCAGTCCAAGAGAATAGAATAGATTGGGAAGCCTTGGACCATCAGGGACTTCCATCCAGAAGCAGTCCAAATGCAGTCGAGTGAAACAGACTCATTGTGGCACCTCCACTCCTGGGACTGCCCTCATCCAAGAAACAGAGCAAAATGCATTCAATTAGGGGAGCCATGGCCCATCAGCTGCAACGATCTCCCAGCAGCTTGCTGAACTCTGTGGGTCACAATTAAGATTTTTGTCAAGTCCAAGGCAGTTACCTATCTTGCTCTGAGATTGGAGATCCTGAAGAAAGCAATCAGGTATAAAACCTTTTACTTGGTCTCATGGTGGTGCCAGAGACAGTGGTAAACTTCTTAATAGGTGATTGGACATGGGAAAGTTCTTCCACTGGATGCCTGGTTTCTTTGGAATAAGCTGATTAAGAGGAGACAGCCCTGAGCTTGATATCAGGAGACCAGAGTTCTAACTCTCATTTGGCCTCTAGGGAACCATAAGCAATCCTCTTCTTTTCTTGGCGGGGTCCCCAGTTGATCACCTTTCAATTAGTCAAATGACAAATGTGTTAAGCACCTACTATGTGCTGGGCAAGAGGTACAGTGATAATAGATAGAGAACTGACCCCAGAGTTAGGAAGACCAGGGTTCAAGTCCTGCCTTGAACCAAGCCAAGCCACATACTGGCTGTTGACCCTGAATGGGTCATTGCAGCTTTCAGTGTCCATGGCCACTCTCTAAGACCATATGTTGCAAAGGAACTATTGATCTGAATTGGTAGAAGGGAGTTATTTGCCTGGGTTCTCTACACTGATGAAAAAGAAAGAATGAAAGAAAGAAAGAAAGAAAGAAAGAAAGAAAGAAAGAAAGAAAGAAAGAAAGAAAGAAAGAAAGAAAGAAAGAAAGAAAGAAAAGAAAGAGAAAAGAGAGATGGAAGGAGGTAGAGGGAAGGACAGAGGGAAAAAGGAAAAGAAAGAAAGACAGAAGGAAAGAAGAAAGAGAAGGAAGGAGGTAGAGAGAGGGACAGATGGAGGAAGGGGAAGGAAGGAAGGAAGGAAGGAAGGAAGGAAGGAAGGAAGGAAGGAAGGAAGGAAGAAACAAAGAAAGAAACAAAGAAACAAAGAAACAAAGAAAAAGAGAAAAGTGCCTACTACAGTGCTGATGATAAAAACACAAAACCAAAAATGAAAAAGTATTGCCCTTAAGGAGTTTACCTTCTATCAGGGAAACAACATGTACACGTATAGGTAAATACAAGTTACGTAGAAAGAAAATGCAAAGAAATTTGGGGGCCATGAGACACTAGCGTCTAGTGGAATCAGAGAAGGCCTTGTGTAGGAGACTCCTCTATTCAATTCAACAAGTGTTCATTAAACTTCTACCTTATTAAACCAGGCACTGTACTACATAGTTACTGAGGGGGAAAACAACACAGTCCCTGCCCTTGAGGAGCTTACAGTCTAATAGAGGAGATTAGACCTGTACACAGATAGCAAGGGGTAGTTTTGGGAAGGACAAAGGAAGGATGTTGTCTAAGTGCTACAAAATATATTAGAGTAGAGAAATCATTTTCAGTTGGAAGGGGAATCAGAGAAAGTGGGCATACAAGCTGGGTCTTTGAGGATGAAAAGCATTTCAATGTTTAGAGACATAGAAGTGTTTGTTACATCCTATATCAACCTACGTAAATGCAATCACAAGCTTCTCTCAACATCCCTGGCATCCAAAGGGATAGCATGAGAATAAGATGAAGAGGGCTTTGGAAAAGGGCTCTAAGGAATTTGGAAGACAATGTTAACTAGCCTTACAGAGCCACCTTCATAGTTGGAATTTGTTGTCACCTACCTAATTCTTGTCCAATCCTCTAGAATCTCCCATGCCACATAATCTTTCTGAGACCATTGACAGTGGCTCCACAATCATGCCAGGTCTTTGCATACCTAAGGATGAACTCTATTTGTGCCTGGTAACTTGAACTCATCAAGGGGACATGGTTTCTCTTATTGTCTTCCAACATATAATTCATCATTTCCCTTTAAGCAATGCTTGTTCTGTCTTTTCCAGTCTAGATGTTCTCTTGGATTGTGAAAATAGAAGTAAAATAATAGTTGAGGAGCATTGCCTTCTCACCGTTATCCATTATCATTGTTCTCTCCATCCAGAGGAGCGATCTTATCCTTTCTTTGGTGGTAAGCTTCCTTCTGGTGTAGCTAAAACAAAAACCTTTTCTATTGCCAGAATTCATCACCAGCATGGGATCTTTCTGAATCTTAGTACTCCTGCTGATACTCTTAGAAGATGATGCCACACTTTCTGTGCTCCTGCTCCATTACCTGCCCTTGCTTTTATCTTGTGCATGTCTTTTGTAAATTCCACATTGATTATTGAGTTTCCTGTGCATTCTCATTGATCTCTTCAGACAGCAGCTCCCCTTTTTCCTCTTCATCAGTATTGTTTCTCTTTATTCTGCAGAGTTTCATTATTAAGTACTTCCCATCCTTCCAGGACTAACTGCCCTGTATAATTTTAGGCCATGGGGTCCTATCATTCATTTCTCTGACCTCTTCTGAGAGCTCTCCCAAAACCTAGGATGCATGGCAAATTGGTCCTTGCCACAAACTCTCTGCTCACAAATACTCTCTCTCCACTTCTTTGCCACAAATTCCACTTCTTCCCAAGGCTTCTATCCATCATTTCTATGACAGAAATCAGTTCCTTCTCATTAGTGAGGACCAGATCCTGAATACAATTTCTCCTTGTTGGTTCTTCTACCTTTTAAAGGATGAAATTATTATTAAGGTAAGTCAAGATTTATTAACTGCTTTGCTTTGGGCAGAGATATCTACAACAGACATCTAGGTAATTGAAATCCCCCACACTATTATGTCATTCTTCTGGACTAGCCTTGTGACTTGTTTCTTGAATGCTTCATCTATTTTCTCTTTCAGGGCAGGAGGTCTCTAGTATAATTTCATTTCTGTTTCGGTCTCTGATTGATCTTTTTTTTTTTTTTGGAGGGGGCTTGCGAGGCAATTGGGGTTAAGTAACTCACCCAGGGTCACACAGCTAGTGAGTATCATGTGTCTGAGGCCGGATTTGAACTTAGGTCCTCCTGACTCCAGGGCCCATGCTCTATCCACTGTGCTGCCTAGCTGCCCTGAATTCTCTGATTGATCTTGACCCAAACACTCAACAATTATGTTCTCTCCCTTCCCCTCCCCTAATACTTGTTTATTTTGTTTTGTTTTGTTTTTCAAATGAGTGCCCATTCTTAATATGTAATGTTGCTCCCCTGGTATCTCCATCCTACCCCATTTTTAACCTGTGCCTGGAAAGCAATTCTAGGCCTGCTTGAGGCCAAACACTCTCTTGTTCAAAGAAGCTTTCCTTCCTTTGCTCCTCCCACCTGGCCCTGATTTCTTCTCTCATCAGGAACAATTTATACTAAACTATCCTAAAAAACGTTTCTATAGATCTATAAAACTAGGGTTTTACTCTCAGAGATCCAGAGGATGCCTCACAACTCCCAGATTCAGGTAGCTCTGCCAAGATTTTTTTTAAATGAAGAGACATTAAAACAAAACAGGCACAAAAAAAGGAAAGTGTCATGTGAGCATTTATTATCATTTAAAAGATGTGTTTCTAGCCTCATTCTCTTCTCTGGAAATATGTTCATTGTTAAAGGGAAATCTAGTTTCTGTTCAATGTCATG
The DNA here is from genome assembly GCF_003287225.1 of Phascolarctos cinereus. Classification (NCBI taxonomy): domain Eukaryota; kingdom Metazoa; phylum Chordata; class Mammalia; order Diprotodontia; family Phascolarctidae; genus Phascolarctos; species Phascolarctos cinereus. The sequence goes on along the minus strand of NW_027555847.1, from coordinate 130,629,559 downwards.
GGTCCTGTTAAGGCTGGCAAAACCATCGATATGTTCTTGTCCCACAGCTGAATGACAGCTCTTTGCTTGACATATTTGAGAGATGTTTTACATTTTAGGTTTAAGCCAAAAGGACCTCCTGTCTCACTTCTTCCCTCAGATTGGCCTAAAGAATTCTCGCATCTCAGAGGGAGGAGAAATGTCAGAGGCCTTCTAGGCCATGCTTACCTGAGATGGAAACCCTTCAATGACAACTGATCATCTAGCCCCTGGATGAAGACCTCTATTGAAGGGGAACCCCACACCTCCCAGAAGGCTCTTTCCACTTTGCAGCAGATCTGATGGCTAGAAAATGTTCCCCTGTGTTAAGCTAATTCCTTTTCCACATGATAATTCTTGATCATAACCCACTAAGACTTCTCTTTGTTCACTAAATATCTCCAGTTCTTTCAGTTCACCATGATATAGCGTGATTTTGAGTTCCCTAGCCATCCTGGCCATCTTTTGGATATGTTCTGGCTTCTCAATATTCCTTCTAAAATGGGACATCCTAGTAATACGGGGAGGTAGGTGGCACAGTGGACAGAGTGCCAGGCCTGGTGTCAGGAAGACTCATCTTCCTGAGTTCAAATTCAGTCTCAGATACCTACTAGCAAGTAACTAGGCAAGTTACTTAACTCAGTCTGCCTAAGCTTCCTTATGTATAAAATGAGCAGGAGAAGGAAATGGCAAACTATTCCAGTGTCTTTGCTAAGAAACTTCCAAATGGGGGCAAGAAGAGTTGGACGTGACTGATACAACTCAACAACAACTTATAATAAATCTCTAGCTACTGTATGCATCTAAATCTTGCCCACTAAATTGTTAGTGGTTTTCCTCTTCCACTCCCTCTACAAAAGCACCTACCTAAGCATTTGATACCTTAGATAACACTAAGGATGATGGATAGATGTATAGATGGATGGATCAATGGATTGATGGATGAGCAGATAGATGGATGAATGGATGGACCAATGGATTGATAGATGAGTAGATGATGGATGGAGGGATGGATAGATGGATAAACTCCATAAGGGCAAAAACCATGTTATCTAAACTGTATCTTCTCCAGTGTCTAGCACAGTGGGTACTTAATAAATATTCACCATTTTGGATGGATGAATGGGTGATGAACGAGTGGGTGGTTAAAGTATTTGTCATTTCAGTCTGACCATTTTCCAGCTCACCTCCCAGTCAGGCCCGGAGGCAGAGACCAGGAATCACAGGGAGCATCACCCTGAAGTCTAGGGACTAGATTAAGGAAATGAAATGAGGAACAAGAATCAAGGATGGGACAGGACCACCCCATCCAGGTGGGACCCCTGACTTTTATGAACTCCCAGTCTCCTGATCTGCTCACCAAGACTACTTCCTCGAGATCAAAAGTCCCCTAAAATTGGCACAAATATCTCCAGATATTGGAATTACAGTTGAATTAAAATTGAAAGCATCTCAGATGCCATCTAGTCCTAGCCGTATCTGACCCAAAGTCCCCTCTCCAACATATCTCATCTAGCCTTTATTCAAAGACCTACCTGTGAAAGGGAATGCACTCCCTCCCAGAGGCGGCTGATTCTGCTTTTAAAGAATTCTATATAGAAGTTTCTCTACATAGCAAAGGAGCTGGATTCAAATTCCAACTCTGCCACCTGCTAGCACCCACCCACTTCACTTCTCTGGGACTCAGTTCCCTTATCTGCAAAATGAAGTGGCTGAACTAGAGGCATCAAGGTACAGTGGAAAGAGCGCTGGCTCTCAAATCAGAGGATCTGTATTCAAATGTCACCAAGCACTATAAAGGATAGAGTATTAAACTTGGAATCAGGAAGACCTAAGTTCCAATCCTCCCTAAGACACTTACCAGCAGGGTGACTAGCTGGGAAAGTTAACCCCTCAGCCTCAGTTTTCCCACCTGTAAAATGAGGATAGCAACAGCACCTACCTCAAAGGATCGCTCTGAGGATCAAATGGAGTAGCACATGTAAAGTGCTTTACAAAAATTAAAGCACTACATAAATACTAGCTATTACTGCTACTGCTACTACTACTACTACTACTTTGTGATCTTGGACAAGTTCCTTAACCTCTCTGAGCCTCAGTTTCCTCACTTGTAAAATGAGGGGGTTGGACCCCCTCACTGGACTACCGAGGTCCCTTCTAGCTCTAAAGCTATGTTCCTGTATACCTCTAAGGTCCCTTCTAGCTTTAAAACTATGACTCTAAAAGAAAGCCTGATTTTGCTTCTTTTCAACTTCCAACCTGGATTTCATGCACAGAATAGGTCCAAGCACAGATTAAAGGGCAGGATTCCAGGAGACAGTCAGGTAGGGCCAAACACTGATTTGTTTGTGTCTCCAACTGCATATCAACGTGAGATCTGGTCCTAGAGGAGGATCTCACACACACACACACACACACACACACACACACACACACACACACACACACACACCCTCCCCTGAGTTAAGGCAGAGCACCTATCTGTTTGGAGAGGCCTTTTAACCAGGGTAGCATGGAGGTTGGCTGATAACAAGCCATTCATCTCCCGGGGAACCAAGGCCCCCGGAACATGCTGTCCCAGCCCCACTCAAAAAGGTCATTGATGACACAGTTTCAGCATTTCAAAAGAACTACTCACATTGCTTTCCCAAGGAGCTGTCTGCGCTGCACTCAGAGATGTGAGAAACACCAGGGAGTATCAGGTAGGGGTCACCATCCTCTGCCCAAGCACTAGAAGACATATGTAGTATCTGACTGTGGTCCTTCCCTGATGTCCATCCACCCATCAATCAATCCATCAACAAGCATCTTCTGACATGCAACATTCATCTCTGCTTCGTCCCCACATTGCTTGGCTACAATTGGAGGAGAAGAGAGAAGAGGAGAGGAGAGGAGAGGAGAGGAGAGGAGAGGAGAGGAGAGGAGAGGAGAGGAGAGGAGAGGAAGGAGGGAGAGGAGAGGAGAGGAGAGGAGAGGAGAGGAGAGGAGAGGAGAGAGGAGAGGAGAGGAGAGGAGAGGAGAGGAGAGGAGAGGAGAGGAGAGGAGACCTGATCTCTGCCCTTGGTTGGGGAGAGAGCAGTCACCTCTATGAAACAAGACCAAAAGTAATATTATGGTATAAGTGCTACATTGTGATGCTTAGACTGCAAGTGTTTCCGTGAAGGAGAGGGAGCTCAGACTCAGTGAAAGAGGCCAGCACACAGTAGGCATCAATGGAATGAATAAATGAATGAAACAAGCCTTAAAGTTCCAAATAAATTAAATAATTATATAAATCTATATAAATATCTTGATAGACCCCACTGGTGGTATTGTGTCCATTTCTGGGCACTATATATTTAGAAGAGACATTAACAAACTGGTTTGGGGGGTTTTTTTGGTTTTTGTTTTTTTCAATGAGGCGATCGGGGTTAAGTGACTTGTCCAGGGTCACACAGCTAGTAACTGTCATGTGTCTGAGGCCAGATTTTTTGAACTCAGGTCTTCCTGACTCCAAGGCCAGAGCTCTATCTACTGAGCCACCTAGCTGCCCTGACATTAACAAACTGGAAGAAAATGACTAGGCTGGAGGATATTAGAATGACACCAGATGAAGGAAAATTCATTAAAGGAAATCCAAGCATTTAGCCTAGAGAAAAGAATAGGGTGAGAGGTGGACCTTGGCTCTCAATATATGACCCTTTCATAAAGAAGGGGAGTTAGAGTTGGCTCCAGAGAGCAGAACTAGGAATAGCTGGTGGAAAGCACAAAAAGGCCCGTTTCACCTTAGCATAGTGAGAAACAGCTTCCTAGCAATTAGAACTGTCCAGCACAGTAGAGGCAGCATGGGGACAGTAGAAAGACCAACAGAATTGGAGGCATAACACCGGGAGTTCAAAACCCACCTCCACCACTTCGTAACTGGGTGACTTTGGGGCAAATCTATCGTCATCTCTGGACTCTAGCTTCCTCATCTATTAAGGGAAGGGGTTGACCTAGAAGTCCTCTGATCCAGCTCTAAATGCATTCTCCTGTGATCTATATGAAATGCAAATCAATGCCTTTTGGAAGGAATGTTCCTTATCATCAGAAGACTTCAAGCATGGATCTTAAACAACCACGGGAGTGCAAGAAGCATCTTAGAGTGGTGGATGGAGGTTAAGCTTAGAGCCAGGAAGACCTGGAGCTTCAGGTCTGCTTCTGACCCATTGTAGCTGAAAGATCATGGGCAGTTATTTAGCCCACCAGTGTTTCCAGGAAACTCTCCAAGACAGGGGTTCTTAACCTTTGTGTGTGTGTGTGTGTGTGTGTGTGTGTGTGTGTGTGTGTGTGTGTGTCATGGACCCCTTTGGTGAGCTAGGATGCATCTCTTCTCAGAATAAGACTTCCAAATGCACGAAGTAGAATGCACAGTGTTACAAAGAAAGCCAATTATATTGAAATGAAGATGTATTTTTTTTTCCTTCCACGTTCATAGGCTCCCTAAAATCTGCCCATGGACTCCTTAGAGGAAAAGGGTTTCTGTCCATGGACACCAGCTTACGAACTCTTATTCTAAATCTAAGTTACAGGCAAGCAGGGAAGGAGTTTGCATACTGAAAATACCCATTAGGATGAAAACAAATGGATACATACTTAAGAAAGCAGCAGACCACTGTATGAGGTAATATGAAGGACACATAGATAAATAAGACATAATCTCTGCCCTCCGTTTGCTCATGATCCAGCAAGGAAGGCAGGAAAACTACACAAAAAGGGAATGCTATGTATGTCCACATAGCAAGAGCGTGCTTTGGCATCTTAGTCCTTTTGTTGTTTGCGCAGAAGAAATCCTGACCTTTGTTGGGGCAGAGATGCTTCTGGCTGCTGACCAATGTGAAATTCAACTTTCCCTCTGCTCTCTCATTTGAGAAGCCCCAGCTGCTCTCATCCTGAATGGTGATGAGATTTGATAGAAGCTGATTAGTACCTAGAGGCAGAAACTAGAGAGACCTCAGAGGCTCAGCCTCCTAAGCCCCAGAAAGTAAGGGTCCTAGTCAATGCCATTATTGGCTACCAGGGCCCCTCGCTGACATTTTCTCCCTGTGATTTTGCTTCTGAAATAAAGGCCCACCCCAGCCCTCCTGACCAAACCCATCTCTGCTTGTTGAAATCCTCCCAATTCTTCAAGTTCCATTTCAAATGTGACCTCCTATAAAATTTTCCCTGATGCCTCCACAGATGGAAATGAACCTTTCCTTTCCTCAACTGACCTTTCAAACTCCTGAGTTTGTACTTCTCATGACCCTTGTCACTTACTGCCTTATATTCTAGTTATCCATGTCCCCGTATTCTCTCCCCTACTAGACTGTGAGCTCCCTGAGGGCAGCAACCAATCTCCATCCCCTAGACATCCCTAAGTGGAGCAGAGAGCCCTCCTTGCACAAAGCAGACAGCTGCAAATATTTGTTGGATGGAATTTAACTGAATTTTCTGCTACAGAATGCAATTGAGAGGAAGTCCCAGAGCATTTCAGGGACAATCAATACACTCCCTGTCTTTATTGAACTGGTATTATTTTTCTTCTCCTGAAGGGATGGTTGTTTTCATTAATAAACATATGCTCTTCTCCTGGAGCAAATTAGAAAAGTAAGTTAGAATGATCATGAGAATGTAGGATGAGCTATTGAAAACATTTTCTCCTGGAAAATAGAAGATGTGTGTGTGTGTTAGAGGGGTTAGAAGGCAGTGTCCAACTTCATATTTTCGGACATTACCACCCACACCAACACATACATAAAACTTTAAAATGTTTCTCATTTATTTGGCTCTTCCCTTTTCTAATTTGTTCTGGATGAGCATACATTTATATATGACCATATATAGAGATATACATGTATGTATGTTTTTATTAAGCTTATCTATAGTCCAGATTCCATCCCAAAATAAGGCTATGGGTGTTTGATAAAATCTGAGAATCTCAGTGCCAAAGGGATCTCCATGGTCATCTAGTCCAATCCACATCCAAAGCAGAAATCCCCTTCATAAGAATTCCAAAAAGTGGTAATTCATCTTCCTTTTGAAGATCTCCAGAGATGGGAGACTCCCTACTTTAGAAGGCAGCCTTTCTGCTTCTAGGCAGCTTTGATTGTTAGGAAACTTTCCTTTCAGGTTAAACTGAAACCTGCTTCTTTGTTATTTCCTTCCCTAACGCCTCCCTTTCTCCCAACCCATATTGGTCCACAGAGTGTTTTAGATAAATGAGAGGAAGTGGCCTCTTTAGGAATCAAGCTTTCTATGAGACAACAGAGAGAGAAAATAGAGAAGGGGCCCTGCATGTGAGAATTCTGCTTTGCTCTGTTTGAGATGCAACCTCCCCCTCCTAATTTGTCTTCCGTACAAGGTAACCAAAACAACCAGCTGCTGATGTAATGGAAAGATTTCTGTGCTCAGAGTCAGGAAACCTAAGCTCAGCCCCAGACTTCACTAACTCACAATATGACCTTGAACAAGTCCCCTTACCTCTCACTGTCTTACTTTCCAGACTTATCAGATGGAAATAATAACACCAGTACTGCCTACTTCATAAAATGGTTTTTAAAGAAACTCAGAGTCTCCATTTTTACATCTATAAAATGGGGGCAAGGATACCTGACCTACCTCCTCTGCAAAGCAGTTGTAAGAACCAGGTAATATAATGGATGATTGAGTACCTGGATTACAGCAATGAAGACTAACAGGGACAAAAGTCATTAATCAAAAACATAAAAAAAAAACCACAAGTAATGGCAAAGGAAGGGTTTTGAGACAGCATCAGGGGAAAATGAACATGCTGACTCTTTCTGGCTCACCATATCTGTGGGGCATGAAGGAGAAATCCATGCTGGAGAAGATGACCAGGAATTTGGTATCTTTATGAGACATGTGTTTCTGTGAGCACCAGAAGATTGAAAGAGTTCTAAGAGTGTATCAGAAGTAAGAGACAAGACCAAGAGTGCTTAGTGGCACTCAGGGATCTGGAGAAAGAACAGAGGATGAGGCCTAGAGCACCTTAGGATACAGTTGCAGGGCAAATGATTTTAAGACCCCTGGTAATCCTCCATCTCACCAAAACAATTAAAGCTGATGACTTGATTTAGGAAAAATGCCCTTACCATCTGCTAGAGGTTTTCAAAGGAAGACTGGATGGTCATCTTTTGGGATTGTCATAGATAGATATTTCTGTTCAAGTCCTAGACTGGATGACCCAAGAGATGGGAAGAAAATTAGAAAAGGTCCAGTGCCCAAAATAAACCCCTTCCCTCTACCAGCCTAAGGGTAAGCATGACTTTCTCCAGGATGTTCTTTTAAAATGCAAATACCCTCAAAAAGAGTCTAATCAATGAGTTCTCACCTTATCATTCCCAGTGTCAGGGCCACCATACCATTTCCTGACCATATCTATGCCTTAACACCACAAAATCATAATAAAGTCTTTTTCATCCACTCATTCACATCTATTGCTCTCACCTCAAGGGAAATTAATCTAAAGTTATTGGACTGGGGAGTCTAAAAGACTTGGGTTCCCATCCCAGATATGGTACCAAGTGGCAATGTGATTTTGGAAAAGTAACTTCCCCTGTCTTGGCCCCAGTTTTCTTCTCTGCAGAATAAAAGCCTCAGCCTAGATGATCTCTAAAGGCTGTTCCAACTCTGAAATCCTATGAATTTGTCTTCTGTCCCCTGGAGCCAAACAGTTAGCCTCTGAAATAGCAAAGGAAAAATGCTTTTTCTTCCCCTGTGTCAGCAGCATCTGAGCCCTGCCACACTGTCTCAGCATGGGGCAGGGTGGGTAGTCCCAACAAACTGTCCTCAGCTTGTCCTAATGTGGTTTAGTAAGCAGACAGTCTGGGTTGGATTATCTGGGGGGTTAAGTTGTATTCATCACTAATCCTTGCTAATACCGGCTTTGCTTTGGTTAAATATATATGTGGTAGGATAATTCTACTATTTGAGAAGGCTCAGGAGTCCTTTGTCAAGGGCTTGTCCACACCAGCTTCTTTAGTCTCCAGTGCTGTCAGCTCCCCATTACTCAGGCTAATGGAGGTGAGCAGTGGTCTAGGTCAGCCCAAGAAGTGGGTGATACAGGAAGCCTTTCCTTTCGTGGAAAGAGCCAAAAGCCATGAAGTTCAGATCAGGAGACATGGGTCTGAGACCCAGCTCCATTAGGATAACCTGGGATATGTCACTGTATCTCAGTTTCCTCATCTGTAAAATGGAGATAATCCTTGCACGACTTCCCTCATGGGGCCATTGTGAGGAGACAATGAGGTTAAGAATGCAAAGCATTTTTCAAACATAAAGTAAAATATGAATGAGTTGTGAGTAATATTATGCATCTTCCCTATTTGGCTTGGGAAAGCACTGCTAAACTTATATAGATGTGGGAACTTCTTTGTAGCTATTTCATACATACTGACGTGCTACTTGAGGGCAGAAACTGTCTTTCTTGCTTGTATTTAGAGCCTCTGAGTTTAGTACAATGCCTAATACATAGCAAGCATCTAAAAAGTGCTTTATTCTTTTATTTATTGCCTGTTCACAGTAATACATTCTTTATTCTTTCATTTGTTGCCTGGCACAGAGTAAGTGCTTAATAAATACATTTGCTATTTATTAAGTGCCTCCTATGTTCAGTGTCTTATGGTAGACACAGAGGGAGATAGAACATCTAGATAAAATAAAATCTTTGCCTTCAGGGAACTTACAGTCTAGTAGGGAGATAACAGTAATGTCCAATACTGTCGGATAAATGCATTAGAAAAGTGAAGAAAAAAATACTCTTTGAGGGAGGATAGAAAGTCTGGAGTTTGAAGGGTTTTTTCCCCACTTAAGAATATTTTTTCCAGTTATATGTAAAGATAGTTTTCAACATTCACTTTTATAAGATTTTGAGTTCCAAATTTTTCTCCCTCCCCTTTCCTTAAGACAGCAAGCAATCTGATATAGGTTATACATGTACAATCATATTACTCATATTTCCACACTAGTCATGTTGTGAAAGAAGAATCAGAACAAAAGAGAAAAACCATGAGAAAGAAAAAACAAAAAAAACTGAAAAGAGTATGCTTTCATCTGCATTCAGACTCCATAGTTCTTTCTATGGATTGTGGATAACATTTTCCACCATGAGTCTTTTGGAAGTGTCTTGGATCATTGATCCAACTGACCCATTGAGAAGAGCTAAGTCTATCATAGTTGATCATCACACAATGTTGCTGTTACTGTGCACAATGTTCTCCTGGTTCTGACTATTTCATTGAGTTTGGGTTTCAAAGGTCTCCTGTTGGGCTGCAGATTGCAGAAAGGAGGGATTAGATATGAGACAGTGACCCATACCACCACAGTATCTTTTCATCTACTCTACTTACTTCAGTAAGGCCAGTGAATGAAAAATTTACTTAATTAAAAAAAAATGTTCATTAAGAACTTATTATGTGCCAGGCAGTATGCTAAGTGTTGGGGAAAGAAGAAAATAAGACAGTACTTGCTCTTGAGCAGCTAATACTTTTGGGAGAGACAACTCAGAAAAGAGTTAATCAACAGTTGATATAGCAAAAAACTCCAAATGATGATGATATATGCCTATGTTCCTCTCCTGCCTTCTCTTCAAACACCCTGCTCTTTGTTAGTATGACCTAACCAAGTACCAGATTTAAGAAACAGAATAACAGAGATTGAAGGGACCACCACAGTAATTTAATCCAATTTCTTTAAAGGAGAAAACCCCTTTAAGACATCCCTGACAAGTGTTCAATTACTCTCTACTTGAAGACTACTGACTGGAAACTCACTTCCTTTCCAGACAACTTGTTTCACTCTGGGACTGCCTTTCAGGACAACTTCTATCATTGCCCCAAGGGGCCAAACGGAATGTATCTTATCCCTCTTCCACATGGAAATGATTGAGAATAGCTATACTACCCCAACCCTAAGACTTCTCATCTCTAGGGGAAATATCCTGAATTATTTTATTCTTCTGTATAAATCTTCCCCTAAAATAGCTAAAAAGATATAATACTTGAAACTAACAAGAGATAGTTTGGGGAATCATTTTTCATGCAAAAAAGAAAAAACATATTGAAATCATTACCCCAAGAGGCAGCATAGGCCAAAATATGAATTGTTATCCAGGAGGTTAGATAAGTTCCTGGATGACAGGCCCATAACTGATTAAGGAAAGAGATTAGGGATTTTGGAGGGTAAGGTCACCCATCGTGTTGGTAACATGTATGTTCACTCTGGCTCCCCCCAAACCATGATGCCTCAATGTCTCTGTCAGAGACAAGGCTCTAAGGATTTAAAGGAGGGAGGATTCTGAGGCTATGTGGAGTTACAAGTGAATTATGCCTGAATCTTTCAATGAAAGGAGCCACCCCTCTGGGGACCTCAAGGGAGCAGATACCTGTAGGTCAATTAGAGAATGGACAATGAGGAGTCAGGCTGAGCCTTCTTTAAGGCAAGACTAAGGCAAATAAATCAAGTATGAAAACTTTGTGCTTTGGACAGCTAATTCTGAGGTCCTCTGACTACGCTTGCCTCGTCTGTATAGAAATACACACAGTTATCTATCTATCTATCCATCCATCCATCCATCCATCCACCTATCTATCTATCTAACCATCTACCTAGATATATATGCTGTGTGTATATGTGTAACTTGATCCTTCTCTCATGAAGGAAATCCCTACCATATGTTTGTGACATAGGGTTTGATTTTTTTTAGAGGAATAGTTCTTAGAGCTAGAAGGGAAAACACAGACAGTAAATTTAAAAACTAAAAACTAAAAACCTAGGAACCAGAGTGTGGCAGAGCATCAAGCTTTGATCATTATCCTTGGTCTCATTTGTTTCAACATTTTTATCAATGACTTAGATGAAGCCCTTGCTACCAAATTCATGGGTTGTATTGCTAACTCACTAGCCAATGGAGTCAGCCTCCCAAAAAGATCTCAACAAAGCAGAGACTGGTAAGATATATGTCAAAGGCCAAATACAGCCACCTCCTACTTTTATACAGCCTGTGAGCTAAGAATGGTCTAGAGCAACAGTCCCAATCTCCAGGGCAGTGAAATTTAAGGAACATAAGGATCTAAATGTGGGCTAAAAACCTAGTTGCATAATAGAAAAGTGTGACTTATCAATAGTTTATGGGAGAAAAAAGCTTAAAGAGTTCTGCCAGACTTCATATTCAATAGGACACAACAGGGCGATGTGTTAAGCATAAAAGTTAATGCAATCTTAGGCTGTGTTAATGGAAGGCTAAAGTCTAGGATGCAGAAATAGTAATCTCTTGATCCTTTGCCTCAGTCAAACCACAGCTGGAGTTTTGTGGTCATCTCTGGGTGCCACATTTTAGAAAGGATATTGATAAACTGTACTGGCAAATCCCTCCCTCTTTCACAGGTGCAAAGTTCTTTCATTTCTAAAATTACATGATTGAACTAGATGATTCTAAAGCACTTGCCAGCTCTAAATATATCTGATTTTATGTCCCTAAGATGGATTGTGTTCATGAGACAAGCAGGATGGTGAAGGGAAATAATACCATGAATTAGGAGGATTAGTTGGAAGAACTAAAGATGTTTTAGGTTGGAGAGAAGACCTAATTCAGGGAGAGGACAGAATGTGGTAGCTGGCTTTACATATCTATAAGACTTCCATGAAAAAGAGGAAGTAGATTTATTGCAATTAGACTTGGTCCAGTAAACAGAACTGGAAACTACAGGGTAGAGGTAAGGGGAAGGTGGAGCAAAAAGTTTATCTAGTATCAGAGAAACAGCTTTTAGGTCATATAACCATTAAAGGTGTCCAAAAATGGTATGGACTGTTTCAGGGGTGAAGATAGGTCTAATAAGTTCCCCACCTCCAGAGATCTTCAAGTGGCAGGAAATAACTTCCTGTCATGTATACTGTAAGGAATTTCTCCTTCAGGTAATAGCTTTGGAAGCATCCTGGAGTTCCCTTGTACATGTGCTTAACCTCTGATATTTCTGCTTCCTATGATGGGGATTCCCCTACAGAGAGAATGTACTCTGGGCTTCCAAAAACTCCTCTGCCCTAAGTCTTCAGAGCACCAATTAGCACTGAGTACAGGCATCCCGAATTACTGGAGTGGACACTACTTCCCCCACCCAGTTTTCACTCAGCAGAGTCCCCGCATGGGCTAAGGTCTTAGACTGAACCAGGGAAGTTAGCTGCCACCTATCTGGAAGCCTGGATGTATCGCATGCCTAATGCCAACAGCAGGCAAGCGGCATTGGCACATCTGTGCCGATGTGTGTGCAGGAAGCTTCCAAGCCATCAAATGGAGTTGAAAGTATGTTTTGTTTTTTGTTGTTGGATTGGGTTTTTTTTTTTGTTCAGTGCAGAGCTTTAACCATGAAGAAGCAGAAAGAAGCATAGCACAATCTATTGAACTGTCAGATTGAATAAATCCGAATTCTTTATGTTGGCTTCTGGTCAAGGCCAATGCATCTATTTGTGAGGCCACGTAATTAGTGGGAAGGGCTGTTCCTGAAGTCTATTCTTTATCCATCTGGAAAAGTATATAAGAAACGTGGAAAGGCCTCAATTAGGCAAATTCATCTCGAGATCCTGAATTCTGGCCCATCCTTTCAAGGCTTTTTCATTAAGCCTTCCTTGTTTCCCACCACCACCACCCCAATCTTGTTGATAATGACATTCACCATATGAGGTATGGTGGAAAGAGCATTTGACTTGAAGTCAAGAGGCCTGGGTAAAAATCTGACATCCACCATTCATCACTTATCAGCTATGTAACCAGGTGCAAGCCCCTCCCAGTCCACTTCAGCCAAATTTCTAGACTTGTTAGACACTATCCCACTTCATGAACTCTAGTCTAACCAGACTGACCTTCTTGTGGCTCCTGACACATGACATTCCATTTCCAATCTTTGCACAGACCACCTCCCATTCTTGGAAAGCATTCCCTCTTCCCCCTGACTCTTAGAATCCCCCACTTCATACAAGTCCTTCATCAAGGACCACGCCTTTCCTGATGAGACCTTTCCTGATCTCCATCCACTTCCAGCTGTTCTTGCCTCTTCCATCACCAAGTTACCTTGTATCTGCTTTGTTTATATCATAGTGGGTTCAGGTCCCTTCTCTGATATATACTGGCTCTGTGACCCTGAACTAAACATTTAACTTGTCAGTGCCTAAGTTGTAGGGAGCATGCCTGGGACCTGCATTGGTAAAGGGAGGTTTCTCACCCAGAAGTTCTCTGAACCAACGAAATCACAGATCTAGTCCTTATCTCTCTACTTTGTTGTTGTTGTTCAATCAATTCAGTCATGTCTGACTCTTCATGACCCCATTTGGGGGTTTTCTTGGCAGAGATACTGGAGTTCTTTGCCATTTCCTTCTCCAGCTCGTTTTACAGATGAGGAAACTGAGGCAAACGGGGTTAAGTGTCTTGCAGTTTAATAAGTATCTGAGGCAGGATGTGAACCCAAGTCTTCCTGACTCCAGGCCCAGCACTCTATCCACTACACCACCTAGCTGCCCTATATTTTGTGTCTACCTACATATGAACATGCTGTTTCTCCTGTAAAATATAAATTTCTTGAGAGTAGTGACTGTCTCTTTTCTTCTCTTTCTCTGTATTCCCAGAGCTTAGAATGCCTGACTGATAATGAATGCTTAATTAATGCTTGTTGATTGATTGAAGTCATTTCATCTTTCCCAGCTCCAAGTTCATCCTTTACAAAATGGAGTCGATACTACTTTTAATACCTGCCTCAATGTGAGCTGTTATTATTATTAATATTAGTATTATTCTTTGTACCTGACTAATGTGGGGCATCAAGGTGGTACAATGGATAGAGTGCCAGGCCCGGAGTCATGAAGACCTGAGTTCAAATCTGGTTTCAGACACTTACTAGCTGTGTGACCCTGGACAAGTCACTTAACCCTGTTTACCTCAGTTTCCTCATTGGTAAAATGAGTTGGAGAAGGAAATAGTAAATCACACTAGCATCTTTGCCAAGAAACCCTAAAAGGAATCACAAGGAGTTAGACACAACTGAAAACAAATAAACCACAACCCCACTAATGCACTGATGACCGTATATAGCATATCATCGATACCAGTATTTGCATTTTATTCTCCTACTAGACTGCAAATTCCATGAAGAAAGGAATTATGTCTCATGGAATCTTTGTACCTCTCCCAACACTTAGTACAATAGTTCTGAACAAAGGAGGCATTCAGTTACTCTTAGCTGAATAAATGAATGATTCCTTATTTTCTGTACATGGGATTTCAGGAGTCTCTGTAGTGCAGAACTCTAGCAGTAACCGTTTCCAACAATAGCTCTTAGGAATGCAGGCCCACAGGATTGGGTGGACCTGGTTTCTTTTGCTGTCCGGCCTGAAAAGAGTAGTTTACATTCACTGGCCTGGGAATGCTTTGCACAGAAGGAAATGCTCATGGCAGGGTAACCTGTGAGAGAAACCTCATTTCTACTAGAAGAAACTGTGGATGGATTCAGCTCCACCTTTCAGCATCCTGGGATCCCAGGATGGGGGCTGACCCACTGTGAGGCTTCACTACACATCAGAATAGTGCCCCTAGTGGGGCTTCGTGATTGGTGGCTGTTGAATGATTCAGTTCAATATTCAGTATCTTTAACAAAGCTTTTCTTGGTGACATTTTGACCAGACCTGAAATATTTTTAATGTAGGAAACTGCTAATGAGAAATGTCTTCTACTAATTCAGGTTAGCACCATCTCAGCAGCTTAGAATTCTAGAAAAAGGCCTGGGAAACTGAGTTCCAGTGACTTACCCAGAATCACAGAGACAGATGGTGGCAGAGGCCAGGTATTCAGTCCTTATGCCATCCTACCCTTCATTATCATTAATTCTATTATTAAAAATGTTTGTAAACCTTAAACCACTATAGAAATGTGAGCAGGCAGAGGCTGCTAGGTGATGCAGTGGATAGAGTGCTGGACGTGGAGTCAGGAAGACTTATCATCCTGAGTTCAAATCTGTCCTCAAATACTTCCTAGCTGTGTAACACTGGGCAAGTCACTTAACCTTGCTTGCCTCAGTTTCCTCATCTGTGAAAATGAGCTGGAGAAGGAAATGGCAAACCACTCTGGTATCTGCCATGAAAACCCCAAATGGGGTCATGAAGAGTTGGACACAGCTGGAAAATGACTCAACAACAATCTCTAAATATATATATATTATTAATAAAACTATTAATAATGATAATCAAATGATCATAGATGATCATAGCTGGGTTTTATGCAGTGTTTTGCAATTTCCTTGATTCTTACAGCAACCTTATAAGTTAGTTTAGAGATTAAGTATATTTAGAAATTAAGTATCTTTTGACAGACAAGCAAACCAAAAGTAGAAAAAAAGCACATGGCTTCTGACTCCCAGTCTAATGCTCACATTATGAAAAAGTCATTTAGCTCTTTACCAACATAGCTGGGTCCAGGACCCATATCTCTTAACTCCAAGCCCTGTAAACATCTCTGTTTTAAGCTAAATTAACACTTTGCCACCATGACAGTGGTCTAAAAGATTCCACTGTGAACCACTGTAAGTCATGATTAATAAAAGCTTTAAAAAATTTAGCCATGCTCACACTCCCTCTGGACCTGGAAGAAGGTATTTCCTATATAATATTTTTCCTATCAGATATTGTAATTTCTCAGTCCTCAGAAGAGTCAAGTGAGTTTCACTGTGCTTAATATAAAATTGCATTACTCCTGACTTTCAGGGAGTCCTCATCAAGCTTTGGTGCATTTCTGGGGGAAGAGGAGAAGTGCTATTAAAGTGGCTTAAGCATACGCCTTGCTTCAAATGGAGGATGTGTGCAGTTTTCCTAATAAGCTCAAAACCGTAGGTGCTCATGATGAATGTACCTATTACAGTGTTGTTTCCACTCTCAATTTCCACATTAAATTGGAAATGCTGTATCGATGAGACTTCTCCCCCAGTAGGCAGTATCTCTGCCTTCCTATCAGTGGAGAAATAGTGTAAACTACTGTTAATTTTCCCCAGTATGCAGGCTTTATTCATATTCCTCCTCTCTTTCCTCAGCACATTCTAACCACATGCTTCCCAAAAGAGGCACTGTATGGGGTTAGAGAGGTGACTTTTGTCATGGAAAACAGAGAATAGACCTGATCTGCTTGGCCCCAGAGTGCAGAACTAGAAACAATAAGTAGGTGGTGGAGAGATTCAGATTTTGGCTTGAAATTAGGAAAAACTGTCTAGCAATTAGAGCTTTCCTAAAGGAGAATGGGCTACCTGAAAAGTTAGTGGGTTCCAGAGCAAAAACGTGCTGGTAAATGTTTAACAACTAGCTCCCAGGGAAAGGGGGAAATGTGTAACCAGACTTTGAAGTTGAATTTGCATTATTAACATTTTCTCCATCACTTTCTTAAGTCTAGACAATCAGCAAAACAATAAATCAAGCTCACATTGAAAATTTAACAGTCAACCCTGCCAGTATGAGCTGCCTCCAGCACATCCCCAGTCCCTCCTTACTAAAGCTCTTCAAGTAAAGGTGGGATGACCAGTTGTCAGGTATGTTGTAGAGGAGATCCTTGTCCAAATATAGATTGGGCCAGTCAGCCTATGAGGTCCCTTCCATCTCTAAGGTTCTATGGTTCTGATTCTGTAGCTGATTTAGGAAAAAATGGGATAGCTGCAAATGGATGTGTTCATTCTGGGTTCCAATGGAGATTGGTTCAGCACCAAGGACAGCTATTATTTCCAAAGGGTCAACTCACCAGATCGTAGAGTTTAGAGCTAGCACAGACCTTACAGGTCATCTAGTCCAAACTCCTCATCTTACAGGTCAGGACATCAAAACCCAGAATAGGAAAGACTTACCCAAGGTTATGTAAGTAGCAAATGTCAAAACCAAGAATTTAAACCCAGTCCTCTGACTCTACATTATTCTTTCCACTATACCACAGAGATTCTTGCCACTTTTTGGACCCAAGCATATAGTAGCACATATAATTTTTCTTCCTAGTACATAAAATTTCAGTCTTCTTTGAAAACTATGTCTGCACACAATAAAAATACCTTTCTTATGTGTATGCCCATTTAATTGAATACTTCTTGTATAGGACCTACTTGAAGGCATTTGGGTAATGTTAAATTCAATTAAAAAAAATTATTGAACAAATGTGTGCAAAGCATAGCAATTGGTGCTGAGGTTTCAAAAGTGCAAAACAACATAGCCAGTGCCTAAAAAATCAACAGTCTAGTATGGGATAGGAGTGAGATCTATCATGGGTAGAGATGAACAAATGGTGGGAGAGAGAGAGAGAGAGAGAGAGAGAGAGAGAGAGAGAGAGAGAGAGAGAGAGAGAGAGAAAGAGAGAGAGCACATTACCTACTGATGGAATCTGAGAAGGATTCCCAGAGGAAGTAGCACCTGAGCTAAGCCTAAGAGATAAAAAAGGAGTGCATCATAGGCATGGCGAAAAGTTATACATACTTATGGAAACAAGAGATAGAATGTCAAGCTTGGGAAAATTAATAGTCAAATGGAACAAGAATAGCAAGTGTGTGATGATGAGTGATATGCTAGAAAGGTAAATTGGAGCTGCATTGTAGGGAGACTTAAATGGCAGACTAAGGAGTTCATATTTGATCCTAGAAAAAATGCCAGTGAAAGTATTTTAGACAGTAGGATTTGAATTCCCCCACAAAATGGAAAAGAGTTGGAAAACTTTTTTGATGACATAATATATTGCCTCTAGAAAACATTCCTTACTTAAACATATGTAGATTTTGAATGAAAGGTTGATATAAATTTTTTCATTCATCTGACTCTACAAAATTAAGAATTGCCATCCTATTTTTGGACAAAGCTTTATGTCTTTTTTATCTTCTTCCATTCAAATGTAAGTCCCTTAAGGGCAAGAACTTTCTTTCTTTTTTTTTGCTTGTATTTGTATTCCCAGTGCTTAGTACAATACCTAGCACACTGTAGGCACTTAATAAATGTGTATTGCTGGCCTGACTTCCTACTGATTAGAGAGAGTTATTCAAAAGTGAAATAGGGTATCTAGGGAGAGTATGTAATACCAATCACCAGGAATATTCCAGAAGATACTGGCTCACCACTTGTCAAAGATTCTTGTGAAAGGAATTTTTGTTCAGGCACTGGCTGGATGATCTGACCTAGATGGTCTCTTCCATCTCCAAGTTTCTGTGATTCTGAGCCTGTATTTCTGGAATGCCACCTCTAGAGCCTGGGCCCTTTGTGCTATAACAAAGATCCCTATGACTTGGCTCATTGGCATTTATTTAGGTTTTTAACTTCAAAACTAAGAAGAAGACTCAACTTTGAGTCCTAAAAGCATTTATTAGGCACCCAAAACCATATACATAGATTTATAGTAAAATAAGTATACTACTCATGTGGCATTGAGAAGCTAGTAGTACAATGAAAATGATGGTAGCTAGCATTTATATGATGCTTTAAGATTTGCAAAGCACTTTACATATTTTATTTCATTTGATCATCACAACAACCTTGTGAAGTGAGGGCTATTTTTATCACCACTTTCCAGTTGAGGAAACTGAGTTTGAGTAAGATTAAGTGCCCAGGGTAATACAACTAGAAAATGTCTGAGGCAGGATTTGAACCCATGTCTTCTAAACTCTAAGTTCAATACTCTTTCCACTGCACCATGGGCTAACCATATGGTATTGGAGAAGTTACCACTCACATATGATGGGTGAGTGCTCTTGTATTTGGCTGATGTGCTATCTCATTTAGGTGGTCGTTAGCTGAGAATCCGTGCACAGCTGCCACACCAGACACTAGCTTACCTGTATCTAGAATGATATTCAGCTTCAGACTGGTTGGGATTTGAGGTTAGGTAGACTGGCTGGTGGTAGCTGACTGAAGAGATTCCCGGGCCCATTGTGGCTTCAGCAGATTGGTCTTTTCAAATGCAGTTTACCCATTAGTTAACATAATTCATTTTGTACACAGAATTGTGGTTGTGATTTATCCTTCATTCTCAAAGAGGACCATGACATCGGGGAGATGACCACATGACTTGTAATTGACTTTGGTTTGAATGAAGTAGGGCTGTGCAAAGTCACCAGCCTCACTTTCTCCTCCAGTGCCATCTGCGTCCCATGGCCAGATATTGATCAGGATGACTGGAGATGGCCAGGATGCAGTGGGAGACCTGGGCCCTTTTAAGCTAAGGTCTTTTCAAGTTCTCACTTTGAGTGAGGCAATGCCCACTTAGTAAATAGGCCTCTTTAAGAAGTGAATCAAGGGATGACCACTTTAATTTAAAAAAAAAAAATCAAACTGGGAGGGGAGGGCCCTCAGGGTTGCTTTTCACTCTAAGCCGGGAGGGCCCAAAAAATAACCATTAAGTGGTGCTTGGGCAGGGACCTATTGTACCTATAGAATAGAGAATGCAACATGGCACAATAAAAGGAATACTAGACTTGGGTTCAAATTCTGACTCTGCCATGGTTTATCTTGGATAAATCACTGAGCTTCAGTTCTCTCATCTCCAAGATGATGGAGCTTGGACTACATGTCCTCTAAGTAACCTGTAAGCTCTAAATTAAATTCTAATTTCCTTTCTAAAACAACTGATCAGTTATTTGACTGAACTTCCAGTGGTAGGCTTTGGTTAACTAAGGGGTATGAATACAGTGGATGTAAATGACTACATGAGATTCTCCTATTGAACAAATTGAATATTTGAATGTCAAAAGCAGCACAGCAATAGTATGTCTGAGGTAAGCATTGAATATATCAAAGGCACAGTGAGTTTACCTACCTTCAGTAATAAAGCCTATCCTCACTCACCCGGGCTTGGAACATTCTGACTTCTGTTTCTGAGCAACCTCTAGTTAGAGGCAGTGGATAGAGTGCTGAGCCTGGAATCAGGAAGACCTGAGTTCAGATCCTGCCTCAGACACTTATTAGTTGTGTCACTATGGGCAAATTCACTTAACCTCTGCCTCAGCTACTCCAATTGTAAAATAAGGACAATAATAGCACCTACTATGCAAGATTATTCTGAGGATCAAATGAAATAATATTTGTAAAAAAAACACTTGGCACATCGTAGGCACTTTTTAAATTGCTTTTCCCTTCCATCTCAACCTTTTCAGATGAAGAGGCTTAGGTCTGCAGTGTGTGTGTGTGTGTGTGTGTGTGTGTGTGTGTGTGTGTGTGTAAACCAAAAATGTAAATTGGCTACAATTTGTAGAAACTGTCTGGAAACCCAAATGAATTTTAATTAAAGCTTTGCAGTTTCAGCTGACTCATATGGCAAATGTACCTCTGTAATTAAGGCAAGCATACTTGTAAGGTCCACATTGGGAAGCAGCTGAGTATGTTGACTCTTCTTGGAAATGAGAAGAGCTAAGCTGCATTTTGAAAACAGGGTGTTTACTAGTGCACAGCAGGGTGATTAATAGGCAACAGTCTTTGCCAAAGACTTCTGCGCATCTTTGACCTGGCCCCTTGCACTCTGAACCATCCCCTCTGCTAGTGATGCTCTCAGATCATTGGATCCAGCCAGGCTGCTGTTGTCTAGCGTGCACCTTTGAGGGTTCACAGGGACAACGTCTCCTATGAGGCATTCCAAGAACAGGCCAATCTGTGGACAGAATCCTGTGGGACTTGGGTCTGGTTTTTTTTAATTTTATTTCTGTTTGGTTTTGGACTGTTGATTTTAAAAATTAAATAAATTAAATTTTATTTTTTCAATCAACAAGCACTTATTTTCCCTCCAACCCACTTCCCCTACCCACACAGGAAGGAAAAAAAAAGAAAAACAAAAACAAAAACAAAACTGTTGTAACAAATATGCATGGTCAAGAAAAACAAATCTCCACATTAGCCACATCTAAAACTGTTTGTCTCGTTCTACATTTTTAATCCATCACCTCTCATCAGGAAATGGACAGCATTCTTTCTTATTGGCCCTCTGCAATCATGGTTGGTCATTTCATTGATTAGAGTTCTTAAATCTTTCAAAGTTTCTTGTCTTGTTCAATTTATTTTTCTAAAATGCGGTTAAGTATTTATTTCCTCTTCTGTTAATCTGGGCAATTTATGTTTTTGTAAATATTCATTCATTTCACTTAGATTGCCAGATTTATTGGAATACAGTTGGGCAAAAAGGCTCCTAATTATTGCTTTAATTTCCTCTTCATTGGTGGTGAATTCACCCTTTTCATTTTTGATACTGGCAATTTGGTTTTCTTCTTTCTTCTTTTTTAAATCAAATTAACCAAAGATTTATCTATTTTGTTGAGTTTTTTTTATAAAACCAGCATTTAATTTTATTTATTAGTTCAATAGTTTTCTTACTTTCAATTTTATTAATCTCTCCTTTGATTTTCAGAATTTCTAATTTGGTATTTAATTGGGAATTGTTAAAGATGAGATCCTTTTGTTAAAAAAAAAACTAACTTTTTTTAGTTGTTTGCCTAGTTCATTGATCTCCTCTTTCTCTATTTTATTCATCTAAGCATTTAGAGCTATAAAATTTCCCCTAAGAACTGCTTTGGCTGCATCCCATAAGTTTTGGTATGTTGCAAATGCTTGCTTTATAGTGTTGCTACTATGATACATAAATTGTGCTCCTGCTTCTGTACACTTCACCCTACATCAATCCATAAAAGTCTTCCCAGGGTTCTCTGAAACCATTTACTTCATCATTTCCTATGGCACAAGAGCATTCCATTACATTCATATGCCCTAATTCATTCAGCCATTACCCAATTGATGGTGCTTCCTTTTTTTCTCTCTTCCTTCCCTCCCTCCCTTCACTCCCTCCTCTTCTTCTATCCACATAGGGAACCTTACCTGCGGGTGCTCTGCCCAAAGGAATATAAACTTTGATGGCTGAAACCTAGCAAGATATCTTGGGGTTTACAAGCTAGATTTCTTTTTTATGGACCATGCCTTAAACCCAAATCACTGGCTGTCATTGATTGGCCAAAAATAGATCTCAGCCCAAACCTCACTTGATCGTTGTTTGGATTCTGATGGCTCAAAGTCAGTTTAAATAGCAATTGTTTCTGTTTTAGCCAGAAACCCTGAGAATCTTCCCCTCCCAGACTGATTTTTTCACTAGGTGAAAGAGGGCATTCTTTGCCTAATTTTTACCCAGCCTTAATCACTGAATGGGCATTGCCTCAGATAAATTGACACCTGGGAAAGACCTTAGCTTAAAAAGGCCAAGGTCTCCCACTGCATGGGGCTATGTCCAGTCATCCTGATCTATATCTTGCCACTGGGCCCAGATGCCCTGAAGGAAAGAGTGAGGCTGTTGACTTTGCACAGCCCAGCCTCACTTAAATCCAATTCATTTGCTAGTCATGACATCACTTTCCTGATGTCATGGTCCTCTTCAAGAATGAAGGACAAACAACAACAAGGAACAACCACCCAATTGATGGGAACTCCCTTAGTTTCCAGGACTTTGCAGCCATGAAAAGAACTGCTGAAATTATTTTTGTATATATAGGTCCTTTTCCTCTTTCTTTGATCTCTTGGGAGTCTTTTTGCTTTAGAATGGAAGCATTAAGGCTAATTTTCAGCAAAGTGAGAAAAAAAGCAAGGAACTGGCTAGATTCATGGCTTGTGTTGAGAGTGGTTTCAGAAATCACCACCACCATTACCAGCAGAATCTTGCCACAGTGTCTGAAAACCCCTCATTAAAGCATCATTTCCTGCCCAAATGCCTTATTGAAATGCACCTCTGATCCCTATCTGTAGGGTCATATTTAGCACCTGTGTCATAGTTATCAATCACTCATCTAACACGAAAGTTTCCAAACTCATCTAAAATGAGACTGGAGAAAAGGTCTCTTTCTGAGACATCTTTCTGAAACTGTCTCACAGAGGTGGCCTGGGCATCCTCTAGAATTCTACATCCAGCTGGCTCAGCCGTGACTCGTGAGTCACCTGTGTAAAGCACTTTCCAAATTGGAAAGACTGTCCAAGCCCTAGCTATTACTAGGAAACAGAAGGAAAAGATTTCTAACAAACTGAGCTATCTCAAATTGGAATAGGATGCCTCAAAGAGGTAGGAAGTTCTCCATCACTAGAGGTCTTCAGGAGGGCATTGGTCAGAGACTTTGCAGGAACAATGCCTCTTTCAGGGCTAGGGTTGGATTAGATGACCTTTGAAGCCTCTTTCAGATCTAGGATTCTGTAACTATGAAGACCTGAACAATAATTAGTGTGGCAGTATGAAAAGAGCCCAAGTCTAGGATGTGGGAAGACAGGGATTTTGTTGCTTTCGGTCATTTTATCCCCAGTGTCTAGCACATAGGTGCTTAACAAATATTTGTTGATTGGTCGGTTGATCCCAAATATGCCACTAACTCATTTTATGTTTCAGTTCCCTTTTCTTGTCCTTGGTTTCCCTCTCTGTAAAACACCCCTCACTGGATAAGATGATTTCAAAGGTCCCTTCCATCTCTGGTATTCTAGTATTCACTTAATGAGCAAATTCAATGTGTAGAGAATGGTGAATAGAGGAGAGATAATTTCATCTAATCATCTTTCTCATACTTCAAGGCCAAAATTAATGCCCACCTCTTCCACAAAGCCTTCTTTGATCAAACTTTGAACTACCTTTCCATCTGTGAGCTTCAGAGCTCTCATCTACATCTTGTCATAGTGTTCATGACATCTCTTTTAATATTGTCACATAGTTTGTTCAAATGTCCCGAGGATGGTGAATCTTGTCTCTCTAAGTAAGCTAGGAAATCCCGAAGAGTTGGGTTCTAGCTTCTTCTTCCTCTCTCTCCCATAGGCTGGACACAGAAAATGAGTTGGTGATTGCTGATTGGTGGTTTGGTTGATTTTCTGGGAATGGGTTTGGAGAGAAGACTTGGCTTATCAATTCATGTTTTGGAATCTGGATGGGAAGGTACAATTGTGTAAAGGAAGGAATAACCATTGACAGGTTTTCCCAAATTACAGACAACAAAGTAACCTAGTGGTTTGACACATCTGTTATGTTTTAGAACCTTACTTGGCTAAGCTGGAAAATCCTGCCTGCAGTTACTCACAGTTAATTGCCAACGTGTCTCCAGAATCATATGTCTCATTGCCAGCAACCTACTTAGCACGGAGCTGAGTGCTTTCAAACAGAGATATCCATCCCTGAGCCATGTCTGCTGCTGAAGAGGGCTCCCTAAGCACTAGTATCCCTGATGACAATGACAGTAAACCCTTTAAAATGGATGTTACAAAGGTTTCTTTCCTGGTGAGTGCTTCCCTAGCCTGACAGGTATCCTTGGCTCCTGCAGGATGTTAACCTCAAAGACATCCTGAGAAAAACAACCCACAAAGCCATAGGGAATTGCCCAGGTCCCTGCTTTGAAAAACCAGCTAGTTCTTTCTCTCTGGAGATGGGCAGCTCCTTTCCCTATGACATTCTCTGGGTTAGCACAAATCAGTATGGAACCTGGGAGAAGTCTGTTCTCTTAGCCCTTCTCTAACCGCCCAGTGGAGAGGAAGTCCTCCATTTTCCCAAGCTATTGAGAAGGGCCAGCCCTAAGCAAAAACAAAGGATAGATTTCACTTCCAAAAATTTGTCATTCATTGGCCCAGCCCCAAAACCTAGACGTCCCCCATTGAGGTCTTGTTTCCTCAGTAAAGATGGAAAATGGTCCAAAGTGATAAACACAGAATTGCAGGATCATAGGATGTCACATCTTCATCACAAAAAATAGGGGAAATGGGGGCAGCTAGGTGGCGCAATGGATAGAGCATGGCCCTGGATTTGGGAGGACCTGATTTCCAATCTGGCCTCAGACACATAACACTTACTAGCTATGTGACCCTGGGCAAGTCACTTAACCCCATTGCCAAGCCAAAAGAAATTTAGGGAAAATAAGGCTTATGAAGGGGTATAATTTGGCCAAGTTCATACAGTAAGGTAGAAATGGGAGCTAGATTCAAATCCAGGTCTTTGGAATCTATATCTAGGTCTCTTTTCCTTGGGTGGAGCTGCCCACAAGACCTGGGATCATAAGATCCCAGAGTTAGAGCTAGAAGAGGGACTTTAGAGGCTTAGTCCAATTCTCCCATTTTGCAGGTGACAAAGCCAAGGCTCAAAGAAGTTAAATGACTTGACTTGCCCAAGGTCATACAGTTGACAAGCCAGATTTTGAACTCAAGTCTTCTAACTCCAGATCCAGCAGCCTTTCCATAATACCCCAATACTTCCCATATCATGACTATAAAAGCACAGACAAAGGCTGCCACCCCCTCTTATTAGACATTTGAATCTGCCTTCCTTCTTACTCAGTAAGTCATGTAATCCTCTCCAGAAATTCCAAAGGCAGAGGGTTAAGGAGAAATCTATGGAAATTAACTCAAGTTTATCCTCTCCATCCTCTCTTCATAATCATCTGAAATGATTAAGCAGCAGGGTCCTTTGTGATGGCCCCATAATACGACTATGAAACATGCTCGGAGGAGAAGGAAGACCTGAGGAGAAAAGGGACCAAAAGAAGTGAAAGCCAGCCAGTCCTCTTTCCCTGAATGTGGGCCCTTCATGCCTCCTCTATTGTTGGACCCCTCCCCTTCCTGGAGGGAGGGAGAGAAGTTTGGCCTTATATGAGATCAGGAGAGTAGAAATGGTTTGTAGAGCTCTAAGGGACTTTGAATGGGTCCTTCCTCCCTTCCTAAAGGGAGGGAGAGGAACTTGGCATTATAGGGGATGTGGAAATGGTCCATAGAGCCTAGGGGGCTTTGAAGAAGTCCTTCCCTTATAGGCTCTCTTCCCTGAACCTGTGTCTATCTGCTGCCAGACTGAGAAGGGGAGGGATGATGGACTAGGAAAGGGAGCCCTGGGAGCCTGGGGAAATGAGGATGCCGGCAAGAATCAGGGCAGGAAATAATAGCTGACCTCAATCTTGGGTCATCCTAGGGAGAGAAAGAACATTTGTTGCAGGTGAGTGGGTTGGAGCCAACGTGGGCTTTGCTAGGAGTTCTGGAGAGCCTGTAGGCATGTCCTTGGAAGAATTCAGGGGAAAATGACCAGGGCATCTTCCTGTTTCCAAGGTAGCTTGCTGTAGGTAGGAAGAGAAGCAATGAGCCTCAGAATCAGGAGACCTTGGTTTGAGTCTCCACTCTGTCACTGACTAGCTAAGTGACCTTGGGCAAATCCCATAACTTCTTTGACCCTTAGATTTTGAGTCATTTTATTCTGTCTTGTGCAACTCTTCATGACTCCATTTTGGGTTTTCTTGACAAAGAAACTGGAGTGGTTTGCCATTTCCTTCTTCAGCTCATTTTACAGATGAGGAAACTGAGGCAAACAGGGTTAAGTGCCTTGCCCAGGGTCACACAGCTAGTAAGTGTCTGAGGCCAGATTTGAACTGAAGAAGATGAGTGTTCCTGACTCCAGGCCCAGCGTTCTATCCACTGTACCACTAGCTGATCCTTGCTTTCCTTATCTGTAAAATGGAGACTTTTCTACTTCCTCAAAAGGCTGTTTTGAGAGTCAAATGAGATATCTAATATAAGACCTTGTCATCTAAAAACTGCTGTCCTAATGTGAAGAATTATTAATATTCAGAGGAGTTTCAGCATGGGCAGTTCAGCTGGGTAGCATGGCTGGGATAAGGACTAAAGAAGCTTTAAGGATGATACAGGAAGAGGGGAAAGCTAAGCAGCAGCTAGGTGGTGGTGTGGATAGAATGCCAAGCCTGGAGTCAGGAAGACTCATCTTACTGAGTTCCAATCCAGCCTCAGACACTTCCTAGCTGTATGACCCTGGACAAGTCACTTAACCCTGTTTGCCTCAGTTACCTCATCTGTAAAATGAGCTGAAGAAGGAAATGGCAAACCACTCCAGTTTCTTTGCCCAGAAAACCCCAAATGGGGTTGCCAAGAGTCTGAAATGATTGAACAACAACAACAAAAAAAACAACACCTTCTGAATTATAGAGTGATACCTTTTTAAGCAACTTATCTGAAGGTCTCTTTGGGCTGTAGTAGTCTGTCTCTTGTCTTGAGGACCCCAGGATTATAGATTTAGAGCTGGAAAAAGGACTTCAGATATAAACTAGTCTAGCCCCTTCACATCATAGACAAGGAACTAAGGCCCAGGGACCTTAGAGGATAGAGGTTGAATGACTCAGTCAAAGTCACAAGGTAGTTAAATGTCGGGGAGGAGATTTGAACCAAGGTCCTGGGACTCTAGCTCCATTATCCTCCCAGTCAGATACCTCTTTTCCACCAGGGAGCCTCTTACCTTGGACCCTCTCACACAGACAGGTGGGGTCCTTGGAGAACTTGAGAAGATAAAAAAGACAGTTTGGGGAGGGTTAGGTGGGAACTTCTGCAGGCCTTCTCAGCATCACCTCCAAGGTCTTGTAATTTGTCTGCAGGTTCTGGATCTCCTTTCCACATGTCTTTTCCTCAATCATTTAGTACAGCTCTGGTCCTACCCAGATTCCTAAAGAGAGACTTTGATCTGCAAGAAAGGCCCAGATACGGCAAAGTGAGACCTCTAGCCTTTTTATCTTTAACATCTCTTGAGAAAATATTTCTTTTGCCATTTCTGCTAAAAGCTTTGGGAGGCCAACCCTGGCCTCAGGTACACATCAGTGAGCCTGTCTTTCTCTGTGACTCTCACTCCTCACTCCACTGGCCTTCCCACTACCCTTTCCTGGCTGGGGTTGATCTAACAGGCCACAGCTACCCTCTGAATGAGATTGAGCTCCATGGCCTGTGTCCAGGGCAGGCGCTCTCTGTGCTGAGCTCTTGGCTCTGTCCTCTCCTTAGGCAAGAGGGCCTCATGTGAAAAAGATCAATGGGTTTCAGTTCTCTACAAGCTTAATATGAGTTGAGAGTGCAACGTGAGAGAGAGAGAGAGAGAGAGAGAGAGAGAGAGAGAGAGAGAGAGAGAGAATTCTAGGTCTAATTAATAGAGGTACAACGACCAGAATGAAGGAGGCGGTGGTATAATTGTCATGTGCTCTTCACAGAGCATAGCTGGAGGGGTGTGTTCAGTTCTAGGAACTTGATTCAATCCAGAGAAAACCTGGGAACGTCATTGCCTGGTTTATCTTTCTCTCCTAAAAGGGATCTTCAGCTCCATTGTGAGAGTTCAGGCTACTATTTTAAGAAAGACATTGACAGCCTGGATTGTTCAAGTCCAGAAGAGAGTCACTGGGATGGTGAAGGGACTATAACTTTGTCACATGAGAATCAGCTGAAGAAGCTGAGGATGATGAGCCAGGAGAAGAAAAACCTTAGGAAAGACAGATAACTATTTTCAAGTATTTGAAAAGTTGCCCTGGGGAACAGGTTTTAGATATTTTTTGAGCCTAGACAGAAATTGCAGGCAGGCAGATTTAGGCTCCAGTGTGAACTAATCCAACAAGCATTTATTAATCACCTGCTGTATGCAAGGCATTGTGCCAGGCTCTAGGAATCTAAAGACAAAAAGGGGAAAAAAAGTACCTTCCCACAAGGAGCATACATTTTAACCAGTGGGAATACAACACGTAAGCAGAGAAGTGTCTACGTGACCATTTGAGGTCAGAGAGAGAGAGAGAGAGCATTGATAATAAGGATCAGCAAAGGCTTTTCCTGGGAGGTTGCATAGAAACACTAAGGGGTTGGGGGAGAGGGGACATGTATTCCTGACATAGGAGAAACCTTGTGCAAGGGTATAGAGGCAAGCAGACTAACCGGACTGAAACATAGATCATGTGAATAGGCATAATTTACAGTAACGCTGGATATGTAGCCTGAGGCTAGATTACAAAAGGCTCTAAATGACCAGATGAAGAGTTTGTATTTTCCAATCCATTGATACTTCTTGATCAGAGAAGAACCAAGGCTAAACTGATTGGTTAGGGTGACCTGTGAGATCTTCTCCCGTAAAATCAACATTACTGTAAAGGAATGCAGAGGAGGGGGGCCATGGTAGTTTGTCTAAGTTGGACACAATGAAAATTCTTAGACGGATGTGTTGGGCGTCCCAAAAGTCTTAGTGCCATTTCAAGCTTTATTAAACCCTGGAAGTTTTCATCATGATGATAGTGACAGTGATGAGGGCTACATTCACACGTGTACTTTGTAGATTAAGAAGTATTCCAGATATCTTATCTCTGTCTTTGGTTAGACCATTCTATAGTTCACATAGTCTGTTCTGTCTTAAACTAAGGCTGCACTTTTGGGACACTGCAAATAGATAACATGCTTTCCCAGTGTAAAATAAAATCGCTAGTGAAACTCTTGGTGTTTAGGAATCGGAATCAGTAGTAATTGTCCAGAATTTGGGGGTAGTATCTTGGTGGTGACAGGTTGGGGGTATGGGAATGGGCTGCATGTAGTAGGTCTTCAGAATAAAGACTGGTCAGGCTAGAATTGACTGCAGGTGGAGATAAGATGTCTATGGCCCTTTTTAGTCTATAACGCACAAATATAAATGAAAGCCCTAATCATTCACTATCATTGTCATTAAAACTTCCCAAGTCAAGGCCCCAAGACAGCCTGAGGTTCCCTCAGGGAACATGTCATCTGTGGATCTGCCCCTAGACTTGGCCACTGGATTGCTCTAGAACTAAGTGCTTTACAAATATTATCACAAATGAACCTCAAAATAACCCTGAGAGGTAGATGCTTATTATTATCCCCATTTTGCAGGTAAGAAAACTGAGGCAAACAGAGGTTAAGTGACTTGCCCAAGGTTACACAGCTGGTAAGTGCATGAGGCTGGACTGGAACTCAGGTCTTCATGACTCTAGACCCAGCACTCTAACCACTGTGCAAACTAGTAGCCAGATTCCCAGTGGCAAAAACTTGCTTTAAGTAGGCAGACTCTGGTGCCTTTCTGGCCCTCATCCAGGCCTTTGGAGGCGGGTGCTCTCCTTTGCTTCTCCAGTCAGACCCTGCAAGACCACTAAGCCCACACCCTGGCGAGTGGGGGCTAGGGGGGCAGTGGGTCCATCCTCCCTGCCAGCTCGGTGGGGTTCCAGTCACAGGTGCTGCTTCAATTGCTTCTCCTCCCTTTTGATTCCTGTAGGATAATCAGAATCCAATTCAGCCTAGTTTCAGAGGCAGTCAGCCCATCCCTGCACCGTAGCACATTCAATGCACTCAATTGCACATTGAGGCACTGTGCTTTATCCCATGAAAGCCCCCTGATGAGGCCACCTGTATGGAAACTTCCCTCTGTGTGGCAGCCACATCCACCCACAGCTCAGTGGGCTTCCCAGCTTTCCCCTCCCTCCCCCGCCACCCTGGACAGAACCTGCCACTTACTGCTGATGGGATTTCACCCAATCTTCCTTGGGGGAGTGAGGAGTGAGGAAGTGTGCTGCACCCAGAACACAATTGTCTGTTCAGGCATTCAGTCCATCTCTTCCCGAGGCTCCCTACCTCATGAATTACTATGACTATGATCCTCCTCCTCACCTCTAGACCAGCCTTCCTTCTGGCTAATAAGAATTGCCTGGTGAATCACGGAAAGGCAGAACAGAATGGGGCTGAAGATCACAGAACACCGAATGTAGGAACGGGTCCTTAGCATGCAGGATGGCAGCACTGGATGGAACTCCAAAGGGCATCTGGTATAATCTTATTTTACAAGGAAGGAAACTTGACACCAAAGGAGGAGGCAACAGATTTGACTAATTGAGATAATACAGTAAAGACAGAACTGAGATTACAGCCCAGGGCCCCTACATCCCAAGTCACATTTCTTTTTGATAATGCCAAACTACTTCCTTTCCATCCCTTCCCCTGGATGAGTCAGTCAATCAACAAGCATTTATTAGGTGCCTATTGTATGCCAGGTAATGTGCTAGGCACTGGGGATATAAAAGTGTAATGGCCACTGCTCTCAAGGAGCTCCTGTTCTCCTGAGGGTGCAATATAACAGATAAGAAATATAGACTATAGGCACAATAAATATCCTGTGACTTGGAAATCCCATATACCCTTTTGCCCAGGAAGCATCCAGCCCCTCCACGGAGAGGCTATTTTTGTGAAGAAAGGCAAAATTGGAGCATGGGACTAAGGGTTGAAAGCTGTGGGCGGGTCATAGCAGCCCCTTCTAATAGAAACAAGGACCACTCACCAAACAATACATAAGAATACCCATGGGCCGCATAGTGACTCAGTCTGTAAATGTAACATTATCTGTTTTATTATATTTTTATTTATTTTGTTAAATATTTCCCTATTATGTTTTGATCTGTTTGGCCACACTCAGGAGTATTGGGGGTGGGGGGCACAAGTGCCATTCCTCACGAGTTTGACACCTCTGCTGTAGGCCATTGACACCGACCTCAGGTGAACTAGCATTTCTGAAATGAAGGCTCTGGGAACATCAGAGATCCTGGGAAAGTGAGTAAATCACGGTCCAATTAGCAGAGTGATGTTCAAGGCTATCTGGATGATGACACGTGACGCTGTTCTCACCCAAGATACCAGAACAGCCTGGCTGCTGAGTAGAGTTAGGGAAAACACAATTGGGAGAGACAGGCAATGTTGCAGCAATTAGATTAAAAGTGGATCCAACCCTTCCCAGTCTTTCCATTACACATGTTTAGTTACAGACCCTCTTGAGGGGAATGAATGAAGGGAGCCTTGGTTATGTGTCTCTGAGACAACAATCAGTGCCTCCAGCCCACGGGGCTTCCTGACCAGTATTCCTGGCGCTTTCTCACAGGACTTGTGGAGGGGGAGCCCCATCCCACAGGTACCCCCATTAGTAACTCTCTTTGGAACAGTCTGGGCAGGAGGAAGAGGTAGCCCGTGGAAGCCAAGAGACTTAGATACCATCCTGTCTTCAGCTCTGCAGCTAATTCCTATGTGACTTGGGGCCAATCACTTCATCCTTCTAACTCTTAAGCAGTTTTGTTCCTCCTCTGTATAACAGAAATCTCTGCTCAGCTTCTCTCGTGGGACTATTGTGGATCAAATGAGATAATGAATGAGATTGTGGATATGAAAGTGGGATAAAGTTAAGAGCTATATAAATACAAGCTATCATTATGTTAACCCTCCCCCCCCCTTATTATATAACAGGACATATGCCTCTTGTCCAGTTGATGAGATGCATTAAGATGGGCAGGCCATTGAGTTAATCTGTCAGTACATATGTCTTGGACAGGCTCTGGATAAGGAGCTAATCCCAGAACTGACTACAAGAAGGAAAACAGGTCGAATGGTATGTAGGAAAATTGTACAACATTTTCAGTGATCCTGAAGTATGCCCTCTCTCAGAAGCCTGTCATTTTCACACTCACCTTCTCCCGGGGATGCTAAATGACTGCAAATGACGGCGAACCACAGTCTCTAAAGAATCAAAATTTGGGGTGACCGCAAGGACATTGGAGGGCTACCTGGTAGACTTACGTGAGCTGTCCCCATTACCAGTGATGACTTGCAGTGATGGAGAAAAGATATAACTAGGACATTTATGACCAGAAAAGTAGCTAGTTCAGTGATGGAGAGAATGTGAGGAATAATAGATTCATAGTCCAGGGCTACATTGGTACTCAGGAAATATTTAAAACACACACACACACACACACACACACACACACACACACACAGCTCTTAGTTTATTGGACAGATCCTCTCTGAAGAAGTTACAGAACACAAGGTCACAGAATAAAAGGTAGGCCTATATTCACAGAGGGACTCTCCTTGCCAGTGAAGCCTTCCCTGATCTTACAATACAGAAATGATCCTTGCCTCCTGTGCACATCCCCTCATTCTCCCCATGGATCTACATACCCCAACATACTCCTCATGTTTTATTTTGGTTTAGATCTTGTGTGTGTATGTATGTGAGGGCTTATTTAGTGTTGTTGCTCAGTCATTTCAGTCATGCCTGACTCTTCATGACCCCATTTGGGGTTTTCTTGGCAAAGATACTAGAGTGGTTTGCCATTTCCTTCTCCAGTTCATTTGGCAAATTAGGAAACTGAGGCAAACAGGGTTAAGTGACTTGCTCAGGGTCACATGGCTAGGAGGTGTCTTAAGCTAGATTTGAACCTGCTAAGATGAATCTTTCTGACTCCAGGCCCGGCACTTTATTCCCTGTGCCACCTACATGCCCCTTAATTAGTGCACTTAGTTGTCTTGAAGCTCGTTGAATAGAATCCTTATTGTAATATGTTAAGGTCCATGTTTTTTTTTTAAGGCTAGGCAATGGGATTAAGTGACTTGCCCAGGGTCACACAGCTAGTAAAATTTTGTTTTGTTTTGTTTTAGGCAATGGGTTAAGTGACTTGCCCAGGGTCACACAGCTAGTAAGCGTTATGTGTCTGAGGCCGGATTTGAACTCAGGTCTTCCTGAATCTAGGACCGGTGCTCTATCCACTGCACCACCTAGCTGCCCCAAGGTCCGTGTTAAGAATGATGAGTGACCTAGTAACCTTGTTCTATAAAAATCAATTGAAGGAAGTAGAGATGTTTAGCCTAAAGAAATTATTCAAAGGGGTATTTCACAGGATTTGGAGCTGGAAGAGACCCTAAAAACCACATACTCCAACGCTTAATTTTACAAATGGAGAAACTGAGGCCCAGAAATGCAAAATACTTTCTCCAAGGTCTTGCTAAAGGTACCAAGTATTTGAGTCAAGATTTAAATTTAGATCCTCTGCTTTCAAATACAGTGCTACTTTTGTATGGAAGAGGGCTTGTCTGTTTTGTTGAGAGAGGGAATAATCAACTAGCTTGGCTCCCCGTCATTTACAAAAAGTCCAGAAGAAATTTTCCACAACAATTAAACTTCCTGAATCTGTGACTCTGAGCTGAGAGTCCTCATTTTTTTTTTCTCCAAATAGTTTTACAATGCAGCACAGAGGCCAGACATGGAACCTTTCAGTTCAAAGGAGGACTTGTTTTGGGTGTGTTGTGTTTTAATTGAGAAATAACACAAACAGAATGTTGCTGTGAACCCTGTTTGATTTGTACTTAGAATATGTCTGCCACTTTGTGATCTCAGGCCCGAATTTCCCCTCTATAAAATGAGAGTCAGATCAGAAGATCTCTAGCAACCCTGCTAGTGCTCCAAAATTCTAAAATCCAATGTTCACTTATCATTTCTCCAATTAAACTGACCTTTGTCGGTCAAGACAACATCTGTCAATGACTGTCCCCTGTGTCAGGGTCATCCATGATCTCTGATTGCAAGAGTCCCAGGACTTCTGACACAGATTCCCTGAGAGAATAGGGAAGGACTCAAAAAGTTTTCTCAACAATATAGTCATTTATAACCTTGTAGCATGAAGTCATCACCTAGTCCTTTGGTGTCCTCTGTGCTTAAGACCTCAGGCAGCTAACTGTACAACCCAATGCATAAGGCTTTTTTGAGGACACCTACAATGGGAATACAGACCCAAAGTGAAAATGACCTATGTAAGCAGATTGCCCCCCAAACTGTCCTACTTCACCCCGGTTTCTCTTACTCTTCTGGTTGACACCTACACCTATATTAGGACTCTCCTTGCTTTATATGTTGTCTACAGACAATACTAGAGTGACAAAAAGATTGTTGCTTTCACTGGCCTATTAGCAACAGATGCTGCCTTCCTGCTCCCACGGCTAAATTGTCCTGACTTCAAAACTGCAATAATACCCTGTTTGGTTGGGAGTTTTTGTTTGTTTGCTTTGTTATAACTATGTGAGGAGACAAATTAATAAGGACAAAATAAGTACAGAATTTATAGCCAGCGTTGATTATCCTGAGATTGACAGTAGGGTCATGGCAATGATGTAGCATCCAATAAATGTTCATTAAGTATGTACCAGTGGCATCTTGTCTTTGAGCATTTTTACCACTGGTTTCAGTAGGTGCTGGGCTAGGATTCACTGTGACTCTTTCCTTCTCTTCCAAAGCACCAGGAAGAGATTCCCTGAATGCCCTCCCCAGAGGTTTCATGCGGTCCAGGGACTTATTCTTTGCCTTTAGGCCTCAGATAGTGGTTCTTAAAGGCATCTAGGTGGCACAGTGGAAGAGCACTGGACTTAGAATCAGAAAGACTCATCTTTATGAGTTCAAATCTATCCTCAGACAGTAGCTTTGTGACTCTGGGCAAGTCACTTAAATCTGTTTGCCTCAGTTCCTCATCTGAGCTAGAGAAGGAAATGGTAAATCACTCCAGTTTTTTTGCCAAGAAAACCCCAAAATAAAGTAAAAAAGAGCTGGACACAACCGAAACAACCCAACAACAAAGTGGGTCTTAGAGGGATAAGACATATTCTGCTTCTTTTTTCCATTTTCTTTTGGTTACGATTTGAAGTAACTTGGTGTCTAGAAGAGAACTTGGTGTTTAATCTATAGTTAAGGACTAGGGAAGACAGGAGTAGTTAGAATTGGGCTTGAAGTTGGAGTTGGTAAGTGGTCAGTGCCAATTAAATTTTGTAAGCTAGCTACTATTTGATGGAAAGGAGGTGAGGAGATGCAGCATAGCGTATACACACACACACACACACATACACATATACATACATATGTATACATACATGTATATATGTATGTGTGTGTGTATATATATATATATATACATATATATATATATACATATATATATATATATATTTACTTACTTTTTGTATGCCTAGTGTACCAGGTCTTGCACATAGTAGGTGCTTAATAAATTCTTGTTGAATTGAATTGTGGGGTTGATACACAAGTCACACAAAAGCAGTTGGAGAACAGGGAGGTCGTCATGGCTGGACTGGATATAGAAAGCTTCATGGAAGTGGAAGTGGACCTTATAAGATGAGCCATTTGGGTTGACAGAGAGGAAAAGATACGAATCAATAATACTTAGTTGATGAATGAATTGAAAAGGATTTACTAAGCACTTTCTTTGTGCTAAGCTTTGAGGAAACAGTCCTTGCTATGATGTGCTTATACTTTAATTGGATGAGAAAATACATGCAAAAGGGCTCAGCTAAAGGGCAGATGGAAAGCCCCAGATATCCCAAGGGCTTAATTGCTCCTAGATGGGAAGACCCAAGGGTCTTTGGGTTGCACAAACAGGTCAGATAACAGCGCTCAGGGACCTAGAGGCCATAGCATCAAGGTAGATAGTAAGGTTTGGAAGACTTTAGGATGTACTTTCAGGATAGATAGTAAGGACTGGTGGTCCTCCATTTCCCCAGAATGCTGGTAGTTGGTGACACCCAACCCATCCAAGTGATACAAACAGCCATGTTGCCCTTTTCTCTCCCAGCCAGCTTAGATGGAATCTGAACAGCCCAGAGTTTGCTGGGAAAGGGAAGGTGTGGAGATAAGAATGGCATAGTACCTTGGTTGGTTGATGGTTGTCTTTTGATCTCAAAGAGGACCAAAATGACATCACTATGTTAGAGTCAAGTTACAGCGTGTCCAACTGTAGCTGATCAAACCAATATTAGCTCAGAATGCTCTACCACAGGTCAGGCACAAATAATTCATGTAAACATTTGGGGTGGATTCTCTAAATTTGCACATCTTGCATTTCTTTTGAGCTACTTCAATTCTGTTTTGCTCGTAGAGCACAGAACCTTCTTTGACGAGGACATGCCATATTGGATGGCCCTTTACCAGTATCTCCCATGTCATGCAATCAATTCCAAAAAATTAATATTTTAGAGTTGGATGATATGCAATAGGAACCTGAAGAAAAAGCAGGGTAAAGGGAGTATGTCTTCTGTCACATTGATTGATGCTCAAACTCCCACCCCTTCCACTGGGGTCCTTCACCTCACCCTTTGATGGAATGTGCTTGGTAACAACAAGGCTCTGTGATTAAAACGTAGCCATAAAGTCTCATCAGCCCATCTTGCTTCTTACTCTGGTGGCCAATGTTGGCTTGGGACTGTATATAGATTCTGTGGCCTCCTTATCCCCGAATCTTAGAGATCTGGACAGAAGTCCTATGCTTATCACTTAGAATTATGCAAAGATAAAGGAGACTGCCTCTGTCCTTAAGATGCTCATGGTCCAATGATAGTTGCTAGCATTTATATAGTGCTTTATAGTGTATGACCCTTTCCTATGTTATCTCATTTGATCTTTACAACAACCCTGTGAGGTAGATGCTGATGATCCCCATTTTACAGATAAGAAAACTGAGGCTAAGGTTCAGTGACTTGCTCAAGGTTACGCAGCTAGTAAACATCTGAAGTAGAAACCCAATTCTCTTGAATCTAGGTCCAACATTTGATCAACTGTGCACCACGTCTCATAAGTGTTTAGGAGAAAGTACAAAATACTCCAGAAGGGAGAGAGATCACCTATAGCTTGGGAGAAAGGGAAGGGGAAGGATTCAGGTGGCATCTGGAACAAGCCTTAAAGGTTGGGAGAAAGTAGACAGGTAGCTCTGGAGCAGGGATTGCAGGCTTAGAAAATGTTGGGAGCAAAGGCTTCAAGGTAGAGACGTAGTGAGATAGCAAGCAGTGAAATTTGGCCAGAGTATAAGGTACCCAGAATGGAAGAGTGAGGAGGGAAGCCTAGGAAGAGTGGATTGAGACCAGCTGTTGCACCACCTTTATGGAATGAGTCTGAGGTGTTTAGACTTTATTCCATAGCAGTGAGGAAGAATAGAAGGGGGGAGTGGGTTGGCATTAATATGCAGCAGTGTTACATTGGAGGCGAAATCTAGAAATGTGTGATATCCATATCTGACAGGCAGAGGGACCATAGTTCTAGCAGAATTAGAGGTATCTGGGTGATACAGAGGATAGAGCACCAGACCTGAAGTAAGAAGGACCCAAATTCAAATCCGTCCTCAGATATTGCTGACTCCATGACTTGGAAAAGTCACTTAGCCTCTGTTTGCCTCAACTTCCTGTAAAATGGGAATATAATAGCAACCTACCTCCCAGGATGGTTGTGAGGATAAGATGAGATTTTATTTGTATAGCACTTTGCAAATCTTAAAGTGCTGTATAAATGGTAGCTATTATCATTAGTTAGGTGGTGTAGCGAATAGAGTACCAGGCCTGGAGTCTAGAAGACTCATCTTCCTGAGTTTAAATCTAGCCTCAGACACTTACTAGCTGTGTGACCCTGGGCAGTCACTTAACCATGTTTGCCCCAGTTTCCTCATCTGTAAAATGAGCTGGAAAAGGAAATGACAAACCACTCCAGTATCTCTGCCAAGAAAACCCCAAATGGGGTCACAAATGGGTGACATGACTGAAACAACAGGACAACAACAACAACAAAAATTATCATTAGTTATTTTTCTAGGCAGAGAAAGAAAAGGAAAGGGAGGGATGGAGGGAGAGAGACAGACAAACAGAGAATGAATGAATGAATGAATGAATGAATGAATGAATGAATGAGCCAGAGACCCTGAGGTTGGGCTCTTAGCTATACCTGCTTACTCTGTCCTTCTTCTTCATGACTCAGCCAGGACCAATGCTGCCAAGCAACCGCCCTCCTCCTTGGGTCCCTAGAGGAAAGTAAGAGTCTATTCTTAATGTTTTCCTAATTGGGCAGCTTATCAATAAATCCAGGAAGCCATCTTCCCCACTCTTCTCTACCCTTTTATGGCCAGGGCCCAGCAAGGCAGTTACTTCTGTAGAGAATGAAGCATTTTCTCAAACTTAGCATAAAGAAAAGTCAGTGTTCTTGCCTTTCATCCTGCTTGCCCAAAGAGGAATGTCTAGAAGGGTCGTCCTGTGACCTCAGGCCATTCCCTTTCCCTCTCTGAGCCTCAGCTTCCACATCTTCCAAATAAGGGGGTTGTATTCTTTAATGAGCCTTCAAGCTCTAACATCCTTTCATTCTGGGAGTCAGGCTCACCTTTCACAAGCCAAGAGCACAATTTTTAAAAGCTCACATTTCTGTAGCACTTCATAGTTTACAAATTGCTTTCTTCGCGGCATCATTACATTCTTTTTTTTTTTTTTGGAGGCAATCAGAGTTAAGTGACTTGCCCAGGGTCACATAATTAGTAAATGTCTGAGGTCAGATTTGGATTCAGGTTCTCCTGACTCCAGGGCCAGTGCTCCATCCACTGCATCACCTGACTGCCCCAACATCATTATATTCTAATTCTGGCATTATTGCTCACAAAGGGAAAGTGACTTGTCCAATGTCACCTAACTGGTAAGTGTTAGGGCTACGGCTTGTATCTCATAGCTCAGAGTAAGGAACCTGCAGCCTTGAGTCTACATGTGGCCATCTAGGTCCTCAGGAGCAGCCTTCTGACTGAGTCCAAATTTTACAGAACAAATCCTTTTATCAAAGGGGTTTGTTCTATGAAGTTGAGATTCAGGCAAAAGGCCACACTTGAGGACCTGTGGCCTGTTCCTCACCCCTGTCATAGCCCATCTGATTCCAGAAGTGGAAAGTCAAATTCACTTTCCACTGCAACATCTACTTTATTGCTAAAATTGGGAAAGTATGTTGTATAAAGGCCTAAACAAGGAAGCTATTATAGTAGAGGGGAAGCTAGGTGGTACAATGGATAGTGTGCCAGGCCTGGAGTCGGGAAGTCTCTTCTTCCTGAGTTCAAATCCAGTCCCAGATATTTGATTCTCATGTTAGAGTTTTCAAGGTAGTCAAAGTAAGCATTCATTGAGTGGATAGAGTATTCAGTGGTTTCAATGAAAACATCTTTCCCAAAGAGGAATGGGTTCCCTTGGGTGGGGGAGAGATAATAGGGGGCTCCCTCTCATTAGAATTCTTCTGGTAAAGGCTGAACCACTCCTTTGACAGGGTGTGTCATAAAGGGAATTTTGTGCAGGTACGGGTTGGATTGAAGGTCCCCTGAGGTCCCTTCCAAAATATTTAGCAACTGGCTCTTCCAGAGGAAAAGATACTCACGATACACTTTTAAGTTTCATTTCCATTATTAACTTTTTCTCTATTACTTTCCTAAGTCTAGACCAGAGGTGTCAAACCTTCTGCCCACTGCCTACACTGGAGCCTAGTAATACTCCCCAGTGTGTCCAGAAGCAGATCCAAATGTAATTGGGAAATATTTAAGGAGATAAATAAAAAATAGTGTTAATATGTGGTTTACTAAGCCAATAAGCAGCTGTAAACTCAAAAGTGTGGCATGAGTACCTTTTCCCTTCAGAGAGCCATACCTCAACTCATCTCCAGAAGTCAAAATTCTACCCTTTTTCAAGGCCCAGTTCAAAATACTTCCTCCTCTATGGTGCTTCATTGATCTGCCCCACCTAGAAGGAATCTCTGGAAGTGTCCAACTAGCTGCCCTTCTCCCACACCTACCTCCAAAAAAACCTCCTAAATGCACGTAATTACAAAAGGTTTAATAAAATCAATAGAACATAGATAATGTTCATTTCTGGTTTTCTAAGTTAATGTACAGCCTGCAGAGATCTGATTCTATTTGTTTGACACCACCATTACCTCATCTGTTCCCATCACACTATGTGATCCTTTTTATCTTCTTCTAACCTGCATTATGTTTATCTGCATGGATCCTATCTTTCCTACTAGATGAAAAGTTCCTTGAGAGGATGTATTTGGTATTATTTATCTTTGTAGTTCCCTCAGGTCCAAGCACAATGCTTGGCAAATGGTAGGCATTTTAAAAATGGGTGATAAGTGAATAAATATCTAATAGTTATAGTAAAAAAAAAAAACAGAGCCTTCAACTTAAAAAAAATTGTGGGCAAATTCCAACTTATTTGTTGTTTGCAACATATACTAATCTCTAAACTTCATTATCTTTATTTGGGAAATGAGGTTGATCGCTAAGATTCCTTCTATCCATAAATCCTATGATTCTTTACATGGATAAGCAAATGATTTGTTATTCTATCAGTATTGAGGAGTCCACAGTATGAAAATTCCTTCCCCCTAGAGAAACCGCATCCTTTCTGTGACTGAGTAGATATATTTTTGGGAGTTGTTTGAGGAACACGGAGGCATGTTTGCCCAGGGCCACACAGCTAGTATCAGAAGCAATACTGGAACCCAGGTCTTTCTGACCCCAACAAAGCCTAGCACTCTATCCACTTCATCAAAGTGTCTCAGTGATCCTAAAACTTCAGACAAATCTGGAAACTTCTCTGAACCCATTCCCTCATCTAGAATCAATCCAGTAGGCATTTAGTAAACACTTACTAAGAAACAAGTAGCATGTGAAGCATCCTAAGCACTGGAGAGACAAAAGAAGACAAAAAACAATCCCTGTCCTCAGGGAGCTTATAGTCAAATGGGGAAGATAACATGCAAACAACTATGTACGTATCAGATATAAATGGGGGGTAATCTCGGAGGGAAAATGAGGATAATACTTACCTCAACAGGCATAGAGAGGATCATCTGAAAGAATACATGTAAAATGCCTTATCAATGACAGTGAGCATTATTATGACTAGAAAGTGAACTCCTTGAGGGCAGGGAGCCTACCCAATTTAATCTCTGTCCTCCCTTCTTCCTCCCATCCTCCCCCCTCACCGTGCATACCACTGGACTCTGTGCCTAGGGGCACAAGCAATACGTGACTTGTCCTGTCTTTACCCAGAAGTCATCTCAGGGCCAAAAGAATTAGGACAGGGAGCCAAATGTCAGCAGGAGTTTGGACGGGACTGAAGCCTCTGGAACCCTGACCTTGAGCTTCTTCTGAAGTCCTCTGCCCTTCTGAGGGTAGACCACTGGTTGTTGACTTTTAAAACCTACACATTTTTGTGTTTGGAGAAGAGATTGACATTTTCTTCCTTATTACTGTGGGTAAGGAGAGTGTGGGGAGGTGGGTTATTTCATGTTTCCTTTCTGAATTCCGCATTTTCTCTCACGACAAGCTTTTGTGTTATATCTCCTGCAGAAATGCTCTGCTTAACCAGGAAAAGCAATAAACATGCCTGGAAATTATAGTCCTTGGAGAGGATTACAAAGAGGATCCCATCAGCATCTCCCTTCATCATAATGAAAGGGGCCATTTGCAATAGTTGAGGAGACAAAGGCTCCCTCTCCCCTGGACAGAAGGAGCAGGCTGAAGGCCAACATTCCCCCAACTCTGTGGTGTTGGCATATGGTCTTAGCATAGGCAGGCTAAAGATGTGGCTTGGCCACAAGAGAAAGGGGCTGGGAGAAGATCCCTGAGAGAGGGAGGGAGGGAGACTAGCTGGGTACTAGACAAATACAAGAGCAGGGTGAGTAGACAGGATGAGCTCCTAGAGAACACACGATAATAGGGTAGTGCCAGGTCTGGTGCTAGATGCACCAGATGAGTTAGAACTGGAGGATCCTGTAACTTTAGAGCTGCATGAGGTCTTAGTCCAACCTGTGGATATTTTAGAGAACAAAGGCCCTGAGATGAGATGGGACATTCTCAAGGTCACACAGTGACCTTAAATTCAAACACAAATCTCCTCGTTCTCTCTTTAGGACTTCTCCCATCATGCCATTCTGATATATCTTGCCTTTTCCCCTCAGATCTGGACATGGGTACCAAAAGGCCAGCAGGGCAGATGGGGAGAAATATCCTGATTGACTGAGGAAAGGAATAAAAGAGGTTTTGCTTATTTCTCATCCAGATCTGGACAATCTAGCACTGGGTACTAGAGGATGGAAACTCTGATTTCAGGGAGTATATAGTCAAATATTCAAGTAACTCTGATGAAGAATGAGATGAGTACAAAGGACAGGTTCTGTTTTAAGAAAGAAGGGATCACTTTTGGAAGGAAGGGGAAGCCATGAGAAAAGAAAGATATTTGAAACCTGAATTAGACCTGGAAGGAAGGGGAGTCAGTCAACGAGTACTTAATATCTTTCATGTATCAATCACTGTACCTAGTTCTGAAGACACAAAGGAAGGCACAATCAGTGAAGGGGTTAAAATGGAACTGTTTCAGGCATGGGGGCTGACTGGAGCGGAGACATGGGGCTGAGAGAAGGTAGAATAAGAATAGGGGTGGCAAGCAGTCTCCTTTGGTTGAAATGTAAAGGGAGTATGTAGTAGGAAGTAAATGTTAACAGACAGGTCTGTGCCAGTTTGTGGAAGATTCCAAATACTAGGCAAGGAAAGTCACTGATCAAGCACCCACAGTGTGCAAGGCCCTCCCTATTGCCCCTTTACTCAAGAAGGCCCCCTTAGCCCTTGCTTCTCAAAGAAAGTATCACGGACCCAAGTATCCCTTATGCTCATAGAAACCATGGCCCAGGAAGTAAGTTGAAGCTGGAATTGGGGTGAGCTGAGTCTCATGACACAGAAAACTGGGAACCTGCTGTACTATGGCCACACACTATGGTGCTAGTACCAGGGAACCCACTCCCTAGGGCTGGCATGGGAACTAAGAGACATTATATGTGAAAGAACAGAACCGTTGGGCACAGGCGAACGTACAAAGATGATGATTTCTAGTTTTCTCACCCAAATTACAGCATCTGCACTTGTTACTACTGAACCTATTAAGTGTAATTATTAGGAAGCCTCCAGGAACATGTAATTAGCATGTGATTACATGGCATTTGTTAAGTAACTTCTGGCATTCCCATGTGGGGGTGAGGCGAGGCACTCTGGGCACCA
Organism: Phascolarctos cinereus; assembly: GCF_003287225.1. Classification (NCBI taxonomy): domain Eukaryota; kingdom Metazoa; phylum Chordata; class Mammalia; order Diprotodontia; family Phascolarctidae; genus Phascolarctos; species Phascolarctos cinereus. Next base: position 130,586,039 of record NW_027555847.1, on the reverse strand, counting down.
GCTAGCTCCTTGTGTCCCAGGCTGAGAAGAGTGGCATAATGATGGGGAAGAAATGTTTCTCCTCGTGTGTTCCCTCCTTTTTCCTTGACTGTGACTTGCAACTTATGGAATGCTGCTCTGACTCAGCCAGGGAAAGAGGCCAGTGGTTGGTAGATTCTAGCCCTGCAAATGGCCAGTTTCAACAGGTTGTCATTTCTAGGAGTAAACAGTCCCCTCCAGGAATTACTCGTTTCATGTTATGAACTTGAAATTTTCCTGGTTTGCTCTGGCTGGGCTGCCAACCTTGCCAAGGATCATAGGATTCAATGCTGGAAAAGATCATGAATTCTTTTACATAAGGGAAGTTTAAACGTTCAGAGTCACACGAAAAGTGATATTAGTGTTATAGCCAGGGTTTAAACAGAAATTTTTAAGCTCAGGATTTATGCTTTATCCATTATACCACACTGGAGAGTCAGGAAATAATGAATCCTCCTTGGTGAGTGGTTTGCAGATGCATACAACAGCCCACGGCCCTAACGATGCCACGGTGCGAATAGGAGCCAAGGTAGCAAAAAGCCAGGCCTGCTGACAGGGTTCCTGGCACTGACCTGCTCGGCCAAGTCAATCCACCTCTAGGCCCTCTCTTTTTCATCCTCACTTATCTAGGAACCCTAGGATATCAAAAGCTTGGAAGAAGACAGAAAACTGCACTAAAATCTGTGGATTTCATGGCCACATCTGGAAAAAGGCTTAGAAATTTGGTGGAGCCATTTCAACTTACTAGAAGGACTGGAATTTCAGAAAGCATCGAAAAACCCAGCTGCACCAATTGATGTGGCACATGTGCATGTACTAGAGAGGGTAGGATGAAAATTTTCATTTCAAAATAAAATTGTAATATCTGCTTGTAATTATTTATATTTAAAGTGCATTTGCACAGATAGGAGAAACTATAATAAGATGATGAAAAAAATTGTAAGAAAATTATTGCAGTCAATTTATGCACCTGCTCCTTCTGAAAGTACCAAAGGCAGCATGTTATGGTAGATGGTAGACAGAGAATACTGGACTTGGAGTCAACATACTTGGTGTCACCCCTTAGCTCTAATACTTACTTGTATCTGTGGCCTTGGGGAAGTCACTTCACTAATCTGACCTTCAATGTCTCTATCTATAAAACAGATAATAATTATTGCTTCGCTTTTGCCTCATAGAGTAATTGAGAAGAAAGTACCTTGTAAATTTTAGTATTTTGATAGAGAAGTGAACTATCATTAATAGAATTGATCTCATTGACAAAAATTGGGCAGAAAAACCAGCCCCACAATGTCAAGGATAGGAGCTTTCTAGTCTGCTGTGTATTTATAGAAGTGATGTGGTGTATTCAATACTAGCTCATTGGATACAGAGCCAGGAGATCTGAGTTCAAAGTCTCCACTCAGCCACTTGCTGAACACATCAAGGTCACATCACTTTTGAGTCACTGTTCTCTCTTTTATAACATGGAGGACTCCTATTCTGACTCCCTCAAAGAGTGGATGGGAAGGAAGGATTTATAAATTATAACACTACATAAATGTGGTACTTCATTATTATTGTGATCCACCTCTAAGGACCCTTTCAGCTCTAAATTTAGTGTTCTGTGATCAGTGATCACAATGGGTTTCAATTATAGAAACCCACCTTGAGTTACAGATATCCAAAATAGACTTCATTATCTTTTTCTCCTTTCATTACAATTCACTCCACTTCCTTATGTCCCTATTTCTGTTGAAGTCACTACCATTCTTCTGGGCTCCCAAATTCATCATCTCTTTGTCATCCTCACTTCCTCATTCTCTCTCCCTCCAGTTATCTAGTGATATGCAACATCTCATCATTTTTTTCTCCACACCATCTAGCACCCCTGAACCCCTCTCTATATATTCACAGCCACCACTTTCATTTACCCCCATCACTTCTTGCCCAGAATATTACAATGGCCTCCTAACTGTTCCTCCTTCTCAAGTCCCTCCCCACTCTGGTCCATGCTTCACAGATGAAAAAGCTATTTTCCTTAAGATAAATCTCACCATGTTATTCCTCTATTTAGAAAACTCCAATGGCTCCCAATTGCCTCTACTATAATATATAAAGGTACAGCAGAAGTAAATAAGCATTTATTAAGTGCTTAGTATGTGCCAGGCACTCTGCTAGGTGCTGGGGATAGAGATACAAAATGAATGCATTCATCCTGATCTCAGGGAGCATACATTTTAAACTTTGTAACCTCACCTCGGAGAGACCCACCCACAGAATGTTAAACCTGGATTAGCCTGCAGAGATCATTCTAGTTCAAGCCCCTCATAGAAATGGGGAAACTGAAATCCAGAGACAGAAAGGACTTACCAAAGGTCACATTTTAAGGTAGCAGTAGAAGAAGGCGGAATTGGATTTTTGCCTAAGCAAGGAGTATGTGTATGTGTGTGTATGTATATGTGTATTATGTATGTGTGCATTGTATGTTATGTATATGCATGTGTGCACACATATACATATATACAGGTGTATATATACATACACACATATACATCTATAGATAGACATCTATATTCTTCTTTTTTGTTTTGGTTAGGCAATGGGGTTAAGTGACTCACACAGCTTGTAAGTGTTATGTGTCTGAGGTCAGATTTGAACTCAGGTCCTCCTGAATCCAGGGCCGGTGCTCTATCTACTGCGCCACCTAGCTGCCCCCATGTATATTCTTATGACCTATGTACGATACACTTTTGGAGCAGGAAGGTCATGGGTTGAGGGTGTCTTCACTTAGGGTCTTTGAGGATTTGAAGTTCCATTTTAGGGGATAGCTTCCTATATTGGGAAGAATGTTGGGTTGAGAAGGTCTTAGGTTAGAGAGAGTTCCTATATTGGAGGCAGTCCTAAATTATAGAGGTCCCAAATTAAAAGGATCTTAGTTCAGGAATATTATGATTTAAGTGGTTAGGGGATGTTTCTAAGTTAGCCAGGCATCTTGGGAGAGCCGAGCCTATTGTAGGGTTCCTGGGATCAATTACTCCAGGTTTGGGTAGGGGGAGTTTCCTTCATTAGAGAGGTCCTAAGTTAGGAGCTATGGATGATAATCATCCTAACTGAAGAGAGGGGTTCCTATGTTAAGGAGAAAACCCCTGAAGGAGAGGGATTCCAGGTTGGGTAGTCCACAGGTTCGGAGATTTCTAAGTTGAAGTGGTGCTGTACTAGGAAATTCTCAGGTCAGTTGATTGGGAGATTCTTGGGATAAGGGATTCCAAGTTGGAGGAAGGTCTTGGTTTGGAGAGGCCCTGGCTTAGGGGAGGGGTCCTGTTAAAGAGAATGTCTGTGTTGGGAGAGAGTTTCTAGTGTTATTGAGGAGGCACTGGGTTTAAGAATTTCCTATGTGGGGGAAGGACAGTGGAGGTGCTGATTAGGATGGGGCCCATGGTTGGGTTGTCCCCAGGTTGGCAGCATCTTGGGTTAATTTGGAGGAGAAGGACATTAGGTTAGGTAGCTCAGGACTGGGGTCTCTGGATTGGAGGAGTTCCAGATAAAGCAGTCAAGTTGGGACAGGGACTCCGGGTGAGGGACATTCCAGGTTGAAGGGGATGGGGTTTCCGGGTTGGAGGCATGCAGGTTGAGTGATTCCGTGAGAGGGACATCCAGGTTCAAACTCTCACGTTGAAGGTTAGGCTAAAAGAGGTCATGGAATGGCACAGTTCCCAGGTGGTGTTATCCATTCACTGAATTCCCTTCATCACCCAGATCCTCCATTCAGAACAGCACCATGATCCCTTGAAGAGAGGGACTGTCTGGATTCTGTGACAACTTGAGGCTGTGGGGGCCCTTCAAGCGCTGAGAAGTTCATTTGTATTCCTTCTGTACCATTTTCCATACAGTCTCAGGCACTAATGGAATCCTAATACTAATTACTGTTTGAGCAAACAGAACACTGGCTGTTCACTTAGCCCTCATTATCCACTGCTCCAGGGATCCAGCAGCCATGAGGAGGAAGGGAGCAGATTCCAGGGTGAAGTATTAGATTTACACTGAAGTTTAAATATGAAGTCTAACAGACATCAAAACAGAAAGATGGTACAGGCTTGTAGGTAAGTCCTAGCTTCCGTGTCTTTGGTCAAACTATTAGACCCTTCCAAGAACAGGTCAGGGCTGGACAGAGTGTAATGGGGAGCCACTTTAATTGAGGGAGCCTCTCTTCTATACTCTCTCTATTTTTTCAGTAACGCATAGTCTCCTTCCACCACCTAGGCAGGAGATAAAGATGAAGGTTCGGGGAGAGGGCCAATGTTAATGGCAAGAATCATTTCTTGCCTAGAAAGGGAAAGGCTTTTATTAGATTTTAACTTCTAGGGTTAGTAGTTAGAAAGACCACCATATTGAGAGGTAAGAGATGAGGAAACTGAGGCAAAAGGACTTCTCCAGGATCAAATGGAGCCATTGTGAGCATCCAAGTTTCTTGATTTCTAGTCCTCAGCCCTTTTCCTCATAGCCCCTGCCTTCCTCAACGAGCCTGTAATTGTTCACTTTACTAAATGGCTCACCAAAGGATTAGACACATGGGTGCTCCACAGTTTAAGGAAGTCTGAAACACACAAATCTAACTTGCACAACACTTACACAGGAAACTCATACAGTACTCATACAATGAACTTATACTGCCATGCAGCACATAAAGAGTAGAGGAGAAAAGGGAAGCCTTGAAAGTGGAAGCCACTTGCCCAAGTTAAACAAGAAGTTAAGGATTGGGACCAGAACTCAAGTCTCCCATGTTCTTTCTTATTGTGACTGCATTTCAATATGAGATGGCTTATCAGACTTTTGCTTAAATAGTAGAGTATGGTAGGTAGCACCTTGGAGTCAGTCTACATGGATTCTAGACCTATCTCTATCCCTGCTTGTAACTATGGGGAATGCATCTAAAGTTGATTACAATAGTAATTGTGAATGGCAATGATTTGGAAGATCATAGGTTTGGAACTGAATGGGACCTTAGAAGTTTTCTAATCCAACCTCCTAATTTTACAAATGAAGAAACTGAGTCCCAGAGAGCAAATAAGTTGCCCATCACCTCTTTAGTAAGTGGTAAATGGCCTCTGATCCCAAATCTAGAATTTTTTTCCACAGTAACACATTAGAAAACGCTTCTAAAATTTAAGACATTTAAAAAAATAATTTAATTGATATCTATTGTTTTATATGACCTACATTTCCCACTCTACCCCTTTCTTGTCCTCTTCCAAAGAATTATCCCTTATTGAAAAATAAGCAAGACAGTAAGAAAAAAAAATATCATCACATTCCAAGGTATCAAAAAATCTGATGTTATATGCAATGTTCTGTACTCCACATTGAAATAGGGGATATGTATTCTTATATCTCTTCTTGGTGATCATAATTTCACAGCATTCAGTTTCATTTATTTTGCTGTCTTTACATTGTTGTAGTCACTGTGCAAACTGTTTTCCTGGTTCTGCTTATTCCATTTTTGTATCAGTTCATGTAAACATTTCCATGTGTTCGCCATCTCTCATAGCACAGTATCATTCCATTACATTCATTTGTTTAGCCATTTCCTAGTTGATGGGCCTCTGCTTTGTTTCCAATTCTTTGTTAGCACAAAAGGTGCTGCTATAAATATATTGGTGTACCTAGAGCCCGTCTTTTTATCACTTACTGCCTTGGAATGTGTGCCAGACAATGAAATCTCTGAATCAAAGTTAGTCACTATTTTCACATAATTCCAAAACGCTACATTCATAATATATTAGTGTATTCAACATTTCACAATGCCTATAAGAGGTCTGGACTAGACTTCCACTCAACATTATTTCCATCTTCAATCAATTTTGCCAAATTGCTGAATGTGAGGTGACACCTAAAGGTTATTTTGATTTTGATTATTAATGATTTGGAGAATTTTTTCATATGCTTGTTAATAGTTCACAATTCTTATTTTGAGAACCACTTGTATATATAAGCTGATCAATTATATTTATTGGAGAATTCCTTTTAGTTATATATTTCTATTAGTTGTCCATATATCTTGGCTATCCAATGCTTATCCAAGATATTTGATACAAAGGTTTTCCCCTTTCAAGCCCCTCCCTTCTCATATAAGTTGTATTAATTTTACCCATGTAAAATTATTTTCATTTTAAAGTAATTGAAATCATATGTTTTATCTTTTGTAATCACATTTATCTCTTGTCTAGTTAAGAATTTATCTCCTATCCATAGTTTGGAAAAGTCTGTGATCTGCTTTTCTTCTAATATTTTTATGGCATAATCTTTCATATTCAGTTCACATGTCCATATTCAGTTTATTGTGGAGTATGGTGTAAGATGTTAGTGTAAACCTAATTTCTGTCAGACTGCTTTCCAGCTTTCCCAGCAATTCTTCTCTAATAGGGAGTTCTTTCCTAGGTAATTTATGTTTTCAGATTTATAAAACACTAAATTCGATTATTTGAGTTCAATTAGTTAGTATTTTTTCTTGTCTGGTCTGTTCCATAGACCTACTTTTCTATTTTTTTTAACAAGTGCTAATTTTTGTTATGATTACTCTTTTATAAAATAATTTGAGGTATGAAAGTGCTATTTCCCCTTCATTCCTATTTTTTGTCTATATTTCTCTTCTCTAGATCTTTTCTTCCTCCAAAAGGCATGCCTGGACTATTTAATAGCCTGCTGGTGGGTCCCCTGCTGCCTCAAGTTTCCCTCCTCCCCTCCCCTATCCATCCTCCATTCAGCCACTAAAGTGATTTTCCTAAACTACAGGTCCAATGAAGTTACCCTTTTACTCAGGAAACTCCACTGACTCCCTATTGCCTCCTGGATCAAATACAAAATGCTCTGTTTGGCATTCAAAGCCCTTCATAACCTGGCCCTCCTCCTACCTTTTCAGTCCTCTGTCTTACTCTCAGACATGTACTCTTTGATCTACTAACACTGACCTCCTGGTTGTTCCATGAACAAGACACTCATCTTTCAGCTCCAGGGATTTTCTCTGACTATCCCCCATTCCTAGAAAATTCCCCCTCCTCTTGTCTGACTACTGACCTACCTGGCTTTCTTTAAATCCAAAATAAAATCCCACCTTATACAGGAAGCCTTCCCCAACCCTTCTTAATCCCAGTGCCTTCCATCTGTTATTTCCTATTTATCCTGTATATAGCTTGCTTTATATATATTTGTTTAAGTGTTGTCTCCCCCGTTAGGTCCCTTGAGGACCAGTCTTTTGCCTCTTTTTGTATCATCAGTACTTGTTAGCACAGTGTCTGGCATATAGTAGGTGCTTAATATATGTTTATTAATTGATTGATCCAAAAGAATATTGTCTAACTGAAAAGTATTCTTTTAGTAGTTTGATTAGTATAGCACTGAAGCTGTAGATGAAGTTAGGTATTATTGCTGTTTTTATTAGATTGGCATGGTCCAGCCATGAATATTGAATATCTGTACAGTTATGTAAGTATTCTTTATTTTTTTAAGGCATGCTTTGTAATTTTTACTATACAAATATTAAAGGAACTTTGGTAGGTTGACCAGACATTTTATAGTTATTATTGTTGTGATGGGACTTCACTTTCTATTTTTGCCCTGTTATTTTGAAACAAAAATGCTATTGATTTGGGGGTGGGAGAGCTACTTTGTAGCCTACAACTTCATTGAAGCTTTTGTCTCAATTAGTTTCTTGGTGGATTCCCTAGAATTTTCTGAGTAAATCCTCATGTCATCATCAAATAGAGATACTTTTATATCCTCTTTGCCTATATTTATGCCCTGAATTTCTTTTTTCTTGTCTTATTTCTGTTGCTACCATTTCTGGAACCATTTCAAATAACTGCCAAGGAAAAGAGTATCTTTGCTTCACAAACTTTCTCATGTTTCCCCCATTAAATATAATGCTAGGTTTTGATTTTAGATGGATACTTTTTGGTCATATAAAAAATCCTTCTGTGCCTATACATTGTAGAGTTTTTAGGCTAAATGAGAAATGTGCTTTTTTGTAGCTGTTCTGTATCTTAATATAATGATGTGGTTTGGGATATTTTAGTTTTTAATATGATCATATTGTTTTCCTTTTGTTGAAACATCCTTGTATCTGTGAAACAAATCCACGCTGAATATACTGAAGGATTTTTGGATAAATCAATTGCAATCTTTTCCTAAGGATTTTATTTAAGATTTTTATCCATTAACGATATTGGTTTATAGTTCTCTTTGTTTTATGCTTAATAGTTTAAGCGTTAAGATTATATCCCACAAAAAGAATTTGGTAGGGTGCCCTCTTTCTTGATTTTGATATTTTGTGTGGTTTAAGTATTCACTTGTCTTTAAAAGGTGGATAAAATTTTCCAGTAAATCTATCTGGACCAAGATTCCACAAACACACAAGGTTCCCCTTTTCTGATATTGGATTATTTAAAATTCCTATTTCATGTTCTGTTCTATGTGTATATGTATATGTATGCATATACACACACACAAATAGATACAAATATATATATTACAAATATGTATAGACATATATAAAATAGATTTTCCTCTATTTGTTTTAAATTCTCAGTTTTGCTGGCATATAAATGATAGTAGGCTCTTACAGTTCTTTTTATTTCTTATGGATTTGTTGTGATTTTGTTTTGTTTATTTTTTAAATTATTGATTTGGTTTTTTGCTTTGTTTAATCAAGTTGGCTAAATGTTAACAATCTTTTTGTCTTTACAAGGAACCAGCTTTTAGTTTTATCAGTTTTAAAGTCATTTTCGTTTCCAATTCATTTCTCCTCTACTTTTCAAGAGTTCGTGTTTTGCTTATTTGGTGTTTATTTGTTGGCTTTCTAATTTTTAATTCAATATATGTCCACTTTTCTATGTTTTAAATTCATGTTTTTAGAGATATATTTTTTTTCCTCTAAGGACTGCATTAGCTACAAACCAGATATTTTTGTATGTTGTCTTCTTATTGTTATTGTCTTTCACATATAAATTCTTTCTATGATTTCTTCTTTGACACACTCATTGTTTAGGATTTCATTAAGTCTCCAGTTAGGTCTCTGTCTTTTGCTTCTGCTTCCTGAATTGATGACTTTTTATTTGATCTAAAAAAGATATACTTAGTATTTGTTTTCCTACATTTGTTTATAATTTCTCAGTGCCTTAATATATGGTCTGTTTTTGTAAAAATGGTACTGAAAAGTAAGCATATTCTTTAGTGGTCTCATTGAGAAAGTGCCACAAATCTTTTAGCTCTAACTCTTCCAACAATTTGTTCAGCCCAATATTTTCCCTCTTGTTTATTATGCTTTTACAAAAATCTGTTTATCTTTGATAAAGGCACACTGAAGTTTCCAAATATTATTGTATTTGGACCTATGTCTTTTTGCAATTCACTTAATTTTTCCTGTATGAAGTTAGATGCATATATTTGGTATATTATTTGTCATGGATATGTAAAAGATTGATATTGGTTCAGTGTCTACTATTACTTAAAACATAATTCCTTATTCGTCTAGGTTGGCATTGTGAATTTTTATCTTTGCTTTGTCTGATAATTTGATTACCACTCCTGCCTTTTTGGATTCACCTGCTGTAGAGTAATTTTTATTCCAGATTCTCATTTTGATCCTATTTATATCTTTGCTTTTTAAGTGTATTTTTTGTGAAGAGCAGATTATGAGGTTTTGTTTTCCTATCAATTCTTCATCTCTCTTTCATTTTATTGGATTGTATATTAATATTTAAAGTTATGAGAGTTAGGCTTGAGTTTTACTACGTTTGTGTCTTCCATTTTGTTTTAATCTTCTTCCTCTTTTCTCCCTATAATTAGTTTTGCTTAAACTGTTTTGATTAACCCAAAATCCCATTTGTCAACCTTTTGTTTACTTTGACAGTTTTACTTGTTACTGATTTTTCTTTTCTACATTCAGAAGTTCTGGGAAGTTTCCTTGAATTATCCTAGCATTGTTGTGTTCAGGTTTTTTATTTGTTATGGTGGAGGGAAGTAGAGACCCGTGATCTTTAAGTCATCTTTGTGACTCTTGTCTTCTGTGTTAGTGGCTTTGTCTTCTGTTGAGATCATGCACACCCTTAACATTGTTGCCTTATGTTTCTCTTCTGGTAGATTTTGTCTACTTGAGTAATTTTGTATTCCAAATTTGTTAAAACTTTCTTTTGCTTCTTTGAAGAAACCTTCCACTGTGCATTCATTTTTGTTTCCAATCTGCTAACTGAAGTGGTTTTTTTTCTGATATATATTCATTCTTAATTTCTCTTTTTATGAGTTTAATTTCTTTTTCAAACCATTCTGCAATGTATTTTTCCATATTTTCGTGAGATTCCACTGGATTCTGTGTTTCATTAGGCATTGGTTCACTTTCTTTCATCTTGTAATATTTGTGAAGAGATTTTAGTAATTTGTTTGAAGTTTTAGTATCTATTTTTTCTTCAATTTTAGGATCTTCTCAGTTGGTTTAGATCTATGTGCTCTGGATTTTTACTGAATTTTCCTCTTTTTGAGATCTTTGCTATTTCAGCCTTTCTTCCCTTATTTACCCCATGGATCACTTTTTGTTTCCTCCTTTGCTGGAGAGTACACACACAGATCTAGAAGGCAAGGCTTTCTTAGCTTCCTCTCAAGGTGAAGGATTATGTTCCACCATTCTTACCTAAATCCTTGCCTTAAGTAGCCTCTCAAGAGTCAGAAGTGGCCTCAATTGGGCTCCGTTGCTCTTTGTACAGCTGAATTCTGGACCCCCCCCCACTCCAGTTCCTTCTTTGAATCTCCTTTCTCTTTCTAACTACTGAATTTTTCCAGAGTAGTAAGGTAGGATAGGATGGTGTTCAGGACAGAGTCTCTGAGACCCCAAGGGTCCCTAACCTAGGAGCTACTCCAGAGAGAAGTAAGCACATGTTGCCCATTGAATCAATGTTTGCTACTTGTTATTTGGTGGGGAGCAGGAAGGGGATGAACTGTACCAGTGAAGTGTCTGCAAAAGAAAAGGGAAGGAGACAGCTAGGTGGTGCAGTGGATAGAGCACTGGCCCTGAAGTCAGGAGGACCTGAGGTCAAATCCGGCCTCAAACCAAACACTTGACACTTACTAACTGTGTGACCCTGGGCAAGTCACTTAACCCCAATTGCCTAAAAGAAAGAAAAGGAAAGAACCTCACTATTGACCCCAGGCATAAGGTCATGGGTTGGTTTGCATTTTGGTTCCAGAGCCTAAAGAGCAGTGGAAGAGAGATGCTGAGTGAGTCTAATTTGGTGTTTTGTTTTTATCATATTTCATTTTCCCCTAATTACATGTTAAAACAATTTTTAACATTTGGTTTTTTTAAAACATTGGTTTTTTAAGCTCCAAATTCTATCGCTCCCTCCCCAAGATGTTAAGCAATCTGATATAGGTTATACATGTGCAATCATGTAAAACATTTTCATATTAGTCATTTTGTACAACAAGACTCAAATAAGAAAGGAAAAGAAGAAGGAAGGAAGGAAGGAAGGAAGAAAGGAAGGAAGGAAGGAAGGAAGGAAGGAAGGAAGGAAGGAAGGAAGGATGGAAGGAAGGAACGAAGGAAGGAACGAAGGAAGGAACGAAGGAAGGAAGGAGGGAGGGAGGGAGGGAGGGAGGGAGAGAGAGAGAGAGAGAGAGAGAGAGAGAGAGAGAGAGAGAGAGAGGAAGAGAAGAGAGAAGAGAGGAAGAGAGGAAGAGAGGAAGAGAGAAAGAGAGAAAGAGAGAAAGAGAGAGAAAGAGAGAAAGAGAGAAAGAGAGAAAGAGAGAAAGAGAGAAAGAGAGAAAGAGAAAGAAGAGAAAAAGAAAGAAAGAAAGAAAGAAAGAAAGAAAGAAAGAAAGAAAGAAAGAAAGAAAGAAAGAAAGAAAGAAAGAAAGAAAGAAAACATTGAGCACACTTCAGTCTATATTCAGTCAATATCTGTTCTTTCTCTGGAGGCAGATAGCATACTTAATCATAAGTCCTTTGGGATTGTCTTAGATTATTGTATTGCTGAAAATAGCTGTCATTCACAGTTCTTCATCATATAATATTGCCATTACTATATACAATGCTCTCCTGGTTCTGATTACTTCACTTTACATCAGTTCATGTAAGTCTTTCCAGGTTTTTCTGGAATTACCCTGCTCATCATTTCTTATAGCACAGAAATATTCCATCACAATCATATATTCAGCCATTCTCCAATTGATTAATTAATAACTATTTAAACTTATTAGGTTTCTCTTTTTTTGTTTTGTGGATTCATCTATTACCATTCTACATCTGGTGAATAATTCTCCATCAGGGTGGGGGGAGTTGAAAGTTAGCGGTGACTGGGAAAAGTGTCTAGTCAGCCATCCTTTTGGTCCCATGACGCAAGAGTCTACAAGGCATTATTAATAACTTTTAATTGAAAACTTGTGAAATAGGTTATTCCTGGGCTAACACAACCCACAGAATAATCATTTTGATTCATGCATAGACATAATGCAGGCCTACCACTTACTGCTGTGCCAAGAGCAGATGGCTTCTTCAGTTAAAAAAGCACAATTTCCCCTACTTCAGAGTAGGCCCTTCAGCCTAAAAGTATGGACTTTCATTCCAGCCTGGTTTATGTCACCCCCTTCCAGTCTTGGGGCATTGAAAGATTCGCAAAATATTAGTGCATGAAAGGGTTTCAGGGACCAGTTTTACTAGAGAGATGTTTGTGGTGTAGCAGATTGCACACTAGATTTAAAATTAGGAAACCTTTATGAAACACCTACTGTGTGCCAGACTCTATGCTAAACTCTGGGGATACAAAAAAAGGCAAAAGATGGTCCTTGCTTTCAAAGAGCTCCATGATTATGTGAGAGACATGGGTTTGAATATAATACTTACCAGAATGATCGTGGTCAAATCACTTAACCTGTCTGGCTGTAAGTTTCCTCCTCTATATATGAGGGGATTGGATTGTGATCTCTGAAGTCCCTTCCTGGTCTCAATCTCAGTCTAGTCCTGCTCCCTGGCCTTTCAAATAAGAAGTTTTGCAAAATGTGGGAAGTTATGTATAGAAACACAGAAACTGAAACCCAGAGTGGGGAAATGAATTTGCTTAAAATCATGAAGTAAGTGGTATCAAGGGTGGGACTAGAATTCAGGTCTCCTGATTCTTGAGCCACATTGGACTGGATGATTTCTATGAAACTTTATAACTCTAATTCCTGTGATCTTGTAACATAGAAAAGAAATCCTTTGGTTGTTGTTGTCCTGAGCCTGTGATTTTATCCTCCCAAGGAACTCCCCGGTAAGGAAACTCCCTCAGTCATGAAGAGCAGCAACTCCTCTGCAAATAAGAGTTGCTTGGAGGCCCTAAGGGGTGCCCTCACAGCCATCATATGTCAGAAGTGTGTCTTAAATCTAATGCTTCTTGACACCAAAACCAGCTCCCCTTCCATTCCCCATAAGGTCTTATCAAGACTTTTCTTACCCAGACTTCTCAGAGCCACCTCATTTTTTTACAGATAAAGTTCATAATCCTTAAGATATCATTCAAGGTTTTCCATAACTGGCATCTCACTATCTTTATAGTTGTATCTCTCACTGTTCTCCCTAACATCCTCCATACTCCAACCAAACTAAACTGTTCTCTATCTTTGTTCCATCTAAATTTACTCGGAATATTCCCTCTGAAGTAGAATGCCATCTCCTATTCTTCAAGGTCCAGCTCAGATATTCTCCATTCAGTTTCCCCATCTGTGAAATGTAACTTTCCTCAAACAACCCCAGGCTAGAAGAGATTAATCTCTCCTCTGCCTTCATGGATATTTGTACCTCTCTTATAGCCCTTATAACATTCTGTTTTTGTTCAACGGTTGTTTTCACTCATGTCCAACTCTCCATGACCCCATTTGGGTTTTCTTAGCAAAGATAAAGGATTGGTTGGCCATTTCCTTCAGCTCATTTTACAGATGAGGAAACTGAAGCAAATAAGATTAAGTGACTTGCCTAGGGTCACACAGCTAGTAAGTATCTGAGGCCAGATTTGAACACATAAAGATGAGTCTTCCTAATTCCAAGCCCATTGCTCTATCCATTGCACTACTTGTCTGCCCATATAACTTTCTTCTCTGTGTTACAGTTATTAATATCCTTGTTTTATCTCCCTTTATTTGATTTCATCTACAAGGTTATCTGGACTATAATCTTCCTAAAGGAGGGATCAATCTTAATTACCTTTGGCTCCTCCAACATGGACTGGCTAGTAGGGAAGATAAGACCTTCATTGGTTCATTCATTCAGGAAACAGATAAGTACTCTGTGCAGAATGCTGTGCTCTCCAAGCTGGGAAGAAATATATAATAAATTAGACAAGCATTCCTGACCTCAAGAAACTCAAAGTCAAGTAAGAGAGATAAGAATGATCACATGTAAATAGAATACATAGTGAATGCACAGCACATGTCTGAATGGATGAATCTGGAATGTTTTCCTGTCCTTTCTTTTTTTTTTTTTTTTAGGCAATTGGGGTTAAGTGACTTGCCTAGGGTCACACAGCTAGTGTCAAGTGTTTGGCCTGAGACAGGATTTGAACTCAGGTCCTCCTGGCTTCAGGGCCAGTGCTCTATTCACTGTGCCACCTAGCTGCCCCTTTCCTGTCCTTTCAAACCTCAATTGAGTTCAATTTAATAAGCATTTATTAAGTGCCTCTGTCTGCCACACATTTTGCTAGGTGCTAGAGATACAAGGATAAACAAAAGGAGTTTATGTTTTACTGGGGGAAAAACAACATATACACAGCTAAATGCAAAATATACACAAAAGAATGCAAAGTAATGGGGAAGGAGAAGGGAGTCGAGGAGGAGGAACTGCTTCCTCCTTCTCTGATCTTAAGATTCTGATTTTTTTCAGATCACTTTTTTGAAGCGGCCTTCCCAGGTCAATCTCATCCTGTTTCATGGGGCTAACAGATAGCATTGCATCCTTCTTTGGGATTAAAGCAAAAGGTTTCCATAGAAGGACAAATGATGTCTCCCCTGCAGGAAGGGAGATAAGGTTTTCCAGACACACCTGTTGCTAAGAAATTCATTCTGTCCTTTGAAAAAAAAATAATAAGAAACCAGGAACCTGACTCCTTTGACAATGTTTGTGGGGGCCCTGGCTACAAGTGAAGGAATCCAGGATGTAGAATGCTAAGAATATAAACTTTCTTCCATCATCCCTCACTGAAGGAAAGGGCCAGACATCTTCAACATCAACAGCCAGAGCTAGGCTGAGCTATCCTGGGAGAACATGAATGTAGCCACCACCCAAGCTGTGAGACCCACAAGGAGTCAGGTATCTCAAGAGGGCCCTGTACAAAGCTTGGCACTGAGATATAAGCCTGTGCTCTTGGGTCCAGGATTTGTTATCTTGGGTGTTCCTGACCCAGACTGTGCCTGTACCTCAGACTGTAAGTGCTAATTCAGCCAAACAAATATTCCTTAAGTTCTTACAATGTGCAAGGCACCATTCCTAGGTGCAAGACACAGGCCTGGACCTCAGGTACCTTACAGTCCAGTAGGACTATGAAACATATGCTTGAATAACTATAATGCATTTTAGAATGTGATATCCAAGTGTATTTGGAAAGGCAAACAAAAAGGAATTAGAAATCTAAATAAGGACATGTCCCTTCCAACCGGGGTGGGGGTAGGGAGAGAAGGTGAGTAAAGACAGGCTTCATGGACCTAGCACCTGATCTGGGTCCTGAGGAAAGCAAAGATTTTTCAATAGGCAGAGATGGGTCAGGGGAACCCACACCTGGCCTGATCAAAGGGGAGATGAAAAGAAGAAATGGGAATTAGTCCACTTTGGTTGAAATGCCTAAAAGGGAGGTACTATTTTAAAAAGGTCAATAGGAGATGGATTATAGAAGACCTTTAGTCACAAGTTCCTTTATCTTGTTGACAGTAGAAAGCTATTGAAAGTTTCTAACCCAAGGGATGAGCAAATCAGATGGTGGTGAATTAGAAAGCTTAATTTGACAGCATGCAGGTGGGATTAAATGGGGAGAGACTGGGAGGCCTGGAGACCAGAAAGCAGATTCTGACAACAGACTTAGCTAGATGTGATCAGAGTCCGAGCTGGGCTGGCAGCAGTGGGAGTGGAAACAAAGTCTGAATTAGCCAGAATTTCTGGGGAAAGCTTTCTAGAAGAGGGAAGGCTTGGGTTGGATCTTGAAGGATAATGAAAATCTAGGTAGGTTGAGGAAAGGAAAAGGGAAAGTATTCCTAATGTGGCAGCATTAAGACCAAAAATCCAGAATCAGGAATAGTAAGTAGCTCATTCCTGCCTAGCAAGGGGTTTGGCCTATCTAGAGCAGTGGAGATGGGTGTAGGGAGGATGGGAGATGTGATTGTAAAGAGAGCAGATAACTCAGAGGCAGTTGTGATTAAGAAATGCGTGTGCTTCCTATCAAAACCTGGTTGTTGTTCTTTTCATACTAAACATCCTCATCCTGGCTGACAGAGAGCACAGGGGTTGAATAAACTGCATTCTACTCCCACCCTTTTTCTGCTACAGACACCTGATGCAACCTCAATGAGATTCAATTTCCTCATCTGTGAAAATTCCTACTTAGATGCTCTCTTCTCAGTACTCTTATGGATTCAGGACAGTGTGCCATAGTGTAGAAAGCACAGGATTTGACATCGGATGATCCAGGTTCAATTCCTGGTTCTGCCACTTAATAAATGCTTGTTGATTACCTGCTGTCAACAGCTGCAAACTGGTTTCAATCCTTGCCAATTTCTTCATTTTTGTCACTGCTTTAATTGAGCCGTTTATTATTGCTCTAGGGAGAGCTGATGCATCCACCTGAACCCAATCTCAAGAGATTCCATTGATCAATAGCCACTAGGCCATACCAGATGAAATTATCTTAGACTGGGAGTCAAGAGATCTGGGTTCTGGTCCTGGTACCACCATATCATCCAGCTTTGTGACTTCTGTTTTCTGAGTTTCAGAGATGGCAGAATATGGATTATTATCCCCATTTAACAAAGGAAGAAATTGAGGCATAGAGGTTGAGGGTGACTTTACCATGGCCAGTCAGAGAGTTATTGGCAAACTGGTGCTGGGATCAGAAACCAAGTCTTTTGACTCCAATCTAGGATTCCTTAAGCTGAGTCCCTGGGCTGCTAAGGACTGTGTTGGAAATCTAGTGGGATTTTTACTGCCTGCCTCTTTCCTTTCTTTCTCTCTGTTGTAATCTTTACTAGGTACCTTAATTAGAACCAGGAGCGAGAGCCAATATGATGTATTGGGTAGGAGTCAGAAGAATATGGGTTCAAATCCTACTTCAGATACTTACTGTCTGTGTGACCTTGGGCAAGTCAATTAACCTCTCTGGGCCTCAATTTCTTACATCTGTAAAATGATATAGTTGTACTAGGTGGTTTATCAAGTCCCTCCCAGCTCTATATCAGTGAGCCTATGGAACCACCCCATTTGGAAGGGGTGGAAAGAGGTTGCCAACCAGTCCCTACCATAATAGGTTTTGTTGATTAACCCTTTGAACAGTGGATGATAGAAGCTTTCATGCAATATTGTCAATGTAGCCCTGAAGATTATAATTTCTTCCATAAGGCAACAGGATTTGACATCAAATGATCCAGGTTCAAATCCTGGCTCTACCACTTACTGTTGTGACCTTAGGCCAGTCACTTCTTCTCTGACCCTCAATTTCAGTAGATAGAACATCCAGCCTGAAGTCAGGAAGACCTATCTTCCTGAGTTCAAATCTGACCTCAGACCCTTTCTAGCTGTGACCCTAGGCAAGTCACTTTACCTTGTTTGCCTCAGTTTCCTTATCTGTAAAATGAGCCGGAGAAGGAAATGGAAAACTATTCTAGTACCTTTGCCAAGAAAAACCTAAATAGGTCACAAAGAGTTGGAAATGATTCAACAATAACAACATTGAGCCAAATAAACCATAATGTGGTAGAGAAAGAGATTCAACAATGGAATGTAGGTAGGTAGTGAGTTCTCCATCACTGGAAGACTACAGACAAAGGCTGGAAGACTATTTGTCCAGGGTACTATGGAAAGGACTCATGTTTTCTGATAGGAAATGGTCAAGGTGATGACAAAAGCCCCATTCAGCTCTGAAATTCAGTGATTCTAGAAGTTAGGCAACCTGGCTTCAGGTCCTTCCTCTGCCACTAACTCAAGGTGTGTCCTTGTATAAGTCACTTCCTTTTTCTGGTTCTCATATTCCTTCTCTAAGGAAGCTGTGCTATGGGCTCTCACAGTCACATCTAATTTGGGTAGTCTATGTTTCTATGAATCTCCAAGTGGCAGGATGTGATAGAATGGAGTCAGGAAAGGCTTGCCTTGAAAATTAGGTACTAGCTGCCTAACCTCTGAAAGACTGCTAATCCCCTGCCTTAATGTAGGGAGAGGAGTGGGAATAGCCAGATAGGAGTCTATCCCACTCATTTCTTTCCAGGGTTTGCCTTGTCCTCCTTGGACTGGGAGGTCAAGGTGACTAGGAATAATGGAAACAGACCTATAAGGGTGCGGAGAACTCAGAGGTCATCTCTAACCCATCATCTAACCCATACCTAGAGCATGACTCCCTTCCATAGCATCTTTACAAGTGGTCAGCCAGCTGCTAATTAATAATATCTAGGGATGGGGAACTCCCATCCTAAAGCAACCTATTCTGTCTTTGAATAGCTCTTATTATTAGGCATCTCTTCATTATATTGAGCCTAAGTCTGACTCTGGAAATTTCCCTCCTTGGTCCCACTCTAGTTTTCTCCTCCTAGACCAAGTACAATCTAATCTCCATTTCATATGATGGCCCCCTCAGATATTTTAGGACAGTGATGATGCACAGCCCCCTGTTTTATCTTCTTCAACATCTTCTCTCTTCTCTAAGCATCCCTAATTCCTTCCAACTGATCTTCTTATTCTACTCTGTTTTATTTGTTTTGTCCTGTTTCATTCCCTATGTATATTCACTATTACATGCCCACCCCTTCAGGGAGCACAATGGTGGACACAAAGAAGTCTGCAATGAAATTCCCTGCACCGAAGAAGCTCTCAGTGTGTCTCCCATGGGAGATAGCATACATTCTCATAAGCCAGACACTTAAAGATCAATGCCAGGGAGTCTGTGCTAAGGGTTGTTTATAAAGGAGATTCTGGCTAAGTGAGAGGTGACCTCTGAGATCACTTCCAGCTCTGAGATTCCAGAATTCTTTGAAGATCTATCTTCCCACATTTCCAAGACTGGCTCTAGCTCAGGACAGAAAGAGTTCTTGGAGATAGAATAATGGATTTGGAATTAGTTGACATAAGTTCTGCCACTTACTATCTGTGTGGGTGAGTCACTTAACCTCGGGGGCTCAGTTTCCTGATCTTTAAAATGAGGGGATTGGACAAGATAACTTCTGATATCCTTTCCAGCTATAAACCTATGAGCCCATGAGCTTGTGAGTCAAAGATGATCCCTAGAGTTTGGGCTTAGGTAACAGGGAGATGGTGATCCCATCAACCAAAAAGAATCCAGAGGAAAGGGAAGATTTGGATGAGAAGATAAGTTCCATTTTGGACATGCTGCATGGAGTGAATGATCTTTTAAAAAACATTTTTTCCAATACCATGTAAAAACCATTTTTAACACTTTTTTTTAAAAATGTTGAATTCCAAACTCTTTCCCTCCCTCCTCTCTCCACTCATTGACAAGACAAATAATTTGGCATAAGTTATACATGAGCAGTCATGCGAAGTATATTTCCATATTAGTCATAGTGTGAAAGAAAACACAGACCCAAGAAAAATAAAGTTAAAAAAAGTATACTTCAATCTGCATTCAGACTCCATCCGTTCTTTCTCTGGAGGTACATAGCATTTTTTATCATAGAAATTGTCTTAGATCATTGTATTGCTGAGAGTAGCTGTCATTCACAGTTGATCATCGTACAGTATTGCCTTTACTATGTACATTGTCCTCCTAGTTCTGCTCACTTCATTTCGCATCAGTTCATCTAAGCTTTTCCAGATTTTTCTGAAAGCATCCTGCTTGTCATATCTTATAGCACAATAGTATTTTCCATAAAATGAATGATCTTTATGAAGGCAGATAAGATTAAGTATTCACATGTTCATCACCTCCCTGATATTAAACAGGAAGTATTAGAAGATCAGAGGCTTTCACTTATTAACTTCTTGAGTATATACAGTTATGGATCAGAGTATGTAAACTTGCTTTTATGCCTTCTCTCTTGGTCATTTCAGTGTTGTTAACCAAGAAAGCACCCTGGAGGAGGATAGATTCTATAGTAGTTTGTCAATGTTACAGTGAGGGCCTCAGATTTCAAATGTGGTTGGAATGAGCACTCAAACTAAAAAAGTGTTAATTATATTTTTATTAAAATTTAAAAGGATATAGGAACATTAGCAATTAAGGGTGTATGGTGAAAATTAGGGTGGGCTTACTGCTAAATGGGATCTTCAGCCTCTCTTGTTTGTCACAGAGAAATGTCCTCAATCTCAGGAGAAGCATCATCCTTCAAAAGGATGAAGCCTTGCCAAGTCAGAAGAGTGATGACCCCTTCCCAGGGATGGCTTTTATCCACAAAACTTCGGGATGCCAAGTTGGTCCAGGAGTCAAAACAGGGTCTATGTGACTTGTGGCAACTTGAGACTACATGTGTCTGGATTCTTTTCCCTTCCTTATTTTATAGTTTTGTTTTTTCACATAATTTTCTACTATGCTATTGCCCTAAGGGTACTTCTTAATCCTAATTCTAGTAAACAACCATGACTTAGTCGGGGTCACAGAAGGGCCTGGCCAAAGCCCACTCCGTTTGGTATAACAGCTTTGACATTCAGAGGTTGTGGTAGCCTGCTGACCAACAGGAGGCGGCATGATATAATGGAAAGATGTTCAGCCAGGGAGTCAGGAGTCCTGATTCTATCACCTACTCGCTGCCTGATCTTGGGCTAGTTCCTCCCCTTCTCTGGACTTTGCTTTCTACATCGGCAAAATAGCCCTTACATTCTATGTTCTAATTCTCCTTGTAGCTCTGACATTCTGGATTGTACTTTCTAAGGACCCTTTCAAGCTGTGACATGCTTTGTTGAATCATTCAATATGCTGAGGGTTTTCACTGTTAAATCGCTCAAGGGGATGGAGTTACAGGGAGAGATAAAAGATCTCAGACCTAGAGTAGAAAGAAAGGAACCCAAAGGGGGAGGCAGAAAGAAAGCTGAAACCCCCTGGAGTACTCAGCAGCCTTGACTCACATTAAGTTCCTGATAGAGTGAAAAGGGAAGTGTCAGAATTAGTTGTATAGACTGTCAGACCAGGAGGGAGCTGGGGAACTATTTTATCCCAACCCCTTCTCCCCAGCAGCCCTTGTGGCCAGCCCCCTATGCAGTTAGCCTGTCCCTTCATTCAGGCTCCAGCTCCAAAGCCACTGGGCTGGACCTGTACTTCCTCCTCTGCAGATGGAAGACACAACAAACAGCTGTAAGTGTTGACCTTGGATGGAGTTTCTGAGACTCACGTCCTCACACATCCGTGTGCCTGCTTTTCAGCTCCTTCCCTTCCCATGCCCCATGCCCAGCTTGATGTCCCTAAGGCTTTGGAAGGCTGGACAGAGGCCTCAGATGAGAAAACCCCTCTCTTCTCAGCCACTAGAATGAGGCTAGGCACATGATAGATGCTACACAAAGATTCAATCCAATACAACACAGCTCAATTAAGTTCGGTAAGATTTTATTAAGTAGATACTATGTGTCATATACTACGCTAGCTGCTGAAGACAAAAAGACTAAACAAGATAGCTCCAGTCCCTGTGGGGCTTATATTCTATATATTTAATCCATATTTAAGATTTAGCCAAACAACTCTATGCTGCGTCATCATGGTCTGGAGGTGACTCCAAGTTGGCAAAGTCCGTGCCAGCAGAGGCCAAGCTTTAGCTGATCTTGCCAAGACAGAAAGGCTTAAAGTATAGTCCCTGCAATGGATCTACTTTGTGTATATCTATTTGTATTGTCCCCAAATTTAGCATACAGTCTTGTGTTACAGTAAGCACTCCATAAATAGGTGCTGAATTGAATTCATTTGAATTGGTGACCATCCTCATTAAATGAATTCCTATATTTAGAAGTGGGATCCGTGGGAAGGGAAGAACATTTAAGAAAATGTGATGCTTATCACACACGTGCATACACAAACCTCCACCACCCAACCTCTAGCAATGCCCAGAAACCATACAGAGCACAAGGTTTGAGAGTTTTAAAAAAAAAAAAAAGTTATACGCTCTTAGGGAGATCTGCTCCTGGCACATTATAGGGACTGAGGTCTGGCTAGAATGGGTGAGGCCTCAGACAAAGGCCTGGGGAGTATGAAGCTGCTAAAGTGAAGGTACCTAGATCAATATATTCAGGTTATAATAGACGGAACGCTAGAATTGGGAGCCGGGAGACCCAGAAACTAGTTAGATCCTAAGTGACCCATTCAAGATTGCATAGAGCCAAGATTGGAAGCCCTGAGCCAGAAGACCTTATTTCAAATCCAGGATTCTTTTCTACCCATTTTACAAAGGAAGAAATTAGGGCCCAGAGAGGAGAAGAGATTTGCATAAAAACACAGAACAGGTCAGCAGAGCTGGGCCTGGAACCCAAGTCTCCTGACGCCCAGTCAAATGTACTTTCAGTTGTGTGATACTATTTCAGCAGATGCTGCCAAAGTGGGGGTGGGGGACAGACTGCAAATGAGATGCCCACATGCCAGCTCAGTATGGGCAGTGTACCCTCTTCTCCACCCCCACCGCTCATCCTAAGAACAGCAGCTCTTGCATTATTGATGAAGTGTTTTTACAAAATCGAAAGTAAGAGCGGGTGTTGTTTTTGGCCCCCAGCCCATATAGAATACACAACATGGTAGGTGATGAATTTGGGAGACATTTTTATGAATCATTTGAAAGAAGTGGGGGGAAGAAGAGGAAGTCTCAGGAACATATGCCTTAGAGTAAATAGCAGGGTTCCCCTGATTGCACCACCAGGCCTTGCAAACCTCATCAATTTAACTTTTAACCCCTCAGCCTGGCTTTGGACACCCCCAAATCACTGGCCCCATGTATCTCTCTAGCCTCCTCCAGCACTGTTTTACATATAAACACAGAATGTCAAATCTGGAAGGAGCTTTCTAGATCATCTACCCAATCACACACACCCCCATCTCTAGTTTACTGATGGGGAAACTGAGACCCAGTGAGGCAGGACCATAACTAGGAATTCTGATACCCTGGGAAAATTCAGTTGAGAGGGGGTACACAGAGGACATCTGTCCAGTCAGATACAATAACACCAGGCAACTTTCAGGAATCAGTTGGAGAGGACAGTAGAAAGTGGCAGATGTGGTGGAAGGGTAGGACCCATTTGGCAAAGGGTAAGACCTAGGAGAGTGGTGAGCCTTTACGGCATCACAGTGCATGGATCCAGCAGACGGCTGCAGTAAGGCATAGAGGAAGCACTGCTCCAACATTGGATTCCTGAGGAAAAGCTCCAATCACCTTGCCCTAATTAGGCTTCTGCAGTGTCCAATACCACCTCAGCAGATGTTTCTAGGGTAGATTCCCAAAGGCTTCATCTCCTCCTACACTGTCTCCACAAGGCAAAGGCAGTTCATCACCACCTCTAATCATAGGCAAATCACCTTCCCTCTCTATTACTCAGTTTCTTTATTTGTGAGATAAGTGAGCTGGAGTAGGTCATTTCTGAGGTCCCTTCAAGATTTAATTTTCTGTGTTTCACTCCTCATAGCATCTCTAAAAGTCAAGGACCATAACCCAAAGCACAGTGGACCCTGACCTCTACTGTCCCACTTTCAGCATTAACTGGATTTCTTCTCTGGCTTTTAGCTCCATTCAAGCAGCGGGGGGATGGGGTGTGTTGGAGCCAGGCTTTAGTTTATGTGTGGGTGTTTCTCTTTCTCTCTCTCTCTCCCTCTCCCCTCTCTTCTCCCTCCCTCCTTCTATTTCTCTGTCTGTCTCTTCTCTCTCAGTCTCTGTCGCTCCTCTCTCTTATTTCTCTTTTTGTTTCTTTGTTTCTCCTCCCTTTCTTTCTGTCTGTCTGTCCATCCCCTCTTTTCTCTCTCTCTCTCTCTCTCTCTCTCTCTCTCTCTCTCTCTCTCTCTCTCTCTCTCTCTCTCTCTCTCTCTCTCTCTCTCTCTCTCCCTCTTTCCTACACAGAACTCTCCCTTTCTGTGTTACCTGAAGAACAACCACCAGGTCTGTGACTCAATATCTCAATCCCAGCCTCTCCTATAAATCCCCACACAAATACAGCAATAGCATCCCTTTCTCCCCATTCTATCCTTGATGCCCAGGAGACTTAGCCTTTAGTCCCAGCAGGAGCATGACTACAGAGGCCCCTTCAGGGATTTGGGAATGGGTCTTAATGGTAATGCCTGTGGCATCCTAGCAAGGACCTTGAGGGCCCTTCCTAATTAATCGGTGGTTATGTTTCTATAATTGCATGATTTTTTTTCTTTAAATCTGAGCAACACAGTCACAATAATATCCTTATAATAGCAAATCCAGGGAGTCCTCTGGAGGCAGTAGAATCAAAGAGTGGAGTTTCTGGCCAGACTTGTTATAAGGTATCTGATTAAAGAGATTTCATAGGATTTAGAGGTAAAAGGAACCTTAGAAATTATTTAATCCAAGCCCTTTTTGCCGATGAGGAAACTGAGGCGCAAAGAAATTAGGTGACTTGGTGAAGGTCACACAATGAGTCAATAGCATAGCCAGAATTCAAACCCAGCTCCTCTAACTCCAAAATCTGGGCAGTTGATGTTACACCATGATTTGAACAGACCAGAACACACCATCTTGAGGCAAAGATTCACAGTAGTCCTTGCTGGAAGGGCAGTTTGTCTCTGGACTAGGGGAGGACTTCACCCAGCCTTCACTCAAAAGGCCTTAGAGAACAGGGGACCTCCTCTATGCTTGGAATGGGATGATGATGCCTAGAGGATAGTGGATGAGTGAATAGGGAGGCCATTTGCAGAGGTAGTCTATATCATTATCACACATTCCTTTTAGAACTTTCAAAGTATTTTCTATCCATTACCTGACTTGACTTTCACAACTGCCCTGCCAAAGGAGACAGGAATGGGATTATTCTCCCCATTTTATAGAAAAAGACATTGAAACCAACCAAAGAGGGGTATGGTTCCAGATCAGCAGCAGGTCAGTCACAGAGATGGAAATAGCACCCAACTCTCCCTCTTGAGAGAGTGGCACTGGTCAATTTCCATCTTCTCATTTCTGTGTCCTTACTCTACCTTCTTCCTTAGGTTCCATGGCCCTGATACTGCTTTTGACCTTCTTAAGAGGGAGAAGCTGCTGCTACACTCAGTCACTCTGAGATATTGGGTCCTGAATGTGCTGCCCTACAGGATGTTTTCATTCTCAAAAGATGTCCTAAAAAGGACAGAGCTTCCTCCCAAAGGAAGGGAGTCCTAATGATAGCTCCCTGGAGGTATATTGTAAATGCTAGCTAGCTATCATTCTAATGTAAAATTCCAGGCATCTGGGCAGGTAGTGATGGGGGAGATACTTTTAAGCAGAAGACCCTCCTGGTGACCTATTACCCCTTCTTTGTGATTTAAGGCATCTGCAAAGTATCTGAGTTCCTGGAGAATGCAAGGGGTGGGAGGCTGGTGTTGGATTACATTACTATTTTGGCAGTGGGAACAAAGCACTGTCAAATTGTTCAGCATCAGAAACCGGTATGATCTTATTAGTGGAAATGATGGTAAAGAAGATAGATGACCATCTGCCTTGCCATAGTCTCACCAAGAACCACTAGGACTTTCCATTTGCCCTGAAGGTAAAACCTCTTATATGTGCTATCTCTCCCTATTAGAACATGAGCTCTTTGTATTCCCAGTGCTTAGTACCGTACTCTGCACATAGTAAATACTTAATAATTTGCTTTTTCACTTATTTATTCATTCATAGATTTCAGGGGGATCATGGGTGGTAGACAGAGCACTGGCCCTGGAGTCAGGAAGACCCGAGTTCAAATTCAGCCTCAGATACTTACTAGCTATATGACCCTGGTTAAGTTACTTAACATTTTTCTGCCTCAGTTTCCTGAACTGTAAAATTGGAATAATAACAGCACCTACCTCCTGGGGCTATTTTGAAGATCAAATGAGATAATATTCATAAAGTACTTAGCACAGTACCTGGCACATAGTAGGAACTTAATAAATGCTTGTTTCCTTCCTATCTACCTATGTCTTTAAATAATCCTCTTTCCTTCTACAGATTAAGACAAATCAACAAGCACTTATTACTATGTACCAAACACTGTGTTAAGGTCTGGAGATACAGAGAAAGGCAAAAAACAAACAGTCCCTGCTCTCAAGGAGATCCCAGTCTAATGGGAGAGACAACATGCAAACAATTATGGACAAACCAGCAGGCTATTAGCTGTGTGTTCCTAGATAAGGCATTTCATCTCCCAAAGCCTCAGTTTTCTCATCTCTAAAATGGGCATTTTAAAACTTCCATGATATAAATGTGAGTTCTTATCCTGCTAGGAATGATCATGATTATGATCATGAATGACCTTCTAGATCAGGTCTAAAGAGGAGCAAAATAGACTTGGTGATGGGGTGTTTGGTCTTTGTGTCCCAGGGTTCTTCTATCTTGCCTGCTTGGCACAGAACACTGCCTGAAAGGGAGAATTAAGTGGCCCCAGCTTGGGTAATTCAAAGGCCATTCTATCAGCCAGACCCATTTGTTCCAGCAACCTCCCAGCTCTATATAGTCAGGAATAGTCCTGCTCTCAGCTGCTGTCACTGGGTACCACCTGATAAAGCTTCCCTTATCCATCACTAGCCAAGTTCATTACTTCTCCTAATGAGCACTGACTTTGGGGGTTTATCAGCATGGGCCACTTGAGAGCCTGCTTAACCAAAATACCTGCTGAATGTGATTTGCCACCTGGGTCATGAATCATTGGAGCTCCATCTGCAGAGCTCAGTGCATTCCTCAGACAAGGATGTCTGGGCTCTCAAAATACACCTGTAGGGTAAGAGGGCAGAGTCTCAAAACAACTGCCATATCAAAAATGTAGTTCAAGTTGTCACTGAAATGTCTCTTCATCATAAACTCAGCCCTTTCCAGGAGGGCTGATTTCCCAGTCATATGGGAATGGTACCAAGCATTGCCGTGAGATCTGGATATTTAGGGAAGTGATTTTCAGACAAGAACAGTCTCCCCTGGCTACTTCCCTTCCAGTTAGAACACTGGAGAAGAGACATGGAGCATCATGTGAGACAGACAGAGGAGTTTAGATATGTCAGGAAATTTTCTCAAGGAAACCCAAAAAGCTGTATCTGTGTTACCCTTCCATACCCCAAAGACTCATCTGGATCACACTTTTTCTCTCTAAAAATCCAAACTACCTTAAGGTACCAAAGTCAGCCAGACTTATTTAATCACTCCATATCAGTAACCCTCATTTCCTCTTTAACTATTCCCATAACATGATCCTACCCGAGTGCAACATACATCTGCTGTGGCTTTACTGCTATCCAGTGCCCCAGTGCTGAATCAGCCAGCTCCTCAAAGCCTTCCCATAACCTCAGACAATGGTGCTGACCACCTCTTTAATACTGCTAATGATCACATGTACTGGTAGAGAAATCCTAACCTAGAGAAGCCTCCCTACAAGTAAAGCTTCTGTACAAAGCTTCATAGGACAACACTCCAAATTTCCTTTCTACCCAACAACTCTGGGTTCAAAAGAACCTTCCAAATATCTCATATGTAAAAATGTTTTTTATACAAGTTGATTTCAGCCTAGTCTGTGGTCAGTTAAGGGACAGAGATGGAAAGAGAAGGGAAAGGAAGAAGGGAAAAGAGAAAAAAAACAGAGGGAAAAGGCAGCTAAACAGAAAGACAGAGGCACAAAGTGGAAGACAAACCAGAACACAGAGACATAGAGGCAGAAGCCAGGAGAGGCAAAGTGAGAAATTCAAATGGAGAAAAAGAAAAGAAGAGAGATTTCAATGAGCAACATCTCCATTGTGAAGCGTATTCAAATATCATCACCAAAGACAGCAGAGTCTGTCCTATGTCCCTCACTCTCATGAGTGTAAATATATCTAATGATATCTCATATATTCCATGCTTTATAATGTAAAAACCGATTTTACATTCATGATCTCACTTGATCCTCAAAACACGCCTGTGAGCAAAACACAGCTAAGTAGTATGATGCAGTAGAAAGAAAGTTAGCCTCAAAACTAGGAGGACCTGTGTTCAAGTCCTGACTCTGACATTTATTGGCTGTGTGACCCTGATCAAGTCACTTATCGTCAGTGCTCTAGGCAACTCTGTAAGAATACAAATTGAAGAGAAGGTGCCAACATGGTCAAGAGAATGTATTCCACCTGGAGTTCTCTATACCAATGACATCACAGGTTCAGTTTCTATCCCTATTTGAGGTTTGCTAAGCATGTTACAAATGTCTCATTTGATCTTCAGAACAACCCTAGGAAGTAGGTACTGTTATTGTCCCCATTTTATAGATGAGGAAACTGAAGCAGGCAGAGATGAAGCTCTTTGCCCAGGCTCTCACAGCTAATAAATATCTGAGGCCAGCTTTGAACTCAGGTCTTCCTGACTCCAGGTCCAGCATTCTATCTACTGTGCCACCTAGCTGCCTATTTAGAGATAAAACAAAGCATCAGAAGTACAGTGAATTACCCAGGGTCACTCAAGGAGTTAGTTGCAGAATCAGAACTGTAACCCAGTCATCCTAATATGCCAGCCCAGGGCTCCTTCTATTATTCCATACAAGGGGAGCCTAGGTTTCCATGTGTCTAGGCTCAGCAAATGTGAGGAATGTGTGACAATCTCTGAGTTTCAACTAGAGCTGTCTCTGCTCAGTATTATTAGAGTGCACCTGTGTCCCAGAGATGACCTTACATGGGGATGTTAGGCACCCAATTAACCTAAGAGAAGCCCTGGATAAAATTCTTCTTCCTAAGCTATCAACCTAGTTCTGCCCTTGCCCTACTAGGGGGTGTCAGGTCACCAAAGGACACCCAGGGCACAGAGCTAAGGACTTAGAGATGTTCTCTTTGGACAAGGTCCTCAGGGAGAATAAGAGGTTGGACTCCACACCATATTAAACATTGGTTGATTAGCTGTTATGTGATTGAAAATATAGGCTGAGATTTTGCTAGATGATAAATAGCAACTGAGTCATGTTTTACATAATCAATTGGGGTTTAATTAGCTTACAGGGAAAGCATACCTTATTTGTTCCTCAGTTGCCATGGTTACACAGATAATTGAAGAGGCAGGTATATTTTCTAGTCTGTGCTGCAGAGGGCCTAGGCTGGTGCAGAACTGCACATCTATCCACAGCTCCCAGGGTATCCTTTATCTGATAGTTCATTTAAAAACCTGGCTCCTAGTCATCCTTCCAGACCATGGGCGAGTCATTTCTCTTTTTAGAGCTTCATGTTCTTCCTAATTTTTCTGCCTTTGTAACCCCAGCAGCTAGAACAGTGCCTGACACATGAGAGATGCTTAGTAAATGCTTGCTGATTGATTGATTGATTATGTGATCTATAAAATGAAGGAGTCAGATTACTTGGTATCTACATTCCCTCCCAGTCTTGATTAATTTGTCAATCAGCCAACAATCATTTATTAAACATCCACTATGTGTCAAACACTGTGCTAGATATTAGGGATGCGAAGACAAAGAATGAAACGATCCCTGCTGTAGCAAACCCCCTACAACTAAATTGTGGGAAAGAATGGGGGTGGGGAAGGAAAGAGAGCCAGCATGAATAATTATAAAGCAATGAATGATCTCAAAAACATAACCCACAAAAAACCTTGTAGACTTTGTTTGGAGAGCAATCTGGCAGCATGAAGTAAAAGTTACAAATATAATCATACCCTTTGACACAATAATCCCATTGTTGGGAATATACCCTTTCAAGTGTTATCAAAAACAAACAAGCAAAAAATGCTATCTATTCATAGATTTTTATAGCAACATTATTAGTAATTGCAAAAAAGAAAGAAAAAAAGCACTGAAAACAACCTAAATGTCCAACAATAAGAGAATATATAAATAAATCATACTGCAGTGCATTAATGGAATGGAATAGTATGATGCAATTAAGAAAGACAAGTGTAATTAATATAAAGAAATCTGGAAAGACTTTGATGAAATAAAAAAAGGAGGAAAAAAGAATGTAAGAGAAGAGTACATGCTAAGTGACCTTATAAGAGCCAAAGTGAATAAAGGTGAATGGATATGCAAACATTCTGAAGTGAAACTTGGAGAGAGTAACTGAGAAGTTAATATGACATTTTGTGGGAGAAGGCCAGAGAGAGTGGCCAAATCTATGATTTCATTAGTATAGGGGATTGCCAGATAAAGAACTTCCTTCTACCAGTGCAATGGCACCTTTTAACTTTTCAACTTAACATCTTAGAGAACTAAGAGCATTAAGAGGTTAGGTGACTTGCCCAGGGTCACACAGCCCAGTCAGTATGTTTTTCAGAGGCATCTAGCATTTTATGGGCTTCATTTAAATGCTGGAAAAGCGCATTTTGCTAGGTGTACTGATGCTTAATCTTTTTTTTCTTTTTCAAAATTATTACTTGTTTATTTTTAATTTTTTCAACTTTGAGTTTGAAATCCTTTTCCTCCCTGCAGCCTCTCCTCCATCTATTGCGGAGGCAAACAATATATCGATTATACATGTGAAGTCATGCAAAACATATTTCCATATTAGCTGTGTTGCAAAAGAGCAAGAAAAATAGAGTGAAAAATTATACATCAATTTGCACTCTGATTCCATCAGTTCTCTCTCCGGCAGTGGAGAGCATTTTTCATCATGGGTCCTTCAGGACAGATCATTGTATTGATCTAAGTAACTAAGTCTTTCACGGTTGATCATGATTATAGTATTGTTATTACTATATATAGTGTTCCTCTGGTTCTGCTCACTTCACTCTACATCAGTTCAAATAGGTCTTCCTAGGATTTTCTGAAACGATCCCCCATGTCATTTCTTATGGCACATTAGTATTCCATCACAATCATATACCACAACTTGTTTAGCCATCTCCTAATTGATGGGCATCCCTTCAATTTCCAATTTTTTCCTCCCACAAAAAGAGCTGCTATAGATATTTTTGTAACATATAGGTCTTTCTCCTTTTTCTTTGATCTCTTTGGGGTACACATCTAATAGTGGTTTTGCAGATCAATGGGTATGCATAGTATTACAGCCCTTTAGGCCTAGTTCCAAGTTGTTCTCCAAGAGAGTTGGACCAGTTTACAACTCCACCAACAATGCATTGTTGGTCAGTCATTCAATCATGTCCAACTCTAGATGACCCCAAGGATTTTTTTCCATGGAGTTTTTTTGGCAAAGATACTGGAGTGGTTTGCCATTTCCTTCTCCAGTGTGCCCCATTTTACAGATGAGGAACTGAGGCAAATAAAAGTTAAGTGATTGCCCAGGGTCACACAGCTAGAAGTACCTGAAGCCAGATTTGAACTCACCCTCCTGACTCCAAGCCTAGTGTTTCTATTTTTCCATATCCCCAA
Source organism: Phascolarctos cinereus (assembly GCF_003287225.1). Lineage (NCBI taxonomy): Eukaryota > Metazoa > Chordata > Mammalia > Diprotodontia > Phascolarctidae > Phascolarctos > Phascolarctos cinereus. Next base: position 130,554,382 of record NW_027555847.1, on the reverse strand, counting down.
TAGTTTAATATTACTAATAATAAACCATTAAAAACACACACACCCATCTCTAGCTTTGTACTCTACCAGGCACTTTGTTGTGGACTCAGTCACCAAACATTTTTTCCCTGTGATATTTTCTTCAGGCTGGTGATAAACTGTACACCAGAGGGAGTTCATAAATATGGGGATAGGTGCCAAGGAACAGATGCCTCTGACCTAGAGTGAAGGGAAGCAACACAGACCTGAACTGTGCACTTGGAAACATGAAATTCTAGTCCTCATCCAGTGCCATTAAGTTAAACAATTGAGACATTGGGTAAGTCTCTTCTTCTCCCTCAGTTTCTCTATCTGTATAATGGAACAATCTGATAAGGTGGTCTCTCCAAAGTTCCTTCCAGGTCTGATATTGTAGAATTATGTGGGTGGATATGGGGATAAATGAGAGGCCCCTGCTAGGAGTCCCCAGGAAGTAACGCAAGGGGAAGTGGCTCTGAGCAAGCTTCTAGGTCTAACTATGGATGAGCATACACAGCACATTGGCCTCTCTTCCTCAGAGAGCCCAGACTGAAGAGGTCCAGGGCTACAAGGTCCCAAGCTCATGGCCATCTCCTGGTCCTGATGGACTTGAGGACAAAGGACTAGCATTAGCTCATCAATGAGTCTACCAGTTCAGAGCAGCTAGGTGGCACCATAGCGCACAGAGCACTGGGCTTGGAATTAGGAAGACTCCTCTTTCTGAGTTCAAATCTGGTCTCAGACACTTACTAGGTGTGTGACCCTGGGTAAGTCATTTAACCCTGATTGCCTCAGTTTTCTCATCTGTAAAATGAGCTGGAGAAGGAAATGGCAAATCACTCCGATATCTTTGCCAAGAAAACCCCAAATGGGGCCACAAAGAGTCAGATGTGACTGAAATGACTGAACAACAAAAACAGAGCTCCATGTTTTGGAGAGTACTTTTGTCCACAGGGACCTGTTTTAAAATTTGCTGGAGGAAAAAAAGGTAGTGTTGCATTGTGGAAAGTAGCAGTCAGACCAAAGAAGAAACACAGCTATCACTCTTGCAGATGACATGATGATATACTTAGAGAATCCTAGAGAATCAAGTAAAAAACTACTTGAAATAATAAACAACTTTAGCAAAGTTGCAGGCTATAAAATAAACCCACATAAATCATCGGCATTTCTATATATTACCAACAAAGCCCAACAGCAAGAGATAGAAAGAGAAATTCCATGTAAACTTACTGTAGACATTATAAAATATTTGGGAGTCTACCTCCCAAAACAAACCCAGGAACTCTATGAACACAATTACAAAACACTTTTCACACAAATAAAATCAGATCTAAATAATTTGAAAAACATCAGTTGCTCATGGGTAGGCCGAGCTAATATAATAAAAATGACAATCCTACCTAAGCTAATTTACTTATTCTGTGCCATACCAATCAAACTACCAAAAAAATTATTTTATAGAGTTAGAAAAAGTAATAACAAGATTCATTTGGAAGAACAAAAGGTCCAGAATATCAAGAGAACTAATGAAAAGAAATGCAGGGGAAGGTGGCCTAGCAATTCCAGATCTTCAATTGTATTATAAAGCAGCAATCATCAAAACTGCTTGGTACTGGCTAAGAAATAGGGAGGTGGATCAGTGGAATATATTAAATATGCAAGACACAGTACTCAATGACTATAGTAATCTATCATTTGATAAACCCAAAGACCCCAGCTTCTGGGATAAGAACACTCTTTGAAAAAAACTGCTGGGAAAACTGGAAAAGAGTATGGCAGAAACTAGGCATAGACCCAAATCTCACACCATATACCAAAATAAAGTCAAAATGGGTTCATGATTAGATATAAAGGCTGATACTATAAGCAAACTGGGAGACAAGGAATAGTTTGCCTATCAGATCTATGGAGAACAGAAGAATTCATGACCAAACAGGAGATAGAGAACATTATGAAAAGCAAAATGGATAATTTTGATTACATTAAATTGAAAAGTTTTTGCACAAACAAAGCCAATGCTAAATTAGAAGGAAGGTAGAAAATTGGGAAAGAATTTTTACAACCAGTCTCTCTGATAAGGCCTCATTTCTAAAATATATAGAGAATTAAGACAAATTTATAAGAATACAAGCCATTCCCCAATTGATAAATGGTCAAAGGATATGAACAGACAGTTCTCAGATGAAGAAATTAAAGCCATCTATAGTCATATGAAAAAATGCTCTAAATCATTATTGATTAGAGAAATGCAAATCAAAACAACTCTGAGGTAACGCATCACACCTATCAGATTGGCCAACATGACAAAACAGGAAAATGATAAATGTTGGAGAAGATGTGGGAAAATTGGAACACTAATGTATTGTTGGTGGAGTTGTGAAATGATCCAACCATTTTGGAGAACAATTTGGAACTATGCCCAAAGGGCTATAAAAATGTGCATACCCTTTGACCCAGCAATAGCAATATGTCCCAAAGAGATCATACAAATGGGAAGAGGACCCACACGTACAAAAACATTCATAGCAGCTCTTTTTGTGGTGGCAAAGAATTGGAAATTGAGAGGATGCCCATCAATTGGGGAATGGCTGAGCAAGTTGTGGTATATGAATGTAATGGAATACTATTGTGCTATAAGAAATGATGAACAGGCTGACTTCAGAAAAACCTGGAAAGACTTGTATGGTCTGATGCTGAGTGAAATGAGCAGAACCAAGAGAATGTTGTACACAATAACAGCCATGTTGTGTGATGACTAACATTGATAAACTTAACCCTTCCCAGCAATACAAGGATCTAAGACATCTCCAGAGGCCTCATGATGGAAAATGCTATCCACATCCAAAGAAAGAACTATGAAAGTTGAATTGCTATTTTTTTCTCTTCTGTTGAGTTTTGTTTCCTCTTTCTGATGGTTCCTCCTATTGGTTTTAATTTTTACTTACAACACCAGTAATGTAAAAATATGTTTAATAGGAATGTAAATGTATAGCCTATATCAGATTGTGTGCCATCTTGGGGAGGGTGGTGGGGAGGAAGGGGGAGAAAAATTGTAAACTCAAAAGCACATGGAAGTGATTATTGATAAATCAAAATAAATTAATAAAAAAAAAATTTAAGTAGCAGTCAGAAGCAATCGGAAGACCTGAGTTCCCAACCCAATTCTGCCATTGATTTGCCATGTGACCTTGGACAACCTCTTTGGAGTTTAGTTCAACTAGGTCCCTTCCAGCTTTGATATTCTTTGGATTCTCTGGGTAGATAGGCCAGGAATCAGGTTGTAATGTAGGGGGCAAGGAGTTGGAGTCAAGGAGGGTAATGCAGAGATAAATAGGAAGTGTGATCTCTGCCATAAGGGATCTTATAATCCAACGGGGAAAGTGAGACACACTCAGACACAGTGTGAGACAGTGAGAAATAAAATTCACTAAGAAGGGAGTAAAGGTACTACAAGGAATGGAGATCCTGAATTGAAGGCTGGAAACCTGCATTCAAATACCAGTTCTAACAACCTGTGTGACTAGAGATCAGTCCTTTAGAATGTCTGAGCCTCAGTTTAATCATCTGTAAAACAGGGATAATAATCTTTGCACTGTGTTCCCTAGAGGATAATTGTGGGAGAAATTGACTTGTTTTAAAGCCATAATGTTCTATGGAAACATGAATTGTTATCATAGTCATACAAGTCAGAACATGATCCCTTGAACTATGGGATCAGGCAGTCTTATTCTGTGACAGGCAAGATATAGGAGATACAAAAATGGAAAAGAAATAGTCCCTGCCCTCCAGGAGCTTACATTCTATCAAAGGAGGCAACTTGTTTGTATACGCACACACACACGCACACACACACACATATTATATATATATATATATATATATATATATATATATATATATATATATACACATACATACATATATATGTATAATAAATACAAGGGATTGTGTGTAGGGATTGGTGGGGATCAGGAAAAGCTTAATGTAGAAGATGGTGCCTAAATTATGTTTTGAAGGAAACTAATGATGCTAAAAGGTGGATTGTATATTCCAGAGAAAGGGAGATGGAATGAAACATGAGAAAAGAGTGAGAGAAAGATCACTTCTGATGGGGGGTAAGTCAGGAAAGACATCCTTCACACCAGATTTTGAAGATTGGTAGGAAGTAACACAGTGGATAGAGTCAGGAAGACCTGAGTTCAAATCTGACTTTAGTCACTTACTACACTATATAACTCTGGGTAAGTCACCTAACTTTTGTTTGCCTCAATTTCCTCAACTGTAAAATGGGGAGAATAATAGCACCTACCTCTCTGGGTTATTGTGAGGATCAAACAAGATAATTGTAAAATGCTTATCATAGGGCCTTGCACATAATAGGTACCACATAAGTGCCCACTATTGTTGTTATTACTAATATATTTAAAGTGCTTGGTGTTGATGATGATGATGGTGATGATAACGATGACAATGATGACGATGATGATGATGATGATGATGATGATGATGATGATGATGATGTCAACTTATTGACAGGCAGGGATGTCTTTCCATATCTTGCTGCAATATAAACAGCCACATTCATTGTGTAGATCTCGGGCCGACCCTGGGTTCAAACATTTCCTACATCTTTTCTTCCTTGTTTTCATCTGGGCTGTGGTGCAGAATTTCATGACTGCCTCAGTCTGTTTCCAACTATTACTCTCCTTAACTTTGACCTGTACCTGGTTCGAGCATGTTAGCATGCTGGTCATCCTTCTGAACTGCGTGACCTTGGGCATGTTCCAGCCCTGTGAGGATGTGGAATGCCAGTCAGAGCGCTGCAATATCCTGGAGGTAGGATGGGGGTCTAATGAAAAGAGTTAGAATGGGGTTCAGGGGACCCAGATTCAAATTCCAGACTTTGCCAGTCACTAAGGAGGTAACCTTGGGTAAATCACTCCCTTCTGTGGTCTCATTTTCCTCATCTATATGATGAAGAGGTGATACTAAATGGTGAATAAGGTCCCTTTCAATTCCAAATCCAAATCCTATGATCTCAGATTCCAAAGAACTCTCTAAGAGAGCCTCCTACCCCAGTGATGGAATATGGTTAGTTGAGCTTTTAAAAGCAATTCCCATCCTTATCTGAAATACTTATAAACTGAGAGATAAATACAGTCTGCTCTTGGTTATTCACACTGAGATTATACAAAAGACACTGGGATATGGCTACTGGGTCCCAATGTGACTTTTCTTTGTTGATCCTGTGTATCAGTTTTAATAAATTAGCACAAGGATCATGCATATGTTTAATAAATAGTAGGATTAGTTGGCATCTTTTGAGTAGACCCAGAATATGAGGTACGGTGCATGTGGGGAGAGGGAGAAAGGGTCTCATAATAGAGTCAGACAGAATTTTCCATAGATGGTCCCTTAACCTTGGTCCAAAGACAAAATGACTGTGTAGGGCCTGGTCATCTACTCCCCTGTCACAGTAGCGAGAAGAGACTATTCTCATTGTTTTCTTTTTTCCTTCACAATTTAGGCATTTGATGACTTCATCTTTGCCTTCTTTGCGGTGGAAATGGTCATCAAGATGGTTGCCCTGGGGATCTTCGGCCAAAAATGTTACCTGGGAGACACATGGAACCGTCTAGATTTCTTCATCGTCATGGCTGGGTCAGTAACCATGACTCACAGACCTCATGAAGCTGGAGTAAATCCACCCATCAATAAGCATTTATTAAGTGCCCACTATGTGCCAGGAACTGTGATAGGTGGAAGGGACAGAAAGACAAAAAAATGAAATGATCTCTACTCTCGAGGAGCTTATACTGCCATAAACTCATGTATAAACATACATCCACCCATATACACTCACATCCTCTCACCTGTGCACATATATAAACACCCATTCCCAGATATGCAAGCGCACACATTACCATAACCATATATAGATGCACACACAGTAGGGCAACTGAGTCATGAACCTGCCATCCATCTATAATCATATTTGGCAGGTTTTCCTGGAAGCCAATAGGTGTCAGGGACAGCTAGATGGCACAGAGGATAGAGTGCCTGGCCCGGAGTCAGGAAGACATCGTCCTGAATTCAAATCCAGCCTCAGACATTTACTAGCTGTGTGACCCTGGGTAAGTCACTTAACCTTGTTTGCCTCAGTTTCCTCATCTGTAAAATGAACTGGAGAAAGAAATGGCAAACTACTCTAGTGTCTTTGCCAAGGAAACCCCAAAAGGGGTCATAAAGAGTCGTACACGGCTGAAAAATGACTCTACAACAACAATCACCAGCCTGAGAGAGATCTGGTCAAAAAAACTCACGTCATTTAAGTTGCTCCTCATCTGTGTAAAAGTTTCTGCAAAACAGAGAAGAGAAACACTGAGCCAAAGGGAGGGAGAGAGCTCCTCTCCTCTTGTTTTTTTTAATTCCATGAGCACCAGCTGTGTATGGGTCCCCGTGCTGGCCCCAACAGTCTGGGAGCCAGATAAGCAGTATCTAGCCTTTGCTGGCCACTCAAGTAGCTTAACCTAATAGAAGATAAGACAGGGACACAAAACAAAGGGGTGAGACCAGCTAATCTCTAGAGTCCTTCCTATCAATCTCATGGTATTTTTACTGCTCAAATGTCCCTTCCAACCCTTTTGTTCTCTCTCCTAAATTGCTTTCCAGCTCTGACATTCTGGGGCTCTGTGGGTGCAAGTGCTTAGGAAAATTATCCAGTACCTAGAATCAGTACCTCCCCCCCCTTACCTCCTCCCTTTAGAATCTCTAACTTCCTTCAAGTTTCAGCTCCTGTGATGCCTCTGATGACAATCCTTTCTTGATCTCCCTGGTTTTTAGGGTTTTATTCTTTCCTCAAATTAATCATGTACATGGGACAGGTAGGTAGTGCAGTGGATAAAGCATCAGCCCTGGAATCAGGACAACGTGAGTTCAATCAGGTCTCAGACACATAACACTTACTAGCTGTGTGACTCTGGGCAAGTCACTTAACCCCAATTGCCTCACTAAAAAAAAAAAAATTATCATGTATCTGTGGCCACCACTAGTAGAATGTAAGTACCTTGAGGGCAGGCAAAGTTTTATTTGTTTTTGTATGCTCAGTGCCTTGCATATAAGTTCATTTGCAGCACGTAGCAATGAAAAACCTACTGGATTTCGGAGTCGGAAGACCTGTCTTTGAATCCCAGCTCTGCCACAGGAATACTAGTGTGCCTTTGGGGAAACAACTTAACTTCTCTAGACCTCGGTTGCGTAAAATGAGAGGGTTGAACTTTCTAGCCTCTAAGGTACTTTTTAGCTCTAGACCTGTGATCCTAGGAAGATAAATTGGAATATAAGGATTTATTATTTCAATCATTAGGACTGGGTTAACAATGCCCCACTAGGTGCCTGGTGGGCACCCCCATTCTCCACCTTCCCTATCAGCTTGGGTTCCAGGATCCTTGTTGTCTCCCTGGGTCTATCTTCTCTTTTCTTTGGACAGTCAGAGTACCATGAGATGACTTCTTTACCAAAAGACTTTGGGAAAGTATTTCTAAGCTTTCTGGGATAGCGGAAGTCACAATAGCTCAAGGCCCAGTGTAGTCTCTTTCTCCTCAGTCCCGGGGCTGGAGATAAATTGGAATTATTCTGGGCACTCCAATAAGCCACAGAATGAGGACTAAATGCACGCTGTCCAGCCCCAGCCCAGCCTCCCTAAGTGAGTTGATTACACTAATAACAGAGCTATGGAGGGAGCGATAAGCAGGGAAACAGCAAACCAAGCTACAACTCGGAGCTGCTGCAACAGATGGTCATGGGATTTTCTTGCAGCAAATTGCTTCTGCCTGAACAGCAGAAATCTTAATCCATGGCCCATGTCCACCAGGAACTCAAAGAAGAGGAGGAAATGGTGTCCCAGCAAATCCACAGCACAGACGTGAGCCTCATCCTCTGCCCCGGGGACCCTGGCTGGGTCAATATCCCAGACTGTGTATGGGGGAGACTGTGAGATTGCCCTAGGACCAGTTGGCTCTGTCCACGTGGAAGTGGTTTATAAACTGTTTTGTTCTGAGCTCAAGAGCCTACACAGCACCCCCAATGTACAGTGGTTCCCTCTTAAGTAGCATCTTCATGGTCATAGGAATACTGTTTGTTGTTGTTCAGCCATTTTTCAGTCATGTCTGACTTTTTGTGACCCCATTTAGGGTTTTCTTTTATTTTTTTCTTTTCTATTTTTTTTTGAGACACTAGGGGTTAAGTGACTTGTCCAGGGTCACACAGCTAGTAAATGTCTAAAACTAGATTTGAACTCAGATCCTCCTGACTTCAAGACAGTGCTCTATCCACTGCCCCACCTAGCTTCCCCATTTGTTTTTTTCTTGGCAAAGATACTGGGGTGATTTGCCATTACCTTCTCTAGCTCATTTTACAGAGGAGAAACTGAGGCAAACAAGGTTAGGTGACTTGCCCAAGGTCACACAGCTAGTAAGTGTCTGAGGCTGGATTTGAACTTGGGAAGTTGAGTCTTCTTGACTCTAGGCCAGGCACTTTATCTATGCCACCTAGGTGCTCAGGAATAATACTGTGTCAAACTATTTAAAGAAGTGCTCTTATGTGATCTCCACTCAGAGGTAAGGAAACTGAGGCCTAGAGAAAGACAAGGATTAGGAAGGGAATGGAAAGCAAATCATAAAAGGATCAGTGAAGAAACAAGGGTTTTTTAGCCTAGGGAGAAAAGATGTAAGGGGATTATGATAGCTCTCTGCAGGCATATGGAAAACTACCCTCTATAGACAAGGATTAGATTCGTTCTGCTTGACCCCAGAGAAGAGAAGTAGAAGCAGTGGGCAGAAGTGACAGGGATGCTGACTTTGGCTGAGGAAGGCATGCCTAACAAGGAGTGCTCACCAGGGATAGAGGAGGATGCTTTGGGGTGTAGAGAGATCACTGCCACCAGAAGGATTCAAGCCAAGGATGCATGATCGGCTCTCAGGGACATTTTCAAAGTAACTGATTCGCAAAATGGGAGAGTTAGACCAAGGTGATGCCAAAGGTCCCTCCCATCTCTGAGAATCTAGGATGCTAAAGAACTGGCTATCACACAAGGAGCATGAATGAATACAGGCAAATTTGGGGCTGCACCGTGGGAGGAAAGAGAGATAAATAATACCTAGCCCTTGCCTGAAGCTAGGTGGTACAGGGGCAATCAGGTGGTGTGGTCGATAGAGCCCTGGGCCTAGAGTCAGGAAGACTGGAGTTCAAATCTGGCCTCAGACTCTTACTAGATGTGTGACCCTGGGCAAGTGACCTAACCCCTGTTTGCCTCAGTTTCCAGACCTATAAAATGGGGATAATAACAGTATCTACCTCCCAGGGTTGTTGTGAGGGTCAAATGAGATAACAATTATAAAGTGCTCAGCAGAGTGCCTGGCACATAGTAAGCGCTCTGTAAATGTTAGCTCTTTTCATTACTAATAGCCACAAACAATAATCCTTTAAGTTTTTTTAAAAATTATTTCATATATATTATGTCATTAGTACTCACAAGAATCCACGTGTTAGGTTCAGGTGTTGTCCCCATTTTACAGATGAGGAAACGGAGGCTGTCAGAGGTTAAGTGACTTGCCCAAGGCCATACAGTTGGTTTCTAAGGCAGGATTCAAAATTCAGGTCTTCCTGACTCCTAGTCCAGCATTCCAACCACTATGCCAGGTAGCAGCAGCCTCTAATGGGACACAAAATAGAAATTTTGGACTATCTGATCTCTAATATTCCTTCTAGTTCTGACATTCTCTGTTCTGTGTTCTAAGGTCTCTTCCAGTGCTAATATCTTGTGTTCTATTTTCTAAGGGCCTTTCTAGTTCTGCCATGCTGTTCTAAGGACACTGCGGGGTTCTGACATTCTCTGCCCTATGTTCCGAAGGCCCCTGTAGCTCTGCCAATCAGTGTTCTCTGTTCTAAGGGACCTTCCAGTTCTAACATTTTATGTTCCATCATCTGAAGGCAGGACTGCAGGGGCCACTGCAGAAAGCATGGGCAGCCCCAGCCCGGTCCCGGTCCCCAGGGTGGCCCCCTGACAGCTAAGGCCTTTGGTCTATGACTCTTTACCATAATTAATGTGGGTCCCTTGGTAAGGGTTTCAGCTCTATCTAGGCCTCTCGGTCATTATTTTCTATGCATGGGCTCAGTGTTCCGTGCTGGCAGCCTCAAACCTAGCGATGTCATCCTCAGAAGAGAAGAAGGCTTTAGTGCTGTGCTCTGGGCTGGCTCCAATAAATCCATCCAATTAGAGGGAATCTCTCCCCGTACCACACACCTTCGAAGCTTCCCAAAATGGGAACATTTACTCACTTGGCACATTTCTATGTCTTATGAGATGTATCCGTTAAGGATGCCAGGACTGCAGTTGGGTGTCTCTGCAGATTGGAATAGGCCAGCTGGGAGTTCTTTTTCCTTAAAGAGTCTCTGAGCATGATTCATCCTTTGGGTTTTGAGATGTCATGATGCTGTGCCCTCCTAAGCCAGCCCCAGAGTGTCAGAGGAGGCTGAGGGTTAGTCCAGGTCCCCTAGAAGGTTGCTTCACCAGACATTTCTATCTCTGCTCCTTGTTCTACCCTCTGAGGCGAGGCAGAATAAGTCTGATCTCTCTCCCAGGTGACTGGGGACCAGAAAAGGTCCCTCCAGTGCCAATAAAAGGGAAGGAAGTCTAGATCCTGGATGCGCTTGATGACTTTCTCATTGGACTCTGCTGACCATGTACTTGGAACATAGTTATGCATAGAACCATTGTCCCTATGTCCCACTGTCAGGACCATAAAATTCTCCAGGATCATCTGCCAGAGTTCAATTAGGAGGAGCCAAAAGGAAGAACAGGAGCAGTGACTGAGGAGACTGAGGTCATGGGCCAGAGGGTGCCATCCTAAAGTTAAGACCATACTCAGAAAGGGGGGCTCTGAGACCAGTCATCAGGCACTGCCAGACCACATACAGTAAGTTCAGGAACCTCTTGGGCTCCTCCACTCACCAGGGCTCAGAAGTGGAAGCCAGGCTGAGAACTATACGTCTGGCACGAGCAGCCCTCAGATGGCCCCTGGGTTTGGACAGAGGCTCAGAATATCTGCCCTTGGTCTAGGTACAAAGGCAAAAGACAGGGGCCAGGCATAGCTGGATAACCAGAGAGGGAGAAAGACAGGAAAAGAACATACTTTTCTGAAGTCTACCAATGGGTTTCTCCTTAGCTGCCCAATGATCCCTTCTCTAGGCAATGTATTGTAGTGGGAAGAGCCCAAGCTTGTGGGGGTGGGGAATAACAAAAAACCTTGGTATTAGCTTCAGTGAGCTGTGTGACCTTCAGCAAGTTGCATTCCCTGTCTGGGCTTCAGTTTCCTCCTTTACAATATGAGAGGGTTGGATCAGATGATCTGGAATTCTGTGAATTACAACCATTCATTTGGAGAACTTGGAGCAGGGTCTCTGTATTCCAGTGACTAAAGGAATTCCTAAATAAGTACAGGGATGGAGGTCAGTGAGAGACGTGGAACATGGAAGTACCACTTAATTCCATGTTGGAAGACAATGGGACATAAAGCAATATCCAAAGGGCCAAGACAAAAGGGAAGCAGGTCATTGCCATAGCAGGAATAATGGTAGAGTCAATGATGTTCATACTAGATCAGGAGGCCAAAATTCAAGTGGTTTGTTTCTAGCCACATAGCTTTGGTTTTTGTTTTGTGGTGGTGGTGGTGGTGGTGTTTCTATTGTAGCTATTTGTCTTTCTCCCCCACCTTTGGTAGTATTGTTAGGCCAGCATGGTCATGCTCATGGTCATGAGTAACTTCCACCAACCTTCCTGATGACATCACCTTGATACAGCTGTGGGTTCATCCATATTGCTGGTCTCTCTGTTGGGCTACAGCCTTATTCCTTCCCCAGAGGGCCAAGCAATTGTTCATATTCCTGGATCAATTGGTCCATCAGCAAGTGTTTATTAAACATCTGCTGAGTACCTAGCACCATGCTTAGTACTAGAGATATAACCACAGAGAATTTAGCATTCCCTGCTTTCCAAAAGGAGGTTACACCTCTCTCCCTGTTCCATGAGCAGGGGTAGAAAATCAAGGTCACCATCATAAGATCATAGATACAGAATTAGAAGAGATCTTAGAGGCCATATAGTTCAACCCCCTGCTTTTACAGATGAGGAAACTGAGGCCCAAAGAGCTTCCATAACTTGCCCAAGGTCACACAGGTAATAAATGGAAGAGTTAGGATTGGAGGGTGGGTCCTCTGACCCTAGATTCAGTGTACTCCTTCACTGTACCACACGTTTGTTGCTGTTTAGTGATCTTTTGGTTGTATCCAACTCTTCATAACCTCTTTTGGGGGTTTTCTCAGCAAAGATACTAGAGTGGTTTGCTATTCCCTTCTCCGATTCATTTTATAGATGATGAAACCGAGGCAAATAGGTTAAGTGACTTGCCCAGGGTCATTCAGCTAGTAAGTGTCTGAGGCTGGATTTAAACTCAGGTCTTCCTGACCGGAGCTCTATCCTCTGAGCCACTTAGCTGCCCTATACCCTACTGCATCTCCTGAAAAGCTCAAAAATATTGAGAAGCTCTGGAGCATAATAGGCCTTGATTAGGTTTTTCCCTAAATCTCTTTATTGGTAGCCAAAATGGCAAATACTCTTTCCTGAACCTTAACTGAGATAAATAAGGCTTTTCCTTCCTTACTGTTCCCATTGCCCTGCTCTCATTTCGCCCTCCTCCCACTGCCTGAATAATTGCAGTTGCCTCCTAACTGGTCATCCTGTCTCCATTCTCTTCCCCACGTAATTCATCCTACACTTAGCATGTAATATGAGATTATTATTCAAAGCACCACTTTCATCATTTCAGTCCCATCCCCAAGTACCTACGCTGGCTCCCCATTGGCTGTAGAATAATGTTCATAGTGCCCCGCCTCCCATTTAAGGCCCTAAACACTCGGGCCATCCCCCTTTCCAACCTTACCCTACACCACTCCCCAGCACTGATTTGCTGTGTAAGCTGGTGCTCTGGGGGCTGCCTCCACTCCGAGATTCTGTGACTTCTGCCCATGCCTTCTAGTGTGAGCCGATTTCTCTTTGTCTCTTTCCCTCCAGCATGATGGAGTATTCACTGGATGGACACAACGTCAGCCTTTCTGCCATCCGGACCGTCCGCGTTCTCCGGCCGCTCAGAGCCATCAACAGGGTGCCAAGTAAGTCCGCCATGTCTTTCCACAGCCCAGGCTAGAGAACTGGGCAGCTCAGCTGCCAGAGCCAAGGCTGACAAAGCTCAGCCCCATAGCAGCTTTAAAACAGTACACAGGGGTGCAAAGCTTCTGTCCCAGGAGCCCTACCAGCTCATCTTTTAGTCTTGCAATTCCCTAACTCTTCCTCCATCCCCTCTATATCATATTATCAATGTCAGGGAGTAGAGACACTTATTTATGGCTTTTGCAATTAAAAAAAGAGAGAGAAAATTTACTTTCGCAATAGGTTCGTAGAGCATTCCTGTTGTGACCCAGGCTCTAAATTATGATAGAACGATGGAGCAGCTGGAGATAGAGGAAAAAGAGGGCCTGGTGCCATGTGGGTCATGGTTTTCAAAGGAGACAGGCTCTCCACAGCTAGTCTTTTCCCATCTGGACCTAGGTCTCTGCTTGCCAGGCAGCCTAGTAAGTGGAACCGATTTTTCTTTTTAAAAAAAAATATTATTTTAAATTCTACTTATTATTATTTATATTACATATTATATTATTATTATTAATTCTGATTCTAAAAATTTATTTTTTGTATGTTTTCACATCCTCTTCATTTCTGAATCTATCCCTCTTCCCTGCCCTTCCCAGTGAACCATCTCCTGTAACAGGGGCAGCAATCATGATTTCAGTGGTCATAGGGAACTCCCAGATGAGGAAGCTCCTTACCAATACAAGAGAGAAATTTCTCAGTACCTCTTAGTCATAGAGAGTTACCCAGAGCATTGAGAGGTCACTCGATTTGCCTATGGTATTAGAAATTGGACTTTCACTTTGGACTTCCTAGCTCCAAGGCCAGCTTTGTATCCACCACATTATGCTGCCTCTCTTTCTCCTATAACAAAGATTTTAAAAGAAAGGAAAAGAATTCAGAGGGGGGAAAAACCCCAGCAATACATTAAAAGTAGTCTGACAGCGCATGCAGTATTCCACACCCATGTTCCCCCACCTCTGCAAAGATGAAAGTAAGGTTCAGTTTCTCAACTCTTCTGCAGGGCTAATATTATTATAATTATTATATTATATTATTATAATACAATATAATATGTAATATACTATTACAAATGCAAAATATATTACAATATAATGTAATATTATTATAATGATACAAGATAAGTTTATTCTCTTGTTCTTTTCATTTGCATTGTTGTAGTCATTATGTATATTCATTTCCTCGTTCTTCTTACTTCCACTCTTGGAGCAGACTGTTCAATGATAGCCAAGTCCTGGGCTCATAGGGTCATAGGTTTGCATCTGGAAGGGGCCTCAGAGGCCATCAAACCCACCTCCTCATTTGTAAAATGGGGAAACTATGAGGCACACGCAATAAGTAACTTACAGGAACATGGGGTCATAGAGCCGGAGCTGTTCTTATGTGGTAATAGAGGAATAGCTGATGTTCATATAGTACTTGAAGCAGTTTGAGACAGAGAGTTAGAATGGAAAGAGAGTTGACCATCAGTTAGAACTTGGGGTGCTCTGGGAAAAGAGCATAAGAATAAGACAAAAAGATGGAGATGGGGAGAGAGACAGAGAGACAAAAAGGGACAGAGACAGAAAGAGACACAGTCACAGAAGCAGAGAGATAGGTAGAGGAGATAGAGGACAGAGAAGAAAGAGGTGGGGAGAGAAAGTAGGAGGAAACAGCAGAGAAAGAGGGAGGGAGGGGTGGCAAGGAGAGAAGGAAGGAGGAAGGGAGACAGAAAGAGAGATGGAGAGTGAATGAAAGAGTGAATGAGAGAGAAGAGAGAAATAACAGAGAGAGAGGAGACAGAATGAGAGGGAGAAAGAAAGAAAAGAGAATGAGAAAAGAAGACAGAGAAAGAGGTGGGGAGAGAAAGATAGAGGAAGTGAGACAGAACAAGAGAAGAGAGGGAGGGAGGGATAGAGAAAGATTGAGAGGGAATGAGAGAGAAAGAAAGGAAAGGAGAGAGAGAAGAAAAAGATGAGAGAAAGAGAGAGAGAGAGAGAGAGAAAGAAAGAAAGAAAGAAAGAAAGAAAGAAAGAAAGAAAGAAAGAAAGAAAGAAAGAAAGAAAGAAAGAAAGAAAGAAAGAAAGAAAGAAAGAAAGAAAGAAAGAGAAATGGAGAGAGGATCGACTGGGGACAAGAAACAGCTTTCCTGTGAGGCATGGTACACAGATGAGGAAAGAATGCTACTCCCAAAATCAGAAGAAACCTGGAGTCAAACACCACCTCCAAAACTCATTAGTTTTGTGACACAGAGCCAGTCACTTAGCCTTTCAATTTCCTCTTCTGAAAAATGGAGATAACTATACCTGTCTTGTAGAATTATTTTGAGAAGCAAATCAGAAAAAGTTCCTCATTTGCCTTGTTAGCCTCAGTGTGCTGTCGACATATGAGCCAATGTCGCCAAAGGCAGCGCTTGAACCTAGATCTTTTCTTGACTCCTAGGCCAACTCTCTATCCATTCTAACTCTGTATCCCAAAGTGCTTCAAGTCCTATACTAATATCCCCTTTTTCCTATACTACCACATAAAAAATAGCTACATTTCTGTAGCATTTTAAGATTGACAAAATGATTTTCACACAAAACCCCTGCAACTATAGATAATGCAATTATTATTATCTCCATTTGACAGATAAGGAAACTGAGTCTCGCGGAGATGAAATGACTTAGCCTGAGTCAAGAGCTGGTCAGTGTAGGATCCAGGAGTCACGCCCAGAGCCCTCCTGCCTCCAAGCCCAAGGCTCATTCCAGTACACCACACTGCAACTATTTCATGTCATAAAGATTATGCCTTAAACATCTAGAAATTAACTTTCAAGTGTGTATGAGAGAGCCCCTTCCAGAGCCCTCTGGTTCTATCTGCAGAATAAATAAAGGCCTTGTCAAAGATGGCCTTTAAACTCAAGAAAGTCAAGCAGATTCAACTCCGTGGAGAGCGTCCTGAGGCAGCTACATGTTTGCCTACATTTCATAGCTGAGCAAATGCCAGCCTCTCTCTGTAAGGGTAAAAAACCCCACATGGGACCCTGCTGGCTTTTATCACAACGAGCCAGGGTCTAACCGATCACAGGAGTCCACTTAGGCTCGAGAAAAACTGTCACAGGATTTTAGAGCTAGAAAGACTTTAGACTTCATCTTGTCTGTCTACTGCATATTGCAGAGAAGGAAACTGAGGTATAGACCTGACCCATCAGAACTCAGGCTTTCCAACTCTGAATGCATTGCTCTTTTCACTACACTATGCTGCCTCTTTCTTGTGAGTCTGTCTTCTGCAAGTTCCAAGGTCAAAGAACCTTACTAGTCCCATGCTAAAATCTCCACCCTTACCAATCCTGAAATAAAATCCCCACCGTACATTCTTTCCTGCTGGCTGTATTCCTTATGTCTCTGTGGTCACCAATGGAGGCCTTTAGCTTCTACATTAGTGTCTTGTCCTCACAGACCAAGTTCCCTCTTTTTTCCATGATTTTATTCTCTTCACATTCATAAAATCCACTTGTCTCCTATGAACAAAGGAGGCATGGCTTACCCAAAGTGGGAGTGAAGGAGGGGTAGGACTTCTATGCATGTCTTCTATCCAGGTCTGAGGAATAGTACCGGCAAAGGCTCAGGCATGAGAAAGCCAAAGACTATCCTTTGAGGCTATATCTTTCATGTCATAGAAAAAGACTGGGAAAATGTTTCTATCATTTAGTCCTAGGAGGGTCATTAGAGACTATCTAATCCAACCCTGTCATTTTACACAGGGGGAAAATTGAAGCCCAAGGCATTTATGCAAATTTTTCAAGGTCACAGAGGTTATAGGTAGTCTTCCAATTCCATTCTATCCAGCTGAGTTACTGTATCCTGAAGACCTGCTGGGTTTTTCCCTCTCCTATAAAAACTTGTTGGAGATTCTGATCCATTCAATGAAGAGCATCTTGGCTATTGCACCACAGATCTTTCTATATTTTCAATGCTGTTCTCTGCCTCACTCCCTCCTCTCTTGACATATAGAACTCTGTGGGAGTTGGATTTGAACACCTCTGAAGCCAAATCCAGTCTCCTTCCCAGCATACCACACCAGACTAACCCCTCATGAACTAGAGTTTTCTTTCTGAGACTCAGCAACCTCTTGCTTCATGTTACCTTTTGCAGGCTTTTTAATTATCCCAACCAATAATCCCAATGAATACAGTAGACTCTGGATTGGGAAACACTGGCCCAAGGCTCCTTCCATCCTCACTGTAGCCACTCTGTGGAGGGGCCCAGACAGCATCATCTAAGAAGCTTTGGCTGAAACCTGTCTGCTGCAATATGGGACCAAAGAATTTCAGAACCTGAGGAGACCTTTGGGGTTGTCTCCTGCAGCCTCCACACCATACACTTGAAAACAGTTAGGGGCAATAATTCTCCTAGGTTCACACAGCTACTAAGTGATTCACCTGAGACTGGAACCCCAGGTGTTGTCAAGAAGATCGTCGAACTCATTTCTGGATGAAGGTGGTAGAACAAGTATAGACAGTCTACATCATAGTGAAACAGACAATGGAGAGCTTTCAATCTTTGAGAAGTCAGGGGTGCTTTCTTCTGCTTTAAATGTGATATGCAGTGGAATTAGCCCTGGCTATGGAGTTGGAGCACGTGCGTTAGAATACCAGATCTACCATTTCTACCTGTGATATCTGGGACAAATTCCTCAACCTCTCTGTGCCTCTGTGCCTCTTCTATCAAATGAAAGGGTTGTGGGAAATGAGCTCTAAATTTAGATTCTGGGATACGTCTAAGAAAACCAAAGCTCTGACACAGAGTTCTGCATCAGTCAAGATGGGGGCTGAGGGGCAGTGCAAGGCAGGGAACAGCATTCAAAATATAGAATAATCTGTGCTTCAGTAACAGTCAAGACAACATTCATTGAATGGCTTAGAATCTGAAACAAGGTTTTTTTTTCAGGGCTGGGAAAACCCCAGCAGGCCCTCAGGACACAGTAATTGAGCTGAATGGAGTGGAACTAGAAGGCACATTTTCTATAACTTCCTGAAGCTTGAGGTTAAATTCCTATTTTTGTAAATGTTAGGACTTCCTCACGGGCAAACCAGTCTAAAAGAAAAAGAAAAAGACAGCAGAGTTTATACAACTGGTTATTTGGAGAAGATATATATACAATTTTAAATCTAGTCCTTTGTCCTGAATTCAATGGCTTTTCCCCCAAAATATCTAGTGCCATGAATGATTTTATTTAACTCTGAATGTGTATGATGAGCCATTCCAATTTTTTCCTTAAATACATTTTAAAAGATGGATCAACAGATTCCCTCTTCATCCCAGGAAAAGTCATTCAGTCAATCTATAAGCATATATTAGGTGCTTAGGCTCAGTGGATAGAGTGCTGGGTCTGAAGTCAGAAAGACCTGAGTTTAAATGCCACCTCAGACACTCAGTATCTGTGTGGCCCTGGGCAAGTCACTTAACCTCTTTTCACCTTAATCCACTGGAGAAGGAAATAGCAAACCATTCCAGTATCTTTGCCAAGAAAGCTTCATTCTTTGGGGTCCCAAAGAGTTGAATGTAACTGAACAACAACATATGCCTGGCACTGCCCTTCCCATTTTCAAGATTAGAAGTCTAGGCATGAACATGAGATAAGAAAGTGGGAGCTAACGTTCCAAGAACTGCTTCCTTTCAAAGTGCCCCCACACAGCAGAGAATTCCAGATGTTCCAGAAAAAAATAGTTGCTGCTGATTTGTCAGCTGACACATCTTCTCAGTCCTGACAATTGCATGACTGACAGAGAATACTATCTCCACTACAATGTGTGCTGACTCAAGACTTTGGGCCTTGGACATACACCCTGTGGAGGAAGACCTCGGCTCTTCTGAGGTTCCCAGAGGAAGGCATCTGGTCATATAGTCAACCTGAGGGCCAGCAGGAACTATATGGCAATGGGAAATATAACAACCTGGATGGCTGCAGGGAAGAAATCATCCATCCATCTGTTAGTCCATAATTCCATCCAACTGTCTGTCCTTCCACCCATCCGTCCATCAGGTGTTTACCAAGCCCTGCTCTTTGCTCAATTCTATGTTCAGCTGGTCTATAATAAAATAAGGTGGGACAAAAACAAAAACAAAAAGGAGACCCAGACTCCATCTTTAGAGAGCTTATAGCCAGGGGGATATTAAAGAGAAGAAAACAGAAGTCATGCCCCCTTCACATGGGGGACACAGAGAAGTGACAGTCTCAATGAATCTTGCCTTCAGGAAGTTTACCCTCTAGTGGGGAGACCAGCTTCACATACATGAAAAAGTGAGGATCACAGACTAGCAGTATGTGTGTCTGTGTGTCTATGTCTGTGTTTGTGTCTGTGTGTTTGTGGGTGTGTGACTCAGGGGTACATTGTATACTATAGACACCAAATGTTACAGGACTTCAGAAACAAGAGAGATCACTTTGGGCAGGATAGGATTCCTGTAAGACATGGGATTTGGGCTGAGAATAAGGCCCCTTATCTTCTCTTTGCTCCCTGGTGTAAGGAACTCCTTACTCATTTTTTTGCCCTTTTTAGAGAAAATCCCAATTCAAACGATCTCCCTTTAAACCTACTTCCCACCAACTGGGACCTAATGAGGCAATAAAGTCTTTCATCACAGGCTTATAAGTTTGTTATTGGCTTTTCATTTGTTTAAATACTCTAGAACATCTCAGTAGAGGAATTACTGGGCATGAAGTCAGGAGTCCTGGGTTCTATCCCTGACTCTGTCACTAATTCACTGTATAATGTTGGGCAGTTTTCTTCCCTATCTGGATTTCAGTTGTTCCATATGCCAATTGAAGGGATAAGAGGCATTATGATAAAATGGCAATATCCCTGGTTTGGGAGTCAAAGGACCTAGCATCCACACCTACTTTTTATTTTTTTTTTTTTTTTTAAGAAATTGGGGTTAAGGTCCAGGGTCACACAGCTAGTAAGTGTCAAGTGTTTGGTCTGAGGCCAGATTTGAGCTCAGGTTCTCCTGACTTCAGGGCCAGTGCTCTATCCACTGCGCCGCCTAGCTGCCCCCATACCTGCTTCCGCCACTACCTTTGTCCACTTGGACAAATCATTTAACCTCTGTAGGCCTGAGTTTCCTTTTATAAAATGAGGGAATTGGACTGGATGGCCTTGAGATCCTTTTCAGCTATAAAGCTAAGATCCTGTGATCCTCTGATTACATTGTCTTGAGGTTCCTTCCATGTCTGACATTCTATGAATCTATTTCACTTTTGTATTTATAGGGAGATAGTTAGGTGACTCATTGGATAAAAGGCCAGACCTGGAAGAAAGGTGAGGAAGGGAAGAGGAAGAGGAGTTCAAATGCAGCCTCAGACACTGCCTACCTCAGTTTCCTCATCTGTAAAATGGGGATCATAATGGCAACTACTTCCCAGATTGTTGTAAGGATCAAATGATTTAACGTGTATGAAGCACATTGCAAACCTTAGAGCACTAAATAAATGTTTGCTTTTGTTATTATGATTATTATTTCATCTAGGGAACCAGGATGACCACCTTACCAGACTATAAATGATAAGGGACTTTCCCTGGTTCCCTTCCCACTGGCTGAGATTTATATGTGGGTTATATTCATGCCTAACAGAACTACTGACATGCATGCTGGCCTAGTACCCAAGTCCTCAAAGAAATTGGGCCTGGTATCATGTGGGAAAAATTGACTAGCCAAATCCTATCTGAACTTCAAGGCCCACCTCAAGCCCTGTGTCTTCCAGAAAGCCTTCTACATCTACTCCAGTTCACCCTGAACTAACTTTCTATAGTCCTTATTGTCTGCACCACACAATCTAACCATTACATTCCATATAATGTTAATTACTCTTTCAGGTATATGAGTATTGTCTCCCAAACAAAATGGAAACTTACTGGGCCAAGGGGTGTCTCCTCATCTTATATCTGCACAGGATTGAGAAGGCTGTTGGCACTCAATAAATGCTGGGGAATGAAACTTTCTTTTTTTCTATCTTTAATCTCCCTTTGCTTAGTTTTATATTTGTGGCGGGGATGGATAAGATTCCACTGGTGTCTGAGGACTGAAAAAAATCCTAATGGATCTTAGGAAATCATCCTTAGGACCAATTCTCCCTATCTGATGCCACAGAGGGAATGGTAGCCATAATAGGTATTTAGACATGGACAGCTGAAATGACAAGGAGACACGTCAGCACTCATTCACCTGTGTGTACACATGTTTAACAATATCACAATTCACATTTTCAATTCCATTCACACACTCAATTCCATATAATAAATATTTATTACACACCCTAGATGGTAGGAAAGACAGGAAGGTGGAATTAGACACCATCTATCCTCTTGGTTTGTTATTGTTGCTGTTGACTTTTGTGACCCCATGGACCATAGCATGCCAAGCCCTTCTATCCTCCATTATCTTCTAAAATCTGTCGAAGTTCATTGTTTCCATGACATTATCTATCCATCTCATCCTCTGCTGTCCCCTTTTCCTTTTGCCTTAAACCTTTTCCCAACATCAGGATCTTTCCCAATGCTCTTCTCTGACTCTATTATCCAGTAGAAGGTCACAACATGTGCATTATTACTTATAGCAAAGTATTAACCTTTCCAGGCAAATAGAGGTCAAACAGTTCTCAAAGGAAAAGAAAACCATTAAGTACAAGAAGTCTACTTTTTCCTGTATGGTACTTGTAATAACTTCTCTCATCCTGTCCTTGGCAGGAATCTTGTTCTGGGATTGATGTCACTCACAACTCATTGATACTTAATGGTTTCCTAGGAGCCGTGATGTGCTACATCCCCCAGGTTTTGCTTTCCTTTACTCTCAGGACACTGGGCAGCTAGGTGGTACAGTAAGCAGAAAGCTGGGTCAGGAGTCAGGAAGACCTGACTTCAGATCCTGCCTCAGACGTGTACTAGCTGTGTGACCTTGGAAAAGTCACTTAACCTTTTTTGCCTCAGTTTCCTCATCTGCAAAATGAGCTTGAGAAGCAAATGGCAAACCATTCCAGTGTCTCTGCCAAGAAGACTCCAAATGGAGTCACAAAGAATCAGACGTGACCGAAATGACTGAACAACAATTCATCTCTAGGTATTCTACCAGAAATAAATAACATTCCTTCTTTTAATAGAACAGTTGGCATTTTTTTCTATTACTTTAGTGTTTGCAAAGCCTTTTCCTCAAAACCCTGTGAAGAAGAGCTAGGATACAGAGGTAAGCTATGTGGTACACAGTGAATGGAGTGCTGGCCCTGGAGTCAGGAAGATCTGAGATCAAATCTGGCCTCAGACACTTCCTAGCTGTGTGACCTTGGGCAAGTCACTTAACCCTTTTTGCCTCAGTTTTCTCATCTGTGAAATGAACTGGAGAAGGAAATGGCAAACCACTCCAGTCTATCTTTGCTAAGAAAACCCCAAATGGGGTCGCAAAGAGTTATACACAACTGAAAATCAACAAACTCTCAGGACAGCCAGTCTTTTCTTTCTCTGACATAGTCACCTTTCTCCACCAACCTTAATCTTCAAACAGCTTGTTGGAGGGGAAGTTCCATCCTCTCATTAGGAGCTCCAACCCCCATTACACACTGGAGGTCTTTGGAGCTGCTGCTCTGACTCAGCTGTTTCTAATTAACCTTCTTCCTCCCAGGTAGTCTCTGGGGGTGTGACTCTGCATGGCTGGCTTTTTTAAAGGGCTTCTACCAGTTTGAACCCTAACCAATACAAATTAAATGTAAGTAAACAAGTCACAAACCATGATAAAAGAACAGATTTCTCCAAAGGGGGATCTTTGGATGTATCAATAAATATTTTAGAAAGAGTATAGGATTTAGAGCAGACACGTAGCTTAGAGGTCATTCAGTCTAAATCCCTCATTTTCCCGAGGAGGAGACTGAGGCCCACCCAAAAAGGAACGTGACTAGCCCAAAGTCACATACTAAAAGATCCAAGATTCGATTTCAAATCAGGATTTCTGATTTGATGATTCTGAGGTTCCTCCTGGCTCTAAAGCTCTTATCTCAAGGTATGAGATCTACTTCTTTTTCAACTATAATGTGAACTAAACTCTGCTCGCTATCCCTAATTTTTATCATTTGAAAAAAGCATTTGAAAATCAGGTCACATGTCCCCAAACAACAAGATAACCAAGGATTCTCATAAGACAATCTGAGAGGCAATTTTGTCTGAGTTGGGGAATAGAGCCCAAATAAAAATTGAAGGCTGACTGCTGATTCATACTATATGTTGTCAATAAATATGATGTACCTTCCCCTCTGGAATCCTATGTGCATAGCATGTTATTCAAGGCACAGCTCTCACCTTAGAAAAACAAACAGCTAACCATGATTCCCAGTAGGCAGGGGGCATTTTTTTCCCCTATTCAGGACTGTTATCTTCCTTTGCCAGACAACTTTCCCTTCCCATTCCCTTTGGCATTTGGGGTTGCCTAGTACCACAGTGCCAATGACAGACCCCATCTGTTAGCCATCTTCTCTGAGCACTCCGGACGACACTCCAGAAAATGTCAAGTGTCCCAGGGAGAAGATTATTAGTGCCACTTAGATGGAAAATGAGGAGTATAATTTTTCTTTGCTTCCAGTGTGTGCAGGGCCCAGTTTAAATCGCGCTGACAAAGAGCACTGAGCTGGATCAGGGAAAAGGCAGCCCATACAGAAAGCCATGCCTTCTCTGCCAAAGCAATAAATCAGATGGATTTTTAAACGGCAATTTCGAAGTCATCATTTCTAAGAGCAATGACAGTTTTATCAGCTTCGTTATTTTTTGTTAATCTGGTGGATGGATTGGCCATTCACAAGAATGAAGACCTAATCAAAATGGGCAGAACAGAATGCAAATTGTCCCAGGCTCCCTACCCTGCCTCCCTATCTGTTCTGCTAGGGACAGTGATTTTAACATTCCTAAGAGAAGGACCAAGTGAAAGGGGCTCAGCTCAATAAATGTGTGCAGCTTTGATTCAAAGTATTTTGGATGCCAGGGTCAGTTATTGAGGAAAGAGAGGGAACAGATATAGGGTCAGGGGTTAAGAGGATTCAAGTTAGATTTTGTCCTAGAAATCATCACTGCCAACCTCTTCAATTAAAAGATAAAGGGGGACAGCTAGGTGGCACAGTGAATAGAGCACTGGCTCTGGAGTCAGGAGGACCTGAATTCAAATCCCTCCTCAGATACATAACACTCACTAGCTGTGTGACTCTGGGCATGTCACTTAACCCCAATTACCTCATCAAAAAAAAAACCAATAAAAGATAAAGAAATTGGGGTCCAGGGAAAATACGAATCATAACAAGGATCAAGTAAGTAACAGAGCTGGGATTTGAACTCAGTTTTATGCATTAGAAATCCAAGGCTCTCTCTACTATATCCTACTCATAGGAGAGTGACTGATCAAAACTGGGAGGGAATTCAAAACATGCCAGAAAGATAAAAAATAGACAATAAAACTTCCTTATTATTTGCTTGGATCTCTGATCTCATCTGCTTGTGTACTGTCACCCTACTGAGATAAATAATCCATCCACATCCTGTTCTGTTGGTCAGGCCTCCAGTGTGTAATGGGGGTTGGAGCTCCTAATGAGAGGATGGAACTTCCCCTCCAACAAGCTGTTTGAAGATTAAGGTTGGTGGAGAAAGGTGACTATGCCAGAGAAAGAAAAGACTGGCTGTCCTGAGAGTTTGTTGATTTTCAGTTGTGTCTAACTCTTCGCGACCCCATTTGGGGTTTTCTTAGCAAAGATAGACTGGAGTGGTTTGCCATTTCTTTCTCCAGCTCATTTTACAGATGAAGAAACTGAGGTAAATAGGGTTAAATGACTTTCCCAGAGTCACACAGCTAGTAAATGCCTGAGGCTGTATTTGAACTAAGGAGCAGTCTTCCTGACTTCAGGCCATGCACTTTATTTACTGTGCCACCTAGCTGCCCTATTGATCAGTAGGTATTCATATTTTCTGGATCACCTTTTAGGGTAATAATATAGCCAAGATCTTTTCTATTCTTCAGGTGTCTTTATTTCCTTAAGACTTCATATAAAATGACCTCTCAATGCTTTCAATATTTTGTCATGGCCAGAACAGATTTCTTCAGTGTGTACTTGATCTGATCTAGTCACTATTCCTGATTTCATTTTCTTAAGTGCCAATTCAATCTCATATAGCAAGCACATTGAGAACATAGGAGTTAGACTCCAAATCTGGTGGTTCCACTATCACCGATGATAAAAATAGATTTCTTTTTAGAAACATAGTCAAATTTGTTCCATTTTCTGTCTATTTGTTTCATCTGTGAATAATCTCAGTATGATGTGGCCCAGCTGGGTCTTGTGCCAAGCTTTTTTGAAGACTTATTGCTTCCGCTTCTTTCCAATGTTTTATGAAGTATTGCTGTTCATAGGCTTCCGCCATCCTCCTTTGTAAGAGTTTATAAATGAATCTGTATTCTAAATCAACGTTGCCCTGGGCTTCCGGGTGCCTTTGTCTGATAGGTGCTAAACTATTGGTTGGCTAAGGTGGTTTCTGGCTCTTTGGGCCTCCTCCTTGTGAGAACGTTTTAATTATCAATTTATCTGTTATAAGAAGTGGTGATAATGAAAGCCTAATCCTTAGGCTTTTCCCATTTCCCATCTTTCAACATCCTCAGCCCATGGATCAGGTTAACATTGCTATAATTGTTAGCAGTATTCCTTCAGCTCTATCCTTTCTTCTAATTCAACATTGACCGTATCTCCTCATCTTTATTATTTTTTCTAATCTAATACTGTTTTGGAAGTTTGCTCTGAGTGATCAATGATCTACTTGGACACAAACAGCTGATTTCAATGTGACACCTACCAGTCATTTTCTATCTAAGAGTCAGTCAGTTTCATTTTTTGTGCAGTTTTTATTGTTGGCCATGTCCAGCGTCTTCTAACTCACTTCAAGAAGTATACATAATGTACAAGGTTGAGGCTTCTGAATACTCAACAATCCTTTGGCTTCTTTTGTTTCTCAAACCTGAGATGTCTTTCCCAACATACTTTTTAATCATCTCCCTGTACCACTTGTACCCTGAAGTCACAATGACAAAGTATGTGGTGATTAGGTTTAGAAGATCAGGTACTTTGTGAGATTTCTCTGCCTTTTCATTTTCTACAATAGATATTGGCACAGAAGCTGTAATTGTCTTTTTTTTATCTCATTGATGTGTTTTGCTTTTACATTACAAATATTTTACAGATTATTCCCACTCTATGATAGGTCTCTTATAACAAAGTAAAACAGTTAAGTAAAACTAAACCTATAGTATAATACTAATAAAACTAATAATATATTCAAACCAAAAATGCATGCATTATTTCACATCTATAATCCCCTTACCTCTCTAATTTTGAAAATTGATAGCAATCTATCTTCTCTCCTTCCTATTTCTACCCTATAAAAAAAAGAAAGGAAAGAAAAGAAAAACAAATATCTTATAACAAATACGCATAGTCAAGTGAAACAAATTCCCTCAATGGGGGTATACAAACATAGATCTGTAATTGCCTTTGTGAGTTTGTTTGTTTGATTGATTGTTTTTGCTTATGCTCATTGTGAGCACTCCAGGATGAGGTGATCCAGTACCCCACGGAATGAGGTTTCTCACTGCTTCTAGATGCATAATGAAACAAACTCTGTCAGATGCTTGCTTCTCCAAGACCTCATGAGACATCCTTCTGTTTAAATGAACTCTTCTTTGCCTCCTCATTTTGTTTATCCTCAATGATGTCATAGGATAATAGATTTCAAATTTGAATAGACCTTCATCTCACCCAAACCCCCTAATTTTATATAAGAAGAAACTGAGGGGGCAGCTAGGTGGCGCAGTGGATAGAGCACCGGCCCTGAAGTCAGGAGGACCTGAGTTCAAATCCGGCCTCAGACCAAATACTTGACACTTACTAGCTGTGTGACCCTGGGCAAGTCACTTAACCCCAATTGCCTAAAAAAAAAAAAAGAAAAGAAAAGAAACTGAGATCCAAAATGGTTAAAGGGCTAATAGAATCACTTAATAGACTAGAATTAATAGCCCAGGGTTATACCGGGAGTAAATGTCAAATCAGAGTCTCAAGTCAGAGTCCAAGTTTCTCCTGATGAAGTTGAAACTCATTTTGACCTTGTACTTTAACATAAAAATAATGAGATTTTAGATTTTTGAAGAAGCCAGTAGGACCATGAACCAAAAGGTATCAGCGAGAAGAACTAAGAGGAGGGTCATTCAACAGAAATAACCATTCTTGTCTGTCTAAGCGAAGGTAGCAGGATGGTGTAGTGGATAGAATGCTGGTTTTAGAATCAAGGAGGTCTGACTCCCAGTCTGAATTCAAATCCTGCCTTGGATACTTACTAACCACGTGACCCTGGCCTAATCACATCGCCTCTGTCAGCCTCAGTTTCCTCATCTGTAAAATGGGGCTAATAATAGTACTTGTCTCACAAGGTTGCTATGAGGAGCAAATGCATACATACACACAGAGAGACATGTACATATGTATATAGGTATATATGTGTATATATAGAGGGTTTTGCAAACCTTAAAGCTCTATGTAAATGTTATCTATTGTCAGTATCACTCATGTAGCCCCTGATTATAGGCCTAGACACAGGGGTGGAGAACCTGTGGCCTGAAGGCCACACACAGCCCTCTAGGTCCTTGGGTGGGGCCTTTTGACTGAGTCCAAGCTTTACAGAATAAACACTTTCATTAAGAGGATTTGTTCTGTGAAGTTTGGATTCAGTCAAAGGTACTCACCTGAGGACCTAGAGGGCCACATGTGGCCTTGAGGCCACAGGTTCCCCAACCCTAGTAGAGCTTCCTAAAGTCTTTTTCATTCTTCACACAGGATGTAATATATTGCGTTTGTCATATCATTTCCCAACTCAGCAACTTTCAAACACTCCTTGTTGCCCATTGGTTCAAGTCTGTATTTATGTGGTTGTTTCATCCAATAGTATGTCAATCCAGTAGTTCTTGGACAACAAATTAACAATTTAGAATATTTATAGTTAACTTTATGTTCGTGGGCATTATAAAAATTGCATGATTCTTAAGCTCTATCTCCTTCCACTGCTGCGCAACCATCATTGAAGCAAAGGATAGAGGTTTTTATAAAAGGTAAAATAAGTAGCTTCAAATACATAACATTAAAATTTTTTCAAGGCAAAATCAATGTAGCTAGGATAAGAAAAGAAACTGTCATTTAGGAGGAAAAAACTTTGCATCAAATTTCTGATAGAGTTCTGATAGCTTAATTATATAGGGAATTGACATCAATTTAAGACCAATAGCCATTCCATTATAGATACATGGTCAAAGGACATAGACAAACAATTCTCAAAAGAAGAAATAAAGAATGCCAATGATCATCTGAAAAATTATCCGAATCACCAACAATAAGAGAAATATTAATTACAACAACTTTGAGGTTTCGGCTCACAGTCATCAAAAGTGTGAGAATGATGTAAGACAGAAAGAGCCAATTTTAAGGGAGTTATGGGAGGATGGGCACAACAGTACGCTGTCTATTGAGCTGTGAATGGAACCTACCACTCTGGGAGGTGTTTTTTATTTATGTAGAAAAGCCACTAATATGTTCATATCCTTTGACCCAGTAACACTTCTTCTAGGTATATACTCCTAAGGAGGTCAAAGGCTGAAAGAAAAGCCCTATATATACCAATATATTCATAGTAACGCCTTTGTTGGTCACAAAGCACTCAAAACAAAGTGGGCATCCTTTGGGGAAATTTAAAAAGAAAAACTGTGGTGTGGCTGTTACTATGTACAGTGTTCTCTTGGTTCTACTCACTTCACTTCCAGTATCACTTGATTTTGCTTAACTCGTTTGTTCTTTTAATTTTGCTTAACTGCAAATGCAGTTATCTACAGAAATCATGATTTTTGTCAAAGAAGTAGACTGGGTGTGGTGACACATGTCTGTTTTCCTTGCTTCTAGAGGAGTCTGAGGCTAATGGATCCCTTGAGTTTGAGAGTTCATAGCTTCAGTCAGAATAAGGCTAGTCAGGCATCTGCACCAAGACCAGTGCTAATGGGATAAGCCCCCAGTTGAATGCACAGCCACTGGGCTGCCTATGGAGAGGCAGATAGGCCCAGGTCAGAGAAAGGGAGCAGGTAATAGGTTCATAATGATCATTATTGGAATGGAAAGAAAGAAAGAAAAAGAAAAAGAAAGGAAGGAAGGAAGGAAGGAAGGAAGGAAGGAAGGAAGGAAGGAAGGAAGGAAGGAAGGAAGGAAGGAAGGAAGGAAGGAAGGAAGGAAGGAGGAAGAAATGAAAGAAGGAAGGAAGAAGAGAGAGAGGGAGGGAGGGAAGAAGGAAGGAAGGAAAAGAAAGGTTCCATCTGCTTCTGAAGCCTATTATACTACAGAACCTTTGACTCTAATTGGATAGCAGTAGGAACGTATTGTAGGCTCCACACTAGAGGAATGCCCTAGAACCAAAGAATTTCTGATTTGGGAGAGACCTTAGCAATGACCACATCTGTCTTTCCTATTTGACAAGGGAGGCCCAGAAAGTGCCCGAGGTCACACACGATCAAAATTGTCTTATGATTAATCTGGCAGTATATGCAGGATGGATTGAAAGGCAGAACACAGATAGAAGAGAACTCGAAGAGTTTGGGTGAAAGGTGACAAGCCATAACCAGGGTGGTGACAGTGGCAGTAACAGAGGAGGGGGCTGATATAAGATTTTTTTTTAAAAAGCAAAAACAAATAGAATAGACAGGGCTATTTATTTTATGGAAGCGACTGAGATAAAAGGCAGAAGGAAAAATCAAAGATGACTGAGATTTGGGGCCTGGGTGACGTAAAGATGAACTTATCAAGTCTACCATGACAGCCATTAGATTGGAAGCACTGAATTTTTATTGTCGCTCTGTGCCACCGCCCCCCTCCCTCCCTATTCCTACGCTTCCTGAAGTCCTGGGTGGTCCTGGGCTCCCAGTTGTCTCTCCTGCTAAGAGTGACAAGAAAGGCCCAGATTTCTATAAGCTGTCACACTTGTCACTTCTAGCTCCACAAAGTGTCTCCCGTACTTCCTCTTCTTTCTGGTCAGCCACCACCTTAGTTCAGGGCCTCTTCCACTCTCACCTGGACTATTGCAGTGGCCTCCTCATTGGGCTGTCTGGCCTCCATACCTGGAATGCTTCCCCTTCTCACCTCCCCACCTCCTGAAACCTCTGGTTTCCTTTCAAACTCAGCTCAAGCACCATCTTCTCCATGAAGTCTTTCTTGATCCCTCATATTCATTTTGTGTCTATTCCATGCATATTTATCTATGTCTCCCCCATTAGAATATAAGCTCCTTGAGGAGAAAAGATTGCTTCACTTTTGTCTTTTGTATCCCCTGCAATTGGCACGGTGCCCACCACAGAATTGCGGCTTGAGTGCTTGCTGGTTGATGGATGGACTGATGTTCTGAGAAGCAGTTTGGTATTGCCAAAAGAGCGCTGGACTTTCACAAGGCTTGGATTTGGGGATAAGGCATCATTACTCATTAGCTGTATGACCCTGAACAAAGCCACTTAACCTTTATAAGCCTTAGTTTCTTCATCTGTAAAATATAGACAATAATCCCCATTAGGGGATTCCTTCCTTCCTACCAAGCTGGCAGGGTTATCGTGAGGGTAATTATGGTTATCTGGCAGGATTAAAGAGTTTTCTACACCTTCAAGCACTACAGAAGCATGACCTGATTCCTGCCTTGCATCCCAGGAACACCTTTCAAGAACCCCACTGGACATCCTGGTGATTAGGCTGTGCCCATGCATATGCCCCAGATAGGTGGAACCAAAGGCAAGGAAAAAGAAGGGTGATTTCTTTTAAGGACTTTCTACATTTCATGATAGCCTTTTACTGAGTTAGCCCTGGACCAGAACCCCAGAGGGAAAGCTATATATGATTTGGTTCAAGTCATTTCACTTCTCTGGGACTTACTTCCTTCATCTGTAAAATTGGTTAATAATCACCCTTGGCCACCTACCTTAAACATAAGCATAGGACCCTGGAGTCACCAAGCTTGTGAGCCAATGCTGATCTCTACTGGGCTTTATACCACAATTCATGGAATGTAGAAAATCCCAAGGAAACTCCATAGGAAAAAAAAAATCGAAGCTTAGAAATCCGGATAAAATAGTTATACTTTTCAAAAGACATTTAAATCTATTTTTTTTCTTTTGGGGAGGGGGTAGACAATGGGGTTAAGTGACTTGCCCAGGGTCACACAACTAGTAAGTGTTATGGGTCTGAGGCCAGATTTGAACTCAGGTCCTCCTGAATTCAAAGCCGGTGCTCTATCCACTGCTCCACCTAGCTGCCCACCCCAAGTCTATTCTTTTATTGACTCCCAGCAATAGCCCTGAGAGTGAAAGAAGATATATTTTTTCCATTTGGCAGATGAGGAAACTGAGGCCCAGAATGGTAAAGTGATTTGCTTAAAGTCACAGAGCCAGTGGATAACAGAGCTGATCAGCTCCACAAACTCAGCCAACATTGACTAGAGCATCTGTTCTGTGACATCACACCGGGGGAAGGTGCAAACATGACAAATGAGAGTCTCTCTTCTCAAGGAGCCTGTAGCCTAAAGGGGAAGGTTGGGGAAAGTTGGGAGGACATGATATGACATCTACCCAAATAAGAATGATAGCAAGGAGGATGTGATCCGTGCAATGCGTGGGGTGTAGTCAAAGGAAAGCTTCAAAGAGGTAGTCATGAGAAATGAGTGCATTCCAGACACAAGGAACAGCCTGCAGGAGAAAAGAATGAAATCAGGGACCATCTGATAGTGCTGTTTATCCAGGACAGGCAAGACAGGCTGGAAAAAAGAGTAATCTCCAATCGTTGGTGATTGGTAGGTTGGAGACAGGTCATGGACAGGGTTGAAGGTTAGCATCAGAGAGAACTGAGAGCCCCTGATGGTTTGTTATTTTTCTCATGCCTCCAATAACCAAAGCTGTGATTGGTCCCAAAGCCAACATCCCAAGTGCCCAACTAACCAGAGCACCTCTGACAAGTGTCCCAGGTGCCACAGCCTCCTGTTTGGGAGGCAAATTTGCCATGTTCTCTTGCCACCATATCCAGGGGTCAATGTGGCCATTTATGGTCATGGGATCATAGTTTAAGAATTGGAGGGGACCTTTAGTGACCATCTGGTTCAATTCCTTCATTTTACAGATGAGGAACCGAGTCCAAGAATGGTATAAAGTGACCTGGCCCCGGGCTGTGCAGCCAGTAAGCTGGAGAGCTGGGATTCAATGCTAGGTCCTCTGACTCCACACCCATCATTCCTCCCAACATACACACTATCCCGCCTCCCAATGGGCAGTAACACGTGCTCCGTCTTCTTGTCTCCTGCTCAGGCATGAGGATACTGGTGACATTGCTGCTGGACACGCTGCCCATGCTGGGCAACGTCCTGCTCCTCTGTTTCTTTGTGTTCTTCATCTTTGGCATTGTGGGCGTGCAGCTCTGGGCTGGACTTCTGAGGAACAGATGCTTCCTGGACAACAACTTTGCCAGGTGGGTGCCAAGCAATTGGGTATAGATAGGATTGGCCTTACGCTTAGGGTTAGAGCATAGAGTGAGGATTCTACAAACTGCAACAAGGATAGCTTCAGTCAGAATAGGCTGCCAGGAGGCCCTGCAGGTCAGACCATGCATTCATCTCCATGGTCTCATGCAAATGCTGTTATCATCCCCATTTTACAGATGAGAGAATTGAAGCTCACAGGGAAGAAAATGTGGTATAAATAAACCATGTGGTTTATTTATTAAGTTGGCAGAGTATTTTACATGTATTATGGCACTTGAGCCTCATAACAATCCCCTGAGGTTGGTACCACAGATATTATTGTCCCTATTTTACAGATGAGCAGACTGAGGCACATAGAATTCACCTTGTTAGTGTTAGAGCTGAAATTTGAACCCAGGTATTCTGGACTCCACTCTGTTACTAAATCATTGGAAACAACCCATGTCTAGAGATGGAAGGGCTCATTTTGCAAAAGCTGATTTTACGATTAAGATCCAGGCAAGTTAAGGGACAAGCCCAAGGTCACACAGGTAGTAAACACCCACCAAAGGTGGGCTGTGAACCCACACCCTCTGACTCTAGAGCCCATGTTCTCTTAACTCTACTATGCTACCTCAAGGGCCAAAGGTTTTATTCTGGTGTTTATTACTATGTGTTGTAACTGTGTGTTTTTGTTGTTGTTCAGTTGTTTCAATCGTATCCAACTCTTCACGATCCTATTTTGGGTTTTTTCTTGGAGAAGATACTGGAATAATTTGCCATTTCCTTCTCCAGCTCATTTTACAGATGAGGAAACTGAGGCAAACAGGGTCCAATGATTTGCCCAGGGTCACACAGCTAGTAAATGGTTCAGGCCTCATTTGAACTCAGGTCTTCCTGCCGCTGTATCCACTGAGCCACCTAGCTGCCCCAGTAGCTATGTGACCTGGGGCAAATTATTTAACAGTACTAGGCTTTGGGTTTTTTTCTGTTGTAAATTGAGAGGATAGGACTGAAGTCCCTTCCAGTACTAATAACCTATGAACTTGCCCAAAGCAGCACCTACTAAGAGTCGGGACAGGGATTAGAGCCCAGAGCGCTTTCCCATCTGTCCTGAAAGGGCCTGGGGACTGGGTAATGCTAGAAGGACCAAGGAGGAATGCTGTGGCCATCGGCTCAGGTGGCCACCAGTCTGAGGAGGAAGCCAACCCACTGGCTTGAGAGACTTTATGACTATGCGACCTTAAGCGCTTTGAGCCTCAGTTTCCTTACCTATAAAATGGGGATAATAATGGCACATACTTCCCAGGGATACTATGAAGATCCAATTAGGCAATAAATGTAAAGAGCTCTGCAAGCACGTCCATTCCAGCTATTATGAGAGACCATGTGACATAATGGATGGAGTGCTGGACTTGGAGTCAGGAAGTCCTGGGTTTCAATCATGCCTCAATTACTTACTCCTAGATGTGTGACCTGATCTGCTCACTTAAATTCTCTCAGCCTCAGTTTTTTTTTCCATCTATAAAATGGGGTAATAATAGTACCTACCTCATTGGGTTTCTGTAAGGCTTCAATGAGATAGTACATGGAGAAGCATTTTGCAGATCTTAAAGTACAAAATAAATATCAGCTGTTATTATATCCACAAGCTTGGTTTTTATGACTGGGCCATGTTAGCAGGCCCGGCAGTCAAGAAGGGCTTGGGAGGAAGCTTGGGACAGTGTCTGTTTAGCAAAAACTAAAGCTAAAGCTAAAAATGTCCTGACTGGGACCTCGGGCTGCCCTCTCTGGCAGTTACCAACTGGTCACGTCACCAAGGGACACTGAGAATAGGAGCAGCCGTGACCCCTTCTGAGAATTCAGGTTGGCATTGGCCTTTGGGGAAAAGCTGCCCTCTTTAGAGAGACAACACGGTGGGAAAAGGAAAGACCCAGGGTAAGATGCCAGCTCTGACACTAACCAGCTGAGTAATCATGGACAAATCACTTTGCCTTAGTTTTCTCATCTGTAAAATGGGTATTTTTTTAAAGCGTGCTCGCCCCACCTACCTTATAGGATCATTGGGAAGATTTTTTGTGTGCTTCATAGAATTATAGCAATGTAAGCTGTTGGTACTCCTAACAAGTTCCTGATTTGGACCTCTACATTCAAGGTGGCCCAAGTCCAACTCACAAGGGTGATTTCTTCAGCGGCTTTGCATGCTTAGAGTTGTTTCCCAAAGGGCCATTTTGGTACCATAGATATTTTAGCCTATCCTTCATATTCTCTGCTTTTATCAATCCCTGCTTTGGGCTTTACTATTGTTGTTCAGTTGTTTCACGCCCAACCCTTCGTGACCCCGTTTGGGGTTTTCTTGGCACAAACACTGAACAGCTCATTTTGTAGATGAGGAACTGAAGAAAACAAGATTAAGTGACTTGACCAGGGTCACACAGCTAATAAATGGCTGGGGCCAAATTTTAATTCGGGAAGGTGAGTCTTCCTGGCTCCAGGGCCGGCACTGTATCCACGGAGCTACCTAGCTAGCCCCATCATTGGGCTAGAATCAATCAGATAATCAACAAACATTTATTAAGCACCTACTGTATGCCTGGCCCTATTCTAGGTACTAGAGATAGAAAAACCAAAATTATATATTCCCTGCTTTCGAAGAGTTTATATTTTGTTAGATACTTCTTTTTCTGTGAGCCTTGCCCCATGTGGGGTATTATACACCTCAGTCCCTGGCATCACTGAGGTACTCCAAGATCTGTCATGCTGTAAAATGGTAGTCCCTTGATATAGGAAGGCTTAGAGCCTCAGTGTAAGCAAGAAACCTGAAAATACAGAGAAGAACGTGCTGGGAACAGACTTCGTATTTTCAGGCACGTTCTTCAGTGAAAATCAATCTCCGTGTTCAGATGCAGTGGTCTTTGAGGAGAATGTGACGGAGATGAAATTCTCTTTCTCCTGCATATCCCTTCCCCTCTTCATGGCCCAAGGATCTCTCACTGCTGTTATTAAAGGAAGGCTGATACAAGTTTTCTCTCTTTTCAAAAAATGACTGGTTTTCTTTCTTCACTTGCCTGTATTAAAAACGGATGAAAGCATGCTTCCTGGATGACCATGAGGGGTGAGTCCACTCCCACCTCTCTGTCCATCTTTTCCTTCTGGAGCACTTCTTCGCAAACCTTCGAACCCTAGCTCCAGCCCCATCTCCCATAAGGCAATGAGCCACAAAGTAGAGAGAATGATGGAGTTGGAGCCAGAAAGATTTGGATTCGGGTCTTGCCTCAGATACTTAATGGCCAGCTACATGACCCTGGACAAGTCACCTAATGTCCCTGAGCCTCAGCATCCTCATCTGTCAAATGAGGGATCCTTCTCCAGGCAGCCTTCCTTGATCCCACTTTAGCAGACCTTCCTCTGAGATCCTGTTGCCCTTATCATTTGAGCCACACAGTCTAACACTTGATTCTCTACTGACTTATCACATAGACTACCCACACATGTACAAGTGTCTCCAGGTTGTTGTTGTTTGTCCTTCATTCTCAAAGAGGGCCATGACGTCATTAGACTAGGAGCTCCCTGAGGGCAGAGATCCTCTCTTCCCTACAGTACCCAGCAGGCGCTGCACTTCCTTAGCGTTTACCATTCTCATTTCATTCTTCTCTGCTTCGTGTTGGACGGAACCATCTAGAAGCAGTGCCCATAAAAGATACTCTCCTTCGATGATTCCTTTATGTTTAGTGTTCAGCAAACTATTGCTCAGGTGGAACAAATTATTTACTGTTTGTAATCGAGTGAAAGTGCTGGGATTATTAGTGCTGTCATTCATTACTGTCATAGCTCCTTATATAATACTTAAGAGTTGACAAAGCACTTTAAATCCATTATTCTGTTTGGCCTTGTCCACAAGCCTTTGAGGTAACTAAGGCAACTATTTTTTTTTCATTTTGCTGATGAGAAAAGTGAATCCAAGCTCAGTTAAGTGATTCACCCAAGGTCACGTAGTAAGCATTAGCAAAGCTATAATTCGACTTGTATTCTACCAAAACACATGGGGAAAAAAAGCATAACACTTTCAAAGAAGTATATAAATCAGTGAGTGTGAATATAAAGCAAATTAGCACATAAAATTCTAAGGGAATAAAGTCATATAGTAACCAGACAAGATTGGGTTAAAAATAATAATAATAACAACAACAACAACAGCTAGTATTTATGTAATGCCTTAAGGTTTAGAATGTGCCTTACAAACATTATCTTAATTGATCCTCACAACAGCCCTGGAAGGTAGGCACTATGATTATCACCATTTTATAGATGAAGAAACTGAGGCAGACACTAGTTAGATGACTTGCCCAAGGTCATATAACTAGCAAGTGCCTGAAACCAGATTTTACTCCAGGTCTGGCATTCTATCTGCTATGCTACTATCTCTCTCTGGGATGGTTTTGTGGAGCACATAAGTTCCATGTGGTA
This sequence comes from Phascolarctos cinereus, assembly GCF_003287225.1. Classification (NCBI taxonomy): domain Eukaryota; kingdom Metazoa; phylum Chordata; class Mammalia; order Diprotodontia; family Phascolarctidae; genus Phascolarctos; species Phascolarctos cinereus. Next base: position 130,517,108 of record NW_027555847.1, on the reverse strand, counting down.
TTTTGAAGGAAGAAGATCTAGATTGATGACAAGGAGTAGGAATGGGAATTTCAGGTAAGGCCAATGCTATGTAGGAAGGAAGGAAGGAAGGAAGGAAGGAAGGAAGGAAGGAAGGAAGGAAGGAAGAGAGGAAAGGAAAGGAAAGGAAAGGAAAGGAAAGGAAAGGAAAGGAAAGGAAAGGAAAGGAAAGGAAAGGAAAGGAAAGGAAAGGAAAGGAAAGGAAAGGAAAGGAAAGGAAAGGAAAGGAAAGGAAAGGAAAGGAAAGGAAAGGAAAGGAAAGGAAAGGAAAGGAAAGGAAAGGAAAGGAAAAGAAAGGAAAAGGAAAAGAAAGGGGTGAGGAAGGACAGAAGGAAAGAGGGAGGAAGGAAAGAAAGTAAGACACAAAGAAAGAAAGCACTTATTAAGTTTTTACTATATGCTAAGCACTGGAGATATAAATAGAAAAGCCAGATAGCCCTAGCTGTCAAGGCACTCACATAAATAAACTGGCCAGTCCTAAGTCATATGGAAAGGTCGTCCTAAATGCCTCTTCCTTAGTGTCACCTAGCATGAATCTCAAAGACCAAGCTCTTCCTCTTCCTCCTCTTCTTCCCTGTGGTCCAAGAGTTCAAGAAAATTAACTGGGGCAACATTTTGAACCTGTTCCATGAGAACCAAGTTGGAGGAAGAGGGGAGGGCAAGGTGGAAAAGAAACAGCAACAGCGAGACATTTTTAGCCATGCAACAGGAAGAATCATGAACCAGGAACCCAGATACGTGGATTCTAGTCCTCACTTTGCTGCTACTTTGCCGGATGAACTTGGAAAATTCACTTCTTCTCTTAGGACCTCAGTTTGTCAATCCATAGATGCTAGGGATTGAACTAAGCTCCTTCCAGTTGTAAAGTTCTGTCATTCCTTTACCATCTTGCCAATAGGCAGTCTTCCCCTCCTAGGCTGGTAATCCAAGGTCACCCCTAAGCTTGTCACACAAAATTGTTCTCAGACAGTTGGAAGCTCAGGAAAACCCCCAAATAAGTTGCTTTCTTGTACACATTTGCTTTCACAGAAGGAGAAGTTTAAGGGGAAATAGAGCCCAGACACTGTGGGATTTAATTTTCACATAAGTCCCTTTTTTTAAGTGGTGTTTGGTAAAACTTGTCTCTGATCGTCCTTGATATGTTTGCATTTCTTTTCTTAAAGTGTGAACGTTGTGCTTGGCCCATGATTAAAGAAAATAATAACAAGAGGGTTGGAAGTTTTCTGCTCAGCTGAAATGCCAGAGCCCTGAATTCTGAGTGGGCTGTAATCTTGGCAGAGATGAGTGTATAGCATTTGGAGAGCCTGTCACTTATTTGGGCACTTTCTCCCAGAGGGATGATTCTCCCTGTTCCCACAGGCTGGGCCCCACAAGGCACACAGGGTGGAGAGGACTGAGCAGGCCATAGGATTGGCCATGGTTGGACTGGGAGGGAGTGAGAGAAAGAAAACGTGGACCTTGGTCTCCTCTCTAAGCCCACAGATCAGACTGGTTGCTCCCAGACCATACTTTCCCAAGGACATCAATGCCAGGAATAGTTTTGTTTTGTTTTTGATTTTTAGAGTTTGGAGGCAGAGGGAAACAAAGGTGGAAGAAAGACAGAATGGGGAAGTTGAGGCAGAGATCTTACATTTGTACAGTGATGTAGGGTTTAGAAAATATTTTCCCATCTCTTATCTAATCTAATCTTCACAATAAGCTTGGGAGAAAGAAAAGGAGGGAGACAGAACAGAGATTATTCTCTCCATATTCTAGTAGAAATAAAATGATTTGAGCATGATTAAATGGCTAGTTAGAGCCATTGCAGGAACCTGAATCCAGACCTTCTGACTTCAAAAGGGGCCAGAGTTCTTTCCACCAGCTCCACACTGCTTTTAGTTTCCAGATGATCTTTCCCCAGGACCTTTCCTTGAACATTTCCTTTTCTCCAATTAGTTCTTAACTCAAGGTTACAGTTTCAAAACCCGCCTTCTAGTATGACAAACCAGTAATGTACAAGGTGGAGAATACTTTCTTCTCCATTTGACTCATAACAATCTGCTGTCTCTATACCATAAATGCTAGGCAAATCAGCAGCCTGGCACCTAGTTCAGGTTGGAGCCAGATTGTGGAGGCCCTTAAATACTAGGCTTAGGAATTTCTACTTTATCCTAAGGGTGACAGAGAACCATAGAAGGTTATTGAGTAGAATAGTGATGTGGTCAGGCCTGTGCCACAGTAATTGCATCAAATGGATTAGAAAAGGGAGAGATTAGAAATGGAAAGGCCAATTGGGAGGCTAGTATGGTTCAGGCAAGGGGTAATGACCATGTGAGTGGAGAGAAGAGAAGAGAGATGAGACATTTTAACTTTAAGATTTTTGCAGTCAATTAAATGTGAGAAATGAGGGAGAAGAAGGAGTGAAAGATGACTCCCAAATATACAAACTTAGATAACTTAGATAACTGGGAAGATGGATGTACCCCTGTCAGAAATAGGAAAGTGTGAAGGGGAGGAAGAGGAGAAGATAGTTCTGGTTTTGGATATTTTTAATTTGAAATACCTATAGAAATCCAGCCAGAGATGTCCACCAGCCAATTGAGAATGCTCTAACCTGGTGTGTAGCAAGGAAATTGGGACTGAATATAAAGTCCTTGAAAGCAGGAATTGTTTCATTTTTGTCTTTTTATCTTCAGCATCCAGTACAGTGACTGGCACATAGAAGGTGATTATTGAATGCTTGTTTATTGATTGCTTGATATGTAGATTTGAGAGTCATCTGCTTAGAGATAGTTGAGTCAATGGGAACTAGAGAAATCACCAAGGGGAAAGTGGAGAGAGAAGAGAGGGAGAGGAGAGAGAAGAGAAGAGAGAGAGGAGAGAGAGAGAGAGGAGAGGGGAGAGGAGAGGAGAGGAGAGGAGAGGAGAGGAGAGGAGAGGAGAGGAGAGGAGAGGAGAGGAGAGGAGAGGAGAGGAGAGGAGGAGAGAAGGAGAGGAGGAGAGGAGAGGAGAGGAGAGGAGAGGAGAGGAGAGGAGAGGAGAGGAGAGGAGAGGAGAGGAGAGGAGAGGAGAGGAGAGGAGAGGAGAGGAGGAGAGGAGAGGAGGAGAGGAGAGGAGAGAGAGGAGAGGAGAGGGAGGAAGAGGAGAGAGAGAGAGAAGGAAGGAGAGAAGAGAGAGAGAGAGAGAAGAGAAGAGGTGAAACCATATTAAGAGCTTTGAAGGACATCTATACTAAGGGAGCATGAATTGGATGATAAACCAGCAAAGGAATTTTAAGGGAGGTGGTTAGAAAGGTAGGACAAGAATTACAGTGTCGTGAACATAGAAAGCAAAGTCCAGAGAAGGACAGAGGAACCTATCATGAATTAGCAGTGGCTGGTTTATAGGACACATCAATACTGTGCTATCAGCTTTACCAAGCACACTCTTATCCCATATCTCAAGTCTCAGCTCTGATGACCATGGCTTTTGCTCTCTTTGCTGCATCAAAACCACCCAGACAAGAACAATTCACAGGGCTGCTATGGTCTGCATTTTACAGATGAAGACACCAATACCTAGAAAAAGAAACTGATTTATCCAAGATCACTTTAAAAAAAAAATCACTGTCAGACCTGGGAGTTCTTCCTCCTATACTTCGGTTCCTTAAAAAGTGAGCTCCTCCTCTCTCAGCGCCAAGCCTGGGATAGGTCGCACCCTTGAGACCTCTCCCTGCCAAATCCCCTGCCCCCCACCCTCAAGGCATTAAACCTTCAAACCTTTGAACAAGGTTTAGCTGCCTCTCTAGTCTGTTTGCCATTTGACTACCCCCACCCCCACCACCCGGCACATGCCAGAAAAGAGAAGCAATTTCTGGACGTCTCTAGCTAGCTATCAAAATCCCATGTTTTTCATTCAAAAGGTCACCACTGTGAAAAACGAAAATGTGTTATTTAAATGCAGATTGCCCACCCTGCACTGCTCGCTTCTTCTTTCTAGTCAGATCGAGGGAGGTTTTCTCTGAAGCTGGGATCCCCTTGATAAATCACTTCACTGAGATCTCAGCTGTGCTACTGATTCATTCTGGGCCCCTTGCCCTCTCTGAGCCTCAGTTTTCCCATCCATTAAATGAGGGGTTTGGATGGGATGACCTCTTAGATACGTCCATTCCAGAGCTAACATTCCAGGATGATATACAACTCAAAATGTCTTAGCCTTGCTTAGGAAAAAGGGCACAAATACAGTTCCTGTTCTCAAGATGCTGAAGTCTAATGGAAGAGACAACATGCAAACAAGAAATTTGTAAGATAAATTGGGGGGGAGGGGGCAGATAATCTCAAAGGGAAGGCATGCAAATGAGGGAAGGATTAACCTTAGCCAATGCTCAGATAATCCTAATACATAGTTAAGATGCCCTTTCCATTAGTGACCTTCCACTGTGTTCTCTTCAATGCCTGCTCTATAGGTAACAAACTTGCTTCCATCTTAAACCATTTACTTTCTTGTTCCCTCTATCTTCTTGCACTCACTGAGACCTGGCTTCTTCCTGATGACACAGCTTCCTTAGCCACCCTTTCCAGAACTGGCTGCCCTTTCAATTATATCACCGCCACCCCCAACTCATTGGTCATGGATGGGGAAGTTGGAAGTTTCCCATTGCCACTTGTAGGCTCTCTCTCTATCAACATCCCTCAGTAACCTCCCCTCCTTGGAGGTTGATTCAATCTATATTTATTACCCAATCAAAATTCTGGTGGCTGTCATCTACAGACCTCCAGAACACTCTCCATCCTTCCTCATGAGTTCAGATCTTTTTCTCACAGTCTTTTTCTCCTCCCCAACTCGTGCCCTCATCTGAGGGGACTTCAGCATATATAGGTGTTAAATTGATCTTCTTAAAGTCCAGGTCTGACCATGTCACCCCCTCCCCCTACTATATAGTCAACTCCAGTGGCTCCCCATTACCACCAGGATCAAATATAAAATCCTTTGCTTGACTTTTAATGCCCTTCATAACCTGACCTCTTCATAGTTTTCTTATACCTAATGCTTCTCCAAATATTCTGTGTTCTAGTGACAATGGCTTCCTTGCTGTTGTTTTCACAAGACACACCATCTTTTGACCCTGAGCAATTTCACTGGCTGTCCTTTCTCCTGGAGCTCTCTCCCTCCTTATCTCCTCCTGGTCTCCCTGTCTTCCATCAAGTCTCAGTTAAAGCCCCACTACCTGCAAAAATTCTTTCCTAATCCTCCTTAATTTTCATGCCTTCCCTCTGAGATTATCCCCCTCCCCACTTTTCTTACAAATTTTTTGTTTGTATTTTGTCTCTCCCATTAAATTGCAAGGGTCTTGAGAACAGGAACTGTATTTTTGCCTTTCTTCCTGTCTTAAGCACCTAGCATAGTGCCTGGCACATAGTAGGTGCTTAATAAGTGCTAGATGATTGGGTTTCATGGTCAAAGCTGTAACACAGATTATAATGGAAAACCATTTCATCATCCTCTGAGCTTTCCAGACTTTGACTTCAAGTGTTCTACTCATCCCCCTGACTATCCTCAGCTTTGTCAAGCAAACAGGCATTTCCTGTGTCCCCCTGTGTGCCCAGTCCCATGAAGAGGGAAGAAGAGATAAGAGGCATAAATGTAGGCCATGTCTTGGGGGGCTCGTGGCCTAGAGGAAACAGCACTCACATGCAGGAAACAAGGAGAAACCAGTTTGAGAAATGATGGTAAAACTGAGAGGTGATATTGAGGCCTAGGAGTCAGGAAGACCTAGGTTCTGTTGCTGAAGCCATTGCCTCAGACTAGCTGGGAGACGATGGGTGAGTCACTTAAACTCTCAGGGCCGCCAAGCATCTCAGTGAGAGCAAAGTTTGCAAAGAAGTCATTGATCTTTGTCTCTGGGAGGGATTTTTACATCCAGAGTTTGTTCTTTATACCCATTCAATCACTGGTCTAGATACTATCCCTTACCTCTGTCTGTCTCTCTAAATATGTGTGTGTGTATACACACACACACACACACACACACACACACACACACACACACACACACGGCAGCTAGGTGGCTTAGTGGATAGAGCTCTAGGCCTGGAGTCAGGAGAACCTGAATTTAAATCCAACCTAAGATACTTACTAGCTATATGACCCTGAGCAAGTCACTTAACCCTGTTTGCCTCAGTTTCCTCATCTGTAAAATGAGCTGGGGAAGGAAATGGTAAACCACTCCAGTTGCCAAGAAAACACCAAGGAGGTCACAAAGAATCAGACACAACTTAAAAGACTGAAGAACAATATACATCTACATATGTACAATTATCAAGGCAGCTAGTTGGCACAGTGAATAGAGTTCCAGGCCTGGAGTCAAGAGGACCTGAATTTAAATCCAACCTCAGACACTTACTAGCTGTATGACCCTGGGCAAATCACTTAACTTGTTTGCCTCAGTTTCCCCCTCTGTAAAATGAGCTGGAGAAGGAAATCGTAAAGCACACACCAGTATCTTTGACACGAAAACCCCAAATGGGGTCACGAAAGTCAGACGTGACTAATTGTCTGAGCAACAAAAATATATATTTTTACATACATATGTGTTCACACGTACACATGTGTAGGTATATACATATGTGCATAGACAAACATGTGCAAACATTCATACATACACATGTGCGTGCATGTGTGTGTAAGTGAGAGGGAATAGTCCAAGACAACTCCAAGTTACAAGTGTAGCTGACTAAGAAAGTGAATAAATAACACTTCAAACAAAATAGGGAAGGTCGGAAGAAGGACCAGTTCAGGTAGGGAAGATAAGACACTAAGTTCTGCTTGGGACATTTGGTCCAAACTCCAACCAAACTGCATGATACTGACCACTCAAGGATAACCTCAGAGTCACAGTAGCTCAGGTTGAATCCCACCTCCTCTACCACTTACTGCCTGCACTATAACTTTCACCTGGACCCTATACACACATGCATGTATGCGTGCATATACACATACAAGCACATGTATGTATATATACACATGTGTACATATACCTCCTAATCTGGGTCTCCGTTTACTAGTAATACCCGATGTGGTGGTGCCATGATGGCCTCAGCATTCTGCTCCAAACCGTAAATCAGCTACATCCAGTAAAATGTGGAGGCGCAGGGCCTTCAACCCCAGCTCTGCCGCTTACCAGCTGTGTGGCCTTGAGGAAGTCACTCACTTTCTATGGACCTCAGTTTCTTTCCTTATCTGTTGAATGAAGGGGTTAGAATAGATGACCTGTATCGTCTTTCCTAGATCTAGAGCTATGATCTTTAGATACTTGCTCCAGCAGGCCAATTACAGTTTCTTTAGCTAATGTTGTTATCAATCATGTGCCTTGTGTTCAGAGGGCTTTTTCAGCATATATATCATTGATGATCTGATTGAGGTCATTAGCTGGATAATTTTTTGTATCTTACAACCTATGGAATATGAAAGTTATTATAAATTAATATTTAATATAATAAAATATTAATCAATGTGATAAAACATGATAATATATTAAATAATGTCCTATAACAAATTGATCATGGTAATAATAATAACTTTTATCTGTGCAGTGCTTTACAGTTTCCAAAGCACTTTACATACATTATCTCTTTGGATCTTCAAAACAACCTTATGAAAAAGGTACATCAAGTATCGTTAGCCTCCTTTTACAGAGGAGGAAATAGAGTCTAAAAGCAGGGATGTGACTTTTTGAATAAATGGCTAATGGGCAGGTAAGCCCTTACTCTGGGACCTGGAGTCAGGAACACACATGTTCATGAGTTCAAATCCAGTCTCAGATACTTACTAGTTATGTGACTCTGAACAAGTCATTTAACACTGTTTGCCTCAGTTTCCTCATCTGTAAAATGAGCTGGAGAAGGAAATGGCAAACCACTCCAATATCTTTGCCAAGAAAGCCCCAAATAGGGCTATGAAGAGTCAGATATGACTGCAAACAACTAGACAACAAAAAAAGGAGTAGTAATACTTCACTTGCATTTTCATGGTGATGTGTTTGGAAAGCCAAAGAGATATGCGTATAAAGTGCTTTAGAATCTGTAAGGCATTACAGATATAAAGTACTAGTATAATATTATCAATTTATTATGATATACTCTTTAATATGTTATGTTTTACTATATTGTTTACCATTCAATTCTATTGAATATTAATTATTGATCATAATAATTTTCACATTCTGTAGGTTGCAATGGATAAAAAGATGACCAGGTTAATATCCTCAAACAAATCATCAATGGTAACATAAACTGAAAAAGCTAAACATCTGCTGATACTAACATTAATCAAAGGAATTCTGAAATCTTCTCTCTTGAACAAGTATCATAGAGCTATACACAGACCAAAAACCAGAAAGGATTGTAGAGTCCATATTACAACCCCTTCATTTAACAGATGAGGCACCAAGTCCAGAACAGCTGAGTGACTTCACTGAGGTCCCATAGGTAGTAAGTGATAAAGCTGGGATGCAAATTCAGGCTCTGTGCCTCTGAATTCAGTAGCATCTACTGAATGTAGTTGGTTAAAGGACTGGAGGAGAACTCAAACTCAAGTCCATCATGCCACCATCATATCACTTGCTGTCATCTTAAGGAATCCAGAGCAACTAAGTTCTGGGACGGGTGAGCAGCATGTATGGGTCACAGCCTTAAGGAGGGTCACTGTGAAGGTGTCTGCAGAAGGGTAAGAGGGCTGGGGAGAGCCAGAACCTCTTGATGTTGTTTGACTTTCATTTTCAAAGAAGGCCAATGACATCATAGAGTGATGTCTTGACTTGTGCATGAATCGGATTTAAGTGAGGCAAAGATGTGCAAAGTCGTTAGACTCACTCTGTCCTCCAGAGGCATCTTAGTCCAGTGGCAAGGCAAAAGTCAAGATGACCACAGAGATGGCCAGGATGCAGTAGGTGACCCTGGCCTTTCTAAATTAAGGTCTTTCCCAGGTCTCAGTTTCTCTGAGGCATTGCCCATTCAATGACTAAGGACTAGGTAAGAATTGAGACAAAAGATGGCCCAATTTATCATCACAAAAATATCATTCCAGGAGGGGACCAGAATCTCTGAACTAGTGTGGAAAGAAGGAAAAGAAAGAATCCATCAATACCTTTTAATGACAGAACCACACAGCTAAGGAGACCTGAGGTTCCTGAGGGGCTTTCCCTGTGCGGACCTGGGCTCCTCTTTGTGATGTATATCCTCGGAAAACTCTTGGGCATCAGGCTGTGAGATGGCAATATCATGGGCACAGAGAAGGCTGGAGGATTTTTGAATGATGGCTGGGTGGCACAAACCCATTGACAGTTTCATCCTTGACATTACCTTCTGACTCCTGTCCTATCATGTATCCTTGGATCTTTATATTTGAAGACAAGGGAATTTCCCACAAGGAATATAATTCTACTAGGCGAACTAAAAGAGGCAGCAAAGTATGGAACACTAGACTTAAACCAGGAACCCTGGATCCAAAACCTAACTACAGGATCATTTAAAGTCTCTCAGGCTCAGTTTCCTCATGTGTAAAATGGGAGCAATGATAGCAGAATTACCTATATCATAGGGTAGTCTTGAGGAAAGTTCTCTGCAAACCATCAAGCACTATATAAATGTGCACTGTTGTCATTATTACTTTTCAGGGGCAGGGATTTAGACCCTTTCTATAAATCCACTCCAGGACAGTCCACGATCATAAATATCAATACCAAATCACTTAAGAAAAGGAGTGGAAGGAGTTAGGGTCAGGTCACCAGGCTATCCTCAGAGACTTCAGATCAGGATCTCAGGGGCAGAAAGTTCACAGTCAAGAGGCAAAGTCAGGAGCACAGAACTTAGTGACCAAGCCACAAGCAGTCAGCTCTGAGTCAGGCAATACAGGGGGAGGCCCTGCCATGGCTTCATAGGCTAAAACAGGTAGAGCCAGGAAACAGAACCCTAAAAGGAGAAGATCTAGGAGCCCTATGTGCCCCACTGTCCCTAGGGTGCTTCCTCCTGTCCAAGCCCTGGCTCCCAGTGTGATTGACCCAGGTACGTCCACCCACGTTCTTACCCTCAGCAGCCCAACAGTGATCACAGCTGCTCTCTAGTGACTAAGGGCTCCAAATTTAAACTTACAGCCCCACCCTGTGTCTGTGTTGAGGTGTATAGATGGTGTTGGGGGGAGGGGTACATCTGAAGCACTTCTATGTGTTTTGCTAAGTAGTTGTGAATGTAATGGCTGGAAGCAAAATGGATGGCCAGCCCCATCTCTGCTCAGCTCTTCCATCCATCTCCAGGGAAGGAATATAGGTCACCTGAAGGCTGTGGGGGAGGCTGGTGGGCTGCCACTCGGAAGCCGTAACCTAGTAACGTATTCTCCTCATCTGGCCCTGGAAGATGTTTAATGATGTGTGTGTGTGTGTGTGTGTGTGTGTGTGTGTGTGTGTGTGTGTTAAAGCTTTGAACAAGCATAGTCACTTGGTAATGCCAGGATATAGGGACAATGCTGAAACATAACCCTTAATCTGATTTTTTGCAATAGCTGGAGAGGTTTTAGATGCAAGTTAATGAGATTTCTCTGCAAAAGGGCTCTTCCAAGTGAATGGGGACCCCACTGGGGAGGGATCTAGAGCTTGGTGTATCCTTCCCTCTTGCTTCCCTGAGATTTCTCTGTTTCCTAGAAGGACAGAATTCTGCCATCTGAAGTTCATGGACCTTGCCTAAGAAAGGACTTCTAAGGTTCGCTTCTAGGTTGACTATGTTTTTGCCTTTCTTTGTAACCCCAACACTTCACCTAGTATCTGGAACATAGTAAGCGATTAATAAATGCTCATTAATGATGACCTTGGTGATTCTTGACCTTAGGCAGCAGACAGGAGGCAAGATCAGGGCCACCATGGATACTTGTGCCAGCCCATGCCCTGAGCTCTGGATGGTCACCAGGAAGCAGAAATGGAGGTCCATTGCCCAGAAGGCCATGGAATCCAGCCTGTCTAGTCTGTCCCTGCCCCAGATCTGTCTCCAGCTCCTGAATCTTGGTCCATGATTCCAGGGAGAGGCAACTCTAATACCTTGTCTCAGACCTTGGCCTAACTTTTTCCTGGACCACTAACCTGACAATCCCCTTCTAGGAAAGCCTGTCCCAGCTTCTCCAAGCCTCACCTTTAGGATGAGTTAAGATTTTCTGCAACTCCTATTGTTCGATGTTGCTTTTCTTCCAGTTCTTCCAGACTCACACCCAGTTGGAGTTTTCAGCGTGACAAAATTTGAAGAGGTGGGGAAGGAAGTGGGGCATTCAGGATGGCCAACAACGTAGGCATTGGCAAGTGAAGGGATAAGGGGCAAAAGACAGGGATGAGTAACACGTGTTGAAAGTATCATACTGTGGTTAGCACTGTGCAGCAGGTAAAGGGACTCAGAGTCATCATCATCATCCTCATCTTCCTCCCCTTACCTCTGCCTCTTCAAATCTTTGGTTTCTTTTGAAATTCTACTCGAGCACCACCTTCTATATGGAGCCTTTCCTGATACCCTCAGTGGTTAGGGCCCTGCCCTTCCCCGCACGCCCCAATCACCTTGTGCCTTTTTGGTATACATTTATCCCTACCTACATATGTACATGTGTACATGTTGTCTCCACCAGTAGAAGGTAAGTTCTTTGAGAACAGAAACTGTTATACCTTTTGTCTTTGTAACCATAGCATCTGGTACATAATGGGTGCTTGATAAATGTGTATCGATTGGTTTATCATTTTCTTCATAATTACTTTAATAATAGCAGTTGTTCACATTTAAGGTTTGCAAACTGCTCCATATTCTTATTAGCTTGGTGAGCTTGGGCAAGTCATTTCCTTTTTATGAGCCTCAGTTTCCTTATCTGTAAAATGATGATGGTTGTACTACCTTACGGAGTTGTGGGAGGCTCAAAGGAGAATATATACGTATAAGCACATATCTAATGTTTATGCATATAATACATATAGTATAATATATGATATAACATAGTATTGTTATATATAATAATATATAATATTATCTATGATATGTCATATAATATAGTATGATATGTCATATAATATAGTATAATATGATATAGCATAGCATAATATAATATAGCATATGCATATATAAAATGCTTTGTAAACTTAAATGACTTGTATGAACATTCGCTATTGTTACTAATAATGCATAATCGCCTGATTAGCCCCACATACCATCACTACCCAAATCACAGGATTATTGTGCGCTCTCTACAGTCTGAGCTACCATTTTTCTCATTCTAATTTTCATTACTGAAGTCATTGTATACCTTCTAACGATTCCCCCCAACCTTATTTTCTCTGACCACAGAAATAACAACCTGACCTTCCTGAACCCCTATTACCAGACAGATGAAGGTGAGGAGAACCCTTTCATTTGCTCTTCACACCGCGACAATGGCATGCAGAAGTGTTCACACATCCCCATCCGCCGGGAGTTGCGGGTAGAGTGTACACTAGGCCTGGAGGCTTACAGCCGCTCTTTGGAGAGCCCCGATGGCGGTGGCCGAAACTCCTGCATCAACTGGAACCAATACTACAACGTGTGCAGGACAGGTGACTTCAACCCGCACAATGGAGCCATTAACTTCGACAACATTGGCTACGCCTGGATCGCTATCTTCCAGGTGTGACTCCCCAACTCCCTTCCATGTGGGGTCACTCAGAAGACCAATAACTTGAAAGAGGGAATCATTGTAGTGATGTGAGAAGAAATATGAGGACAGACTGAGGGGATGAGGAGTCCTCAGTATGAGGAAGGATGTCAGCAACAGATGTAGGAATGGACAAATACATCTGAGGCTGCGTACTAGAGAATAAATATAGGAATCAAAGTATTACAACTAGAAGGGGCCTTAGAGATCACTTAGCCCAAACTTTTCATTTTACAGCTAAAGAAACTGAGGCAAGGACAGACTCAATAATTTGCCCCACATCATACAACTCATACATAGCAGGACTAAGATTGGAATCCAGGTTTTTGACTCCAAATTCTGCTCTCTTTTTCCTATACCATGCTATCTCTGGGGCTCCAACCATACCTAGTTTTGGGAAAGAGTAGTATTGTAGATTTAGTGCTAGAAGAGATCTTAAGGTATCATCTAATACAAACCTCCTCACAGTATTTAATTTGGTCTTACACTACCCCCATTGTCAGTGTACACCAGTCAGACCAGTCCATCTTTTGTCAAAACCACTGTGTATACATGCATGTGCACAGGCAGCATCTAAGACAGTGGAAAAGTAGATAGCAGGTAAAGCTAGTTAAATAGGGCCACACCTGGGACTTGAACTCAGTGAGCCTTCCACCATGCAATCCTGCTTTAAAATCACAAAATGTACACATGGGAAAGATGATATGTCAAAATATATAATTTGGAACCAGATAGTAAAAGGCTGTGAATGATATGTTGAAGAATCTGGACTTTCTATAAAACAGATTCCCCAAAATCTCACTGCTGAAATGAGGGGGCCCCTTTGAAGCTTAAGACAGGGAGATTTCTGAAAAACAGAATGCTCTTTTCTCCTTCTGTCAATCAGTCAGCAAACATTTATTAAGTGCTTACCATGTTCCAGGCACTGTGCTAAGCACGAGGGATACAATAAAAGGGAGGGAAAAGTTCCTGCCCTCAAAGAACTCTCATTTTAATGAGAAATAATATATAAATAATTATATTACAATAATATATACAGTGAACATGGAAGGAAATCATAGAGAAGGGACTAGCAGAGTGGTGTGGGGGTTGAAGAGACAGATGTAAGAGGGAAGGTATCCTGCAGAAGGCAGGGTTGGATCTAAGCTTTGAAGGGACCAAGGGGAGCTCCAAGTCTGAGGTGAGGAGGAAGAAAGCTTCCCAGACATGGATTCAGGAGGCTGCGTGTGAAGAACACGGAGGCCAATGTATACCTGGATCACAGAGTACATTGAAGGGAGGGGAAGAAGTGTGAGAAGACTTGCCTTTGTAGGAGAAGTCTCCCTATCTGGGTGTTCCCATTATCAGTGAAATCATAGGTCCTAGTATCATTGCTGTTTGACTTGATGGTGGTTGTCATTATCACCATGACTGTCACAGGATAAAGTCCAAACTACTCAGCCTGGAGTCCAAGGGCCTTCACAATCTGATGCCAGCCTTCTCTCTCTCTAGTGCCTTCTGACTCAAGCAGACCACTGTACCTTCCCCAGTACATCCCCCACACTGTCACACCCCCACGCGGGCCTTTCTCACACAGGACCTTATGGCTGGAGCACCCTTTCCCTAAAATCTGTCTTTACTCCTTTTCCACCCTCCCTCATCCTTTTTCCCCACTCTCAGGCAGCCTGAATTGATCTCTCCCTCTTCAGATTTCAATATCACCGTGTTTGCTCTTCTCAAAGAAGTTATCACATGATCCTGGCGCTCTAATTGTTTGGGATTACTGTACAATTTCCCCTATCAGATAAAGAGATTTTTTTAAGGCAGGAATGTTTTCTTATTCTTCTGTCTCAGCCCAGTATATCAAAATGTAATATAATAAAAAAGAAGCAGGGAGGGAGGGAAGAAGGAAAGAAAGAAAGAAAGAAAGAAAGAAAGAAAGAAAGAAAGAAAGAAAGAAAGAAAGAAAGAAAGAAAGAAAGAAAGAAAGAAAGAAAGAAAGAAAGAAGGAAGGAAGGAAGGAAGGAAGGAGGAAGGAAGAAAGAAAAAAGAAAGAAGAAAGAAAGAAGAAAGAAAGAAAAGAAAGAAAGAAAGAAAGAAAGAAAGAAAGAAAGAAAGAAGAAAGAAAGAAAGAAAAAGAAAGAAAGAAAGAAGGAAGAAAGGAAGGAAGGAAGGAAGGAAGGAAGGAAGGAAGGAAAGGAAGGAAGGAAGGAAAGAAAGAAAGAAAGAAAGAAAGAAAGAAAGAAAGAAAGAAAGAAAGAAAGAAAGAAAGAAAGAAAGAAAGAAAGAAAGAAAGGAAGGAAGGAAGGAAGGAGGGAAGGAAGAGAAGAAGAAGAAAGGAAGAGAGAAATGTGGAAGTGAAACCACTAAATGCACCCCTCTCTCTCTCTCTCTCTCTCTCTCTCTCTCTCTCTCTCTCTCTCTCTCTCTCTCTCCCTGTCTTTCTCTCTTCCTTCCTTCTCTCTCTCTCTCCAAGTTTGGCAATGAAAGGCAAGAAAAATATCAGAAAATAGCTGTAAGGGATGGTAGCTTCAATTTGTTGTGATTGTTTTAAAGGGAAGACCTGAGTATGTTTGCAGGCATCAGAGAAGGAGCCAATATAGAAGAAATTATTAAAGGGATGAGGAATGGGAGGGAGAGAAGGGGGAAGGATAAAGAAAGGGAGAGAAAAAAGAAAAAAATGAAAGAAGGGGAAGAGGAGAGAGAAAAAAAGAAAAAAGGAAGAAGGGAGGGGGAAAGAAAGAGAAGAAAAGAAAGAAAGAAAGAAAGAAAGAAAGAAAGAAAGAAAGAAAGAAAGAAAGAAAGAAAGAAAGAAAGAAAGAAAGGAAGGAAGGAAGAAAGAAAAAGAAAGAAAGAAAGAAAGAAAGAAAGGAAGAAAGAAAGAAAGAAAGAAAGAAAGAGAAAAAGAAAAAGAAAAAGGAAGGAAGGAAGAAACAAAGAAAAATAAAATGGAGCAAATTCCTAGAGGATATGGAAGAGGATAGGATCAAGGGCACAAGTAAAAGAACTAATCTTGGCAAAGAGAAAGACTTCCTCATCTTCCTCCTCCTCCTTGCAGACCAGAGTAAATGAGAGAAAAGATGAAGATGTTCAAGAGGTTCTGGGCTGTGGAGCCAGAGAGACGAGACAGTTCATCTTTAAAATGAGGTGTTGGGCTAAATGCTCTCTAAGGACTTGATTCTGGCAATGAATGGAGTACAGGATGTGTGCTGATGCATCTTCCTTAGCACATATTCAGGTTTTCTGGGCATCGGTGTCAACAGAGGCTAGAAATTAGAGCAGATGCTGGTGACGGCTGGTGACCTCTAAGTCCTGGAAGGATGTAGGCATATTGACAACCCTCCACAATCTGTCTCCAAACTATTTATCTCACACCCCAGGGGGAATATTGCTTGAGCCACTCCTGGTGTTTCACCCAAGAAATTGGGGGAGGGGTCCTGCAGTTTCGGAAATAGCTGGATAAGCTGCTAAGAGTTCAAAAGAAAATGAGATTTTAGAACTAGAAAGGGAATCTTAGAAATCATTTTACCCAATCCTACTTTTTTATAGAGGAGGAAACTGAGGAACCAGAGAAAGGAAGGGACTTAGCCCAGATCACATAGCTAATTAATGGCAGTCACAGTTGGAATCCAGATTTTCTAAGCCCAGATCCACCATGTCCTTCCCACCACATCATTATGCCTCCTATACTGAGCCACTTACAAAGTATAGCTGTGACAGGGAAGGAGTGAGTCACCAGGCACTTTGAAGGTGGCATTGAATATAGTGTACTTCTTGGGCAGCAGACAAGGGCACGTCTCTGCTGCCAGCTCCATCTTACCCCATAGCAAATGGTGCATACTCATTAGCTTATGTGGACAGATGTAGAAAGAAGCCAAGAAATTAATTGGGAGGTTTGGGAAGGGGTGTCTCGCCTTTTATCACATGTGAATTCTGAGGCCATTTGGCACAGCAGTGATTAGAGGACTTGTCCTCCAAACCATCCCTGAATTGATATGGGATTCCAAGTTTCCCAAAGACCACAGAGCAGCTGCCTGTGTGATCCAAAAACAAAAATACTCATGCTGGGGCCTGGAGAGGAGAAAGGAAAGGGACTGTGATGTGGTGAGCAGCAGAAGGGTGTCTCTTCCAGGTGGCTGAGTTGGGCATAGGCTGTGTCCATACCAGTTCACATGGATGCCCATAGATTTGTATTGTTCCTGGGGAAGCTTTCCTGGGAGCCTCATAAAGGCCAAAGAAGCTTCACTTTCTTAGCTGCTGCTCAGGGAGTCTAGGGAGAACTCACACATTGTAACTTTATCTATGGAGTCCATATCAATTGGCTTGGAGTCAGGCCCAAGTTAAAATCCCACCTTAAATACTTAATAGTAGTATGATCCTGGCAAACTTAACCTCTCAGTTTCTTCATCTGTGAAATGAGGGAAATTGGACCCAAATGGTCTTGAAAATCCTTTCCAGCTCTTCATCTCTGGTCCTGTGATCGACATTGAAGTTTACAGAAATTCTGAGGCAGTGTGATGTAGTGGTAAGAACACTAGGCTTAGAGACAGAAAACCTGAGCTACCTACAAACTATGTGGCATTCGGCAAATCTCTTGGCCTCTCCAGACCTTAGGATGCTCACCTATAGAAGGAAAGCATTGGATTAATACACGTCTGGCTCTAACGTTCTCAGTGTCTATCAAGAAATGTCACCTGGCCACCCGTTCACAGGATTACAGATAATATTATCAATAAGATTATTAACAATAATAATAATAATAATCTCATCCTTAAGTCAAAGTAATTTATCCTTTCTGCCTCAAATAACTTAGCTGTGATAAGGGAAATTCAGATTTTCATGAGAATAATTTTTGAGAAAGGGTTTGTAGAGAAAGGCTCAGTGTGGGCGTTTTGGCTCACTTTCTCAAAACTCTATCTTGGTTGGCTGTGAGCACTGGGCAGTGATGTAGCCTCCAATTCTGGTAGCCCAGATGGGACCAGGGTAGAAGGAAATAGAATCTGATTCAAACAAAAAAAGGACTTCCTAAAAATCTAAGTGGTTAAAAAAAGGCAGCTTCTATTTCTATTATGCTTTACAAAAATACATTCTTCATAGCCCTCTGAAGCAAATAGTACAAGTATGATTATTCCTATTGTACAGTTAAGAAAACTGAGGTTCAGAAAGGAATGACTTGCTTAAGCTACTTACTGCTTACAGTAGCTTACTTACTTACTGTAGCTTACAGCTACAGAGCTGAGATTTGAGCCAAAGTTTCTGGAATCCAAATGCATTGCTCTTTCTGCTTTCTAGGCTGACTCTGCAAATAGAAGAGGCTACCTTGAGGGGTCTAGCACTGGAACAGTCCAAGCAGGGATTGGATGACCCAGGGTACTAGAGAGGGGTTTTCCTGTCTAGGTAAAAGGGATTGGATTATAGGGCCTCCAAGATTTCTTCCCACTCTGTGATTTTCCTGATCTCAAAAAAGCCTCATGGGTAAAACAGCAGAATTAGCTGAGGCTACATTTCCTAAAGTAACCATGTCCCCATATCCAGGGGAGCTTTGGATCAATAACTGAGGTAATATCAAGGCAGGATCCAGGATCTCCTCTCCCTACTTCTCCTTCACCCAGGTTGTTCCCTGCCCTTTGGCTTATTAAGGGAATAGAGTTCTCATCAGAACCTAGAAAGACCTTTTCAGACTTTGAGGATGAGCTGAAACCAACAAGGTGAATTTCAGAAGAATCAATGTGAATTTCTACCCTTGAATCCAAAAAATCAGTTACAAGATTGGGAAGAGATGGTTTAACATCAGTTTGTGTGAAAAAGACCCCTGAAGGTAGGGAGGTGGGGAGAAGTAGGTACTAGATGAAAAGTTCAATATAAGTGTAATATAGTGTATAGTATAGTTCCCCAGACCCCATTCCCACCTAGGGACCACTCCAGTGCCGTAAGCTCAGGAGCAGCTCGGGGCCCCATACTTCCTAGAGTCATTGTAGTTGGCTGTAGATGGACCACTATTCTTTCAGGGCCATATCTGACTACAATGTTGGGCCAAATAAGGAAAGGGAAAATCCAAATTAAAGAAGCTATGGAGATATGTGAGAGTTGTGGGAGGATGGGGCTGGATGGGAGAAGGGGAGGCCAAGGGTCAGACAAGCTCTATATTCTCTTGGCCAGATTTGCTCTCTGGGTAACTATCACTTCTCTCCTCTCTCTCCCTTAGGTTATAACCCTGGAAGGCTGGGTTGACATCATGTATTATGTCATGGATGCTCATTCTTTTTATAATTTTATATATTTTATATTACTAATAATCGTAAGTATGAGTTGTGGTTATGTGCCCTGATATCAAACATGCTATTCTAACCACCACCACCCCAGCCCAGTGGCAAGTTCAGGGATTAAAACCATGACTCCCATTGGGCCAAGACTTGGATTTATTCCAAGAACCCACTAGAAGCAACAGGGACCTGGTTCCCCATAAAGACCAAGGCATTACCTGGTAAAGTGGAGGTAGAAAAACTCTGTCCAATGTCAGATAGATTCAGCTCTCCCCTGTCTTGATTTTATTTAACCTACAGTGATAATGCTGTGACCACTTCAGCCTGGAAAATGACAGAACCACCCCTTTATTTGCTCTCTTCAGCGTATTGTGACTTTCTCACACAAAAATAGAACATCTGTCCTAAGGATAAAGGGAAGTTGAAGAGCTAGAAGCAGCAGTTAACATTTCAAATGGTGGCCATAGCAAGTGATAACATTGAAGTAAACAACAGGGTATTGACAAGGGAAGGTCCCTAGTGTCCCAGAACATGCTGAGTGTTTCTGTCTCTTTCTCCATTTAAGTACATCCTTTGCCCTTTCTGTGGCTATTTCTCTGTTTATCCACCTTCTCTCTGTTCTCTCTCCATATCTGTTCCTCATCTACCTCCTTGTTATACAACATAGAATGGAATTGGGAGGGGCTCATGATGTCAGTTTCATTTGGGGAATAAACACCCACATTCTAGTTCTTAATTTAAAAATCAAATGAAATCTTGTATATGTCTTTCTTCTTGAAAACAAAATATAAATTTAGTAGCTTTTTTTTTAACTTGCACTTGACTCTTGACTGATTTTCCCCCAGTGGGGAAGTAGTCCTCATTTTTCAAAAGGGTAACTTGTCTAAGTTGCCAAAAGGCATATTACTTGATGTAATAAAAAAAAAAAAACCTCCCTAGAAATTAAAGTTATCTAAAAGTGAGTTGGGACTCATTGGAAGGTAATGGGTTCCACTTCATTGATGTGTTCTTCAAAGGCCGGATGATCATTTGTCAATTATGCTTCAGAGTGGATTTTTGTTTAGGTATGGGTCATACTCAATGGTGGTTGACATCCGTTTCCAACTTGGAGCTTCTGTGAATTTCAATTTAATTGAACAAGCATTTACTGAGCTCTCTCCTCTCCCCGCCAAATCACCTCTACTCCTATGTTCCCAGCCAGCCCCTACCCTGGGAATCTCATTGTCTGGGGGAAATAGATGAGGATACAGATCAAGACCCTGACCCTAGGGAGGTTAAACACTTGGGATAGGGAGACAGAGAAGGAATTGATCTGGGCTCTGATCTCTGGGAGCTCATACGTGGAGGGGAGCCAGCACTCACACACTAGATGGCGAGCCAACAGTCAACAGTTAAGTGCTGAATGGTACAATTCAGCTTCCAACGCTATTGGAGCCCAGAGGAAGAAAGGGTTGTGAGGTATTGAGTAGTCAGGAATGCCTCCCATAGAAGTTAGGCTTTGGTAAAGTTTGGAAGATAACCTGGAGGAAACTAGAGAAAAAGTCCAGAGGTAGTAAGTCCAAGAAAGAATAGAAATGCTTACCTCAATGGTACATGGACTGGACATTATAATAAATCACTAGGACCTGGATAGGCAGACCCTTTGGCCCTGGGGAAGAGGATGCTTCATATCATTGCTGTGCCTTGGGAAGCTGCTAACCCCCTCCTTCAGAAAATCTTCCCCAACTTTTCTAGCCTATTTTTGACCTTCTCCTCCTCTAAACTCCCATAGTACTTGGCATCCAGGCCAGAGTTATCAAACTTGTAGTCTGAACCAGATTGAAATGTAATTGGGAAATGTCTAGCAAAATAAATAAAAATGCTATACAATTTAGATAATGTTAATTTGTGGTTTTCTAAGTCAACATGCTGCCACAAGGATCTGTTTCTATTTGAGTTTGACACCACTGGCCCAGGCCATTTGCTTGAAACTTATGATATCATAATAGTAATAACTCACATTGATTGGATGGAGAGCTTGGAAGAGACCTTAGAACAAAGAATGTTAGAGCTGGATGGGACTTTGGAGGTCACCTGGTCCAATCTCTCACTTTACAGATGGGGAAACTGAGGCAAAGAAAGGGGAAGTTACTTGCCCAGGATTACAAGGGTAGTAAGTAGTTGAGTTGGAGTTCTGACTCCAAATTTAGTGCTCTTTCCATAGTAGCCACACTACTCTAGACTCCAAGAATGTTATCTTCAGAAGGGATCTTAGATAGTGAAACTGGTTCACCTGGACCATCTCCCTAAGGGTTGTCGTTCAGGGAGCATCACTGGCCTCTTTCCTCTTCATATACTTAATGGATAAAGTGCTAGATTTGGAGTCAGGCAGACCTGGGTTCACATCCAGCCTCAGACACTTAACTTTGTGACTGAGGGCAACTCATTTAAACTGCCTCAGTTTCTTTATCTGTTAAATGGGAATAGTAATAGCACCTACCTCTTAGTGGACACAATTGTGAGAATGTAGTCTCTTCTTGTCTCCCCAGCAATGACACTAAGCAGAGAGCAGTGCAGGGCTTTCAACATGGGGAGATTTCAATTTACAAATATTTGTTAATATTAATAATAGTCCTGTTGTGCTAAGGATTGTACTCAGTGCAAAGAAACAGTAAAGATAGGATATAGCCCTTGTCCTTGATGGATCCACAGTCTAATGGGGAATGGGTTTGGGGTCGGAGGTGGAAGAGAAGACATCTTTACGTATCACCACAGTACAAAAGAAGTACAACAGTGCTATGGAAGGTCCAAGAAAGGAGAGATCATTCCTTTGTAGGATGAATTTTCAGGCTTCCTGGAAGAGACGGCATTTGTGATGGACCTTGAAGTGCAGCCCCAATTCTATAGGACCATAGATTTGGTGCTAGAAGGGACATCAGAGGTCACCTAAGTCCACTCTTTCACTTTACAACTGAGGATACTGAGGCCCCCAAAGAGTGTAGTGTAATAGAGCATTGGAGTCAGAAGGTCTGACTCAGAAGCCCCGCCTCCGTTCCCTCAATGGGTCCATTTCCTCTTCGGTACAATGAGGCGTTTAGGCTCTAGTGTGCATTGCGCTCACCTCCCTGTCAGACTGACCCCCCTCTTTCTCTTGTCCTTTCTTGGGCAGGTGGGCTCTTTCTTCATGATAAATCTGTGCCTCGTGGTAATCGCCACGCAGTTTTCAGAAACGAAGCAGCGTGAGAACCAGCTGATGCAGGAGCAGCGAGCCCGCTACCTGTCCAACGACAGCACCATTGCCAGCTTCTCGGAGCCAGGCAGCTGTTATGAGGAGCTCCTCAAATACATCGGCCACATCTTCCGCAAAGTGAAGCGGCGGACCCTCAGGCTATACGCCACTTGGCAGAAAAAGCGCCGGGAGAAGGTCAACCCCAACGGCGCCCTCCACGGACAGGGGGTCGGGCGCCGTGGTCGCAAACGGGTCCCCTCCATCCACCACCTGATTCACCACCATCACCACCACCACCATCATCACTACCACATCAGCAACGGGAGTCCTAGGGGTCCCTGCGGTAGCCCTGAGGTCCGCGGGGACGTGGAGCCTAGAGCGGGGAAGCCCGGCACCCGGCTCATGCTGCCGCCTCCCCCATCCCCTGGCCCACAGGGACTCCCATCCCCACCTCATGATGCTGAGTCAGTTCACAGCATCTACCATGCTGATTGCCACGTGGAAGCCCCCCAAGATCAGGGCAGCCGAGTGTCCCGGGCTGCTGCAGGGCTCAAACTGGCCACCGGACTTGGTGGCATGAACTACCCCACCATCCTGCCTTCACCTTCAGGGGGCAAGGGTAGTTTGGCTCTGGGTCCTGTGGGGAAGAAGGGCAGTGGGCCGCCTGTCCCCGTAGTGAACAACAGCCCTGTGAGTTTCAGTGCTGACGCCTATGGGAAGCTGCAACACTTGGTTGGGGAACATGGTAAGGAAAGGGGGGATGCCTTCAGCTCTGGGAATTCGTGGCATGTGAGGGAGAGCCCAGAGCAGGGAGATTATAGGATCATAGGCTCATACATTTAGAGCTGGAAGGGACCTTGGCAATCATCAAATCCAGCCCTCTCGTTTTGCAGATGAGGAAACCGAGGCTGTATAGTGTCTGGCAGTGGGTGGCAGAGATCAGATTCAAACAAAGATCCTCTTACTAACATTTCAGCAGTCTTTCTACTGTGCCACACTTTCCCAGTACTGTCTTCCCAACAATGAACTGAGGGAGCTGGGTTGTAGTCCCAGCTCTGCTTCTCAATCACTATGTACCTAAGTCATTTTCCCCTCTCTGGGCCTCAGTTTTCTCACCTGTCAAGTGGGGGTTATTCAGCAAGTCAACAAACATTTATTAAGTCTGCTGTGTGCACAGAGCCATGCTAGGAACTAGAGATACAAAGGGAAAAACTTAATGGCTCCTGCCCTCAAGGAGCTGACATTCTAAAGAGGGCTGTGGTGGGAGGGAGGCTCAGATAAGAGTGTTCAGATTCTGGCTGTGCCCGTTGCTAGCTGCCAGATCTTGGACCAAACCGCTTTGCTTCTCTGGGATTTGGTTTTTCTCATGTGTCAAAAGAAGGGGTTGAATTGAAAGTCCTTTAAGGTCCCTTTCTAGCTCCAGTAGGATACAAGGAAAACTGAAGAGGGAGTGAGAACTGACAGCTAGATAAAGGGGATGAGGGGAAAGGGAGGGGAATGGGAAGGAGGGAGGATGAGAAACCCTGCCCTATCTCAATGAGTTATTGCAATGAGAGATGAGATGGACCAAGAAGAGAAGTAACAGATAGCCTTCACCCCTCCAGTCTTAGGTAGCCAGGCCTCCATCCTTCTTGTCTGCTGAGTCATTTCAGTTGTGTCTGACTCTTCATGACCCCCTTTGGGGTTTTCTTGGCAGAGACACTGGAGTGGTTTGCCATTTCCTTCTCCAGCTCATTTTACAGATGAGGAAACTGAGGCAAATAGGGTTAAGTGACTTGCCCAAGGTCACACAACTATTAAGTGTCGGAGGCCAGATTTGAACTCCAGAAGATGAGTCTTCCTGACTCCAGGCCAGGTACTCTGTGCACTATGGCATCACCTACCTGCCCCATCTTTACAAAGGCTCTTTTTTCTCTCCCTCTCCTTGAGAGATGCTTCATAGAGTTATATGCAGGTGTCTCTTTGATGTACACCTGACCTCAGCCTCTCAGGGATGTGAGATATGGCAGGTTTCACCTGTACAATGAAGAGATTGGTCTAAACATCAGGCAGTCAATAAGCATTTATTATGTGCTTACTTTGCTACATTCCGGGCAGACTCTCTAAGGTCCCTTCTGGCTGGTAAAGTCTGTGAACCAATGATCCTACAATCTATACTCTCCCTAGAAGAAGAGCATGAGTCCTTTATTAGGACTAAGGGAGAGTGGCCTGCCTGCAGTGATGATGCCATATTTGTGCATTTCAATTTCTTCCATACTTGACAGGGGGGTTTCTGTAAAGGAGATGCTTAATAATGTTTATAAAACAAGATCACTGAATAGAATATTGGGTAGGGAGGCAGGAAATCTAGATATGGCCCCAACTTTGCCACTGATTTTCCAGGTAACCTTGGACAAGTAACTGCATTCTGTGCCTCAGTTTCCTCAGCCATAAAATGATGTGATTAGATTTGATGGGCTCTAAGGGTTTCTTTAGCTGTGATTCTGTATATTCTAACATCCTTAGGTAAATTTGGGGTCATTTGATCCCATCCTGCTCAGAGGCAGGGGATTAGGTTTGATGACCTTTCAAGGTCATTTCCTATGGGAAGATTATAAATTAATTTTAATGTCATTCCATGTCTGAGAATCAGGCTCTGCCATTTATTTTCTATAAGACCTTGGCCTATGAACCCTTTCTGGGTCTCAATTTCCCCATCTATTAAGAACCAATGATGACCAAGGTCCCATCCGTCTTTAAGAATTATATGATTCAAAAATAAATAAATAAATAAATAAATAAATAAATAAGTGAATGAATAAATAAATGAAGTTTTTTTAAAAAAAGAATTATATGATTCTAAGAATACGTAATTTGCCTAAGAGTTAGGCCAATGACCATAATTTTCGTAAATAGGGGATGTATCAAACACTTTTCCCAGGTTTACAGGGCCAACTTCTCATAGAGATCGTAAGTCTTAGACTGACTTTGGAGATCATTGAGTCCAATTGAGTTATTTCAGAGATAAGAAAATTGAACACCTGATGGGTCAAGTCAGCCCAAATTCCTATACCTAAAAAAGTAACAGTATTGGATTTTACACATGAGTCCTCAGGCTTCTAATTCAGTGTTCTTTCCACTATGCCCCAGCTACCACTCAATGAGTATGTGACCTGTATTCACATTAGGGTGTAAATACTGATAAAGGCTCCTTTTCCAAGAGGAAAGTGAAGGATCGAAAGGCTTTGGGATCGGGGGGATACCAAAGAGGTGTCGGGTACACATTTGGTCCATCCCCAGATCCGCCCCTGAGAGATGATAGGCCTCCAGAACCCCCTCGTCAGGACTAGGAGAAAAGGGTGAGAAACCACTGAAAGCAAGAGGGACCCAGGGGAGGAGGAGGAGGCTGCCAGAGAGGGAGAGGAGTCCTCCAGCCAGGAAACGGAACAGAAACAAACAAGAACACAATGTTCCCAAGGCCAGAGGGCCGGGCTCAGGGACAGCCGAACCAGGTGTTTGTTTTCTGTTGAGCTGGTAGCAGATGGAGGGAAAGAAAGCAAGGTCAGAGTGGAGAGTCACTAAGGAATAGTACCCAGCACGTAGCAAAGCCTCCAGAGACTTTGGTTGAATTGAATCGGATTAGAATCTCTCAATCAAAAAATCCTAGAGTGAAAAAGGAACCTTCGAGACCATCTCTTCCAGCTCCCCTGCCCCTCCATTGCACAGTTTGGAAACTCTGAGGCTTGTGGAGAATTGAATTGTTCAAGGTCACACAGAAAGTCAGTGGCCAGGGCAGCACTAAAACCCCCACCATCTTGTTTCTTCTCACAACGAGATGTAGCCTCCTTGAAACACAGTCACATCTTCAACCAATTGGGCAAACCATTATTCAGACTCTCAGGCCCACACAAAAGCCTTTTTAGAAATTAATATCTGCTTCATTTTATAAGCGAGTTGCCTGAGGTCATGTCCCTGGTCAGGAACACAGTTTCTTCCTTTGTCCAGTGGGGCTAATTACTCCCGCCCTACATGTCTCTCAGAGCTGTTCCTATTCTCCGTTTGACAGAATGATTGGGAAGGCCCTTTGGGGTGCGCAGGAATAGGACTTAAGGATTCTGCCCATTGTTGGGGCTTAAGGACTCCTCAGTTTTTGCCTCAACAGTGTGGCCCAGTGGAAATGTCCCAGACTTGGGGATTCAATTACCTGGGTTTGAATCTACCTTTGTCCTTAGATAAATCACTTCCCCCTTCTAGGCCTCACTTTCCTCATCTTGAAGAGGAAGATGCTAGACTGGCTCAGAGGAGTCAAACTCTCTGCAAAACTCCCAGATGCTGCCCAAACTAGATTAAAATGTCATTGAGAAATGTTTAACAAAATGAATAAAAACATAATACAGCACAGATAATGTTAATCTGTGGCTTTTCTAAGTCAACATGCAGCAGTTTCTATCTGAGTTTGATACCACTGGATCAGATGATTTCCAAGGCTGCTTCCAGCTCTAAACCTCATGATCCTATGCCCCTAATATCTACTGCAGGATGACACTTTCTAGCCAGCGTATGAGCTGTGGGACGGGATGATGCTTCCTGAACCTCCATGGTTACCAAACCCAATTCCAGGTGTATGAGTGCCTGTATACATCTGTACATGTGTCCTTGCAAAGTGCTGACCCCAGCCATGATTTTCTCTCTGCAGGCCTCTGCAGGGCTCCCAGCCGGCTGTCAGGCCTGAATGTGCCCTGTTCCCTGCCCAGCCCCCAAGCAGCTATGTTGACATGCGAACTGCAGAATTGTCCGTACTGTGCCAACATCTTGGAGGATCCCGAGTTTGAGTTGAGCGAGTTGGAGAGCTACGACTCAGACACCAACGGTGTTTATGAGTTCACACAAGACCTGCGGCATGGTGACCACCGAGACCCCATCCAGCAGCCACAGCAGACCCCGCCCCAGAGCGGGTCCAGGCGGCGGGGAGGGGCCCACAGGAAGAAGGTGGCCAGAGATCGCAGTGGGGTGGCCTGTCTCTGGGCAGCCTTCGGGAACAAACTCAAGCGAATTGTGGACAGCAAGTACTTCAACCGGGGCATCATGATCGCTATCCTGATAAACACTCTTAGCATGGGCATAGAACACCATGAGCAGGTATGTCTAGCACCAGCTATATCTGGCCCTACAGGCAAGGCCTGGGGTGTCCATTGCTCAGGGATCCTGGGGCTGGCAATTGAAAATCAGTTCAACAACTCTTCAGAGATCCTGTATCTTTCCCTTACTCCATCTCCTATCCCAAGTAGAAAACCATCTTAGAAAAGGAATATGGAGGACCAATAATAAGTCTTCAGTTTGTGGTCCTTTAAATTTACAAAGCATTTTCCCTTAATACTCCTATGAGATAAGCAGGACAAATATTAGTATCCTTCATCTTACAGATGGGGAAACTGAGGCTCAGAGAGGGAAAGAGACTTGTCTATAATCACACAGCTTTTTCAACCTGGTCTCTCTGACTCTCAAATATCTTTGGGCTCCCATGGCTACTTGAGCCTAGTGATTAGAGATGGAATGAGGATGAAGCCTTTAGACCAGAAGCATTTTTGACTCTGGGAGCCAAAAGACCTTAGATAATCCCCCTACAGGAATAAAAGAGTTGGGAACCAAGCCTGCCTATGGATTCTGGGTGCCAAGAACCTCTGTCTTTCCTTCTTCACTTGTCTTGTCCCCTTTCCCCACCCATGAAAAATACAAGGGCTCAAGGCAAACACTGTGCTCGGGAAAAATCGGTGGGAGTGTCCCTCAGGCTTTGTTTTTCAGGAGGTTGATCTTGGGGATGTGGGACAAGACAGGGAGGAACCCCAGGTCCCTTGATTGCATCATGCACTTGGGACTGCTACTTGTCTGGGCTGTGGGCTTCCATTATTCACTGACTCCACCTTGGATGTCTCTGGAGATGAAACATAACAGCTCTTGGCACTAGGGGCAGGTCCCCTGAGAGTCCAGGCTGAGACAAAAAGTAATGAGGCCTTGGAAATGTCAGAATTGAAAAATGGCTGTATCCAGAAGGGATTCAATCCCACCATACCAACATCGGTTAAGGGAATTAGTGACTTGAAGCCTGGAAAAGACAGGAAATGGAGAAAGGGCTTGCTCCCTGTTTTCAGATGTCTAAAAGGTTGTCACATGGAAAGGGATTTAGCTTTGTTTTCTGTGGCCCCAGAGGACAAAACTGGGACCAGAAGATAGAAGTTATGTGGAAGCAGATTTCAGCTCAATGTAAAGAAGAGCTTATTAACAGTCAGAGCAATCCAACTGGGAAACAGGTTTACTCAGGAAATAATGAATTTCCCATCACTGGAGACAGCTTGAGTGAAGGTCAGAGGACCATTTGTCACCAGTGGTGTAAAGGGGATACCTGAATACACACTCTACCTCTAAGGTCCAGATCTGAGCATCTGTGATTCTTGAGCCCTTTCCCCTGAATATTCTGCATAATGTTTCTCTGCCTTCCTGGGAAAGTTTCCGTAGCCTAGACTTCTAGTCCTAGGAGGGTTTGACTGTAGCTAAGAAAATGGGCCTCGAATCCAGAGAACCAGCCTGTCATAGGAACAGAGCTCTGGGCCTGAATCAGGATCCCAGAGTTCTAACCCTGATCTGCCCCGATCCACTGTGTATGACCTTGGTAATTCCCCTCCCTGTTCCTCCCCTGTACAACGAGAGGGATGGACAGAATCATTTCTGAAGTCCCAGTTCTAAATCTATGGTTCTTTGAGAGAATCTTATATCTGCTTCACAAGTATAAGATTGGGGGTGGGGGTGAGAAGGAGACATGATTAGAAAAAGATCTCAGGGTTTTAGTGGACTGCAAGCTCCGTATGAATAAGCAGCTCAGTATGAGGCAGCTAGGTGGGACAGTGGATAGAGCACCAGGCCTGGAATCAGGAGGACCTGAGTTCATATCCCACCTCAGACATTTACTAGCTGTGTGACCCTGGGAAAGCCATTTCACCTCTGCCTGACTCAGTTGCCTCATCCGTAAAATGGAAATAATAACAGCACCTACCTCACAGGGCTGTTGTGAGGATCAAATGAGATAACATTTGTACAGCTCTTAGCAGTGCCTGGCACGTAGTAGTTGCTATATAAATGCTTATTCCCTTTCCCCTCCTTCAGTGTGATGTAGCAATCCAAAAAGCTATTGAGAAAATTTTACCATGAATTTTGTCCAGTGGTTTCTGACTCTTCATGACCCCATTTGGGTTTTCTTGGCAAAGATATCAGAGTGGTTCGCTATTTCCTTCTCCAGCTCATTTTACAGATAAGGAAACTGAGGCAAAATGAGTTAAGTGACTTGCCCAGGGTCATACAGCTAGTAAATGTCTGAGGCCAGATTTGAACTCAGGAAAATGAGTCTTCCTGACTCCAGGCCCGGTGCTCTGTGCACTAGGAAGCCGCTAGCAGCCCGCTGGATTATCATGGATAATTATTATTATGATTATTACTATTACCATGGATTAGAGCTGACCAAAAGTTGGGTGGATTTCCTGGGGAAGTAGTGGTTTCCCTTCCATTGGAGTTCTTCAGTCAGAAGCTGAATGACCACTTACTGGGTGGGTTGTAGTGGAGCTTCCTTTGGGGTCTGGGTAGGACTACATGGTCATTGACGTCCCTTCCAACCCTAAAATTCTGTGGGATTGACTCTTGCCCCGCGCAGCCTTCATGATCTCAGAGTTGTCTGCCACCATATCAGATGCTGGAGACCTAACCGGAACCCTTCAATGGTACACAAAGGAAAGGTTGTGGGGAGAGGCCTCGAGGGAGAGGGGAGCTGGAGAGCAAGGCCTACCATTCAGATCAATCCTGGGAAACAATCAGACAAGAGTCCTCAAGTTGAGGACAGAACGTTCCCCGAATTGGCTGATTGGCTCTCAGAGCATAGTGGGCTGAATAAAGGGAGGATGGAGTGATGAGTCACCCCCAAACCTCTCAGCTGGCCATTGTATTGGAAGCTCCTTATTCAGCAGGATATTCACTCATTCATTTCCCCACAAAGTTCTGGACTTGCTTCCCCTGCAAATTATGTCCTCCCCTCTAAAGAAGCTCTCTTCCCAACAGACTGAGGAATGGTTACTTTAAATCTGTGTACGTTGAGGTGGGGCGAGCGGGGATGCAACTGAAGGCTGAGCCAAAGGAGGGAATGTTCCACCCCAAACAGCTCAGTTCTGAGCAACATGACCAGAAAGAAGGGATCATGTTCTGGAGAAAAGATCCCAGGACTAGGAAGCAGGACACCTGGGTTCTAGCCTCAGCACTGCCAATAACTTGATATGTGATCTTGGATAAATCATTTCATTTCTTCTTTGCCTCAGTTTCCCTCTCTGTAAAAGGGATTAACAGTTCTTCTCTCACAGATTATTTAGGTTAATAGGATTTATTTATTTTCAACTAGGATTTTAAAATGGGATTTATTAACATTCATTTAGGATTCATAAAGGATAAAAGTCAATCAGTCTTCATGGAGATGACCCCCACACACCATGCCCACCCCTTCCCTTGTACAAGATCCCCTGGCCTTATAAGGCTATACTAGAAGGCAGACAAGAGGAGGAGCAGACCCAAGCAGTGACCCTGAGGAATACATGGTCTATAAAGAGATAAAGAAAGAGGAGACATAAATCCTGACTTTGGGAAGCTCACTGTTTGACTCCATAAAGTCTACCTCCTGATTTTCTGGTGCTGAGGGTAAATAATAAAAGAGTAAAGAAAAGGTGGGATGTTGAGGAAAGTGCTGTGAAAGAAGAGAAGGAGGAGGAGGAGGAGGAGGAGGAGGAGGAGGAGGAGGAGGAGGAGGAGGAGAAGGAGAGGAGAAGGAGAAGGAGAAGGAGAAGGAGAAGGAGAAGGAGAAGGAGAAGGAGAAGGAGAAGGAGAAGGAGAAGGAGAAGGAGGAGGAGGAGAAGGAAGAAGGAGGAGGAGGAGGAGGAAGAGGAGGAAGAAGAGAAGGAAGAGGAGAAAGAAGAAGAAGAGAAGGAAGGAGGAAGAAGAAGAGAAGGAAGAAGGAAGAAGGAGGAAGAAGAACAGGAGAAGAAGAAGGAGGAGGAGGAGGAGAAGGAGAAGGAGAAGGAGAAGGAGAAGGAGGAGGAGGAGGAGGAGGAGGAAGAAGAGAAGGAAGAGGAGAAAGAATAAGAAAAGGAAGAAGGAAGAAGGAGAAGAAGGAGGAGGAGGAGGACAAAGAAGAAGAAGAAAAAAGAAAAGGAAGAAAACACTCTAGGAATGACAGGAGTTGGGTTTGATTGGAGTCCTTTCTATTTTGGCAGCCCCACCCACCCACTGTGCAAAGATTCCTGGACCCGAGTGGCAAACATCCCAGATGTCCATCATGCTCTATAAATATGTCCTGGGCAAATGTTTTGAAAGAGAATGACTATAAAATTATAGGCTCACAATAGAGTTGACACAGACTTGTAAAGCTCAGTTAATCTAATCCCTCCCTTATTTTGGGGATGAGAAAATGAGGTTCAGAGAAGGGGCATGATTTACCCAAGGAGTTAGTGGCAAGGTCATTTCTAGAACCCAGACTTATTTTGGGACCTTTTCTATTGCATCATTCCTCTAAGGCCAGGTCAAAACAAGCTCATGACGTGGGATGTCTATAAATCATGCCCTGTCCTGGAGTAAGGAGGAGGTTCTGGGAAAGTCAGCTAGATCATCCCCTAACTTTGAGCAGGTCCATATCTCAGCCATGCCAAATAAAGGAGGCTTGGAATGGGAAAAAATGAAAATACCTAAGCTCACCCCAAGGTATTTTGTATAGGAAGAAAGTAATTCAGTCCTCCTTTCTAGCAGCACCCCAGACTAACAGCCCTCAGTCTTGCAGAGAACCTACCCAGATGCAGCCTAGACTAAAAGTCTTGTTCTTGCAGGGCAAGGAATTAACTCATTTAACTGTACTAATATGCCCCCTTGTGGTTAAATGGAGTTAGCGCAGCTTCCCAAAGTAGCCTGGCTTTGATCAGTATACCACCAGACAACTTACAGACCTTAACATTTGTTCATTAAAGCCTTGTAAAGGAAATAAAGCACAGACCATCATCCACATTTCAGAGAGTAGCAAACTGAGTCCAACAGAGATGTAGTGACTTGCCCAAACTCACAAATCAAGTTAGATTTACAGCCAGAACTAGAACCCATGTCCCAGGACTCCCAGACCAGGGGTCTTACCACACCACACCACAGCATCCTACCCTGCCTCTCAGTGGGTAGTACCTGAGACTCTGGCAGAATCTGAGTTACCATACATGCCCACATACCCATTCCCAGCCTTTCCCTTAACCCATCAACTTATTAAAGTAGGGAATTAGTGTGATACCTTAGGGGGGGAAATGGCAGAATCTGGAGACAAAGGATATAGGTTCCAATCCAGCCCTGTAATTTACTATCTGTGTGTCATTAATCAGATGACTAAGGTTCACTCCACCACTAAATCTGTTATCTTATAAGGCTAATTACTATTTGCGACCTTAGACAAGTTAACTCAGCCAATTGGAGGCCTCAGTTTCCTCATCTGTAAAGTGATTAGCTAGATGACCTCTAAGGTTCTCTCCAACTCTAAATCTGTGATACTATGAATCCTGTATTGTGTAATTCTTGTATAATTCCGCTTTAACAATAACTAGTAGCTAACATTTATGTAGTGTTTACTATATGTCAGGCACTGTGCTAAGCACTTTATAATTATTATCACATTTGACCTCACAACCCAACCTAACAACGTCACAACACAAAGGTAGGTGTTCTTATTCTCCCCATTTTATAGATGAGGCAAACAGAGGTTAAGTGACTTGTCCAGGGTCACAAAGCTAACAAGTAAGTGTTTCAGGCCAGACTTGAACTCAAGTTTTCCTGACTCTAGGCCTAACACTGCCACCTAGCTTTAAGCAAACCCATTATATTACCACTTAGGCTTTCATACAATAATTGACATTAGCTCCTAGCCCTTACTTTACCCAGATAACAACCATCTCTATATTTGGGTCGTAGCAGTTTAATTTCATTACTCTTCTGTAAGCTTCCCCATATACTTTTCCCCCACCCTCACCCCACAACCCTAATTTTGTCATTTTGTTGCCTACTTGTGATTTCAGTGGTATTGGGGGGGCTCCTGGTATGGAAACTCCCTTCAGCAATACAGGTGGACCACTTGTGTGTAATTTAGTCTTAGAGAGATGCCCGGTGTCACCAAGAGGTTAAGTGCCTGTGGTCACATAGCCACTAAGTATTAGAGACCAGACTCACACTCAGATCTTCATTGCCTCCAAAGAGCCTTCTATCTACTCCACCACTCTGTCTCTAACCATGCACCATCTATCCTCTCTGCCTGAGCTTAAATTCCCATGAAGCATTCCCATTTAGAGCTGGAAGGAACATTAGCGGTCATCCAGGCCAACTCACTCATTTTACAAAGAAGGAAACTGAGTCCCAGAAAGGTTGGTGATTTGCCCAAGGTCATACATCTAGTAAATGTCCAAGGCAGAATTTGAACTCAGATCTTCCTGATCCCGAGGCCAGCACCATACCACCCTTCCACTCACAAATCTCTCTCCCTGATCCCTTCCTTCTTGGAACTGATTGCATGAATCCAGAATGCCCATTTGATAGTTAATTGTGCTGCTTTGTGACAACTCTTGCTTTAATTCATGGGTTGTTCATTTTTTGTTCACTTACATGGAGATCCTCATCTTCCCTTCCCTATGGTCAAGAATAGTACTTTCTTCTTTGCCCTCAACCTATCCATGTATAATCCTGGGAGGAATGAAGGGGGAAAAGGAAGGAAAGAAGAAGGAAGGAAGGAAGGAAGAAAGGAAGGAAGGAAGGAAGGAAGGAAGGAAGGAAGGAAGGAAGGAAGGAAGGAAGGAAGGAAGGAAGGAAGGAAGGAAGGAAGAAGGAAGAAGGAAGGAAGAAGGAGGGAAGGGAAGGAAGGAAGGAAGGAAGGAAGGAAGGAAGGAAGGAAGGAAGGAAGGAAGGAAGGAGGGAGGAAAGAATGAAGGAGGAAGGAAAGAAGGAAGGAAGGAAGGAGGGAGGGAGGAAGAGAGGGAAGGACTTTTATAACTCAGAGTTGTAAAAGAAAGGTGAATTCATGAAGTTATGTTGATTATAAATTGAATGAAATTATAATGAACATAAAATAAAAATGTATGACCTTGGGCAAGTCTCTTCCCTTCTCAGTCTCAGTCTCTTCCTCTGTAGGCTTAGGAGATTGCAGGATCCTCAAGATCACTCTTGACTGTAAATCCCATGACGCTCTGAAAATGAATTTGAGAAAAGCTAAAAGTTATTCAAAGAACACTTAAAACCCTGGTAAAATTATGTATTCCAGCCCCCAAGTAATATGAGAATAATAATAACTGTGTCTTGTATTCCCATCTAAGGGCCCAGCTTACAGAGGTGGACCAGACCCATAGTTCAGGATTATTAACAGCCAGAAGATCTTAGAGACCATGGCTACCAAGAAAACTTACCATCCTACCCATAGCATATTACTACATGCAACACTAGGTCGGAACATCAAGACCAGGGCCTCAAAGTTGTAGCAACAGTGATGGGCAGAAAGGCCAAGATGACTGCACCATGGTCTGATATGTGTTCCATAACATAGTCTCCAGTGAGTGGAAGTGAGTTTGGTTTAAACTCTTGGGAGCTCCCAGGTATGTGCCTCTTGTGACTGCCAGGTAATCTGGCATTGAGCCGGAGAGGTCAGCATTCCCCGTGGGGTAGACCTGCTCCCTCAGGATGGCCTACTGGACCAGGATCTGGCCATCCTGAGCTGTTAGGCCATATAGTTGGGGCAATGGCAGCCCCAAACCCTTTGGGATGGAGCCAGATCTGAACCAGAGCCCAGACTGCTTGCCAATAAAGGGAATAGAGTTTCTATAGAATCTGAGGCCATCTTCTGAGTCAAATGTACTCCCAGGGCAGACATATGGGTCTGAATGGCCCAGTTCTGTCGTCCCACTGTATCGGGAAAGAATGCTAATTAGGAGGTTGTGGGCCATTGTTCGTTCAAGGAGCCAGGGCGTTCGTTTCAAAGGTAAATTGGCTACGTTGTCGGGAGCAGACTCTGATTTCTGTTCTCTGCTTGACTCCGACCTGATCGGGGAAGGCAAAGGAAACACACAGGCAATGGTGATCCTGAAATGTATTATTCCCAGCAAACAGCCCTAAATTGGAGGCTCTCGGTTGGACATTTTTCACAGCTGACAACTGTTCTGTGTGTCCGGCCCCTGGGCAGGAGGCCTGTGAATGGTTCTTTTGTGTGGCCAACAGGCCCCATATGGTGATTGTTTCCAGAGCAACTGAGTCACTGCAGGTCTGCAGGACAGAGGGCATGGCCCATTCCCAGGCCTTGTTCCCCAGGAAGCCTGGGAGAAGGAAGATGAGAGAAAGAACAGGGGTATGGACTTAAGCAGCCAGGATAATAAGTTGTATCCTTCATGCCTGGATTCAATACAAAATCAGGCAGCAAGCCACTTGGGGGGGGGGGGGAGCCGGACAGAGGAGGAGATGAAAACATAAATCTGTGCCAGGATCTGAAGACTTGTGACTTTGTCCCTTAATGGTTCCAAGTCATCAGGTCACTCTTGTCATTTTTTAAGTCCATTTGGTTGCTAAAATAATCACTACTTACATGTGAATATGGTTTCAGGCTTTCCAAAGCGCGTCCCCCATCCAGTACCTCATTTGAGCCTCACAGCATCCCAAGGAAGGACACTTAACTAGCTGTGTGACCTTGGGCAAGTCTCTGTTTGCCTCAGTTTCCTCAGCTGTAAAATGGGGAGAATAGAAGCACCTACCTCTCAGGGTTGTTGTAAGGACCAAATGAGATAATATTATAAAGTGCTTGGCACCGTGCCTGGCACCTAACAGCCACTATTTAAACATTAGCTGTTATTATTACTTCCTGGGTGACTATGGTCAAGTCACTTCATCTTTCTGAGACACAGTTTCCTCATCTGCAAAATGGGGATACTAACATTTGCCCTTACCTACCTGACAAAGTTGTTGTAAGGAAAGTCAAGTCAACAAGCTTTTTAGTAAGTACTTACCATGAGCCAGGTACTGGGCTAAGTGCTAGGGATATGAAAAAAATGGTAAAAGACAATCCCTGCCCTCAAGGAGCTCCCACTCTAATGAGTGAGACAACATGCAACAGCTATGTACAAAGAAGAAGTAGATGGAATACATTGGAATTCATCTCAGATGCCAGACACTAAAGATTAAGGGGGATTGGGAAGGTGGGATTTTAAACTGAAGCCAGGATTGGAGATGCAAAGACAGAGAATTCCAGGCACTGGGGACAGCCAGTGACTATGCCCAGAATTAGGAGATGGAGTGTCTTGTTTGAGGACCAGCAAAAGAGAGTGCTTGATATATCATAAAACGCTGTAGAAACCCAGCGTCCTTGTTATGAACACTAGACACCGTCCTGTGCTGTAAAACAGTAATATCACCAGGGGCTACTAAAGTGTACAGGGCTATTTGTAACCTTCAGTAATGGTTGTGTTTTCTGAGTTCTTGGGTCTGCTTTTTAATATCTTTTTCTATCCTCATTTCCAGGCTATCAAAAGTCACCTCTCATTTTCACTGTATCTGCCTCTAGCAGCTCTGCTGCTGGCTTTCTAATTTGCAGTGGATTAGAAAACTAGATGTTCAAACTGGTTAGGATTTTACATAAAATACGTATTAATAGGACTGAGGGAGAGTCTTAAGAATAAAGTAGGTCAGCTTTAATGCATAGACATTCTGACCCTGATGTTAATGCTCAGAGGCACTTTTTAAGGGAAGAAGAGGGGAGGCGTCTTTTCGGTTTCTGCATAAATGAACTTCTGATGGTGAGAGTGTTTGTTAATTTCTAAGTAACTGAACTATAGACGCTGAAGTTTCTGGGCAGGTGATTTCCAGATGGCTAGGGGACTGATTCAGTGATGGAAAGATAGAGAGAGACAGACAGGTAGAGTGTTTATTCAACATGTTCTATGTATTTTAAGCAGTGGCAACATAAATGCAAGTAAAAAAGATAGTCCCTTCCCCCAGTGAGAATACACAAAAAAGGATAAAGGGGGAGGGGTGAAATGAGAGGGGCTAAGGATGCTAGTCAGTAGGTAAAAAATTCCAAAGACTCAGGAATGGAGCCAGGAGAGAAATGAACACAGATAGCCTGAGCACTTTAGGAAATAGTGTTCTCAGCCAGGGACTCACCCATTAGAGGAGAGGGCCAAAGAGGCGGAAGCAGCTCCAGAGTGGAATGCTCGACGCACAAGTGGAAGATGTTGGTAGCAGGAAAGCAATCTGCAGGCCACCCCCAAAACTAACAGATTTCCCCACACATACAAAGTATGGAAGGTCCTACTCTGAAAGCTATCGGGATGGGTCAAGTAACAAATTATTTTGCTGACCTACTTTCTAATGGGCCATCCTAGTGTTGCCTAGTCCTGGTCTGACTGAGTGGCTGCTTAGGCTCTGTGAGGGGAGTGAGGTGGGAGATCCAAATAATTAGAAATTTGGTGGTGGAGAGGGAAAGGAATTTCAAGAAGGCACAAGACACAACAGGTCATAGCCTAGAAGCGTCTTTCATTAAACTAGATTCAAGGATCCCTACTTGACATCAGGACACGGTGTTTGTTGTTCAGCCGTTTTTCAGTTCTCTCCCACTCCTTGTGACACCATTTAAGGTTTTTTTTCCCTTTCTTACTGGAGTGGTTTGCCATTTCCTTCTTCAGCTTATTTTACAGATGAGGAAATTGAGGCAAACAGGGTCAGATGACTTGCCCAGGGTCACACAGTTAGTGAGTGTCTGAGGCTAAATTTGAACTCTGGAAGAGTCTTCCTGTCACCAGCCTAGAATTCTATCCACTGCACCACCTCATATTTGTCAGAATCAGCCCCAAATCCAACTTGAAGGCATTGTGTGGGAGTAAGTATGCTGGTGTTAGCTGTCACTAACTTTGCAGATGACTTCAAGGAAGTCATTATCTGTCCCTGGGCCCCATTTTCCCCTCTGTAAAATTAGGTGACCTTTAAGGTCCCTTTATGTTCTGACATTCTAAGATTCTATGAGTCTCTTATCTTTAAAAATGTCATTTTGTTTGGAGGAGGGGGCAAATAATCTTGGCTAAAGAGCCTTTAACAATAAGGACATTCATTCCTTTCCCAGCCATTGTGCCCTGCATCGTCAAAGCTCTGAAGGTAGACATAACTCCATCCTAATTCTTCCTTGACTATAAAAAGTGCTCTTATAAAACCCTGTTCTATTAAGATTTCAGTTTTAAAGGCTTCCAGGAATGTTCCCGTTCTGGTAATAGATGATGCTCGGTATCAGAGAGCCTGGAGGGACCTTGTAAGTCAAATAACTCACAGAGTTTCTGAAGCTAAAATCAGCCTGGAGTCTATCTGCATGTGAGGCTAGTGTCGATAATGTACACAGAAACAGAGAACGTCAAAGCCAGGAGAGATCCTTGATATCAGCTCATCGAATTTCTGCATTTTGCCAAAGGGAAAATCAAGACTCTGAGAAGTGCAGATTTGGGGTCAGGGAACCTGGACCCAGAACATGACTCTGCCATTTAACTCCCATGGGCTGGTCTCTGCCCATCTCTGGACTTCAACCTTCTCATCTGTTACTCGGGGAGGAGGGGTGGACAAGATGACCTTTCAGGTCAGGCCCCTTACACCTTGAAATCTGCATACATGTGAGAAGGGAAGTCACTTGCCCCAGATCACACAATGAGCTGCTGTTGGAGCTTGAATTAGACTCCAAATTCGTGATCCCTGCACTGCTAGCTCCTAGTTCAATATTCTTTTTATGATACT
Organism: Phascolarctos cinereus; assembly: GCF_003287225.1. Taxonomy (NCBI): domain Eukaryota; kingdom Metazoa; phylum Chordata; class Mammalia; order Diprotodontia; family Phascolarctidae; genus Phascolarctos; species Phascolarctos cinereus. The sequence goes on along the minus strand of NW_027555847.1, from coordinate 130,478,150 downwards.
AAAAAGTCCAGTTTTTCCAGCTGTTGGGATTTCAGGGGAGGGAAGATATGGAGGAGAGGGGAGGGATCGGATCCATGGAGACATTCTTATCCCTTAGAAACAAAGAGAAACCCAAGTTAGAAATCAGGAATGAGATGGTCTTGCCAAGAGATAGACAAGCCAGGCTAGTCTGGGTCTGGACCTTGGGCAGGACACGGAAGTGATGGTCTAGCATGTCCAGGTTTTAGCTGCTTCCATACTCTGTCTGGTGGAAACTGGAGAAAGCTATCACTCACTCACTACATTAGCAAAGATGGACTCCCTGACCTATGGATCCTAAACTTGCTTTTAACAAGAGTATTGATTCCTCTGCCTCCAGCTTAACTAGTGTTTCAAAGGCCTCCTGGGAGATTTTCTTCCACTTGGAAGGCAATTGAGGAAAACTTCAACTCTCATTTCATCCTTATAGCTGAAGCCAGCTGCACTCCATGTCTGCCCCTTCCTGGAGGCAGGGCTTCCTTGCCTCTTCGGCTCAGGAAAATGAAAACAGAGTCTTTACACACCCGGGAGAAACAACTCAAGCTACTGTGTAGGATGAGCTGGGTTAGCAACACCACCCCCTCCACCTCCCCTTAGTTCCCAGACTCTGTGAGTGTGTATGAAACTCAGACGCCTTCCAGCAGAGAAAGCACAAAATATCTGAGCCATCACCCACCATGCATGTCTGTGGTGGTCTCAGGAAGTGAGTTTTCTAAGAAGCAGGGGAGACCCCAAAACTGAGAACTTTGGGAAAGGTCTTAAAGAGGCAGCATCATGCATCACCATACTCCCAGGCACCTAGACTAAAAGCCTCAGTGGTCTATGACCTCTTCCTTATGCCCCATTTCCAAGGGTAGAAGATTTACAAAGTTCTGTCATTTTTATCTTTAATTCACCTCTGTTACCCATCCTCTCCTCTCCACCCTGATGGGCCCCACTCTATTCAGGCCCTCACCTTCTCATACCTGTAATAAGCTCCTAACTGGCCTCACTGTTTCCAGTGTTCTGCCCCTCCTCTCACCAATCCAGCCTTAACACACTGATTAGTATTCCCATTACACAGATCTAAACTATGGCACTCCCCTGCTCAAAGATACTCAGGGGCTCTCCTTTACCTATATCTATTGTTTGCCACTCTAGATTCCCAAGTTTCCCAACCTCTTTTAAATGCAGGTTCGGACAGGATCCTCTCCAGGCCTTAGCTTTCCATGATTAGAGAACACTTGGGGTCAGATTTATGAAATCTCTCTGAATAAATCTATTTCCACGTGCTTTCCAGCTTGATTTCCATTCCTGAGAGTTCTGGATAAACAGAGCTGGTTTGGAAGAGATCCCAGCTCAAGAATAGGACATAAATAATGAAATCCTCATAATTACTCAGAATAGCCTGGTGGATTGCTGCAGTTTGAGGAGAAGAGAGAAGCCTGACCTCTATCCTGAGTTCATCCCACTTCTGGCCACCTTTGTATACTCACATCCCATGCCCTAAAGGATAGAGAGCTTGCTTAGGGATCTAGGACATCCATACACCAGTGAAAACAACTCCTGGTGCCAGTGAATGCAAACACCATTAGTGTTCATCCACAGAACAAGAGTCTTCTGGGATCACCAGACAAACTTTACTCCTTTCCCCCAACCAACTGAGTACCTTTAGTGGAGTTGCTGTTGCCCCGCCCCCATCATAGGGCCATAGAACACAGAGCTAGAAGAGACCTTTTAGTTCATCTAATCATCCAATGCCTGGTTTTACAAAGGAAGAAATTAAAGAAAAGAGTGAAATGACTTACCAAAAAGCTTTTGCCATCTCACTCATCACTGGGCTCAATGTCATTGCCCTCTGTCTTTGAATAACATTGGGTTGAACTCCTTTGGGATCAACATTGGAGCATCCCAGGCCATCAGAGCTAGAATGATTCCTCTTACTGGGAGAAGGTTCAACTCAGTTAAATGTTGGATGCAATAAAAAAAAAATTGGGTTTGAATATCAACTCTGCTACTTCCTGTCTGTATCGCTTTGGACATGTCACTTAACCTTTCTAGGTCTCAGCTTCCTTAACAGTAAAATGGGTGGAGATAGACCTCCTAGATCATTTTAGCTCTGAGTCTATGGTCCTAACCACTGATGGCTCATTGTGGATCATCCCCCACCTAGTCAATGGCTAGGGGTTCTTAGAACTTACAAAACATAGCTCACCCACACCTTTTTCCCAGATACTGTGTTCGGGATGTTTTGAAGTCTGTGCTGCCAGAGCACAGGTTTGTGATGAGGACCATTGAAATACCTGGCTGCTTGGTCTAGCTCTAGCATTAATTCACTATGTGACTGTGGACAAGTCACTTCTCTGCTCTGAGTCTGAATTTTCCCCTACAGAAAATAAGGAGATTGAACTGCTAAGATTTTCAATAATGGGTCATATGGCCAAAAAGCCATGTGGGAAGGCCGCATGAATTTAATTACATAATTAATTGCACTCAGCTTCAATTCTTATTAGCAATTAATCCAATAATAACTCACAACACTTAGCATCAGCCTCCTTGTTTTTGTGTGCTATTTAATTAATTAAAAAGTTTTTGCTAAAAATTTTGGATGGGGTAAGCAGGCTAAACCTGGTCTCCATTCACTTATTCATTCATTCATTCATTCATTCATTTATTCAATAACTATTTATCAAGTACTTACTAAAGATAGTATGAGACAGTGAAAAAGCCACTAACTGGAGTAGCAAGAAATGGATCCGAATCCTGTGTCTTATACTTACTATGTGACCCTGGGGCAAGTCCCTTCAATTCCCTAGGACTTGATTTCCTCCTCTGCAAGGTGAGGGGGTTGGACTAGGCAGCTGGCCTCTGAAATCCTTTCCAGCTCAAGATCTAAGATCCTCTAATGAAATGAGATAATATTTGTTTTTTTAAAAAAAGCACTTAAGGGGCAGCTAGGTGGCCAAGTGGATAGAGAACCGGCCCTGGAGTCAGGAGGACCTGAGTTCAAATCCAGCCTCAGATACTTACTGGCTGTGTGACCCTGAGCAAGTCACTTAACCCTATTGCCTAGCAAAAACAAATAAAAATCACTTAGCATAGTGCCTAACACAAAGAAGTTGCTCTAAAAATGTTTATTCCCTTCCCTGTGATCTAAGAGATCCTGCCTGGTCCAGCGAGCCGTTCTTTATGATGAAGAATAAAAAAGTGAAAAAGAAACAGTTCAGTAAAACTGTCCACTGAGGTACCCGTCTACATCAGCAGTTTGTGCCTTTATTCTTGAGAAGTAGGTTCCTTCCCAGGGCTGAGCTTGGCTACAGGATGGGGTGGGCAGGAGGATAAGAAGAGCCAGCACCTGCCTTCAGGGAACTGTTCTCTATCTCAGGAGACGTGCTCACACAGGAGAAACAATCAGAGGACAGCATGAGGCTGCTTAAGTAGAGGAAGGCTTGTGTGGTGCAGATGATAGGGGCCATCAGATGCTATAGTAAAGGTTGTCCAATGTTTCCTGGGCTGCTCCAGTAAGAGGAGATTGCACTGGACTGAGGGTAGAAGGAGGGGAAGGCACAGATAAGTGGGGAGAAAGAAGAGTATTGCAAAGGGAGGGCAAAGGCATGAGGATCCTAGTGACCAAAGCAGATGTGTTGAGGAGTTTTGGGAAATAAACTGGGAAGGCTGCTAGATTGTGGCTGACCTTGGATGCCAAGTAGAGGAGCTTTGACTTTACCTTGAGGGCAGCAGGATCCACTTGAGCAAAGGTGGGGGGAGGGTTGTCAAGGGTAGGAGGACATGGCCAGATCTGTAAATCAGGAAGATTCATCTGGGAGCATGTCTAGAATGGACTTGAGGAAGAGATGCCCCTTTGGAAGCCCTTGCAATAATCCAGGGAAGAAGCAAAGCCTGAGATTCCATGAGAGTGTTAGAATCTTCAGTACATGTTGAGTACGAGTGGGAATCTTTGACACATTCTTTGGCAGAATTATAGAAGGTATCAGTGCCTTGAAAGGCAGCATGGTATAGTAGTTACTAGGTAGTCCAGGAAGTCCTAAGTTCTAGTCCCTCCTTTGACACATCCCAGCTGTGTGACTCTGAGCAAGTCACTTACCTCCCAATGTTTCAGGCAACTTTCTGAGACTACAGGTTTTGAAGAAGGAGAAGGGAAAGAACATGAATTTATTAAGCACCTACTATGTGCCTACCACTATGCAAGTGCCTTACAAATATATTACCCCTCTACAACATAAAGGGAGTTTCCTCATCTGGGAATTTCTTGCAACAAATAAATCACAGGTCCATTCCTTATCCTTATCAGTGCCTTAACCCCTGTTCCCTGCCCCTTTCTCCCTCTCCTCCCTAAGCATCATACTACATACACACACACACACACACACACACACACACACACACACCCCCTAATCTCCCTGTTCTCACTCTGAAGTTTCAATGACTGAGAGTAGTTTAAGGACATAGTTCTATCTGGAGGAGGATTGGCATTTTGAAAGGGATTAAAACCTTCTGCTGCAGGAATGGTGCTTTAGTGGTAGAAGGTCTTGCCTTAGTCATGGTTTGGGGGAAGTACTGGCAGGAGAGAGAATAGAAGGCCTCTCAGGGACCTTTTAATCACCCCCTAGGTGGTAACTATCAGAAGCAATGGTTGAAGGGACTGTTTGACTTGCTTGTATTTTTACCCTCAGCTTAGCACAGTACCTGGCACATAAGGAACACTTTGGTGCTTTTTCATCCAGTCGGTCATTTGTGGAAGGAAGGAAGGAAGGAAGGAAGGAAGGAAGGAAGGAAGGAAGGAAGGAAGGAAGGAAGGAAGGAAGGAAGGAAGGAGGGAGGGAGGGAGGGAGGGAAGGGAAGGAGGGAAGGAAGGAGGGAAGGAAGGAAATTTTAAAACACCTACTATGTGCCAGGCACTGAATTAAGCACTTTATAAATATTATCTCATTTGGTCCAAAGTGGAGACCTGCCCTACTGGCCCTTCTGATCCTTGTTGCTCTCAGGGCAACAATGGGACCTACTGTTTTTGTACTCCCCAGCCTGAAGAGCTGACCAACGCCTTGGAGATCAGCAACATCGTCTTCACCAGCATGTTTGCCCTGGAGATGCTGCTGAAGCTGTTGGCCTTTGGGCTTCTGGGCTACATCAGGAATCCTTACAATATCTTTGACGGCATCATCGTTGTGATCAGGTGACTGGGGGGTTATGGATATGGTTGGGGGGATGAGAGGTAAGGGGTGGGGCACAAAAGAAGGGAAGATCCCAGGAGCCAGCAAGGAGATTGAATCCAATGGGGCCTCTTTGGACCCCGAGAAATCCTGCTCTAAGTGCTTAGAGTGGTTTTCAGGGAAGTCTCTGATATCCCCCAATCCTCAGTATAAAACCTTGTTCTGGTCACTAGACCTTCCACTCCCTTTGAAACAGGTAGGCCCAGATGAAAAACATTGACTCTGAAGACTTTTACTTAAACAGAATCAGCAGAGATGAACAGATACAATTTCCTTTCAAGTATTCACCCTAGGATAAGGAAGCACAGGGCTCCAGAAATCTGTGAGAAACTTTAAGCATTTCCCAAACCCAGCTGGAGTAGCAATCCAGAAAGTTTGGCCATGGGCTCACAGGACTTAGAGCTAAAAGAGACGTTATCCTATCCCCAATTTTTGCAGCTAAGTAAATAGAAAAAAAAAGTAATTTACACAGAATAAGCTGTGATAGTCGTGGACTTGGAATCAAGAGATCTGGGTTCAAACTCTGGCTTTCACACCTACTAGCTGTGTGGCATTGGGCAAATCACTTAATTTATTTCTAACTTAGTATCCTTCACTGAAAAATAAAGCAGTTGTACTAAAGGATCCCCAAGTGTCCATTCTAACTCTAACATTCTGTGATTCTGTGAAACTGGGATTTTTTTTTTTAAAGAAAGTACTGTGCTGGCTAAACCTGAGTATTTCCCAAGAGCCTCAGGGTAATCTTTGCAAGGCAGGAAAGATATTCATTCTTTGCTTAAACAAAGTATTCTTAGTTAATCAAAACCTCTCCACCCCAGAGGGGTAGGCTTTTATCTTGTTGGCTATCAGGGGATGAACAATCCAATTCAGTTCAACAAAAACTTATTAAACACTTGCTGTGTGAAGCTGTGCATGCATGTCTTAGGTTCTGGGAGAACAAAACTAGAAAGTAGCCCATTCCCTGCCCTCAAGGAATTTACCATCTAATGATAGGAATGGCAGCTTAGCACAGCAATAAGAATAATGGATTCAAGGTCAGGAAATCTGAGTTCTAGTCCCTGCCATTAATTTCCCCTAAGATCTTGGGAAAATCTCTCCCTTGACACTCATGGAATACACAGAAATATGCCATTCCCATATTGTGAAGATGCCCTGGGATGAAAAGCTGGAGACAGAGGAAAGGCTACTTGGAGGGGGAGAGACTCAAACCATAACATGAAGGGTAGATATATAGGGACAGACAGACAGACAGATGGATGGATGGATGGATGAAAGGGGACCTAATTTTCTGACATGCTCCTCTCTGTGCCTTGTGCCAAAAGTGTCTGGGAAATTATCGGGCAGTCAGATGGGGGACTGTCGGTACTCCGGACCTTCAGGCTCCTTCGGGTGCTGAAGCTGGTACGGTTCATGCCAGCCCTTCGACGACAGCTGGTGGTGTTAATGAAGACCATGGATAACGTGGCCACCTTCTGTATGCTGCTGATGCTGTTCATATTTATCTTTAGGTAACCTCTCCCCAGAGCTTGACCTGAGCCCTGCACACAGCTCCCCCCCACCAAGCTCAGCAGGCGCCAACTGGGGGAGTCCCACTGTCCATGGTGCTGAGTAGACACAGGGAAAGCAGAAGGAATATCAAGTCCATACGGGAGCTCTTTCTTGGGAGGTTGGGGGAGAGGAGACTCAAATACAAATAGTGAGATAACCAGGTGATTTCTATTGAAATCCTATTCTGTGTCAAGCCCTGGACTAAATGTTAAAAGGGGGAAAGAGCCAAGGATTGAGAGGGGTGGCCCATTCTTCAGGGGTTTTTCACGGCCTAGTGTACTGGCTGGGAAGTATTCCCCCCTCCCACACTGACTCATGGCTCTGGCCTTTCTCTACTCCATTCACCCACAGCATCCTGGGCATGCATCTCTTCGGGTGCAAATTCAGCTTGAAAACTGACACTGGAGACACTGTCCCAGACAGGAAGAACTTTGACTCCTTGCTGTGGGCCATTGTCACTGTATTCCAGGTAAAGTCCAGAACCTTAGCAGGGCTAGGGCTGTTACAGCCAGCCCCACATGCAGCCCTCAGATTGATTTCCTTTGTCCCTCAAGGGTGTTCCTTCCCAGACCATCACAGCTCTAGTCCAGAGCAAAATCCCCATTTATACTGGCTGCTCAGAAGGGTACCCCTAGCCTTAAGAATTATAACTGCTGAAGAGCTAGGAACAATAGGTAATTAGTAATATTGTATTTCAATGGGGCATTGATGATCAGTGATAACCCACTCTGGCACTTGCAGCTCAAATAAGAAGATGCCTGTGGGAGAAAAAAAAAAGCTGTCTATGCCAATGCCCCTCACCCTATCTCTCTCAGTCTTTCTATTTGCCTCCATATCTTTCCCTCCTCTGCCTCTTTCTCTCATTCTTCACTCCCTTCTCTACTCCTTCCCCCTCCTTGTTCTTTTTTATTCTCTCTACACCCTTGTTTCTCTCTTTTTCCCTGTTCTTTCCCATCCATTCACTTTTTGAGTTAATCAACCATAAGCTGAATGAAAATATATTTGTTCAAATTTGTTGTAATTACTGATTAAAGTTTTATATTCCTACATATCTTTTTAAAATGTGGGTGAAACGAACTTTCTAGAGACATAGAAAAACATAAAATACAAATTTGAGTGAGACCTTCTATTGATTGGGGGAGTACAGGAGTGGGGAGACTGGTTCAGCAGCTGTCAATAGAAAATATGTTCTCCCAGGTCAAATTTACAATAGTGTAAAATTTCCATCAGCCACATACCAAGCTTTTTATATAAGGAACCAGGATCTCTAAATGCACCGACTAGTCATGGAGGAGGTAACCAAGCTATAATGCCAAATAACAACAGTAAAACCAGCTAGAGACCAGCTTACATAAGGTTGTTATTGGAGCATTGTTTTTGCACAACCAATCTATGGGTTAGGTAGTACAATTATTATTACCATTTTACACATAAAGAAACTGAGTCTCAGATAGGGCAAGTGACATGCTCACAATTAGATAGCTCTTATATATGGGATCAAGTATTCAAACCGAAGTCTCCTGACTCTAAATTTAGGGTGGTTTCTACCATGCTATGCCATAGCACCATTGCCTTTTAGGTACCATATGAGGTTGGGCTGAAGATAGAAGCTGCTAAGGATGAGAGGTTTAAGAATGAATGAATGAGTGAAACAGTATTGACTCTGTGCCAGTCACTGTATTAAGGAAGAATGACATCTTTTCCCTTTCCCTTGCTTCTTGTCCTGGTTAGGGCAATTCACCATTATCGTGTCTGATTTGGGGTTCCATATTTTAAGAAGGACTTTGACAAGCTAGAGATGGTCACAGTGAGAGGGAGGGAAACCATGTGATGTAAAAATAATTGAAGGAACTGGGAATATTTATCTTTGAGAAGGAAAGACTTAGGGAAGACATGTTTAATCCTTAAATATCAAAAGAGCTATCATGGAGGGAAAGGAACAGTTGTGTTATGTTTAATCCCAAAGAGTAGAATTATGACCAGTGTGGAGTGAGGGGAGATCACAAAGAGGCAAATTTTGGCTCAGAATAAAGAGGAACTTTCTAATAATGAGAACAATGTAATGATAGAACAAATGATCTCATGAAATAGTAAATTCCCTGTCTGGAAGCATTCGAGCAGAATCTGAATGAATATTTATCATGGGTACTGCAGAATTGCAGTATCAGAATCAGAGCTGAGAGGAATATCAAAGATCATCTAATCCAAATGATACCTAGTCAAGAACTTCCTCTAAAGCATCCCTGACAAGTTGTTGTCCAGCTCTTAAACATAGGAATGGAGATTTCTGTTTGTCTTGGGAGAAAGCAGGATGATGACCTCTAAGATCCCTTCCATCTCTGGGATTCTATGCTTTTGTGCACCCCCTAGGGCACCTTCCAAGCAAGTTGGACTCTCAGTGGAATTGGGACCACCAATCAGCAACTGAGGACCATACTTTAGTCACATTTCTAGGAGCCCAGAGAGGTGATTTATGTTTCCCCACCCTAGCCAACACCATTCACCGCTGCAAGGGCATGAGATGAAGGTGCGGGTGGTGATGTAGCATAGTAGAAAGAAATTGCAGACAATGATGGGGTCTTGCCTCTTCCTCGAACTCACCACATGGGCTTTAGTTTCCTCAGTTCCAAAATGTAAGTTTTCAATGTATAGCCTACCTTTCAGGAATGTTGTAAGAGAATACATGAAAAGTTTTTTTAAATAGAAAGTATGCTTCTCCCCTAGAACTCATTCCCTCCTTATAACTAACTACCTTTGCAGCTCTTTCTTTATAGTTCATCAGGTGATAGATCCTTTCCAAAGCTTCCCATGACTACCCATAGAAATCTGTTCTCCCAAGCCTCAGCTCTTCCAAGGATACTTTGCCTAGATCTTTCCTTCAACCCATTCACTCCCAGTGATACGTTATACTTACCTGTGAACATATCATGTTCTCCTATAAAATATAAGTTTCTTGGGGGCAGGAACTGTCATCTTAAAAATCTTCATATTTTCTCTGCTTAGCTTATAATAGGTACTTAGTGTTTGTCAAATTTGAATTATAAACTATAAAGTGTTTTATTTACTGTGAATAGCTTTGTAAACTAAAGCCCTGTTCAGACATAAGGAATATTATTAACTCATTAACAAGATATTCCTACCTTCAACTCTGTTAGGTACCATGGGAGAAAGAAGATGTCATCTCTGACACTATCAGTAGACAAAGAATCATAGAATATCAGAGCTGGAAGGGACCTTAATGATCACCTAGTTTCTTTCTCACCACATATTATAGATGGGAACACTGAGACCCAGGGAATTTAAGCGACTTGACCAAAGTAACATAGGAAGTTGAGGACAGATTTCCCTGAGTCCTAGTCTTCTTTCCATCACAGAGGAGGCCAGTAGAATATAAAATGAGGAACAGAGAGACGGACAGAAACAGATAGCTATATAGAAGGGGGAAAAGACACAAAGAGAAAATGAGTCACACAAAAGAAGAGATAAAGAGAAAATAGAGAGGAAGGGGTAGGGAGAAAAAGGATTTAGAATTGCAGGGAGAAAGGCCTCAGTATGGGGCCATATAAAGTGTAAAGAAATTATTTATTTATGTGCTTTTATTTATCTGGTCTGTGGGCTCCATAATGTTACCATTATCCTTTTCAGTTCTAGCTAATTATTTGGATTCAATATGTCCAAAATGGAACTCCTTCTCTTGTCTCTTAAATCCACTTCTCCTCCTAACTTCCCTCTTCCTGTTCATGGCACCACTCTTTCTTCTCCTTCACCCTCTATTTCCCTTCAGCTGCCAAGTCTTATCTCTTTGGCCTCCATGTCTTTTCTTCCCCATTCCCATTGCTGCTCACTTGGCTTATGTCCTCATTACCTTTTTCTGGCACTGTTGCAATAGCCCAGTCCATCTCCACTCATCTCCATTTTACTATCTCATCTCCACACAGGGGCCAAAATAATTTCCCTTGGGCCCAGATGTGACCACACCATTCCATGCTCAAAAAACCTTCAGTAACTCCTTTTCCCCTCATGCATAAAATACAAACTCTTCTGACTGGCAATTAAAGCCCTCTAAGTTTCCAGGCCATTGCTTCCCTTCATGCTCTCTTCATTTCAGCCAAATTAAACTACCAGCCATTCCCTGAACTTGGCACTCCATCTCCCATCTCCATATCTTCACACAGGTTCTCTCTCCCCCTTGCCTGGTACATACTGTCTTCTCACCTTCCCTTCTCCAAATTCTTACCTTTCTTTTAAGGATATTTAAGGTTCACTTTAGATACTGCCTATGTGAAGCCTTTCCTAATCTTCCCTGCCCCCAAATTTTTGACCCTAAATTCTTTCCCACCCCAAAAAAATGTGTATTTATCTTCCCAGAGGAATATAAGCTCCTTGTGGGCAAGGATTGTTTCATTTTTTTCTTTACAATCCCAACATTTAGAACAATGCCTTAGACATAGTAGGGATATATACATTTTTGTTGAATGGAATGAAATGGAATCAGTTGATTAACTATTGTTATTAACTCTTTAGCTTCTCTTTAACTCTATTAACTCTGCTTTAAATAGGAAATCCACAGTAGCCTTTGATAAGAGTGTGGGTGTGGATGGGTGATATTCTTTAGTTTAAAGGGTGAGGCAGTAGCTAAAGCAATGTCATCCCATATTTAGGAAGGTTTCTGTGGGGCCTCAGAAAATTTTTGTTGGGTTCAAAGTCAATTCATTAGGATGGTTCAAATGCTACCTGTGCAAAAAGTGATCCATTGGTTCTGTGGGGGAAGGGAAATGGGGAAAGAGGAAGGCAACATGGGAAGTCACTCTCTGTCTCCTCACAGATTCTCACCCAAGAAGACTGGAATGTTGTGCTTTATAATGGCATGGCCTCCACCTCCTCTTGGGCTGCTCTCTACTTTGTGGCCCTGATGACTTTCGGCAACTACGTGCTGTTCAACTTACTAGTGGCCATTCTGGTGGAGGGCTTCCAGGCAGAGGTGAGGAGCAGGGAATGGGGACAGGCAAACAAGTCCCATACTAGAGCCTCGTATCTACATGTATCTCTAAACAGATATCGATACAAGGTTATGGATCTGCATGTGGGAACCCTTATAGCCAATGGACTAGACCCTGACTGGGGCTGAAGTTGGGGTTCAGTCTGGAGCTATGGCAAGGATTTATACCTCCCCCAGGTAGCTTCCCCAGTCAATCTCTCCCATCTCCCCACCCTACCAGTATAACATAAGATAACATAACTCCTGGTCCTCCTCCCCTCTTTGTACCACCTCCTAATGGATACATTGTTCTATAGCTATGTTGGTTGACCTTATCTGTCCGCCAAAAATGTAAACCACTTGAGGGCAAGGACCAAATCTGATCTTCTCTCAACCCAATTATCCATGGGTGCTTAGAAGACACTCGCTGCATTCAAAATCATTTTATCTGCACAACCATTCCCATTCTCCTGCTCCTTGACATCCCAAAGAAAGCATGAAGTTAATAACTCCTGCTTTTCTTGGTTGGCAGGGGGATGCTAATAGATCAGACACAGATGAGGACAAGACATCAGCCAACTTCGAGGAAGATTTTGAAAAACTGAGAGACCTACGAGCCACAGGTATGTTTCTTTAGGGGTTGATGAGATGTGGACAGAGGCATGGGAAGTTACAGGTGAGAGACTCCGAAAAATTAAAAAGGGCCCTGTCTCCATCATGTCTCCATTGCAGTGGCCAGCATGGTTCTAGGCAAAGTTAGCTTCTGATAAAAAGGGCTGATGGCAGTGAAAGCAAAGTCAGTTCATAAACTCATGAATAGCAAAGCTGCGAAAGGGTTTTAAAACATAGAACATGGTCAATCAGAGCTGAGATAGGCCTTAGAACACAGAACATGGAATTTCAGATCTAGAAGACACACTAGACACCAAATGGCTCAATCACCTTATTTTACAGAAAGAGAAACTGAAGACTAAGGAAGGGACTTACCCAGGGTCACATTACAAATTAGTAACAGAGCTAAAACTCAAATATAAAACATTCTAGGGACAGTAGTTTCTCATTGGTCTTGTGGGGCTAAATGAAAATCTGGGAGAGTCTGCATCTGAATATTTTCTGAAATCAGACACTGACGTGGCTTGTGACCTTGGCTGCTTACTTGACCTGTCTGAGATTCTTTGTAAGACAGGACTCTCCACTGGTGCCAGAAACCTCTTTTATAACTAGTGTCAAATCTAGATCATTGAAACACCAAGCAGAGAGAAGTCTTGCAGTCATAGGATTATGGAATCATAGATGTAGAGTTGAAAAGGACCTTAGAGGTCATCAGATCCAACACCATCATTTTACAAATGAGAAAACTGAGATTAAGAGGTTAAGGGATCTGCCTCAAGTCACACAGCTAGTGGCTGAGGCAGGATCTGAGCCCAGGTCCTCCTGACTCTAAATCTGACATTCTATCCACTACATCATACTGTCTACATCTTCTGTCATCCATGAGACAAAAGTAAATCCTGGTCCAGGAAGTCCTTGGCAATGGATAGCCACTAGGACTTCCCGACTTCTCCCCAGAGCTTTTATCCTTATTGGGAAAGGCAGATCAGTTGGCTGCTGTTATTGTTGTCATTCACCCTTCATTCTCCAAGAGGACCAATGACACCAGGAGGGTGATGTCTTGACTTGCAAGTGAATTGGGTTTAAGTGAGGCAGGGCTGGGCAAAGTCATCAGCCTCATTCTCTCCTCCGGAGTCATCAAAGTCCAGCAGCAAGACACGGGTCAGGATGACTGGCAATGACCCTGAGACAGTGGGCGACCTTGGCCTTTTTAAGCTAGGGTCTTTCCCAAGTCTAAGTTTGTCTGAGGCAACACCCATTCAGTGATTAAGGACAGGTAAGAATTGAGGCAAAAGATGGCCTAGTTTGCCTTCTCAAAAGAAATCAATCTGGGAGGGGGAGACCCTCACAGTTTCTGGTCAGAACAGAAAAAATTGCTCTTTACCGTCACTCTGAGCCATCAAAAGCAAACAATGAGCAAGTGAGGCTAAGATGGGACCTATTATTGGCCAATCAGTGAGAACCAGAGTGATTTGGGTTTAAGGCATGGTCAAGAAGCTCCATTTGAATCCCAATGGGCTTTATCAAAGCCTGGTTTTTCAGAGCTAAATTTCAAGAAATCGTAAATGAAAACTACATGAGACAAATAGGTTAATTGACCCAGTCGGGGGGGGGGGGATGATAGAATAAATAAGTAGGAAAGTAGGGGGAAAATATAGCCCCCAAACCTCCAGATATCTTGCAAAATATAAGCAATAAAAATTTATATTCCTTTGGACAGAGCACCCACATGTGGGCTTTCCTCATCTCCAAGATTGCTTCCAGTGAGATCTCATTACAGTGGTGCTGATCAAGTCATCTAGTCCAAGGCTTCTTAAACTTTTTCCATTCACAATCCCTTCTGCACTTAAACTGTGGGTCCCCACCCACAGTCCCCACAGTTTAAGAAGTCCTGAATTTCTAGGCTACTCCCATTGACCTCTCACCTTTAGACCAAACCTCACCAAACAGCCATCACTGCTAGAATGCCTTGGAAGAATGACCTGCTACATCCTCTTCCTAGCTTTATCTAAACTAAGGGCATCTAACATGTTATCCATGGGTCAAATGCAAGTCTGCCTGACCTCCGAGTGCAGCCCAACTGAGATTTTTTTTTATAGATGGGTAGATAAGCAGACAGAGTATTTATTAAGAGCTTATTATGTACCAAGAGCCATGCTAAATGCTGGGGTTACAAACAGAGGCAAGAACAAGAGTGGCTTCCAAAGAGCTTATATTCTATTAGATGAGGAGACCACATTAGGGGAAAGGTAGAAAACAGGAGGAATAAAAAAGGGGGCACTTGCCTAGGGGTATGGTATGCAGAAGGCTAGGAAGTAGTAGAAACATTTCATTTTGGACAAGAGAAGACTAAAGTTCATCTGTCAGTGTCTTAGGTCCCAGGGGTGTTGCTCAAGGTTCTGGAGGTGGGGAGATGGGAATGATGACCAGAGACCCAATTAATTAGCACACAGATAGTATAAGGGCCAAAGCCAAAACTCAAATCCAGGAGGTCTTTGGGGCCCAAAAACAGGGCTATTTCTTCTACACCGTTAATTAAAAGTGAATATGACTAATTGAGAGGTAGTATCGCATAATGCCACACTAGAGGCATTCTCAAAGATAGAAAAACCTGAGCTCAAATCTGCTTCTGACACAGACTGCCTGTGAGATGCTGGGCTACCCTAATGTTTGCCCTTAGCTATGAGTTGCAAAGAAGGTACTGGCTGATGTTGGTAGGAGTTTCCTTACCCAAGCATCCCATGGACTAATGAAATTCCAGGCCCAATCCCTATCTCCTATTACCTATGATTAATTATAGCAAGGCAAGGAGATAAAATGGATGGAGAACTGGTGTTGGATTCAGGAAGACTTGGACTTCAGTCCTACCACTGACACCTACTGGTGTCCCTGTACAAGTCACTTGGCCACTCAGTGTTCTAGGAAGCTCTCTGAAGCTTTAACTTGCAGAGAAAGTTTTCTCATCTTGGAGTTCATTATATCAAAGAAATTGCAAAAGGATAGTGCCTATTCCTATTCTTAATTATATAATTAAATTCACATGACACTATTCATAGGTAGGTTGTGTGATCCATTAATGAAAAATTTGGTAGTGTCTGGTCCAAACCCATCTCCATAGTTAATGTTCAGTGGCAAATAGTGGCCCTTCTGACACGCCTTCAAGCACCATCATCTTAACCCAAGTACAAGGCTCTACTCCCATCCTTAGGACCAGAATGATTCCTTCCCCTTCCCCCAACTATAAAAATTGTTCACCCAGAGGTCCTTCTAGTTTGCAATACCCCTCCTGCAGTCAAATATAGGCTTATCCACCTACAATTCTTGCCAATTGACAGGAAAAGGGCATTTCTTCACTGATCCCAGCTGGATGCCTCTCCCAAATTAGTTACAGTGTGCTCAAGGAGACACTAAACAGAATTATGAGGTGCCTGGTATTTCCAGCACATTTCCTTACACAGATATGTATACTCTATGCTGGATTATCTTGTGTGGAATCAGCAACAGGGAGGAAGAGCAGTATGTGTCTAGCATGTGTCCAGTACTGCCACATTCTCTGGCATTGGCTGATCAAGCTGTCATGCAATACCTAGACAAGCCACAATGGGACACAACCTGGCCCCAATCTACCTTTCCAAACTTAGTACACCTGTTATTTTATACACTCCTCTTCACTCCTCTGGGCCAACTGGCCTTCATTCTGTCCCTTATACACAACCCTCCAGGCCCTTTCTCCATGCCTGTGATGTACTCTGGCCTCACCGTCAACTCTCAGAGGTTCTAGTTTCTTTAAAACCTCAGCTAGGTGGTACAGTGGATAGAACACCAGGCCAGGAGTCAGGAAGACCTGAGTTCAAATGTAGACTCAGATACTTACTAGCTGTATGAACCTGGGCAAATCACTTAACCCTATTTACCTCAGTTTCCTCATTTATAAAATGAGCTGGAGAAGGAAATGGCAAAGCACTCTGGTATCTCTGCCAAGAAAAGCACCCCCCAAAAAAAATGGATCACAAAGAGTGAGACATGAATGAAACGACTAAATCTAAGTACCTGTGGCCACCCCTGTAGAATGCTGAAAAGCATCAGAGTCAGTACTCAAAGCTGGTAATGTCCATATAACCCTGAGACCACTACTCTTTCTACTACACTGCATTGTCATTACCAATTGAGCCAGCCTGTGACTCAGAAGAAATAGGGAGTGGGCATGGTTCCCTTCCTCTATGTTTTCATTAACTGTCTCATCACTCTTTCTGGGGCCCTATTGATGCTTAATCCCTGAAGCGCTTATAGCCCTCATTCTCACCATCCTTCTCACCTACAGAGATGAAGATGTATTCACTGGCAATGACACCCAATGGGCATCTGGAGGGCCGTGGCAGCCTGCCTCCACCTCTTATCATGCGTACTGCAGCTACACCCATGCTGACACCCAAGAGCTCCCCCAATGTGGATTCCGTCCCCAACCTCCTGGACTCACGCAGAGGCAGCAGTGTCTCTGTGGACCCCCAGCACTATGACCAGAAGTCAATGGTAGGTCACTCTCTTCTCTCCTGCCTACATACCCATTGCTCTCTACTCTCCTGCCTATAGGCCCAGTGCCAATGTTGGGCTTCTGATAAAGCCTTTACCCAGAACTGCTTCACTTGCAAAATACTTGGTTTATCCACTGTTCATTTTCTGTGAGAAATCACAGATCCTAGGACAACTTGTCCCAGTCTGCTTTAACTACCTTCAGTGGGTCTAAGCTAAGGGCAGACAAAACCACTTACACATCAGCCTGAACTGCACAAGAGGAAGAGAGGACATGTGCAGCCCACATGTGCCAATAATCATTGGAAAACCAAAGAGAGAATATCGTATGGGATTGCACACACCGTCTGCACAGAATGCTGGGAGAAAGTTGAAAACATGACGGGGGGGAGCTCCAAAATTTTTGATCTCAGAACTCTTTTGCACTCTTAACAATTATTGAGTATCCTCCAAAGAGCTTTTATGTGAGTTTTATATATTAATATTTACCATTTTAGATACTAAAACATCATCATATTATTATGAAAATAGTTTTAACCTCATGGATACCTTGAAAGGGTCTCAAGAACCCCCAGGAACCCCCAGACCATGCTTTGAGAACCACTGCTTTAAGTGAAAAAGATCATTTCTGGCAAACCTGAACTCTTAACCTTAGCCTTGTCCCTAATGTTGCCCTAACCTTGGCCCAGACCTTACTCCTTTCAATGGGACTAAAATCCTAAACTTGCCCTTGGACTGAGCCCTAACCCAGCCTGACCTTAACTCTAAACCAGTTCACAGCCTAAGACCTCAATAACTCCCCCTACCTGTAGCCCTATTGTTAGCTTGCACTCTGAAGACAAGGTGTGCTCATGGAAGGTAAAGATAGTCCAGCCCCACCCCGCCCCCCTGTAGTCTGCTTAGTCACACATTACGAATGGGTGATAAGTTCATCAATGAGGGATAGAGTTTTCGCCTCCCTCCTAGGCCCTAGCCATTCCCAGTTCTCACAGTGATATAGTAGGCAGATGCTAGACACCTAGCTGTGCTTTACAAGGATAGAGGGCCACTGAGCGGGAAGAGGAAGGAGGGCGCACAGTTAGGCCAGATTTGAACTCTGGAAGATGAGTCTTCCTAAATCCACGCCCAGTACTCTGTCCATTCTTTGATGTTCCTCTTTTTCTTCTTTTTTTAAGAGTGACTTGCCCAGGGTCACACAGTTAGTAGATGTCTGAGGCTGGATTTGAACTCAGGTCCTCCTGACTCCAGGGCTAGTGTTCTATCCACTGTGCCACCTAGCTGCTCCTCCTCACCCAGTATAGTTTTTAAACATTTCTTGTCGTCATTAACTTCCCTTGCTAACCTTAGCTCATTTTGAGTTTCAGTACTATCCTTCTCACTTATCACTACCCTTACAGAACTGCGTCACTTTTGTATTCATTCTGTTATCTCCCTTTACTTCTGCACGTATTTTTTTTCTAATTTATGTTGGTAGAGGAGATCCCTTTGTATCTACATCAGTCTCTCTAGATAACACCTTGTTTTCTTCCTCAAAGCAATTGTTTTTCTTTGTGTCTTCAGAATTTCATTTTCAAAAGTCACCCATATCCTCTGGACTTGGTTTCCCCTGTAAAATTGTTGGCCGTAGCATCTTACCTTTCCTTTCTCTGAATCCTTTGAAATCTGCTCCTGCCTCCCTCCCCAAACCTAGGAGGCAAGTCAGATTATGCCTAACTTTTTCCTCCTTTTCTGTCACAGAGTCTAAGATATCATGGTTATTTTCCCCAAAGGTTCCCATCATCTCCACTGTAGCAACCAGTTCTTCCTTGCTGGTGAAAATCAGATCTAGAATGAAAGTTTTCCTCACTGGTTCCATTAAAGCAAGTCAGGACACTGTTAGCTGTTGCAATTGGGCATAGAGAAAGTTGCAGTAGGTATCCAGATAGCTGGAGTCCCCCATCCACATGTGCCAGGCACTCACAATCCTACTTCCCCCCTGCTTTTACCTATCCTGCTCCTTTTGAATGAAGTAAACCTCTTCCAAGCTATACTCTAGCCCCATCAGGTCTCAGTGGTGAGATCAAATTTGCCTTGTTGCACCAGGACTCCAGATCGTCTTGCTTGTTACCTTACTCCAGGTATAGACAGAGATGATGTCATGGGTTTTACTGTTGTTGACTCCTATTTTGAATTTTGTCTCTTGTGAATTTCCTGGCTTGTCTTTGCTATTCCTCCATTGTAACTACTCCCTACCGTATTTAGGTTAGAGGATCTATAGTATAGGCAATTTTCTCCCTCCTCTTTTTTTTAGTTTAAAGCCTTCTGATCAAATTTGCAAATCTTCAAGCAAAGCCATTCTTTTTTTCATAGTATTTTATTTTTTCCAATTACATGCAGAGACAATTTTTAACATTCATTTTTTAAATAAAATTTTGAGTTCCAAATTTTCTCCCTCCCCCCTAAGACAGTAAGCAATTTGATATAGGTTATATATGTGCAATTATGTAAAACCTATTTCCAATATTAGCCATGTTGTGAAAGAAGAAATAGTTAAGCAAAGCCATTCTTATATATAAGCCCCAATTAGATGAACCTGATTCCTGCCAATCAGCCTGTCATTCTTAAATAGTTTAAATAGTTCCCTGAGTACAAATCCCATTCTTTTTTGTTTTCAAATCCCATTCTTAAAGACCATTCTTTTAACCAGCTATTCACATCCAAATGTTCGATCCCAAAACACCTTTTTCTTCTGAAGCCTGTCTCCATTTGGAAGTAGTGATTAAAACACTACCTGAGATTATTTTGCATTTGCATTGTATCTCTCTTGCACGTACAATTTTGGGCATGTTGTCTCTCCCTCTAGAATGTGAGATCCTTGAGGGCAGGGAATGTTTTTGCCCTTTTTTCCAGGGATTGACAATGGAGTGCCTGGCACATACTAGGCCCTTAATTAATGTTTGTTAATTTGACTTTCTTTGAACCTCCATGCGTGACTTCATAGTAAATGCTTTCAACTGATTTTCTCCAGGTATCTCTCAGGCCTTTCTCCTAGCCATTTTCCTGAAAGTGTTAATGGTATCATTTCAAGCTGTGTATGGCTTCTTGCTTGAGACTTTATAATCTTCAACAGTGTTCTCCAGATTTATTCTGTAAATTTGTGCCTAGGTGAGTCATTGGATTTAGGTAGCAGTCACCAGGTATGATGAGGCTTAGGAAATTCCCCATAATACTCAAGATATATATGATGTAGAGAGAAATCTCTTTATTATTATTGTCAAGCTGACAAATATCTGTCTCATCACCCCTCATCAAAGAGTCACCAACTGCTTCTACTCATCTCTTCCTCTTCTGACCCTCACTGGATGATTGCTCATGCTGTGGATATATGTCATTCCTTAAATAACAAGAAATTCTTTCCTCTTTAAAGGGTATAATTCCCTCCTCTTCAAGAAGAGACTCGTATGTATTGCCCAACCACATGGATTCAATATTCTTTCTTCTCTCTCTTCTCTGTATCATATTCTATCATTGTGACTCCATACTCCAGACATGTATTAGGATTCCCCTCAGCCTTTTAAGATCCTTTGTTTTTCTTTTGTTTTCACACAGAAGCTTTTCTTCTAATTTGTTTTTTTTATTTGTTTTGTTTTTAAAGAATATCCCATTCTCCTTGATAGCCTGGAGAATAGAGAAATGTGCCTAAAGTCCCTTTATCTATTTTTTAACCTTCTTTTCCATGAAGAACAGCCCATGCTTTTAGCAAAGATAAGAGTCATTTGATCATGGCAGAAATAAAAGCATTGCGCATTCTTTGCAGATCACTGCAAAATTCACCCTGCTTTCCATACTAACTGAAAAGGAGATCCTAAGTCCTTTGTGGTTCTTGCTAACTGCTCTCATGGAAGATTGATGGGACAAACAGGATGGACTGCATGGCATGGTGGGTCTGAGGAACTGGGCTCCAATCCCAGCTCTGACACTAACCATGTGACCATGAGTCATTTCCTTAATCTCTCTGGACCTCAGTGTCCTCATGTTGAAAATGAGAGAGGGAGCTGGACCAGATGGCTTCTAGGATACCTTCCATCTCTAAATCTATGTGAGATGCCAGGGAGGGTCTTCAACCCAAAGATGTCACTTTCCCTTCTCTCCTTTTTTAGCTCTTTACCATTGTTAGCACCTTAACAGTCATATTCATTTTCCCTTCCCTTCTCTTACTACTACTGCTGCCAAAAATAATTAGTATATACAAAGTGCTTTAATATAGTAATTTATTTTATCTTTACAGCAACCAGGGTGGAAGAGGGTAGGCATTTTTATTAACTCCATTTTACAGGAGAGGAAACCAAGGCAGACAAAGGTTAGGTGACTTATCCAAGGTTACATGGCTAGTAAGTTATCAGAGGTCAGATTGTAATTCAGGTATTCCGGACTTTGGATCGAGCAGTCTATCAACCATATCCACCTAGTGGTCTCTTACCAACTTGTCTTATTGTGTCTAAACCAACTTCCTTCTGTTTGAGTCCTCTCTCTCCACATCATGTCTCCTCCTGATTCTTATAGCTAGAGCCCTTTTATTGTCCTTCTATTCTTTCTTCTCCTCCTGTTCTTCTCTTCTCCCTTGTCCTTGCCCTAGAATTTATATCTTCCTCCTTTCCTTCATATTCTTGTTCAGCTCTAGTCTTTCTCTTCCATTAGGTAAAATCCTTCTCCTATTTCTCCTCCTCCTTAAATTTCTCAAATCATCCCAGGAGCTATAATCCTGTTCTATTTCCATTTTTTCCCACATGTCCTCCCCTAAACTACTCTTTAGGGTCCTTGTCTGACTTGAGATCCTAAGTCATGCCTGACCTCAGAGGGTCACATGTTCTTATGTTCTTATATTCAAGGTAGCTTAGACTGGGAGATCTGCCCTGGGTTCTAAACCCAACCCTGTCATTAATTCATGATGTGACCTTGAGCTTTCCCTCTTGAGATGAGTAGAAAAGATATTCCCTGTTCTGCTTCTCTCAAAAGACCTGGATTCAAACCCTGTTGTGAGAATTTAATGAGACAGTGGATATGAAAACATTTTATAAATTATAAAGAATTTTATCAACTATGAAGGAAGCAACAAGTTGTAGTATAGCTAAAAGAGCGATGAATTCATTTTAAGAAAACTTGAGTTAGATTGCAGTTCCACTATTTACTACATAGTGCTTTGGGCAACTCACCTTCCCTCCATGGACTCAGTTTCCCTGTCTATAAAATAAATTAGACTAGATCAGGGGTTCTTAATCTGGGGCCCGTGACCTTGTTTTTAAAAGAGAGACAGAGAGAACTATTTTAATATAATTTGTTTCATTATAATTCTATGTACTTTATTTTATGAATTTAAAAACATAATTCTGAAAATGGGTCCATAGGCTTCACCAGACTGCCACAGGGGTTGAGGGCACAAAAAGAGTGAAGAACCCCTGGACTAAATGATCTCTTGGCTTCCTTCTACTCCTAAATCCTATGATCTTATGTTTCTAAACCTTTCGAACATAGCAAGGCGCTTTGTAAATTGTGAACAGATTTATAATCTCTAAATCACTCTGAAACTACAAAGGACTTCCTATGTCATTGATTTCTCATTATTGTTTTCCCTCATATCATGTCCTTCCCTGACTGTCTCTCAGTCCAGCCTCCGCAGCTCTCCCTGTGCCAACTGGGGCCCCAATAGTACATGGGGCAGCAGGCGCTCCAGCTGGAACAGCCTGGGCCGGGCGCCCAGCTTAAAGAAGAAGAGCCAATGTGGGGAACGCGAGTCCCTCCTCTCTGGGGAGGGCAAAGGCAGCACAGATGATGAGTCGGATGATGCCAAACCGGGCTCAGCAGGCCGGGCATCCCAACTGCGCCGAGCCGAGTCCCTGGACTACCGAAGTACGTTGGACCTGCGAGAGGGGCTGCAACGGCTGCCCCCGCGCCCAACTGCTCTGCTGCCCTTGGAGTACCAGGACTGCAACGGACAGATGGTGCACGTGCCCAGTGAGTTCTTCCTCCACATCGACAGCCACAAGGAGGACCCTTCAGACTATGATGATGACATGGACGATGTGAGTTGGGTCACTCATCAGGTCACTTGGATGTGGGGTGGGGGGAGAGTGTCTCCTTCACTCCTGAAGTCTCTGGATCTCTTAGAGAAGTGAAGGGATGATGCTAATGCTGATGCTGTTGATGCCGATGTTGATGATAAGAATAGTAGTAATTCACATTTCCACAGCACTTTACAATTTGCAGAGCACTTTTCTCAAAACCATCCATTGAGACATTTGTGCAACTATTATTTTTTTCCATTTTATGGATTAAAAAACTGAGGCTCAGAGAGTTTAAGTGACTGGCTTAAAGTCCCACAACTAGTAAATCTCAGAACCGGAACTGAAGCCTCTTTACTCCAAGCCCAGTGCTTTTTCTGTTGTCCCACACTAGCTTTGACAATCATAACAGTCATTGTCTATAGAACACTTTACCCTCCCTTGTCTCATTTAGAACCCCAGAATGTTAAAAGTCAAATCAATCAGGCATTTGTTAAGTGCCTACTATGTGCCAGGCACTCTGCAAGGCACAGAGAACACAAGTACAAGGATGGAAGCAATGCCTTCTCTCAAAGACCTTACATTCTAGCAGAGAGACAGAAAGTACAGATGTAAGTCAATGGCTACATCCCAATGAGTGCCAATAATAAATCCCCTAGAAATAAGAAATACAGGAAATGGGGTACAGAAGTCTATCCTGCTCTACAGGAAAATAGAAGGGGAAGTGGATAAGAGAAGGGAGGGGGGAGAGATAGAAGAGAAGGCAGACCAGGGAAAGGAGTATTCAGAATGCATGCCATCTTGGGGTGGGGGAAGGGGTGAGAAATTTGGAACTCAAAAACTTGTGGAAGTGAATATTGAAAACTAAAAATAAATAAATTTATATTTAAAAAAATAATAATAATAATAATAACCCCCCCTAAATTAGTCTCACTATTCAGATCATGGCTGTTGTTCAGTCATGTCCAACTCTTTGTGACCCCATTTGGGGTTTTCTTGGCAAAGATACTGGAGTGGTTTGCCATTTCCTTCTCCAGCTCATTTTACAGATGAGGAAACTGAGGCAAATAGGGTTAAGTGACTTGCTCAGGGCCACACAGCTAGTAAGTGTCTGAGGCTGGATTTGAACTCACAAAGATGAGTCTTTCCAGTTCCAAACCCAGTGTTATATCCACTGTGCCACCTAGCCATCCCATTGTTCGGTTTAGCACTCAATATTTCCAATGGGCTGGAACTGATTACCATTTTACTTAATTATAACTTTGAATAATGTGAATTTGAAGACATACAACCACTTCAAGGGATTCATTAGTCATACTATTTGGGATGTAACTATATTGCAAATTAATATAAAGAGAAGAAGTACAAATAAATAAAAGACAGCTCAACACAGTCATTTCAAAGGGAAGGCTCTCCAATTGAGGTGATCAAAAGAAGCTTCACATACAAGATAGTTCTTGAGTCAGGCATGAAGGAAGAAAGGGCTTCTATGAGGAGGATGAAAATAGGGACTGTATTCCAGGCTCGGGGAGTGGGGGAGATGAAGGAATGACTTGTGTAAAGATGTAGAGTACAAAAATGAAATGCCATGCTGGATGCAAAGAGAAAGCCAGTTTCGCTGGATTACAGACTACGAGATTGGGAGTAATGTAAATTGAGGCTAAAAAAAACAATGGAACAAGGTTGTGAAAAGCTTTTAAAAGCCAAGCAGAGTTTACATTTTATCCTAGAAAAAAAAAAGAGAGTCACTGGAGTTTATTGAGTAAGGCAGGCTTTTAAGAAGATCTGCTCTTAAGAAGAATGATTTTGACAACCATGTGGAAGATGGGCAGCTGTGTGGCCCAATCAAGTGCTGGACCTGGAGTAGGAAAACCCCAGCCATATACACTTACTAGCTATGTGACTCTGGGCAAGTCACTACCCCCACCCCATCTGCCTCAATTTCCCCATCTGTAAAATGAGGATAATAAATAGCACCTACCTCCCAATTAAGGGATGAAACAAGTTAATATTTGTAAAGTGCTTTGCAAACATTAAAGTGCTATATAAATGCTAGTTATTATCATTATTATTATTAATGTTATCACAGACTAGAGAAGGGAGAGGTTGCTATGAAGAGGCCAATTAGGGAACTTTTGCAGTCTAGGAGAGAGGCACAAGCACCTGAATGAAAGTGAAGGCTGGTATGAGTTAAAGGAACATCAGAGATCATCTGTAATCACCTCCTCACTTTGCAGATGAGGCCACAGAGGGGAAGGGACTTTCTCAAGGTCACACACAAAATCTGTGGCAAAGCTGGTAGAGCTGGGTCTTCTAGCTCCCAGGCTTGTGCTCTCTCTACCACACCATGCTGCCTCTTACTAGTCAAATAGGAACCTCCTCATTTGTCCTACCTCCATAACCCCTCCCAAGGACTCAGAAGAAGATGATCTAGCTTACAGGACTCCACAAGAGAAGGTACCAAGGCTATATATTGGGCAGGGCAGGTGTAGTGATCCATGAGCAGAGAAAGGACCCCCGTTTCCTCTCATCTCCACTAGCAAATGGTCTTATGAAAGGGAGCATGGTATGATGGAAATGCTACTAGATTTGAAATCTGAAAGACTTGGGTTCAAATACTATCTTTGCTACTTATTGTGGAACTTTGGGTAAGTTGCTTGTGCTCTCTTGGGTCTCATCTGACAAATTGTTGTTCATCCTTCATTCTTACAGAGGACCAATGACATCAGGGAGGGTGGTGTCTTGACCTGCAAGTGAATTGGATTCAAGTGAGGCAGGGCTGGGCAAGTTCATCAGCCCCACTCTCTCCTCCAGAGTCACTGGAGTCTAATGGGAAGACATAGGTCAGGATGCCTAGCAATGGACCACTCCAGCAAATAAGGGATTTGGGGTAGATAGCCATTAAATCCTCTCTAGCTCTAAATCTCATAATCCTTCAATATTCTTTCTCTTCCAGAGCTACTGCTTCCGACTGAAAAAAATGTTGGAGCCCTACAAGCCAGAATGGTGTAAGACCCATGAAGACTGGTCCTTCTACATGTTTTCACCTCAGAACCGGTAAGAAGCCACCGCCATCAGCTGCAGATGGTGGTGACTGAGCTTTCCTCTGGACACAGAAATGTCAGCCTTCCAAGGTAGCCCTGTGGGGTTCAAGAAGCAGGCAAGGCCCCAGCCCTCCAGAATCTCACAAATGGCATTGGCCAAACCCCATCCCCAGGATCACCCCCTGTACCACTGCCCCACATAGGACACTGCCAGCTTCCACAAGTTCCCTTCCACCTCCTATGATACTGTACTCCCATCTTTAGTCAAAGGTGAACAGGGGAGAGAAGGAAGCCTGGTCCTGCTTGATTCTTCTTTCTATAGTTCAGAGAACTAATTAATACTACACCCAAGCATCTTCCTATATCAATACCACCAAAATATCTAGATGTTTATTTATAATAATAACAACAATACAAAGGACCATATATATTGTAGATCATTATGGCTAAAAGAAATGCCAAAACATCAGGCATAGAATGTCAAGAATGAAAAGGAACGAAGAGCTTGGAACACAGGATGATAGTGCTGGACTGGACCTCAAAATATTGGACATAGACTATCAGAACTAAAAGGAAACTCAGAAAATAGAATGTAGAATATCACAGTTCAAAGGGAATTTAGAATGTAGAACACAAGATGGTTTTAAAGACGGAAGGAACTCAGAACATAGAATGTAGAATGTCACAATTCAAAGGGAACTTAGAATGTAGAACACAAGATGGTTTTAAAGACGGAAGGAACCTTAGAACATAGAATGTAGAATGTCACAATTCAAAGGGAACTTAGAATGTAGAACACAAGATGGTTTTAAAGACGGAAGGAACCTCAGAACATAGAATGTAGAATGTTAGAAGGGAATTCAGATCATAGAACAAAGAATGTCAGAACTTAAAGTAACCTCAGAACACAAAGTATAAGAGCTCAGAAGAATCTCAGAACAGAGAACATTGAATGTCAGAGCTGAAAGGGAACTCAGGTCACAGATCAAAGAAGGTTAGAGGCAGGAAGGACCCTAGAACATAGAATGTCTAAGCTGGAAGAAACTAAGATCGTAAGGAACATAAGCTCTCAGAATGGGAAGGGACCTTGAGATTGCTGAGTCCAGCCTTTTTATATTGGGGGCAAGGACACATAGTACTAGGGGCAGCTAGGTGGCACAGTGAATAAAGCTCTGAGCCTGGAGTCAGATAGACCTGAGTTCAAGTCTGGCCTCAGACACTTACTTGCTGTGTGACCACGGGCAAGTCATTTAACCGTGTTTGTCACAGTTTCCTCATCTATAAAATAAGCTGTAAAAGTAAATGGCAAACCACTCTAGTTATCTTTTCCAAGAAAACCCCAAATGGCATCACAAAGAGTCAGACACAACTGAAATAGCAATAACTACATGTAGCACTAGATAGGGGAAAGAAATTCCCCAGGGTCACACCACAAGTTAGTGTTTGGTGAGGTAGCTAGGTGGTGCAGTGGATAGAGCACTGGGCCTGGAGTCAGGAAGACCTGAGTTCAAATTCAGCCTCAGACACTTAATAGTTCAGACACTTTGCCTCTGTTTGCCTCAGTTTCTCAACTTTAAAATGAGGATAATAACAGCACCTATCTCCCAGGGTTGTTGTGAGAATCAAATGAGATGATATTTGTAAAATGCTTAGCACAGGGCCTGACACATAGTAGGTGCTATATAAATATTTATTCCTTTCCTTTTCCTTTCCTCCCTAGTAGCAGAGCTATACTAGTTCTCACAATGAATCTGACCACTTTCACCCCCCACCCCTCCCACCTTAAAGTCACATCATTCTCCACAAATCCATAGGAGGGATACCAGGAGGCCCTAATACCACCCCCAAAATTCTCTGCATCCACCATCACTGACCCGTGCCTGAAATCCAACCACCGGCATGACATTAGCATGTCATCATAGAGAGAACACTAGCCTTAGAGCCAGAACACTTGGGTTCAAAGCCTGCCTATACCCCTTCCCTCCTGAGGGACCATGCTTTACATTTTCCAGAGCCATTATCTCACTGGCACCAACTTGAGTGGGAGGCAGGACATGGTTTACTCATCCTTCTTGTACAGATGGATGAACTTCATTTAGGCTCAGGCAAGGGGAGAAATTCACACCAAGTTACACAGAGTTAGCAACAAACCAGGACTAACACACAGCTCCGGTAATCCCCAACTCAGAGCTGTTTCCATTAGAGCACTCATTTGCATGAAATATCGGGTTTGAGTCCTTGATTCCTGAATCTATTTTTTTTTTTGCTCCACCCAGAGCCCGGGTCACATGTCAGAAGGTCATTGCCCACAAGATGTTTGACCATGTGGTCCTGGTGTTCATCTTTCTCAACTGCATCACAATAGCCCTGGAACGACCTGACATTGATCCTAACAGCACAGTAAGTACCCCCATTCCACCCCAAAGGCCAAGAGGCCCCCTCTTTTACTGGCTTTCAGCTCTGGGCTCAATTTGTAACCCATCTTAAAGTAACCTTGGGAATAGCCACAAGCCTGGCTTCCTGAGGGGCAACAGTTCTTTGTCTTGGGAAGGGAGAAAGATCTAGGGAGTAGAACATAAATTCCTTAAGGGCAGGCACTATTTGATTTTTGTCTTTGTATCACCAGACCCTGTGTGTTTGGCACACAGTAGGCACTTAATGGATCCTTGTGGATTGATTGATTTTCCTACAGAGAGTAGGATGGTTTCTCTTTCCTTTCCCTTCAAAAACACACATACACACACAGAGAGACCTTCCCTCATTACAGGTTTTGGCTTGTCTGAACTATCCAGGCAAATGGTTCAGGTGTGGTTAAATTATCCAGCAGAAACATTACTCCTGAATGACCCAGACAGATTTGTCAGCACTGCCTGTCCCCACTGACTATAGGTCTCTGTCACCCTACAGAGATGACCCTGCAGCTGGTGGCTTTACTGAGAGTCACCGACAGGGCAGCTCACGTGATCAGAGAGTCTTAAAATTCACAGCCAGGAAAATGGGAGGAAAACCAAGAGCAGTGTCACACACACACACACACACACACACACACACACACACACACACACACACAGAGAGAGGAGAGGGGATCCAGGAAGTGAGGCTAATCATCGGTGTCAAATGAAGGAAATAGATGAAGAAGTTTTAGGACTGAGAAAAAAAACCCATCAGATTCGGCAATTAAGAGCTCACTGGTAACTTCAGAGGGAGCAGCTGCAGTTGAGTGGTCAGGTTGAAAGCCAAATTATAACCTATTGAGGAGTGAGAGGAGAGGAAGTAGAGGCAGTGAAAGTAGGTATCTTCTTCACGCGGGTTGGCTGAGAAAGGGAAGCATATAGGATGATTACTTAAGGTGATAATAAGGTCTAGTAAAGGACGAAGGTAAAGAATGTGGTTGGATTTCAGGCACAGGTCGGTGATGGTGGATGCGGAGAATTTTGGGGGTGGTATTAGGGCCTTCTGGTATCCCTCCTATGATTTGTGGAGAATGATGTGACTTTAAGGTGGGAGGGGTGGGGGGGTGAAAGTGGTCAGATTCATCGTGAGAACGTCAGAGCGGCAGGGACCTTAAATATGCTCTAGTGTAACACATCCAAACTCATTTTACAAACGTGCTGACATCTGGCGGGGGGCGGGGGGTAGAGATTGCCCCAAATCAAGTCAGTGGAAGAACCAGAATTAATTTAAATCTCCCAGCTCAAAGTCTATGATTTTTTCAATTACACCCTCCCCCTTGGTGACATTCTGCCCATAGAAGTGTAAACCATAAATGTTCCCAATTCCCCATTTACCGAGGGTCAGTGTAGATCCAGCCTGCTTTTCCTCTGGGTCGCCGCTGTCAGCAATCCTCATGTCATGTCCCTTCCTTACAGGAGCGGGTCTTCCTGAGTGTTTCCAATTACATCTTCACAGCGATCTTTGTGGCTGAAATGATGGTGAAGGTATCTGGCACCAAAGTTTTCTTTTTGATTGGATGAAGGCACAGGGAAGGAAGAGGGTAGGAGGTGGGGAAGGGGAGGGGAGGGGGGCCGGGGGTATGAGGGATTCAGCATGGCTTTTGCTCAGTGACCTATGGTTTCAAAAGAGTCTAGTTGCCCACAAGAAAACCCAAAGCCTCCATGTAAATGTCCAACTGTCTCTAGGTCCACCACTCATTGCCCTGAAATTTCTTCCCCATGGAATATCTCACCTACTAAAATACTATTTGTTCTTCAAGACCCAGCTCAAGCACCATCATCTCTGTGAAAGCTTCCCTGATTCCCCCTCACCAGAAGGTGTCTCTCCTTCCACTGAAGTCTCCCTGAAATGCCTCCCCATGGTCTTGAATGCTAGTTATTGATGTCTCGTGTCCACTACTAGATTATGAGATTCCTAAGGGTAGGAGCCAAAGATGAATAATTCATCATGGTATACCCCACATGTCCACTACAGGGTGCCATCCATCCATTCATCCATCTATTCATTCAACAAACATCTATTAAGCACCTAGTTAAGAGCTTACTCTTCTGTAGATGTAAAAAGCACATTCCATTCAATAATTCTGTGAGGGAGACAGTGCAAGTATCCACATCCCCAATTTGCAGATGAATCAACTGAAGCTGAGAAAAGTGGAATAGCTGGTCCAAGGCCATCCAAGTCATAAGTTTTGGATCAGGCCTCTTGTCTCCCAGTCCAGAGCTCTTCTGACCATCTCTTTTTGTCTCACTGTGTATAAGGACCCAAACTAGGCCCTAGGGGAGACACAAAGATAAGTCAGAGATAAATAAGGGTTGTGTATTCAGCTAACAATAAGTGTTTCCCACAAGGCTGTGTGCCCTCAATGACATTCTTGAGTTGACAATATCTGTGGCTCCATTCCCAGGTGGTGGCCCTGGGCTTTTTCTCTGGGGAGAACAGTTATCTGCAGAGCAGCTGGAATGTGCTCGATGGGCTCCTGGTCTTTGTCTCCATCATCGACATCATTGTCTCCATGGCCTCAGCTGGTGGGGCTAAGATCCTGGGCATCCTCCGGGTCCTGCGGTTGCTGAGGACGCTGAGGCCACTTCGGTATGTACTGGGCTCCGGAATCTGTCCCCACTGGATAGGACTGGATACAGGATAAAGTTGTACCACTGGGAATGGCACCCTAAGAAGGTCCTTCCTACAGTCAGCTCTCAATTATCTAAGGGTACATAGCCTTACAGGACATAGCTTATCCTAGCCTTTTCACTCTGTCTCCACCTTCTCCTTCTTGTCTCCTGGTCAACCCAGAGCCCTTAAGGGCAACCAGAAGAAATAAAAGGAAAAGTGGATAGAGCACCGGCCCTGGACTCAGGAGGACCTGAGTTCAAATCTGGCTTCAGACAAAACACTCACTAGCTGTGTGACCCTGGGCAAGTCACTTAACCCCATTGCCTAGCAAAAACAAAAACAAACAAAAACAGAAATAAAAGGAAAAAGGGTCAGGCACATGTTCATTTGCCTGAAATAAAGTGAGTTGAGATAGAACTATCACTAAAATAGCTAGCATTTATATAATGCTTGAAAGTTTGCAAAATGTTTTATATACATTAACTCACAACAACTCAGTGTAATAGGTGCTATTATTATCCCCATTTTATAGAAAAGAAAACTGAGGCTAAGATTTAAATGAATTGTCCTGAGTCACAGAGCTAGTAAATATCTGAGGCAAGATTTGAACTCTGGTCTTTCTGGACTTCAAGTCTTGTATTCTATCCACTTTGTGACCTAGCTGCTGCTAGTCACTCCTCATTGGCAGGGCTGACCAAAGAACTTCTCTCCTTCCTCACCTCTACCTCTTAGCATCCCTAGTTTCCTTCAAAAACCAACTCAAATGCTGCCTTTACAGAAGGCCTTTCCCAGTCTCCCCAGTTGCTAGAATCATCCTCACGAAAGTTTCCTTCTATCTGTACTGTATATAGCTCATACATACCTACTTGTTGTATATATGTTGTATGCCCCACTGGAATGTGGACTCTTTGAGAGCAGAGACATGTGTTTTTGCCTTTCTATGTATCCCCAGCACAGTACCTGGTATATAATAAGTGCTTAATAAATGTTTGTTGGTCAATTAACTGCCTGATGACTAAGACCAAGAAATTGAGATAAGGGTCAGCCTTACATGCAAATAGAATAAGGCAGTGATATGAGGAATACTAGGCGTGCCTCCTTCTTTCCTACAAATATCTCCCCAACTGGACTGACATTCTACTGTTAAAAAGTCATCCTTTTTCTCCTCTAATAGACCCTATGTGGGCATGTAGTTGCACCTGATGAGGGAGTCCACTGAGCCTTTATTAGCTCACATTGTAGCAGGGATTAGTGGGTAACCAGGTAAGCACAACAACATTGGATGGTCATTGTGGAAAGTGGGATGGATGCCTCACGTTCTATGCTCAGTCCCTGTGGCCATCTTAGAAGACTTAATCCATCTCCAAAGGACCCTTACAAGCCCTGAGTTCTAGAGAGCAGCCTTCTTAAGCTGATTTTTAAGAGGTCAGTGACCCCAGAAAAGTCTGGCCCTATCTAATTCCAGGGATGTGATGGAGCCAGCCTGTACCAACTTGTAAGAGCCAATTGTTAAATTTTCAGTGTGAACATTTATACCTCGAAAATCAGCAAATGCTACAGATCAGGGTTTAATTATTTTGTTGATTGTCTAGACAAGCTAGTGATAAAGAAAATGTTAATAATGCAAGTTAAACTTCAACATGCATCATGCATATTTTTTGTTTTGGAAAGCTGGTTATTAAATATTTACCAGCACACACTTGCCTAATGGCCAGTGATGATACAAATAACATCTGTTAGTAGTCCAGAATAATAGAATGGCAGACCTTACAAAGACTTTAGAGATCTCATCTAATATCCTCATTTTATAGGGGAAACTCCTTGTTCTGTACTTTTGAATCCTTAGGAAAAGGCCTGATGAGCTATGGGGGAACCAGCAAAAACTAGTATTTAATTCAAAAATTTTAAATAGGAAAGAGGAGATAGTGTCAGTTAAGAGGTATAAGAAGTACCTAGGTATTTTGTCCTTTGTGTCTTGCTCCAAAAGGGAATTTTCTTTTGTAGTTAATGTTTTAGCCCAACAGGACAGCCGATCAGTGCTCAGGTCTGAATTGTAAGACAATAGCAAGGACTAGATAGCTGGATGGCCCAATGGATAGAGTGCTGGGACTGGAGTCAGGAAGACCCGAGTTCAAATGCAGCCTCAGACACTTACTTGCTGTCTGACCCTGGGCAAGTTGCCTCAGTTTCCTCATCAGTAAAATGAGCTGGAGAAGGAAATGGCAAACCACTCCAGTATCTTTGCCAAGAAAACCCCAAATGGGGTCATGAAGAGTTGGACATGACTAAAATGACTTGACAACAAAAAACAATGACTAGAGGAAAAAGAGTATTATAAGGCTAGAAGTGTTTATTGAAAGATAAATAGGGCCAGATGGGAAGTCAGTAGCCTCAGGATCCAGTCCTACTAGTTCCAAAGAGGCAGCTACATTCCTCATAGTCAAGCTTAGACTTCCATTTACTACACTCTGAAGTATTAGTGATCTCCATGGACGTCAGATATCCATGGGGTACTGCCCTTTGCCAAAATGTCCTATTTCCATTT
This sequence comes from Phascolarctos cinereus, assembly GCF_003287225.1. Taxonomy (NCBI): domain Eukaryota; kingdom Metazoa; phylum Chordata; class Mammalia; order Diprotodontia; family Phascolarctidae; genus Phascolarctos; species Phascolarctos cinereus. The sequence goes on along the minus strand of NW_027555847.1, from coordinate 130,444,560 downwards.
GTTGGCCTCCCTTCTTATAGTCTCAGTGTAAGGATAATAATCTCCAAGAGCAGTATCAGCTGATCCAAATCACTTGTTATGGTGGTGACTGGGCAGTCTCTTAAAAAGCCCCAGGTTGATTCCATCTTAGGCCTGTGTTCAGCATGTACATGAATCTCTAGGTCAATGAAAAGTGAACTGTTCCACTTTATACTGGGCAGTCAGATGGGTGCATAAATCAACAATTTACACCTTTAGATTGGTAAAGTGAAGAAGCAAATGCTGCTATTACTAATTAAGAGCATGTGAGTTGTGCCAGAGAAAGAAAGAAAGAAACGTTATATATATAATCACACCATCTATCATCCCCAACAGGGGCTCATTGATAAATTCAAGGGTGAGCATGGGGGGCCAATAAATCTGTCACCACGATGATTGTGTGACTGGCTCCCATGGAGCTGGCTTTGCAAGGACTCTCTAAAAGGGAGTGACAGAAGAGGCACAGGGAAATGGGGGAGGGAGCTGTGTGTGCTCCTGTTATCTCACACAAGGAGTGAGGTAAGAGATAGATGATCCCAGTTCCTGGAAAATGGAAACCTAAGTATAAAAGCAAAGCTTAAGACATGTGGTAGGGGCAAGGGTGTATTGATAAATATTTAACAACCAGCTCTCTGAAAACACAGAACATACTTTTAAGTTTAATCAGCATCCTTCCTTAGGTCTAGACAACAATAAATCAAGCCTTGATTTGTAGCGTTTGCCAAATTCCAAGATGTAAATGCTCACACTGAAAATTTAACAATCAGCTAACATGAACCAGTAGGGGCTAACTCCAACACGCTCCTGGCTACGAGTCCGCCACATAGAAAGTAATCAAACCAGGAGAGATTTGGTGCCTTTTGAGGCAATTCATAGGCCAGTTATATGACCAACCTCTGCTCTGTACAGTTAATTTTAATCATAAATACAGTAGCTCTATCACTAACCTGTTTGCTGTTCCTCCATTTCCAAATCTATGCCTTTGCATTGGCCGTACCCCATGCCTATAATCCTTTCCTCGCTTCAGCTCCCTTTTAGGTTCAACTCATGCCCCACTTCCCCTAGGAAGCCTAACCCAGCTCTACCAGCTGCAAATGCCTTCCTCTATAAGATGACCTTCCATATACTTCATATATATCTTATATGTACTGAATTACATGTATGTTGTCTCTCCCATTCAAACAATGGTCTTTGAGGACAGAGACTGTTTATGCTTTTGTATCCCCAGTACTTAGCACAGAGCCCAACACACAGTAAGTGCTTAATAAATGCTTGTTGGTTTATTGATTGATGATATACACGGTTGTGGCAACGACTTTGCATAATCCCACTGAAGACTGATTGTGAAAGGCAATGTGTAATTTATTCCCCAAACAGTGTATCAGAGAAGTGGAGTTGCTGAACTAGAGTTACCAAAATGAGCAACAGCATCATCTCGAGGCAGCTCCCATAATGCCCAGACATGTGGGCCTTGAGATCTAGAAAGAGCTGTGTGTGGGGTGACTGGGTGATGCAGTGGATAGAGTGCCAGGCCTGGAGTCAGGAAGACTCATATTCTTGAGTTCAAAATTGGTCTTGGACACTTACTAGTTCTGTGACCCCTCGGCAAGGTTAGCAAACCCTGTTGGCCTCAGTTTCCTCATCTGTAAAATGAACTAGAGAAGGAAATGGCAAACCATTCCAACATCTTTTCCAAGAAAACCCCAAATGGGTCATGAAGAGTCAGATACAACTGAAATGACTCAATAACCACAACAAAAAGTAGTTCTATCCGTATAAACTGACAGCAGATACTACAATTTGCCATGGTAAGATGAAGTCATAAGTCTGATTCCTGGCTTTCCTTCATGATGACAAGGGTAGATCATGGCCAGCTTACTGTGAATGTCGCCTTATCTCCAGATGCTGGGTCAGGTATCAGGAAACCCAAGGTCAAGTTGTAGTTTTGTCAATGGATGACCTTGGAACAAGTTTTTCTTCCTTCCTGGCCCATATCTGAAAGAAAAAAAAAAGGAGGGAGCATATTAAAAGTTATCTGAATGTCCTACCTTGGGACAGGTAGGTGGTACAGTGGATAGAAAACTGGGCTTGGAATCAAGAAGATTCATCTTCCTGAGCTCAAATCCAGCCTCATTCACTTACTGGCTGTGTGACCCTGGGCAATCACTTGACCCTGTTGACCTCAGTTTCCTCATCTGTAAAATGATCTGGAGAAGGAAATGGCAAACTGCTCCAGTATCTTTGCCAAGAAAACCCCAAATGGCATCGTGGAGAAAAAAAAAACGACTGAGAATAAAACCAAAAACAACTTAACAACGAAAAGGCTCTACTACTTAACAAAGTGCTTACACATAGTACTTAATAAATGTGGTTTCATTCATTCATTTATTCATGTCTAAGGGCCCTACTAGCTCAGGCACTTGAAGACTGCAATTCCTCGGGCTACCATGTTGCCATCAGGTTGGAAACTGCACTCTAACAAGGATGCCAGAGAGGGATACTAATGTTCAAAATTTGTTCTTAAATTTATTTGTTATAATATGTTGGTCCAGGGTGATCAGCCGAGCCCCAGGCCTCAAGTTGGTGGTGGAAACCTTGATATCATCTCTCAGACCCATTGGAAATATTGTCCTCATCTGTTGTGCCTTCTTTATCATCTTTGGTATTCTTGGGGTCCAGGTAAGAGTATTCTTTGCATTTGCTGGCATAGTGTCAGGTTGTGAGTGCTATTAAGGGACCTAGGAGACACAGCTTCCAGTCAGCTGTGCCACAAACTCTTCATCACAGCCATTATCCTCCCTAAGCTTCAGCTAATCTCACACTTAATACCTGTGTGACAATTGAAAAGTCACAAAATTTCCTTAATACTGTCTCAGGAAGGAGGGAGGGTAAAGGAGAGAGGAAATTTGGAATGCAAATTTTTTTTAAATGAATGTTATGTTAAGTAGATAGGCATGAAGTTATTTTTTTTAGTCTACAAGTCTCTGACCACTATAATTTCTTGAGCATGGGCCATATATTTAAATATATTTCCCACCAGCCTCCTCTATGCTTTTGCACTGAAATCACAGAGCATAAAGTATGTGCTGGTTTAATTTTCGCTTTATTGTGTTTTGGTTTTAATTACTTTTTTCAATTGTCAAAAAAGTGAATGTTAAAATTGTCTTTACTTGTAACTAGGGGAAAAAGTAAAACGTTATTTTTAAAAAAAGAAAAAAGTCATTAAATTTCCTTGGGCCTTGACTTTCTTCATTTATAAAATGAGGGGGCTGAGCTAGATAGGCTCACAGATCCCTCCTATCCCTAAATCTAAGATCCTGAAGATGTTGGATTAGAATAGGTATTCTTAACCTGGTCTGTTGTTAGATTTCAGGGGTTCATGAACTTGGATGGGGGGAGGCATCTTTATTGCAATATAATTTTGTTTCATTTATATTCCCATGTACTTTAATTTATGGATCTAAAACATTATTCTGAGAAGGGGTTCATATACCTCATCAGACTGTCAAAGAGGTCCATGACATTAAAAAAGTTAAGAACCCCTGCACTAAAATGTCTCTAAGGCCCCCTCCCAGATGCAGCATTCTGTGATTCTATTTCTGGGGAAAAAATAGGCTTAATATCATGAATTCCCATTTGAGGGATGAGAAAACTGAGGCCTAGAAGGGCTCTGGATAGGTTATATTTTCGCATCTCTAAACCTTTGCCTGTGCTCTTCCTGCCCCCCATCCCCCATTCCTGGAAGAAATTCCTTTCACATACCCCAACTATTTTTTAATTCCTTCTTTCCATCAAAGCCTAACTCTTTTATGAAGGCCTCACTGACCACCCCACTTCCAAAAAACAATTTATCCTAGCACTTTTCCTGTGCCCTTTCCTTTGCATGCATTTCACTCACCCTTGTAGCATGGGTCTTTGTAGACATGTCCCTTCTCTCCTCTACCTCCCAATTATATTGTAAGCTCCCTTGAGAATAAGATCTGTCATATCCATCTCTGGATCCCCCAACATCCAATGTGTAATGGGCCTTTCGTGAGTGTTTCTCATTCATGAACATTGGTTGAGATGAGCTATTGTCTCTTCACTCCAGCTCTTCAAGGGTAAGTTTTATTACTGTGACGGGCCAGACACTCGAAACATCACCACCAAAGACGACTGCTGTGCAGCCCATTACCGCTGGATCCGGCGCAAGTACAACTTCGATAACCTGGGTCAGGTGAGAGCCGCAGGAGACCGGCCTGGGGTCGAGGCCAGGTCCACAGATGATAGGCTGGGATCAGGCGTGCCTGATGGCTACTTCCTGGTCCATCTGGGTCTGGCTCTTCCCACACGTAGAATACTATATCTATGAAGACCCCCTGAGGAAACATTTCTGCCACAGCCAGAGCCAGATGAAAAAGGGATCCAGGCACTCAGCCCCTCCTTAGGGTGGTTTCTTAGTCCATCTAGGGAATATAGGTTAGACACAGTTGACTCAGCAGCAGCTTGGTGGTATAGTGGATAGGCTGAATGTTGGACTTGGAATCGAGAAGACCTAAGTTCAAATCCTTCCTCAGACACATATTGTCCGTGTAACCCAGGGCAAGTCACTTAACCTCTCTCAGGCGCCATATCCTTATCTGCAAAATGGGAATAATAATATCAGCTACTTCAAAGAGTTACTGTGATGATCAAATGGAATAATCTATGTAACATATGGATTATACAGCATTTTTGAAGTGCTACATAACTATTATCAGCAGTGGTGATAGTATCAACAGTCAAATTCTCTGTAAGGCTGGAAGAAGCTGGGGCTACAATACCATCAAACACACCCAGGGTTGAACCAGACTCCCGAGAAGCTTATAATCTGCCATTCTTGGCCATGTAAGGCTTCAGATTATAAACTCGCTGAGGGCAGGGACTGGCTTTCTTTTAATTAATTGTATCCCCAGCACTTAGCACAGTGCAAGTGCTTAATAAATGCTTATTGGATTATCCAAATAGATGAAAGGACAGAGCCCTGGTTGAGATCCCAGCTATGTTTCTCTAAGATGCTAGAACACGCCAGATCACTAACCACATCTGGGGCCAGACTCATTGTCTTGCAGTCAGCTATTGTCCTATTTCCTAGCCTCTCCCTGTAAAGTACCCTCCCACCTCTACACCTTTGTCCATGCCATGACCCAAATGTATTCTCTGCACCCCTGCCACAATAATAATCTCCATCTATAGATGCTCCCCATTTCCTTCAAGACCTGATCTAAGTTCTCCCTTTTTCAAACTCTCTCACCTCTCGTTTCCCCAAGTGAAAATGATCTCCTCCTCCTCAAATTTCTCCTAGCACTTTGCCTAGACCTCTCTTTCACAGTAATCTCATTCATCTTTGTGCCATCTCTGCATGTTTTCTTCTTCCCATTGAATTTGAGAGAAGGGCCTGTGTCATCTGTCTGGCTCCCTCGGGTGTTCAGCCATACGCTTGCACAGAATAGGCACTTTCTGAGAAACAGTGGAAGGTGTACTGATATTTGGACTCCTAGGACCTGAGTTCAAATCCTAACACAGCCACTTAATACCTATCAATTTCCTCATGAGGGAAACCAGGGAGTTAGATTAGAGAATCTCTAACATCCTTTCAGCTCTGAATCTCTGAGCCTGTAATCCCGAGAGTGCTGGATTTAGTGTCAGAAGACCTCCATTTGAATACCAGTTTCATCACTCACTACTCCTTTTGTGACCTTGAGCCAGACAATCCACTCCCCTAGGTCTCTGTTCCCCTTACCTGGAAAATGAAGGGTTTGGGCTAAGGTGACTTCTGAAGTCCCTTCCAGCTGTGAAGCCATGATCTGCTGCTATGTTACATTACTAAATATTTGGTGAAATTAAATTAGAACTGCCCCCTGCTAAACATTTCACCCACTCTCTAGGCTCCCTAATTGTCTCCTCCCTGACACTGACACTGACCAGATGCTTTGAGTTCTGATATCCCTGCCTCTCTTTCCCTTTACAAACATGGAAGGTCCTGAGTTTTAAGCAGGTCTGTTTATTCACCGAGAAAAGAGCAAGTTCACAAATTGTCCAGAGGGCATACAAGAGCCATAGTGCTAGCAAAATGACTGTCAGAGCAGAGAAGAGCCGTAGAGACCATCCCACACAATGCTTCCATTTTACAAAGGGGCAAACTGAGGCCCAGAGAGGGTAAGCAATGTACTCAAAATTGCATTGCAAGTGGGTGGGAGAGCTGGACCTGTAAAACCAGGCATCCTGACTCCAACCCCAAGGATTTTTTTGTTTTTACGTCAGCAAGGTTCTTTCCTGTCTATGATCTCTTTTTATAGGCTGTTGGAACTTCAAACACAATAAGCTGGAGTTCTTAGCCTGCTTTCAGTTATCCGTATCTCTCCTCCCCTGAGTTAGTGAAGATAAGAGGGGGAGGTGCCCGGGCGGTTGGCTGCAGGACTGGCCATTTGCAGGTCATGACTCCACTTCTCCCTGTCTTTCCTGGGCCAGGCTCTTATGTCCCTTTTTGTGCTCTCGTCCAAGGACGGCTGGGTGAACATCATGTATGACGGCCTGGATGCCGTGGGCATCAACCAACAGGTACCTAAGGGGTCAGAGATGGCAGCGTTTTCCCATGGGACAGCATGAATCCCAGTGCATTTTCAGAAAAGTAAGGTCTTCCTCACTCTTATTGCTCCCCCAAATGTCCCACCTCCACTTTTTCTACCAGACTTGGGGCTTCCAAAACAAGACTATGCCAGTGAAATCCTGAAGTACACACACACACACACACACACACTCATACACACAAACACACACACACACATTCATACACACACACACAATGGTAGTCATTGCTGCCATCTAGGAAGTGGAGCCAACCTCCCCAAGGCAGACACCTGTTCAGTGCATGCAGCACTTAGGAAGGCCCCCAGCCCCAAAATATCTCTCCTGGAATTCCAATTTCCTTCCTTTGAGTCCACTATAAAAATTCAGATGCCCTTGGCCAAGGTCATTCCCTAAGCCACTTTATAAGCCATCAACCCCTTAGCAAGCCCAGAGTCAGGCCCCTGGGGAAGAAAACAGAAGATAGGCTGGATGGGGGAGGTGAGGCAGTACCAAAAAATAAGCCCTGAAAGAGAAGGCGTGGGGGGGGGGGGGAAGAAAGGAACGCAGACTTTGCTGGGACCCAGGTAGACGGCTCTGGGCACCGGGCGCTGCTCCGCCCCTGGCTCAGACCGTGACCCACCCGGCCTTTCCCTTCCTTCCCCTCCCGCCCACCCCGCGGGCCCTCAGCCCATCCAGAACCACAATCCCTGGATGCTGCTCTACTTCATCTCCTTCCTGCTCATCGTCAGCTTCTTTGTCCTGAACATGTTTGTGGGTGTGGTGGTGGAGAACTTCCATAAGTGCCGGCAGCACCAGGAGGCGGAGGAGGCGCGGCGGAGAGAGGAGAAGAGACTTCGCAGGCTGGAGAAGAAGCGTAGGAGTAAGGCGATATACGTGTCCGGTCGGTAGATTGTGTTACCAAGTAGACTCATTCTGAGCCCTGCCTGTTGAGAAAAAAAAACACCTTGTCTTGGTTTGTGGACTTGGGGGAGGTAGGGCTCTAAGTCACAGGCCACTGGATCATTCCCTGGACGAGTGTTGCTGAGACTCCAGCCATGTCCACATGTGGCCTGTAGGACAACCTATGGAATGATTCCCACCCCCCACAAGCCCTGTTTTTTGGCATACCTAGCACACCCACAGTTGGAAAGCCTGGATTTTTTTTTCTCCAAGCCTACACTAACCTCATCGAACCTGATGGGAGTCCCCCACGTAAGGTGCTGTCTGAGTCAGCTTCTGGCCGTGGAAAGAGGTGTCTTGTATGCTAGCAAATACATATGTATGGTATTTGAACCCTCAAAGCCTAAGATGGGACCAGGTCAGCCTCAGAAAGCATCAGGATTCCCTCCCTCCCTGGAGGATAACCAGGGGGACCTCTGTGCCCTGGGACTTAGAGTGGCCTGCGTTTTCTCTCTCCCGTTTCTGGTTTGGTCGTGTTTGCCTTCTTCCTTCTCCCAACCAGTTGCAATGTGTTTCAGGTTCTGAGCGTTGATGCATGACCTTGCATGCCCCCCAATACCTCGGGGTGGGAAAGGGGTAACTTTCAAGATAAGGCTGTCCACAGAATAGCCACTAGAAGAGATGCTGATCCTCTGACCCATGGTGCCCTGGACAGTGGTGGGGTAAAGAAGAGAGGACTGGCTGGAGGAGTTCCTATGCCTGAGGAATAGGAGTCCTTGATAGACTTCATATAAATAATCATAGAATCTTGGACCTGGAAGAGACCTCAGAGGTCAGCTAGTCAAACCTACCACCCAGTGTCAGAATCCTCTCTACATCCTCTCTGACCCAGTAACCCACTCTCTGCTTGAATACCTTCTAGTGTCAGGGACCTTCCTATCCAACAAGGGAAATCATCCCACTGGAGGAATAGTCCTAGTTATATTCATTATATTGAGCCAGAATTTGCTTCCTTATAACTTCCACCCGTTACTACTAGCTCTGCCTTCTGAGACCCTTTACCCATCCAAAGAAAGTGATTGTGGACTTTCTCCATCTTCTCTTCTCTGTGGTAAACATCCTCAATTTCTTCAAGTGATTCTCACAGAAAGCAGTTTCAAGTCCCCTCAGACAAAGCACATTTGTCATTTTTTTCTTCTTTCTCCTTTTCTTTTCTTGCTCATTCTTCTCTTCTTCCTACTCTTCTTCCTGATCCTTTTATTCCTCCTGCTCTGCTCCTTTTCTTCCTACTCCAACTACACTATTCCTCCTCTTCCTCATCTTTCTCTTCCCTTTCTCTTCTTCTTCCTCCCTACTTGTATGACCTTGTATGAGCTCCCTGGGCCTCACTTTCTTTATCTGTAAAATGAGGGGGTTGAAAAAGACGGCCTCTTCCTGTTCCTAGGCTCCTTTTTCCTCCTATACTCCTTTCTATTTCTCTCCTCTTCTTCCTCTCCTTCCTCCTTCTCTTCTTTTTTTCTTCTTCCTCCTACTTCTTTTTCTCCTTGTTGTAATCATCCCCCTCTTCCTACTTCCTTTCTTCTGCTTCAATGTGGCAGGGTGGGGAAAGAACTTGATTGAAAATCGAGAACCTAGGTTGGAATCCTGCCCTGCTCCTTCCTCCCTGTGACGTTGGGCAAATCATTCTAGTTTCCTGGACCCACTTTACTCCTCTATAAAAATGAGAGACTTGGCATAGATGATCTCTAAGGTCCCTTCTAGCCCTGTGATCTTCTTTCTTCTTTTCCTATCCTCTCTCTTCCTCCTATTAATTGATTTGCACCTTCTCCAGAAGGTAAGGAAAAATCACTAGAATCAAAGTCCTTTTATTTCAGAGGAGAAAGAGAAGATAGTCATTGGCACTACCTTTACAAATGCATTGAGCTTTACCAGCTTACTTACCTAAGCATGAAAACTAAGATGTGAACAAGAGGGAACTGGTAATGAAGAGTAGAGCTCTGCATAGGAAAAAACAGGGAGGTAAGACAGACATACAGGCAAAGCCCTGAAGACAGAAGCATTTCCTATTATAATATAGACTAGAGAACCCTGGCTATTAGCTATAGCAAGGAACAACATCAGCAACTTCCAGCATTGTGGGTATATCTATTGTTAAGGTTGATTCCTTGTGCCTTTAAGTAAATAAAATCTCACTCGTTGATGAGAAGTACCAGCTAAATTGTGGAGAACATCTTCTTCTTCAGGCTGGAATAAAGAGAACTTCCTTGAAGACTTCCTAAGAGAAGCCCTATCTGCTCAAACATATAAAGAGGCTAAGTGAGAAATTTTATGCCAAAATATTCTATTCCCTGAAGCTTTGGCCCTGTTCTGCTCCACATCTCAGAAACAGTATAGTCAACAGGGTTGTCAGCTCTGCATATAACACAAAGCTGGGTGAGATGGCTAACACATTGGATGTGGAATAGGATTGGAAAAGATTTTTGGCAGTCTAGAACAAAATGACGCCAATAAAATGAATGTAATAGGGGTAATTGTAAAGTACTGCATTCAAAAATTTAGTTACTCAAATATGGAATGGGGGTAGTCTGGCTAGACCATGAAGAAAAGATCTGAAAGTTTTAATGGATTACAAGCTTAATAGGAGTCAATGGCATAAAGAGGCAGCCAAAAAGAAGACCTATGTTTTGGACTACATTGAAAGGTCGAGTGTCCAGGATGAGAAAGAAGAGCATCCCATTGTCCTGGTCAGACTGTATCTGAAGTTCAGTTCTAGAGGCCAAGGATTAAGAAAGATATTGACAGCTGAAAGAGCGTCCAGAAGAGGGTGGACAGAAAGGTGAAGGGACACAAATCATGTCATAAGGGGAGATCGTGTGCATGTTTAGCCTAGAGGTGAGAAGAATTGGGAGGGTGGGGGATTATATAACTGTCATAAAGTATTTGAAAGGCTGACACAGGAAACTCGTCCTGCTCAGTGCTAGAAGGCAGAACTACAGTGAAAGTCGAAGATAGTAAAATTTGGCTTAAAATAAAGAAAAACTTAAAGGCAGCGTGGTTCAGTAGATGAAGCCTTGGAATCAGGAGGACCTCAGTTCAAATCCCACACCTGACACATATCGGCTCTTTGACTCTGGGCAAGTCACTTAACTTAGTGCCCCCAGGCAAATCTTCAAGACAGGAAATTGCCAAGAAGGTGCAGATCTACAGGCCAGTAGAAGTTCTTCACCAGGAACTCCCTACATAGACAGAATCACAAATTGGGTCTTTAAAAAAAAAGAGAGAGAGAGACAAACTTTCTCATCATTATATTTGCCCTAAAATAGAATGGGCAGCCTCATAAGATAGTGAGCTCCCTGTCACTGAAAGTGTTTAAGCAGAAGTCAGATGATCCCTTGTTGTAGAGAGGACTCCATTGGACTAGAACAAGGGGTGGGGAACCTGTGGCCCTCTAGGTCCTCAAGTGTGACCCTTTGACTGAATCCAAACTTCACAGAACAATATAGTTTGGATTCAGTCAAAGGGCTGCACTTGAGGACCTAGAGGGCCACATGTGGCCTCGAGGCTGCAGGTTCCCCACTCCTGAGTCACTAGACTCTGATCTCTGAGGTACCCTCCAATTCTGAAAATCTGTGACCAACTGTTTACCTCTGGGATGTCTCAGAGTTAATCAATAAATAAGTCTTCACACAATCTGTCTGGTATGTCCAGCCCTTTGTCAGCTCACAGATGATATCGTCAAGGAGACAAGGGAAAGGGGAGGCCTAAGGTGCTGCCCTCAGGGAGCTCTGTCTGGGGAGGCAGAGAAGATATAGACCTTCCATTTAGGGGGCTCTCACTTTGGGACAGATAATTAAATCAACAGATAAAGCATTTATTAAGACTGACTATGTTCCAGGAAATTTGCTAAATTCTGGGGATATAAAAGTGAGAAAATAAGGTCTCTACTTTCAAGGAACTTACATTCTAATGGGGGAAGGCAATATACATAAAGAGGAGGTTGAAAGTGGGAGAGGGGAGAGGAGGAGCATGGGCAGTGTGTAGGGTGGACAGACCAGGCAGTGAGCCAGCAAGACAGGGAAGGACTCACTGGTCATCTAGTTGGGCCCCAGAGGAGGTGAGGCAGCAGGTGTGTAGGTGGGGCAGACCAGAGTGAGCTGGAAAGGACAAAGGGAGTGAGCAGAGAGGCTGCAGACTTCTAATGACATGCTGGTTCTGAAGAGGTAAGGAAGGAGATCCAGGCCCATTCTCCAGAAGCTTACCCTTTGAGGGAAACCAAAGGGTCCCACGCCCTGCTCTAAGAAAGCTCTCAGTCTGGACTAGGGAGAGAAGTAAAAGACCCAGGGCATTGCCCTTAGGGAGCTTATACTCTGGGGAAGAGAGAGAAGGGAAGATCAAGGCCTTGTCCTCAGGGATTCCACAGATAGGGGCCAGGGGGAAGAGGAGGAGAGGACTGAGTGGGAATAGACCCATGGCCTGGCCTTGAGAACATCTCAGTTGGGGGGATTGGTGATTTACAGGATGATATAGGACAGTATACAGTAAGTGTCAAATATGTGATAGAGAATAATAATGTTGTGGGAAGTCAAGGGAACAAGAGCTTAGTGTGGGTGAGGATAGTCTAGGAAGGCTTCTGAGAAGAGGTGGGTGCTGGAAGCTTTGGGGAATGGAAAGGGAGCAGGAAGATTCCCTTGGTTTCTCAATGGAGAGAGAGAGAAAGAAAGAGAGAGAGAGAGAGAGAGAGAGAGAGAGAGAGAGAGAGAGAGAGAGAGAGAGAGAGAGAGAGAGAGAGAGAGAAAATGAGAGAGAGAATTTCTAGAACATATGTATTGCCCTTTCAAAAGCTAAAAACCATTTCCCTTGCTTTCCAGGCATCCTCCCTAACACAGGTATTTCTGTGGTCTCCTAGGGCACTCACCTTTCCACCTCCTTTGCTTTCTAGCATTTCCTAATGAGGCAAATATCGGAGCAGCTCAGCCGGTGCTATTAGGCCAGAGGGGAGAGTGTTTCTGAGAGGAAGCCAAGAGCTTCCCTGACCCTTCTTCATCCAAAGTAAGGCAGGAGAAAGGAACCTTTGGAGAAGGGAGGCTCCCAGGGGAGCCGCCCTCCAGGGCTGTCAGAAAAGGATTAAAATGTGGAAGGGAAACAAACCCAAGGAAGATGTAGGGGAGGAGTCCACTAGCTTCTCCTCCCTGTCCTGTCCCCAGCCTTGTCCACCTTGGCCCAGCCTTATCTGCAGCTGAGAGCTCAGTCAATGGACTGTCAACAGGCATTTTTGAAGTACCTACTATGAACTGGGCCTTGAGCTGGGGAGGAGCTTCCATTCTACTCAGGCCTGGGTGAAGACAGAGAAATGAGTTTTGTAGTGATATTGACCCTTGGTGTGAAGGTCAGGGCAGAGATAAGAAGAGGCTGCCCCTGCCTTCAGTTCTTGGCCTCCTAGCATCACTGAGGATGGGCTTGATCACTTCCCACTGCCTGCTCCCCTGGATTCACCCCTACTCTGCTCCAGAATGCTCTCCAGCCTTAGACCTCCTGTATCTCACCCTCTCCTCAGCTACTGGGGCCCCTTAGCATGCTCAGCAGGGTCCCAAGGAGCATGTGTAGCCCCTTGCAGCACTGAGCACCAGGTGCCTTTCTTAGCCTTAGAGGCCATGCAAGAGGGGATCTCTTGTATTGGTGCAGTGTGGAGCCTCGGGGCTCCTGTTCTCTGCTATCTCTCCTACACTAAGCCCTTTTGCTGTCCCAGATGTCCTTGGATTAAGGACATGGGCTTTTTATCAATAGCAATTGGCTGTTGCATGGATCAGAAAACCTGATGGATCATGGCCCCAAACCACCAATCCTTCCTTCCTACCATAACCTCTGCATAAGCTCTCCTCTCTTCCCATTCAGCCCCTGCCTGTGCATGCTGCGTGTTTGTGGTGATGCCCTGTATGACCATAGTACATAAGTGCCTTGTGACCATCAAATGTTTCCCTCTGGCTTTCTTGGAGTTTCCAAATTGAAGTTTCTTTACCATATATTGACCAGCTCAGCAATGCCCCAGCAGGCTATATTGATGTTCTCTCTCCTTCCAGACCTCCTTGAGTGACACCACCTGGAATTCAAGGCTTGGCTATCACATTTACTGGCTTTGTGACTCTGGGCAAGTCATTTCTCAGAGAGGAAGCATGCTATGGTGGAAAGAGTGTTGGACTTAGGATCCTATGTCAGATTCTTACTATCTGTGTTACCCTGGGCAAGTCACATGACCTCACTAACAATCAGTTTCCTTATCCATAAAATGGAGAATTAAAAAAAACAAAATCCCCTCTCCCTCAGAGGGTTATTGTGCTCATTCATTGTAAGAATATTTGTAAAATGCTTTGCAAACCTTAAAGCTACTGGGTTTTGCCAGTTCTGCAATTCTAGGCTCACCTTAAGTCTGAAAAGAGTGACTGGTTTGTAGGTGCCCATTCTGTGTTTTTATAGTGGCTACTCAGCTACTTAGCAAGTTCTGCCTTACCTCCACCCATGGCCAGGAAGAAGACAGAACTCTCCTATCTCCTATCCCATCCCTCACCTCTAATACAAGTGGTCTTGACCTTTTTGTATCAGAGACCCCTTTTGGCAGTCTGGTGATGCCTATGGACCCCTCCCTTCTCAAAAGAATGTTTTGTTCCTACATTGGTAATTGAGGAAATGCTCAGTTTCATTTAGAAGTTAGCAAAGATTCAGATGTAATATTTTCCCCATCCAAGTTCCTTGATCCCCTGAAATCTGCCATGGGTCCCAGGTTAAGAATCTCTGCTCTAATACCATGATAATTCAACCCAATCCCCATGTCCCCCTGATTTTCACAATGAAATATTTATATACTGCTTTAACATTTGCAAAGTACTTTCCCTATAAGATAGGTGCCTTTATTGGCCCCCATTTTACAGATGAGGTAACTGAGGCAAAGAGAAGTTAAGTGACTTGCTAGTAAGTATCTGAGGAAGGATTCAATCTCAGGTCTTCCTGACTTATATGGTCCAGCCCTCTTTCTGTAAGGCCACCTACATGATAAACCACTTCCCTGACTCTCAACTTTGAAGGCTCATTTATTGTCATCAAAATGGCTGTTCAGGGCCCAGAGCTAGGATTGTACTTCTGGCCTTTTGGGTCAGCAGGCACTGGCCCCAACTGTCCCCACAGGCCCTTTCTCTGGGCACACCCAAACAACACCCAGGTCTATTGGTACCAACTATAGACTACAGAGAGCGAGACAGTGGAGAAAGAACATTGGATCTTCTCAGGGTTCCTGGGTTCAAATCCCACTTCTGTGAAGGGCTGACTACATATGTAACCCTGGGTAAATCGTTTAACCATCATAGGTTTCCATTTCCTCATCTGTAAAATGAGGGGGATACGTACATTGAAGTCTCAGCTCTTATGATTCTGTCACTTACTAGCTGGGTTATTGTTGCTCTTTAGCTGTTTTCAGTCATATCTGATTTTTTGTGACCCCACTTGGGGTTTTTTTGGCAAAGATACTGGAGCAGTTTGCCATTTCCTTCTCCAGCTCATTTTACAGATGAGGAAACTGAGGCAAACAGGGTTGAGTGACTTGCCTACAGCCACATAGTTAGTAAGTGTGTAAGGCTGGATTTGAACGTGGGTCTTCCTGCTTCCAGGCCCAGTACTCTACCCACTGTGCCACCTAGCATAGTATATAATATCCTCATATACTGACTGATATCTATTAGGGCAACCAGCCCTCTGAACAGTCAGCTGTCAGTTATCCAGGGCCTAATGCTCCTCCATGGGGATTATCCAGACCCAACAATTCTTTTCCTCCTCAAGAGGGAAGCTTGGAGGGGGCAGCTAGGTGGTGTAGTAGATAGAGCACCAGTCCTGGATTCAGGAGGACCTGAGTTCAAATCTGGCCTCAGACACATAACACTCACTAGCTGTGTGACTCTGGGCAAGTCACTTAACTCCAACTGTCTTGCAAAAAAAAAAAAAAGAGGGAAGCTTAGTCCCAGGGGAAGAAGGAGTAAATTAGAGCCAGTCAAAAGTTGAAAGTCTAGGTCAAATAGATCAAATTTCGATGACCTCCTGTGCTGTTTGTACCTCTCCTTAATGTGGATAATTGAGAGACGGCTTCTTTGATCTACTACAGCTGTTGTTTATAGGATCATTGATTTAGAGTAGGAAGGGGCTTCAGAAACCATTACCGAGCTAGCAGGGGCAGCTGGGTGGCACGGAGGATAGAGTGCAGGGCCTGAAGTCAGGAAGATTCATCTTCCTGAGTTCAAATCCAGCCTCAAACACTTGTTAGCTGTGTCACCTTGGGCAAGTCACTTAACCCTGTTTGCCTCAGTTTCCTCATCTGTAAAATGAGCTGGAGAAGGAAATGGCAAACCACTGGAGTATCTTTGCCAGGAAAATTCCAAATGGGGTCACAAAGAGTATAAGGATACATAGTTAAAAAAAAAAAAGGGCAAAAGACCTCAGCATTTTTCAAAGGCACTATTGGCAGACACATTTGACCCAAATGCACCCTTCGTCCTCCTCTTGTGCTACCCCAAGCAGGCCAAAGGTGTGGAAACATTTGGTTCTTCAATCCTCTCATCCCCACACTCGCCCTTCGGTTCTTTCCTCTGGTCCTTTTCCTTATATTTCTGCACTTTTCAATTCAGGCCGGGCCCCGGACGGCTCAGAAATCCCCAGGAAAAAGGCTGTCTTCACAGGAATCAGGATCCTCTAGTCACTCTATCGGGAAATGTGTTCACAAAAGTTTCCTGGGCACAGAGATCGGGCACTTCTGAGAGTTGGGATGGGAAGTCTGGGAGCTGGTGGTGCTGGACGGGCAAGCATTGCATGGAGGGTGACCCAGTCCAGGACGCTCAAAAGTTCCCGATCTGCCTCCTGGAAGATAGATACCAGGCCCTGATTCCCCAATCGGGAGCCATGGGAAAAGGGCAGGAAGGAAACGTCAGTGGCTATACCCCATCCTTGCCCTGCTGTGGCTGGTGTCCAGAACACTCACCAGCCCCTGTGCGTTCACTTCTCTCTCCATAGAGGCCCAGCGTAGGCCATACTACGCTGACTACTCGCCCACCCGGAGGTCCATCCACAGCCTGTGCACTAGCCATTACTTGGACCTGTTCATTACCTTCATCATCGGAATCAATGTGATCACCATGTCTATGGAACACTATAACCAGCCCAAGGTAAGGATCAGGACTTAACTCTCCTTGTCTGAGAGCAGCAGGATGGTGACGTGGAGGGCCTCTGCTGCCTGCCAAGATTGCCTCCATTTCCATCTTATTGCAGCAGATTTTATTAACCTCCCCTGACCCCTTTGTCCTCAGCTGTTGTTTGGCTGTGCTGGGGGAGATGAGAAGGAGTAGACCTGGGCCCCACCCACAATCTAGAGCCAACCTGATGAGGAACGCACCTGGGCCCTGTGCTCAGGTAGGCCGTGGTCTGACTGGGGAGTCAGGACCCAAACGTGACTAAAAATGGGCCAATATAGTGAATGTACCAGCATGTGGTGCAGATTGTAGGAAGACTGTAGGACATCACAAAAAGGAGATCATCATAGGCCAGAGTGGTCATGGAAGCTGTCAACTCATTTTGTTGTGTGTAGAAGGAGGGTCTAGGATATGTACAGAATCCTAGAATGTACCAAAGTTGGCCTAAGTTCCATTTGGACCCTAGTGCCTGTCTGGTTCAATAGCATCCCCCTGGTCACAAGCTATCCCCTGGAGCCCTTCCCATCCTGGCTACCAAAGGCTTTCCAGATATGCCCAATGAAGCCCTACCAAAGAGAGGAGAGGTAGGGGGCATTCTCTGCTTCAAGGAGACATGAACCCCATCAGAACATTTGGAGCTCATGAGTAAAAAGCTTTCATCAACGGCACATTTCTCCTTTCATTGCCAGGCAGCTAGCCTTGTTTGTTCTCAGGCCTAGAGCACCTGATCCTAGGTCTTAAGGTGGCTCATTTACTCCCTCATAGAACTTGGTACAGTTCAGGAAGAAACTGGTATAGTGAGAGTCAGAAGACCTGGGCCCTAGTTTTCCTTTAGAGAACCCTTAAATGAGTCCCTTCCCCTCTCCAGGCCTGTCTTCCCATCTTTAAGATAAAAGGGCTGGAATAAATGGTTACTGAGCTACCTGCTAGTTCAAACGTTCTACATGCTCTATTTGTTCTAAGGTCCCTTCTAGGTCTAACATTCTATGATCTCGACCCTAAGGCTTCTGTCCAAATGAATTCCAGTTAGCAAACATTTATTTAGAATCTACTATGTGGAAGAAACTATGGTAGGGACATTCTAGGTTCAATATTCTAAGTTCCTCTCCAGCCCTGATGTTCTATGACTGCGATTTGTTAATCACTCATCTTCATTGCCTAATGAATTAATCTCCAAAGTGAGGTATACAAGATGCTCCATTGTAGGGGAGAGGGGGGAGAGATGGATCACCTAGGTCAACTTGCTCATTTTATAAATGAAAAAATGGAGGCCCAGAGAAGGGCAGCATGGTGCACAGGCTGGCAGAGGACCACAGGGACAGTGGTTGCTGTAATAAGGATTTGTATTCCCTTGTCTGGCTTTAGCTCTTAACTACTCAGTAGTCTTATCAATGACTTGGATGAAGGCATAGGCAGCATGTTTGTCAGATTTTAAGATGGCATGAAACTAACACATTGTAGGGCAAAGTAAAGATCTGAAAAGATTTCAACACATTAGAATAATAAGATGAAACCTCTCAGAGGTTGGCACTCTAGGACAAAGTTCTATTCACATTTTGGTAGTTATGGTTTGATACCACAGTTGAAGAACAAACCAATGAAGATGTAAAAGATAGTGTAAGGGAAAGGTGATTAATAAATCAGAGTCCTGTTTCAGATGAGGAGGTAGATGAAAAGTTTTTTTGGTTCTTTTTTTTTTGCTGGGTTCTTTTTTTTAATCAGTCAAAACAGAATTCTGGGAGTTGTACTTGGTGTGGAAGGAGAATGTGTGTGTGTATGTGTGTGTGTATGTGTGTTTGAACATGTCAGGGCTAGTGTTTAATTAAATAGTATTCATAAAGCAAGCCATATTCTACTTTGATCTCTGGCACAGGGCTTATCTAGCACAGAAACATTTCCTTTCATATTAGGGTTGGATCCTATTCCGTAGTAGTCACCCTATCATTTGGCTAGGTCACTTAGGAGAATTATCACTGTCTGCTTAGAAAGAGGAGATTTGGAGAGAACAACATTAAATGCACTGTATCAGGATATTATGGAGAGAAAACTCACTAATCATGAACTTTAATGTAAATGGATTTAGTTTGCCCATGAAAAGAAAGAGTTGAAGACTAGATTTGAAAACACAGCTCAATAATACATTGCACACCAAAGACATAAGGCTGTCTATAGACTTACAGTGGGTTTCTTAAATAAAATATATAGAGATCCATTGAATAAAAAAAGAGGAGCTGCTGCTATAATTTCAGGGAAAAAAAAACAAAGCTAAAATGGATAACTTCAAAGGAAACAAGCAGGAAAACCACATTATGCTTGAAGTCACAACATACTATAAAATAATACCAATATGGCTAGTTGGCATATCAGGTAGAGTTCTGGACTTGGAGTTAGGAAGACTTGAGTTCAAATCTTGCCCCATATATTTATTATGTGACTTTTGACAAGTCACTTATCCTCTCTAAGCCTCAGCTGCCTCCTCTGGAAGGCAAGCTAAAAATACCACCTACTTCTTTTTTTTATTTTTTGGTGAAGGCAATTGGGATTAAGTGACTTGCCCAGAGTCACACAGCTAGTGAGTATTATGTGTCTAAGGCTGGATTTGAACTCAGGTCCTCCTAATTCCAGGGCTGGTGCTCTATCTACTGCGCCACCTATCTGCCCTAAAAATACCACCTACATCACAATGTTGTGAGGATCAAATGAGATAATGTAAAATGTAAAGTGTTTTGTAAACCTTAATGAAGTATGCAAATGTTATTGTTGATAACAATAATAAATATGTTTGCACTGGATGACATAGCAACTAAGTATTTAAAGGAAAACCTAACTGAAATGCAAAAGATGCAGATAGTAAGGCATTAGTGGTAAATGTGAAAATAATGAACACAATTAACATAAAAATGTTAACAGTTTCAGAACTTAATAAATCTAACAAAGTTAAAAAAAAACAGAATTGGGGAGAATGTTAGAAAAACTGAATTGAAAGGCCTATATGGAAATCATTGAATATGACTTTTAGTGTGCTCATTTGGGGAGCAATCTTGCTACTTTCACCAAAAAAAAAAAATCATCATGTTCTAAGGCCCTCCTAAATAAACAAACCAAAAAAATGAAATTAAGTGAATAAAGGCAGAAACTTTAAACCTCTTACAGACTGCCAGTAAAAATAGTAAGCAATAAAAGAAACATGAATGAAAGATACAGACCTAAAGATACAGAGACTAAAAAACCATATTCTAAATATTGGGTAAATCAATAAGTGTGAAAAACAATAAATATTACATCAAAGTGAGTGATAACAGTAATAACATACCATTGTTTCTGGGATGCAGCTAAAGTAGTCATTAGAGGCAATTTTTATCCCTGAACACTTACATTAACAAAAGAGAGAACTAATGAACTGAGAATTTGTTTATTAGAAGCCCAACAAATTAATAATCCCCCCAAAAAAACATGAAGAAGGAAATTTTGAGAATTAAAGCTCAAATAGAATGAAAAATGGAAATTAAACTGATTTTAACAAACCAAAGAAGCATATGTTTTAATACCAATAAAACTGAGAAATTGTTAGCTAATCTGATGTCCCTTAAGTAAAAAAGAGAAAGGAAGACCAAATTTTTTAAAATAAGGCAGAATATCATAACAAATGGAGATACAACAACAATTCCATTAAAACAGAACTGAGCATTTTAATGACATGGATGAATACCTATAATATAAAATATCCAGATTAATGAAAGAGAAATTGAGAACTGAAATCTCTATATCTCAAAAAGAGAAAATGAGCAAGCTATAAATAAAATTCAATGGGGAAAAATGTGCAGAACCAGGGGGAATTATAAATCAATTATATTTGTTATTTTAAAAAATAATCTCCATTAATACCTAAATCATTTTCAATAACAAAGAAGGGAGTTTGCCAAAAGAAAAAAAAGCCTGCTTGTTCAAAATAAAGCATAGCTCATTAGGTACCTATACTCTACAGATCCTCTGCAGACTCGAGTTCAAGTAGTGAGGATGTAGAATGGTAATTTATCTGCCTTGGCTCAGTCTCCTCTCTCCAGGACAAAAACTAGAAACTTCCTAAATTAATTCAAAGTGAGGCATTCAGTGGCTTTTCATGCTAAAAGACCTAGGCAACGAATAACAGTAGAAGATTTAATCTGAACGGAAATAAGCAAAAGGGAATGGAAAACAATTTCTAACACATTTTGAATGGATACATTTTCATTGCTCTTCCCCCTGACTTTATCTGGGACTCAAGTTCCTTCATATGAGCATGGTTTTAAGAGGAAGCCAAGGGCAAAGACTCGCTACACTGGGATTTCACTCATACTTAGAGCTAAAGATTTCAGTAAAGAACTGAGTCTCTGTCCAGAATCACCTCCTTTGGGGGCAGAGTCAAGATGGCAGAGTGAGAGAAAGCATTAAAGTGCAGCTTGCCTGCCACTCCTCATCAACAAAGATTTAGACTATACATATTTGTAATGGGTTTAATTTTTCTTGACTTCTTAATGGATGGGGGGTGGTGGAGAAAAGAGGAAGGGAGATAATAAAGAACTGAAAATAAGGGGCAGCTAGGTGGCCCACTGGATACAGTACCAGCCCTGAAGTCAGGAGGACCTGAGTTCAAATTTGGCCTCAGACTAAACACTTGACACTTACTAGCAAGTGACCCTGAGCAAGTCACTTAACCCCAATTACAAAAAAAAAAAACTGAAAATAAGAGGGAGGATGAAGGGAGAGAGGGAGGGAACAGGGAGAAATGAAGAAGAGGATAGGGAAAAGGAGGAAGGAAGGAGAGAGGGGGGAAAAGGGAAGAAGGAAGAAGGGAAAGATGGGGGGGAAAGGAAAGGAGGGAGGACACTGAAACAATTCTGATCAAGAAAGTCAATAAAAAATTACAGTGAGTCATTTTTCCAGCCCAGGGCAGCTTAGGAAGACAGACAGAGGGATGTACAGACAATGAGGAAGAAGTCTTAGAAGATTTTGTATGGCATTGCACCCAGGGACTGAGAGATGATTGAGACTGGGCATGGGGCAGGAAGCATTATAACAGAAAGAGATCCCAGGGGATTCTCTGAACAAGCATTGGGTGCAGGAATGGATGCCATCTGGCAGCTCTGTCACTCACTACCCAGTTCTATGTCACAGATCCAGGGCAGAGAGGAGCAGTCACAAGCTTTGATTCTAGTGGTGTATTGAGCAAGGAATAAGCTCAAAAAGTAAATGATAGTTGTTTGGCTCTGATCCAGGAGCAGAGCTCAGCATCTGAGACCAAAAGGGAGACATCAATTCAATTATTATGAACCTACAGAGCATCCCAGTGGGCTAATAGTGGCTGAGTCCAGCAGTTGTCTACTGAAACTCCCAACTAGACCCAAACCTGGGTCAGGAACTTGTAGACCAGAAAGGCAGTGAACAGACCTACTCCTGGATCACAGCACTTTGGGAACACTGAAAACTTGTAAGACCCTAGCTGAAGCTGTGAAATCATTTAAGGGGAAAGGAAGGGAAGGGAATAAGAATTACGTAATGCCTACTATATTCCAGGCACTGTGCTAAGCCCTTTCTACAAATAACTCAATTGATTCTCACACCAACCCTACAAGATAGGCACTATTATTATCCCCACTTTAAAAATGAGGAAACTGAAAAGTTCTTGATCAGCCAAATAGAAAAGAAATTATAAAAGACAAAATAATTCCCTGCTAAGATTGTCTTTTACCTCTTCTGTATATATCTCATATGTACCTATTCCTTTACATGTCTCTCCCATTTGTAAGCTCCTTCAAGGCAAGGACTGCTCTTGCCTTTCTTTGTATACCCAACACATAGTTCAGAGTCTGGCATGTAGTAAGTGTTTAATAAATGTTTGATGATTGATTTATATATGTTTTTATCATATAAAAACATTTAAAATAAAATTTTCACAAATTAAACATTGTTGCCAGAAGAAAAAATATTGGATGTGGGAAATCATGGTATTATATTATATTTGATTAAAAAAAATCTAACACACTTTTTTGTACTGTAAATAACTGGAAACAAAGTAGACACTTATTAATTGGGGAAATAGCTAAACAAATTGTGGTATGTGAATGTAATAGAATATTACTATGGCATAAGAAATAGTGAATATGATAAATATCAAGAAGCATGGGAAGATTTATATGAACTGACACAAAGTGCAACAACCAGGGAAACAATAGATACAATGACTACAACAGTATAAATGGAAATCAAAATTGAATAGTGAAAATTTTGAATGACTAAGCTAGGCCACAAAGAAGAGAGATAAGAATCTACCTCCCTTCTTCCTTTGCAGAAGTTGGAAGAATGTAAATATAGAACCTAGCATAGAACATTCAACTTGGCTGATACGGTGCTCAGTTTTACTGAACTATTTTTGTATCTCGCTTTTCCATTCCTTGTGTCAAGGGGTGTGTGCCTAGGAAAAAAGTGATATATTGGGAAATGGAAGCAAAGTGAAAATAAGCTATCAACAAACTAAGTCTGACATCTATAATCTACAGGGAGTTTATACAAATCTTTAAGATTAAGAACCATCCTTCAATATATAAGTGGGCATAAATAAGCAATTTTCAAAAGAAGAAACATAATCAACCATCTGGGAAATTATTCAAAATTATTAATATGCATGGAAATGCAAATTAAAACAACTCTGAGTTGTCACTTTATACTTGGCAAATTGGTAAAGATGCTGAGATGAAAATTTTCAGTATTGGTGAAGTTGTAGGGGTAAAAGGAATGCTAATTCACTATTGATAGAACCATGAACTGTTCCCACTCTTATGGAAACCAATATAGAATTATAAAATAAAGATAACAAAATTATTCCTACTGTGTGACCCAATGATGTAACTACTAGGTGTGTACCTCAAGGAAGCTATGAACAGGAAGAAAAGACCCACCAATACAAACAATATTTAGAGTAGCACTATATGTAGTAGCAAAGGTTGGAAACAGACTATGCCTAGGATAAGGAAATAAGTGAATAGGAATGTGGAATGAGAAGGTAGTGGTATGTTATTTCCCCACAAGAATGAAAAGTAAGAAGGATCCAAGGATGTATGAGAAGATATGTATGAAGTGATTCAAAGGGAAGAAAGCAGAACCAGAAGAACGATATACACATTGACTGCAACTATTAAAGAGGACATTTTTACAATGTAATGGTTAAATGTGATCGATAACTTGGTACTGTCTTGTTAAAGTGTGCGCAGCCTTCTTTCAGCACATGGGGCTGAAATATAGGGCTACTTGTGTGAAGTGATAAAGGACCATAAGATCACGAATCAAGAGCTGGAAGGGGCCTCCAAGGTTAAGTTCACTCCCTCCCCCCTCCATTGAGTTCATCCCTAGTTTTGAAAAAACTGCCTTCTGTGTTACATTGCTTACATTTTCAGGAGTGTATTTTGTGTGTCAAAACAAAAATTTTCCATAAAAAGAAAAGTCCCACTTTGTACCTATAATGACATCTGGCCAAAGAAGGAGAGGGCTATGGGGTCTTATGACCTTATAAGAGCCATGTACAGTAAAACAAAGTGTATTAGGGTCTAGCCCTAGCCCCTGCTCTGCCTCTCCCCCACTCACTATGGGACATTGGTCAAATCATTTCTCTGGGAATGAGTTTCCTCTTCAATAAATGAGTTGGACTAAATCACAGAATTGGTGTCTCAGATCCCTAAGAAGGGCTTTCAGAGCTCATCTAGTCCAACCTTCTAGTGAACAGAAATCCCCTCTGTACAGCCCTGACAAGCGAATGCCAGAATAGGCCTGAGATGACCTCTAAGTATCTCTGGTGTCTCATTTGGTCAAGGGAGTTGAACTAACCACTGGGCTTCTTTTCAGTCCCTAGATGAGGCCCTGAAGTACTGCAACTATGTCTTCACCATCGTCTTCGTCTTTGAGGCTATGTTGAAACTGGTGGCCTTTGGGTTCCGTCGATTCTTCAAGGACAGGTGTGTGGTGAAGGGGAAGAGGGTGGGGATGAAGGGAGCCCAGACTGAAGAAGAAAGAGAGAGGACAATTGCCCAAAGTGGGGATTGGATAGGGAAGAAAGGAGACAAGGTTAAATACAAACTTTTTCATAACTGCAATTCTGGGAAAATGAACTCTGGAATAGAGTCATTACTCTGCCTTCTCTAAACAGAGCCCATGTAGGGAATTGGGTAATTAATGGATCACTAAGTCTTTCTGGTCCCCTCAGCATCTAGAGCCTCCCCCTCTAAGGTTACTAGCCCATTACCCTATGTGTACCTTATATCTA
The DNA here is from genome assembly GCF_003287225.1 of Phascolarctos cinereus. NCBI lineage: Eukaryota > Metazoa > Chordata > Mammalia > Diprotodontia > Phascolarctidae > Phascolarctos > Phascolarctos cinereus. Next base: position 130,419,540 of record NW_027555847.1, on the reverse strand, counting down.
CTTATTCATTTACAAGTTGTCTCTCCCTGTTAGAACATAAGTTCTGAGAATCATAGATTTGGGGTTGGAAGGAATCTTAGAGATAAAGTCCAACCTCCTCATTTTATAGACAAGGAAACTGAGGCTTTAGAGTCCTTGTCCAATACAAGACTGTCTTATCCAAGGCCAAAAAGTGAGCAAGTATCTGAGACGGAATTCAAACTCAGGTCTTCCTGACTAAGTGCAATGCTCCATCCACTTCACCATGCTGCCCTTGAAGACAGAGATTATTTTTGCCTTTCTTCATATTCCAGGGCTTAGCACAGTGCCTCATGTACAGCAAATGCTTAAGAAATGCTTATTGTTTGATTGATTGATCAGTCCAGATGAACAATGGGGGAAACAGAGGAGAAACAGACCCAGGGCTTGGCTTCAGGGAACCACAGACTTCTGGTGAAAGACAGAGAAGGGTCGGGGCCACAACTGCTGAGAGTAAAGCCACAGACTAAGGGAAGACAAGGCTTATATCCAGAAAACCTCAGCTGAACAGGACAGGGTGGTCCACAGTCAGTAATTATAAGTGTTAGCAGGACATCTGAGGCTAGAGATATCACTGTGACCTCTGGTGGTCAGAGATAGCTTCCCAGAGGAGCTGGTCTCTACATGAAAGGTAGGACTTTGATAGGGTAAAAGAAGAATGGAAGGCATTCCAAGTGGAGTAACAGCTGAAGGAAGGCTCAGAAGTGGAAATGAGACTGGGTCAGTACCTGTTTGTATGGGGGGCTGGGCAGAGGAAGGAGACAAGGATAGGGGTGGAGAAAAGGAGAGGAGGTGGTAGAATAATGAAAAGGCCAGTTTAAAGTATAAAAGGGGAGGGGTATGGACTTTATTCTATAGGCAGTGGGTCCTTGGGCAGGAAATGATGAGATAAAAATTATGAGAGCCAGTGACTTCACTGTATTTGATTGTCCTGGTAGGCGAGAATTCTATGCTGTGATATAGTGGAAAGAACCCTGGCCTGAGAGTCTAGAAACCAGATTTGTAATCCATCTCTACCCCAAATCCCTGAATGACCTTGGGAAAGTCATTTTTCTTCCCTGGGTCTCAGTTTCCACCTCTAGAAGACTAAGGTCTTTTTAGCTCTAAAAGTTTCAGCTTCTCTCCACACGCTACCAAAAGGGTTTGGGGGATATGAGATGAAGTCAGGAAGTTGCCAACACCATGGTTAAGGGTGCCTAGAACCTAATTTCCTTTGGGAAAAGGAAAGAGATAAATTGGGAGAAGAAGGGAGGGTTAGGGGCCTCAATGAACTCCAGCTACTCCTTCTCTCAGGTGGAATCAGTTAGACTTGGCCATAGTGCTTCTCTCCATCATGGGCATCACCCTGGAGGAAATCGAGATGAATGCAGCCTTGCCCATTAACCCCACCATCATCCGAATCATGCGCGTGCTCCGCATTGCTCGAGGTAGGCTATGCCCGGGGCCCAGAATGTTGTCTGCCACAAGGCAGCCCACTATAACTGAGCTGGCATCTACTGGGAGGTGGGAGAGGGGGTGGAGTCGGGGAAAGGTGCCGTGCCAAGGTTGGTGGAGGAGAGAGAAGAGTTGTCTTAACAAGCCCATTCTAGGTTAGCAAAGGCAGACTGTTCAGGAGATTCCTTAGACAGGTGCCTGTGAGACCTAAATTCTTGAACTGAATTAATACTTTGCTTACTCACTCACTGTGTGACCTTGGGTCCCTTCCCCTCTCAGGGTCCCGGTTTCCGCTATTTGATTGGAGAGTATTGTACTGTTAGGATCAAATGAGAGAATAGTTGGATTCATTCATTCATTCAACACTTATAAAGCACCTGTTTGTTAGACCTTGGGGAAGATGCAAGGTGTAGATAACACACAGCCCCGGAGGGTACAGATGTGAAGGACTGTGACAATTATTATCGTAGAATCATCGAACATCATTTTTTCCCATTTTATAAATGAGGAAACTGAGACTAAAAAAATGACATACTCAAGGTCACAAACCAAATCAGTATTAGAGCTGAGATTAAAACCCAGGACTCTGGACTCCTAGGACGAGGCTCTTTTCTTTAGGCCCCAGTTGTCTTGTTTCTTTCTCCCACTGCCAACAACTCCATCAATTATGTAGGCAGGTTTAATCATCCCCATGATGCCGATGGAGAAACTGAGGCCTAAAGAGCTTAAGAAATCCGCACAGTGAATTAGCAACAGAACCAGGACTAAAACCCAGGGCTCCTGACAGAACTCAACGTTCTTCCCAGCCCACCATCCTGCCTCCCCTCTTTAGCCTCCCCTTCTTTCAGACCCTGACCTGGCCCAGATTTCCCCAGGGATGACTAACTTCCTACTCTGTAAATCTATGCTCTACTTCTGCTTTACCTCCTAGTACTGAAGCTACTGAAAATGGCCACTGGGATGCGGGCCCTTCTGGACACCGTGGTTCAGGCATTGCCCCAGGTAGGTCCTAGGACTCTGTCCCTATGCCCTTGTCAACTCTATTCCCCGAGGCCAGGGACCTGGCTATAACCTGGGGCTGTGGGAAAAGTTGTGAAGGGGTGATGGGTTGGAGAGATAAGAAGGTCAAGGACAGCTGCCTCGTGGTCTCCTGTCTCTGACAGAGGTAGAGATGTTGGCCTCCACAGACCATGGTCCTAAGGGAGCCAACCTACACTGAACATCCCAGATTTGGGTTAGAGTCACAGAAGAAATGCCATAACACTGGAATGGGTGACTGAGGGAGACCTCTAGAGCTAGAGGAGGGTCCCATCTGTTGAAGATAGATAGATTTTCTCAAGTCTCTTTCCAGTCTTCAGGATCTAGGATATGCTCCTCTGACCCCAGATGCCATTCAGAAGCTCCAGTCTCCCTGTTCCCTGGCAACTTTTCCTGAGCCACATACTAAGATCATCCATTTGTCATTCAACAAGAATTACTAGTGCTGGTTTTGCTGTGTGAAAGATAGACTGGAATTCTCAGGAACTAAGCTAAAAACTCAGAACTTAAAGTTGGAAGGGCCTTCTTACCTGGGGTCCACTATAACCAAGGGGTCTGTGGATGGATTTTAGGGATTCTGTGAACTTAGGTAGGAAAAAATTACATCTTTATTTTCATTCATTTCTAACTGAAGTTTAGCATTTCCTTCAATTATTTTTAATTATGCTAATGAGTCTGTAGGCTCCACCAGACTTCAAAGAGTTCTGTGACGCAAAAAGTTAAGAAGCTCTTATCTAGACCAACCTCGTCATTTTACAGATGAAGAAACAAAGGCTCAATAATGTTAAGGGACTTGACCATGTGACATAATTAGCAAAGAACTAAGATTTGAATTCAAGTCTTTTAACTCTTTCTGCCTCCCTGGGAAGAGTTGACATGGTCACTGCCTTAGATTGAGGAGCTCACGATTTGGGGTCACTCAGGAAATCACATTCTGATTTCAGAAGCGAGATTTGCATAGAACAATTAACAGTGCCCTAAGACTTCAGGCTAAGAGCTAAGAAATGTGCAGTAGAGACAGTAAGATCTGTAGTACAGAGGAATTAAGGGAGGTCAATAAAGGATTAATGGAGGGGCATCCCAGCACCACTTAATGGTTATTTGGGGCTATAAATCTGGGGCTATATATAAAAATATATCTTTATTTATTTATTTATTAAAGGGGCCTATTCATTGAATGGGTGTTACCTCACTCAAAGTGAGAACCTGAAAAGATCTCAGCTTAAAAGGGCCAAAATCTCCCACTGCATCCTGGGCCATCTGTAGTCATCCTGATCTGTATCTGAGCACTGAACCCAGATGGTTCCCAAGGAGAAAGTGAGGCTGGTGACTTTGCATAGCCCTCCCTCACTCAAATCCACTTCAAAGGCAAGTCATGTCATCTTCCTGATGTCATGGTCCTCTTCAAGAATGAAGGGCAAACCACAATTGGAGGGGTTAGAATCTAGGGTTTCTTGACTTTTTGTGTTCCTTTACCAATAGACCTCTTCTCATAATTTTTTTAATTCATAATTTAAGGAAATGCTAAATTTCAATTAAAGGTTAGTGAAAATAAAGATGCAATTTTTCCCATTCAAATTCATGGATCTCCTAAAAATCCCTTCACAGAGCCCAGGTTGATAATTCCTGATCTATAAGGTCCCTTTCAATTCTCAGTCTATGGCCTTATGATTGTGCAGTAGAATATTCTTGTTTGGGTAGGGGTTGGATAAGATGCCTCCAAAGTCTTTTCTGACTCTTAAGCCATGGGATTCTATGGCATTCTCTATCAGAATTTTACTATCAAATGCCCATACTTGTCTATGCATGGGCTTTAGACACAATCATGAAGGTACTGGCCCATGGTCCCACATTCATGTGGTCTCCCTGCCCATCTGTGGGCACTAGGCAGTGATGGGAGTGGAAAGCAAAAGGAGATAGCTCTACCAGCTGGTGCTGAAAGTGCTCTTAAGCTGAGGCTTCTCCATGGACAGATATCAGGGGTTCATGAATGCAGTGAGAAAAAAATTACATCTTTGTGTTTAACAACTCTAGCATAAATTTAGCATTCCCTTCAACTAAGAATTTAAGTGGAAAAACAAAACAAAGAATTGTTCTGAGAAGGAGTTCATAAGTTTTCACCAGGCTGCCAAAGGGATCTAGGATGCAAAAAAGGTTAATGATCCCTGGGTTAAGCTTGTTTGGTTGGCAGTTTCTCAGCCAAACATCAGTGAAATAAAGCTATGGAAAGACATATGGCATAACTTCCCTGAGCTATACTCACTGCTCCCCACATTATCCACCCAGGGATGACCCCAGCCCAACAAATGGGCCATGGATGTTCCCAGAATATCCAATAATTTCTAACAATTCAGTCTAGCATACCACCACCACCCCTTCCCCATTAACCCCAGGACCCAGCAGCGGCCATTGGAGGCAAGCCTAGAGAGATCAGCTCTGGCCATTGGGGATATTAGGAAAATGAGGAACTGAGAAGTTGAAAAAAAAGAAACTCCAGCATGAAGAAATCAGAAGACACAAAGTAAGCCTAGAGGGTAGCCAGGAGTGGCTTCCTTCCCGCAGAACCCAGGTGAGTTAGTCCAGTTCTAGATTTCAAGTAACATAAATATAGCTCTGCACTCCTTAAATCCCACAACATAGAAACCGCTGATGGTGTGTACACATGGACAAAAAAAGCATACAAGGACTCTCATCAATTTCTCAGCTGCCCATTCTGGCCTCCAGGAAACTAAGCAACACGGGTGATAGTGTCTGGAAAAACCAGTCCTACCCAAAACTGCAGACTACCCCTGAGTGCCCACAGAAGCTAGAGGTAGCCCAGTGTTATATAGGGGAAAGCAAAGGAAGCCTTTTTCAAATGCATTGATGGAATGCAACTAGAACCTTTCTGAGCGGATCTGTCATGGATAAGCTAGTTAAGGATATACCCATGGATTCAATTCAATTTAACAAACATTACTCAGTGTGTATTCCATGCAAGTCACTATGCTAGGCCCAGAAGTAAAGACAAAAATAGTCTAGACCTCAAGGAACTCACAATTTACTGAGGGACTCAACATGGAACCATAAATAAAAACAGGCTAATTCATGGAGGGAGAATGTAGGAACGAAGGGGCTCTGTAGAGGCTTCCAAGAGGAGCTGAGCCTTGAAGGTTACCTTCGAGCTTGGTATGTGACGAGCCTGTGCATGGGTGACGGCCATGGGCGATGCCAGCACATCTGATGCTGCAGGTCCTGGCTCTGTGAAATATGCATGGCATATGGTATGTGGTGAAGCCTGTGGAGGGAGGAGGCCCAGGCATTACACAGGCTGCGTTGCCACTGTGGGCCTCTGGTCTGTGGTGCGTGCCTAAGGGTAGGAAGCAGATGGCATGTGGGATAAGGCCAGTCTGTGTGCGGACAACCCCCGTGGGTGATTTCTGCCTTTCTGAGCCTGCAGGTGGGCTGTGGTGCACATCGGAAGCGTGGTGTGGCGTGTGGCGAGGCTGAGCATGGGTGACACCCGGGCATGATGCCGGCCTGCCTGACCCCTGTTCTACTTTCTTCTCATGTAGGTAGGGAACCTTGGCCTGCTTTTCATGCTCCTGTTTTTTATCTATGCTGCCCTGGGAGTGGAGTTGTTTGGAAAGCTGGGTAAGTAGCAGCCAAGGGTCATTGTCTCCTAAAGCCAGCAATCTACCTCCTCTCTTTGTGATTAGATCCCACCCCCCCACCCCCAGGGCCCAGAGTTCCTCCCCCACACCTTTTATTTACTATGAGTAAAGGAGGACATTTGGGCTCAGAAGATGCAGGTTCCCCACTCCTGCGCTATGGCCTTGCTCCTTACTTCTAATCTTCTTCCCTTCTCATGCCCACTATCTCTGGCACCACATGTATGAACACATATGCACACATATACACATTAGACTAACTCACCTGGTTTGGGAACTTAATGATCATCAAAGATCCATAACCTTAAATTTGTGTGTCTGTGACACTATAATCTAATTTTTTTTTACTATAATCTAATTTAACCTCCTTTATTTTACTCATGGGGATACTGAGGCCCAGAAAGATGAAGGGACTTTCCCAGAATCACACAGGGAATGAGGAGAAGACTTGGGTTTCCCATCTGGCTCTTATAACTGTCATGGTTGTTCATCTTTCATCTTTGAAGAACATAGCAGAGGCCATCTAGTGATCCACCACTCTAATTTTACAGATGAGGAAACTGAGGCACAGCTAGTGTCTCTATAGTGTCTCATAGCTTGTAAAGAGCTTCACAGATGTTATCTCACTTGATCCTTACACTGTGAGGGAGAGGCTGTTATTGTCCCCATTTTGCAGATGACAAAACTGAGGCCACCCAAGGGCACACAGCAAGTAAGCATCTGAGGAAAGCTTGAGACTCAGGTCTTTCTGAGTCTTGAGTCCCAACAGTCTACCCACTGCATCACCAAGGTCATATGGGTTTTAAGTGGCACAGCTGGGATATGAATTCTGATTCTCTGATGCCAAACCCAGGGCTCTTTTCATCACCCTATCCTACCTCAGTGTCAATATACAAATAGGGTGCTTGGCTGCATACAGATGGATATGAGTGAATATGTGTTTACCTGCAGGTACATATGCACATGCACGCACATGTAGCTTCAATTGGCAGGAGTATACGTGGTGCAAGCACCCATATACATGAACACATGTGCTCACAGACATGTGTATACACAAGCACATGTATGTGCAGATGCTCCTGTACATATACTGCTGCATGCACATGCATCTGCATAGTCGTCCAGGGAATTCCACCATTAAGTTAATCCTTAAAATCTCCAGGCACGTCCCCAGTAGCATGGGCTTAGGCAGAAGCTGGCTTTCCTCCCTACATCCTCTGGCCCTATCCATCAGCAGCTGACTTCCTCCCTCCCTCTCTTGGTCTCGGGGAGTTTCCTGGCCACACATCATTATCTGGCTATCTACCAGATTAGGAAAGAGAAGCCCTGATCTTTCTGCCCCTCAGACAAGGTCCCTTCAGTTGGGCCACCAGGATGTGGCATCCAAAGTTCATTGCAAGGGTCATCATGCTTTTTCTTTATGCCTCTCAGAGCTCCTTCCCATCCAGCACCTTATCTGAGCAGCCCTGGACATGAGGGATAATCCTTATCATATAGATGGAGAAACTGAGGTTAGCAGAGAGTGATTTTCTCAAGGTCACACAGCCACATAGTGGCTAAGCCAGGCCTAGGACTCAGGACAGGGGCTCTTCTAATGAAAGCACACTTCTTGCTAGTAGGGGCTGGGGGAACCACCACCACCACCGCCCATACTATCAAAGGGAGAAGTCTCCAGCTTCTGGGAGGATTCTCTAGAATGACCAGAGCCCTCTGTCCCCATCTCCACCGGTATGGGACTAGTAAAGGCAAACACATCATTATAAAAGCCTGAGGCAAAAATAGCTGGGAAAGGAATCGTATCTTAACTTAAATAGATCATTGTTTTTGGCTTATCCAGGGTTTCGGATTATCTGTGTCAGTGCTCTGGATAATTGAGAACTGGCTAGATTGGTTCCATAATGCTGATCATGAACGCTCAAAGCATCCTCCTGTGAGGGCCCGTGATCGTCATACTTCTCTACAGCACTATATGGCTTACAAAGAATATGAGTATTAGTACCTTCATTTCCTAGACAGGGAAACTGTCTATATGCTCATGGAAATGTTGAATAAGGACGATGGCTAGCTGTTAAGCCCAAGTCTTCAAATGCCAAATCAAAAGTGCTTTCTTTTACATGATCCTCAACGTCCATCAGCATAATTTCAAACAGCCTTTGAAATGTCTTGTCTAAAAAGTGAGCAGACTTTGTGTCAACCAGGTGTCTTCATCTTATCCTGCCCAGATCCACATGCCCTGAAGAAGCACACCTGATATGCTTCCTCCCCAATTACATAAAGCAGAACCGACTCCATGACCAGAAAATGGATTCAAATCCAGCTGCCTGTTACAGGTGGCCCTCTATTCATAAGGTTTAATGGGAAAAGCACTGAATTTGGGATTAGAGGACCTTGGTTTGAACCCTGTAAGCTGCTCAGGAGCTATGTGACCTCGGCAAATCTCTTGCCTTCTCTGGACCCTACAGAATGAAGAGGCAGGTTGAATCCAATAAGCCACACTCTCTCTTCCAGCTCTAAATCCTATGATATATTTTTGGTGAACAGATCAATCCACCCAGTGTTAATTTACATTTTACATGCAGCAGTGAAGTGTATAAGAGAGAGCCCTGGACTGGGAACTCACTGCCAGACCTTAAAAGTCACATCACTTATCTTGGCCTCAGTGTTCTCATCTGCAAAATGGAGATATCAATCCTTGCCCTGCCCTGCTTCCCTCATGGGACTTTTGTGAGGATCTCATTAGATGATATGGTGGAAAGAGCCTTGAGGGGTGCCAAACTGGGTACAGACTGGGGCAGGAAGTAGGATAAACTGTGGGAACTCAAGAAAGAAGATTTGGACGACCCACAGCATGTCTGATTTTACAGGGAAGGGAGAAAACTTAGTGAACCAAGAGAGGCTGGAGACATGAAAAAGAACCACGATGGATGTAGGGAAATTTCTGGGAGTCAGGTCCCCAGTCTGTTATTAGGAAACTAGAAATGGTTAGAGCCTATCTTGGACCTGTGAGATTCATATGAGGGCACCCACTTCCCCTAAACTGATCCTCAGGCTACCAGAGTGGGAGGGGAGCTGTAAAGCCTGAGCCCGTTTTTGAGGCTCAGGTTTAGGTACCCAGGGGTCCCTGGAGAAGCAGCACTGGGCTATTGAGCTCTCCTTGGGTTTGGGGCTCCAAGGGTTGTCATTGGTCACAAAGCCCCCTACTCGCATCCCATCCCCCATACAAAGTTCAGGGGTGGTGTGTTGGGACAAGATTCATTGTATCAAGAGCTGCCAATAGCCAGATGCCCGGGCCAGGCATCCAAGGGCTCAGATTACCTTGTCAAGGTCTTTGGTCTCCCTTTCCTGTGCAAAGTCACCTGACAAATTCATTCATTCATTTATTAGACAAGTCTTGTGCGCTCAGCCACAGAGTGCATAAGGTTTAGGTGCTATGTCCTTGTCGTATGAGGCTGTCCTGCTAGGCAAATAGCAGATTTGGCTCTACAGAGCAATAACCCATTTCTCTAGCATTTTTTTGATTTACCAAGGTTTATGAAACGTTTTCCTCTCAAAAATTTTGTGAGATACACGGTGCAAATGAAAGAACACCTGGATTCAAATCCCACCTCAGAAACTTACAAGCTGTGCAAAGCTAGGCAAGTCTCTACACCTCAGTTTCCTCATCTGAAAAATGAAAGAGTTAAACTTGATGACCTCTGAGGCTCCTTCCACCTCTAGATCTATGGTCCTACATATGCTCCCTTCCTTGACATCCTAACTCTATGATACTGTGCTCCTAAATGTTATCATCCCATTTTATAGATAAGGAAACAGGCTAAAACCATTAAGTAACTTGTTCATAGTTACAGTAAGAGTCAAGATTTGAACCCAGTTGTCCAGACTTTAATTCCACCATACCATCACTTGTTTGTTCATTCAACACAATGGTGTATACTCATTGGTCAGGCAAGAAATTTCTTGGGAGGGTTCTTCCTTTCTCCCAGGAAAGAAAGGCCGGGCGTGATGTGGTCAGAATGGTCTTCCTAGAGGAGCCCTGGGCTGCCTGACCAGGCTGGTGGGTCTCTTCTTCCTTCCTAGATTGCAGTGAAGATAACCCATGTGAGGGCCTGAGCAGACACGCTACCTTCACCAACTTTGGCATGGCCTTCCTCACCCTCTTCAGGGTGTCCACGGGGGACAACTGGAATGGAATCATGAAGGTATCTCCCTGGTGACCTAAGTACCCACAACCAACACTCCAAAGCAATACTGACCAACTCCCAATGCTTCCCTCAACCCCTGCTCCCTCCCCATCCCCCCCCCCAGTCTTCCATGGGGAAGAAGGCAGGAGGCAGAGACTCGGGCCCTGCCCTACACTCAGAAAGCTCACAGTCTGGAGGGAGATGGACTCAGACCCAAGCCCTGCCTTCTGAGTGCTCACAGTAGAAAGCGAGTAAGGCAAGACAAGTTTTACATGAAAGTCTGTATTTGATTCAGATGTAGAGGACTTCAGAGAAGGGTCAAGTAGTCAGAGAAGGCTTCCTAAGGCAGTTAGGGGATGTAATGGATGAAACACTGGTTTTGGGGTCAGGAAGATCCAAGTTTGAATCCTGCCTCTGATAGGACTAGCTGTGTGATACTGGGTAAGTCACTCTCACCCTCAGTTTTCTTATCTGTAAAATGGGGATAATAATAACTTCTACTTCTTCAAGTCAGTATGACCATCAAATGAAATAGCATGTGTAAAGTACTTTGCAACCTTAAGGTGCTATAGAAATGTTCGCTTTTAATAAGTTTGGGTAGCCTTTGAAGAGACAGTAATGAGGATATTCCAGGAATGGGGAGTAGCATGAGTGAAGGAGAGGGGAATGAGCATGGGGACAGTGGGGAGGACAGGACAGTGGTTGGGTCTTAGGGAGGAGGGAATAGTATGTTTGGATAGCTGTTTGGAGAGCAGAGAATGAAGGGTTTCCAGGTGAGTCTGAGGCAAGATTTCTGGTTTACTCCTAATGCCCCAGCTCCCTAGAATCCTTGATTAACTGCTAAGATAAATGGGTATGTAGGGCCCATGGAAGCCGCGCTGTCCCTGCCTCTAATCAGCCCAGCCTGACCCGGCAGAGCAGGCCTGCAGGGCAGGGGAAGGGTAGCCTGGTACCAAGCCAGGCTTGTCTCTGTGGTCAGGACACGCTACGGGAGTGCGCCCGTGAGGACAAACACTGCCTGACTTACCTGCCTGTCATCTCACCCGTCTACTTCGTCACCTTTGTCCTGGTTGCCCAGTTCGTGCTGGTCAACGTGGTGGTGGCCGTGCTGATGAAGCACCTGGAGGAAAGCAACAAGGAGGCCCGAGAGGATGCAGAGATGGATGCTGAGATTGAGATGGAGATGGCCCAAAGTAGCACGGCTCCCGCCGTGGCCCGAGGCCTGGGGCCCCCACCTGGCCCGGACAGCCGGCCCCCCATGTGCAGCCACCAGGCTGGGAGCCCTGAGTCCACTCTGTCCACAAAGCAGCAAGCCCGGGTAAGCACACCTGGTCACCTCTGGGCCACCTCCCTGACTCCTCAGATCAGCAGAGCCAGACCGCAACCTCATATTGAACCCTGTAGACCACATGTTCTTAACCTGGGGTCTATACACTTGGATGAGGGAAAAAATTATTTCTTTATTTCAATATAATTGGTTTCCTTTGTAATCCTTACATGTTTTAGTTTATGCATTTAAAAACATTGTTCCGAAAATTTTAATTTTCAGAATTTTCAGAATTTTAATTAATCCATTGGCTTCCTGCCAGAGAGGTCTGGAACACACAAAAAAGTTAAGATCTCCTGCTATAGCCTCTGAGCTAGGTCTGATTCTGGTGAGGTCCAGTTCCATGTGACTCAGGACATTTGGAAGATGCCATGGGGCTTCATGGGACTCTACATGCCCAGATGCAGAGTTTAGATCTAGAGATGAGAAGCTCAGGACGTAGGCCTGAGATGATTCAGGGGCCCGCTATCTTGTGTCTCTACAGGAAGGGACTGGCTCTTCCAGGGAGTCCCGAAACCTCCTTGTGGTGCACAAGGTTGCTGTGTCCAGGATGCACTCCCTACCCAATGACAGCTACATGTTCCGGCCTGTGGTGCCAGCCACAGCCCCAAATACCCTACAGGAGGTGGAGATGGAGACATACCCAGCAAAAGCCCCAACAGGTATGGGGGAGGGAGCTGAGCCCAATGCCTCATCCATGTCTCTCACCCCACTAGCAGCAGTACCACCATCCCCCAGTAGATCAAGACGGGCCTGATCAGTTAGGCCAGTCATTGGCCTTATTGGGGCAGGAGTCCCTGAAGGGATAGACCCAAAGTCTGTCAAATCAGCAGAAAAAGGAAAAAGGGAGAGGAATGATGGCGAGAGAACTGCATTTGACATGAGAAGGTCTAATCCCTGCTCTGCTAACTGTGAGACAAGTCAAGTCGCATCCTTTCATTGGATTTTAGTTTCCCCTTTGTAAAAAATGAGGAAAGGGGATTAGATCATCTTTAAGGTTCCTCCTACTCTAAATTATAGGCACAAGTTTATTCTCCAGTCACAAGGCTTTCCAGTTTATAAAGCATCTTCATATCTTTTCTTAATAGTCTTGGAAAGGAGACAAACAAGGTAGGGGTTATTGTCCTCATTTTATAGGAGAAACTGAGGCCTATTGAAAGTTGCCTACCCAAGTCACACAAGGAATTGGTGGCAGAGCTGAATCCCAGCTCTCTTAACTCTCAGGGGCCCAGGGCCCTTTCTACCATGCCCGTAAAGGTTATCACATGGGGGAATGGCACGCCCCCAAGTGATGAGGAACATGGGACACCATTTCCCTGCTGTGCCAATGCTGAGACGGACCTGCTGTCACCAGGAGGATATAACACTCTGGAGGGCACATGTGAAGGGTCCCAAGCTCAGAATCCTATACCTTGGCATTGAAATATGGGTGTTTGCTGATTCCCAAAACATAATCCCACATTGTCCCCTGTCAAGAGTTGGGAGAAGGATGGGAATGAAGAGAAGGCGATGCTAAAGGGAAGGCCAATGTCCAGGCCAAGGTATTCAGGTGCTTTCTCCAACAGCTTCCTGCATCATACAGGGCCACTTCCAGACTCCAGCTAAACCTCAACTAGATACCCAGGCTATCTGTGCTTGGCATCCACAAGACCAGAAAGGCCAGGGCAGAGCAGGAGAGATCAGGGAGGCCAGGGTCCTGTGCTCTGGGGCTGAGCCCACTGTTCTATTGAAAAAGTTCTGCCATGCCCTCGGCCAATCAGGAATGGCCATGAGGCCAGGTGTTCTGCTCACACACTCCCCCAATGGCACAGTCATTCAGTTACAAAGTCAAACACACAAGCCCTAGCTTACATCCTCAGCCTAGCAGGCAGAGGACACAGGTACATACCCTTCAGAGATGCTTACCCCCGAACTCTCTCTCTCTCTCTCTGGTTCCAAAGCACCATGAGAATCTGGCTGTTCTCCTGGAAAAGCCTCCTGACAGCTGTATGTGAATAAGTTGTGCTCTGTCATTCGATAGCCCCCTAAATGAGAGGGGCAGTCGTGACTTCATCACTGAATGACTGTACAGTTGTGCGAGTGTGTGAGAACACCTGGACTCATGGCCATTCCTGATTGGCTGAGGGGTTGGCAGGGCTTTTGGCTGTATGTCTCACCAAGAGAGAGACACCGCTCAGTCCAGCCCATGCAGTTGCTGGCAGCGCTCTGTCTGACTGACTGCTGATGGAAGCTCTCCGTGAGGCTGTTTGAGGTACGGACCCTACAAAAAGGGGTGTTGAACTCCAGTAGAAACAGGGCCTCTCAAGGGGACATAAGGACCTGCTGCTGCACATCGACTTAGAAAACCACACAATAATATTATGTATGTTCTATTGTATTTTTTATTATTTTGTTATATATTTCCCAATTATATTTTAATCTGGCTCATGAGCTATGTGTTTGATACCTCTGGCTCACAAGGCACTCACCAGCCTTTCCTCCATTATGCCTTATGTTCTCTCTGGTGCAATTGTGCCTTCATCCTTATTGAAATACTGCTGTGCTCTGTCTCTCTCTGTCTCTCTCTCTTATTTTGTGTGTGTGTGTCTCTGTCTCTCTGTCTCTGTCCTTCTGTCTCTGTCTCTCATTTTGTGTGTGTGTCTCTCTCTTTCTTCTCTCCTTTCCTCCCTTCCCCTCCCTTACTCCCCTCTCTCTCCCTCTTCTCTCTTCTCTGTGTCTATCTTTCACCCTCCCTCCCTTCTTACTTTCCTAGCATTTCTTTTTAACCTCTTGTCTCAGAGTGCCCACCCATGCACAGCCTCTTGGAACAGGCCATTCAGTATACTTCCTCCAATAAGAAAATCTCCTTGCTTTCAAAGCATTTTGGGCACCTGGCAGTCCCACTGGGAAGAAGCCCCTTAACAAAGACAGTTAATTCCCTAGTCACCCAAAAGAGTCACATTCCTCCAGTGTTCCCTTTTGTTTCCTCCCAGTCATGCAGTTATGTTTTGTAGTGTCAAGAGACTGGTGAGTAGAAGGTGCTTTGAAGTAGGGAGGACAAAAGCACCTCTGAAGAGCTGGAGCAACGTAGCAGGTTTGAGGCTTTCCTCATTAAGTGGTTCTGGACCCTCCAAGGAGAAAGCTTCTTCTGAGGTCCCACAGAATTTTTAGGAGGTACCCCTAATACCAGGAACATGCAGGCCTGGCCCCAGGAAGCAGAGATGATTTGCTGCTGGGAGGGGAACCAAATGTTGACTTGCAAAAGACCAATGCAGAAGTTCAATGTCCTTCTCAAAGCATGATTCCAGGGCATGACTTACAACCCTAAAGGCCACTATCCAGTTAGGGTGCTTCATGTGGGAATGACAAATGCTTCCAGGTCGAGGCGTGAAAGCACCTCTGGGTTTATGGTGTCCTGGGCAGAAGCAAAAGTGGTATTTTCATCACTGCAGACAGCTGAAGAAAAGAACATGGGAACTGAGCTAGACCTTCAGCTAGAAAGGGGAGTTTACTTCTTTGGTTATAACGGGGAAAAGAGGGTCAAGAAATAGTAGTGCTGATCAGGATCGATGGTGTGGTGATAGACTCAAAAGATAGCAAATCTGGGGCAGCTAGGTGGTGCAGTGGATAGAGCACTGGCCCTGAAATCAGGAGGACCTGAGTTCAAATCTGACCTCAGACCAAACACTTGGCACTTACTAGCTGTGTGATCCTGGGCAAGTCACTTGACCCTAATTGCCAAAAAATTAAAAATTAAAAAAAAAAAGAAAGCAGAACTGCTTTATTGCTCCACTTCAATTTGCCAAGGAGAATTAACTGCTATGCAGCCATGCCTCCTCCTTCTTATACTTGGGAAACTGGGATTTTTTTTTAATTTCACATGCATGGCATTATATTTATTCCTATTAAATTTCATCTTTTTATTTAAAAAACAAAAGAACAGGAAGACATGGGTTCAAGTCCTGCCTCTCATAAATACAGGCTGTGTGATCCTGTGCAGATCACTTAACCTCTAAGTGCTCTAGGCAATTCTCTAAAACTATAAGTTGCAGGGATGGTGCTGACCTAACTTGACAGCTGTGAAGAGTGCCTCATCTTCATGAGTTCAAATCCAGCCTCAGTCACTTACCAGCTATGTGACCCCAAGCAATTCACTTAGCCCTGTTTGCATCAGTTTCCTCATTTATAAAATGAAATGGAGAAGGAAATGGCAATCACTCCAGTATCTTTGCCAAGAAAACCCCAAATGGGGTGACAGAGAGTTGGACACAACTTAAACACACACACACACACACACACTTACTTCACAGGCATACTATAAGGAAGATGCTCTGCAAATCTCAAACCTCATCACAAATTCAGCAATGGTAATTATTCTTTTTATTTTGGGTAGCTAGGTAATGCAGTGGATTGCATGATGACCCTGGAGTCAGGAAAACTCATCTTCCTGAGTTCAAATCTTGCTTCAGACACTTAAGTAACCGTGTGACCCTGTGCAAGTCACTTAACTCTGTTTGTCTCAGTTTCCTTATCTGTAAAATGAGCTGGAAAAGGAAATGGCAAACCATTCCAGTATCTTTGCCAGAAAAACCCAAATGGGGTGACAAAGAGTCAGACGTGACTGAAACAACCGAACAGCAACAATAAAAATAAAGGGTATGATACAAACTGCAGGAAACTGAACCCTCTGAGGAGGAAGCAGATGCTTTTCCTCCAAGGGATGACCATATGGCTCCCTGAGTGCTGATGATCAAGTAGGAAAACATCAGTGAAGGTCAGAAGAAGAAGAGAGAAGTGATGGATTGGTTGTAGACTTCCGGATGAGCAGCAGCAAGGCAGCTATTTGTCCACCTAACGGTAGCAACAGAGAAGTCTGCTGTCTCCTGGAGTAGATATTTAAGACACAACAGAGAAAGACACCCCCCTCACCTCTGACTTTTAGATCTAATGACTGCTACCCACTTCGGGTGATTGTTATCCACTTAGACATAGAGGCAATCAAAGAAGCATTGCTGCTGGTTATGAAGTCTTATGTAAGAAACTGAAGACCTTCGGGGCACAGGTGCTATGTTCATCACTGTTGCTAATTGAAAACAAGAGCTTCAAAAGAGAAGGTGAAGAATTGGTTAAGAAGATGATACCCGAGAATGGGATTTCATTCTCTGAACTGTGGATTAAAATACAGACATGAGAGGCTTTTGACCAAGAATGGAGTACACATAATAAGAGTTGGTTTAAAAGAAGTATTCACCCTAAGTTCTATAAATCTAATCAAAAGGGCTTTAAAATGAAAAGGAAAGATTAAAAGAGAAAATTCTCCTTCTCTCTCTCTCTCTATCTCATATACACACACACACACACACACACACACACACACACACATAAGAATGAGAATGTGTGTATGTGTATCCATATTTAAGCTGTCTACGCAAACATGTATATTTATATAGACATATTTAAGTTATCTATATATAAAGACACATAGACATATATGAAGATCTGTCAAGCTACATATCATAGAGTTTTGCTATAAGGAAAGGAAGTGAACAGTAAGAAAACCCCAGAAGTTCATAACCAACACACAATCCAAAAAAGAAACCAGTGCTAAAATCTATGGCCTTAGATGTCCATATCCAAATGCACAAAATATAAGTAACAGATTGGGTAAAGTAGAAATCCTAATGCAAGAAAGCAAATTTGAACTCATATAGTTATAAAAAAAAATCTGTCCCCCAAAGCCAAAAAGGTTGGGGAAAGATCAGTTTGTTTCTTTAGTTATCACACAGAAAAGAAGGTTAAAACAGAGACAATAGTGCTGATCGAGGTTGCTGGTATGATGAAAGACTTGAAAGAAAGCAGAACTGCTCTGTTGCTTCTCTTTAATTTGCCAAGGAAACTGGAAAGCACAGGTAATTAGAGAGATAGTAAGAGAGCTGAACTGCCATTGACCAAGTCACTGAGTCCAGTTGAACTCCATCCCAGGATATTAAAAGTACTGGTGGCTATGCTTTAACAAGCCCCTGTCTGATGTTTGAAAGATCACAAGAGTAGAAGAGATGCCACAAGACTGGAGAAGAACAAATGTCCTGATTTTCAAAGGAAGGACAATCAAGTCTACCATCTCTAGATCACTGAGTTTGACTTCAATTCCTGGCCAGATTCCAGAACACATTAATAAAGTGATGGCTTCTAACTACCTTAAAAGAAAAAAAAAAGGAAGGATGATCACAAAAGCTATCACGGCAAGACTAGGTCACAATAGAATCACATGATTTCTGGAGGTTTGGTTTGGTTTGTTTTGTTTTGTAGGGAGGGATGTATTGGGAGTCAGGGTTACTTGATTGGCAGATCAGGGTAGGGCCATAAACAGAGTTTAGCTCGCTTTCCATAAAGCATTTGGCAGAACCTCTCATGCTGCTCTCACGCTGATTTAGCAGCGATGGATCCGACGAGACCTTTGAGGATGGGGAAGATATGGGCATGTTTGTAAGCAGTAGGGAAGAAGCCAATAGACAGGGAGAATTGAAGATAAGTGGGGGGGGGAATAATCAAAGGAGCAGTCTGCTGGGAAATACAAGATAGAACTAAATCTCTTGTTCATGTAGTGGAGTTTGCCATGACAAGAAGGGCCGCTCTTCATGTGAGACAGGGTGAAGAAGGAGATAGTAGCAGATGGTAGTGGCATCTGAATGAGGTGAAGTGAGGATGAAAGGAGAAGCAGAAGCTATCCACAAATGGTCACAATTTTTCCAGTGAAATATGAGGCAAGGTTCTGAGCTGAGAATGTGATGTGAGGGGGGGACCATAGGAGATTGAGGAAGGAAGATTGGGTTTGGAAAAAACCGTCTGTGGTGAAGTGGGCTAGTGAGTCAGGGAGGTGTTAAAGGCTTGCATTAAAGGCTTGCATTGCTGCAGCAAGGGTCCACGTGAGATTACATAACATCCATTTGTAGTGGACCCAATCAGCATGGTTTTGTGGTGTTTCCCAGCCTCAGTCAGTACCACATGAACAGGAGAGAAAGCAGCCAGTAGTGGGAGTAGTCAAAGACTGGGGTCTGGTAGGACAAGGCTGTGAGGTAATGAGATTCCTACTCTACTGGGAGACTTCCTAGCAAAAACAAGCTGAACAGTTGTTGAGGACGTTGGGGGAGAATTTCTGGTTCATTTCAGGGTTAGATAAGATGGCCTTTGAAGTCCTACTATTTGATGTTTAAATCTGATGTTAAAAAAAGGTTTACAAAGTGTTTTACCCATATCATCTCTTTAGAGCAGCCCTCTGAAGCCGATTTTAATTCTAACTCAAATGGTCAACTTCAAAGGACGTGTAGGTTTGCAGAGCATTTTGTAAGCTCACAGCATTGTGAGGTAGATAGTAAGTCCAACTCACATTTCTATAACCTTGTAAAGGCTGCAAAATACTTACTTGTAGTAGATCATATGTTAGGGTTATGAGGTCCATCCTCCAGGTGAGGAAACCAAAGCTCAGAGAAGATAGTCCACTCATGATTACACAGTTAGTAAATGTTAGAGCAGGAACTTGAACCAAGGTCTCCTGCTCTAGGTCCAGTGCTTGCAGCAACTAGGTAGCATAATGATTAGGGCTCTGGACCTATAGTCAGGAATAACTGAGTTGAAATCCAGCTTCAGGTACTTACTAGCTGTGACCCTGGGCAAGTCACTCAACTGCTGCCTGCCTCAGTTTCCTTATCTGTATACTAATAATATAATTATACAGATAATATATAGCACCTACCTCTCAGGGTTGTTGTGAGGATAAAATGAGATAATATTTGTAAAGCACTATATAAATGCTAGCTATTATTATTATTATTCCACCTTACCACACTTGTTCTCATAAGAAGGAAAATAGCAATGTAGCTGCCCAGGAATGAGGGCAGGTAGGTGGCACAGTGGATAGAGTGCCAGGGCTAGAGTTAGGAGGACCTGAGTTCAAATTCAGCCTCAGATACATACCAGCTGTATTACTATAGGCAAGTCACCTAACCCTGTTTGCCTCAGTTTCTCATCTATAAAATGAGCTGGAGAAGGAGATGGCAAACCACTCTACTGTCTTAACCAAGAAAACCCCAAATGGGGTCACAGAGTCAGACATGACCGAAACAACTCAACAACCACAGCTGCATAGGAAACAGTATTAAGGAACAAAGACAGAAACGATTCCCAGAGGTTCAAATGCTTATACAATACTATCCAATGTGAGTTAGGGAAAAAAAGTAAACTAAAGATCTGAAATAAAAATTAACTCATAGGTATCACAGACATTTGATATGGGACTTGTGAAATAATAGGGTAATATACTGGTATGCCTTGTGCAAAAGAAGCGGATTAGGCAATAAGGGCAGCAGACTAGTATTCTGTACCTTGGGCAAGTCACTATATTTCTGGGCCTCAGTTTCCTCATCTGTAAAAATTAAGGGGTTGTACTTGATTTCTAAGGTCCCTTCCAGTTTTGGTCCTTTAAGCAAGGATCTGGGATTCATCCACGTATCTACCCCTTTGCCTTTCATGCGTTGCTGTGGCCAGAAAACTCCATCACCTGGAAGTCATCCATCTGGTGATGAACCTCTCTGAATTTAGCTAGGCTGCTCCTCAGGAAACAGGCATACTCTCCATATCTGGGCCCATATTTTCAGCTTGACATAAGACTTGCCAGATTTTTTTATTCCACTGACAAACACTTCAAGAATCCAAGGCCATTTCCATAACATGGAAAGGCATCTGAATACACAGTAAGGCATATACACAGTAAAGCAGTGAGACAACAGTCATTTATTAAGCACTTACTATGTGCCAGGCATTGTGGCAAACACTGATGGTACAAATGCAAGCAAAAAGAAAGACAGTTCCTGCCCTCGAGGAGCTTACAGTCTAGTGGGGGGAAACAAGGCAGGGGACAGGATAGAGGGGGAATGTACCGTTGTGGGAGCATGGTGGGAAAGTCCAGAAGAGTCAGAAGTATATCCAAGAAGGGAATGAAGCATAGCTGGCCTGGAGTGGTCCCCAAAATGAAAGCCTCTAGATTGATTCATCAATGGGAGAAAGGGTCTGGCATGGCAAAGTGATGTTTCACAGGTATGAGCATATTCCAGGAGAGTCAGAAGCACAGTCTACAGAGGAATGGGTTGGATATTAGTGGAGAAAAACAATATAACAATATGGTAATCCATGAATCTGAAGTTTCATGGGGTGCATGCTGAAGAGCCTCTGGGGAAGAAAGATGAATTTGCCATGACAGTGGAAATGTACAGTCAGTCCAGATGGAGGAAATGGATAATGAGTTTTTGATGCAGATAACAAACTGGAACAGAGGCAAGATAGAGTTTTTGATAAAGAATTTTAACAGTCTGAGAAATCTGTTTTAGATCCCTTTTTGCCACTATCAGAACAGCTGAGACATCTTTGACTTTACTTGCTGATACCTTTATCTTCCAGAAGATGGAGGATATGATGAGGGGAACTGCTATTCTGGACCTGATTCTGACCAATAAGGAAGGACTTAAGTGGGGAAGTAAAAATAACAAAACCCTTGGGACACAGTGACCATGACATCTTGTCATTCCTGATAGTAAGAACACTAGGCATAGTTGAACATGAACGTTAGTCTTTAGGAGAACAGAATTCAAAAACTTCATAGAAGGGATTGATAGGATCCTATCCTAAAATTATGAAGAGGAAAGCTGACTCAAGAGAGATGAGATGCTCAAAAAGAGACATTCTGATCAGGTAATTGCAAATGAACCCAAAGAGTAAGAAAAGAGGTATCTTCAAAGAAATCAATGTGACCCAACAGGGAGCTTATCAGTCACCTCAACATCTTTCATGTAATCCCTCCTTTCCACTTCTATTGCAGCCTCAACATTTCTCATCAAAACTGCTTTTTCCTGCTTCCGTTGTCTAATCTACCTTCCATAACTCTATATGAGTAATCTTTCTATTGCAACCTTCTGGTTTCTCTGAAATCTTCATTGCCTACCAAATAAAGTATAAACTCTTGATCCTGGCATTGAAGGCCTTCTGTAACCTGTCTATAACCCACTTTTCCAACCTTAGCTCATGCTTCTACCCATCCCATCCTTTACGTTCTAGCCAAACTGGAAGACCACAGGCCCCGTTCTCCTCCTTGTTTTCCCATCTCTGAATCTTCTCATCTCTCATCTGTCTTCAGTGCCTGGGACTGGCCTCACCATTCCCCACCACCCCCCGTCTCCTTCCATTAAAGTCACTGTCTTTCTTCAAGGCCCAACTCATGGGCTATCTCCTCCATGAAGTTTTCATTGAATACCCTTTCTCTTCAACGTGAAAGTGATTTCTTTTTCCTCAGATTTTTCATTAACATTTTCCTGAAACTGTCCTCAGAGAACCCTGTTCTTTGATCTTTAAATTCCTCTGTAGTCTAATTTTTAAATCTAGAGGGCTAGCCTTGGAGTCAGGAGCACCAGCGTTCAAATCCTGCCCCTAACGCATACTAGTCAAATTACTTACAAAAAGTCACTTAACTCATCAGTGCCCTCAGGCAACTCTCTAAAGCTATTCCTGCTGATGATTGCTGATCTTTATGGGTAAAGGGAGTTTCTAGGACAAAAATAAAAATCTCTAAAAAAATCTTGACTCAAGGTCAACTGAGCCTTCTGGTCATCTATTCACCAAGCTAGCCAGGGTCAATGGGTTCAAAGATCTATCATACCCTGATTCCTCATTCCCTGCCACCATTTTACCTTCATATTGCCACCATGTCCAATTGCAATTAATCTAGTAACTCAGGTAATCTTTAATCCAGTACCTGTTCCTTATCTCTATCTCTCTGTCTCTCTTTCCTCCGGGTTTGTGTGAGTCTCTCTGTCTCTGTATCTCTGTCTCTTTCTGTCTCTCTGTCTCTCTCTTTCTGTCTATCCCTCTCTCTCTCTCTCTCTCTCTCTCTCTCTCTCTCTCACACACACACACACACACACACACACACAAATCGGTGTGCTAATTCTAGCTTTATTCACAAAGAAAAAATATTAATTGAGACATAAAAAGATACAAGTAACTGAAAGTGCATAGAAAGAAATTTCTGTGTCATAAACTGGGTGGCTACCCAGTTTATTAATCTCTCACAAAGTGTTTTCTTAACCCCTATCCCCATGTGCCCATCTTTGTGTTCAGCTATGCAATGGAAAAGACAGAGAAGATGTAGACCCAAATCCTAGCTATGGAAAGCTTACTGTCTTTGGGAGGCAAAGAGAGAGGAAATCTAGATCCTACCTTCAGGCAGCTCATATTGGAGAGAAACAGAAAAAGGAGAAACAGACGCAATGCTCAGACTTGAGAAGTTCATGGTCAGGGAGAGACAGAAGGAACAAATCTGGGCCCTAAATTTGAAGAGTTCCCCATTGAGGAAAGAGGAAAAGAGCAGCTCTGGACCCTGCACCTGGATAGCTCACAAGCCAGGAAGTGACAAATAAGGAGATCTGGGCCCCCAGAGGGGCTCACAGTAGTCTAGGAAAGAAGATACACATGTGAGATTTTAAAATATGATTTAGAGGTCACAAAGAGTGGTTCTGATTGTAAGCAAAATCTGATGAGTGCAATAGAGAAAGAAATCTGTCCAGGCTGGCAGAGATGGTAGGTACATTTTCTTAGTTTCAGCTGACTGAATTACATTCTGGGAAAGGGTAATGGCAAGTCCCTTAATGCCAGGGCACTGAGCACGTGTTCAGAGGCTCAGACTGCTATCGCCCTCTGGCTCTGATTAATTGATCCCCCTCAACCCTGGCTCAGACACCCAGCCACATCCTTATTCCCCACCTAACCTCAACCCCAGGCTGAACCCTAACTCCAAACCCTGATCCTATTTCCAAACTGAGCCCTAATCCAACCCCAGTCTAACTCACTAACCAGCTCCAGTTTCAGCCCTACCCCTGGATCCATACTAACTTCTATTTTTCATCTCCAAGACCCTTCCTTGCTGCTGTGTGTGTAAGGTGGCTTTTGGCATTGTTTTGGGGGTTTTTTTTCTCCTCCATTTCTAGGCTCAGTCACCTCTGTTCACTCCCAACCTGTGGAATCCTGTTCAGCCCTGCAAGTCCCGGTGGAAAATGCCTCACTCCCAGCCGCATCTGGGTCTTCCCTTTCTGCCCGTGCTGAGGTTCCAAGGTCCTCACAAAGCACTCCGAGGTCACCAAGCCTGAGTAGGCTGCTCTGTAGACAGGTAGGAAGCCAATAGCTATGATTCCCCATCTTCCAGCCACCTGACCTAAGGTTATTGAATTGTTGAGTTGTTTTGTTTTATTTTTGCCTTCTTCCTGCAGGAAAAAGATATATAATTATCCACATTCCTTCTATGGGTCCAATACTCTATAAAGTATCTCACCTGATCTCTACAATAGGTCTGGGAGGGAAGGAAGGAGGAAAGAGGTAGACAAAGAATTATCCCCATTTGACAGACGAGGAAACTTGGTCCCCTGGAGGTTTAATAGTTTAAGTCTCTTTTGTCTCCAAGGTCTTTTGATTTTATGATTTGCACACTTCTACAGTAGTGAATTAGGGGCAGAGATGGGGCTAGAACCCAGGTTTTCTGATACTCCCCTGCCTCACCCCTCAATCCAGAGTTATTTGCTTTTCTAGATTCTAAATCTCCCAGACCTTAAGGGAATCTGTCCCTAGACCATGTTGTTCATGATCTTCAGAGCATGCTACTCATTCCTGCATCTGCCCAGACCTTTAGCTTTCTCTTGGGGGCTCTGTGCACCTACAAGGTTGAATCCCACATTCTAAGTCAGAGGCTGAGGCAGGCAGCCTTTAGCCACAGAGCAGGATATGCCCAGCCTAGGGAGACCCCAGTGGTAGTTGACCCTGGAGATGGAGCAACTGCTCCCAGGACCAACTGAAGGGAGCAGCTTGGGTAAGTGTGGTTCCCCTTGATTCCTCCAAATACCTCCAGGAAGATGTCCCCTAACCTGCCCCATCGTCTTGTGTTTGACTTACAGGAAGCCTTGCGGACTGATTCTCTTGAAGGTCAAATTGCAGATTCTAGGGACAACCTTACAGGAGAGCCCAGTGAGAAAAGCCAGCCAAAGCGGGGCCCAGCGGGCAGCCTGGGTGCCTCCCTGATGTGCCTCAGCCCTCTCTCCCTGCCAGGCACACCACCTCGCTCTCCAGCCTCATCCCCACACTCCCGCCCTGCCAGCGTCCGCACCCGTAAGCACACCTTTGGCCAACGAAGTATTCCCAAGAGGCCCACTGGGCAGAGCGGAGACCCCACCACAGACCCTGAGACCTCAGACCCGGCTGACGAGGAGGTGAGTCACATCAACAGCTCAGCCCGGGCATGGAGGCCCCAGACGGAGGCTCGCAGCCACTCAGCTTCCACCTTCACTTCCCCAGCCCGAAAGCCCTCTGCTTCCCCTAGTGAGGGCCATGTGGGGAGCAGTGGGCAGGACAAAGACCTGAAGAAGTTCTACAGTGTTGATGCCCAGGGCTTCTTGGACAAACCCAACTGGGCCGATGACCAGCGGCGCCACTCGGTAGAGGTCTGCTCATCCATCAGTGACGGGGATAGCATCTATGAGGAGTCTGGGGAGAAAAAGGCCAGGCCATCTGGCCCAACTGAGGCTGAGCCTGCCCCAGGGATACGAAGAAAGAAGAAGATGAGTCCCCCTTGTATTTCCATCGATCCTCCCACAGAGGATGAAGGCACCGCAGCTCCTCGCCCCCCAGTGTCTGAGAGCAGTGCGACCACTCTGAGGAGGAGGACGCCATCTTGTGAGGCTACCCCAACCCCCATAGCCTCCCATAGGGACTCCCTGGAGCAGGGAGAGAGTGCAGCAAGTGGGGCTGATATGCCCCCCAAAGGGGAGTGGCGAGTCCCGGGCCAGTGCCGGGCAGAGCTCCTAATGGTTCCCAACTTCTCCTTTGAGCCACCAGATACGGGCTCTCCAAGTAGTAGTCACTTTTTGGACAGTGGCCAGGCCATGCCTGCCATCTCCCGGCCAGATGTGGGAGATTCCCCCATTGGGACAACAACTGCCATGGAACTCCAAAAAACAGAGCATTTCAAATCTTCTGGAGACCCCCCTGAGAAAGGCCAGGAACTCCTCCTCACTGTTCCCCAAAGCCCCCAGAAGAAGTCAGGACCAGCCCCCACAACACCCACTACAGATGATCGAATAGATGAGCCAGTATAGCTTTGGGGATGGGTGTCACTAAGGGCTTTGATGCTCAGATTTAGGTCCATGCCCAGCAGGGGAGGGGGACAGAAGGGGATGGCAAGAATGCAGCCCCACTCTGGCAGAGCTGGGCTGAGCTGGGATTGCCCAGGGCCCGGGCCCAGGTCGGGGCTGTGACCCCGTAGGTTTGCAGGAGGGCCAGGCAGTGGGGCCTACCATTGGAGCCGATCCCAGCCAGGGGGCAGGGAGGGCAATGCAAACATATTTTTCTTTTGGAAACAGTACAGGGAAGTCGCTTTTTTGCCCCCCATAAGCCTCAATCACATTGATTCAGGTTTGGGTTCTTTTTTTTTTTCCCCGCCTCTAAACGGCACCTTATTGTGTAGAAATGACACAGTACTTGAAAGTGCCCGGGCGACGTGAGCTGTACAGTGTCTGTATATCAGCAGTTCTATAAATAGAAATAATGTATTTGTGAGATAAAAAAAGAAAATGACAAAAAAAAATCTGTCTTCATAATGCACATATTTTTATAGAGAATAATCCAAAATGTTGGCCATTAACCTCCTTCCACAGCTAAGAGGTGTTTCCTTGTGTTTAATGTGGGAGTGAATTTCTTTTTCATTTTCTCTTCCTTCCTTTCCCCTTCTCATCTCCTTCTTGTCATCTTCTCAACATCACTTTGCAGGGGACATTTCTGGGTGTCTCCCTCTCTTCGTTTCAAGAAGCATCATGTTCTCCCTCTGGGGAGAGCCAAACCACTACTGACTAGGGCAATAATATAGCATCATCCTTTCCCTTCTTCATCCTTCACTCCTCTCGTCCCTTCCCCACTCCCAAGCAATCTTCCCATAGTATGTGTGACTTTTTGGTGTTTTATTTGACATTTTCTCTTCCTACCAATTCAGGTTAAATGTCGCAATAATCTGAAAAGATGTACTCAATGTTTAGCTTCTTGGGCCCAAAGGCCTTGGAGAAGGTGGAGGGAGAAAGGGAGGGTGTGGGTGTGGGGTGGGGGAGGCAGGGCAAGGAGGAATCCAAATGAATAAATGTTAAATTATTGAAGAAATATATTTTGTTTGCTGCAGTCATAGTAAGTGATTGGCACCAGATGGAAAGGTTGAACACATTTGTCCTTGGCCCCATTCTTGGTCAGCATTTAAGCTGATACTGTTCTCTTCAACCACCAGGGGAGGGTAAGGGTAATTCTATTGCTGATTCTCCTCTACTCTCGCCACCCCCATCCCCAACACAGTCTCTCCTCCCTACCTCATTTCCCCTCTTCAGTATTGGAGGGTGGGGAGGAGGGTGATACCCAAGAAAGACCACAGGTGTGTATGCATATGTGCATTGGTGAGTAGCATAGGGCCTCTATAAAGCTTCTAGTTGACATTAGCTCTTATGTGCCCTAGTCCTGCTGTGTCTCCACCACTTGGAGAAATTTCTTACTTCCCATTCTAGCCCTCTCCATATAATGGTTCCACCAATAGAAAGTTGTTGTTCTATGAAGAAGAAAAAAAAAAGAAAAAGAACCTAATCATAATGATGACAAACACAATGATAATACACCTGGCATTATGGTACTCTGCAATTAGCCATCAGCTGCCAATAATCCCCAGATGCCTCATATTCATGCATTCACCTTGTACCGTCTGTTATTGATGCGTTCATTATGCAAAACAAGAAAAATGTATCTTGTTTCACATGTATTAAACTATATAAACTGGAAGTGTGGACTGAATTTCTAAGTTGAGAGGGTGGGATGTCCTGTGTTCACCCCCAGACCTGGGAGCTCGGCTTAAAATGGTGATTCCATCCCTTTGCTTTGCCCCCAACCTAAATGTCGAATCTAAGAAAAGTAGAATTTTTCATTCATTCATTCATGGGTTCATTCAATCAGCAAACACGTATAGAGTCCCATAAGGAAAAATGGCAACATTGTAGAGTGGAAAGTTAGCCAACAGACATTTATTAAGCACCTACTATGTGCTCGGGATATCAAAGCAAAAGGCAGTCCATGAATTTAGAATCAGATGACCTAAGTTCAGATCCTAACTCTTCCACTCACTATCTGTATGACTTTGAATGTCACTTCTCTGGGCCTTGGTTTCCTCATTTGTAAAATAAAGTTGGATTAAATGACCTCTAAGGTTCCTTTGAGTTCTGAATCTATGATCCTGTGGTCCCTTCCACACTGTACCCCCCTATCCCCAAAGCATAAACCTTAGTCCAATTTTAGGAGGTAGAAAGGGATGACAGAAAGAGGAATAGCTTACTTGGTAAGGGAAAGACCCTCCTCAGACTTCTGAGCTTTACCTGGTGTGTCCTTGGAGTTCTCACTCTTGTCTCTGGCTTCTCCCATAAGATGTGGCTTTTGAAAGGCAGGCCAGACAAAGCGTCTGAGCAGTGATGAGACTTGGGCCTGACAGCAGCTAGCCATTTTCACAACCAAGACTCAAGTCCACTAAAAGGGATAAAATGTTCAGCCAGTTTGTAGTTCCTCAATAGCCTTTGCTAATTTTGGGGCTCAGATGGCAGAAGGGGAAGTGCCCATGATAGGAAACAGGAAAAATAAATATCCAGGGGCACCATGTATACTCGAAAGCATGAGTGAAGTAGAAAAAGAATTGGATGGGGTGTTGAAACTTGAATCTCCCAGAACTAGTATCCTGGCACTTCCAGCAGCTCACTCTCATACCACTTTGCCTGACATCTCCCTTGCATTTATCTTATTCTCTCTTAAATCTAGTTCTTTATGTAGATCATTAGATGATAGATTGATAGAGTATGTATGTATATACACATATGTACTTGTATATATTTTTTCCTTCCTCAGATTCCTCAGATTTTCCTTCTTTAGATTTCCTTCCTTAGTTTAGATTATAAGTTCCTTACACAAAAGATGTTATATCTACCTTTCTATCAATGCAGAGTACAGAACATTGCTCAAAGTAGGTGTGCAATAAATGTTTGTTGAATTTAATTGAATTCAGCCCCTTACATTGGTAAAGAATTTTGATATCCATTATCTCATAAATGTAAACTGCTACTTATTCAAGCACAGAATGGGAGAGATAGGACTAGATCACAATTCACACATGAAAAGCCTGGGATTTTTATTAGCCAAAAGTTAAATGTGATTCAACAGTGTGACATAATAGCTAAGAAAGCTCAACTGGTCTTGGACCACATCAAATAAGATCTAATGTTCCAAGGTGGGAAGGTGAGAGCTCCACTCTCTTTTGCCCTGGTAAAACTGTATCTGACATATTTATCGTGTTCAATTTGGGGCTTCTCATTTTAGGAGGGTCTTTGACAAGGTGGCATGTATCCAGAGGAGGGCAATGAGGATGGTAAGAGAACTCAAAACTGTCATAAAAGAATAATTTGAAGAAGCTGGGGATCTTTAGCCTGAAAAAGAATGCTTAGGAAGAATGTCATCAGATTGCAAATATTTAAAGGACTATGGAAGGGGAAGCAGACTTGTTTACTTGGCATTAAAGAGAAACCTAAGACTATGAGTGGAGGCTACAGGAATCATATTTAGATTTAACCTAATGAACACTTTCCTAACAATTAGAACTATCCAACAATGGAATGGATTATTTTAGAAGTAGGCAGTTCCCCATCCTTAGGAGTATTCAAGCAGAGACTTGACCATCTGCCTGTGGTATGTAGAGCAGATTCATCTCTCACGTAGAAGTTAGACAACACTTCTGAGGTCTTCTCTGAAATCTTCACAATACACATGTGAGGTCAGTGGGGCTAGTATTCTCTTGCTTTACGATGATAAAATTAAGATCTAGAATTAAATGATATGACTTGCAGAAGGTTATGTAGTTATAGACATTCTATTTTTTCCATGAACTAGATATTGACCATAACCACACATTAACTCCTTCTTCTCTGGAGGAAAAAAAATACAGATAAAGAAAAGAATGAGAAGTTCCCAGAACCCCAGCAAAATAGCAAGAGGTGAGACCAGAACAAGGACTGCCTGCACCCCAAGCAAGAAAAGCACCAGGCCAACCTGCCTCTGTCCATTCTCCTTCCTTGTACTTTCTTCCTACCAAGCTCTGGTTTCTAGCACATGCAACCAACTGGTCCTTTTCCCTTTTCCTTTGTGTCTATGTCTATGTCTCTTACTAAGAACTTGCCCAAATACCAATTTCCACATCTCTGATAGACCCTTAATAAGTGAGCAGCAGGTTTCTGCCTCTTCTATCTGCTCTTCAAGGTCAGACCTATTACTATCAAGTGGAATCACAGAAGGTTAGAGCTACAAAAAACTATCAGGGTTACATAGACCAACCTCTTGTTTTTACAAAGGAAATTGAGGTCCAGAGATTAACTCGAAAGTCACAGTTAGTAAGTGACAAACAAAATGGAGCCCACATCTTCTAATTCTTAAGTCTATGTTATAAGGCCTCTTTCCTCTTCTGCTCCTCTTAAGAAGCTTGGACACTAAAGTCTCAAAACCAATCACCTAACCTCTCTGGGGAAAGGAGTCACCCAGGGTCAGTCTCAGAGGAAACATTGAGCTATTACAAAGATGCCTTGTCTCTCAGACTGGCCCTAGATGGCTTCATTCACCAGTCATCAAATTTCAAAGATTCAGAAAGTGAGCATTTTCTTAGCAAGTGGGGAGGTAAGTAATGGCTTTACATGAGAAGTGTGGAGCTTAACAAGTATGTTTCTGGTATCATATATGGTAGCAGGCAATGTCCAAGGGATGCTTAGGATGGTTCCATCTAATGCAGGTAGTGCCCCATTAGGCCAACAAAGCCACTAAGCCATCATAAATACTCCAGAGTGGAAATTGATGCCAAAGAATAGGAAAGAATCTAGATTCTAGTAGAATCTCCAGAGGGATTGTCAATGACTTGGAGACAGAGATGGCATGCTTATCAAATGATAAGAAACTGGGAGGCAGAGCTAATCCTGGAGAAGCAGAAATATTGTATTGCATGACAGAATCAAGATTCAAATTTTAATTGGTTAGAATATAGGACCAAATCTAATAAGGTAAAATGTAATAGGGGTAAATGTTAAGGCCTATAGTTGGATTCAAAAAAATCAATTGTACTTTGTACAGATGGGAAAGATGTGAACTGACAAAAGTTCATGTGAAAAAGACCTAGGTACTTTAGCAGTTGATGGGCAAAATGTGAGTTAGCAGTGTGATGTGGCAGCCAAAAAAACCTAATGGAAACTTAGATGACACTCACTGGTATATAGCATGTAGAAAGAAAGAGGCCATAGTCCCATTGTGCTCTGCCCTGATGAGACCACATCTGCATCATTATGCCCAAAGGCCAGGAGAATGGTTAGAAATAACACACAAGTTGGAGTTTCTTTTGAAAAGTGATCTTTATTGACATATTTTTATATTGCCTAAATTTCTACATTTCCCCTGTATCCCTCCCTCTGCTCCTTCCCAGAGAATCATGCTTTATAATAATTTTTTTTCCCTAAGAGGAAGAGGAAAAAAATTCAATGAAATAAATCAATGCACCAAAAAAATTACCACACCATGGACCTCTACTCCTTTGTCTTCTTGTCTCTTTTGGGGAGCCAAGATTGGTCTTTATTATGTCAACATTCAGTTTTGGTTCCTTTGTGCTGGTTGTTCTTTCCATTTGTGTCTGGTGAGCAGATTTTTTCCTGGCTCTACTTACTTCACTTTGCATTAGTTTATATAGCTTTCCATTCAGGCACCAATTCTCCATTTTCATCACGCTTTACATTAATTTACTACACGGTCATTCTGTAATCTAAGGGAATTTGTTGTTGTTCGGTCGTTCCAGTCATGAGACTAACCTCATTTGGGGTTTTCTCAGCAAAGATACTGGAGTGGTTCGCCATTTCCTTCTCCAGCTCATTTTACAAAGGAGAAAACTGAAGCAAACAGGGGTAACTGACTTGCCCAGGCTCTCTCAGCTAGTAAGTGTCTGAGGCCAGATCTGAATTCAGTTCTTCCTGACTCCATGCATGGTTCTCTATCCACTGAGCCACCTGGCTCAGTGTTTTGCTTCTAATTCTTTGCACCACAAAAAGTACAACTATAAATATTTTGGTGGACACGGGCCCTATCTTTTTTATCAATGTCCGCCTTGAAGTACATACCTGGCAGTGTTATCTTTGGGTCAAAGGATATGTATATTTTAGTCATACACATAATACACATGTTCCAATGTATGTTACAATCCCGTTCATGGAAGACTCTCCTCTGGTCTGTCTCAAGAAGGTCTAGCTCCTAACCATTTCTTATTCAATAGCAGGTCTTTCTCCAACTTGCACCTTATTGATGGGGAGCTAATTAGAACAAAGAGTCTAGGAGAGCAAAACTAGAGGAATAAACCTGGGCCCTTCCCTTGGGGAACTTATAATATGGCTGGAAAGAAGGTGAAAGAACCACCTTGGACCCTCTCTAAAACCTAAGATAAGGCTAGCTCTGTCCCTGACACTGGTTGTAAGGGGGGGGGGAGGGCACAGTGCAGGTAAAACCAACCAGAGCTATGAATTCCACTCCTTCTCCTGTAACAGAAGGAGCCTGAAACCTCTTCTCAGCTTTCATGGACTCTACACTCCTCACCAATATACATTCTAACATTTTCTCAATGTGGTTAGTAGGAAGAGTCTATCTATCTATTTTATTTTATGCATTTAAAAACATTATTCTGAGAAAGGATCCATAGGTTTCACCAGACTGTCAAAAGGGTCCATGACCTAGAAAAGTCAAGTAGCTCTCATGTGTGAACTCACGCAAAATGAAATCAGCAAACCCAGGAAAACAATATATACAATGACTATTATAATGGAAGTGGAAAGACCAAAAACACAGGTAAGAAGGGCCAGGTTATAAAAAGTTTAAAAGTCAAGCAGACAATTTTACATTTGATCCTGGAGGCAATAGGGAACCTATGGAGTTTAATGACTAGGGCAGTGACATGGTCAGACCTGTGATTTAGGAAGATCATTTTAATAGCTTGGTGGAGGATGGAATGGAATGGGGAAAGAGTCAAAGCAGAGAGGCCAACTGGAAGGCTAGTGCAATAGTCTAGATGTGAGGTGATGAGGGTCTACATCAGGGCGGTGGTGGTGTCAGAGTTCAGAAAGAGGAAGGAGGTACATAAGATGGACAGACTTGGTAGCAGATCGAACATGGGGGCTGCCCCATCAGGCCCAGATAAATCATCCAGCCCAGATAAACTACATCCCAGGGTATTGAAAGGACTAGTGGATGTGATTACCAAGCTCCTGTCAGCTCTCTATGTTTGAGGATTGAAGAGATGTTACAGGACTAAAAAAATATAGCTATCTTTTTTTTTAAGAGTGTGTCATTTGAAAGCTACAGGCCAACAAATCTTGCTTTTGATTCCCAATGAGGTTTTTTTATGTAGTGTTGAAGCTGATGGGCATGATAGAGCACAGCTGTAATCCCTGCAACAAAGGGAGCAGAGGCTTGTGGATCACTAAAGCTCAGAAGTCTTGACCTGCAGTGGGCTAAGCTACTTGGGTGTCCACAATAAGTCAGGCACCAATATGGTGAGCCTTCAGGATCAAGGGGGCAATAGGCTGCCTAAATGGGGCAAGATAGCCCCCTTCAGAAGTGGAACAGGTCAAAGCTCCTACACTGATCAGTAAAGGGACTGGGCCTACAAGCAGCCACTGTACTTCTAGCCTGGACAAGATAGGGAGATCCAATCCCAAAAAAGAATTAATAATAATTTTTAGAAGGAATGAAGTGCTAAAGGTGTCATTAGAGAACATCTCAGAAAGGTAGCAGGAATCACAAATAGCCAGCATTGTTTCATCAAGAACAGATCAATTTATTCTCTTTTTTTGGTAGAGTTACTAGACTGGTTGGTAGACTAGAGAAATACTGTAGAAATAATCTACCTAGATCTTATCAAAGCATTTGACAAAGCTTGTTGACAGGGTGAACATGTCCATGGGCTATATGATGGTACAATTAGGTTGCTTCAAAATTGGTTGAATGACAAGCTGCAAAGAGAAGACATGAATGGCTCAACATCAAAAACATCTCCCGTAGACACCCCAGAAAATCTGTGTTTACTCTGTGCCACTTAATGCCTTTAGCAACGATTTGGATAAAGGCAGAGTGGCATTCTCAGCAATTTTGCAGATGACACAAAGCTGGGAGGGAGAGCCAGCAATGTGAATGACAGTCAGGGTCCCAAATGATCTTGACCATCAAATCAAAAAGTAATTTAATTGGGATCATTGTGAAGTCTCATGTGAATTCAAAAAATTAGTTCCCAAAGGCAAGATGAGGAAGGCATGCTTAGACAGAAGTTGATTTGACCGATTGATTGATTAGTCTTGAAAAAATCTGGGGATTTCAGAGGGCCGCAAGCTCAATATAAGTCAACTATTGGCTATGGCAGCTGAAAAAGTTAATACAAATTGAAGCAGAATGGAGAGAAGCAGGATATCCAAGACCGGGTCAGTGATGGTACTGCCATATACTGGCCTGCTCAATGTAGGGGGCCAGATTTCAGGAGGACCTTAACAAATTGAAGACAAGTTGAGGGAAGCAACAAGGAAGATGAAGGGCCTCAAGATCAGGGCATATGAGGATAAGGTGAAGGAGCTAAAGATGTTTAACATTGAGAAAAGAAGATTTAGAGAGAACAAGAGGAAACTGGATACTACAATGGATAGAGCTCTTGGCCAGAAGTCAGGAAGACCAAATCCAGCTTATACACTAGCTGTGTGACCTTGAGCAAATAAATCACTTAACCTCTGTTTCCTCAACTATTAAAAAGTGGGGATAATAATAGAACCTACTTCCCAGGGCCATTATGAAAATTAAATGATGTAATATTTGTAATGCACTTAGCACAGTGCCTGGCACATAGTAGACACTTAATAAATGCATGTTTCCTTCCTTTCTATCTTCAAGAATTTGAAGGGTGGTGATTGGAAGAGAGACTCTTTCATTCCTTCCATCTCTATACAGCTCTATGCATCAAGCCCTGGTTTCTACTGTGTTCTTATCCCATATCACATTTCAAATCAGATATTTCATAAGTATTTCAAATTCAGCTTTTCCAAAATGGAACTCATTGTCTTTCTTCCCAAACACACCCCTCTTCAGAACTTCCCTACTACCATCTAGAGCACCGCCATCATCTTTGCAGTCTCCCAGTTTCAAAGCTTTAGTGTCATCTACATCACCTCACACTTACTCACTCCATATATCTATTCATGTGTTCAACTTTGCCATTTCTACCTCTGCAACAAACATCATTCACATCTGTCCTTTTCTTTCTACCCACAATAGCCATCCCTCTAGTGCAGGACCTCATTACCTCTTGCCTTACCATTAAGAACCTATTGCAGGGGCAGCTAGGTGGCACAGTAAATAGAGCACTGGCCCTGGAGTCAGGAGGACCTGAGTTCAAATTCAGCCACATAATACTTACTAGCTATATGACTCTGGGTAAGTCATTTAACCCCAATTGCCTTGCAAAAAAAAAAAAAACCATTGCAATAGCACCAGAATATCACCTCCCAGGTCTTAGATGTCATGCTTGTCTTCAATTTACATTAAGTTTTTCAGCTGCCCTATCCAGCAATTGACTCAAATTGATTTTACAGTCCTCTAAAACTCCCAGATCTTTTCAAAATTAATCAATTAGTCAAATTAACATCTGTCTAACCATGCCTTCTTTATCTTGCCTTTGGGAACTGATTTTTAAGAAGATATTGTAATAGTTTCTGAATTGGTCTCCCTGTTCACTCCAATACATTCTCTACAGAGCTGCCAAAGTGATTTCCTTTTTTTTTTTTTTTGGTTAGGCAATGGGGTTAAGTGACTTGCCCAGGGTCACACAGCTAGTAAGTGTTATGTGTCTGAGGCCGGATTTGAACTCAGGTCCTCCTGAATTGAGTGCAGTGATCTTCCTTAAGCATAGATCTGACCATCTGACCACTCTGCTCAATAAACTCTGGTGGGGAGGGGTGGAAGGAAATAAGCCTTTATATAGTGCCTACTACATGCTAGGCACCACACACATTTATGAATATTTTATTTGATCCGTACAACATCCCTGTGAGGCAACTGCTATTATTATCCTAATTTTGCAGTTGAGAAAACTGAGGCAGACAGAAGTAAAGTGACTTGCCCAAGGCCACACAGCTAGTAAGTGTCTGAGGCCAGATTTGAACTCAAGTCTTCTGGACTCCAGGCCCTGAGTTCAAATCTAGCCTCAGACACTAGCTGTGAGTCCTTGAGCAAGTCACTTTAAACCTTCATCTTCCTCAGTTTTCTCAACTGTAAAATGGGAATAATAATAGCACCCGCCTCCATTGGTTGTTGTGAGGACTAAATAAGATAATGCCTGTAAAATACCGAGCACATAGAAGGCATTTGTTTCCTTCCTTCCTTTCACTTGTCAGTTGTGTTACAGTGATATAGAGAGGCTTCTAATGATACAGAAAGGCTCAAGAACAGGTTGAATTAGGTAACCTCTAAGGTCCTTTCTCCCTTCCAACTCAGTGATTATCTACATGATAGAGAAGGTGTAAACCCCAGCTCTACTCTGGAGGGATCATGCACAATCCTCAGGGGTCTCACAGTCTAGGGAAAGACTGAGAAGGAATGGACCTAGGGTTTGCAGCTGCTTACAGCCAAGGACACACTACCATTATTGAGGCATCTTTAAGAGGAGGGGTTCAGAAACTCCATCCCTCAGGCTCCCTGTGTCTCTGCCAACATCTGCCATAACATAGCAGAAAACAGTGCAGTACTGCAGAAAAAAAAGAGACTGAAAAAGGAGAGGGGTGGGCCAAGTTCAAGTCCTGGCCCTCCTATAAATCCCACTGGGTGGCCTTGGCTAAGGAAGGTTAGCCCTCTGTCCATCAGTTTTTCCTTCTGTAAAATGAAGAGATTGAATTAGGCGATTTCTAGGTTCTCTTCCAGCTCTGATATCCTAATTTGCTTTGGTTTTTAAAAATTAACAAGCATTACAAAGTGCTCGGTCCAATACAGTCCATAGCAAGGAGATAGAGTGTGAGGTGCAAGCCTTTGGTCATAGATTTTGGAAGGGACCTTAGTGGACCTCAAGAGGATTTCAAACTCCCTCGTTTTATGGATGAGAAAAGTAAAGGCCAGACAGCTAAAGACACTTGGCCACACAGGTAGTCGCTGCCTGAAGCAGAAGTCCAACCAAGTCCCACTGACCCCCAAGTTCTCTATCTCTGATGTCCTCATCTATATCTTGCCACTGGACCCAAATGGCTCCCAAGGAGAGAGTGAGACTGGCGATTTTGCACAGCCCTGTCTCACTTTAATGCAATTCACTTGAAAGTCAAGACATCACCTTCCTAATGTCATTGGTCTTCTTCAAGAACGAAGGACGAGGGGGCAGCTAGGTGGATAGAGCACCGGCCCTGAAGTCAGGAGGACTTGAGTTCAAATCCGGCCTCAGACCAAACACTTGACACTTACCAGCTGTGTGACCTGGACAAGTCACTTAACCCCGCAAAAAAAAAAAAGGACAAACAACAATATGTGAGCAGTAGTATCTGCCCCAGTGGGGACCCAACTGACCAATTCCAGTTGAGCAATGTTACTTCTTCCTTCCTTCCTTCCTTCCTTCCTTCCTTCCTTCCTCTCCCTCCTCTCCCTTTGTCCACATAAGGAATCATACCCTTTCCTGTGGGTGCTCTGCCCAAAGGAATATAAGTTTTGATCACTGAAACGTCACAAAATATTTTGGGATTTAGGGGATAGATTTCTTTTTTTTCCTTTTTCTCTTCCCTACTTTTTTATTTTATCATTTTTTTAAAAGTTGGATAATTAACTTCTTTGCCCTGTGTAGTTTCATTTATGATTTCTTGAAATGCAGCATTGGAAAACCAGGCTTTGATGAAGGCCACTGGGATTCAAATGGAGCTGCTCAGTTTGATGAGTTCCCCTAATTCATTTGACGAGATAATGGGGCTTTGACTTTTGCCATAAAGGGGCACCTCCCACAAAGCTAGAAATGCACCGTGGATCTTTGCTTAGAAACACATGCGCTCACTCACCCATTGCTGGAAGAACACAGTGCATGGCACTAGAAGAATAAAAGCTCACTGTGGGCTGGCATGCTAAGGGAAGGCTTCCTGGAGGAGGGGGTCAGGAGGTCCTTAAGTAAAAGGCCTGAATAATCCACAATTATTCCCTCAGTCTTTGGCTGGTATTGGAGGCTGGAGCTATCATCTAGTCTAGCTGCCTGACTTTCAGCCAACCCTTCCCAATTCATCCCTCCCAGAAAAGAACCCTATGATCTATGGTCCTCCCAAAAAAAAAAAAAATCCCACCTCCTCTAACCCTAGAGCAAATGGGGGCTGAGTCAGGAAATTTTTAGCTCAATCCCATTTTAGAGGCCTCAGGACTAAAGAAGCCACAGAACTATTTGGAAAAGCACCCTGAGTCTCTCTCTTAAAAAAGACATCTATCTGACCACGGGCTGCAGTCTCCTCCTGGTGGAGTCAAGCAGAACAGCAAGAATGTACCCAGAGATCCACAGCCTCTTCAGTCTCATCCACTAATTTTACAGAGGAGGATATTGAGGCCCTGAGAATGGACGATCCTTGTGCCAGGTTGCAGATAAAGACAGGGGCATAGCTAGCACTAGGACCAAAGAATATTGTCTCCCAGGCCAAGGGTCTTTCCATGGCATGCCACTGAGAAATTGGATCAGATTTGGGCAGTTTCCCCTCTTTGGACTGGAGAAGGGTTCCCTATGGCCAGGAGGACCATGTTCACGGCTCTCATCTCCTCCCCAAAAAGTCTCTCCCACTAATGAACTGTCAGGCTATATCAAGCAAAAAAATTCCTCTCTGAATGTTGCCTTGATTAGTCTCAGTAACTTCCTAAACATTTGCCTCTTTGTGGCTATCTTAGCCAAAGCGGGAGCCAATTCAAAGAAAATATATGGGTTCCAGAGCAGGAAGATTTTGCAGATAGTTTAATGAGATATGCATAACATCATGTAGACCAACCAAATTCCCCCTCTCCTTCCTTGCCCAAAAAATTACTCCCCTGCAAAAAAAAAAAATTTCCCCTATGTTCAAGTTGAATGAGCCCACCAAACCACATAATGTCAGAGCCCAAACCCCCACAACCTAGTTTATAGAGGAGGAAGCTGGGGGCCACACCAAGGAAGGGATTTGCATGAGGTCATACATGGAACCAGTGGCAAGGCAGAGAACTAGAACCTAGGTGTCCTAACTCCCAGCCAAGAGTTTGGGATGGATCAGGAGGAATAGGAAAAGATAGAGGAGGTTTTGATTGGCTTTACAGTAAATACAGAGCCTGGGGCTAGGAAGGGAGTGAAGAGAAATTGAGCCAAAAGATCACTGAATGTTCTTCTGGATCCAATCCAAATATTTTGAGACACTTGTGTAGACTCCAGGGTGTGTAGAAATTTTGCCACACTCCTCTACCCAGCTTGCCACCCCAGCCTGAAGCCAAGAGTTTTCAACCTTACACACAAGAGGTCCTCCGGAGTCCCCCTGAAAGACAGAACAGAAGGTTCTGGCTTGGCCAAAAACAAAAACAAACAAAAACAAACAAACCAGGAGATGCCCAAGGAGAGGGGAATTCTGGAATGCAATCTGGGGACCTGTGAGGAATCAGTGAGAACAGAGAAAGAACTTACCTCACAGATACCATTGTCGCCATCGCCAGCACATATCATGTCCTCAGGAATTATTCTTACAGACTTAGCAACTGTAGAAACCTCATGGTAAAGCTGGTCACAGTGACGATTGTCCCAAACGGGTACCTGCACTTGCCTCAAGGCGAATGGAGGGAGCAGACTCTCTGTAAAGGGAATCATAGGCTCATAGGAATATAGACTTATTACTTAAAATAAGCATTAGGGATCATCTAGTCCAGGGGTTCCCAGAGCATGGTCCAGGGACCCTTTCAGAAGATCCTCAAGGTCAAAGCTATTTTCATAATACTACAAAGACATTTTAACTTCTAATATAGTAAGTATCAAAAGACATAACCTCTAAAAATCTATTTGTGTGGAGCCCTTAATAATTTTTAAGAGTGTGAAGGAACCCTGAGACTGAAAAGTCAGAACTGCTAACTTTAGTCCAACTCTCTTTTTACTAAGAAAGAGAGTAAATCACAGAGAAGGAAAGTGATCTGTCACAGATGACACGGGTAAGAAGTAGCAGAACTGGCATTTGAACCCAGGAGCCCATCCAGTACAGTGTTCTATTCACACATATGCACACACTACTGGGCAGTGGTTGGCTACACACAGAGTATAATAACAAGACACATTCACTAATCTCTACTTTCTGTCAGACCCTTTGCTAGGCTGCAGAGACAGAGACAAAAACAAGATGGCCCCTACCCTCAAGAAGCTTGAGAAATCCTATCTGATTCCCCCTCCATGACAATACCACCCCAAAAAAATTAGCTTGTGTATTTACATGTGTATATATGTATGTATGTATAGATGTATATAAATATTTAATGTACATTTAATATACATGTTGTCTCCCCCATTATATACGCATCTACTATACATGTTCCCTCCCTCACTAGAATGTAAGCTTCTTGAAGGCAGGGACAATTTTTACTCAGTCTTTGTATTCTCCAAAGCTTAGCTCAGTATCTTGCACATAGTAATGGCTTCACATTGGGTGATTGATTGATTGATTGATTGATTGATTAGAGATTGCCTCTCCCCATTAATTGGCTCTCCCCCAGTGTAGCTGCTGTTGGTGGGTCAGCAGAGACGCTATTCTTTGGAAAAAGCCATCCCACTCAAACCTCCCGGGATGCCTTGGTGCTCTTGAGAGCACCTCATCAGACTCTGTGCCTTTTCATGGACTGTCCCCCACGGGTAGAACATTCTCCCTCCTTGGCTCTACCTCCTGGCTGCCCTAGCTTCCTTCAAGACTCAGCTCAAATCCTATGTTATGCAAGAGGCCTGCAAGAGATGCCCTCCCTCGGGGCAGCTAGGTGGTACAGTGGAATAGAGCACTGGCCCTGAAGTCAGGTGGACCTGAGTTCAAATCTGGCCTCAGACCAAACATTTGACACTTACTAGCTGTGTGACTCTGGGCAAGTCACTTAACCCCAATTGCCTAAAAAAAAAAAAAAGAGAGAGAGAAAGAGAGATGTCCTCCCTCCCAAATGCTCACTACTGGTGCCTTCACTCTAAATTACCTCACATGTACCCTGAATATATCTTTGATAGAAATAATACTCTGCACATTGTCTCCCCTGTTAGAATGGGAGTTCCTTCAGGGCCCTGACTATAGGTTTTGTTTTCGTTTTTGCCTCTTGTTGTATCCCTAGTGCTTAGCACAGTGCCTGGCACATAGTAAGTACTTGACAAATGTTCCATTGATTGCCTGATTATTTTTTGTTGATTTCTAATCCTGGTGCCTTTCCTATGGGCTTGCATAGGGTTTGTATTCCTAGAGGCTTATACCACTGTTTGGATATCAGATGACCAAAACCAACCCACTAAACTTAGGTTCAGCACCAGGGGATCCCAGAATCTCCTAAAGCCATAAGGCCCAAGGCAAATCATCTTGGTAAAGAAGGGGAAGAAATGTCTTTCCCCCAATTTTTCTGCTCCCTTCTTCCTTGGCCTTAGCATTCCCCATATTAGCCCTGGACCAGCTCCCAGAAAAGGGAAATCCAAGAACCATAGGAAGCAGCATCCCTCCCGTAGAGAATGTTCACCTTGATAATAGATGTCCCCCCAGCCAGTCACCCAGCACTCGGTGTTGGAGAAGTTCTGTGAGGTGGCAGGAAGCTGGATGGGCTGGACTTGGCTGGAAATCTGGACAGGTTCCTTCAACTTTAGGAGGGCGATATCAGCACCTCTAGTCTCAGAGGTGAAGCTGGAGTGGACTACAATCTTGGAGAGGGGACGCAAGGCATCTTCATAGTACAGATGTTGCTGCCTTAGCTGGACCCTGTAGTTTGAAGGCTCCTCACGCATACTGTGGGAAGCAGGAGAAGAACATTCCATAGGGATAACCTGGGGCTCAGGTTGCAGGGCTCTGGCTGAGTACAGCAGCCTCAGGACACAACCCTAGCACTTGGTCCAAAGCCTGCAGTAGCTCCCAAACATGGACATGGGAACTTGAGCCTTCTAGGATTTACTCATTATCCTACCTCCTCTCTCCTCTGCAACAAAAGCAAAATACTCCATGGCTCTCTTTCTATGTCTGCTTCTCTCTCTCTCTCTCTCTCTCTCTCTCTCTCTCTCTCTCTCTCTATCTATCTATCTCTCTCTCTCACTATCTGTCTCTCTCTCTTTCCCTCTCTCTTTCTTTCCCTCCTTCCCATCTCCATACACACACACACACACACACACACACACACACGTAGTTCCTATTGAATAATAACCGTACCATGCAGCAGTATAGAACTCTAAATGATTTCATTTCTAACACCCAAATGAAAAACCCAGGACAGAGTTTATTATTATTATCCCCATTTTACAAGGAAAGTAACTGAGTCTCAGAGAGTAGAAAGACCTTGCTTTTAGTGAGTAAGTAAGAGCCTGGTCTCAAAACCCAGGTCTCCCAAATCCCATCTTGCTCCACTTCTCTCACCTCCCAGCCCACCCTGCACTGCTTCCATTAACAATGAACCACAAGCAGATGACTGACTTACTCAAGAAAGCAGGATGCTGCAGTCAATATCCACTCGGGATGGATGAGCGAGCCGCCACAGATATGCATCCATAATGCATCTTCTCTCTCATCCTCCTGCTTCCTCAGGCTGACCTGCCATGGCCACTCCTTTTTGGGGGCTTCCTCACCCCCAACAATGCCAGCCCTTGCTCTCCAAGGGACATACGGTGGTGGAAAAAGATACTGCACTCCTGTGGACCCAAACATTTATTTCTCTTCTTTGGACTTTGAATATCAGGTTCAGTGACCACTCTCTTTCATTTTTTCCCCAAGTCACTCTTCCATAGCCTCAGATTTTATACTGGGGTCTAGCTCACAGACAGATTTTTATTATAAATAGTAATAACGAGTATAATTTGGTGTTGTTGCTCAGTTGTGTCTGAATCTTTGTGATCCCATTTGGGGTTTTCTTGGCAAAGATACTGCAGTGGTTTGCCATTCCCTTCTCCAGCTCATTTGGGGCACATAGCTAGTAGGTGTCTGAAGACAGATTTGAACCAGGAAGATGAGCATTCCTGACTTCAGACCCAGTGCTCTGTGCACTATGGCATCACCTAGCCACTCAACACTAATAACAGACATATATTAATGTTAGACATTTCCATAAGGTGACGTGGCACATTGGAAAGAGGACTGGCTTTTGGAGTCAAGGAAGCTGGGTGGTCTCTCTACCACTCTTTGTGAACCTGGGCATTTAACCGTGTGCCTCTGTTTCTTTATTTACAAAATGAAGGGTTGGGTGGAATGGCCTCTAAGGTCTGTCTCTTCCAGCTCTTTCCCATGACCTTAATCCTACAGTACTCTGAGGGCTTGCTGTGAAGTTCACAAATGCCCCACCTGACAGCAGAGAGACAAGGGTTGTTATTATCCCTATTTTGTATATGAGGTAAGCAAGGCTGAGAGAGATTAAGTCCTTAGGTCCACACAGCTAATACCAGAGGCTGCTACCCATGCTACCACCCAAGAGGACCTCAGCAAGTCCAGTCTACTAGCAACTAAACTCTTTCTCCCTCCCCAGAATTCAACTGTACCATTCTCAAACGTCTCTCATGGGCTACTTACTATCATGATTCTATGTGGTAGTAAGAGATAGAAACAGGGACTTCAGGGAGTAGGTAGAAGGGTAAATGACTCACCTTGGGGCATAGGGAATGAAGTCCCCAGAAGGGGAAGAGTCATGAACAACAGAAACAGCTCCTAGAGGGAGAACAGAGAGAGGAGAGGATGGAAATCAGCAAAAGGTGAAGAGAGGAGCATCTGGATTCCAGGATGATAAATGGAGCAGAGACCTTCAGTGTGGCACCTTTCTGGGTATAGCAGGGGAGCTACGGGCTGCCAGAGGTTAGGAAGGGAGCAGTGTCCTTACCATAGCCAGTTTCTTCTGCTCTCTCTCCCCCCTTAGTCAGCCACCCTACTTATCCTCCAAAATCAGGAAGTAGAAAAAGGAAGGGAGTCCAGCCCTCCTCTAGGGGCAGGGATAATGAAAGAAGGAAGGAGGAAACATACATTATCACCTTGGCAGTATACTTTCTAGGGATGTACACATTGATAATAAGGTTGAGAATGCATTGTCAAAGCTCCCAAAAGTGTTTGGGAGGCTCCGAAGGAAATATAGGAGAGAAGAGGGATTAAGCTGACCACCAAACTGAAGACCTACAGAGCCATTGTGCTGACCTCATTGGGGTATGCTTATGAAACCTGGACAGTATACCAGCACCATGCCAGTAAAGCATTGCTTCCATTTGAATTGTTT
The DNA here is from genome assembly GCF_003287225.1 of Phascolarctos cinereus. Taxonomy (NCBI): domain Eukaryota; kingdom Metazoa; phylum Chordata; class Mammalia; order Diprotodontia; family Phascolarctidae; genus Phascolarctos; species Phascolarctos cinereus. The sequence goes on along the minus strand of NW_027555847.1, from coordinate 130,375,294 downwards.
TAGGAAGATTCTGAAGATCACCTGGCAGGATAAGATACCAGACACTGAGGTCCTTTCTTGAACTAAATTGCCAAGCGTTCAAACTCTACTTCAGAGAGCTCAGCTCTGATGGCCTGGTCACACTGCTGGAATGCCAAATGTATACTTGCCTAAAAGACTATTTTATGGAGAACTCACACAAGGTGAGGACTGACGTGGTGGTCAGAAGAAGTGATACAAGCACATTCTCAAGGTCTCTCTGAAGAACTTTGGAAATGATTGCGTGACATGGGAGGCACTGGCACAGGACTGCTCAGCATGGTGCGCCTTCATCAGAGAAGGTGTTATGCTCTATGAGCAAAACAGAATTGAGGTAGCTCAAAAGAAATGCAAGATGCACAGATTTAGAGAATCCACCCCAAATGTTCACATAGAGTACCTGTGCCAAACCTGTGGTAGAGCATTCTTGGAGTGGTCTGATCAGCCACAGTCAGACATACTGTAACTTGACTCTAACATAATAATGTCACTTTAGTTCTTTTCAGGAATAAAGGACTGTAACCAGCCCACTAACGAACGTGTGCTCAGAGGTTAAGTCTTTCCCCCCATTCCCTGAGTTCTGAAAGGCAGGGAGGGACCTATGACTAATCATAACAGGAACAAGGACATTTGGGAATGACACAGAGCTCTTGTTTTGCAAGGCTCAAAAAGAGGCAGCTTAGATGGTGTAATGGATAAAGTCCTGGACCGAGAGTTAGGAAGACTGGAGTTCAAATTCAGCCTTGGACTCTTACTAACTGCGTGACCCTGGGCAAGTCATTTGACATCCCTTTGCCTCAGTGTTCTCATCTGTAAAATGGAGATGATAATAACAGCATCTACCTTAAGGTTAAAATGAAATATTTGTGAAGTGTTACATATAATTATTATTATATAATAGAGCACCATGTATACTATAATGCTAAAATATAACAGTGCTATATAATAATAGCTAATATATACATATACTAACTATTATTATTTATTATATTGTAATGCCTTTGACAATCTCTCCACCTATATAGGGAGTCGGCCTTTAGCAGAGTTTGTATCTTAGTGCCCTACCAGAGTATAATCTCCATTTAGGCCATGCCTACCACAGCACTGTCTCTATCTACAGATAGTATTTTAAAATATTGAATGGATGAATGAGGTCATGAATCACAGAATTATATAATTTAGAGATATAAGGGACTTTAGAGATTGGCTAGTGTAACCTCACATTTTACAGATCAGGAAACTGAGGCCCAGAGAGTTTAAGTGCCTTGCCAAGGTCACACAGGATCTTTAAATAGCCTTAATGTCTGAAGCAAATCTATCTTCTGGTCCTAGTTTTACCCATCATGATCCTCATCCATTCCTGCATATCCCTGGCAGGACAGTTGCATCTGCCCCACTCCAAGCCAATCTGTGGATTTTCCCACAAGGGTGCCCTGGCTTAAGCTAGTTTATAGATTCTGCAATCCTAGCCCTTCTCTCAGTCAATCAGGATGCATCTGAGGGCTTGTGGGTGTTTACTCAAGTCCTTAATAGCAAGGGAGGGACTTAAAATGGGCTCAGAAAAGAATCAGACCAGTCAAGTATAAAGTCAGAGACACTTCATTATATTACACTTTTTATTATGTTACATTTTGATACACACAAGGGAGTCTCAAAGCCGGGAAGCCAAGCGTCAAACAACAGGAGCATGGGGGGAATAGGAGGGTTATAGCCAGGTCCCCTACCTCAATACAGTGGTCTTCAGTCTGAAGCAGTTAGAGAAAAGAAGTTCAGAGAAGTTCTTCAGAGAGTCTATTCTTAGACTTGGGACCTCTAACTCTGTAGATGCCTGTGAGGTGCCTCAGGGGCAATCACCTCCACACCAGGGCAGCTCTCCATCCCAGGCAGCCCCATCACTACAGGAAAGACCTAAAGGTAATGGGATAGAGTAAGTTCCTACTCAGATGGGAGTTTTCTTGGCTTTCTATCTATGTTGTCACGGGTAGGGAGATAATAAATATTGACTAATGTTATAAGCCCTACTGAAACAAATGAGGAACATATATATAAGATGTATATAATGTATATACATTATATGTCTATATGTGTATATGCATATATAGATGTATATAATTTTATAACATAATGTATATAAGATTTTGAGAAAGGATTGGAAGAAGGGACAAAACCACTACCTAGAAAAAGATAGCAGGGGCAGCTAGGTGGCGCAGTGGATAGAGCACTGACCCTGAAGTCAGGAGGACCTGAGTTCAAATCTGGCCTCAGACCAAACACTTGACACTTACTAGCTGTAGGACCCTGGGCAAGTCACTTAACCCCAATTGCCTAAAAAAAGAAAGAAAGAGAGAAAGATAGTGCAGGTGTGCAATGAAGGGAGGAAGGAAATAAACATCTTACATATATCATGTTCCTCTTTTGTTTCATATTTGCATGTGGAAGTAAGTTGTGTGAGCCAGAATAATGCCTACTATGTGCCAGCCACTGTGCTAAGTGCTTTTGACAAATATCTCAGTTGACCCTCACAACAACCCTGCAAAATAAGTGCTATTGTTATCATTCCCACTCTACAGCTGAAGAAACTAAGGCAGACAAAGGTTGAATGACTTGCCCAGGATCACACAGCTAGTAAATGTCTGAGGTTGGAGTTGAATTCAGGTCTTCTTATCTCCAGGCCCAGAACTCTATCCATCGAGTCGTCTAGCTGCCTTATGTATTCATATATCCAGTCCACAGTCTGGGCATACCTACGAAAGACCCATGAGCTCTAGGTCTTTGGGGGAAAACATGGCAATGCCTACATAATCACTTAGCCAATGAAACATACACTTTCCCTGAAACTAAATAAAAATTTTAAAACAACAGATAAATTCAGGGTTCCAATTGCCTCAAAAATCAGGATAATTCAATAATAATAATAATAATTACAAGCACAGTTGATATTTCTATAGCATTTATCCATTCACCAAGACCTTTACATACAATACCTATGTTGCTATCCCAGAAACTCTGTAAAGTAAATAGTACAGGTGTTATACCCATTTTGAGATGTGAGATTCAAAATCTAGAAGATATGTATCTTTCTCCCTTCATTGCACATCTACACTATGTTTTTCTAGGCACTGGTTTTGTCCCTTTTTCCAATCCTTTCTCAAAATCTTACATATATCCTGTTCCTCTTTTGTTTCATATTTGCATGTGGAAGTAAGTTGTGTGAACCAGAATAGTGAAGAACAATGAATGACCTTTCCCTCTTAGCTTAGTTTTTGTGTTTGTAAAGGTTCTTTGCATGTCAGCTCTAAGAGTATTTTTGGAGTGAAGTAGGCTATGTAGTTCCATCTTACACATACCTTTGACAATGCCACTTGCTATAAATTCTGAGGGCACAGGATTACCACAAAAGGTTAAACTGGAGTTATAAGAAATTGCCAATCCTAAATTATATAGTTGTCTAGAACAATCAGACTTCAATCTAGCACTAGACACAGAAAGTCCAAAAAACAGACTTAACTCTTGACTGGGAGCGTTCTGACAATCTTCTGCCCAAAACTCCGGTTTGGGTTTGATTGTCTCTTAATGGAATATGGTGACTCATAAGCTTAACTTTTACTAAAAAGTTGTCAGTCTGCTCTTATCAGGGAGAGGCTTTCTAGTCATTGCACCTGCAGTCAGGTGGTTCTGAAGAGATGAAGCTGGCAGCAGAGAGAAACTAAGCTAGCATGAGACCAACAGAGACACCAGCAGGGTCAATAGGACACCCAACAGAGACATTACTCCAAGTATAGAAATGGCATACCCAATAGAAATGATGCATCCGAGAGAGACAATACATCTGACAGAAAAGAGACCAGTAGAGCACCATGGTGACATCACCACAGAACATTAATAGAATAGGCATGCGATATTAGTAATAGGAGTTTGTCTGGCTACCCATTTGCAGTGGTCACACAGGTTCCCTACATACATGAAAAACTGATATTATACACCTGATAGTAGTGATAGTCTCTTTCTCAAAGATCTTCAATGAAGGGGAAATCATTGCCTTTGAAGGCAGCCCATTCCATTTGTGGAAACTCTACATCAAGCTTAAATCAGCACTGTGAAGCTTCCACACACTGCTCCTGGTGCTGCCATCTTTGCTGTTGTTGTTACACTGCTTCAGTTGTTTTTGACCCTCTGTGACCCCATTTGGGGGTTTACTTGGCAAAGATACCAGAATGGTTTGCCATTTTTTTCTCCAACTCATTTTACAGATGAGAAAACTGAGGCAGACAGGGTTAAGTGACTTGCCCAGGAGTTAATAAGTGTCTGAGGCCGGATTTGAATGAACTCAGGCCCAGAACTATATCCGCTGTGCCATGTAGGTGCAAAAGTTCTGCCTTCTAGGGTTAACTAAGCAAAACAGATCTAAACCCTCTTCCATGGGACAGCCTTACAAATATCTAAAAACAGTCATCACCACCTCAATAAGTCTTCTCTTCTCTGGGCTAAACACTCTTAGTTTCTTCAACTGATCCTCATATGCCATAACTTGAGCCCCTTTATCCATCATCCTGTATTCCTTCTTGTGAATCTTCAGATTATCAATATCCTTCCTAAAATTTGGAACCCAGAATCAAATACAATACTACAGGTGTGGACCAAGGCAGAGTTCAAATGGATTATCACCCTAGTTTTGAACACTATGCCACTTTTTTTTTCCACTTTCTTTTTTATTAATTTATTTATTTTTCGTTTTCAACATTCACTTTCACAAGATTTTGAGTTCCAAATTGTCTCCCTATCTTTCCTCTCCCCCACCCCAAGACAGCATGCATTCTGAATACCCTTCTTTCACATACCTCCTCTCTTATCCTTTCTTCTATTTTCCTGTAGGGCAGGATAGATTTCTATACCCCTTTGCCTATATATCTTATTTCCCAGTTGCATGTAAAAACAATTTTTAAGATTCATTTTTAAAACTTTGAGTTCAAAATTCCTTCCCTTCCTCTCTCCCCATCCACCCTCATTGAGATGACAAGCAATTCAATATAGGTTATACATGTGTAGTCATGCAAGACACTTCCATAATAATTGTATCGTGAAAGACTAACTATAGTTCCCTCCATCTTATCCCACCTCCCATTTTTTCTATTCTCTCCTTTCACCCTGTCCTTCCTCAAAAGTGTTTGCTTCTGATTACCCCCTCCCCCAATCTTCCCTCCCTTCTATCATCCTCCCCTCTCATCCCCTTTCCCCTATTTTCCTGTAGGGAATTTCCATAGCCAATTGAATGTGTACGTTATTTATTCCTTAAGCCAAATCCAATGAGAGTAAGATTCACTCATTCCCTCTCACCTCCCCCCTCTTCCCCTCCACTATAAAAGCTTTTTCTTGCCTCTTTTATGTGAGATAATTTACCCCATTCTACTTCTCCCCTTCTCCTTCTTCCAATACAATCTTCTCTCACCCCTTAATTTTATTTTTCAGATATCATCCTTGTGCCCTCTGTGTGTGTGTGTGTGTGTGTGTGTGTGTATTCCCTCCACCTACCCTAATACTGAGAAAGGTCTCATGAGTTACAAATACCATCTTCCCATGTAGGAGTGGAAACAGTTCAACTTTAATAAGTCCCTTACAATTTCTCTTCTCTGTTTACCTTTTCATGATTCTCTTGAGTCTTGTATTTGAAAGTCAAATTTTCTATTCAGCTCTAATCTTGTCATCAAGAATGCTTGAAAGTCCTCTATTTCACTGAATATCCATTTTTGCCCTGAAGGATTATATTCCATTTTGTTGGGTAGGTGATTCTCGGTTTTAATCCTAGCTCCTTTGACCTCTGGAATATCACATTCCAAGCCCTCTGTTTCCTTAATGTAGAAGCTGCTAAATCTTGTGTTATCCTGATTGTGTATCCACAATATTTGAATTGTTTCTTTCTGGATGCTTGTAATGTTTTCTACTTGACCTAGTAACTGAGATTTGGCTATAACATTCCTAGTTTTCCTTTGGGGATCTCTTTCAAGAGGTGATTGATGGATTTCTATTTTCTATTTTCTTCTGGTTCTAGAATATCAGGGCAATTTTCCTTGATAATTTCTTGAAAGATGGTGTCTAGTTTCTTTTTTTTATCATGTTTTTCAGGAAGTCCAATAATTTTTAAATTACTTCTCCTGGATTTATTTTCCAGGTCAGTTGTTTTTCCAATGAGATATTTCACATTGTTTTCTATTTTTTCATCCTTTTGGTTTTGTTTTATAATTTCTTGTTTTTCATGAAGTCATTAGCTTCCATTTGCTCCATTCTAATTTTTAAGGAATTATTTTGTTCAGTGAGCTTTTGAACCTCCTTTTCATTTGGCCAGTTCTGCTTTTTGAAGCATTCTTCTCCTCATTGGCTTTTTGGACTTCTTTTGCCATTTAGCTTAGCCTATTTTTAAGATGTTATTTTCTTCAGTATTTTGGGGGTCTCTTTTAGCAAGCTGTTGACTCGTTTTTCATGATTTTCTTGCATCACTCTCATTTTTCTTCCCAATTTTTCCTCTACTTCTCTTACTTGATTTTCAAAACCTTTTTTGAGCTCTTCCATGCCCTGAAACCAATTCATATTTTTCTTGGAGGCTTTGGATGTAGGAGCTTTGACTTTGTGTTCTTCTTCTGGTTGTATGTTTTGACCTTCTTTGTCACCAAAGTAATATTCTATAGTCTGAGGGGTTTTTTGTGCTGTTTGCTCATGTTCCCAGCCTATTATCTGACTTCTTAACTCTTTGTTAAGGCAGGTCTCTGCTTCCAGTGTGGACAGTGTACTGTCCCAAGTTTCAAGGGTTTTATGTAGCTGTTTTCAGAGATACTTCTAAGGGCCTATAAATTTTCAGTTCTTTCAAGGTGGTATGATCAAAGGAGAGGTGTTTACTTCTTTCCTGGCCTGTGCTCTGATCCTGTGAGCAACCACAAGCACTCTTTTCTGCCTTGGAACTAGGAGGAGGATTCCCTCTGTACTGCCGCCACAAGCTCCGCCACCCCAGTCAGTGCTCCTCCTCTTCCCAGGACAGCAGCCCAGGACTGCAACCCAGATCCAAGCATGGGCAAAGCAAGAGAATCCTGCCTCAGTGTCAGCAAAAAGATCCCTACAATCCCCTTCTGATCAGCCACTCGATCCCCTCCACCATATGTGGGCCGAGAGCTTCAGAAGCAGCCTCTGCCACTATGGCCTTTGCCCTGGGGTTGCATTAGAGGCAGGGCTGGACCATGCTCCTCTCTCATCCAGGTCTGACAGGCCTTTCTCACTGACCTTCTAAGTTGTCTTTGTTGTTTGTGGGTTAAGGAGTCTGGAAACCACTGCAGATGCCTGTGATTCAGTCTCCTGAGGTCTGCTCTGGGTTTGCTGGGGCCCTGTCTTTGCCTGCATGGCCCACACTTTTCCCAGCCTGGTGCAACAGATCTTTCCAATCAACCATCTAGTTTGTCTTGGGCTGGAAATTTGTTTCACTCTGTCTTTGTGTGGGTTCTGCTGCTCTAGAATTGGTATAGAGTCATTTTTACAGTTATTTGGAGGGGTTTGGGGAAAGCTCAAGCAAGTCACTGCTTTTACTCCACCAACTTGGCTCTGCCCCTACTATGCCACTCTTAATAAAGCCTAAGACTGCCTGAAGTTCCTTGGGTGCCATGATATACAGGGAATACAAATTGAGCTTCCTGCTCAGTAAAATCCTCAGATTTGTTCAAAGAACTGCTGAGTTTTATGTGCAATTCCTTTTTTACGTTCTACTCTGTATATGGAAATGATCATTTTATATGGTGTTTGTTAAGTTCAGTATAAATTAAAAAAACACACACAAAAGTACTGCTGAAGAGCCATCCCTACTCCATCTTGTACTTGCAAAATTGATTTTTGAACCCAAATCTAAGACTTTTATGCTTATCCCTATTCAATTCTATCTTATTAGATTCAAGATCTTTTTAAAGCCTAATTCTGTATTATATTTGATTTCTCATCTACAAATTTAGTAAGTGTATGCGATCGACCAAATCACAAATAAAACGGTTAAAGGCCAAGATGAGATACCAAGGGCACTCCACTGGAGACAGATCTTCCAAATTCATACTAAATTATTAGTGAACTCTTGGGGTCTAGCCAGTCCCTGGCTCTGAATCTGCCTAATCACATGATTATTATCCCACAGTTTTCCATCTTTTCCACAAGAAGAGCACAAGAGACTTTGTCAAATACTTGGCTAAAATTTAGGTACATTCTATCTGTACTCTAATCTAAACTATCTATTATCTATCTAAATGCTATCTATCTTCCTCTTCTACCAGTTTGGAGACCTTTTCAAAAAAACAAAAGGCAATACATTTAGTTTAATATCACTTCTTCTTAAGCCACAGTGGCCCATTTTGTCTACTAGACGCTAATTAATCATTATGTTAATCAACTATGTAATGGAAGGCAGCAGAGATACAGCAGGTATAACATGACATTAGTAGATGCTTCCAGAACAGCCAATGAGTACAATCAGCAATGATGCAGCTCCATCATGGACTCTATTTGGAGAGGCTTGAAGCCTGCAAGGGTAGGTAGGTGGCGTAGTGGATACAGCACTAAACCTGGAGTCAGGAAGACTCATCTTCCTGAGTTCAAATCTGGCATTAAACACTTACTAGCTATTTGACTAGCTATATAAGCCTATAACTTAACCCTGTTTGCCTTAGTTTCCTCATCTATAAAATGAACTGGAGAAGGAAATGGCAAACCACTCTAGTGTGGTGGTCTGAAGCTGGCCCAAATGTCCTTTCCATCTGGCTACTGTGCCAACGGGAAAATACGAGGCTACTTGTGACACCCATCTGGGAATGTTTTCAGCCTGCCCTGCTGAATGGAGACCAACACTTATCCAGTAGACACGTGTGGAAAGGTTTTACTTTGGGCATGTTTTCTGTTAATATATTTTCCTGATCTTAATATTGCTTTCTATATTGTGTAGCAGTTAAGGCATTCCCTTCTCAACCAGGAGACCCTTAGAAAAGCTACCCAGACTGTTAGAAAGACTGCATAGAAAACTTATCCTCAGAAGAATGCACTGTTTGAGGAAAGAGAAATGATTGAGGTAATTAATAATATCTGCGTGGCATTGTGGTCCCTCACTTCATTTGCATGTGTTGGTTTGAGAATTTGTAAAATTATAACTGATAAGATTGTGCAACAAATACCCGTTGGAGACTACCAGGAGATGGAATAAGGACTGCTGGGGTTGTGCCTGACAAAAAGGTAGATTTTGTGAGTTTTGCCTCATGAGGGAAAGGTAAGTAATTGACAGCCAGCAGGCTCTGATTTGAGGATTGGCAGTATTTTTTAAAGCCAGCTGTGAAGGAGCTAAAAGTGAAGAAGACAGTAGAACAGGTGGCTGACAGAAAACATTCAACTGCTGTGCTGGGAGCTTGATGATCAGAAGAGAAGCATATTTGTGTGTGTGTGGATTGGCTTTAAAAAAAAAAGCTGTAATAATTGCTGGGAAGCTCATTGGAAAAGAGGGGAATCTTTCTGATATTTGAGCTTATTGCCCTCTAGCACTGTTTATAATTTGAGGGGAAACCTCTCAGTGGTTCTGCATTGTTCTCTATAGCCCTCTTTAATTTGAGAGGGAGAAACAGAGGGGAAAAGACAGGCCTTGAATGTTTGCTATGAGAAGAAGTTTGGAGCTAATTAGACAAACCAAAACCTTGTTGAGTGAAGCGTTGTTTGGACTTGTCAACATTGCAATTCTCTGGCTTAAGAAAACTGTTCATCACATATATAAGGAAAACATTTTCTCAACATCCCAACAAGGAATATTATAGTCAAATTCTAGAGTTCCCATGGGAGTCAAGGAGAAAATATTACAAGCAGCCAGAAAGAAATAATTCAGGTATCATGGAGCCACAATCAGGATAACACAAGATTTAGCAACTTGTACATTAAAGGACCTAGGACAAAGGACCTAGGATAACAACCAAGAATCACCTACCCAGCAAAACTGAGTATAATCAATGGGGGTGGGGGGGAATGGATATTTAACAAGATAAGGAATTTCAAGCATTCTTCAGAAAAGACCAGAGCTAAAAAGAAAATTTGACTTACAAATACAAGACTCAAGAGAAGCATGAAAAGGTAAACAGGAAAGAGAAATCATAAGGGATTTACTAAAGTTAAGCTGTTTACATTCCTACATGGAAAATATATGTAACTCATAAGACCTTTCTCATTATTAGGGTAGTTAGAAAGAGTATATATAGACAGAGGGGACAACTGTGAGTTGAATATGAAGGGATGATATCTAAAAGATAGAATTAAGAGATGAGAGAGGAATGTACTGGGAGAAAAAGAAAAGAAGAGGTAGAATGGGGTAAATTATCTCTCATAATAGAGACAAGAAAAAGCTTTTACAATTAAGGGGAAGAGTGGGGAGGTGAGGGGAGTGAATGAACCTTACTCTGGTCAGAATTGTCTCCAAGACGGAATAACATACACACTCAATTGGATATAGTAATCTATCTTACCCTACAGGAAAGTAGGGAAGGGGATAAGAGAAGGGGGGGGTGATCGAAGGAAGGGCAGATTGGGAGAGGGAGTAGTCAGAAGCAAAACACTTTTGAGGAGAAACAGGGTGAAAGGAGAGAGAGAATAGAATAAACGGGGGGTGGGGAATAGGCTAGAGGGAAATACAGTTAGTCTTTCACAACACAATTATTATGGAATTGTTTTGTTTAACTAAACAAGTACAACCTCTTTAAATTGCTTGCCTTCTCAATGTGGTGGGGGGGGAGGAAGGGAGAGAATTTGGAACTCAAAGTTTTAAAAATGAATGTTAAATTATTTTTATATGTAACTGGTGGAAAAACAAAATACTGAATAAATAAAAAAGAAAGAGAAAAAAACTAATGTTAAAAAAAAGAAAGAAAGAAAAAGAAAAGTACCAGTAGAACACTCCTCCCAAGAATACAAGTACTGCCTCCTACTCTCCCACTTGGATAATATGAATGGCTGGGGGGAGGGGGGGCAGGGATGAGGGGAACACATGTAAGGACACATGTAGCCAAGGTACATGAAAAAAGATTTAAAGAGAGAACTTGAAGGGGAGTCAGAAGCATTCATTTGAGTAGATATGTGTGGCGTAGTGAGTACAGAGACAGTCTTGGAGTCAAGAAAACAGGGATTCAAGCCTGACCTCTGCCATGCACCAGCTACGCAAACATGAGCAAATCATCTATTTTCTCAGGGCCCCACGGAACTCTCTCAGATTGTGTTCTAAATGAGTCAGCACTCATGGAGAGAGTTGGTTCACTAGCAGTTCTCCACACTGATGAAATCAGAAGGCTGGAACAGAAAAACAATGGCAATGACAATAACAATAACAACAAAGCAGAAGGAAGATGTATGGCTCAATTCACGGGTTTTAAGTTTCTGGGTTTGTTTTTTAATTTATGGATTTTGTATAGGTTTATATTTGCAGCTAGGTGGCTCAGTGAATAGAGTGCAGGGCCTGAAGTCAGGAAGACTCATCTCCTTACATTCAAATCTGGCCTAAGACACCTACTAGCTGTGTGACCCTAGGCAAGTCACTTAACCCTGTTGGCCTCAGTTTTCTCATCTATAAAATGAACTGGGGGAGGAAATGGCAAACCACTCCAGTATCTTTGTCAAGAAAATCCCACAAAGGGTCATGAAGAGTCAGACTTGACTAAAAATAATTGAATGACAACAATAACAATACTTAGTATTTATATAGTGCTTTAAGATATGCAAAGCATTTTACAAATATTATCTAATTTTATCCTTACAACAACCCCAGGTGTTAATAATATCCCCATTTAACTGAGGCCAAAAAAAAAAAAAAGCTTAAATGATTTGCCCTAAGTCACCCAGCTAGTAAATATCTGAGTCAGGATTTGAAGTCAGGCCTTTTTTATTCCGAGTCCACCACTCTATCCACTGTGCCACCTAGCTACCCTACATCAGGGATAAGACTTTTTCTATATAAAAAAGGAAAATTGGGAAACCATGTTGGTTGCTTACATCCCAGCACCAACCACACAGTAGGTGCTTCATAAATGATCTTTGATTGATGCTTGCTTGCTCAATATCCCCTAGGCTGTGCTAGTACTATACTTCACAGCTCAGATAGCTGCCTCATCACATGAACCTCAAAATTTGCATCTCCAGGCCTCCTAATGCCTTAGTTGCCTATAAAGAAGATCATTCAGCAAACATAAGTTTTGTTATGAGCTCCCTTTAACCTTTCTCAGTGTAGACACTGATTTGCATAAAAATCATTCATTTAGAATAGCACTCACTGCTAAATGGAAGGAAAACATGGAGAGAAGAAATGATTTCTTTTCATTCTTTTAATTATTTTCATTCATTTCATTTCATTTAAGCCCACAGGCTTAAAATAGTACTAATTCAAAAGGGGGAGCATCCCTCTGAGTCTCCCCAGCAATCAATATTTCTCTATCTTAACATTCTCATAATCTGCTTGTATTGAAGTTACAGTATTCCTGTTGACCACTTGTTGGAAATGTTGCAGACAGACTTTTATTCCAGGAATGGATTGGACTATGTGATTTCTGAGGACCCTGACAATGCTGGGTGGGAGACTCATAATTTTCTGATTCTTCATACAGACTGAGACACCAAGTGCCTCTAATTTCTCTCCTCTGATTTTTTTTTTCTAAACACTATGAATTCTGCCTTCCTAACTCATCACTCAACAGAAAGTGGCTTCCCCAAATTCCAATGATCTTTTAATTGCTAAATCTTAGGCATTTTCTCAGCCCTGATCCTTCTGGACCTCCCTGCAGTCAGAAGGTAACATTGGCCAGTGGAGAAACAGGCAGTTGACAAATGGGCAGACATACAGGTGGACAAGCTGGCAAATGGGCAAAATGTCAAGTGGATGGACCAAAGAACATTGCTGGAACTTCCCTCAAAGTTATTCCCTAGAAAATTGCCGCTTTTTCTGATTGAGGTCCGTGAAGGGTAAAAGGATCCCCCTGGGCACCAGAGCTTCCCAAGCAGAATTCTGGGCCTAATCTCTCAGATTCCATCTTAAGTGTTGTCACATAGTTCCTTATCTCTTCAACAGTTTAGAGAAGATGGATTAGAGACCCTTCAACACCATTTGCTCAAACCAAAGAAAAGCTGAGTCATCTTCTAGCTCCTGACCCAAAGGAAATCATCAGCACATCCTCCTCTCCACTCCCCCCCACTTCCATTTTTTTCCTATCTACTGACTTCTGTGCTGCTTACAAACATGTCTCTTCCCTCCACCCTATGACAAAGAAGCTGTAACAGTACTAGGGACAGGAAAACATTTATCTTTTAGAGCTTCTCTCTCATCTTGATTCTATCTCCAAACCCCACACTCAAGTCAGAAGTTAAACTACCCTGGAATGATTGACATAACAGCTTCCAGTTTCTAATGGCATTAAGCAGAGAATAACGTCTTACTTTTCAGAGTTAGTCCTATCCAACTCTTTGTGACCCCATTTGGGGTTTTCTTGACAAAGATACTGGAGTGGTTTGCCATTTCCTTCTACAGTTCATTTTATGGATGAGGAAACTGAGGCAAACAGGGTCAGGTGACTTACCCAAGGTTACACAGCTAGTAAGTGTCTGAGGTCAGATTTGAACTCAGAAAGATGAGTCTTCCTGACTCCAAGCCCAGTGCTGTATCCATTGCACTACCTAGCTGCATCAAGCTTCTCCAAATAGAGTCCATTCTAGGGCTGCATCATCACTGGTTGTACCCCACCCCACTCATGGGCTGTTCTGGAGGTATACATTAAAGGTATGTTGATACCTACTGTATCTCTGCTGCCTTCCATTACATTAAGTGACTTGCCCAGGGTCACACAGCTAATAAGTATGCAAGGCCAGATATGAACTCAGGAAGATGGGTCTTCCTGACTCCAGGCTCAGGGCTCTGTGTACTATGGCACCAGCATACCCTTACCTCAAAAGAGTTATGTTAATCGTGGAATTTCAATCATCTCATTAAGTCTATACATCCAGGGAGAGGTTTTAGTGAAGAGCCTTTCTCCTATAGAATCACCATACTATCACACACACACACACACACAACACACACACACACACACACACATGCACACACTGCTTGGGTTCCAGAAAGATCAGTGAAGTTGTGGCCTTTGGATCAAATGACCAGAAACATGTTGGGAACAGGATTTGGGAAACATGGCACTGTGGAAGAATTTTATTCCGTCTATGAGATGTGATAGTAGCATCTTCAGTCCCCACTCGGAGGATCTGGGTTCCAATCCTGACTGCTATTCATCTGTGTGATCCTGGCCCATTTTTCACATCTGTAAAATGAAGGGATTGGACTGGATGGCTTCAAAGGTCCCTTCATGGAGACCTTCATGGACTGTTCATGGAGAAGTCTCCTTTCTCCCCTTCTCTTTATCTCATATCATTCAGATACCACCTCCTTTTATCCACTCCTTTATTCCCATCCCAGATGAAAAAAGTGGCCCTTGTCCTTACCACAGCCAAGTCCTCTTATATGCACCTTTGTAGCCATCCCCTCCTTGCTTCTCTGCCAGATTGTCCCTGCTGTAATTCTGTCTCTCTCTAATCTTCAGTTTCTCCCTCTCTATTGACTTCTCTGTTACCTACAAACATGCTCATGACTTCCCAGTCCTTAAAAAATTCCTCACTTGTTCCTACCTCTCTGGTAGCTATCATCCTACATCTCTTCTCTTCGGGACTAAATTTTCAAATACTTGAAAATGCCATTTACAACTAGGTGCCTCAACTTCTCTACGCTTCTCTTCTAAACAGTCTGAATTCTAGCTTCCTAATTCACCAATGATCACTTAATCTAAGGCATCTTCTCAGTCCTGATCTTCTGGATCTCTCTATAGCATTTGACACTGCTGTCCTCCTCCTGGATATTTTCTCCTTCCTAGGCTTTCTGACATTTTAATTAATTCATTAATAGCTACTCTTTCGTTCTGAGCTTTGTGGCGCTGCTTCTCCTCCTATCTATCTAACTGCTCTTTCTCAGTCTTCGTTGCTGGTCTTTCACCCAAGTCATGCCCACTAACCATGGCTGTTTCCCAAGGCTCTGTCCTGGGACCTCTTTTCCTTTCCCTCTATATTCTCTCCCTTGGTGTTCGCTTCAACTCCCATGGTTTTAATTATAATCTCTGTTGTATATATACAGCCTTAGTCACCCCCTTTTGGACACCTCAGACTGGATGTTCCATAAGTATCTCAAATTCAACACGTCCCAAACAGAACTCATTATCTTTCCCCACAAACCTTCCCTATTCCTGTCAAGGTCATTATTGTCTTCCTAGTCACTCAAGCTCACAACTTCAATGTCATTCTCAACTCCTCACTCACTCAACAAGTCAACACACATTTATTAAGCACCTATTATGTGATGGGTACGTACTAAGCACTGGCTTTACAAAGAAAGGCAAAAACAGCCCCTGTCCTCAAAGAGCTCATAGTCTAATAAGGGAGACAACATGCAAACAACTGTGTACAAACTTGATCTATACAAGATAAATTGGAGACAGTCTCAGGGGAAAGGTACTCCTCCCGCATATCCAACCTGTTGTTTCTATCCTTACACCATCTCTTGTACACATTCCCTTCTGGCCACTCACACAGCCATCATCCAGTTTCAGGCCCACATCAGCTCTTGCTGGGATCATTGCAATAGCCTCCTAACTAGTCATCTCCCCACTCCAATCCATCCTCCGCTCAGCTGCTTCCCTAAACCCTAGGTTGAACCATGAACCATGAAACCCTGCTCAGTGAGCCACAGGGGCTCCCCATTACCTCCACAATCAAATATAAGCCTCTCTTCTGTAGGAATCAAAACTCTTCATAACCTGGCCCCTTCCTGCCATTTCAATATTCTGACACTTTGCTCCCGTCTATGTGCTCTACAACCCAACTAACTTGGCCTAATTGTAGTTATTCAAGCACACCATTACCTCTCCCAGCTCTTTGCCTTGTACTGACTGTCTCCCCCTCACCACCACCAATGCCTTCACTTCTCAGACTACTTCTATATACTCCCTATAGCTGTTTGCCTATTTTCTCACCCTTTGGAATTGTAAGCTCTCAGATGGCAGGAACTGTTTTGCCTTTCTTTGAATCTCTAGCACTTCACCCAGTGGCAGGTACTTAACAAATGCTTGTTGAGTTACTGACTGGCACAGGGCGAAGCACAGATCCCTAGGACTCTTTACTAGAGATCTTCCAAGCTGACATAGAACAATTAATAACTACTCTTTGAGTATGGGCATTTGGCCTGTTTAGAAATTAATTCTTCTATCTACTTGCACATACAATACTCCAACCCATGTCTCTGCATCTGTTCCGCAAGAGATTGCTTGAAATAGAAACTAAAATTGAGCGACCCAGCCCTTTTCTTAGTTATAGACTTGATAGGATGGGATGGAACAGCTTCATGACAATTATGGGGTTACTGGGGCATATATCAAATAGAGAAGACAAGACATCTTCATTAATAATGCCATAACCTTCCTAGGGGTAGGTTAGGTGGTCTAAAAGAAAGTTAGATAAGTCCCTAATTATTTGAAACAGGATATGAGTCAGTTCTACCAGCCTTCAGCATGCTTGCATGAGATTCTTATCTCTTAGAGCCACATTATCAGACCATCATTTAATATCAAATTGTTGAAACATTTAGTAACAATAATTGACCAAATCTTTGACCTTATTTAGGCATCAATAAGGATGGGTCTAGACCTTCAAACACAGTCCAGTTCTTAACAATCAGTCTTCCACCTATAAGCCCATATTGTTAGATCAATGGAGAAATGACTTGCTCATGGTCATACAGCTAGTAAGAAACAGAGCTAGGGCTGGAATGAAAGTCAAATTAGTCCAGAGAGACAGCATGATGCTGAAGAGTGAGCACTGTGGAATCAGGGAGGATCCAGATTCAAATTCCACTATTATTTATTACATGTGAGACCTTGGTCAAGTCACTTAACCTCTCTGGGCCTCAGTTTCCTTATCTGTAAAATGAGAGGGTTGGACTAGGTGGTCTCTAAGTTCTTTTCCAAATCTGTAATCTCTCCAACTATGTCTCCAACTCCAGGGTTTCTCACTACATCATGCTGATTCTTGTGTCCTTTGTACCAGACTTTAAGTTCCTTTAAATAAGTTTTCTGTAAGGTAAGAACTGTATCTCATCTCATCTCTCTCCTTGCCCACAGTTGGCCCTTAACAAATATTTACTGAGCTTAAATGTTTAGACTGGGTTGGATTGGGTTGAACTGGACAAAAGACAAGCATGATTGTTCAGTATATGTGACTAATCAATACCTCTTACAAATGAACCAGAGAAAGACCTATCACCAATCTAGGGATGGCTTATATTAGGTTTTCAATGACCCTAGCCCCAAAGCAGCACTGGATTCCTTCTTGGATAATACCAACCCTCTTCTCTTCTTCCTTTGGGTCCTAGGAAGCTACAAGGTCCTTTTAATTCCCCACTCTTACCTTCCCCCTCTCCTTCAGCCTCACCCTCCAAACCCTGCCTGGAAACAGGGGTCAGGAAAACAGAATGTTCAGGGGGGAGAATGGACCCCTCTAGGAAACAGTGAACAGCAGAAAAGGGAAAGGGATGAACAAATATTTATAAAACACCTACTGTGCCAAATATTGTACTAAGCAATATACAAATATCTCATTTGATTCTCACAACAACCCTTTGGGATAGATCCTAGGAATAATCCTGTTTTACAGTTGAGGAGATTGAGGCAGACAGAGGTTAAGTGACTTGCCCAGGCCACATAGCTAGTTGAACTCAGTTGTTCCTGACTCCAGGCCTAGCACTCTATCTACCATTACCACCTAGATGGCTCTCCTGCTGGAGAAGAAGAAGAATCTCTCAAAGCCCAGGTGAACTTAGGATAATCTCCTGGAAATATTTGGTGATCAGGAGGAAGAGAAGGAGAAATAGAAGGAGGCAGCCAGGGAGCACCATTCCAACCTGGCCAAAGTACACTTGTAGACTCCAAGGCAGTAAAGGTAGATACCACCATCTCTCCAGCTCACCGCCTGAGCATAGAGCCAGAATTGGCCAGACTGGCGCTGCAAGAGACCTTCAAAATCATCTAGTCGGAAGTCCTTTGTTCAATCCTTAGATTCCTTCCAGATTTATCTCAGGTGCCCTCTCCTAAGGGAAACTTCACCTGATTTCTCTACTTCTTAGCATTGCTTCCCTCCTCAAATTATCTTGTATTTGCTTCTCAGTGTATACGTTTTATCTCCTGGTAGAATGTAAGCTTCTTGAGGGCAAGGACTGCTTCCTTTGTGTTTTTCTATCCCCAACACCTAGTAGTATCCCTTTGTGAAAGCTAATTTATGTTAATTGGTTAAAATGAAAGCAGGGTACCAATCACTGTAAGTTAACAGTGAGGGAACACAGGAACAGAAGCTTTGCCTGATAGCATTGGACAAAGACAAGCTCAACCCCTCAGGTGTTCCCCTAGAACTCTGGGTGGGCAGGTGGGGGACCCAAGGTAATGTCCAAGGAGACACTCAGGGAGAGTGAGTCCAGAACACTGTCACAGTAGCACTTGAAAAGGCCTTAGAGGTCATCTGATCTAAACTCATTTTAATTAAGCATTCTGCCCTCTCCCAGAATGAAGGTCTTCTATTTTCCTAAAACCCACTTGCCTTCCAAAAGTTATTCCTCCAAGCAGCTTTCTAAGAGTATTATGACCTATGTGCAGCTATCCTCTTTCCAAGTTCCTATTGCAAGAAGACTAGACTTAAGGGCTGGACTGTGTGACTCTGCAATGGACAGGTCTATACTTGTGTACTTTCAGAGATTTGTTATTCTGGGGTGTAGATAAAGAGGCAGACATTCATTACATGTGATTGTTAGACCTTTCTTTAGGGGACCACATGGTAAGCTGGCTGCTCTAAGCCTTGGGAGAGTCAAAAGCTAAGTTAAGTCTGAGGTATACCTAAACTGAATAACTGAGATAACTGGGCCTGAAGTCAGGATAGACCTGAGTACAAATCTGGCTTCATATACTTATTACCTGCATGAGCCTGGCCAAGTCATTTAACCTCAGTTTCCTCATCTAGAAAATAATAATAACACCTGCCACTTATGGTTGTAATGAGTATCAAATGAAATAATAATTGTGAAGCACTTAGCACAGTGCCTGGTGCTATATAAATGTTAGCTATTGTTATTAGTAAGCTCTCTCAAAATGGATGGAATTTCAAATATCTTGTCAAGCTGATCACTACTGGGGAGATTTTGATGCAGTGCTCCCCAACTCGGGCCAAATGGTCCTCCCAACCCACTATCCCTCCTCCAACCCTCTATTCAGCAGACCTAAAGAATGTAAAGAAGGACCTGGGAATTTGGAGTTTTTCAGAGACTGTAGTGAGAACAGATTAAGAGGAGGGTTTGCACAAAAAGGGGATAAAAAGAAGTTTGTATAGAATAATTTTACATATATCTACCTATTTGCGTCTAATGGTAGCCATCTCTAGGGAGGGGTAGGGGAGGGAAGAAAAAGAATTTAAAAATTGACAAGACAATTTTGTTGTATAATTGAAAGGAATAGTAAGTTGTGCATAGTAGATTTGCATTTTCATGTATGATCATCTTTTTATTGCATTATGCTGATGCTTGTCTTATTCCATAAATTAAAAATAAATTTTTTTAAAAAAATTTTAAAGGGGAAGGTGAAGAATATGGAAGGTGTAGTAATGTATGTTTTTAAAAAACAGTTTGATTTAAAAGAGTTTCATGGGGAAGCTTGACATTTTGGACTCCTTCCTAAATAAGTCAGCAGTCCACACAGGAAGTGCTTTTCAGGGTAAGGATTCTGGACCTGACTCTGGCCCTGGTCCTACTTGAACTTTGAAGAGGAGAGACTAGTGGAATCTCTGATCAGAATAAGAGTTTAGTCGCTGTACCTGTCACCATCAGGGTTTAGGGGCAGCAGGTATTATATCTGGGAGATTTTTTTTCTGATTCAGCCAGATTTAAGGGTAGTTGAGGCTTTAGCTACAGGGCTTACCTACAGTTCAATTTATAGTCAGAGGCCAGAGCTACAAGGAGTAGGGATAGGGAATAGGTGCCTAGGTAATGGCATCTTAGCAGGCTTGAACCTTTTAGTAAGTCTGATAAAAGGTAGTGGCTATAATCAATATATTTTGAATTATTATGGCTAAGCTCTGTTTTTTGTAATGGCTCTCTATTGCATTTTCCTGGGCTTTGGGTTATTTGGGATAACCATGTAAGGAAGATGGCTAGGTGATACAATGGATACAGTGTTGGGCCTGGAATCAGAGTCTTCTTTCTGAGTTCAAATGTGGCCTCAGACACTTACTAGCTGTGTGACCCTAGGCAAGTCATTTAATCCTATTTGCCTCAGTTTCCTCATCTGTAAAATGAACAAGAGAAGGAAATGACAAAACGCTCCAAGATCTTTGCCAAGAAAATCCCAAATGGGGTCACTAAGAGTCACACATGAATGAAAAGACTTAAAACAGCATGTGATGGAATGATTTATCTTTCAAATGGTGTTATAATGTATTTTTAGGTGATTAAATAATTTTTGATTGTGGGATGTCTTTCTTGATATCCCTTAAGCTCCTTTGAGAGACCCCATAACAGTGGAAAAACAGGCTGTACAGGGTGAGCCAGCCCAAAGAAAGCACTGCTTCCAGAACAAGGTGAGTTTGCAGAGACTTTAATGAGACATAAGCAATACCATGAAAATGAGCCCATTTCCCTTTTCTTTCTTGTCCATCCAGCACCCTTTGCAAAACAACTCACAGGACAGACTTGCAGAAGCATGGAACCCCAGGGCCAGAAGAGTGGTCATGCAGAGGATGAAATTGAAGGCACAAGAAGGGACTTGTCCAAGGTCGCAGAGGGACTCAGTGAAAGATCAGGAAACTAGAACCCAGGTGTCTGGACTCTAAGCCCACGACTAGGCAGTCTCTGGGGCAGCCAAAAAGGAGGGAATGATTCCAAGAAGGAGGTTGTGAGAGGAAAAAGCTGAGCTCAGAGAAACACAGGGTCAGGAAGATGGACAAGTAGAGGAAGTGGGATGGTTTGATGGACTTTCTAGTAGACACAGAAGGCTTAGACATTAACTGAGTTTGTAGAAGAGCGTGGGGATGTATGCTTGTTGATCCAATCCACATAGCTCGTGACACGTGTATAGACACCAGGCCTGAGGTCAATGCCACAGCCTATTCCCCAACTCACAATGCCGGCCTGCTTCCAGGAGTTCCCAACTTTGCAGACCAGGGGTCCCCCGGAGTCACCCTAAAAGGCAGGACAGAGTCTGTTAGCCTGATCCAAAGGTAACAGTTTTCAGGAGAGGTTGACTCTAGGGTGCAATGGGGTCAGGAGTGGGGGGAGAAAGGGAGGGGAGAAGCTGGGGGGAGGAGGAGGAGTCACCCATGGGCTTTCACCTGACAGGAATCTACATTGTGTTTGCCAGCACATAGCATGTCATCGGTAATTATCTTCACAGATGAGCTGGTATATGCTCCCTCATGATACTCTTGATCACATCTTCGTGTATCCAACAAAGGGACTTGTACCTGCCTCAGGGTATAGGGTGGGGGCAAGGGCTCTGTAGAAGAAAGAGAAGAGGAGCATTGCCATTGGCCCAGGGAAACAGAGGGGGTGTCCTGGGACTCCCACAAAGCCCTGGGAAGGATCAGAGGCCACAGGCATTAGGAGCATCTCACCTTGGGTGCTAGGCACCAGGCAAGCAAGACCAGAGATGGAGCCCAAACCTGAGGCCCATCTTCTTCTTGCAGCTGGTGTAGGGACCTACACAATAGGGACTTGGGCAGAACCAATATTTATGGGACAATGTCTCTGCTCTGAGGGAACTGGCACCCAGATGCCACGGTCTGCAATAAAGCATTTGAAGCTAGGCAAAGGAATCAATACTGCCCTGACTTCTGGAAAGAGGGGAATGAGAAATTGGGTCAAGAGATCATCAGATCTGTTTGATGGTCCGGTTCACATAGGAAGCCACAGAGTAGTCAATTAACTATCCTATTGATCAGCTTACTATCCTTGCAACTCTCCCAGCTCCCTTCCCCAGCCACCATGACCCTATCTGTGCCTAGACACACCTGGAGGCACAGTAGATAGAAGACAGTGAATGGGATCTAAAGTTAGAAAGGCTTGAGTCCAAAGCTCACCTAAGACATTCACTAGCTCTTTAACCTAAGCAAGTTATTTAGCTTCTGACTCAGTTTCCTCATCTGTACAATGAAGATAATAATATCCCTTACCTCCATTGTGAGTATAAAATAAAATATTTGTGAAGCATTTTGCAAAGCTTAAAGTGATATATAAATGCTAGGATAATAATGTGTTGTTTCCTTCTATTAGAATGTCATCTCCTTGAGGACAGGAACTGTCTCCCCTTTCTTTATTTTACCCCCAAAACTTAGCACAGTGCCTAACACCTGGTAAGTGCTGAATAAATGCTTTCTCATTCTTGCATTCACTCATTCAATACCCTCACTTTACAAAGAAAGGTAATGAGTCTCAGAAAAGAGAAGCAACAGTTCATATGGCTAAAAAGTAGCAGAGTTGGGTTTTGAACTCAGGCGCTTTTGACTACAAATCCAATGCCTTCTCCATTCAGCCTGGTGCTATTAGACACAGACAGTGAGGAATCTGGGGTGGAAGCAAAGAACTGAGACATCTATGCTCATGGGGCTAAGGGCCCAGCATTCCTATTAAGTAATTTGAATGGCTAAAAGAAGGGAGAAAACGTGTGTTCCCTAACTTCTTCTCCCTTTCTCCCCCCAGGTATTAGCATGCCTAGCTGTGACCCTGGTCCTGGCTGCAGTGTTGGGGAATCTGAGAAGATCCATGATGCTCCATTTCTTCTCAATGCTCACCTCCAGAACTAAGATCCCCCCAGCCAGTCACCCAGCACTCTGAATCCAAGGGAAAGATCTCCGTGGCATTTGGGAGGCTAATGAGCTTGATATGACTGGACAGCTCCACAGGGCTCTTCAGTTTCAGCAGAGCAACATCCCCACCACTTTCAGCAGAAGTGTACTTGGGAAAAACAATAATCTTCGCCAGTGGCAGGAGCTGGTCCTCATAATACAGGTGCTGTTCCCTCAGTTGGATCATGTATGATGAAGGATTCTGTCGAAGACTGGGGTAAGAAGGAAAAAAATGTTCATTCAAAGCACCTGGGTCTGGGTTGGGAGACCACAGTGGAGTTTAACGTCCTCAGGACTCTACCCCTGCAGACTTGGGGACTGAGCCTCTCTGAGCCCCCCACAACCTTCCTACACTGTAAGGATCTCCAGCTCACTGCCTATCACCTTGCCTTCTCTCTCCTGGGTTTCCCAATTAAATAATGATGATGGTACCCCACATGCATAGGACACTTTTTGGTTTAAGAATGCATAGACCCCAACTTTCATCGTTGGAAAAAGCAGGACAGGAACTGTTATTCCTGTTGTACAAAGGAAGAAACTTAGGCCTAAAGAAATCAGTAAACAGCTACTTCAAAGCTACATAGTGACTCGATGACAGAGTCTAGATCAAATCCAGGTTTCCTGACTCCCAGCCCTGGGCCTATGTTCACTCAGTTCCTCTCCCTATGCCACGTTCATTCATGTCCATCCAGCTGAGTGGGGAGGAGAAGACTTACATGCCAATGCAGTGGGCAGCAGTCAGTACCCATTGGGGGTGGATGAGGGAGGCACCACATATGTGCCTCCAGTATCCTCTGGCAGGAACCCTGAGGCTGACCTGCCAGAGCCACTCCTCCTTCCAAGCCTCCTGGCCTCCAACAATTCCAACTTGGTCCCTACCTAAGTAGAGAGAGAAGTGATTGTCAGGATATATTCAGATATCAGGCTGTCCTCTGAGGGCTTCACACAGCTGCAGTGACCATCCTCTGCTTCCAAGATTATATGCCATGAGCTGGGTCTCAGCTGAGGGATGACATTCCTTTCCATAATGATAACTATACCAACAACAATAAAGATAATGATATTATTGACCAAAATTTATTAAGGACCAGATGCTTGTAGAAATAAGTGAGCTTTACAATGCACCTTACCTATATGGTCTCATTTGATCCAACCAACAGCCTTGGGACATGGATACACCCACCGTGCCTTTCTAATTCCATTTCTAGCCCTCCTTCCACTATAAAATGCTGCTAACCAGGGGGAACTCAGGCATCCTGTTTCCCAGAAATTACCACTGCCTCAAGAACCTCACATTCCATCCCAGAGTAAGAGTTGAAGCATTCTCATATGCCTCCCAGATATCACTCCTCATATGAGCAGCACAAGGCTAAGTACTTGAAGATCAGGCAGGCAGAGTCACCTTGAATCAGAGGCATTGAACTCCCCAGGAGGGGAAAGGTCAGGAACAGTAGGCATAACATCTGGAGGAAAAGAGAGAGAAGCAGACTGAAGCCAGCAAAGAGCAGCTCTGCATGCCACAGTCTGGGTTAAAGCACCTCTGCTGTGTGGGGCTGGGAGCCCTGGCTTTGGATATCAGGTTGTTGTAGGGGATTAGGATTCTTACCGTGTCCAAATTCCTGTGTTGTGTCCTCCCCATGAGTTAGCCCTCTACTTATCCTCCAAGGACAGGAAGTAGAGGAGGGAGGGAGGATGGGGCCAACCCAGACTTCTTCTCAAAAGTGGAGGGGGGTGGTGAAGGAGGTGGAGGAAATAAAGCGGGAAGTGTGCTGAGAACTCTGGCTGATGACCTGTCAGATGCCTATGCTCCCATCCTCTTCTCCTCAATCTCCACCTTAATTCTAATCCTCTTAACCTCTCCCCATTTCCAGGTGGCCTGGAAGTCAGAGGCCTATGAGAACTCTAACCCCAAGCAGGGTTAGGGAATCATGTATTCTCCCCTCAGAAGCATAGCACTTTCCTTGAACCCTCTAAAAAACATTTATCATGTAACTTTGTGTAGTATTAATTATCAGTATTTCTGTCTTTTCCTCCTCTAGACTGTAAACTCTAAGAATCTGAATGTCTAAGCTTTAATTAAATAGCCCCCAGTACCCAGTTCACTGCTTTTCCCATACCAAATATTTAATTTACATTGAGTGGATAAATAAGATCTTAAGATCAAAGATGTGAAAGTTGGAATGGTCCTCAGAGATTTCTAGTCCAATCCAATTTAGGGATCAGAAAACCAAAGCCCAGAGACCTTGCCCAAGTCAAGTTAAATAACTTTCTCAAGGTCTCATAGACGGTAAGTAGTTCTTAAATTTTCTGGCTGAATATCAAGGGAACTAATGAAAAGAAATGCAGGGGAAGGTGGCCTAGCAATTCCAGATCTTAAATTGTATTATAAAGCAGCAATCATCAAAACTGCTTGGTACTGGCTAAGAAATACAGTGATGGATCATTGCAATAGGTTAAATACGCAAGACACAGTAGTCAATGACTATAGTAATCTATTATTTGATAAACCCAAAGACCTCAGCTTCTGGGATAAGAACCCACTCTTTGAAAAAAACTGCTGGGAAAACTGTAAAAGAGTATGGCAAAAACTAGGCATAGACCAAAATCTCACACCATATATCAAAATAAAGTCAAAATGAGTTCATGATTTAGATATAAAGGCTGACACTATAAGCAAACTGGGAGAGCAAGGAATAGTACACCTAACAGATCTATGGAGAACAGAAGAATTCATGACCAAACAAGAGATAGAGAAGGTTAGGAAAAGCAAAATGGATAATTTTGATTACATTAAATTGAAAAGTTTTTGCACAAACAAAACCAATGCACCTTAAATTAGAAGGAAGGTAGAAAATTGGGAAAGAATTTTTACAACCAATCTCTCCAATAAGGGCCTCATTTCTAAAATATAATAGAGAATTCAGTCAAATTTATAAGAATACAAGCCATTCCCCAATTGGTAAATTGTCAAAGGATATGAACAGACAGTTCTCAGATGAAGAAATTAAAGCCATCTATAGTCATATGAAAAAATGCTCTAAATCATTATTAATTAGAGAAATGAATCAAAACATCACACCTATCAGACTGGCCAACATGACAAAACAGGAAAATGATAAATGTTAGAGAAGATGTGGGAAAATTGGAACATTAATGCATTGTTGGTGGAGTTGCTAAATGATTTTGGAGAACAATTTGGAACTATGCCCAATGGGCTATAAAAATGTGCATACCCTTTGTCCCAGCAATAGCACTTCTAGGGCTGTATCCCAAAGAGATCATACAAAAGGGAAAAGGACCCACATGTACAAAAATATTTATAGTATCTCTTTTTGTGGCATCAAAGAATTGGAAATTGAGAGGATGTGCATCAATTGGGGAATGGCTGAGCAAATTGTGGTATATGAATGTAATGGAATACTATTGTGCTATAAGAAATGATGAAAAGTCTGACTTCAGAAAAACCTGGAAAGACTTGTATGGTCTGATGCTGAGTGAAATGAGCAGAACCAAGAGAACATGGTATGCAATAACAGCCACGTTGTTCGATGACTAATATTGATAAACTTAACCCTTCCCAGCAATACAAGGATCTAAGACATGTCCAGAGGCCTCATGATGGAAAATGCTATCCACATCCAAAGTAAGAGCTATGAAAGTTGAATTGTTATTTTTTTCTCCTCTGTTGAGTTTAGTTTCCTCTTTCTGATGGTTCCTCCTATTGGTTTTAATTTTTACTTATAACACCACTAATGTGAAAACGTGCTTAATGGGAATGTAAATGTATAGCCTGTATCAGACTGTGAGCCATCTTGGGGAAGGTGGTAGGGAGGAAGGGGAAGAAAAATTTTAAACTCAAAAGCATATGGAAGTGATTATTGATAAATCAAAATAAATTGATAAAAATTTGAAAAAAAGAAAAAGGAATGTACATAAAGGAGAAACTCTAAATCTCAAAGCACACTAAAAGCAGCAGTTAATGTTAACAACAAATAATCTGAAAGAATATTAATTATAATCAATAACTCAATCAACAAGGAGTTAATAAGCGCATTGTATGTGTCAAGCACTATGTTAAGTGCTGAGAATAAAAAGAATAGCAAAAAACAAAAACAAAAAATTCTGGACATTTCTATGTAGCTCTTCCAAGCCTGCCTTGCCACATCATGATTCTCATCTGCTCCTTCTTGATCCCAAAGACAGAATGGACTCAGTCAAATTCCACGTGAATTTGTGGATTTGCCCACCAGAAAACACCAGCCAGGACCTTCTCCCAAGGTCCACCATACATACTTACTCTCTGCCTTTCAGAAACTATTCTTATTTCTACAGTGGACTAATGGGGACTCTCACCACTGCAATACTCCAGAAGGATCTGGATTACAATAAAAGCATTTCTTCTGTGAAGTTTGGATTCACTCAAAGGGTCACACTTGAGGACCTAGAGAGCCACATATGGCCTCAAGGCCACAGGTTCCCCACTCCTGATCTAGAATCTCATCCATGTGGCTAGTCCTCCAACAATGCATTTCAGCCCATCCACACCTGCCTATACTGGACAGTTCTTATCCATGTCTCCTTACGACTTCACTACAAGGGGTCTCTCCAACTGACTGAGAAGCTGCCTTGCTTCCTCTTGAACAGTGAGAGGAAACCAATGGAGCACAGGGTCTGTCCAACAGCTATTCTTGCTGTCACCATATGGCCAAGCTACCTCCTTTTCCAGTCCATACATTTCTTTAGTGACATTCCTTACACCCATCACCTTCCTCTCCATTGCCCTATAGATGAATCTCAGCTTCAGTTCTCCAGACACTGGTGTTTCATGACTCCTACTCATACCATAGTGCCTAAACAACACAATACTAAAAAGATGAGTTTTTGTTTTGGGGAAAGATGGTGGATAATTCAAAGTCATTTGCACTACCCCAAAAGGCCATCCAGCCTAGTCTCCTTTTCAATTCTCAGATTCTTTCAGTAAGTCCACTTTCAGTAAGGGTCCTAGATCAGTTCTGAAGGCTGTCCATCCAGCTGCACATCATGCCCTCTGGACAAAAGGCATTCTTGATCCACTTTTTTGCATGTATTTTGCCCTGAATGGATGAGTAGGCCAAACTCTTTATAATGACTCTGAATCATTTTAGGGGCCTTTGTAGTGGTCCTGGACTGGAAGCAATCAGCACAATGCCTTCTGCATCTGCAGCATCTCGAAGACCTCACCCTCTATAGATGACTTGGTCTCTGCACTGGATCTACTCCATGATGTGCTGAAGCACAAAACTCAATTATGTCCCAATTGTTATTAATAATCAAAGAATGGGTGACCAAAAATGTCTTTGGTTAAATACTTTAAGCAATCTCATATAAAGATTTCCCACCAGTGGGACAGCTTGGTAGTGCAGTGGATAGAACACAGCCCCTGGAATCACAAGTACCTGAGTCCGAATCTGGTCTCAGAGCAGACACTTGACACTTAACTAGATGTATGACTCTGGGCAAGTCGCTTAACTCAAATTGCCTCGCCAAAAAAAATATTTCTCACCAAACAAAATTTATTGGAAAAGAGCCAATCAGGTGTCATGGTGTCCTACCCAACGGAATGGGTTTTGTTCATGGCAAACAAACAATAACCACAGTAAGATCATATAAAGATGTGGACTACCATGGAATATCACTTGCCAAAGTCTGCTTGTTCCCTGAAAATTTTTGCCAGCTTCTTGAGAACAGGGACTGTCTTGCTTTTCTATTTGTATCTCTACCACTTAGCACAGTGTTTAGTGCAGAGTAAGCATGTAATAAATGCATTTTCATTCTTCATTCATTAACCACATCAAGGAGGCCCTTGATGTTATACAAATCAGAAAGTAGTCATATGTATTGCTAGCTGAGAATATTTTCTCCTGACCATTTAAGGAGTCAAAAATCTAAACTATATCCTTTACTGATCACAATGCAATATAAATTATAACCAATTAAAGGCCCTTGAAGAAAGGGTCTCAATATTTAACTTAAATGGGGACTAATTTAATCCTAAAGATTTGGTGGGTCAAAGAACAAATCATAGAAAGCATAAATAAATTAATCAAAGTCAATTAAAATGGCATTATAAAATGACAAAACATTTTGGAAATAGCTAGAACAGTCATTAGGGGAAATTTTATATCTCTGGACACTTATATAAACAAATAGAGATAGAATGTGTCAATGACTGGGGCATACAACTCAAAAAATTAGAAAAGCTACAAAAGAAAAAAACAATCAACACAAAAATAAAAGTTCCTAAAATGAGAGTTTAACAAAATTGACAGTTTAATTGAATTGATAAATAAAATTAGTTTCCTTTTAAAAAAAGACTAATGAAGTATTTAAATCATAAGCACCTACGTGATGCAGTGGCTAGAGTGCCTGGCCTAGAGTCACAAAGACTCTTCTTTCTGAGTTCAAATCTCACTTCAGAAGCTTGCTAACTGTGTGACCAGAAGCAAGTCATTTGACCCTCTTTGCCTCAGTTTCCTCATTTGTAAAATGAGCTGGATCATTTTACATTGGCAAACCACTCCAACATTTTTGCCAAGAAAATCCCAAATGGGGTCAATAAGAGTCACACATGAATGAAAGGACTTAACAACAGCATGTGATGGAAAGATTGATCTTTCAAATTGTGTATTTTATTTTTTTAGGTAATGAGATTTTTTTTTATTGTGGAACGTCTTTCTTGATATGCCTTAAGTTCCTTTGAGAGACTCCATAACAGTGGAAAAACAGTCTCTACAGGGTGAGCCAGCCCAAAGAAAGCACTGCTTCCAGAACAAGGTGAGTTTGCAGACAGTTTAACTAGACATAAGCAATACCATGTAAATGAGTCCATTTCCCTTTTCTTTCTTTCCCATCCAGCAGCCTTTGCAAACAACTCACAGAACAGACTTGCAGGAGCATGGAACTCCAGGGCCAGAAGAGTGGTCATGCAGAGGATGAAATTGAAGGCACAAAAAGGGACAGAGGGAATCAATGAAAGAGTGGGAAACTAGAAGCCAGGTGTCTGGACACTAAGTCCATGACTAGACAGTCTCTGGGGCAGCCAAAAAGGAGGGGATGATTCCAAGAAGGAGGTTGTGAGAGGAAAAGGCTGAGCTCAGAGAAACACAGAAAGATGGACAAGTAGAGGAAGTGGGATGGTTTGATGGACTTTCTAGTAGACACAGAAGGCTTAGGCATTAACTGAGTTTGCAGAGAAGCCTGGAGAAATATGCTTGTTGATCCAATCCACATAGCTCGTGACACATGTATAGATGCCAGGCCTGTGGTCAATGCCACAGCCTATTCCCCAACTCACAATGCCGGCCTGCTTCCAGGAGTTCCCAACTTTGCAGACCAGGGGTCCCCGGAGTCACCCTAAAAGGCAGGACAGAGTCTGTTAGCTTGATCTAAAGGTCAGAGTTTCCAGGAGAGGTGGACTCTAGGGTCAATGGGGTCAGGAGTGGGGGGAGAAAGGGAAGGAAGAGGCTGGGGGAGGAGGAGGAGTCACCCGGGGGCTCTCACCTCACAGGAGTCTACATTGTGTTTGCCAGCACATAGCATGTCATCAGTAATTATCTTCACAGATGAGCTGGTATATGCTGCCTCACGATACTTTTGATCACATTTTCGTGTATCCCACAGAGGGACTTGTACCTGCCTCAGGGTATAGGGTGGGGGCAAGGGCTCTGTAGAAGAAAGAGAAGAGGAGCATTGCCATTGGCCCAGGGAAACAGAGGGGGTGTCCTGGGACTCCCACAAAGCCCTGGGAAGGATCAGAGGCCACAGGCATTAGGAGCATCTCACCTTGGGTGCTAGGCACCAGGCAAGCAAGACCAGAGATGGAGCCCAAACCTGAGGCCCATCTTCTTTTTGCAGCTGGTGTAGGGACCTACACAATAGGGACTTGGGCAGAGCCAATATTTATGGGACAATGTCTCTGCTCTGAGGGAACTGGCACCCAGATGCCACGGTCTGCAATAAAGCATTTGAAGCTAGGCAAAGGAATCAATACTGCCCTGACTTCTGGAAAGAGGGGAATGAGAAATTGGGTCAAGAGATCACCAGATCTGTTTGATGGTCCGGTTCACATAGGAAGCCACAGAGTAGTCAATTAACTATCCTATTGATCAGCTTACTATCCCTGCAACTCTCCCAGCTCCCTTCCCCAGCCACCATGACCCTATCTGTGCCTAGACATACCTGGAGGCACAGTAGATAGAAGACAGTGAATGGGATCTAAAGTTAGAAAGGCTTGAGTCCAAAGCTCACCTAAGACATTCACTAGCTCTTTAACCTAAGCAAGTTATTTAGCTTCTGACTCAGTTTCCTCATCTGTACAATGAAGATAATAATATCCCTTACCTCCATTGTGAGTATAAAATAAAATATTTGTGAAGCATTTTGCAAAGCTTAAAGTGATATATAAATGCTAGGATAATAATGTGTTGTTTCCTTCTATTAGAATGTCATCTCCTTGAGGACAGGAACTGTCTCCCCTTTCTTTATTTTACCCCCAAAACTTAGCACAGTGCCTAACACCTGGTAAGTGCTGAATAAATGCTTTCTCATTCTTGCATTCACTCATTCAATACCCTCACTTTACAAAGAAAGGTAATGAGTCTCAGAAAAGAGAAGCAACAGTTCATATGGCTAAAAAGTAGCAGAGTTGGGTTTTGAACTCAGGCGCTTTTGACTACAAATCCAATGCCCTCTCCATTCAGCCTGGTGCTATTAGACACAGACAGTGAGGAATCTGGGGTGGAAGCAAAGAACTGAGACATCTATGCTCATGGGGCTAAGGGCCCAGCATTCCTATTAAGTAATTTGAATGGCTAAAAGAAGGGAGAAAACGTGTGTTCCCTAACTTCTTCTCCCTTTCTCCCCCCAGGTATTAGCATGCCTAGCTGTGACCCTGGTCCTGGCTGCAGTGTTGGGGAATCTGAGAAGATCCATGATGCTCCATTTCCTTCTCAATGCTCACCTCCAGAACTAAGATCCCCCCAGCCAGTCACCCAGCACTCTGAATCCAAGGGAAAGATCTCCGTGGCATTTGGGAGGCTAATGAGCTTGATATGACTGGACAGCTCCACAGGGCTCTTCAGTTTCAGCAGAGCAACATCCCCACCACTTTCAGCAGAAGTGTACTTGGGAAAAACAATAATCTTTGTCAGTGGCAAGAGCTTCTCCTCATAGTACAAGTACTGTTGTCTCAATTGGATCCTGAAAAATGAAGGCTCCACCGGATGACTGGTAGAAGAGGGAAAGAAACGTTCCTTCAAGGCACCTGGGTCTGAGTTGGAGGTTCACAGTTGAGTTCAACAACCCCAAGACTCAATCCTCTTCCTCCATCACCTGAAGTTCACTCCTGCACACTTGGAGACTGAGCATGGCCTGGCCTCCCACAACCTTCCTACACTGTTTTGTTTTGTTTTGATTTGGGTTTGTTGTTTTGTTTTGTTTGTTTGGGGGTATTTTTGG
The DNA here is from genome assembly GCF_003287225.1 of Phascolarctos cinereus. Classification (NCBI taxonomy): domain Eukaryota; kingdom Metazoa; phylum Chordata; class Mammalia; order Diprotodontia; family Phascolarctidae; genus Phascolarctos; species Phascolarctos cinereus. Next base: position 130,342,789 of record NW_027555847.1, on the reverse strand, counting down.
TTTGGTTTTTTTTTTGCTTGTTTGTTTGTTTTCGTGTGAGGCAATTGGAGTAAGTGACTTCCCCAGAGGCACATAGCTAGTGAGTGCTATTTGTCTGAGGCCAGATTTGAACTCAGGTCCTCCTGAATCCAGGGCCAGTGCTCTATCTACCATGCCACCTAGCTGCCCCCAACCTTCCTACATGGTAAGAATCTCCAGCTCATTGCCTATCACCTTGCCTTTGCTCTCCTGGGTTTACTATTGAAATAAAGTGATGCTACCACCTATGTAGATGATGCTCTTTGGTGTAAAAAATGCATAGCCTCCAACTTTCATTTTTGAGGAAACCAGGACAGGGACTCTTCTCCCTATTGTACAAAGGAAGAAACTTTGGCCTAAAGAAATAGGTAAACAGCTTGTCCAAAGCTACATAGTGAGTCAATGACAGAGTCTAGATCAAATCCAGGTTTCCTCACTCCCGTCCCTGGGCCTGTCTCCACTCTGTTCCTCTCCCTATGCCAGGTTCATTCATGTCCATCCAGCTGAGTGGGGAGGAGAAGACTTACATGCCAATGCAGTGGGCAGCAGTCAGTACCCACTGGGGGTGGATGAGGGAGCCACCACATTTGTGCATCCAGTATCCTTTGGCATGAACCTTGAGTCTGGCCTGCCAGAGCCACTCCCCCTTCGGAGCCTCCTGGCCTCCAACAATGCCAACTTTCCCCCTGTCTAAGTAGAAAGAAAAGTAGGCTTCACACATCTGCCATGACAATCCTCTGCTTCCAAGATTATATGCCATGGGCTAGGTCTCAGATGAGGGATCCTATTCCTTCCCAAAACAATAACTATAACAATAATAATAAAGATAATGATATTATCAACTAAAATTTGTTAAGGACCTGAAACATACAACGCTGTGAGTTTTGCAATGCATTTTGCGTATAGGGTCTCATTTGATCTCATCAACAGCCCTGGGAGATGGGTACTAAAGGAATTATAATTTGACAAATATGGAAGTTGACACAGAAGGAGAGGATGAGTACCCAGAGCCACTCAGCTAATGAGTGTCAGTGCTGGGAATGGTACCTGGGGGCATTTCTGATTCTATTTCTAGCCCTCCTTCCACTATAAAATGCTGCTAACCAGGGGGTTCTCAGGCATCCTGTTTCCCAGAAATTACCACTGCCTCAAGAACCTCACATTCCATCCCAGAGTAAGAGTTGAAGCATTCTCATATGCTTCCCAGATATCACTCCTCATATGAGCAGCACAAGGCTAAGTACTTGAAGATCAGGCAGGCAGAGTCACCTTGAATCAGAGGCATTGAACTCCCCAGGAGGGGAAAGGTCAGGAAGAGCAGGCATAACATCTGGAGGAAGAGAGAGAGAAGCAGACTGAAGCGAGCAAAGAGCAGCCCTGCATGCCACAGTCTGGGTTAAAGCACCTCTGCTGTGTGGGGCTGGGAGCCCTGGCTTTGGATATCAGGTTGTTGTAGGGATTAGGATTCTTACCGTGTCCAAATTCCTGTGTTGTGTCCTCCCCATGAGTTAGCCCTCTACTTATTCTCCAAGGACGGGAAGTAGGAGAGGGAGGCAGGATGGTAGCAACCCAGCCCCCTTCTCAAAAGTGGAGGGGGGTGGTGAAAGAGGTGGAGGAAATAAAGTGGGAAGTGTGCTGAGAAGTCTGGCTGATGACTTGTCAAATGTCTATACTCCCATCCTCTTCTCCTCTATCTCCATCTAATCCTTTTAACCTCTCCCCATTTCTAGGTATCCTGGAAATCAGAGGTCTGTGAGAACTCTAACCCCAAACAGGGTTAGGGAATCATTTTCCCCTCAGAAGCATAGCCCTTTCCTTGAACCCTCTGAAAAACTTTATCATGTAACTTTGTGTAGTATTAATTATCTGTATTTCTGTCTTTTCCTTCTCCTAAACTGTAAACTCTAAGAACCTGAATGTCTAAACTTTAATTAAATAGCCCCCAATATCCAGTTCACTGCTCTTCCCATACCAAATATTTAATTTACATTGAATGGACAAATAAGATCTTAAGATCAAAGACATAAAAGTTGGAGTGGATCACAGAGACTTTCTAGTCTAATTCCAATTAGGGATCAGAAAAATGAAGTCCAGAGACCTTGCCCAAGTCAAGTTAAATAACTTGCCCAAGGTCACATACAGGGTAAGTAGTTCTTAAATTTTCTGGCCATTTCTATGTAGCTCTTCCAAGCCTGCCTTGCCACATCATGATTCTCATCTGCTCCTTCTTGATCCCAAAGACAGAATGGACTCAGTCAAATTCCACGTGAATTTGTGGATTTGCCCACCAGAAAACACCAGCCAGGACCTTCTCCCAAGGTCCACCATACATACTTACTCTCTGCCTTTCAGAAACTATTCTTATTTCTACAGTGGACTAATGGGGACTCTCACCACTGCAATACTCCAGAAGGATCTGGATTACAATAAAAGCATTTCTTCTGTGAAGTTTGGATTCACTCAAAGGGTCACACTTGAGGACCTAGAGAGCCACATATGGCCTCAAGGCCACAGGTTCCCCACTCCTGATCTAGAATCTCATCCATGTGGCTAGTCCTCCAACAATGCATTTCAGCCCATCCACACCTGCCTATACTGGACAGTTCTTATCCATGTCTTCTTACGACTTCACTACAAGGGGTCTCTCCAACTGACTGAGAAGCTGCCTTGCTTCCTCTTGACAGTGAGAGGAAACCAATGGAGCACAGGGTCTGTCCAACAGCTATTCCTTGCTGTCACCATATGGCCAAGCTACCTCCTTTTCCAGTCCATACATTTCTTTAGTGACATTCCTTACACCCATCACCTTCCTCTCCATTGCCCTATAGATGAATCTCAGCTTCAGTTCTCCAGACACTGGTGTTTCATGACTCCTACTCATACCATAGTGCCTAAACAACACAATACTAAAAAGATGAGTTTTTGTTTTGGGGAAAGATGGTGGATAATTCAAAGTCATTTGCACTACCCCAAAAGGCCATCCAGCCTAGTCTCCTTTTCAATTCTCAGATTCTTTCAGTAAGTCCACTTTCAGTAAGGGTCCTAGATCAGTTCTGAAGGCTGTCCATCCAGCTGCACATCATGCCCTCTGGACAAAAGGCATTCTTGATCCACTTTTTTGCATGTATTTTGCCCTGAATGGATGAGTAGGCCAAACTCTTTATAATGACTCTGAATCATTTTAGGGGCCTTTGCAGTGGTCCTGGACTGGAAGCAATCAGCACAATGCCTTCTGCATCTGCAGCATCTCGAAGACCTCACCCTCTATAGATGACTTGGTCTCTGCACTGGATCTACTCCATGATGTGCTGAAGCACAAAACTCAATTTATGTCCCAATTGTTATTAATAATCAAAGAATGGGTGACCAAAGATATCTTTGGTTAAATACTTTAAGCAATCTCATATAAAGATTTTTCACTAGAGAAACCTTATTGGAAAAGAGCCAATCAGGTGTCATGGTGTCCTACCAAATGGAATGGGTTTTGTTCATGGCCAACAAACAATAAGAAGAGTGGGATCATGTAAAGATGTGTACAGCCATGGAATATCACTTCCGAAGTCTGCCTGTTCCCTGCAAATTATTGCCTGCTTCTTGAGAACAAGGGCTGTTTTGCTTTTCTATTTGTATCTCCACCACTTAGTACAGCGCTTACTCCAGAGTATTTAATAAATGCATTTTCATTTCCCATTCTCTTGTTATCCTTATCTCCTTCAGATACCTAGAGAATCAGTTTCTAATTGGCCTCAAAACTGAGTTTCTTCCACCACAGACCTCCATTATGTACTTGATCTAGTCCAACTTTTTTCACCATCTTAATTTTCTCCGGCATGATTTCTGCTTTCTAGAGAAATATTCTGTGCCTGCAATGTTATGGTACTAATGTGGTGTCACTTCTGCCCAGACAGCCAATGCAGTTTGACAGAATGTTCATAAACAAGTGCAGAAAAACAGAAATATTAAATATATCCTTTACTGACCACAATGCAATAAAAATTATAACCAGTTAAAGGCCTTGAATAAAGGGTCTCACATTTAAGTGGGGACTAATTTAATCCTAAAGATTTGGTGGGTCAAGAATAAATCATAGGAAGCATAGATAAATTAATCAAAGACAATTAAAATGTCATTATAACATAGCAAAGTATTTTGGACGTAGCTAGAGCAGTCATTAGGGGAAATTTTATATCTCTGGACACTTACATAAACAAATTGAGATTGAATGTGTCAGTGAATTGGGTATACAATTCAAAACATTAGAAAAGCCACAAAAGAAAAAAAAACAATAAACACAAAAATAAAAATTCTGAGATCAAGAAGAGATTACCAAAATTGAAAGCTTGAAAATATCCCATTCAACTGATAAATAAACTAGTCTCCTTTTAAAAAAAAAAAAGAATGAAGTATTTAAACCATAAGCAGTAATCATAAAAAATAATTTTATGAAGAATATGAACCATAGCCCATTAAATAAGTGATCATATAATATGAACAGGTAATTTTCAAAAGAAAAAAATATAAGCTACTAACAGCCATGATTTTTTTTAATGTTTGAAATCACTAACAGAATCAAAGTGGGTACTCATTAATTGAGAAAATGCTAAATAAGTTATGCTATGTGAATGTGAAGGAGTATTATTGTAGCACAAGAAATGAGGAAAGGGACAAATTCAAATTCCTTGAAGACTTACATGAATTAATACACAATGAAGTGAACAGAACTAGGAGAAAAAAGCACACAAGAGCTGACTGAACAAAGCAGAATCCCATGGTATTTGAAAATCTGGCTGGGGAAAGGCTTCATGGCTCTATCACTAACTATAATTTGAGAAGAAGCAGCTTCTCAGAGCCCCAGAGAAGATCTGAGGAGCTTGGCAGTTCTCTGACTTAACTAAATTGCTTCTCATTTGAAAAAATAACATTCTCTCAGCACCCAGCCAACAGTGATTGTGTGCTTTAAAAAAAAAAAAATTATCACTGCTTCATCAGCCCTAGGGTAGGGGAGTAGCAGCTTTGGCCAGGAAGGGAGTTATCAGGAACAGAAAAGTCCAGAGAGCCGAGAAATGGCTTGGCCCAGTCATAACATGTGATACAAACTGTGCTCTAAAGAGACCCAGGACATTAAGGCCTGCCATCCAGAGTCATGAGTTGCCCTAGGCGCATGGGTTTCCCTATTCATGTGTCTTGCTGTGTTTCTGTAAACACATGCCCCATAGACACTGAGTGAAGTGATGGAAGAGTGTTACCCAGATTTATGAGTGAACTGTTGTTGTTCAGTCATTCACAGTCATGTCCACTCTTTGTGACCCCATTGGGGATTTTCTTGGCAAAGATACTGGAGTGGTTTGCCATTTCCTTTTCTAAATTATTTTACAGATGAGAAAACTGAGGCAAACATGGTTAAATGACTTGCCCAGAGTCACATAAGTGTCTGAAGCTGGGTTTGAACTCAGGTCTTCCTCACTCCAGGTCCAGGTCTGCATCCACTGTGCCACCTACCTGCCCAAGTGAGCTGTTATATTTTGAGTTTTCCTTCTTTCGTCTTCTACTGCATAAATGTTATGATTATTTCTGTTTTGCCTTCTAATAAGCAAATATTATGAATATTCTTGTCTTTGCCTCATCATTTAGTAATTATTTAATATAAATCAATAATGTTATGGTAATTGAATTTGTCTAAATGAGAAGCACACTAATGAGAGCTCAGGAGATTAAATAATTTAGAGTAGTAGGAGCATATCCCCCCCCATATCAGGGTTATCATTAGGATCTTGATGGGAAGTTTTAATTGTAGCCACATGGCTATAGTGATAACCATCCCTTTCCCACCTCCTCACTCCCAGAAAATATTCCTGAGCAGCTAGTGTGAGATTAGGTCACTGTATCAGCCCAGGAAGAGAAAAAAAAACTCCTCAGAGGAGTGATTCAATTTTCTATGAGCCTCCTTATTCCACCCACCTTACTATCCTCAGAAGATACACTTACTTTACCGAGAAGATACTTAGTAACTTCCTCTTTTCTACAGTTTAAACCTCAAAACCCTCTCGTTATCTCTGTTATTCCCCCAGTATCTCCTCCTTTGCCCAGCTTCTAAGAGTTATCAAAGCTGATCACTTCTACTTCTGCTCTTATTCTCTCCTTCTCCCTTTCTTTTTCTGTTGTTCAGTTGTGCCTGACTCTTTGTGATCCCATATATAGTTTTCTTAGCAAAGATGTTGGAGTGGTTTGCCATTTCCTTCCCTAATAGATTAAGGCAAACAGAGGTTACATGACTTACCCAGGGTCACACAGCTAGCAAGTGTCTGAGGCCAGATTCAAATTTAGAACTTCCTGACTCCAGGCTCAGAGCTCCATCCGCTGAGCAACCTAGCTGCTTTTCTCTTTTTATGACCCCCTCGAAATGGCCATAAGAAAATATTCTCAGTTAGCAATATATATGCCTACTTTCCCATTCGTGTAAAATCAAAGGCATTGTTGATGAGGTTAGTGAACGAATGAATGAATAAATGAGATTTCTAGTCTCTCCTTCGCTACCTATGAACACCTCCAAGTCTCCCTCAGCCTTCAAAATCTTTCACTTGCCCTCACCATTCACTCAAATTATCATCCTATACCATTTTTCCTGCCATAGTTTCACTCATAGAAAAAGGAAGGGAAAAAAAAGTCCTACCCTTATTGTCTCTGCATTTCCCACTCTTAACAGCCCCTTACAAATTGGCTTCTGATCTGGCCATTCCACAGAAACCGCTCTCTCCAAAGTTACCAGTGTTCTGATGATTAAATCCAATCACTTTTGTTGAACTGAAATCCTTCTTTATCACTGCAGCTTTAGACTTGTTGACCCCTCTCTCCCTCTGATTACTCTCTCTTCCTTGAGTTTTCATAACACTGATCTCTCCAGCTTCTCCTTCTACCTGTCTGACCACTGCTTCTCAGGTTCCTTTGCAGAATAATACTCGTAGGTGACATTAACATAGACACTTTCATATATTTTCTCCTTTGAATCTCACACATGAAGTTGGTGCTTTAGTTATCCTCATTTTCCAGATGAGAAAAATGAAGCTGACAGAGCTTAAGTGACTTGCCCAGCATTATACAACAATGAAGTATCTGAGGTGGGATTCAAACTTCTGACTACTAGGTCCTTCACTCTATCTCCATTCATGTCCATTCTCTGAAGATGGGTTAAGTTCTCTATCCCAAGACCCCTTTGCTTCCTTCTTTGCTTTTTTTTTCTTGTTGATCTTTTCAGTTCCTATGGGTTCAATGATCATCTCTAGGCAGATCATCCACAAATACATATATATAATCAACCCACTATCTCTCCCAAGCTCACATCTCTACCTGAATGTCCTATAGACATCTCAAATTCAATATGCCCCAAATTGAACTTGTTATCTTTCCCCCTTGCACCTACCCTTCATCCCAACTTCTTCTTGTTGAGGGACCCACCAATTCCAAGCTTCTATTCCAAGCTGACTACTCAAGTGAGCCCAGAAATGAACAGAAAGAAGATAGAGGGCTGGATTGCATTTGGGAAGGTGGACAGAATTTTCACAGATCCCAAGCTACTTGATGGCACAAAAACCCATCTTTTCCATACCATGAGTCTTCTGGTGATGCTACATGACTGCAAATCCCAGAAGAGCAACACCCAAACAATCAGAATTGGGCAATGGAGGGGCACCCAGTCAGCACTGAATAAAGGCTGCAGCATATTATCAATAAAGACTTGTTTTTAGGAAGTAGCCTAAGAGATACCATCTGAGAAACATAGTTGGGAAAGGATGTGGGTCAATCATACAGTAAGAACAAGAGATTAACAGATGGACAGCAAAAGTGCCAAGTCTAAATCGTTACTTAAACTAGAGGAAGGCTCCCAGAGCGTAGGTTAGAGCCTCAATTGAAGGTTTACAGGGACACATGAAAACAAACTTTAGAGGATGAGAGGTGGACTGTGATGTGCACCTTTGGAGAGAGTACTCTCATCAAAGAGGATACATGAAGCCTCTGAAGAAAATGTAATAGCTAATAATTGTATAATACAGCTTACAAAGCACTTTCAATACATGATCTCTTTTGACTCTCCCAACAGCTCCATGAAGGAGGTGGTAAAGATATTACTATGCCCATTTTACAAATGGGGAAATTGGTCATCCTAGAATTTTACAAAATACAAACTTCCCTCATGTTATGACTCTGCTGAGTAAGTACTCTCTTTAAGGATAGGTACATTCCATCCAACTCTCACTGGACCCACTGATGCTTTGAAGCTTCCCAGAGGTTGGGGAAGAGGGACGTTCTTCAGACAAAGCTTTACAAATAGAAAACACCTCTTCTTAGGGGTGAGGTGTCCAGCAATAGGAAGATATCACAATGCCCACTTCCCATTCAAAATGGAATCCACAGCACTGTAATTTGCACCATTTGAATGAAAGATTCATTCTTTTGGAAAAAGCATAGTTTCCTGTTCACATCTAAAATACCCTAGGACAGGCAGCAGACCCCCAACCATTCATGTGTCTACCTTCTTGACTACCTGTCTGTCTTCTTATCACTTGTCCATGTATGACATTCACATTCTGATGTTCTGGCAATGCATCTCCTGTACCACTGCCACCACTTCACCCTCCCCTTGTGTGGATTATTGGGGGCTCAAAAATATGCTATTCTGACATTATACATCAGACAGAGCTCTCATTAATGTCCTCAGAATGGGAATGTCTCCATGAACGTGACAATAGGACAACCTACTCAATCTCACTAACAGGGCATTGTAAACAGGGACATCTTAATTCTCCACTATTCCTAAATCAGGTTTTGCCCTAGGGGGCAGCTTCAGTTATCCAGTTAGCTGCATATGCCTACCTATCTTTTCGATTCTTTCTATCCATCTGCCTATCTTTTAAGTGTACACCTCCCTATCTTCCTGCCTGTAGGTCTATTTGTCAACCTGTCTCTCTGTCTGCCTTCCTGCCCATCTTGTCCTATCTTTTTGCTTATCTTCCTATCTGTCAGGCCTATTGCCAATTGGCCAGACTGCCTTGATGTAGTCTGTGTATATGTATGCCTGATGGAAATTCCCATTTGGCTTCCTACCTGTCTGCTTGCCTCCTGTTTCTCTCTGCTTTTCTATATACATTGGTCTCTGCCGGCTTGCCTGCCTGCCTGTCTATTTGCCTGTCTGTCTATTTAAGTGCCTGGTGGTCTACCTGCCTCCATGCCTGGCTCACTGCCTATCACCCTTTTTCTGTATGTACAAGCCCACTGCATCCATCTCTGCCTTCTAGATTGAGTACCTGTTTACCTTCTGTCTAATTGTCTGCCAGTCAATTTGTCTGGCTAATGCCTGTCTGCCTACCACAGTTTGTCTGCCTGTCTGTGTCTCTCACCCTATCCTTCTGCCTTCCTGCCTGCCCATCTATGAATAGCTGGTGTGGTCATCCCCTCTCTGACTGTTATCTGCCTTTCAGTTTCTCTACCTGTCTTCCAATTTGCCTGTCTGCCTATTTGTACGCCTGCTTGTCTGCTGAGATATCACCTTTTAATTTGCCCACCTGTTTGCTTGCCTAGTAACCCATCTGCCTGCCTGCCTAGCAGTCAGTTTGCCAACTCTGTCTTCCTGGATTTCTCTCTGCCTCGGCCTTCCTCTTTGCCTACCTAACAATCTGCCTGCTGCATCTCTCTGTCAACCTGTTTGCCAGGCTTTCCATCTGTCTTCCTACCTAGGTAAGTCACTTATTGCCTTAGTTTCCTTTATTGTAAAATGAAGATGATAATAGCACTTAGCTCCCAAGTTTGTTGTGAGGATCAAATGAGATATTCTCTTAGAGTGCTCAGCACAGTGCCTAACACATTGTAGGTACTTAAAAATGCTCGTTCTCTGCCTAATGTCTTCCCTGCCTAAAAGCTTGTCTTTCTGCCTTCCTGGTTATGTATCTGTGTGCCTTCTATCCTATCTTTCTTCCTGCTTCTCTCTCTCTCTGAACATCCCTCTACCTGTCTACTGATAAGTGGCTGCTTTTTGTCTTCCAAGCTTGTTACCAGTCTATCTGTCCGTCAATCTTTCAGCCTATCTGCCCCTCTCTGACTGTCTGTCTATCTGTAAGCCCCAGACACTTACTAGCCACACGACTCTAGGCAAGTCGCTTAACCACAGTCTGCCTCAGTTTCTTCCATTGTAAAATGAGGATGATAATAGCACCTGCCTCCCAGTGTTGTTGTAAAGATCAAATGAGATATTATCTGCAAAGTTCTTACCAGAGTGCATAGCACATAGTAGGTGCTTTGAAATGCCTTTTCTCTTATTACCTTCCCTGCCTATCTGCCTGTCTTTCTGTCTGTCTGGTCATCTGTCACCCCATTTACCATGGCAGCTCCTGGTCCAGTAGAGAGAAGTCCTTTAAGAAAGGAATGCCCAATTACACGGTCAAGAAACAGGAAAATCCCTGCGACTGAGAAGAAAATTCAAGCCATCGTGTCTGCCAGTAAGGCTGCTGCATCTGGCTCTTCTGTAGCCCCAGATAGAGGCTGAGTTCCAGAAGAGAGGGAGATGTGAAGTTCTGAGGAGACACATAAACTCTCTGGTCCCCAGAAGAGTCTCTGGGAATGCCAAGGCAGCTCAACTTTGAACATAGAGTTAGAGGCTGCATGAGGTAACTTGGGTTAGAGGAAAAGCCCCAAGACTCTGGGACAGGCTGTAGTAATAGTAGGAGCCCACACCTGTAGCTGCTAAGTCACTTATTTCCCTGGATGGTTATGCAGGAGAAGTTTGGATCTCAAAGGCAAAAAACAGGGAAGGAAAGAAAAGCTTGGCTTCCAATCCAGGATTCTACCTCCTATAGATTTTTGTTTGTTTGTTTCTTTGTTTTTTAAGCATTAACCAACTCCCTGCAAGGTTTGGACTGACTGCCTGGCAAGGGGACCTGGCAAGGAGTCAGGAGTTATATTTCTCTAAGCATGAGAAGAGAGGATTGTGTTTGGATCAGGACTAGAAGGCAGAATTTTCAGCTACAGAATTTTTAGGATCTCTCTAGAAAGGAACAGGGAAGGAAAGTTGGAGAGAGACAACAGGGCGGAAGTGGCGGGCAGGGGCCAAAGAATGTAGGTAGGCCTTCGGTGAACATTTGGACCAACTGCCTGGCAAGGGGACCTAAGTGGCTAATGGCCCAATGAGTTATATTTTTTTCCCAAATGATACTGTTACCTCATCTTGTTTTGAGCACCTAGCTAACACAATCCCATTGGTGAAGGGAGAAGAAACATGGACTTCACTACAAATTCTCTATTATTCCTCTTTCTGTTCCCAAACTACTATGGTCCTAGGGCTGTGGGGCAAATAATAAGGGCAGTGGGGGGAGGCAGAGGAAGAAAGTAATGGGCACAAAATGGATATCAGTTATAGCATTAAATGTTAAGTCAAAAAACCTGAGCCCAAGCCCAACTCTGTTAATTACTGCCTTTGTGCCCTATGGCAAAACATTTAACCTCTCCAGGATTGAATTCTTTCTGTAAAATGAGGGAGTGGAACTAGATAAACTGTCAGGGCCCTTCTATTGCCTAAGACCTGGTACTGGATTGAAGGATCTGTGGGCTGATGATGAGCCAAGTGGAGAGGGGAACTTCCAACCTTCCCATTGCCTCTCCCTCAATATCTAGAGAACCCACTGAGAGAAAGTCGGCTGGAGGGGGGGAATGTCCGAGCTGCTGCAAAAAAGATGCCAGGCTGACAACAAGACAGCCCCTCCCTTATGTCAACAGTCATCTTATCTTTAAAAATTATCACTGATTTGGATGAAAACATAGATGGCTTAATCATCAGATTTGCAGTTGACAGGAAGCTGGGAGAGATCCAGTATAAGATGGGGGAGGTATGACCAGATAGCAGTTCAGACATAAGGGCCCTGGGGGGAGGGGAAAGGAGACAGTGGAAAGCCGGTTCAGAAGGGGCCTACACAGTGACCTCAGGCTAAAAGGAAAAAGCTTCTTTTTGTGACTTTAATGATAACCTGTGTGTCAAGCTAAATGATCCTAATTTTTGAGGCACCAAAAACATTGTCTTTACCACTTTTTTCAGTTCCTTATCTCTCTTAGGGTGGGCCAGAAGAAAAGTTAAGAATCCAATGATTAGGTAGGAATGTGATCAAGATGAACCCAAACTTGCTATGTAAATGACAACCTCCCTGATCAGTTAAGAGTGAACCTGGTCTTGTAGAACAGGAAGATTCACTTGCTCCAGCACATTCGAGGAAAGTAATTCAAAATTATAATACAGGCAACAGGCATGTGGAATGTTCTTCAAGACTGTGGTCAAAGGACAAGCAATTATCAAAAGAATTGAAAATTATGAGCAATCATATGAAAGATTGCCCCAAATCACTAATTATGAGAGAAACGCACATTAAAATAATTGAGTTTATACTTCACACCAAGCAAATTGGAAAAAAAAATAAGTTAAAAACATAGAGATAATCAATGTTGGAGGGGTGGCAAGATGACAGGCTAACCAATACACCATTGATTGAGCTTCAAATTGCTCCAATCATTCTGAAAAATAATTTGGAATTGTGCGTAAAAAGGCAACAAAGTGTTCATACCCTTTGACCAAAGACAGGTCATTGCTGGTTGAAGTCAACAACAGCGACAACAAAAAAAAGTCCCGTATGTACTAAAAAAAAATTATAGCAGCATTTTTGTGGTAGCAAAGAAAACTAGAAACAAAATGCTTGCCCATATATTAGGAATAGGTGAACAAACTGTGATATATATGAATGCAAAGGAGTATTATTGCACCCTAAGAAATAAAAAAATAAGGAATTCAGAGCAACTTGAGAATTATATGACCTATGTAGAACAAACCTAGCAAAACCAAGAAAACAACATAAACAATGACTACAGTAATATAAATGACAAGAATATGAAAATGAAGCCCAATTTTATATAATTTTAATAGTCATAGCTAACATTTGTATAGTGCTTACTATGTACCAGGAACCAGTCCCCATTTTACAGATAAGAAAACAAGATAAACAGAGGTTAAGTGACTTGCCCAGGGTCACAGTGTCCCCGATAGGTGGTAGGTGAAAGATGAAAGGACTGAGAAAACAAAAGTTTGAGCTTCTAAGCATAACAATTTATTAAGCAATGTATGTCAATTGTTCAACCAACCATGAGCAGGCCCCCTCAGCTTTAGCACTGGACCCTAAATATGGGAGGGGGGGGGACAGACTTCATATACATTAAAAAACAATCAAATAAGACCAATTAATTAAAAGAAAAAAATTAACTAGTATGCAAAATTAGGTAATCTGATTTCTAATTGGAGGAAAGATTAGGGATTTTCCAAGTTGGGAAGGAGAGAGTGAACAGACGCAATTCCCTGAAATCAGGAAAGGGGGTGTTCCCCACCCTTCCCCAAGTGTCTGTAAGCAATCAAAGGAACATGGAAACAATAACTGATTGATCAGTATGGGGCCAATTTTCAGATAAGACATATGGGTTACTTGAGACTTACAATTGTGAGAAAACTCCTTGCATTATTCTTCAGATCTGAATGAGTTTCTGATCAGCATAAGCTAGGTCCTTAGTTAAGGACCGAAGCAGCAGGGAAGGTGATCCCCTAGCCACACAGGGCTAGGTTCAAACAATACCGTAAGGTTTTCTCCCAATTTCCACAATTGAATAGTTTTCTCACAAGATAGAAATTGGACTAGACCCATAATTGAATAGAAAGGGAACTGAGCTAGCTCCAGAATTGAGTCACAAGATGGAGTCAATGTGGTTTACTTAATGCCCATAATTAACCACTTCCTGCTCCAATCCCCTCAATTCCCTTAGATATGAACGCAGGTATTCCCGACTCCAAAGCCAAGGCTAGCTACCTAAAGCTCTTGTTGGAGGGGCAGTGGAAGGACAGTCATGCGAATGTACTATTGATGGAGCTGTGACATGGTCCAACCATTCTAGAAAGCAATTTGAAACTATGCCTCCAAAATTATTAAACCGTGCGTGTAGACCTAACCTCTAAAACTGACCTTACAAGGTTATTGTGGGAAAAGTGCTTTGTAACCCTTGAAGTGCTATGAAGATTACTGGTACTAACAGGCAAATCTAATTTTTTATACCCTGGGATAGATATAGGAGACCCTGACTCCTTAAGGATGGAGTGAGTGTGTTAAGGAGCTAGAGGGACACTTCCCTGGGAACAGAGGCACAGCCACATCTCCATCCCGCTGCATGACAGGAGAAGGGAGATCTAAAAGAAGTTAAGAGAGAATGATGGGGTGTTTCTCCCAGGCAAAGGTGCTAAACTAGCTTTCTAATGCTGGGACTACTCATAGGCAAGGTACAGCATGAAGCTACAGTAGCTTGAGTTCAGGAGTTTAGCAAGCAACCACTACTACAGGTCACTTAACCTCAGAGTCTGTGGACACAGTGTGTAACCCAGCTACTTGTTATATAATTCCATAAAAACTTCTCTTACAGTTAATTCCAGGAGAGCTTGCAGGTCTGCCTTCCTTGAAAGTCTTCAAGAGCAGCTGGCATGAGCACTTCCGGGGCTGTTAGATCGTGGTGATATATTTTCGGGAGTGGTTTGGACTTGATGATTGCCAGAGTCTGTTTCAACTCTCACATTCTGTGGTTTTATGACTTCCCTCTTTCCACTCTATCCTCTGCCTCATTGTAGGCAGCTAGGTGGCACAATGGGTACAGCACTGGGCCTGGAGTCAGGAAGGTTGCTGTTGCTATTTGCTTGGTCATTTCAGTCATGTCCGACTCTTTGTGACCCTATTTGGGGCTTTCTTGGCAAAGATACTGGAGTGGTTTGCCATTTCCTTCTCCAGCTCATTTTATAAATGAGGAAATTGAGGCAAAAAGCGTTAAGTGATTTGCCCCAGGGTCACACAGCTAATAAGTGTCTGAGGCCAGATTTGAAGTCTGGAAGATAAGTCTTCCAGGCCCAGCACTCTATCCACTGTGCCACCTAGCTGCCCTGGAGTCAGGAAGACCTGAACTCAAATCTAGCCTTTGATATTTACTAGCTATGTAACCCTGGGCAAGTCACTTAACCTCTGTTGCCTCAGTTTCCCCAATGGTAAAATGAAGATTAATAATAGCATCTGCCTCCCATGGTTACAGTAAGGATAAAATCAGGTTATATTTGTAAAGTACTTAGCACAGTACTTGGTACATAGCAGGCACTATATAAAGTACTATTGTTCCCATACGTTTCAGATACAGCTGTGGTTTTTCCAAGGATTATTCACAAAGGAAAAGAAAATGGCACGTATTCATGATAGCATGCTAGGATGAGTGTGAATAAACATTATCTCTCTAATTGTCATACAAGGTCACACCTACTGAAGAACATCTTTGTGTCTTGGTTTACTTTGTCTTTTTTGTTGGGGTTTTTTTTTTGTCTTTATTCTCATCTTTGTGTCTTGGGTGAATCCCTCCTACCTATTGGGACCAATGCATTACTGGAGCAGATAAAGAATGTCCAGGTCATGGGAGTGGTCCAGGAAAGGTTCATCTGAGTCTTGTGAAATTTTTTGGCATACAATTGGGCAAAATAGTTCCTAATTATTGTTTTAATTTCCTCTTCATTAGTGGTGAATTCACCCTTTTCGTTTTTGTTACTGGTAATTTGTTTTCCTTTGTTCTTTTTTTAATTAAATTAACCAAAGGTTTATCTATTTTGTTGGTTTTTTTCATAAAACTAGTTCTTAGTTTTATTTATTAGTTCAATAGTTTTCTTAATTTCAATTTTATTAATCTCTCCTTTGGTTTTCAGTATTTCTAATTTGGTATTTAATTGGGGATTTTTAATTTGTTCTTTTCTAGTTTTTTTAGTTGTATGCCCAATTTATTAATCTCTTCTTTCTCTATTTTATTCATGTAAGCATTTAGAGTTATAAAACTTCCTCTGAGAACTGCTTTCACTGCATCCTATAAGTTTTGGTATGTTGCCTCATTATTGTCATTCTCTTGAATGAAATTATTGATTGTTTCTATGATTTGTTGTTTGACCCATTCATTCTTTAGGATTAGATTATTTAGTTTCCAATTAGTTTTCAGTGTATCATTCCATGGCCTTCTATTACATACAATTTTTATTGCGTCATGATCTGAAAAGGATACATTTAATATTTCTGCCTTTCTGGATTGGATTTCTGCCCTAGTACATGGTCAGTTTTTGTGTATGTGCCATGTACTGCCAAAAAAAAGTATATTCCTTTCTATCTTCATTCAATTTTCTCCAGAGGTCTACAATATCTAACTTTTCTAAAATTCTATTCACCTCCTTAACTTCTTTCTTGTTTACTTTGTGGTTAGATTTATCTAGTTCAGAGAGGGGCAGGTTGAGGTCCCCCACTAGTATAGCTTTCCTGTCTATTTCTTCCTGTAACTCCCTGAACTTCTCCTCTAAGAATTTGGACGCTGTATCATATGGTGCATATATGCTTAGTAATGATATTACTTCATTGTCTATGGTGCCTTTCAGCAGGATGTAGTTTGCTTTCTTAGATCTTTTAATAATATCTATTTTTGCTTTTGCATTTTCTGAGATCAGGATTGCTACCTCTGCTTTTTTTTTTTACTTCAGCTGATGCATAACATATTCTACTCCAGCCTTTTACCTTTACCCTGTGTGCATCCCTCTATTTCAAATGTGTTTCCTGTAAACAATGTATTGTAGGATTATGGTTTTTAATCCATTCTGCTATCTCTTCAGTTTTATGGCAGAGTCATCTGAGTCTTGTGGCCCAGGAAGATAGAAAACTTGTCTAAATCCAGGGGTTTCTCAGCAAAGGACAATGAGTGAATTTTGCAATGGAATCTGTTCGCCCTCTAGCAGATGCAAGTAGAGAGAACATCACATCTAAGAAGCTAAAAGGAACCTTTGAGGTTTCCATCAATCAAACATACACACACACACACACACACACACACATAAATATATCTATATATTGCACCCTTTCAATCAAACATATATATATATATGTATATATACATTGCACCCTCTATCAGACATATATATAAACATATTGTACCCTCTGTCAATCACACATATAAATATATATCTAATATATCCTTCATCAATCATATATGCATATATAAATATATGTGTATTGTGCCCTCTGTCAATGAAACATATATACACACATATATAAAGCAACTTTTGAGAGGAAAGCATTGGCAACTTTTAGAGAAGGCCCCCTGAATGCAGAAGATGCCATGTGAGCTGAGTACCGAAGGAAGCCAGGGGATCCAAGAGATGGAAGTGAAGAGGGAGAGAGTTCTAGGCCCTGGAGGACAGACAGTACAAAGACCCAAAGACAGGAGATTTAACGTCTTGTGCAAGGAACAGCAAGTGAGCCAGACAGCCAGAGCGTAGAGAACATGAAAGGGAGTTAAGAAGACATGTTAGAAGACTAGAAAGATAGGAAACAAGAACATTATGAAGAGCTTTTTTCCCTTAGGCAATTAGGGTTAAGTGACTTGCTCAGGGTCACACTGCTAGTAAGTGTCAAGTGTTTGGTCTGAGGCCAGATTTAAACTCAGGTCCTCTTGACTCCAGGGCTGGTGCTCTATCCATTGTGCCACCTACCTGCCCCTTGAAGAGTTTTAAATGGCAAGCAGAGGATGCCATGCCTGATTCTGGAAGTACTATGGAGCTACTAGAAAAAATAGTCACTGAATCGAGCAGGGGGCATAGTTAGGCTTATGCTTCAGGAAAAATCATCTTGGAAGCCAAGAAGAGGATGTATTAGAAAAGGGAGAGGCAGAGAAACCAATCAGAAGGCAATTGCAAGACGGAAGCATACTATTTGCTCTCGTTTTCCTTTATTGTTTTGTTTTATTGCTTCATTCTCATGGTTCCTCCCATTTTATTATGACTAATGTGAAAATGTGTTTAATACGAATGTATAAGTAGAGCCTATATCAGATTGCATGCCATCTTGGGGGGGAGAGAGGGAAGGGGAGAAAATTTAAAACTCAAAATCTTATGGAAGTGAATGTTGAAAACTAAAAATAAATTATTTTTAAAAGGCAATTGCAATAGTTCAGGTGTAGGGTAAAGAGAGCCTAAACTAGGTGTGAATAGAAAGACAAGAGGGAATTCTAAGAAAGGCTGTGAAAAAAAGAAATGACCAGATTTGGCAAGGGATTGGAGATGTGGGGCGAGTGAGAGTGAGACATTCAGACTAATTAAGAGATTGAGAGCTTCGGTTACTAGAAAGGTGGTAGAATCCTCAACAGTGATAAGG
This sequence comes from Phascolarctos cinereus, assembly GCF_003287225.1. NCBI lineage: Eukaryota > Metazoa > Chordata > Mammalia > Diprotodontia > Phascolarctidae > Phascolarctos > Phascolarctos cinereus. The sequence continues at coordinate 130,324,499 of NW_027555847.1, read as the reverse complement.
AAGTTCAAAAGAGGTCAGGGTTTGGGAGAAAATGAAATGAGTTCTATCTTGAATGTTTAAAGTTGGAAATGCCTACAGGATATCAAGTTCAAGGTGTCCAAAAAGCAGTTTTTGTTGAGTCATTTCAGTTGGGTCCAACTCTTTATGACCCCATTTGGGGTTTTCCTGGCAAAGATACTGGAGTAATTTGCCCTTTCCTTCTCCAGCTCATTTTACAGTTGAGGAGACTGAAGCAAACAGGGATAAGTGACCTACCCAGGGTCACACACCTAGTAAGTGTCGAAGGGCAGATCTGAACTCAGGAAGATGAGTCTTCTTGATTCTAAGCCCAGTGCTCTATGCACTGTGCCACCAGTTGGTGACTCAGGAGAGAAACTATGGTTAGATACACAACTAGGAATCAGCTGCATAGAGATGATCATTGAACCCAAAGGGTTGATGAGCTCACCAAGTGAGATCCTAGAGATGGAAAAGAAAAAAGCCAAGGATGATGTTTTGGGGAACATACATGGTTGATGGGCATGACAAGGATCAAGAATCAGCAAGGGTAAATGAGAAAGAGTAGTCAGACAGATAGGAGGAGATCCAGGAGAAACACATCACACAAACCCAATAAACACAGTGGATGGACAGGCTCCAAAAAGGTCTTGACAGGCTGGAACATTGGGATAAATCTAATATGATGAAATTTAAAGAGGATAAATGTAAAGTCTCATAATTGAGATTAAAAAAGGACAGCAAGAAAGCCTGGTTCTTCTTCCCAACTTGGTGCCTTATGTCAGTACTCAGTGAACAGAGAAGGCTTAGAAAGGTGTAAAAAATGAAAACTCTCAATCCGAAGCAAAACCCCTTACCCTGTTGCCAAAGCTGACTAGTTCATTGAGGCCCAAGGTCTTGGGTTGGATTCTCCATTGTGAATTATGGCCCAGAACCCTAGGGAAAATGTGAGGAACTCAGATACCTGGCCTTCTGGACTAAGGATTCCAGCTCTCTCATCCAGCCCTTGCTCTTCACTCACATAGCTACCATCCTCACTCAGGCTTTCTTCATCTCTTGCCCAGATCATTGAAACAGCCTCCTAACTGGTCTCCCTGCCTCAAATGTCTCCTCATTCCAGGCCATAATCTGTATTGTTACCAAAGTGACTTTGTTTAACCACAGGACTGATGATTTCATTCCCTTACTCAATAAATTCCAGTAGCTCCATATTCCTGTTAATCCTAGGATCAAGTATAATCCCCTCTATCCAGCTTTTAAAGACCTTTACAACCTTGCCCCAATTCATCTCTCTTGCACACTGCTGCCAAGACAAACTGCCCTCTCTGTTCCTCACAGATGAACCTTCATTCCTCGCCTCTGTAGCTTTGCACTTGGCCAAAGCGAATTAGTGACAGAGTTTGGATCCAAAACCTGGGGGTCCTGACTCTCCAGGCCAGTGTCTTTCTCCACTACCCTTCCCTTCTACCATCAAGTTCATTCATGGCCACTGAACTGAGTGAGCTGGAAGTGACTCACCTTTCAAAGCAGTGGCCAGCAGTCAGTACTCACTGGTAGTGGATGAAAGAGTGACCATGATGTGCTTCAGGAAATAACCCTAGTACTTCCTCAGGCTGACCTACCATATAAATTCTTTCACATTGGCATCTTTGCCCCCAGTGATGCCAACCTGGGCTCTCTCTGAATAAGGAGAACCCAGGCATCCAGTTTTCTTCTTGGAATCTTAAACAGCTTCAGTGACCATCCCCAGTCCGTGGGATTCTATGCTTTGGGCTAGGTCTTAGCCTTGTAATCACCTCCTCTAATAATATTAATCATAGCAGTCATGATGTAATGACTTGTCTCAGGACTGTTTCTATCTGAACACCAAAAAAAAAATGAGAATGAAGTTAAAATGAAGAGTAATAATGGTGACTAGATGAGGTAATTATCATCCCCGTCATCCCATCTGCTAATGGAATTGTACCAAGCATGCTTGCAGTGAACCTACAGAGAAGGAGCTTATATCCTTCTACTTTTATTCCACTATAAAAAGCAATTATTCTGTCTACATATCCAAACTCCATAAAAATGAAAGCAAGTTAATAAATAATAATTATGATGAAAAAATACGGGAATGAGACAACAACCATAATAATAGCTGACATTTCTGCAGGACTTTTAGGTGTGCAATGATCTTTCCATGCATTACCTCATTTGATCCTAACAGCAAGCCTGCAAAATGGTTGATACAATAGGCAATATTATATATACTCATATCACAGATGAAGCTCAGGTTAAGTGTTGTTGTTGTTTAATAGATTAGTCACACCAACTCTTCATGGACCCATTTAGGGTTTTCTTGGCAAAGATACTAGATTGGATTTGCCATTTCTTTTCCAGCTCATTTTTACAGATGAGGAAACTGAGGCAAACAGGGTTAAGTGACTTGCCCAGGGTCACACAATTAGTAAGTGTCTGAGGCTGGTTTTGAACTCAAGTCTTCCTAACTCTAGGGCTGGCACTCTATCCACTGCACTGTTTAGCTGTTAAATAACTATTGATAAATATCAGAAGAGGTTACAGACCTAATGACTCCAGGTTTAACGTTCTCTCCACTACTTCATACTGCCACTCAAGAAGAATCCCAGAGTCCTATCTCCTAGCAACTAGCTGTTGCCGTCACCACCATTCTTACCTGCACCATAGGCTTTGACTATGTGGACCTTTGTTGGCAAGGTGATGTCTCTATTTTTTCAGCTCCTTCCAATGTGTTTCCCATTTGCACAAAATCTCTGGTTTCAAAGTGAAAAGCAGAAGGATAAAGACAAGTTTTGCAAGTACTTTGAAAAAAAAAGGTTACACTTTTTCAGTGATAAGAAGCTCCCTTTAGCTGAAGATCTGCCAAGCTCATCAGATCTGCTCTAGAGCTCTGAAGAATTTCTTTTCTCTTAAACTCTAAATAGTGGTAGAACCACACAACCTTTCCCCAATCAACACCTCAAATTTCAAGGGATTCTGTGGGTTTTTTTTTCACACAGGTCCTAATTAAGTCATATCTCTTTTCTAATTAATACAGCTAACAGATAAAAAAGCTTGTCTTTCCCATTCTGTTTCTCTTTCACAAGCCATAGAGAGCAGTAAATAGCAATACGGGCAGGTTGCCCTTGTCTCAGGCTATAGATGACTTTACAAGACAAACCTGCCCTTTTCATTCAATCAGCTCTTAGCAATGTGATGCCTCTCTTCCAATCAGTACCACTCCCAGAAAAATAGTTGCAGATACTACCTGTGAGCATTGATCAGCTCCTGTCTTCTGCCTTCTGTAAGCAGTTCCTTTACCATTTCCTATTCCTTCTATCCCTGACTGCTCCTATCCTCAGCTTCCTCTCCAGTTTCTATCTTCATCTAGTCAGCTTCTACCTTTCTTCTCTCTTCTAAATGCCTCAAATCAAGACCCCCTCATAAAGCAGTAAAGCAACCACCTCTAACTTATGATACACAATTCAAAAATTCCGCCTTTCTCAGACATGAGTCTATTAGTTCTTACATAATCTTCTCATAGTCCTCACTTATTTGGCTTAAAATGTCTCTATTGCAGTCTTCCCTCCACTCTTGGCTTGCTTCACCTGTGTCCCGAGGCCACCATGAGCAACCAGCTTGTTCGAGAAGACTATAACCAGTCCCGTCCTCGGAGACCGAGACCCAAGCCTCAAGAAAAGCGCCCTCTGCTGTTCCTGGTAGAGGTTCAGCTCATGGGGGCCCTCATAGGGATGAAAGGATCGAGGATTAGAGCATGGAGACCCTTTCCAGCGCTCAGATTAAAATAGATCTATTCAACCAAGAGGAAGACGGTGAAAAGCCCGAAAAAGCAGAGGTGCAAGTTTTCAGAAGCAACCACTGTAGAATTAGAGCAAAAGAACTGCTTGAATGTATCATCAGATGGTATCCACCCGCCTCCCCTGACACTGCAGATGAAGCACAGAAGGCTGTTGCCCAGATGTCCATTCAGGAAAATAAGTAATATGCAGCCCAGCTGGTTTTTGTTAATTTTATACAAATAAATTATGTTTGTTTTTTTCTATATGCAGCCCAGCTGGTTTTTGTTAATTTTATACAAATAAATTATGTTTGTTTTTTTCTTAAAAAATAAATAAATAAATAAATAAAGGAAAATATCTCAATTATTATCTTTAAAATACTGGAAACAATCATACACAAATGATCTGAGGGACAACACTACTTAGAACTGTCTAAATTCAGTAAGTACTCTGTCTTCAAACAGATTCCCTCAGCACATTGATCCTAAGGACAGTTTTCTCTCTGGTCCTCCGAACAGTCTACATCTCTCTACAACATTTTATTTGAGAGGCAATATTTCTCCTCAAACTGTTTTTTGTCAGTATTCCCCTCAAAAATATTCTTTTTCTAACCTGGAAACACTTACATGAACTGATGCTGAGTGAAGTGAGCAGAACCAAGAGAAGATTGTACACAATAGCAATACTGTACAACAATTAACTATGAATGACTTAGCTATTTTCAGCAATACAATGATTCAAGACTATTCCAAAGGACTCATGATGAAAAATGCTATCCATCTCCAGAGAAAGAACTGATGGACTTCAAGTGCAAATTGAAGCATACTATTTTCACTTTTTCAGGGTTTTTATGGGTTTTTTCCCTTTGTTCTGTTTCTTTCACATGACTAATGTGGAAATATGTTTTACATGATTTCACATGTATAACTTATATCAGATTGCTTGCCATCTTTGGGGAGGGGGGAGAAGGGAGAGAGGGAGAAAAATTTGGAACTTAAAATCTTTCCCAAAAACACAAATGTTGAAAATTTCCCTTACATTTAATTAGAAAAAATAAAACACTATTAAATTTTTAAAAGGCTGAAAAAAATTTTAATACTCTTTTCTGCCTCTTTCAGCAAGCAAAGTGTCCACATGTGAAGGGGTCAATACTTTCCATATAGATCAAAAAACCAAGGCCCATAGATTTTGCCCAAGGTCACACAAGCAATAGTGTAACTAGCACTGCTAATGCCTGCTCCTAAATTATATTGTATTGGTTTTTGCATACACAAATACATATGCATATATGTATGTGTATATCTCCATACATATGTTATATATTTTGTCTCCCACTTTTGAATACAAGCTCTTTGAATGCAGAGACTGTCATTTCTGTCTTTATAGCCCCGGTACTTAACAACACTTCATATATAGTAAGCATTTCATAATTTTTGGGGGGGTTGAACGATTGATCGGTAGTAAGTAGCCCTTAAACGTCCTGATCAATTCTACCTAGCTCTCATAGAACTGGCTTAGCCCATCATGATTTTCATTCATTTCTTCATGACCCTAAGGGGAGAATGGAATCTGACCATGTCCAAGATTATCTGCAGATTTGCCCTGCTGAGCACACTAGATAAGTTCATTGCCAGGTTCTCCAATCCCAGGCGTTCTTTCTGCCAATCAGGAAGCATGCTGATTGCTATGGTGGGCACCCACATGACTACATCATCATAAATGTTGCCCACAAAAAGGCTTCTTCTTTCAATGACTCAGCAAAATTCTCACGAACCCAGAATGATTCCTAAAGAAGGTGGGCAGAGGGCAGTCTGAGATCCTGCTATGGGAATGGGAATGCCCTCTCTGGGCTTATACAACCTTTTGTGACAAAGAATTTATTTAAGTCCTTTTTTAAGTGTTATTTAACTTCTCATGTGTTTCTGCCTCGTCTCCTTTATTAAGATAATATATAAACTCTTCAGATTGGAATTGAGAGGCCTTTATAATCTGCCTTTGGACAATTTTTCTAGATTTAGTTCACATCACTCTTCTTCATGGGCAGCTACATAGTACAGTGGATAGAGAACTGAGCCTGAAGTCAAGAAGATGCCTCTTCATGAGTTCAAATCTGACCTCAGACTCTCATTAGCTGTGAGACCCTAGGAAAGTCACTTACCCTTATTTGACTCAGTGTACTCATCTGTAAAATGAGCTGGAGAAGAAAATGGCAAGCCACTCCAGTATCTTTGGCAAGAAAACTCCAAACGGGGTCACAAATTGTCAGAAACGACTGAAACAATTAACAACAAATACACACAAACACACACACTACATATATATGTGTGTATATATATAGGTAGATACATATATACATACATATACATATGTGTGTGTTAGGAGGATGTCTACCTCAAACAAGTGAAGACTTCTGTTGGAAGGGGCACATAAGAACAATTTGTTCCAATGGCCATGAAGGTAGCTGAAGCAGTCACTGTGGAGTGCCTAGAGCTTGGCCAGACATTGAAGACACCAACGTCATCCACTACATCCTGGGCCATCACCAGTTGTCTTGACTTTTGTCTTGCCCCTGGACTTTGATGACTCTGGAAGACAGAGTGAGGCTGATGACTGTACAACTCTGCCTCACTTAAATCCAATTCATATACAAGTCAAAGCATCACCATGTGATGCCAGAATCATATAAGATAAAAATGACAAATCCCATGCTTACAGGTCTCCCTCTGATTTGGATTAATGGAGCTCTTAGATAACCCAGAACCAAGTCAAAAGGCACAAAGCAATGGTCTCAGCATCTGGTACTTGATGGGGATTGGGGGGTCTGCATAGTACCACCAGATACTAGAACCTTGCTTGTAGCTTGACTTGTGCATAGAAAGAAGCCTCATCTTTCTCCATATTCCTTGCAGGAAAATCTGTGGGCAGAAGGAATGAGAAAGGGACAGAACCAGACAATTGTGACAATTTTCATATGTCAGCACTTCACTTCTTCCCCTAGACTAGAGTTAACACTATAGCTGCCATTTATATAGGGATTTATGGTTTACCAAGAGCTTTACATATCTAGCCTTTCACTGCTGGAGCTCTGTATGGCTTCCTGTCCTGCAGCCAGCCATTGACCTCTAATTAGGGGGGTTAGGTTCCTCACACTCGATTCTGTTAAGTGTAAGCTTTCCACAAAAATTGGGAAATAAAAGAAGTATTCAATATGAAATATGAATCAGGTACATAGAAAGAAACATTAAACTTGGAAAAAAGTGCTCTCAACATTGTGGAGTGATTAGAATAGAATTCAGTAACTTAATTTATTAAGCATAATTACAACAGACTTGTGGGCTGATGCTTAGGTCTTGTCAAAACACAGCAGCCTCAAGGCCACATGTGGCCTCAAAGCCACAGGTTCCCCACCTCTGGAATCAATTCTGCCAGTAAAACAGGCCAGATGCATCCCCTTTTCTGGTACTGGATGCGCTCCCCAAGAGACCTGGAGTAGTTGAGACTATTTATAAATTGATACTGAATTCTCTCATCTTTGTCCCAGTTCTAGCTGCCATGGTCAGGTCAGAAACTAGCTCATGTCCACTCCTGCCAATTCTGCAATTCCAACAGACTACTCCGATCAATGATATTGCTGCTACCACTGCCATGCCATTAAACCCACAGACCTCTAGAACTCACAAGGTCACTGACTCAGGGAAGAACCAAACAAAGGGAGACAAAGGGAAGCAAGGCCCGTTAGTATAAGTTCACCTGATGGAAATCCTCCAGCATGAGCCGCCATATGGAGAGGATTATCATGACATTAGAATAGAGAAGAGCCCTGAACTCCACCCCTTAACCAAGTCACATCTTACTTACTAGAGAGCCACGTTACTGAGTATGCCAGCCAGAAACTGTCTTTTCTTTTAATAAATTAAGCATACCTGCCTACCCATGGGGCAAGCAGATGACTAAGAAACCACTCAGGGTCTGTCACATGATATTAAAACATCCAGCAGTGGGTTACCACATGCCTGAAGTAGCCCTGCAAAGCTTCCTAGGACTATCTGCACATACTCCAAGAAATGGATTTTTAGGTCAGTTCTTTTTTTAAAAAATCTTTTATTTTTCCCCAATTACATGCAAAGACAATTTTTAACATTCTTTTTTTTTAATTTTGAGTTCCAAATTTTCTCCCTCACTTACCTCTCCCCTCCCTGAGATGGTAATCAATTTTATATAAGTTACACATGTTCAGTCATGTAAACTATATTACCATATTAGTCATGTTGTGAAAGAAGACACAGACCCAAAGGAAAGTGAAAAAGAGTGTGCTCCGATCTGCATTTGAGGTCCATCAGTTCTTTCTCAGAAGAAGGATAGCATTCTTCATCATGAGTCCTCTGGAACTGTCTTGTATCATTGTGTTACTTAGAATAGCTAAGTCATTCACAGTTAATCACTGTGCAGTATTGCTGTTGGGTAAAATGTTCTACTGGTTCTGCTCACTTCATTGTGCATCAGTTCATATAAGTCTTTCAAGGTTTTTCTGAAATCAATCTTAGGGCAGTTCTTTAAATGTGCATGATCTCATTTGATCTCCCAACAAACCCCTGAAAGAGGAAATACAAGTTTTGTCCTCATTTTAGATGAGGAAAATGTTCACTTCTAAAATTCATCAAAAAGAAAAAACTTTTCTCCCAGGTGCTCTCGAAGAAATGTCCTCTCCATTTATCATCTAAATTCAGCCTTTTCTGGGGCCCCAGACTCCTAGCTACCTAGGACTAGGGCAGGGGCTGGTTTGGGGTGAAGGTAAGCAATTCCAAGAATACACCACAGTACTGATCCACCCAACCCCAGCATCCTAACACTACCTAAAATGTAAGTTTTGTTTATTTGTGACAACACATTGTCCTGCATTCGAATTCAAATCCCACTCGGGGCAGCAGATGAATGTTTTTTGTCTTCCTGCTTCCCTGCTAACCTATGCGGTTGTTTATCTTCCTGTCTTCCCACTTGCCTATATGTTTGCCTTCATCCATCAGTATGCCTACCTACCAATCTAAATGACCATGAGCCTGTTGACCTGTCTTTGTCTCCCTTTGTATCTCCCTTGGTCTCTCTTGCCTGTCTGAATAGCCACTATCACTCACTCCCACCCTAGCAAGCATTAATCTCTGACCTGACCATGACGAATAGGGCTAGGACAAAGATAAAGAGAAAAGTTCCCAGAAATGACAGAGGTGAACAACCAACCGTTATGTCTGTCACCACTTCCTAACCACGCACTAGTCCATCAAGGGTAATGTGACTCAATCTTTCTGTAATTTGAGCATGGCAGAAAACTGTGAGTCTTTAATCTGTTTTTTTTTTTTTGCTGATACAGATTGAGATAAGTGACCCAAGATGAAGAGATGGAGGACTATGTAACATCCTCAGAAGATAGAGACTGTGCCACTCCCCCTTCCCATCATTTAGTGTGCATGTGTATGCTTTTTTTCTCCCTGGAGACATCTATGAAGTGATGGCATAAAAAGAGCATCCAGGTGACATAAAAAGGGAAGGGTGACCATTTTGGATAGTCTAAAAGCATTTTAATTCATGGTACTCAACAGTTATTCATTCATTCATTCACTTCACAAACATTTATTAAGTGCCTATGATGTTCCAAATACTAGGTGCTAGGGAATACAAAAACAAGAATGACTACATCCTTGCCCTCAAGGAGTTTATATTCTATTAGGGCTGAGGGGGTTGGGTGGAGAAGGGGAATGGAATGGAAACTCAATGTGTCAGTGGTGCAATATGGCAACCAAAAAATCGAATGTGACGTGAATTACACTAATAGAGATATCAGTTCCAAGAATAAAGAGGCAACGGTCCCACTGTATTCTGCCTTGGTTAGAATACATCTGGAGGGCAGTGTTCAGTTCTGGGTGTCAAAGCTGAAGAAAGATATTGGTGAGCTGGAGAGTTTCCAGAGAAGAGTAACCAGGAAAAGTGGGTTGAATCCATATTATATAGGGGTCAGTGGAAGAAACCAGACTCTTTTTCCTAAGGAAAAGAAGGTTCTGGAAGAATATCAGTGCTATCTTCAAACAGTTTATTAAAGGGTTGTCACATGGAAGAAGAATTATATTTGTAAATTTTATAACACCCTTTCCTCATAACAATATTTTGAAGTAGGTATTTAAATATTATTCTTAAGTACTATTATTTGCATCTTACAAATGAAGAAACTGAGAGTCAGAAGTGAAGTAATTTGCATGTAATCACCCAGCTGCTTAACTGTTGGATCAATGATCTGTAGCCAGATCTTCTGACTCCCGGACCAGGCTCTTTCAATTACACCAGGAAGAAGGAAACTCCTGCTTATAATTTAAAGGAGTTGAAGGGAGGAGATGCCCCAGAACTGATAGACTGGGAATCCAGCATGATTCTACTAAGACACATTATGTACTCATAGATGATCCACAGATGGGGTCTGGGCCATCATCAGTCAGACTTTTGTCTTGCCATCGGACTCCAATGACTCTGGAGGACAGAGTGAGGCTGATGACCTTGTGCAGCTCTGCCTCACTTAAATCCAATTCACACATAAGTCAAGATAGCACCCTCATGATTTCATTGGTCCTCTTCAAGAATAAAGGATGAAGAGCAACTATGGATGGGGTAATGTTATGCTATCCAGTTATTTTTCAGTCATGTCCAATTCTTCATGACCCTATTTGGGGGTTTTTTGGGCAAAGATACTGAAGTGGTTTGCCATTTTCTTCTCCAGCTCATTTTATAGATGAGAAAACTGAGGCAAACAGAGTTAAGTGACTTGCCCAGGGTCACACAGTCAGTATACAGGGGGCAATATAGGTCCTTTTATGATAATTCTGGTCACAGGAAATGGTGTGAAGAATGGGGATATGCATCTGCCTCAGGATGAAAGGAGCGCAAGCAATTATAGAAGTGAGAGCTGGTGGAGCCTCTGGCTCTGAGGCAATGGAGGGGAACACCAAGCTCTGAAATGGAATCCTTAACTCACAGTACAGTGTCTCCATGCTATGGATCTATTTGTCTGGGCATTAGAATCTGGGATGGAACAAAGATCTTGGATAAAGCATCTCTGTTCAAGGAGGTAGGGCACTAAGAAACCAGGGTTTGAAGTGGAGGGTTTTAGGAGTTAAGATTTTGTCAGGATATACAGGGTACAATAAATTTCATATGGCACTGGCATATAGGACCCTGTAGGTCTTTTGTGAAGCAGCATGGCATAGCAGAAAGGACACTGGAGTTAGAACCAGAAGTCCTAGGCTGATGAATTTCAACAGAGCTTGAATTATCTCTGTCATTTACTATCTCCATTACCTCCAGAAAGTCACTCTACTGCCCTAGGTCTGAGTTTCATCTTAAAATGAGATTGGATTAGACCACGAGTTCTTAATCCCTTTTGTGCTATGGGCCCTTCAGTCTGGTGAAACTTGTACTTCTCAGAGTTACTGAATGCCTGCTGGGGCAATTCGAGGTACAGCGGGTAGAGTGCAGGGCCTGGAATCAGGAAGACTCATCTTCCCGAGTTCAAATCCGCCCTCAGATGCTTACTAGGTATGTGACCTTGGGGAAGTCACTTATAACCCTGTTTGCCTCAGTTTCCTCATCTGTAAAATGAGCTGGAGAAGGAAAGGGCAAACCACTGCAGTATCTCTGCCAAGAAAACCCAAAGGGGGTCATGAAGAGTCAGACACAACTGAAATGACTCAACACCAATAAAACACCTGGTGATTGACTGACTAAAGCAAGTCCATAATTGAAGAAAATGTTAAGTTTCAATTAGAAGTTAGTGAAAATGAAGATAGAACTTTTTTTCCTATTCAACTTCATGGAGCTACTGAAATCTGTCCCTGGACTAGATGAAACTTAAATATCCCTCCAGCTCTAAGTAACATGATCTAATTCAATCTCTTCTTTTTAGAAAAGAGGAGGGGGGCGGCCAAGTGGAGCAGTGGATAGATTCAGGAGGACCTGAGTTCAAATCTGACCTCAGACACATAACACTTACTACCTGTGTGACCTTGGGCAAGTCACTTAACCCCATTGCCTAACCAAATTTGAAAAAAAAAAAAAGAAGAAAAGAAGATAGGAGACTGAGGCGCAGAACAAAGCAGTGATTTACTCAAGATCTCACAGGTAGGAGGTAACTTCCCAATCCTAGAGGCCTGCCTCGTCCCATCATAGTCCTCATCCACTCCTTCATTCCCTCAAAAGCAGAATGGCATCTGCCCAATCACAAGCCAGTTTATATATTTCAGACACCAGGACAGCTTCGCTCAAGCTCTAGTGTGGGTTCCATGATGCCAGGCTCACTTCCTACTCATCTAGAAGCATACTGATCACCATGACAGCCTTGGCGACCCCCAGCCACATCCTTGTAGGTCCTACAGAAGTTTGGTTTGTTTTTTTTCCCCCCACAAGCAATCAGGGTTAAGTGACTTGCCCAGGGTCACACAGCTAGTAAGTGTCTGAGGCTAAATTTGAACTCAGGTCCTCCTGACTCCAGGACAGGTGTTACATCCACTGCAGCCCCTAGTTACCTCTACAAATATTAGCTGTTATTATAACCCTTGTGCAAATTTTTCTAAAGTTCACAAGAGACAAATATTTTCCTCCCAGAATACTTTAGCAGACGTGAGGGATGTACTATAGCCAGCTCATATCAGCTCAGTGTGTTCACTTACACCTCAGAAATCAGCAAATGCTACAAGTCAGGGCTTGATTTATTATTTTATTGATTGTCTAGACTTAAGGAAGTGATAGAGAAGTGTTAGTGATGAAGATTAAACATAAAAATGTATTGTGGCTACATTTTTTTCCTCTGTTGAGCTGGTTGCTAAACATTTGCCAGTACACCCCTGGAACCTTCCTGAATGGCCTTTCTATCAGCTTAATTAAACCCTCTTCTAGGCGTCCCAGATCCCTAGAAATCTCCCCTAGAGTCAGGTTGCTGAATTTTCTAGTCATCCTTGCACAGAAAAGGAGACAAGGAGGCCTACCTGTACTGGCTTCAAAGCTTAGCTATGTTAACTTGGGAAAGTTAATGACTGGGAGATAAGGAGTGATAGCAGCCCTGAGTTTCCTGATCTTAATAGGAAAATGGTTGTACTAAATAAACTCTAAGGTTTATTCTATCTCTAAATGCTATGGTCTAGTCCAGGGGTGGGGAACCTGCAGCCTTTAGGTCACGTGTGGCCTTCTAGATCCTTAAGTGTAACCCATTCAGTCAAAATGCTGCACTTAAAGACCCAGAAGGCTACGTGTGGCCTGAAGGCCACAGGTTCCCCACCCCTGGTCTAGTTCCACCCCTTCTTTTTGTATATGAGGAGACCCAAGCCCAGAGGAAGTGAGATGATTTTCCCAGAGTCACACAAGTGGTCAATGACAGAAAGGCATCTTCAGACCTACTGGCCTGTAACAGCCAGTCTAGGTATGTGGATGGCGCTAGGAAATCTATTAACATTCTTATACACTGTGGATAGTGTATAAGGGATCTATCTCCATAGCTAAAGCACTAGGCATTACATGGGCTGCCTCTGAGTTCAACTCTCCCCCAATATCTAATCTGGACCAAGGTCACTCGCCTGACACAGAGTCATTTGACTTCCTAGAAGCAGATAGTACACAATATCCTCTTCATCTGAATCTTTGCCTTTGGGGCTATTAACTAGCTCAGGCAGTCTCTTTTATCTGGTGAGCCTGTTCCTCTCCTCAGAGCCTGACTCACAATCACTCCCTATCTCCCAGTCATCAGAGAATCCAACTTACACCCCAACAGGCAATAAGCGGTTGTGAGAAATTCTTTGTAGGAATCCCATCATTCTCTGAATTATTTTGTAGACCTGTAAGTTTCCCAATCTTTCAGCAACTTGGCTTGGAATAGGTCTGCTATCTTGGAGGCTCCCCTAAACACCAGGTTTCTCAGTTAGACTTTCTATTTGATGAATCAATCAGCAAGCATTTACCAAGTGCTGACTATGTGCTAGGTACAGCAGGGATAAAAGTATGAAAAAAGAAACAATCCCCATTCATAAGGAACTTACTTTCTAGGGAGACAAGTATAGATATGCTGCTGTTCAGTCGTTCCCAACCCGCCATGACCCTATTTGGGGTTTTCTTGGCAAAGATACTGGAGTGGTTTGCCGCTTCCTTCTCCAGCTCATTTAGGCAAATGAGGAAACTAAGGCCCACAAGGTTAAGCAACTTCCCTGGGGTCACACAGCTAGTAAATGTCTGAGGCCAGATTTGAACTCATGAAGAGGAGTCTTCCTGATTTCAAGCCTAGTGCTCTATCTACTGCACCACCTAGCTGCCCATATGTGAGTATATACAGTATAAATAACAAACAAATAAACAGAATATTTATACATATAGTTACTACAAGTAGTTTGAGAGTGAGGGCTCTGTAAGTTGGGGTGATAAGGAAAGACTTCATTCAAATGGTGGTACTTGAGCTGAATCTTAAATGAAAGAGGACTCTATGAAGCAGAGGTATGAAGGGAGTATATTACAGGCATGAGGGATGGCCAGTCCAAAGGTACGTTGATATGAGATAGAGTGTCATGTATGAAGAATAGAGAGAGAGCCAGTTTGGCTGGATTGCAGAGAGCGGAAGAGAAGAGTGACTGACCTTCAATGAGGTTGGAAAGAGGTCTGGGCAAGGTTGTGTAGGGCTTTCAAAGTTAAGCAGAGGAGCTTACAGTTAAGACTATTGCCTGGATCAATGAAATTGATTTGAGTCAAATCATCAGATGACCACCCAAGGAAAATTACTTTGGCAGTAATGTGTAGAAGGGATTGGAATGGTGAGAGCCTTGAGGCAACTGCAATAATCTAGGAGAGAGATAAGAAGGTCCTGAACTCAAGTGGTAGCTGTATGAGTGGAGACAAGGGGTCAGATGCAAGGGACATCATAGTCAGAAATAGCAAAATTGGTCAACTGACTGAATATGATGGGATAATGGGGAGCGAGGAGTCTGGGATGAGGGTTATGAACCTAGGAGACTAGAAGGATGCTGGCGCCTTTGGAAGAAATAGGGAAGTGTCTGGGCAGAAAGATCTATTGGGAGCATGTTGAGTTGGAGATATCTCTAGCTAGGATACTCAGTTTGAAACCTCCAATAGGTCATTGATAATACGGGACTCAAGCTCAGGGGAATGACTGGGCTTGGTCATGTAGTACTGTGAGTCATAAGCATAAAGATGATAGTTAAATCTATGGGAACTAATTAATGAGGTTAGTGAGAGAGAGAGAAAGAGAGTGACAGAGACAGAAAGACAGAAACAGAAAAAGGCAGAGGGATAAAGGCAGAGAGAGAGCATAAAGAGAGGGGAAAATGAAAAAGATTTTAATAATGCAAGTCGAACTTAAAAGTGTGTCATGGGTACATTTTTCCCTGTGAGCTGGTTGTTAAATATTTACCAGTATACCCCTGGAATTTTCCTCAATGTCCTTTCTATCAGCCTTTTCCAGTCCACTACCCCCCCCCCAGACCCCTAGAAATCTCCCCTAGGGTCGGAGAGCTGATTTTTTTTTTCCAGTCATCACTAAGAAATACTTATGGAGTAGTTAGGGAGTGTGATATGGTGAACAGAGCGCTGGGCCTGGAGTCAGGATGACCTGAGTTCAAATCTGACCTCAGACATTTAATAGCTATATGACTTAACCTGTGCTCAACTCAGTTTCCTCATCTGTAAAATGGAGCTAATAATAGCATCTACCTCCCAGGGTTGTTATGAGGATCAAATGAAATAATAATTTTAAAGTGCTTAGGACACTGTCTGGCACATAGTAACTACTACATACATGTTAGTTGTTATCATTATTACTGTTATTATCATTGTCATTATAAAAGGGCCTGAGAAGGAGCTGACAAAGAGGAAGAAAAACAGGGGAAAGTAGTATCATGAAAACATAATAAGAAGAGAGTATCTAGGAGGAGAAATGGGGTCAACAGAGCCAAACACAAAAGACTGGCAAACTAAGAAATCACTGGTAACTTTGGAGAGGGCAGTTCCAGTTGACTGAAGAGGTTAAAATCCAGATTCCAAAAGCTTGAGGAGTGAGAGAAAGTAGAAGCCTCAAGTGTAGAAAGCTTTTTCAAGGAGAGATTTAGAACGATATCTTGAGGGATAATAGGGTCCAGAAAAGGGATTTTAGGAATAGAAGAGACATGAGCACATTTGAAGGCAGTTAGGAAGGAACATAATCTAGTACATAGGAAGATAGAGGAAGAACTTATCTAGTTGATAGAAAGCTTGAAGATTAGAAAGGGGGAGGAGATAATTGAGGGTGTATTGTGCTGAAAGAGATGGGAAGGAATGGGATTAAGTGTATAAATGGAGGAGCTGGTCTTGTCAAGGACAAGGGCTACATCTTTTTCAGAGACTGAGAGAAAGGTGGAGAGTGGGAGATTTGAGAGGAAGAGAATGGAAAAAAGAGAGAGCTTGAATTAAACAGCCTCAATGTTCTCAATAAAGTAAGAGGCAAGGTTGTCAGCCAAGAAAGGTGTGGGAGGCTTGAGGAGAGAAGAGAAGGTTTGACTCTCTAAGCTGGATGACATGAATGGATAATGTACCCAGTGGGTAATGTACCGATCAGCACAGTTGTAAGACTTCCTCCAGCTGTGTTCAGCTACCTATGAGTAGGTGTGGAAAAGAGGACAACAGAAATAATTATTGAGCTGAAAATGGAGAATGAACTTGAGTATCATATCATCATTCATTTCTGCCAAGGTTCTTCTGAACCAAAATTCTAGCTAGTCTCACCAAAACTATGGCTTCCTGCAAATGTTATCCCAGTACAACGGAGGGACTGGTTTTTTCTCTGCCTCTCAGCACTTGTGTGACTTCAGGTAAGCCACTCACTGTATTTCTCTGAATCTGAATTTCTTCATCTATACAAGGTTGCTTGATCAGGAGAGTTCCCCATCAGCTTAATGATCCAGTAGCTAAGACAGCCTTTGAAATGTGAGAAACCTACAGCATGGGTGATTTTCATTTGGAATTTGACAATCGTCTCTCTACATGTCATACATCATCTTCACTCCTTCTAGGGTTTTATCATAGCTTTGAATTCAAGTGGCATTTGAGAAAAGGCATCTACATCCATAGTAGTCTTTCCTATTGAATGGCACATGCTGAATTCACACTTGCCTAACATGACTACCAATCTCTGACAAGCAGAATCCCATCTAGTGCTAGTCAAAATATACAAATCAATGTATCATTGTCTGTACACACTTGAAATTGAAATCTATACACAGTCTTGGAAGTTATCAGTGATCAGTTATTTCAAAGCCAAAAATTCTACTTTGTTCATGGAATAAGCAGGTTTCTCTGTCAATAACTCCTCTGTTGACAGATGCAATAGGTTTCTAATGACTATCATTTTCTTGGTATAAGATCACTCCCAAAGGGCTTGAGTGCACGTGCATAAGCCAATACTTGTGCCTGAATGAGATAATGAGATAGTTAATGAAATCTTGAAAATCTTGTTCATACTTCTTATCTCAATTATCAAGACAGATTGACCTTTTAGACCCTTCTGCTTTCAGTCCTTCTCAACCACAAATCTTCAAGAATGAGCATCAGTTAGCTTAATAATGATAATAATTCGGCACACATTATTTATAATAGCCAAAAATTCTAGAAAAGTCTTTAGTTCTTTGGGTGTAGCCAGGTGAAGAGTGCTTCTATCTTTGCTGGCTCTGTATTGATCCTCAAGCTGAAACAGTAAATAGCCATGTATGACATGGCTCTTGACAGAGGCTCTGCTAAATTGGCATTTAGCCATTGATAGCTTCAAGCCAGCTCCATTTAGCCAACCTAAAACTTTCATTAGTTTTTCATCATGTTCCTTCAAAAATCTTTCCAAAGACAGTGAGGTCCTCTAGGTATGGCGACATTTCCAAGTAGTTACCAGCTACTTTTTCCTTAAGCTGTTGAAACATGGTTTATACATATCAGGTAAAATGGTCACTCACCTCTAGGAGATTGCTCATATTCTTCCTTTCTCCTTCCAGACATAAAATGTCTCCTCACAAGCCCCGGTAGCTTGCTCAAGCTTACATTGTACAAGAACAAGTGCTACAAGTTGAAAACACCTTCCTTTGAATACAATGGAGAAAAGTCTCTCACTTCTTAAAGACTTTGCCCGCCATCTTTGGCCAGTAGAGTCTGCTTCTTACTAATTGTATCTGCATGATTAACTAGCTTGGGTGTTCTCTTCTGACCTAAATATCCAAAATCACGATGTAATGCTTTCATGGCCAAGTCTCCTGAACCAGATGAGCTTCATCCCTGGATCCTTAAACAACTAGTGGTTGTGATTGCTGAGCCACTGCCTAGATTTTTGAAAAATCATGAAAAATGGGAAGGGCAAACACAAATGTTGTTCTAATTTTAAAAAAAGATATGAAAATTAGGTCTGAAGACTATAGGCCAGGGAGACTGACTTTGATTTCTGGGAAGATCCTAGAATGGATCATTAAAAAGATGGTTAGAGAACACACTGAAAAGAAATCACTGATTATAAAGACCTGGTTTGTCTTCATCAAGAACAGGTGACATTAGACTAAACTCATTTGCTTCTTTGACAGGGTTACTAAACTAGTAGAGTGTTGTTTTTGATGTTCAGTCATTTCAATCAGGTCCGACTCTTTGGGACCCCATTTGGGGTTTTCCTGGCAAAGATATTGGAGTGGTTTGCCATTTCCTTCTCCAGGTGAGTAAATTGGGGCAAACAGAGTTAAGTGATCTGCCCAGGGTCACACAGCTAGTGAGTGTCTAAAGCTGGATTTGAACTCAGGTCTTCCTGACTCCAGAGGTAGCTAGGTGGTACAATAGATAGAATACCAGGCCTAGAGTCAGGAAGATTCATCTTCATGAGTTCAAATCTGGCCTGAGACACTTACTAGCCATGTGACCCTGAGAAAGACACTTAGCCTTGTTGGCCTCAATTTCCTCACCTGTAAAATGCACTGGAGAGGGAAATGGCAAACCGCTCTAGCATCTTTCCCAAGAAAACCCCAAATGGGGTCACAAAGAATTGGATAGCACTGAAAAATGACTGAACAACAATAACAAAAGTGAAGAGGGAGCAAAATTGCAAAAATTGGCTAAGGTGTCTGGTGTCTAAGCTCTTTCTACCTGTAGGGACATTCCTCTGAATTTCTTGAATGCCTGGTGATTATAGAATTGAGGGAATAACTCTTTTGTCCTTTAAACCTTGAAGTTGGCTCTTAATTGTCCCAGAGTAAAGTTATTTTCAATAGTTTATGTTTTGTGAATGCTTTACCTCAGTTTAACCCCTGAGCTTGAATTACTGAATTGGCCTAGCTTTGGCCTGATCTAGAATACCAAAAACCTTTTATGAGACAAATATAGTTGTAACACCAAAAACGGGGAAGGATAAATCAAAGAAAGAGAACTACAGATAAATACCATTATGAACAACAATTTTAAAATTTTAAGTAAAATACTGACAAAAAGGCAATTTGTCCAAAAACTTATCCACTATGAGCCACTATGAGCCAGAAGAGTTCAAGCCCCTGGTCTTTTTACAGAAAGGGAAACTGGAGCTCACAGAGAGGAGAGAACACACTCCAGGTCACACAGGGAATCAGTGGAAGAAGGGAAGAAAGGAAGGAAATAAGCAGTTATATAGTACCTACTGTGCACCAGGCACTGAACCAAGAGCTTTACAAATATTCTCTCATTTGATTCTCACAACAACCCTGTAAGGTAGGTGCTGTTATGATCCTCATTTTACAGTTCAGGAAACTGACGCAAACAGAGATTAAATGACTTGCCCAGGGTCACACAGTTCGTGAATCTCTGAGGCCAAATTTGAACTCTGATCTTTCTGACTCCAGACTCACCACTCAATCCACTCCACCACCTAGCTGCCTCTAAAGAAGAGCAAAGCACTAGAACTCAGGTGGTCCTCCAGTCCAAGGCTCTTAGCTCTGCGCTGTACAGCCTGTTGGGCACTAAAGATGGCAGAAGAGGAAAAGATGTCTCAGGGAAGGAAATATTTTGAGAAGTCCGAAATTCATGGATTTAATGATATGGGGAAGAGTAAGGAATACAGTTTGATTTTTTTCCCATCAGACATGAGGGCTAGGATTATGACCAGAGCTGATGCTGGGACCAAGGAATGGTAAGAGAAAACAAGCCAGGAAATCACTTTATGTCTGAGTGGATCCAATCCACAAAGGCTGTGATGAGCGTGTAGACCCCAGGCCTCTGGGGAACACCACAGCCCTCTCCCCAACTTACCACCCCCATCCTCGATCCAGGAGTCCTGGACTTTACAGGCCAAGGGTCCACCAGGATCTCCCTGAAAGACAAGAGAGAGGCTGCTAGTGAGGTCTTAGGAGCAGAGAGTTCCCAAAAGAAGAGAACTCCTGAGCCCAACACGGCTGAAGGGGAAGAGTAACAGAGAGGAAACATACGGAGCCTCTCACCCAACAGGAGTCTGCCAGATGTTCCAGCACATAACATGCCATCCTGGATTATTCTCTTAGATGAATCAGTGGTGCTATCAATGCGATGTTCCTGATCACAGGTAAGAGCATCCATCACAGGAACCTGAACCTTTCTCAGAGTGTAGGGAGGGGGAAGAGCCACTGGAAAGAGAATAGACAGTGGGTGGTAGCAGCTGGCTCAAAACAGAGAAGAGGATGGGTCTGGGACCTGGGCATAGAATAGGGACACAGGAAACTAAGGGCCTATAAACCAGGCTTTGGAGCACAGTAGAAACTTAGAGGGGGTAACATTTGTGTTCTGGGATGGGGTGAAGTCTGGACACCCTGGGGGAGCATTGTCAGAGGAATTAGAGCTGAGAGGTTTTTTAGAGATCACCTCATCCAAACCCTAGAGGCACAAGATAGCATGGTGGATAAAGTGCTAGGTCTGGAGTCAGGAAGACCTGAGTTCAAATTCAGACTCACATATTGACTAGATGTATGACTCTGGGCAATTTACCCAACTGCAAAATGGGGACAATTAATAGCATCTACCTCAAAAGGTTGTTGTGAGGCATTAGGGAATGCTCCCAAGCAACCCACCCCATGTAACTGGGGGAAAATAAAATACTAAATAAATAAATTTTTTAAAAAAGAAAAGAAAAATGTAATTTTTCCCCCATTCAAGTTCCATGGAAGCCATAGATTGTCCATTCAACTGCATTTCAAAGTCCAGACAATGGGTATTTGTCATCCATTTAGTTTTTCCTATTTGGATAGTTAGGCCAGACTCTTCAGACTGAATACAGGTCTTATGTTTGATGTAGACAGTGCAATGCTACTCACCAACAGGAGTTGGACCTGTTGGACCTCACCATCTATTTTCATTTGCTCCTTGACTTGGCCTCTGGTCTGGAGCTCCTTCATGGCAGCATCGAACACCTTTGGTGTACATATACCCCCTCCTTTTTTATGCCTCATTGATATGAATGATCGTGGAGGCTGTCATTTCCAAGGAGTCTTGACGCTCTACCCATATCATTCTATAACCACTTAGCTAATGAGATTTGTCCCTTTCCCCCAAAGGAAAATTGGAAGATGACAGACAGGAAAATGCAAGGTTCTGATTACCTCAAAAATAGATCATTACCTCATCAAATATCTCAAAAATAATCCTCACAGGTGACATTTCTATACACTTGGGATTTAACAAGAAATTTACATGCATTCATTATCTGACTCCGTCCTCCAACAACTTGTGGGAGAGGTATCTCTGCTGGGGTAGATAAACCAGTGTTGTCTATAGAGGATGGAGCACATCAGAAGAGACAGTCATTTGGTTACTGGCAGATATATATAATAAAGAGAGTGATAAAGAGGAGGCCAGTATCCCTGTCAGCTATACCCCTTTCCTTCTTTTCCTGCCCATAACTTTTTCATATTGCCAGTTGAGGAGCGTTATGGGAACACAGAACGAGGCTCCTTTGCCTTCATCTCTCCAAAGCTCCAGAAGAGTTTTTGTCAGATAGGAGGCCTCAAAATGGATTTGGGAATTTAGAAAGACAAATAGGGCTTTCATAGGAGATAAAAGGGGATTTTATAATCCCAGAGGAGATAGTAGATTGGGGCCAAGTACTTCTAGGGGGAACCAGGAGGAAATTAGTGAAAAGAATATTATGTATATTAACCTGCTGACTTGGGTTGGTGGGGGGGAGGCTCAAAGCCTGGGCTATTCACTGAAAAGGTTTTAGATTTACTCTGCAGGAAGGAATTTTACTACCCACTGGGCCCCAGCAGATGGCCCTGAAAGGTTGAATAGCTGCAGATGAGCAGATGGTAACAGAGGGCAGTTCAGCAGACATAAGAGAGTGGAGATGTGTTTCCCAGCGAGACAATGGGATACCGAGGCATGCTTCCTTGTCATACAGGCTCTCTCTTTTCTTGCCCTCATTACACGTGTTCCTGGCATGAGTGCCCATTTGCATATGCTCCTTTGTCACCTATTTGACTACATGTATGTCTCACTAATGTGTGCATTGCGTGTATGCTCTCCATACCTATTTCTTAGTAATAGGAATAATAGTTGACAATTGTATAGCACTTACGTGCTAAGCACTGTGCTAAGTGCTTTACAATTATTGTCTCATTTGATGCCCACAACAACCCATTTTACAGATGAGGAAACTGAGGCAGACACCATTTAAGTCACTTGTCCAGGTTCATACGTATTCTCTCAATATGTGGCTTCTTTACTGATAGGTGGGGGAGTAGGCCTCCTTTTGTGCCTGTAGAGGAGCCCTTTCCTGTCACTAATTTTATAGCTATGCTTTTTGGTTAAATTCCTTGAGCTTGGAATTAATGTGTCCTTTGCCCTTATGAAAGCAAATGCATCAGGGGAGCTATGAAGCTATTGCTTTGAGTGGATGCTGACACACTAAATACTTGGAACCTGCAGAGCCCACATGAGATGAAGGTCCTGGGTTCTGCTATGCCGGTATTATTATCCCTAATTTGCAGATGAAGAAACTATTCACCTCAAAGTTCACCAAAAAAAAAAAAAAGGAAGGAAAAAAAGAAACCTTTCTTCCCAGGCTCTTTCAAAAGAAGTGACCCTGTGGCACATTTTCTCTTGTCTTAACCCAGCACTCAGCAGGCCACACCAGAACTACAAAGCTCTCCTGGTTAGAGGGGGAGGGGTTTCAAAGTCACATTGACACAAGGAGGGAGCTGGGGGTCCACTTATCCAAGGTGAGATAAGCAGGCCTCCAGCCCTAAACCTGGCCCCAGAAAGCCTTCAGAGCACCCCTCCTCTCCCACTGCTCACTTCCACATCTGTTGGTGAAAAAAAAATGCAGAGTTTTCCCAGCTATATGCAGTTATTAATTCCCAAACTATGGAAATGGATTGGGGGGAGAGAAGAGTTATCACTCCCATGCAGATATCATATGTAGACGGGGATGATGAGTCACAGGATGAGGGAGTGAAAAGCACTGAGTTTGGAGTTAGAGTACCTGGGTTTGAATCCTGCGTCTGTGGTTGTGATTTTGAGTCACTCATCCTCTCTGAGGTTCAGTTTCTTCATCTGTAAAATGAAGGATTTGGTCTAGATGGCCTTACCGGTCTCTTTCAGATTGAAATCTATGGCACTATGATGGTGAGTGAGGGCCATTGTTTAGAGTGAATGAAAAGAAAAGTAAATGAGAATGAGATTCAAGAGTGAGTCTTGAAGTGAGAATGCATGAAGAAGGGGGATTCTAGAGCCAGCCAGAGGCAGGTGTCCTTTGCCTGGGTAGCTGTGGCCAGAGTGGGTAGATGCCATAGGTTCCTGTGAGGATCACCCATACCAAAAATGAGCCGTGATGGCAGAGAGCTAATAGGTGGAATATCTGAACAGGATAATAACTTGTAGTTTCCATATGGAAAAAAAGGGCCCTTGGAGAGAAATCAATGGATCCAGAGTTTGTTTCTGAGCCTAATTTATAGCAAGTGATGAAGTGCTTGCATTACCAGACAACTGTGCAGTTCCCTAGGCAAAGGGGGCCTAGAAATATGAATTACTGTCCCAGCTAAAAAAAAAAAAACATCAAGATGTTCTCTTGGCACTTGGTGATTGTACCTGGAGTGTTGTCAGAGACTGGCCCTGGAGTGTTTGCATGTGAGAGACAGAAAGATAGAGGAGGGGTGGGGGACAGAGAGGAGAATAGGAGGGAGGAAGGGGGACAAGGAAAGGGGAAGGGAGAGAGGAGAAGGGAAGGGAAGGGGAAGGAGGGGAACAGGACCAAAGGAGTGTCAAGGACAAGAGTGCCAGTGAGAGAGATGGAAGGCTGAGCATGACTATAAGTCAGTGGAATGGAATTCCACTGGCCCACAGTGAGCCCTCAGAATTATTCTGGATGACTGGAAAGAACCCATAGGAAAAGCTAGGGAGAGCCGTATTTTCCATTTAACCACAAGAGGGTGCTGTCGTCCAAATACTTGTCCCTATTTGATGATGGGGATGAGGAGCCAGCAATCTCTTGCTAACCCCCGAGGTTATGTACCCTACCCAACACCAGGGGGGAACACCAGACCTACGCCAGACTTTAGGATAACTAGCTCCTTTGTGGTGTCATCTAGCGTGGTTTCTGTTTCCCCTACTTATTAGACGAAAACTCTACCCTCTTGCCTTCACTGCTAGTTTTCAATGGAATTCAATCACCAAAGCACAACAGAAGTGTGTACAGTTTATTAGTGATAACCATATAATAAAAAGGGGGAAATGATTATGTTAAAACAACTGCCAGATGGGCAATGTGTCTGTGGCTCTTCCTAGAACGAGTAAGTCCCAAATTTTTTATGCTATACATGAGCACGAAATATAGGAGTTAAAAAAGACACCACTTAGATTCAAAGTCCCTCCAACTCCTCCCCTGCTCCACACCACCATGACCCCATTCCTCCTCCCCACCCATGTCCCCTTCCCCCTCTCCCCTCGTGTCTGCACACTGATATCACCACTCCTAACTTAACTCCTGCCAGAGGGAACCCAGAATTCCATGTATGACCCTGACCCTTCATTCCACTCTTGAATTGGTAACCCAATGAACCCCAAGGATTCCTGGGCCTTGCTATCTGCCTTACTACAGAAACCCCCAAATCAGTAAGTCTAGTCTTACCCAAATAGAGCATGAGCTCTTTCAGAATAGGGACTGTTGGCTGAGAATCTCAGGCCCAAAAGGCTGAGAACCTCTCATGACCGCCTGTCCTTACAGGCGTCACCTGGCCTCTGTGATTTATCACTAATAAACTTTTCCTCTGGCTGAAGAAGATTTGAGTTGAATTCATTCAGCAGGGCCCGGTACCGCAATCTTGGGGTCCCAGCACCCCAA
The DNA here is from genome assembly GCF_003287225.1 of Phascolarctos cinereus. Taxonomy (NCBI): domain Eukaryota; kingdom Metazoa; phylum Chordata; class Mammalia; order Diprotodontia; family Phascolarctidae; genus Phascolarctos; species Phascolarctos cinereus. The sequence continues at coordinate 130,299,344 of NW_027555847.1, read as the reverse complement.
AACCCCTAGACCTCTTCATATGGTTCCCTGACCGGGAAGCACTGCTAAATCTCAAACTCCTCTTCAGCCACGACCAGTAAGCCTCCCCCTTCCCAATTCCTTTCTTGTCTTGTAGCTGGGAGGGGGATTTCCAAGCAGCTAGCTAAGCTTGCCTTGGAAGGGTTTTGGGGTCTGATCTCTCAGGTCCCTGTAAGTCAGACAGCTAGGAGGCTGTCTGGAACTCCACCTGATGCTCCCAGGCTTTTCTGTCCAGTGCCTCTGCTTGAGCAATTGGACCTGGGTAATACCTTCCTTGGCATAGAGGACGGACTCCCTATCAGGAAGCATAGGTCCAAACCTCTCAGTTCTCTCAGTGCTAGGGAATTGGGAAACTGTTGGATATTTTTTTCTTTTTTCTTTCCCCTAAGCCGCAATGGGTCAATCCTCTTCAATTCCCAAGAATTCACCTTTGGGCTGTCTTTTACAAAATTGGAAAAATTTTAGCTTCTGTAAAGAACTTAAAAAGAAAAGGCTAGTGCATTTTTGCAACACTGTTTGGCCTCAGTATCACCTGGAAAATTATGAGGCATGGCCCCTTTTTGGGACATTATGGCTAAAGACCCTCTCAGAGTTAGAAAAATATTGTCCCAGAGAAAGAAAATGGGTGGAGATTTCTTACTTAATGGCTTTTGTTGAGCTTTCTAGAGACCCCATTCTCAGAAAGGATTGTAAGATGCTCCTGGCTAAAGCCACCCCACTAGTGGAGAGTGGGGATCAAATGGACCTTTTGGATGATCCTCTTCTTATGCCTCCTAGGGTTATGGCATCCCCCCTCTTCCCAACCTCCGTCGGCACCAACTCCCCAGCACCTATCTCCACCCCATTCTCCTCTGGCCTCTCCGGCTGTTCCCCATTCTCCCCAGACCTTCCCTTCTGCTCCTCTGGTCCCTCCATTTCCTCCCCAGGCCCCTGCTGTAGAGGCTACTTCTTTTTTTTTTTTGTAGGCAATTGGGGTTAAGTGACTTGCCCAGGGTCACACAGCTAGTAAGTGTCAAGTGTTTGGTCTGAAGCCGGATTTGAACTCAGGGTCACGCAGCTAGTAAGTGTCAAGTGTTTGGTCTGAGGCCGGATTTGAACTCAGGTCCTCCTGACTTCAGGGCTGGTGCTCTATCCACTGCACCACCTAGCTGCCCCTCTAGAGGCTACTTCTACTCAAGCCTTAAGCAAGGGTCTTGCCCCAACCTCTACTTCCAAAGAGACCCCAGCTCAAACTCTGGACGAGGTTCTCAACTCAATGCCTCCTCCCCAGACCTCTACTTTGGACGGGACCCCTCCTCAGGCTCCAGACAAGGAGTGGTGTCTTCTCCCCTGATCCCTCCCCCTCCTCCGGTGTCAGGTAGCCTTCCCCCTTGCCAGCCGGATTCCTCAGCCTTGCCAGTTCAGCCAGCACTTTCCAGTCCCTCACTCACGAGAAGTAGGACTTCCTACCTTCCCCACAAGCCCCTGCTCCCGCAGGGCCTTCAGGGCTTTTTCCTTTAAGGGAAGTACCTGCCTCTCCTAATGGGACACTTAGGGTGCATGTTCCATTCTCCATTTCAGACCTCACCCAGATTAAGGAAAGGCTGGGTCGATACTCTGAAGATCCAACTAAATTTACTGAGGGCTTCAGGGATGTGTCCCTACAATTTGAACTTTCTTGGGGTGATTTGCATGTCCTCTTCTCCACCTGTTGTACCCCTGAGGAGAGGAAGAGAATCTGGGAACAAGCCCAAAATTTTGGGGATCGTTTGGCTAGCAATGATCCCACAAAATACCCCCCAGGAATAGCTGCTGTTCCTGCTAGTGATCCGGAGTGGGATTATCAGAAGAGGGAGGATAGGGGAAAGAGAGACTACATGATAATTTGCCTGTTAGAAGGCCTGAAAACAGCATTTCAAAAGCAGGTAAACTTTCAAAAGATTAAGGGAATTACTCAGGAAGAAAAGGAAAACCCTGCCCTTTTCCAAGATAGGCTAGTAGAAGGCATTAAAAAGTATACGAATTTAGATCCTGACTCTACAGAAGGGGCAGCAATCCTTAGCATGTATTTCATTAACCAATCTGCCCCAGATATTAGGAGGAAACTACAGAAATTGGCAATGGGACCCCAAATGCCTCAGGCTCAGTTATTGGAGATTGCCTTTGGAGTCTTTAACAACAGGGACCTAGTTGCAGCAGAGGAGAAAGAACGCAGGCAGAGGGCTAGAGACAAAGAACATGCTCATTCCTGGCTGCTGCCATGGTCAGGGAAAGACCCAAGGGTGTTCCTGGCAACTTGGGCAGTGGGAAAACCTGCTTTCATGCCACCATGAGGGTCACTGGTCCAAGGAGTTTACCTCCAGGGCACCCTCGAGGAAGCCCAGCGATTTGGGCAGGGGAGGCCACTGGGAGGCTCACTGGTCCAAGGAGTGCCCCTCCAGGGCCCCCTTGGAGGAAGCCCCAAGATGGACACCTCCAGGACCTTGCCCAAGATGTGACCTGGAGGGACATTGGAAGAAGGATTGTCCCTGAGGTAGGAGAAGTGATAGAGTACCCCCCAGTCTTCTGTCCTCCAGTCTTCTCAAGACTGGGGAGGACAAAAGAACCTGGGTCGGGGCAACACTCCCACTTTCTCCATCTCCCTCGCCAAGCCCTGGGCAGAAGTTGAGGCTGAAGGTAAGGTTACCCACTTTCATGGCTATGTTCTTTGCTTTAACCAATTACTCTGGCCCTATTCGCTCCTTGACCCATCCGGTCATGGGCATTCAGAGGTAACTGAGGGATGTCTCCAGACATACCCCTCCCCTGCCTATTTGAGAATCTGTTGTTTAAACACTCCTCCTTATGCTCTCCTCTTGCCCTGCCCCCTCATTGGGAAGGAACCTGATGGTGAAGTTGGGGAGCCAATTTTCTCTAGTTAAGCCTCCCATCTCCCTTTTCCTCTGTGTGCCAGACCTCCCCATGTTCCCCTGGAAGTGTGGGAGACAATTTGGGATACTTTTGCCACCCCAGCTGTTGTTCACCTCCAAGACCCTAAAGTATTTTCCCTTGTATTTGTAGCCCCACCCAGGAGGCTTCTTTGTCCTGCCTCAGGAGTGCTTAATCTCTTGGGAACTCAAGGCTATAGGGTCTCTTTGAACAAAGTCCAGATAGCATGCCAGTCTGTAAAGTTTCTGGGCCAAATCCTGGTCCCAGCCACTAAGAAACAATTTCGAACTTTTCTAGGCATGGATAGATTTTGTAGACTCTGGATCCCTAATAATAGTTTGATTGTTAAGCCCCTTTATGACTGTCCTCTGGGCCCTGACTCACTCCCTCAAGAGTGGGGCCCAGACCAGGCTTTTGTGATTTTAAAATCTAAATTGACCTCCATGCCCCTAACTCGGTCCTTAGGAGCTGCTGGAAGGCCTGCAAGCTTCCTGGCAGTGGCTGCTCATCTCCACAAAGCCCCCCTTCCCAATATGACTTTCTCAGAAGTTTATGCCACTCCATTTATGCTTGCCACTTCTCTATGGGCCACTCTGTCTGTATCAACACCTTGCTTTTCCACAGGGGAATATTCCCATACTTGGGAGACAAGCTGCAAGACCACTAGACAAGTTAACACCCCTGTGGAGGAGGGCTTGAAAGAGTTTCTGCTAATCTTTTGACCTGCACCACAGTCTGTGCAGATACCACTAGTGACAAGAATTTTGGGGAAAAGGTGAAACGAAGTGCCAACACATGGCAAGACCCCAGAACTACTGTTTTGGTCACTCAATGTTTGACACCCTACAAAGACTTTGGGGTGTGCACCCTCGGATTTTTAGCACCGCCCTTCTCCATTTTCAATGCCAAACAGCCCACAGTCTCTAACTTAAAGGCAAAACATGGATTTTGGGGAAATGTCCTCTGGTCTCTTAAAAAGGGCACACTATCTTATGTCCTGGTATAACTTACAGCATGAACATATTCTCTTTAACCTTACAGAGACTATTCACCAGTTGGCAAATGTGACAGCTTATGGTCTCCAGGAAATCCAGCAATCTTTGGATTCCTTAGCAAAAGTAGTTCTAGATAACAGAATAGCCCTAGACTACTTGCTTGCCTCCAGTGGGAGTGTATGTGCTTTAGCAAACACATTTTGTTGCACGTATAACAATTTCGGGCAGATAGAGTTCTGCACTGCTCATATTTTGGAGAAAGCTAGTTGGATGCAAGAAATTCACAATAACTTTAGTGCTCCAAAATCTTTTTCATGGGAGTCCTGGCTTCTTTCTATACTGGTTCCTATTCTCATTCCACTACTGATCATATTTTTGTGTTTGTTTCATGTTTACTAAATATTTGCCAGATTCCTTTCTTCTAGGGTTGGAGCCATCAACTTTCAGATGACTGCTCAGGCTGTACACCAACCTGAGGATTCTGCCCCGCTGACCCTGGCATCAGCCGGGTTTTTGAAGTTTGACCCCTCAAACAGGACCCAGAGAGGCAGGGACAGCTCTATGCCCCTTGCCAGCAGGAAGCAGTTTCAGAAGTCCAGACCTTCGCCCCTTTCCCCAAAAGAATTTGGGTCAAATTTGTTTGAGGGGGGAATGATGGGTGTGGCCCAAGCCAAGGTCTTTGCCCCTTGCCCTAAAGGGAATCTGGCTCCCCTTTTGTCTACAGGCCCCAGCCCCTCATCTCCCTTTGAAAGCCTTAGCCTACCTTTTAATTTCATTCAGATACCTTTCAGTTCCTTCATTATCTATTCCCATTGTCTATTCAATCTCTTAGACATTTCAGTCTTTGGGAATTCTCACCCAGACCCTTTTCCCAGACCATTTTCCCAGACCCTTCCCTGGTCACCCAAAGTATATAAGATCTACCCTGGCCCTCATTCAGGGCTGAGAATCTCATGCTCAAAAGGCTGAGAACCTCTCATGCCCAACTGGCCTTACGGGCATCACCTGGCCTCTGTGATTTATCACTAATAAACTTTTCCTTGGCTAAAAAAAAAAAAGAATAGGGACTGTCTTCTTGTGCTCTATATTGTCAGACTTTAGTGACTAATACACAATAGATGTTTAATAAGTGTTTTTTAAATTAAAAAAAAATTCATTCATTCAAACCTCCCCTTCAGGCTCTTTCATAAGATGCTAGTAGGCATCCCTCAAGGTCACTCACGGCCAAACCTCCCAGAGCATCCTTGTCTAATCAGTCGTCGGGCCTGAGGATTCAGGACAGCCCATGGGTAGTTTATCTCCTCCTCAAGACAGCCACTGGCAATCTGAACCAGAATCTGCTTTCTCCTCTAGGATATCTTCTCTACTTCTGCTAGCTTCTGTTCTTCAGGCCACACTTCCAGCTTCTCCTACTACATGCCTTCCCTGTTAGCTTCATAAGCCTAAGACTAGGAGATCAGGGCAGAGTAAGTGAGTACAGTCTCATCATGGGAAATAAGCTACAAAGACAGAAGCAATCTCCAAGCCAATCATGCCCTAAATCATTTCTGATCTATGCCCACCCCTACTACACAACTCTGGCTCTTTCCAACTCATGTTAGTAAACAGGTGATGTGATAGATAAAGCCCTGGACTTGGAGTAAGGATAGATCCAAGTTGTCTGTACTGCCTGTCCAAGATAGATATAGAACTACCTGATGAGCTCTATAGTTTGTCTAGCCACATCAGAATCTTGATAATAATCCTTCTGTATTCATTTGTTTTCTCTTGTGGATAACTAAGGTCAAACTCTTTTGAGTAGTCATATATTTCATACAGAAAGCTCTGCATTCCAAGGCTTGTTAAATCTAGCATGAGGTTGTCCACAAACACAATTATCTGGAAGACTTCACTATCCATAAAGAATCAACTTAAACCATACTTCTTGGGCCATACATCTCTCTGTTTTAGGCCTCATTTGATATTTATGATTATATTCGTGATCACTGAACAAATACTTCTGTTGGGGTACCTTTCAATGAATCTTAAATAATTTTGATGTATGGGTAGGAGATGTCATGTTAGAAGAGAGCCATTAATGGTGTTTTACTCTTATAAATATGGGTTTGTTTTTGTTCTGGGGAGGGGGTTTGCATCTTTTTTCTTTCTTTTTTTTTTTTTGCTTTTTTTGGCATCTTCTTTCATAATTATGAAATGCAATACGATCTTGTACTCTCTACGTCCTTTCATTTTAGTCCTTTGGGAGATGGTAAAGACATGTACTACTCTATAATATCACTTGTGAATGCTGGTCTGATCTTCATGAAGCATGTCCTCAAGAGGTCTACAGCTGACTCTCACGAAAATTTTACATAGAATAGAAAGCAGGCATTTCAAAGGTCAGTAACTGTTGATCATCTCTCAACCCCAGGTTTCCGGTGGTAACAAAATCTGAGGTTGTTTCCTATGTTTTTGATATTTTCACTCCCTCCGATTACAGTTTGAATCGATCAATTAATGCTATCAAAATGGAGCCACTCGAAGCACGTGTTTTTTTCGTGTTTGTTCCTAGCTGGTCTGCAAACTCATCTGGGCGGCACAGTGAACAGAGAGCCCAGCCTGGAATCAGGGACACCTGAATTTGAATCCAGCCTCTGATACTTAGTACTTGTGTGACCCTGAGCAAGCCACTTACCTGCTGTCTGCCTCAGTTTCCTCAACTGTAAAATGGGACTTATAATAGTACCTATCTCACAAGATTTTTATGAGGATCAAATGAGATAAATATAGCACTTAATACAATGCACATAGTAGGCTCTATAAAAATGTTTATTCTCTTCCCTATCACCACCCCCACTTTCCCAGAATTCAGGCCTTCTACTTTTCTAGGTCATTTCTTCCCCAAAAGCCATAGTTCCTCTAGGTAGAGAATGGTCCAGAGGAAATGGTCTCCACTTTAGAGGGACATCTGTCAACCTGCTAGTCTATCTCCCTGTCTATGTAATGGCATCTAACTATATGCCTATAGACATATTCCCTGCCCATTTATCTGTCTGCTGCCTGTGTAACTACCCAGTTCACTGGCTTCCTGACTTTCTATATATGTATGTATTTATCTATACCTGAACCTCTCTGCTTGTCTGCAAAGATGGCACCTATAGAAGTGTGATAGGACTAACATCTATGATCCTTCCTCCACAATTTGAATTAGACCGCTGCCCTTCCTTCTCTCTGCCATAGGGATTTGTTTTCTCTAAAAAGAGACAAAGCTGTCCTAGGACCTGATGGGTTCCCTATTACTATCAAGAGCCTCACCGTCCTCCCAGTCATCCAGGCTCAAAAACTAGATGTCATCCTCAACTCCTCACTTCCTCCACCACATATCCAACACCAAATCCTGTTATTTCTAACTTTGTCACATCTCTCATGTACGCCTCCTTCTCTCCTCTAACACTGCCACCACTCTAATGGACTCTCTTACCACCTCCCTCCTAAACTATTGCCATAGGCTGCTCATTGTTCTGCCTGGCTCAAGTCTCTCCCACTAGAGTCCATTTTCCCCTCAGCTATCAAATAGATCTTCCTAAAGCATCCCCCCAATTCAGTAAATTTCAGTGGCTCCCTACTACCTCCAGAAATAAATACAAAATCCTGCGTTTGGCTTGTAAAGTGCTTCATAACCTGGCCCCTTCCTCTCTTTCCAGTCTTCTTATACCTTACTTCCCTCCATATACTATATGATCCTGTGACACTGGCCTCTGTGCGGAGAACACTCTAACTTCTGACCCCAGCATTTCACTGGCTATCTCCCATGACTGGAACTCTCTCCCTCCTTGTGTCTATTTCCTGGCTTTCCTGGCTTCTTTTAAGTCTCAGCTAAAATCCAACTTCTGCAAGAAGCCTTTCCCAATATTATTTGTGCTATAAGAAATGACAAGCAACATGGTTTTAGAAAAACCTGGAAAAACATACATGAACTGATACAAAGTGAAGTGAGTAGAACCAGGAGAACATTGTACATAGTAACAACAACATTGTACAATAAAGAACTATGAATGACTTGACTCTTCGAAGCAATACAATGATCCAAGACAATCCCAAAGGACTCATTATGAAAAGTGTTATCCACGTCCAGACAAAGAACTGATATTGTCTGAATACAGACTGAAACATACTATTTTTCACTTTCTTTCTTTTTTGGTTTGAGTCTTCTTATACAAAATGACTAGTATGGAAATGTTCTACATGATTGTACATGCATAACCTATATCAGGTTGCTTACCATCCCAGGGAGAGGGGAAGGAGGGAGGAATAGAATTTAGAAATTCTAAAGTTAAATTATACTTAAACTAATTAAACTTAAAAACTAAAAACTAAAAAAAAAATATTTAAAATTATTTTACAAGTAATTGGGAAGAAATAAAATATTATTTTTTAAAAAGAAGCTTTTTCCCAAACCTCCTTAATCTTAATGTCTTCTCCTTGAAATCTCCAGTTTATTCTGTATGTATCTTATCTGTGCCTAGCCATTAGCATATTTCTGAAGAGCAAGGCTGTTTTTTGTTTTTAGGATTTTTTTTCTCTTCTTTGTGTAAACTGGGCTGCTCTGGACATGCCCAGTCCTCCTAACATGGAGGTGTCCTTGACCAGGTCCTTTGGAGCGTGTCCAGATTGCCTAACAAAGAGTCCTGTGTTCCCTACCACAAGGGTGGGGTGGCTTTTTGATTGGCTGCGTGCATCCTTAAAACTGAGGGAGGTGCTGGCCTTCTCCAACTCCCCTCTGCCCCTGACACAAGTCATTGATCTCTACCATGAGGAAAGACTCCCAGACCAAATGCACTTTGGGACTGGATTGCATTTGTATCCCCAGTGCATGGCTCATGGTAGGCATTTAATAAATGCTTGTTGATTTGATTCCCAGGAACTCTCACTCATTGATTCGTGTTCTGCTCTCTAGGAACAAGCAAAATCATGCTAATTGCTGTTCCACATGGTAATCCCTTAAATACGGAAGATAGGGTTCAGGTCTTCCTCTCAGGGTCTTCAGGCAACTCAGAGCCTATTGCCGACTCTCCTGGGCCTTAAAAGAAAGAAGTGATAGAAAGACCTGAGAAGAAGGGGAAAGAGAAAGGGCTTTGGAAACTCTGAGAGGTAATGACGTTGACTAGGTTTCAGCTGGCCCTCTGACCAGCACAATTGTACCAGCTCCAGCTAATTGTTAGATTTTCATCATGATCATTTATACCTCAGAAATCAGCAAACACCACAAGTGAGCGATTGGTTTATTGTTTTGTTGTCTATACATATGAAAGCACTGAAGAAAATGTTAATAACACAAACTAGGGGCAGCTAGGTGGTGCAGTGGGTAGAGCACCAGCCCTGAAGTCAGGAGGACCTGAGTTCAAATCCGGCCCAGACCAAACACTTCACATTTACTAGCTGGGCTAGTCACTTAACCCCAATTGCTTAAAAAATAAAAATAAAAAAATAAAGAAAATAACACAAACTAAATTTAAAAGTTTGTCATACCTTTCAGAGAGTTGGTTCTTAAATATTTACCAGGATATCCCTGAAGCCAAGTGACCTAGGTTCACCTCCCAGCTAAGCACCACATTTGCTGTATGACTTGAGGCAAATCATCTCACACCTCTCTGCAACTAGATCAAAGGGTTAAAAAAAAAATTTCCATTGTGTCCCATTGCTGTTCATCCTTCCTTCTTGAAGAGGACCGATGACATCAGAAGGGTGATGGCTTGACTTGTAAGTGAATTGGATTTAAGTGAGGCAGAGCCGTGCAGCCATCAACCCCACTCTCTCCTCCAGAGTCGTCCAAGTCCGGTGGCAAAACACAGGTGTGCAGGACTACCAATGACGATGGATGCAGTGGGAGGCTTTGGCCTTTTTAAACTAAGGCCTTTCCCAGGTCTCAGTTTATCTGAGGCTACACCCATTCAGTAGTTAAAGGCTAGATAAGAATTGAGGCAAAAGATGGCAGGAGAGAGGAAGATGAAGGAAGTTCTAAGAGTTTATAAAGAAAATCCTAAACTCACAACTTTAAAAAAATGTCAAAAATTGTTTTACCGTGTAATTGAGGGGACGAATAAAATATTATTTTTTTTAAAAATCTTAGCCACATTTTTCTAATTGACTCTGGTAAGCTCTGTGGTCTGGAAGGTTGGTGTTGAGGTGATCTGCAATAATATATGAATGGGAGGAAATAAGAGAAGGACACAGGGAAACAAGGACAGAAAAGACTGCATCAGTAAGTCAGAAAATTGATAAGCATGGGACAGCTAGGTGGCGCAGTGGATAGAGCACTGGCCCTGGAGTCAGGAGGACCTCAGTTCAGATCTGACCTCAGACCAAACACTTGACACTTATTAGCTGTGTGACCCTGGGCAAGTCATTTAACCCCAATCGCCTAAATTTTTTTAAAAAAAATCAATAAGCATTTATTAATCACTTACTATGTGCCAAGTAGGAGGGCAACTAGGTGGCACAATGGATAAAGCACCAAACCTGGAGTCAGGAATGCTTGAGTTCAAGTCTAGCCTCAGACACTTACTAGCTGGATGACCTTGTGCAAATCACTTAACCCTGTTTGCCTCAGTTTCCTCAACTGTGAAATGAGCTGGTGAAGGAAATGGAAAACCGTTATAGTATCTTTACCAAGAAAACTTCAAACGGGGTTACAAGGAATCAGTCACAACTGAACAACAAACAACAATGTGTCAGACATTGAGCTAAACCCTGGGAATCCGTATACAAGAAAAAAGAAAGATGGTTCCAATCCTCAAGAAGCTTACATTCTAATGGGGGAACGCTACACATAAAAAGGGAACAGAAAACGGGAGGAGTGATTAGGAAGGGGAAGAAGGTACCCACAGATAAGCAGGATGGGAAAGCTTGGAGAGTCAGGAGCAGAACTTAGAGAAACATGAACCATAGCTGGCCTGGGCATTTCCTCAAATGGCAGTCTCAAGCAAGAACTCACTATGGGGAGGAGGGGGCCAGCTGCGGGGACAGAAACATCTCTAGGGTGATAAGATGATTGGGGAAGAGGTGAAACGGTGAATCTCGAACAGAAAATGTCAGATGAGAAATCAGAAATCTGGTCCAGATCCTTACTTTGACACATAGGGAAACACCCCACAGAGGAAGGAGGAACTATGCAAGGTCTTACAATGAATCACAGATGAAACTAAGGCTTCTAGGCTCCCAGCCCAAAAGAGTTCTTCCCACTACAGCACATTATCCACAATCCTTGAGCATGCTCAAATGCAATTTAAGCCTTAAGGTTCCTCCTGGCCTTGGGGGCTGTCCTAAAATCCAGGTCCCCTGACTCTCCATCCTATACACTTCCCACCACTGTATGGCACCTCTCATGGACTATAAAATGGCAGCTTCAGAAAAAAAAAAAGTCAAAAGCCACCTAGGCCTAGACCTACCTGAAGCAAATATCTCTATAATATCTCAACAAGTGCTCATGGAACTTCCACTTTGAGACCTCCCGAAATAGAAAACTCACTACCTTCTAATAGAGCCCATTCCACTTTTTGTAGCTATTTAAAAGTTCATCAAATAAATAAATAGCAAACATTCATCCTTATTTAATAGTCTATCTGGTAAGACTTTGCCCCAATCTTTTTCTTGCCGCTGGACCCAGATGGTTCCAGAAGAGAAAGTGAGGCTAGTGACTTTGCACAGCCCTTCTGCATTTAATCCAGTTCACTTACAAGTCATGACATCACCTTCCTGATGTCATGGTTCTTTTTGAGAATGAAGGACAAACCACAATGGCAAGACTTGGACTAGTGGCTTTGCCAGAAAATCTAGGGAAGTAAAGACCCTGTGCATCATATTTCTTCCCAGCATGGGGAGAGAAAAAGCTATAGCTCGATAAGACCTGGAGGGCAGAGTTTTCCTCTAGAATAGCAGTTTTTTAAAAGGAGAGAGAGACAGGCTGGTAGACAGAGACAGAAAGAGGGAGAACACAGAGAGAGAAGGGGATGTGGAGGTTCCCCCACCCCTACCTGAGTCATGTAGAACAGCCTGATGCTAACATAAGCATTTCCCTTCCCCAAAACCATGCCTAGAGAGGGCCCAGAGTGCTGAAAGCTGAAGGGGTAAACAGTTTTGCTTTGGAGGTGGGGGGGGGTTCCCCTTAATCACAGGTGCTCATTCAGGGAGTTGGAGGGCTAAGAAAAAAAAAACAGGTTTAGGGGAATGTAGAAGAAATTAAGGTCTTTATCTCCTCCTGTCTTACTTCAGCTGGATGTGATTGGCACCCTTTCTAATAAGAGTGTTCTTTTGTTCTGATAAAGACTGAGTCTGACTAATCCTTTTGCTCATAAATACCTATGGTTAACCCTGTCCTCTACATTTCCTTATGTCCCTTTGGACTCTGATGACTCTGGAGGAGAGAGTGAGACTGATGACTTTGCCAGGCCCTGCCTCACTCAAATCCAATTCACTTGCAAGTCAAGATATCACCCTCCTGATGTCTTTGGTCCTCTTCAGGAACAAAGGTTGAGCAACAATCTTGTTCACAAGTGAGGACACAGGATCACTCGAGGAACCACATAGGATTTTCCTCTCCCCTGGCCTTGGAATCCCCAGCCCTAGCCCTGGCTCTGTACTAACACTGAGAAATTTAAGCCTAACTGTCTCTAAGGAACATTTGCCTCCCTCTCTCCCAGAGGGCCCACAGGAGCCCTCCAATTATGTGGTCAATCTGGGGCAACAGTATCTATACTTTGAGGAAAGATGGAAAAGATAGGATCAGAGAGATTAAATACCTATAACCAGCCAATTAGTAAGTGATGCTTGCTGGACTATAGATCCACCCTTCTTTCTGCTACACCATGCTATTAGGATAAAACCATGAATTCTTGTCCCCCAGAAACTATTCTCTCCATAGCAAATTCCCAGGGAAGTATTTATTAAGTACCTACTATGTGCCAGGCCCTGTACCAGGTCTGAGAACACAAGTACAGTCACAAGTACAGAAAACGAAATTATCCCTGCTTACAGTGATCTTACATTGAAGAAGCTAGAAATCCTATCCCCTAGGAATTAGCTGTTCCCTAAGCAACCTACTCCATCCCTAGAGAAGAGCTGAATCATTCTCCCCTGACTCACAGGAAACACTCTTCTTGAGGCCACCACAGAACTGGGTCCTGGAGACAAGAGACCAAAGAGGGAGGCCAGTGATTGATGGAGCCATAATTCCATAATCATAAGAACTGAGCTTCCCAAGAAGAGGGTCAGGAGCAGTAGGTAAAACATCCAGAAGGAGAGAGAGAGAAGGGTATTCAAATCAATAGAACAGGGTCCTGGGTGCTGGAGTCCTGGATAGAGCCCACCATCTCTGTTCTGTCTAGCTTGGACATAGTATGATCATCCTGAAGATTTGAGGACTAAAGAATCATATTTTCCAGTAGTTCCAAGATAGGCAGGGAGCATCCAAGCCCTAGACCTCTAGAAGTTGGACCAATCTCATTGATCTGAAAACATCTCCAGAATCACTTGAGGAGGTAGATCACAGTATACTGGGTCAGATAGAGAGGCTGTTCACTCTGTGTTAGTCTCAGCTGCTGAACTGGACCTATATCACAAAAACTGTTACTTTCTACAGAGTTGACAGGGACTGTTTCTCTCTTTTTTGCACCTTTTTTTTATTATTTATTTTTCATTTTTATTGTGAATTGAATCAGTAAACCCAAGCGAGAAATGATAGCCATTCCTATAGTTTCTGACACTGGGGAGGCTTAAATTGGTGGATCTCTTAAGTTTGGGAGACCTGAACTGCAGTAGAACTAAAGCTAATTGGATGTCTGCAGTAAGTCTGGCACCAATGTGGTTAACCCCAGTAGCTGAGGACTACCAGTCTGCCAGATGAAGGGTATATCAGCCCACCTTAGAAAAGTAGAGAAGGTCAAAACTTCCATGCAGTTTAATATTGGGACTGGACCCTTAAGTGGATGTTGTAGTACCATAGGCAAGATGGGGAGATCTAATCTCAAAAAAAACAAACGAATAAAAATTACAATATACATTAGAGAATAATAGGTGTGTATGAGAAATTGAATTATTATTCACAGTTTGGTTTTTTAAGTGTGTGTGTGTGTGTGTGTGTGTGTGTGTGTGTGTGTGTAAATGTTAACAGTATATATTCAGAAGCTTCAGAGATTCTGGTGGGGAGAGATGTACCTGGGAAATTATAGGGTAGTTAGATGGAGAAACATGCCCTTCCCAGAGGTTCAAAAATCTTCCTACTCCTCCTGCCTCTCATCTTGAAATGATGTCATTCCTTTGTGGTAAGGTATATGCAAATCACCGTAGACTAGGTGTGTTAGTCATTAATTCCTCGGTGCAAATTAGTTTATCAAATTATTTCCAACAAGGCCGCTAAGAATACATTTTGATACAGGGAAGACAGAGAGAAGTTCGGAGTCAAGATATGGTCCTTGGGAAGCCGGCCAAGAACTGGGCATTTAAGAAATGAGAGTGAAAGAGAAAGGAATATCAAAGACTAATTTTTCCTCCTTCACATCTCTGCCTCAGGCAAACCACCTTCTCCTGAGTCACTTTACATGATAAATAGTGATAAAGAGCTATGAAATGTGCCTGGCTCTAGGATGGAATGTTGAAATATAGCTGAGACCTAGCTCAGGACTTTACTAGACCAGTCCTCTCTCTCACACACATCCGTGGTGTTACCCCAACATTCCACCCAGTTCTGGTCCATAACAGAATCTTGCCAGAGGCCACAGGGTAGCAAATAGCCAGGTTCTGGGTATTGAAGCCCACATGACCACCTGGGTTGAGGTCATGACCCCAGTGACTCCAAGTGGCCCTAGGCAGCAGCATGTACGGTACTCTTTCACAGCAAAAAAAATTTAGAAATAAAAAAATTTGTTGAATCTGATAATCAGAGGAGTTCAAAGACCTGGGAGGGAGGGGACCAGATTTCTTATTTTTTTAAGGTGGTAATAATAATAGTAATAACTCTTATTAGTATACAGCATTTTATGTATTGTTTCACTTTAATCAACCAAGAAACATTATTAAGGGCCTACTATGTTTCAGGCACATCGAAAGGTTCTTAAGATACAAATACAAAAAGTGAAAAAAAATCCCTCTTCACTATTGTTGTGGTTTGTCCTTTGTTCCCGAAGACAACCATAACATCAGGAAGATGATGCCATGACCACTTGCAAATGAATTGGATTTAAGTGAGCCAGGGCTGTGCAAAGTCACCAGCCTCATTCTCTCTTCCAGAGCAGTGTGAGTCTAGCGGTGAGATACAGATCAGGACAAATGGTGATGGTCCAGGATGCAATAGGAGACCTTGATCTTTTTTAAGCTAAGGCCTTTCCAAGCTCTCACTTTGATTGAGGCAACACCCATTCAGTGATTAGGGCTGTTTAAGAAGTGAGCCAAGGGATAACCCCTTTAATTAAAAAAAAAAAAAGTCAAATTGGTAGGGAAACACCCTCAAGGTTTCTGGCCAAAAGAGAAACAATTACTATTTATATTCACCCACAATTAGCTTATATTCTTATGGAATCATTCAATTATATTTGGTCCATTCTAATTTTTAGAGGTTCTGTTACTTGGGCAAAGTCTTGTTGATTTTTTTAACCTCTTATGCTAAGCTGTTAATTCTCTTTCCAAGTCTTTCCTCCATAACTCTCATTTCTTGTCCTATTCTTTCCTCTAGTCTAGTTCTCTAGTTCTCATTTCACTTATAATATCCTTTTAAAACTTTTGTTTTATTTCTTCTAGGAATTCTAATTAATCTTTAGTCAAGCCGTGTTTTTCTTTGACGCTTTACTTGTATGTGTTTTGGAGTTATTCTCCTTTCCTGGGTTTGTATCTTGGGCATCCCTGGCGTCATAATAGCTATTTTTCTTTATTTGTCTTTTTTTTTTCATTTACTCATTCTTCCAGTCTTACTTCCAAGATCAGGACTTTGTGTTAGGGCCAGGCTCTGTACCCTTCTGGCAGGACTCTAATGGCTTTGTATGATAATTGTCTGTCTCATCTGGCATCCTATTACTAGGGTCAGAGCTTCAGTGTGATAACCTTCTTTTGCTCCTAAAGTCTAGCTCCACAATCCCAGCCCACCACTATACCTCAGTTCTTTCCCTGATTGCTAGGTGGACTTTGTGAGTTTGTGCTAAAAAGATGATCCACTGTGTTTTCTCTTTAGATTTCTGATCACTACTTGTCCTGGCATTCAGCTGAAGTCTTCCTTTGAGTAGTTGTCAGGGGAATTCAGCCACACTGCTTTCTCCTACTCCACCAACTTGGCTGGTTTACATTCTTCTGGAAGAGATAAGTACATAGAAAAATACATACAACATAAATGTAAAATTCATAAGTATAAATATATGCAAAGTAGTTAAATACAAAGTAGTTTTTTTGGGGGGGTAGCACATGTCCTTAAAACTACTCTGTCAAATAGGTGCTATAATCACCCCCATTTTGCAGATGAGGAAACTGAGGCTTAGAGGGGATAAGTGATATGCCAAGGACCACACATAAACTGAGTCAGGATTCAAATTCAGGTTTTGTTGACTCCTACATTGGTATGTTAGCTATGACACCTCATTTCCTCCCCCAGAAACCTGACCTTAGGGAAGAACTTCAAAGCTGAGTATAACAATAACAACTGCCCTATCACACCTTTTTCCTTCCTAAACCCTTCCCTCTGCCCTATGCCTTCCACAGCCATTATGCCAGGAACCAAATTTCGACTTGGGGGAGGAGAGCTGGAATAATTTGCTAATGCTACTCTAACGATGAGATCTTCTCAATAGAGGAGACCCCTGATGCTGCTCCATATGATCTGAATCACCCAGCCCCCCCCAGGAAAAAAAAAAGAAATAAACCCCCATCAATCTACCAGAAGCCCAAGATTCCCATACAATTCATTAATGAGACACAGAAAACTCCAGTTAGAATGCACACGCCCTCTGAGAAAATAACCCTGACAAAGCAGTGGTTCACACTTCATCTACAGGAAGTTTCTCAAATTAGAATGGCACAGGAGAAAGAGTCCTGACCTGGGAATTAGGACCGGTTTTCTACTCTTTACGCTGCCAATCACAAACCATGGGACTTTGGTCAAATCTTTGCCTCGCTCTGAGTCTCACTTTTCCCATCTACTAAGAGAATCATGTAAAATTAGTACTGAAAAAAAAGGTTATCTTAGAGGTTATCTAGCTCAACTCTCACCATTTTACACTAAATTAAATTAAGGCCCAAAATGAAGTAGAACCTATCCAAAGCCAAAGAGCCATCTCTGCCTACCTCCAGGATGGAGGCATCAGGAATATCAAAGGCACCATGGAATGGGAAAGTTCTTTGTAAATTCCAGTTTTTCTCTCAACAAGAACCTCTCTGATAATGATAATATTCATATAGAGAGGACATTAGATGATGTTATATTAGCAAGCACAGACACAGACTAAGATAGTCAGAGACAAAAACAGATGGACAAGCCAATAAACAGCCAGATGGACAACGGGCAAATAAGAGACCTGTCCGGATTCACTTCAAGGCTACTTAATAGGGAAATCACTGGGCATCTGGGAAAGAAAGGAATCCCCATTTCCTACTCAAACTAGTGCTGCCCTGGGGCCTTGGGAGCAGAGAAGGCTTGACTTTGCTTCCCATACAGTTCCTTTATCTCTCAGACTAATTATCCTGAAAGAAAACAGAATGCTCAAACCCAAGCTGGACTGAGCCTCGATACTACCCTCACCTTCCTAAGTAGCTACACGAGCATACCCAGCTTATCCAAAAAAACAAAAAGGGCCACAGAACGTGAAAACCAACCTGTTCCTAATTGTTCCTGCCTTTCTCTAGGGGCTTCTCTCCCGTCATGCCGGCTCCCAGACTCAGGTTAGAAATTTACCTGTTCCAGAATAATTGACTGATATCCTCTTCCCAATTTCTCCCTCCCCAGGAAATAGAGAAAATGGTGGCATTCGAACAGAGAACGGTGGCTTTCTCCCAAAAGCGAATTCCAGCAGAGGAGTTCCAAATTTACTGGATATATGGAATGTTCACAGAGCACCTCTGATGCTACCCAGCCAAGTGGGACAGACTAAGACACTTACTTCCCAGAAAGCCTGTTTAAATCATCTGTACGTGGATTCTTCTGGCTAGCCACATGGTGAATAGGAGGCTCTTTGGTTTCAGAGACATTCAGAGACCACTGTCTGGTTGGCAGACTAGAACCAGTTACATTATGTTTACAGATTCTCCAAAGTCTCTCCAAAGCATTTCCATTATTCATCATCACCATTCCAGATGCAGATTTCCAAACATTTTTCCTATGGAAGAGTAGAATCAGAGATATGAGCAGGTACATTTCATAAAGCTGGTCAAGATAAGAGGAGGTAGGGGGCAGGTGGGTACAGCACTGTCCCTGAAGTCAGGAGGACCAGAGTTCAAATCCAGCCTCAGACCAAACACTTGACACTTACTAGCTGTGTGACCCTGGGCAAGTCACTGAACCCCAACTGACTAAAAAAAATAAAATAAAATAAATAAGATAGGAGGAGGTAGGTGGAGAATGGAAGGGAGAGCCATCCTTCCTGGGTCTCACCACCTGTTCTACAACAGTCCCACACATGGTCCTGGGGAATCTGACAGTTAGGAGGTTTCCTGGGAGACCTGATGAGAACAGGCTAATAGCAGGGTTTATACAGAAGGGAGAAGATAAAGGGCAGCATGGCAGCCAAAGAATGTGGAATCCTGGAATTCAGAGTTGCCTCCAGTACAGGTCAGGAGGTCAGGTCATAAGACAGTTCCTCACAGGGTCAGAAATCCCTGCCATGCTTGACTCAGACCCTCAGGGTATAGGATGTTCTAAAAGAATAGGCCAACTTTGGCCCTGATCTTAAGCAAGTAAGCAACAATGATAAAATTGTCAGGATTTCCCTGCAGTAGGTGTTATGCTCAGAGTATTTAGCTAAAGAGAGAATGTTCAAAGGTCTTTGATGCCAATAGATTTGTGTTTAAATGGGTTGCTGAAGAACGTGTGAGGTTGAGAGGGTTAGCTACAGAGGGTGCTAGGTTAAGAGGACCCACCTACAGAGGGCTGGGCTGCAGCAGAATTTGTGTTCTGGGGTTTTGCTGAGATGAGTGTTACCTGCCCATATCAGTGCATAGCCTCTGAGGTCTCTGTTACACTGGTGAGTTAGTAAAGCCTGAGAGGGGCACATCTTCACTTTGAATTCTAAACCGTGAGTTCTGTTGGTAGAGCAACTTTCTAAGGGTTATATTCAACAATCATGTGGTTATCTAGCATAGGCAGATGGGCTGGAAAGGCTTTGTATAACTTCAGAGGTCTGGCAAAAATTGGGCATAGACCAATATCTTATACCACTTACCAAAATGGATACATGACCTAGATATAAAGGGAGATATTACAAGAAATTTTGAAGAACATGGAACATATTACCCATCAGACTTATGGATAGTTGAACAATTTATGAACAAACAAGAGACAAAGGATTGTGAGATGTAAAATGGATAATTTTGATTACATTAAATTAAAAAGGGTTTGTACAAATAAAGCAAATGTAGCCAAGATCAGAAGGAAAGCAAAAAACTGGGGGGAAAATTTTATAGACAGTTTCTCAGATAAAGCTCTCATATCTTAAATATATAATGAACTTTGTCAAATCTCTGAGAATATGAGTCATTCCCCAATTAATAAACGGTCAAAGGATATGAATAGGCAGTTCTCTGATGAAGAAATCAAAACAACTTACAGTCATATGAAAAAATGCTCTAAATGATTATTGATTTGGGAAATGCAAATTAAAACAACCTTGAGATTTCATATTAAAACTATCAAGTTGGAAAATGATAGTAGGAGAAAGTTACAAATGTTGGAGGGGATGTTGGGACCTTACCTCATTGCTGGTGGATCTGTGAGCTGAACCAACCATTCTGGAGAGAGATTTGGACTAAATTGCCTATATCATTTGACCCAGCCATACCACTATTAGGTCTGTTCCTCAAGAGGATGTTCTAAACTATTTATAGCAGCTCTCTTTGTGGTGGCAAAGAACTGAAAATTGTGGGGATGCCCATCAATTGGGGAATGGCTAAACCAATTGTGGTATATGTTCATGATGGAATATTATTCTGCTATAAGAAATGATGAGCTCAATGATTTTAGAAAAGCATGGAGAGACCTCCGTGAAGTAATAAAGAGCAAACTGAGCAAAACCAAGAGAACATTGTATACAGTAACAGCAGTATTGTTTTAAAAGCAACTTTGGGCAACCAAGTCATTCTGACTATTATAAATACTCAACTTAATCTCAAAGATCCTATGAAGGAAGATACTGTTTAAATCTAGAAAGGAATATTGCTGCAGTGTAGGAAATGATGAGTTGGTTGATTTAGAAAAACATGGAAACACTTGGACTTCTGAAGGAAGATGCTACCTACCTTCAGAGAAACAGATGATAGGAGGAAGTAAGCATAGTACAGTCTTACATATGTGTGTATGAATGTATGTGTATATGTTTGTGGATATACATATATATATATATATACATATATATATAGATAGATAGATAGATAGATATAGATATATATATATATATGTATGTATGTATGTGTGTGTGTATCGATGCTTAATTGTAGCCTTTGGTGGGAGGGGATGAGGGGGAAAAAAGGAAGTAAGTGCAGAACACAGAACAAAAAAAAAAAACACGGAAGGAAAGAAAAGCTGGGCAGCTTTGAAAACAATGTGTAGTATTTATTATACTCCTTATTATATTCCTTGAAATGGAAATTTATTTTCATATTGAATCCTCCTTTATGGTCTGCTATGTACATGGCAATTTTTTTTCTTTTCTCATTTTGTATTTGTGTAAAATAAAAATTTTAGCAAAGAAATAACTTTAGAAGGATGGGAGGATGGTTTGCTTTTGAAGGGACTGATTTATTTTAATTGTGGGTGAAAACCTTTTCTATCACCTCCTCTTCCCTTTTAAAAGGGAGAGAAAGTGGCTACTTTCCTAAAAGACCACAAGGTTATATTGAGGATAGGCAGCCCTCTGGTGGCCAGAGAGTGAACTTGAGGCTGTAGAATGGATTTGAAGATGGCCCAATCCCAAATCAATGGAGGTGGTCAGAAGCCTAACATTCTGGGGAACACAAGTATCCAAAGTTGCACAACTAGTAAGTGTCATAGCCCAAACTACCTCTCAGGCACCCTAACTTCAAATGTAATCTCCTTTAACAAGAGGACACTCTTTTATTATCCACTAAGCTAAGCTAAAAGAGATGGGCCCAGGGGCAGGTAGGTGGTGCAGTGAACAAAGCACTGGTCCTGAAGTCAGGAAGACCTGACTTCAAATCCGGCCTCAGATCAAACACTTGACACTTACTAGCTGTGTGACCCTGGGCAAGTCACTTAACTCCAATTACCTAAAAAGAAAAAGAGGAGATGGGCCCAAATCCCTACCTTTCTGAACTCTCTGGGGACATCTTCTGGGAAGTTTAACCTATGGGTAGAGGCAAGAGGTCACTTAAAGACTCTGTATTAAAATCATTTCACTATGCAAATAAGAAAACTGGAAATCAGAGAAGGAAAGGTAAGAACCAGGGCAACACAGAGCCAGTAGCAGAGCTAAGATTGGAATGCAAGGCTTCTGACTTCCTGTTCAGGGCTTTTTTTTTTTTTGCTTTTTGGTGATGTAGTCAGGGTTAAGTGAGTTGCCCAGGGTCACACAGCCAGTAAGTGTCAAGTGTCTGAGGTCAGATTTGAACTTGGGTCCTCCTGACTCCACGGCTGGAGCCCTATACACTATGCCACCTAGCTGCCCCAAAATATACCATTCCTCCCTTCATAGTCTTTTTTTTCTTTTTTGTTGAGGCAATTGGGGTTAAGTGACTTGCCCAGAGTCACACAGCTAGTAAGTGTTCTATGTCTCAGGCCTTTTTTCACTGAGTCTCAAAGCCTTGAGCAGCAATGGTACATGGCCACATACTATACTCTCTCTTGTTGGTGCTGCTGTTGAATCATTGCAGTGGTGTTCAATTCTTCATAACCCCATACTGGGATTTAGTTGGTTCAGTTGATTTTGCAGATGAGGAAACTTAAGCAAATAGCATTAAGTAATTT
Source organism: Phascolarctos cinereus (assembly GCF_003287225.1). Taxonomy (NCBI): domain Eukaryota; kingdom Metazoa; phylum Chordata; class Mammalia; order Diprotodontia; family Phascolarctidae; genus Phascolarctos; species Phascolarctos cinereus. The sequence continues at coordinate 130,277,279 of NW_027555847.1, read as the reverse complement.
GCCCAGGGTCACACAGATAGTAAATGTCTGAGGCCAGATTTGAACTCATGAAGATGAGTCTTCCTGATTCCAAGCCCAGGGCTCTATCCACTTGACCACTGAGCTACCCATGGCATCTCTACTGAATCTATTATTCACGTTAAGAAAAAGACACTGTAGAATCATAAAATCTCACAGGTCATCTAGTCCAACCACTACTTGGAGCAGTAATCCCTTCTATAGCACCCATGACAAGAGGTCATTCAGCCTCTGCTAAAAAATCCTCCTCCCCAAAAGGGTGCAAGGGGAATCATCACCTCATGAAGCAATCCATTCCACTGATAGAAAGAACTAAATATTAGAAAATGTCTTTTTTTACATGAACCTAAAATCCTACTTTCCTATAAGTTCTTTGCAATGGTCCTAGTAACTTTCTGTTTCTTACATGTATTTTTTTTTGTATTTTTGGGGTTTTTTAAAATTTTTTAAATTTTCTATTTTTCTTCTTTTTTTTTTTGCAATTTTTAAGAAGTAGTAAGAGTAGTAATAAGACTATAACTGCTGCCTTGACCACAAACAACCCAAAGAAAGCACATTTATCCCAGAGTAAGATAAAACAGTTTAATAAGATATAAGAAATGCCGTGTAAACCAGCCTCTTTACCTCTCTCTTTCTTTGTCCACTCATCATCTCCTGAAATAATCCAAGTGTGCACACAGATCAGGACCATGGAACATGAAGTCACCAGAGTTTCACCCCCACTATATTATAGCCTGCACAGGGGAAAACTGAAACTCACATGGAGGGACTCGACCAAGGTCGCACAATGAGCCAGTGGTAGAGCAGAATATCAGAAGCCAGGTGTCCTGCCTTCTAGCCCAGGGAACTTTGCTCTGTACCCTGCAACTTCTAGAGCACTCAGAAGGGCAGAGAAGGAGAGATAGCTCAGGGAAGGAGGTGTTTTAAAGACAGCAGTATGAGTCCGGTGTGATGGGGAGAAATAAGGAATAGTTCCATTGGTTTCCCAGCAGACGTGGAAGCTGGAATTATGGCTGAAGGTGATGATGTGATGAAGAAAGACAAGAGGCATTGGGCCACAAGATCACTGGATGTGCTGATTGATCCAATCCACAAAAGCTGCGACACGAGTGAAGACTCCAGGTCTATGGGGAGCAGCACAAATCTCTCCCCAACTCACTATTCCAGCCTGGAACCAGAAGCCCTTAACCTTACACACCAAGGCTCCCCCAGAGTCACCCTGGAAGACAAGAGAGAGGCTGTTAGGATGGTCCAAGGGACAGAGAATGCACAAGAGAACAGGACACCTAAATTCAATCTAGAGTTAGGGGAAGGGCCTCACAGAGGAGCAAACACAGAAAGCCTCTCACCTGACAGGGGCTCTTTCCAGCTTCACCAGCACAGATCATGTTATCAAGAATAACCCTTTCATCTTCAGGAATGAAGTTATTTTCATGGTATTCCTGGTCACAGGTTACGGCATCCATCACAGGGACCCTCACCTTCTGCAGGGTGAAGGGAGGGGGCAGGGGCACTAAAGAGAGAAGCGATCACGAAGAATTACTGCGAGCTTAGATCAGAGAGCAGGAGAATTCTGGGCACAGTGAGACTCTGGGTCTATAAACAAAGGTGAGGGTACAGAATAGTTATGGAGGCCAACATCTGTGCTCTGGGAATAACTGATACTTAGACACCAGGGTCAGCAAAGAAGCATAGTCAGAAGTCGACTGTCAGGACAAAGAAGTCATTTAGAGCTGAGAGTTATTTCAGAGATCACCTAGTTCAAACCCTTCATGTGACAGAGAGAGAAACTGAGGCCCAAAGAGGGAAATGGCACATAGTACATGGACACACAGGTAGAAAGCAGCCAAGTTTGGAACCCTCTAATTCCATATCCAGTGCTCTTTTCACTATAGCCTTTAGCAATGACCTTAGACTGAGCCCCCAGCAGGCTGAGCTCCCAGACACAGGGGGTTCTGGGACACAGCATCACTGCTCTGTATAGCAAAGAAACAGGACTTGTCAAAATAATTTTCCTTAATAAAGAAATCCTAGAAATGTCATCTCTACAACCCTTTCTGCTGTCTTCACCACAGTCCTTGCAATGCCTAGTCTTGGCCTTGATCCTGGCCCTCTACTAACCCTGGGACATCCCAGAGCCCCACACCTCCCACCCACTCCCAGCCTCTCACAGCTCACCTTCAAATCTAATGTCTCCCCAACCAGAGACCCAGCATTCCATGTCTGGAGTGAAGGTCTGGGAGGCTTCAGGGAGCATGATAATTTGGACAGTCTTATTCAACTGCACAGGGGACTGCAGTTTTAGCAGGGCAAGGTCAGAGCCTGCCGTGAAACCAGTATACTTAGGGTGAATAATGATCTCTTCCAGGGGCACCAGGTTGTCCTCTTCATATAGATTCTGTTGCCTCAATTGGACCATATATTGTGAAGTTTCCTTTCCAGATCTGGAAAAAAGAGGGAGAATAATATTCCTTAGAGGGGCTACATGGCCCAGTCCAAGTATCCTGAGACCCAGTTGGACCCATCTGTGCCCTCTAGCTGTCAACCATGGAACTGGGCATTTGGACCTTCCTGGAACTCCCATAGCCCCCCACCACCATAATACAGGGAAGTTCCCTAGCTCTCCCTCTGCTAACTCTCCTTCCCTTTCCCCTGGATTTCCCATCTTTTCATAGTAACAGAACCATACATCTGTTAGGCCCTCTGCAAATGAGAAAGGGATTTTTTTGTCCAATAGCCAAGTGAGGAACTCATGATAGGGATTGGTATCCCCATTTTAGAAAACTGAGGCCCAGAGAAGGGAAGAGCCTTGTCCAAGGTCATACACTGTGTTAATATGTGGCAAAGTCTGAACTACAATCCAGATCCTCTTTCTCTGAGACCTGAGGCTCTCTCTGTCACACCCCCGATTCATGCCCCCTTGCACCTCTGAGAGGGAGGAAGGTGACTCACCCAGAAAAGCAGTGGGCAGCAGTCAGGATCCAACTGGGGTCGATGAGAGAGCCCCCACAGACATGCATCCAGAAACCATCAACACTTTTCCTCAGACTGATCTGCCATGGCCATTCTCCCTCCTGAGCATCATCGCCCCCAACAATCCTAGTCTCCTGCTTGTCTGGATGGAGAAATGGGTGATTGTGCAAGAAGATCCATCAGTGTTGTGAATCCTCGCATCTAGCTCTCATGCCAGGATCTCATACATTGCCAGTGATCATTCCTGGCCTTGAGATTCTCTGCCAAGAGCTGGTTGGCAGCTGACGTGCCATCACCCATCTCCCGGTAAACAAAGTAACAGTAGCTGACATTCTACAGTGTATTAATCGTTTAAATTGCCCTTCCCATGAACTCTGTCCATTGATGATCCCATGTGATCCTTATAACAACTCTGTGGGGATAAATAGTACAGGTATTATCATTTTACAGATGAGGAAACTGAGGCTCCAAATGGGTAAGTATTAGAAACAGAAATAAGATTGCAGTTAGGGCTTTCCTTACCCAAAGTCTGGCACTCTCCACTACAACTTTCTGCCAATCCTTCAAGAAGTCTCTAGGGAGCACCCACTATGTGCCAGTACACTGTGCCATGTGCTCAGAACGCAAGGGCAAAGAATGAAACTACCCCAACTTGGAAGGAGCTCACATTCACACTGGGAGAAGCCAGAGTCTGGTCACCTGGAAACTACCTCTGCCCTAATCAAACCACCCTATCCCTAGGTAAGAGCTGAACGTTCTCTCCTGGATCCCAGGAAATACTCCCCATGCGGCCACCAATAGGCTGAGCACTGGAAACAGGAATTCCAGGGTGTAGACAATACTTGGATGGGGCTATAACTCACCTTGAATCACAGGGACTGAGTTTCCCAGGAGGGGAAGGGTCAGAAGCAGCAGGAAAATCATCTGGACAGAGAGAAAAGGGAGAGGGCTCAGGTCAACAGAGAAGGGCTCCAGTTGCTAGAGTCTGGGGTGGAGCAAAGTCCTCCAGCCCAACATCTCCATCCAGCTGAGCCTGGGCTGGGTAGCCAAGGTCTGAGAATGGAGCAGGATCCTTACCTTGATCTGCTTCTCCAGTTCTGAGCTTCCCCCTTGGTCAGCACCCTACTTATACACCCATAACAGGAAGTTTTAAAAAAAAGAGAGAGAAGAGCGAGATTGCCCACGGGGGCATTTAGCCCTCCTCTGGGGATTGGAGGGAGAGGTAAGGTGGTGGAGCAAGTGGATTTGGGACACACACAGGTCAACAGCCAGTCAGATCCTGATGTTCTCATCTTCTCCTATTCCGTCCCCACCCCCTTTCTGCTCCTCAGGCCCTCTTCCCTGAAGAAAGATCATATAATTTCAGAATTCAGAGTGGGAAGGGACCTGAGAGTTCATTTAGTTCAGCCTCATTTTACAAGGAGGAACTTGAGGCCCCTAGAGAGAAGGTGGCTCACCTAAGGTCACAGCTGTAATAAGCCAGCATCTGAACTCAGGATCTCTGATTCTATGCGCTCTCTCCACTATGCCTAGCTGCCTTCGCATCCAAACTCTTCATTTTACAGAATAGGAAACTGAGCCCAAGAGATACTAATTGACCTGCCCACGGTGACCAAATCTGAAATAGCCTGTGAAATGCCTCCAGCCCTATTTTGGCCCATCATGATTCTCATGCACTCCTTCATGAACCCTTAAGAAGAAAATGACATCTGCCTAGCCAAACCTTTTGGCATACTTGTCCAGCAGGGTGTGCTAGCTGAAGCTCATTCCCAAATACCCAGTACACAGTAATTCCTTAATTAATCCTTTTTCATTCATTCAGCTGCACATTCATGTATTCATTCGTTCATTCCAATAACGCTACTCCTAACCCAGTCGTGCCAGCCCAGCCCATGTGTCTCTTACCCATGTCGCTTCCTGCCTTCACCACCATGATCCACCCAAGCTGCTCAGGTCCTCCCTGGCTTTCTCTTGACATTTCAAAAGTATCAGCTGAGAATGCAGACTATCCATCAGTTATAATAACAAAAACAGCATTTCTATAAAGCCTCCAAGTTTACAAAACACTTTACTAATACCTCACTTCATCTTCGCAACAAGCCTAGGAGGTAGGTGTTATTATAATTCACATTTATAGATGAGAACACATAGAGGTTAAGAGACTTAACCAGGGTCACACAGTTATTAAATGTCTGACAACAGATTCAAATTCGCATCTTTCTGACCGCAACTAAACCTCATTCTGGTCACATGACAACCCTTTTTTTCTCAATTATATCATAGAGAGACAGTTGGAAGAGACCTGTGAAACATCTGGTCTAACGCCATTGTTTCACAAATAAGGAAACTATGACCAAAATTACCCAACCACTAAGAATAACTGGATTTCATTCATGACATCCTATATACTACTCACCTTGTTATTTCTTTGTGTTTAATTGTCTGATCATATACAAGATGGACTTCTCTATTCTCTTTTAGCTGGTGCTCAATTTAAATTCTTCAGAGACTACCATGGACCATGACTCCCAACCAAACAGTAGTAACTAGAAGAGTATTAGCATTAAAAGAAGAGGACTTTATTTCAGAGAGATGCTTGAGGTTATTAAAAGAACTTTACCACATGCCAAAGGCAATTCAGCCCATTCTTGTCCTCCTGGTCAATTCTGGGCCTAATTAACTATCCTTGGTCAACAACTGTCCAACATACAAGTGATGGAGGAAGAAATCTATTGGCTGTCCATTCAACTTCATGTCATTATCTGGACAATGGGCCAATTCTTCATGCAACTGACCTTGCTTGTGTGAATAAGAAGGCCAAACTCTGGAATGATTGTGTCTCTCATTTAAAAGGCTTTGCAAGGTTCAAGGTCTTTCTTGAATCAGTATAATGCCATTCAGAAACTAGTATGTCCCAAGGACTTCACCATCAAGATGGGATCTCTCCTCAGTGTGCCTTCTAGGTTGGATCTCCTTCACAGCAGTGTGCAACACACTGCGCTAGCTCACATTCTTCTCTTGGATGCTTCCCTGGATATTAATGATCAGAAGAGAGGGTCAGCTCAGGTTATCTCCATTGTGACATCTTCCAAGGAATCTTGAAACTCCATCCACATTATCACGTAAGCACTCAACTAATGAGATATGTCCCTTCAATTTTGGACAAGTAGGTTTAGAAGTGGATGTCTACCCAGCTGGAGGTATCTAAGAGTTGGATCAAAATGAGAAGTGAAATTCTGAGATGAAGTTGGCTGGAGAGGTAGAGATTTGAGAATGATGACTGAGTAATAATGAGCAGCTAGGTGGCACCATAATGCACAGACCCTGGGCCTGGAGTCAGGAAGACTCATCTTCCTGCATTCTAATCTGGCCTCAGGCTCAGTTCAAATCTGAACTCAGACACTTACCAGATGTGAGACCCTGGGCAAGTCACTGAAGCCTGTTTGCCTCAGTTCCTCATCTGTAAAATGAGTTGGAGAAGGAAATGGCAAACCACTCCACTATCTTTGCCAAGGAAACCTCAAATGGGGTCACAAAGAGTCAGACACCAGTGAAAAATGACTGAACAACAACAACAACAACAACAACAGATGAGCTCACCAACAGAGAGTGCGTAGGGAAGAGAACAGATCCTAGAATAGCCGGCAATCTGATCAGAGGTCTGGAATCTGACCTGTTTCACTAAGGCCAGTGCTTCGCACCACACACATATGGTGGCACATACCAAGTGCTTAATAAATGTATGGTGTTTTCACTGATGGATGTATGGTTTGCATTACTCGGAGGCAGGTTCAATCTAATCTCCTTGACTCATCCACCAGGAAATTTGGACTTATCCAGACATCTTGATATCTGTCCTGTTAATACCTCCCTGCTCCTCATGTGGAACTGCCCCCTGTAGCCTGGACCTCCAGAAACCATGCCCTCCCTCCCTGGGCAGTTTGAGCAACTTAGCACTGAAATTCTGCCTGGGACAGCTGAGCTCCCATGTATACATCCTGTTTGTACATAGTTGTTTTCATATTTTCTTCTCATTACACTATCAGCTTCTTGAGAATACAGACTACTTTTGGCCTTTCTTTGTAACCCTGGGCTTAGCAGAGTGGATAGTTACTACATTCTTGTTGATTTAAGTGAGTACAGACTCCCCTAACTCACTCCACCTAGCTAGCCTCGGACCATGCTTCGTATCCCATCCATTTATTCACCAGGAAACCTGGTCCTACCAAGGCATCATGCTATCTGCCTTGCAAGCACATGGATATCCTTCCACACATTCTGCCCTGCCTGTTTCCTATCTCTTATAGTCAGAATAGTAATGATAATACGGTGGCTTTTGGAAAGGACATAATAACCAATTGCCCTATCGCTTAGAATGTTTGTGACTTTCCAGAGCAAAACCCCTTTCTCTGCTTCCCACTTTCCTGTATGGATTGCTCCTCTACCCCTTTAGAACATAAACTACTTGAATACAAGGATTCTCTCATTTCTGAATTGGGTAAGTGCAGAAATGAGAGCCTAGCATATGATAGGTGCTTAATAGATGCTTTCTTATTTATTCATTGATTCACTTGCTCATTTGATCATTCATTCACTCATTCATAATGGGAAATAGAATCAAGGTTAGGAGAAGACATGTCTCTGGGAAATTTTGGAGAAGGTGGTCAACTTATTCTCTGTGAACAGAGCTTCCTCTGCCCCTATGTCTCATCTCCTCTGCCTTTGAGCTACCTCTTCCTTGGAACTCTGTCCTACTGCCCCAGGGCTCCCTAGTCAAATTCTCTGAGCTCTAGGGGAAGGGGTGAAGGCATTGGGCAATCCATTGGTGTGAGGAGCCATGAACCCATCAGTCACATCCAATTACTTGGGCCTAAGTGGGTACTTAGATGCCCAGTGAGAAATCTCTACCCTTGCATCAACCACCAAAGGATTTCAGGCAGCCTGAGAAATATGTAGAAGATGTAAAAGAAAGTAAAGATATAACAAGTGTTTTATCTACACCCCACTCTACCTGCCTTCCACTAGTCACCACTGTGCCCATCATGTAACTTGGCAAGTGGGCTGCCACTTCCTACTTTTGCCTCTTTCTTACGTGACCCATGGCTACCAACCACCGTCAGTCTGTCTTACCTGAAAAGTGAGCCACTAAAAATCTATCTGTGGCCAGAAGAAAGTTAGCCTATTTTAATTTTGGCCCCTACATACTGCCAGGTTGTACAAGTCTGAACTAGGCCATCAGAACAGATGATTTCAGCCGTCATTCCACCTCTCTTGTTTTGTCCACACTGATCTTAGACAAAGAAGTGATCATAATCTGCAGCAAAATCCTTCCACTGGCTTTCACTGAGAAACCCAGGGGTCTCCACTCACTTCTTCTCCCATAAGGTCAGGTTGAGTCTGTGCCTGGGACAGCTTTGGACACTGAATTACTCTCTATATTCTCTGGGGTTGGATAGCCCTGGAAGATATGAGCTCAGTCTGTATGTACTAGGATGAATTCAATTCAGTTTAGACTGAATAGAATTCATTTTTTACTTTATTCTGGAGTCCCTGACAACTACTGGATCCCATGTGAGGGCTTTTTTGTTTCTTTTTAGTAAGGGTAGCTCAAGAATGTTCTAACCTCCAATGTAAAACCCCTGGCTACTTAGTTATTACCATACTAACAAAAGCTTGGGCAAATCACAAACCAGAATCAGTGAAAACATTTAATTGGAACAGAAGTGGAAAGGAAACAAACAATAAAAAAAATTCTAGGGTCCAGAAAGTTGAAAAAAAACATGAAAGTCAAATGTTGTGGAATTTAAGGACTCAGAAGTATTCTAATTCTTGTCCCAAATTATACTCCTAGCCAGATCCACTGGTTCTCCTTCACTACTTTCTTTTTCCATATAGAGACTGTTTGGAGCTCAGATCTGAGCCATGGAGACATTTCTTTGGGCTCTGTCATCAAAGCTCCCTGCTGCTTGGGGAAATGAACACTAGAACCTAGGGTCTAACAATGTCTCTGGCTAGCTATGCAGGCAAGGTGACTCTCTTGTCTCTGCCTGCCTCCATCATACCTTCATACCTCAAGACTCATTTACCTTCTCAAGACACAAAATCAGCTCCCTGGGTCTGCTCTCACACCTCCTCCCTTTTCCTTTCCCTGAACTTCAGAAGTCCTCCCTCAAATAGCCTTCCATACCTGATGTCATCATGGACTCAAGAACTGTTGTCTTTTTCTTTCCCCGATTCTTTTTTTATAAATACTTTTATTATCATATATTATTTCAAATCATTTTCATTTCCCTCCACTTCTCTGAGAGTAATCTTTTAAAACAAAAACAAAAAAGAAGAAAAACAGTTCATTAAAACTAGTGAAATTGACAAAAAAAAAAAGACATATGCCTATCTCTATTTGTTACCTTGCCAAAATCTGTCCTCAGACAACAGAAAATCTCAAGGCTCTTCTCTACTCTTAAAAGAAAAAACTTAAAAGAAAACTTTGGGAAGTAGTTAACATTTCTGAACAACTCTTCATATTCTTTGTCTTCCCCCACTGTACTGTCTATGTTGTCTGTGGTTCTTTACCATCTTCCTTTTAATTTGAGGACCCTCAGAGTCCCCCATATTTTTATCTCACGCTGCTTACCTCCATATAGATCCTAAAAAGAAACATTAAAAACCCATAGCTTGAGCCATTTCCCAACCTGTAGCAGTGCTCAGTCACAGTCCTCTTGCTGAGTATGGAGCATGACCAAGGCCAAGATTGTGCCCGTTACCCCCTTCCCCTTCTCTGGGGTTTTCTGTCCTATCTTGGCCTTAGTCTCTGTACCTAGATCAGAAACTGACCAGTGAATGAGTGACTACTACGGACACCCACGTGTTGCCCTGGATTTTTGTTGTTCCCTCGACTGCCCTCTCTGTTACTGATGATGCCTCTTTAACAAAGTTTGAAATTCCCTTTATGCAAGTGAAATCTTGCCCTAGGGTCTCACTGCTCCTCTGACACTAGTGACAACACTGAGTGAGGATTGATAATTCCCAGATAATTTATAGCCCTGAGCTAAAGTCTTGTGGCTTGTCCTATAACAGGAGGATAGAGAGTTGGGTATAGAGGTCAAATAGACTGGAAGGTCAGACAGAAGATGATGGGTCAAACAGACCTGGTGAGCTGGAGGGCAGTTAGCAGCAGACTCCAGGGGAACAAGAATCCCCAGGGATGCCAGGGGTAAAGGTAATAGCTGAGCATCCAGAAATTCATTGGAATAGCTGAGATTGGCCAGAAGCCCACAAGTGACTTGATGTTAGCAAGCTGAGAGCTAGGCAAAAAGACAGGGAAACAAGCTGAAAGACAGATGGGACGAAAGGGAAGATGGCTAAAAGAGAAGCAGGTAGGCACTCACATAGATATTGCTTCCCTGCCCCTCTGGGTCTGGCTTGGATTTGAATAGGGGGCACAAACTTGCTACAAGGGAACAAAATCTGAACTTTAGGTTCTGTCATGCTTTTGGGGATGTATTGGTATGGTGGTACCCTCTTGGCCCTGCTCTCCTCACACCACACAGAAGCCTCCCCACTCATTTCATGAGTATATGTGAGCTTGTAAATCAACCTTGTATACAGGGGGAGCTGTGTAAGACAGAAAATGGATTGGAACAACAGCCAGAGAGGCCTTGTGCCTGGGTCACATCCTTAGAGATAGTCTAGGAGGAAAGGCCTTGTCTTTTGTGATTAGTTTCCTTATCATTATTATTCCTGACATGCGGGCCATCTCCAGTTGTCCTGATCTAGATCTTGCCATTGCACCAGCATGGCTTCAGAGGAGAAAGTGAAGTTGTGACTTTGCAGAGCCCTTCCTCACCTAAGTCCAATTCACTTGCACGTCATGACATCACCTCCCTGATGTCACGGTCCTTTTCAAGGAGAAAGGACAAACAACAGTTCCTGATATAATTATGCTTGTGGAGCAATACTTGGGTGCCCCATCACTCATGGGCTCTCAGAAAGCTACCCCCCGAGATGGAGGCACTTTGAGGATTGGCATCAACTCAAAACTGTGGTTCAGGAACTTCCATATTTGAATTTACTTTTACAAGGACGAAGGACACAGTAGTTCATAGAAGAAGACATCTATTCGAGTAGCCTGGAAAATTACAGATTAAAAATTAAAGTCAAGAAAAGATTCCTCCATGAATACATGGGGTGTCCTCTCCCTCACATTATCATGCCCCTGGTTGAGGAAAATATGCATGTAGAGAACATATGTGATTAGGGAATGTATTTAAAGGGCACACATGTAAGGGAACACAGGAAGCTAGGCTACATGTGTGAAGAAGCTCCCACAGCAGGCCCACCTATGACTAGGTACATTAATGGAAGGCACACATGTAAGGAGAGATATATGCCCAGGGTGAATGTGTGGCCAGGATAAGTTCTGCGTCTAGTACTGTGGAGCTGCTCATGTCCCCTGGGGGTGTTGTTAGGCTGCCCTTTGCTGGACATCACGTTTTCTGGACATACCAGCTTTTCTCGTGTTTGCTGAACTTCTCTTTTCTATCATCTTCCAGGCTTCAGATACTCAGCCTCTTCAGGACCCTTTGCTGCTCTCTGCTTCCATCTCTGGGGGTGCAGCGGTTATTCAGCTTCTTCCTGGCAAGGGAGGGCTAACACTCTTTTAGTACCAGTGGCCACCTTCTCTAGCCAACTGATTCCCCGAGTTAAGTTAAATATATTCTTTTTACTGCCCTTCTCCTGACCCACTCAAAGTCTCCGGTCTTAGCAATTCTCTCACTTTAGAAAATGTCTTTCGAGTCTTGTCAAATCCTTGATTATCAGTTTTCTTCCTGAAGCCCATTTCAGGGACTCTATCTAGCAAGAACAAATGGGTGTTTTGTGGTGTCTTAGGCAATGAGGTTTCTCCCAGTACCCATGATGCTCCTTGATTGATATGAAGGTTTAACAAAGTAAAAGCCAAGAGGTCTAAGGGAAGCTCATTATCTATAAGAAACAGTGCATAGAGTGCCACGCATGGAATCAGTAAGACCTGAGTCCAAATCTGGCCTCAGATACTTACTAGCTGCATGACCCTGGGCAAGTCACTTAACCCTGTTTGCCTCAGTTTCCTCATCTGTCAAATGAGCTGGGGAAGAAAATGGCAAACTACTCCAGTATCTATGCTAAGAAAACCCCAAACTGGGCCACAAAGAGTCAGCTATGACTGAAAGTGACTGAATAGTGACAACAGCAACATGCAAAGTGCCCTCAGCTTGGACAGGACCCAGGTTACAAAAAAACTCTGATTACTAGGTAACTGGAACCCTGCCTTCATCTATCTGATACTTTGCAATTTTCCTTGGATTGGGAGAAAGGACATATTGGATTAACTGAATGGTTATATACTAATATAGATGGGTCCTTCAGGAAACCCTACTTTGAGGCCTTGTTGTGGCCTAGAAATGATCTTGGGTACTTGAAGGCTATGCCAGAAGTACACAAGCATGGGAAGATTATCCCACTCTGGGAAGGCTTTGAATATGGTCCTGGCTGAGTGTCCTCATGGAGAACTAGCTTAGCTATATACAGAGAGGCTGATCACCAGCGGTTGCTCACTTGGTGATGAATTCTTTGTTCTTACTCACAAAATAAAAATATAATATGAAATGGCCCTCCATCCTGTGGTGGGTCCCTTTTGCTTCTGCAGTGATAGTGGTAGAAAGGTGGAAGAAGACGGTTGTGTAGCATGCTAAGAATCACATAGCCTCCCTGTAAAATTTAACTTTGCTAGTGGTATTTGAAATGTGAGATCCTTGTCTGATCACCAATGTGCTTGCTGACTACTAGAGAAATTGAATCACATCCAGTTAGTGTGGTCAATTGGAAAGAGAGGTGGATTTGCATCCAGAAGACTTGGACCACAATCCTGAATCTCTCATGTGTTACCTACACGACCTTGGGCAAATCTCTTGGCCTATCACTTCAGCTATAAAATAAAGGCATTGCATTAGGTGCACTGTCAGGTACCTCTCAACCTTTAGTGTATGATTCCATGGCATTCTTGGTACAAAGGAAAGCACAAAGAAGAAGGAAGTTTCACTTAAATGGAAGATTGGCTCACAGATTCTCTTTGAAGAAGGAAATAAAGTATGTGACAGAGTCTTTGTAATTGGATGTGACTGAGTGGTTCATGGCTCCTCTCACCAATGGATGGCCCAATGCCTTCACCCCTTCATCTAGAGCTCAGAGAATATGACTAGGGAGCCCTGGGGCAGTAGGACAGGGGCCCAGAGAAGAGGTAGCTCAAAGGCAGAGGAGATGAGACCTAGGGGTAGAGGAGGCTCTGTTCACAGAGAATAAGTTGACCACCTTCACCAAAATTTCACAGACACATGCCTTCCCTTAGCCTTGATTCTATTTCCCACTATGAATGAGTGAATGAATGAATAAATGAGCAAGTGAATCAATGAATGAATAACAAAGAATTTATTAAGCACCTATCATATGCCAGGTTTCTCATTTCTGCACTTACAGAATTCAGAAATGAGAAAGACCTTGGATTCAAGTAGTTTATGTTCTAAAGGAGGAGGGGAACAATCCATATAGGAATGTGGTAAACAAAGAAAGGAGCTTTGTTTTGGCAAGTGACAGAGATTCTAAGCCATAGGGCAATTGGTCATGACTTTCTTTCCAAAAGCAATCTTACTTTCATTACTGTTCTAACTATAAGAGAAAGGAGGCAGCAGGGTGGGATGTCTGAAAGGATACCCATATGGTAGCAAGGCAGAGAGCATGATGCCCTGGTAGGACCAGGTTTCCTGGTGAATAAATGGATGGGATACGAAGCATGGTCTGAGGCTAGCTAGATAGTAGAATTAGGTGAGTTTGTACTCACTTAAATCAATAAGAATGTATTAACTATCTATTGTGCTAAGCCCAGGGATACAAAGAAAGGCAAAAAAAATTAGTCTCTATTCTCAAGAAGCTGATAGTGTAATGGTGAAGAAAACATGAAAACAACTATATACATGGGAGCTCAGCTGTCTCTACCCGAATTTCAGTGCTAAGTTGATCAAACCGCCCAGGCAGGGAGGGCATGGTTTCTGGAGGTCCAGGCTACAGGGGGCAGTTCCACAGCAGGAGCAGTGGGCCATCATCAGCACAGATATCAAGATGGCTGGAAAAGTCCAAATTTCCTGGTTAATAAGTCAAAGAGACTAGACTCAGCCCTGCCCCCAAATAATGCAAACCGTACAACCGTCAGTGAAACAACCAATATTATTAAGCACTTGCTGTGTGCCACCATATGTGTGCGGTGCGAAGCACTGGCCTTAGTGAAACCAGTCAGATTCCAGACCTCTGATCAGATTACCGGCTATTCTAGGATTGTTTCTCTTCCCTACACACTCTGTCTGGGTGAGCTCATCTATTCTTTTGCTGTCGTTGCTGTTGTCAGTCTTATCTGACTCTTTGTGACCCCATTTGGTGTTTCCTTGGCAAAGATACTGGAGTGGTTCACCAGTTCCTTGTCCAACTCATTTTACAGATGAGGGACGGAGGCAACAGGGTTCAGTGACTGCCCAGGGTCTCACATCTGGTAAGTGTCTGAGTTCAGATTTGAACTGAGACTGAGGCCAGATTAGAATGCAGGAAGATGAGTCTTCCTGACTCCAGGCCCAGGGTCTGCGCACTATGGTGACACCTGGCTGCTCATTATTACTCAGTTATAATTTTCAAATCTATACCTCTCCAACCAACTTCACCTCAGAATTTTACTTCTCATTTTGATCCAACACCTGAATACCTCCAGCTGGATAGACATCCACTTCTAACCCAACTTGTCCACAATTGAAGCCGTGATTTCCTTTCTAAACTTTCCCCTCTTCCTGATACAGTTCTCTGTTGAAAGTTTCTCATAAGAGAGGGAAAACCTCGGAGTTATCCTTGACATTTCTGCCAACTCCCACCAAAGCTATCTCCACAACATCTCTGACATCTCTCTGTTCTTTTCCATTTCCATTGCAACCAATCTAAAGACAAGCCTTCATTATCTTTTCCTTAGCTTTTATTTATTCCATTTCCCATGTCCGGAATGGGTTTTCCCCACCACCCGCCCTAACCCACTAGGTGAAATAACCTAAAGATATCTTACAAAACGGTAACCATCAAAAAGCATCTGGTACTGGCTAAGAAATAGACAAGTTACTCAATAGAACAGACTAGGTAAGCAAGGTCCAGGAGCAAATAGTGTAAGATTTTAGGACACCAATTATTGGGATAAAGGTATCCCTGGTCAACAGAAACTGCTAGGGAAATTGAAAAGAAGCCTGGCAGAAATTAGATTTAGATCACTCTCTTAGAACATAAACGACAAGACATTCCAAATCTACTTATAACTAGAATATAAAAGATCACATTACAAATTAAAGGTGAGTAGAAGGAAGTACTTTAATCACCTATGGCTAGGGGAAGAAATACTAAGTAAATAAGGGAGAGGGACGGCTAGGTGGTGCAGTGGATAGAGTACCAGCCCTGGAGTCAGAAGGACCTGAGTTCAAATCTAGTCTCAGATCAGACACTTGACACTAGCTGTGTAACTCTGGGCAAGTCACTTAACCCCAATTGCCTCGTGCAAAAAAAAAAAAAGAATAAATAAATAAATAAGGGAGAAAGGTGACCATAAAAGATGAAATGGTCAATTTTGATTATGTTAAGCTGGAAAGGTGTTTCATGAACAATAACAATGCAGCTAGAATTAGATGAGAAATAGTTGATTTGGGGTGGGAAAGACTTTTATTTTAGCTCTCTCTGAGAAAACTCCAATATCCAAAATACATAAAGAATTTACACAAATTCCCTATAAACAAGAGCTGTTGACTAATAGGTAAGTGGTCAGTAGATACATACAGGCAGTTTTCAAAAGGAGAAATAAAAGCTATCAACCACTTTGTGAAAGACTGCTCCAAATACTTAGTGGTGAGAGAAATGTAAATCATAACAACTCTGAGGTAACACCTTGTGCCCAACAGATTGACAAAGATGGAAAAGGGTAAACATGGTAAATTTTGGAGTGGATTGGGAAGACAGGACACTAAAGTGTTGTTCTAACCATTCTGGAAAATAATTTAGAATTATGCTCCAAAAGTAACGAAATTATGCATACCCTTTCACCCTGCTATAGCATGATTAAGCATGTACCTAAGAAGGTCAAAGACAAAGGGAGATTTTCCCATATTTACAGCAGCAGCACTATAAAGGTGAAACCTAAGCTGCAGGTAGGGGCTGATTGGCAGGATAAAGTTGGTTATTGTTCAGTCATTTCAGTTGTGCCTGACTCTGTGACCCCATTTGACTCTTTCTTGGCACAGATACAAGAAGGGTTTCCCATTTCCTTCTTCAGGGATAAAGCTAGAGCAAGGCCAAGGACTAACATTCAGTCTTCCCAAAGAGTTTGTGATCTGCCATAGAGTCCAAGCCCCCATCATGGGACTTGAGATGGTAAGGGGAGCAGGGAGATGGTATAGAGAAACTGTTCCCCCACCTGGATCTTCAGGTCCTGAGGATTCAAGGAGCTGTCAATGGAGAGCAAAAGAAGCAATTTGGAGGCCTAAGGGGGAAAGCTGTTTGTTAATGTCAGAATAAAAAAAAAATTAATGTTCATACGGCCATCTCTAGGATAGAACATGGAAACACAATTGTAACCCTTGCTTAGGACCTTACCAGAACAGTCCTCTATCTCACCCCAGACCTTCACCCCACTCTGGTCTATGTAGGGGAGTTTGCCAAAGGCTACAAAAAGGCAGACGGACAGGATCTGGCTGTTGAAGGCCCCATGGGGTCCTAGTTGGACTGGGGTCACGATCCCCGTGATTCTCTGGCTGGCTCAGTACGACTAGCATATGGGGTGTTCTTATTCCATGGCAGAAAAGCTCAAGGACAGAAAGACTTTGACCCAAGTGAAACTGGTACTCAAGAAGAGTGCAAAGGCCTTGGAGGGGAGAGACTAGTTTCTTTAAATCATCATCTTCCTCATCATCATCATTTTTATCATTATTACATAGCTAGGATATAAAAGTGCTTTATGTGTATATAATTAAAGGTAGTAAGGTACAGTAGATAGAGAGCTGGCCTCAGAGCCAAGAGATCTGGGTTTGAGTCTTATCACTGATACAAATTGGTCATGTGACCCTGAGCAATTTCTGTAACTTCTTGGTGGCCATAAGGACCTGTCTAAGACTATAATTGTAAAGAAGTGACTACATTTGGTAGAGGGAGTCTCCAATGAACGAACTCTCTATATTAATTAAATTATAGGACCAGTCTTTATCCCATACTTACATATTTTATCTTCTTTGATCTTCAGAGCAACTCTATGAAGTGAGTATTATTATCATACCCACTTTACGAGTGAAGAAATTGAGACTCAGAGGAGAAGTGAAGTGACTTGTCCAGGGTTAAGCAGCTAATTAGAAAGTGTCTAAGGTGGGATTCCATCTCCAGTCTTCCTGACTCCAGTCTTCCTGACACTGCACCAGGCTATCTTTCCTAGGCTCCTCATTTTGGGGAGGGCCATCTGAGCTGAGTGGAGCAATCACCTGCCCTGCCCTACCCAGGCTCACCTGCTTCCCTTGGCCTTCCATCCTTGGCCTTCCGCAACCATTATCACAGGACTTCTGTCACAGAAGGTCTGGCTAATTTTCAATATTTTCCCTTAGTTATCACTGCTCTTCCGATCTCTCTGACTGATTATTCTGAGATAAAACAGAATGAAGACCCACAGTTACCATGCAAGACATAATGTCAACCAAATTTCCACTGGTGAGTCTCAGCTTATGCCCAGCTTAGCGAGAAAGCCTAAATCACTGTGCCACAAGAGGGAGAAGACAAAGTTTGTTCCTAACTGCTTCTATCCTTCTCTAGGGGCTTTTCTCCCATCTTGGCTCAGCCACCAAACCCAGGTTAGAAATTGACCTGCTCTATGAGAGTTGACTTATATCCACCCCTGATCTCCTCCTCCCTAGGAAAAAGAAAGGTTTGTACCATCAGAAGACCAAAAAATGGCCTCTTCTCAAAGAGTGAACTCCAATCACAAAGTTTCAGAAATCTTATAAAGCCAGTCAGGACTTTTGGGAATGAGAGCAGAAGGGTCAGGCGTCATTCCTAGGTGGCACCTCATACCAAATAAGCCCTACCATCACCACCAGTAATACAAGATCTTGTGGAATCTGACAATTAAGGGGTTTCCTGGGAGAACTGATGAGAATAGATTGACAACAAGGTTCTTGCACAAAGGAGAAGACAGAGCAGCATGGTGGCCAAAGAATGCAGAAGTCTGAAATTCAGAGCTGCTTCCTAAGAAGGTCAGGAGGTCTGGTCATAAGACAGGGTCAGAAATGCCTGCCATGCCTTGCTCTGACCCTCTGCCTGTAGGATCTTCCTAGAGAAGAATAGGCTAACTTTGGCACTAGTGTTAAGCAAGCAAACAGAAATAATGTATTGTCAGGATTTCCTCACATGTTGAGCTTAGAGTATTTAGCTGCAGAGAGTGTGTTCCAAGGGCTTTGAAGCAAGTAGATGTGTGTCTAAAAGGTTTTGCTATGAAAGATGTGAGAATTTAGGGGTTTTAGCTACAGAGGGTACTGTGTTCAGAGACACACCTACTGAGACTTGGGCTGCCCCTGACTTGGTGTTCTGGGGTTGTGCTGCGTCTCAGTTGGTGTTCAGAGGGGTTTGCTGCTATGGATGCTGCCTGTCTATATCTGTGCATCACCTCTGAGGGCTCAGGGAGTAGAGTCTGAGAGGGGGCAGTAACCACCTCCACTCTCCTGTTATGTGTTCTGTATCATAGAATCTGCTTTTGCAGCAACTTTGCCATGATTTCATTTTATTATTGTTGTTGTTGTCCAGTTGTTTCACTCGTGTCCAACTCTGTGACCCCATTTGACATTTTCTAGGCAAAGATACAGGAGTGGTTTGCTATTTCCTTTCCCAGCTCATTTTGCAGATAAGGAAACTGAGGTAGGGAAAGTTAAGTGACAAGCCCAGGATCACATAACTAGTGAGTGTCTGAGACCAGATTTGAACCCCTAAAGATGAGTCTTCCTGACTCCATGTCCCGCCCTTTACCTACTGCACCACCTTACAAAGGGATATTTACTGAGAAGATATAGGAACAAAGGAAGTACCCAGTTTCTTTCCAACCCCTGGGGACACATTCTAACCACCTTGGGCCCTGAAAAGAGAGGGCTCTAACACAGAGTAATTTCTACACAGCATTTTCCTTCGCAAAGTTCACTTCAGAATGCTAGGATGAACCCCCTATCCCTTCCTCTAGGCTGCCTTCCATCCTCTTCTATGACAGCTCAAGAAGGTGTCACAGACTTCACTCCTCACTAGGATTGGCTACCCAAAAATCTGCCACTGACTCTGACTCTCTGATCTCAGACTCACTCTCCCAAACATTTTGAAGCTCACAAGGTCAGAACCTGACTTTCCTCTAAAAGGAGAAAAGAACAAATGTAAAGAAGAAGGGGCAGAGCCCTGTCTACACTGGCCACATTTCAGGTGGCGTGGTGTCTGGGGAGATAGGCAGCTGACAACAGGAAGCCACTGCCACCACTGGAAGGATCTCCCTCAGAAACAGTAAAACCATGAATTGAATGGTTCATGGTGGTTTTTCAGGGAAGAGAAGTCCTGAAACTCCTGTCCCATCAGGAGGAGCATAGGTGTTCATCTCATTGCTTGCCACCAGGGGACAAAATAATTCGCCAGTGATTTTACCCAAAGATTTCTGACCTATAAGACATAGACAGGTTGGGTGCAAAGACTTTAAATACTTTCCAAATGGTATTTTGTATTTTATTTTTTGAGGGCACAAGATAAATTTTAATTATGGATGAAAGGTTTTTCACTTCCTCTTTTTTAGTGGAAAAAAAAATGTTCTATTTCCTAGAAGACTACATAGCTACATAGACAGAATTATTTGGTTGAGTATATGGGTGGATACTGCAGCAAAGAGAAGGCTTCCCTGGTTTACTGATAGTGAACCTGGGACTGGGGCAGATTTGGAGAGTCCAAATGGACACATCCCAACTCAGTGGCAGTCTTCTGAAGATGAACATTCTGGTCCGGAGAACAGAAGTTCCCAAAGTCACACAATTAGTAAGTACCATAGCCAGGATGAGCCCAGGCCAGTCTTTGACAGTCAGAAAACAATGGGCCCAAATCTGTGCCTCTTTAAACTTCTTAGGGTATCTCTTGGGAAATACATCTATAGTCATAGAGTGTTGGAAAGCTGCAGCCAAGAAGGTTCTTAAAGACCCTATATTCCCTATTATTCTACTTTACAGATAAGGAAACTGAGGCTTACAAAAGGAGAGATAACTGGGTCAAAGAGACATAGAGATTAAGTAGAAGAGAGAAGAGTAGAAATCAGGCCTGTTGATATATCATTTAGGGACCTGCCCTCTAGCTCTTAAGGCCTTGGGCAACCAGACAGAAGGGAGTGTCTACCGCCAGTAGGATACCTCAATTCTATACCATACACTATTATTCTCTCAGGTTATCTGGTCCAAATACTGTGGGGAGCAAGAATCTCTTCTATGGTGGCCAGAACAAATAGTCATCCCTTCTCTGTTCAAAGACAACCAATCAATTATTCTTAGTGGATAATTCTGTACATTAGACCTGAATACTGCAAAACTTGAGTTAAAATCCTATCCCTGACAGTCAGTAGATATGTGACCTTGGGCATACCTCTTATCATCCCCAGACCTTGTCTGTAAAGAAAATGGGTTAGACAGGAGGTTGTCTTAAGTTCCACTATCTCTAAATCTCTGAGCCTGGGACCTCCCAAAGAGACAGTTCATTTCCGTACAGCTGATTAATAAGAAGTGGTTTTTTGGGGCAGCTAGGTGGCACAGTGGATGGTGCACTGGCCCTGGAACCTGAGTTCAAATCCAGCCTCAGACCAAACACTTAACACTTACTAGCTCTGTGACCCTGGGCAAGTCATTTAACACCAATTGCCTAAATACTACTAATAATAAAGAAGTGTGTTTTTCCTCACATGTACCTAAAACTTGGTGGCCTATACCTTGCTTTCAAAGGTCCTCATCACTTTGTATTCCTTCCGTACAATACCTGCACTCTCGGCCAGAACCAACCCAAAGAAAACACATTTATTACAAAGTGCAAAAATCACACACAGTTTAATAAGATGTAAGCAATGACATATAAACCATCCTCTTTCCCTCTCTCCTTCTTTATCCACTCATCATCTCCTGAAATAATCCAAGTATCCTGGACTAGGAGTCAGGGGCAGAGAAGGAGAGATACCTCAGGGAAGGAGGTATTTGAAGAAGGCAGCATGAGTCTGGTGTGATGGGGAGGATAAAGAAATAGTCCCATTGGTTTCCCAGCAGACATGGAAGCTGGAATTATGGCTGAAGGTGATGATGTGATGAAGAAAGACAAAGAGGCATTGGGCCACAAGATCACTGGATGTGCTGATTGATCCAATCCACAAAGGCTGTGACACGAGTAAAGACTCCAGGTCTATGGGGAGCAGCACAAATCTCTCCCCAACTCACTATTCCAGCCTGGAACCAGAAGCCCTTAACCTTACACACCAAGGCTCCCCCAGAGTCACCCTGGAAAACAAGAGAGAGGCTGTTAGGATGGTCCAAGGGACAGAGAATGCACAAGAGAACAGGACACCTAAGTTCAATCTAGAGTTAGGGGAAGGGCCTCACAGAGAGCAAACACAGAAAGCCTCTCACCTGACAGGGGCTCTTCCCAGCTTCACCAGCACAGATCATGTTATCAAGAATAACCCTTTCATCTTCAGGAATGAAGTTATTTTCATGGTATTCCTGGTCACAGGTTACGGCATCCATCACAGGGACCCTCACCTTCTGCAGGGTGAAGGGAGGGGGCAGGTGCTCTAAAGAGAGAAGCAATCATGAAGAATTACTGCGAGCTTAGATCAGAGGGCAGGAGAATTCTGGGCACAGTGAGACTCTGGGTCTATAAACAAAGGTGAGGGTACAGAATAGTTATGGAGGCCAACATCTGTGCTCTGGGAATAACTGATACTTAGACACCAGGGTCAGCAAAGAAGCATAGTCAGAAGTCGACTGTCAGGACAAAGAAGTCATTTAGAGCTGAGAGTTATTTCAGAGATCACCTAGTTCAAACCCTTCATGTGACAGAGAGAGAAACTGAGGCCCAAAGAGGGAAATGGCACATAGTACATGGACACACAGGTAGAAAGCAGCCAAGTTTGGAACCCTCTAATTCCATATCCAGTGCTCTTTTCACTATAGCCTTTAGCAATGACCTTAGATTGAGCCCCCAGCAGGCTGAGCTCCCAGACACAGGGGGGGGCACAGCATCACTGCTCTGTATAGCAAAGAAACAGGACTTGTCAAAATAATTTTCCTTAATAAAGAAATCCTAGAAATGTCATCTCTACAACCCTTTCTGCTGTCTTCACCACAGTCCTTGCAATGCCTAGTCTTGGCCTTGATCCTGGCCCTCTACTAACCCTGGGACATCCCAGAGCCCCACACCTCCCACCCACTCCCAGCCTCTCACAGCTCACCTTCAAATCCAATGTTCCCCCAACCAGAGACCCAGCATTCCATGTCTGGAGTGAAGGTCTGGGAGGCTTCAGGGAGCGTGATGGTTTGGACATTCTCATTCAGCTGTACAGGGAACTGGAGTTTTAGCAGGGCAAGGTCAGAGCCTGCCTTGAAACCAGTATACTTAGGGTGAATAATGATCTCTTCCAGGGGCACCAGGTTGTCATCTTCATATAGATTCTGTTGCCGCAATTGGACCATATATTGTGAAGTTTCCTTTCCAGATCTGGGAAAAAAGGGGGGGAAATAATATTCCTTAGAGGGGCTACATGGCCCAGTCCAAGTATCCTGAGACCCAGTTGGACCCATCTGTGCCCTCTAGCTGTCAACCATGGAACTGGGTATTTGGACCTTCCTGGAACTCCCATAGCCCCCCACCACCCATAACACGGGGAAGTTCCCTAGCTCTCCCTCTGCTAACTCTCCTTCTCTTTCCCCTGGATTTCCCATCTTATCGTAGTAACATTGTGCCATACATCTGTTAGGCACTTTGCAGATGAAAAAGAGATTTTTTTTTGTCCAATAGCCAAGTGAGGAACTCACGATAGGGATTGGTATCCCCATTTTAGAAAACGAGGCCCAGAGAAGGGAAAAGCCTTGTCCAAGGTCATACACTGTGTTAGTATGTGGCACAGTCTGAACTACAATCCAGATCCTCTTTCTCTGAGACCTGAGGCTCTCTCTGTCCCACCCCCGATTCATGCCCCCTTGCACCTCTGAGAGGGGGGAAGGTGACTCACCTAGGAAAGCAGTGGGCAGCTGTCAGGATCCAACTGGGGTCGATGAGAGAGCCCCCACAGATGTGCTTCCACAAACCACCAACACTTTTCCTCAGACTGATCTGCCATGGCCATTCTCCCTCCTGAGCATCATCGCCCCCAACAATCCTAGTCTCCTGCTTGTCTGGATGGAGAAATGGGTGATTGTGCAAGAAGATCCATCAGTGTTGTGAATCCTCGCATCTAGTTCTCATGCCAGGATCTCATACATTGCCAGTGATCATTCCTGGCCTTGAGATTCTCTGCCAAGAGCTGGTTGGCAGCTGACGTGCCATCACCCATCTCCCGGTAAACAAAGTAACAGTAGCTGACATTCTACAGTGTATTAATCGTTTAAATTGCCCTTCCCATGAACTCTGTCCACTGATGATCCCATGTGATCCTTATAACAACTCTGTGGGGATAAATAGTACAGGTATTATCATTTTACAGATGAGGAAACTGAGGCTCCAAATGGGTAAGTATTAGAAACAGAAATAAGATTGCAGTTAGGGCTTTCCTTACCCAAAGTCTGGCACTCTCCACTACAACTTTCTGCCAATCCTTCAAGAAGTCTCTAGGGAGCACCCACTATGTGCCAGTACACTGTGCCATGTGCTCAGAACGCAAGGGCAAAGAATGAAACTACCCCAACTTGGAAGGAGCTCACATTCACACTGGGAGAAGCCAGAGTCTGGTCACCTGGAAACTACCTCTGCCCTAATCAAACCACCCTATCCCTAGGTAAGAGCTGAACGTTCTCTCCTGGATCCCAGGAAATACTCCCCATGCGGCCACCAATAGGCTGAGCACTGGAAACAGGAATTCCAGGGTGTAGACAATACTTGGATGGGGCTATAACTCACCTTGAATCACAGGGACTGAGTTTCCCAGGAGGGGAAGGGTCAGAAGCAGCAGGAAAATCATCTGGACAGAGAGAAAAGGGAGAGGGCTCGGGTCAACAGAGAAGGGCTCCAGTTGCTAGAGTCTGGGGTGGAGCAAAGTCCTCCAGCCCAACATCTCCATCCAACTGAGCCTGGGCTGGGTAGCCAAGGTCTGAGAATGGAGCAGGATCCTTACCTTGATCTGCTTCCCCAGCTCTGTGCTTCTCCCTTGGTCAGCACCCTACTTATACACCCATAACAGGAAGTTCAAAAAAAAGAGAAGAGCGAGATTGCCCACGGGGGCATTTAGCCCTCCTCTGGGGATTGGAGGGAGAGGTAAGGTGGTGGAGCAAGTGGATTTGGGACACACACAGGTCAACAGCCAGTCAGATCCTGATGTTCTCATCTTCTCCTATTCCATCCCCACCCCCTTTCTGCTCCTCAGGCCCTCTTCCCCATTTTTCTGGATCATTCAAAGTCTTGGCCTCTGGCACCAATCATAACTAGACTAAAGGCATCTAGGACTTCCTAAATGCTCAGACTTCTCCTACCTCTATGTTGTTTTCTTTTCTCAAAGCACTTATTCCAGGTATGTATAGTTAGTATGGATATCTGTGAGAAGCATGGCATATTGGATAGACAGTTGGCCTTGGTTTCAACACCCACATTTGACTCATAAATAAGGATACAATACAAATAAGGAAACTGACCAAAATTACCCAATCACTAAGAATAACTGAGTTTCTTTCATGACATCCTATATACTATTCGCCTTGATATTTCTTTGTGCTTAATTGTCTGCTCTTATCCAAGATGGTCTTCTCTATTCCCTTTTAGCTGGTGCTCAATTTAAATTGTTCAGAGACTACCATGTACCATAACTCTCAACTACACAACAGTACAACAGAATACTAGCATTAAAAGGAGAGGCCTTTATTTCAGAAAGAAGCTTGAGGTTATTAAAAGAATTTTGCCATATGCCAAAAACAATTCATCCCATTCTTGTCTTCCTGGTCAATTCTGGGCCTACTTGAATATCTGTGCTCAACATCTGTCCAAGATACAAGCAGTGGAGGAAGAGATCTATTGGTTATCCATCCAACTTCATGTCATTATCTGGACAATGGGCCAATTCTTCATCCATTTGACCTAGTCTGTATGAATAAGAAGGCCAAACTCTGGAATGATTGTGTCTCTCATTTGAAAGGCTTTGCAAGGTTCAGGTCTTTCTTTAATCAGTATAATACCATTCAGAAAAAAGTGTGTCTGGAAGACCTCACCATCAAGATGGAGTCCCTTCTCAGTATGACTTCTAGGGTGGATCTCCTTCCCAACAGAGTGCAAAACACTGGGCTAGCTCCCATCCCCCTTGTGGATACTTCCCTGGATATTAATGATCAGAAGAGAGGGTCAGCTCAGGTTTATCAATTGTTATATCTTCCAAGGAATCTTGAAACTCCATCTACATTATTATATAAGCACTTAACTAATGAGATATGTCCCTTCCTCCCAGTCAAAGAAAAATTGGGAAATGCCAAAGACAGAATCCTCATCACCTTAAAAAAATCAAAATAATTTAAAAAATAATCATTGTAGCTGACACTTCATAATAAACTTAATACACTTAACAGTTTACCAAAAATATCTCCAATAACTTGGAGTGAAGTATTACAGGTATAGAGAGGTCGGTGAGATTGGAGCCTGCCAGAATTGGCACAAAATTCAGTTCTTTTGGTGCTGACAGATATTTACACTAAAGAGAGGAGTAAAGCCAGCCTCACCTAGACTTTCTGTTCTTGACCCTAAGTTTATTTCATTCCCATAAGGAAACATTATAAAAGCTGAGGAGAACTTTGCTGCCTTAGTCTTCACCTAGCTCCCATGGAGGTTTTGAGTGGATTCTCCAAACTGAGTTTGGAGTCATCGACTGATAATGGAGAATTGCACAGGAGTTAAATAGAAACTTTCTAATCCCAAATCAGATAGTTGGCTAGGAACAAGGATTTCTGGTGGGTCCCATGAGAATGTGGTCAAAAGAACAAATTGAATCCTAACCTAGCATTTCTGCTGGCTTTTATTCAACAACCTCAGTACGATGAATCAGATTCTTTGGCTAGTTTTTCCCTTCTAGGGAGAGACTTACTAGCCATGACATACCAGTAGATGGTAGCAGAAAATACAGATGGACCTGAAGATGTTGATAGGAGAATTAATCAATCAATAAATTTTTATTAAGCCCCTACTATGTACCAGGCACTATACTAAATGTTAGAGATACAAAAAGAGGCAAAAGACAGTCCTTGCCCTCAAAGATCTTTCAATCTAATGGGGAATCTAATGGGGGAAAAAAAGTAGATGGTAGCAGATGGCAGTTGCACAAACATGATCTTAGTGGAAACTTCCAACCAGGAAGAGAGACCCACTGGACGGCTAGTAGAGAGTTGAGCTGTGCAAAGACGATGCGATGCCCAGCAGAAATGGCCCAGTGCCCAGTGGATAGAGGTCCAATGACAGCACCAAGGGCCTTCAATAATTCTGCAGCACTGAACATGTAGTTTGTTCTACCCATCCAACCATTTTGGACACACATGTCATTACGTGTGTGCAATTCATGAGTATGTCCTCACAACGTGTGTTCCTGGCATGTGTTCACTCTTCTTCATCACACTTGTTCCCTACTCATATATGTCCCTTACACATATACTTTCCATATATGTTTTCCAGTTATACTTGTTCTCTACAAAGGTACCCTTAGTAGTGTTCCTGGCCACATGTATTCTTGTTATATGTGCCATTTTTCACGAACCACAGTCACACAAATTCTTTATATGTGATCTGCCCTCAATGGATGGTCCTGCTCACATGTGATCCTTACCCCCCTAAATGTGTTGTATCCTCCTCCCTGCATGTGAGTCCCTGGAGAATAGAAACGGTCTCATTTTTTCTAATTTTATGTCCAATGTTTTTACATTGATTCATATATATATGACTTCCCACTTATTGTGTGATTGAGTGTTCCCTGTGTGTATAGAAAAAACATTTCTTGTCATTTATTTTGCTATGCTTTTTAATTAAGTGTTTTCCACTTGGATTTAATGGGTCCTGTAACTTTGTGAAAGCACATATGTCATTGGAGGCTCCAGAGCTTAGCACAGGGCCTAGATCATAGTGTAGGTGCTTAAGAAAGGTTTATTTACTGAGTAGCTGACTGACTGAGCCATCATTTCAAGTTTATGCTGACTAACAAAATACCTAGAATCTTCAGGGTCAATATGGGAAGGAGTACTGGGGGGCTACTACACAGGTATTATTACCTCCATTGTGTAGATTAAAAAAAATTCACATCAAAGGTCAACAAAGAGAAACTCTTTCATCCCTATCTCTTTCAAAGAATGTGACCTTCTTGCATGGCCTTTCTGCCTCAATTCAGGCCTGACCATACCCCCAAAAAAGCTTCCCTAAGACGCAGGACAGATGCTCTCAGTCTCTCTGTATTTCTAGTGTTCAAAGACCCATTTGCATGAACAGAGAGTTGGGGAGAGTGGGAGAAGTGTTCATTGTAAAGTGAGCAATGCCAAGAAGACACTGTACTTCCAATTAGTCTATTCCTACCCCTACCCTCAAAGCCTAGCAAAGGGTTTGAAAGTTGAGTTTTGTTTGTTTGGGATGAGATATTGTGCCCTGTTCAAATGCAAGTCCCACTCAGAAGGGCAGAAGGTGAGTGTGTCTTCTTGTTGGGCTGTGCTTCACACTATTTGCTGTCTGTCCCTGATGCCACTGAACACCCCTTCTCTCTGCTTGCATCCCAGCTCATCCCAGACAGCCACTGTTATCCCTGAGGCTTCCTGGAACAATCATTCAACTTCCTAGAGGATCTGGGAGGTTCCTTGGAGCCTATAATTCCCTGGGGGAGCTGCTGGCTGTCTCAAAGGGACAGTCTGTGACCAGATAGTAAGTAACCCATCAGCTTGTCTGGTAGCTCATTTCCTCTCTCCCCAGCTCTCTAGCCAGTGCTGCTCGGGTGAAAGAATTTGTTGTAAATCATCCATCCTTAATCTTCAATATGGTCTCTAAAGAGTGACAGGTATTCAGGGAAAGGCTTAACCTAACCATGAAAATCTCACACTGATGAGGTCTAGAGGTTTAGGAGTACTTGCACCCCAAGATCGTGACATGTGGGCCCTGCCTGGATGAATTCAACCCAAATCTTCTTTCAGCAACAGAAAAAGTTTATTAGAGATAAACCATTCAGGCCAGACTCTTAAGGAATCTAAATATTAGTAAGCCAGTAGGGACATGAGAAAGTCTAAGAGTTTAAATGGGGGCCAGGATGGATCTTATATATACTAAAGTAACTTTGGGTGACCAGGGAAGGGGCTGGGAAAAGGGTCTAGGTGAGAATTCAGATTGGAATATCTAAGAGATTGAATAGAAAATGGGAAGAGATAATGAGAGGAACCAGAAGGAAGAAGTTTGAAAGGCATCTGAGTAAGATCAAAAGGTGGGGCTAGGGCTTTCAAAGGGAGATAAGGAGTTGCGGGGGGCCCCTAGAAAAATGGGCCAGATTCCCTTTGGGGCAAGGGGTGAAGATCTTGACTTGGGCCCATACCCCATCAACAACATATTAAGATCAGAGCCAAAAGAACTACTCAAGGAGGCAGCAACTACCCAAGACAATGACTGAGCATAACTAATATCAAGGCAAGTCCATATACTCACTCCCACCCTGGCTAGTTTCTGATTGCTTTCTCAGTCCACTTTGCTGATCTTCATCCAAGTCATGCCTACCAGACAGAAGTGCCCCTCCCCCCAAACCTGCTAAGGCTCTGTCATTGGACTTCTCTCTTTCTCTCACCATTATCTCACCTGGTAAGTTCATCAGTCCCCACGGGTTAAATTATCATCTTCAAAGAAGATTGATTCACAGATCTTTATATCCAGCCCCAATTTCTCTCTCTGCCTCTCTGTCTTTCTCTGTGTCTCTCTGTCTCTCTGTCTTTCTGTCTCTCTCTGTCTCTCTGTCTCTCTCTGTCTCTCTCTCTCTCTCATTCCCTCCCTCCTTTTTTGGATATCTAAAACTAAATGTCCTATGGGTATCTCAACATAACAAAAACAGAACTTGTTATCTTTACACCTTACCCCAAAATCTACCCCTCTTCCCACCTTTTCTATTCATCTTAAGGGCACTATCCTTCCAGTCAACTAGGCTCACAATCTTGATAGCATCCTTGATGCCTCATTTGTGTTCCCACCGTATATCCAATGTATTGTCAGATATTATCATTTCCATCCTCATATCTCTTTGACGCTTCCCTTTGTGTTCATTCACATAGCCATCACCTTAAACTAGGCCCCCATCACCCATCACCCATCACCAGAATAATTGCTGTAGTCCTTTAATGCCTCAAGTCTGATTCACAGATCTTTATATCCAGCCACAATTTCTCTCTCTCTTTCTCACTCTCTCTCTCTCACTTTCTCTCTCTCTCTCTCTCTCTCTCTCTCTCTCTCTCTCTCTCTCTCTCTCTCTCTCTCTCTCTCTCTCTCTCTCTCCCTCATCACCTAAGACACCACAAAGCACCTTGTTTGTTTTTGCTAGATAGAGTCCCTAAAATGGGCTTCAGGAAGAAAACTGACAATCAAGGATTTGACAAGGCTCAAAAGATATTCTCTAAAGTCAGAGAATTGGCTAAGACCAGGGACTTTGAGTGTGAATCAGGAGAAGGGCAGTAAAAAGAATATATTTAACTTAAGCCGGGAAATCTGCTGGCTAGAGAAGGTGGCCACTAGAACTAAAAGTGTGTTAGCCCTCCCTTGCCAGGAAGAAGCTGAATAACCGCTGCACCCCCCGAAATGGAAGCAGAGAGCAGCAAAGGGTCCTGAAGAGGCTGAGTATCTGAAGCCTGGAAGATGATAGAAAAGAGAAGTTCAGCAAACACGAGAAAAGCTGGTAAGTCCAGAAAACATGATGTCCAGCAAAGAGCAGCCTAATGACATTGCCAGAGGACATGAGCAACTCCGCAGTACCAGATACATAAGTTATCCTGGCCATGCATGCATCCTGGGCATATGTCTCTCCCTACATGTGTGACTTCCATTAATGTACCTAGTCATAGGTATGCCTAGTGAGGGAGCTTCTTCACACATGTAGCCTAGCCTCCTGTGTTCCCTATATGTGTGTCCTCTAAGTACATTCCCTAATCACATATGTTCTCTATATGCATACTTTCCCCAACCAGGCATGATGATGTGAGGGAGAAGAAACTCATGTGATCATGGAGGAATCTTTTCTTGACTTTAATTTTTAATCTTTAATTTCCTAGGCTACTCGAATAGCTGTCTTCTTCTATGAACTATTGCGTCCTTTCTCCTTGTAAAAGTAAATTCAAATATGGAAGTTCCTGAACTACAGTTTTAAGTTGATGCCAATCCTCAAAGCACCTCCATTTGGGGGGGGGGTAGCTTTCTGAGAGCCCATGAGTGATGGGGCACCCAAGTATTGCTCCACAAGCTGAGAGGTTAATGTATAAGATCTTCCCTACCCACAGCCCAAGCCCAGACCCACCTTGGGGAACTATTCCTTCAAAATAGTTCTGCAGGTAAACGTACAGGGACTTGGCCAGCTCCTGGGTATTGACCCGAGACATTTTTGACATAACAAAGATTGTTCTTGAGGTCAGAGAGAAACTCTCTGGTGCTTAGGATTACTCACCTATTCCTTGGCTCCCGGATGTAAGGATGATAAAAAGGGTCTTTCTTGGAAAAGTGACTTTGGGAGTCTCCCTTGGAGAGGACACTCTGCGGTAGGGACTTTCCCAACCGAGACCTGACGGCTGTGATACAGGACTCCCCCAGCACATGTTCAGAAGTTGTTCCTTCCTCAGATTGGTGATGTATTTCTTCTTCTTTATCTCTCTATTTTTCTGTTAGTAGCCTTTGCTTCTAAGATTGCATAATCATATGTAATCACATTTAGGTGCATGTATGTTTATGATTATTATCATTATTAAATCATTTATAAGTTAGGAAAAGTATGAACATATCTTTGTGGGTACAGATCTGAACCCATGAAACAAATCATAAGTGCTGCACTGCCCATAACACCTCACTGTTGCAATTGGAGTCACAAACAGGATCTGTGTCACAATGCCTCTCCTAAAAAAGTCAGGAGAGGGTAAAGTTAAAGAACAGGAAATTCCTGGCTGGAAAGGGATCCCATATTCCTCCCTTGCTAAAGAGTGGGCTAAGAATACTGGTCCTTGTGAGGATTGGGGAGCCGTCTCAAACAAACTGAGCCATTGAATGTCATTAGATATTTAGAGGAGATCTCAATTGAAAAAGGGAAAGAGATAAGGGGAATAAGTAGAAGAGGATGGGCTTTGTTAACAGCAGGCCCAGTTCCAGAAACTATACCCTAGCCTTCAGCATTTGAAAGGGGATTAGGATAAAGGCCAAATTCCAATGCAAATTAGGAAAGTAAGATTTAGAGATTATAGGCCCCATATTCCCATAATGTATGTTGGAAAAACAGTTCTACAATTCTATGATTGTAGCAAAACCTCTAATTGACACTGGCGAGGAGGCCTCTGGGTATTTATGGGAACTCTGATAAATTTAAACAAAGAAGACCCGTGATAATTACAGGATTAGGAGGAAAAGAAATCCAAGCCAAACAAGTTACTATACCCATTAAAATAGGACAATTACCTTGTTGAGATTATACTGTAGTAATAGTACCCATTCTTGAATATATAATTGGAATAGACATTTTAAGAGGAATGACTTTGCAATTACGGATGGACAATAGCAATTTGCTGTTAGGGCCCTAACTATAAGGGCAGTGCTAGTAGGAAAATTTAAAATTTTTTTGTGTCTTTACCACCTGTGTCTTTACCACCACCCGTTAAGACCATTACTCTAAAGCAGTACCGTATACCAGAAGGGCAGGAGGAAATCTCTGCTACTATTAAGGAATATGTTGATGTAAGAGTACTGATTCCTACTACTACCGAATGGAATAACCCTGTATGGCCAGTGAAAAAGTCAGATGGGACATGGAGAATGACTGTTGATTATAGGCTATTGAATAAAGCTACTCCTCCTTTGTTTGGGCCAGTACCTGACATCATTACTTTGATTGAAGGTATTCAAAAATATTCAGGGCATTCATGTGCAGTGATAGACTTGGCTATTGCCTTCTTTACCATACCAATAGATGCAGCCCAGTGAGATCAGTTTGCTTTTACTTGGCAAGGGAGACAGTATACATTTACTCACCCACCACAGGGATATTTATGTAGGCCCACTATTTGCCATCTGATGGTGGTGGAACATCTAGATGAGTTGAAAATGAAAGGAGTGCAGATAACTCATTGTATTGTATTGATGACATCTCAATACAAGGTAAAGATTGGCAAAGGGTGGAGGAAAATTTGCATATTGTGTTAGAACATAAGAAAAATAAAGGCTGGGGAATTAACCCAAACAAAATTCAGGGACCTGCACAGGCAGTAAAATTCTTAGGGATTTACTGAAAATAAGTGGCACTTCCTAAGACTGAACAAAAGATAATAAATTTTCTTCCCCCACTAATAAAACTGAGGCCCAGAAATTCATAAGACTTTTTGGATATTGGAGAACACATATTCCCCGTTTAGGACAAATATTGCACCCACTTTATAAGGTGACTAGGAAGAAATATGAATTCAGTTGGGGCAAGGAGGAAGAAAAGGCGTTGGAACAAGCCAAAGCTGCAATCCAAACAGCATTAGATTTATGGCCTATGGAAAAATGGCCCTGTAGAATTACAAGTATCTGTCCAAGAGGGATATGCTGATTCAAGCCCATGGCAAAAAACAACAGTGCAGGAATGTTCCCTTAGGATTTTGGTCAAGAAAGCTGCCTGCCCTCTGCTGGGGGAAATTGTTCCCCTTTGGAACAACAAATTTTAGCCTCACATTGGGCATAGATAGAGATAGAACAATTGACAATTGGCCATAAAGTGGTCTTACAACCCAAAATTCCTATAATGCATTGGATAATGAGCACTCCTGCCTCTCATAAAATAGGACATGCCCAAGAAGCTAATATTATTAAGTGGAAATGGTATATTCACAATAGAGCAAAGACTGGGAAGGGAGGAATTTCTACACTACATGAAAAAGTTTCAGAATTGGGAATGGCACAAAATGAGATACACTGGTGAGAGCCACCAGGAATTCACTGGTAGAATGGGGACAGGGATATGACAGGTTAAATCCTGAAGGAAAAAGACATGTTAGATGAGCTAATAGCTGTGCATTCAGTTAGAAAGAATGAACAAGGGAAAGAATGCCCTGTATTTACAGATTCCTGGGCTGTGGCTAATGGATTAACTACTTGGATGCCCATATGGAATGAAAATGGTTGGCAATTTCATGGGTGGTATATATGGGGGAAAGAACTGTGGCAGGATATATGGGATTGGTTTCATAATACTAACTAACATTTCAGTTTTTCACGTAGATGCACATACTTCACTAACCACCCGGGAATGTGAGTATAATGCACATGTGTATCATTTAGCCAAAATAGCAACAATACATCAAGAAGATCAAGAATATTATTCATTAGCACAATGGGCACATTGACAAGCAGGACACCTCGGAGTCCAAGCCTTACACAGGTGGGCCTTGGACAGGGGAATTTCCCTCCCAATATCTCTATTAAAACTAATACAATCTGAGTATTCCATATGCCATATTCTGGGTATTGGTGGCATGCCCATATAAGAATGCCACTCAGAAAAATAATTGTAGGACTATAGATATCATTACTTTATATTATGGATCCCCTCTACAAATACAAAGTGACAATGGAACATGTTTTAAGGGAAAATAAATAGACCACTATTGTTCATATCATAATATACAATGGATTTATCATATACCAAATTATCCCCAAGCAGCGGGATTAATTGAAAAGATGAATGGGTTATTAAGAGAGAAACTTAGATAACTTGGCAACAGCTCTTATGCGCATCGGAAAGATAATTTATTGGAAGCTTTGCAACAGCTAAACAATAGGCCCCTAAAAGAGAACGATGACCCCTAATATTCACATAAGGATGCAGAGGCCGAAAAATCTAACATTATAATGGTGGGCTTGTGATCCACATGCCACACACCCCTTCTTAGGAACAGCCAGATCTGCTGATTACACTTTACACACTTTAAATCCTGTAGATCTTCCTGTAGGGAAGATAGTTATGGTTTCCACAGGAATAGGAATAAAAATCCCACCTAAGCATTTTGGGCATATACTTCCTCGGTCAAGCTTGGCTGTTAAGGGGATATATATCTTAGGAGGAGATTATGTGGAGGAAATAAAAGTGATCATGCAAAACCTTGGTCTAGAACCATTGGTTTGCTCTATGGGATCTAGAGTGGCACAATTAGTAATTTCCACCTATTTCAAGGAACAATGGGAGCACGTAGCAGAGCCACCTTCAATCACAAGCAGGTATGGAGGATTCAGAAGTACTGATTTAAGAGTAGGATCTAAAGTATGGGTTAAAACATATGCCTCTGAGATACCTCGAGCTGCTACAATAGCAGCTGAAGGCAAGGATGGTACCATGGTAGTGGCATTTGATGGAGATGACAAATTGTATCATTATCCCCCAAACACAATTATTTTTACATGAATAGTGTCTTACAGTTTATCTTGTACTCGTTGGAAGAGCAATGGCACAACGGGAGAAGAATACATTGGTGTGATTGGGAGAAGCAGTGGACCACAAGGAACATCCTCAATCCAGACAGAAACCTGCCACAGGACACGGACTGAATGAGACAGCAGAGCAAATGCCACAACCATACACTTCCTCCAGATATGTGTCCTCCCCGTTAATAATATCACCTGATCAAAAGACTTTATTGAATATTCCCTGCTTTTCCACAGGAAATCCATTCTACAATGTGACATATAATGAAAGCCAGTGTTTTGGGAGCATTTTAATATCCCTAGAAGGGAGGGCCCAAACTGGTCCTTTCACCTATTTATGTTTTAATAATGATAATCTTACAAATTTCTTGCCTAATCTTACACATATACCTTGTGATAATTCTACTCACTCTCCTATTCTATTTAATAGAACTGGTGTCTATATGTATTTACCTACTAATTATTCTTACTGGTTTATACTAAACTGCTTAACTTCTTTCATTTCAGCAAGGTTACGAGCTTTTTCTTTTTACAAGGGAAGCCCTTCTATTGGTTTGTTTTTTTCCATATGGGTGATGCTTGTGGCATGCCCCATAGGAGACAATGATCCCAACAGGATAGGTCAGATCTACAGGCCGACTGAAGGGTTAATGTATAAGATCTTCCCTACCCACATCCCAAGCCAAGGGACAAGGAACTTCCCTAACGTGTTGTTCTGGGATTTGTTTCAACCCAGACCCACCTTGGGGAACTATTCCTTAACCAGATCTTGAGGTAAACATCCAGGGACTTGGCCAGTTCCTGGGTATTGACCCGAGACATTTTTGACATAACAAAGATTGTTCTTGAGGTCAGAGAGTTTAGGCCAAAACTCTCAGGTGCTTAGGATTAATCACTTTTTTCCCTGGCTCCCTGCCTTCTTTGTGTAAGGATGATGAAAAGGATCTTTCTTGGGAAAGTGACTCTGGGAGTCTCCCTTGACAGGACGCTCTGCCGTAGGGACTTTCCCAACAGAGACCCTGACAGCTGTGATACAGGACTCCCCCAGCCAGATGTTCAGGAGTTAGTGTTTCCTCAGACTGGTGATGTATTTCTTCTTCTTTATCTCTCTATCTTTCTGTTAGTAGTCTTTGCATCTAAGATTGCATAATCATATGTAATCACACTTATGTGCATGTATGTTTATGATTATTATCATTATTAAATCATTTATAAGTTAGGAAAAGTGTGAACGTGTCTTTGTGGGTACAGATCCGAACCCAAATTAAATTAAATTAAATTAAAACTGCTGCACAGCCGGTAAAACCTTCCTGTTACACAAGCATAATTATACCAGGAATTGTTGTTCCTGTTTGTCTTTGTTCTTGAAAAGGACCGTGACATCAGGGAGGTGATGTCATGACTTGCAGGTGAACTGGATTTAGGTGAGGGAGGGCTCTGCAAAGTCACAGCTTCACTATCTCCCCTGAAGCCATGCTGGTGCAATAGCAAGATATAGATCAGGA
Organism: Phascolarctos cinereus; assembly: GCF_003287225.1. NCBI lineage: Eukaryota > Metazoa > Chordata > Mammalia > Diprotodontia > Phascolarctidae > Phascolarctos > Phascolarctos cinereus. Next base: position 130,240,815 of record NW_027555847.1, on the reverse strand, counting down.
CAACTGGAGATGACCCCCATATCAGGAATAATAATGATAAGCAAAGTAATCAGTCTTAAAGGTTGCAAAAGACAAGGCCTTTCCTCCTAGACTATCTCTAAGGATGTGACCCAGGCACAAGGCCTCTCTAGCTGTTGTTCCAATCCATTCTCTGTCACACTGCAGACCCTTACAAAGCTTATACAAGGTTGATTTACAAGTTCACATTTACTCATGGAATGAGTGGGGAGGCTTCTGTGTGGCGTGAGGAGAGCAGGGCCAAGAGGGTACCACCATACCAACACATTCCCCAAACCATGACAAGACCTAAAATTCAAGTTTTGTTCTCTTGCAGCAAGATTGTGCCCCCATTCAAATCCAAGCCAGACCCAGAGGGGAAGAGAAGCAATGTCTGTGTGTGTGTCTGCCTGCTTGTCTTTTAGCCATCTTCCCTTTCAGCCCATCCATCTTTTAGCTCATTTCTCTGTCTTTTTGCCTAGCTCTCAGCTTACTAACATGAAGTCACTTGTGGGTTTCTGCTCAATCCCAGCTATTCCAACAAATTTCTGGATGCTCAGCTATCACCTTTACCCCTGGCATCCCTGGGGATTCTTGCTCCCCTGGAGTCTGCTGCTAACTGCCCTCCAGCTCACCAGGTCTGTTTGACCCATCATCTTCTGTCTGACCTTCCAGTCTATTTGCCCTCTTTACCCAACTCTCTATCCTCCTGTTACAGGCCAAGCCACAAGACTGCAGCTCAGGGCTGCAAATTAGCTGGGAATTACCAATCCTCACTCAGTATTGTCACTAGTGTCAGAGGAGCAGTGAGACTCTAGGGAAAGATTTCACTTGCATAAAGGGAATTTCAAACTTTGTTAAAGAGCCATCATTAGGAACAGAAAGGGCAGTCGAGGGAACAACAAAAATCCAGGGCAATACGTGGGCGTACCTAGCAGTCACTTATTCGCTGGTCAGTTTCTGATCTAGGTACAGAGACTAAGGCCAAGATAGGACAGAAAACCCCAGAGTAGGGGAAGGGGATAATGGGCACAATCTTGGCCTTGGTCATGCTCCATACTCAGCAAGAGGACTGTGACTGAGCACTGCTACAGGTTGGGAAATGGCTCAAGCTATGGGTTTTTAATGTTTCTTTTTAGGATCTATATGGAGGTAAGCAGCGTGAGATAAAAATATGGGGGACTCTGAGGGTCCTCAAATTAAAAGGAAGATGGTAAATAACCACAGGCAACATAGACAGTACAGTGGGGGAAGACAAAGAATATGAAGAGTTGTTCAGAAATGTTAATTACTTCCCCAGAGTTTTGTTTCTGCTTTGTTTTCTTTTGTTTTACAACTACAGGAGAGCCTTGAGATTTTCTCTTGGCTGAGAACAGATTTTTGACAAGGTATCAACTAGAGACACAATGTGCCTTTTCTGGTAGTTTGGTTAGTTTTAATGAACTATTTTCCCTTCCTTTTTACTGTTTGTAATTGGATGTGACTGACTGGTTCATGGCTCCTCACACCAATGGATGGCCCAATGCCTTCACCCCTTCACCTAGAACTCAAAGAATTTGACTAGGGAGCCCTGGGGCAGTAGGACAGAGTTCCAAGAAGAGGTAGCTCAAAGGCAGAGGAGATGAGAGACATAGGGGCAGAGGAGGCTCTGTTCATAGAGAATAAGTTGACCAGCTTCTCCAAAATTTCCCAGACCCGTCTTTTCTAACCTTGATTCAATTTCCCACTATGAATGAGTGAATGAACGAACAAATGAGCAAGTGAATCAATGAATGAATAACAAAGCATCTATTAAGCAACTATCATATGCTAGGCTCTTATTTCTGCACTTATAAAATTCAGAAATGAGAGAGACCTTGTATTCAAGTAGTTTACTTTCTAAAGCGGAGAGTGGAACAATCCATACAGAAAAGTAGCAAACAGAGAAAGGGGTTTTTTGGGCAAGTGACAGAGATTCTAAGCCATAGGGCAATTGATTATTATGTCCTTTCCAAATGCAATCTTACTTTGATTACTATTCTGACAATAAGAGCTAGGAAGCAGCAGTGCGGGATGTGGGGAAGGATACCCATGTGGTAGCAAGGCAGATAGCATGATGCCCTGGTAGGACCAGCTTTCCTGGTGAATAAATGGATAGGACAGGAATCATGGTCTGAGGCTAGCTAAATGGAGTGGGTTAGGTGAGTTTGTACTCACTGAAATTAACAAGAATGTAGTAAGTATCCACTGTGCTAAGCCCAGGGTTACAAAGAAAGGAAAAAAATAGTCTCTATTCTCAAGAAGCTGATAGTGTAATGGTGAAGAAAACATGAAAACAACTATATACAAACAGGATGTATATACAAGGGAGCTCAGCTGTCCTGGGCAGACTTTCAGTGCTAAGTTGCTCAAACTCCCCAGGGAGGGCATGGTTTCTGGAGGTCCAGGCTACAGGGGGCCGTTCCACATGAGGAGCAGTGGGCCATCAGCAGCATAGATTTCAAGATGCCTGGAAAGGTACACATTTCCTGGTGGTTGAGTCAATGATACTAGACTCAACCCTGCCTCCAAATAATGCAAACCATACGTCCATCAGCAAAACAACCAATGTTTATTAAGCCCTTGCTATGTGCCACCCTCCATTTGTGGTGCTAAGCACTGGCCTTAGTGAAACCGGTAGGATTCCAGACCTCGGATCAGATTACCGGTTGTTCTAGGATCTTCTCTCTTCCCTACACACTCTGTCTGGGAGAGCTCGTCTGTTCTTTCACTCTTGTTCTGTCATATCAGTCGTGTCTGACACTTTGTGACCCCTTTTGAGGTTTTCTTGGCAAAGATACTAGAGAGGTTTGCCATTTCCTTCTCCAACTCATTATACAGATGAGGAAACTGAGGCAAACAGGATGCAGTGACTTGCCCAGGGTCTCACATCTAGTAAGTCTTTGAGGTCAGATTTGAACTGAGATTGCGGCCAGATTTTTTTTTTTGGTTTTTTTTTCCTTTTTTTTAGGCAATTGGGGCTAAGTGACTTGCCCAAGGACACACAGCTAGTGTCAAGTGTTTAGGCTGAGGCCGGTTTTGAACTCAAGTCCTCCTGACTTCAGGGCCAGTGCTCTCTACACTGTGCCATCTAGTTGCCCCTGAGGCCAGATTGGAACTTAGGAAGATAAGTCTTCCTGACTCCAGGCTCAGAGTCTGTGCACTGTCGCACCACCTAGCTGCTCATTATTACTCAGTTATAATTCTCAGATCTGTACCTCTCCAGCCAACTTCTCAGAATTTCACTTCTCATTTTGATCCAGCACCTGGATATACCCAGCTTGGTAGATATCCACTTCTAACCCAACTTGTCCAAAATTGAAGCTATGATTTTCCTTTCTAAACTTTCTCCTCTTCCTGTTCTCTTTTGAAGGTTTGTCATAAGAGGGGAAAAACCTTGGAGTTATCCTTGACACTTCTGCCACCTCCCATCAAAGCTATGTCCACAGATCTCTAACATCTCTCTCTTCTTTTCCATTTCCATTGAAGCCAATCTAAAGACAAGCCTTCATTATCCCTTCCCCAGCTTTTATTTATTCTGTTCACCACGTCTGGAATGGGCTCTCCCCCCTCTCCAACCCTACCACATCAGGTGAAATCACCTAAAGATATCTTACACAACAGTAACCACCAAAAAGCATCTGGTACTGGTTAAGAAATAGACAAGTTACTCAACAGAACAGCTAGGTAAGCAAGATCCACTAGCAAACAGTGTAAGATTTTAGGACACCAATTATTGGGATAAAGGTACCCCTGGTCAACAAAAACTACTGGGGAAATTGAAAAGAAGCCCAGCAGAAATTAGATTTAGATCACTATCTTAGAACTTAAACCACAAAATGTTCCAAATCTACATATAACCTGAATATAAAAGATCATGTTAAAAAATTAAAGGTGAGGGGCAGTTCAATGGTGCAGTGGATAGAGCACCGGCCCTGGATTCAGGAGGACCTGAGTTCAAATCCAGCCTCAGACACATAACACTTACTAGTTGTGTGACCCTGGGCAAGTCACTTAACCCCATTGCCTAGCAAAAATTAAAAAAGAAAATTAAAGGTGAGTTGAAGGAAGTACTTTAATCACCTATGCCTAGGGGAAGAAATGTTAAGTAAAAAGGGAGAAAGGAATCATAAAAAAGAAAATGGACAATTTTGATTATTCTAAGCTGGAAAGCTATTTCATGAACAATAACAATGTAGCTAGAATGAGATGAGAAGTAGTTGATTTGGGGTGGGAAAGACTTTTGTTTTAGCTCTCTCTGAGAAAAGTCCAATACCCAACATACATAAACAATTTACACAAATTCCGTACAAACAAGGGCTGTCTACTAATAGGTAGGTGGTCAGAAGATACATATGGGCAGTTTTCAAAGGAGAAATAAAAGCTATCAACCAATTCATGAAAGACTGCTCCAAATAATTAATGGTAAGAGAAATGTAAATTAAAACAACTCTGAAATGTAAACTAAAACATCACTTTGTGCCCATCAGATTGACAAAGATGGAAAAAGGTAAACATGGTAAATGTTGGAGTGGACTGGGAAGACAGGGACACTAAAGCACCATCAGTGAAGCTGTGAGTTCTAACGATTCTGGAAAATAATTTAGAAATATGCTCCAAAGTTAATGGAATTGCATGATTAAGAATGTACCTAAGAAGGTCAAAGACAAAGGGAGATTTTCCCATATTTACAGCAGTACCACTATAAAGGTGAAACCTGGCCCCAGCTAGGGGCTGATTGGCAGGATAAAGTCGGTTATTGTTCAGTCATTTCAGTCGTGTCTGACTCTGTGACCCCATTTGACTCTTTCTTGGCACAGATACAGGAGTGGTTTCCCATTTCCTTCTCCAGGGATAAAGCTAGAGCAAGGCCAAGGACTAACGTTCAGTCTTCCCAAAGAGTTTGTGGTCCCTGCCATAGAGTCCAAGGCCCCATCACAGGGCTTGAGATGGTAAGGGCAGCAGGGAGATGGTATAGAGAAACTGTTCCCCCAGCTGGATCTTCAGGTCCTGAGGATTCAAGGAGCTGTCAATGGAGAGTAAAAGAAGCAGGTCAGAGGCCTAGGGGGGAAAGTGGCTTTAGTGTTGCAAAGCCTGGAGGCAAGCCTTAGTCTGATACCTACTATTTATGTGATACTACTGGGAAAGTCAGCCTGATCTCTTTGAGCTTCAGTTTCCTCATCTATAAAGTCAAGATAAATAATACTCATGCTGCCTACCTCACAGGGAGGGTGAAGAAAGCACTTTCAGTATCTTAAAATAGTATTGCTTATAAGGAGGCACCAAAGGGCAGTGACATAGTTCTCAGCCATTTGGGAGTTAGAAACAAAGACAGATATGAGAGTGAAGGACTTGGAGTGACAGAGAAGGTAAGATGATGATGATGGATCAAAACTATTCTCACTTTCCATTTGGCCTGCCCTTGGCTACCCTCTAGTGGTTGTCTAGCAATGAACAAGCCAGGAAGAGAATTCTGGAGAGAGTTCCAGCCAATGGCCATCTCTAGAAAACAGCTGGAGAAAGGATTAGAGGTTATTGCATACAAAACAAGTGTGAGTGAAAAGGGAGCACCATGGAGAGGGATGAACTTAATCTTTTTTATTGTAAACTTAATCAACAAATCAACAAACATTAAAAAACTGCAATATCAAGGCTGGGGCAGGAAAGGAAAGAGAGAGAGAGAAACCAAATCGTTACACAGTTTGTTAAAAAAAAAAACCACATACACAAATTCTAAAAATATATACATATGTATGTATATATGCAAACATACATATATGCATATGTGTGTATGTAGGTATGCATGGACATGGCATGTTCAGAGTCTTCAGAGACTCTAGTGGGGAAAGCTGTGGCTAGAAAAGTGCAAGTTAGGTGAACATTACATTCCACGGTCCTTAAAATCTTCCTAATCTTCCTGACACATTGCTTGAAACACTATCATCTCTTTCAGTCCCAGATTCTTAACTATTTTTGTGTGGTAGAGCCCTTTGGCATTCTGATGGATCCTATGGAACTCTTCTCAGAACAATGTTTTTAAATGCATAAATATATAAGATTAGAAAAGAAACAAATTATTCTGAAATACAGTTATAAATTTTTTTTTACATTCACAGATGCCATGTTAAGAACCTCTCCTTAGGATGTAAGACCACAAATCACCCTAGAAAGGGTGCTAGTCATTTATTCTCTCAGTTTAATTAGCTTTTAAGATTATTTCCAACAAAGCTTCTAAGGACTTCTTTTGACATAAAGAGAGCAGAGAGATGTTCAAGGTGCTGAAGCCCTGGCAAAGAACTTGGCTCCTGAAAAATAAGAACAGGAATTCCAAATACCAAATTATCCTTCACATCTCTGCCTTAGGTGGACCATCTTCTTTCTGAAACACCTTTTCTACGGCTTCTCTCCCGTCTTGGCTCAGCCACCAAACCCAGGTTAGAAATTAACCTGCTCTTGCAAACAAGATTAGAAGAAAAGTAGAAAATTGGGAAAGAATTTTTACAGCCAGTCTCTCTGATAAGGGCCTCATTTCTAACATATAGAGAGAATTAAGTCAAATTTATAAGAATACAGGTCATTACCGGCTGTGTGACCCTGGGCAAGTCACTTAACCCCAATTGCCTAAAAAAAAAAAGAGTACAAGTCATTCCCCAGTTGATAAATGGCCAAAGGATATGAACAGGCCATTCTCAGGTGAAGAAATTAAAGCCATCAATAGTCATATGAAAAAATGCTCTAAATCACTACTGATTAGAGAAAGGCAAATGAAAAGAACTCTGAGGTACTACATCACACATCAGATTGGCCAACATGATAAAACAGGAAAATGATAAGTATTGGAGAAGATTTGGGAAAATGGGAACACTAATGCATTGTTGGTGGAATTGTGAAATGATCCAACCATTTTGGAGAGCAATTTGGAACTATGCCCGAAGGGCTATAAAAATGTGTATATCCTTTGACCCAGCAATAGCACTTCTAGGTCTATATCCCAAAGAGATCATACAAATGGGAAAAGGACCCACATGTACAAAAATATTTATAGCAGTTCTTTTCATGGTAGCGAAGAATTAGAAATTAAGAGGATGCCCATCAATTGGGGAATGGCAGAACAAGTTGTGATATATGCATGTAATTGAATACTATTATGCTATAAGAAATGAACAGGCTGACTTCAGAAAAATGTGGAAAGACTTGTGTGGTCTGAGGCTAAGTGAAGTGAACAGAAGCAGTAGAATGTTGTACATAATAACAGCCACGCTGCCTGATGACTAATATTGATAAACTTAACCCTTCTCAGTAACACAACGTCAGAACTTGACCCTCCTGTAAAAGGAGAAAAGAACAAATGCAAAGAAGGAAGGGCAGAGCCCTGTCTACACTGGCCACATTTAGGGTGGCCTGGTGTCTGGGGAGACAGGCAGCTGACAACGGGAAGCCACTGCCACCACTACTAGGATTTCCCTCAGAAACAGTAAAACCATGAATTGAATGGTTCATGGTGGTTTTTCAGGGGAGAGAAGTCCTGAAACTCCCATCCCATCAGGAGGAGCACAGGTGTTCATCTTCAGTGCTTGTCACCAGGTACAAAATAATTGGCCAATGATTTTACCCAAAGATTTCTGAGCTATAAGACATAGACAGGAGGGATGCAAAGACTTTAAACACTTTCAGAAAGGTGATTTGTATTTTATTTTTTGAGGGGACAAGATAAATTTGAATTGTGAGTGAAAGGTTTTTCACTTCCTCCCTCTTTTTTACTGGAAAAGAAAATCTTCCCTTTCCTGGGAGACTACATAATTATATAGACAGAATTATTTGGGTAAGTATATGGGTGGATACTTCGGCAAGTAGAAAGCTCCCTGCTTTGCTAATAGTGAACCTGGCACTGGGGTAGATTTGGAGAGTTCAAATGGACAAATCCCGACTCAGTGGCAGTCTTCTGAAGATGAACATTCTGGTCTGGAGAACAGAAGCTCCCAAAGTCACACAATTAGTAAGTACCATAACCAGGACAAGCCCAGGCCATTCTTTGACAATCCATTTAGCTAAGCTCAGAAAACAATGGGCCCAAATCTGTGCCCCTCCAAACTTCTTAGGATATCACTTGGGAAACACACCTATAGTCATAGAGTCTTGGAAAGTCATAGTCAAGAAGGCTTTTAAAGACCCTATATTCCCTAGTATTCTTCTTTACAGATAAGGAAACTGAGGCTCACAAAAGGAGAGGTAACTGGATTAAAGAGACATAGAGAGTAAGTAGTAGAGAGAGGAGTAGAATCCAGGTCATTTGATATCTCATTTAGAGACCTGCCCCTAGCTTTTAAGGCCTTGGGCAACCAGACAGAAGGGAGTGTCTACTGCCAGTAGGACACCTCAATTCTATACCAAACACCATTATTCTCTCAGGTCATCTGGTCCAAATATTATGGGGAGCAAGAATCTCTTCTATGGTGGCCAGGAGAATTAGTGGGGGGGCGGGGCGCAGAACCAAGATGGCAGAGTAAAAGCACTGACTTGCTTGCTCTTCCCCAAACCCCTCCAAATACCTATAAAAAATGGCTCTCAACAAATTCTAATGCAGCAGAACCCACAAAAAGACAGAATGAAACAAATTTAAAACCCAAGAAAGCCTGGATGATGGATTAGAAAGGTATATCACTCAAGGCAGTGAGAGGAGCGCAGGTCAGCATGGGCCCTCAGCCAAGGCAGGCCTCAGAGGACTGAATCACAGGCAGCTGTGGCAGTTTCCAGAATTCTCAACCCACAAATGCCAAAGACAACTTAGAAGGTCAGTGGGAAAAGTCTGTGTCTTTGGTGAGAGAGAGAAGTGCAGCCCCAGCCACAGTCCCCAAGTTTGGTCCCAGGGTGACAGCTGCTTCCTGAACTTCTGGCCCACAGACTGAGGGGAATCGAGCAGCTGCTCAGAGGGAGATTGCAGGGATCTCTCTACCAGTGCAAGATTCTCTTGCTTTGCCCATGCTTGGATCTGAGTCATAGTTCTAGATGGCAGTCCTGGGGCAAAGAAGAGCACAGGTGTGGTAGAGCTTGTAGTGGTGATAGAGAGAGAATCCTCCTCCCAGTTCCAAAACAGAAAATAGTGTTTCTGGTCACTCATAGACCATACCACAGCCAGAAAAGGAGTAAATACCTTGCCCTTGATCATAGCACTTTGGAAGAACTGAAAATTTACAGGTCCCAAGAAGTATCCCTGAAAACAGCTGCACAAAACCCTGGAAGCTTGGAACAGTACATTCTCCACACTGGAAGCAGCCCCCTACCTTAACAAAGAGTTTATAACTCAAGTAATTGGTTGAGATCATGATTAAGCAGTGCAAAAAGAGTCAGAACATAGAATCTACTTTGGTGAAAAAGAAGATCAAAACATACAACCAGAAGACAACAACAAAGTCAAAGCTCCTACATCCAAAGCCTCCAAGAAAAATATGAATTGGTCCCTGGTCAAGGAAGAACTCAAAAAGGATTTTGAGAAGCAAGTAAGAGAAGTAAAGGAAAAACTGAGAAGAGAAAGGAGAGGGATGCTAGAAAATCATGAAAAACAAGTCAAGAGCTTGCTAAAGGAGACCCAAAAAAATGCTGAAGAAAATAACACCTTAAAAAATAGCCTGACCCAAATGGCAAAAGATGTTCAAAAAAGCCAATGAGGAGAAGAATGACTTAAAAAGCAGAATTGGCCAAATGGAAAAGGAAGTCCAAAAGCTCACTGAAGAAAATACTTCCTTAAAAATTAGAATGGAGCAATTGGATGCCAGTGACTTGATGAGAAATCAAGAAATTGTAAAGCAAAACTAAAAGGATGAAAAGATAGAGGACAATGTGAAATATCTCATTGGAAAAACAACTGACATGGAAAACAGATTGAAGAGAGATAATTTTAAAATTATTGGACTATCTGAAAGCCATGATCAAAAAAAAAGAGCCTAGATATCATCTTGCAAGAAATTATCAAGAAAAACTGCCCTGATATTTTAGAACCAGAGAGCAAAATAGAAATTGAAAGAATCCACCCATCACCTCCTGAAAGAGATCCCCAGAGGAAAACTCCTAGGAATATTGTAGCCAAATTCCAGAGTTTCCAGGTCAAGGAGAAAGTATTGCAAGCAGCCAGAAAGAAACAATTCAAGTATGGTGGAAACACAATCAGGATAACTCAAGATATACCAGCTTCTACATTAAGGAAACAGAGGGCATGGAATATAAATATTCTGGAGGGCAAAGAAGATAGGATTACAACCAAGAATCACTTACACAGCAAAACTGAGCATAATCCTTCAGGGGGAAAAAAAATGGTCATTCAGTGAAATAGGAGACTTTCAAGTGTTCTTGACGAAAAGACCAGAGTTAAACATGGTGGCCAGGACTAATAGTCATCTCTTCTCTGCTCAAAGAAATCCAATCAATTATTCTTAATCAATAATTCTATACATTAGACCAGAATGCAGAAAAACCTGGGTTAAAATCCTATCTCTGACACTCAGTAGATATATGACCTTGGACATACCTCTTATGATCCCCAGACCTTGCCTGTAAAATAAGGGGATTGGATACGATGCTGTCTTAAGTTCCTCTATCTCTAAATCTCTAAGTCTGGGACTTCTCAAAGAGATAGTTCATTTCTGTACAGTTGATTAATAAGTGTTTTTATCCTCACTTGAACTAAAACTTGTTTCCCTGTAACTTCCTTCCAAAGGTGCCCATCACTTTGTATTCCTTCCATATAATACCTGCTCCCTTGGCCAGAACAAACCCAAAGAAAACACATTCATTCCAAAGTACAAAAATCACACACAGTTTAATGAGATGGAAGCAATGCCATGCAAACCAGCCCCTTTCCCTCTCTCCTTCTTTGTCCACTCATCATCTCCTGAAATAATCCAAGTGTCCGCACAGAGCAGAAACATGGAACATGAAGTCACCAGAGTTTCACCCCCACTGTATTATATCTTGCACAGGTGAAAACTGAAACTCATACAGGGGAACTCAACCAAGGTCACACAATGAGCTAGTGGTAGAGCAGGACACCTGAAGCCAGGGTCCTGACTCCTAGTCCAGGGAACTTTGCCCTGCACTCTGCAGCTTCTAGAGCACTAAGAAGGCAGGGAAGGAGAGATACCTCAGGGAAGGAGGTGTTTAAAGACAGCAGTATGAGTCTGGTGTGATGGGGAGAAATAAGGAATAGTTCCATTGGTTTCCCAGCAGACGTGGAAGCTGGAATTATGGCTGAAGGTGATGATGTGATGAAGAAAGACAAGGAGGCATTGGGCCACAAGATCACTGGATGAGCTGATTGATCCAATCCACAAAGGCCGCGACACGAGTGAAGACTCCAGGTCTATGGGGAGCAGCACAAATCTCTCCCCAACTCACTATTCCAGCCTGGAACCAGCATCCCTGAACCTTACAGACCAGGGCTCCCCCAGAGTCACCCTGGAAGACAAAAAGAGGCTGTTAGGATGGCCCAAGGGACAGAGAATGCACAAGAGAACAGGACACCTAAGTTCAATCTAGAGTTAGGGGAAGGGCCTCACAGAGGAGCAAACACAGAAAGCCTCTCACCTGACAAGGGCCCCTGCCAGCTTCACCAGCACAGATCATGTCATCAAGAATAATCCTCTCCTCTTCAGGAATGAAGTTATTTTCATGGTATTCCTGGTCACAGGTTACGGCATCCATCACAGGGACCCTCACCTTCTGCAGGGTGAAGGGAGGGGGCAGGTGCTCTAAAGAGAGAAGCAATCATGAAGAATTACTGCGAGCTTAGATCAGAGGCAGGAGAATTCTGGGCACAGTGAGACTCTGGGTCTATAAACAAAGGTGAGGGTACAGAACATCGTGGAGGCCAACATCTGTGCTCTGGGAATAACTGATACTTAGACACCAGGGTCAGCAAAGAAGCATAGTCAGAAGTCGACTGTCAGGACAAAGTAGTCATTTAGAGCTGAGAGTTATTTCAGAGATCACCTAGTTCAAACCCTTCATGTGACAGAGAGAGAAACTGAGGCCCAAAGAGGGAAATGGCACATAGTACATGGACACACAGGTAGAAAGCAGCCAAGTTTGGAACCCTCTAATTCCATATCCAGTGCTCTTTTCACTATAGCCTTTAGCAATGACCTTAGACTGAGCCCCCAGCAGGCTGAGCTCCCAGACACAGGGGGTTCTGGGACACAGCATCACTGCTCTGTATAGCAAAGAAACAGGACTTGTCAAAATAATTTTCCTTAATAAAGAAATCCTAGAAATGTCATCTCTACAACCCTTTCTGCTGTCTTCACCACAGTCCTTGCAATGCCTAGTCTTGGCCTTGATCCTGGCCCTCTACTAACCCTGGGACATCCCAGAGCCCCACACCTCCCACCCACTCCCAGCCTCTCACAGCTCACCTTCAGATCCAATGTTCCCCCAACCAGAGACCCAGCATTCCATGTCTGGAGTGAAGGTCTGGGAGGCTTCAGGGAGCGTGATGGTTTGGACATTCTCATTCAGCTGTACAGGGAACTGGAGTTTTAGCAGGGCAAGGTCAGAGCCTGCCTTGAAACCAGTATACTTAGGGTGAATGATGATCTCTTCCAGGGGCACCAGGTTGTCATCTTCATATAGATTCTGTTGCCTCAACTGGACCATATATTGTGAAGTTTCCTTTCCAGATCTGGAAAAAAGAGGGAGAATAATATTCCTTAGAGGGGGCTACATGGCCCAGTCCAAGTATCCTGAGACCCAGTTGGACCCATCTGTGCCCTCTAGCTTCAACCATGGAACTGGGCATTTGGACCTTCCTGGAACTCCCATAGCCCCCCACCACCCATAACACGGGGAAGTTCCCTAGCTCTCCCTCTGCTAACTCTCCTTCTCTTTCCCCTGGATTTCCCATCTTATCGTAGTAACATTGTGCCATACATCTGTTAGGCACTTTGCAGATGAAAAAGAGATTTTTTTGTCCAATAGCCAAGTGAGGAACTCACGATAGGGATTGGTATCCCCATTTTAGAAAACGAGGCCCAGAGAAGGGAAGAGCCTTGTCCAAGGTCATACACTGTGTTAGTATGTGGCACAGTCTGAACTACAATCCAGATCCTCTTTCTCTGAGACCTGAGGCTCTCTCTGTCCCACCCCCCGATTCATGCCCCCTTGCACCTCTGAGAGGGGGAAGTGATTCACCTAGGAAAGCAGTGGGCAGCTGTCAGGATCCAACTGGGGTCGATGAGAGAGCCCCCACAGATGTGCTTCCACAAACCACCAACACTTTTCCTCAGACTGATCTGCCATGGCCATTCTCCCTCCTGAGCATCATCGCCCCCAACAATCCTAGTCTCCTGCTTGTCTGGATGGAGAAATGGGTGATTGTGCAAGAAGATCCATCAGTGTTGTGAATCCTCGCATCTAGTTCTCATGCCAGGATCTCATACATTGCCAGTGATCATTCCTGGCCTTGAGATTCTCTGCCAAGAGCTGGTTGGCAGCTGACGTGCCATCACCCATCTCCCGGTAAACAAAGTAACAGTAGCTGACATTCTACAGTGTATTAATCGTTTAAATTGCCCTTCCCATGAACTCTGTCCACTGATGATCCCATGTGATCCTTATAACAACTCTGTGGGGATAAATAGTACAGGTATTATCATTTTACAGATGAGGAAACTGAGGCTCCAAATGGGTAAGTATTAGAAACAGAAATAAGATTGCAGTTAGGGCTTTCCTTACCCAAAGTCTGGCACTCTCCACTACAACTTTCTGCCAATCCTTCAAGAAGTCTCTAGGGAGCACCCACTATGTGCCAGTACACTGTGCCATGTGCTCAGAACGCAAGGGCAAAGAATGAAACTACCCCAACTTGGAAGGAGCTCACATTCACACTGGGAGAAGCCAGAGTCTGGTCACCTGGAAACTACCTCTGCCCTAATCAAACCACCCTATCCCTAGGTAAGAGCTGAACCGTTCTCTCCTGGATCCCAGGAAATACTCCCCATGCGGCCACCAATAGGCTGAGCACTGGAAACAGGAATTCCAGGGTGTAGACAATACTTGGATGGGGCTATAACTCACCTTGAATCACAGGGACTGAGTTTCCCAGGAGGGGAAGGGTCAGAAGCAGCAGGAAAATCATCTGGACAGAGAGAAAAGGGAGAGGGCTCGGGTCAACAGAGAAGGGCTCCAGTTGCTAGAGTCTGGGGTGGAGCAAAGTCCTCCAGCCCAACATCTCCATCCAGCTGAGCCTGGGCTGGGTAGCCAAGGTCTGAGAATGGAGCAGGATCCTTACCTTGATCTACTTCTCCAGTTCTGTGCTTCTGCCTTGGTCAGCACCCTACTTATACACCCATAACAGGAAGTTCAAAAAAAAGAGAAGAGCGAGATTGCCCACGGGGGCATTTAGCCCTCCTCTGGGGATTGGAGGGAGAGGTAAGGTGGTGGAGCAAGTGGATTTGGGACACACACAGGTCAACAGCCAGTCAGATCCTGATGTTCTCATCTTCTCCTATTCCGTCCCCACCCCCTTTCTGCTCCTCAGGCCCTCTTCCCCATTTTTCTGGATCATTCAAAGTCTTGGCCTCTGGCACCAATCATAACTAGACCAAAGGTATTTAGGACTCCCTACATGCTCAGACTTTCCCTACCTCTATGTTGCTTTCTTCTCTCCAAGCACTATTCCAGGTATGTTTTGTTAGTATAGTTATCTGTGAGAAGCATGGCATATTGGATAGACAGTTGGCCTTGGTTTCAACACCCACATTTGACTCATATTCAGTGCAGGACCCTGCTGGAGTTCCTTAATCTCAACACCTTGGCATTCTCCAAAACCACAAATTACAGAGCAGGTCCCCATCTGTGCTTACAGGGGGAGTTGACTCACTTGCACTTCCCTATAGACCAATTCATAAATTCGGGAAGTTTTTCAAGTAGATACCTCTGTTTGTTTCTTAGTACCTTCCCTAGATTGTGAGCTCCCCAGGAGGACAGCAGTCCTCTTTTACCTAGGCTTTGCGCATTTCCCAGTTACCATCACATACTTCGTACTCTGCCCAAAATAAACACTAACAAAATAAGCATCAAATGAATTATTAAACGAGTGAGCAAATGAAGTAAGAGGATCATATAATTTCAAAATTTAGAGTGGGCCTCATTTTACGAAGGAGGAACTTGAGGCCCCTAGAGAGAAGGTGGCTCACCTAAGGTCACAGCTGTAATAAGCCAGCATCTGAACTCAGGATCTCTGATTCTATGCGCTCTCTCCACTATGCCTAGCTGCCTTCGCATCCAAACTCTTCATTTTACAGAATAGGAAACTGAGCCCAAGAGATACTAATTGACCTGCCCACAGTGACAAAAGAGTGCTATAAATATTGTTGTACATGTGGGTCCTTTCCCCTTTTTTAAAAATCTCGATCTAGTAGTCCTATTACTGGATCAAAGGATATGCACTATTTCATCGCCCCTTAGCCATAGTTCCAGATTCTGGCACCCATTTCTAAGCATGTTCTTTTATTCTGTTAAAGACTGGATGTTGGATATGAATTTTCTGTGACTGCCTGAGGACGTAATCATGAGCCACTGATACGTTTTATAACTATCGCCAAGGGCAGAAATGTTGTGAATCTGGCCATAGCTACCCCACCAGAATCACAGAACTAGACACCTAGTGTTCAGCAGAAATCTGCCTTCCTATAACTTCTGCCCTTTGGTGCTGGGTCTGCCCTCTGGAACCAAGCAAAACATATCTAATCCCTCCTCCATATTTCAGCCAATTAGATATTTGAAGATGAGGCTCAGGTCCCCATCAAAGACTTCTCTTCTCAGCTCCCTCCTCTGGCCTCCATTCTGTCCCTTGTCTTGCAGTCCAGAACCTGTTCCCAGCTCCCCTTGCTCTTAAAGGTCCAGAAGTAATCAGGAAGTGAGGGAGATGCTTGACGTGTTCATCTGCTCTGAGTGTCAGAATCAGAGAACGTGGGTAGCAGCTGGATTTGTGTTCACAGCTGGAGTGTAGTTGGAGTTTCCAGCTGCAGTAGGAGCTAGCTGCCTTCCAGTGCCTAGGGGATGGGACCAGACAGAGCTTCATCCTCCTTTTGGATTGACAGGGCCTGATAAGGCCTGGCAGCTCCAGCTCCTGACCTGTGAATGCCAGGGTCTGGCCATGGTTTGTACTGTGACTCCCCCATGATTTTATGCAAGGGCCTCTGGGTTTTCTGGAACAAAATGTGTTGAAGAAAGAGTTCAACTCTATGCATTTTTAGAGGGGTGCTGTCTCCAACTTTTGAGGTGAAATGAGAAACTTCAATTGTGGGTTATTGTTCCTTCTATCACCTCTCTCCAATAGCATCCAGAGCACTTAGTACATGGTACTAGGCACCTAATAAATAATCCCTTGTTGACTCCCTACCATTGGTTGGAGGAAAGGAAGATGTCTAGTTCCTTCCAGAAAATGCTACATAGTCATATCTGTTGCTGTGGGTGTAACAACATATTCTTGTACCTACCGTATAGCAATACTTGGGAGCTTTGTGGGATATCTTGGTAATACAATCTAAAAGATTTTAAACTAAAACTATTGAGAATGGACAAGATTTGACTACATTAAAGCTTAAAAGCACACCAAAACTTTGTTTTCTCTATTGTCTTCCACCATTAGAATATAAGCTTTTCAAGACCAGAGACTGACTTTTTTATTTCTTCTACTTGTATCTCTAGTGCATAGGACAGTCTCTGGTAAATAGCATGCATTTAATAAATGTTTGTGTTCTTCGCTTACGGATCTGAACTGTGCTCCGGTCAGACTACATCTGGAGAATAACTAGTTCTGGGCACTACTGTGTAAGAAGCACATTGACGGGCATAAGAATATGCAAAGGAGAAGAGCAAAGATTGTGAAGGGCCTGGACTCTATGTCATATGAGGATCAATCAAAAGGAAATGAAGGCTAATTTAGAGGAATTACAAAGATACAAATTCAGGCTGGATGCCCAGGGCCAGCTGGGTAGCACAGTGGATATAGTGCCGGGCCTGGAGTCAGGAAGGCACAACTTCTTTTGTTCAGATCTGGCCCCAGACACTTGCTAGCTGTGTGATGCTGAGTAAGTCACTTACCCTTGTTTGCCTCAGTTTCCTCATCTGTAAAATGATCTGGAGAAGGAAATGGCATACAACTTTAGTATCTTTGCCAAGAAAACTCCACCTAGAGTAACAAAGAATTGAATATGACTGTAATAATTCCACAACAACAATTTTCTAGTATAGCTTCAGAATCTTCACCCCCTACTTATATAGTAAGCACCAGGAAGGCAGGGCCTGTATCTTACCTAAACTTGGTGTCTTTCCCAGAGCCTAGCATAGTGCTCTCTTACAAATACTCAAATAGATTCAAGATTTCATTGATTCAGGAATTCCTTACAATAGTAAAGCTTGCAGCCTGCCTGCACCTGCCCTGCCTAGGTGATTCCTATCCATGACCTCCCCAAAACGTGCTGCAGAAGGTCCACCTGACATGCTGGAAGCCTTCCTCACTTTCTCCCGATGTTTCAGGGGTACCAGTGGAACATTCTAGCTGACCACCTGGAATCCAACACTCTTGTCCCAGGACTAGCCCATTTTTTCTTCTTGTCATACAATTCTCTGCTAATATCCTTCTTTCCTGTTCTCTGTTCCTCATCAGTAGAAGACTGCAGCTTGCTCCAACTCATCATCCAGCTTTCCACTCCCTTCAGTGGGATACCAATCTTTAGTTCTTCAGAGGCAGGTGGGTTCCAGGTCTTTTCCACCACAGAGAAATACTAGAAAAAATGGACCAGGGAGGTGGGAAAGGAAGGTAGTGGGGACAGGTATAGGGTTGGGAGTCAGGAGACCTGGGCTTTGAGTCTGGATTCTGTTACTAATTCACTGTTATGACTGAACCACTTCTTTCCTTTCTCTGGGCCTCAGTTTCCTCCTGTATAAAATGAAGTAACAGTACCTGCCCTAGCATCTTCACTTGGATGTCACATAGAAAAGCTCATCTAAGCTGTAAAGCATCATAGAGATGGCGTGGCCCCCAAGCCAAACCCAGCTGTTTCCAGGGAACAAGATCCTGCCTGCCTATCCCCTAGATGGCCAAAAGAGGCCACCAATCTGAGGGAACAGCATCCTTTCTTCGAGGACAAGCTGCCACTCCTGGTCTACTCTGCCACCCACTTTATCTCTTTCTCAAGGAGAATCTACAAGGCAATCTTCCATTTAGTTGAATCTTCCTTCTTCTTTGTGCTTTCCTTTCTACCAAGAATGCCATGGAATCATAGACTAAAGGTTGGAAGGCTCCTGAGGGAACACCTAATACAATGCCATCATCTCTATCCTAGAGACGGCTGTGTTAACATTAAAAACTGTTTTTATTCTGACATTAACAAATAGCAAATAAAATGTGCATTTCTTTACAGATAATAGAACAAAAAAAGAACACGGTAACGAAAATGCAGGTTTTTATTACGTACAGTTTTCAGCTTCAATTCTTCGCAGTTACACCCTGCAAGGTGGTTCAGAGAGAAGATGGTCCACCTAAGGCAGAGATGTGAAGGAGGATAATTTGGTCTTTGAAATCCCTGTTCTTATTTTTCAGGGGACAAGTTCTTTGCCAAGGCTTCAGCACCTTGAACATCTCTCTGCTCTCTTTATATCAAGAGGTGTCCGGAGCAGCTTTGTTGGAAATAATCTGATAAACTAATTTACGCTGAGAGAATAAATGACTAGCACCCTTTCCAGGGTGATTTGTGGCCTCACATCCTAAAGTAGAGGTTCTTAACATGGCATCCATGAATGTAAAAAAAAGTACAACTGTATTTCAGAAAAATTTGTTTCTTCTATAATCTTATATATTTATGCATTTAAAAACACTGTTCTGAGAAGAGTTCCATAGGATCCATCAGAATGCCAAAGGGCTGTACCATACAAAAATAATTGAGAACCTGGGCCTGAAAGGGATGATAGCATTTTAAGCAGTGTGTCAGAAGATTAGGAAGATTTTAGGGCTTGGGGCTTGAAATGGAATGTTCATCTCCCATCTAACCTGTACTTTTCCGGCCACATCGTTCCCCACTAGAGTCTCTGAAGCCTCTGAACATACTATGTCCATACATACCTATGTACACACATATACATATTTGCATGTTTGCATATATACATCTATATATGTATATATGCTTACAATTTGTATATATGATTTTTTTAACAAACTGTGTGTAATCGTTTGTTTTGATCTCTCCTCTCTCTTTCTCTTTCTCATTCCCTCCTCGATATTCCAATTTTTTTAATGTTTGTTGATTTGTTGATTAAGTTTACAATAAAAAAGATTAAGTTCATCCCTCTCCATGGTGCTCCCTTTTCACTCACACTTGTTTTGTATGCAATAACCTCTAATCCTTTCTCCAGCTGTTTTCTAGAGATGGCCATTGGCTGGACTGATCTCTCCAGAATTCTCTTCCTGGCTTGTTCATTGCTGCAACACTAGAGGGTAACCAAGGGGGCAAATAAAGTGAGAATAGTTTTGATCCATCATCATCATCTTACCTTCTCTGTCACTTCCAAGTCCTTCACTCTCATATCTGTCTTTGTTTCTAACTCCCAAATGGCTGAGAACTATGTCACTGCCCTTTGGTGCCTCCTTATAAGCAATACTATTGTAAGAAATGAAAGTGCTTTCTTCACCCTCCCTGTGAGGTAGGCAGCATGAGTATTATTTATCTTGACTTTATAGATGAGGAAACTGAAGCTCAAAGAGATCAGGCTGACTTTCCCAGTAGTATCACATAAATAGTAGGTATCAGACTAAGGCTTGCCTCCAGGCTTTGCAACACTAAAGCCACTTTCCCCCCTAGGCCTCTGACTGCTTCTTTTACTCTCCATTGACAGCTCCTTGAATCCTCAGGACCTGAAGATCCAGCTGGGGGAACAGTTTCTCTATACCATCTCCCTGCTGCCCTTACCATCTCAAGCCCTGTGATGGGGCCTTGGACTCTATGGCAGGGACCACAAACTCTTTGGGAAGACTGAACGTTAGTCCTTGGCCTTGCTCTAGCTTTATCCCTGGAAAAGGAAATGGGAAACCACTCCTGTATCTGTGCCAAGAAAGAGTCAAATGGGGTCACAGAGTCAGACACGACTGAAATGACTGAACAATAACCGACTTTATCCTGCCAATCAGCCCTACTGGCCAGGTTTCACCTTTATAGTGGTACTGCTGTAAATATGGGAAAATCTCCCTTTGTCTTTGACCTTCTTAGGTACATTCTTAATCATGCAATTCATTAACTTTGGAGCGTATTTCTAAATTATTTTCCAGAATCGTTAGAACTCACAGCTTCACTGATGGTGCTTTAGTGTCCTGTCTTCCAGTCCACTCCAACATTTACCATGTTACCTTTTTCCATCTTTGTCAATCTGATGGGCACAAAGTGATGTTTTAGTTTACATTTCAGAGTTGTTTTAATTTACATTTCTCTTACCATTAATTATTGGAGCAGTCTTTCATGAATTGGTTGATAGCTTTTATTTCTCCTTTGAAACTGCCCATATGTATCTTCTGACCACCTACCTATTAGTAGACAGCCCTTGTTTGTACGGAATTTGTGTAAATTGTTTATGTATGTTGGTATCGACTTTTCTCAGAGAGAGCTAAAACAAAAGTCTTTCCCACCCCAAATCAACTACTTCTCATCTCATTCTAGCTACATTGTTATTGTTCATGAAATAGCTTTCCAGCTTAGAATAATCAAAATTGTCCATTTTCTTTTTTATGATTACCTTTCTCCCTTTTTACTTAACATTTCTTCCCCTAGGCATAGGTGATTAAAGTACTTCCTTCAACTCACCTTTAATTTTCTTTTTTAATTTTTGCTAGGCAATGGGGTTAAGTGACTTGCCCAGGGTCACACAGCTAGTAAGTGTTATGTGTCTGAGGCTGGATTTGAACTCAGGTCCTCCTGAATCCAGGGCCGGTGCTCTATCCACTGCACCATTGAACTGCCCCTCACCTTTAATTTTTTAACATGATCTTTTATATTCAGGTTATATGTAGATTTGGAACATTTTGTGGTTTAAGTTCTAAGATAGTGATCTAAATCTAATTTCTGCTGGGCTTCTTTTCAATTTCCCCAGTAGTTTTTGTTGACCAGGGATACCTTTATCCCAATAATTGGTGTCCTAAAATCTTACACTGTTTGCTAGTGGATCTTGCTTACCTAGCCTGTTCTGTTGAGTAACTTGTCTATTTCTTAACCAGTACCAGATGCTTTTTGGTGGTTACTGTTGTGTAAGATATCTTTAGGTGATTTCACCTGGTGTGGTAGGGTTGGAGAGGGGGGAGAGTCCATTCCAGACGTGGTGAACAGAATAAATAAAAGCTGGGGAAGGGATAATGAAGGCTTGTCTTTAGATTGGCTGCAATGGAAATGAAAAAGAACAGAGAGATGTCAGAGATTTGTGGACATAGCTTTGATGGGAGGTGGCAGAAGTGTCAAGGATAACTCCAAGGTTTTTCCCCTCTTATGACAAACCTTCAAAAGAGAACAGGAAGAGGAGAAAGTTTAGAAAGGAAAATCATAGCTTCAATTTTGGACAAGTTGGGTTAGAAGTGGACATCTATCCAGCCAAGTGAAATTCTGAGGTGAAGTTGGCTGGAGAGGTATAGATTTGAGAATTATAACTGAGTAATAATGAGCAGCCAGGTGGTGCGACAGTGCACAGACTCTGGGCCGGGAGTCAGGAAGGCTCATCTTCCTGAGTTCAAATTTGGCCTCAGCCTCAGTTCAATTTTGAACTCAGACACTTACCAGATGTGAGACCCTGGGCAAGTCACTGAACCTTGTTCGCCTCAGTTCCTCATCTTTAAAATGAGTTGGAGAAGGAAATGGCAAACCACTCCACTGTCTTTGCCAAGGAAACATCAAATGGGGTCACAAAGAGTCAGACACCAGTGAAAAATGACTGAACAACAACAACAACAACAGATGAGCTCACCAAGAGAGAGTGCATAGGGAAGAGAAACACACCTAGAATAGCCGGTAATCTGATCAGAGGTCTGGAATCTGACCGGTTTCACTAAGGCCAGTGCTTCGCACCACACACACATGGTAGCACATAGCAAGTGCTTAATAATGTGTGCTGTTTCACTGGTAGATGTATGGTTTACATTATTTGGAGGCAGAATGAGTCTACTATCATTGACTCATCCACCAGGGAATTTGGACTTATCCAGACATCTTGATATCTGTCCTGTTAATACCTCCCTGCTCCTCATGTGGAATTGCCCCCTGTAGCCTGAACCTCCAGAAACCATGCCCTCCCTCCCTGGGCAGTTTGAGCAACTTAGCACTGAAATTCTGCCTGGGACAGCTGAGCTCCCATGTATACATGCTGTTTGTACATAGTTGTTTTCATGTTTTCTTCACCATTACAATATCAGCTTCTTGAGAATAGAGACTATTTTTCGCCTTTCTTTGTATCCCTGGGATTAGCAGAGTGGATAGTTACTACATTCTTGTTGATTTAAGTGAGTACACACTCAACCAACCCACTCCACCTAGCTAGCCTCAGACCATGCTTCGTATCCCATCCATTTATTCACCAGGAAACCTGATGCTACCAGGGCATCATGCTGTCTGCCTTGCAAGCACATGGGTATCCTTCCACACATTCTGCCCTGCTTGCTTCCTATCTCTTATGGTCAGAAAAGTCATGAAAGTAAGATTGCTTTTGGAAAGGACATCATGACCAATTGCCCTGTGGCTTAGAACCTCTGTCACTTGCCAAAACAAAACCCCTTTCTCTGTTTACCACTTTCCTATATGGATTGCTCCTCTACCCCTTTAGAACATAAACTACTTGAATACAAGGATTCTCTCATTTCTGAATTCTGTAAGAGCAGAAATGAGAGCCTAGCATATGATAGGTGCTTAATAGATGCTTTCTTATTTATTCATTGATTCACTTGCTCGTTTGATTCATTCATTCACTCATTCATAGTGGGAAATAGAATCAAGGTTAGGAGAAGACATGTCTCCTGGAAATTTTGGAGAAGGTGGTCAACTTATTCTCTGTGAACAGAGCTTCCTCTGCCCCTATGTCTCATCTCCTCTGCCTTTGAGCTACCTCTTCTCTGGGCCTCTGTCCTACTGCCCCAGGGCTCCCTGGTCAAATTCTCTGAGCTCTAGGGGAAGGGGTGAAGGCATTGGGCAATCCATTGGTGTGAGGAGCCATGAACCCATCAGTCACATCCAATTACTTGGGCCTAAGTGGGTACTTAGATGTCCAGTGAGAAATCTCTACCCTTGCATCAACCACCAAAGGATTTCAGGCAGCCTGAGAAATATGTAGAGGATGTAAAAGAAAGTAAAGATATAACAAGTGTTTTATCTACACCCCACTCCACCCGCCGTCCACTAGTCACCACCGTGCCCATCATGTAACTTGGCAGGTGGGCTGCCACTTCCTACTTTTGCCTCTTTCTTACGTGACCCATGGCTACCAACCACCGTCAGTCTGTCTTACCTGAAAAGTGAGCCACTAAAAATCTATCTGTGGCCAGAAGAAAGTTAGCCTATTTTAATTTTGACCCTACATACTGCCAGGTTGTACAAGTCTGAACTAGGCCATCAGAACAGATGATTTCAGCCGTCATTCCACCTCTCTTGTTTTGTCCGCACTGATCTTAGACAAAGAAGTGATCATAATCTGCAGCAAAATCCTTCCACTGGCTTTCACTGAGAAACCCAGGGGTCTCCACTCACTTCTTCTCCCATAAGGTCAGGTTGAGTCTGTGCCTCGGACAGCTTTGGACACTGAATTGCTCTCTACATTCTCTGGGGCTGGATAGCCCTGGAAGATATGGGCTCAGTCTGTATGTACTAGGATGAATTCAATTCAGTTTAGACTGAATAGAATTCATTTTTTTCTTTATTCTGGAGTCCCTGACAACTACTGGATCCCATGTGAGGGCTTTTTTGTTTCTTTTTAAGGGGTAGCTCAAGAATGTTCTAACCTCCAATGTAAAACCCCTGGCTACTTAGTTATTACCATACTAACAAAAGCTAGGCAAATCACAAGCCAGAATCAGTGAAAACATTTAATTGGAACAGAAGTGGAAAGGAAACAAACAATAAAAAAAATTCTAGGGTCAAGAAAGTTGAAAAAAAATCATGAAAAGCAAATGTTGTGGAATTTAAGGACTCAGAAGTATTCTAATTCTTGTCCCAAATTATACTCCTAGCCAGATCCACTGGTTCTCCTTCACTACTTTCTTTTTCCATATAGAGACTGTCTGAGCCATGGAGACATTTCTTTGGGCTCTGTCATCAAAGCTCCCTGCTGCTTGGGGAAATGAACACTAGAACCTAGGGTCTAACAATGTCTCTGGCTAGCTATGCAGGCAAGGTGACTCTCTTGTCTTTGCCTGTCTCCTTCATACCTTCATACCTCAAGACTCATTTACCTTCTCAAGACACAAAATCAGCTCCCTGGGTCTGCTCTCACACCTCCTCCCTTTTCCTTTCCCTGAACTTCAAAAGTCCTCCCTCAAATAGCCTTCTATACCTGATGTCATCGTGGACGCAAGAACTGCTCTGTCTTTTTCTTTCTCCAGTTCTTTTTTTCCAAATACTTTTTATTATTATATATTGTTTTAAATTATTTTCATTCCCCTCGCCTTCTCTGAGAGCTATCCTCTAAAACAAAAAAAAAGGAAAAAAGAAAAACAGTTCATTAAAACCAGCCAAACTGCCAAAAAAAAAAAAGGCATATAATGTCTTTATTTGATATCTTGCCAAAATCTGACCTCAGCCAAGAGAAATTCTCAAGGCTCTTCTCTACTCTTAAAACAAAAAAAAACAGAAACAAAACTCTGGGAAGTAGTTAACATTTGTGAACAACTCTACATATTCTTTCTCTTCTCCCACTCTACTGTCTACCTTGCCTGTGGTTCTTTGCCATCTTCCTTTTAATTTGGGAACCCTCACAGTCCCCCATATTTCTATCCCAGACTGTTTACCTCCATATAGATCCTAAAAAGAAACATTAAAAACCCATAGCTTGAGCCATTTCCCGACCTGTAGCAGTGCTCAGTCACAGTCCTCTTGCTGAGTATGAAGCATGACCAAGGCCAAGACTGTGACTATTATCCCTTTCCCCTTCTCTTGGTTTTTCTGTCCTATTTTGACCCTAGCCTTGGTATCTGTACCTGGTTCAGAAACTGACCAGTGAATGAGTGACTACTAGGTACGCCCATGCATTGCCCTGGATTTTTGTCATTTCCTCCACTGCCCTTTCTGTTACTGATGATGACTCTTTAACAAGGTTTGAAATTCCCTTTATGCAAGTGAAATCTTGCCCTAGGGTCTCACTGCTCCTCTGACACTAGTGACAACACTGAGTGAGGATTGATAATTCCCAGATAATTTATAGCCTTGAGCTGCAGTCTTGTGGCTTGGCCTGTAACAGGAGGATAGAGAGTTGGGTAAAGAGGGCAAATAGACTGGAAGGTCAGACAGAAGATGATGGGTCAAACAGACCTGGTGAGCTGGAGGGCAGTGAGCAGCAGACTCCAGGGGAACAAGAATCCCCAGAGATGTCAGGGGTAAAGGTGATAGCTGAGCATCCAGAAATTCATTGGAATAGCTGAGATTGGCCAGAAGCCCACGAGTGACTTGATGTTAGCAAGCTGAGAACTAGGCAAAAAGACAAGCTGAAAGACAGATGGGCAGAAAGGGAAGCTGACTAAAAGATAAGCAGGCAGGCACACACATAGGCATTCCCTCCCTGCCCCTCTGGGTCTGGCTTGGATTTGAATGGGGGCACAGTCTTGCTACAAGAGAACAAAACTTGAATTTTAGGTCTTGTCATGGTTTGGGGAATGTGTTGGTATGGTGGTACCCTCTTGGCCCTGCTCTCCTCACACCACACAGAAGCCTCCCCACTCATTCCATGAGTAAATGTGAGCTTGTAAATCAACCTTGTATACAGGGGGAGCTTTGTAAGAGTCTGCAGTGTGACAGAGAATGGATTGGAACAACAGCTAGAGAGGCCTTGTGCCTGGGTCACATCCTTAGAGATAGTCTAGGAGGAAAGGCCTTGTCTTTTGTGATTACTTTGCTTATCATTATTATTCCTGACATGCGGGCCATCTCCAGTTGTCCTGATCTAGATCTTGCCATTGCACCAGCATGGCTTCAGAGGAGAAAGTGAGGCTGGTAACTTTGCAGAGCCCTTCCTCACCTAAGTCCAATTCACTTGCACGTCATGACATCACCTCCCTGATGTCACGGTCCTTTTCAAGGAGAAAGGACAAACAACAGTTCCTGATATAATTATGCTTGTGGAGCAATACTTGGGTGCCCCATCACTCATGGGCTCTCAGAAAGCTACCCCCCGAGATGGAGGCACTTTGAGGATTGGCATCAACTCAAAACTGTGGTTCAGGAACTTCCATATTTGAATTTACTTTTACAAGGACGAAGGACACAGTAGTTCATAGAAGAAGACATCTATTCGAGTAGCCTGGAAAATTACAGATTAAAAATTAAAGTCAAGAAAAGATTCCTCCATGAATACATGGGGTGTCCTCTCCCTCACATTATCATGCCCCTGGTTGAGGAAAGTACGCATGTAGAGAACATATGTGATTAGGGAATGTATTTAAAGGGCACACATGTAAGGGAACACAGGAAGCTAGGCTACATGTGTGAAGAAGCTCCCACAGCAGGCCCACCTATGACTAGGTATATTAATGGAAGGCACACATGTAAGGAGAGACATAAGCCCAGAGTGAATGTGTGGCCAGGATAAGTTCTGCATCTAGTACTGTGGAGCTGCTCATGTCCCCTGGGGGTGTTGTTAGGCTGCCCTTTGCTGGACATCACGTTTTCTGGACATACCAGCTTTTCTCGTGTTTGCTGAACTTCTCTTTTCTATCATCTTCCAGGCTTCAGATACTCAGCCTCTTCAGGACCCTTTGCTGCTCTCTGCTTCCACCTCGGGGGGTACAGCAGTTATTCAGCTTCTTCCTGGCAAGGGAGGGCTAACACTCTTTTAGTTCTAGTGGCCACCTTCTCTAGCCAGCAGATTTCCCAGCTTAAGTTAAATATATTCTTTTTACTGCCCTTCTCCTGATTCACACTCAAAGTCCCTGATCTTACCCAATTCTCTGACTTTAGAAAATATCTTTCAATTCTTGTCAAATCCTTTATTGTCAGTTTTCTTCCACAAACTCATTTCAGGGACTCTATCTAGCAAGAACAAATGGGTGTTTTGTGGTGTCTTAGGCAATGAGGTTTCTCCAATACCCATGATGCTCCTTGATTGATATGAAGGTTTAACAAAGTAAAAGCCAAGAGGTCTAAGGGAAGCTCATTATCTATAAGAAACAGTGCATAGAGTGCCAGGCATGGAATCAGTAAGACCTGAGTCCAAATCTGGCCTCAGATACTTACTAGCTGCATGACCCTGGGCAAGTCACTTAACCCTGTTTGCCTCAGTTTCCTCATCTGTCAAATGAGCTGGGGAAGAAATGGCAAACTACTCCAGTATCTATGCTAAGAAAACCCCAAACTGGGCCACAAAGAGTCAGCTATGACTGAAAGTGACTGAATAGTGACAACAGCAACATGCAAAGTGCCCTCAGCTTGGACAGGACCCAGGTTACAAAAAAATTCTTATTACTAGGTAATCAGAACCCTGCCTTTATCTATCTGATACTTTTCCATTTTCCTTGGATTGGGAGAAAGGACATATTTGATTAACTGAATGGTTATATAGTAATATGGGTGGGTCCTTCAGGAAACCCTCCTTTGAGGCCTTGTTGTGGCCTAGAAATGATCTTGGGTTCTTGAAGGCTATGCCAGAAGGGCACAAGCATGAGCAGATTATCCCACTCTGATCACCAGCGGTTGCTCACTTGGTGATGAATTCTTTGTCTTACTCACAAAACAAAAATATAATATGAAATGGCCCTCCATCCTGTGGTGGGTCCCTTTTGCTTCTGCAGTGATAGTGGTAGAAAGGTGGAAGAAGACGGTTGTGTAGCATGCTAAGAATCACATAGTTTTAAAGCCTCCCTGTAAAATTTAACTTTGCTAGTGGTATTTGAAATGTGAGATCCTTGTCTGTCACCAATGTGCTTGCTGACTACTAGAGAAATTGAATCACATCCAGTTAGTGTGGTCAATTGGAAAGAGAGGTGGATTTGCATCCAGAGGACTTGGACCACAATCCTGAATCTCTCATGTGTTACCTACACGACCTTGGGCAAATCTCTTGGCCTGTCACTTCAGCTATAAAATAAAGGCATTGCATTAGGTGCACCGTCAGGTACCTCTCAACCTTTAGTCTATGATTTCATGACATTCTTGGTACAAAGGAAAGCACAAAGAAGAAGGAAGATTCACTTAAGTGGAAGATTGGCTCACGGATTCTCCTTGAAGGAGGAGATAAAGTATGTGGCAGAGTCTTTGTAATTGGATGTGACTGACTGGTTCATGACTCCTCACACCAATGGATGGCCCAATGCCTTCACCCCTTCCCCTAGAGCTCAGAGAATTTGACTAGGGAGCCCTGGGGCAGTAGGACAGAGTTCCAAGGAAGAGGTAGCTCAAAGGCAGAGGAGATGAGACCTAGGGTTAGAGGAGGCTCTGTTCACAGAGAATAAGTTGACCACCTTCTCCAAAATTTCCAGGAGACATGTCTTCTCCTAACCTTGATTCTATTTCCCACTATGAATGGGAATGAATGAATAAATGAGCGAGTGAATCAATGAATGAATATCAAAGCATTTGTTAAGCACGTATCATATACTAGGCTATCATTTCTGCACTTACAGAATTCAGAAATGAAAGATCCCTCGTGTTCAAGTAGTTTATGTACTAAAGCAGGGAGGGGAACAATCCATATAGGAAAGTGGTAAACAGAGAAAGGGGTTTTCTTTTGGCAAGTGACAAGAGATTCTAAGCCATAGGGCAATTGGTCATGACTTTCTTTCCAAAAGCAATCTTACTTTGATTACTGTTCTGACAATAAGAGACAGGAAGCAGCAGTGTGGGATGTGTGGAAGATACCCATGTGGTAGCAAGGCAGATAGCATGATGCCCTGGTAGGACCAGCTTTCCTGGTGAATAAATGGATAGGATAGGAATCATGGTCTGAGGCTAGCTAGATGGAGTGGGTTAGGTGAGTTTGTACTCACTTAAGTCAACAAGAATGTAGTAAGTATCCACTGTGCTAAGCCCAAGGATACAAAGAAAGGCAAAAAAAAAATACTCTCTATTCTGAAGGATCTGATAGTGTAAGGTAAAGAAAACATGAAAACACTATGTATAAACAGGATATATACATGGGAGCTCCGCTGTCATGGGCAGAATTTCAGTGCTAAGTTGATCAAACTGCCCAGGGAGGAAGGCATGGTTTCTGGAGGTCCAGGCTACAGTGGGGCAGTTCCACATGAGGAGCAGGGGGCCATCAGTAGCACAGATATCAAGAGAGGTTTCTGGCATCTGAAAACCAAAAAATGGCAAAGAGTGAACTCCAGTAACAAAGTTTCAGAAATCTTATAAAGCCAGTCAAGACTTTTGAGGATAAGGGCAGAAGCATCAGGAGTCATTTCTAGGTGTCACCTCATACCAAATAAGCCCACCATCACCACCTATTCTACATGAGTCTGTGGAATCTGACAATTTAGGAGTTTCCTGGGAGAACTGATGAGAACACATTGACAGCAGGGTTCTTGCACAAAGGAGAAGACAGAGCAGCATGGTGGCCAAAGAATGCAGAAGTCTGAAATTCAGAGCTGCTTCCTAAGAAGGTCAGGAGGTCTGGTCATAAGACAGGGTCAGAAATGCCTGCCATGCCTGGCTCTGACCCTCTGCCTGTAGGATCTTCCTAGAGAAGAATAGGCTAACTTTGGCACTAGTGTTAAGCAAGCAAACAGAAATAATGTATTGCCAGGATTTCCTCACATGTTGAGTTTAGAGTATTTAGCTGCAGAGAGTGTGTTCCAAGGGCTTTGAAACAAGTAGATGTGTGTCTAAAAGATTTTGCTATGAAAGATGTGAGAATTTAGGGGTTTTAGCTACAGAGGGTACTGTGTTCAGAGACACACCTACTGAGACTTGGGCTGCCCCTGACTTGGTGTTCTGGGGTTGTGCTGCATCTCAGTTGGTGTTCAGAGGGGTTTGCTGCTATGGATACTGCCTGTCTATATCTGTGCATCACCTCTGAGGGCTCAGGGAGTAGAGTCTGAGAGGGGGCAGTAACCACCTCCACTCTCCTGTTATGTGTTCTGTATCATAGAATCTGCTTTTGCAGCAACTTTCCCATGATTTCATTTTATTAACTTTTATTGTTATTGTTCAGTTGTTTCAGTCATGTCCGACTCTTCGTGACCTCTGTGATTAAGGAAGAAAAAATGTGGTTCACATTCATTCCTACAATAAGACACACTCCTAGAGAGAGAAGTGAAGATAGCTTTAATTAAGATCATAATATAGGTACAGAAAAGGTAGATTTACAGCAACATACAATTAGCTATATGACTATAGTCAGGCTAAGAATACAAAGAATAGCAATAATATAAGAAAACATCCCCAATTTGGGGAAGCACCAACACCTGAAGTCCAAGCTGGGGATTCCCTGGGTACAGCCTTCAGGGTCCTGATTGGGAAAGTCCTAGGCAGAGCATCCTCTCCATGGGCGAGAATTCAAAGACGGCTTTCCCTATTAGGATTTAAATAGGGCCTCTAACAGAGGTGCCCATGATTCTAGTAGATGTTTTTACTTGGTCCAGGAACTGGCCAAGTTCCTGGAGCAAGCAAAACATATTAGAATATTAATTAACTTGATATGTCCTGATGAACTGGCCAGGTTCCCAGAGCACATCTTTTCCTGAGAACTGGCTAAATTCTCAGGTCAACATAGATAACCACACTCTGGCTTATAGCCCAATGTTTAGAGTCATACAGGGGACATGGAAGATCTTTCCTTATAAGATTTATCAATCATGACCCCATTTGAGATTTCCTAGGCAAAAGAAACTGGAGTGGTTTGCTATTTCCTTTTCCAGTTCATTTTGCAGATAAGGAAACTGAGGCAAGGATAGTTAAATGACTTGCCCAGGGTCATACAACTAGTAAGGGTCCGAGACCAGATCTGAACCTCTAAAGATGAGTCTTCCTGACTCCATGCACCACCCTCTATCTACGAAAGCCACCTAGCAAAGGGATATTTAATGAGAAGACAAAGAAAGGAAATACCCAGTCTCTCTCCAATCCCTGGGGGCACACTCTGACCACCTTGGGCCCTGAAGAGAGAGGGCTCTAACTTACAGTAACTTCCACATAGTGTTTTCCTCCGCCAAGGTAACTTCAGAATGCTAGGATGAACCCCCGATCCCTTCCTCTAGGCTGCCTTCCATCCTCTTCTATGACAACTCAGGAAGGTGTCTCAGAACTTCACTCCTCACTGGGATTGACTACCCAAAAAATCTGCCATTGACTCTGGCTCCCTGATCTCAAACTCACTCTCCCAAACATTTTGAAGCTCACAAGGTCAGAACCTGACCTTCCTCTAAAAGGAGAAAAGAACAAATGCAAAGAAGGAGGGGCAGAGCCCTGTCTACACTGGCCACATTTAGGATGGCCTGGTGTCTGGGGAGACAGGCAGCTGACAACAGGAAACCACTGCTACCACTACTAGGATCTCCCTCAGAAACAGTAAAACCACGAATTGAATGGTTCATGGTGGTTTTTCAGGGAAGAGAAGGCCTGAAGCTCCCATCCCATCAGGAGGAGCACAGCTATTCATCTTCATTGCTTGCCACCAGAGTACAAAATAATTTGATTTTACCAATGATTTTACCCAAAGATTTCTAAGCTATAAGACATAGACAGGAGGGATGCAATGACTTTAAACGCTTTCAGAAAGGTGGTTTGTATTTTATTTTTTGAGGGGACAAGATAAATTTGAATTGTGGTGAAAGGTTTTTCACTTCCCCTTTCTTTTTTAGTGGAAAAGAAAATGTTCACTTTCCTAGAAGACTACATAGTTATATAGACAGAATTATTTGGGTAAGTATATGGGTGGATACACCAGCAAGTAGAAGGCTCCCTGCTTTACTGATAGCGAACCTGGGACTGGGGCAGATTTGGAGAGTCCAAATGGACACATCCCAACTCAGTGGCAGTCTTCTGAAGACGAACATTCTGGTCTGGAGAATAGAGGTTCCCAAAGTCACACAATTAGTAAGTACCATAACCAGGATGAGCCCAGCCTATTCTTTGACAATCCACTTAGCTAAGTTCAGAAAACAATGGGCCCAAATCTGTGCCTCTCTAAACTTCTTAGGATATCTCTTGGGAAATACACCTATAGTCATAGAGTCTTGGATAGTTATAGTCAAGAAGGCTCTTAAAGACCCTATATTCCCTATTATTCTACTTTATAGATAAGGAAACTGAGGCTCACAAAAGGAGAGGTAACTGGATCAAGGAAACATAGAGAGTTAGTAGTAGAGATAAGACTAGAATCCAGGCCTTCTGATACCTCATTTGGGACCTGCCCCCTAGCTCTTAAGGCCTTGGGCAACCAGAGAGAAGGGAGTGTCTACTGCCAGCAGGATACCTCAATTCTATACCAAACACCATTATTCTCTCAGGTTATCTGGTCCAAACACTATGGGGAGCAAGAATCTTTTCCATGGTGGTCAGGACAAATAGTCATCCCTTCTCTGCTAAAAGACATCCAATCAATTATTCCTGGTGGATAATTCTATACATAGACCTGAATACTGCAAAACCTGGGTTAAAATCCTATCTCTGACAGTCAGTAGATATGTTACCTTGGGCATACCTCTTATCATTCCCAGACCTTGTTTGTAAAGTAAGGTGGTTGGACCGGATGTTGTCTTAAGTTGCTCTATCTCTAAATCTCTAAGCCTGGGACCTCCCAAAGAGACAGTTCATTTCTGTGCAGTTGATTATTAAGAAGTGGTTTTTTCCTTACTTGAACCTAAACCTTGCTTCCCTGTAACTTCCTTCCAAAGGTGCCCATCACTTTGTATTCCTTCCATATAATACTTGCTCCCTCGGCCAGAACCAACCCAAAGAAAACACATTCATTCCAAAGTACAAAAATCACACACAATTTAATGAGATGGAAGCAATGCCATATAAATCAGCCTCTTTCCCTCTCTCCTTCTTTGCCCACTCATTATCTCCTGAAATAATCCAAGTACCCACACAGAGCAGGACCATGGAACATGAAGTCACAAGAGTTTCATCCCCACTGTATTATATCTTGCACAGGGGAAAACTGAAACTCACATGGAGGGACTCGACCAAGGTCGCACAATGAGCCAGTGGTAGAGCAGAACATCAGAAGCCAGGCGTCCTGACTCCTAGTCCAGGGCACTTTGCTCTGTACCCTGCAGCTTCTAGAGCACTCAGAAGGGCAGAGAAGTAGAGATACCACAGGGAAGGAGGTGTTTGAAGAAGGCAGTATGTGTCCGGTGTGATGGGGAGGATTAAGGAATAGTTCCATTGGTTTCCCAGCAGACATGGAGGCCGGAATTATGGCTGAAGGTGATGACATGATGAAGAAAGACAAGGAGGAATTGGACCAGAAGATCACTAGATGTGCTGATTGATCCAATCCACATAGTCTGTGACAGGAGTGCAGACTCCAGGTCTGTGTTGAGCTCCACAGCCAATTCCCCAACTCACTATTCCAGCCTGGAGCCAGGAGCATTGCACCTTACAGACCAGGGCTCCCCCAGAGTCACCCTGGAAGACAAGAGAGAGTCATTTAGGATGGCCCAAGGGACAGAGAATGCACAAGAAAACAGGACTCCTAGGTTCAATCTAGAATTAGAGAAGGGAGCACAAGTAAGAGGAGGCAGCTTCCTACCTGGCAGGAGTCCTTGCCAGGTTCACCAGCACAGATCATGTTATCTAAGATGATCCTCTCAGACTCGGGAATAATAGAATTCTGATGGTATTGCTGGTCACAGGTCAGGGCGTCCATCATGGAAACCTGTACGTTCCTCAGAGTGTAGGGAGGAGGCAGAGGCACTGTAGAGGGAAGAGATAGTGGAACATTTCAGCTGGCTTAAAGAAGAGAACAGAATGCATCTGGGCACAGTGTCTTGCCCTGTAGGATGGGGGTACAGTAGTCTCAAAGGCTAGCATTTGCGCTTTGGAGGGGACTGATACCTGGACACCAGGATCCGCAGAAGAACATAGCCAAAGACAGACTGTCTTTTAGCATGGGACAGTCATTTAGAGCTGGGAGGTATTTTAGAGATCACCTTTCATTTTCTAAGGGAAGACACTGAGGCCCCTTTGGGACCTCTTTTCCCCCTCTGTAGGGGAAATGACTTGTCTACAGTCACACGGGGGTAATCACCCAAGTTTGGATTCATACCTCTGATTCCAAATCCAGTGATCTTTCCTCAAGACCATGAAGCTCCCTCTCAAAAAAACCTCGTGCCTCTGCCCATAGGTCTGAACATCAAGGCACAGGAGTATGGGAGTGAAGGACAAGACGTCTAGAATACAGCATGTCTGCTGCATGCAGGGGGAAACCCAGAATATTCAAAATATTTTTCATTAACAAAGAAACAAGGGGAGTCATCTCCACAGGCTTTTCTGTTCTCCTCACCACAGTCCTTGCAACGCCTAGTCTTGGCCTGATCCCTGGGATGCCCCAGGGCCCTACACCTCCCACCCACCCCCCAGCCTCTCAGAGCTCACCTCCAGATTCAATGTCCCCCCACCCCGTGACCCAGCATTCCATGTCAGGGGTGAAGGTCTGGGAGGCTTCAGGGAGCGAGATGGTTTGGATGGTCCCGGTGAGCTGTACAAGGGCCTGGAGTTTTAGCAGGGCGAGATCAAAGCCCTCACTGGCAGCACTGTAGTTGGGGTGGATGATGACCTTTTCCAGAGGCAGTAAGTGATCATTCTCATATAGATTCTGTTGCCTCAATTGGACCATGTAATTTGAAGTGTAGTTTTTAGTAC
The DNA here is from genome assembly GCF_003287225.1 of Phascolarctos cinereus. Taxonomy (NCBI): domain Eukaryota; kingdom Metazoa; phylum Chordata; class Mammalia; order Diprotodontia; family Phascolarctidae; genus Phascolarctos; species Phascolarctos cinereus. The sequence goes on along the minus strand of NW_027555847.1, from coordinate 130,205,773 downwards.
TGGAGAAAGAGGGAGAATAATATTCCTTAGAGGGGCTATATGACCCAAGAATCCTGAGACCCAGTTGTACCCAACTGCGCCCTCTAGCTTTCAACCATGGAACTGGCCATTTGGACCTTCCTGGAACTCCCATAACACAGCGAAGTTCCCTAGTTCTCCCTCTGCTAACTCTCCTTCTCTTTCCCCTGGATTTCCCATCTTATCACAGTAACAGTACCATACATCTGTTAGGCACTTTGCAAATGAAAAAGGGATTTTTCATCCAATAGCCAACTGAGGAAGTCAAGATAGGGATTGGTATCCCCATTTTGGAAAACTGAGGCCCAGAGAGGGGGAAAGACTTGTCCAAGGTCATACAGTGAGTTAGTATGAGGCATAGTCTGAGCTACAATCCAGCTCCCCTTTCTCTGAGACCTGAGGTTCTCTCGGTCCCACCCCTGATTCATGGTCCCCTGCACCTCTGAGAGGGAGGAAGGTGACTAACCCAGTAAAGCAGTGGGCAGCAGTCAGGATCCAACTGGGGTGGATGAGAGAACCTCCACAGTAATGTATCCAGAAATCATCAAGATTTTTCCTCAGACTGATCTGCCATGGCCATTCTCCCACCTGAGCATCATTGCTGCCAACAATCTTAACCTCGTTCCCATCTGAGTGGAGAGACGAATTGAGTATGCAAGAAGTGAGTGCTGTTAACCCAGTCCTTCCCCCCCCAAGCCTCATACATTGCCAGTGATCACTGAAACTCTCTGCCATGAACTGGCTGGCAGCTGGGATGTCACCTATCTCCCATAATCAAAATAATGGCAGCTGACATTCCTTAAGCCCTTTGAGCCCTGTGGTGCCCTTTCCATGAGTTCTAGCAATACATTATCTCATTTGATCCTTACAACAACCTATAGATTCAGGGGTCACATATGTTATTATTTTACAGATGAGGAAATTGCAACTCAAGAGGGTTAAGTGCCTAGGGCCATTCGTTAAAGTTAGATCTTTCTTGACCTGAAGTTCAACATTCTTTCCATTATATCTTCCTGCCAATCAATTAAGAAGTATTTATTAAGCACCTACTATGTATTGGGCACCGTGCAGGATGTTAGGAATGCAAGTGCAAAGAATGGAACTATCCCAACTTGTAATGAGCTCCCATTCTCCCCTAGCAACTAGCTCTTCCCTGAGCTCATCCCTAGGAAGAGCCAGAACCATTTTCCCCTGATTCCCAAGAGACATTCCCCATGAGGCCATCACAGGTCTGGGCACCAGAAACAAGAAGTCCAAGGGGCAGGAGAGGTTGGATAGAGCCATAACTTACCTTGAACAATGGGGACTGAGTTTCCCAGGAGGGGAAGGGTCAAAAGCAGCAGGCAAAACATCTGGAGAGAGAGAAAGGGGAGAAGACTCAAGTCAACAGTACTTGGGCCCTGGGTTCCAGGATCTGGGATGGACCCTCCAATGCAGAATCTCTGCACAAAGGGGCTGAAACCCAGGCTCTTTTGGCCTGATTGCCAAGGTCTGGGAGGGGAGCAGGATCCTTACCATGACCAGGTTCTCCAGCTCAGTCTTCTTTTCAGTCAGTACCCGATTTAAATACACAAGACCAGTAGTGGGAAATAGAGGAGAGCCCAAGGAACACTCAGCCCTCCTCCACAGGCGCTGGGACGCCTGCTGAGAGGTCAGGTTACTGCCCAATTGGATTCCTGTATTTCATTTTCTCCTATTCTATCCCCATCCCCCTTCTTCTCCTATGACCCTCACCCCAATTTCCCTGTCTGCTTCAAAGTCCCAGCTTCTGGGATAGACTGGGACTAGGCCAAAGGTGTTTAAGGAATCCTATATTTGTCCTGCTCAGATCTCATCTAGCACCTTGTTTTGCATTCATCTATATAATTTTGTGTAACATAATTAAGCATGAAAGCTATAGCATAGTGGCCTTAAAATCAATAAGACCGATGTTCAAAATCTGCCTTTGGCAAATACTCACCGTGTGACCCTAGGCATGCCTGGGTAATTCCTCAGTGCAGTGCTCCAGGGAACTTTCCAAGAATACAAATTGTAGAACACGATCCAATCTGTACTGGTGGATGGACTTGGCATACTTGGAGTTCTATCCTGTGGATGAAATCAGAGATTCAGTCTTCCTCCTCCCCAAAAGATATAGACATATGTTTGTGTGTTAGCCCCTTACTTATACCATGAGCTCCATGAGGGCAAGGACCCTGTCTTATTTAAACATTTCATATTCCCTAGTGTCCAGCACAATGCTCTGCCCGTAGCAGGTACTTAATAAGGACTGAATGAGTGACTGATGAATAAGGTTATAAGATCACAGGATTTCAGAATTTAGTAAAGACCTTAGAAGTCATCTAGTCCATTGTCCTCATTTTATAGCTAGGAGAATTAGAGCCCAGAGAGGGCAGGGTATTTGCCCATGATCACACAACGTGGTCATCCAGCATTTGAACCCAAGGGTTCTTGGTTCTCTATGCACTCTGTCTACTAAACCATACTGCCTCCTTAACTAATCCTGTCACTTTATAGGGCAGAAAATGGAGACCTAGAGGGTTTAATAGACCTATCAAATGTCGTATAATGAATGAATGAAATTACCCATAGAATTTCTAGCAGATCTATCTCACTCTCCCAGGACTATCCTGACCCATCATGATTCTCATCGATTCTATAATGGTCCTTAAAGGAAAATGGCCATGTACCCTAGCACTTAAGCACTACTACATACTAAGCACTTGATGCTTTTTCATTCATTCTTTCGTACATGTGTGAATTCCTTATTGGTTTCCGGCTTTGTGTACTCCATGTATATATGGAATTTTTACCTGTCACTTATTTTGCCACACAATTTGACTAAATGTCTTCCACTTTGGATTAATAGGTCCATTAGCTTTGTAAAAGCACATACATTAGTGGAGACTCCAGACCCAAAGTTTTGTGTGGACTCAAAGTCCAAAGGTGTGCTGGAGCCAGCTCAGACCAGCTAGCTATAGGCTACAGAACTAATCACTAAATTTTCATTACAAGCATTTACACGTCAAAAACTGGCAAATACTATAAATCAGGGCTTGATCTATTGATTTGTGGATTGTCTAGACTTAAGAAAATGATGGAGAAAATGTTAATAATGAAATTTTAAATTAAAGGTGTGTTATGTACACCTTTTTTGAAGAGCTGGTTAATAAACATTAACCAGCACACCCCTGATGCTGACCCACAAAGTTCCTGAAATTTGTAGGACCTACGTGGAAGGGGGCACTGGTGCTGTTGCACAGGTATTATTATCTTCAATTTGCAAGTAAGGAAAATATTCATCTCAAAGGTCACAAAGGGAAATCCTGTCATCCCAGTCTTTGAAAGACTATCACCTTGTGGAATGACATCTCTTTCTGCTGTTTCAATCCAATCCTAGCAGACCCTAGACCCTACAAAACTCTTCCAGGACTTCTATTCTCTATCTCTGTCTGACTCTGTCTCTGTATTCAAAGTTTCATTTCCACATACAGCAGGGATGCTTAATTTTTTCTGTGGCATGGACCCCTTTGGTATATATATTCGGTTTATCAACTCTCATTTCAGAACAATATTTTTAAATGCATAAAATAAAATACAGAGGATTACATTGAAATATAGTCTGTAGTATTTTATAGAGTTAGAAAAAATAATAACAAGATTCATTTGGAAAAACAAAAGGTCCAGAATATCAAAGGAACTAATGAAAAGAAATGCAGGGGAAGGTGGCCTAGCCATTCCAGATCTTAAATTGTATTATAAAGCAGCAATCATCAAAACTGCTTGGTACTGGCTAAGAAATAGAGAGGGATCAGTGGAATAGGTTAAATATGCAAGACACAGTAGTCAATGACTATAGTAATCTATTATTTGATAAACCCAAAGACCCCTGCTTCTGGGATAAGAACCCACTCTTTGAAAAAAACTGCTGGGAAAACTGGAAAAGAGTATGGCAAGAAACTAGGCATAGACCCAAATCTCATACCATATACCAAAATAAAGTCAAAATGGGTTCATGACTTAGATATAAAGGCTGATACCATAAGTAAACTGGGAGAACAAGGAATAGTTTAACTATCAGATCTATGGAGAACAGAAGAATTCATGACCAAACAGGAGATAGAGAACATTATGAAAAGCAAAATGGATAATTTTGATTACATTAAATTGAAAAGTTTTTGCACAAACAAAGCCAATGCAACTAAGATTAGAAGGAAGGTAGAAAATTGGGAAAGAATTTTTACAACCAGTCTCTCTGATAAAGGCCTCATTTCTAAAATATATAGAGAATTAAGACAAATTTATAAGAACACAAGCCATTCCCCAATTGATAAATGGTCAAAGGATATGAACAGACAGTTCTCAGATGAAGAAATTAAAGCCATCTATAGTCATATGAAAAAATGCTCTAAATCATTATTGATTAGAGAAATGCAAATCAAAACAACTCTGAGGTACCACATCACACCTATCAGATTGGCCAACATGACAAAACAGGAAAATGATAAATGTTGGAGGATGTGGGAAAATTGGAACGCTAATACATTGTTGGTGGAGTTGTGAAATGATCCAACCATTTTGGAGAACAATTTGGAACTATGCCCAAAGGGCTACAAAAATGTGCATACCCTTTGATCCAGCAATAGCACTTCTAGGGCTATATCCCAAAGAGATCAGACAAATGGGAAAAGGACCCACATGTACAAAAATATACATAGCAGCTCTTTTTGTGGTGGCAAAGAATTGGAAATTGAGAGGATGCCCATCAATTGGGGAATGGCTGAGCAAGTTGTGGTATATGAATGTAATGGAATACTATTGTGCTATAAGAAATGATGAACAGGCTGACTTCAGAAAAACCTGGAAAGACTTATATGGTCTGATGCTGAGTGAAGTGAGCAGAACCAAGAGGACTTTGAACACAATAACAGCCATGTTATACAATGACTAAGATTGTTAAACTGAACCCATCTCAGCATTACGAGGATCAAAGACATCTCCAGAGGCCTCAGGATGGAAAATGCTGTCCACATCCAAAGAAAGAACTATGGAAGTCGAATCGCTATCACTTATTTTTACCTTCTGTTGAGTTTTGTTTCATCTTTCTGATGGTTCCTCCTATTGGTTTTAATTTTTACTTACAACTTCACTAATGTGAAAATATGTTTAATGGGTATGTAAATGTAAAGCCTATATCAGATTGTGAGCCGTCTTGGGGAGGGTGGGGGGGAGGAAAAGGGAGAAAAATTTTCAACTCAAAAGCATATTGGAAAAAATTAAAAAATTTAAAAAATTTAAAAAAAGAAATATAGTCTGTAGGCATAAAGAATGCTATTATGTACAATATAGCTATGGGTCTGATAACTACAATAATTTCAAAGTAGTGATGAATATAAACAATATTTCCATATATCTCCAAAAACTATAATGTGATATGAAAATATTTATGATTTCTGGTGGTGACAAAGTCACATACAGTGCTAATACTACTGTGGTTTGTTGCCTATGTTCATAATTGAAGGAAATGACAAATGTAAATTAGAGGTTAGTGACAAGTAATTTTCCCATTCGAATTTATGGACCCCTTGAAATCAATCCATAGATCCCTTGGGCAGTCTGTTGGACCCATGTTAAGAAGTAGGGGAAGAAGGGGAAAAGCTCCCTCTCCAGAATGCCAAGTAGATACTTCAATACAAACCTACGTGCACCCAACCCCCACCCTCAACAACCCACAATGCTTGAAAGTCAAGCTTTGTTCATTTGTGATAATATGTTGCGCCCAAGACACTCCATCTCTCTCCTGACTCCATGTATTTTCACTGGCTGCCACCACCCCAACCCCAATACTTGTAAAGCTCTCTCTCTCTTCATTTTTGCCTCCTGGCTTCCCTAGATTCCTCCAAACCTCAGCTAAAATCTCACCCGCAAGAACCCTTTCCCAATCTCCCATAATGCTAGTGCTTTCCCTCTGAGACAACTTCTAACTTATTCGGGATACTTCTTGCTCGTACTTAGCTGTTTGCCTGTTGTCTTCCCCATTAGATCACGAGCTCCTTGAGAATAGGGATTGTTTTTGTTTTTCTGTATATCCTCAGGCCTTAGTATAGTGTCTGGCAAATAGTAATATTTGAGGATTGGAGGGAAGCCAGGAGTTAAGAAGTCCTGATGGCATTCTGGGAGAGGAGAAGAGTGAGAGAAGAGGAGAGCAGAAGAGAGAAGTGGAGGAGAGAGAAAAGAGAGGAGACAAAGAGAGAGGAGAGGAGGATAAAGGACAGGAGAGGAGATAAGAGAAGAGGAGAAAAGTGGAGAAGAGAATAGAAAAGAAAAAAGAAGGGGAGAGGAGGAGAAAGAAGAGGAGAAAAGAGAATAAGAGAGGAGATGACAGGAGGTGAGAGAAGAGGAGAAAATGGAGATGAAAACAGAAAAGAGGAAAGGAGAGGACAGGACAGAGAGGAGGAGAGAGAAGGAGAGAGGAGTAATGGAGAGGAAAGGAGAAGAGAGGAGAGGAGGAGAGAAGAGGGAATGAGAGAGGAGAAGAGAGGTAAGGAAAAGAGAGGAGAGGAGGAATGGGGAGGTTGAAAATCATAAACACTTGTTGATTTTGATGACTCTTCTACATAAACCCCACTCTGAGCATCTATCTGTCTGCCTTTTTACCCATTTTAGTCTATCTGCCTTTCTGCCACTGCTGATCTACTCTTCTATCTGCTTGGATCGCAGCAGCTCCCAGCTCATCCTGGGAACTTTTAGCTGTTCAGCCCCTGCCTCCAGACTGGAAGCTGCACCACAGAAAAAGCAACTTGTAGGTACTGTTTGTTGGGCCTGCAAAGAGGACACCTGGAATCATAGACTTAGTGCCATAAGGACTCATGGCGTCATAGACATTGAGCTAGAAGGGACCTCAAAGCCCAAGTTACAGCCCCCTCACTTTATATATGAGGACACTGAAGCCAAAAGAGGTTAAGTAACTTACCCAAGATCACACAGATAGTGAGTGAAAGAACAAGGATTCAAATTTAGGTCCTCTGGCTCCAAATCATAGATTGTAGAGCTGGAAGGGACACGAGAGGTCCATGGCTCTTTCCGCTGTGCCAAGCTGCTTCCCTTAGCTGATTTCCAAATGAGAATCCAGCTGGAGTCTGCCAGAATGATACCCAAGCATGGAAGGAATAGGTCCCTTTAAAGTAATCCTGATCATGGCATAGATGTCCAGCATGGATCCTGCAGCTGGCTCATGTGGAAGGGCAAGGGTAGACTCATTTGGGAAGGATGGATGAGATATCATAGCCCAGCAACTGACTCTAAGCTTGGGGAGGCGACACCAGGGTCTTACAAGGGCTATCAGAGACCCACAGCAAGCAAGGGGTCCCTGACATCTGTCACTACTTGCCTGGGCACTAGGGTCAATGTTGGAGCACATTTCTGCCTTATGGAAGTGGGTAGCCAAATGTCACTATTAGGTAAACCGTAGTAGGTCTATTGCCACCAAAATCAAATATAACATCCTCTATTTGACTTCTAAAGCTCTTCATGACCCCAGCCCTTCCTGCCTTTCCAATCTTTTTACACCTTATTTCCCTCCCCTTATTCTATGTTTCTGTGACACTGGTGTCCTTAATGTTCCTTTTTTTCCCCTCCCTCCCCACCCTGCACTAGAGAAGGCAGCCATTTCACTACCCTTGATGTTTCATTGGAGTTTATTGAATGTGGATAAAGGAGGCCAGGAGAAGGTGACACGGGTAGACCTATACTTTAGGAAGAATTTCACAGGTAAGTGGAGGGTGGACTGGCATGAAGGATGATTTTAGTCTGAGAGACCAACCAAAAGCCTATTGCAATAGTCCAGGCATAAAGCTGGTGGATCACTGGGCCAGGGTGGTAGCAGTGGCAGAGGAGGAAAGGAGAAATAGACAAGAGAGACAGGAGCTCCAAACTTATTATAATGTATACTGTCTTTCCTGCTTATATTAACTTCAATTTTGCTTCAGGTGAAATGTTTCCACTTCTGGATTACCCAGTGTTAAACAGAAGCCTAGGTGACATACACCTTTATTTCTTTTATTTTTTTTTTTGGTGAAATTTATTTTTTTTTCAAATTTAAATTTTTATTTTTTCCATATGCTTTTGAGTTGAAAATTTTTCTCCCTTTTCCTCCCCCCCACCCTCCCCAAGATGGCACACAATCTGATATAGGCTTTACATTTACATACCCATTAAACATATTTTCACATTAGTGAAGTTGTAAGTAAAAATTAAAACCAATAGGAGGAACCATCAGAAAGATGAAACAAAACTCAGCAGAAGGTAAAAATAAGTGATAGCGATTCGACTTCCATAGTTCTTTCTTTGGATTACACCTTTATTTCTTTAGCCACATAGGAGAGGACACAGCAGACCAGACTTCCTAGTTCCTGATAGCTTCTGCCTGAGATTCTCTGATGCAATCTTTCCAGGTCCTGTATCTCTATATCAACCTCTCTGCTCTTCTCCTCTCCTCTTCTCTCCTCTCCTCTTTACTCTTCCTTTCTGCTCCTCTCATCTCTCTTCTCTTTTTCTCTCCTCTCCTCTCCCTTTCTCTCCTTTCCTGTCTTCTCTCCTCTCTCCTCTTCTCCTTTTCTCTCTCCTCTCCTCTCTCCACTCCACTCCTCCTCGCATTTCATCTCCTCTCTCTTCTCCTCTCCTCTGCTCTCTACTTCTCTCCTCTCCTCTTCTCTCCCTCTCTGCTTCTCTCCTTTCCTGTCTTCTCTCCTTTCTCCTTTTCTCCTTTTCTCTCTCCTTCTCTCCTTTCTCCACTCCACTCCTCCTCACATTTCATCTCCTCTCTCTTCTCTCTTTTTCTCTCCTCTGCTCTCCTCTTCTCTCTGCTTCTCTCCTCTCCTGTCTTATACTTTTGTTCTCTCTTCTCTTCTCTCTTCTTCTCCTTTTCTCTTTTCTTCTCTTTTCTTCTCTTCTCTCTTCTGTTCTCTTCTCCTTTCCACTCTAACTCTCCTCTTTTTTTCTCTCTTCTCCACTTCTCTCCTCTCCTCTCCTTATCTCTACTTCTCTCCCAAAATGCCAGCAAGGCATCTCAACTCCTGGCTTCCTTCCAACCCTCAGAACTTGCCAGAGTTAATAAGGAGGAAGTGGTTAGGAGTCTGTTCAGACACTCCTGGACCTTCCTTAATCCTCTTCCCTTCTCAATTACACATAAAACACAGTGGAAGCTGAATGCAGTCCCTTGATCCAGATTTAGACAAAGGCCATATCCTGTCTCAAGCCATACAGAAAATGAAAGTTGGAGCTGGGATGAGAACCCAGCTCTTCTAGCCCCCAGACTGGAGCTCTGCTTTAGAATAGAAGCATCCATGGGGCAGCTAGGTGATGCAGTGGATAGCACTTTGGCCCTGAAGTTAGGAGGACCTGAGTTCAAATCTGGCCTCAGACCAAACATTTGAGACTTACTAGCTGTGTGACCCTAGGCAAGTCACTTAACTCCAATTGCCTTAAAAAAAATAGAATAGAGGTATCCAGTGCCTGGTTTCCAGAGCATGGGTCAGCAGAAGCTTCTTTTCCCAATGGGCATTTTGGGACTCAGATGGATGATGTGAGAGGAATACAGATCAGTCCCAGACTATAACTTCCTATGACGTCTGGATTCAAATACAAATTTCTCTACTTAGCATTTAAAGCCAACACTGGGTTCACAACCTGGTTCTAACTTAACTTTCCATTCTTTTAAAACATTGCTCCCCTTCATTCACTCTTCAGTCTGGCCAAATTGGCCTTCTTGCTGCCCCTCACACACAGCCCTCCATTTCTGTGACTTTGCACAGATCCTTCCCCATGCCTACCATGCCCTCCCTCTCCACCTTTGCCTCTTAGAACTACTAGTTACCATCAAATTTCAATTCAAATGCCACCTCCTGCAAAAAATCGTTACTGTTCCCTCCCAACTACTGTATCTCACCCTCCAAAATGACCTTATATTTATTTTATAGATACTGTAAAAGCAAAAAAAAAAACCAACTTATTTTGAACATATTTATGTAGGATCATAGATTTAGAGACAATCTAATCTAAAAGTTCTTAATTTTTTTTGTCCCTCTGTCTAGTAAAGCCTATGGACTCCTCAGAATGCTTTGAAATACATAGGATTAAAAAGGAAACCAATTACACTGAAATAGTTATCCAAAAAAAATTTTTAAGTTCACAGGCCCCAGGTTTAGAACCCCTGACCTAATCCAACACTTCCTTTTTACAAAGGAAGAAACTGAGACTGATGTGAGTTTAACTAAGTTGCCCAAGCTCACAGAAGTAATAAGCAAGCAGCAGAGGTGAGATTTGAACCCAGATTCTCTGATATTAAAGCCAATTCTTTTTCAAGGGCACCATGCTACCTCCCTTGTGGTTTACCCTGTAAAATGGAAATTTTCAGGGTAGGGGCTGTTCCATGTATGTGTTTGTATCCCCCAGGGCAGGGGTGGGGAACCTATGGCCTCCTAGTTCCTAAGTGCGGCCCTTTGAATGAATCCAAACTTCATAGAATTCCCCTTAATAAAAGGATTTGTTCTGCAAAACTTGGACTCAGTCAAAAGGCCACACCTGAGGACCTAGAGGGCCTCTTGGCTGCTGGTTCCCCACCCCTGCCCCAGGGCCTGTCATAGCATCCAGTAGGCATGCAATTAAAAAATTTTTTGATTGATACGAATGAAGTAACAGAGCATGCTGGGGTGAGAGGAAGAAGGCAGAAGGAATGCTGAAAGGAGGGGACAGGAAAGGACACGAGGGTGGGTCAAGTGAGGCTGGTGGTGGGGTAGGACAGCATGTTAGCCTCCTATGGCCTCCCAGAGGCACAATCTGATTGGATCGGTCTGTTCGCAGGGGTGCATAGGTGGGATAACTTGGGGGTAGTGACTGGCTTATGGCTGTGGACAGAATCCTAGGGCTGGGTGAAGGGGACAGGGAATCTTCACTATGCCTCAATCCCGCCCCTCTTCTGGAGTCCTTGGGTCTTCTTGCCCATTGTTCTATTTGGGCAAAAGGTAGGAGTGTGCTAGTAAATATTTAACAACCAGCTTCTGGGGAAAAAAAAAGTATGGACAACACATTTTTAAAGTTTAATCTGCATAATTAACACTTTCTGAAGTCTAGACAATCCACACAACAATGAATCATGCCCTGGTTTGTAGCATTTGCTGATTTCCAAGAAGTGAATGCTCATACTGAAAATGCTAATGAGCCGGTTAAAGCTGGCACTTGCCCCTTCCCGGCTGGGAGTGACTTAGCTTTGGCACAAGCCTAGGCCCACTCCTTTGATCACAACCATTAGGGAGATAAGGGCAAAATGGCTGTGACTTTGATGACATGCAAGAAACACTGCAGAATCCACCTTGGCTTTGAGCCTACAAGCAAAATCTAGAACAAAAAAAATGGGGCCAATTCAATTCTATAAACTTCCATTAAGCATTCCCTATATGCAGAGAATTACTGAACTGAGAAAGGAACAAGGATTGGAGTTTAGATAAAGCGCTGTTCTTGCCCTCAGGGAGTTTCCAGTCTAATAGGAGTCTTGATCCTCAGCCGCCTATTCTCCCCAGAACTCCCAGTCAAGGAAGGCTCTCTTTCTTCAGACCCTCTCACGATGACCTAGGAATTCAACACGCCTCAACCCTGGGCCAAACTTCTAGTCCCCCTGGGAACTGCGACCCTTCCTCTTTTGATCTCATTTGTTCAATCAAGGAAGAAGAGGTGGCTGCTTCCAACAATGACAGAGCTAAAGTAGGAGGGGGAAGTCAAGGTGCCAAGGGAACCAAATGATTTTAACTGAGCTATCAGTGAGAGTACAGACTAGGGCCTGAGAGTTCTAGCAAGACTCACTCATGGACATACTCATGTGGAGAGGACTTTTCCCCAGACAGGTAAAGGGAGTAGAAGAACGGGAAGTTCTGTGAGGGGGAGGCCAGTGGAGGCTGGTGGGGAGCCAAAGAAGCAAGCTAGATCCTCATGGCCTTCCAAAGGCTTGGTCTGGCTTGATCCTAATGACTTACAACATGGGGTCTTTCTATAAGAGGTGGGACCTTCCATTCCCAGCCAGTAGCTTGCAACTGATCTTCCCCTGCCTCTCCTCTAGAAACTCTGAAGAATCTATGTGAGTTGGGGAAGGGGGAGGACTTTGGAGACAAGAGCTACAGGGTTCTGTTCAGGGTTGCTGGTAGCAACAAAACTTGGGTGCCCTTTCTGCAGCCCTGCTCCTTTCAAAGTACTGTAGCACCAAGAGAGAACCCAGGGCAATAGGGGCTTCTCATACCCGTTACATTTGGGTGGCAGGTTGGGAGAGGGAGGAAGAGTTAGGATCTTTGGTGTGGTGGTTTGGAAGTCACAGGATAAAATCCATTAAACCCACTGCTTCAGAGGAGGACCCATAGTAGATCCTGGCTCACTCATCTCTGATTCCTCTCCCCCTCCAGATGCTACTGTCTTTACTGTTCTGGGGTCTTCTCCTCTTTGGGGAAAAAGGTAATTATGACTCCAATCAGTTAGGTTAACTCTCAAGGTCTAAGTCCTTGTGCTGAAGGGATATAGATATTGCTCTTCAATTTATAGGAGTAGGCTTCACATCTGGAGCCCAGATGTCCTGCCTCATACATTCTCATCTCACCTAACCCTGCCTCCAATCCCCTAAACACCTGTTCATCTAGGCTCCAGTCCCAACCCCTAGGAACTATCCCTAAACCCTGGGATTTTTCCCAGGACCATGGGCAGTGTTGAGGGGGAAGGGGAGTGGAAGGGGAAAGGTAGACCCATAGGGAGTCCAGAATCCAGAAGAGAGTGGATTAAGAAAAGGAAAAAAGTGTTTAGGCAGACCTGTCCTGTGTCAGTCTTCGCTGGGGGAGGGAGAAGAATGGGAGGAGGAGGAGAAATCAAATCACTCTCATTGTTTCCTGGTTTTATGCTTTTCTAAGCATGTTGGACTTCCAAATCAGAAGACTGGGTTCCAGTTTTGCCACCAACTAGCTGTGTGACCCTGAACACATTCATTCCTCTCACTGGGGCTCAGTTTCCTGAGTACAATAAGGGGATTAGAACAGATGCTAGCCTTAACATCCTGTGTTTTACATCCACTGTCTCATTTCTGAAGTGGGCAAGACAATGATTTTATTTGACAGATTAAAAAATGAGTTACAGAATATGGACATGACTTATCAAAGGGTATATCATGAATCAGGAACCCAGGGTTCCTGATTCCAAGCCTTGTGGTGGGTCCTCTTCAAAGGAAAGGATAGACAGGATGATAGAGAGGGATCAGGGGGAGTGGGGTGGCCTCATGGGCTGCTCTTACAGCTGATAATGTTTGTTGGCAGCAAACGGCATGTCCCCAGAGCCTCGCATAGCGGGGGGCTGGGCTGCCCAGAGGGCCCAGTGGCCATGGCAGGTGAGCGTCCAGGAGCAAGGCCAGCACGTGTGTGGTGGCTCCCTCATTGGCCACCAGTGGGTACTGACTGCTGCCCATTGTGTGTCCAGGTGAGTTGCCCCTTTCCCAGGCAGAGTGGGCAGGGCAAGGGAGGAGAGGGACATGAGCTGCTGGTCCCTAGCAGGAACTGTTCCTACCTAGATAAAGGTATCACTGAATAGGAGGGATGGGAATGACATTATAGAATGATAAAATGTCGGGACTGAGAGGGATGTTAGGGAGCATCAGATCCAACCGTCTCATTTACATTTACCCCTCATTTGAGGGCCACGGATCGGGGACTTGTTCCAGATCACACATACCTATAAGTATTCCATTCCATCTTTTCTTGTCTTCAAACAAAAAAAGGGCAAATTCTGTTCCCCATTATAGACATGCACAATTCCTACTAGAGTTACCAGGAGCCAGGCACAGTGAGGATCAGAGCTTAGCCATCCAACACTCTCATTTATAGAAAAGGGAGCTGAGAACTGGAAAAGTGAAGGGACCCGTCCAAGGTCATACAAGTAGTCAGTATCACAGCAGGAATTTGAAACTGGATCATCTGGCCCCCAGTTCAGTATTCTTCACCTTGTGCTGACAAGCACAGCAGAACTTACATATCCAAGCGAGCATTGTTCCTTTGGGCTACTGACTGAATGTGGTTCTGGGTCCGACTAGATGGAGTCCCGGCCCGGGAGTCAGGTTATCTGCACTCTTGTCCTGGCTTTGCCAGTGACCCTCTGTGTGACCCCTGAGCACGTTATTGTCCTATCTGGGTCTCAGTCTCCCCATCTGTAAAGTGAATGGGTGGGATTTGGTGATATCTTTGGGGCCCTCTAGCCCTGAGATTCTCTGAGTCTTCTCCTTGAAAATGCCCTGAGTGAGCAGCTTTGTGGGAATCCACCTGCAGCCTCCCACAGTGACCACTGGCGAGAGGTCATGCCTCCTTTAGGAGGACAAGTTTATGATCTGTTTGTTATCCATCACCATCATAATTTTAATCACTTACATTGACAAGGGCATTGGAAGGCACTCAAAGCTCTTTCCTCAGCCACCTGCAAGGTAGCTGACCTAAGTGTTACCTATCCCCATTTTACGAGTTACAGGAAACTGAAGCTCATAGAGGGCAGGGGACTTGCAGAAGGTCATATAACAAATAAATATCAGGTCTTGTGACTGCAGACGTGTGCTTTTTTTTGGCCTACTGACTATTTCCTGACTTTGTTACTCTCCTCCGACAGCTCTCTGAAATCCCAGGACCTGCAGATCCAACTGGGGGAGCAGTTCCTCTACACTAAGACCCGCTATTCCACCTTAGTCCCTGTGAGTCAGATACTACTGCACCCTCATTATGATGGGGATGCCCTTCATGGAAAAGACATTGCATTGTTGAAGATCAGACAACCTGTGCCCTTCTCCAAATTCATCCAGCGAATCACCCTGGCCCCACCTGGGACTCAGTGCTGGGTGACCGGCTGGGGGAATATCAGGGAAAATGGTGAGACAGAAGAAGGTAGGGGCTGTGGTTGGAGGGATCCATTCAAACCCTTAGACACAGCACAGGACTCCCCCTGCCCTGACCCCCCACATACACTTCCACATAAGATGTGATATGAGCAGCAGCAGGAAAGGCCTCCTTGGATTCCCCAAAGGAAGACCTCTTCCTCCTAGACCTAGCATAGTGATTACAACTCCATCATTAGCTTCAATACTTTGGGTTAAGATCATCTATTTAAGTATAATCTCCCTGGAAGAAGGACTTGGTATAACAGTAGCAATCTTCAGTACCCTAGTATGAGTTCATTGGTCCCCTAGAAACAACAGAGAGAAAAGGTGAAGGATAATTATGAAACTCAGGCACTCTGAAATCAAGACCTGAGAGAGAAATAAAACATAGGGAAGCAGAAGGTCATCCTCACAGCTTCTGAGCTGGCTCTGTGCCCCTGCTCCAGCATGAGCTCCATCGTGCCAGCTACCCCGAATGCTGGTCATGGAGGACCTTTGCATCGTGAGCCCACGCACCACATCTCCTGCCCTTGCCCACAGTGCCCCTGCCTCAGTCCTATGCACTGCAAGAGACAGACGTGTACATTGTGGACACACAGATGTGCCGAGTCCTCTATGATCCAGAGCCCATTGGGAACGAGATGCTGTGTGCTGGCTATCCGGGGGAGCGTAAGACCTTCTGCAGTGTGAGTCACCCCAAATACCTCTTCACCAGAAAGCTTAGCTCTCATCTTAGTCTACTTACAATGGACCCAGGGGTACTAGGCTGTTACGGCGTTTCCAGCTCCCTGAGGTCTGGGAACAGAGAGACCATCTCTAGGGGGCCCCTGGAGTCCATAGGACCACAGACCACAGAATCTGAATGGAATTTCAAGGTCACCTAGTCCAATCCCTCATTTTTCTGATGGGCTGTGACAGTAAGACTGAGGCTAAGAGAGGGGAAAGGATGCATCCAAGGTCACACAATAACTCAGTGGCTCCAGACAGACTCACACACAGGTCTTTTTATTCCTAGTCCAGAGGTCTAGTCACTTCACCACAGTGCCTCTAACCTTATAATTAATGATGATTAATTAATATCTGCCTAATCTCATTCAAGCCTGTTGTAATACCTCCACTTATATGATGCTTTAACATTTATAGGGTACCTTCCTCACAACTGTCCTGTGAAGCTGATAGAAAGTCTATACCATTTTGCAGATGAGAAAACCTATGCATATACCCCTTCCCTAGCATTGTGGGTAGATGGGTTTGGAAATCAGGAGATGCGAGCTCTAATCCAGATTCTGCCACTAATTTACTGTGGGATTAAGAAAAACAGGATCCCAGTTGAAGAAGGAGAACCAGATAGACTGCAGACCCACTTGGCATTTGGGCTAACTTTATCTTGCCTAACTTGATCTCTCCTCATTGACCCCTAGAGCTTTTAGAGTGGGGTACAATCTCCTCTCCCTGCTATTACACTAGTCCTGGTCTAGATATCCCCTCCTTCTCCTTAGCTCATCTGATGATAGAGAATAAGAATGTCTTTTTTTAATTATTTTAATTAGCACTTAAGGGAAATAAGATAAATCCACATTTATCCATTGTCAGGGAAGCCAGGACAGCTGAACTGTGGAAGGAGGAAGGCTGCAGCTGCTACTAATAATCTTTTGCCCACCCTGAGACTACATGCAGAAGCAGATAAGAAAAAGGAAAGACCAGTCTTTAGGCTGGTGTTTCTAAACTGGTATTATATCACAGCTATTAAAATGACTGCATGGGAAGATGGGAGTGTGAGGTATGAGGATCTCGAGTCCTTTTTTTATTCTCTTGGATCCTGGCTGCCAGAGACTCCAAACACTGAAATGAAGCATAGAATTGATGAATTATAGAACACATGGATCTTACTCTAATAGATCTCTTATCTGTCCAAAATCACTGGGACAGCTTTCTGGGATAGAATCCCTCCCATTTAGCTCCCATCTAACCCAATCCCTTCCACACAAACAAACACCTTCTTGACCCGAATGAAAATCAATGCCTATCCTTCTAGCTATACCTGCCACCCAACTCCTGGTTCTGCTCCCACAGAAAGCTACTGCCTTCCTGGTCCCTCTCACCAGGGTCTGCCTTCTAAGGATTAGAAGTCTCACACATTTTTCAAGACCCTATTCACTTCTGGGAAACATTCCTTATATTTCTTTCCCAGGAGAACTATTCACTGTGGTCCTCACAAGCTTACAATAGCCTATGCACATGCCAAACCAGTCCTACTCTCTTATGCAGTGGGACCCAAATACAATTCTTACAATACTAAGGAAAGTGCCTTCTCTTCAGGGTGACAGCAGGAAGCCCATTCCTCTGTCTGAGCCTTGTTTCCTTCTATACAATTATCTCTTCCCTGTCCATATCAGAAAGGGGTTTGAAGCAGGGTTTTGCAAACTGTGAAACGCTGTTCCTGTCTTCTTCCTTCTCCTAGGGTGACTCTGGAGGCCCTCTTGTCTGTCAACTTAGAAACAGGAGATGGGTCCAGGTGGGTGTGGTGAGCTTCATCAGAAGCTGTGCTGAACCACTACTTCCAGGTGTATACTCCAAGGTTTCCTCCTATGTCCCCTGGATCCGTCAGTATGTACCTCAGCCCTGAGATTCAGTGTGACTTCCACCTGAGCCCTGGTGACCTCAGAATCAAGACACGGTTTTCCAGTTGCTGGTCTTCCTGAGAACAGGATGAAGCAGGAGAAAGGAAAAGGGACAGGGCAAATGGACTATTGATGGGGCGGGTAAGGAGGGGCCCACTGTCTTCTACA
Organism: Phascolarctos cinereus; assembly: GCF_003287225.1. Classification (NCBI taxonomy): domain Eukaryota; kingdom Metazoa; phylum Chordata; class Mammalia; order Diprotodontia; family Phascolarctidae; genus Phascolarctos; species Phascolarctos cinereus. The sequence continues at coordinate 130,188,028 of NW_027555847.1, read as the reverse complement.
AAGTGATTAAACTGTCTACAAAGAAACCTCCTTCTCGGTCAGCTCAATCAGCCATCTCCAGCCAGGTATTTCCTTAATGCTCCCAATGGTGACTTTGAGCCTTATTCAAATGGAAACGCCAGAACTAGTCACCCTTAGACTCCTTCCTCAAATCCCCTGCCTGGGGGATTAGAGTGTCAGGATGGGAAGAGCAAGAGGGCAGAAACAAGTAGGCATGGAAGGTAGACAAGTAGGTTGGACATATTCTTTCAACAAGTCCTCCCTTAATCCTTCCTTTGTGCCTAGCCTTGTGTTTTGCTACTGAAAGAGAACTAACTTCTTCACTGGGCTTTCTTCCTTGATAGTAGATACAGGAAGACCCTCAGAATCACGTTGTCAGACTGGAGGCTGAGAGACAGCTAGGCAGCATAGTAGATAGAACACAATTTGTGGAAATGGGAGGACTTGAATTCAAATCTCACCTCAGACAATTACGTTCTGTGTGATCCAGGGCACAGGGCAGATAGGTGGCACAATGAATACAGTGCCAGTCCTGAAGTCAGAAAGACTCATCTTCCTGAGTTCAAATCTGGCCTCAGACACTTACTAGCTGTGTGACACCCAGACAAATCACTTAACCCTGTTTGCCTCAGTTTCATCACCTATAAAATGAGCTAGAGAAGGAAATGACAAATTACTCCACTGTCTTTATTTTTTTTTATTTTTAGGCAATTGGGGTTAAGTGACTTGCCCAGGGTCACAGAGCTAGTAAGTGTCAAGTGTTTGGTCTGAGGCCAGATTTGAACTCAGGTCCTCCTGACTTCAGGGCCGGTGCTCTGGCCACTTGCTCCAGTATCTTTACCAAGAAAATCCCCGATGGAGTCATAAGGAGTCAGACATGACCGAAATGACTGAATAACAACAAACAACAACAATGACCCCGATCAAGTTATTTAACAGCTCTGTGCCTCAGTTTCCTCATCTGTAAAATCTGGCTGAACATGATGGTCTTTAAGGTCCCTTCCAGCTCCAAATCTATCTATGCACAAGGCTAGTTCTCATCCACCCCCACCGAACCTTGCCTTCTAAGAAACAAGGACCCAATGCCTCTCCTCTGTGCCAATGCCAAGGGCTTTGATCCAACGGAAGTTGCACAAATTAACACAAAAGGTCAGTCCAGGGAGGCATCCTGGATGTTAGAATGGTATCTGGAGGTGTCCCAGAACAAGCATCACACAGAAAGCCTCCACTTGGAACATACACTTCCTGGCATGCTGAGGAAACAGCTGTGATCAGATTTCTAGCATAAGCCAGACCCTTTCCTGTTGCTAGTGGAACAGTCTAATCCCACAAAGGGCTGAGTCTTTACCTGGTCCCTAAACGATGGGGAAGAATTGATTAAAGCAGGGACTATGATACGGATAGTCCACTTGGGGAAATAACCTCGTGAGTACAAGGGATTGTCAGGAGACTAGTTAGTCTGAAGGAGAGGATATAGGTGCAGAAAAGAAAGGGAAGGGGACATTAGGGCACAGTCTAGGGCTAGAATACAACCTAGAATTCCAGTTAACTTGGGGAAGGGGTTTGGGATTAATTTTATCTGTGTCCTTAGGTTAGGCCTTTTGACTGAGTCTTACAGAACAAATCCTTTTATTAAGGGGATTTGTTCTGTGAAGTGTGGATTCAGTCAAAGGGCCACACCCTGAGGACCTAGAGGGCCATACGTGGCCTTGAGACCACCCTTGGGATAAAAGGCCGTTAAATTCATTCATTTATTCAACAAGTATTTATTAAGCACTTGCTCTGTGCTGGGCTCTATACTAAGAGACACATAGACAAAAATGAAAAAGTTCCTGCCTTCCAGGAGCTTACGTTCTATCACAGGTTGTTGTTGCTGCCTGTCCTTCGTTCTGGAAGAGGACCACAACACCAGGAAGGCAATGCCATGACTTGTAAGTGAATTGGATTGAAGTGAGGGAGGGCTGTGCAAAGTCACCAGCCTCACCTTCTCCTCCAGAGCCATCTGGTTCCAGTGGCGAGATACAGAAAGTAAGAAACTGAATTGCCTGGCTCCCAACTGCAGGCCCAAGAGGAGATGGATTGAGGCGTTGAGTCTACAAATCAGTTGAACAGGGCCATGGCTAGGAAAAGCCCATGGAGACAAATGCCAGATCACCAGTCACACCTGTTCCAGTGGGACGGGCAGAGTACTAGTGGAAAGCTGCAGACGGTTTCCCTGACTATGGGTCTCCTCGGTAATCCTTATGTGGATGTCATTCCTGGAATAAAGGCTCAGGGTACTTTATACAGGGTGGTGTTCCTCTTTCATGGCTACATGCTTCCAGACAGAATACTGGGGAAATCTCTCTCTGGAAAGAAGACTTATTTAGTTGCTACCAACCCCTAGTTTAGAAGGCCCTCTAACCCCAATGTATCAGAAGCAAGTTCAATTCAATTCAATTCAACAACAACACTAATTAAACATTTCCTGTGTACCAGGCCCTTTCTTTAGGTGCTAGGAAATACAAAGAGAAATAGGACAAAGACCCTACTCTAATGGAGTTTACAATCTAGAAAGGAGAAAAAGGCATTCTACACATAGCTACAATACAATACATCAGGAATGTACAAACATAATGGTAAGTTATGAAGTGTCATTTCCCCTGGCGGTAATCAAGGAAGGCTTCCTAGAGGAGGTATTATTTGAAGGAAAAAATTAGAAGGAAAAAGTAAAAATAGAAAGTCTATGTCTTCCAGCATTCCATAACCTCTCAAGAGGCCTCTGGTAGCAGTATTTTCTACTTATAATCATAGAATCTTAGAATTTCAAAATTGGAAGAGAACTGAGAGGTCATCTAGTCCAAGCCATATCTGACATCACTGATAAATGGCCATCCATTCTTGAAAACCCCCTATGCCAGAGAACTCACTACCTCGATGTCCTAGACTCAAGGGGCTAATTCCAAAGTTTGAAGAGATAATCATTCTCCCCTACCCATTCTCCCATGTTTAACACTAAATGTCTCTAATGAATAATTATATGATAAACTCTACTTCTACAATACTGAAAAATGAAAACAAAAGCCAATCTACAACCCACATATATTCCAATGTGTTTTACTGAAGTGTGTATTTCAGCTAGTGGATTAAAGATGGACAGCCAATGCAGGGAACATGAAAGCTGCCAGGATCCCCTCAGGTTACTTGCTTCCAGGTGAGGGGTACAATCCACTGGCCTGTTGAGTCCTCCGCCAACCACGCACTATGTAAGCATCAGCATCCATACAATTGTCACAGGGTGAATTTTTGCTTACACAGAGAAAAAGCTACACTTCTCCACAATTTACCAGTAAAAGATTATCTTCATGATTGACCTTGAATATTTGGGAGCGTTAATCGCCCAGGGTATGTGCAACTGAGCTAATGACAGTCTCTTGTGAATTCATGGTTTGTCTTTAAGGCAGCTCAGCTCTGGGATAAATTCAATAACTCCACTGACCCCAAGAACAGGTGGCTCTTATCTTAGGTGGAGGCCCAAGATAAGATTGGGCACTTTTTCAAAATTAGCCTAAGGATAACACACATTCAGCAACCTTAGGAGGCAGCTGCTATCTCAGTAAAGACAGGTTTAGTAACTGATAATTATTCTGAGAATGACCTTGGAAGAAACAGCTATTATCCCAGAGTAAGGGGAGTGAGAGAGCAGAACCTTCTGGGAAAAGTTACAAAAAAAAAAAAAAAAGAATATTGAATGCTTACTATGCAACAGTGGTTATACTTAAAGAAAACTTAAATGCAGGAAAAAAACAAAAATAAAAAAAATAGTTGTTGTAAATGTTTCTTTTGCTTAATGTAATGTAAATGTTTCTTCTACTTAAATAGAAGAGCTTCCCAAAATAGGGAAGGTGTTTCTCCAATGGCTCTTCTCCTTACGAATGTCTCCCTTTTGTTGACCAGAAATCTGGCTCCCTATAATTCTCCATCCTTTTGCCACATTAGCCTCAGTTCTTCCCTCTGGTACCACGTCAAACATGTTTAGTCACTTCTGACCTTTTAAATCCTTGAAGCTGCTATATAACTCTAATTATAAGTTGTAATAACTCTGTTAGGTTCCAGGCTAAACATCCTCAGCTGATCAAATGTGGAGCCCATTTACCCTCCTAGGCTTCCTTCTTTAGAAATGTTCCTTCTTGCCAGTGTTCAATGTCGCAGCCAGAATGGAACACAGTACTCTAAATATGGTCTTCACAAGAAGAGGACTATGGGATTATCACCTCCCTTATGCTGGAGAACTAGAGTTTTATAAGGAATACAGTTCCAGGCCTTAGGCCTCACCGAATCTTGCAGGTTTCCTGGGAATTTCAGCTCCATCTTAGGGTCAAAATATCTTGGCTCCAAGTATTTCTCTTTTAATAAATTTGTAAACAAGCAGGCAGTCAGGAAAGGAGGTAGAAAGATAGCCAGGGGGACAGAGACAAGATGGCGGAGTAAAAGCAGTGACTTGCTTGAGCTCTCCCGCAAACCCCTTCAAATACCTGTAAAAAATGGCTCTAAACAAATTCTAGAGCAGTAGAATCCACAAAAAGACAGAGTGAAACAAATTTCCAACCCCAGACAACCTGGATGGTTGATAGGAAAGGTCTATTGCTCTGGGCTGGGAGAGGAGCATAGTTCAGCATGGGCTAGGGCCAGAGGAAACCTGGAGCAGCCCTCAGAGGACTGAATCACAGGCAGCTGTGGTGGTTTCCAGACTTCTCAACCCACTTTAAAAGTCAGTGGGAAAGGCCTGTTGGACCTGGGTCAGAGAGGAGCGGGGTCCCGCCCTGGCGCTAGAGCAGCCCCAGGGTGGTGGCTACCGTGGCAGCAGTTGCTTCTGGAGCTCTTGGCCCACAGATGGTGTGGGGATCTGGCTGATCAGAGAAGGATTGCAGGGATCTCTTTGCTGATGCTGAGGCAGGATTCTCCTGCTTTGCCTGTGCTTGGATCTGGGTCACAGGCCTGGGTGGCGGTCCTGCGGTGAGGAGGAACACTGGCATGGTGGAGCTGGTGGTGTAGAGCGAATCCTCCTCACAGTTCCAAGGCAGAAAACAGTGCTTGTGGTCACTCACAGAGCAGAGCACAGGCCAGGAAAGGAGTAAACACCTCTCTTTTGATCATAGCATCTTGGAAGAACTGAAAATTTACAGATCCCCAGAAGTATCTCTGAAAACAGCCACACAAAACCCCTGAAGCTTGGGACAGTACACCCTCCATACTGGAAGCAGAGCCCTACCTTAACAAAGAGTTAAAAAGTTAAGTGATTGGCTGGGAACATGAGCAAACAGTGCAAAAAAATCTCAGACTATAGAATCTTACTTTGGTGACAAAGAAGATCAAAACACACAACCAGAAGACAACAAAGTCACAGCTCCTACATCCAAAGCCTCCAAGAAAAAATATGAATTGGTCTCAGGCCATAGAAGAGCTCAAAAAGGATTTTGAGAAGCAAGTAAGAGAAGTAGAGGAAAAACTGAGAAGAGAAAGGAGAGGGACGCAAGAAAATCATGAAAAACAAGTTAACAGCTTGCTAAAGGAGACCCAAAAAAATACTGAAGAAAGTAACACCCTAAAAAACAGACTAACCCAAATGGCAAAAGAGGTCCAAAAAGCCGATGAGGAGAAGAATGCCTTAAAAAGTAGAATTGGCCAAACGGAAAAGGAAGTCCAAAAGCTCACTGAAGAAAATAATTCCTTAAAAGTTAGAATGGAGCAAATGGAAGCTAATGACTGTATGAGATATCAAGAAATTATAAAATAAAACCAAAAGAATGAAAAAGTAGAAAAGAATGTAAAATATCTCATTGGAAAAACAACTGACCTGGAAAATAGATTCAGGAGAGATAATTTTAAAATGATCAGACTACATGAAAACCATGATCACAAAAATAATCTAAACATCATCTTTCAAGAAATTATCACAGAAAACTGCCTTGCTATTCTAGAACCAGAGGGTAAAATAGAAATGGAAAGAATCCATCAATCACCTCCTGAAAAAGATCTCCAACGGAAAACTCCTAGCAATATTATAGCCCAATTCCAGAGTTCCCAGGTCAAGGAGAAAATATTGCAAGCAGCCAGAAAGAAACAATTCAAGTATGGCGGAAACACAATCAGGATAACACAAGATTTAGCAGCTTTTACATTAAGGGACTGAAGGGCTTGGAATATGATATTCTAGAGGGCAAAGGAGCTAGAATTAAAACCAAAGATCACCTACCCACCAAAATTGAGTATAATTCTTCAGGGGGGAAAATGGAAATCCAATTAAATAGAGGACTTTCCAGCATTCTTGATGAAAAGAGCTCGATAGAAAATTTTACTTTCAAATATAAGACTTGGGGCAGCTAGGTGGCACAGTAGATAGAGTTCCTGCCTTAAAGTCAGGAGGACCTGAGTTCAAATATGGCCTCAGACACTTGATACTTACTAGCCGTGTGACCCTGCACAAGTCACTTAACCCCAATTGCCCCATCAAATAGCAAAAAAAAAAATTAAGACTCAAGAGAAGTGTGAAAAGGTAAACAGGAAAGAGAAATAATAAGTTGAATAAAAGTTGAACTGTTTACGTTCCTACATGAAGAGATGATATTTGTAACTCATGTGAGTTGAATATGAAGGGATATCTAAAAAATAAAATTCAGGGGTGAGAGAGGATTATACTGGGAGGAAAAAGTGAGAGGTAGAATGGGGTAAATTATCTCACTTAAAAGAGGTAAGAAAAAGCTTTTACAGTGGAGGGGAAGAGGGGGAGGTGAGAGGGAATGAATGAATCTTACTTTCATTGGATTTGGCTTAAGGAGGGAATAACATACATACTCAGTTGGGTATGGAAATCTATCTTATCCTACAGGAAAATAGGGAGAAGGGGATAAAAAGAGTAGAGATGACAGAAAGGAGGGCAGATTCAGGGAGGGGGTAATCAGAAGCAAATACTTTTGAGGAGGGACAGGGTCAAAGGAGAGAACAGAATAAATAGGGGGCAGGACAGGATGGAGGGAAATATAGTTAGTCTTTCACAACATGACTATTATGGAAGTGTTTTGCATGACTACACATGTATAACCTATATTGAATTGCTTGCCTTCTCAATGAGGGTGGATGGGGAGAGAGGAAGGGAGAGAATTTGGAACTCATAAGTTTTCAAAACAAATGTTAAAAATTGTTTTTACATGCAACTGGGAAATAAGATATATAAGCAAAGGGGCATAGAAATCTATCCTGCCCTACAGGAAAATAGAAGGGGAAGAGGATAAGAGAAGGGGGAAGGGGTGATAGAAGGTAGGACAGATTGGAGGAAGGATATTTAGAATGCACTCCATCTTGGGATAGGGTGAGGGGAGAGATGGGGAGAAAATTTGGAACTCAAAATCTTGTGGAAGTGAACGTTGAAAACTAAAAATAAATAAATTTAAAAAAAAAAAGAAAAGACAGACAGGCAGCTAGACATATGGGGCAAATATGTGGGTAACATGCCAGCCAGATGGCCACTGAACATACAGACAAGTGGACATACTGGCAGGCAGAGGGGCAAGCAGGTAGACTGGCAGAACAGATGGACATGAGAACTGGCAGGCAGCCACAGAGACAAGCAGACAGGCAATCAGCTAATCAGTCAAACAGGCAAACAATTATCTATTTGGACAGACTGTACAATGGGCAGTCAGTCAATCAACGAGTATTTAGTAAGCACCTACTGTATGACAGGCACTGTGCTAAGCACTGAGAATACAAAGAAAAGAAAAAACACAGCCCCTGCTCTCAAGCAATTCAGACATACACAACAGGGAGAAAGAATAAGGAGCAATGGACAAACAGACATATAGACAGGTAGACAGACAGGGAGATGGTCAAGAAGGCACACAGAAAAGTAGTTTTGTTCATGACTCCATGTGCAGCTTTTCAGAGGGTTGGGTTTGTTTCCTAGCACAAATCTTGACTTAACAATCTGAAAGACCGTTAAAAACTAAAGTGTCTCTAGTGTCTGCTTCCAGTTGTCAAGACTGAGTGTATGCTAGGTCCCAGTGTCCCACCTGCAGAGAGATTCCAATTCTGAGAACATTGTTGAGAGAAGTCTGTCAGCTGCCTTCCAGCAGGTAGAGAATACCTCTCAGGGTGAAGACCCGACAGGAGCAGCTCCATGAAAATCAATGGCCCTGTAACTTGTGAGGCATGCACTGCTATTCACATGTGTGTCCTGACCACAGTGTACCTTGCATGATTGCCCTTCTATACGTACACGCTGGCCAAACATGTTCCCTACATATATGCCTTTTCCCACTCGTGGTATATGTATTTGTGGGAGAGTATGTGCCAGGTTAGTGGAAGAAGTTTTCCATTGCTACTTTTCTTAATTTGCTATTTCATTAAAAACCTTTGCTTTGCACTAATTGTGTCTTCTGGCCAACTAATGAAGATAAACATATCAGTGGGGACTCATGAGCTGTGATTTTTTTCAGTAGAATGAGAGGGTAAGGGTACAGACAAGAGGCCCAAACAAGGGAGAACATGATTAGACTCTCTGTCCTGCTCTCTTCATCCTGAGGCTGAGCCAGAGGGTCTCATTCCTCTTGTCTAGGCCAAGTCAAGAGTGCCTCTCCCTGAGAACTAAGGGCTCAAGTGAAAGCCAGCCTGAAATAGGGAACAGGATGCCTGGGTTTAGTAATAGGTTCAATTCCCAACCCTGGATTGGGAAGCAAAAAGCCTAGGTTTGGTAATAGATTTGGCCTAGGGCCTGAGGGCAGGATATCTGGGCTCTGGATAAGCTTCATGTGATGTGCTGGAAGGCAAGATGCCTAGATTCCCTGACAGGTTCATTTTGGGAGACAGAAAACATGATTTGCAAAGTGCTTTTCATACATTATGACATTTGATCTTTCCAGCGATCCTGTGAGACAGGTTTTCTTTTCCTCCATTTTACAACTGAAGAAACAGGCTCAGAAAGATTAAAAGAGTAGCCCATGTTCACACACTAGTGTCAGAAGGTAGAAACCCACATCATCTCACTTTACTAATCTGACTCAGGCCTTCTTCCCCCTCTTCCCCTCCCTCTAAACAATTAGATCATAAGCTTTCTGACGTCTTTGTTACTTACTTTCATTGCATCAACCTTAATCACCTCATCAGTACAAATGAAGGGGTTAGGCCAGCTCATCTCCAAGGTTCCTTCCAGTGCTGACAGTTCTGTGGCTGATTATGCACCTCACCCCAGGCCTTACCCCATGCTAGGCTGTAACTTCCTCAGGACAGGAATAGCATTCCTTCACTTCTGCACTTCATGCATAAATCACAGGATTCAAGATTTAGAGCCAGAAGGGACCTTAGAGGCCATGTACACAAACTCCCCAGTTTTACAGATCAGGAATTAAGGGCAAGAGAGGATAAGTCAATTGCTCAGGGTCACAAAGCTAGAAAGTATCTAAAGCAAGATTTGAACCCAGGACTTCTTTACTCTTAAGTTTAGTGTTCTATCCACAATGCCTCATCCTCCCACTACCATCATCAAATTTTATACAGGGTCCTGCACACAGTAGGTGCTAAATAAATACAGCATGTCCCAAAAGTCTTAGAGCAGTTTTAAGCTGTAATCACTTAAAATAATAATAAGCTTTAGTAGCTTTTAGAAAGCAAAACTGCACCAAGACTTTTGGGACACCCTGTATTTGTCGACTTTAATTGCACTGATTTCCAGGAGCGTGTATTTCACTAACAGAATCCCTAAAAGACCAAGAAAATGAACTATGGCCAGAGCAAATCTCCAAAGTCTCTTTTCCCTGTTTCTCATACTCCTCCACCTCCTACCTTTGCTCCCTAAATGGGGAATATTTATGAAATATTTGGCTGCTTCCCTAAATATGTCTGAGAGAGCCGCAATTCCTCTGGGACATAGTTCACGGCCCCAGGCACTCAATCAAGCCATCAACTGGAACTATTCACAGAATGTAGGTGCCATAAAGCAAACACCAACCCAGGCGCCTCATACCCCAAGGCTCCCGGTCTTCAATCTGTCCCTTGCCCCTTGCCTCCCACATCCGAAACCCAAGCACCCTGCCCTGCAACCATGACCAACAGGAACTGTTCAGAGTTCCCACGCATCCTGAGCCACAGCTGACCCTGGCCCTGACCTGATAGGACTTTATACTGTATTCAGGACTCGGCCTACGGCCTCCCCTCATGCTGTTCCCCTTCCCCTGCCTCCATGCTGAGCCATCAGATCCCAGTGGCTGATGCGGTTTCCACAGATGGACACCTGTGTCTCTTCTCTGAACGTGGACATTGTGAACTTTGCTCAGGTTTTCCCATCAGCTATGGGACTCTGGAGCTAAGTCACCTCTGCCCCATTATTCTGGGCCTGAAATTAATATCCTAACCCTAAAAAATAGTAAGTCTCAAACTGGTATCCCTCCTCTCTTTATATCTCCTACCTACATACCAATCTGGACTCTCCCCAAAAATCATCATGTTATGTTGGATGGATCCCTGGGTAGAGCAGAGGGGTACATTCAGAAATGAAGGGAATATAAAAGGGGGAAAGAAAGGGAATAAGCATTTATATAGAGAGTACTACGTGCCAAGCACTATGCTAAGCACTTTTTACAAATATCATCTTATTTGATCCTCACAACCCTGCAAGATAGGCACTGCTATAATCCTTATTTTACAGTTAAAGATACTGAGGCAGACAGAAGTGAAGTCACTTACCCAGGGTCACCCAGCTAATAAATGTTTGAGGCTGGATTTGAACTCAGCACTCTATCCACTGTGTCGCCTAGCTGCCTTAAAAAAAAAAAAGACAAATGCATTAACAAAAAAAAATTTAAGACAAAAATATTAATCAAAAAATAACAAAAAATATTAACAAAAAAATAAATTCTAGGAGGAAGGGCACAGGGCACAGGACCTGAGTAACACCTGGAAAAAGTGATATTGTCCAAGTTGGACTTTCAGCTGTCCCGTGCATTTCAGGCTTCATTGCCCACAGGCTCCTAGGTTCTTCTGGAGAAATCTCTCATCATATGTTAAATGAAACTTCTGAGAAAGGATTGTGGCCATGGCACATTGGAGCAATGTAGAGAAGGCATTGTAGACCAGCTGGGAAATGATTCAGCTCAATAAATACTTATTAAGTACTTTGCACAAAATTATGGACTGGGCTATATACAAGACTGAAGTGATATGCTTTTCTCTTAAAGATCATACAGTCTAGTTGGTACAGGAGGAAGGAGATGCTTTCATAAAACTCTTGCTTGACCCCATAACTCAGAGGCAGCTAGGGGGTGCAATGGATAGAGTGCCGGAAGTGGAGTCAGGAAGACCTGAGTTCAAATCCTTCCTCAGACACTTATAGCTATGTGACCCAGGGCAAAATTCTTCCACCCTCAGTTTCCTCATCTGAAAAATGGGGATAATAATAGCACCTACCCCATAGTTGTTGTGAGTATTAAAGGAGATAAGATACATAAAGCACTTAGCAAACCTTCAAGCGCTGTATAAATGATAGGATCTATAAAACCTATGATATCTAGATCCTGAAGCCAAGCTGAGGATCTCAATTCACATATCTGAGCTGAGTAAGCATTGAGCCTCATCACCCTGGTCTCTGTGAGCTAGCCTGACACCAGGGTTACATGACAGGTTGAAGTCCCAACATGGATCTAATAGGCGGGAGTCCTAGATTTGGTCCATTGCGGGAAGGAAGAGGTAGGATACCTGAGTTTTGTGATAACTTCACGTAATAGGCGAGGAGGGAAGATGCCTGGACTCTCTGCTAAGTTCATTTGGGTAACAGAGAATATGATGCTTTTCAGTTTATAAAGCGATTTTCATACATTATCATATTTGGCCTTCACAATAACCCTATAACAAAGTTATTATTCAGTCCCATTTTGCAGCTGAAGAATCTGAGGCTAACAAAGATTAAAAGATTTCTCCCAAGCTCAAGCAGTTAGTAAGTGTCAGAAGTAAGATCTGAAACCAAGTTATCTCACTTTACTAATCTGACTCGGCCTCCATCTCCCATTAGATTGTAAATTCCTTAAGGATAGGCTCTGTGTTGTGTGTCTTTTTTGCTCTAGACTCAGTGTCTTCACCTGTAAAAATGCAAGGGTTTGGCCAGGTGATCTCTTAAAGGTCCCTTCCAGCTCTAACAATCTATGATTCTAAGACTGTACTCTTTACTGTTTGCTTGACCCCATCCCTTCAATCAATGACTCAGTCAACAGGCACCTGTCAGATGCCTTGCTAAGTGCTAGGCACACAAACACTAGCAAAAAGAAAGCCAGTCCCTGCCCTCCCTTGCATTCTAATGGGGGAGAGAGGAAAATGCATAAAAGGGAACGAAAAAGGGGAAGAAGACATAGAAGCAAAGTCCAACCAAGATGGTTGGCCAGGGCCCTTCCTCAAAATGGAGGTGCCACGAACTCACCAATGAGAGAAGGAGCTAAAGGGGCAGAGGGATCTTCTGGGATGAGAAGGCAACTGAGGCTGGCAAAGGCCAGAGAGTCAGAAGCAGAGCAGGGAAAGGGATGCTGGGTGGCTAGCCTCAATCTAGCAGCAAGTATTTATTACTAAACTCCAGTGAACTGTACTAAGTCCTAGAGATGCAAGTACAAACAATGAAATCATTTCCTACTCACAAGGATTTATTTTCCAATGAGGGAAACAATAAGTACATATATAAGTGTACACAACTTAAATATTAAGTGAAAAATATGTATATACCCACACATATATGTGTGCATGTATACATGTGTGTGTTTATATATGTGCATATACATATATACATATGCACATATATACATATATACATATGCACATATATACATTTATATATATATATATATATATATATATATATATATATATATATATATATATTTAATATATATATATATATATATATATATATATATATACATTTATATATATATACATACATACATACACACAGTAGCTAAACACAAGGTAGTATGAGAGGGAAGATACATAACAGTTGGGATGCCCAGAAAAGGCATATACAAAATATGGTAAGGAGGGGTGCAGTCCATGCATGGGGAACAGCCAATGTAGAGACACAGAGCCAGGAAATGGAGTGTCCTGTGTGTGAAGAACAGAGAGATCACAGTGTGGGAAGGGCAGTAGTGTCCAGTGAGGCTGAATACATATAGTTGGGGCCAAATTGTGTAGAGCGCTCAAAGCTAAAGAGGGGAATTTATATTTTATCCTAGAGGGATAGGAAGCAACTGGAATTGATTAAGGAATCACATGGTCAGATTTGTGCTTAAGGAAAATTACTCTGGCAGCAAGGGGTAGTAGGATGGACTAGAATGAGGAGAGATTTGAGGCAGAGAAGCTAATTAGACAGCAATAATCTAGGTGAGAGGTGAGGAGGATCTGAACTAAGGTAGTGGCTGGGTGAGTGGAGAGAGAGATGCCATGAAAGTAGAAATGGTAAGATTGGGTGACTGATTGGATTTGTGGGGTGAGGGACAGTGAGGAATCCAGGATGGTGCTGAAACTACAAAATTTGGGATAATGGAAGGATGGTGTGCTTTTAACAAAAATTTTTAAAAGTCTGGAAATGGCGGGGCATTCAGGAAGGGGAAATGAGTTTAGTTTGAGACATGTCAAATTGAAGATGTCTTTGGGACATCCAGTTTGAAATGAGTGATAGGCAACTGGTGATAGAGGATGGAAGCTCAGAGGAGAGACAAGGAGGAGAAAGAGAGAGAGAGGGAAAGGGGGGAAAGAGAGAGAGACAGACAGAGAGAGAGAGAGACAGAGATAGAGGAGATGATGATGATGATGATGATGATGATGATGATGATGGAGATATACACATATATATCAATATATATGAGTATGTATTGAGTGTGTGAATCATAAACACAGAAATGATAGTTAAACCCAATGCAGTTGATGAGTCCTAGAGACAGAGAGAGGGAGTAGGAGAAAGGAGGGGAAGGGAGACAGATTAGAAAAGAGAGCCTTGGGGGACAGCCACACTTAGAAGACATGATATGGATGATTCAGCCAAGGAAACTGAGAATGAGAGGAAATCCATGAGTGGTATCACTAAAACCCAAGGAGAGGGTATGTATCTAGGAGCAGAGGATGGACATGAGTGTCTACTGCAAGAGATGTGTGAGGAAGAATGAAAACTGAGAAAAAACGGTCTTTATCGCCCCCTACTGGACTATAAGCTCCCAAGAGCAGGAATGAAGTTCAATTATTTCTGTCCCTCACTCACAGTTCTTCTGGCTCCCAACCACTACCTAATCCTTTCAATTCCCTCAATTTTCCCCCTTTGGATTATGGGGTAGAGGGCAGCCCACTCCCCCCATGGATCATTTATCTATAAGCCAAATCCATTGTGTCTTTCACAAATTCATAATCAGAATTACATGTCAGATAACAACTCAAGCTACTTAGAGGGCTCACAATGGACCAGTTTGGAGAAGGGAGATTTATATGTCACCAAGATTACCCAAAAAACTTAAATTTAAATGTAAACATCATGAAACAAAAGGCCAAAGCAATACAATAATTATCATCAATATTAACTAACACCAAATCTCCTTGTATCTTTAGTAACCCATTCCCAAAGTCCAAATAATCAGCCTATTTTGAGTCCCAAATGTCTCATGTAGCCTTCTGGTCCCTAGATATCTTCTCTCATACATTCTGGAATGACTTTATCCTCAGGACAGCTAGAAAGGAGGCTTTACTTCTCTGATTTCAAATCACTTGTAGAGGCCCCTAGGTAAATTCTCCCCAAATCTGCCAGTGACAAGACTTAATACAATTTAGTGCACAAAAATCTACAAAAGTCTTTGCACTGAATAAATGCATATTAAATTGAGCTGGTAACAGGATTCAGGGATACAACTGATTCTTTGACAGAAACCTTCCAAGACCTAGAGGTGAACTAGGACCAGTGCACAGCCAAAAAGCCTCCCCCTCCCTCTCATCTCATTATGCCCTTACCACCAGCTCCTGTCATCGAGGACCCAGGAAAGGAGGTGTTGTGTCTCCCAATCCTGCCCCCCTGGACCTGAGGGAATACAAGGATAAGTAGCAGTCTTCAACGAATGATAAGGGTCAAACAGGACAGACTGCTGCCAGTTCTGAATCCAACAAGCAGTAGTGAAATGATCCTGGAACCTAGGTGATCCCAGTTCAATGAAGCAGTTACCATTCGCAGGCCTCCTGCTCTTCAGTCCCCCAACACTCTACCTATCAGAGAACGCAGAATATCAGCTTCCTGTCCTGTCCCTAAACCTATTAGGAAACCCAGCTATACAGTCTCCTGAAGGTATTATAGAACTCAGGCACCTTCTACCCTGCCCTGAGACTCCACGCCAATATTAACTTTTACTACACCCAGGAATCCTGCCTTCCTGCCTTCCTTCTGGGTACTTGTCGTAATACAACTTTTCATGGCCTCATATGATCATAGGATCATACAGGTAGAGCTAGAAGTCTTTAGAGGATATTTAGTCACTCCTTGCCTTTTACCAATGAGGAAGCTGAGTCTCAGGAAAATTAAGTGATTTGCCCTAGGTTGTAAATGTCAGAGATAGGATTTGAACTCATATCTTCTGAGTCCAGAGCTTATGGGGTTTTTTTTCCATAGTACACTGATTCAGTATCCTTATCCACAAAATGAGGAGGTGATCAGGTTTATAACATTGAGGGGCTGCTACCATTTATTACCAGATTCACCAAGTCAAAGAATCTCAGATTGGAAAAGATCTCAGAGGCCATCTAGTAAAAACATTACCTGAAGAAGAATATGGGATTCTTCACCTGATTTCAGGAAGTCTATGAATTCAGATGGAAAAAAATATACATATATATATCTTTATTATTACAACTAAAATTTAACATTTTCTTCCATTATTTAAAAACACTGTTCTGAGAAGGGAATAGTAGGCTTTACCAGACCTCTAAGGGGGTCCATTACACACACATACACACACACACACACCCCCACATGAAGGACTCCTACTCTATGACATACTCAACAAATGGTTATTCAGATTTTTAGTCCTCCAGTGAGGAGGAACATATCATTTCCTGAAGCGATCTATTCTAGTTTTGGGTGGATAGCTCAAATTGTTAGAAAATTTTACATCAAACCTAAATTTGTTATTGTTGTTTTTCAGTTGTTTTAGTTGTGTCAGATTCTTCACGACCCCATATGGAGTTTTCCTGGCAAAAATACTAGAGTGGCTTGCTATTTCCTTCTCCAGTTCATTTTACTGATGAGGAAACTAAGGCAAACAGCATTAAGTGATTTGCCCAAGGTCACAGCTAAGAAGTGTCTGAGGCCAGATTTGGACTCAGGTCTAATTGACTCCAGACCTGGTGCTCTATCCACTGCGCCACCTAGTGGCCAAAAACAATAAATGGAAATTTGCTTCTTTACAATTTCTATCCACTGTTCATAATTCTTCCCTGTGGGCCCAAACAGAATTAATCCATCGATTGATTAATTAGCAAGCATTTATTTAGTGCCTAGCACTACATTAAATGTTAGGTGTACCGATACATAAAAAAGTGGAACAGACTCTGCCCCATGAGGAGGAAAAGGTAGGGAAGAGCTAATAGAGATATCAACAGAGAAATCGACAAGCCATTCTCCATGCAGATAGTGTAGTGACATGCAGACAGCACAAAGTGATTGAAAAAACTCTCTTCATTTCTCCAACCTCCCCTCCAGGCACCCTCTGCGTAGGCTTTAGATCTTCACAGTATCCTGCCCATTCCATGGCAGTCTCCAGTATAATTTTCCTGACTGGCTTACCCCAAATCCCTCTTATTCCAAAAATTCAAGGATCTGAAGTGGCCAGTAAGGAGAGAAAGAGGGAAAGAAAGGTCCAGGAAGAAGATATCTTGACTTTCTCTCCTAATGCTGTCCTTCAGTTTTCTCTAAGAAATAGCCTTGACTTCCAGTTGAGGAGAATAGCACCAGGGGCTCTGCTATCCAGGCCTTAGAATCTGACGTGGAAGATCATTCTTGAAAGGTAAAACATTCCCTGGGACCATTGGGCATTTCCACAATTATCAAGAGAAAGCTGTAGCCAAAGGCCTGGGACACTCTTAGTTCCCATCATTAGGACCTGGGTGACCTACCAGGTCTAGAGCTCATCCTCACCTCTGGAGCCAAGGAAAATAGAGGGGCCCTGGGAGGACCTGGCAGGGAAGAGAGGCCAGGAGAAAAGATGAAGAAACAGAACAGTTGTGGAAATACCTATGGAAGACTGGGAGAGAAAGTGAGTACTTCACTGGTGAGAAGCCATGGGAATAATTCAGACCTCTAAGGACCCTTCCAGCTATAAACCTATGATCCTATGAATTTATGATGGGAGATGGTAACTGAGTAGAGAGAAGAGATTGGAGCCAGCTCTAACACAGCAGAGAGAAGGCTGCTCAGTGTTCTGCCAGTATAATGCAAGATCCAATCTTCGTAGTAGGAAATGGCAGTATAAACCCCAGGTAAATGTGGACAGGCACATCCAACTGGCCAGCCCACCACTCCAATTTGGACTTAGCAGTCATGAATGTGGCAAGCCAATGGACCCCCAGAGTCAGCCTAAGAGACACAGACACAGAGAAATGGAAGGATCAGGGTTATATTGGGGAAGACATTACAAACTTAGATTTGGACAAAAAGGACCACAGGACTGAAGTGGACCTGAGTTCAGAGGCCTAGAACTGAGTTCAGAGGTGGGCAGAGGTCTCCTCAGGACTCAAGAAGGGTTCATTACCAATAGGGCATGCTTAAATGGCCCCAGGGATAGAACCAGAAGGTGACACAGAGGGCTGATACTGGGATATCAATGTCAGAGGACCAAGAGAACAGGAAACAGCATACTTAACAGGTTCCCCTGTGTCCCTGGAGGAAGCCAGGACACAGCCCGCCCTTCCAACTGGTATGTCTGTTGGCTGGAAATATAGAGTTTTGATGATAATTTTACTCGCAGACATCAGAATCTACAATAGGAACACAAACTTGCTGTAAATGGAAGGGAGGCTGTAAATCCACTATAGAAAGAGAGATGGGAGAGATGATACATTCCGGGTGTCTCTGGGTGTACGGATCACATCTGATATGCCTCTGCCCACCCCGTCTTCCCTAAACCCTGAATAAGGGTGGACTCCACAGACAAAGGGCCCTTCCCTTTCTGTTAGTAACTAGCTACAGCACACCACTGTAAATGATCTGTCACAAGCTGAAGTCCCTTAGAAACAACATCTGACTTCAAGAGGAGTAAAGAGGGTGTCCATACTGAAGATAGACTGGAACTAGTGACATCACTCAAAAAAGACCAGTGCCTCTTTCTGCAAGGGATCATGGTCAAGACTCCCTACAAAGTCTGTTCTCTGCCCCATCCCTATCTCAGGAGTGATCCTGTACCAGGAAGGTCCATGACCTTGAGGAGCCCATTATACCATTGGCCTAGGTAAGCAGGAGTCCAATGTGACCTTGGTCACGCAGAGCCCACAGTGAGATTGGCCCATCTAGCTCAGACCTGCAAATGGGGAGGGCCCAAGACAAGAAGAACGAGGCATGATAATGGGTGAGAAAGGTCATGGCCAGGAACAGTGTATACATGAGGTATTCTCCCAGGGGAGCATGGCAACAGCCATAATATGGCAACGGCAGACCTAGCAATGGCAGGAGGGCCAAGCGGTGACCCCCAGGATACTATGTCCTCACCAGAAGTATGTCAGGACAAAATCCCCAGGCTCTGGAATTCAACAACTCTGAGTTCTGTTAACTGATTCTACTTGACCTTCCTTCTTCATGGCTTAGAGGAATGAAGGGATTGCCCACACTGAGAACAGACTCACACTGGTAGCATCACTCGAAAGAAACTGTTGGGAGGACACAGCTCCCAGATACCTCAGGGGACAAACCAGTACTTGGAATAATAGGAAGACTGAAGGAACAAAAGGAAATCATGTCCAGGATCCCCTGCTACAAAGTGCTCTCTCTGCCCCAGCCCTCACCATCTCAGCACTGATCTCAAGCACCAAGAAAGTCTATGACCCAGTAGCTTTGATAAGATAAAGTGAATAGTCCCATTTCTTCCCCTTTCAATGCTTAGAACCCTCACACTTTCTGGTCCTCTGCTATCCTAGGGGAAAGAGGCATTAACTTGCTCACCATGAATGAAGGGTGGAGATCTTATTGACCCATATCAAAAAAGAGCTGAGATCTGGGGCACAATGGATAGAAGACCAGCCCCGGAGTTTAAATCCGGCTTCAGACACTTGACACTTACTAAGCTGTGGAACCCTGGGCAAGTCACTTAACCCCAACTGCCTCACCAAATAAGCAAAAAATAAAATAAAATAAAAAATAAAAATAAGAGCTAAGATCATTTGAATATTTAGTATTTAATTCTGTCTCCCCTCAAAATTACTTATATTGTATCTGTGTACATATTGCTTAATAACCCTTCTGTAAGCTCTTTAAGGGAAAGGACTGTTTTATAGGTGTTTTCTTAACCCCAGCACTATCCATCCCAGTGGCTGACACAAAGCAGATACTTAACACAGGTTTGTTGAATTGAATTCAACAACCCCATAATATGCATTTTTAAATCAGAGCTAAAGAAACAGTGTGGTGGAATCTCAGAGTACAACTAGCAAGTAGGGAAAGAATTCTTGGGCATAGACTTTTCTTCCTCTCCCTGATACTGTTATCATTCCAACCCATTTCTACAGACAATAGACAGTAGACCAGGAAGAGAACTATCAGGAAACCTGGGTTCTGGTATGGCTCTGCTGGTACCCTGCTATGTGACTTTGGGTAAGTCACTTGTCCCTTTACTGAGCCATCAGTGAAGTGGTAGGATTGGAAGATAGTATCTGTAAGGTCTAACACCTCTGTCATATGCTGGCTGTATGACCCTGGACTAGTCAGTGCCCTGGTTCTGATATCTATGTTTCTATGATTCCCCAAGTGACCCTTGTGTAATACCCTTCCTGAGCTCGAGTCTACAGTAGCAATGGCACCTTACTGCCCAACATATTCCATCTAAATTCTCAGCCAAATCCTCTACCGCCAGGCTCTTATCTTTTTCACCCCTCCTTTCATCATTCCCACACCCGGGTTCAGTGCAACGGAGATAATCCCACATCACTTCATTCCCACACAGTGTGTTCATTCTCTCTTGTGTGCCTCTTTCATGTACCTGTCTTCCCCCAGGAATTCCTTACCTTCTCTCCTTACTTTTTATTTCTCCTCCTTGGTCCCGTCTGATGTCCACAAATACTTTCTTCCACTTTTCCTCTTTTTCCCCAAAAACTCAAGATCTACCCCGCCTATAAAACTGACCTAAAACTCACCTGTTGGAGCCCTCCCTGACTTTAGGGGATCCTTTTGCCCTTTGCTCAGGGGCCCTCAGCTTTCTGGAAATGCTGACCGCATACCGACACTGCCCCCCTCCCATTAAATGCCAGTAGGTATAGGATAGAGTAGCCAGCTCCTTTGGAGCCACCCAGTCTCCTCACCATTTACTTCAACCTTGCCCCAGCCTGAGGCCTTACAGTAAAAGTTGTTGGATACGCGGATATGTTGGATCCGGCCAATGCCGAGTAGATGAGCTAGATCCAAGGAGAAAGCATTACTGGCCTTTCCAGCTTCAACAGGACAACCCATCCGGCGGGTGAGGGATATCACTTATACTGGAGACATATGCGGACAGCCTCAACAGACATTGTGACAGACCCCTCGCAGTCCAGCCAGAGCTGCTCCTCCCCCCAGTTTCACCTTGTAGGATACAGGATCTTGGGAGCCGCAGAGAGAAAGGAACAGACAAACATATTCGGGACACAGAGGCAGCTGAATGTGGGGAGTGGCCTCACATGCCCAGTTCCACGCAGGCAGAGGGCACCAGGGTCCAGCAAGGTCACTTCCTCACAGGCAGGTGCTAAACTCAGAATGTAAGTTCCTTGAGGGAAAGAACCATTTCATTTTTGGTTTTGTATCCAGTGCCTAGCACAGGACTTGGTACACAATAGGTGCTTAATAAAGTCATACACACCAGCAATCTAAGTCCAGAAAGAAGATTTATGATTCAACACATTACATAGAGGCCTGGAAAATACTGGTACTCAGAGTAACAGCCTCAAGTTTGAGAGGGCTCTTGGCCCTGATTTACTGATCATGACAGCTACTATAAGGTTGAAAAGGCTAGACCAGAACCCTGGGCAGGAGGGGGGGGATGAGGGGGGAGGGAGAGAAATCTACCTTAGAATCAACCAGTTTAGAGCTGTCCAAGTCAGTCGTGTCTGTTCCACCTGTGTTTATGTGTGCATGCATATGCATACATACACACAGATTTATATATATAATTTAAATATGTCCGAAGAGCTATGATTTCATCACTCCCAATGGGTGCCGTCGGGTGAAGCAGACTATGACTTTACCATGCCTTAATCTTTGCGAGTCAGTGAGAAATCAAAAATTCATCACCTGGGTGCCCAAGTTGCTGGGTATGAGACTTCAAACTTATCTTGGTTCTTAAACAACAGATATAATCCCTCACCAGACCACACTTGAAGCCTTTCAGGTTTGGTGGGACCTGCTATCTATTTTATCTTTTGTAATTGCCTTTATCCTTTATTTGGTTAGGAATATACCACTTGATTATAGGTGTGAAATGTATATGACCTACCTTCTGTATTATAGTCAATCCATCCATAAATCAATAAGACTTTATTATACATTTATCATTTATTCTGTGTTGGGTACTCTGTGTGTGTGTGTGTGTGTGTGTGTGTGTGTGTGTGTGTGTGTGTGTGTGTGTGTGTGTGTAGAGGCAAAAAAGAGTCTAATACATGACCTTTGCTTTTCAGGAGGTTACTGGTTAGTTTGAGACCCGGTTAACCATGAAACAATTAGAGAGCATAAAAGACTGTAAGCATAGGCTGAAGGGTGTGTATCTGAGACTCTTAAGAGCTCAGAGAAGGGAAGAAACAAGAAGGGCTGGAGTAAGTAGAAAGAATTAGGACTTGGGTTAGCTAGGCCCTGAAGGATGGATAAGACCTCAGAAGTGAAGAGGAGAAAGAGCCCAGTAGAGAGAGCGCCTGCTGTGTGAAATGAAGGGGAGTTCTATGATCCGAGATCCCCCAGACATGATTCCTGGGCTGGCATGAATCCTGTATATATTCTTTAGGTGTTTAAATGGGTGAGGCCTGTGCCTCTGTTCACAGCTATGCCAAGCAGTTCCTCTCCAGAGCCCTGCTCCCCAGTCCCCCAGCAGGGAGGGCCAGAAAGGCAGCAGCAAGCTCATAATCTTACCAGGGGTCTATGTAGAATTCAGCTTCCAGCAAGGCCTGTATCTATGCACAGAGGTGTAGCCCCCTTCCTGTGACCACCCACTCTGAGGCAAAGTCCAGACTGGGAAACTGGGACCTTGGGAGAAGGCAGAAGGTTGTTTTTTTCTTTTTTCCCTATTTGCAGACACAAAGGGGAAGATGAAGCTGAGGGTCTGAAATGTTTTCGGTTTCCTGGAAAAAAAAACAAACCCTTTACAGATTCGGCCCTGTCCCTTTTGCTTCTTTGAAACCCCTGGCTATCAATGCTAAGGTTCCCAAATAAACCTGAGTCCTGAGAACTTTTAGCAAGGGTTCACAGGGACAAAAAACAAAAACAAAAACTGACAATGGGAAACGGAGGCATGAAGAACTGGGGTTAAAAGGCACTGATATCACGTTTCTGAGAGAGAGGAGACTTGGCTGCTGTCCGGCGAGAGGTTTATAAATTCTAAGAGCCAAACATGGTCTGCATGAACTACACCCCAGGGTACAGAAAGAACTTATGGATGTGACTGCTGGGCTGCCGTCAGCAATCTCTGAAAAACTGAAGAGTAGATAGGATCTCAGGACTGGAAGCAGGCAGGTTTTTAAAGGAAGAAAAAAAGTTGATTCTTTCAACTACAAACCTGTGATCATTACAATTTCTGACAAACCTTCTAAAGTAAAAAATTAAAGCAAGATTAATTGAAAGGAAGACAATCTGGGAAAAAAAATCTTTGTAATGAATCTCAGTTAAGGGTCTATATATAAAAGATAAATAGACAACCAACATACTGCTTTCATAATAACACCAGAATGTTTAAATTCCTAATACAATAAATATCAACACATAAAATTCACGCAAAGTTTCTTTGGAGGTCCTCAATTTTTATGTGTTAAAAAGGAACAGAGACCAAAAAGTCTAACTACTAAACTACTAAAAAACTAAAGAACTACTAAAAAAAAGTGAACCGAGAACGAATAGTTCTCAGAACAAGAATGGCAAACTATGAACCATAAGGAAGAATTCTCCAAATCCCTTAAATAAGAGCTATACAAATCAAAATGACCCTAACGTTTCGTATCACACTCAGCAAACTGACAAAGATAACAACAAAAGATGGGAACAGTCAATGTTGGAGGAGCCGTGGAAAGATAGGCACATATCTGTGGAGCTATGAATTAGTAAAAACCACTCTGGAAAGCAATTTGAAATTATGTAATTGAAGTGGCTAAACTGTCTATACCCTTTGACCTTAAGATTTCACTCTTGGCATATACCTCCCCACAAAGAGTTATTAGTAAAAAGAAAGGATCCATATTCACAAAAATATAGCAGCTGTCCCCCATGCCAGGAACGTTCTCCTTCCTCATCTATACCTCTTGGCTTCCTTAGCTACCTTCAAGTCCAGCTAAAATCCCTCTTTCTAAAAGAAGCCTTTCCCAGTCTCCCTTAATGCTAGTGACTTCCCTGAGCTGATTATCTCCAATTTATCCTGTATCTATTTTTTGTACAAAAAATTTTGCATGCTGTCTCCCCCATTAGACTATGAGGGTTCTTGAGATCAAGGGCTGTTTGCATAGTGCCTGGCACACAACAGGCCCTTACTAGATGTCTAATAACAGCTTACTGACTGGCTGCCAAAGAACTAGAAGCAATACATGTCCATCTATTAGGGAATAGCTAAACAAATTGTGGTACTGGAATGTTATAGAACAGTACAATGCTGTAAGAAATAAATATGATGACTACAGAGAGACACAACTGGAGACTTTTTCATAAGGATAATGTTTATTTTGATGTCCCCTCCCAAAGTAATCTCCCCACACTTTGAGACAATTATATATCATAATACATCTGTTAAACCCAACACAGAATTTACATTGTTATCAATTAGTCATTCATAGCTGTAAAGGTGTTTTTTTTTTTTAGGATTTACCTGTTGAAGTTCTCTTTCTGAGTTGGTGTGCATATCAAAGTCCTTGAAGAGGGCTTACTCCTGTAGAAATTCTTATAACAACCACGGGAGTTCCAAATGCCCATTTTTAGAGAAAAGTATTAAATAGTATATAGAATTTAGCAGAAGAGTACAATAGCTGTTGGGATGAAGTCCAATTTTCCTTAATTTTTTTATAGATCATATTGAAATTCTGTCTTTTCTCATCTTAGGTGAAAAACTCAAATTGCTGCTCTTTGAAGGTGAGTTTTTTCTACTTATTTGCTTGTAGAGTCACGTTATTCCTGTAGCTCTATAATTAACAATAATAGATCTGTGTGAGTTGAATCTGGGATTGGTTATTGTTAGCATCCAGTGGATTCTGGTGATATGCAGTCTGTCCCATATCCAATAATTCTGAAAATTTTTCTTATGCAACTTCTTTTCTTCATGTATTTTGGAGAGTACAAATGAATGACTAGAAGACTCCATGGTCCCGCTCTCCTAAGCATGTCAGCTGTTACACACTGCTGGGTAAGGTTAAACCTTAATTGCACTCATTTCTAGTCAGTACTGGCTGCAGAAGCTCTCCCACAAACCTGCTGATACAACACAGCTAGAATTCTACCTTCCTCATCCTGAGTTAGCCTTCCCAGTTAATTTTTAGAAACCCTACTTTAGATGCTAGTCCATGTTCCCTGACCCTATCACCCCACCAGCAACGTGACAACTGCCAAAGCAAGCACTTTGTCTGAAGACTCCATGTAAACCCAGGGCCCTAAAAGTGCCATGCCTTTGAGCAGAACCCAAATCCCTCTGCTTATCTGAGCTACCATCCACCATGCTGCCCATGGCTTAAGATGGAGGGGGTGAGGGAGCCAGCCCCCATGGGACTGAATGCTATCTACCCACACTCTTCTCTGCTGAACTTTACTGTATCATAAACCATTTTGACCCATCCAACTTTAATTCATTTGCCACACTCTACCCTAAATTTCCATGACAACAATGATTCTTGAATTACCTAAGCTCCATCCTCCTCCAGTTCTGCAATCTATTTGTAAAGTTGTAAATGAGTCTCATAAGACAAGAGCAAATGTTCCCAATTTTCAAAAAAAAGAGATGAGATTGGAGTCTGCAAGAACAGGACAGAGAGCTTGACTTTTTTTCTTAACAATATTCTAAAACACTATTAAAGAGATAGTTCACAAGCACGGATAACAAGAAAAAGAGATTACTAAAAGCCAGCAACAGCTTTATCAAGAATAAAGAATGGAATCTTGCCAGCCTAAACTCACTGCATCTACTGAAGGTAATTAGACTGGTAGATCAGGGGAATGATGTAGATACAGTTTATCAGAAGTGCTAGATTTGAACAAAGCATTTAGCAAAGGTTCTCACATTATCTTTAGGGACAAGATGGAGAGGTATGGGCTATGTAACAGTACAGGTAAGTGGGTCTGAACAAACCCAAAAAAATAGTCACCAATGGAGCATCACTTCAAAGAGGATCTCCAGTGGACTGTCTCAGCTACCTGTCCTTGACCCTAAGCTCTTCAATATTTCATCAATAACTTGTAAGAAGGCAAAGAAGGTATGTTTGTCACATGGCATAAAGTTCAGAAGAACAGCTAACCTGTTGGATGACAGATTCAGTTTACAAAAAGACCTTTGACAAGACAAATGATGGCTTAAGTCAAATAAGATGAAACTTCATACACATCAAAATAAAGTTCTATACTTTGTTCAAAACCACCAATTTTTCAAGTAGAGGACAGGTAAGCATCAGTTCTCACACACATACACACAAATCTGGAGGTTCCAGTGGACCATAAGTCCAATAAGAGTCGGCACTGTGACAACAGTCAAAAAAACCAATGCTATACTAAGCTTCACTGACAGGATCAGTGTCAATCCAGACAGTAAAAGTTCTGCTGCCCTCGGCTTTAAATGGACCACATCTGGAGTATTATGTTTAATTCTAGATGCCAGCACAGCTTTATCAAAGATAAAAGAATGAAGTCTTGCCAGCCTAAGCACCTCTAATGAAGCCTGCCTCTAATGAAACAAGGAGACACAATAGGTTTTGAAGACATTGACAAGATGTGGCATATCCACAAGAGGGCACCCAAGATCAAAAACTGGAGAAGATGCCCAAGAGGATTTGTTGAAGTAACGGTAATTGTCAAGTATCTGAAGGCCTGTCAAGTGAAAGAAGGATTAGACTTACTCAGCTTGGCCTCAGGGGCAGAATCTGCAGACACATTTACATTTGATGTCAGTAAAAACTTCTAGTTAGGGATGTACAAAAGTGGTAGGGGTTGCCTCTGAAGGTAATGAAACCTCACAGGTTTTCATGGATATTGTAGCAAGAATTCTCAATCAAGTATGGGACTAATCTCTGAGATGCCAAACTCTTAGGCTTCTCTGAGATTTAGGATTGCTTATAGTTTCCAATCTCTTACTTATCCCATGTCTCACCTGTTCTCTCCACAGAAAAACCACATGCCTTGGGAGAAGACCTGGTTGACTCAGCATCTAAAAAATGCTTCATAACATTTTATATCCAAGAACTAGATTAACAGAGCTAAAAATAGGACAGCCTACCCCCTCCAACCCTAAACCCCAGACCTCAGGTCTCACTGTAGACTCCAACTACCACCAATCCCATCTCCAGCAAAAACACCATGGTGGCTCCCTCTAATTCCATAGCTACTCAGGATTTGGCCATAACCCTGTTATGCTTTTAGTCTTTTTCCTTTGGTCCTATGCTTGATACCTGCACATCCTGGACAGGTATTAATGATGTGGACTAACTGGTCTAAAAAGAAATATTTCTAAATCCAGAAATTGCCAACCATTCCAACACAGTCACCATGATGCCATTTCCCTATGTTAGTGGAGGGATGCTTTCCTTATGTCCACTCCCCAAACCCAAATCCAGGACTTATCAGCTGCCACTGCAAGCATGATATCTATTCATCAGTGAGCTAGGTAGTATGCCCAAGTTGAGTTCTACTGGTGTGGTTACTAAATCACCCACTTCCCAATTCCCAGGGCCACGTCCTCCTAATTTCACCAACACATAACAGGAAGGACTGAACAATGGCAAAAGATTCTGATGCCGGGAGACAACTCATGTTTTAAAAAATGAGATCTCAAGGAAAGACTTTCCATTCTATCCAATGCAGGAATAAGGGTAAGGTAAGCAATGAAAAGAACAAAAATATTGAATGGCCAACAAAAATACACATGTGCTTACAATACATATATGCACACAGCATACCCACACTCCTTTCCTCACTAGTAATAGCTTTCATAGCACTGGTTGATCAAAGAGGTAAAAAGTAAAATCCCTTTCCAAGACTGCAGTTGGAAAAGTCTACAGGAGAAAGATGAAGTCATTTAAGCCAAATCCACAGCAACGTGGAAAAATGTGACTTCCAGGAGCAGAGAAGCTAGACAGCGTCTTCTCTACCTTCTCAGGTCAGAAGGGCCGTGTTTCTATAGACTAAGTACCCACTCAAAGAACTGAGCCAGTGACACCCCTTCCAAATCATAGTTTTTCAGCACTGACCTGAGAGAAAACAGAAAATATCTCAAACCACCCACTCCCTGAAGAAAGTAATAAGGAAGTGAGATGTCCCATTGGGCCAGGAAGACATAAAGGTGTGCTCCTCAGGACAAGGACCTCAAGACCTGAGTTTGGTCAAGCTTCAAGATAACTTTTGGCTAAGGGGAGAGGTGAAATAGGGAGGGATCAATAACTGAGATTTGAACTACTTATTAAATTAAACATCCTTTCTACCTGGCTCAAGGCCCAGTCCTCTCTACCTGAACAGAAATAAAAATCTTTGTGAAATCCTATGTTTGTCACTCTTTAGTTCTCCACTCCAATAGCTTTCTGTTTGGACCCTTTAAAAAGAAACTGTCCCCAATTCATCTCAGAGGACTTACCTGTCTATACTGTACAGCCTGAGGAGGGGGCTCTGGGCACCCAAACCTGTCCTAATCCCCTTAAGTACAACCCTCCTTTTCTTGGGACATCAGTTCCTATGAAATGGCAAAAATTATATGCCCTCCCCTCTTAGAAGATAACTATTTACAAAAATAACAGTAAATGCCTTACATGCCAAGTATTAAGAAACTACACGAGTGTATCTATCTCCTTTCTTTCTTGGCATACTAATTAATAGCCCCTCCTCACTGTCAGCCCTCTTCAGAGACATGGAGACTATCTGCATTTATTCCCATGAGAAAAAAATATATATTGGAATCACTCTCCTCATTAGTACTGTTCCTCAGAGACAGGTGTCACTGGAGGTAGGGGATGATCACACCCAGGGGGAGAGTCACTAACAATATCCATGTCACCCTGATGTCAATGACAAACAACAACAAATACAGGAATTCCCTGACAGTGGCTAAAGGAAAGTAAATCTGATGTATCCAATCCACAGTTTCTTGCAGTAACTAAACTCCAGCTCAAGATGTTACATTCCCATTTATTTCACATTCCTTGAATTTCCTAAAAAGTTAAGGGAGGAGGTAAATACTTAATGTTTCCTCCACTTATCACTCCGATTAATCTATCACAAAATAAACCTTATTTCTCATAGGCACATGGCACTCAGGCAAGGACCAAACACAATAAGACAAACATAGATCCTGCCTTGAGAAGCTCATAATTGCTTTATGGGGTTATTATAATCCCAGTATATTTTTCTGAAACTTAACAAAAGTTACAAGTTGTCTGAAGATCTGTCATATTCAGAATATGCATAAGGTCAAAGTTTGGTGTGTACTCTTCGATGTGTCATAAGGCCAGACCAATGCCTGAAGGGTTTCCCACATTCTTTACATGAATAGGGCTTCTCCCCAGTGTGAATTCTCTGATGTTGAGTAAGAGCTGAGCTTTGATTGAAAGCTCTCCCACATTCATTACACTCATAGGGTTTCTCTCCAGTATGAATTCTCTGATGTTGAATAAGGGAAGAGGTCTGATTGAAGGCTTTCCCACATTCTCTACAATGATAGGGTTTATCTCCAGTGTGAATTCTTTGATGCTGAATAAGGTCTGAGCTCCCCCTGAAGGCTTTCCCACATTCACTACACGAATAGGGTTTCTCTCCTGTATGAATTCTTTGATGTTTCCTAAGATCAGAACCACGGCCAAATGCTTTCCCACACTGAGTACATTTGTGGGGTTTCACTCCCATATGACATTTCTGATGTTTTCGAAGTTCTGAGTTCTGCTTGAAGGTTTTCTCACATTCATTACATTCAAAAGGTTTCTTGATAGTCTGATCTCTTTGATGTACACTAGAAGACGAATTCTGGCTAGAGTTTTGGTCATTTGTATTAGATATATGGGGTTTCTCTCCTTTCTGTTGTATAACCAGGTCTGAGCTCAAATGGCAACTACTCAGACTTTCACCATACTCATCACCATTCTCTCCTAGGAGAGTTTTTTCAGAAGGGATGGTCACTAACATAATTCCATCCTGGGAAAGGGATCCGTCTATTTTCTCCATTGTGTCTTCTTGCTTCTCATCTAAAGTGCCTTCACATTCATAGGCTTCTCCAATCGTGGTTCCCTTGGAAATATCCATTGGGAATCTTCCAGATATCCTCTCCTTTGACTCTATTTCTTCAGGAAGTTCCTGCTTTGGAAAGGACCACTTGATACTAGTCTCAAAATCTGAAATGATCAAGAGAAAACACAAATGTCATGAGTGCTGAGAGAAAGAAACCTCCTTAAAGGAATACTGCCAAGGATTCGCATCCCCCCAGCCCTTTATGTACATTACCTGTTGCCGTTATTACAACTCTTTTAATAAGCAGGAACTATGATTTTCCTTATTGTTACATATTAGGAAACTGAGAATAAGAAAGGTGACAAAATCACAGATTTAGAGTGCAATGGGTCCCCAGAAGGCATCTATTCCAACACTCTTTTACAGATTGGGTGGGAGGGCCGCTGACAGAAGACAGGGCAGATGGGGGAAAATGGTAGTCAGAAGTAAAACACTATTGAGGAAGGACAGGATGAAAGGACAGAGAATAGAATTAAACAAGAGAAATAGGATAGAGGGAAATACAATTAGCACTCATAACTGTGAAAAAATTTTTGAAGCAAATTTCTCTAATAAAGGCCTCGTTTCACAAATATATAATTAAGTCAAAATTACAAAAATAAGAACCATCCCCCAATTAATAAATGATCAAAAGATATGAATAGTCAGTTTTCAAATGAAATAATATCAAAACTATCTATAGACATATGAAAAAAATGCTCTAAATCACTAGTGACTGGAGAAATGCAAATTAAAACAATGAGGTACTACACCTCACATTTATTAGGTTGGCTAATAAGACAGAAAAGGAAAATGACAAATGTTGGAGGGGATGTAGGAAAACTGAGACACTAATGCCCTGTTGGTGGAGTTGTGAACCAATTCCACCATTACACAGAGCAATTTGGAACTGCGTCCAAAGGCCTACCAACTGGAGAATTGGATGAACAAGTTGTGACATATGATTATGATGGAATACTACTGTGCTACAAGAAATAATAAGCAAGATGCTCTCAGAAAAACCTGGAAAGACTGACATGAACTGATGCAAAGTGAAATGAGCAGAACCAGGAGAACATTGTATACAGTAACAGCAATACTGTAAGACAAGTAACTACGAATGACTTAGCTATTCTCAACAATACAATGATCCAAGACAACTCTGAAGGACTTATGATGAAAAATGCAATCCATACTCAGAGAAAAGAACTGATAGAGTCTGAATACAGATCAAAGCATATTTTTGTTTACTTTCTTTACTTTTCTTGGGTTTGGGTTTTTTTTTTGGTCTGTTTTCTTTTACAACAAAACTAATATGTAAATGTTTTGCATCATAACACATATATAAGCTACATCAAATTGCTTGTCTTCTCAATGTGGGAGTGGAGAGGGAGGAAGATAATTTGGAACTCAAAATTTTAAAAACAAATGTTGAAAACTGTTTTTACATGTAATTGGGGGAAAATAAAATGCTTAATTAAAAAAATAGGATGGAGGGAAATACACAGTAATCATAACTGTGAATGTGAATGGGATGAACTCACCCATAAAATGGAAACAGATAGCAGAATGTATTACATGATTTAAACAGAAAGGGTGATACCATAAGCAAATTAGGGGAGTAAGGACTAGTTTACCTCTCAGATCCATGGAGAAGGCAAGAATTTATGACCAAACAAGAGACAGAGAAGATATAAAATGCAAAGTTTTGACTACATTAATTTTTTTAAAGTTTGCAAAAAAAAAAATAATGTAGCCAAGATTAAAAGGAAAGCAGAAAACTAGGAGGGCAGGTGTTACAACAAGTTTCTCTGATAAAGGCCTCATTTCTCAAATATATAGGGAACTCAGTCAAATTTAAAAGAATACAAGTCATTCCCCAGTTGATAAAAGGTCAAAGGATATGAACAGGCAGTTTTCAGAAAAAGAAATCAAAGCTATCTGTAGTCTTGAAAAAAATGTTCTAAATTACTATTAAGTACAAAAATGGAAATTAAAACAACTCTGAGGTACTACTTCACACCTATCAGATTGGTTAATATAACAAAAAAGGAAAATGACAAATATTGGAGGGGATATTGGAAAACTGGGACACTAATACACTGTTGGTAGAGTTGTGAACTGATCCAACCACTCTGGAGAGCAATTTGGAACTATGGCCAAAGGGTTATAAAACTGTACATATCCTTTGGCCCAGCAATACCATTTCTAAGTCTGTATCCCAAAAAGTTCAAAGAAAAAAGAAAAGGACTATATGTACAAAAATATTTATAGCAGTTCTTCCATGGTAGCAAAGAAGTGGAAATCGAGAAGATGCCCATCAATTGGGGAATGGCTGAACAAGTTGTGGTATATGACTGTGATAGAAAATTATTGTGCTATAAGAAATGAAAAGCAGAATAGTTTCATAAAAACCTGGAAAAACTTACATAAACTGATGCAAAGTGAAGTGAGCAGAAAAAGGAGAACATTGGACAGGAACAGCAATACTGTATGATGATCAACCGTGAATGGCTTAACTATTCTCAGCAATACAATGAGTCAAAACTATTCCAAATGACTTATGATGAAAAACGCTACGTATGAAAAATGCCATGTCCAGAGAAAGAAGCGATGGAATCTAAATGCAAATGCTTTTTCTTTACTTTATTTTTCTTCAGGATTTGTCTGTGTTTTCTTTTACAACATTACTAATATGGAAATGTTCTGCATGACGACATATGTATAACCTATATCAAATTGCTTGTCTTCTCAATGAGAGGGGAGACAAGGGAGGAAGGGAGAGAATTTGGAATTCAAATTTTTTTTTAAAAGAATGTAAAAAACTTTTTTACATGTAATTGGAAAAAAACTAAATATTATGGTAAAAAAGGGGGGGGGATATGCCTGATTCCTATAAATCTAATCAAAAGGGCTTTAAGTAAAGAAGGGAGAGAGAAAAACTGTTTATTACCACCAAAAGAGAGAGACTCAGTGGTTAACTACAATGTAGGAAGGAGGAGAAATGCCCAGAATGTCACCCCTGCAGTGGCTACACTCTCCTCCTGTAACAAGCAGTGATGGTTTTGGTTCTGGGCTAGCTAAAGCAAGGACTGCCCTATCACAGTCACCTGAAATCCACATAGCCCTCCCTTAAGTCCCCATCTCTGTTTGTCAGCATCTTATCTATCCTTCAAGGCTCAGCTCAAATGCTTCCTCCATCATGATGCCTCCCTGATTCCATGCTCTAGAGATCATCTCTCCCTCCTCTGAACCCCCACAGCACTTGGTTTACACTCTTCCAAGCCAAACAACATGGACTAGCAGATGTGGGAGAGGCCAGATGACTGAGGGCCATCTAGTACAACTTCTTTCTGAAATAATGCAATCCCTGCATTCCATCCCCCTTTCCTATGGCTTTGCCCAGGCTGCCCTCCAGGCTTGGAATGCCTCTTCCTTTCTACATCTTACAATCTCCAACTTCCTTCAATTCCACCTCCAACACTAAGCCCTTCCTGCTATCCCCAGTACCAGCTGTTGCTTCCCTCCTGGAATTTTCTCGTATTTACTTTTCTGGGTACAAATTGGATCCTCTCAGTAGAACGTAAGCTTCTTGAGGGTTGGGGTTATTATGCTCTATTTCAAGTACAGAGCCTTATATAAATATTCTTGAAGTTAGCTGAACTGAATTAAATTCTCTCCAACAAACATTTGTCCAATCTCTGCTTAAAGTACTCCAATAACTACCATCTTACTGTCCTCTCAGGTCATTCATTCCAAAGCTGGACAGCAGTCATCATTAGGAATTTCTTCCCTATAATCAGCCTAAAAATGAAGCCTCTCCAAAACTTCCACTCATTGCCTACAGTTCTGTACTCTGGGGCTTTGATAAAATTTAACCTAATTCCTCTTCCATATAAGAAGCTTTTAGATATTTAAAGACAGTGGCCATGTCTCCCTAGGTGTCTTCTTCTCCAGACTAAACACTCCAGGTTCTTTTGACTGATTTCTCCTGAGGCATGGTTGTGAGTCCATTCAGCATCCTGATCACTTTTTTTAGACTTGCTCTAGCTTGTAAATAGCCTTCTTAAAATATGGCAGCCAGAAACGAACACAGTACTCCATCCAGATGTGGCCTGACCTGGACAGACTAGAGTGAGGCTGTGACATCTCTCATTCTGGTCTCTAGACTTACATTAATTCATGAAGTGTGGCTTTTCCTTCCCGTGCTATCATAGGCAAAAAATTGGTAGCAGGTTCCTCATGATCTTTGCTTAACGAATGCCAATCAGCATCTCTCCATGGGAGGGATGGTTTTTTCTGGCACCATCTCCCCCAAAGGAGGTAGTTACCTTCCAAGACAAAGGATGGTGTTCTTCTGAAACAGATTTGCCAACGGGAGAGGGAGGACTATGGAAATTTGCCCTGCTGAACTCAAATCCATTTTCCCATGGAGGAAAGAAAGGATCTTTCAAATCCCCTTGGGTTATACTAATTCAGTATTTTAAGGATGAAGTTATTTCTGGCCGTAATGAATTCCTATAAGCAGGAGGTACCCTGCAGCCCCTTCCTCCGTGAGAAAGCTATCTGGCCATTCTTGGGAGGAATGAACCAGAAACAGTAGAAAAGACTGGGCCCAAGAACTTGGAAAGAGGAAGAATGCTAGAAAAAATGAAGGGCACTTTGTTGGTAGGCTTAAGTTTCACAGGCCAGTCCTGCTAGACTGCTATCTGACTTTTGGTTACTTTGCTCACAATTAACCTAAGCTGCTAGTAGGTCGAGGGTGATGCACTGGTTATAGCTTTATGACTAGAACAACCAGGCTTCCTATAGGCATCATTCATTGAGATGCAAATTACCATTAGGAGAGACTGTGCGGCAACAGAACAAGCCTTGGGGCTAGCATCAGAGGACCAGGGTTCAAAGACTATTTGTGTTACTTACCACTTGTGTAGTGACCCTGGGCAAGTCAATTATTTCCAAGGACCTCAGATTCCTCATTTGTAAAATAAGAGGTTAGTACTACATCAGGGCTTCTTAAACTGAGGTATGTGAACTTTAAAAAAAAGTTTTTGATAACCTTATTTCAATGTAACTGGTTTCCTTTATAAGCCTACGTATTTGCTGGACATTATTCAGAAAAAAGGCCCATAGTCAAAGGGGTCCATGACCACACAAAGGGTTAGGAACCCCTGGACTATGTGGTTTCTGAGGTCCCTCCAAACCGTAGGTCTCTGATCCAATGAGTTTCTACTCAATTAAACTTTTAAAAATTTACATAGAATTATTTATTCAAAAAGCTAAGAATATAAACATTACTAGAATTACTAATTGCTCTATCATGATATTTTCATTATTATATGCTTTTAAAGCAAGATTTAAGGAAATAGAAATGTGTACTATGCTTTTAACATTTCCAAAGTGCCCTTTAGTTCCATCATCTCATAGTATTTG
Organism: Phascolarctos cinereus; assembly: GCF_003287225.1. Lineage (NCBI taxonomy): Eukaryota > Metazoa > Chordata > Mammalia > Diprotodontia > Phascolarctidae > Phascolarctos > Phascolarctos cinereus. Next base: position 130,152,753 of record NW_027555847.1, on the reverse strand, counting down.
AATTCTTTCTTTCTTTCTTGTTCCTGGAAGAGCCAGGAGGCCATGTCACTGGATCAAAGACTACACAGTGAGGAGTAAGGTATAAGAGCTACTAGTAGGCTATTGCAGTAAGTCTAGCTATGAGATGAGGAGGGCCTGCACTGGAGTGGTAGCAGTGTTAAAGGAGAGAAGGGGGGCGTACCTGAGAGATGCTGCAAACGTGAAACTGACAGGCATTGGCAAGAACATGGATGTAGGGTAAGATATAGTGAAGAGTAGAGAAGAAACTCTAGGTTGTGAGCGTAAGGGACTGGAAGAATGCTATTGCTGTCTACAGTAATAGGGATGGCAGGAAAAGGGGAAGATTCAGGGGGAAAGATAACAAGTTCCATTTTGGACATAGTGAGTATAAAGTGTCTGTTGTGCATACAGCTTGAGATGTCTGAAAGACAGCTGGAGAGGAGTGACTGGAGGTCAGCAGAAAGTCTGGAGAAGGATAGGTAGATTTGAAAATCTTCAGTACAGAGATGGCAATTAAATCCATGGAAGCTGATGAGATCATCAAGGGAAACAGTAAAGAGGAAGAAAAGAAGAGAGCCCGGGATCCTGAAAGAAGATCCAGCAATAAAGACCAAGAAGGAACAGTCAGAAAAGCAGAAGAATGAGGAGAGAGTGGTGTTTCAAAAATGTAGAGAGAAGAGTATGAAGGACCAGAGAGTGTTCAACAGCATCAAGGACTACAGACAGGCCAATGAGAATGAGACTAAGAAAAGGACATTAGATTTGGCAACTAAGAGTTCATTAGTAACTTTGGAGAGAGCAGTTTCAATGGACTGATAAGGATAAAACCTAAATTGTAAGCAGTTAAGAGAATGAGAAGAAAGTGGAGGCACCTATTACAGACAGCCTTTTTGAGGAGTTTAGCTACAATTCAGAAGAAATATAAGATGGTAATTACCAGGGATGGAAGGATGAATCAAGTTTTTTTTAAAGATAGGGTAGACATGGACTTGTTTGTAGGCACTAGAGAATGAGCCTCTCCTTGAATCTTCAAGATCAGTAATGCTGATTGTATTTATTGGATGTTAGAGAATTCGTCAGCCCACAGATTATCCTCCTGGAGATTAATTCCTCCTACCTTTAACTGGAGATCAATGAATCTATAGATAAGACTAGAAGATAAACACTTTAATTAGCATCTGCTGATGGGCAGTTGCCAGGTAGCTAGTACTCCACAGAACACCAGCACGTCTGGTGTGAGGGCTTACCGAGCCTTTTCAGGGCTGCTCGTCCACCCTTGGTATCCACTTTCACTTGACTCATCTGTGGCTCCAACTACCCAGGCAGAGGGGCTAAACCAGGCTGAAGGACACCAATAGGCCTCAAACTCATCGGTGAGTTAGGGGGATGTCTAAGCATATGAAGACATTCCCCCCCAACAGAATGGGCAGATGAGAACAATCTGTTCCAACGGCCATGAAGGTGGCTGAAGCAAGAGCTGTGGAGCACTCAAGAGTTTGGTCAGGCACTGAAGATGCCAAGGTCATCCACTGCATCCTGGGCCATCACCAGTCTTGACTTTTGTTCTGCCACTGGACTTCAATGACTCAGGAAGAGAGAGTGAGGCTAATGACTTTGTGCAACTCTGCCTCACTTAGGTCCAATTCACTCGAAAGTCAAGATATCACCCACGAAGTCATTAGTCCTCTTCAAAAATGAAGGACAAACAACACTACTCTCCTCCCTTCCCTATCAGATCTACACTGTCCTCTTCTCGAGTCCCTTTGCCCCCTGGTCCTATCATCTCATCTAGCTCAACCTTGAATTGCTCCTATCATCCTCTGCCTTCACTCTCACTCAAGTGTTCCTGAACAATGATGAAGAAAACTGAAATTGTGTTTACTAGGTCCCTTAAAAATTTATGTTACCTAATCTCAACCGGGCTCTCACTGCAGCAAGACAATTCTTTCATACCTTCCCCTAATCAATTCACTATCCCCTGGCCCACCCTACCACCACTACCACCCTCTCTGCCAAGACCTTGCCTCATATTTCACTGAAGAAATCAGGCTGCTTGACAAGTATTCTCCTCACTTCATGTCATGCAGATGATTTCCCCTACTATTGCTTCTTTCACCTCAGTCTCTCATAAGAGGCAGGTCCTTCTCCTTGCCAAGGCAAACCCTACTACATGAACAAGTGATTTCAGTCCATCCCTTCTTCTCCAGTAGCTTATGCCCTGTACCATCCTCACTATTAATCTTCAATGTTTCCTTGTCTATTAGTTGCTTCCTTCTCATATAAAATCATATAGCTCCTGAGATGACTGGTCTTTAAAATAAAAATCCCTTCATGTAATCAGATTTTCAAGTGGGAAGGGACCTGAAAGGCCATTTAGTTCAACCCCTTACTTTACAGATAAGAAAACTGAGGCCTAGACAAGTTACATGACTTGCCCAAAATCACACTGATTAGAACTGGCTAAGCCAGCATTTCAACTGATGTCCTTTGACACCAAATCCTGTACATCACACTACCTCTTAATCACTGAAGACAAGAAACTGAGGAGCCAGACCCTGTTCTAACCCATTTAAAAATAACCCCCACTCCCATCACCGCCTCTTCTCTCCCTTCTTCCCCTCCTTCTGATATTCAGTCTTGCTCCTCACCTCTTTCCTGTAGGAACTGGGGCTCTGGTGACCCACACTTGATCTGGGCGTTCATAGGCTGAAGCTGGACATTCAGTGCATCTTGTGCTGCTCTCAAGGGTGCCATCTTCTCCCAGGCCCCTGCCTCTCTCTGGGTGCTTGATGCAACCTGAAGATAATGAATGATATGTTTGCCTTTGTGAAAGAATCACCAAGGAAGCTAAAACATAAAATATTGAAAGAAAGTACATTCCTTCAGGGATACAGGACAGGGGAGGAAGAACCAGAGTCTTGTTTGTCAGATTCAAACTGGCAGTATTAAGATTCACCATAAAACAACCCAGAAGGCACTTTTTACTACTAATGAATAGTCTACTGCCTTTCGGGAAAATGTCTGACTGGGCACATGAAAGAATTAACCACATAGGAAATTTTTGTTACTGATACACAGGAAATCTCATGAAATTTGTGCTAATGTTATCACAATGTGGATATCTGAACAATTTAGTATTTAGCAAGATGAATGTGCAAGAAAACTTCAAGCAACTGTGGATAAACTCCTCGTACTATTTATCCATTTTTACCAACTGAAAATAAATTATGGGCTTTAAGTTTAACCATTTGTGGACCTACCATATGCATAACATTACTTTAACTTTTAAAAAGTATGAAAAACCATGTTACCACAAAACAATTGTTCTTTTTTTTAATATATCTTATTTTTTTCCCAAATACATGTTAAAACATTTTTAAACTTTTAAAAAAAGTTTTAAGTTCCAAATTCTCTCTCTCCCTCCCCTCCCCCATCCTCCCCAAGACAGTAAGCAATCAGACATAGATTTTATATATAAGAATTATTCTTAAGCACAAAGCCCAAGTGTAGAATGTTAAGGAGAATTTTGAGTATATTAGTACATACTAGCTGAGAAACTTGGGATAATCTGATTACCTCCTTTGTTGTTGTGACAGAAGATAACAGATTGAGAGCTGAAAGAAATCTTAAAAGTTATCTAGTCCAACATTTTACAGGGCGAGGAAACTGAGGACCAGAGAAGTTAAAAGACTTGCTCTAAAAAGAGGAAAATTCATAATTCAAGCCAAGGTCTTCCCAACCCAAATTCAACACACTTTAACTCTACCAGCATCCCTCCCACTCCATGCTTACTTTCAGCCTACATTTCAGTATCACATTTGACCCCCTTCTCTTTGGTTTCCATAATACCACACCATCCTTGTTCTCCTATCTCTCTGACCACTTCTCTATGATGTTCTATGGTTCTTTTCTATACACTTATAAACAGGCTTATCCCAGGATTCAGTTCTTTACCCTCTACCTCTTTTCTATATATACTTTCCCTAGAGATCTCATTCATTTTCAGGTAAATCTGGCAATTAAGTCAACCAGGTCACAAAACTCTCATCCTTTATTTTCTCCCTAATGCCTCATATCTAGTCACTCACTAAGTCCAGTTGATTTTGTCTTTCTATCCACATCACCTTGCATAGTTCCTCACACAAGGAAGATGCTTAATAAATGTTCACTGATTGACTACAGATATTGCTTCCTAAGAATAATCTTAGTAAAACTACTTTTCATAACACACTCTTGCTCAAAAACAAGAACAGAAACAACCACCCTTCACTGGCTCCTCCAATATTACTGAAAAAGTTCAAATCCCTTAGTCTGTCTTGTTAGACCCTGTTCCCTTTCTAATCTCATCTCAAACTATTACCCTATAGGAATCCTCCACCCCAAACTAGTCAACTATTCCCTAAATACTTGTACTAGTTCTCCAAGGATTAATATATTTGTATGTGCCTTTAACCTCCCTTCTGGACTGCAATTACTTACTAGATATTTCTAAGGAAGGACCTGGGGCCCCCCAAGGTCAACAGTCCCCAACTAAACAAGTAAGGTCTTCTCACCCCTAACCCCTTCTATTTCTGTTAATGAAACCAACACCCTCTCAGATGTGCATTGTCTTTGGATATGGCCAACAAGGAAAACAGACATAAATCCTGTTGATCGCATCTCCTCCTTTCCATTCACATTGCTACTAGTTCAGGCTCTCTCTACCTCTCCTCTAGACCAGGACTTCTTAAACTTTTTCCACTCCTGACCCCTTTCTGCATTTCCAGAGCAGTTTGTTAGCTTTGCGTGGCCAGAGGTCATGCGCAGTGCAAAGTGTACACGCTTCGTGTTTAGAACCAAAGCTTCGGTGAAGTTGTGAGATGCACAAGCACTGCCAGAAACATCTCAGATTCATTGTGTGTTTGATTTTTAATTTTTGGTCTTTGTGTGTTCAGAAACCTTTTACTGTCGCCAAATTTTTCAGGCCCTTACATGGGGTCGCAACCCACAGTTTAAGAAACACTGCACTTATGCCTTTTAACCAGTTTCCCTGACTCTAGTCTCCAATCAGATTTTAACTCAGATCTTCCTGACGCTGCAGGTGGCTAGGTGACCCAGAGAATTGAGTGCCAGACTTGGATTCTGGAAGATTCATCTTTCTGAATTCAAATCTGGCCTCAGACATTTACTAGCTGTGTGACCCTGAGCAAGTCACTTAACCCTGTTTGCCTCAGCTTTCTCATCTATAAAATGAGCTGGAGAAGGAAATGGCAAACCACTCCAGTATCTTTGCCAAGAAAACCCTAAATGGGGTCACTAAGGGTTGGACATAACAGAAAGGAATAAATAACAGCAATGAAAACTTCCTGACTCCAGGTCCAGAGATCAATCCACTGCACCACCTAGATGCCCTCCTATATCTTTATTATATTCTAATTCAAATTATAGTTACTGTCCTTTTTTTGCAACTGGATTCTTAGTCCTCAAGGAGGTTACAATGCTAGGCATTTTACTGTTTATTGTTTAGTTTACTGTTTATTGTTTATTATTTTGTGTTTATTGAATTGTGGCTAGTACAATTTTGTCAATTTTTAAATGAGGTCAGAGGAAGTAAGGATTATGTATTTTTTGTAGCCCTCACACTGAATAATACTGATTTAACTACAGTAGGAACTCAAAAAATATTTGTTGAATGATTCCACAAACATATTCTCTACAGCCCCCTACAATTAAGAGGGAATTCTTATATCTCATATCTTCAAGAGCAGTTGAGCAGCTGGCAACAAGAGAATAAAAAAGAGAAAAATACACGAATTAATAGTCCTAGCTAATTACACTAAAGGCTGCTGTTTACTCACTTTCTTGATCAACAAATCAAGACAACCAATATTTATGAAGTGCCCATCATGTGCAAGGCACTGTGCTAAGTGATGGGAATACAGAGGTAGGGAAAAAAAAAAACACCTGCTCTCAAGGAGCTCACTCTCTAATGGAGGAGACAAAGGAACACTCTTTTCCCAAAATAAATTACGTTTGCCCTTTCCCACCTGCTGTCCTGGTTCAAGAAGCTCTCTCTCCAAATCCTCCAGCACAGTTACCACCTCCTCTCCACTCTCTGGATGCTGATCTCTCACCCAGGTCTGCAGGTCCTCTGGCAAAATGGTCAGGAACTGTTCCAGGACCAGAAGCTCTAGAATCTGCTCCTTCGTGTGTATCTCTGGTCTTAGCCACTGATGACAAAGTTCCCAGAGTTTGTTCAGAGCCTCTCGGGGTCCAGGGGTGTCATAATAGCCAAACTGCCTGAACCTCAGGCGGAAGATCTCCTGGGTGGAAGGGCTGTTCCTCTTCTGGCTCCCTTTCTCTCCCCATAGGTAATCCTCTTCTTCTTCCATGTTTACTACCTGAAGTCTCTCTTTCACTGTTGGATTCTGGGGATCCAGGGCTACAGCCTCTCTAGATTCCACAGCCATTTGAGCTTGTTCAAGTTAAGAAATACAAAACAAAACTCCACAAGGATCTATGCCTCAAAGATGTTCCCTTCAAGGACAACCCTAAAGTATAAGAAACCAAAGTTAACAATGAGTTATTAAACTAACAATGCGTTATTAAACTAACAATGCTATTAGAAGACTAAGACAAGTTAAGGAGGGTCCTTCAAAATGATCATTCATTGAACGTAAAATGTGACAGGAAGAGAAACGCTAACGTGTTAACCAAGTAATGCCTAAGCAATTTTGGATATTTGGGAAAATAGAAATAAACACGAAGTTCATACGCCCCCTAGCGGCAAGAAAGCTCACTGAGGATGGACCCCAGAGAGTCCCAGTAATGCCATAGAGCATGCGCATACACCCAGACAGGTTCTTTCTTCCCCCGCCCCCCAGGAATGCAAAATCTCTTCGCCCAACCGCACCCTGCCAGGTCTACTCAATACCCCTCCCCACAACTCCACAACCCCTCCCCTCCCCCCAACGCCAGAGGCCAAGAAACTCAACTGCCAAAATCACAGGCCTCGGGCGAGAGGGTTCTCAAGTGACGCAAGGGCTGCCACTCAACAACACAATCTCTTTGGTCTCCGCTTCCTCGCCTGAGGCAGAAGTGAGTTAGTTATTCCCCAACCCCGCCCCTCCGCCCTCCGTCCGACCCAGTCCGCACCTCCACTTCCAGATTACATTTCCCGGAACCTCCGGTCTGGGTTTCCGCCCTTTCCGGGGTGATTGAGGCCGACGGACCACTGTCAAGCGGTTGCTATGGAGACCAGGTTGAAGGGCACGTGACTCCGAAACAGAGACAAGTGTCCGCCCCGCTAGGGCCTGGGACTAAGTCTAAAAGCGCCGTCTATACAAGGATGCTGGAGGCGAAGCTGCCCTCTGGCTTCTATGGGTGAGGGAGGCTCAAGGCTCAGAGTCCAGCAGAGAAAGGAAGCTGGCGTTAGGTCTCTCGAGAACTTCGCCGCCCGGATTTCTGGGAAATGTAGTCCGGAAAAATGGACGTCCCTCAGCCCCGGAGGCCTTTGGACTCGTAGTCTAAAGACAACTTGTACAATCTTCCATGACATTCTGTGCGAAACAGCAGAGATGAACGCACAACCCCTTCTCCCTCTAACAGAATCCTACTGGCGGGCTCTTAAGTGTTTAATCGAGTCTGGCTCCTCAGCCTAGATGTCCGGGTCCCCAATCTTTTCCTTTCCGAACCTCCCCCTTCCGCCTCCTTACCTCCTTGCCCACAGGGAAGATGGCGGTGGGGATGAAGCCTGGGAGCCCCAGGATGGAGTTTGGCGCCGGGAAATCGGGCTGGTCCCGCGCCGGTGACGTCATCGCGGCGGGTGGGGGGCTTGGGGTCGGCCTGGCTGGGAGGAAGGGGGAGGAGCAGCTGCGGCTGACCCTTGGCTTCGGCCACCTACCGGGAGGTGACCCTCCAGTCCGCGCTGCCCAATTCGTGGGGCTCCCTGTGGGCGCGGGAGCAAAGGTCCTCCCCGGTCTTTGTCGGGGCCCAACCGGCCCTGCAGTCCACCGGCTCTCTCCAGGCCTGGGGGCAGGTGTTTACCCAACCCCGTCTTCAGTCCCTGGGGTTCACTCTTCTGTTCCATTCACCTTTTTTTCTGTCTACCCTCCCCCCGCCCCCTACCAGGCAGCTTTTATACCTATTCCTCTGGGTTACCTTTCGAAATCCAGCAATAACAATAGCTAGTGTTTTAAAATCTGCAAAGAAAGCCCTTTCTAAAGAAATAGTAGCTCTTCTACACCACCACCCTGGACTTATCATCCCCATTTTGCAGATCAGAAAACTCAGACAGACAGAGTTTAAGTGACTTGACCAGGGTGACAAACCAATAAGTGTCTGAGGCTGGATTTGCATGCAGGTTTTCAGGACTCTGGGCACTGTCCATCACCCAGATGCCAGGGGGTAGTTATTAGGGAACACCAGCCCTTTCTCACCATCTGTTTACTTTTTCTTCTTGAGTCTCTTTCCTACCTATTTTCCATATGGCTCTCATAAATCTTGTTATGATTCTATGAAGTTGCCTATTGCTATTTTGATGGAGCCCAGAATTAAGAGGAGGGAGAGGAGAGCAGCATAGATTATCTGGAAATGATGGGGTGCTTGGGTGCCTGTGCTTGGATCCCAATTTCTCCCTGGCCTCTGAAACACTATCCCTGTCAGTTTCCCACCAGCCCACGGACCCTGACTCTGGCAGTACCTCTTGAGTGGGCCCAGTGAGACATACTATCTCTCCCTGTTAGAAGAACAAGCTGACCTCTGTAGAATTTCTCTTGTATGAGCTCAGCTATCTTGTACCAGCAGACCTATCCAATACTGATGCCCACAGGTACCATATATAATCCAGAGGTCAAGCTGTAGATGTCAACTCCTGAAACTATTTTGTTACAAACATAACAAACCAAAAATATACTCTCTAGGAACCCTCTGTTCCCCCCACCCCTTTCCACTAGTGAATCACCTAATTAGCATACTTACTACATAATTCACTACTTTTCCTGTATGAGCTTTAGCATCATTCCTGTTAGGTTGCAAGTTCCTTGAGAATCCTTGCCCACTGTATAGCATAACAATAAATCTTTGCCACCTTGACCCAGAGAATGCTTGAGTTTGTGAATTCATTCCAGAGACCCCATCCTATACTTGAGGGATCAAAATCTCTCAGACCTCAACAGAAATAGGAAATTGCTGGGCTTTTTTAATGGCCTCAAACATCTTGAAATGAAGGGACGTCTTTTATTTCTGATATTTTATTAGTGTTGTGGTGTAGCTTCAAGTCTTGGAACCCCAGAGTTGCCCAGGAATAAAAAGTGATTTATCACAGGTAAGGTGATATTGACTCGATGACTTCAAAGGTACCTTCCAAGCTCCAAATTGATGATCCTATAGATTTGTGTCCTTGGGTTTATCAAACACAGTAACCCAAAGTTACAATTAGGTCCAGTTGGGAACTTTTCCTTATCTTGTTTGTTCCACTGATCTGCTTTTCCATTTTTTAACCTTTACAAAATAGTTTTGATGATTATCATTCTGTAGTAAAACTGGAGGTCCTTGCTTTTTTCACTATTTCCTTTGAGATTATATAGATCTTTTATTGCTCCAAATGAATTTCTGTAGCTCTAAGAAGTGTCTCCTTGATAGTTTGGTTTACATACATCTAAATCTGTAAATTAATTTGGATAGTATCATTTTAATTTATATTGAGCTCAAACGTGAGCAATGAATAATCTTCCTATTATTTTAGTCATTCTTGACAGCAAAGGGTATCATCAATGAAATGTATTATTGAAAAATAGGCAGGCTGCTCACGTGGAGAAAGGGAGAGACCACCCTTTGGATGGCCTTTGTGTTCCACTGGTATCTCCACAATGTCAGAAGGAAGTAAGGCACAGACACAGATGGAAATTTAATGAAATGCCAGATAAAGAGGGGATCCAAGAAAAAAGTTTTAAACATTAATAATTATGTCAAAAAACACAATAATAATGACACAACATACCAAAATTTCTGCGATGCACCTAAAGCAGTCCTTATAGGGAAACTGTTATCCTTACAAATATACATTAACAAAATAGAAAAAGAAAGGATTAATGAAGTAAATATGCATTTTAATTAGAAAGCCAACAAATAAACACACCTAAAATAAACACAAAAGAGGAGATATTAAAAATTAAAAGAAAAATCAGCAACCAAAAAACTATAGAAATGATGAAAACAAAAGCTGATTCTCTGAGAAGACTGATAAAATTGATCAACCTTTAACCAATTTGATTAAAAGATAGAAGGCAGAAAATCACATCAACAAAATAGCAAATGAACAAGGTAAAATCACATTAAAATGGAATGCAATAAAGAGAATAATCAGAACCTACAAAACAGAGTTATGTACTTTTAAAAAACTGAACAAAAAAAAAAAAGAAATAGAGGAATACCTTAAAAATAAAATACCCAGATTAACAGGTGGCCCAATAGAGACATTTAATAACTCAATAGAACCACGTACAAAGGAACTACCAAAGAAAAAACTCCTGGTCCTGATGGATTTGCAAGAGACTTCTATCAGACTTTTTAAAGAACAAATAGTATCCAGATTACACAAATTATTCTGAAAAATTGAATCTTTTCATGAGACAAACACAGTCCTAATACCTAAACCAGGGAAAGATAAAATATAGAAGGAAAATTACAGACCAATATCAATAAAAAATGTTGAATAAAAGTTTTTTTAAAAATCTTGACAGATTTATCAAAAAAACCATTCACTATGACTAAGATGGATTTATACCAGGAATGCAAAGATGCTTCCACGTTAGGCAGAACAATTAACAGTAATTCATAATGTTAAAAACAAAAATATTCAAAAACCACGTGATTATTTCGATAGATGTGGGGAAAGCCTTTGATAAATTAGAACAGTAATTTATGAAGAAAACCCTTCAAAGTACAGGCCTAGAGGGAATGATTTTTTTAATATCAAAAAAGGTGTACTTAAAACCAAAAGCAAATATAATATGCAATGGGAATACATTAGAATTTTTTCCAGTAAATAAAGGAGTAAAGCAAGGGTACCCACTCTCCCCATTATTATTTGATATAATACCAGAAATGCTAGCAATAGTAATAAAACAAGAAAAAGAAATTAAAGATATAAAGAAATATAAAAAGGGAAGATAAATCAGTCCATTTGCTGATGGTAGAATGATTTACTTGGAAAATCCTAAGGTATTGGCAAAGATACTTTTGAGACAACAGCTTTAGCAGAGTTGCGGTCTACAAAATAAATCCTCAAAAATCAGCTGGATTGGGGTACCTAGGTGGCACAGAGGATAGAGCACTGGCCCTTCAGTCAGGAGGACCTGAGCTCAAATCCAGCCTTAGACACTTGACATTTACTAGCTGTGTGACCCTGGGCCAGTCACTTAACCCCAATTGCCTGAAAAAAGAAAAGCCCATAAGAATTCAGAAATTCCCTTTTTTGGCCATAATCTATTGGCTTTCCACCTCTCCTTCTGCCTTCCCACACTAAACCCTCCTCTTTATCCACTTTGTGATCTCCAGTCCCTTGCCCACTTATATTTAGTTTAGCAATTTTAAAATTCATCTCTTCTCTTAACATATAAAAATCAGTATAACTAATCGATACATTAAGAAAATCCAAAAATACATGCAATGTAACACCTACAGACCTCCCACCCACACTGCTATCTTCTTATATCTCTTCATGTGAGTCCCATTTGAGTAGAGTAACTAAACAAACAATACAGCAGAAGAGGGAACTTATAATTGAAAAGCTTCTGTACAGACAACATTAATTCATCTAGGATAAGAAAATCCTAGGGGGGATTCCCTATGGGGGAAAAATCTTTGTATCATATTTCTCTGATAAGGGTTTGGTATCCAAGATCTATAAACAATAAATATATAATTTGTTATATTGGGGAAATCATTTTCCAATAGATAAGTGGTCAAAGGACATAAACAAACAGTTCTCAAAAGAACTGCAAAATATTCACCACCACATGAAAAAATGTTCCAAATCATTCATAAGAGAAATGCAAACCAAAACAACTCTGAGACTTCACCTCATACCCTGCAAATTAGCAAAAAATGACCAAAAATGGCAATAGGGTTGTAGGGGTTGTAGAAAGATAGGCACACTAATACGCTGTTGGTGGAGCTGTGAAATGGTATGACCATTTTGGAAAACAATTTGGAATTATGCCCACAAATAAATAAATAAGGTGACAAAAACGCCCATATCCCTTGAACCAGAGACTCCGTAACTGAGCGTATATCCTAAGGAAGCTGTTGATAAAAAAAAAAAAACCAGTCTCCATATACTCCAAAATATTTGTAGTAGCACTTTTTGTGATAAGTAAGAACTGGAAACAAAGTAGATACCCATCAATTGAGGAATGGCTAAACAAATTATGGTGCGTGAATGTAATGGAACACTACCCGTGCATAAGAAATGATGTGTATGATGACTACAGACAAGCATGGGGAAATCTACGTGAACTGATGCAGAATAAAGTAAGTAGAGCCAAGAAGATAATATACACAGTAACTACAACAATGCAAAGGGAAAGAATGACACAACAAAAAATCAAAAGTAAATGTAACAAAACTATAAAGATCAAGTGGGGCTCGAATGAAAAGATATGAAAACACATCCCCAACCTACCCATTCATGGAGGTAGAAGGTCCACGGGTGTTACACATTGCACGTGTTTTCAGAATTTTCAACTTAACAATCAGTTGTATTGACTTTTTTCCTTTCCAAAAAATACTATTGGTCATATGAGATGGCTCCCTGGGGGTGGGGGGTGAGGGTGGGGAGATGGAAATACATGGGATACTATGGTGATATAAGAAAAAGAAAATATCAATAAAAAGGTTTTTTTAAAGAAGGTACTGCTGAAAGGGCACTTGGAGGAGAATATAACCGACTCTGTTTTGTTCTATAGTTGCCAGAATTGTTTTGCTATGTCTCAGCATGTACTTTAGGGATAGCATAAAGTCAAATGCCAGTCTCCTTCAATACCTCTATCCCCCATCACCATTTTACAAAAGAGGACTCTAGAGGACTTTGAACAGTTCCAGAAACTCATCCTCTGTATCCTATCTAATAAAGCAAGTGTGGTTGCTGTTGTTCAGTTGTGTCCAACTTTTCATGACTTGGTGGACCATACTGTCCCTGGGCTTTTTCTTGACAAAGATTCTGGAGTAGTATGCCATTTCCTTCTCCAGTAAATTAAGGCAAACAGAGGTTAAGTGACTTGCCCAGGGTCACACAGCTAATAGTATCTGAAGTCAAATTTGAACTCAAGTCTTCCTGACTCTATCCAGCTGAGCCATCTAGCTGTCAAGTAATAGGAGGCAAATGTTGATTAAATTAGTCATAAAGAAGATGCTGTGTCCTTTGGTCTACTGTAAATGGCTATATTAAAGGCCACATTCTTTCCTTTGTATCTCTGGGATCTCTGATTTCCCTCTCTCATGGTCTCACTAAGCACCTAATCTCAATATCTTCCACCCCACAAGCTCATGTTTTTCATTGGGATCCCCTCCTACAAATAAGTGATACTCCCCCTTTCATTTCCCATTTCAGTCTCTCATTTTACCACTTCATCCTTTCTCCTGTAGGCCCTCTTCTTCCTGAGAGACCACAGGGGTTATTTTCCTTTCAGTGTTTGCCTTTGGCTTCATTAGAATACACCACATATTAACCTCTATCTTCTTTTTCCTCTCCTTTTATGCATCATCTCATTCTGCAGTTTAATTCCCTCCTTCCCCCAGAAAAAAAAAAAAAAGAAAGAAAAACACACTGATTCACCTATAGATAGGGTATTGTGAGGTTTAGTCCATGGAGTTTTAGCCTGTCTCCACCATGACTTCTATTTAATTTATGCTTTCATGCCTGTCTCCTTGTGCACTTTTAGAAAGAAATCTTTTAATGAACCCTCTATTGTTTTTAAACCTCATAGATGTCTTTATCTTTTTAGTTTTTTCCCCACTTTTTCTGGGGTATTTTTTCCACTCATTACGTATGACTTCCTTGGTTGTTGTAGTCATTTACCTGTGTTTCTGTTGTCTCTGAGGTTTGCAAAGCAAATAATCTGCTCACAACTGGGTTGTTGTTGTTTTTTTTAATGCCTCCAATGCCTGTATCTTATTGAATGTCCATTCCTTTTTTTCAATCATGATTAGGCTACAGAGTATATCACCTTTGTCTGTATCTTGAATACCGTTGCTCTTCCATGTTATTCCACTCCCTTCTGGTAGGTGCAACATAGTCATATATTTCTCTAATTTCCTTTACTTTATATTTGAAGATCTTTCTCCTGGTCTGTTGCAGAATTTGTTGTCACTGGAATTGTTAAACTTAACTATGTGTCTTGGAGTTTGTAGCATGGGGTTTTCATCTTGAGGCAATCTGTGGATTCTTTTAATTGGCACTTTGTTTTCTGTGTTCAGAAGGTCCCAGCTTCTGAACATGAGCCGAGGGTGGAAGGAAGATTGTATTATTACTTGAATTATGGTGGTCAGGTTTTTTGACTCGTCATGATCTTCTGGGAGACCTATAATCCTGAAGTCGTCTACATGTATCCTGTTTTCAAGATCATTGTTTTCTTCTATACAGATGGAGTTGCTTTATTAAAAAAAAATTATTTTCTTCTTCTAGACTGTTCTTCATTTGTGTGTATTTGCGTTCCCAAACAGCTGTCCTCTCCTTTGTTTCTCTGAGGCATGCCACTGTAGACTTTTCTATTCTGCCAATCGTTTCTGCTGCCTAGCCCATAAATTGACTTCATGCTTTGTATTTCTCTCTTGAATCATTTGAGAACATCCTACTTTGGTTCCATGCTTTCTTGGCCATCCATGGGTTCCCCTGCCTCATCACATGTTGATTCATTCTCTCATGTCTTGCAATATTCATTGAAAGACATTCAGAATAATTTAGATGTCCCAGAGGCCATCTTCTTTTCTGTTATCAATATTCTCACTGTTGGTTTTTCTGCTTTTGCTAGAAGTGTTTAATGACATTTTCTTCCTCCTAAGATCTTTTCTAATTTCAGTCCTTTTTTGCCTTATCTTCTCATATTGATCATTTTCTAAATTCTTCCCCATTGATGGTACATCCCTCAAGGGCTAGACCTTAAATCTCTCTCCGCTTCTTCCCGCACTGAGCCTCAGTCTCTGCCCCAGCTGACTTCTGAGGGACAGAATTGGCCTCATATGGATGCCAGTCTCCTCTTCCTTATGCCAGGTGAAACCTCACCCACATGCTGGCACTGTTCCCTAGGTCTCTGGCTGAGTACTGCCGCAGCCCAGCATGCTGCTGCCCAAACCTTCCACTTCCTCCACTCACGGTGGAGAAAGGGCAGAGTACAGCTCATAGAAGGCTGGGGGGAGAGCAGGGCATTGCTAAGGGGATTCCTGAGCACAGGGCTCTGAGTCTTGTTATGCACCTCTTCGAGAATGTGAGGGCTGCTGGGGGAAGGGATGCCAATGAGTTAGGATAGCTTTCTCCTCTGTTAATTCATCAGGTTATGCCTTATCGGAGTTCTTGCCGTCTTAGCCTATTCGGACAGCAGCAATTAGCTTACCCTTTGGAATAATGCTTATGTTGCAGAGGTCTGAGAGGTCCTGAGGATCTAATCCTACATCTTGTGGGTCACATTACAGGAAGTCACAAGAAAAATTAAAATAGGATGAACCACAATGGTGAGCTCCTCCCCAACCCTAATGATGATCTGAAGTATTTGTCTAGACTCATAAGCAAGTGTCCCACCCTTTTCCCCCCAACTGAGGGCCTCTTTTATAGCGCCTACCCAGAACAGGTTACGTGGTCCAAGAGCAAAATAAAAACAAAAACAAAACACCTCCTAGTTATAGCTCTGAGGAGTATGACAACAGAAGGAATGGGAAGAGGTGATCGAGATGAAGAAACTCTCAGCCTTCTGCCCCAAATCCATAGGACTATATATGTACCCTAAATAAGATAAAGGGTGTCCTAGACTATGAGAAAGCTAGTTCTTCAAAATCCCTAATTTTAAACTCTATTCAATTTGCTACTGCATCATATAAAAGCACCAACAGACTACCTGAAGCCTCACTCCCTGGAAATCTCCCTCCCTTCACCCCATCTCAGGCTATAGTTTCCTTATTAAGTCACTTTTACCAGAAGAGGAGTAGGGAAGGATGGGGAGAAGGACAAGGCTAGCTCTTCGCTCCCCCAGTTCTGTTCCTTTTTCCCTTTGTACACTTGTACTACGCTATCAGGCTTCAGTCCCTAAAACTGCCAAACAGAAGAGCACTAAATTCTCTTACAGAAGGCCCAGGTTCTAGTCCCAGTCATGCCACAAAGTCACTGGATTATCTTGGGCAAGTCATTTAACCTTACTAGAAGATTCTCCAGCTATAAAAAGGAAAGGATTGCAATTTACTTCAGATTACTTCTCAAAGCCAACCTTCTAGAATCCCCTGTAAGTCATCTCCATCACAAAAATCTCCTTCCCCACTACCAGGAATAGATCATCCCATTCCACACTCCCCCCGCCCCCGACAAAAAAAAAAAAACC
Source organism: Phascolarctos cinereus (assembly GCF_003287225.1). Taxonomy (NCBI): domain Eukaryota; kingdom Metazoa; phylum Chordata; class Mammalia; order Diprotodontia; family Phascolarctidae; genus Phascolarctos; species Phascolarctos cinereus. Next base: position 130,136,188 of record NW_027555847.1, on the reverse strand, counting down.
CACTGACTCAGTTAGGGAACCCAAGCCTGAGATCTAATGAAAATCAGAAAGCAAAGAACTCAACAAAATTCTAAGAATTCAAACTGTAGGACTAAAAGAAATAGCTTGGGAGAAGGGATCACTATCAGCAAGTATTTCCCAAATGACAAATATTTGCCAAGTAGTCACTGATTACCTGGTCCTGAATCAACACCCCTTGTGGGATTCATGGAGTTTGGGCAACAGGTCCCAGACCTCACAGTGCTACAAAAGGGAATCACATATTGGAAGTGTTTCCCAGGAAGCCGTGTCTGAGGAATGAAAATGTATGCGATGTATTTGTTGCAGATAAAAACTGCAGAATAAATATCCTTTTCTCTATTTAGGGTATTTAAGAAGTGTTTCTGAATAGGAGAAGGCAAACAAGAAGAAGTCAAGCAGATTGGGAAGGGTTGGAGCAATCTGGGACAGGAATAGTGCTGGTTAATGCACATTTGGGAGCTAGGCTGAGGCTGGTGGGCTCAAAATTCCTTTAAATAATGGGCTGTACTTCCACTTGTCACTCCCCTAACACCTGGTCTCTCAATTCTCACTCCACCACAAACCCCAACAATATAGTGTTATGAAAACACTGGGGCTTTCTTTGCCAGAGGGAAGGGAACTCCTTAACAGTAGGTGAATTTATATGCCTTTGATTCAAGGCTTTGAAATAAAATATCCTGGGGTGACCTCACCTTCTTATTCTTTCTTTTTCCTTTCCTCACCCCAAATTTTTCTTCCCCATGAGATAGTTCCATTGGCTGATAATGAGGGACAATTTCAGCTGCAAATTCTTAGGTCTAACCAATCAATCAACATTTATTAAACATGTGCTACTTCTGAGGCACTCATCTAAGCACTGGGAATACAAAAAAGAGCAAACATAGACCCCTGCCCTCCAGAAACTTGTGGATGGTCATGCCACATATTGGTGTTTATTTTTACATAGGGTGGTGGTCAGAAGTGTAGGACTAGCAAACCAAGGTCAAAGTCCTGTGGTTGCCACAGATCCGAAGAGAATTAAGGATCTGGAAAGCAGTAAGTGAAGGCAGAAAGGGAGCCGTGTCATCTCCTTGGGGTGCAAGAAACCATCAGTGGTATTCACTAATTGTTAATTCTATTGCCTTTTCCAACATTGGGGGTGGTGTGCTATTTTTTTAAAAAATAGGGTTTAGGCCTATCAGAGTGGGGAACTTGGGGCCTTAAAGGCACATGTGGCCCTCTAGGTCCTCAAGTGTGGCCCTTTGACTGAATCCAAATGTCATAGAACAAATCACCTTAATAAAAGCATTTGTTCTGTAAAACTTGATTTCAGACAAAAGGCCACACTCAAGGATCTATAAGGCTACATGTGGCCTTGAGGCCGAAGGTTCCCCACCCCTGGGCCCTAGGTAGACTAAGAGAACCTCCAAAAAGTGAGAGCTTCTTTGGGCAAGGAGCCAGTGCCAAACAATCCCTAGTCAAGACCCGTTAGCTTCCTAAGGGATGATAAGGGACAGTGTGAGCGTATATGCCTGCAGCCCAGGTTACCAGAGCAGCAGGAGCTAGTTCTGGCAGAGCCTGCAGGCAGCGGCAGCGTCCTGATGGATGAAGTTTGGAACGAGTTGGACCATGGATTGAACAATGAGCAAATAAAGACAAGCAGTTCTTGCAGTTCCAGGCCAATTGTGCCCGCAAGATAATAGCGTTGTTTTTTCTATGCTTCAAGCAAGTGCCATTGATTGAAGCTTAAAAACTAGTGCACATACACACACACACACCCCTATGTTTATACCACGGCTGAAGAAATCCCAGTGGAGGAGTGCAGCGTGCAACAGGTGTTATCCAGTCACTGTCTGTAGAAAGGGATTTGAGGCCCCAAATGATTGTTTATTTCAAGAGACAGGTTCACTCTCTGGTAAAGGCTGCAGATTTCGACCAAAAAAAGACACCGATGATCAAGTTGACACTGGCCTTCTTCCTGTTCCTTCAAAAAAGATCCTCCATCTCCTAACATTACGCATTTTCTCTGGCTGCCTACCAGGTCCCTTCTCTGCCTCCTGAATTCCTTCAAGACTCAGCTAAAAAATAACCTGCAGGGAGCTTTTCCCATTCTCCCTTAATGCTTTTATCCTCAGAAATTACCTCCAAGTTATCCTGTAAATATATATATACATATATATATATATATATATATATATATATGTACACATTTGTCGTGTCATCTCTTTTGTTATAGTGTTAGATTCTTGAGGGCAAGAATTTGTTTTAGAATGTTTTGCCTTTCTTTGTATCCCCCATGCTTAGCACTGTTCCTGGCACATAATAAAGCACTGTTTGTTGGCCTGACTTACATGAAGAAACAGCTAGAGGTATTGAGATCCATATTGGGGATCATAAAAATAAAAGTTTCTACTATAGACTACATCTTAGAGCCTAACAGATGCCGCTAGAAGTTGTTGGGGCCTTGTTTGATGCTAACATCAAAGGGACATTGTTGGACTGAGCCTTTGAAGAGATGGTATCCAGCCCCGCTACTGTATTGATGACATGTTAAAGTATCTAATATTGAAAGAGACAGCAATCAGTGTTTTTCCCCTTTGATGAGTTGTGACATTGTCCTTGGTGTGGAATGCCTTCAGCCCAAATGTTAACTTTGGGAGATTTAATAACAAACTATCAAGTGCCTTCTAATTCATCTAGAAGTGACCAACTTGTTCCTCTCTCTATTATAAGGCCAGGGAGAAAACACACCAGTTGTGTGTTTTTCACTGGGACTCCTATTTCTGCCTTAGAGTAGTGTGAGCTGGGCTCAGTCGGTTATTGCCTCTTTGTGTTTGATTTCTGTGGGCTATTTTAATATGCTCAAAAAGCATGTGTTCACTCCATCATTAATAGTATCATTATTGGAGCATCTAGGTGGCGCAGTGGATAGGGCACCTGCCCTAGAGTCAGGAGGACCTGAGTTCAAATCTGGCCTCAGACACATAACGCTCACTAGCAGTGTGACTCTGGACGAGTCACTTAACCCCAATGGTTAGCAATAAACCAAAAAAAAAAAAGAAAGAAAAAAGCATCATTATCAATTATTTGAACCTAGAGACTTTCCTCAGGTATATCAATGATTCAAAAATCCAAGCCATAAATGTGCTTTATTTATTAAATTATAAAAATGTGGATTGACAAAAAAAAAAAAACAGGATGGGTGGAAACGTGGATCTTATTCCTGATCTTATTCAATACAATAAACATTTATTATATTATTTATTATATAGCACTAAGTATATAAAGCAAAAAAATGAAAGAATCCCTGTCTTCAAATAGCTCAACTCTTTGAAAATGGGGCAAATCACAATACACAAATTACTTATTTATAGAAACTTATTTTGACAACTTTTTTTGGTTTGGTACCATAAACACACTACTCTTTTTTAAGGGAATCATGGAAATAGACAAATTAAGTCAATATATGACTTTTTTGTTAAGTACAGAAATGCAATTGCAAAGATTGCTGTTCCTTGAGAGATGACAGTTTTTTCTACTTATTTGCTTATAAAATCATATTCTTGCTGTATCTCTAGAATTAAGAACAATGGGTTTGTGAGATGAATCCGGGATTGGTTCTGCATCCAGGGTTTTCTAGTGATATGCAGTCTGTCCCTTACCCAATAATACTGAGCAATTTTATTATGCAATTTCTTCACATTTTTTTAACAAGAATAGCCTGCAGACTCCATGGTCCTATTCTCCCAGGCATGGCACAGGTTACACAATGCTGAGCAAAGTTAAAGTTTAACTACACACACAGTTCTAGTTAGAACCGGCTGCTGAAACTCTCCCGCAAGCTTGCTCATGCAGCACAGCTAGAATTCCACCTTCCTCATCCAAGTTGGCCTTCCTGGTTAATTTTTAGAAACCCTACTCTAACTGCTGCTGTGTGTTCCCTGACCCTTTCACCCCACCAGCAACGTGACAATTGGCACAGCAGTCATTTTGTCTGAAAACCTTACATAAACCCAGGTCCCCAGAGGTGCTGTGCCTTTGACCAGAGCCCATACCTCCTGTTTGTCTGGACCACTACCCAACATGCTGCCCTAGTATAGCTCAAGATGGTGGGAGCGAGGGAAACCACATGGAACTTCAGCCCTGACTGAATGCCATTCATCTGCCCAAATCCTCCTCTGCTAAGCTTTGCTGTACCATAAGCCATTTTCACCCATCTGACTTTAACTCATTTGCCACAACTCTACCAGAAAGCAATCAATAAGCATTTACTAAGTGTCTACTATGTGCCAGGCACTGTGCAAAGTACTACGGATACAACAAGTGCCAAAAGACAGTCCCTGCTCTCAAGGAGCTTACAACCTAATAGAGGAGACAACATGCAAAGAAATATATACAAAGCCAGTTATCTACAGGACAAAGAGGAGATAAAATTAAGAGAGAAGACACTAGAATTAAGATAGGTTGGGGCAGGCCTCCTGTAGGAGGTGAAATCCTGGTTAGACTTAAAGAAAGTGAAGCCAGATCAGATGCCATTACAACCATGCTGGTGGCCCATCCTTGAGGGAGGTAGCGTGGTTGGACACCCTCCTCCCAATTCCTAATACCACACACCCCTAACATGTTGTGTAGCAGAATATACTGAACAGCAGTAACAGATTCTGGTGTTGGGACTCAATTGAGTTTCAAAAAATGATCTTTTTGACCATTTTGGCCCAAAACAAGGTCTTCCACTTTGCTCAGAACAGGGCTAAGGGTAAACTGTAAAATAGGACACAGAGGAACTGTGGCCAGTGGCCAGTATGGATAAACACATGTTCACAGTAATACATGCACACGGCATACCTATACACCCACTACTCAGTGACACTGGCTTTTAGGGCCAAAGAGAAGATGCAAAGTAGAATCCCTTTCCACCACTGTAGGTGAAAGAGTCTACTAGAAAAATGAAATCACTCAGGCCCAACCCACAGCACGATGGAAAAGAGGAACTTCCTGGGCAGAGACGCCGGACGTCATCTTCTCCGCCTTCTTAGGGGCCAGGAGGGCCCAGAGTGTCTGTAGACTAAGTACCAGGAATTGAGGCAATTAACCCTCTTCTGAATCCTCGTGTTTCAGTGCTGGCCTGCAGGAAAACAGGAAGTAAGATGTCCCATTGGGCCAGGTAGCCTGAAGGGAATGGTTCTCAGGAAGGGGACTTCAAGGCCTGAGTTTGATCATTAGTCAGGATAACTTCTGGCTAAGGGAAGAAGAGGCAGAGGAATCAGTAACTTGGACTAGGACTATTATGCTAAATAGCCTTTGTACCTGGCTCAAGGCCCAGCTCCTTCTCAGAGAGAAATCAAAATCACTGTGAAACCTCTGAAGTTGTCATTCTACAATTCTCCAGGACAATGACTGAATCTTCTGTCCAGTTTGAACCTTCTTTAAAAGAAGTTGTCCCCAATTCATTTCAGAAAACTCACTTGCCTACATTATACATCCTGAGGAGGGGGCACTGACCACCCAAATCTGTCCTGATCCCCTGAAGTGCAGCCCTCATTTTTCTAGGATATCAATTCCACTTTATTTTTTTCTTTTTTAATCTTTATGTTTTTGTTTTTTACACTTTGAGTTCCAAGTTGCCTCCCTCCTTCCTCCCAACCACACATTAGAGAAGGCCAATATTTTATGTAGATGTATATATGGAACCATGTGATACATACATCAGTATATCAGTTCCTTATCTGGAGGTGGATAACATTTTCCTTCATAAGTCTTTCATAGTTGATTTGAATGTTTTCATTACCCAAAACAGCATAAGCATTCACAGTTATTACTCAAACAATATTGTTGTTACAGTGTACAACATACTCTTAGTTATAGTCATTTCACTCTTCATTATTTCATGCAAGACTTTCTGTTTTTCTAAAATCAACCTGTTCATCATTTCTTACAGTGCAGTAGTATTCTATCACAATCATATACCACAACTTATTCAGCCATTAGTTGGCTTTCTTTTCATAATATTCTTGCATTACTCTTATTTTTTTTCCAACTTTCCTTCTGTCTCTCTTATTTGATTTTGAAAGTCCTTTTTAAGTTTCTTCTAAGCACTCTTTTTGGGCTTCTGACCATTTTGCATTTTTCTTTGAAGTTTTCCAAGTAGCTGTTTGTCTTCTTTGAGTTTGTCTTCTTCTGAGTTTGAACCCTGATTTTCTCTATCACCATAGTAGCTATCCATGGTCAGGTTCTTCATCTGTTGTTTATTCACTTTTCTTTTTTAGTTGCTTGTGTTTTCTTGGCTACTAACTTTGTTCGGGTTGGGCTCTGCTCCTGGGGTGTGGGGGGTTATGTCTCAGGCTTCAGGTTTTTTGTGTTCTTGTTTTCAGAGCCCTGAGGGTCTTTGACATTTTGCTTCTTCCAATGTGCTATGATCCAAGGCCAGGTGTGGTCATTGCTCTTCCAGCTTATACCTTGGTTTATGAATAACCTCAGGTACTCCTCTCCATCCCTGAGCCTCAACCAGTGCTCCCACACTGATGTCACCACAAATGTTCTTATTCCTTATGGTCCCGGAAATGCACCACCCGTCTCTCTCCTCCTACAGCCACAAGTGTCAGTCTGTCCCTCTGTCCAGGAACCAAAAACAGGGACTCTGCTGTCCTGTGAGTGACCACAACCAACAGGGCTCCTGCTCCCTCTGCCACAACACTCAAGGTGTGCTTGCTCCTCCTTGCCTGCAGTCTGGGACCATGTCCAGCCAATACACCTGTGCCACGAGCCCAGTGCCAGCAATGAAGGGCTCTGCAACTTTCCCCTGTTCAGCCTCTGAACCCCAACACCTTTGGTGGGGGCGAAAGTTCATGAAGCCTTGGCTTCCTCCTATGTGATGATATCTTCATGTCTTTCTTGGCCATACCACCATGCCTGTAGGCCCAATCTTTCTTAACATCTTCCCCAGTTGTCTTAAGGCTGGATGACTGTTTTACCCCTTGTAATGCCAGAAAATTGAACTGCTTCCATTTGAATTGTCTTAGGAAGATTCTGAAGATCACCTGGCAAAATAAGGTACCAGACAATGAGGTCTTTTCTCGAGATGAACTGCCAAGAATCCAAACTCTACTACAAAGAGTGCAATTCCAATGAGCTGGCCACATAGTATGTTTACCTAAAGACTGTTTTACAGAGAATTCACATGAGGCAAGCACTCACACAGAGGTCAGAAGAAGCAATACAAGGACACTCTCAAGATCTCTCTTTAGAACTTTAGTATTAATTTTGAGACATTGGAAATACTGGCACAGGACTACCCTGCATGGCGTGCCTGCATCCAAGAAGGTGCTGTGCTCCATGACCAAAGCAGAATCACAGTAGCTCAAAAAAAGAAGAATGTGAGATGTGCAATTCCAGAGATACCTCCATCACAAATGTTCAAATAGGCTATTTGTGCCCAATCTGTGGTAGAGACTTCCGAGTTTCTATTGGTCTGATCAGCCACAGTTGGACACACTGCACCTTGACTCTAACATCATGATGTCATTTTGGTCCTCTTTGAAGACAAAGGACAAATATCAACAACAATTATTTCTCACACTCTAAAATTTACTTTGAGGTATTAAGTTATTGGGGGGAGAGGGAGAAGGGATTTGGGAGAGCCAAGTAATTTCCTGCCTTGTTCTGCCATCTTCCCACAATTCCCTGAATTCCACTTTCTTTAAAGTGGCAAAAACCATATATCCTTCCCTCTTAGAAAATAACTATTTACAAAAATAACAATACATGCCAAATAACCAAAAAAAAGTTATGAATATGTCTACTTCTTTTTTCCCCTGGATCTTTTAAATTATATTTTCAGCTCTAAATTCCCTCCCTCACAGCTTCCCCAACTCTTCTTCTCTCTACCGAGAAATCAAGAAAAACAAAATCTGTTGCAAACATGCATAATCAAGGAAAACAGATACTGGCATTAGCCAATTCTAAAAACAAACAAACATAGGCCTTAATCTTTATTTTTGAGTCTATCCTCTATCTGAAGGTGTGTAGCATGTTTCATAAGGAAAACAGATACTGGTATTAGCCAATTCTAAAAACAAACAAACATAGGCCTTAATCTTTATTTTTGAGTCTATCCTCTATCTGAAGGTGTGTAGCATGTTTCATCAGTTCTCTGAATTGTGGTTGATCAAAGCTCCTAAAATCTTCAGTTGTTTATCTTTACAGTATTGTTGTAATTGTATAAATTATCATCCTTGTTCTGCTCACTTCATTTTGCATCATTTCCTACAAGTCTTCTTAGGTTTCTCTGAAATATTCCTTCATTTCTTATAGCATAATAATGTTCCCTCACACTCATGTGCCATAACTTGTTCAACCATTCTCCAACTGATGGACACCCCCTTCAGTTACAATTCTTTGCTACCACAAAAAGAGTTGCCAAATTTTTGTACATATAAGGACTTTTCTTCTTTCTTTGATCTCTTTAGAGGAATAGACCTAGTATCACCATCACTGGGTCAAGGGGTATGCACAGTTTAATAACTGTTGGGGCAGAATCCCAAATTGCTTTAGAACAGCTGAACCTGTTCACAATTCTAGCAATAGTGCATTAATTTCTCACAGCTCCTCCAGCACATATTCTTGAACGAATTTTATATGGCTATTGATAGCTTTGATTTATTTCTCTAAAAACTGCCTGTTCATATCCTTTCATCATTTACCAGTTAGGTAGGGAATGGCTCTTATTCTTATAAATTTGAATCAGTCCTTTATATATTTTAGACATAAGACTTTTATCAGAGAAACTTACTGTAATTTTTTTAACCAGTTCTTTGCTTCTTTTCTAATTTTAGCTGCATTTGGTTTTGTTTGCTTAAAAAAAAAACCCAAAAACAAAAAAAAATCTTATTTAATCAAAATTGCCTTTTACCTCTTGTGAACCTTTTTTATCATGAACTCTTTGCCTATCCATAGATCCGATAGGTAATTTCTTCCCTATTCCTCTAATTTGGGGATTTTTTCTTAATATATGGGTGGTATGATATACCTCGTTTCTGCCACACTACTTTCCAATTTTTCCAACAGTTTTTGTCAAATAGTGAATTCTGGAACTAAAAACTGGGATCTTTGGATTTACCAGACATTAGGCTACTATGCTCATTTGCTTCTGTGTATTGTATACCTAATCTGTTCCACTGACCAACCTATTTCTTACCCAGTACCAACTTGTTTTGATGATTATGGCTTTGTAGTATGGTTTGAGATCTGGTACTGCTAGGCCACCTTCCCACTTATTTTCATTAATTGATTTGATATCCTTGATCTTTTGTTTTTCAGATTAATTCCAGTTTTTTCTAGCTCTATAAAGTAATCCTTTGCTACTTTGATTGTGAAAGCACTGAATAAATTAATTTACATAGTATTATCATTCTTATAATAGCTCAGGCTACCCATCAGCAATCAATATTTATGTAACTATTCAGACCTCTGTTTTTGTAGTGCTTTATAAATGTGTTCATATAGTTCCTGTGTGTGTCTTGACAGACTCCCAAGTAATTCTTCCTTCAGTATTTATTTTAAATGGATTTTTTTTCTATCTCTTCCTATTGGATAAAATGTTTGCATTTTTCTATGGGTAGATGAATCCTATCTTCATCAGGGGTCACAGAGAGAGTCTAATTAAACAGAGGGCCTGGGAATGATTTTGTTATATTTTAATGTCAAAATAATGGAAAGGGAGAGGAAAAGGAATACACTTGAGGGGGAGAGGAAGACAGGAGAAAATGAGAAAGGGGAAAATTATCTCACCTAAGTAGGATATACCAACAAAAGTCCACTCAACAAGGAGGGAGTGTTGGGGCCAAGAGAGCAAGCAACACTTGAATCTCCATATCATCTGAACTGGTCAAAGGAGGGAAGAATATTTATTTGTATATACATAAAAATATATGTGCGTATGTGTATATGTATGTATATGTATAACATATACACCCACACACATTCGTGCGCACGCACACCCACACCCACACACACATACACACACATGAGTTGCTCACAGAAATAAATATCATCCGACACAGAAAGAAGGGAGAAAATGGTTAAGGAAAAGGCAGTGAGTAATAAGAGGGAGGGCAGATTAGGAGAGGGATTGGCAGAAAAAGAAAAAAATTCTTAAAGAGGAGGCAAAAAACAACAAGAAAGCATAAGAAAACAGGATGGAGAAAAATACATAACTAATAATCATAAGTGTGAATGGAAAAAACTCACCCATAAAAGGGACGAGTATAGCAGAATGATTACAAACCAGAATCTAACAAAATGTTGTTTACAAAATACACACTTGAAACAGAAAGCTAAACAGAGAGTTAAAAGGAGAGGCTGGAGGAATTTATTTTTCTTCAGTTGGAGTGAAAAAAGGCAGGGGTGACAATCATGATCTCAGATAAAGCAACAACAAAAACAGACCTAATTAAAAGCTACATTATACCGAAAGGTACCACAGACAATGAATTTATATCAATACTGAACACATATATACCAAATGGCATAGCATCTAAACTCTTAAAGGAAAATTAAATTAATTATATGGGGAAAGAAATTAAACTTAAATAGTGGGGGACTTCAATTTCTACCATGTTAGTCCCAGATAACTCTGACCAAAAAATTTTTTTAAAAAATTGAAAATCTGGATATCGTTTTAGAAAAGCTAGAGATGATAGGCCTCTGGAGAATACTAAATTGGAATAGAAAGGAGTATACCTATTTCTCAGCTGTGTATGGTAATTGTGAAAGTAACATATATTCACAAAAACTTACTGTGTTAAGAACATAAAAAGGCAGAAAATCAGAAATATTAAATTCATCTTTTATGACAATGCAATAAAATTATATTCAATAAATGAACTTTGAAGCAAAGATTAAAAAAGCAATTAGAAATTAAATAACTAAAACCTAAAGAATAGGTGAGTCAAAGAACCATAAAAAAAATGATTTCAATAAGATAATAACAATAAAGAAATAGCACACCAAAATTTGAGGGATGTAGTCAAAGCAGGACTTAGGGGAAATGCTATGTCTTAAATATTTTCATCAATAAAAGAGAAAGCAGATCAACAAATATTGTATGCAAGTAAAACAATTAGGAAACCAACAAATTTAACCCTTTCCCCAATTAAAAACCAAGGAAGAAATCTTCAAAATTAAAGAGAATTAAAGAAGCAAAAATAAAAAACAATCAACTAATAAATAAAACTATGAACTAGGAGGGGAAAAGGAAACAGATAAACCATTAGGTAATTTGATTTAAAAAAACAAAACAGAATTACCAGCATCAAAAAAGGAAAAGGTAAATTCACAACTGATGGGGAAAAAAATTATTAGGAGCTATTCTGCCCGAGTATATGTCAATAAAACTGACAATCTAATATTAACAACTCCCTCATCACCATCATACTCCTTCAGAAAAATGGAAACTAGTCACATTTTTTCCTGTGGGAAAAAAATTGAAATCTCTCTCTTCACATATATCTGTTCCTCAGAGAGATGCCAGTGGAGGTCAGGAAGGAGGTAGGAATAATCAGATACAGAGAGACAATCCACTGACAATATTCATGACACCTTCATATTAGTGGCAAATGACAACAAATATAGGAATTCCTGAAGAGTGGATAAAGGGACAGAGCAAATTTGCTCTAATTCATAGTTCTTGGAGTGACTGAGCTCCAGCTTAGGATATTACATTCCCATTTATTTCAAATTCTTTGAGTTTCCTAAAAAGTAAAGGAAGCAGTAAACAATGTTTACCTCCTCCCCTTCTTTATATAGATTAGTCTATCAGAAAATAAACCTTAATGAAAGTCTCATAGGCACATGATACTCAGGAGAGTACAAAAATAAGAGAAACACAGGCTCTGCCCGTGAGGAGCTCACGATTACTTTAAAGGATTTTGATCCCAGGATACATTTGCTGAGATTTAATAACAGTTACAAAGTTGTCTGAAGATCTGTCATATATAAAATCTGCACAGGGTCAAAGTTTGGTGTGTACTCTTCGATGTGTCATAAGGCCAGACCAATGCCTGAAGGGTTTCCCACATTCTTTACATTCATAGGGCTTCTCTCCAGTATGAATTCTCTGGTGTTGAGTAAGAGCTGAGCGTTGATTGAAGGCTCTCCCACATTCATTACATTCATAGGGTTTTTCTCCAGTATGAATTCTCTGATGTTGAATAAGGGAAGAGTTCTGATTGAAGGCTTTCCCACATTCCCTACAATGATAGGGTTTATCTCCAGTGTGAATTCTTTGATGCTGAATAAGGTCTGAGCTCACCCTGAAAGCTTTCCCACATTCACTACATGAATAGGGTTTCACTCCAGTGTGAATTTTTTGATGTTTCCTAAGATATGAACGTCGGCTGAATGCTTTCCCACACTGAGTACATTTGTGAGGTTTCACCCCTATATGAATTCCCTGATGTTTTCGAAGTTCTGAGTTCTGCTTGAAGGTTTTCTCACATTCATTACATTCATAAGGCCTCTTGACAGTCTGATCTATTTGATGTACACTAGAAGATGAATTCTGTCTGGAGTTTTGGTCATTTGTAGCAGATACATGGGTTTTCTCTCCTGTTGGAATTCTACGTCGTGTAACCAGGTTTGAGTTCAAATGACAACTACACAAACACTCATCATATTTATGGCCATTCTCTCCTAAGGGAATTTTTTCAGAAGGGATGGTCACTACCACAAAATTTCCATCCTGGGAAAGGGATCCTTCTACTTTCTCCACTTTGTTTCCCTGTTGCTTGTCTAGAGTGCCTTCACATTCATTGGCTTCTCCAACCTTGGTTCCCTTGGAAGCATCCACTGGGAATCTTCCAGATAGCCTCCCCTGTGACTCCTCTTCTTCAGAAAGTTCCTGCTTCGGAAGGGTCCACTTGGTACTAGTCTCAAAATCTGAAATGATCAACAGAAAATACAAATGTCATGTGTGTCTCTCAGGAAGCGGAGTGAGTTCCAAGAAGGAACTGGCAGCTTAGTGAAAGCAAGACAGGGGTTTTATAGGGCAAAAGATGCAATTACCTAACAGAATATATGAATATTAAAAAGGGTGTGTCAGGGGATCAGGCAATAGGGGAGGGGTCTCAGCCTCGGTGGAACTGTGCAATTTCCCATAATGCATACAGAAAAACTCACTGGAGGAGAGGAGCATATATGTATGATAATGATATTACAATAAGCCTCTCTATGTCATAAGTTCACCTAAAGGACAGCTTTTGCTATTACTTCACAGGTGCCTACATAGGCCTTATTAGGATTTCATCAATCCCACCCCACAACCACACACAAAAAAGACTATGAAGCAGCAAGGTGGTGCAATGGATAGAGCTCTGGGTCTGAGGTTTGGAAGACCTGAGTTCAAATCCAGTCTCAGACACTTACTAGCTATGTTACTTAGCCTGTCTGCTTCAGTTTCCTCAACTGTAAAATGGGGAAAATAATAGCACCCAACTTTCAGAATTGTGAGGATTAAATAAGATGAAAATACTTGTAAAGCACTTATCACCATACCTGGCACATAGTATTCTTGCAATAAAACTTGTTCTCTCCCCTCCCTTGTTCCCCATACTCTTAATCTCACAATCATCCACGGGTGTTCCATTTCCATGTTGACAAACTCTGAAATTGCCTTATGTTATCACAATCAGCTGTCATTACATATCCACATCTTCTACCTTGCAACTTAACACTTTGTTCTTCATCCTCACTGTGACCTCTAATCCCTCTACCCCTTATGTTTCTCCCAGGCCATCACCTCTGCTCTGGCTACACTCTCCTCCCTTCCCCATCCTGGCAAATACCAAGTCAGCTCTACACTGTCCTCTCCTCTCAAGATCCTTTGCTCCCTTCTCCTATCACAAGATCCTGCCAAACCTTCGCCTTGAATTACATCCTCTCCACCTCCCCTCCTCTGTCTTCACTCTTATTTATGTACTGCTGAATGACGCTGGAGAAAGCTGAAACTGTGTTGACTGAGTCCACTATAAATTTATGTTACATAATCTCAACTGGGCCCTCATTGCAGCAAGACAATCCTTTTATACTTCCCTAAACAATTCACTATCCTGCTCACCACTAACTCTTTCCTCCTAAACCTTTTCAGCAGTCTCACTCTTCCCATGGCTCCTCACCACCAGCTCACAGCCTTATCTCATGTTTCACTGAAAGAATTCAGGCCCTTTGTCGAAAGCCCCCTCTCACTCCTTTCTCCTCATCTCCTAACAGGTTGATGCCTCTCCCAGTTTGCTGTGCTTCAGGCTCTCATGAAGGGTGGCCCTTCTCCTTGCCAAGGCAAACACGTACTCCATGAACAAATTATCTCAGTCTAGCAGATACCCCATCTATCATCCCCACTTTCACTTATCATCCAACTCTCCCCCCATCTACTGCTGCCAACAAGCATGTCCATGTCTCCCCCATCCTCAGAAGACCCTCACTTGGTCCATTTATCCCCACTAGCTATTATCCTACCTCTCTCCTCCCTTTCCTAGCTAAACTCCTTGAGAAGGCCCTCCACAAACATGCCTCTACTTCCTTTCCTCTTTCTCCTAACTCTGCAATCTGGCTTCTGACCTCATCATTCAACTGAAACTGCTCTCTCCAAAGTTACTAATGATTTTTTTAATTGCTACATTTAATGATCTTATACTTCTAGGCCTCTCTGCAGCCTCTGACACTGTCAGACACCCTCTTTTCCTTGATACTCACTTATCCAAGTTTTCCTGACAGTGCTCTCTCCTGATTCTCCCACTACCGATCAGACAACTTCTTCTCAGTCTCCTCTGCTGGATCTTCATCCAGGTCATGCCTGCTAACCCTGAGTGTCCCCCAAGGTTCTATCCTGTGCCCACTCCTCTTCTCCCTATACTATTTCACTTGGTAAACTCATCAACTTCCATGTATTCAATTATCATCTCTATGAAGATGATTCTCAAATCTCCTTATTCTGCCTTAACCTCTTTCCTAAACTCCAGTCCCAAATTTCTAACTGCCTATTAAACATCTCAAACTGAATATCACATAGATGTTGCATCTTAAACTCAACATATCTAAAACTGAATTCGTTATTTCCCCCAAAGAACCCTCTTCCTAACTTCCCTACTCCTGTCAAGGATACCACCTGCCTCTTAGTCACTCAGGCTCAAAATCCACTCTTCATTCTCTCTCACCTCCTCCCTAACATCTTGACAGCATCAAGTCTTGTCATTTCTACCTTGATAACATGTTTGGTATATGCACTGTTCTTTCCAGGTGCAGGCCTCTATCACCTCGCGCCTAGACTATTGTCAAAAGCTTGACAACCGATCTCTGCTCCTTAAGTCTTACCCCATCTCAGGGCATGTCCCACTCAGCTGGCTGAAAGAATGATCTTCCTAAAGCTTGGATCTGACCAGTTTCCAAACTCTGTCTGCATCAGTTTTCTCAAAATAAAATGGGGTATAATAATAACATTGGTTACTTCACAAAGTTGTTGAGGGGGATCACATGAGATAATACGTGTAAAGCTCTTAGTAAAATGCCTGGTTACATAACCAGGGCATAATAAATGCATGTTCCTTCCCCCTTCCATTCTCCTATTCAACAAACTCTCATGGCTCCCTACGGGTTCCAGGATCAAATATAAAATCCTGAGTTGGGCTCTTAAAACCTTTCACAGTGTGGCTTCCTGCCTTCCCAGGCTTCTGGAACTTGTCCCACCTGCACACCTTGGTGATCCAGTGACACGGGCTTCCTTGCTGTTCCACAAACATAACAATGAATTCCCCTCTCCTTGCACTCTCACTGGCCATGTCACCTCCCACCTGACTTCCATGCCTTCCTTCAACATCCCACCTTCTACAAGCAGCTCCTCAACCCCATCAGGCTAGTGCCTTCCCTATGTTGATTATGTCCAGTTTCACCTGTATGTATCTTGTCTGTACACATTTCTTTGCATATTCTGTGCCCCATCAGACTGTGAGCTCCTTGAGAGCAGAGATTGTTTTTCTCCTTTCTTTATATAACCAGTGGCTACCACAATATGTGGCACACAGTAGGGGCTTAATAAATGCTTGCTGATTTATCTTGCTTGTTAACAAAACAAATGTAGTATAACAGCTTTGTAATATTATCAATGAAACCACTTAAGCAACATTTGCCGTGGATAATTGAATCAGGAATGTTATTTTTTCTTATCCTTCAAAAGACACTAGTGTTAAAGATGCTGACAATGTTGATCTTCTAATTTACAAGATCATGAAGCATCTGAAATGACTGGTTGTTAAATGAAAATCCCTTCAAAAATCCCTTCATGGAATCAGATTTTTCAAATGGGAAGGGACCTGAAAGACCATCTAGTCCAACCCCTTACTTTACAGATAAGAAAACTTAGGCCTAGACAAGTTACATGACTTGCCCAAAATCACACTGATTGGAACTGGCTAAGCCAGCATTTCAACTGATGTCCTTTGATACCAAATCCTGTACATCACACTACCTCTTAATCACTAAAGACAAGAAACTGAGGAGCCAGACCCTGTTCTAACCCATTTAAAAATAACCCCCACTCCCATCACCACCTCTTCTCTCCCTTCTTCCCCTCCTTCTGATATTTAGTCTTGCTCCTCACCTCTTTCTTGTAGGAACTGGGGTTCTGGTGACCCAAACTTGATCTGGGCATTCATAGGCTGAAGCTGGATATTCAGTGCATCTTGTGCTGCTCTCAAGGGTGCCATCTTCTCCCAGCCCCCTGCCTCTCTCTGGGTGCTTGATGCAACCTGAAGATAATGAGATATGTTTGCCTTTGAGAAAAAATCACCATGGAAGCTAAAACATAAAATACAGAAAGAAAGTACATTCCTTCAGGGATACAGGACAGGGGAGGAAGAACCAGAGTCTTGTTTGTCAGATTCAAACTGGCTGTATTAAGATTAACAAAAACCATAAACCAATCCAGGAGGCACTTTTTATTAATAATGAATAGTATATTGCCTTTCAGGAAAATAGCTGACTTGGCACATGAAAGAATTAACCACATAGGAAATTTTTGTTACTGATACACAGGAAATCTCAAGAAATTCCATGTGATTACTTGCACAATGAATGATTTAGTATTGAGTACTATGAATGTCAAGAAATCTTGAAACAATTATGAAGATATTCCTATTTATATTTATCCCTTTTTACCAATTAAAAATAAATTATGGGTTTACCTTTTACCATTAATAAAACAGCACATCGATAACATTACTTTAACTTTTAGGAACTGTGAAAACCATGCTGTCACTGAAAAATCATTCTTAAGCATAAATCCTAAGCGTAAAATGTTAGGGAAGATTGAGAGTATAGAACAGCTGGCCGAAAACATCTGATTACCCCCTTTGCTGTTGTGATAGAAGACAATAAAGGAACCTTAACAATTATCTAGTCCAAACACTTCATTTTACAGCATGAGAAAACTGAGGACCAGAGAGGTTAAGAAACTTGGTCTAATAAGCAGAAGAGACAGGATTTAAGCCCAGCTCCTGCGACTTTAAACTTAACACACTTTGCCCTCTACTAGCCTCCCTCCCATGCCATGCTTATGTTCAGTCTTCATCCTCTTTGACCTTTTACCACTTTGATACTGCTGACCTCCTTCTCCTTTTTAAAACTCTGTACTTCAAAAATATTTATAGCAGCTCATTCTGTAATGGCTAAGAACTGGAAATCAAAGGGATACCCACCAACTGGGGAATAGCTAAACAAGCTATGGTATATGATTGTGATAGAATATTATTGTGCTATAAGAAATAATGAGCAGAAAAACCTGGAAAGACTTACATGCAAAGTGAAGTGAACAGAACCAGAAGAACACTCCACACAGTAACAGCAATATTGTTCAATGAAAAACTGTGAATAACTTAGGTATTCTCAGCAACGATCTAAGACAATCCCAAAGGACTAATGATGAAGCATACTTATCTGCCTCCAGAAAAAGAACTGATATTGTTTGAATACAGACTGAAGCATGTTATTTTTCACTTTTTTCTTTCTTTTTCTTTTAATCGAGTCTTCTTATACAAATGACTAATATGGAAATGTTTTACGTCATTGTACATGTATAACCCATATCTGATTGCTTCCCATCTCAAGGAGGGGGGGAGGAAAAAATAGAATTTAAAACTCAAAAGTTAAAAAAAAAACAAACCTGAGGTTTAAAATTGTTTTAATAGGTAGCTGGGGAAAAAAAGATATATTTTTAATATATTTATTTATATATATATATATATATATATATATATATATATATATTAAAGATACATTTTTATATATATTTGAAAATACATATTAAAAAAATTTAAAACTCTGTATTTCCTTGATTTTCATAATACCACGTTATGCTTCTTCTCCTACCTGTCTGACCACTCCTTCTCTAGGTCTTTGTATGTTCCTTTCTCCATTCCCAATGCCTAAAAACAGGCATTCCGTTCTTTTCCCTGTACTCTCCACCGTAAGGTGACAGGGCATAGAGGGCTGGGCCTGCAGTCTGAAAGACCTGAGTCCTAATACAGCTTCAGACATTTACTAGCTGTGTGAACCTGGGCAAGTCACTTAACTTCTCTTTGTCTCAGTTTCCTCAACTGTAAAATGGGCATAATAATATCCCCTAGCTCACAGGGTTGTTGTAAGGAACAAATGAGATCAAATGGGATAATATTTTTAAAGCACTTAGCACAGGACCTGGAACATAACAGGAACTTAATAAATGCTTGTTTCATTCTCTACACTCTCCCTAAGAGACTTCATTCACTTTCAAGTAGACTTGGCAATTATGTCATCAATCAGGTTAAAAACCTCAGTCATCCTTGATTTTCTCCCTAACTCCTACATCCAAAACTCACCAAGTCCTGTTGATTTCTTTTGTCTTTCTATCTACATCACTTAGGGCAGTGCCTCATATATACAAGATGCTTAATAAATGGTTACTAATGGACTATAGAAATTGCTTCCTAAAATGGTACTCCTACCTCCAATCTCCCTTAACTACATCAATAATATGGAGTTACGAAGACTCATCTTCCTGAGTTCAAATCTGGCCTGACTTATTAGCTGTGTTACCCTGAGTAAATCACTTAACCATGTTTGCCTCAGTTTCCTCATCTATAAAATGAGCTGGAGAAGGAAATGGCAAACCACTCCAATATCTTTGCCAAGAAAATCCCAATGGGATCACAAAGAGTCAGACACAACTAAAAAATGACTAAAAACTACCAGAATAATCTTACTAAAAATGCTTTTCCTCACAACACTGCCTTGCTCAACAGAAACCTTCACTGGGTCCCTAATGGTACTAAAAAGAGTCCAAATTCCAGAGATTGTCATGTAAGATGCCGTTGCCTTTGCAGCTTCAAACTATTATCCCACATGAATCCTCCAACTCAAAGTAGTCAACTATGCCATAAATCTTTATGCACGTTCAACTCCCTAAATGAGCAGCACTCACTCTGCTTGCAATGGTACTTCTGCTTGTATGTGTGTATATATGTGTGTGTATCCACACTCTCCCACATATATATATATATATGTGTGTATATATATATATATATATATGCTTATTTATCCCTCAAGAACCAGATCAAGGTTTATGCACTTTCCACAGAAATTTGCCAGACTAATCAACTGGCATTTCACATTTATGGTCTATGGTGGTTCCCAAGTATGAGGGCCCCTTTTAAAGAAAAAAACATACCCCTAGACAGTAGCATATTCATAGAGCACATTTTGCTAGAGCTAAAAATCAAAATGATAGTACAAATATGGACTCACATATACCCCTTGCAACCATTCTAGGAGGCTCCTAGGGGTCCAGAACCCACAGACTGAGAACCAACTTATTTGGGAATGAATATGTGATATAGATTGTAGTTTCTTCTATTATGTATGTTATAGTGCTCAATCTTCAAAGCCTTGAACTCTTAAATTCCCTTCTCTGATCACAATCTAACTCTCCACCTTGCCATTCCTACCAAACTTGCTGCCCACAATCACAATGATGTTCATTCTGTCCCTTCAATCTTCACTGCTGTTCTGTTTCTACCCAGCCTTGACCCCATAGGTCACCTATTTCAATGACATTAGGCATTACTTGAGAATCTTCTACCCCTTTCACTTTCCATACTGACCCATCCCCAACCATGAATAACACTTGGCTAGATCTGAAATACTGTATGCTACTGGAGAAAGTCAAAAAACTGAGGCCAGTGGGTGAGTATGTCCAAAACAACCATGTCAACATCAGGCTGGATCCCTCACTACAACTTACTCCCTATCACATTCCGCACATTTTTTTTACTTTTGCCTGTCCCCAGCTTCACTTCCTACCCCCCTCCCCAGTCATAGATCTCACTTCCTACTTATCCTAAGAAGACTGAGGTCATCTGACCTGAACCTCCTCAACTTCTTTCTTCCTTCTCACTTCAAAACCTCTCTATCACCTATCTTTTCTTCCTCCTAGACCAAAGAAACAGCTGGCCTTCCTCTTTGCCAAGTCTAACTCCACTTATCATTCTGACCCCATCCCCTCTTGCCTCCTCCACGACTTGCTTCCTAACATAATCCTTTCCATAATGGAATCAACAAGATCTGAGGAGGAATCCTGACTCAAACACTTCTAGCTATCCTAGGAAGGTCACTGATTACAGGGTTGCTGTCAGCACTAAATGAGGGGACGGGTGAATAGAGAGCATTTTGCAAAACTTCAAGCAATCAACAAATAGTGGATATTATTATGAAGTTTCACTTTCTCTCAGCAAGCTCTTTCCTCCCACCTACAAACCATGGTTAGCCTCTCTTATCTGAAAAACAAAAGCTTTCTACTGACATTGCTACCTTTTTCAAGTGACCACTCCATGGTCTTTCCTCCTCTTCAGTGTCAAATTTCTAGAAAGAATGAACTACATTCATTCTTTCTTCTTCCTCATCACCAGCTCTTTCATGCTATTCTGGCTTCTCTACTTTCCACTCTAGTGACCACCTTCTAATTTGTCAGCCTTGATCTCTCTGCCACATTTGACACTGGTAACCTGCTCCCCCCTTCCCTCCTCCTTTCTTTCCACCCTACTTGGCTTCCTAAACACTATACTCTTATAGTTTCCTGCTTGCCAATCATCTTCTCTCTCTTTTGATTTCTCTTTTTCCTCTTGCTGTCCTCTAGAGGTAGATATTCTGAAAAACTCTCTCCGTGACTCCCTTCTCTTACTATTTTCTTTCTCCTTTGATAATATTATCCATACCCACAACACCAACTCTGGCCTCTGTGGAAGCAGAGGTATCCCACTGCTATGTCTCTAAACTCTCTCTTGGTCTACAATGATTTGCTAGAGTTCAGAGCTTCTTAAACTTTTTCTACTTGCGACCCATTCAGTGCTTTTGATGACCCACAGGTTAAGAAATGCTGTAAGATGACCTGGGGCACCCCAATGTCAACATGGCCCAAACTAAAGAAAGAAGTTCTGCCCATTCACCCCCAATTCTGTTAATGAGATGAACAACCTCTCAGACACGCAGACTGGAAATTATTGGCATTATCTTTGGATATGGCCAAAAAGGGAGAAAGAAGAGGCATAAATCCTGTTGATCTTTCTCTGAAATCTTTGTCACAACCACCCCATCCTTTTCATTTTCATTTCCACTAGAGCAGGCCCTCACTACCTTTCCTCTGGACTAGTACAATAATCCTCTTAACCAGTTTCCCAGACTCCTATCTCAGCACCTCCAATCACTGCCCAATGAATCACAACAACAACTCTATTCATCTTATTTCCTTCCATAAATAAGCATCAATAGGTCTCCACTACCTCCCTTAACTTTAGAAGCCCACTTCCTAGCTCAAAATGCTTACCCTATCACACAGTACTCACACAAGGAATGCACTAACTTCCCTCCTCTCCCACACCTAGATTCAACCTATCCTTTGAAAGTCTACCTGTTACCCCCTCTTCCAATGTATAGCAACACAAATATCTCCTTTAAGAACTTTTCTTGGCTTCAAGTGCCTCCACCACCACCAGCCAGAAGCAAGCGCCTCCTTTTCTGAACTCTCATAACAATCTGTACCTCTCCTATATCTGTATTACATCTAATTGGGATTATAGTAACTGTCTTATCTTCCCTATCAGATTCTCAATCTTCAAGGAAGTTACAATGATTAGGCACAGAAATGTTTACCGAACTGAATCTACTACCACTGAATTGATTTTTAGAAAACACAAGAAGCAAGGATTGTGTCTTATGCTTTTTTGTAGCCTTCACATGATTAGCAATGCCCTAAATACAGCAATCAATCAGTGTCTGAATGAGTCTATGAACATGATGCCTATATCCTACAGCCTCCTAGGGAAATCCTAATTTCGGGCAGTTTCATATGGTCAAGAACAGTTGAGAAGTTGGTAACAGGAGAGCAAAGAAGAGACAAACACATAGGCTAAGAGTCCTAGCCAGTAAAGTCACACTAAAGATTTGAACTCAGTCACTTTCTTCTCATCACTTTCCTCCTAATCAACAAATAAAGTCAATAAGCATTTATTAAGCATCTACCTGTGTGCCAGGCATTATACTAACTCCTGGGGATGAACCGAAAGGCAAAAAACAGCCCCTACTCTCATGGAGCTCACAATCTAATAGAAAAGACAACTTAACCCCATTTCCCCACAATATACACCTGCCTCTTTCCCACCTGTTGTCCTGGTTCACCAAGCTGTCTCTCCAAATCTTCCAGCACAGTTACCACCTCCTCCCCACTCTCTGGATGTTGATCTCTCACCCAGGTCTGCAGGGCCTCTGGCAAAATGGTCAGGAACTGTTCCAGGACCAGCAGCTCTAGAATCTGCTCCTTCGTGTGTATCTCTGGTCTTAGCCACTGATAACAAAGTTCCTGGAGTTTGCTCAGAGCCTCTCGGGGTCCAGGGGTGTCACTGTAGCCAAACTGCCTGAACTGCAGGCGGGAGATCTCCTGGGTGGAAGGGCTGTTCCTCTTCTGGCTGTCTTTCTTCCCCCATAGGTAATCCTCTTCTTCCTCCACCTTTACTTTTACTACTTGAAGTCTCTCTTTCCAGGCTGGATTCTGAGGATCGAGGGCTTCAGCTTCTCTGGATTCTAGAGCCATTTGAGCTTGTTCAGATTTTTAAAACAACTCTATAGGGGCCTGTGCTTCAGAGGGGTTCCCCTTAGGCTACTCTTCAAGGATACCCCTAAGATATAAGAAACCAGAGTTAATGAGTTACTAAATTAAGAGTGCTATTAGAGATCTTAAACAACTTCATGAAGGTCAGCCAGAGGGGGAATTCATCGAACGTAACTCTGACAAAACTTAAACAAGTAATTCCCAAGCAACTGTGGATATTTTCTCTTTGGGGAAATAGAAATATCATGAATTTCTGGGCCCCTTTGTGGTCACCAGGCCTCACTGAGGTCACACTTCAGGTAGTCCCTGTAATGCCACCAAGCAAGCACAAAAGTCCAACAGCCCACCTCGCGCGCCATAACTCACCTACCCCCCATCCCAGTAATGTATCTTTCCCTCTCCCCGCCAGGCCCCCAATACCATTCAGGGCCCAGGAAACACAACTGCCAAATTCACAGACTTCGTACATAACAGCTCTCAGTTGACACAGCGACCTGCCGTCATCCACAACATCTTTGGTCTCCTCAATTGGTTTGTTCCAGCCCACTGCAGGGATACTCCAACCGCGACCCTCCTCTAACCACAGCGACCCTCTCTGCACCTCTGCTTCCACACTACATATCCCGGAACCTCCAGGCCGGGTTTCCGCCCTTCTCTCGGAGATTGAGACAGACGGACCACTGTCAAGCGGTTGCTATAGTGACGGGCTTGGGCGGCACGTGACTCCACCAGAGTCCATGCTCCGCCCCGGCCTGGCTCAACACAAGAGGGCGTAGGTCTACACTACATGGACCCGCTGCAGCCACTGCTACTACTCAAAAGCTCCACTGAGGCTGGGAGCTCAAGTCTCAGAGTCCAGCACAGAACGGAAGCGGGTCACGTCCCCAGAGAACAGCGCCGCCCAGATTGCTGGGAAACGTAGTCCGGAGGCGAAAATGAACGCCCCAGGCCCCGGAGGCTTCTGGGAAGCGTAGTCCAGCGACAGCTCCTACAAGCGTCCATGACATCCTGTGTGCCCCAGCTGGAGATGTTTAAGCCCTTCTCCCTTTAAGGGAATTGTCCTCCTGGAGCTCTGTGTGTTAAGTGAGTCCTGGTTCCTCCACCTAGAAGAGGGGGGCCCCTCCCCCTCCCGCCTCCTTACCTCCTTGCCCACAGGAAGATGGAGGTGGGGAAAGCCTAGGAGCCCCAGGATGGAGTTTGGCGCCGGGAAATCGGGCTGGGCCCGCGCCGGTGACGTCATTGCGGGGGGGGGGGTCCGGGTCGGCCTGGCTAGAGGAGAATCGGCTGCGGCCGACCGTCCGGCCCTTGGCTTCGGCCACTTCCTTGGAGGTGACCCTCCCGTCCGCGCTGCCCAATTCGCGGGGCTCCCTGTGAGCGCGGGAGCAAAGGTCCGCCCCGGTCTTTGTCGGGGCCCAACCGGCCCTGCAGTCCACCGGCTCTCTCCAGGCCTGGGGGCAAGTGTTTACCTAACCTCGTCTTCAGTCCCTGGGGTTAGTTCTTCTGTTCCATTCGCCTTTTTCTGTCTACCCCCCCTCCCATACCAGGCAGCTTTTATACCTATTCCTCTGGGTTACCTTTTGAAATCCAGCAATAACAATAGCTAGTGTTTTAAAATCTGCAAAGAAAGCCCTTTCTAAAGAAATAGTAGCTCTTCTACACCACCACCCTGGACTTATCATCCCCATTTTACAGATCAGAAAACTCAGGCAGACAGAGTTGAAGTGACAGACCAGTAAGTGTCTGAGGCTGGATTTGCATGCAGGTTTTCAGGGCTCCGGGCACTGTCCATCACCCAGATGCCAGG
Source organism: Phascolarctos cinereus (assembly GCF_003287225.1). NCBI lineage: Eukaryota > Metazoa > Chordata > Mammalia > Diprotodontia > Phascolarctidae > Phascolarctos > Phascolarctos cinereus. The sequence goes on along the minus strand of NW_027555847.1, from coordinate 130,111,205 downwards.
GGGTAGTTATTAGGGAACACCAGCCTTTCCTCACTGTCTGTTTACTTTTTTCTTCTTGAGTCTCTTTCCTACCTACTTTCTGTTCAGGTTAGAGTTGGGAGAGCTGGTTCAGGTGTGGAAGAATTCACTTAGACCTTCTCTTTAGGCGTTGGTGATGAGTTAAGAGTGAACCCCGAGAATGTTGGGGTGCTACCCGAAATGATGAGGAATACACTTGGGGTCCTAGTGTCCAGAAAGAATGAACTCCGACAGTCTCAAGTTGAAGAAAGGCATTTATTGGGGTGATGTACCCAAGTGGGCTTTTTCCCTTAGGGCAGAGCCCCAGTGGGCTTTACTCCCCATGGAAGGCAGAGCCCAGGCCGCTGGCCCTACTCCCCTAAGGGAACAGAGTGGCCCCTGTTTCCCAGTTGGAGGCTAAGGCGGTTAGCCAGGTCAAAGGTATGGTTTAAATACCATTTTATGGAATAGGGGGAAGGGGACAAGAGAATGGGAGGAGCAAGCATGGCTCCAAGATGCCTGGTAGTCCAGAGCTGATAAGCAAAGAGAGCAGAAGAGAGGAGGGGAAGAGTTGTTCAGCACACAGATAAGTCCACAGTGGGGGCTTCAGTGCACAGTCTTCTTTGATCACTTTTCTGGCTGGTCACATCCTGCATCCTGTGTCCCATCTCATGTCCTGCTTGCCCTATCTGCCTCAAGCATTCTTTTCTGCCTCATCACTTTCCATATGAATCTCCTTATGATTCTGTGTAGTAGCCTATTGCTACTATTATGGAGCCCAGAACTAAAACAGAAGGTAGATTGGCAATGGGAAATTTGCTGGGCTTCCTTTTTTGTTGGTCAGTCATTTCTGAATTTTCGTGACCTGGTGGACCATACAGGGTTTTCTTGGCAAAGATACTGGAATGGTTTGTCATTTCCTTCTCCAGAGGATTGAGGCAAACAGGTTAAGTGACTGGGCACTGTGTGCCCAAGAGTCACACAACTAATAAGTGTCTGAGGTCCAATTTGAACTCAGGTCTTCCTGACTCCAAGTCCAGTGCTCCAACCACTTAGCCACCTAGTTGCCTTCTGGGCATCTTTAATGACCCTAAATTCTTGAAATGAAGGGCTGTCTTTTAAATTCCAATAGTCTATTAATGATGTGGTATGGCTTCAACTTTTAGAACCCCAGAGTTGCCCAGGAATTAAACCTAGTTTATCACCCATAAGGATGATATTGACTTGATGACCTCTAAGGAACATTTCATGTCAAAATTATTAATCTTCTGAATTTGTGTTCTTGCATCTATCAAACACTATAACAGTTCAGTGCAATTGTTTCTCACTTTTCCTTATCTAGTTTTTTCCACCAAACTAAATGTCCATTGTTTAAACTTCACCAAATACTGTTTTATAGTAAAACTTGAGGTTTGTAAATGCTATTATCCTTTCATTCTTGCTTTGTTTCCCATTGTTTCCTTTGAGATTATAGACCTTTTGATCTTCCAAATGAATTTTATTTCTAGTTCTATAATTTATGTCCTTTGCAGTTTGATTGGTGTAGAAGGACATCTGTAAATTAATTTGGCTAGTATTATCATTTTAATTATGTAGGCACATTTCAAGCCTGAACATTGAATGTTTTTCCAATTATTTTAGTCATTCATTGAAGTAAAGGATATCATCGATGGAATGTATTGCTGAAAACCAAGGCTGGCTGGTCATGTGGGAAAAGAGAATGTAATATTATTAGGGGTCAAAGAATAAATCATAGAAACAATAATTATATAGAAAAAAGATGATGATAAACAACATACCAAAATTTCTGAGATGTACCTAAAGCAGTCCTCAGGGGAAAGATTATATCCCATCAAACATACATGAACAAAATAGAAAAAGAGAAGATTTAAAGGTTTAAAAATTAGAAAGCTACCAAATAAACAAACCTCAGATAAACACAAAAGAAGAGATATTGAAAATTAGAGAAGAAATACACAAGAAACAAACCAAAAAAAACTAGAAATGAATCTTTTTTTTATTTTTAGATACTAATAAACTTCATAAACCTTAAGCTAATATGATTTAAAAAAGGGCAGAAAATCAAATCAACAAATTAACAAATGAGGGAGGTAAAATCACAGTAAAACCAGAAGAAATTTTTTAAAATTCTTAGAACTTATCAAAGAGTTGTGATAAGTTGTGACAAAACTGAGATCACAAAAGAAATAAAATACCTTTGAAATATATAAACTATTCAAAATAACAGATAATCAAATAGAGATCTTAAATAATCCAGTATCAGAAAAGGGAAATGAGCTTGCTGTAAAGTAACTACCAAAGGGGGAAAAAAATCCTACTACTTATGGATTCACTGGAGAGCTCTATAAAAATTCTAAAAAAAAAATTGAGACACAAAATTATTACACAAAATATTTTCCAAAAATAGAAAAAGAAAGCACCCTACCAGAATCTTTTTATAAGCCAAATATATGAGACAAATATCTAAACCATGGAAGGATAAAATACATGAGAATTATAGACCAATGTCATTAATATAGATTTTTTAAAAACTTTTAAATAAAATCCTCTCCGACTATGGCACTTTATCCAAGAAATCATTCATTATGATCAAGCTGAATTTTTACTATGGATATAAGGAAAATAACACAATCATATTAAAAACAAAAAGAACCAAAGCTACATCATTATTTTAATAGATGTAGAAAAGGCCTTTAACAAATGGAACAGTAATTTATGCTGAAAAAAAAAAGGAAAGTATAGGCATGGAGAGACTTTTTCAAAAATATTATAAGTATCTAAAACTAAAAGCAAGTTTCTTATGCAAAGGGGAAACAGAACTTTTTCCAAAAAGTATAGAATTAAATCGAGGTTGTCCACGCTTCCCACTATTATTTGATATAGTTCTGGAAATGCTATCAATAACAATAACGAGAGAAAAAAATAAAGGTGTAAAGATACGTCAAGACGAGATAAAACTGCTTATTTGCTGATGATTTCGTAGTTTACTTGGAAAATCTTAGGAAATTAGCAAAGATACTAATAAAAAAATTAATAGCTTTAGCATAGTTGCAGGATACAAAATAGACCCCCCAAAATCAACTGCCTTTCTATATGATAACAATCCAAAAATAATAGAGAAAGAAATTCCATTCCAAATAACTATAAAGTGCATAAAATAATCTGGGAATCAATCTACCAAAAACACGAAAGATTTCTATCAATTCAGTTACAAAATGCTACTTCAAGAAATTTAAAACAAATTAAACAGTTGAAGGAATATCTAGTGCTCATGACTGGGCCATGCCAATGAAATAAAAATAACAATGATACCAAAGTCAATTCATATATTTAGTGCTATACCAATCAATTACCAGAGGTGCTTTTTAGAACTTGATAACATAATCACAAAATTCATTTGAAAAATCCAAAAGATCTAGAATATCAAGGGAAATAATAAAAAGAGGTAGGCACTATGGAGAAAACACTTTATTATATGTTAATATGGTTTGAACCTAGCTTTATGTGGCTAATATTGTTTAACCCAGACTGTTAGGTGGAAGTCATGATAAATAAAGAGACCCTCCCAGGGAGCAGGAAGATCACTGTAAGGAATACTTGAATCCCACCCAGGACTTGTTTTGGGCAGACCCATGTGTTGAATCCCATGTTTTGGGTCCATCCAATATCCTGTGTTTTGGCGTTGCCTAAGTTTTATTGAATGTTCATACTTACCTGCATGCATCTCACACACACACACACACACACACACACACACACACACGAGACTTAACAGAGATTGGGAGAGAATGACCCACACCTGTTTCTGGCTCTCCCCTCTGCTAAACCAACTTCAAAAAATCCTTTCTACAAACCTGTTTAGGTTTCAGGGTTTCCTGTGGACTGACAGGGCAAAGGATGTATAGCACTTCCAAATCTCGAACTATATTAAAAAGCAGTGGTCATCAAAATCATCTGGTATTGGTTAAAAAATAGGTCCAGTATGTCCAAAACAGAGCTCATATTTCCCTCTAAACCTTACCTCCTTCCAACTTTCCCTGTCACTTTAGAGGTAACACCATCCTTCCCATCCTTCAGGCTCATCCAGGATGTCATCCAGGATTCCTTACTATCTCTGAGCTCCAACCCACCCCCATGCGCGCACAGACACACACACACACACACACACACACACACACACACACACACACACATGCACACGCGCGCGCGCACACACACACACACACACGCTGCTGCCTCTGCAACATTTCTTCACTATGTCCCCTTCTATCCTCTGATACTGCCACCACCCTAGTGCAGGCCCTTATCACCTCATGCCTTGATTATTGCAACAGTCTGCCTGCCTCAAGTCTCTCCCCACTCCAATCTATTCTCTATTCAGCCACTAAAGTAATTTTACTAAAATCCAGATCTAATTATGTCTCTCCCCTACTTAGTAAACTCCAGTGGCTTCCTATTGCCCCCAAGAGCAAATGCAAAATGTTCTGTTTAGCATTCAAAGACCTTCATAACCTAGCCCCCTCTTACACCTTATTCCCCAACACAAACCCTTCCATCCAGTGACACTGACTTCCTAGTTATTTCACAATCAAGATATTGCATCCATCTCCGCTCCAAGCATTTTTTCTGTCTGCCCCCCATGCCCAGAATGCTCTCCCTCTTCTGCTCCAACTAGCTTCTTTAAGCCCTAACTAAAATTTCATCTTCCACACAAAGCCTTCCCTAAACCTTCCTAACTCCAGTGCTTTTCCTTTTATAATTCCTTCCTATTTATCCTATATATAACTTGCTTTGCATATGTGTGTTTGTATGTTGTCTTCTTCCATTAGATTGTAAGCTCCTGAAAAGCAGGGGCTCTCTTTTGCTCTGTGTATGTGTATATGTATGTGTATGTTTATGTGTGTGTGTGTGTGTGTGTGTGTGTGTGTGTGTGTCCTCAGACCTTAGCACAATGCCTAGCACATATAGGACTTAAATGTTTATTGAATTCAATTGAGGTAGATCAATGGAACAGACTACACAAGGCAGAATCAGAAACAATGGAACTCAATAATCCAATGTTTGATAAACCAGAAAACAAAAATTACCTAGGAAATAACTCCCCATTTGACAAAAGCTGCTGGAAAAACTTAAAAGCAGTATGGCAGCAAATAGGGTCAGACCAACAACTTACACCATATTCAATAATATATTACAACTAAATAAACTACCTAAATATTAAAAATCTTACCATAAAAAATTTTTCGAAAAAAAGCAGATCATATACCTCTCACAGCTATGGGTAGGAGATGTATTCTTTTTATTATTCTTTTTTTTATTATTATTATGGGAGAGCCAGGGAAATGGCTAATCTTTTATTGAAGGGAAGAAAACATTACAACACATCTCAAGTAAACCAGTCCAGGGACTCAGTGGCTAAACTGGTGGGGTACCAGCTTGTAATGGGTTCCACAGTTAGGGCAACGCTGTATCTCGCCTTTGTGAAGCCAGAACCAGATGACTGCACTGTTGTCCTCTTCACAGACACAGCCCACTATTCGCTTGTCAGTGATGGAAGGGACCAGGTTGGGTTCCTCCTTAGTCCCTGAAGCTGCCTTTGGGGCTAAGATATTGTATGGATCCAAATCATCCCTTGCTGCAATCATAATCTCTCTCTCCAAGCCAGTAGCCTGCTCTTCATCAGAAGGGATACCTCCTCCAGTCGCCATGGAGGGAGCGGCAGCCCAGGCAGGACCACAGGCCCTCAAGGCCTGGACTGTCAGCGCCCAGGTGCCCTGCAGTAACCTTGAAGCCATTGCGTCTGAGACAACTGCAAACCTAGGAGATGTATTCTTAACCAAATAAAGACAAAGGCAATTACAAAAGATCAATTAGATAACGTTACTCACATTAAAAAGTTTATGCACAGACAAAATTAATGCACCCAAATAAGAAAGGAAGCAGTAAAATGGGGTACAAAATCTTTGTATCAAATTTGTCCGACAAGGGTTTTGCATCTAAGATATTTAAACAATTTATATATGTAAATAAACCATTTATGTATATATATATATATATGTGTATATATAGTGTGTGTGTATACACACATACACACATATAAAATCAAAAGCCATTTTCCTAACAGATAAATAGTCAAAGGATATGAAGAAATAGTTCTCAAGAAGACTGCAGAGTATTCACAGTGACATAAAAGAATGCTCCAAATCACTCATAATAAAAGAAAAGGAAAATCAAAATCAAGATTTCACCTCACCCCTTGCAAATTGGCAAAGCTAACAAAAGATGGTGATGGTCAATATGCAAAGGGTTTTGGGAAAAGAGGCACATTGGTACATTTTGATAGAGCTATATAAATCAGTAAAAACCATTTTGGAAAGCAATTAAAAGTAACCAAAATGTCCGTATCATTTGACCTAGAGATTCTATTAATGGGCTTATATATCCTAAGGAGGCCATTGATAAGAAGAAAGTTCTCATATATACCAAAATATTTATACCAGCATTTTTTGTGATAGCAAAGAATTTGAAACAAAGTAGTTGCCTATCAATTAAAGAATAGCTAAACAAATTGTGGCATATAAATGCTTTAGCAAATAATGTATGTGGTGACTACAGAGAAGCATGGAAAGGTCAACATAAACTGATACAAAAATGAAGTAAGCAGAGCCAAGAAAATAGTATACAAAATGATGACAATAATGTAAATAAAACAACTATACACACAGACAGACACACACACACATACACACACACGAGGTGAATGTTGCAAAATTATAAATAACTAGCATGACTTAAGAGACATGAGGAGGTACCCCCAATCTACCCATCTACAGAAGTCGGAGGTACATAAGTGTGGTTGGTGGTGGTTAAGTCTTTTCAGTCTTGTCAGACTCTCTGTGACCCCATTTGGGGTTTTCTTGGCAAAAATACTGGAGCAGTTTGCCATTTCCTTCTCCAGTTCATTTTACAGGTGAGGAGATGGAGGCAAACAGGGTTAAGTGTCCAGGGTCACACAGCTTGTAGGTGTCTGAGGCCAGATTTGAACTCATGAAGATGAGTCTTCCTGACTCCTGGTCTGGTGATCTATCTACTGCACCCACCTAGCTGTCCTGTAAGTGTGACACATTGCACATATTTTCACATATTTTTGATGTATTAATTAGTTATGCTGATTTTTTCCCTCTTTTTTATTTAAAAATATCTGTTATGTTGGATGGCTCTCTAGGAAAGAAAAGGGAGGAATACTAGAGGAAATTATGGTGATATTATAGGTAAAATTATTAATAACAATTTTTAGATAAAATTATTAACTACTGAGTTGTAGGAAAGTTTTTTACTTCATTGTTTGAATCTAGCCTTGCATAACTAGGAACCAGACAGGTATTGCTTAGAGACAAACTAGTTTAATATTTCACTTAGGATTCCAGTTCATACTGACCCCAGAAAACTTCAGGGGATCCACAGATTGGAAGTTCCAGTTCTTTTCTGGTTTCCTAAGAAATGTATTTTAATTAATCTGTATAAAGTTGAATTAATCTATATGTCTTATTTGGAACACATTTATTATGTATTAACAAATCAGCTACCAATTTGCTCCTTTGTTTGAGTACTATATCATATGCAACTCTTAGAGGTTCAGGGGGAGTAAGCCACCTATTTCAGCTCTTCCCTCTGCTGGATGTCTTAATAAACTTCTTCCTAAATTAATTTTGTTCAGGAAAATTTTGTTCTGAACTCACACTGATCAAAATAAAAGACATAAGTAAAAAAAATTATTAAAAAATGAAAAAGCCCTTGCACACTAGATGGACTATGAGTACTAGACAGAGCAAATTGTACATACTCTCCAGAACAGACCTTCATTGGCAAGTACTACCTCCCTCTCTTTTAGACAGATTGAAGGGAGACTGCAGAAGATCAAGAAGATTGTATTTTATCCTACCAACTAGTTTGTTTTGTTTAAGTAGGGGAGTGACGTAGTCAGTTCTGTACCTGAAAATTATTACTTTGACAATTGGATGAAGAACAAACTGAAAAGGGAAGAGACTGGAAGGGAGCCTAGTCAGAATGTTATTACAATTTTTAACTGGGGTGGGGAACATGTGGCCTTCAAGCCCTTGGGTGCAGCCTTTTCACTGAGTCCAAGTTTTACAGAACAAATCTTTTTAGTAAGGAGATTTGTTCTGTGAAGTTGGGATTCAGTCAGAGAGCCAAGACCTATGGGGCCACATGTTGACTGGAGTCCGCAGGTTCTCCACCCATGGTAGGACCAGTGGTTTCCAAACCTTTTTGATTTGCTCTATCAATTTAAAAAAAAAGTTCATTACTAATAAAATTAATGAAAAGAAGTCAAATTGAAAACAAATCTTTGTATCAAATTTCTCAGATAAGGGTTGGGTAGGTATCCAAGATATAAAGTCAACTGACAGAACATATAAGATCAAAAGTTATTCCCCAATGGATAAGTCAGCAGTTTTCAAAGTGTGAGACCTGTCAAGGGGTATGAAAGATTAAAACTATTTTCATAATACTGCTATGATATTTTAATTTCTAATATAATAATGACACATAAAACTCACATCAACTGAAGCTCATTAGGGATCCTCAATAATTTTCAAGAGTGTAAATTAGGTCAACAAGTTTCAGGACCACTACGAAAAGTGATCAAAGGTTAAGAATAAATGTCGTCAAAACAAGATTGCAAACTGTTAACCAAATGGATAATTGCCACAAATCACTTAAACAGGAGAAATATAAATCAAAATGACCTTGAAGTTTCATCTCACACCAGGCAAACTGGCAAAATTAGCAAAAAATGAGAACAGTTGATTTTGGAGGAGTCACAGAAATAATGCATTGTTGGTGGAGCTATGGATTACTATAACCACTCTGGAAAGCAACTGCGAATTATGCAATTAAAGTGACTACACTGTCCATACCCTTTAATCCAGAGGTATATGCTAGGATATACCCCCCCGAAAGTCATTGATAAAAAAGATCCATATACACCAGAATATTTATAGCCAATGTTCCTCATGCCTGCAATTCATTTTCTTTCTTCATCTCCAACTACTCACTTTCTTAGCTACCTTGAAATGCCAGCTTAAATCCCACCTTCTACAAGAAACCTTTCCCAATCCCCCCTTAATGCTACTGCCTTACCTAAATTGATTAGCTCCAGTTTATTCTGTATATATTTTGTCTGTATCTAGAAGCGTTTATGTTGTCTCCTTCATTAGACTGTGCACTCCTTGAGAGCAGGGACTTTTTTTTTTAAATCCCCAAAACTTAGCAGAGTGCCTGGCACATATTAAGCCCTTAATAAATGCCTGTTGACTGTTTATTGACTCACAAACAACTAGAAACAAGGGAGATGTCCATCTGTTGAGGAATAGCCAAACAAATTACGGTACAGGAACATTCTAGAATATCGGTGTACTTTAAGAAACAACAGATATGATGAATACAGAGGCATGGAAGGACTTACATGATCTGATACAAAGTAAACCAGAACCAAGAAACACCATGTAAGATGACTATAACTATGTGAACGGAGAGAACCATAACAACTCTATTTTAAAATGGAAAAATATATTTAGCTTGCAGGCTATACAGAAACAGGTGGCAGGCCAGATTTGGCCCTTGGAGTGTAATTTGCTGCACCCTGCATACGCCAATGAGGTTGTATTGATTCCAGCCAAATTCTAGGTTATATTTTTAAAAGAATGGTTTATGACCATTTAGAAATGAAGGCAGTAATGAGGAGGAGCCAGAATGGCTTCACTAAGAACAAGACATACCTTTTTTAACAAGGGGCAGCAAGGTGGTGCAGGGGAACAGAGTGCCAGTCCTGGAGTCAGGTAGACTTCAGTCTAAATCCAGCCTCTGACATTTACTAGCTGGGTGACCCTAGGCAAGTCATTTGACCCTGTTTGCCTCAGTTTCCTCATCTGTAAAATGAGCTGGAGAAGGAAATGACAAACCACTCCAGTATCTCTGCCAAGAAAACCCAAAAAGGGGTCACAAAGAGTCAGTCATGACTGAAATGACTGGACAACAACAAATGAAGTGAAGGATGGACAGGTAACATAAGTAGATTTCAGTAAATGTTTAACAAAGTGATTCATTTACACAAAAAGAAAGGTAAGAGACTGCATGAGAGCAGTTTGGGGGAGCCCAAAGAAGCTGAATGACCTGACCCAAAGAATAATAATGAATGGGTTACTATCACCTCGGACAGGGACTCACTCCAGGAGAATGTCAGATGCTGTTCAACATCTTTGTTATTGAGTACATACATACTCATTTATCTATCCTCCCTGCCCACCCACCCAGGTGTGACCTTAGGTTACTAGTAAAATAACTTTACTGCTTCTGTGTTCTCACCCCATCTGGGGTATGAGGTATTTGGTAATCAAGTCCAAACTGTTCCAACATTAAAGTTCCTCTGAGGTGACTGCAATTGGGGAACTGTTCTTCATAATGACAACACTTATTTTGCTGTCCCCTCCCAAAGTAATCCCTCCACAGCTTGAGATCATTCTAGAACACACCAAACCCATTCTACTAGCATTTATTAAGCACCTACTATGTGCCAGTTACCATGAATACAAAAACAAACAAAACAGTTCTGCCCTCCAGGAGCCCATTCTTACTCTCCATAGTTTGAATGTATGCTCAGGCTTGACTTGCTTCAGTCCTGCTTTGTGCTGATTGGCACAGCAATGGGTCCGAGGCAAATATGGCCTCTTTTCTTCTGGCCGTTCTACTCAAGATCATTTCTTTGAGGTTTTTTAACTGAATATGATAGCCGTACAGCTGTGTTGCTAACCCTACATGGAATTTACATTGTTATTGATTGTCATTCATAGCTGTAATTTTTTTTCAAGGATTTACCTGTTGAAGTTATTTCTGGGTGCTTTGCCTATCAAAAGTGTCAAGGAAAGCTGGCTTTTTCCAGTAGAGATTCTTAGTTGTAGGTGTTCTGAAAACCCATTTTTAGGGGTAAGGGAACCTTTAATAGTAGGTGCAGTTTAACTAAATAGTGCAAGTGGTCTTGGGCTAAAGTGCAGTTTTCCTTGATTTTTTATATATAAATTTAAACTGCCTGGTCTCATTTTAGGTAAAAAATTGTGTGCAATTCAAATTGGTGTTCCTTGATAGGTGACTGTTTACTGATTATCAGCTTGGAATACCATCTCTTGTTCTGTTAGCAGTCTCATATGCTGTCCATCCCTCTTCCAATGATTCTGAGAAACTTACTTACACAATTACTTTTTTCTTTTTTTCTCTTTTTTTTACATTTTGGGGAGAGTACAATGAAATGGGCAGCAGACTCTATGGCACTATTCTCGAGGGCCTGAAACCTGTCACACAATACTAGTAAAATTAAACCTCAGCTGTACAAAGTTCTAGTTACAGATGGCTGCTGAAACTCTTCCACAAACTTGCTGAGGCTGCAGTTGTAATTCTACCTTTCTCACCCTGAGTTGGCCTTCCTGGTTAATTTTTAGAAACCCCTACTTTTGCTACTGGTCCATGTTCCCTGACCCTATCACCCCAGCAGCAGTGTGACAGCTGCCCCAGCAGGCACTTTATCTGGAGACCTTATATAAACCCAGGCCCTCAGAGGTAATATGCCTCTGACCAGGACTCATATTTGCTTCTCTGAGCCACCACTTGGCAAGCTGCCCTAATCTAGTATGGGGCATAATTTTGGAAGTGAGAGAGCTGACCAGGGACTCCATCTGTGAGTGAATTGCTATTAATCTGCCCAAACCTTTCTATGATGTACTGGGCTGAGTCATAAAACATTTTAATACATCCTGGGGTTGCATTCAGCAGAACTCACCCAAAATTTGCATGACAACAATGATTTTTAAATTTTGTAAGCTGAATATTCCAGTTGTCATCTGTTTGTAAAGTTGGAAATGAGTATCATGGTATAAGAAAAGAGCAAAAAAGAGATAAGATTGGAGTCTACAAAAACCACATGGGAGCTTGACTTATTCCTAACAATATTCTGAAACACTACTAAAGAGAGAGTTTCCAAGCACTGAAAATGAGTAAGATCATTAAAAGCCATTAAAAGCTTTATCAAGAATAAAAAACACAATCTTGCCAGCGTAAGCTCACTGCCTCTATTGAAGGTAACTAGACTTGTAGATCACAGGAATAGTGTAGATGCAATTTACTGGAATTGCTGGATTTGAGCAAAGCATGTAACAATGGTTCTCATGTTATCTTTGGCAACAAGATGGATAGGTAAGAGTTATGTAATAGTAAGTCAAGTGGATCTGACCAACTCAAAGAGGAGCCATTAATGGATCATTAGCTTGGAACGGAAGGTCCATTGGACGGTCTCAGTTATCTGTGCTTTACTTTAAATTCTTCAACATTGTTGTGAATACTTTGTAACAAGACATGGAGGCTATGTTTCTGAAATTTCTAGATGGCAGAGGAATAGCTAACTGTTGGGTGACAAGAGTTAGTTTAGACAGGATGTGATTGTGTTGGAATACTGCTGTGATATAGGAAATGATGAGCTGGTCGATTTAGAAAAAAGCATGAAAAGACTTGGCCATATGAACGAAGATGCTATCCACCTCCAGAGAAAGAGATGACAAGTAGAAATATGCATAGTACTTATATGTATATGAGTGTATATGTGTATGTTTATACATATCTATGTAGGGTTGAGGGTGTGTATCTATATCTATATATATATATATATATATATGTATATGTATATAGGTGTTGAATTGTAGCCTTTCTTTATGGAGGGGGGGAGGAAGGGAGCAAAGAAAAGCTGGGTAGCTTTGAAGACAATGTGTACTATTAATTATATAGGTTTTCTTGAAGTGAAAATTTATAGTTTTGTACTGAATCTTCTCTTATGTTCTGCTATGTACATGGAACTGTTCTCTTTTTTTCTTTTCTCATTTTGCATTTAAGTTTAAAATGAATAAAAAATTTATGAAATAAATAAAAATAAAATATGTATCATACCATTTTATGCCCAGGAGCTAGATTAAATACTTTTTAGGATTAAACTATCCTCTCTCCTATCTCATCCCTAGGCCTCACAGTTCTTATTGTACAGTCCAGCTGCCACCAACCCACCATCAAAACACCATGGTGCTTCCTTCTAGTTCTATAGCGACTGAGGATTGGGGCCACAACCCTTTAATGTTTTAGTCTTTTTATTTTGTCCCACTGCTTCGAATTTTCATGTCCTGGACAGGGACTAATGATATGGCTTAATTGGTCTAAAAGAAATATTTCTACATCCAGAGACTGCTGACCGTTCCATCACAAAATGGCTGATGCCATTTCCCTAAGTTAGTGGAAGGGATGCTTGCCCCTTGTCCATTCTCCACACCTGAGCTCCTGACTGATCAGTTGACACTGTATCCACGCTGGTGGCCTGTCCTAGAGCTGCACAGTTCCTCCAATAACAGTTACCAAAGCATCCTCTTCCAAATTCCCAGGGCTACATCCCCCTATATGGTGTCATAAAGCAGGACGTATTGAAGAGCAGTAACATATTCTGATGTTGGGAAACAATTCAAGTTAAAATACAGACACACACACACATATCCTAAGACTACTTCTTCTACCTTGTTCAAAGAATGGATATAGGTAAGCTTTTATGGGAGGCTATGGAAAGGAGGCCACAAAGGAAAAAAATACTGGATGGCCAACAAAAATAAACATGTGCTCACAACACATACATGCACACAGCATACCGATGCACCCACTCCTCTGTAGCAACAGCTTTCAGGGCACTGACTGATCACAGAAAGGTGCAAAGTAAAATCTCTTTCCAACACTATAGTTGGAAAAGTCTAGAAAGTCACAAATCAGGAGAAAAATGAAGTCAAGCCAAACCTACAGCACTGTGGAAAAATGGGACTTTCAGGGACCAAGAAGCTGAACAGCATCTTCTCTGCCTTCTCAGGGGCCAGAAAGGCCTAAAGTATCCATAGACTAGGTACCTATTCTAAGAACTCTGCCAGTAACTGCTCTTCTAAATCATGGTTTTTCAGCACTAACACGAGAGAAAACAGGAAATACCTTAACCACTCTCTCTAAAGAATATGTAGGGAAGTGAGATGTCCTAAAAGGGCCAGATAGACTGGTGTGTAGTTCTCAGCACAGAGACCTCAAGGCCTGAGTGCTCATGATTCAAGGTGACTTCTGGCTAAGGGAAGAAGGGGGGAGGGGGTGGTAGTGGTAATCATTAACTGACATCAGGACTACTATTACGCTGAACACTCTTTCTACCTGCCTCAGGATCCAGTCTCTTCTTCCCAGATAGAGACCAAAATGACTGTGAACCATAAATAGTTGCCATCCTACTGTCCTCTAGGCCAGTAACTATCTACTTAGACGTTCTTAAAAAGTTTTCCTCAGTACATTTCAGAGAACTCAGATGCCTACATTATACATCCTAAAAAGGGGCACTGACCACCCAAATCTTCACTGATCCCTTGAAGTACGATCTTTATTTTCCTGGGATATGAATTCCATCCTTTCTAAAGAGGCAAAAGCATGTACTCTTCCCCTTACAAGATAACAATTGACAACAGTAACAGTAAATACTTTAAGTAACAAATAAAAAGAAACATAGATTAGTCAATCACAAAAGAAACCTTAAGAAAGGTTTCATAGGCACCAGGAACTCAGTTGACAGCCATACACAGTAATACAAATACAGGCTCTGCCCTTGAGGACCTCACAATTACTTTATGGGATTTTGATCCCCGGCTGAATTTTGTGAGATTAAGTAACAGCAAAGTTGTCTGAAGATTCCTCACATTGAAATTCTCCACACGGTTAAACTCTGGTGTGTACTCTCTGATGTGTCATAAGGCCAGACCTATGCCTGAAGACTTTCCCACATTCTTTACATTCATAGGGCTTCTCTCCAGTATGAATTCTCTGATGTTGAGTAAGAGCTGAGCGTTGATTGAAGGCTCTCCCGCATTCATTACACACATAAGGTTTCTCTCCAGTATGAATTCGCTGATGTTGAATAAGTGAAGAGTTCTGGCTGAAGGCTTTCTCACATTCCCTACAGTGATAGGGTTTTTCTCCAGTATGAATTCTTCGATGTTGAACAAGGTGTGAGCTCCTACGAAAAGCTTCCCCACATTCACTACATTCATAGGGTTTATTTCCAGCGTGAATCCTTTGATGCTGAATAAGGTCTGAGCTCCCCTTGAAGGCTTTCCCACATTCACCACAAGTATAGGGCTTCTCTCCTGTATGAATCCTTTGATGCTTCTTAAGATCAGAGCCTTGACTGAATGCTTTCCCACACTGAGTACATTTGTGGGGTTTCACTCCCATATGAATTCTCTGATGCTTTCTAAGATCTGAGTTCTGTTTAAAAGTTTTCTCACATTTGTTACACTCATAAGGTTTCCTGACAATTTGATTGTTTTGATGCACATCTGAAAATGAATTCTGTCTGGAGTTTTGGTGATTTCTAGCAGATATATGGGGTTTCCGTACTCTATGTATAACTGGATCTGAGTTCAAATAACAACTACTCAGACACTCATACTTATGGCTACTCTCTTCTACGGCAACTTTTTCAGGGATGGTCACTACCATAAAATTTCCATCCTGGGAAAGGGATCTGTCTTTCTCCATTTTGTTTCCCTGCTGCTTGTCTAAAGGGCTTTCACATTCATAGGCTTCTCCAATCTTGGCTCCTTTGGAAACATCCACTGGGAATCTTCCAGATATCCCCTCCTGTAACTCCACTTCTTCAGAAAATTACTGCTTTGGAACAGACCACTTGGTCCTAGTCTCAAAATCTGAAATGATCAACAGAAAATACAAATGTCATGTGTGCTGGAAGAAAGGAACCTTCCTAAAAGGAATATTAACAAGGGTTCACATCTCCAAGTCCTCTGTATACATTATCTGTTGTGGTTATTACAACCATCCTTTGAATAAGCAGGAAGTATGATTATCCTATTTTTACATATTAGGAAAGCAAGGATAAGAGAGGGAGAAGATCAGAGATTTAGAGTGGGAAGGCTCTTTCAAGGCAATCTATTCCAACATCCTCTCTTATAGATGAGGAAACGGGCCAAGAGAGATTAAATGAATAGATAAACATCACATAGTTAGTGGGTTGTGGAGCTGGGACTAAAATGTAGATTCTAAATCCATCACCATTTCAATGAAGTCACATTGCTCTTAGAAAAAGAATAGTCAAAATTTAATTATATGCTGTGCAAGATATGCATGTAGTCTATACATGTTTCAGTGAGCTTTCACAAACAGTATCCCAATCTAGAGGAAATGGTAACAGGAAACAAGACTGAAAACACAGATGCCAAGTGAGGGAGGCAGCAAGAGGTATGTGGCAGAGAGGACAAGGTAGCACAAAAAGTGAACCAGTCTATGACACTAAGAAAGAAGAGACAAATCAGAGAACTGAGGAAGCCAAAGATAGAGGGAATGGTCTCATATATAAAATATTTATAACAGCACTTTTTATTATAACAAAGAACTTGAAGGAAGTGGGAGCCCATCACATGAGGAATAACTGAAGAAACTTCGGTATATGAAAATAAAGGAATATTATTGTGCCATAAGAAATTATCAATATGAAGCACTCAGAAAAGCTTGAGAAGCCTTTTATGAACAACAGTTCATTAAGAATGCAGCAAACTCCAGAGCACAATTTATACGATCACTATCACGTAAATGAAACAGTGTTGAACGATTTCAGAACTCTGAGCAGTGCAGTGATCTGACTTCAGAGGACAGCTGGCAAGACATGTGTCTCTCAGCAGAGCCTGGCAAATTATAGATATGTAATGAGCCCTATATTGTCATGCAAGGCCAATGTATGTGTCTTGCTCATCTGTACATTATAAGTTACAAGGGGGGGTTGGGAGTGAAGGAATTGGGAACTGAGTGTGATGAAAAAAGATTGCTCAGTTGTGTCTGACTCTTCTTGACCTCATGTGGGGTAGATACTGGGTAGTTTGCCATTTCCTTCTCCAGTGGATTAAGACAAACAGAGGTTAAGTGACTTGCCCAGGGTAACACAGCTAATAAGTGTCTGAGGCAAAATTTGAATTCGGGTCTTCCTGACTCCAGGTCCAGCACTCTATCCACTAAACCAGCTAGCTGCCTCTAATTTATGTTACATAACCTCAACTGGGCCCTCACTACACCAAGGCATTCCTTGTGAACCTCCTAAATCAATTCACTATCCCACTCACAGCAGCACCACTTCTAAAACTATTCATCCCTCCTCAAACTTCCAATGACTCCCAGTCCCTAACTCCCTCAACTGAAAACCCCGCCCTATATTTCAATGAAAACATTGAGGCCATTTGTCAAGACCTCCTTCTTTTCCCCTCCCTCTTCCTCTCAGATCAGTCAGAGGTCTTCTACCATTAGCTTTACTCGTGGCTCTCTTGAAGAGACAGCACTTCTACTCACCAAGGCTCACCCCTCTACCTGCTCAAGGGATCCCATTCTTTCCCATCTCCTCCAACAGACTGCCCCCTCTGTCATCCCCACTCCATCACTTTTCTTTATCTTTCCCTGGCTTTAACCTTCCGGCTGCTTCTCTACTGCCTACCAACATGTCCACATCTCTTCTGTCCTCAAAAAGCCTCACTGACATGTCCATTCTCACTAGCTACCACTCTCTATTTTTCCTCCCTTTCCTGGCTAACCTCCCTGAGATGGTTTTTTACACTAGGTGCTTCCACTTCCTTCCCCATCACTCTCTCTCTTTTTACCTCTCTGTAGTCTGGCTTCTGACTTGATCATTCAACTGAAACTGCTTTCTCCTAAGTTACTAACAATCTCTGAATTGTCAAGCCTAATGACCTTTCTGAACTTCATCCTTCTTGAACTCTCTATAGCCTGTGACAATGTCAATCATCCTCTTCTCTTTCACATGCTTCTCTCCAAGTTTCATCCACACTTCTCTCTCCTGGTTTTCCTCCTGACTGTTCCTTCTCAGTCTCCTTCACTGAACATTTGTCCAGGCCATCACTAATTATAGGTGTCCCCCAAGGCTCTGTCCTGTGACCTCTTCTCTTCTCTCTCCATACTATTTCTCTTGGTGATCTTATCAGCTCTCATATACTCAATTATTATCTCTAACTGGATGATTCTCAGATTTAACTAGCCAGCCCTGATCTCTTTCCTGAACTTCAGTAGCTCATTTCCAACTGCCAATTAGACATTTTAAACAAAACGTTCCATAGACATCTTAAGCTCAAAATGTCCAAAATTGGATTCATTATCATTCCCCCTAAATCCTCCATTCTTCCTAACTTCATTGGTACTACCCAAAGCACCCCCTTCCCAGGCTCAAAACCTAGGGGTCATCCTGGACTCTTCATTCTCTCTCACTTTCCTATCAAAAGAGCTATCAGGGGCAGCTAGGTGGCGCAGTGGATAGAGCACCAGTCCTGAAGTCAGGAGGACCTGAGTTCAAATCCGACCTCAACCAAATAGTTGACACTTACTAGCTGTGTGACCCTGGGCAAGTCACTTAACCTCAATTGCCTCACCCCCCCTAAAAAAAGAGCTAACAAGTTCTGTGCTTTTACCTTCCTAACACTTCTAGAATGTGCTTCCTTCTCTCCAATGGCATTGCTATTGCCTGGCACAGGTTTTCATCAGCTCTTGCTTAGACCCTTGCGATAGCTTTATTGTTGATCTCCCTGACCCAAGTCTCTCCCTATTTCAGTCAATCCTCCACTCAGTTGTAAGGTTGATATTCCTAAAGCACATGTCAGACTATTGCAGTATTTTATTCAATAAACACCAGTAGCACTTCTTGGGTAAAATATGAAAACCGTTCATCTAGGCTTTAAAACCTTTAATAACTTGACTTCCTCTTACCTTTTTATTATTCTTTTGTTTATTTTAAATTATTTTTATTAATTTTTAAAATTTTTAATTCTAAATTTGCCCTCTCTCTCTAGTTGAGAAGGCAAGCAATGATACCCATCATACATGTAAAGCTGAAGTCATGCAAAACATTTCCATATTAGACATGTTGGGGGAAAAAAAAAGCAAAAAAAACAAAGGAAGTAGAAAAAATATGCTTCAACAGGCCCTCAGAGGCCATCAGTTCTCTCTCTGGAAGTGGACACTATTTTTCATCACGAGTATTTTGGAATTATCAGAGATCACTGTACTGATCATTAACAACAGCTCATGTCTTCCACAGTTGACTGTGTTATGATATTGCTGTTACTGTGTACAATGTTCTCCTCTTTCCAGGCTTCCTAAATCTTACTTCCCTACACACACAAGAGATCCAGTGACGTGCTGTGCCTCAAGCATAACTATGAATTTCCCACTCCTTGTATTTCTCACTGGCTGTCTCCCATGACTGGAATAGTCTTTTCCCAACCCTGCCTCCTGATTTCCATGCCTTCCTTCATATCCCAGCTAAAATTTTCTACAAGACGCTCTTCTCAATCCCATGATGCTAGTGCCTTCCTTCTGTTGACTATCCCCAATTTACACCATATAACATATATCTTGTTTGTACACAGTTATTTGTATGTTGTCTTCCCATTAGACTGTGAGCTTCTTGAGACTAGGGCCTGTTTTTTGCCTTTCTTTATATAATCAGTACTTAGCACAATGCATGGCACACAGTAGGTGCTTAGTAAATATCCTTGCTAACTTATCTTGATGTCAACAAAGCACAAAACAAATGTTCTATAATAGCTTTGTAATGTCAATAAAAACACTAATGCAAAATTTGCTGGGGATAACTGAACCAGGAACGTAATTTTCTCTTACCCCAGAAAAGTTAAAAATGGTGACAATTCTGACCTTCTAATTTACAAAATAATGTAATACCTGAGATGATTGGGCTTTAAAACAAAAATCTCTCTACAGCTTCATGGAATCATCCATTTTAAATGGGTGAGAACTTAAAAGATGATCTACTCCCACACCCTCACTTGATAGAAAAGAAAACCAAGGCCCAGCCAAGTTACATGATTTGCCCAAAATCACATTGATTGGAATTGTCAAAGCCAGCACTTAAACCAATGTGCTTTGATACCAAATCCTGTATATCACACTACCTCTTAATCATTATTGACAAGAAATTGAGGAGCCAGATGCTATTCTAACTGACAAACAAACCCCACTCTCTTCCTCACCTTCTCTTCACTCCCTTCTTCCTTCCCCTTGCTCCTCACCTCTTTCTCGTAGGAACTGAGGCTCTGGAGACTCACGCTTGATCTGGGCGTTATAGGCTGAAGCTGGACATTCAGTGCATCTTGTGCTGCTCTCAAGGGTGCCATCTTCTCCCAGGCCCCTGCCTCTCTCTGGGTGCTTGATGCAACCTGTGGATAACGAGATATGTTTAGCCTTGTAAAGGAACCACTATGAAAACAAAAGCATCAGTACAGAAAGGAAGCCCAGAGATACAGGACACAGGAGAAAGAATTAGAGTTTTGTTTGTCAGGTTTAAAGAGGCTGTATTAAGATTAACCGTAAAATGACCCAGGAGATTCCTTTTCATTACTAAAAAGTTTTCTCCTTTCAGAAGAAAGGCTGAGGGGGGCAGCTAGGTGGCACAGCGAATAGAGCTCTGGCCTTAGAGTCAGAAGGACCTGAGTTCAAATCCAGCCTCAGACACTTAACACTTACTAGGTGTGTGACCCTGGGCAAGTCACTTAACCCCAATTGCCTCACCAAAAAGCAAAAAAAAAAAAAGGGCTGAATTGGCACATGAAATTTTTGTTGCTGATAAAAAGCAAATCTGAAATTTGAGTTATAAAATTATATTATAGGCTATTTGAACAATGAATGATTTAGTATTTAGTAAGATGAATGTACAAGAAAACTTCAAACAATTATGGAAAAACTTTAATTCTTTATTATATTTATATATATATAATTATATTTATCCATTTTTGCCAATTAAAAACCAATTGTAAGATTACCACAATTAATCAACCAAAAATTATACAATAAAACCAGTGATAGACCTTCCCATATCCATAATGCTACTTTAAATTTTAGAAACTATGAAAAAGCATGTTGTGGCACAGAAATTGTGCTTAGGCATAAACTCTAAGTACAGGCTACTGGAGAGGATTTAGAATACAGAATATACTGACTGAACAGAAGCTGGGAAAACGTGCCTACCTCCCTTGTGGCTATGATAGAAGATAACAGCTGAAAGGAATCTTAAAAGCCATCTAGTCTAACACTTTCATTTTACAGGATGAGGAAACTGAGGACCAGACAATGGTCTTGCTCTAATACAGGACTTGATCTAATAAGAAGAGACACGATTCTGAATCCAAGTCCAATACATTTGATACTCGATTAACCTCCCTCCCACTCCATCTTTATTTTCAGTCTTCATCTTTGACTTTTTATCACATTTGGTACTGATAACTACCTGATAACTTTCTAAAACTCTTTCCTCCTTTGGCTTCAGTAATTCCACACCATTCTTGTTCTCCTACCTTTCTGACCACTCCTTTATGTTCTTCTCTGATTTTTACCTATATACTTATAAATATGCTTTTCCCAGGATTCAGCTTTTGCCCTCTACTCTTTCTCTCTCCACACTCTCCCTCAGAGATCTGATTTACTTTCATGTAGACCGCCAATTAAACCAACCCGTTAAAAAAACTCAGTCGTCCTTGATTTTTTCCCTAACTCCTTATATCTAGTTATTCACCAAGTCCTCTTGAGTTTTCCTTCATAATTTTTTTTCTTTCTAATTTCCCCTGCCCCTGCTGTAATTCAGATTCTGGCCATTCCCCTCACCCCTAGGAGAAGAACTGTCTCATGTCTGCCTTTGTATCCCTATCACCTATCACCAATCCTAGAATACAGAAAGCACTTAAAATATTTGAAATGTTCATGATGGACAACAAAGTTGCTTCCTAAAATGGTCTCCTTGCCTCCAGTCTCCCTTTACTAAGTCAACTAAGCCAACATCGGCACAATTGCATTTTGGTTCAAAAAAACCTTCACTGGCTCCCCAGTGCTACTGATCAAGTCCAAACTCCTTAGCCTGTCATAGAAGATCCTGTTTTGTTTCTAGCTTTATCTTAAACAATAACCTAAATACAAGAATCCACCCCAAACTAGTCAAGGATCCTCTAAATACTGTGTGCAGGTATCTGTCTTCCTACCTTTTTCTGACATTATTACCTCTGCCTTCTGTGTGAGGGTGTGTGTGTGTGTGTGTGTGTGTGTGTGTGTGTGTGTGTGTACACATTCCTGTACATACCAGTTCAAGGTCTTCCAGGAAACATTCTCAGACTAATCCAACTGACATTTCATAGTCCTCTGTATTTGAAAATGTATGATATATCCAGGGATTCTAAAGCATGAGAACCCCTCCTCCTCCTCCTTAGTGTGTGTGTGTGTGTGTGTGTGTGTGTGTGTGTGTGTGTGTGTGGCAACTGGGGTTAAGTGAATTGCCCAGAATCACACAGCTTGTTATGTGTGTGAGGCCGCATTTGAACTCAGGTCTTCCTGACTCCAGGGCTGCTGCTCTTATCAACTGCCCCACCTACCTGCCCCATGAACCTCTTTTTAATATGGAAAAATTATGGACCCCTCTACCACTCACAGGGCACATTTTGCTAGGGCTAAAGATCAAAATTATAATATGAATATGGATTTTCAAACCCTTTGCAACAATTCCAGAAACACCCTGGAGTTCAGATTACCACCTATTTGAGAATTAATCATGTGACACACATTGCATTTTCTTGTGCTGTTACTCAATGCTCATGTGTCATTTAATCTTTCATATGTTTTCATGTTCTAGTATTTGACGGTGAGTGCCATAAAATAACAGGTTCTTAAATATGTACATTGAAGTTACTTGGACAAGTGGAAAGAGAAACCAGGATCTTTTCTATTTCACAAAATTGTTGTTCAGAAATACACTATTAGGGGGCAGCTAGGTGGCGCAATGAATAGAGCTCTGGCCTTGGAGTCAGGAGGACCTGAGTTCAAATCCAACCTTGACACATAACATTCACTAGCTGTGTGACCTTAGGCAAGTCACTTAACCCTGATCCCCTCACCAAAAAGCAAAAAAAAAAAAAAAGAAATATACTATTAAAAGGCGTGATCATCAAAAGTTACAAAAGCAAAACTTTTCTTCTTTTCGCTCTCTCAATCTTCCATAACTTCTATAGTTTCAATCTCGCCATACTTTTCAAAGTAGTCTCTTAAATTACATTCTTCTGTATCTTCTGTAATACCACCAACAATTTTCTTCAGAGTTAGATGTGCACCATGTTTTACAGAATCCTCTCTGGAAACAGCTCTCTTTTCTTCCACTACACGCCCATCAACCTTAGGTGGCCCAGCACAAGCTGCTGCATCTACCTCTTCTACACAAGGATAAGCTGCGAAGCCTCGGGAACTTTTTGTTTGGGGATCTCGCATCACCACACAATCTCTCACAGTGCCAAATTTTTCAAAGTGTTCTCTTAAGCTATCTTCCACAGTTTCAAAGTTCAAGCCACCAATAAACAGTTTTCTCAACTGCTCTGGTTCCTTTGGATCATGAAGCTGCTTCCCCCAACCCCTTGAGGTGAGGGCAGCCAGAGTCAGGCACAGGGAGATCGGGTGCCTGTTTTACCTCCATTATGAGAACGTACCCAGATTACTTCTCTGGTAAAGTGGAAAGAGCACTGGCTTTCAAGACAAAGCACTTGGGCTCAGATCCTGCCTCTGATGGTTACTGCCTAGACAACTCGCTGTCGTACCGCACACAGCTCTGGGCCTGCAGTCAGGAAGACCTGAGTTCAAATCCAGCCTCAGACACTAGCTGTGTGACCCTAGGCAAGTTACTGACCATCTTTGCCTCAGTCTCCTCAACTATAAAATGGGGATAATAATAGCACCTACATCCCGGGGCTGTAGTGAAGGTCAAATGAGACAATAATTGTAGCGGCACATAGTAAGTGGTATATAAATGCTCATGACTTCTTTCATACCCGTACGCACCATTCAGAGGGAAAAACACAACTATCAAAATCACAGGCTTCTAAATTGACACTGGACTCTGGAGGTTTCCCTGAACTCTTAAATAACTGAGGCATTCCTCATTCCAGGAATGATCCCACATTCCCCCCCCACCCCGCCTCCCGACCCCTCCTCCACGGCACAGACCCGGTTCTCACCTACACTTCCCGACTACATTTCCCGGGATGATAGAGACAGACGGACCATAGTCAAGAGGTTGCTATAGTGACGGGCTTGGGCGGCACGTGACTCCACCAGAGTCCATGCTCCGCCCCGGCCTGGCTCAACACAAGAGGGCGTAGGTCTACACTACATGGACCCGCTGCAGCCACTGCTACTACTCAAAAGCTCCACTGAGGCTGGGAGCTCAAGTCTCAGAGTCCAGCGCAGAAAGGAAGCGGGCTTCACGTCCCCAGAGAACAGCGCCGCCCGGATTGCTGGGAAACGTAGTCTGGGGGCGAAAATGAACGCCCCAGGCCCCGGAGGCTTCTGGGAAGCGTAGTCCAGCGACAGCTCCTACAAGCGTCCATGACATCCTGTGTGCCCCAGCTGGAGATGTTTAAGCCCTTCTCCCTTTAAGGGAATTGTCCTCCTGGAGCTCTGTGTGTTAAGTGAGTCCTGGTTCCTCCACCTAGAAGAGGGGGGCCCCTCCCCCTCCCGCCTCCTTACCTCCTTGCCCACAGGAAGATGGAGGTGGGGATAAAGCCTAGGAGCCCCAGGATGGAGTTTGGCGCCGGGAAATCGGGCTGGGCCCGCGCCGGTGACGTCATCGCAAGGTGTGGGGGTGGGGGGCCCGCGTGTGGGCCTGGCTCGAGGAGAATCGGCTGCGGCCGACCGTCCGGCCCTTGGCTTCGGCCACTTCCTTGGAGGTGACCCTCCCGTCCGCGCTGCCCAATTCGCGGGGCTTTCTGTGGGCGCGGGAGCAAAGGTCCGCCCCGGTCTTTGTCGGGGCCCAACCGGCCCTGCAGTCCACCGGCTCTCTCCAGGCCTGGGGGGCAAGTGTTTACCTAACCTCGTCTTCAGTCCCTGGGGTTAGTTCTTCTGTTCCATTCGCCTTTTTCTGTCTACCCCCCCTCCCATACCAGGCAGCTTTTATACCTATTCCTCTGGGTTACCTTTTGAAATCCAGCAATAACAATAGCTAGTGTTTTAAAATCTGCAAAGAAAGCCCTTTCTAAAGAAATAGTAGCTCTTCTACACCACCACCCTGGACTTATCATCCCCATTTTACAGATCAGAAAACTCAGGCAGACAGAGTTGAAGTGACAGACCAGTAAGTGTCTGAGGCTGGATTTGCATGCAGGTTTTCAGGGCTCCGGGCACTGTCCATCACCCAGATGCCAGGGGGTAGTTATTAGGGAACACCAGCCTTTCCTCACTGTCTGTTTACTTTTTTCTTCTTGAGTCTCTTTCCTACCTACTTTCTGTTCAGGTTAGAGTTGGGAGAGCTGGTTCAGGTGTGGAAGAATTCACTTAGACCTTCTCTTTAGGCGTTGGTGATGAGTTAAGAGTGAACCCCGAGAATGTTGGGGTGCTACCCGAAATGATGAGGAATACACTTGGGGTCCTAGTGTCCAGAAAGAATGAACTCCGACAGTCTCCAAGTTGAAGAAAGGCATTTATTGGGGTGATGTACCCAAGTGGGCTTTTTTCCCTTAGGACAGAGCCCCAGTGGCCTCTACTCCCCATGGAAGGCAGAGCCCAGGCCGCTGGCCCTACTCCCCTAAGGGAACAGAGTGGCCCCTGTTTCCCAGTTGGAGGCTAAGGCGGTTAGCCAGGTCAAAGGTATGGTTTAAATACCATTTTATGGAATAGGGGGAAGGGGACAAGAGAATGGGAGGAGCAAGCATGGCTCCAAGATGCCTGGTAGTCCAGAGCTGATAAGCAAAGAGAGCAGAAGAGAGGAGGGGAAGAGTTGTTCAGCACACAGATAAGTCCACAGTGGGGGCTTCAGTGCACAGTCTTCTTTGATCACTTTTCTGGCTGGTCACATCCTGCATCTTGTGTCCCATTTCATGTCCTGCTTGCCCTATCTGCCTCAAGCACTCTTTTCTGCCTCATCACTTTCCATATGAATCTCCTTATGATTTTGTGTAGTAGCCTATTGCTACTATTATGGAGCCCAGAATTAAAACAGAAGGTAGATTGGCAATGGGAAATTTGCTGGGCTTCCTTTTTTGTTGGTCAGTCATTTCTGAATTTTCGTGACCTGGTGGACCATACAGGGTTTTCTTGGCAAAGATACTGGAATGGTTTGTCATTTCCTTCTCCAGAGGATTGAGGCAAACAGGTTAAGTGACTGGGCACTGTGTGCCCAGAGTCACACAGCTAGTAAGTGTCTGAGGACCTATTTGAACTCAGGTCTTCCTGACTGCAGGGCTGGTGCTCTATCCACTGCGCCACCTAGCTGCCCCCAGAAGAAATTTTAAAAAATTTTTTAGAACTTATCAAGGAGTTGTTATGTTAATAAAACTGAGAACACAACACGAATACCTTTGAAATGTAAAAACTATTCATACTGACAGAAAACTAAATAAGGATCTTAAATAATAGAATATCAGAAAAGGAAAATAAACTTGTAAAATAATTACCAAAGTGGAAAAAACATCTTAGTGTGTATGGATTCACTGAAGAATTCTATCAAACTGTTGAGACCCATATTATACAAAATATTCTCCAAAAATAGAGAAGGAAAGCACCCTACCAGAATCTTTTTATAAGACAAATATCTAAGCCGTAAAAGGATAAAATACAGGAGAATTATAGACCAATATCATTAATACGGATTTTTAAAAAACATAAAATCCTCTCAGACTATAGCAATTTATCCAAGAAATCATTCATTATGACCAAGTTGGCTTTTTACTAGGGATATAAGGAAAACAACACAATCATATTAAAAAGAGAAACAACCAAAGCCACATAATTATCTCAATATATGTAGAAAAAGTCTTTAGGGGCAGCTAGGTGGTGGAATCAAGAGGACATGAGTTCAAATCCAGCCTCAGACACTTACTTACTAGCTGTTTGACCCTAGGTAAGTCACTTAACCCCTATGGCCTCAGTTTAAAAAAAAAGCCTTTAAAAAAAATCTAACACTCATTTATGCTTTAAAAAAAAAGGAAATCATAAACATAGTGAAATCTTTTTTAAAAATATATATATATATAAAACTAAAACCAAAAGCAAGTTTCTTATGCAAAGGGGAGACATAGAACATTTCCCAAAAAAATATGTAGATGTAAATCAAGTATATCTACTCTTCCCACTATTATTTGATATAGTTCTGGAAATGCTATCAATAGCAGTAAGGCCAAAAAGTAAATACATAAAGGTGTAAAGATAGTTCAAGAGGAGATAAAATTACTTATTTGCTGCTGATTTGATATTTTACTTGGAAAATCCTAGGGAATTAGCAAAAAATAATAGCTCCAGCAAGCTTGCAGGATACAACCCCTCCCCCAAATCAACTGCATTTCTGTATAATAACAATCCAAGAATAATAAAGAAATTCCATTCCAAATAATTATAAAGTGCATAAAATATCTGGGAATCAATCTACCAAAAAACAGAAAAGACTTCTATCAATCCAATTGCAAAATGCTACTTAAAGAAATTTAAAACAAATTAAATATCTGAAGAAAAATCCAGTGCTAATTACTGAGCCATGCCAATGAAATAAAAGTAACAATAATGCCAAAGCCAATTAATATACTTAATGCTATACTAATCCAATTATCAGAGGTACTTTTTAGAACTTGATAACATAATCACAAAATTCATTTGATAAATCCAAAATATCTAGAATATCAAGAGAAATAATAAAGAGGTAGGGGCTATGGAGAAAACACTTTATTATGTGTTAATATGGTTTGAACCTAGCTTTATGTGGCTAATATTGTTTAACCCAGACTGTTAGGTGGGAGTCATGATATCTAAAGAGACCCTCCCAGGGAGCAGGAAGATCACTGTAAGGAATACTTGAATCCCATCCAGGAGTTGTTTTGGGCAAATCCATGTGTTGAATCCCATGTTTTGGGTCCATCCAATATCCTGTGTTTTGGCGTTGCCTAAGTTTTATTGAATGTTCATACTTACCTGCATGCATCACACACACACACACACACACACACACACACACACACACACGACTTAACAGAGATTGGGAGAGGATGGCCCATACCTGTTTCTGGCTCTCCCCTCTGCCAAACCAACTTCAAAAAATCCTTTCTACAAACCTGTTTAGGTTTCAGGGTTTCTTGTGGACTGACAGGGCAAAGGACAAATAGCACTTCCAAATCTCAAACTATATTAAAAAGCAGTGGTCATTAAAATCATCTGGTATTGGTGAAAAAAAAAGATAGGTCCAGTAGACATCTTTAACTCAATATGTCCAAAACAGAGCTCATATTTCCCCCTAAACCTTCCCTCCTTCCTTCCTTCCTTCCTTCCTTCCTTCCTTCCTTCCTTCCTTCCTTCCTTCCTTCCTTCCTTCCTTCCTTCCTTCCTTCCTTCCTTCCCTATTACTTTAGAGGCAACACCGTCCTTCCCATCCTTCAGGCTCATCCAGATGTCATCCAGGATTCCTTACTATCTCTGAGCTCCAACCCACCCCCATGCGCGCGCGCACACACACACACACACACACACACACACACTGCAGCCTTTGCAACATTTCTTGACTATGTCTCCTTCTATCCTCTGATACTCCACTACCCTAGTGCAGGCCCTTATCACCTCATGCCTTGATTATTGCAATAGTCTGCCTGCCTCAAGTCTCTCCCCACTCCAATCTATCCTCCATTCAGCCACTAAAGTAATTTTACTAAAACCCAGATCTAATTATGTCTCTCCCCTACTTAGTAAACTCCAGTGGCTTCCTATTGCCCCCAAGAGCAAATGCAGAATGTTCTGTCTAGCATTCAATGCCCTTCATAACCTAGCCCCCTCTTACACCTTATTCCCCAACACAAACCCTTCCATCCAGTGACACTGACTTCCTAGATATTTCACAATCAAGGTGCTGCATCCCTCTTAGCCCTAGGCACTTTCTCTGGCTGCCCCCCCATGCCTAGAAGGCTCTCCCTCTTCTACCAACTAGTTTCCTTTGCATCCCAACTAAAATTTCACCTTCTACACAAAGCCTTCCCTAAACCCTCCTAACTCCAGTGCCTTCCTTTTTTTAATTCCTTCCTATTTATCCTGTATATAATTTGCTTTGTATATATGTGTTTGTATGTTGTCTTCTTCCATTAGATTGTAAGCTCCTGAAAAGCAGGGGCTCTCTTTTGCTCTGTGTATGTGTATATGTATGTGTATGTTTATGTGTGTGTGTATATGTGTGTCCTCAGACCTTAGCACGATGCCTAGCACATATAGGACTTAAATGGTTTTTGAATTGAATTGAGGTAAATCAATGGAATAGACTACACAAGGCAGAATAAGAAACAATGGAACTCAATAATCCAATGTTTGACAAACCAGAAAACAAAAATTACCTAGGAAATAACTCCCCATTTGATAAAAGCTGCTGGAAAAACTTGAAAGCAGTACATCATATTCCATAATATAACTAGATACACTACCTTTATATTAAAGAACTTACTATAAAAAAAAATCTGAGAAAAGAAGCAGCTCATATACCTCTTACAGCTATGGATAGGAGATGTATTCTTAGCCAAATAAAGACAAAGGCAATTACAAAAGATAAATTAGATACCTTTGCTTACATTGAAAAGTTTATGCACAGACAAAATTAATGTATCCAAAATAAGAAAGGAAGCAGTAAAGTGGGGGACAAAATCTTTGTATCAAATTTCTCTGACGAGGGTTTGGTATCTAAGATGTATAAACAATTTATATAAATAATTGATGTGTACATATATATATATATATGTATATATACATATGTGTATATATACACACACATATAAAATAAAAAATCAATCTATTTCCCAATATATAAGTAGTCAAAGGGTATGAAGAAATAGTTCTCAAAAGGACTGCAAAGTATTCACAATGACATATAAGAATGCTCCAAATCACTCATAATAAGAGAAAAGGAAAATCAAAATCAAGATTTCACCTCACCCCTTGCAAATTGGCAAAGCTAACAAAAGATGGTGATGGTCAATATGCAAAGGGTTTTGGGAAAAGAGGCACATTGGTA
Organism: Phascolarctos cinereus; assembly: GCF_003287225.1. Lineage (NCBI taxonomy): Eukaryota > Metazoa > Chordata > Mammalia > Diprotodontia > Phascolarctidae > Phascolarctos > Phascolarctos cinereus. Next base: position 130,080,985 of record NW_027555847.1, on the reverse strand, counting down.
CATTTTGATAGAGCTATATAAATCAGTAAAAACCATTTTGGAAAGCAATTAAAGTAACCAAAATGTCTGTATCATTTGACCCAGAGATTCTATTAATGGGCTTATGTATCCTAAGGAGGCCATTGATGAGAAGAAAGTTCTCATATATACCAAAATATTTATACCAGCATTTTTTGTGATAGCAAAGAATTTAAAACAAAGTAGTTGCCTATCAATTCAGGAATAGCTAAACAAATTGTGGTATATAAGTGCTTTAACAAATGATGTGTGTGGTGACTACAGAGAAGCATGGAAAGGTCAACATAAACTGATACAAAAATGAAGTAAGCAGAGCCAAGAAAATAGCATACAAAATGATGACAATAATGTAAATAGAACAACTATACACACAGACAGACACACACACATACCACACACGAGGTGAATGTTGCAAAATTATAAATAACTAGCATGACTTAGAAGAGAGACGAATTACCTCCAATCTGTCCATCTACAGAAGTCAAAAGTATAAGTGTGGTTGTTGGTGGTTAAGGCATTTCAGTCTTGTCAGACTCTCCATGACCTCATTTGGGGTTTTCTTGGCAAAAATACTGGAATGGTTTGCATTTCCTTCTCCAGCTCATTTTACAGGTGAGGAAATGGAGGCAAACAGGGTGAAGTGTCTGAGGCCAGATTTGAACTCATGAAGATGAGTCTTCCTGATTCCAAGTTCAGTACTCTATCCATTGCAACACCTAGCTGCCCTATAAATATGATACACTGCACGTGTTTTCAGATGTTTTTGATGTATTAATTGGTTATGCTGATTTTTTTCTGTTTTTCTCTTTTTTTATTTAAAAAATTCTATTTTGTTGGATGGCTCTTTAGGAAGGAGACAGGAGGGACTGTGGAAGAAACTATGGTGATGTAAGTAAAATTATTAATAGTGATTTTTAGGTAAAATTATTAAGTACTGAGTTGAAGGAAAGATTATTACTTCATTGTTTGAATCTAGCTTTGCATAACTAGGAATTAGACATGTATTGCTTAGAGACAAACTAGTTTAATATTTCACTTAGGATTCCAGTTCATACTGACCCCAGAAAACTTCAGGGAACTCAAAGATTAATGTTTGGAAGTTGCAATTAATTTCTGGTTTCCTAAGAAATACATTTTAATTAATCTATGTAAAGTTTAATTAATCTATATGCCTTATTTGGAACACTTACACTTATTATGTATTAACCAATTAACTACCAATTTGATCCTTTGTTTGAATACCACATAATATGCAACTTTTATAGGTTCAGGGGGAGCAAGCCACCTATTTCAGCTCTTCCCTCTGCTGGATGACTTAATAAACTTCTTTCTAAATTACTTTTGTTCAAGAAAATTTTGTTCTTAACTCACACTGATCAAAACAAAAGACATAAGTAAAAAAATTATTCAAAAGAAAAAGCAAAGAAAGCCCAAGCACATTAGATGGACCCCTATGCTAAACTTATGGGAGGACATGGAAATGAGTCACACAGAAAGGGCAGGCATGGATGGGTTGTGTCCTCCTCTTGACTCTTTCCAGCCTAACAACGTGCTTAAACCATAGTGCTAGAACTAAATATCATCCTCCAGGTGAGCCCTGAGAAAAGCAGTGTACAATGGAACTATCACCTCCCTATAGGTTAATAATTTTTTGATTTTCATGGTGACATAGACATTATTCATGGTTCATAATTTGCTACTGATTTTATTTCATCATTATCCATATATGTAGAACATAAGATTTCTGCTTCTCCACATTTCTCTGTATCTTCTTTTGACCCAGCAGGTAATAAGTTTTTGTACATGTCCCATGTGTGCTGGAAGTAAAATATATATCCTCTGCTTTTCTCATTGAGTGCTCTACCTCCATCTCTTAGATCTAGTTTGTTTGATACTCTTATTCAACTCAGTAACTTCTCATTTATCTTTTGGTGGATTATCATGTTTTCCTATTTGGGATGTCTTACCTCTTCTTGCAAAACTGTGAGGTTTTTTTTTTCCTTTTTTCCTTTATAAATCTTACTGATCAAAATTGTTAGGGATATATATTTAAACTTGCTGTGCTCTCATTTTTAACAGAACTCTTTAGCATATTATATTGTTCTAGATTATTCCTTCAGTATATCCTGATTTAAATTCAACTTTGGCTGATATCATCTGTGCCATTTCTCCATTTCATGAATTAGTGGTAACATGGTAAGTTTCAGACCAGCCTTTTGCTTTGAATCTATACAGACCCTTCTGCATTATCATCTTCTATCTCTTACCTTTCTCAACCAAACTCCTCTTAAAAACTGTCTACAATTTCCTCTTTACTTCTCTCCTCTCACTCCTCAACCCTTTGCAGTCTGGCTTCTAAATTCCATGCTTTAAATTGCACTTTCCAGTCACTAATGATCTCTAAATTACAAGATTTGTTGGTCTTTTCTCAGTCTTCATCCTGCTTGATCTATTTGCTGCATTGGCACAATGGACCCCCTTTTCCTCCTGGATGCTCCCTACTCTCTGGGTTTTCATGACACTACTTTTGACGGGTTCTTTTCCTGACCACTCCTCAGTCTCCTTGGCTGGCTCATCATCTATATCACAACCTCTAACTGTGGTATTGTCCAAGGATTTTGTCCATCCTGACTCAATTCCTTTCTCCATTGGTTGTCTCTTGGTAACCTTATCAGTTTTACCTATCATCTGTAAGCAGATAACACACAGATATAAAGCCCCAATACCTCCACTGAGCTTCAATCTCCCATAACCAATTGACTAACGGACATTTCATAATGGATGTCCCAGACATATCTTAAAGTCAGCATGTCTGAAACAGAACTCATTATCTTTCTTCAAAAACCTTCCCTTCTTAAGTGGGGAAGGTGAGAGGCAATGAGTGAATCTTATTCTCACTGGATTTGGCTGAAGGAGAGAATATCATACACACTCAAATGGGTATGGAAATCTATCTTACCCTACTGGAAAATAGGGAGGAAGGGGATAAGAGAGCTAGGGATGGAGGGGAGAGAGACAAAGGGGAAGGCAGATTGGGTAGGCAGAAGCAAACACTTCTGAGAAGGGACAGGGTCAAAAGAGAGAATAGAATAAACAAGGGGCAAGATAGGATGAAGGGGAATATAGTTAATTTTCCACAACATAACTACTATGGAAGTGTTTTGCATGATTACACATGTATAACCTGTATCGAGTTGCTTGCCTTCTCAATGAGGGTGGGTAGGGAGGGAGGAAGGGAGAAAATTTGTAACCCAGAGTTTTAAAAACAAATGTTAAAAATTGTTTTCACATGGAACTGGGAAATAAGATGTACAGGCAATGGGGTATAGAAATCTATCCTGCCCTACAGAAAAACAGAAGGGAAAAGGGATAAAAGAAGGGAGGGAGAAAGAAGGGAGGGCCAATTAGGGGAAGGGATATTCAGAATGCACGCTGTATGGGGGTAGGGAGAGGGATAAGATGGAGAGAAAATTTGGAACTCAAAATCTTATGAAAGTGAATTTTTAAAATTAAAAATAAATTAATAAGAAAAAATAAAAATAATAATTTTTAAAAAAACCTTCCCTTCTTCCAAACTTTCCTATTTCTGTGGAAGGCACCATCAACCTTCCAGTGTCCCAGTTTGCTAATTTTGGCATTATCCTGGACTCTTCGTACTCCTTTATCCCAAATATCCAATAGGTTCCCAGATCTTGCAGTTTCAACCTTCATAACATCTTTCACATCTGACCCCTTGTCTTTGTTGAACAGATGTTCAACTGATTAGATGTCAAATGTAGTTCAACACCTGAGTTCAGAGCTTTATCATGGATCACATAGGTTATTGCAACAACCTCCTCATTGGTCTCCCTACCTCAAGTCTCTCACTATTCCAGTCCAGTCCTCGAACTGCCACCAAAGTAATTATTCTTAAATAGAGATGTGACCTTGAAACTAATCAAGTCAACTGAAGGGCTTATATTGGCACTACAGTAAAATATAAACTCCTCTGTTTAGCTTGTAAGGCCCTACACAACCTGACCCTAACCTCTCTTTATAACCTCATTGGACATTATTTCCTCTCTCTCTGGATTTCACTTTGAAAGCAAGCAGACAGGCCTTAATTCCTCATAAACAACATAATCTCCTGTCTCTTTGCATCTCATCTCATATGCCTCCTCACTTCAGCTTTATAGAGTTTCTCTCTTCCTCTAAGATAGAGTTTAAGCATCATCTTCTGCCTGAAAACTTTCCTGACCCCTAGTGCCCTTCCTCCCAAACTGCATCGTATTTAATTGCTTTCTAAATATTGGTACTTAATTATTTTATACTTATGTTTACATATTTACATATCTACTTGTCTTTCCCATTAGAATGTAAATTCATTCATTGAACCTGTATCCAGGGTTTTTCTGGTAAATGTTTAACAACCAGCTCTCTAAGGGAAAAAAAATGTGTGCGATACACTTTTAAGTTTAATCTTATTTACATTTTCTTCAATGCTTTGTGTGTGTGTGTTGTTATTTTCATCACTTTCTTACATCTTGACAATTAATAAAACAGTCATTCAAGCCCTGATTTGTAGTTTGCTGATTTCCAAGATATAAATGGTCACATTGAAAATTTAACAGTCTGTTCTCCAGAGGAAGTATGAGCAAGGTCCAGCATACATACAGACTACTGTACCTAGCAAGGTGCTCAGTATATAAATGCTTATTGATCTGTTGGTTCCTGAAAACAATATATGATTGGATTTTGCTTTCAAATCCATTCAGTAATTTTTTTCCTTTGAGAGATCAGCCCATTTGTATTTAGCAGTTTAATTTAAAAATTCAGCCTTTCCTCTGATATTCCTTTATAAGAGAGGGTAAATCTGATCCACAGAGTATCTTTCACTTCCCAGCACACCCAGGAGAATGAAATTTCTGGTTGCTAATGAAAAATTACATTGACAATGAGATTTTAAGGATGTGACCCCAACAGATTTGACTTGGAGTGGCCAGCTACTAACTGAATAAAGATAAGACTTGGGAAGACCTAGAATAGCTCTTTTACAAATGAAAAGGTCAGGAATAAGGCTAAGGACTGACAAAGATAATGGACCCCCCCCAATCCCCACCAGTACTCTTTTCTCCAACCATTAAGGTAAAAATAGGAAGACCTGAGAGTTGAAAAAAGTTGGAAAAGAACCAGCTACAGAGGAATAACTCAGCCCTTGAAAGTTCACTATTCAACTCTTCCCTTGCTCCCCCTGGACAGTAAAGCAAAGCTGAAGAGATTTGTCCTTCTTTGCTCTCCCATCTTGTAGCATAGGCACATGGCCAAAGATCTGTGCTTGCTTGAAGCCCTAAGTTGTGGACCTGATTCAAGTTGTCAAGAAGAGGACAGACAGCTGGGACCCTGCTACTCAGAAGATTGCAGGCCTTAAAGCCAAGACTCCAAGGTAATAAAATTAGGGAGGTTCCTGCCAAACCCAGGATAAGGGTTCTAGGTCTTTTCTAGCAGTGCACTACATTGGAATTGCAGAAAATCTAGAAGCTAGAAGTGATCTAGAAACTAGAAGATCTAAAAGCTAGTTGTGACAACAGCCAGGCAGAGAAGCAGCAGGCATTGAAGACTCCAAGGCCGAAGTCATTAGAATCAAAAGCCACCAGCCCTTAAGACCTCACACCCATGAGACTGACTAAGATGACACAAAAGCAAAATGACGGATTGTGAGAAAACAGGTGCTCTGGAAAGCAGTTTGAAACTACACCTGGAAAGGTATTAAACTGTGCAGCATATCTCTAGAGCCAGACACACCACTACTCGGTCTATACCCCAAAGAGATTATTGCAAAAATTTTCAGGGTCATTACTAGGCACTGCAGGAATAAGCCAGTACAGGATATAGATGAGAGGGACACTGCAGTTTATTTGTCCACTCAAGAGACTGACATATACTCCATCATCAGGTGAGGGACATGTGCATCTTACAAGTCCACAGAAGAGCTGTACAGTCCATAGGACCCAGACAGTTCAGTTAAGATCATGTAGGCACAGTAGGCAGGTTGATAAAGCTGTCTGGGGTATGATCAGATAGGACTCATAGGTAAGATAAGCTACTTATTAAAAAAAATTAAGAGGATGATTAAATTTTTACAAAGACCTTTAGTGTAGCCATTTTATACCAGACCAAATAAAACAATATCTTACCAGTCAGTTAATTAGCAGTTGTTAAGTTCCTGTTGTGTCTGATTCTTTGTGACCTCTGGACCATATTGTCCGTGGGGTTTTCTTGGCAAGGATACTACAGTGGTTTACCATTTCCTTCTCCAGTAGACTAAGGCAAACAGATGTTAAGTGACTTGCCCAGAGTCCCACACTAGTAAGTGTCTGAGGCTGGATGTGAACTCAGGTTTTGCTGACTCTAGGCCCAACACTCTATCCACTGAGCCACCTAACTGCCTCCTTTATTAAGCTTCTACTAACTGCCTTATTAGATAGGATAAAGAGAATGGGGTGTATTCCTGGTACAATTCAAAATCCTGTGGATTTTCTTTTGTAATCTTAAAATGATTGGGGGAAAAGAGGTACTGAAGAAAACATTCAGTACTCATCTGAGGCATCAGGAAGAAAAGCAAAGAAATATAATAGCAAATATAGGACAAAATGAAGTTAGTTGTTCTACCCAAAATCCACTTTCAACAAGATCAAAGAAAGAGAAAAAGATTCATATCCACAAAAATATCCATAGTAATTTTTTTTGTGGTGCCAAAGAATTAGAACCTGAGAAAATGACCAACAATTGGACAATGACTGAGCAAGTTATAGTATATGAATATGATCAATTACTATTATGCTGTAAAAAATGAAGAAGGGGATGGTTTCAGAAAACTGGGAAGACTTGTATGAACTGATACAAGGTAAAGTGAGCAGAATCAGGAAAATAGGGGGCAGATAGGTGGTATAGTGGATAGAGCACTGGACCTGAGTTCAAATCCGGCCTTAGACCAAACACTTGACACTTACTAGCTGTGTGACCCTGGGAAAGTCACTTAACCCCAATTGCCTAAAAAAAAAATCAGGAAAATAATTTATAAAATAACAGCAATATTGTAAAAATCATCAACTTTGAAAGACTTAGTAACACTGATCAACACAATGACCAAACCACAATTTCCAAAGCATCCATGATGAAACATTCTATCTACCTCCAGATAGACAGCTGATAAACTCAGAGCACAAATTAAAGCATATTTTCTTCTTTTTCTTTCTTCCTTTTTATTTTTTTGACATAGATTATGTGGGAATTTGTTTTGCATGACTATATATATTTGTAATGTATGGGTTGTTTTTTGTTTTTTTTTAAACCTCAACAATTGGCACGTGGTGAAGGGGGAGGGACAGAATTCAGAAGTGAAAATGAAATTGAATTTAAAAAAAAAATCAGCAATATCAAAGGCATAAATTCAGTCTGTCAATAAGCATTTATTAAGCACTTAATATATGATAGGTACTCTGCTAAAGGCTGGGAATTCAAATGCAGGCTGAAAGATAGTTCCTGCCCTCAAGGAGCTTATATTCTAATGGGGGAAAATAATATATAAAAGGGAGCTAAAAGAGGAGGGGAAGGTACCCTTAGTATGACATGGTGGCAAAGTCTAGAGAGTCAGAACTAGAACGTGGAAGAGAATTAAGAATGATAAGCTTGGGTCCTTCCCCAAAATGGACGCCTCAGAAGGAACTCACCAATGGAAGGAGGGGACCCTGTGGGTGGAAGGACATTCCAAGGTGAGAAGTCCACAGGTACTGAGGAAAATTCCAGGGTGAAAAGCCAGCAGGGCCTTGATGGCAAAATCCAAAGAGAGTTACCTGTCTCTCAATATGATTTGATTACAAGGACTCTCTACATATGAACTCTTTGTATTGTCTACTTATAACTTCAGGAGTTTTCATTATTGCCACTGATAACCAGTGTTTATTTTTAAAACACCTCAAGGTTATGGGGGAGATGTGCTCTTACTATGCTATTTTATCTTTGCTTTGAGCTAATTGTGTCTTCTGGCTTTCTAGGGACAAGGTAAACCCACAAATGGAGACTCATGACTTAAAATTTTAGGCATGTAGGCCCACAGAATACCTTGAACCTAAAATAATCTTTCTTCTTGGGAACCCAAACTGCAAATGTGAGTCTCCAGAAGTAGCCCACAGGTGCACTACACTTTTTTATTTGTCTTAATAGAAGTGAATGCCATCTTTGTTATTTTTATTATTTATAAACAACCAAACTACTCTAAACAAAATTACTCCTTCCAATACTATTCATTATATAGGTAGGTTTAATTTGAACTGTCTTTATCTGAAGCTTCCTATTGTTAGCAACTGGTTTGTCTTGATTTGAAGAATGTGAATAGTTTAAAGTACTTATCTTTTTGGCTTATAGCCCTGATGGTTGTTCAAAAGCTTTCTTAAAATAAAACGAAAGGTATCTATAAACCTTTCAAAGTCCAGAAGTTTAACAAATGATCTTCTAAACCAAACCAATTGGTGTAGTACAAACAGCAATAGACAAAGTTGATTGTCTTCCTCATTTTGAACCATCCTTTCAACCCTTGGTATGATCCAAATTCAACTAAGTCATAATGAATGATTGGATGAATTGCCATAATTTGATTGATGTTATTTTACTTAAATTTCTAAATCAATATTCACTATTCATCTTGTTTATACTTCTTCCTACATATCTACCTACCTACATACATACATCCTTTTCTGGTTCTGATATTAGGAATATATTTGCCTTGTAAAAGGAATCTTGTAGAGTGTTTTCTTTCTAAATTTTAAAAATAATTTGTGTAGTCCTGGTACTAATTGTTCTTTAAAAATTGTATAGAATTCTCCTGTGAATCCATCATAATCAGGGGTTTTTCCCCACTTTTGGTAGTTATTTTACCAAATTTCCTTTTCTGAGATTGGATAATTTAAGATCTATGTTTGGTCTGTTACTGTGGGTACTTCATATTTTTCAAGATATGTCTCTCTTTTGTGTTCTGTTTTATTGGCACATTACTGTGCATAGTTAGCTCTGATAATTCTTTTTTTCTTCAGGTTTTACTATGCTTTCACCTTGTTCACGTGCTACTTCATTGACTTGATTTTCTGCCATCTTCTCTTTAGTCAGGTTGGCCAAATGTTGTTAATTGGTTTTTTTTTCAAATAAAGTTTTTAGTTTTGTATATCATTGCTGTTGTCTTTTTGGCTTCCAATTTATATATTCTCTAATTTTCAATGTCTCCTTTTTTGGGTTTATTAGCTTTCTAATTTCTAAAAGGCATATTCAGTTCATTAATTAGGCCTCTTCTGTTTTGTTAATAACTATCATTTATATGGTGCTTTAATAAGGTTTCCAAAGAGCTTTACAAATATTATCTCACTTTATCCATACAACAAGATAGATGCTATTATTATTCCCACTTTTAGAGATGAGGAAACTAAGCCACAGAAAGGTTAAATAACTGCCTCAGGGTCACACAGCTACTAAGTGCCTGAGGACAGATTTTAACTCAGAACTTCCTGACTCCAAGTCCAATGCATCTCCTGACTTCCTAGTAATGTATGTTTTTAGGGACAGAATTTCCCCCCTAAGGAATGCTGCAACCCAGAACTTTTGGTATGCTGTTTCATCATTATTGTTACCTTTCACATAATTATTTTTTCTAGAATATTATCTTTGACCCATTATTTAAGATTTCATCATTGTCTCCATTTGTGTTTCTGCCTTTTGCAAATGCTCCCCATTTGACTCATTTGTATTTCAGTATGGTCTATAAAGGATGTATTTCCTATTTCAGCCATTTTATGTTGACTTGAAATATTTCTGTGCCCTAATGTGGGGTCAGTTTTTTTAAAAGTTCCATGTGGTGCTGGGAAATACATATATTCTTTAGCATTCCTATTTAGAAGATACCATAAAACATTCAACTATAGTTTCTCTAGCAATTTATTCAAATTTACATATTCCATTTTGCTTATCTTTGTTAAGATTTATTCAAAACCAAGAGGAATAGTAGAATCTTTTGCTCTTTCATGTCTTCTTGATATTCAGGGGTTTTTTCCTGTACAAAATTAGATGCTAAAGCATTGGGAGCACATTACTCCAATAGGGATACTGGCTTGCTTTGTATGGTTCCTTTCAGCATAATGTGGCTTACTTGTTTATGACATAAATTTTGGTTTTGGTTTATCTCATAGAATGATTAAGGCTCCAGATTCCTTGAGTTTACTTGACGCTTAATAAATTTTGTTCTATCCTCCTCTCATTTTTATTCTGTATCTTTGATTTTTTAGATGTTTCTTATAAGCAACAGATTTTGGGGCTTTGTTTTCTTATCCAATCTGTCACGCTTATTTTATTAATTATTGAATCCATTTGCATTTAAACTTGTGAAAGGTTTATATTTTCTTTCATTTATTTCTAATTTTCTTTTAAACTAGGATTTTTTATTGTTGTCTTCCCCTGCAAAGGCAGCAAGCCATTACCACTTTTGCAAATGCTGCCTTTCTCCCCAGCATATACCCCCAAGAAGTCACTGATAAAAAGGATCCATATACACCAGAATATTTATAGCCAATGTTCCTCATGCCTGCAATTCTCTTTCTTCATCACCAACTACTCACTTTCTTAGCTACCTTGAAATGCCAGCTTAAATCCACCTTCTACAAGAAACCTTTCCCAATCCCCCTTAATGCTACTGCCTTACCTAAATTGATTAGCTCATTTATTCTGTATATATTTTGTCTGTATCTAGAAGCGTTTATGTTGTCTCCTTCATTAGACTGTGCACTCCTTGAGAGCAGGGACTTTTTTTTTTAAATCCCCAAAACTTAGCAGAGTGCCTGACACATATTAAGCCCTTAATAAATGCCTGTTGACTGTTTATTGACTCACAAACAACTAGAAACAAGGGAGATGTCCATCTGTTGAGGAACAGCCAAACAAATTACGGTACAGGAACATTCTAGAATATCGGTGTACTTTAAGAAACAACAGATATGATGAATACAGAGGCATGGAAGGACTTACATGATCTGATACAAAGTAAACCAGAACCAAGAAACACCATGTAAGATGACTATAACTAAGTGAATGGAGAGAACCATAACAACTCTATTTTAAAATGGAAAAATATATTTAGCTTGCAGGCTATACAGAAACAGGTGGCAGGCCAGATTTGGCCCTTGGAGTGTAATTTGCTGCACCCTGCATACGCCAATGAGGTTGTATTGATTCCAGCCAAATTCTAGGTTATATTTTTAAAAGAATGGTTTATGACCATTTAGAAATGAAGGCAGTAATGAGGAGGAGCCAGAATGGCTTCACTAAGAACAAGACATACCTTTTATAACAAGGGGCAGCAAGGTGGTGCAGGGGAACAGAGTGCCAGTCCTGGAGTCAGGTAGACTTCAGTCTAAATCCAGCCTCTGACATTTACTAGCTGGGTGACCCTAGGCAAGTCATTTGACCCTGTTTGCCTCAGTTTCCTCATCTGTAAAATGAGCTGGAGAAGGAAATGACAAACCACTCCAGTAACTCTGCCAAGAAAACCCAAAAAGGGGTCACAAAGAGTCAGTCATGACTGAAATGACTGGACAACAACAAATGAAGTGAAGGATGGACAGGTAACATAAGTAGATTTCAGTAAATGTTTAACAAAGTGATTCATTTACACAAAAAGAAAGGTAAGAGACTGCATGAGAGCAGTTTGGGGGAGCCCAAAGAAGCTGAATGACCTGACCCAAAGAATAATAATGAATGGGTTACTATCACCTCGGACAGGGACTCACTCCAGGAGAATGTCAGATGCTGTTCAACATCTTTGTTATTGAGTACATACATACTCATTTATCTATCCTCCCTGCCCACCCACCCAGGTGTGACCTTAGGTTACTAGTAAAATAACTTTACTGCTTCTGTGTTCTCACCCCATCTGGGGTATGAGGTATTTGGTAATCAAGTCCAAACTGTTCCAACATTAAAGTTCCTCTGAGGTGACTGCAATTGGGGAACTGTTCTTCATAATGACAACACTTATTTTGCTGTCCCCTCCCAAAGTAATCCCTCCACAGCTTGAGATCATTCTAGAACACACCAAACCCATTCTACTAGCATTTATTAAGCACCTACTATGTGCCAGTTACCATGAATACAAAAACAAACAAAACAGTTCTGCCCTCCAGAAGCCTATTCTTACTCTCCATAGTTTGAATGTATGCTCAGGCTTGATTTGCTTCAGTCCTGCTTTGTGCTGATTGGCACAGCAATGGGTCCGAGGCAAAGGTGGCCTCTTTTCTTCTGGCCGTTCTACTCAAGGTCATTTCTTTGAGGTTTTTTAACTGAATATGATAGCCGTACAGCTGTGTTGCTAACCCTACATGGAATTTACATTGTTATTGATTGTCATTCATAGCTGTAATTTTTTTTTAAGGATTTACTTGTTGAAGTTGTTTCTGAGGAGCTTTTCATATCAAATTCTCAAAGGAGGCTTGCTTTTTCCAGTAGAGATTCTTAGTTGTAGGTGTTCTGAAAACCCATTTTTAGGGGTAAGGGAACCTTTAATAGTAGGTGCAGTTTAATTGAATAGTACAAGAGGTCTTAAAGTACAATTTCCCCTGATTTGTGACATATAAATTCAAACTCTGTCTGGTCTCATCTTAGGTGAAAAATTGTGTGCAATTCAAATTGGTGTTCCTTGATAGGTGACTGTTTACTGATTCTCTGCTTGGAAAATCATCTCTTGTTCTGTTAGCAGTCTCATATGCTGTCCATCCCTCTTCCAATGATTCTGAGAAACTTACTTACACAATTACTTTTTTCTTTTTTTCTCTTTTTTTTACATTTTGGGAGAGTACAATGAAATGGGCAGCAGACTCTATGGCACTATTCTCGAGGGCCTGAAACCTGTCACACAATACTAGTAAAATTAAACCTCAACTGTACAAAGTTCTAGTTAGAACTGGCTGCTGAAACTCTTCCACAAACTTGCTGAGGCTGCAGTTGTAATTCTACCTCTCTCACCCTGAGTTGGCCTTCCTGGTTAATTTTTAGAAACCCCTACTTTTGCTACTGGTCCATGTTCCCTGACCCTATCACCCCAACAGCAATGTGACAGCTGCCCCAGCAGGCACTTTATCTGGAGACCTTATATAAACTCAGGCAATCAGAGGTAGTATGCCTTTGACTAGGACTCACATTTGCTCATCTGGGCCACTACTTGGCAAGCTGCCCTAGTATGGGGCATAATTTTGGAGGTGCGGGGGATGACCTGGGACTCCATCTGTGAGTAAATTGCTATTAATCTGCCCAAACCTTTCTATGATGTGCTGGCCTGAGTCATAAAACATTTTAATTCATCCCAGGGTGCATTCACCAGAACTCACCATAAATCTGCATGACAACAATGACTTTTAAATTATCTAAGATCAGTCTTCCAGTTGTCATCTGTTTGTAAAGTTGGAAATGAGTGTCATGGGATAAGAAAAGAGCAAATGTGCCTGATTTTCAAAAAAGAGATGAGATTGGAGTCTGCAAAAACCACACTGGGATTTGCACAAACAAAGCCAATGCAACCAAGATTAGAAGGAAAGTAGAAAATTGGGAAAGAATTTTTACAACCAGTGCCTCTGATAAGGGCCTCATTTCTTTTTTTTTTTTTTGGTTAGGCAATGGGGTTAAGTGACTTGCCCAGGGTCACACAGCTAGTGTTATGTATCTGAGGCTGGATTTGAACTCAGGTGCTTCTGAATCCAGGGCCAGTGCTCTATCCACTGCACCACCTAGCTGCCCCACATCATTTCTAAAATATATAGAGAATTAAGTCAAATCTATAAGAATACAAGTCATTCCCCAACTGATAAATGGTCAAAGGATATGAACAGGCAGTTTTCAGATGAAGAAATTAAAGCCATCTATAGTCATATGAAAAAATGTTCTATATCACTATTGATTAGAGAAATGCAAATCAAAACAACTCTGAGGTACCACATAACACCTATAAGACTAGCCAACATGACAAAACAGGAAAATGATAAATGTTGGAGAAGATGTGGGGAAATTGGAACACTAATGCATTGTTGGTGGAGTTGTGAAATGATCCAACCCGTTTTGGAGAGCAAATTGGAACTATGCCCAAAGGGCTATAAAAATGTGCATACCCTTTGACCCAGCAATAGCACTTCTAGGGCTGTATCCCAAAGAGATCATAGAAATGTACAAAAATGTACACATGTACAAAAATATTTATAGCAGCTCTTTTTGTGGTGGCAAAGAATTGGAAATTGAGAGGATTCCCATCAACTGAGGAATGGCTAAACAAGTTGTGGTACATGAATGTAATGGAATACTATTATGCTATGAGAGATGATGAGCAGACAGACTTCAGAAAAACCTGGAAAAAGACTTCTATGGACTGATGGTGAGTGAAGTGAGCAGAACCAGGAGAATGTTGCACACAGTAACAGCCACGTTGTGTAATGACTAACTTTGATAGACTTAGCCCTTTTCAGCAATGCAAGGATCTAAGACATCTCCAAAGGCCTCATGATGGAAAATGCTATCCACATCCAAAGAAAGAACTATGGAATTTGAATGCAGATTGAAGCATGCTATTTGCTCTTTTTTTTCTTCTGTTTTATTTTGTTTTCTCTTTCTTGTGGTTCCTCCTATTGGTTCTAATTCTTCCTTACAACATGACTAATGTGAAAATATGTTTAATAGGAATGTATATGTATAGTCTGTATCAGATTTTGTACTGTCTTGGGGAGGGAGGTGGGGACAAATTAAAACTCAAAAGCTTATGGAAGTGATTTCTGATAAATCAAAATAAATTAATAAAAAAAGGGGAAAAAAAACCACACTGGGAGATTGACTTATTCCTAACAATATTCTAAAACACTATTAAACAGATAGTTTGCAAGCCCTGAGAATGAGAAGCAAAGATCACTAAAAGCCAGAATAGCTTTATCAGGAATAAAAAATAGGGGCAGCTAGGTGGCGCAGTGGATAGACTACTGGCCCTGAAGTCAGGAGGACCTGAGTTCAAATCCAGCCTCAAACACATGATACTCACTAGCTGTGTGACTGTGGGCAAGTCATTTAACCCCAATTGCCTCACTTAAAAAAAAAGAGAGAGAGAGAGAATAAAGAATAGAATTTTGCCAGGTTAAGCTCACAGCCTCTATTGAAGGTAACTAGACCTGTAGAACAGGGGAAGGCTATAGATGCAATTTACTGGAATTGCTGGATTTGAGCAAAGCATGGAACAATGGTTCTCATGTTATCTTTGGTAATAAGATGGAGAGGTAAAAGCTATGTAATGGTACAGTGAAGTGGATCTGACTGACCCAAAGAGTAGCCATTAATGGATCATTAGCTTGGAAGAGGATGTCCATTGGCCTGTCTCAGTTATCTGTCCTTGGTCTTAAATTCTTCAACATTGTCAATACTTTGTAACAACACACAGAGGCTGTGTTTCTCAATTTGTAGATGGCAGAGGAATAGCTAACTGCTGGGTGACAGGAATTAGTTTACAAAAAACAGCAGTCAAAAAAGCCAAAGCTACACTAAACTTCACTGATGGGATCAGCACCAACCAGGAGAGAAAAGATTCTGCTGCACTTGAATCTAGCTGGACCAGATCTGGAATATTCTGTTCAATTCTAGCTGCCAGCATAGCTTTATCAAAGATAAAGAATGAAATCCTGCCAGCCTAAGCTCACTGCCTTTACTGAGGTTTGGAGGACCTAGACAAGATGTGGCATGTCCAGAAGAGGGCAGTAAGACAGAAGACTGGAGAAGATGCCCATGAAGATCTGCTGAAGTAATGTGATAATTGTCTTCCAGTATCTGAAGGTCTGTCGTGTGGAAGAAGGATTGGATTTACTCAGCTTGGCCTCAGGGGCAGAATCTGTAGACACATTTACATTTGATGTCACTACAAACCTCCTAACATTAGAGATATACCAAAGTAGAAGGGGCTGCCTCAGACTAAAAGTCCTCAGTGCTTGTCATGGATATGGTAGTGAGGATTCTCAGCCAAATCTACAGAAGATTACTTTCTGAGATGCCAAACTCTTAGGCTCATGAATTCTATGACTTCTCTAAGATTTATAGGCTCCTCGCCTCTTTCAGTCTCTAGTCCTACCCTTACCTCATGGCTCACCTATTCTCTTCACAACAAAAACTCACATGCCTTTGGATGAGAGGCCTGGCCAGTCCAGGTTCACCCACTATCTAAAATATGTATCATATTGGAGCAATATTTATCGTTCATGGGTAGGCAAAGCCAATATAACAAAAAATGACAATTTTACCTAATCTATTTATTCAAAGTTATCCCAATCAAATTACTAAAAAATTATCTGAGTTAGAAAAAATAATAACAAAATTCATTTGGAATAACAAAATATCAGGAATTTCAAAAAAAAAAAGGAAAAAAGAGGTAAAGGAAGGAGATTCAGCAATATCACACCTTAAACTATAAGGTGAAAACACTGTTAAAGAATAAAATGGATAATTTTGATTATTTTGATTTAAGAATTTGTTGTATAAATAAAACAAATGTAGCCAAGAATAGATGGAATGCAGAAAATTGGGAAAAAATTTTGATGGATAATATCTTAGGATGTGATTGTGTTGGAATACTGCTGTGATATAGGAAATGATGAGCTGGTTTAGAAAACTACATGGAAAGACCTGGCCCTATGAAGGAAGATGCTATCCACCTCCAGAGAAAGAGAT
Source organism: Phascolarctos cinereus (assembly GCF_003287225.1). Classification (NCBI taxonomy): domain Eukaryota; kingdom Metazoa; phylum Chordata; class Mammalia; order Diprotodontia; family Phascolarctidae; genus Phascolarctos; species Phascolarctos cinereus. Next base: position 130,064,212 of record NW_027555847.1, on the reverse strand, counting down.
GACAAGTGGAAATATGCATAGTACCGTCTTCCTTATATGTGTATGAGCATATATGTGTGTGTTTATAGATATCTATGCAGGGTTGTATGTGTGTATCTATATCTATATATACATATATGTAATATGTATATTGGTATTGAATTGTAGCCTTTCTTCGGGGGGGGAAGGGGAAAAAAAAGTAAAAAGTACACAGCAGAGAACAAAAGAAAATCTACAAGGAAGCAAAGAAAAGCTGGGTAGCTTTGAAGACAATGTGTACTATTAATTATATAGGTTTTCTTGAAGTGAAAATTTATAGTTTTGTACTGAATCTTATGTTCTGCTGTGTACATGGAACCATTCTCTTTTTTTTCTCATTTTGTATTTAAGTTTAAAATGAATGAAAAATTTATGAAATAAATAAAAATAAAATATGTATCATACCATTTTATGCCCAGGAGCTAGATTAAATACTTTTTAGGATTAAACTATCCTCTCTCCTATCTCATCCCTAGGCCTCACAGTTCTTATTGTACAGTCCAGCTGCCACCAACCCACCATCAAAACACCATGGTGCTTCCTTCTAATTCTACAGCAACTGAGGATTGGGGCCACAACGCTTTTAGGGTTTTAGTCTTTTTATTTTGGCCCACTGCTTCGAATTTTCATGTCCTGGACAGGGACTAATGATATGGCTTAATTGGTCTAAAAGAAATATTTCTACATCCAGAGACGGCTGACCATTCCATCACAAAATGGCTGATGCCATTTCCCTAGGTTAGTGGAAGGGATGCTTGCCCCTTGTCTATTCTCCACACTGAGCTCCTGACTGATCAGTTGCCACTGCATCCACGCTGGTGGCCTATCCTTGAGCTGCATAGCTTGTCTAAGCTATGCTCTGTTGGTACGGTTAGCAAAGTACTTTCTTTCAAATTCCCAAGGCTATATCCCCCTATCTGGTGTCATAAAGCAGGATGTATTGAAGAGCAGTAATGTATTCTGATGTTAGGAGACAATGCAAGGTAAATCTATCTCTCTATCTGTATCTATATCTACATAGATAGATAGATATATCCCAAGACAAGTTCTTCTACCTTGTTCAGAGTAAGGATATGCGTAAACCTTTATGGGAGGTTGTGGAAAGGAGGCCACACTGGGTGGCCAACAAAAATAAACATGTGCTCACAACACATACATGCACACAGCATACCGATGCACCCACTCCTCTGTAGCAACAGCTTTCAGGGCACTGACTGATCACAGAAATGTTCAAAGTAAAATCTCTTTCCAACACTATAGTTGGAAAAGTCTAGAGAGTCACAAATCAGGAAAAAAATGAAGTCACTCAAGCCAAACCCACAACATCGTAGAAAATTGGGACCTCCAGGGACCAAGAAGCTGAACAGCATCTTCTCTGCCTTCTCAGGGGCCAGAAGGGCCTAAAGTATCCAAAGACTAGGTACCTATTCTAAGAACTCTGCCAGTAACTGCTCTTCTAAATCATGGTTTTTCAGCACTAACACGAGAGAAAACAGGAAATACCTTAACCACTCTCTCTAAAGAATATGTAGGGAAGTGAGATGTCCTAAAAGGGCCAGATAGACTGGTGTGTAGTTCTCAGCACAGAGACCTCAAGGCCTGAGTGCTCATGATTCAAGGTGACTTCTGGCTAAGGGAAGAAGGGGGTGGTAGTGGTAATCATTAACCGACATCAGGACTATTATTATGCTGAACACTCTTTCTACCTGCCTCAGGATCCAGTCTCTTCTTCCCAGATACAGGTCAAAATGACTGTGAACCATATATAGTTGCCATCCTACTGTCCTCTAGGCCAGTAACTATCTACTTAGATGTCCTTAAAAAGTTGTCCCCAATTCATCTCAGAGAACTCATATACATCCTAAAGAAGGGGCACTGACCACCCAAATCTTCACTGATCCTTTGACATACAATCTTCATTTTCCCGGAATATTAATTCCATCCTTTCTAAAGAGGCAAAAATCATATACCCTCCCCCTTAGAAGATAACTATTGACAACAGTACAGTAAATACTTTAAATAACAAATAGCAAGAAACATAGATTAGTCAATCACAAAAGTAACCCTAAGAAAGGTATCATAGGCACATGGAACTCAGGTGACAGCCATACACAGTAGTACAAACACAGGCTCTGCCCTTGAGGACCTCATGCATTTTCTGAGACTTAGAAGCAGCAAAGCTGCCAGGAGATTCCTCATATTCAAAATCTGCACAAGGTTAAACTCTGGTGTGTACTCTCTGATGCTTCATAAGGGCTGACCTATGCCTGAAGGGTTTCCCACATTCTTTACATTCATAGGGCTTCTCTCCAGTGTGAATCCTCTGATGTTGAATAAGAGATGAGCTTTGACTGAAGGTTCTCCCACATTCATTACACCCATAGGGTTTCTCTCCAGTATGAATTCTCTGATGTTGATTAAAGGAAGAGCTGTGATTGAAGGCTTTCCCACATTCCCTACAGTGATAGGGTTTTTCTCCAGTATGAATTCTTCGATGTTGAACAAGATGTGAGCTCCTACGAAAAGCTTCCCCACATTCACTACATTCATAGGGTTTATTTCCAGTGTGAATTCTCTGATGCTGAATAAGGTCTGAGCTTCCCCTGAAGGCTTTCCCACATTCATCACATGTATAGGGCTTCTCTCCTGTATGAATTCTTTGATGCTTCCTAAGAACAGAGCTTTGACTGAATGCTTTCCCACACTGAGTACATTTGTGGGGTTTCACTCCCATATGAATTCTCTGATGTTTTCTAAGATCTGAGCTCTGCTTAAAGGTTTTCTCACATTCATTACATTCATAAGGTTTCAAGACAATTTGATTCTTTTGATGCACATTAGAAGATGAATTCTGTCTGGAGTTTTGGTCATTTGTAGCAGATACATGGGTTTTCTCTCCTGTTGGAATTCTACGTCGTGTAACCAGGTCTGATTTCAAATGACAACTACACAAACACTCATCATATCTATGGCCATTCTCTCCTAAGGGAATTTTTTCAGAAGGGATGGTCACTACCACAAAATTTCCATCCTGGGAAAGGGATCCTTCTACTTTCTCCACTTTGTTTCCCTGTTGCTTGTCTAGAGTGCCTTCACATTCATTGGCTTCTCCAACCTTGGTTCCCTTGGAAGCATCCACTGGGAATCTTCCAGATAGCCTCTCTGTGACTCCTCTTCTTCAGAAAGTTCCTGCTTTGGAAGGGTCCACTTGGTACTAGTCTCAAAATCTGAAATGATCAATAGAAAATACAAATGTCATGCATGCTGGAAGAAAGGAATCTTCTTAAAAGGAATATTAGGGGCAGCTAGGTGGCGCAGTGGATAGAGCACCAGCCCTGGAGTCAGGAGGATCTAAGTTTAAATCTGGCGTCAGACATATAACACTTACTAGCTATGTGACCCTGGGCAAGTCACTTAACCCCATTGCCTAGTCAAAAAAAAAAAGAATATTAACAAGGGTTCACATCTCCAAGTCCTTTATATACATTATGTGTTGTGATTATTTTGAATAATCAGGAAGTATGATTATCCTATTTTTACATATTAGGAAAGCAAGGATGAGAGAGGGGAGAAGATCAGAGATTTAGAGTGGGAAGGCTCTTTCAAGGCAATCTATTCCAACATCCTCTCTTATAGGTGAGGAAACAGTCCAAGAGAGATTAAATGAATAGATAAACATCACATGGTTAGTGGGTTGTGGAACTGGAACTAAAATCCAGATTCTAAATCCATCACCATTTCAATGAAGTCACATTGCTCTTAGAAAAAGAAAAGTCAAAATTAAATTAATATGTTGTGCGAGATATGCATGCAGTCTATACATGTTTCAGTGAGCTTTCACAAACAGTATCCCAATCTAGAGGAAACGGTAACAGGAAACAAGACTGAAAACACAGATGCCAAGTGAGGGAGGCAGGCAAGAGGTATGTGGCAGAGAGGACAAGGTAGCACAAAAAGTGAACCAGTCTATGACACTAAGAAAGAAGAGACAAATCAGAGAACTGAGGAAGCCAAAGATAGAGGGAATGGTCTCATATACAAAATATTTATAACAGCACTTTTTATTATAACAAAGAACTTGAAGGAAGTGGGAGCCCATCACATGAGGAATCACTGAAGTAACTTCGGTATATGAAAATAAAGGAATATTATTGTGCCATAAGAAATTATCAATATGAAGCACTCAGAAAAGCTTGAGAAGCCTTTTATGAACAACAGTTCATTAAGAATGCAGCAAACTCCAGAGCACAATTTACATGATCACTATCACGTAAAGGAAACAGTGTTGGATAATTTCAGAACTCTGAGCAGTGCAGTGATCTGACTTCAGAGGACAGCTGGAAAGACATGTGTCTCTCAGCAGAGGGCTGGTAAATTATAGATATGCAATGAGCCCTATATTGTCATGCAAGGCCAATGTATGTATCTTGCTCATCTGTACATTATAAGTTACAAGGGGGGGTTGGGAGTGAAGGAATTGGGAACTGAGTGTGATGAAAAAAAGATTATCAACAAAACATTTTAAAAGAAGGGGGAAAATATGGATGAGCCAAACAGGAACAACATTACAAACTAGTACTACAAACTGGAGACTGGGGAAAATGAGCTTTCATTAAGGGTGGGAAATATGAAGAGATGATGTACAGATAGGGACTGAACAGGTGGGTGGTAAGAATAATGGAAGTTTTCATTCTGGTGACCTAGACCATTTTTCGTATACTGACTTTCCAAACTTTGCCACTGTCACAACCTGGATCTTCCCTCAGTGCTAAAGTGGAACTTCCATCCACTCCTACTCCAGAACTCTTCTCACCCTGGAATATCTGTCTACCACACCAGCTCCCTTTTTCCACTCATGAGTTCCTCTTAGAGCCTCTGTTATGGGGAGAGGCCCAGACCAGCCAAGCCTCACTCCTGTCTTGGCTCTGCTCTTGACTTTCTGGACTCTGCCACCACGCTTCAGCTGCCATTTAATCCTGGAACAACCCTCCACCATGCTAGCTTCCTTCTCTCATTGGTGAGTTCCTCCAAAGGCTTTCCAGACCTGGAAACCATGCCCCAGTGGGCCCCTCTCCCTACTCTTCTGTCTTGGCTTCCCCCTTCCCTCTCACCCCATGCAACATAAGCTCCTTGAACACAGGGAGAGTCTTTCTTTTTGCTTGTATTTGTCTCCCCAGGCCTTAGCACAGTGCCTGGCACATAATAAGAGTTTCACAAATGCTCGTTTGCCATGTCAGTGGGGTTAGGCAAAAGGGGACATGAGTAGTAAGAAAAAGTAAAGGGACATCACAGTTCTGTACCTTAAGAACCCATCCATAAAATTCTTTCAGTTCTGCGATCCATGTTATGCTCATGGGGTTCAAAAGCTACCACTGCATGAGCAGGGATGGGGATCTAACAAGGACCACTATGAATACAGATACCTGATTTCTTGTAAATCTAATCAAAGCAGTTTTAAGTGGAAAAAGAAGAGAAAGAAAACTGCTTATTAATTATTAGAGACCAGAAAGGTTAACTACAATATAAGAAAGAGCAGAAATACCCAGAATATCATAGGAAACAAAAATCCAAAAGAGGAGGGGGAAAAACACGATGGCCTCCAATGTCTATGCACAAATGCAAAACATGTGGGTGAGCAAGGCAGATTACAGTCCCTACCACCAGGAGATAATTTGACCTCCCAGATACCACTGATGTGATTTGGGGTTGCTAAGAACCCCAAAATGTCAGGGTACAAGGCGGAGTTGCCTAGAAAGAATTCATACACTCAAACTGCAAAGTTGAATGTAACCCTAGTAGAACAGGGTGAAGTTTCTAGTGAACCTGCAAACTAATGTGGATTGAGGCTGATGCTTATATACAAAACAGATAGTGAAAGGATCTGGTTGGGATTAAGGAATGGCAAATTGTCTAGGGTGCCTCAAGTGCAACTGTGAAAGGAATGTCCAGTAAGCTAATCAGGTGATCTAGGTGGGCTGGGATGGGCCAGGTGCCTTGGATGGAGGCACCAGTGATCTTGGTTGCTGAAATGTATGGGAAAATTGAGGGACTGAGTTGCTTTCAAAGACATGATCTTTTCCTTTTAGGAGTCCAGGTCCCAACACCCCATTACCACTGAAGCTTGGCTGGATGAGACCAAGGCCTGCAACAGGCTCTGCAAGGTCTAACTTATCTGAAAGCAACAAGACAGAGAAAAGACAGAATATCATGTTATGTTAACAAAGTACACTTGGGTGAGGAACTCCAGAAACGAACAAGGGAAACATGATGCAGAGGAGCCTAAAATCATGTAAAAAAAAAGCTCCTCTTTTTTAAAACTGAAGAGATTAAGAAATAATAGTTCTCTTAGCCTAAAAACACCAATTTCCAAACTCCCTGTTTGAAGAGGGGTTAGATGAAAGACAAGTTTGAGGCAGGCTAGGGAAAAGGATTAAGGGTGGTAACCAAAATTTAGAACAGGAACAACTCTTAACTAGGCTACTGACCCATCACTCGCAAATAGTGCCAGGACCTGACCCTCTCCACTGAGAAGGGATTAAGATACATAGGGCAGGGAGGGCTCACGGGATTCCTTCAACTGACCCCAAGAGATAACCTAAGGGGAGTGTCCCACAAAGGATGAATGATGACTATTGCTTTAGAATGTTAATCCCCAAGCTGAATTTTAATCTACATTTTTTTCATTGTGCCAGATTTCTATAAATGTTATCCCAAATCTTCTTGGGCTAAAGAGTTTTGTTGGGGACACTGGGAACTATGCCAGTTTAGACATCTCTCTCTGCAAGCCAAAAGTAGCTTGGTTATTATATTCAATAGTAAATTGTTTCTTGAAGATTTGTGCCAAAAACATAGTATTAATATTTTTCTTCAGTAGAGACAGAGAAACAGCATTGATATTGTCAATGGAATCTACTACAGACTACCTGGGCAGAAAGAGTGAAATGAGCAGTTTGGGAAATAGATCAAAAGTCTAGAATGAGGTAGTTTTAACAGGGAATTTCATTTGTTCAGACACTTGCTGGAATCTTTCTCTTTTCCTCCCCTCCTCTGCCCTCTTCTGTCCCTCTCTTCCCATTTCTCCCTTTCTCTCCCTGACTCCCAAGTCAATAAGAATTTATTAAGGGTCCTCGAAGTAGAATGCATGGTGCTAAATGCTGGGGTGACAAATACAAGCAGACAAAAGACAGTCCCTGCTCTCAAGAAGTTTACTTCTAATGGGGGAAGAGAATACATAAAAGGAAATTGCAGGAGAGAGGAGAGGAGCTCAAGGTATCTTCCCCATTGTGACCCTTGGGCAAACCAGACCAGCTTTACTCCTTTCTCTTCTCTTGAATCCCTTGCCCTCTTATCCTATCACTGACCTGTCCAAGAACTGTTCCACCCGCCATCCTCTGCCTTCACTCCCACTGCAGAATGAAGGTGGAGAGAAGCACGAAACTACGCTGCGTGGGACCATTACAAATTTACTTTTGTTATTATTGTTCAGGTGTGTCTGACTCTTTATGAACCCATGTGGGGTAGATACTGGGGTAGTTTGCCATTTCCTTCTCCAGTGGATTAAGACAAACAGAGGTTAAGTGATTTGCCCAAGGTCACAGTATCTGAGACAAGATCTGAACTCAGGTCTTCCTGACTCCAGGCCCAGCACTCCATCCACTAAACCAGCTAGCTGCCTCTAATTTATGTTACATAACCTCAACTGGGCCCTCACTACACCAAGGCATTCCTTGTGAACCTCCTAAATCAATTCACTATCCCACTCACAGCAGCACCACTTCTAAAACTATTCATCCCTCCTCAAACTTCCAATGACTCCCAGTCCCTAACTCCCTCAACTGAAAACCCCGCCCTATATTTCAATGAAAATACTGAGGCCATTTGTCAAGACCTCCTTCTTTTCCCCTCCCTCTTCCTCTCAGATCACTCAGTGGTCTTCTGCCATTACCTTTACTCGTGGCTCTCTTGAAGAGATAGTGCTTCTACTCACCAAGGCTCACCCCTCTACCTGCTCAAGGGATCCCATTCTTTCCCGTCTCCTCCAACAGACTGCCCCCTCTGTCATCCCCACTCCATCACTTTTCTTTATCTTTCCCTGGCTTTAACCTTCCGGCTGCTTCTCTACTGCCTACCAACATGTCCACATCTCTTCTGTCCTCAAAAAACCTCACTGACATGTCCATTCTCACTAGCTACCACTCTCTATTTTTCCTCCCTTTCCTGGCTAACCTCCCTGAGATGGTTTTTTACACTAAGTGCTTCCACTTCCTTCCCCATCACTCTCTCTCTTTTTACCTCTCTGTAGTCTGGCTTCTGACTTGATCATTCAACTGAAACTGCTTTCTCCTAAGTTACTAACAATCTCTGAATTGTCAAGTCTAATGACCTTTCTCAACCTTCATCCTTCTTGAACTCTCTATAGCCTGTGACAGTGTCAATCACCCTTTTCTCTTTCATATGCTTCTCTCCAGGTTTCATCCACACTTCTCTCTCCTGGTTTTCCTCCTGACTGTTCCTTCTCAGTCTCCTTCATTAAACATTTGTCCAGGACATCACTAATTATAGGTGTCCCCCAAGGCTCTGTCCTGTGACTTCTTCTCTTCTCCCTCTATACTCACTCCCATATATTCAATTATCATCTCTGATTGGATGATTCTCAGATCTACCTAGCCAGCCCTAATCTCTTTTTTTTTCTTTTGGCTAGGGCTAAATGACTTGCCCAGGGTCACAAAGCTAATAAGTGTCATCCACCTAACTGCCCCCACCTAATCTCTTTACTGACCTTCAGTATCTCATCTGCAACTGCCTATCAGACATCTCAAACCAAATGTTCCATAGACATCTTAAGCTCAAAATATCCAAAACTGAATTCATTATCATTCCCCCTCAATCCTCCCTTCTTCCCAACTTCATTTCTACGTGAGAAATAATTCATTTGGACCTACTCCATTCCAATCACTATCAATCAATTTGATATGATTCCACAGGGGTGGTGATTATACATTCTGTATATCAAGTCTCAGAGCTGTGAACTACAAATTGTAAATTTACTTGTTTAATCACAGGAAGCTAACTAGAGGCCTCCACCCTTGTTTTTCCTTGTCATGGTGACCAAGCCCAGTGTGGCAGAAGTAACTCAATTATATGGAAAGTCTTCCAATTCATTTTTGTATCTCTTGATCATTCTCTCTTGTCCAACACAGGCAGGTGACCATCTTATGAGTATTTATTCAATAGAGATGTCCCATGCTCCATCCAATCTATGACCCCCCTGTTAATATATCAAGTTCTGGCCCACAAGCGCAAGGTCTATCAACCAATGAGACTGTGTACTTTACCATGCCTCTTTTGCGTATTTGGTAATCAAGCCCTATGAAAACAAGGTCCCGGAAGAAGGGGGCATCGCAGATTATGAGGAAAATCCTAAGTCCACTTCATTAGAGGGGACCATGGACCCTTTAATAAAGTACTATTGGCTGACAGATCTGTCTCAGTCTCTTTTAATACAGGTTGGACAATTTTAATTCCACAACTACTACCCAAAGCACTCCCTTCCCAGACTCAAAACCTAGGGGTCATCCTGGACTCCTCACTCTCTCTCACCTCCCTATCAAAAGAACTATCAAGTCCTGTGCTTTTTAACCTTCCTAACACCTCTAGTATGTGCTTCCTTCTCTCCAGTGGCATTGCTATTAGCCTGGCACAGTTTATCATCAGCTCATGCCTAGACTACTGCAATAGCCTTATAGTTGATCTCCCTGCCCCAAGTCCCTTCCTATTTCAGTCAATCCTCCACTCAGTTGTAAGGCTGTATGTCTGACTATTTCACTATTTATTTAATAAACTCCAGTGGCCCTTCCTGGATGAAATATGAAAATCATTTATCTGGCTTTTAAAACCTTCAATAACTTGGCTTCCTCTTACCTTTCTAGTATTCTTTTTTATTTATTTTTAATTTTTTTAATTAATTTTTTAAATTTTCAGTTCTAAATACTGTCTCTCCCTCTAGTTGAGAAGGCAAGCAATGATACCCATCATACATGTAAAGCTGAAGTCATGCAAAACATTTCCATATTAGACATGTTGGGGGAAAAAAAAAGCAAAAAAAACAAAGGAAGTAGAAAAAATATGCTTCAACAGGCCCTCAGAGGCCATCAGTTCTCTCTCTGGAAGTGGACACTATTTTTCATCACGAGTATTTTGGAATTATCAGAGATCACTGTACTGATCATTAACAACAGCTCATGTCTTCCACAGTTGACTGTGTTATGATATTGCTGTTACTGTGTACAATGTTCTCCTCTTTCCAGGCTTCCTAAATCTTACTTCCCTGCACACACAAGAGATCCAGTGACGTGCTGTGCCTCAAGCATAACTATGAATTTCCCACTCCTTGTATTTCTCACTGGCTGTCTCCCATGACTGGAATAGTCTTTTCCCAACCCTGCCTCCTGATTTCCATGCCTTCCTTCAAATCCCAGCTAAAATTTTCTACAAGACGCTCTTCTCAATCCCATGATGCTAGTGCCTTCCTTCTGTTGACTATCCCCAATTTACACCATATAACATATATCTTGTTTGTACACAGTTATTTGCATGTTGTCTTTACCATTAGACTGAGAGCTTCTTGAGACTACGGACTGTTTTTTGCCTTTCTTTATATAATCAGTACTTAGCCCAATGTGTGGCACACAGCAGGCGCTTAGTAAATGCTTGCTAACTTATCTTGATGTCAAAAAAGCACAAAGCAAATGTAGCTTGTAAAGCTGTCAATAAAAACAGTAAAGCAAAATTTCCTGGGGATAATTGAACCAGGAATGTAATTTTCTCTTATCCCTGAAAAGTTAAAGATGGTGACAATTCTGACTTTCTAATTTGCAAAATAATATAACACCTGAAATGACTGGGCTTTAAAATAAGAAGCTCTCTACAGCTTCATGGAATCACCCATTCTAAATGGGAAGGGATTTGAAAGATGATCTACTCTAACTCTCTCACTTTACAGAAGAGAAAACCAAGGCCCAGACAAGTTACATCATTGGCCAAAATGACATTGATTGGAATTGTCAAAGTCAGCACTTAAACCAATGTCCTTTGATACCAAATCCTGTATATCACACTACCTCTTAATGATTGTTGACAAGAAATTGAGGAGCCAAATGCTATTCTTTTTTTTTTTCTGAGGCCCAGGGTCATACAGCTAGTATGTATCATGTGTCTGAGGCCAAATTTGAACTCAGGTCCTCCTGACTCCAAGGGCATTGCTCTATCGACTGCATCACCTAGCTGCCCCCCACAGTTGCTATTCTGATAGATAAACAAGCCCCATTCTCTTCCCGACCTTCTCTTTACTCCCTTCTCCCTTCCACTTGCTCCTCACCTCTTTCTTGTAGGAACTGAGGCTCTGGAGACTCACGCTTGATCTGGGCATTCATAGGCTGAATCTGGACATTCAGTGCATCTTGTGCTGCTCTCAAGGGTGCCATCTTCTCCCAGGCCCCTGCCTCCCTCTGTGTGCTTAATGCAACCTGTAGATGACAAGATATGTTTAACCTTGTAAAGGAACCACTATGAAAACAAAAACATCAATATAGAAAGGAATCCCAGAGATACAGGACTGAGGAGAAAGAACTAGAGTTTTGTTTGTCAGGTTTAAAAAGGCTGTATTAAGATTAACCATAAAATGACCCAGGAGGTTCCTTTTCATTATTAAACAGTTTTCTCTTTTCAGAAGAACGGTTGAATTGGCACATGAAAGAATTAACTACAACAGAAATTTTTGTTGTTGATAAAAAGGAAATCTGAAATTTAAGTTAATTATATTATATGGCTATTTGAACAATGAATGATTTAGTATTTAGTAAGATGAATATACAAGAAAACTTCAAACAATTGTAGAAAAACTCCTATTTATATTTATCCATTTTTACCCATTAAAAATAAATTGTAGGGGCAGCTAGGTGGCGCAGTGGATAGACATGGGCCCTGGAGTAAGGAGCATCTAACTTCAAATTCAGTCTCAGACCAGACAAATGACATTTACTAGCTATGTGACTATGTGACTAGCAAGTCACTTAACCCCAACTGCCTCACCAAAAAAAAGTTAGATTACAACAGTTAACCAAAAATTATACAATAAAACCACCACAGCTATAATGTTACTTTAACTTTTAGAAACTATGAAAAATCATGTTGTGGCACAGTAACTGCTCTTAAGCATAAAGTCCAAGTAAAGTCTATTAGAGCAGATTTAGAATACAGAATAAACTGACTGAACAAAAGCTGGGAAAATGTGCCTACCTCCCTTGTGGCTATGATAGAAGATAACAGCTGAAAGGAATCTTAAAAGCCATCTAGTCTAACACTTTCATTTTACAGGATGAGGAAACTGAGGACCAGACAATGGTCTTGCTCTAATACATGACTTGCTCTAATAAGAAGAGACACGATTCAAGACACGATTCTGAATCCAAGTCCAATACATTTGATACTCGATTAACCTCCCTCCCACTCCATCTATATTTTCAGTCTTCATCTTCTTTGACTTTTTACCACATTTGGTACTGATAACTACCTGATAACTTTCTAAAACTCTTTTCCTCCTTTGGCTTCAGTACCCAACACCATTCTTGTTCTCCTACCTTTCTGACCATTCCTCTATGTTCTTCTCTGGTTCTTTTCTATATACTTATAAATATGCTTATCCTAGGATTCAGCTTTTGTCCTCTATTCTTTCTCTCTCCACAACTGTCCTTCAGAGATCTCATTTACTTTCATATAGACTGGCAATTAAATCAACCAGTTAAAAAAAGTCAGTTGTCCTTGATTTTTTCCCTAATTCCTTATATCTAGTCATTCACCAAGTCCTCTTCAGTCTTCCTTCCTAACACTTTCTTTTCCTTTCTAATTTCCCCTGCCCCATCGTAATTCCGATTCTGGTCATTCCCCTCACCCCTAGGAGAGGAACTCTCTCATTTCTGCTTTTGCATCCCCATCACCTAGCACCAATCCTGGAATACAGAAAGCACTTAAAATACTTGAAATGCTCAATGATGGACAAGGTAAGTTGCTTCCTAAAATGATCTCCCTTTACTAAGTCAACACACCAACATCACCAGAAATGCATTTTGGTTCAGAAAAACCACTGGCTCCCCAGTGGTACTGATCAAGTCCAAACCCCTTAGCCTGTCATGGAAGACCCTGTTTTGTTTCTAGCCTTATCTTAAGCAATAACCTAAATACAAGAATCCACCCCAAACTAGTCAAGGATCCTGTAATTACTGTATGCAGGTATCAGTCTTCCTACCTTTGCTCACACTATTAGTTTTGCCTGTAATGTGGTGTGTATATTTGTATACACATAAATATATATATTCTCCTGTAAGAAGCAGTTTAAGGTCTTAATCACCTTCCATGAAATATTCTCAGACTAATTCGACTGACATCTCTTAGTCCTCTGAGTTTGAAAATGTATAGCCTATACAGGGGTTCCAAAGTATTAGAACCCCTTTTTAATAGAAGAAAATTATGGACCCCTCTACCACTCACAGGGCACATTTTGCTGGGGCTAAAGATCAAAATGATAATATGAATAAGGATTTTCAAACCCTTTGCAACAATTCCAGAAACACCCTGGAGTTCAGATTACCACTTATTTGAGAATTAATCATGTGACACACATTGTATTTTCTTGTGCTATTACTCAATGCTCATGTGTCATTTAATCTTTCATATGTTTTCATGTTCTCACATTTGACTGTGAGTGCCATAAAATAACAGGTTCTTAAATATGTACATTGAAGTTACTTGGACAAGTGAAAAGGGAAACCAAGATCTTTTCTATTTCTAATACTCTGACTTCATGAATCCTCAACCTCCTCCTCAATTTCAATCACATTCATCCCCATTCTATTTTATTTAGCCACCAGGTTAGATGAATCATGCCTTAGGCCTCAGGAACAGGCCTAACTCCAAAGTCTGCAACTCTTAAATTTCCTTCTCTGATCACAATCTAACTCTCCACCTTGCTGCCCACAATCACAATGATGTTCTTCCTGTCCCTTCAACCTTCACTGCTGTTGTGGCTCTACCCAGCCTTGACCCCATAAGTCAGCTATTTCAATGACATTAGGTGTCACCTGAGAATTTTTTACCCCTTTCACTTTCCATACTGACCCATCCCCAACCCTGAATAACACTTGGCTAGACCTGAAATATTGTATGCTACTGGAGAAAGTCAAAAAACTGTGGCCATTGGGTGAATACATCCAAAACAACCATGTCAACATCAGTCTGGGTCCCTCACTATGACTTACTCCCTATACTATTTCCCACATTTTTTTTACTTTTGCCCATCCCCAACTTCACTTCCTACCCCCCTCCCCAATCATAGATCTCATTTCCTACTTATCCTGAGAAGACTGAGGTCATCTGACCTGAACCTCCTCAACTTCTTTCTTCCTTCTCACTTCAAAACCTCTCTATCACCTATCTTTTCTTCCTCCTAGACCAAAGAAACAGCTGGCCTTCCTCTTTGCCAAGTCTAACTCCACTTATCATTTTGACCCTATCCTCTCTTGCCTCCTCCAGGATTTAGTTCCCAACATAATCTTTCCATAATGGAATCAACAAGATCTGAGGAGGAATCCTGACTCAGACACTTCTAGCTATCCTAGGAAGGTCACTGATTACAGGGTTGCTGTCAGCACTAAATGAGGGGACAGGTGAATAGAGAGCATTTTGCAAAACTTCAAGCAATCAACAAATAGTGGCCATTATTATGAAGTTTCACTTTCTCTCAGCAAGCTCTTTCCTCCCACCTACAAATCATGGTTAGCCTCTCTTATCTGAAAAACAAAAGCTTTCTACTGACATTGCTACCTTTTTCACGTGACCACTCCATGGTCTTTCCTCCTCTTCAGTGTCAAATTTCTAGAAAGAATGAACTACATTCATTCTTTCTTCTTCCTCATCACCAGCTCTTTCATGCTATTCTGGCTTCTCTACTTTCCACTCTAGTGACCACCTTCTAATTTGTCAGCCTTGATCTCTCTGTAGCATTTGTCACTGGTCACCCCTTCCCTCCTCCTTTCTTTCCACCCTACTTGGCTTCCTAGACACGCTATTCTTACAGTTTCCTGTGTGCCAATCACCTTCTCTCTCTCCTTTGATTTCTCTTCTTCCTTCCACTATTCCACTCTCTTTTGGATCAGGGCTGGGCAGACTATGGCCTGTACTTGGAGCTAATATTAGTTTTTACATTTTTAAATACAATAGCACTTTGTTTAAAAATGTCTAAGCCATAGTTCATCTTGGGCTTACAAAAGCAAGCAGAGGGCTGTAGCTTGACAACACTTGCTCAAAATGTAAGACTGCTCCTCCAGAGGCTCTGACCTTGGTCCTCAGCTTTTGCTACTTCCTCTCATTTGCTGAATCTATCCACTCCTCTGTCCCTCCACTAGTATTTGTTAAGCATGTATTATGTGCCAGACACTATACTAAGTGCTGGGGATGAAATGAAAGGCAAAAAACAGTGCCTGCTCTCAAGGAGCTCACAATCTAATAGAAAAGACAAGCTAACCCCATTTCCCCATAATAAATCACATCTGCCTCTTTCCCACCTGTTGTCCTGGTTCAAGAAGCTGTCTTTCCAAATCCTCCAGCACAGTTACCACCTCCTCTCCACTCTCTGGATGCTGATCTCTCACCCAGGTCTGCAGGTCCTCTGGCAAAATGGTCAGGAACTGTTCCAGGACCAGCAGCTCTAGAATCTGCTCCTTCGTGTGTATCTCTGGTCTTAGCCACTGATGACAAAGTTCCTGGAGTTTGCTCAGAGCCTCTCGGGGTCCAGGGGTGTCACTGTAGCCAAACTGCCTGAACTGCAGGCGGGAGATCTCCTGGGTGGAAGGACTGTTCCTCTTCTGGCTGTCTTTCTTTCCCCATACACAATCCTCTAATTTCTCTACCTTTACTACTTGAAGTTTCTCTTTCCCTGTTGGATTCTGGGGATTCAGTGCTGCAGTCTCTCTAGATTCTAGAGCCATTTGAGCTTATATAAGTTGTTTTGGGTTTTGCTTTTTTTTTTTAAGTAGGCACTCCAGAGAGGTCTATGCCTCAAAGAAATTCGTCTTGAGCAGCTCTTCAAGGAAACCCCTAAGATAAGAAACCACTGTTAATACAGAGTAATAACGAAGCGGGCTGAGTTCCAAGAAGAACTAGCAATTTATCAGAGGAAGAGGGGGATTTTTAAATGGGCAAAAGATGCAATTACATAACAGAATATATGAATATTAAAAAGACAGAAGCAGTTTGTTAAGGGATTAGGTAATGGGGAAGGGTCCCTCAGTGGAACTACACATCCAATTACCCACAATGCATACAGAAAAACCCACTGGGGGGCATGTATGTATGATAATGATATTATAATAAGCCTCTTTATGTCATAAGTTCACCTAAAGGACAACTTTTGCTATTACTTTGCACGTGACTACTTAGGGAAAATTCTTTCTGTTGTTTTGGGGGTCTATATCCTGCTCGAGGATCCTGGTAGTACTACTTTCTGATTGGCTGGCTATTACGGCACTATCCAAGATTAGATGGATGTGGTTGTGGTTCAGCACATGTTTTTTGTTAGAAATATGAGGAATGGGTTTGGGGGCAGTGGCTAGCTAGAGACAGTGGCTAGCATTCCATCACATGGAAACGCCTGCTGTTATAGTGAGACAGTGAGACATATATGAGGGAGTTAGGATATTGAGTTGACGGGGGAGGGGCAGGAGCAGTGCCTAGCTAGGAGCAGTGGGCCTGCTGTTCAATGAGGCCTATGATTGAGTCTGGAGGACTTTGGTGTGGTTAAAGCCAGGTTGTATAGTTAAATCAGGACATGCCTGCTATTCAGTGGCACTCATAAGGAAGTTAGAATATTCGGGCTGGGGGCAGCTTTATTAGGATTCCATCAATAATAAATGCTATTTAAGAATTTAGACAAATGAATGAATGCCAGTCAGAAGGATAATTCATTGTAAAACGTAACAGGAAGAAACACTTAAAGGTAACACTAAAAAATGTTAACCAAATAATTCCTAAGCAATTCTGGATCTTTTCTCTGTTGTGATATACAAATAACAGTGAGCCATAATATAGTGATTTTTTTATGTTTAATAGGAATGTATATGTAAAGCCTATATCAGATTGAGCACCGTCTTGGGGAGGGAGGGGAAGTAACATTTAAAACTCAAAAGCTTATGGAAGTGATTGTTGATAAATCAAAATAAATTAATAAAAAAAATTTTAAACAGAATATAAAGATATTTTTCATTATAAAAATAGCAGCACTTTAAGAAGAGGGATAGCATTTGATAAACGGAGGCCCAAATAGGAAAAGTCACTTGCCAAAGTAAAACAAAATGATTGATGGAACCAAAAGGATCCAGATTACTTCTCTGGTAAAGTAAATGGAAACAGCACTAGCTTTCAAGACAAAGCACTTGGGCTCAGATCCTGCCTCTGATGGTTACTGCCTAGACAACTCGCTGTCGAACCCCACACAGCTCTGGGCCTGCAGTCAGGAAGACCCGAGTTCAAATCCAGTCTCAGACACTAGCTGTGTGACCCTGGGCAAGTTCCTGACCATCTTTGCCTCAGTCTCCTCAACTATAAAATGGGAATAATAATAGCACCTACATCCCAGGGCTGTAGTGAAGGTCAAATGAGACAATAATTGTAGCGGCACATAGTAGGTGGTATATAAATGCTCATGACTTCTTTCATACCCGTACGCACCATTCAGAGGCAAAAACACAACTGTCAAAATCACAGGCTTCTAAATTGACACTGGACTCTGGAGGTTTCTCTGAACTCTTAAGTAATTGAGGCATTCCTCACTCCAGGGATGATCCCACATCGCCCCCCCCCAACCCCGCCTCCCGATCCCTCCTCCACGGCCCAGACCCGGTTCTCACCTACACTTCCGGACTACAGAGGGACCATAGTCAAGAGGTTGCTATAGTGACGGGTTTGGGCGGCACGTGACTCCACCAGAGTCCATGCTCCGCCCCGGCCTGGCTCAACACAAGAGGGCGTAGGTCTACACTACACGGCCCCGCTGCAGCCACTGCTACTATTCAAAAGCTCCACTGAGTCAGGGAGCTCAAGGCTCAGAGTCCAGCACGGAAAAGAAGCGGGCTTCACGTCCCCAGAGAACAGCGCCGCCCGGATTGCTGGGAAACGAAATCCGGGGGCGAAAATGAACGCCCCAGGCCCCGGAGGCTTCTGGGAAGCGTAGTCCAGCGACAGCTCCTACAAGCGTCCATGACATCCTGTGTTCCCCGGCTGGAGATGCTTAAGCCCTTTCCCCTCTAAGGGAACTGTCCTCCTGGAGCTCTGTGTGTTAAGTGAGTCCTGGTTCCTCCACCTAGAAGAGGGCGGCCCCTCCCCCTCCCGCCTCCTTACCTCCTTACGCCCTTACGCCCACAAGAAGATGGCGGTGGGGATGAAGCCTAGGAGCCCCAGGATGGCGTTTGTTGCCGGAAATCGGGCTGGCCCG
Organism: Phascolarctos cinereus; assembly: GCF_003287225.1. NCBI lineage: Eukaryota > Metazoa > Chordata > Mammalia > Diprotodontia > Phascolarctidae > Phascolarctos > Phascolarctos cinereus. Next base: position 130,045,653 of record NW_027555847.1, on the reverse strand, counting down.
CTCCGGTGACGTCATCGCGGGGGGGAAGGGCGCTCGAAGTCAGCTTGGCTCAGAGGAAGGGGGAGGAGAAGCAGCCACAGCAGGGGCTGCTCTTCTGGCTCTTGGCTTGGGCCACTTTCTTCAGGACACCTTCCCATCCGTGCTGCCCAACCCTTGAGGCTCCCTGTGGGCGGTGTAGCAAAGGTGTTGCGGTGTCCAGGTGTGTCGCAAAGTCTTCTCAAAAGAATTCACAGACTCAGACCATCCCCAAACCAAGCCGAGGCATTTATTGGGTGTTATGCTTTCAGGGGGCTAGACTCCTGAATGTATGGTACTAAGCCCTTCCGTGTCATAAGTTAACCTAAGGATAGTTCCTTGCCGTTAGTAAGTCCTCTTTGGCTTTTTGCAGCCAGACATCCAGCTTCGCAGCTTGTTGGTGCTGCTTTTTTATTGGCTAGCTATTGTGGTCTTGTCTAAAACCAGGTGGATGGGGTTGAGTTCCTGGATACGCCTGCCGTTCTAGTGAGGCATATGAGGAAGGTGGGATATTGGGGCTGGGGTGGTGGGCAGTGGTAGCCAGCTGGGGGCAGTGGCTAGTATTCCATCAAAGGTATGATTCTTTGTCGGGGCCCAACCTGCCCTGCCGTCCATGGCCCTCTCCGGGCTTAGGGGTGGGAGGGCAGGTGTTTACCCAACCCCGTTCTCTGTTCCATTCACCGTTTTCTCTGTCTACCCTCCCCCCAACCCAGTACCAGGCAGCTTTTATACCTATTCCTCTGGGTTACCTTTCGAAATCTAGCAATTACAATAGCTAGTGTTTTAAAAACTGCAAAGAATGCCCTTTCTGAAGAAACAGTATCTCTTCTATACCACCACCCTGGCATGTGGGTACTGTTATTATCCCCATTTTGTAAATAAGAAAACTCAGGCAGAGTTTAAGTGACTTGCCCAGGGTGACAGACCAGTAAGTGTCTGAGGCTGGATTTGTATTCAGGTTTTCCGGACTCTGGGCAGTGTCCATCACTCAGCTGCCAGGGGGTAGTTATGAGGGAACAACCAGCCCTTTCCTCATCTTCTGTTTATTTTTTCTTCTTGAGTCTCCTTCCTACCTGCTTTCCATATGGCTTTCATGAATCTCCTTATGATTCTGTGAAGTGGGCTATTGCTATTTTGATGGAGCCCAGGATTAAGAGGAGGGAGAGGAGAGTAGCATAGATTGGGAATGGGAAATGTGCTGAGCTTCTTTAATGACCCCAAACTTCTTGAAATGAAGGGACATCTTTTAATTCCAATATTCTACTAGTAACGTGGTATGGCTTAAAGTTTTAGAACCTCAGAGTTGCCCAGGAATTAAAACTCATTTTGACTTGATGATCTTAGAGGTACCTTCCATCTCCAAATTAATGATCTTATAAATTTGTGTTCTTGGGCATATCAAACACTGTAATCCAAGGTTACAAATGAAGTCAGTTGTTTCTGACTTTTCCTTACTTAGTATGGTCCACTGATCTAATTTTCCATTTTAAAAATTGTACTAAATAATTTTGATGATTTCTGCTTTATAGCAAACTTTGAGATCTGGAAATGCTACTATCCCTTCTTTCCTACTTTTTAAAAATGATTTCTTTTGACAGTATAGGCCATGTGTTCCTCCAAATGAATTTTATTATCTTATCTAGTTCTATAAAGTATCCCCTTGTTAGTTTGCTTGGTGTAGAACTAACTAAACTAATTTAGGTAGTATCATCATTTTAATTCTGTTGGCACAGTTTAACAATAAGCAGTGAATTCAGTTAGCCATTCTTGGGAGTAAAGGATATCATCAATGAAATGTATTATCAAAAAACAACTTGGCCTTGTGCCAAAAGCAAGGTATTACCACTGGACTGCCCTTCTGGTTCATTGGTATCTTCACAATGGCATAAGGAAGTGTGGAACTCTCCCCTTCCCCAACACACAGGCTAGGTGGATCCTCATGTTAAACTTATGGGAAGACATGCGAGTCACACAGGGAAGGGTAGGCATGGATGAGTAGCATCCTCCTCTGGACTCTTTCCGCCTTATCAATATCCTTGGTGGTCCTAGAACCAAACATAATCCTCCAGGTAAGCCCTCAGAAAATATACAGTGTGACTATCACCTCCCTAAAAAGTTATTATTCGCTACTTTTTTTTTACTATTTACTACTATTTCATTGCTATGTTTTAAAGTTCATTATTAAGTTATTATTGTCATTATTTTGTTGTTCAGTATTTTTCAATCATGTCCAATTCTCCATGACCCCATATGAGGTTTTCTTGTCAAAGATACTGAAGTGGTTTGCCACTTCTTCCTTTAGCTCATTTTACAGATGATTAAATTGAAGCAAACAGGGTTAAGTGACGTGTCCAGGTCATGCAGTTAGTACAGTGTCTGAGGCAAGATTTGAACTCATGAAGATGAGTATTCCTGACTGCAAGCCTGGCACTGTATCCATTGTGCCACCTAGTTTGCTCCTTAGCATTATTTACCACTGGCTTTATTTCAATATGACTCATAAACGCAGAATAAAAACTCTCTGGTATTCTATATTCTTCCATCTTTGTGACCCAGCAGGTAATTAATTTTTGTACATGGCCCAGAGGCACTTGAAGTAAAATATATATCCTTTCCTTTTCCCATTGAGTTCTCTTTGTCTATTAAATTTAGCCTTTTTGATACTTTTATTTAAATCAGTTATCTCTTACTTATCTTTCGATGAATTATCCTGTTCTTAGGGAAGAATTTTGGATTTTTTAACCTATTTCTTCTTGCAAGACTGTGAGGTTTTTTCCTTTATAAATTTTCCCACAAAATTGTTAGGGATGTATATTTACAATTTCTGTGCTCTCATTTTTAACAGAACTATTTAGCATATTATATTGTTCTAGATTATTCCTTCAGTATGTCTTGATTTTAATTCAACTTTGGCTGATATCATCTGTACCACTCCTGCATGAATTAGCAGTAGCATGGTAAGTTTCAGACCAACCTTTTGGTTTGAACCTATGCAGATTTTTCTGCATTATCATCTTTTATTTCTTACCTTTATCAACCAAACTCCTTTTAAAAACTGTCTACAATTTGTTCTCCACTTCTTTCCTCTCACTCCTCGACCCTTTGCAATCTGGCTTCTAAACCTCATGCCTCAAAATGCACTTTCTAGTCACTAATGATCTCTTAACTACCAGATTTGTTGGTCTTTTCCGGGTCCTCGTCCTGCTTGACCTGTTTGCTGCATTGGTACAGCAGACCCCTTTTCCTCCTCGATGCTCCCTACTCTCTGGGTTTTCATGACACTATTCTTAATTGGTTCTCTTCCTGACCACTCTTCAGTCTCTTTGGTTGGCCCATCATCTATATCACAACCCATAATTGTGGCGTTGCCCAAGGATTTTGTTTATCCTGACTAAATTCCCTTCTCCACTGGGGGTCTCTTGGTAACCTCATCAGTTCCCTTTGGTTTAACTATCATCTCTAAGCAGATAACACACAGATGGAAAGCCCCCTGAGCTTCAATTCCCCCATAACGAATTGCCTTTTGGACATTTCAAACTGGATATTCTCAGAGACATCTTAAAATCAACATGGCAGAAATGTGTTAAGAATTGATTTGTAAGAGTGGTATTTCAACAATTGTCATAACTAACTCCATTTTGTTTTATAGTCACCATTTTGCCATGTATTGCCTCAGGAGTTCGCAGAATCAGCTTACATCAAGCTTACTTCCTCCAGTATTTCCTTTCTACCTCAGTTTGCTACAAAATATTTTTGATAGCCCAAGGCAGTATGTCCTTTTCTTGATCTTGTCTCACAAAGGATATATGGTACTCTTTGTAACCAGTGATAAGCATCCTCTTTTGTTGTAACAAGTACACTTTTCCTCTCTACTTTGACCACCCTTTTCTATAACTCTCACCTTTCCTCTTTCCCTCACCTAAGGAATGGCTCCCTGAATGGTAGAATGATATAAATATTACTAGTTGAATTATAAGAGATGAATGTCCATCAGCAGCTGCTGAAGTGTGTTTCACTCTGAGGGCTTTCCTGTTTCTTGTGCTGTCTGGTTGGCCTGAGCTTGCCAATGAATCTAAAGAAAACTCATGCAATAATTTTAACAACCCCAGGAAGTGATTAGGCTATTCAGACTCTTCCAGATCTTCATCTCTGGGAACTTTCCAGCAAGCAAGCACCAGAATAGTTTACATATTCTAGAGATGAGGAAGTAGAAAAGTGATACAGTTTCAGTCCAAAACCTTTGTGTTCTAAATTGAGAGATCTACTGGGCAGGTTAGTGTTTTGTGAATTTTTATTCTGTATTGTTTGTATTGATGGGGTGCCTTGGTGCTTGTGTTTGAGTGCTTGTACTTTCTCCCTAGCCTCAGAAATGCTATCCCTGACAGTTTCTCCCCAGCCCAAGGACACTGTGCCTAGCATGGGCCTCAGCACGACCCTTATCTCTATCCCTGGTACAGCTACACAGAGCTGGACTGCTCAGGCCCCAGCCCTCAGATCATGTCTCTGAAAGCCTCCCAATTCCTTAGTAAGTTCCTGTCTTGTAAGAAAGCTTTCCCTTGTTGCAGAACATTCTCTCATCAAGACAGAGGGAGAGGGGTGCTTTGCCCAGCCCAAGGAGTTTTGTCCTTGGCCAGCCCAAGGACTCTTCCTCCTGCCAGACTCCAAAGATCCATACCTCTGTCATCTCCCTCCCTGTCTGGTATACTCCCTGTACTTTCCCATCCATAGCCCCCAAAGACACCTGCACCTTTGGATTACCTCATCAGTGTCCCTGGCATTACTTTCCCATGCTCTTTTCCATATAAACCCTAGCTGCATTCTCAGTCTCTCCCAGGATCCTTTAAGAATCCTTGCCTGCTGAAAAGCGTAACAATGAACTTTGCCACCTTGGCTTACAGAAAGCTTGAGTCTGTGAATTCATTCCAGACCACCCATCCTGTATTCCAATCTTTGAGGGGTCACAACCTCTCAACCTCTTACACAGCAACAGTATGACTGTCTCTTGCACCTGAAAAACCTCCTAAACTATTCAACTAAGGCAGAAATCAGCCAGATAGCCACCTCAGTCTCCTGATGTTAAGAGTGAGAGGGAGAGGGAGAAAGGGATTGTGATTCAGGACTTGAAATCAAAGTCTTGGCTCAGGAAACTCATTTCAACAGGAAGGCAAGCAAATACCCAAGTTACAACTAGGATTCTTCCAAACCCTGTGCCTTTTCACCTTCTTCTCAAATAAACAAGAGACTTGCCTGTCTACTTATCATTTGTAATTACTATATATATATTGTCCTGATCACCCTTCCTGTCTATATTCTCCATTAAATATCTGAAGTAAATCTCTAGTATTCAGTGGGATCCCTATTAGTAGTGATAAAAAAGCTAACGTAAGGCTCAATTCTATTTTGAGTAATCAGTCTTCATTACGGAATCCAGGCTGGTCAAACTTCCAGAATGGAACCCCCTCACGTCCATTTTCTGTTTTAACTAATTGGAAAAAAAATTTCAGGAAGGGTTGCTCTGAGTTCATACTTGTTGAACTCTGTAAACCTAAATGGTCAACCTATATCTGTTCTACTGAAACATCCATGGCCACTACATAATATCTTACTTAGATCATACAACTACAAATTTTGAAGGGTAAAATAGATATTCAGTTGCCAAAGCAAATGAGTTATTAGTTTATTTGGGCAGACCCTGAAGAACATGAATTTTGTTTAACAAATTATAAAAAATTAATGTATCTAAAGAAAATTTATGCAACAAATTGAACTCATTACCTTTTCCCCAAAACCTTCCCCTCTTCCAGACATTCCTGTTTCTATGGAATGCATCACCATTCCTCCTATCTCCCAGGTTCATAACTTTGACATTATCCTAGTTCTATTCTTCCTTACCCCACATATCCAGTCAGTTGCCAAATCTTGCAATTTCTACCTTCATAACATCTTTCACATCTGACCCCAATGTCTCCACTTACACAATAGTTCAATTGATTGGATGACAACTAATTTGGTCAGCACCTCAATTCAGACCCTTATTACCTCTTACAGCTGCCTCAAGTATCCTGCTACTCCAGGCAATCCTATATTGCTGCCAAAATAATTTTTTCTTAGAGATCTCTATTTGTGACTCTTCCTGCAGTGGCTTCCTATTGCCTCCAAGGTGATATGTAAACTCCTCTCTTTAGTTTTTGTAAACCTACACAATCTGCCCCTAACCTATATTTCCAGCCTCATTGGACATTGATCCCCTTTTCTCACTCTGCAATCCAGAAAACTGGCTTTCTCATGATTCCTAACATGTTTTGTATTGGACATCCCACATGCCTGGAATGTACTCCCTCCTCGCTTCATCCTCATAGAGGCCCTCTCTACATTTAAGATATAGCCCAAACACCATTTTTTGCACGAAACTTTTCCTGACCCCTAGTGCACTCCCTCCCAAACTCTATCTAATTCTTTGGATATGTATCCAAAGTTTGTATATGGATATGTATGTGAAAACAAGATACTATTGGGGCAGCTAGGTGGCGCAATGGATAGAGCACCAGCCCTGGAGTCAGGAGGACCTGACTTCAAATCCGGCCTCAGACACATAACACTCACTAGCTTTGTGACTCTGGGCAAGTCACTTAACCCCAAATGCCTCACCCAAAAAAAAAAAAAAGATACTATTGGAAGCTACTTTCAAATCTATTCAGTAATTTTTTATTTTGAGAAATCAGCCCACTTATATGGACATTGCAATTTTAAAACTCATCTATTCTTTTGACATTTCTTTAAGGTAGGGAATTGATCTGATCAAATAAGTCTCCTCTACTTCCCACCCCCAACTATAACCCCCATCAGTGAAATTTTTGTTGTTCAGTCCTGTCTAATTCTTTGTGACCCCATTTTAGGGTTTTCTTGGCAAAGATACTGTAGTAGTTTGCCATTTAACTCATTTAACAGATGATGAAACTGAGGCAGACAGGCTTAAGTGACTTGCCCAGGGTCATACAGCTAGTAAGTGGTTGAGCACAGATTTGAACTCAAATCTTCCTGACTCCAGGCCAGGCACTCTGTCCAAAATGCCACCTTCCTGCCCTGATGATTAAATTACCAGCTGTAAAGGGGAAAAGGTGAAAGACTATGAGATTTAAAGATGTGGTCCATTTCTACCTTATCTTTATTCAGATCATTTTTTTCTTTTAAATAGTATTTTATTTTTTCCAACTACAATTGATTATAAAATCAATTATAAAAATTCTTCTTTTTTAAATAAAATTTTGAGTTCCAAATTTTCTCTCTGCCCACCCTCCTAAGACAGTAAGCAATTTGATTTAGCTTATATATGTACAGTCATATAAAATATATTTCCATATTAGTCGTGTGGTGAAAGAAGAACCAGAGAAAAAGGAACTACAAAAAAAATACAGTGAAAATAGTGTGCTTTGATTTTCATTCAGATTCCATCAGTTCTTTCTCTGGATGTGGATAGCATTTTTCATTATTACGCCTTTGGGATTGTCTTGGATCATTTTATTGCTGAGAATAGCTAAATCATTCAGTTCATCATACAATATTGCTCTTACTGTAGACAATGTTCTTCTGGTTCTGCTCATTTCACTTTGCATCAGTTCATGCATCAGTTTCCAGGTTTTTCTGAAATCCACTTGCTCATCATTTCTTACAGAACCATAGTATTCCATTGCATTCATATAACACACCTTGTTCAGGCATTCTCCAATTGATGGGCATCTCCTCAATTTCAAATTCTTTGCCAGCACAAAAAGAGCTTCTATCAATGTTTTTGTACATGTAGGTCCATTTCCCTTTTTTATGCTCTCTTTGGATACAGACCTAGTAGTGTTATTGCTGGATCAAAGGATATGCACAGTTTTATAGCCCATTGGCCATAGTTCCAAATTGCTCTCCAGAATGGTTGGATCTGTTCACAACTCCACCAACAATGTATTAGTATCTCAATTTCTCCATATCTTCTCCAACATTTGCCAGTTTTCTTTTATTAAGATAAGATCTTGAGTATCTCATTTAAATATGAAAGGATTTATTAATGAGGCTAAAGACTGCCCAAGAAGACATGCCCCCTGTGTTCTTTTCTACAGCCATTAATTAATGTCTTTAAACTAGAAGGACTGAGAGTTAGAAAGGGGAAAACTAGTCCCACCAGAAATTGAAGTTTGGGGAAAACTTGAGAAGAGAACCAGTGATGGGGAAGAACTCAGCCCTTAAAGTTTTTTCCTTTTCCTTCACCCTTTTTGGAGAATGAAGCAAGGCTGAGATTTCTCTGTCTTCTCTTTCCATTGTCAGTTGCATCTTGTAACAAGATCACTGGGGCAGCTAGGTGGCATAGTGGATATGTTGCGGTCTAAGAGGTTGAGAGGTTGTGACCCCTCAAACACCGGGGTACAGGACAGGTCGTCTGGAATGAATTCACAAACTCAAGCATTCTTTAATCCAAGGTGGCAAAGTTTTTTGTTACGCTTTTCAGCGGGCAAGGATTCTTAAAGGATCCTGGGAGAGACTGAGAATGCAGCTAGGGTTTATATGGAAAAGAGCATGGGAGAGTAATGCCAGGGACACTGATGAGGTAATCCAAAGGTGCAGGTGTCTTTGGGGGTTATGGATGGGAAAGTACAGGGAGTACACTGGACAGGAAGGGGGATGGATCTTTGGAGTCTGGCAGGAGGAAGAGTCCTTGGGCAGGTCAAGGACACCCCTCTCCCTCTGTCTTGATGAGAGAATGCTCTGCAGCAAAGGAAAGCTTTCTCACAACTAAAGAATTGGGAGGCTTCCAGATACAGATCTGAGGGCTGGGGCCTGAGCAGCCAGATAAGGGTCATGCTGAGGCCCATGCATGAATAACTGCTAGGCACAGTGTCCTTGGGCTGGGGAGAAACTGTCAGGGATAGTGTTTCTGAGACGAGGGAGAAGCTGGGGTACAAGTACAAGCACAAGCACCCAAACACAAGCACCAAAGCACCCCATCAGATAGAGCACTGGGCCTGGAGTCAGGAAGACTTATCTTCTTGAGTTCAAATCTAGCCTCAGACACTTATATAAGTTGTATGACCCTGAGCAAGTCACTTAACCTTTGTTTCCCTCAGTTTTCTCATTTGTAAAATGAACTAGAGAAGGAAGGGGCAAACCATTCCAGTGTCTTTGCCAAGAAAACCCCAAATGGGGTCATAAAGAGTTGGACAAGACTGGAGTGACTTAACAATCAACAACAAAACAGGAACCTGTGGTCATAAAAGGCATGTACTTGCATGAAGCCTGAAGCTATTGGAGCAGACTAAAGTTAGAGAGAAGAGAGAGCCTAATGTCTGGGATGGTGACATAGATCCTCAGGAGAAAGCAAGAGTGAGAGCCAAGACTCCAAGGGAACAGAGCGAGGGAGGTTTTTGCTCATCCTAACCTAGGGTAAAGGTTCTAGCTTGTTCCAGAAAAATGCATAACAGTGCTCTAGGTCAGAATTCCAGAAGATCTAGAAGATAAAGCTGCTGATGACAACAGCTAGGCAAAGAAGCAACTTCCATTGAACAAAGCAAGACCTTAGTCAGTGGGAGTTATATAAGGACATCAAAGGCTAGGATTCAGTCTGTGTAGGAGGCAAAATGCCTTCATTAAGCACTAACTATAGGCCAGGTGCCATTCTAAGTGTTGTGAATATAAATATAAAAACAGGCTTTTAAAAAGCCCATTGTGTTTCAAAATAGAACTAACTTGACATTACCCTGTAAACCCAAATCACTCTGGTTTTCATTAAATGGCCAAGAATAGCCCCCAGCCCTAACCTCTTCCTTTGGATGGATTAAAATTAATGTAAATAGCAATTGTTTTCTGTTCTGGCCAGAAACTTTGAGGGTCTTTTCCTCCCAGATTGATTTTTTTTTTTGTAAATTAGGCCATCTTTTGTCTCTATTCTTACCTTTCCCTTAGTTGTTGAATAAGCTTTGCCTCAGACCAACTGAGACCTGGGAAAGGCCTTAATTTAGAAAGGCCAAGGTCATCGACTGTATCCCAGGCCATCACCAGTCTTCTTGACTTTTGTCTTGCCACTAGACTTTAATGACTGTGGAGGAGAGAGTGAGGCTGACAGCTTTGCTCAGCTCTGCCTCACTTAAATCTAATTCACTTGCACTGTCCAGACATCACCCTCATGTTGTCATTAGTCCTTTTCAAGAATGAAGGACAAACAACAACTTGGGAACCTTCTCTCATGAACTCCAGAGGTGTCCATTATTGCTGCTAACACAATGTGTACTTTGAGACACCCAAGTTTATGCGGACAGTGTTTTGTTGCTACTGTCCTTAATATTAACATTTTAATATTAATGACTTTGCTTTGAGATAAGTGTGTCTTCTGGAAACACATCTATGGAGACTCATGAAATAGTTTTAGGAATACAGACCCACGGAGTCCTTTAAACATAAGGTAGTCTTTCCTCTTCTTGGACACAACTTGCGAATGTGAGTTGCCAGAGGTGGCCCAGAGGAAAACTATACTTATGTTATTGTTTGTCTTAACAGAAGACAATGCCATATTCATTATTCTTGTTAATCATAAATCCATACAACCAAACAACACTAAATAAGATTTCTCAGTCTTATACTATTCATTAAATAGGTTTATTTAATTCTGAACATCCTCTTTATATGAAAATTCTTAGATTTAGTAACTTATCTTGATTTGAAGAATGTGAATTGTTTTAAGTACTTATATTTTTGGCTAGATGGTTATTCAAAAACTTCTTTGAAATAATAGATGGTTTTAGAATGTACTTACAAATCTTTTAAAGTCCAAATGTTTAACAAATGACCATCTGAACCAAAGCAGATGGTGTAGTGTAAATAGCAGTAGATTTGAAGTCGGAGGACACAGGTTTGAATCTCCATTCAGCTATTTACCTGTGTGACCTTGAACAAATAACTTAATCCTTTTGCCATTACCTTTAAAATGTGGGGCTAGACTCAGAAGTGGGGAAAAGGGAGCTCTTTTTTTTTTAATTTTCACATTAGTCATGTTATTAGAAAGAGGAACCACAAAAAAGAAGAAACAAAAAAAAAGAGAGAGAGCAAGAGAGCAAATAGTATGCTTCGACCTGCATTCAGACTCCAAAGTTTTTTCTCCACATGTGGATAGCATTTTCCATCGTGAGTCTTTTGGAGTTGTCTTAGATCCTTGCATTGCTGAGAAGAACCAAATCTATCAAAGTCAGTCATCGCACAGTGTGGCTGTTACTGTGTACAAAGTTCTCCCGGTTCCGCTCATTTCACTCATCATCAGTTCATATAAGTCTTTTCAGGTTTTCTGAAGTCCACCTGCTCATTACTTCTTATAGAACAATAGTATTCCATTACATTCATATAACACAACTTGTTCAGCCATTCCCCAGTTGATGGACATCCCCTCAATTTCCAATTCTTTGCCACCACAGAAAGAGCTGCTATAAATATTTTTGTACATGTGAGTCCTTTTCCCTTTTTTATGATCTCTTTGAGATATAGACCTAGTAGTAGCATTGCTGAACCAAAGAGTATGCACAGTTTGGTTGGGCATAGTTCCTCCCCAGAATGGTTGGATCAGCTCACAACTCTACCAATAATGCATTAATGTTCCAATTTTCCCACATCTTCTCCAACATTTATCATTTTCCTTTTCTGTCATATTAGCCAATCTGATAGGTGTGAGGTGGTACCTCAGAGTTGTTTTAATTTGCATTTCTCTAATCAATAATGATTTACAGCATTTTTTCATATGACTATAGTTAGCTTTAATTTCTTCATCTGAAATCTGCCTTCATATCCTTTGACCATTTATCAGTTGGGGAATGACTTGTATTCTTATAAATCTGACTCAGTTCTCTATATATTTGAGAAATGAGGCCCTTATCAGAAACACAGGCTATAAAAATTGTTTCCCAGCTTTCTGCTTTCCATCTAATCTTGGTTGCATTGCTTTTGTTTGTGTGAAACCTTTTTAATTTAATGTAATCAAAATTATCCATTTTGCATTTCATTACATTCTCTATCTCTTGCTTGATCATAAATTCTTCCCTTCCATAGATCTGACAGGTAAACTATTCCTTGCTCTCCCAGTTTGCTTATGGTATCACCCTTTCTGTCTAAATCATATGCCCATTTTGACCGTATGTTGGCATAGGGTGTGAGGTGTTGATCTGTGTGTAGTTTCTGCCATACTATTTTCCTAGCCATTTTTGTCAAATAGTGAGCTCTTATCCCAGAAGCTGGAGTTTTTGGGTTTATCAAACAGTAGATTACTGTAGTCATTGACTACTGTGTCTTGTATGCCTAACCTCTTCCATTGATCCACCACTCTGTTTCTTAGCCAGTACCAAATAGTTTTGATGATTGCTGCTTTATAACGTAGTTTTAGATCTGGTACAGCTAGGTAGTCCACGTTTCTTAATTTTTTATATCATATTCTAATTTCTGTTAAATAACTACTAGATAGAAAAGTGCACCTAGTTGCCCTTGATAATCTGTCAGTCACCAGACCCAGATGAAACATGCTAGGTTACTGACAGAACTGGCAGATGTAGTTGCTAAACACCTACATTTGGAACTGTAAACCCCATTTTCTGGGAAGTCCTAAAGTTTTTTTTTCCTTCCCCAGCCTTTACTGCCCTTGTGCATTAGTCTTCTCTCCTACAGACCTTATATTTTACTTAATATCTGGTCAGACCCTCTTCCCCATATTATAACCTTGAGGTACAGCTCTTTTCCAAAGTGGGGCTTCCAGCCAATCAAGGAACTCTACCTGGCTATATGATCCTTAGGATTAAATTTCTGTAAACAGGTAGCACTTCCATAAGCATATATTGTATTCAGTAACGAATCCCTGGAACACTGCTCCATCCCCTGCCAGAGAGGCTAGAAGTACAGCATAGCAAACTGAGTGTTGTTAGACCTGGAGTCTTGAAGTCTTAGTCCATAGTATACTTCTCCCACTTCCCTGATCCCTTATAGGCCAATCCCCAAATTAGGAGGCCATTTTTACAAGCAGTCAAAAGACGTTTGACCTCTATGAATGAGCTCCAGTTTCTTTTTATTTGTTTTTATTTGGATTTTTTTGTTTGTTTGTTTGTTTTTTGCTTTTTGATGAGGCAGTTGGGGTTGAGTAACTTGCCCAAGGTCACACAGCTAGTAAGTGCCAAGTGTCTGAGGCCAAATTTGAACTCAGGTCCTCCTGACTCCAAGGCCAGAGCTTTATTCACTGTGCCACCTAGCTGCCCCCCAGTTTCTTTTTAAAATGGAAAGAGAAGAGAGAGGGAACAGCATTTATATAGGGCGTACTATACGCCTAGCACTGTGCTAAGCTCTTTGCAAATATCTTATTTCACCCCCACAACAACCCTACAAGATAAGTTCTGTTCTCTTATTATCTCCATTTTATCCCTGAGGAAACAGAGGTATCCATGGTCACACTGTGAATGTCTCAGGCTGGATTTGAACTTAAGTCTTCCTGACTCCTGGCCCAGTATCCATTGCAGCACCTAGTTGCTTAAGAAAAGGAATATATCCTGAACTATTATAAATAACCTCCTTTCCTTCCAAATACGTAAGTGTCGTATTTGGGGAACATACCCACGTGTAGGCCCTGTCCTGTTCATTCCCTGCTCTCCAGGCACAGGCTCCATCTATGTCTAGATGATTCAATAAATGTGAAAGTAATCTAACTTTTTATTTGGAACATTTAATTCAAAAGGAAAGGCTATGTGATTTAACTGGAAATTCTCAGGGGCATGAGGAAGTGGGGCAAGGGATGGGACCAGAATTCCAAGGGAATAGGGTACATAGGGTCCAATCTCAGCCACCTTCAAGACAAGGATAAAAGGACAAAGTTGCAACTGGAATCCAGGGGGAGTCTCGGTTGACAGAGGAAGAGAGTCCATGATGGTGCTGCAGGAGCTGATCCTTGGACTCGGGGCATTGATTGGCCAAGCTCCCACCACTCCCCACGACATCATTCCATGAAAGGCAGGTTAGGGACGCTGAGGAGAACCAAATGTTTTATTGAGAGGTGTATTATCTTCCTCAAATGAATCCGATTGGTTTCTCCTCTTTGATGTCACAGGCAGGAAGGAGCCAGTCATCCAGCTGCTAGAGATGGATGTTTCTGGGCAGATTCCAGAAAAGGGAGGAGGAACCAAGCAAGGAAGGAAGCATAGCTAAGGCAGGGAACCTGTTAGGGGGGGAAAAAAACAACCACAACTAGGTTTCCCAAAGCAGAGACTTTTCTGTACCACAACAGCCACCAAGATCAGTCCAAGCTTTATTAAACATGCATAGCAAAAAAAAATAATAATTATATATATATATATATATATATATATATATATATATATATATATATATACACATACACACACACACACACACACACACACATATACACATAAAATCAGTGTTGGAAAGGCATCAGACAGAGACTCAAAGCTTATGAGGCAGTAGAAAATTCACAACACTGGAGAGAGACCCTACAAATACGGACAGGAAGGAGGCCAAATCTTATTAGATATCAGAGAAGTGATGCCATTTTATTTTTGTCTTTGTATCCTCAGCACCCAGCCCTGTGTCTGGCACATACCAGGCACTCAGTAAATGCTTGCTGATTGATTTATGGGGGAAGACTCTGAATGCAGCAAATGTAGGAAGTCCTTTGGCTTAAATTCACACAGAAAATTAATGCCAGAATTCCTATGGTTTATGAATAAATGTGGAAAATGCTTTAGGGTGGGCCCAAATCTTATTGATATCAGAAATTTCCACAGGATATAAACTTTTTGAACACAATAAATGTGAAAAGATCTTTGTCAGAAGTCACACAAGAATAATAAACACAAGAAAATACGGATCAGGGAAAGTCAATACATATAATGAATATGGAGAAAATTATAAAGCAGTTAGTAAAAAAAGAAAAAATTGTATAAGAAACAATAATTGATTGTAATTATAAACAGACCACAATTGTAAAATAACCATAGTGTATCTTTTTTTTCTGTTTTCAGTTAGTAATCTGTTTTGTGTAGGTCTACATCACTGTGTGAGCCCCAGGTGGACAAGAAATGTTCTTTTTTTTTTTGAAACTTATAAAATTTAATCAAAGAAATTGAGTTTCAAAGGAGGGGAAAACATTGGCAAGCAAATCAATAACAGGCCAGTGTATGACAATGAAGGTAACAAGAAATAACTAACATGGGCTTAAAACTAAGCCAAAAATTAAACCAACAAGCATTTATTAAGTATTAGTGCCAGCGCTATATCAGAAGATTCCCACAGTTACAGAGTGAGCAGAGGAAGGGAAGCCAGAAGGAGTGGTGTAGTGTTAGTATGAGTCATGGGCAACTATGACAGGGCAGGTTATGGGGGCCAAAAGAGTTACAGTAGAGTACAATCTAAAGATCACTGCCTGCAGACCTATTCTGGTAGGAAGGAAAAGTCAGTAAGTCAAATCAACAGGCTAAGTCCTACCCTCATGCATCTTCATTAGTTGTCCTCCATGCCTGGAATCATCTCCCTCCTCAGCTTCACTTCCTGAATTCCTTGTCTTCCTTCACGTCTCAATTAAAATCCCACCTTCTGCAGGAAGCCTTTCTTATTCTTCCATAATGCTTTTACCTTCCCTCTGACGTTGCCTCCAAATTATCATGTCTATCTTGTTTATACACAGCTGTTTGCATGTTTTCTCACCCATTAGAATGTAAGTACCTTGCAGGTGTGGGGATTCCAAAATTGTCCAATCCGGCAAGAAAAACCACCGAGGCAGAACTCTAAGCCAATAGCACTTTACTAAAGGGTCCATGGCTCACTCTAATGAAGTGGACCTCGGATCTTCCTCATGATCTGAGATGCCCCCTTCCTCCAGGGCCTTAGTTTTATAGTGCTTGATACCCAAACAATACAGAGGAAGCAGACCAAAAATACAGAATCTCATTGGTTGATAGACCTTGCTCTTGACCCTCTAGGAGGGTCTACACAAAATAAAGAATCCTATTGGTTGACAAACAGGCTAATGAGCAGACCTTGACAGACTTATCTTGACCTTTCAGAAGGTCCTGATGAGCACATCCACGGAGAGGTAGAAAGGCAGGCCCCAGCAACCAGGGCCCCTTATTGGTCAAGTACTCGTGGTTATCTCCCCATGCTGGGCAACAGAGGGATGAAAAGGGATGGAGGGGTAACAAAAATAGCTGGGAGACTTTCCATGTAATTGAGTCATCTCCACCATACTGAGCTTGGTCGTCATAACAAGGAAAAACAAGGGTGAAGGTCCTCTAGTTAGCTTCCTATGATTAAGCAAGTGAACTTACAATCAGAAGTTCACAGCTGTGGGGCCTAAAATCAGAACTTATAATCACTTCCCTACGGAATCATATTAAACTGATTAATACTGATTGGCATAAAATAGGGGTCCAATAAAAAAGGGTCCAATTAATCATCTATCACAAATGCAGGGACTATTTTTGCCTTTCTTTGTATCCCCAGCGCTTAGCACAGTGGTTGGCATATCCTAATTGCTTAATCTTTCTTGATTTGACTTGATTTGGATGTCAGGCCAAACTGGATAATTTGGGCAAGGTTCATAGTTTAAGCAAATAGACTAGGGTTGATGTCCAGATGTTCAAGTAGGCAAGAGGACAGAGACTTTCCCCCTTGATGTACAGGCTGGGGATGGGGTGGGGAAGTGGGGCACGAGGAACTGTCCAGAAATGCATAAGTAATAGTTTGCATTAAGAGGGTGAGAACATTTGTAACAGCGGAACTGACTAATAAATTAGCTATTGGATGTCCAGTCATCAGAGCATATACAGGGGGCTTGGAGGATTGGCCTCCATTGGTGAATACTCCCTTACACACTGTCTTGGGAATTGGAACAGGTAGGCAGGCCCACACAATAGTACAATTAGAATATAATTGTGAAACTGAGAATAGTTATTGTTTACTCTATGCCCTGGTTTTAAACAGTTTTAAACTTTTAAGGTTTTAAACATCCTGTTGTCAGTAGATAAGAATTAGAAAGTTTTTCAAAAAGAGATAGTGATCTGAGGATTTTCTTGCAAGTTCAATATAAGTCATTGGGATGATAATGGCAACCAAAAAAGGTAATATAATCTTAAATTGAATTTAGAGAGGTGTAGTGTCTAGAAACTAGAGAAATGAAAATCCTACTCTATTTAGTCATGTCAGACCACATATAGAGGATGGGGTTTAGTCTGTGGGTACCATATTTTAGTAAGACCATTGATAAGCTGGAAAGAGTCCAAAGAGTATCAACCAGAATGGTGAAGGACCTCAACATCATGCCAAGTGAGGACTGGTTGAAGGAACTGGATATACTCAGGCTGAATGAAGAACAGAAAGCTTTGGGGGAGACATGATAGATTGTTTCACATAACTGAAGGTCTATTACGTGGAAAAGATTAAATTTGTTCTGCTTGGCCTGAGCAGAGGACAAAGAATAATGAGTGAAGTTCCAAAGAGGCAGATTTAAACTTGATGTAAGACAAGCTTCCTAACAATTAGAATGACTGAAAAGTAGAACAGGCTACCTTGGGAGGTAATGGGTTCTTCCTCATTCAAAAAAGCCTAGAATGGTACTTGTCAAGCCTGTAACGATATGAATTGGAGGGGCCCAAACCCCATTTAATAAAATGAATATTCTATAACTATTGCCTGTTGATTACGTGATGACAAAATCTTTTAATTGGTTGCTGAGCCAGCATTAAATATGTATAGAAGAGAGCATGAGACTAAATTTCTCTATTCCCTGACTTCAATCAAAGCAAAAACTGCTATGGGCCTTCTGATGGGGAAGGAGTTTGGGGCCCTCCTCACCCAGGCCACTGCCACATGACCTGTGAATGCCTGGACCTGTCCTTGCTGCCTGCTGTGTAAGTTCTTTCTGTTCTTTTATAACAACAACAACAAAGATACATAACAGTAACAATAGCCAGCATTTATATAGTGTTTTAAAATTCACAGAGCTTTACAAATATCTCATTTATCCTCACAACAACATTATTGCTATTATTATAATGATCCTAGTGCTATTGTTATAATACAGATAAGGAAATTATAATACAGATAAGGAAACCCACAGAGGTTAAGTGAATTGCCTAGGGTCTCACAGCTTCTGAGGGGTCTTATAGTATCTGAGGCTGTACTTGATATATCTTGAGGCTGCAATCTGGATGCTGGCTGGGGGCGATTAGAGACAGAACAACCTTTTGTGTTTGGAAAAGTGAGTAGAACCAGTAGAGCTTGTCAGAAGCCCTGAAAAGTATTCTATTTGAATCAGCCCAACAGTTCATATCAACTTGGCTCCCTAGATGTTTTGCCCTTTGCAAGGAATCAACTCATCCATCAGCTATGCCACACCTGGAAGTAAACTTAGTGATGAGAGGAATATCTGTACCTACCTATTTAAATATGAACCAACTCCTCCCCAGAAGTATAGAGGGGAAAGCATGCCCAGGCTCATGCTCTAACGTTTCAGCAAATAGCCCTTTGTAAAAGTTATTTGGTTTTAATTATTTCCCAATGATATCAAGGATATCAATTGATTAATTGATAGTGGGAGCACTAATCACTGGATTAATCAATGATATATAATTGGAACTGGCAATTGGTATGGGTGGAATGCATCAGAATGGGGCACAAGTCAACAGCATTAGAAAGGCACCCCAGTTCATCAGAGTACCCCTACAATTCTGAAGAAGTAGCCACCAGCTGGGGTCCTGACTGGTCAGTGATATCAGGAGAGAAACAAAAGACATTCTAGTTTGGGGGGTGGGCAGCTAGGTGGTGCAGTAGATAGAGCTCTGACCTTGGAGTGAGGAGGACCTGAGTTCCAATTCAACCTCAAACACTTGATACTTACTAGCTATGTGACCGTGGGCAAGTCACTTAACCCCATTGCCTCACCAAAAAAAAAAATAAATCCTAGGGAAAGTGGGTGTATGCATATTTAATGGAGGGAGTGTTGGTGCATGACTTTTCGTTCAAGGCAGCCTCTGAAGCTGAGATGCAACAAAGTATGGATCAATTCTTTGCTGCTTGTGCTAATTTTGGCCTAATAATTGGCACAAAGAAAACATAGATGCTCCACCAGCCAGCACCACACCATCCATACATGGAACCATCAGTTATAGCAAATGGAGTTTTGGATACTGTGGATAAGTTCACTTACCTTGGCAGTATGCTCTCCAGGGATGTACACATTGATAATGAAGTCGATGCACACGTTGCCAGAGCTAGCTGTATGTTTGGGAAGCGTTGAAGGAAAGTGTGGGAGAGAAAAGGTGTTAGACTGACTACCAAACTGAAGGGCTACAGAGCCATTGTGCTGACCTTGTTGTTGTATGCCTGTGAAACCTGGACGGGATACCAGTACCATGCCAGGAAATTCAATCACTTCCATTTGAATTATCTTAGGAGGATTCTGAAGATCACCTGGCAGGATAAGATGGCAGACGCTGAGGTTCTTTCTCCATTCAAACTCTACCGCAGAGAGCTCAGCTCCAATGAGCTGGCCATGTTGTTCAAATGCCAAATATATGTTTGTCTTCAAAACTATCTTACGGTGAACTCACAGACGCTCCCATGGAGGTCAGAAGCGATACAAGGACACTCTTGAGGTCTCTCTGAAGAACTTTTGAATTGATTGTGAGACATGGGAGACATGGGCAAAAGGGGGAAGGTTTAGAGGGGAAGATGAGGTCATTTTTGGATGTGCTGAGTTTAAGATGTCATCCAGTCTGGGACGTCTAATAGGCAGTTGGAGAGGTAAATCTGGAGGTTAGGGCTAGATATTTAGACCGGAGGATCATCTGCATAGAGATGATAATCTCTATCCATGGGAGCTGATGAGATCACTAAATGAAATAGTATAGAGAGAGAAGAGGAACCAGGACAGAGCCTTTGGGGGGCAAATACCTTCAGTGGGCATGATCATATATCTGCATCCCCTCAGCCTACAGATCTCTTCTGTCCTTAAAAAAAAAATCAACAGCAACAACAAAATTATTCAGTCTTTCCCTTGATCTTGCCACTGGTTAAGTCTCCTTCCCTTCACTGTGAAAGGTTAGAAAAAGTTGCCTACTCTTGCCACCTTCCCATTCTAATGACCCACTCATTTCTCAACCAACCCCTGGTTTCCTTCCCTACCACTATAAGGAAACAGCTCAGTTCCAAAAATTCAAAGAACAAGCATTTATCAAATACTACATACCAGACACTGTACTAAGTAAGCACTGGGAATATAAAAGCAAAAACATGTCCCTTTCCTCAAGAAACTCACATTTTAATGGAGGAGACAAATACAAATAATATATGTATAAGATACATAACAGTATAAATGAAAGGTAACCTCAGAGGCAAGGCATGAGAGGTGGCAGGTTTGGGGCGGGGACTAGATTTCTTGTAGAAGGTGGGATTTGAGCTGAATCTTGATTTCAGCCAAACTGGCAGCAAACGGTCCAGTTCCAAACCTGCATTCCTATAGTATAGAGATATCTGAAACCACCATCAAATATAGTAAATAAAAACCCTTTTGGTGGTGACAGAGACATCTTCTGGGAAGAAATATGACCAATACTTGCCCAAGGTCTCTATAATTTATCCCCTGGGAGATTTTTGTTTGTTTCCAAAAAGAGCAGTACATTGGGAATGGGAGATAGGAACTGATTACCATTTCCTTTTTATATCCTGAAAAAACAAATGTGGAACAGTATGTAGGATGCCAGAACACTATGTAGATCTATTTGGTGAAAACTTTCTCAGCCTTGTTGTTCTCAGCAATTTCATACAAGCCAAACAAGTTTCAGAAATCATTGTAGTTTAAGCTGGGAATAAAGGTTTGTCATATAAAATTGTCGAAGGTAATGAAATGATCATTGGGTTTAGAATCAGAAGATCTCTAGATTCAAATCTCATCTCTGTCACTACTTTATAATCATGTTGAAGTTACTTAAACTCTCTGGGCTTCAGTTTCCTTATTTGTAAAATGGGGGATTTGGACTAGAGGATCTTTCAGCTCTAAATCTATGCTGCATGATCCATTTGTGTAATGGCTCTTTCAGGGTCATTCCAAAAATATCAGCATGCATGATGTGTTACATCTCCTAAATGTGGTCGATTTTAACATTTTAAATTGAACATTTTACGAGGGAGCTGTAATGGAAGCAATATCCTAACCCTACTACCCCCATGCAAGTTACTCTAGTTTTTCCTTAAAAGGTATTAAGAAACTCTCCTTGAGATTTTACTGGCTTAGAGGATTAAAAGGACAGAGAGTTGGCATTACTTTTTGGTTAAATGTACAAAATAATTATGAAGAGGATCTGACCTCATTCTAAGACTTGCCTAGTATACCAACCACAGCTGGTAATACAGAGGGAGGGGGAACACTCAGCTGAATTAACTCTTGGTTGCCCTCAATGTATAATTCCTTCCTCCGTGAATATACTTCCTCTTTTATAACTAAGTAAATCTCCTTTTGTTAACTATAAAATGACCTATGAGTGTCTCATTGTGTTCCAATATTAAACAAGCTATCAGAGGACTGGATTAAGTCAGGCCTAGGCTAGAAGAAATGGCATCGTCATATAGTATGATCTCAAAGTGGGGAATGGGCAGTTCAGGGGAAAGTAAATTTGGATTGCCTTCTATGCTTCTGGTGGTACTTTTGGTAATGCTTCTAGAAATGGTGATTGCTTATGGTGGGGTTTCCCTCATCCTCATCCTAGATATTAGAGAGTAAACTTTAGCAATGTGAAACCAACATATCATTAAAAATTATACCTAAAAGAAAAAAACTGCAGCAAACCACTGGTGGTTTAATTATTTCTTATATTTGGAGGCAATAACTGACTGAAGGCCCATCAGCTGGCAGTTTTAGGTCTGATCCCCTTGAGTACATTTTGGGACCAGCCTGAAAAACTCTGCTGAAGGAATCATTTGGGACTTTTTATGTAACGTGGGATTTTTTTTTCTTTTAAAGGTGTTAAAACTCTTCTTGAGATATGATTGGCTCAGAGATTAAAGGTTCAAGCTAGTGACATGATTTCCTGATCACCAGAATACAAAACAAGAGCTCCAGCCTCAATCTAAAACAGAGGTTCTTAAACCTTCTTGTGATATGGACCTTTTTGCAATCTGATCAAGCCTATGAATCTCTTCTCAGAATGTTTTTAAATGCATAAAATAATAAATAATAAAATAATAAAAGGAAACTAATTATATTGAAATACAGTTATTAAAATACTTTTTTTAAAAAGTTCACAGACCTCAGGTGAAGAATCCTTAAGCTTGCCTAGCACACCATGATGGGCAACTCAGAGGCAGAGGAGCTTCCTTCCCTGAATTAACGTGTAATCCTTATCGAATATTCTTTCTTTATTATGGTTAAGTAAATCTTGTTAACTGTAGAACAATCTTTGAATATCTCATTTCCAACAACAAACCCAAATTGCTAGGGGACTGGTCTGACTCAGGTGTAGGTAAGAATGGGAGTCATTCTTTAGCTTAAAAAAAACAAGATTCTAAAGATGTAATTCCAGGTAGTGCCACAGACCAATGGGAGAAGGATTTTGAGGCAGAGGATACAGCAGAAAATAGCTTTACCATATCAGCCTACCTTTGGAGATCTACATCTTGAACAACACCTTGTTGCTTTAGAAATATATCCATTACTGATAGGGAGTGAAATGGCCAAAACGGGAAGAACTATTTATATTTTATAACAACAACCTTATAAAAATGAACATCCTTGAGAATTCTTAAATCAGATCCATATAGTGACCAACTATGATTCCAGAAAACTGATGAAGAATGCTATTCACATCCTGACAAAGAGGTCACATGCTAAATATGAAAGAGACATTTTTGGACATAGCCAATATGAGAATTTGTTTTGCTTGACTATGTGTATCTGTTACAAAGGTGTGGGGGTTTTTTTTCACCCAAGAAAAGGGATGCTGGAAGGAGTTGGAAGACAGGAGAAATAAATGCTTGATATTTTAAAATTTTTTTAAAGATATTTAATATTTTTCACTAATTACATGTAAAAACAATTTTAACATTCATTTTTAAAATTTTTGAGTTCCAAATTCTCTCTTCCCCTCCCTCCTTCCCTTCCACCCTCCTTGAGAAGGCAAGCAATTTGATATAGGTTATACATGTACAATAATGCAGAACATATTTTGGTGTGTCACGCAGTGAAAGAAAACACAACGTCCTCCCCCAAAAGAGAAAAATAAAGTTTAAAAAAAGTATGCTTCAATCTACATTCAGACTCCATCAGTTCTTTCTCTGGAGGTGGATAGCATTTTTCATCACAAGTCCTTTGGAACTGTCTTGGATCATAAGTTTCATGAGAATACCTGTCATTCACAATTGACTGTTATACAATATTGCTGTTACTATGTACAATGTTCCCCTAGTTCTGCTCATTTCACTTTGCTTCAGTTCATGTAAATATTTCCAGGTTTTTTTCTGAGAGCATCCTGCTTCTTGTTGGTTTACAGCACAACAGTATTCCATCATAATCATTTACCACAATTTATTCAGCCATTCCCCAATTGATGGGCATCCTCTCAATTTCCAATTCTTTGTCACCACCAAAAGAGCTGCTATAAATATTTCTGTACAAATAGTTCCTTTTCCTTTTTTATTTCCTTGAGATATAGACCTAGTAGTGGTGTTGCTGGGTTAAAGGTTACATGTGGTTTTATAGCCCTTTAGGCATAGTTCCAAATTGCTCTCTAAAATGGTTAGATCAGTTCACAACTCCACCAACAGTGCATTAGTGTCTCAAACTTCCCACATCCCCTCCAACATTTGCCATTTTCCTTTTCTGTCATATCAACCAATCTGGTAAGTATGAGGTGATACCTCAGAATTGTTTTAATTTGCATTTTTCTAATCCATAATGATTTAAGGCATTTTTCATACTACTAGAAATAGCTTTGATTACTTCATCTGAAAACTTCCTGGTCATACCTTTTGACTATTTATCGGTTGGAGAATGACTTGTATTATACATCTGACTCCATTTTCTATATATTTGAGAAATGAGATCTTTATGAAACTTGCTATAAAATTTTTACAGTTATGATTATTGTATATTTCCCTCCATCCTATTCCCCACCCCCTGCTCCATTTATCCTACTCTCTCCTTTCACTCTGTCCATTCTCAAAGTTGTTTTGCCTCTGACTACTGCCTCTCCCAATCTGTACTCTTTTCTGTCACCCCTCCCCCACTTCTCTTATCCCCTTTCCTTCCTACTTTCTTTTAGGGTAAGATAGATTACCCAGCTGACTGTGTATGTTATTCTCTCAGCCAATTCCAATGAGAATTCAAGCACTCCTCCATCTTCTCCACTGTGAAAGCTCTTTTGTGTCCCTGTTATGTCAGATAATTTACCCCCTTCTACCTCTCTCTTCCCTCTTCTCCCAGTGCATTCCTCTTTCTCACCCTTTAATGTTTTTAGATATCATCTCATATAGTTAACTCACATACATGCCCTTTGTCTACTTATATTCCTTTTAACTGCCCTAATAATGGTAATGTTCTTAGGAGTTACAAGTAGCATCTTCCCATATAGAAATATACACAGTTTAACCGTGTTGAATCCCTTACGATTTCTCTTTCCTGTTTACCTTTTTATGCTTCTCCTGAGTCTTGTATTTGAAAGTCAGATTTTCTATTCAGGTCTGGTCTTTTCATCAGGCATGCTTGAAAATCCTCTATTTCACTAAATATCCATTTTTCCCCTGAAGGATTATACTGTTTTGCTGGGTAGGTGACTCTGGGCTGTAATCCTAGTTCCTTTTGCCTCTGGAATATCATATTCCAAACCCTCTGATCCTTTAATGTAGAAGCTGCTAAATCTTGTGTAATCCTGATGGTGGCTCCATGATATTTGAATTGTTCTTTCCTGGCTGCTTGTAATGGGAGCTCTGGAATTTGGCTATAATATTCCTGGTTTTTTTTCATTTTGGGATCTCTTTGGTTCTAGACTATCAGGGCAGTTTTCCTTGATAATTTCTTAAAAGATAATGTCTAGGCTCTATTTTTGATCATGGCTTTTAGGTAGTACAATAATTGTTAAATTATCTCTCCTTTTGGAACTGTCTTGGATCATTGTATTGCTGAGAAGAGCTATGTCTATCATAGTTAATCACTGCATAACATTGTTACTGTGTACAGTGTTCTGGTTCTGCTCTTAGTGTTATTTTCTTCAGTATTTTTTGTGCCTCCTTTACCAACCTGTTGATTCTTTTTTCTTTTTTTTTTTTGTATAACTATTACTTCTTTTCCCAATTTTTTAACTCTACTTCTCTTATTTGAATTTTAAAATCCTTTTTGAGGTCTTCTAAGGAATTCTTTTTTTTTTTTGTTTTTATTGTTTTAGGCAATGGGGTTAAGTGACTTGCCCAGGGTCACACAGCTAGTAAGTGTTATGCGTCTGAGGCCGCATTTGAACTCAGGTCATCCTGAATCCAGGGCCGGTACTCTATGCACAGTGCCACCTAGCTGCCACCAAGGAATTCTTTTCGGATCTGAGATGAATTCACATTTTTCTTTAAGGATTTGGATGTAGCAGTGTTGACTTTGTTGTCTTCTGAGTTTGTGTTTTGATCTTCCCTGTCACCATAGTGACTTTCTATGGTCAGGTTCTTTTTTCGTTATTTGCTCATTTTTCTAGCCTATTTCTTGACTTTTAACTCTGTGTTAGAATGGGACTGTGCTCCTGGAGTGAAGGAGGTACTATTCCAAGCTTCAGAGTTTCTTTTTGTGTAGCTAGTTTCAGAGTTAGTTCTGGGAGGGTCTGTAAATTTTCAGTCCTTCCAAGGTGGTATGATCTAAGAAGTGTGTTTACTATACTCCTGGCCTGTGCTGTATGATTCACCACAAACATTCTTTTCCACCCTAGAACCAGGGTCCCCTGCTCCTCTGTGGTCAAAAACTCTGCTTTGCTACTGCTTCTCCTCAACCTGGGACTGTGACCCAGGATTGAGGCCTTGATGAGTGTGGGCAATGCAACTGAGTCTTGCACCCAGAGCCAGCAAAGGGACCCCTGGAAATTCCTTCTGACCTTCTGTCCAACCCCCTTATTTTCTGTAGACTGAGAGGTCCAGAAGCCAATGCTGCTGATTCAGTTGCCCCCAAGGCCTGCTATTCACTCACCTGCACTGGACTGTGTTCTACTCTTACCCTTGTACTTCAAGACTAATGCTCTTTTATTATATCAAACTGTGTATCTGTAGATATAAAATCCATTCAAAAGTGCCCAAGGAGAGGAAAAAAATCATCTCTTTTCATGGCTTTACAACCTTATATAAGTGGCATTCCAAAGTCCCCAAAGCCAAGACTCCTTCACAAGATTTGTAAGTCTGGATGTGTCAGAAACTCTCAAAGATGTCACCCACACAAACATACTCACAGAGCACATGGCTGGGCAGAGGGAGGAGAATGTTCTATGGTATAATCATTATTGCCAAGCAATCATTTAGTACCAGTGTATTTAGAGTGACAGGTGTGAACCCTCCTTTGAATAGATTGCTACATACCCAGCACTCATGAGACTATGAGAGTTAACATTCCTGTTATAGCCACTTGGGCAATTTAGATTGTGAAGTGATAAAATGTTTAGAGACTGCCTGAGGGAACAGAGTATCTTGATTTGGATTTAGGAAAGTGGTCACAGAATTGTTTCAACTGTCTAAAACAACACACTCATTTTTATGTCAAACACATTCATTTTAAATACCACATGGACAATAATCCACAGTATTTGTTGATTGTGGAATAAAACAACAAAAATCAGAATGAGAGAATTATAGAATTGGGAGAAACCATAGGGATCAATCAGTAATCAAAATACTGATAGGCAGCATGGCATAATGGATCATGTGCTGGACTGAGTCAGGAAGCCTTGAGTTCAAATCCTGCCTCTGATACTTATTAGCTATTTGATCCCAAGCAAGTTACTCAACCTTTGAGCTTCAGTTTTCTCATCTATAAAATGAGGGGTTGGATTAGATAGCCTCTAGAATTTCTTCCAGCTCCAAATCTATGATTAAGTGCCTATTATGGATCCCTCATTTTACATGTAGGGGACCTATGCTAAGATACTCCCAACCATGATACCTTGTTGCTCTCCAATGATCATTTATTCCAGAGACTGAGTGATAACAGTTTAGGAAAGAGAATGAAAGACTGACAGAGCACTATTAAGGATTGCCTTTTCTCTCTCATTCAGGGGACCAATATCTATCACCATTTTTTTTATTGTTGAAGAATTCTGAGAGAATACAAACTGCTTTGGGTGACAGGGAGGAGAAAAGGAGGATGATAGAGAAACCACAAGAGGATAAAGCAGTAATGAAATAGTACATGGCAAAACTGAATCAGATGTTCATCCCTTCTTCCTTTTTGCCCCTGAGATTTGGACATTACCTTCCTTCCTTGCCATGAAGGGGTATGGGATGCCTGATCAGTACCACATGAAGGGAGGCAAAATAGATTGCTATGCAAGCAATCAGCAACTGATTTGGGGAATTATGACTTGGCAATGATGTATCAACCTGAATTCAAAAGAAAACAGTGAATATAGCAAAGTGACGGTCTTTAAACAGGGCAAGTGAGCTGCAGCTCGGGGTGCTACACAGAGTATCCCAGGAGTGGGCTGAGAACATGTTTTATATAGGGTCCTAAGACAGAGCGCTACAAGTGGGAGGGGTCAGGCAGAGGGAATGGCCAGGTAGCAGGTAGGTGGGGTTTGGGGCATCTCACAGAGGCAGGGAGTGATAATGTCTACAGCCTCAGGCAATTTATGGGTCTGGGAATGGGGACAAGGTTAGATTCAGTCCCCTTAGTCTGACAGAGGCCACACAGCTTGAGACATTCTTTTTTTTTTTTCCCAGCTAGGCAATGGGGTTAAGTGACTTGCCCAGAGTCAAACAGCTAGTAAGTGTTATGTTGTCAAGGCCAGATTTGAACTCAGGTCCTCCTGAATCCAGGGCTGGTGCGCTATCCACTATGCCACCTAGCTGCCCTTTTGAGACATTCTTTCTATCCAACCATTCAGGTGCTGGACACAGGGAAAGAAAGCCACAGCACTCGGGCTACTGAACCTATATACCTATCTTTGGGGACCAGAGGCAATATCAGCAAAGCTGGATCATACACTGTTAGTCAACCAATCTGGAAGTAGCATGTGAGGAGCCAAGTCTGGGAGTGGGGTTGAGGTGAGGGGCAGGTGGAGAATGAGCCAGAATAGTTTCCCCAAAAACCTCTTCCTTGAAAAAAAGGCCAGGAAAACAGGTCAAATCCTCAGTCCTACTTTGCATTTTCCTAGCTCTCCTGCTTATAGTCCTTGATCCTGAGAGAGGTCCCATATTCACAATCCCTTCCATGACCTTTTGCAGCAGGTGGTTCAGATCTATTCCCTAGGTACCCCAAAGAAGTGGAAGAAGGTTTGGACACTATTGGGTAAAGCACTCCACAAGAGCCACACATACAGCTTCTTTGCAATTTTACTTTGTCTAATAAAGTATAGGGCCACAAAAAAAGTTGATTGCCTGTGAGCTATCAATATCGATAAGGGTTGACAGAGCAGGAGGCCTTCGGTTACTTGCACAGGCTCACAAAAGGGATCTTTTGCATGGAGCCGGTGGCTAGAGTAGCTTGTCATCTGGTCAGTCAAATTATAAACTACATATATACCTGCTAGCCTTTTTGTAGGCTTACAGAAAGCAGGATACGAGCCAGTATAGCTGGCTATTGCTGTTGCAGCATTTTATATTATCTGGGATAGCCACCAAGGATATATACAACTTGTACCAAATGTTCCATACATGTGGAATCAACTGAGGCCCAGTGAAGGGAAGAGACACTCTCTCTTTGTATGTGTGTGTGTATGTATGTATGTATGTGTGTGTATATGTGTGTGTGTATACATATATAGATACATATATACATAAACATTAAAAATTTTTAAAAAAAAATAATCATCATACTGGAGATTCAGAGCTTCTTCCAAAGTCCTAACTTGAAGTTCGGTTCTTCTTCAGAAGGACATTTCTGAGAATGAGATTGCATTAAGTTTCCTTATCCTGGTCAAACCCCAACCTAAGCTTGCAAGTAATTTAATCTAAGGTATAGGAGTCCCATTATGTTCTGCTCAGGCTGGGGTGCAGACAGATTCTTCTGTCTAGATAGTGGTCTGCTATGGTTGGGGGGGAGGGTCCCTGATAGAAGAGGTATTTCCTCTGTCTGGAGATGAAATGATATCATCCTCTATTGGAAGGGTTTAAAAATTATGCACCTTAACCCCAAAATGAGCTCTCAGTTCCAAACTGTTAGCTCCCATGCATGCATGCCACCAGCTTTGAAAGAAATAAAATGATAGACACAACCTAATCATGTTTGTCTTTCTTAGACCAAACTCAGGAGGTTGACAACACACACACACACACATATATACATACAGAGAGACATATACACACATATGTATTTTATATAAAATGAATGAGCATCATATATGTGATCAGTCACCTTGACCACTATCTCCCCTCAGATCCTACAAGACGTAGCCCAGCATCTCAAACCCAAGAGCCTTGGGAGCAGCCATGCTTCTGATGAGGATAGGATCTGGACCCCAAAAAGCCATTGAACTTTCTCACACATTTCAGCAACCACGTCCCTGGTGTTTCCTTGAGGCATCCGATCTATCCCAGTATGATCCTTTTAACTGCCCTTTTATTGTGGCCTTCATTGTCTGCACCTGGCCCACCCCACACTACCTGCCACTCATTGATTCCATCCAGATCATCTCACAGTCTTTCTGTATAAAAATACCAATCTTTCCCCCACAAATTGCACAGATTCTTAGAATCTGGCTTGCTCATACAGGAATCTCACTCACCCAACTGACGTCATGATAAACTCACTACTTGGACTGAAAGAAGGCTTGAGTAGTCGAATTCTTTCAAGGCAGATCTCCTGCCCTGTACCCTTGAATTTTGGGGTTCCTAGCACCCCAAACCACATCACTTCTAGCCCGATGGCCTCCCCTCAACCATCATCCGTGGAGGCATCCCCCATGGAAACGCAGCCCGGAAACTGCTCCTTCAGGGGCTACAGTCATTGTTACTGAAGACCAAGAAATGAGAGTTCTTGTGACCCAAGTCCCTGACATTGTCTAATGGCTCAACATCAAAAACTGATATGATTTTATCAGTGGAAATGACATTAAAGAAGCATTCCTAACTGTTCTGCTGCTGCACCCTAAGAACCAGGGGACTTTCCATCCCACCTCCAACTGAAACATTTCACATGTGTTTTCTTCGCACTTGGACTGTGAGCTTCTTGAGAGCAAGGACTGTCTTGCTTTTCTATTTGCATCCCCAGCATTTATCACTGTGCTTCGTGCATTGTGAGCACTTAATAAATGCTTCATTCACCAGCAATAATGAGTTAATGGCCTTGCTTCTTTACCTGCCACTGAACTTCAGTCAGTCTTAGCTGTGAATTTATGATCACCTCAAAATGAGCCCTTTTCACAGCTACAAGGAGTAAGCCTGCTATCTGGATACGCTTGTCACACATGCATGATAGACCAACTTACACATCCTGAACACTCACCTGACAGGTCCTAAGACTCCTCTGCACACCTGCAGTCTTAACCACTTAGCAAGTTCTGGCAAGTTCAGCCCAGACTCTAGCCCAGGGCTTCTTAAACTTTTTCTACTTGCGACCCATTTTCACCCAATAAATTTCCTATATACCTGACTTCAAGTATATAGATATATAAAATAGGTATACAAATCCAACATTTACTGATAATAAGTCATAAAGAATTTTATTTTAAAACAATTTTTGGTATACATGTAATGTTACCATTTATTAAAGACAAAAGCAAATTTGCATATTGATGAGATGGACTGCTTGTTTATTTTTACATAAAGAATTAAATCTTGGCCAAATATTTGATACTACAGGATGTAAAGCATCTTTAACATTTTTCAGAGTTGACTGATATTTTGATTTTATAATTGTCGGTGCTAAAAATTCTACTTCACATAAATACGTAGGATAAAGTGGCAGAAGTCTGTTTAGGGCTATTTCAGAAATCGTTGAAAATTCTGTCCTAATCCCAAGCCAAAATTCATTTAGCAATTTTTTTAGGAAACTCAAGTTTTAAACCTGTGTCGTTTGATAATTTGGCAAATTCTTCTTGAACTTTTAATGACAGATAACTGATGCTTTTTATTTCAATTGAGCATGGTTTATGAACCCAACCTAGTTTTTTAGAATCGAAACTTGGAGGGAAGTATTTCTGAAACTGTTTCTCTAGGCACTTCAGATAATCAATTATAACTCTTATAAATAAATCTTTGGGAAATTTATTTTCAATTATAAAATCATCTATAGCTGTAAACATTTCTAAAGAACCATTTTCCACCCTATTTTTCCATATGTTAACTTCTTAGTAAAACTTTTAATTTTATTTTTTATTATAAGTATGTTATAATTTTTTTCCTTGAAGTGACATGTTGAAATCATTAAGTTTTTTGAAAATATCCAACAAATAACACAGTTTTGAAAGCCATAAGTCATTATGAAAAAAAAACTAACAAAATCAGATTTTGGCTCAGTCAAAATTATAACAACTTCATCTTTCAATTTCAATAATTGTTTAAATTTCACCTTCTTGAGAGGCACAATTCTATATATATATATATATATATATATATATATATATAGGCAATTTAGGTGTATTACAACCTGGTAGTGGAGACTCTGCCTCATTGTCATCAGTATTTTTACCTCTTCTGTCTAAATTCAGCCACTTATCCATAACTGAAAAATATTTGTCTTAAAATATAAATATTGCTAGTAATTTCTCAAATAAATACTAGCTATAGTTTATAAAATTACATTTGTTTATGCTTAATTTTAAAAACTGATGTTTAGGGGCAGCTAGGTGGCACAGTGGATAGAGCACCGACCCTGAAGTCAGAAGGACCTGAGTTCAAATCCAGCCTCAGACCAAACACTTGATACTTACTAGCTGTGTGACCCTGAGCAAGTCACTTAACCCCAATTGCCTAAAACAAAAAAAAAAACTGATGTTCACACTTAACATACACTTACAGCAGTGATGGTAGAGAAATATTATTAAAGGGCTCTTATCTTTACTTGCTTTAATTAGACACTTATGTTTCTGTAAAAGAAAGAGATAACAGCAATTTATAAAAGCAAACATTCTAACACAATACAATCCAAAGATATATTAAACTGATACATACATGCTGATGAATGATGGTAGGAAAATATTAAAAGTATTTTCTGTAATTAAACTATTATGTTTCTGTAAGAGCAGAAAACTTTGTATGTACAGTAAAAACACTGCAATTCATAACATACGATAGTCTTGAACCTGAGCAGAGGTGTTTCTGGCAGTGTTTGTTGGCCTTGTGTGGTATGACAGCATGCACAGTGCAAAGTGCACATGTTATGTATTCAGAAACCTCCTATTGTTTCTAAATTTTTCGCGACCCCCATATACAGTGACATGTCCCCATGTAGAGTCATGATCCACAGTTTAAAAAGTGCTGCTCTAAAATTTAAAATTCAAAATCTTATGAAAGTGAATGTTGAAAACTAAAAATAAATAATAAAAAAAAAAGCTGCTCTAGGCAGAGGTGAAGGAAGCAGAAGCAGTAGAACAAACAGCTAGAGTAAGTCTCACAAGGGAACTTCTCTCTCCTCTTGGCAAAGGGAACTTGAAGTGCAGAACGACATACCTTTTCATACATGCCCACTGACTATATTTGTTATAAGGGAGAGAAGTGAAGCTAGTAAGAAGCAACAGAGATGCAAAAAAGATGGAGGGTACCAAAAAAACACCCATTAAAAAAAAGTTCCTAAGGGGATACAAATGATTGCTTTATTACTTCCATGTCATATTTAACATATATTTTAAAAACACAGCTAATGTGAAAATTTGTTTTGTAGGACTATACATATTTGTAAGAATAATAATTTGTGTTTTTTGCCTTCTCATTCTGATAGGGAAGGGAGAGAATTTGGAACTAAAAAGAATTTTTAAAATACACTAAAAAAAAGTATTTAACAATTCATGGTTTCACGTGATCCTCTTGTTCTAAATGTATTGGAATATTTGTGTTTGCTAATGATTAGGATTATAATTTTAAAAAAGAAAGGAAATAAAAGGGGAAAAGATTTATTGGTCTTCCCAAGAAGGCCTTTAGTTTACTGGTCCCCAAACAAGGTTTGTGTTCCCTTGGGCCTGACATATCACAAGATCCCTATGGCTCCATCTCTTTGGGGAGGTGGGAAAAGATAGGGCTTTACTCCTGAGGAGGTCAAAGGTCAAATGGAGGTCAAAGACAGGGAAACGTACTGTAAGTCTCCCAGAACCCAGTATAATGTTCTGACCTCTGTATAAACACACACACTTACAGTAATACTCATGGTAACAAAGAACTAAAAACAAAGGACCACATTTCACAATGCCCACAGTAACATAAAGGAAAACAACACCGAAAGACAGCAGAATTCTAATCAATGGAGTAACCAGTCACAGGTCCAACAGTGACAAATGCCACCCCAAACAGTACCTACCTCTTCTGGGTCTAGAGTCAGGAAAACCTAAGTTCAAATCAGGCCTCAGACACTTATGTGAGAAATAACTCAGACTCAGGAGAGATGAAGTTAAAAGCCCAATTTATTACACTGTTGTGACCAAGAGTGTCCTGTGGACTAGGACACATTGTACCAAAGCAGGAGTTCACTAAAGTCCCTCCTCTGTTTCCTCATTGGCTGAGTACTCCAGAGTGTACAACTTTCCAGTACACCTATTACACATCTACTCCTTGACCTGTCACTTCTCCTTCATACATCCCATGTTCAGAAAATGGTGTCTCAGCCCCTCTTGGAGGTGGAGAAGCTAATATTTATAAGCCTATTAAGCATGCACACGCCAAGCAAAGCTTAACCTTTGTCCTACTTACTAACTTCTATCAGCAAAACAAGATAAGACCAGCTTTATCCTACTTTACCTAGTTACTTTTAGCGATTGTTTCAATTTTATGGAATCTTCTGGTCTGATTAACTAACTTCTATCTGCCAAACAAGAAACCTACTGTATCCTGTTTTACTTAGTTACTTCTCTAGCTGTTTGCTCCAAATTTATGGGAACAAACATTTTCGTTATCTTTCTCACTTACTAGCTGTGTGACCCTGGGTAAGTCACTTAACCTCTGTCTGCCTGTTTCCTAATCTGTAAAATGGAGATAATACTAGTACCTACTTCCCAAGGTTGTTGAGAACCTCCAATGAGATAATATCTATAAAGTGCTGAGCATAGCTCCTGGAACACACTAGGCACTATATTTTTATTATTATTATCATCACGATCATCATGATCACTATTACTATTATTATTATCTCCCACAAAGTAGCACGAGGCATATGTCATCAGACATATCCTATCAGTTTTGCTTAATTTCATTTCTTTGTTCCAAGGGAAGGTTCTATATTTTTAAAAAGCAAAAGATCTTTGAAACAATCTTCTCATTTGACAAATAAAGAAACTGAAGCCCAAAGACGTAAAGTGATTTTTCCTAATGCTACACTGATAAGTGGTTAAACCAGGGATTTGAACCTTGGACCTCCAACTGCAAATCCAGTGCTATTTCCCCTCTCACTACGTGGAAAACATTACACTGGACATTCAAAAAAATATTATTGTTGTTGGGATAGGGATTGAATATGTGATTTCACTGATAGAGAGAACTTCTACCATTCTAGATCTGCACTTTCTCTGAAGTTTATGGTATTAGGTTCCCATAGTATAGAGAGGCTAATGACTTCTTTCGGGCACAAAGTCACTATGGGTCAGAAGCAGCACCTGAACCCAAATCTTTCTGCCTCCGGGGTCAACTCTCTATCCACTATACCATGCTGCTTCTCATCAGTAAATAATAATGACGTGATTTCTATAGTACTTAAAAGTCAACCCTGTGAATTAGGAACTACAAGGACTATCATCATTTTGCGGATGAGGCACTTTAGACTCAAAGAATAACTTGCACATGGTCACATGGCCAGTGTCAAAGTCTCTAGCCATTCACCTCCCCAAGTCTATGGCTTTTAAAACTGTACCACATTGCCTCTCTTGAAGTTAACACCCTAATGAAGCTCCTAACTGAAAAGCCTATAAACAGATGGAAAGGTGGCCTCTCTTCTAGAACGTCACCCACATTCTTTGTTTCCTTCCAAGGACTAGAAATCTCATCTCTTTGCTCCTTCTTTTCCTAAGCAGGCTGCACCACATGACAGTGCCCTTCTTTGAGCAGACTTCAACACATTTCATATTCCTGCAGATCAGTTATAATTTAGGCCAAGGGAAACGGCTTTCTACATGATATGGCAGCTTCCCTCTGCTGAAGTCTTCAAGGAGTGCTGAGGGGCTTTCTTGGTCAGATCTCCTAAGGTCTCTGGCTTTGTGAGTTCCCTTCATGAACTATGCCTCCATCCATTCCCAGTCAACACCAGAGAGCATCAATGACCTGTGATTTGACACTAGGCCAGGTTTTATCCCAGGGAGCTTTGTCTCATTGGGCACCAGCAAATTACCTGGATCTGTTCCCAGAAACTTCACTCAGTCAGGTCAGCAATGACTGGGATGAAGGCTTAGATGGAATGTTTATCAGATTTGTGGAAGGCATTCAGCTGAAAGGGCTAGTTAATCCATTGCATGACAGAATCAAGGTCTCAAAATATCATAGCAGACTAGAGGAGCGTAATGAATCTAATAAGAACATTTAAAAATCCGCTGAATGTCAGGATGGGGGCGGGGCATTGCTAAACAAAAGTTCATGTGAAATAAGATCTGGGTTTTTCTTAGTAAATTGTAAATGCAATAGAAGTCAATGGTGCAATACAGTAGACAAACAAACCCTCATGATACTCTGGGTTAGAAACAGTATCCAGAAAGGATATTATAATCCCAATTGTCCTCTGTCCAGGTCAGAACACATCTAGAACACATCTTGTGCTCAGGTCTAGCACCACATTTTAAGGCATTAACAAGCTAGAGCAAGTCCAAAGGAAGGTGATCAGGACGGCAAGGATGCCTGAAACCAAATCACATGAGGATACGCTTACCGTGCAAAAGAGAAGACAGAGGTATACGATAGCTGGCTTCTTGTATATGAAAGGTTGTTATGTGGAAGAAAGATCAGGTAAATGTCTCCATTTTCAAAAGAAATAAGAATGATGCCTGCAAACTATAAGCTAGTAAGTTTGACTTTGATTCCTAAAAACAGAATTATAGTATGTATTAAAGAGATAGTAAATATTTAGAAAAGGAAATGTTCATCACAGATATATAGCCAAGATTCATCAAGAGCATGTCACATATTTGTAATTATGAAAGTATTGTCTAAGCATAGCACCCAATGCCACAATACCCCGGAACACAGTGCATGAAGGGAATTCAGAGAGCCAGAGACTTCAGGAGGACTGACCAGGAAAGTTTATCCACACTCCTTTTCGGGACAAAGGCAAAGCAATAATAATAATATTAATATTCTTTCTGTAAGCCAGGGCCCCTCTCCCATTGATGCACAGTGTCTGTTGGGGAAAGAAGGTACAAACTTATAAAACCACATCAAGGAGGCACATGCATAAGGAACATGTTAGTGGGGTAACTCAATTCTAGACTCTGGGCCATGTCTTTTATCGTCCTCAGGTTCAGCCCAAATAACAATTCCCTGATGGGTGGGGCTGATCCATTCAAGTTATTCATCTTCTGTACTAATGTTACACACTTTCAGCAAAAGCAGAAAGTGTGGAATCTGCAGAGCTTTGTTAGATTGGCTCCCTTAGCTGAGCTCTGAGGGGTTTCCACCTCTTAAGCAACAGATGGCAATGCAGAGAAAAGTAAAATTAATGTTTTTTCTTCCTCCACTCAAAGATTCCAAGCGGCAAAGATATCTTTTCTTCCTGTATCAGGTGACGGTGCAAGTTCTGAGCTCTTTATCCAGCCCCAACTAGAGATCTCTTCTAAGTCAGCTTTGCTTTGCTTTCTGCTCTGCCCTATGCTCAGCTATTCTGCTATTCCAAAGCAGGGTCTTTCAGTGAGATAATTCACTTCTATCTTCTGACAACAATCCAAAGTCCATATTCCTGCCATTTATAACATAACTAAGCAATAGATTTGTTCCATAGTTACTGTTAGTTCTAAGAATCAGTTTCCCTGGCTACATTAACTCCAAAATCCACGTTTATCATATGAAAATTAAATACTAGAACATATCATTTTTACACTAAGTGCCTTTTCTGTACAAGCCTGTGTTTTAGGTGTTTTCTCTCAAAACTGTTCCTGTTTCTGCCCCTTTCCATCAGCAAAACTATTCACATCTGAAAGGGATTCTGCCCTACATGATGAAATCATTAAAATTGTCTATATCCTTTGATCTGGTGATCTCACTTCTAGGCATATTTTCTAAGAAGGTCAAAGACAAAAAAGGGGTTTTATACACACACACGCACACACACACTTTTTCATAGCAGCACTTTGTGATTAAAAAAAAACCAGAAAATAAAATGGATGCTCACCAATTGATGAGTGGCTGAACTGTAGTATACAACGAAATATTATGGTACCATAAGAAATGACAAATGAGAAATTTAGCAAAAAAATTTTGGACCACGCCTGGGATTTCATAGGAGAAACTTCCAATGAAGACATTCTCTCCTACAATACTTACTCTGTGACTTACAGTATTAGAATTGAAAATGACAACTATGAAGACTCCAGAGAAACATAGGAAGAATTATATACACTGACAGAGTAATGAAGCAGAACAAGGAGCATATATAGAATAACTATGATAAGATGAACACAGGCAACACAAAAAAGCACCGATACTAAGACTAAGTTCTAGAAAACATGCAATGAAATATCTCTCACTAGAGAGCTGTCTAGAATGCTGAAAAGTTAAATAACTTGGACACGACCATGGCATGACAGTATGTGTCAGGCAAAAGACTTGAAAACAGGCCTCTTGATGCTAAGGTTAGACCTTTATCCCATGTGTCATGCTACTTCATAAATGTAGCTCCAGCTTCGACATATCAATAAGAGGCAGAGATACGTGGAGCAAGGAAAAAACTTGCTAGAGGGGAAGTTACCTCAGAAGTTACCCAAGTTCCATGCATGACCCTGACCTTAAAAAAAGCAGGTGGAAAGGACAGGGAGGAAGCCATTGAAAACTGGGAGATATCCAAGAGAAGACATTTAGGAGCAGCTGCTGAAAAATGAGCCATGAGAACAAGCTTGAGGGTCAGGCCAGTATGAAGCAGAGCCGTGGCAAGGTACCCAGATTGCAGGTGGCAGGGATGGGACTGATGTCCAGTGAAAGGAGGAGAGCCCTCTAGGGCAGTGAGAGAGACCCTTAGTCCACTTGATGGCACTTGGCTGTTTCTTCTCTGTTTATCCCCACTACCACCCCCAAGAAGAAGCCACCCTCTTGGAGCTCTTCTACATCTAATTGAAAGCTACAAATCTCCTTTCCAGATACCAATGAAAGTAGACCAGTGTGAACAAACTTGTTTATTCCTTACTTGCTACTTTAAATTTAGATTTTAAAATTTTACTTACAAAATATACTAGCCAGTGATTCTTACCCTGCTTGATTATGTACGCAGCCTGGAAGGGACAGAGATCTAACTTATTGCTATTTTGTAAACAAGACTATAAAGTCAATCTAGAGTTTGCTATTGCAAACTGGCTAGGGTTTTGGAGCCACCCACTTAACAGAAATGAGTATTTACCAAGTAATTGTAACAAATGTTCTGAAAGAAAGAAAAATGTTTTTCTCTGGGAATATAATTATAAGAAATACAAGCCAGTATGGGTCCAGAGGCAGGAAGAACAAGTGAGGTGGACAGCCATTTTCCTTCCCCCAGAAAACTGAATACTTGGTTTTCCCTAGGAGGGAAATGAGTTACCAGGCAAAACCAGCACCTTGAAGGGAAAGCAAGGGAGTGTCTCCCTAGGTCCTCTTCCTCACAAGTGATGGTAGCCTTCTTCTTTGCCCACCAGTGCTACCTGGTGGTTGTGTGTAATAAACTGGATATGAAACTATACACTTAGCTTGAAAAAATGAATTTCACAAATACAAAATGCAGCAGTCTAAACAGTAGTCAGGATGAAAAAGAAGTCTGGAGGTCTTGGACTACAAACTTAATATGAGAAGTAGTAATACTGCAGTTTAAAAAACGAATGCAATCTTATGTGAGAGAGCATCAGAGACTATTCTTGCCGTTAACAGATACGATCAGCACAATTTCAATTTGTCTTCAAGTCCTAGGGTGCCACCTGTTATCTGGATGTAGGGACTGTGTTAGCCAGGCCATGTGAGCTCTACTTGAAGGAGGCATTTCCAGAATGCCTACTGGAGGCTAGACAAAGATCTTTCAAAACAGACAAGATAACAAGAAGATGAAGGACAGTAGAGTAGGGAAAAGAGGAGAAGAAAATGAAGCCAAGAGGCTTCTCCTCACTCACTGACGTCAAAAAGAGGTTTCCCTTCAGGTATTTCTGACTCATGCTGGGATTAACCCAGCAGGAGTGGCAGTGATGTCAGCACATGGAGATAGGGGGAGATTTGTCCACTTGTTCCCAAATGAGAAACTCATGTATCCAAGGCACTGAA
Source organism: Phascolarctos cinereus (assembly GCF_003287225.1). Classification (NCBI taxonomy): domain Eukaryota; kingdom Metazoa; phylum Chordata; class Mammalia; order Diprotodontia; family Phascolarctidae; genus Phascolarctos; species Phascolarctos cinereus. Next base: position 130,005,849 of record NW_027555847.1, on the reverse strand, counting down.
AGTAAACAATACCCCCCCCCAAAGAAACCTCTGGCTCCTTTGCCAGGAAGTCTTTGAACCCAATGGAAAGGGATATGCCACTTGCTGGGCACATGAACTCCAGCAACTTCCCATGAAGGAAGTGACATGTTTCTTTGCTATGTTGAAGATGGGATGGGGAAGAAGAGGAGAGGTAGATTTGCAGTTTTGAAACTCTAGGGACTCTGGAGTTGGTGTTTTCGGGGTAAAAGATATAATGAGAGCTTGCTGTAGCATGTTAACCCTTTGTTGTTTACCTTGCCTTTTGTTTTTAAAATCATCTTTTACTTTACTTTTATGTCATGTATTTCATTTGGTGTTAATTGTGGTGGAAGGTCAACAGAAATTCTTCTGTGTCAGGCACTGTGATAAACACTGTGAATCCAGAGGCAAAAGTGAAGCAGTCCCAGTTTTGATTGAGTTTCTAAGCTAATGAGGAAGAGACTATGTACCTGGGTAGATGTTACCCTGCAGTATAGGCCTAGGGGGTCCGAGTGAGAGGAGGGGAAAGGGGGGATTCCAAGGACAATCCAGAGACACATATTCAGTCCCTGAGACAGTCCAGAGCTCTAGATGGGCTGAGGGAACAATGAGACTAGATGTGTGATAGAGAAGGGCCTTCAGTTGGTTGGAGACACATTTTGAGAGAGAGGACATGAAGAAAGGGAGGTCAGGAGAACTGAATATAAACTTTTTAATGGCTGTGAGCTCCAGGCTTGGGGAGGCCCTGTGACCTGTGCCAAGTATGTCACCTAACACTGACTCGGCACAGGGGACATGGCAGTCCTGAAGAAAAAACTAATGCAGCCTTGGAGGAAGCAAGGTTACATTGGTATTTATGTAATACATACAAAGTAGATACAGTGTAACCTTAGGGAAGGCAGGCCCTCTGAGAAATGGACCTGAAAGGTTTCCTGCTGGGGGTTGAGCTTAATCTTGAAGAAAACTAGGATTTCCAGGAGGTGGAAATGAGAGAGATCGTTCCAGACCGAGGGACAGCCAAAGCAAAGATACGGAGACAGGAGATGGGAGCACTGGGTGTGAGGATCAACAAGTAGGCCTGGGTGGCTAGATTGTAGAATGAGTGAGTAATATGTAAAAGAGACTAGGGAGTTAGAAAGTGGCCAGGTTTTAAAGAATTTGTTTGATCTGAGTGCTAATAAGGAACCAGTAGAATTTACTGAGTAGGGAGTGGGAGTACCATACCATGTGTTGGATGGATTGAAGTGGGGAGAGGTTTAAGGAAGAGAGAACAATGAGGAGATTATTGCAATAGCCGGTTGAAAAGTCATGAGGACACACTCATGAAAGATATAGAGACAGAAATGACAAGGTTTGTCAACTGAATGAATGTCAGTGACAGGGAGGAGTAAAGGATGATCACAAGTTTGTAAGGCTTGAGACTGAAAGGAAGGTGATGTACTCAACATAAAAAGGGAAGGTGAAGAGTTCAGTTTTGGATGGGTTAAGTTTGAGGGCCATCCAATTACTGATGTCCAAAAGGCAACTGGTGATGCAGGACTGGAACCAAGGCAGAAAGCTGTCCTAGGGGAGAGGCAGCAGGTGCTCAGCAGGTCAGGCTCAACCATCACAGTGGAGACAGCTCAACACACATGGCCCAAGATTCTTAGGAACAGTGCCCCTTGACCACTTTTCCTGCTTCTAGCAGCTCAGCTTCCACCACCAAAGGGGCAACCCTTGTGGAGACAGAACATCTCGACCACTGCTGAGATGCAACAGCCTCTAAAGACCCAAAAAAGAAAGTTCTTGTCACCAAAGTCCACAGCACTAGCAAATGGTTCAGTTTCAGTCATAGATATGGTTTTAACAGAAAGGACATCAAAGGATAATGCATTACTACCTGCTTCACTTCTGTACTCCAAGGACACCTGCACCCTTCTATTTGATTTAAACCTGAAACCTCATTTAAAGAAAAGATTATACCCCAGAACTTATTACAGGCACTTAATAAAGGCTTTTCAATCATTCAAATAGTTGAAGGACAGTCATAGGGAGGAGAGATTGGACTTGTTCTGCTTGCCTCTGGATGGTTGACCTAGAAGCCAAGATCAGAATTTACAGAGGCAGGTTTTGACTCAGCATAAGAAAGAATTTCCCACACAGTCTGAGCTTTCCAAAAGTGGGTTGCCTTAAGGGGATGGAGGTGGGACTAATTAGTTTCTTGTTTCTGTAGGTGTTGGGAAGGTGAATGACTACTTCCTTGGGATGTTATAAATGGGATTCATGGGCCAGGTACTGGTTGCGTCACTGTAAATGGCTTATGTAGTCCCTTTCAACTTGAAATATTGTTCCAGGATTTTGGGAAATAACTATAGTACAAAAGAGATCATGTCCTATACTGACTTTGCATATGTTTTGTAATTCATTTATCTGTGTACATAGTATTCTCCACTTCCCTGAAAGAGAATGCAAGCTTCTCAGAGGCAGAGATAGTTTTGTTTCCTGTTTTCATTTCCCCAGCATCCCGCCTAGTACAAAGTGGGTGCTAGATAAGTGCTTGTGGTATGAATACAGACTTATTTTTAAGGTATGAACAGGAAAGGATCACCTGTGAAACCATGAGGAAGTTAGAGGCAATAAGGTGGTGTAGTGGATAGAATACTGGGCCTGGAGTCAGAAAGATGTGAGTTTAAATCCAGCCTCAGATAAATCCTAGATGTGTGACCCTGGCAAGTCATATAACCTCTATTTGCCTCAGTTTCCTCATCTGTAAAATGGGGATAATAACAGCACCTACCTCCCAGGGCTGTTGTGAGTCTCAAATGAGATACTAAAGTGCTTAGCACAGGAGCTATATAAATGCCAGCTATTATTACTGTAAGTTTCTTATTCTTGCTTAGTAAGAGATGTATGAGGGCAGATGGGTAGGCCAGATTCAATGTGAATTCATCAAATATTTATTAAGCAATGTACCACACAACATGCTGGAAATAAAAAGGTCTAGGTAAATCTTGATGTGGCCCATACTCTGTACTCATTCTCTCAAACCTCACTCAGACTAGCCAGTTGGGTCTCTATATCTCCTCTCAGGTTTTAGGAGGCAACGCTGAGGGGCTGGAAGTGACTTTCTAGTATTATTGTCATGCTCCTAAGTAGGGTGTTCAGGAAAAATTGGCACCTCTGGTGTGAGGGCTTACCAAGCCCACTTCAGGGCTGCTCAACCATGTTTAGTGTCTACCTGTCACCCAACTTTCACTTGTAGCTCCAAGATGATGCCAAATGCAGAGTACTACACTCCAGTAAAACTCTCTTGGCAGATGGGCTAAACCAGATTGAGAGTAACCAACAGGCCTCAAACCCATTGGTGGATTAGGGGGATATCTACCCCAAGCATGCACAAGTCAAGATATCACCTGTGATGTCATTAATCCTCTTCCAAAATGAAGGGCAAACACTACTTCATTGATTGTTGGCTTAATCAGCTTATAGAAATAGATGTTTACTGAGATTGTATAAGAACAGTTTGTATAAACACCCCATCTCACCCCAAACCAGGGGTATACTTCCACACAGTAAATTCAGAGTTCAGAGGAAAGTGGACTTAACCTTAGAAAACACATTGGCAATGAGTTAACTCATCTCTTGAGGGCTAGAACACCTTTTCTCCCATTTGTGGAGTCTTCAGTAAGGTCCTCTGAAGGAGGATGCAGTTTTCTGCTGGGCTCCTTAAAAAGTCATGAAGCTTTTTTTTCCCAGAGAATCTAGTTTGTCCTCAACTCCTGAGGAAGATACTAACAGCAACTGCTATTCCAGGAACACTAGCAGGAGACCAGAGAACTTCATATCCTCCAACCTTTTGAAGATGGAAAGAGACAGAGAGAGATGGAAAAAGACAGAGGCTTTGCCCAGACAAGCAATTCCCTCTTAGGGACTTAGCTGGAACTCCTTGTACCCCTGAGCTGGCCTGTTACTCAAATGCTGAAATCCTAACTGGCTTGCTATTTTATACAGACTCACCTTGAAAGGCAATTTAACTAATCCCAAATATTTCCTCAGTCAATGACTTTCACTCCTTCCAAATCGCTTAAGTACTTTGTGTACAGACTCAAACATTTACCACCCCACTCCCTTATGATGGTCAAGTTAACTAGGCTCTGAGAATTCATAAAGTCTCGTTATACAGAAGAAAAAGCCAAAGTCCTAAGGATTTTCCCTAGCCTGATTACTGGGAATAGAAAGGGCCCTTTCTTTCTAAAAGAGCTGTCCCTTAAGCCTTTAGACTTCTAGTTGAAAGCCAGCTGTGCCAAATCTTTTTTTAAGCGGTGCATCTTAGCACCACTAGGCTCCAGCTGAAGCCAAAAGCTGAAATCTATCAGTAAGTAAGCATATATCAAGAATCTATTAAGAGCCTATATAAACCATAAACTCAGTTTGTTAGAAGCCACAAGATAATCAGAGAAAGTCAAGTGGTAGGAATTTGTATCAGCAGAGACTATATACCATGTCCAGAAATGCACCAAAGTCTATACACTTGGCAGAGGCTGAATGCCATCAGGATGCCAGTTGAGAAGAGGCCCTGTAGGAACAATGCTATAAAAGTACCAGAGAACATCATTATTAGTTCAAAACTGTAAATTTATCCTGTGTGTCCACTGGCCTACTTGTCTACTTTTCCCAATCATCATGTATATATTTGTGAGTGTGTGCATCCATTTATGAGGGAAATGTTTTATTACTACTTTTCTTTCCATGTAACTTCATTAAATAACTTTGATTTGAACTAGTTGTATGGCTGATAAGTAAACACATAAGTGAGAGTGTGTGAGCTATGATTTCTGCATCTGATTGAGAGCAGCTACAGACCTACAGAGTACCCTTGGATATGGGATACCAAGTTTGGAAGGCCCTACTTAAGAGCTGAGAGGTGCTGCCAGGTGATATGTAAAGAAAGAAAATGAAACAGTTTCTGACCTTAAGAAGCTCACAATCTACTTGAGAAGAAGCTATTGTTATTCAGTTGTGGAGGTCTCTTTGTGACCCAATTTGTGGTGTTCTTGGCAAACATACTGCAGTGGTTTGCCATTTCCTTCTTCAGCTCATTTTACAGATAAGGAAACTGAGGCAGACAGGGTTAACACAGCTAGTAAGTGTCTGAGGCCAGATGTGAACTCAGCACAATGAGTCTTCCTGACTCCAGGCCCAGTACTCTATCCACTATGCCACCTAGCTGCCCCAGGGGAGGGGGCTTTGTGTCCACAAACAAGATTAATATAAAGTAGAATAGCATAAGAGCAAAGGAATAACTTCAGTTGAACTAATCTAAGAAAATTTGGGGTGGTACAGAAGAGGGGACATCTTAGCTGAAGAATAGATTTTTGGCAGACTGAGAAGGTTAAAATATATTCCAGTTACAGAGAAACAGCCAACACTTAGCCACAGATGAAAGATAGACTGAAACTGTATTATGGACAACGGTTTGTATTTCATTGTATAGGCAACAGGGAGCCACAGATGTAAAAAATTACCTCTAAGGTCCTTTCCAGCTCTGAAGGTCTATCACTTCCTAATTAGGGGATCAGAGGAAGGATTCTTGGAGGAGACTGCATTTTAGCTGGGTCTTGAAAGCCGGGATGAGAAAAGTATTTCTAAGGTCTCTTCTACTCTTTTGAAATAGACTTCTCAGTAAATGTGTTATACATCTTAAGTTGCTTCTTAATAAATGCTGAACGATGTGACCTTTTCAATCATATATTTGGAGTGTCCCCAACTTAGTGTTCTAATGTAGTGAAAATAAAGAGACCCAAGAAAAGCGCTGGGGCCCCCACAGGTAAGGCAGGAGATGACCTTGGGAGTTGGAGGATCTGAATTCGAAAGTGACTCTGTATCTTATAGCCTGAGTGACCTTGGACAAGGGCCTTGACCTCTCTGCGCCTGGGGGGGCCTCCACCGTCCAATGGAAGGGATGCCTTCCAAGGTCCCTGGCAGCTTCTAGGGCTACGAGCCTACAGTTCGTGGGTCCTCAGGGCGGGTGCGGACGAGGGGGGAGCCAATGCCCGAGCCTCGCAGGAAACGCGGCCTGGCTGGGCCTAGGCCAGGACGGGGGCTCTCGAAGGCTCCCCGGCTTGCTCTGGACTCCAGAGGAGGAAAGCTCACTACACACGGGAGGGAGGGCCTCGAGTTAGGCCCGGGGAGGAAGGCCGCTCGAGGTTCGCCCACTAAATTCCTCCCCCGCCCTAGCCCCGGGTCCTTCGTTCTCGCCCTTCCCCCACACTGTAGCCCGCCCCTCCCCCATTCTGTCCTGGCCCCTGCTGTCACTTAGGGACCGTCTACAATTCTGCTTCCGTCTGTCCTGCAGGAGCCGGAGTTTTGTACCGAACCCTCTCATTGGTTGAATCTGAGGTAAGTTCCGCCTATTCCTCCAAAGTGACCAATCCAGAACGGTTTCAGAGGTCTCTGAGCTTGTGGGGGTCATCCGGATACTGAGATGCTCGGGTTAATCTGTAGGCCTCAGCGGACTTTTCCCCAAGGTCCTTGGTTCTGTCTGACTAGGGGACCTCGGGGACTGGCAGCCTTGAGGTCCCTCTCCGAGCATCTGAAGAGCCTTTGGGATTTCCTTCGCCCCATTTTTGGTATTCCTTCTACGCATATCTTCAGATGAACGAACTCATTCCGAAAGGTAGTTTGTAGATGGTCCCTAATATTAGGGACGCGGCTCCTTTAAGTGTACAGGTAGCTAAGTCCCTGCCTGTGGAAGAAATCGCTCCTCGGGGGTCCCTACGCCCGAAGTTCGTACCCCGTCGCGTTCCCTGGGGAGGCGAACCGGTCTAGCCAGTGCGGCCGGTGGGACTTCGAAGGCACGGGCGAGAAGGGGAGGGGGAAGGGGAGTCGCGGGAGCGGCGGGGGTGGTGGCGGCGGCGGCGCGCGGGCGCAGGCGGGCGGCGGGGCAGCCCGCGGCTCCCTCCCCCCTCCCCCCGCCCCGCCCCGCGCCGCGCCGCGCCGGGGTCCTGCCGTCTTGGGTCCGGCTGCGCGCGGAGCGGGCTCCGGAGGGAAAGTCCCGAGACAAAGGGAAGCGCCGCCGTAGCCAGCGACCATCCGGGCACCTTCTGCCTCGATCCGGGACACTTGCCGGGGGCCGCGGCCGCGCTGAGGTGAGGCGATCCCCTCTGGGCCGGGTCGGGCCGAGCTGGGCCCGGCGGCGGCGGCGGCAACAGCAGCAGCAGCGCCGTTTCTCTCCTCCCTCTTCCTCCTCCCTCCTGGCGAGGCCCGGCGAGGCCCCGCTCCCTCCTCTTCTCCGTCCCCGCTTGAGGCTGCGGCCATCGGGGCGGGACCTGGCCTGGGAAATGGAGCGGGGCTGACCGGGCTTCTGGACCCAAGAGCCCGGCTGGGAGCTGGGACGCTTCTCTCTCCGGGGACTGGGCCGGGCCACCTCGGCGAGTCTGTCCGCCCCTGAGGAGGCATGGGTGGGGGGTGGGGGTGCAGTCCGGCCATTGTCCATTCATTCCTCCTGGGAATCGCCCAGGCCCCCGAAGGGCCCCTCTAAGTAGGTGGACAGGGAGGACGCATCTCCCACTCCATCCTCGGGGAGGAAGAGTCATCCTAGCTGAGGGATCCCCGACAGAAGGGGCCAGGAGCTTATCTTGTTCAAGACTCTTTTGCAGATAGGGAAACTGAGGCTCAGGGAGGTGAAAGGGACTGGCCCAAGGTCACACGTCCAGACTGAGTCACCTCTCCCTCTTTTGGCTGCCCGATTTTTTGCATTAAATCCTCCTAGCAGAGAGATGGAGAGACTTGGGAGAGGCATACCAGGTATTTAGGGGTTTTTGAGCTGGGAAAGGAGTAGGTAAAAATATCTCAGGGAACTGTCCTAGGGATGTGGCGGCTTTCTTAAAAACGGTATTAAAAGGATGCTCGAAACTACTACCAGAATTGTTCAACGATGTTTTCCAAGCACCCCTCCCCCACTCCATCTTTTCCCAACAATTTTGATTGATTAGACTTCTGGAGCGATGGAACACTTCAGCATATTACAGGGGTTTTGTGCACTGCGGAGGAACTTTTAGGCTCCCAGAATTGAGTTTTTCCCCAAATATGGATCCAATGTCCCGGTAGTAGCACTGCCACCAAAATAATATCCACGTGAAACTTTAGTGAGAGGCTAAGGATGGGTGTATTATAGTCCAAAATCCCATGTGATATTACTGATAAAACTTTAAAAATTATTTAGAGGTAGAGAAAAACTTAATTGGATTATTTAGCTTTTCAGTGATAGCAGTGGAATTCCGATTGCTTCCTCTTTTGCCCCACCTCCGGAAAGAAAAAGTAATAATCTATCAGGTCTTTGAAAGACAGACACAGCCAAAATGTGATTGGTTGGATTAAGAGACCATGGGACACTAATTTTTAAATTTTTTTTTAAGTATTCTAATCTCTGGGCTTAATTTTATTATTAACAACTCTTTGATTGTTATTGAGAGAAGTTAGCAAGAGGGAAAACTGGATTGCCATTTTATCTCTTTAAAGTGTTGGCTATAAACCTTACCCCCTACATACTCATGCTTTTTTGAGAGTGTGAACAGTTAATCTTCTCTACCTTTATCCTTGAATTGTCTTCACTTTTTAAAGAAAAACGCCCATTCCCTCTTACATTCTTGGCAGTGTTTCAGAGATACTCCTATCCCTTTAGGAAGAGTGAAAGGAAAGTCCAACTTTTTGGTGTTGTGAGGGGGAAGACAAAGTTGGTAAGAATACACATGTACAATAAGTCCACCAAAAAAAGACTTTTACAATTATTTCTTTGGTTCATGGGCACAGTTAGCATTCTCAAACATACAGAAAATTTTAAACAGCACATAGAAATAAGACTGTCGGTCCTTTTTTTGGTTTTAGTGGCTTAAGATCAAAACAAAACATTGCTAAGACCGAAAGTTTTCCTGAAGTACACTAATCCCAGATGATGGGGCACATTAAAAAAATTTTTTGTTTTTATTTTTCAGTATCACTGTTAATAGTGTTATGTGTTATGGGAATGATTAGAGCAAAGTTGCATATGAAATGAAATTAGAAATTCAGGTCATGATTTTAACTTTTTTTTTTTAATTTAAGCTTTTACTATACTTAAAAGGAATGGTGGCTTAAAAACATCTTAAATGTCTCATTAATAGGGAAAATGCTGTTAGGATCTGATGTGAAGAAGGACTTTTCTAGGATTTAACTGACTTTTGAATTCATTACAAATTTGTTGTGGTTTTATTACAAAAAATATATCACATACCATACATAGTCTTGAATGATTAGGAGATAGATACTTTAGAATGGTTTCGGTTTCTAGTTCTGAATTGTTAAACAGATGTGCCAGAACTTAGTTTCACTAAGTGATGGATCTGATAGTTACTGTTATGTACCTGAGGGTTATAGAAGGTGTAATGGGAATATGAAGCATTTTAAGTGTGATTCAGGCTATCATGTAAAGATCAAGTCATTATCAAAGGGAGTGTAAGGAAGAAACAAAATTGCAGGGTTTCAGTTTAGCTTGGTGTACTTTAAGGAGTGTTTTTACCTTGTCTCTGAAAACTTGATAAGGTTATTGCTGTTTCTTCATGACTTAATTTTTATGCTTTTAAACTACTAGGAACACTTGGGTAGTCCATTAAGTGCTTAGTTTCCAAAGTTAGACCAATTTTAAAGTGGGATCTGGTTTCTTAAAAGGTAATATCTAACTTTTCCCTGATTAAACAGAGAATCCTGGAATTGGAAGGGACTTCATACAGTTCTTACAGGTATACATCTAAGCCCTCTTTAGTAGCATTTCTAAGAATATCAGGAAGTACTTTGTCTAGTTTCCAGATATACTAAAGGGGAACAGGCAATTTAGGCTAAGACTAAGGGTTGGAATTGAGAGATTACTTTATCCAACAACCCCTTGCCTTCATTCAAGCTATAAATAATTTCAGGAAGAAAAGCCAGTATATAATTTGATTTTTTTTTTAATGTATAGGTAGTTAGGCTTGTATTATAGAACAGAAGTAAGTAGTTCTTGCCCAAGATACCTGTGGAATCAGAAGCAGGCGTAGCTCTTCCATTCTCCTATCTCTTATAAAATCATAGAATCTAGAGCAGGAAGGGACTTTAGAAATCATCTAATCCAATGCTCTCATTTTACAAATAGTGAAATTGATACCCAGACTGGTTGAGTGACTGGCTCAAAGTCCTTCAGGTAGTAAGCCACAAAGCCTGGACTTAGCTCAGATCCTTTGATTCCAAAAATCATTTGCATTTTTCCTTTTTTTCTTCATAGTTATACTTTATGCTTGCTTGTAAACATTGCTTATTCCTATTGATAGTACTCACAGCTATGAAGGTTTGACCTCTGCACTACTAGATAGAACAGTGGTCTAAGAACCAAAAGATCTGTTTTGATTTCAAGCTCTTGCTGGATGACCTTGAACATCACTTCAATCTTTCTATGTTTTGTTATCTTTGAACTGGTTGTGTGGGTCTGGTCTCGCTCCCCCCCCCATCCCCTAGGGATGTTAAAAGGATCAAATGAATCTTTCTGAGTTTATTAAGCACTCTGAGCTCTTGCAGCCGTTTACAGATTAAGGTGGTTCAGAATTATTATTAAAACAGAGATGCTGCTGAGTTTTAGGTTTTGTTTTGTTTTTAAGTGAGAACCCTCATTCATGGCCTTTCAGAAGTAAGTGGTAACTTCTTTGGTGTTACATTCAACTGTATATTGCCTTCATTAACTTACTTTGAATCCAGTTATGCAAGACTGAATGAATGACTTATATTTGTGAGGAGGGTGTTAGGGCAGGGCAGAAAAGGAATTGATCCATACATGGGAAAGAAATGTACTGGCTAAAATTCTAGAAGGGTACTGTTTTTTGCTTTGGGGATTTTTTTCTTAATAATAAACATTAAGCATGTAATATATATAAAGCACTATGTTAATCGTTAAGGAAGACCTAAAAATTACATGATTCTTGTCCTTAAGGAGTTCATAGTCTTTTTACATTTTTTTCCCCAGTTACCTGTACACAAAATAATTAACACTTTTTAATAAATGTTGAGTTCCAAATAATTTGATATAGACTATACTTGTGTAGTCATGCAAAACATTTCCATATTAGCCAAGTTGCAAAAGAAAACAAAGATAAAAAAAACAACAAAGTTTTAAAAAAATGCCTTAATCTGTATTCTGACTCTCATCAATTCTTTCTCTGGAGGTGGATAGCATTTTTCTCCATAAGCCCTTTGGAACTGTCTTGGATCATTGTGTTGACCAGAGTAGCCAAGTCTTTTACAGTTGATCATCATACAGTATTGTTTTTGTGTACAATGTTCCCCTGGTTCAGCTTACTTCACTTTGCATCAGTTCATGTAAGTCCTTCTAGGTTTTTCTGAAACCATCCTCTTCATCATTTCTTATAGTACAATAGTATTCCATCACAGTCATAGTACAACTTGTTCAGCCATTCCCCAATTGATGGGCATCCCTTCAATTTCCAATTCTTTGTCACCACAAAGAGCTATTATATTTTTGTACATATAGGTCTGGAGGAGTACTGTTGCTAAAAACATTAATTCTGTCCAAGCTTGATGTTTTATCATTTGGATGCATTTTTAATGAAGTGGGAGGGACTAAAAAGTTTAAGGATAAAGCTGTTAGTCTGTAGTAAACACACACAAGCAAATCCTTGAAATCTAGTTCTTTTGGTAGTTTGTTTGAAGATATTTAATTGGAGGGTGTTTTTTCTCTGGTTTTCCTGGGCTGATAAGATATATATGAGTACCTTTCTTGCCACATGATGCATTGTCTTAGACTGTTTTACTGTGTATTGGCTGGGAGAGAGTGGTGAAATTCAAGTAATCAGCATTGTTTAGCTCTTGTCAAGAGTGGATTGGAGGGGGTGGGGTGTCCATAATTGGGTAGAGAGAAGTATTTAAGCCACTACTAAGTGACTGTTTATAATATATGAGGTTTTCACTTTTCTTTACTGGGCCTTCCTTCTGTTGTTAGAGTTAGTGCCGAAAGCATCACTGTGAGTAATTTTCCCTGGATTCTAGTACCTATCTTAAAGATATGTTGTGCTTTATATGGGGCATTTCTTTTCACTGGAGCTGGGTGGGTTTTTTTTAACATTTCATGAGACTCAGAAGTGAATAAAGTAGATAGTTGTACTAATTTATGCTGCAGAATTGACATTGCTACCTTTTCTTTGAAGGAAACAATATATCCATACTGCTGAGGATATTCTCTTAGTAGTACATCTAATACATAATACTACAATCTAGGTTTTGTAGTCCTGCTTTTAAGTGAAATATTCCTTTGCCTTCATACTAGTACTTGGTATATATTTGGGTGTCCATCTGAGTAGCTCTTTTATATCCACGTGGACACTGACGCCCTCTGAGGTTTGTGGAGCTGGTAGTTAGCACTGTTTTATAGATGAGGAAAGTGGGGCTTGGGTTTAGTCACTTCTCTAATCCAATCCAATTCTCTCCCCATCCACATTTCACAGAATATCTGTGTGGATTTGACAAATACACAGAGTACACAGGCTGGTAGGAGCTTGAGTTTCATCTTTCCTTTGTTCTTTCCACTTTGTAAAGTGGCTAATGAGAAGAAAAAGATCTGCCAGATGGGGGAGAGAGAGCAAGGTGTCCAGATAATCTAGTTAATTGTATTTAGTGTCTATCTACCATCACAGTCCCCTTTTTCTTCTCTCTTGGATGTCTCTTTTTCTTTCTTTCTGAATAAGGGAACTTTAGGTTTCATCCACAATTAACAGCCTAAAGTTCTTTATTCTTTGAATGTGCCTTTTTTCACTCAGGACCTGTATTTGAATTCTGGGCCTCAGGACAGGATTCCCATACTCTTTTTGTTAGCTGTAAAATAAGCAGTTCTCTCTTCTGGACAAGAACTCCATAATGATATGGTTGGTATCTGGGCTGTATGACTGCCAAAGTAGTTGCTGCCTAGCTTCAGCAGCTTAGGAGCAAACACTGAAATCAGTGGTACAAGTTCCAAATTCATATGATGCCACAGGCCAACATCCATCCCTTTTATGCTTTAACCTTTCCAACATTACTCCTTTGCTGTTTTGCCCTTGTCATTATAGTGAGATTGTGCTACTGGTCAGCTTCAGTTTTGACGGTTTAAATAGAGTTGTATTTGTTAAATTCTTATTGTGTTGTAAGGCAATGCACTAGGCTCTGGGGTTAGAAGGACAAGATAAAAACAATCCTGCCTTCAAGGAGCTTATATTCCACTCATAAGGGGAGGATTGAGATTTGAGGAATATGGGTGAGGATTATAACAGTACTTTTGTGCTTTTGACCCTTTAAGAAGGCTAATGGGAGGGAGGGAGGGGGAGAGAGAGAGAGAGAGAGAGAGAGAGAGAGAGAGTGTGTGTGTGTGTATAAGTAACAGGGTAGAGTGAAAGATCTGGAAATAATACTTATAACTATGGGCCAAATCTTAATTCTTCTGTGAGGTCTTCTTTTGGCAGCTGCTTTAGTTTTGTCAATATAGGGAGCACTAATTTTCTCCTAGTGTAGTACAAACACCAAACACTGGGTGGAGTTATCTTGCCAGCATTACAATCCCTTGAGTATTAATTTGATTCCTTTAGTAATCTGTGCTTTCTTGAGGCAAAATGTAATGGATGAAAATTTTTAGGCTTCCCCTGACTCCCCCCAAAAAAGTGGTGGTAGGGAGAAGGGTGTAAAATTAAGTGCTGACGACTGTCTTGATCTAACACTGTCTCTTTCACATTTGTACTAGAGGGACTTTGAATATGTCTGGAATAGCCCTCAGCAGACTTGCACAGGAGCGGAAAGCTTGGAGAAAAGATCATCCTTTTGTAAGTACAATACAATTTCTTTGTAACATGCAAAGTGTAATTTAGCTTTTTCTTAATTGAACTTTAGCTAGGAACTGTTTATTCAGGTGTGTGACTATGTGCCAAACTGGTTGATCTAGTTAATAGGATTTGTTTCCAGAGCATTTGAAGTGAGATCTTTGGTTGATGCTTTCGTTTTTGTTTCTGTTTTTTAAACTTAGGGCTTTGTAGCAGTACCTACGAAAAATCCAGATGGCACAATGAATCTCATGAACTGGGAATGTGCCATTCCAGGGAAGAAAGGGGTAAGATTTCTCAGTAGCTTGCCTTTTCTACCTGCCTTACACTTCAGCAGGGGCTGCATATAGGTTGGAATTGACCTATGGAATGCAAAGTAAAGTCACAACTTTCTGATATAACCTTTTCCAAAACAAACTGGCTGTTTGTTTTCCCATTTGCTTATGCTTTCAAGGTACTGCTAGTGCTTTGGCTATCCATCCACTTAAACTTCTAGGTATTTACATGTAAGTAGGCCATTTTAGCTTCTGGTTAGAATATTGGCCCAGTAGGGTTGTTAAGTAATTTTAATTCCTTTACTAGGCTAGATCACTTTTGTTCCTGTGCTAGAGACAGCAACTTTAATCCTGGACAGCCTTCTTCAAAGCTTCTTTAGATGGCTCAGTATAACCCATTCTTGTGCTGGAAGAATAATACAAAATATGTGTTCACAGTGGGCTAAGATTGCCGTTGTCACATATAGAGAGAGTGTGTCTGCATATTGGTAACCATATCACTTTATATTTTCATGGCAGTGAGTAGAAGGAAACACCATGACACTCAACTGCTAACTTATTTTTTTCAACAGAATTTCCAGAGTAAGGCTTTGGTGGATAATTTGGAGAAGAGCCTTATACATGAATAAAATGATTGATCAGGACCTAGAAGGAAAGATTACAAGAACTATTTAGCATGAAAGAACTCTGGGGGAAATAACAGTATCTGAATTTTTGTTTAAGTGTATATGTATTTTAGAAACTGGGGTGTTTTTGTCTTTTAAATACCTCCTTAGCCTAAGATGAGGCAAAATAGATTTATGTAATTCCAAAAGAGACTTTTGCAGATTTTATGATCACAAATAGGAAATAGGAATCTCTTTGCTAGAAACTTTTGGAACTGAGACAAATGATGGTTTGTGTAGTTCAAGTGTTAGGCATGAAGTGATTTAATTCTCTGAATCCCATGAAAAGAATCATGGGTATCCTCATTGACTTCAAATACTTGGAGACATTACTTGTTTCAGTTAATCAGCAAACATTTATTAAATTCCTGTTTTGTGCTAGGCATCCATCTAGATGCTGGAGATAAAAATACAAAGCATGAAAGAATTCTTGCTGTCAGGGAACTTAAAGTAATTCTGTGGTGGTCAACATTTCAGACTCTTTTGAACTAAAGAATATGTACTAGATTACCAAAACCTTTTTCACCTAAATGGTCAGAGTAGCTACTTGAGCAGGTCTCTTTGCTCAGGCATATAATTTCAAGAAAGACAGTGTTGCATTCCAGCCAGTCCATTCAACCATTCTTTTCACCTCCCTTGCCCCCCCCCAAAAAAAACTATTTTGAATGGCCTACTTAGATTTGTCTTTACAAAAAGCAGCTTCTTACTCCTTTATTTTGTGAATAATCATAGGGAGATGTATAAAGTGTCTGGCCTTCCACAATTCAGCCATTGTCTGATACCCTGCTTCCAAGATAAGGCAGATGCATTTCACAGAGAGAAAGCTGGCAAAGTGTGGTATTTTATAAAGTAAAAATACAGTTGTGGTTGTAGTTTTTTGTACTAGAACCCTGAAATTCATCTGAATTGGAGCAGGGAATACAGCCTCTGGACTTTTTGGGTTTTTTGGTTTGTTTCGGTTTGGGGGGGGGGGTGTTGGTGAGGCAGTTGAGTTTAAGTGATTTGCCCAGAGTCACACAGTGAATGTTATGTGTCAGAGACTGGATTTGAACTCAGGTCGTCCTGACTCCAGGGCCAGCGCTTTATCTACTTCACCACCTAGCTGCCTCATGCAGCCTCTGTTTTGACACCCCAAAATCTCCTACTCACCTAAGATGAGCAACAAAGAAACTGTATCTAATTGAAATCGAGGGGGAAGCTTGGGTAGCAAAATGTAGCCACATATATTGTAAACTTTTATACTCCTTTACCCTTCTTTGCCAAAACACTATTCCTGGAATTTAGAACTATAAGGAACTATCAAAGACTTTTAGTCCAGGTTCTTTCTTTCATACCATTGCTTTCAGTGCTTTTCTGATAGATGAATGCAAAGCAGAGATCACCACATCCCATCATCTGCGAATCTTAATTGTGATTTTTTTTTCCCCCTAAAGTATAGGTCTGACCTTGTTGCCCTTTTCCTCAGTAAACTCCAGTAGCCTCCTGTTAACTTCCAGGATCAAATATAAAATCTTGGCATTTAAAGCTTTTTGCTACCAGGTCTGTTCCTCCCATTCCAGCCTTCTTTCATTCTGCTATATAATACAGCCATACTGTCATTTGAACACCACACTCCACATTTCCATGCCTAGAATGTACCCCCAACTTCTGATTCTTAGAATCCCTGAATTCCTTTAAGCTTTAGCTCAAACGCCACTTACTTTAGAAGGCCTTTTTTGATTCCCTTCAGCTGCTGATGTCATCTCCTCTAAAGTTACCTTCTATCTGCTCTGCGTTTATCTTGTGTGTGCTGATCTTTATATGTTGTCTTCCCTCATTGGAATGTAAGCTTCCAGGGTGGGGACTATGTTTTGTATCCTTGGCCCTTAGCACAGAGTAAGTGCTCTCAGTAAATGCCTGTTGATTAATTGACCAATTGAAATTGTTTGTGTATTTATTAGGTTATTTTGTTTAAAGTGACTATATGGATACTGGACAGATCTGGGGTGTATAGTAGACATCAGTAATCATCCTCCCTGTTTCTACTTATCATACAAAAGAGGCAAATGACATGCCTAACTTTGGTTTAATTCCCTGGCAGACACCATGGGAAGGAGGTTTATTTAAACTACGGATGCTTTTTAAGGATGATTATCCATCTTCACCACCAAAATGTAAGTACAGTAAAGTCTAAGGCAGGTCTTCGTAACAGTTTCTACTGCAGTACCCAAAGGCCTCCTGAGATCATGTGATTGCTGAAGCCCTTGTGCCTACCAAAGGAGAATTATTTAGCCATTAAGAGAAGCTGAATGTGTAATTGAGATGAATATGACTAACTTGAGATTCACTCTGATTACTAGCTCAAATGCCTCATAGCCACAGTTTGAACTGCAGAAGTTTATGTTCTGTGTGCACCAAGGCTGTTAGGTCTTGGCCTGGAGTTTGCAGAGCATTACCTGCTCAAAATAGCCCTTTTTGTGCCTGGGGATTTTATTGGCCAGGTTCAGAAATTCTTCTTAATTCATTGCACAAACCTCATTTGTATCTTCAGTTGTTCGTATCTTGGATAATGTACAGTCCTCTAAACAGAGGATAAGTTTGGGGAAAAGATGCAATGACATTTGAAATTCAGGATCCTTAAAAACCTTAGCATTCTGATATAAAATTCATGGCCAATTGTTTGCAGCAAAAATTGTTGATGTGAGTGAATCTTCAGAAATACTTTCCTGGAGATTTCCTGGGAAAAGTGGATGATTTTTATTCTAAATTGGTGATATATTCCCCACCAATTAAAAACCCAGAATATGGATTTTTCACTGAACAGATGGGCTTAGATGGCTTTAGATCAGGTTGGCCAAGTCCTATAGTGCCATTGACAGTTCCATACCTACCCATGTAATCATAGGATGTTTGAACTTAAAAAGGATGTTAGAGATGTAGAAACTGAGAGACAGTAAGTGATTATTTGCCCAAGGTTACACAATATAGTAAGTAGCAGATCTAGGAGTCGAACCAGATTGCAAAATCAGTGTTGCTTTAACTATACTATACTCCAGTCACCATGGTCTCTGGCTGCTTTGGAAAGGTGTGCTAGATCACAAAAACAGGGGTGGGAAAGAGTTCATCTTGGTTCCACTAATCCCCTTAATAAAAGGGAACAGATGAATGGGATTGCTAGTCTGTGCTATCTCCTTTCCCAGAATTTCTGGACTTCTTTGTAGCTTTGTTCTTCAAATTAGAAAGGAAGTTTTTTTTTCTTTTTTCCCTCTTTCCAGACCACGATCATAGTTTGTAATTTTGTCTAAAAAGCTATTAGCATTTTCTTCATAGTTTAGCAAGGTCTCTGGGGATTTACTGTTATATTAGTTAGTATATTAGGGATTTGTTGGGGAAGGGGGGCCTACTAAATGTAAAATAGACTCAAGATGTGGTAACTACTGGTAGGCCTCAGAAGTACCTATTTCTTAGAAAATGCATTGAAACTCTACATTTTAATTCAGCTTGCTTTCTTTCCCACTATTTTCTAGGTAAATTTGAACCACCGTTATTTCACCCAAATGTGTATCCTTCAGGCACAGTGTGTCTGTCCATCTTAGAGGAAGATAAGGATTGGAGGCCAGCAATCACAATTAAACAGGTAGGGAAATCTTCCCAGCTGGAGAGTTGGCAAAAAGACTTTTTGTAATCTTGAATAAACCAAGACATTGAAGCTACTTTTGCAGAACTAGAAGTTTTTACTTTTTAAAAAAAATGTTTTTGAAAAGTCTTAACTCAACTTTTCTTGTCTCCTGTATAGATCTTGTTAGGAATACAGGAACTTCTAAATGAACCAAATATTCAAGACCCAGCTCAAGCAGAGGCTTACACAATTTACTGGTTGGTAGTTCATTCTGTTGTTTTTATTGTATATCATTTGTTTCTTTAGACTTGTGTGCTTTTGATGAAAAGCCTGTTCCTTAAAAAAAAAAAGTGCCTTGTATGGCAGTCTTGACTGTAGAGAGCTAACTAAACGTTAATGTGATGTGCTTCATATGAGAATAAGCTATTTGAACGATTGACTAAAACTACACATTTATTGCGGAAGAAGGTTCCCTTTGGAATTTTGCTTTGAGCTACTGTAGAAACCTGAGAATAGGTGGGGTGAATCAATCAGTTTGTTTGATGGTGAGCAATAGTAATACCAACTCTTTTGCCACCTGTAGCCTTCCTTAAATTTAGAGGGAAAGGGACTCTGTTGCTTAGCATATTGACTTACGTACACACCTACTTTGTCATGTAGAAGAGCTAGTGATGTGCATAAAGGACCTTGCTGAGGAACAGAATAGCTATATTTGTGTGACAAGAGTGTGACACAAAAAAGTGTCATCTTTTTGTGGACGTAGAAAAAAACCTGAGGGTCTTGGGCATTATCATTTTGATGATGGCTGTGCAACTTTAGTTCCTCACTCACTTTTACCTTTTAACTTGCCAATTAACTTTAGTCATCATCTGCTTTGACTATGTTATGTCAGCATTTAATTACAGCAGGGTCCATTTCTACATAATTTTCCACCATCTTTGGTTGTGGAGGACTGGTATGATTTACACAGAATCCCAAATCAGATGTTAAACTTATTTTATCAAGCAGAGTGAAAGGAAAAGCACACTTTGTGCAGAGAAGTGATCTGCCCAATCTGTGCCTGGGCCAAGGGTCTCGGGATCTTTCCACTCTGCTTCTGGAATTGCAGAGGTATTGAATCTTCAGTTGCTCTTTGAAGAGGGCAGGTTATAAGATTTTTCTTAGCTCTCGGCTTTCCATGCCTGTTGAGTTTGAACATCTGTCTTACCTTTTTTCCTTCACACAAGGCCATGTGTAGAAGTTACCTGGGTTTGGGAAGCAGCTAAGACGGGAGGAAGGGAGCAAGGAATGTAAGAAAAGCAGACAATTGTTTCAACCTTGGCGTGAGTGAAATAGTAAATTGCCTCATCCCTTAAATATCCTCCTTGGGAGGAGGCAAGGATGGGTGCATTTTCTGTGGCTAAAATTAGATAAAAGATGTGCAAGTACTCATTATAGTATAAAGCCTTATTTATCCAGATGGAAATGGGGTTGTCACTGATGAGTAATGTGACATATTAGCCACCTCTCATTGGGAGACAAAATGACTTTTCTGTGCCTGTGGTCTAACTCTTAGAGCAGTGAGGGAGAGCAGATAAAGTTTGTTTAGAATGCACTTTTTGAAGGAAAAGAGGGAATTTGAAAGTTGAGGTTGATAACCTGGAGTCACATGCAGATATTAACATAAAAATTCTTGAGTAATGTAATTCTTCACATGACTAAGTGAAGAAAGAAAAGTAAATCTCGTTTTTAAAATGGGTAATCGTTCATATTTGGGAACCAGGTACAAGTATACACATCAAGCAAATACATTATGACATTTTGGAGGCGTAGAAATGACTGGAGAATGAGGTTGCTTATGTAATTTTGCAAGAATACTCACCATAAGATTACTTTTAAAAATAAGTTCCCTTTTTGTATTTACTCAATTTGTAGAATTTAGAGAGGTAATCTATTTAAGGTAGTATTTCAATAGAGTTATGGCTCTATTCTAGGGGGAGGCTATAAATACTGAAGTAGAGCCAGATGAACACATGACCTTTTATACGCATGGAACAGGTGAGCTGGGGTAGAATTAGTGCTGGCACATCACAAAATGGTGTTCATTCAACTTGGCGAGGGTGTATCTTCTTATAGAAAATCAACCTTCTTGAGAACACAAACATGTTACTTTTATTTGGAAGCTAAACTTAAGCTTTGGCTCTTAGATTTTATTTTAAAGTTGTTAACTTAGAAAACTTGGCCCTTTCATTACCGTTTCATGAAAAGCTAAACTAATCTGTGATTGGTTCTAGGTCATGGGCATAACCCAGATGCTCTTGGCTCTCTTGAAACAGGCCCTTTGAAGGGCCAGTAGAGCAGCCTGCCACGTCTCTAGGAAAAGAGGGTCCAAAAGTCAATGTGGACAAGTCAGCACTTCAAGGGGCATTTTTGTGTCTTTTGGGTTGGCAGGAAATTTGGGCTTTGGGGTAAGGTCTTGTGCAAAAGAATAAAGACCCTAGTTAAGGATTGGAAACCAATTGTTAAAAAAAATAGCATTTGGCATTAAAAAAAATTCTTAGGTGATACAGCATCCTTAGGAAGATATTTTGGTTTTGATTTCACAGGATTTTTTAAATTATATAGCTCAGTAGGAAAGTTGGATAGTAATTCATATTTCCTCCCTCTAATCTAGGAGGTAAAAGTTAGACTGGTATATGACTCCTGTATCTTAAGTGATCAGGGGACTTAGTGCTGGGCAAAATTCTAAGAAAGCCACCAGTTTCTTTGCTCAGGTCCCTTCTGCCAGGAAATTACTGAGGGGAGAGATACATTGTGTGTATGTATACGTACTGAACTAGCCAAAATTGTTGGCACAGTGTATTTCTGCCAGGTAATAGTGATGCAAGCTTCTTAATGTCTGTTATTTAGTGGTGAGTTCAGGAGAGAAATTCTATAAATATTACCTTCCTCAGTCAGTTCCCAAGATGTTTTCTGTTTCTTGCAGCAATCTCCTCCTCATCCAAATATAAAATTGCCCACCCTTACTATATTACCAAACTTCTAAAGCAGTTAGGACCACAGGATTATAAGTTCAGAACTGGAAGAACCTTTTTAGAGGTCCTTTAGTCCAGTCCCTTCCTTTGACAGATAAAGAAATTGAGGCTTAGAGAAATGAAATGAGTTGTCCAAAGTTACACAGGAAGTAGGTGTCAGAGGTGGGATTCAAATTCAGGTCCTGTGATTCCAGGGTCAGCCCTCTTTTCCGCTATGGCCTATCGATTATTTTCATTTATGACTACGGTCCAAGATTTTCCGTCTGTTTGTGGTTGTGTGAGTGCTGACCGCTTTTCCCTTTTGAAAATTAGAAGTATCTGCCTCTCCCACTCTAACATCCTAAAGGACAGGTAAATATAACTTCAAGGACTTAAGCCAGGGGTGGAGAACCTGCAGCCTGGAGGCCACAAGACACCTTCTAGGTCCTTGGATGTGGCCTTTTGATTGAGTCCAAATTTTACAGAAGAAATCCTTTTATTAAAGGGATTTGTTCTGTGAAGTTTAGATTCAGTCAAAGGGCCACACTTGAGGACCTACAGGGCTACATGTGGCCTCGAGGCCACAGGTTCCCCACCCCTTGGTTAGGCTTTGACCGTGAAAAAAAGAGTTACAAAGGAATACGTAAGAAACAAAAGAAATCAAAAGCTATTTGTGGCTTGTTTAAAGAATTAGAAATTAAAATTAAAGGAGCTATCTAAAATGTGAATATTTCAAGACTGAAACTTAACAATGTCAACCAGAATTTTGCTCATGCTTTCCAGTTGTATACCACTCTCCTGACTCTATAATTAATGGTTTTAATTTTTCCTGTCTCTAAGCCAGTCAGTGTATACTATCCTAGATGGTTGTCTTTTGTAATGGAAACCAAGAGATTTGAATGCATGAAAACTTGAGTGTGTGATAATTAAAAGGGGTATATGATTTTGTTAGTGTAGGAAGTGCTGTCACATGCTGACAATCAATGCCTTCTCTTTTCCTTCCCATCCTCTGTTTTGCCCAAGTTCCTGAGAAGGCAATGTAGAATTGATTGTTTTTCCTCCTGCCTCTCAGCTGATAACTTTTCTCCTACATTGTTAACCTACTCATTGAGCAGAGTTCAAATGGTAAGCTCTTCCCAAATGCCTCCTGTAAAAATGATTCATCCCTCTCACCCACCTTTCTACTCCTGTCATCAGGATTTACTGATGTTCATTTATAGGTTTCCATTTATAATTAGCTACTGCTCTGCCTCTGTCTTAACTTTTCTTCATATAATAGCTGGCTTTGGAGTTGGAGGACCTAGTTCAGATCCTGTTTCTGTCATTAAACTACCCATGGGCAAGTCACAACCTCTCTGGGCCTCATTCTCCTCATCTGTAAAGTGAGGAGGTTAGATTAGATGACCTTTTATAATTCTTCTGCCTCTCGTGGTCCTCTAAGGGCATTCACCTACTTATTATTTCTGAAACGATCTTCATCTGACTTGGCTGTTTCCCTCTGTATTCTTTCCTTGTCCTGGGCTAAGTATTCTTTCTTCATGGATTCTGTGTACAACTTGTCTGAGATCTACTATGCAAAGCCAAACATTCATGGTAGTAGGAGCTGGTTTATCTAACATGCGTTTCTTTCTCTTTCTCTTTATCTCTCTCTTTTTTTTTTTTTAAACCTCAGCCAAAACAGAGTGGAATATGAGAAAAGGGTTCGAGCACAAGCCAAGAAGTTTGCACCCTCATAAACATCGATCTTGTGGCATCTTAAAAAGGAAGGGATTGGTTTGGCAAGAACTTGTTTACAAAATTTTTGCAAAATCTAATGTTGCTATGTACAATGACTATTCACTTAGGGGAGGGGGTTGTGTGTGTGCCATTTTCCATTTTCGCCACTTGTATACAGTTCTGAATTCGCTGAATTGCCCCCAGTTTTTTCATACAGGGTCTCTTCCTTCAGTCTTTTGTATTTTTGATTGTTATGTAAAACTTGCTTTTATTTTAATATTGATGTCAGTATTTCAACTGCTGTAAAATTATAAACTTTTATACTTCTATAAATTCCCTAGTATCTAGTTTCATTTGCTCTCTGATGCAGGCATGCTTACAAATGTTTAGAATTCTATTTAGCCTCTAGCTGGCTGTATGAAAAAGGAAGTTCATCACCTCTCCCTTTCCCTACCCTTAATTTGTTTATCTATCTTTCAGAGACTAGGTTACATTGCTTACACGCCCCAGAGATCCAAAGTCAGCCAGCATCTTGTTTCTGCATCACTTCCTTGTGTTTATATGGCGTTTTGTCTGTGTTGCTGTTTAGAGTAAATAAACTGTTTATATAAAGGTTTTTGTTTCATTATCTTCTTCATTAAAATGAGTGCAAAGAGGAGGCTCCTAGTTTAGACTTTGTCTTCAAGCTAACATAGCCACCCTTCTGTTACCTGCTCTGTAAAGACCTCTGTGTATAGACTTTTCTCACTAGCCCTGCAAACTAGGGCCAGCCTGGGAGCATTCCAATTGTTTGTTTGGCTTCTTGGTGACCTAGGAAGCCCTGATTGGCTCTTATACCTTGTCCATCTCCTTTTGTAAATACTGCTATGTTAAAAAAATATATATATATCTGTATGTATAAGGGTTTTTTGTTATTGTTGGGGTTGATTTTTTTTTTTGTTCTTTTCTTCCCTACCTTTGGGGCTATTCACTATTGGACTTATTTTAAACCTGGTTAATCTGAATTGGTTTGAACTCTCCCTTTTTAAACATCCAACTAAGAGATTGGTGAGTACATGGCCCATTGCCCTGCTGAAATGCAGAGCTTCAGTGGTTCCAAGAGGCATTTTGATAATTAAGTTCTAAGTACTAAATGCCAGACCAAAACTAAGACTAAACTAAGGTCTAAGAGATTTAAAAGACTGGATATAAAGCAATAACTGAGTAAGCCAGTCTGAAAGCTGGGTATACCTGGCTAGGGACCCAAACCTAGATTAACCAGATAATAATACACTTGTGCTGTGTACTTTAATTCACTGGTAACAAATGAGCTTTCCTCTTATTGAAAATGGCATCCTTCTACTCCAAAGAGATCTGTTTCGACAGTGGGATGGAGTTGATGACTTGGATAATGTTCCCTTTTTAATATATTTGCAAAAGAATCTCAGTTCTTAGAGGTGAGCACCATAGTGTGGAAATCACTCTTTGTGAAAGGAATGACCTCATTCTTCATCTCTCTGTAGGGAGGATCTGGGGAGAAAGTGATTCACTATTAGTGCCCTCTCACAGTAACCATACTCTTCCTGTTTTTCTTTGTTTGAAAATGTATTGACTAGCTTTGCAAACAGGTTGGAGGTTTGATCCTAAGTCACATGCTTCTGGTATCAATGGCTGTCTTAGAATCACTTGCATGTTCTTCATTGCGTGCTCTTGTAGGCAGTCTTTCCAGAGATTCCCCTAGAGTAGGCTTTTAAACCATGTAGGTCACAGGCATTCACTCCAGCTGCACGCTTTGCCTCCAGTGGTTCAGTCCACAAGTGAAATCTGCATGTGTGTCCAACACATAGAGCTGTGGGGCGCAGACAGATGCTTTTTCAGCAGGTAGTTAACTTTCTATGTATCTAGGGAATAACACTTGTATGCGCTTAGTGGTTTCTGTTGCATGAGACTCCAACTGGGCACCTGAGTATTGTTTCTGGCACATGCCCTGTAACCCCAGTTGTACACTGAGAATGTAGTGAATCATAGTCAGTAAGCATCTAAGGGGCCTTTTCATTTGGCTCTTAAGCTTCCTGAAATTGTTTCCTATTAAATAAGGTCATTCTAATTTTCAAAATTACCTTTAATTTATTGAACAGGAGACTTGGGTGGGGGGGGAGCCTTTTTTTGCCCTCTCCACCTCCCTCAACCCCAGATGACAGAGTATGACTTTGGGGGTGGGGTGGGAGGGGAACTGCCAAGCAGTCTCTGCTCCAGACTTTCAATAGCTGGTTTGCTGAGCCTTTGTCAGTCGTGAAAGATGACTCTCACTGCTGTTCCATGCACTGATGTGTGGTGATTAAATTAAGGACTGATGTTTGAGGTGGGCCTTCAAAAGAAATATAACTTTAGGCATTTCAGCAGCTTGGAGTCAAATCTCACGTTAGCTTTGGCTATCAGATTCTGACAGTTTTGGCAAAATATGTGTTAGAAGTAGATAGGAATTAAGAGGTGGTGGGGAGCACCCAGTGTTTGTTTAAAAAAAAAAACATTCCTCCCTGATACTGGGGATGTAGGAATTCTTAGTATTTTAGGTTTTCAAGAGCATCAGATGGTGGAATTGACCAGAGCTTTTATCAGAGCTGTGAGGATAGTGAATAACTTGATTCCAAGTTAGAGAAACCACTTTTAAGAATTATGTTAAATCCATTGCTCCTTATGGAAAAAGACCTTTCTTAGATCAGGGTTCTCACATTTAAACAAGCTAGAAACTGAATCTAGCTCTTTAAACCCTCTGATCACTGTAATGATTGAACATGAAGTTGAGCTGCCTGGTGTCCATAAGCAAGGGAGTCATTCATCTGAAACATTGTCAGTCTGGCTCCAGAGGGACTACCAGACCAGTGTCTAGTTCACATAATATTGCTGCCTTCCCTTACAGAGATCCCATTTATTGGGGGGGGCGGGGAAACTAATTGAAAAGAACATGCATGGGCTTCATATGTTCTCCATGTAGGGAAAGACTGCTTCTGGCCCAAATTAAACTAAACAGGATACGGGATAATATTTTTATTTTTAACAACACAATGGTAGGATATTTCCCATCTAAAACCCCTAGGCTAGACTCCTTCTAGCATGTCATCATCTAGAACTTGGTTCAATTCGAGGTTAATTTTTAAGACTTTTAGGATTTTCATTCACTTCCAACTCCATTTGAGGTACGAGTGCCTTGTTTGCTTGCTTAATATATTTTGTATTGTTCACTAGTTCCTCAGTTTGATATTTGCAATTTATTTATAATGCAAAGAATATGACATGGGTAATTCAGCTGGATTGTATATTTGTAGCCTGCTCCCAGAATGTCTTATTTTGTAATGACTGAACTAAATCTAGTAATAGTTAAACATGTATATGGTTAATATATATGGAAATACAATATATTTTATAGTTAAAGTATTCTAAAGTAATTGATGTTTCTAGCAAATTGTAGTGATTTAAGGCTAATGAAATGTTTCTTTTGTACCACAATTCTTGACTTAACAAAGATGTGAATCTTGTAATTCGAGGACTATGAAATTTGATCATCCTGTTTTTAAATGTAAGGAAAAAGATTGTGTTCCCAGCATGAGAATCCTATAGTAAGGAATTGTGGGAAATAGGTAACCACTGTATCTGAGAATCCTCTCATTAAAAAAATTTCCATAAAATTGATATGTAGGATGTTTCCTTTTCATGCACTGCCCTTGTCGTTCTCCTGGGTGGTAATGAGCTTTGGAAGGTTGAGACTGGTGTTGGTATCCTTTGCCTCAAGGGGCCTTCTCCCATCCATTTGCCTTGGACTCTTGAGTTGCATACTTCAGCACTTGCCTGACCCAGGAATTCTGGGAGGAGCTCCATGGTAAGAAGAGATTTGGTTGTGAGGATATAACTCTCTCAGTGTCTTAGGGACATCAGCTAAATTAATGCCTCCCTTTTAGGTTTATGCTTCAGTGTTCCTAGGCAGATACAAAACTTGGAGTTAAGTACATATAGTAAACACATTGATTTGCCTTGATAGGATTCTGCACAGGATTTAGGGGATTGGTATGTATCACCTCTTTAGGGGAAAGGAACAATTAGGCAGAGCTAAAGGGCATTGGCGCTTCTTTTAGGATCATAGGGTCATGGATTTAGAGCTGGAAGGGACCTTAGAGGCCATTGAATCCAACTCCAATATTGTATAGATAGGAAACTGAAACTCAAAGAGGCAAATTGCAGAGGGTCACTCAATAATAAGCATTTGAGGCAGGATTTAAATTCCGGTCTTGGCTCTAGATGTGTTAACTCTATGAAGAGCCAGGCTATTTGAGGCGTTAGACTGTTTCTTGCTCCTGGGCTTTGTTTTTCCTAATGCCTTTCAAAGAAGACTCCCTATGTGGGTAGGGTAAAAGGAACCTTTCAAGACCTGCTGGCCAGTCATAACGTTTAAATTGTCTTTTGGCCCAGTGTTATATGAACAAAGCTCATGTACGAGGTATATGATCTGGACAGTGATGATGCCCATCTCTGCTCTGCTCTTCAGAGTTGTTTCAGAAATCAGTCCTGCCCTGTAAGAGCTGAGTGACGTCCTTTATATGTTCCCGTCAGGTCCTGTTGTGGATCTTCAGTACCTCGGACGTGTAAAGCCTTACACATCAGGTATTAGCCAACACTTTTGCCAGAGTCCCTTAGCAGATCTGGCCAAATTTCAGGTAGTTTTTGTTCAGTTTCTCTCTCAAGGCAGTGTATTTCAGTGGAAAGAATACTGGATTTGGAGATGAAGAACCTGGGTTCAAATTCCAGCTCTGCTTTTTATTGCCTGCATGATCCTGGGCAAGTAAGTCATTTAGACCTCTTTGAGGCTTTGCTTGCTCCTCTGCAAAATGAGGAAAAGATCCACTTGTGGTCACGCGTCAGCCTCCAGACCTCTAGCACCCCGCCCCAGCCCTTTCCTAATTTGGTAGCAGTATTTTATTATGAGGGCTCCCAGGTAAGCTATCTAGGTTCCTGGAACCTTTTGGGGGTTCCTCTCAACTACAGAGTTAAGTGTTAAAACTCAGTATAGGGTGTTGAGGAATGTGGCCTGATTTGATTTCTCAAGTCACAAGCATAGAAGGGCTTTTGAGTACAGGTTGGGTAGAAGAGAATCCTCTTTCTTCACCTTAGCGCAAGACAGTAAATGTTAATTGATCATTGAACTCCTTTTCTGATAGAACTTGGTAGCTTAAAAATGGAAACTAAGAATAAGCAGAAGGCTCTGTCTTCTCTGTAGCATGGTGATGGATGAACACTGTATTAAGAAAAATAAGCCTGCTGGGGGGCATAAATGGCCATATTTGGGGAAGATTACAGGGGACCTAGGAGCTTGTGAAGGACACCTGGGACATCACTGCGGGGGGGGGGGGGCACCGAGAGGGAGATACACAAAGCTGGTTTTTATAACATTTAATGCTTCTTAAAAGCTGCCAAGTATGTTACTGCTGATAACAAATAGCTAAATATGGGGTGGCTGAACAAGAGCTACTTGCTGGGCTTAGGGTTTTTGTTTTTTTGTTTTGAATTTTATTTTGTATATGTTTGGAAGAGGAAGAAGGGATTTTTTTCTTTTTCTTTTTTAGCCAAAGACAAGGTTTATTAAAGATGAGCCACATAGGCCAGACCTGTAAGGAATCTGAAAATTTGTGACACTCGTAAAGATGAGCGGGCGTGAGGAGATCTCAGCTGTGGGGAACTGTTTTTAACACATGGTCAGAGGAGAACCAGAACCTAAGTCCCTATAGGTACTACCAATTGAACTGAGATCAGACTTGCAGTAGAAGAACAAAAAGGAACTAAAAATAGTAGGACAACAAGAATTACCCTCTGGATGCAGGACCTCTTGGCATGCAGTGTTTACACATCTATTCCAGCCTGGTACAAGAGAGACACCTAGCTCTTGGGGATGGGGAGGGAGATGGGAAGAATGATGTTAACAACATGGCACCTGAACCCAGTCTCCCTCCTCAGATAGCCTTTAACCACTGAAGACAACCCTCAGTGGCAGACCTCAAACGAGGGCATTGTTGGCCTAGTGCCTTTCAGAACTTGGTTTCTGAGTGCCCTAGTAAAGACTAGATCTGTGTGCATTACACCTTCATCTGAACTCTCCTGAAGTCCATCAGAAGCTGATTTAGGAGAATGGCTTTCAAGCGCCCTGTTCAGATCTGTCTTTCTAAACCCCTTTCAGAAGTGCCAGGCTCAGTTTCTCCTCTGCACACCTCTCCAGTCTTGCTTAATCTTAAAGTTGATTTGAGGTTTCAGTCTATGCAGATATACTCGCTGCAGGGTGAGGGAGAAAATATTCAGAGAAAATGGGCGGCCTTTGAGATTTGCTGCTCATCAGCCTTCGTGTCTGGCAGTTCTCAACTGCCCCTAAACCTGGCTTTCCGCTTGTACGATGCCTCCAGTTCCAGATTGTCTTCCTGCCTTTGCTAAAGGGTATCTGATTTAATGGTAACATCCATTATTTGTCAGAGGAATGTGCACCCCTTCTCCACGCAGCCCACCCCATGCAACTCTTTTGTTATAATCTAAAAGGCAAGATGGCCGATCTTGAAGTTGTAGGGGAGAATTAGAACAAACCCTAACCACCTGCCCTCCTCTGGGACCAGGCTTGGTCCTGTACCTGAAACATGGCGACTTGTAGCTGGTGCCAGAAAAGACAGTCACGTGAATCCAAAGCTTGGCACCAGCAGTACATCGAGCTTGGGGTTGCTATGGTGATGGGCCTGATGATTTGGAGAGAGCATAGCTGATTTTGACCAGTTCATTCGATAAAGTGTGAGAACAGCAGCTGCTTGTGCTCAGTTGCTGTTCTTCTTGCCTTGCGAGTTGCCCACCCACATGCCTGAGGTGAGTAGTGTTTTTCCTTGAGTGTGTCGAAGAATTCTGGACTCTTGGAACTGTAGGGGACCTCAGAGGTCACCTAGTCCAACCTGCCACCCACTGTGAGAGGTGTTTGTTCAGTCTGTTCCGATTCTTCCAATAACAGGAAACTTACTTCTTAGCCAAAGCAGACCGTCCCATTCTTGGGTTCAGTCCTTTCTGCTGTTGCTGGAATGCAGGCTTTATTTACTGCTAATTAGCTTTTTGCTCTTCTCCTTTCTGTACCAGTTTCCTCATTTTGAGTAGATTACTCATAAGGTCCTTTCCAGTACCAGCAGTCTGTGATCTTGGCTATCTTTGAAGCTGGCCTTCCTAAAGAATGCTCTTCTTGAGTCACTGCACATGTACGTGTACACACACACACACACACACACACACACACACACACACACACACACTCCCAAGATTATCTTGGATGAAGATTCTAAGGGATAATTTGGATGATGACCCAGAAATTTCCCTGCATGGCATCAGCTTGACTTAGAATGCCTCCAGTTCTCAACTGGAAAAAAAAATGGGGAAGTGTTTTGGGCATTGATATCTAAAATCTTGCAATGGTGGGCAGGGAAAAGGTACAGTGCTGGAGACCATGCAACCTGGCTGTTGAATATGGCCTTATCTGGCAACTTTGACCTCCCCTTTCCTAGCACATGGAGCATATTAGAGCCAGGCTCAACCATTGGAAGTAGCTAAGACATGCTTTGGCTACGTTCAACCAAGTACCGACTTCACCTCCCAGAAGTCAGGAGAGATTCTGTAAAACTACAGTCTAGTCTTGTTCAACCCTCTCCTGGCCTTCAAACTCACCTTTGCCTCTTCCCCTCCTGCAGCAAGTCTTCTCATGGGATGCAACAGGAAGAGCAAAATTTGAAATACCTTAGATTTCAAGCTGGGGGAAGCCTACAGATATGGAAATGGAGGCCTGGAGAGGTGTAGGTCTTGCCCAAGGCAGCCTAGGCATGGCAAAACTAGTTTCAAATTCATATTGTCTGATTCTAAACCTAGCCCAGCACTTGGATTATGCTATTCCTCAAAGCTCTAAGTGTCCTAAGCTTTAGTTCCAAAATGCCAGAATCCTCCCAGTGGCACAGAACTGGGAAAAGAGTTTTGGACTGGGAATTGGGAAGTCTGGCTTCTGCTCCTGACTGTCCCAGACAGGTTGCACGTGACCTTTCTTTTCTGGGCCTCAGTCTTCTATGTAAAATGAGAAGGTTAGATTACATGACCTCTAAGGTCCCTTCTAGTTCTTTGGTCTGTGATGCTGCCTTTCTGAAACTTATCAGCACCTAAAGAGCAGAGACCAGGGTTTGGAGACTTGGACACAACAACCAGCATATCCTCTTCCTAGTCAAATTAGTAAACAATTATATTAATCTCCTGAGATTTGTTAGGCAGTAGGGACACAAAATCAAAACAGTTCTGGCCCTCACAGCTCACAGTCTATTAGGGGAGACAACTTGTAGACAGGTAAGTAAATACAAGGTAATTTGGGGGGTCACCAGCAGCTAGAGGCTCAGGGAAGTTTTCCGGTAAGAGGAGTTCGTTGAGTTTTGAAAGGAGCTAGGCTGTGAGGGAAGAGCACCTCCTAGGAATAGAAGGTCTGGACCAGAGAGATGGAGGATCTGTGGGGAAAGACAAGAAGGCCAGTTTAACTTGACCAAGAGTGTATGAGGGGCAGTAAGGAGTCATAAGCCTGGAAGCAGATTGGAACCAGTTTGTGAACTGCTTTAAATGCCAAATGCTGTAGTTTATGTTTGATCCTAGATCAAATTTTTGATCACATATTTGATACAGGGCTATGTGGAAGAGAGTATTGAGACCCTCCCTCCCCCAAAAACCAAACCTGATGTGTTTGTTCATTGGTTTGTAAATGAACCTAATATTTTTTGGCTAGGGCCCCCAGCTTCTTGCCTTAACTCTACAATAAGCCTGGCTCTGGTCCCTTATGACCCTGAAGGATGACAATTAGGGCTGAGTGGAAAGGACCAGTAATCTGATAATGAAGGCACTAGAGGCCACTACTGGCAGTTAATAAAGGGGGCCTGAAGAATAGGGTACCTTCACAGAATTTCTTCCACTGAGTAGGATGTTTTTCTGGCTCCCCCATGTCTCGACCAAGCATGATCCATCAGTTGTGCTTGAACAGGCAGCTGATCCCAGACTGATCAGGAGGAAAGGAGGGGAAAACAAGGGGAATAGGTGTGACTACATTCTACTGCCTCCATGATGCCCCTTCTCAAAAAAAAAAAAACCAAAAATGGGTTGGTTACAAGTCTGAAAATGGGGGCCTCGTCATTAAGTTGTTTTTGAGTCATGTCTGACTCTCTTTCCCCACAACACAGAGATAAACTAGGGCAGGGATTATTATCCCCATTTTACAGATGAGGAAACTGAGACTGGGGGAGGGGAATCACTGTATTCTCACAGGTGTATCATCTAGTTGTACCCATAACTGAATCAGAATAACTTCTACAGTATCTCTCCGCTAAAGAAGGCCCCGTTACTTCCTTGAGCAGTGACTTTTCTCCATGGCTCCAAGTTCCACTCTCTGGGGCGAAGAACAACAATAATAAAAATAATAATAGCTAATATTTATGTAGCAACTGCTATGTGCCAGGCACTATGCTAAATGCTTTACAAGTTTACAGTAATTCTAATCCTCTCTTCCCCATGGCAGCCCTTGAAATACTCAAATGCAGCCTTCATGAACCCCTTAAAGCCCTTTGCTCCTTCAGCTGATCCTCATATGGACTTGGTCCCCTCTCCAGACTCATGCCCACCTTCTCGATGCATTCCATTTCATTGATGTACCTTGCAAAATGTTGTACTCAAAACTGATGATCATACTTTAGGTAGGGCGTGATCAAGGCCAAAAATACAGGAAAAAAGAAAGGAAGCAGGCATTTATTAAGTGCCTACTGTATGCTAGGCACTACAGTAAATGCTTTAAACATTTTATCTCATATTTAATCCTCACAGCACCCTGGGGGATAGGTGGTCTTATCCCTGTTTTACAGATGAAGAAACAGAGGCAAAGTGACAGAGGTCACACACCTAGTAAGTGTCTTGAGGCTAGATTTGAACTCAGATCTTCCTGACTCCAGGTTCAGTGCTTTATCCACAGAGCCACTTAGCAGCTCTTTCAATTTCTTCATTCTTGATACTCTGACTCTCACTGTAGTCTAGAATAACATCAGCCTTTTGGCTTAAGGGTCACACAATCAGTTCATATTGAGCTTTCGATCCATTAAAATCCCGGGATTTTTTTCTTTTAGTAACTACCTCGTACAGCCGGTTTTGTTTTAATCCAAATGTAGGATTTTGCATTTGTCTTAAATTTCCTCTTAACAAATTTGACCCAGGAGTGTTGCCTGTTAGAATCACTGATTCTGTCATCCCATCTTAGTTAAATGCTCATGGCTTTCTGTCATTTTCAAATATGATAAGCATGCCATCTGGTCCAACATTCAACTCACTGATTAAAAGGTTGAACCCAGAGCCAATAGCATGTTCTAGACTTTCCTCTAAATTGGCACTGATCCATTAACAACAGTGTTTTGGTTACAAGTGTCAGAGCCAGGATTTGAATCCAGCACTTTCGATCCAATATGACATATTGCCTCTTATCTGCATAATGGACATAATATTTGCCTTGACTCGCTGTCGTATTAGAAATTCAACAACCTCTCCCTTTTTAACCTCTACTCTCCCTACTCCTGCCACCATCATCAGAGTGGAGGCTGAGTCAGACTCTGGGCTGCTGCCTGATTTTTCTGTCAAGCTATTGCTTGGATTCTTCTCTGGGCACATACTTTTCTTCCTGGCTGTGGGTGCTTCCCATGCCCTCAGGATCCAAGACCCTATGCAAATTGCTGTGCCTGGTGCTTCCAGCATCTCTATCCCCAACCGTTCTGGCACCTCACCCTCCTTGCCTAGAGACACAGGCCACTCAGACTCCAAGCAGATCCCAACTGATGAACTCCCTGACAACCTAGGGTCTGCAGCTTCCAAACCTCAACCTTTCCCTAAATGCAGGTACCCTCCAGCCCCTCAAACTATCTCCATCCGTCTCAGGTACAGAAGATAGTCTGGCTGCCATTTAGCAACTCTGAATGGCCCAGAGTTGGAGAAGAAACTTGGCCACATCCTTATCAGTTTTTTTCCCCCTTGCCTGCCCTTCAAGTCTGAGGACAACAGACTTAGTATTTGTTCTCCCAGCTAGGTCGGTAGAAGAGTGAGAAACAATGGCCCTCAGTATGTAAGAGAAGCTGCCAGATATAGCTAGTCATTGTTATGAATCTAGGAACCATCCAGGAAAGTTCTGTTTTTAAAGAAAAGAAAGAGGGATGTTTTTTGGGGATGTTTTTGCAAAAGCAACAACTTTTGCCAGGATTAGGAGTGTGGGTGTGGCGATGGAATCTTATCAGCAAAAGGAGAGAATGCTAGAACCTAGAGAGAGCAGAGAGAAGTCCAGTATCAGCTGGTGAAAGAGTTCAAGGGCATTACGAAATCCTTGATGTGGAATAATAACACTAGTAATCACTGACTCATAATGTCTTAAGGTTTGCAAAAATCTTTATGTACATTACCTTATTTGGCCTTCACAGCGACTCTGTAAGGTAAGCATTGAAGTTATTATCCAGTTCTACAGAAGAGGAAAAAGGCTGAGATACTTGCCTGGTAGGGTCACAGCTATTAAGAGTCTGCAGGTAGAATTCAAACCTGGGTCTTCTGACCGGCACCTAAAACAAGTGTCAAACTCTTAGCCCAAAAGCCACCTATAAAACTCCCCCCAGTGCAGCCTGAACCAGATTAAACTGTAATTAGGAAATGTTTAACAAAATGAAAATACAACACAACATAGATAATGTTAATTTGTGGTTTTCTAAGTCAATAGGCAGCTAGCAGGTATCACTTTCTATTTTGAGTTTGACATTACACTAATGAGACCTCTCTGGAAAGAGCATCAGATTTATCAGCTAAGATCATAGTTTATAGGCTCAGATTTAAGTCTTGAAAGGATCATAAAGACCACTGAGACTAACTCCTTCATTTATACATGAGGAAGCAGACCCAGAAGGGTGACTTACCCAAGACCACATAGCTATTCAAAAAAAGAGCCAGTGTTTGAACTCCCATGTCCCCTTAACTCCAGGTTTTTTTCAGGACTCTATCTTCTAACCTATTTGGAAATCCTCTTCTGGGGATGTGGGAAAATTGGAACACTAGCATTGTTGGTGGAGTTGTGAACTGATCAAACCATTCTGCAGAACAATTTGGAACTATGCCCTAACGTTGATAAAACTTCATGTATACCCTTTGACACAGCAATACCACTACTAGGTCTGTATCCCAAAGAAAAGGGAAAAGGACTTTTTCTCCAAAAAAAAATATTTATAGCAGCTACTTTTGTGGTGGCAGAGAATAGGATGTCCATCAATTGGGGAGTGGCTGAACAAGTTGTAGTGTTTAATTGTCATGGAATTCTGTTGTGCTGTAAGAAATGATGAGCAGGATGGTTTCAGAAAAAAACCTGAGAATACTTACATGAACTGTTGCAAAGTGAAGTGAGCAGAACCAGAAGGACATTGTACACAATAACTTCAATATTGTAACAATGTGATCAACTGTGAACGACTTTGGTACTCTGATTAAGACAATGATTCAAGACAATTCCCAAGGATCCATGGTGAAAAATGCTATCTGCTTCCAGAGAAAGAACTGATGGGGGAAAAGGACCCACATGTGCAAAAATATTCATAGCAGCTCTTTTTGTGGTGGCAAAGAATTGGAAATTGAGAGGATGCCCATCAATTGGGGAATGGCTGAACAAATTGTGGTATATGAATATAATGGCATACTATTGTGCTATAAGAAATGATGAACAGGCTGACTTCAGAAAAACCTGGAAAGACTTGTACGGTCTGATGCTGAGTGAAATGAGCAGAACCAAGAGAACTTTGTACAGAATAACAGCCATGTTGTGCGATGACTAATATTGATAAACTTAACCCTGCTCAGCAATACAAGGGTCTAAGACATCTCTAGAGGCCTCATGATGGAAAATGCTATCCACATCCAAAGAAAGAACTGTGAAAGTTGAATTGCTATTTTTTTTTCTCTTCTGTTGAGTTTTGTTTCTTCTTTCTGATGGTTCCTCCTATTGGTTTTAATTTTTACTTACAACACCACTAATGTGAAAATATGTTTAATAGGAATGTAAATGTATAGCCTATATCAGATTGTGTGCCATCTTGGGGAGGTTTGGTGGGAAGGGGGAGAAAAATTTTAAACTCAAAAGCATATGGAAGTGATTATTGATAAATCAAAATAAACTAATAAAATTTTTTTAAGAATTAGAAATAAGAAAGAACTGATGAACTTAGAGTGCAGATACTTTTATTACTTTATTTTTCTTGCTTTTTTTCCTTGCTCGAGGCTGATATGGAAATTAGAAAAAAAAATTCTCCTTTGCTACTTATTACCTGTGACCTAAAACAAGGTACTTTTCTTTCTTCTCTGGGACTTTTCTCCGCAAAAAAAAAATTGAATGGGTTGGATTAGTTGAACTCTTAACATCCCTTCCAGCTCCGGAGCCTTGGTGAGCCAAACAACACTTGGAGTGGAACTGGAACCAGCCCCAGAGGAATGAGAGTATGGCTCCTAGATCTTGCTCACCTGGAGCTGATGGGGGGAGGGGGAGAAGGGAGAGGTATTAAGCCATTTGTGGGCTGTTTTTTCATTTTGCATTGACCCTTTCCATATAATAAAAATGCCTTTGACACTTTATTTTGTGTGTTGAGTGTACATGTTGGAACAGTTAGACTATCCAGGACTCTGGTAAGGTATCAGCTGGTAAGCAGAGAAAATCCTATGTTACACCCGAAATTCAGGTAGACTGCCACCAGATGGATTCCTCCCTTCCATGCCTCTGCCAAACTACAGTGGATGTATATTCAGGGAGTCATTAGAGAAATTAAAGGAGTCACTTAAAACTTTAAGGGAATTTAGGGAATCATCTGTTCTAATTCTCTCATTTTACAGTTAAGAAAACTGGGGCTCAGAGAAAGAGGGACTTGTCCAAGGTCGCATTGGTAACAGGTGATACACTATGATTCCACCCCATTATTGTCTTGGCTTACTTCACATACACCCCACCTCAATGAAAAATATACAACGATAGTAATAGTAATAATTCTAATAACATAATAGTGGTCTCTACATATCTATACACCTTACAGATTACAAAGAACTTTCCAAAAGCCCTAGGAAGTAGATGATATAAAGTATTATTATCCCATTGTATAGATAAGAAAACTGAGACTTGGACTTCATTTGCCCATAGCAACAAGGCCAGTAAAAGGCAAGACTGGGTTTTTTGAACACAGTATTCTTTCCATGCTATTCTTCGAGACAACAATTTCTGCTGGGCTTGGAATCAGAGAGAGGCCCCTGGTGGGTTCAGAAACCCGCTCTGACACTCCTGGATGTGTGACCCTGGTGGTCATTTCACTCTTAAGCCTCAGTTTCTTCAGCTGTAAAATGGGGAAATAATACCTTCCAGTAACCTGTAGTGGAGGAAGCACTTAGTAAACCTTAATGTGTGAAGGAAATATAGGAGTTATTACAGTGTACCTATGGTTCCCCTGAGCCCACCCTCTCCCTCCCTGCACCTTCCTATTTCCTTCCAGGGCGTGGCACTGGGCATTCCATCTCAGTAACTGGTGTCTTTAAGGTGTGAGGTTCGATGCCATGAAGACTGATGAACCGGCAAGAGTCCTGGTTACTGTCCTGAATTTATTGTATAACCTTGAAGAAATCGCTTGCCTGTGTTCAGACTCAGTTTCCCCATCTCTGTAATGAGGGTGCTGGACAAGCTAGTGTCTAAGGGCCATTCTAATTCTGACATTGTGTCCTATATCTTTGAGGTTGATGCCTTCCTGTGTTCTGTGTCTGATGTGGTCTCCTGGGCTTCCCCCTTCTCCATCCCCTCCCCCCATCTCCCCCAGCTCAGTCTAGGTCTGCAATGTCCCCCAGGAGTTCTCCTTCCCCTCCTCCTCCAGCCTCAGGCCTATTTTAGGCCTCTGCATAATCTCCTCATCTCGTTCCCCCCAACGCCATTCCCTTCACCATGGCAACCGGGGACTTGTTTGTTTAAGCAGGTTAGTAGAACCTGCTTGCTGCACAGGGCTGGTGTTTGGGAGAAAGGCAGACAGGAGGAGGTGCAGAAGACTCACTCCATCCTCCAAGGTCGAAAGAGGCAGAGGCAAAGATTATTTGTTCCTCTTCCCTGCCCCTTAACCATTGCCATGGGGAGGAGATATCCTTTCACTTGAGGAGGAGGTCAGTAAGGATAGGTGCCAATTCGAACCTTCAAGGAAGCCCCACAATATAGGGGGTCATGGTTAAACATATCCATAACCTAAGATCTCAAATGTCATGGCCCAGGCATGTTATTGTTAGTTATCTTTGCAGTGATGGAGTGGATAGAGAACCCACTTCGGAGCCAGGAAAACTTGGGTTCCAGTCTCTTCTCCAACATACTGGATATGTAATCCTCTAGATGCTCACTAAACCTTGAAGTGCCTGAGGCATCTCCCTAGGACAGGGCCTTGACTTTTTTATGTTGTGAACCTCTCTGGCACTCTGATGATGTCTTTGGACTTCTCAGAACAATAGTGAAAAAAAATAAAATAGATAAGATCACAA
Organism: Phascolarctos cinereus; assembly: GCF_003287225.1. NCBI lineage: Eukaryota > Metazoa > Chordata > Mammalia > Diprotodontia > Phascolarctidae > Phascolarctos > Phascolarctos cinereus. The sequence goes on along the minus strand of NW_027555847.1, from coordinate 129,967,152 downwards.
AGGAAACCCAATTATACTGAAATAAAACTGTTATTTTTCCCCATTTCTTTTCGGGTCACAGACCCCAGGTTAAGAACCTCTGCTCTAAGACTAAGTTGAAAAGATGCCTCATTGAGAACTCAGGACACTAATGAAATTGCAAGTCGGTCAAAAAGAAAACCTTTTTGGTCAACAACTAAGAAACATTTATCGAATATCTATTATCTCCTAGGCTTTGTGGTGGTGTGGGAAAGATGGATTTAGTCCCTGCCCTGAAGAGATTCACAGTCTAATTGAAAGGGAGGCACTTATGGAAAGATACCAAGAGATGGGGACCAGAACTGTGATCTCACTGGCATAAGGAACTCCCTGAAGAGGAAGCTCCCTCTACCAGTGTGGGTTACCACCATATAGTCTTAGAGCAGCCAAGGTCAGTGATGTCAAACTCAAATAGAAGGGAGGCAACCAAACCATACATAAGGATCCCTGCAGGCCACATATTGACTTAGAAAATGACATATTAACATTATCTATGTTCTATTATATTTTTATTTTCCATATTTTCCGATTACATTTTAATCTGGCCTAAAAAGATTAAACAACTTCCCCACAGTTACAGCCAATATGTTAAGTCAGAGGCCAGATATTTCTTAGTTCCAAGGTCCAATCTCTCCTGGCCGCCGTGAAAGCTGCCTTTCATAAGATAATAAGAAAGATAAGGCCAAGAAGCATAGTAATGCCTATCTTTCCTGGGGGCTCAACATTACACTTCAGACTCCCTTGGGCCCTCATATACAATTTATTTCAGCAAACATTTATTAAGGACATTTATCATGTAGAAGGAACTATGCTAGCCCTGTGGAGACAAGGATCGGATGCCACAAACATGCTGTCCTCAAGGAATTGAAACCTGTTTTGTGCTGGGATGTATTTACACCCTGCTGCCAGACTGTGACCATCATGAAAACAGTGACTATGCCTTATTCACTTCTCTATCTTCCCTGCTTAGTGGGGACCATCAGCTCATAGATGCCGGGTCAATGTTTGTTAAAGTGAACCAGACTCTAAGGACTGCTAAACCATAGAAAAAGGAGCAACACTGTTGGTCCAGGTGATCAGTGCAAGTTTTGGAAGGGGGAAGGCCTAAGGGCGGAGGCTTCAAGGATAGAAAAGATTCTGAAAAGTGAGTGACTCGGCTTCCTGATGAGACTGAACTCTGTTATGGCAGGGACCTGACTTTTCCTCCACTTCTTCTTTTCCTCTTCCTCCTTCTCCGGTCTTCCCCAAAGTAAACTGGACACACCTTAGTAGCCACTCAGTTAAGACTGATTTCTTGACAAGCACTGTATTGGTTTCAGAGTCAATCAGCAATAATTGATTAATTGATTGCTAGGTGCTAGGCACCTTTCCAGGCATTAGGGATACTAAGATAAAAATGAAACAGTCCTTGCCCTCAGGGAGCTTACATTCTATCAGGGAAATCAGCAGGTACATAAATAATAAATCACTTTTAACTACTATGTGCTAGGCACTGTGCTAAATGTTGGGGTTACAAATACAAGCAAACAAGATGATCCCTGCCTTTAAGGAGCTTCCATTCTAATCGGGGAAAACAGTGTATAAAGGGGAACTGAAAAACGAGTGGGAACAAGGGAAGGGGGTGCCCTTCTAAGGGCAAGCTGCTGCTAAGAAGGTGAGGAAATCCATTGAATGAGCTGAGCTGGGGATAAAGTGAGCATGGCTGAAGTCTCTGATTAGTAAATGCAAAATATGAACAAAGTAATTCGATGGGGGAGGCGATAGAAGCTGGGGAGAGGGAGATCAGGAAAATCTGTATGTGAAGGAGATGGTATTTGAGCTCAGCTTTGAAGGAAGATGATTCCAAAAAGCTGAGGTAAGGCGGAAACTCAGAAGAGGACCCTCCCCCTGGCTTCCTGTCTGACATGGTAGTCAGTCCTCTTGGGGAACCCGTTGAGAGCTGGAAGATCTCTGATATTTCCCAGCTTTGTGATCATGGGTAAATCACTGTGTGATTTTGAAATGGGGGTGATTATTCCTGAGCTACCTCCTTCACAGAATTGTTGGGAGGAAGACCTTCAAAGTCTGTATAGATTGGAGTTAGTATATATGATTAGGATGGGCACTGAATCTCTGCTTTTTGGACTTTGAACTCTTTGTCCTGAGTAAGTCAAGGGACCAGCTAATTTTGCTCTGGAGGTTAGAATACAAAATTGAGAAGCCCTGCCCTGATGGCATGACAGTTTGGGATAGTAGACACATATTTTGTATCTTTTTCTGCACCTCTCATCTTGATGTCCAGGCATTTGTCACTCATCTGCCCCTTTATCCCTCCCACACATCCCCTTCCCTACCCCTGCATTAAAGGTAGGCAGCAAGGTGTGGATAGAATTCTGGACCTGGACTCAGGAAGACCTGAGTTCAAATCCCACCTCAGAGACTTACCAAGTGTGTGAACCTGGGCAAGTCACTTAACCTCCTCCTGCCTTAGTTTCCTCATCTGTAAAAGGGGAAGAAGAATAATAGTATCTGTCTCCCAGAGTAGTTGTGAAGATAAAAATGAGGTAACGTTTGTAAAGTGCTTTGGAAACCTTAAAGTGCAATATAAATGTTAGCCATTATTATTAGATGTTAAATTTGAAGGGGAAGCAGTGGCAGGTTTGTGGAAACACAAGGCAGAAATATCTAAGAAGTCTCTCCTTAGATTGGGAGACTGATGAGGACTAGACTGAAAGTCAGGAGACTTGAGTTCTAGGCCTGGTTCTTGAAGAACTAGGGAAGAACATAGGGCATGAGAATCAAAAGACCTGGTTTCAAATCCTGATCCTGCTGCTTACAGCTGGTATGACCCTAGGTAAGTCATTTACCTTGTCTGTAAAATGAGGGGGTTGGTCTGGTGACCTCTGATATGTCCTGAATTCTAGTCCTTCCTCTGCCACAACCAGCTGTGTAACCTTGGAAAAGCTACTTCTCTTTGGGCCTCCAAGCTTCTTCCTGGGTAATGAGATAACAGTGGCAAAAGTGGTAAAAATAGATGAAAGGCATTATTGTTCTCATGTAGCATGGAACAGACCTATTTCCACACCAGAGAAACCTGTTCTTCCCCTTCCCTCCTGGCCCTCGTCCACTGGCTCCCACCACCCTTGCTCTCTCTACAAGAGCTTTGTCCTTCATGGATTTATGAAAAGGGAAGAGACACCTTCTTAGCTCAGAAGAGAGGAAATTACTGATCAGGGCCTTGGTAGGGTATCCTATGCCCATCCTATTCCATCCCCTGCGTGGTGTAGAGCTCCACCACCAATGACCTCCATCTCACAATTCACTGATTATGTGGACATTAATTTAGGTTAAAGTATTGAAATACAAATGTTGGGGGTAGGGCAGGGCGCCCCTTATGAGCAGAGTGCCAGCATACTAATCTGGTACTAGCATGTTGTATGTAAAGGGTCCTAGGGTGGGATTCAGAAAAGTTTCAACTCTTCCTCTAACTGGATATATAACCTTAAACAAATCTTTGCCCTTCTCCGGGCCTCAGTTTTTAGGATATCCTGAGAATTGAGTAGAGACACACTTCTTTATGAGAGTTTTTAAAAATTGCTACAGTTGTATAATGGTAATCCTTTGTTTTTTTAACCTGCCATGATAATCAGCACATAAGACCCTATTTAGCTTTGCTAGATGCTCTTCCGAAACAAAACTATGTGTTGCCCTTTTTTCTCCCATCTGTCCCCAATCTATACTGTGCTATTGTGGATCTCAGTCTCTGGACACCACTTCATCCCACCCTCCTTCTTTTGGAAAAAAATGTTTTTTAGTGTTTTCTTTTAGTGGATACTAGGAAAATCCTGGTATGGGGGCTTCTTCCATTGATGCCCATTGGCCACTCTGCTACTTATAATCTTAAGTTGGTCATCTATTTTTTCTTCCTTTACAAGAAAAATGTACAGCATTTTTATTCAATCATGAGGTCATAGAAAGCTTAGAGTTATAATCCAACATCTCACTTTTACATCCATTGGTACATCTGTTCAGAGAACCACACGAAACATCTCAATTACAGATTGAAGCCCAATCACTTTAGGTCAAGTACCTGACCCAAGGACACATAGCTAGAGAGTGACAGAGCTGAGACAAGAACCCTGTCCTGTGGCTTCAAATCCAGTAGTCTTTTCTACTATACAGAACTGCTTTTACTTTTACTTTACTTTACTTTTACTTGCTTTACTAATAGTAATTGATAAATGGATAATGAGCTGGGGGAGTGAGTTAGGGAAAGGACTGAATTGAAATAATGCTGCTAGAGATAAAAAAAATCATAGCTCAAAATAGTCATAGCTGCACTTTAGTGGTAGTAAAAAATTGAAAACAATGTAGATGTCCATCAATCCCACTGATAACAATTGGTGGCATATTAATGTCAATGTAATATTCCATAAGACATGGAGCAGATGAAAGGAATTTGGAGAAACATGGAAAAATTTACAGGGAGGACAGATACAGAGCAAAGAAAGCAGAATCAAGAAAGCTATGTACACAAATGATTATAATAATAAAAATGAAAATAACCATTGTAGACTGGACAGCTGTCTCTGCCAGCATTAGCTTCACCACCTCAGCAGCCACAGCTACTAAAGACTGGAGGGAAAAGAACCACTGAGGCCTTTTCATCCAACTTGAGGCCGAGTCCTCTCCTCTATGTATTATTTCCCATTATTAGAATGTGAGCTCCTTGAGAAGAGAAATTGTTCCTTTTTCCTGTCTGTATCTCAGGGTTTAGCACAGCATTTGGTTTATAGTAAGTGCTTAATAAATGCTTTTTCATTCATTCATTCATTCATTCATTCATTCATTCACTCATTCATACTTCTAAACATGGTCTCATTCATCACTTTGGCAAGTTTAATTCCCCCAAAACCTGCTTCTCCTTCTAAATTCACTCTCTATAAGTGACTTCACTCCTTATCCCGTCTCCTTTAATCATATTTTTTAACTCTTCTCTTTCCCTCAACTGTCATATTCTACCATGCCCCACATATTTCACCTTTCTAATATCTCTTGAATCTGTCCTCTAGTCCCATTGTTACCACCCCAATATCAGCCCTTTTTCTCACCCATCTGAACCGTCTTAAGAGCTTTCTAGCAAATCTTATTACATCCAGTCTTCACCTTTCTGAACCATCCTTCATATTACTAATATACTTTTCATCCTTAGACATCTCCAGGTCTTCTCCATTCAGTACCCTTCAATGGCTGCCTGTTGCCTTTTGAGTATGGGTGATGGTCACCTATCTGAGAGCCAGTGTGGCTTCAGAAAGGGCTGAGGAGTGGTCGATATGGTGTTTGCTGCCCAACACCTCCAGGAGAAATGACAGGATAGAATAGAGGTCAGTATGTAACATTTGTAGATCTGAGCAAGACCTTTGATACTGTCAGTCATGAGGGCTTATGGAAAATTATGTCAAAATTTGGTTGCCTGGAGAAGTTCATCAGCATTGTACATCAGTTTCATGATGGTATTCTTGCTCAGGTTCTGGATAATAGACTGTGCTCTTGTGCTTTCCCAGTCACTAATGGAGTGAAACAAGGATGTGTGCTTGCTCCCATGCTTTTTAGCATGATGTTTTCAGCCATGTTGTCAACTACTTTCGATGAGGATGAACATGGCATCAAGGTCAGCTACCGCACTGATGATAAATTCTTCAACTTGAAAAGGCTACAAGCCAAGACCAAAGTGGAGGGAGTCTTGGTGTATAATTTTCTGTTTGCAGATAACTGTGCACTCAATGCAGCCTCTGAAGCTGAGACACAACCAAGTGTGGATCGATTCTCTGCTACTTGTGCTAATTTTGGCCTAACAATTAACACCAAGAAAACACAGGTGTCCCATCAACCACCATCACATCCATACATGGAACCATCCATTACAACAAATGGAGAAGTTTTGAATGCTGTGGATAAGTTCACTTACCTTGGTAGAGTACCTTTCAGGGATATACACATTGATAATGAGGTTGATTCACACATTGCCAGAGCTAGCTCAGTGTTTGGGAGGCTGTGAGGGAAAGTATGGGAGAGAAGAGGCATTGGACTGACCACCAAACTGAAGGTCTACAGAGCCCTTGTACTGACTCATTGTTGTATGCCTGTGAAACCTGGAGAGTATACCAGCGCCATGCCAGGAAGCTCAATCATTTCTATTTGAATTATCTTAGGAAGATTCTGAAGATCACCTGGCAGGATAAGATACCAGACACTGAGGGCCTTTCTTGGACTAAACTGCCAAGTATTGAAACTCTACTTCAGAGAACTCGACTCTGATGGGCTGGCCACGTTGTTTGAATGCAAAAGGTATGCTTGCCAAAAAGAGTATTTTATGGAGAACTCACACAGGGCAAATTGTTCACATGGTGGTCAGAAGTGATACAAGAACACTCTCAAGGTCTCTCTTAAAATCTTTGGAATTCATTGTGTGACACGGGAGACACTGGCACAGGACTGCTCAGCATGGCGTGCCCACATCAGAGAAGGTGCTGTCATCTATGAGCAAAGCAGAATTGAAGTAGCTCAAAAGAAATGAAAGATGCGCAGATTTAGAGATTCCACCCCAAATGTTCACGTGGACTATTTGTGCCCAACCTGTGGTAGAACATTCCGAGCTTGTGTTGGTCTGATCAGCCACAGTCGGACACGCTGAAACTTGACTCTAGCATAGTGAGGTCATTTTGGTCCTCTTTGAGAATGAAGAACAACCACCATTACCTTTTGAGTAAAGTTCACTCAGTAGCCTGGCACACAAAGCCTTCCACAGCCTGAGACCCCCCCACCCCCACATCTTACCTTTCTAGCCTTGTTGTACTCCCCTCCACCTATGCCACAACAAACCATGGGAGTTATACCAAACTGGGATATCGTTCACTCTTATGAACTATAAACTTCAGCCAAACTTCAGTCCAGGACTGCTCATTATTCAGCAAACCTACCATGCAATTTAATTCCCGTCCTCCTTATCTTTGCTCAAACTGTTTTCAATCCTTGTTCTTTCTCCTGTATTCTGCCTTCCCCTTCCCTTTCCCCTGACCTTACTCATTATCTATATCTTTTATGCACAAAATAATATACTATTTTCTATAAGAGTTATTTGTACTATTGTCTGTATCTTCCTTCTAGGCTGTAAGCTTCATGAAGGCAAGAAATCTGTCTTGTTTGAACTTTTTATTTACCCATAAATCAATCAGTCAGTCAATCAACAAACACTTATTAAGAGCCTATTTATTAATGTGCCAGGTTCTAGGGGTACAAGGACAAAGGCAAAAAGAATGCTTGCCTTCAAGGAGCTCACTTTCTGTTAGAGGAGATAACGTGCGCACGTGTAAATATATAGAAAATAAATGCATGGTAATTGGGAGGAAGAGAAGGCATCTGGGGTGGTTCAAGAAGAGCTTCATGTAAAGGGTGAGTCTGAGCTGGGGAAATGAGTGTTCCAGCCAGTGGGGCAGCCAGGGAAAAGGCTGAGATGAGAGAGTTATTGTGGTGTGTAAGTGATAGTAAGAAAGCCAGTTTAATTGGATTGTAGAGTGTTTGAAAGGAAATAGTGCAGTCAAGCACATGGCCTAGCCCAGTGTTCTGTGCACAGCAGTTATTTTATACAGGTTTGTTGGATTGAATGATGTGCTTCCCATCCCTACACCAATACCAGAGCTACGTGACGCCTTTGCATTTCCTCTATGCCTTTGCAAGAAGTCATCTCCTCCTGTCCATCTATGTCCATCACCTCCTTCCAAACCCAGATTCAAAAACCACCCCTGCCAGGAAGTCTTACCACAGGAAGGGATCCCAGCTGTTGACTCTTTGCCTCAGTGGCTTCCAGCTCACCTCCTGTACAAAGAGCACTGACATCAAGTCCTGAGACCTGAGTCCGAATTCTGGCTGTTGTCACTAAGGACCTGTATACTTTGGGCAAATCACTTCAGCTCTCTTGGCCTCAGTTTCTTCATCTGTAAAAAAGGGAGAGTTAGACTAATGACCTCTAAGGTCCCTTCTAGCTCTAGATCCATAATCCTATGATCTTTGGCACCATGTTGATATGTATTTATTTGTAGACTGTTTTGCAAGGATTCTCCTACTGGTGTCCCAGGTATGTATCTCCTTGAGTGCAGGGGCCACACCTCCTCTATACTTTTTTTTTTTTGGTTAGGCAATGGGGTTAAGTGACTTGCCCAGGGTCACACAGCTAGTAAGTGTCAAGTGTTTGGTCTGAGACCGGATTTGAACTCAGGTCCTACTGACTTCAGGGCCGGTGCTCTATCCACTGCGCCACCTAGCTGCCCCTATACTTTCTAACATGAAGCTTATAGGTCAGCCTGAGCACCCATCCTTGGCGGTATTGATGATGGACAGTGTGGACGGTATCAGCTACCTATAATCTTTCCGCCCTCTCTTATCTCCTCCTCAGCCCCTTAATGGATTGATTAGGTCCAACACCCTCCAGGACCAGCATTGTGGTAACAACCAGATTAGAGGAACAGCAACAGAGCTTCCCAGCAAACCCATTATGACCCATACTGGGAGCCACTTCCCAAGGAGATGAAAACCATAGGACCTCTCCAGACTTTTCTCTAAGAGAGTGAAAACATCAGACTCAGGAGACTTAGTTTCTGGTCTTAGACGGGACAGTGAGTCATTTTATGACCGTGAGCAGCTCACTTCTGCCTCATTTTCCTAGTCTGCAAGATGAATCTCAGAATCATAGATTCATAGTTGGAAAAAAACCTGAGACCATCTAGAAAAAAATCCTCATTTTACAAATGAGAAAACTGAGGTCAATTTAATCAAGGAGCATTTGTAAAGGGCCTACTGTCTGTCAGGCTAGGTGCTAGGGGTTCAGACAGAAGATGAAATAGTCCCTGGTCTCAGGAGCTCACATTCTCTTCATGAGAGAAAGAGGGACTTGTCAAAGGCCACACAGACCTAGGTTTGAGCACTGTCCTCTCCTCCCTCCTTTAGAGGGATTTTATTAACAACAATAACAGCATTTATATTGTGTTTTAAGGTTTACAAATCACTTTACATGATATCTCATTTATCTCACAACCCTGAGAGATAGGCACTTTTATTATCCCTATTTTACAGATGAGGAAACTGAGGCCAAAAGACATTATAAGTGACATTTGCCCATGAGTCACATAGCAAGTAAGCGTCTGAAGTGGAATTTGAACTCAGATCATCTGGACTCCCAAGTCTAGCACAGCATCCAGTACACCAAGCTGCCAGGCTATTGTGAGGATCAGGTGAAATAATGGATGTGAAAGGAGTTTTGGAAAGTTAAAACCATATGTGAGTGTGTGTTGTATGTACAATATATATCAGTCACTCAATCAATAAACATTTATTAAATGCCTACTACATGCCATACACTGTGCTAATTACTAGGGGCACAAAAGGAGGCACAAAGCAGTCCCAGCCCTCAAGGAGCTTACAATCTAACGGGGAAGACGATAGTCAAACAAATATATGCAAAGCAAGCTATGTGCAGGATAAGTAGGAAATAATTAATAGAGGGAGGATACTAGAATTACGACGGTTTGGCGAAGGCTCCCAGTAAAAGAAGGGATTTCGGCTGGGACTTAAAGGAAGTCAAGGAGGTCAATAGTTGGACCAGAGGAGGGAGAGCGTTCCAAGCATGGGCGACTGCCAGAGGAAATGCCTGGAGCTGAGAGATGGAGGGTTGTGTTTGTGGAACAGCCAGGACACCAGTGTCACTGGATCAGAAGTACAGGGATTAAGGTCTAGGAAGTGGCTAGGTTATGAAGGGCCATTTGCCAAATGCCAAACAGCATTTTGTATTTACTTCTGGAGGCAATAGGGAGCCACTGGAGTTTATTGAGGTGGGACGGGGTGACATGATCAGAACTGCGTTTTAAGATCATTGTGGTGGCTAAATGGGGGATGGAGTAGACTTGAGGCAGGAAGACCACACACACACACATACATACACACACACGTATATGTATGTGTCTATCTATACACACACATATACACGTATGTGTATATATGTATTTATGTGTGTATATGTTTATATGTGTATACACACACACATATGTTTGTGATTAATATTGTTCCTCCTTATCCACCTCCTCTCATTGACTTAGGGAGGCAATATACAATAATGGGAAAAGCACTGGCCATGGGAACCAGAATTAGAATCCCTGCTCTACAACTCAAGGCGAGATGTGACTAGGGAGCTGAATCTGGAGTCAGGAAAACCTGTGTTCAAAGGCCTCCTCAGACTTTTATTAGCCATGTGACCAGGGGAAATATTACTTCGCCATCTCACAATCTCAATTTTCTCATCTAATAATTAAGACCTGTCAGGCATACAATGCAGGCCACTTGTTAGGTACAAATGAGATAATGTCTTAAGGGCATGGGATTATAGATTTAGATCTGGAAGGAACCTCAGCTCTAGATCTATGTTTTATGATTTCTAGAAATAGACCAAGACTTTTCTCTGTCTCATTATGTTCCCACCCCAGAGTAGAACTCCAGAGAAAATCTCTAGAACAAAAACTAGGGTGTGATTCTCACCAAAAAGGATTGAAAAGGTTCCCTTCTCAAAAAAATTAATGTACAAAATATGTAGCAGGTATAGGATAGCTATTTTTTCCCCACCACCATGAAAGAAATGCTTAAAACGTGAAAGAATAGCCCATCATTATCATTATAATGTCCCCCAAAGATGAAGGCACTTTATTTTATTTATTTTTTTTTTTGGTGAGGCAATTGGGGTTAAGTGACTTGCCCAGAGTCACATAGCTAGTGAGTGTTACATGTTGGAGGCTGAATTTGAACTCAGGTCCTCCTGACTCCAGGGCTGGTGCTTGTGAAGGCACTTAATACAACTGCTGAGTACATATTTCATTTTCTTCTGTCAGACCTGCACCGCCTGAACATCTCACAAGGCCCATACCTCCTGGCCATCCAGGCATGGCTCCTTAGTCCTTTTGGGTTTAGGATGATCCTATCTATCCTCACTTTCTTCTCTGATAAGAAGTGTAGTTGGAGGAAGGAGCTCCCACTAGGCAGCCAGGAGCCTGTAGGAAGTGGGACTCACAATCCCAGAAACTCTCCAATTTACAAGAAATATCCATCTCCCAGGATTACTGGTTGCTGGTCAGACATTTGCATTCAAGAAGACAGAACAGTACAGCCAAGGACCTGAGGTTTGGTCCCTCAGTTTCCCCAGCAAGTGCTGCCTAACTGTTGCCCGCAACCAGATTGTACACCGAACGGAGAGGCGTGAAATAACTTATGACATGGGCCAGGCGGAGTAGAATTACTGACTCAGTTTATTCATCTGAGGGCACAGAATATATAGGGAAGATCTAACCTAACTTCAAAGAGTCCTCCCTGTGAGATACTCCCCAGAACATCTGCTGAGTATGTAACAATCATGAATTTCCTCCTTATCCGGGTTCCTAGATTGGGCTGTAGATTCCAAGGCACCTGCATAGAGGAGTAAATATGTAAATCTAAGATTCAAAGAGAGAGAAGGAATATCTCAGAGACCTCAAAATTAGGAAGGAAGTGGGGAGCCATACCACTTAATCAGCGAGCCCTTATCAGACTCTTAAGATCGGCCCTCAACACCTAACTCCACAGAAAGGGCCCCACTTTCCTGCACACATCAAACACTGATTAAGCACCTACTGTGTGCACAGCATTGTTCCAGACCCTAAGGGAGATACAAGCTTTTAGAGAGGACAAATTAGAACAATTCAGTTTTTTGTTCAGTTCAGTTTTAATTGCCTCCTTTTTTGATGGGAACTCTACTGAATCCTAAGGAATGAAAACCAAAAATGAAAAGCAGTTCTTGGGGGCAGCTAGGTGGCACAGTAGATAGAGCGCTAGCCCTGGAGTCAGGAGTACCTGAGTTCAAATCCATCCTCAGACACTTGCTATCTGTGTGACCCTGGGCAAGTCATTTAACCCCAATTGTCTAAAAAAAAAGCCATTCTTGTCCTGAAGGAGCTTATGCTTTATTGGAGGATACAACGTATAAATCTGTATGTAAATCCAAGATAATCTGAGAAGTATCAAGTATCAACTAACAAGTCGGAGTATCAGGGAGGGCTTCAGTAGGAGGTGCTGTCTGAGCTAAGCCTTGAAGGAAGGCAAGGATTCTGAGAGAGGGAGCACATTCCAGGCGAAAACACAGGGCTAGAAGATGGACTGTCCAGTGGTTAGTGAACAGCAAGCAGGTAAGTTGGACTGGAAGGTAGTTTATGAGAGGAACTAATATGCAATAAATCAGGAAAGGTAGGTTGGAGCCAGACTAGGGAGGACTTTAAACACCCAACGGAAGACGAGTGAATAAGAGGGACAATAAGGGTGCTTCAGTAGTTTAGAATCAAGGAAGGCTTCAAAGAGGAGGTGACACTTGAATTGGGACCTGAAGAATTCATTCATTTGTTTAATAACTGCTTGTTAAGCATCTGCTCTGAGCAGAGCACTTACCCAGGTAAAATACAAAAACAAATAAGGCAGGATTACTACTGTTGGTTCACAATATAGTAAGATAGATAGGATTTTTACAGGCCAAAATGGAAGAGAGGGGAGAGAAGGCATTCCAGGCATAGAGTGGAGATTGGAAACTAGGGGGTGTAGTGAGTACTCCAGTTTGACATGTGATGGGCAGCTAGGTGGCGCCGTAGTTCATAGAATGATGGACTGGAGCCAGGAAGACATCTTCCTGAGTTCAAATCTGGCCTCAGACACATACTAGCTGTGTGACCCTGGGCAAGTTACTTGACTCAGTTTCCTTATCTGTAAAATGAGCTGAAGAAGGAAATGGCAAACCACTCCAGTATCTTTGCCAAGAAAACCCTAAATGGGGTTGACAAAGTCAGACATGATTGGAAAAAAAATGACAACCTCAGGACCAGTAATGAAAGACACAGCTGAAGGGGGAAGTAACATGGTACGGGCAGCAAGAGCGCTGAATATGGAATTAGTTGGAATCCTTGTCTGGCTGCTACCTGCTCGTGTGAATTCAGGCAAATTGCTTCAATTCTCTGGGTCTCAGTTTCCTCATCTATAAAATGGGACTAGATGGTCTAAAGATTGAACCAGATAATCTCTAAGGCCCCTTTTGGCTCTGAGTCTATGATCTCATGATGTGCACTGGAGTTTAGACCCTAGAAGGCTTTTCCTAGCTCCCTTGCTTCTCATTTCTAGGTCCTGGAAGGTTTGGATCCTCAAACCCAACAGGCAATTTTTGTATCCAAGGAGAGCAACATGAAGCTTATCTTCGGTTTAGTTGGGGGTGGGCAGTATTACCAGAAACCCGGGGATACATTAGCCAGCCAGTTCTGGATTGGGGAACTGGACAAAGCTAGGAGAGGAGCTCACCCATCATGACCTGGAAGTTTGCTATTTTAACTCGTTATCCTTGCTAATTAAGTGCTATGTTCCACAATTTCTACAATTGTTTGTTCTTTATTCTTGAAGGTGATGTCATGACTTGCAAGTGAACTGGATTTAAGTGAGGGAGGGCTGTGTAGAGTCACCAGCCTCACTTTTTCCTCCAGAGCCATCTGGTTCCAGTGGCCAGATACAGATCAGGACTATTGGAGATGGCCCTGGATGCAGTTGGAGACCTTGGCTTTTTTAAGCTAGGGTCTTTTCTAGGTCTCAGTTTGTTTGAGGCAGCACCCATTCAGTGATTAAGCCTAGGTAAAAAATTAGACAAAGAATGACCTTTTTTACCTAGTCAAAAAAAAAAAAGATCAGTTTGGGAGGGGAAGACCTCAGGGTTTTTGGGCAAAACAGAAACAATTGCTATTTACACTCATTCTGAAATGTCAGAGCCCAAACAATGACCAAATGTGGCTTGAGACCTATTGTTGGTCAATCAGTGAGAGCTACAGTGATTTGGGTTTAAAGCAAGGTCCTTAAAAAAAAATCTAGCCCGAAAATCCCAAGATATTTTTCAAGGTTTCAGCCATCAGAATTTATTTCTTTGGGTAGAGCATTCACAGGTAAAAGGTATGATTCCCTATGTGCACAGAGGGAGAGAAAGAAGGAAGGAACAAAAGAACAAAGGAATGAAGGATAAGTGCTTTTTGGCTTTTTGGTGGCCTGGGCAGTAAATCCCCAGACACCCTAGTTAGGCTCTGCTCACACTCCCACTTGAGTGTCCCCATCAATCAGGCTTGATTCTGTTTCCTGAGGATCTGGGTCCCTCTAGGACAGGGCCACATTTTGCTGGGCGCTCTTAAGCCCAGAGACATAACCCTGCTGGTCCTCTGTGGGGAAGCACTCTATTTTCCTCAAGGATACTTCCCTACTCAGTGTTTCCCTGGCTCCCATCAGTCCAAATCCCACCCTTGTGTCGAGGCCTAACACACGTCTCCTCCTGCAGAAAGCCTGCCCCAACCACCCCCAGTCTGCAGGACCCTCTTCCTTCCTTCCTTCCTTCCTTCCTTCCTTCCTTCCTTCCTTCCTTCCTTCCTTCCTTCCTTCCTTCCTTCCTTCCTTCCTTCCTTCCTTCCTTCCTTCTTCAAAAAATTAAAGCCCTTTATTGCAACTGCACAATCTCACACTTGCTGGCTTGTTTTTTTTCTGCAACAATTTTGTATGCGTGTGCTCTCTCCTAGCCAGACTATCAGCTCCCCTAGGTTTGCTCTTCCTCCAGCTCCTCCACACTGGGAACTCTCCAAGGGTGAAACCTGGGGCTAGTCTTCCTGGCTCCCTGGACACTGTGAGCTCCTTTTCTGTCTCCCCCCGACCATCCCTTTCTCCAGCCCCTCAGAGCCCAGGTCTGGACACAGAAGTGGTTCATCAAGGTGTGTTAGTTACCCGATTGGCATTCTCCTGTCTCTCATTCTGGTATCCCCATGAGGGCCGGAGGGATAGAGAATTTCTCCCCTTTCACCCCGTTTCCCTTTCACAGGTGAACAACCCTGGTTTAAATTTACAGATTGTTAGTACTGAAAGGGAACTTAGAGATCACCTGGTCCAACACTTTCATTTTACAACTGAGACTCAGAGAGGGAACACAGCTTACCTAAAGTCACACAGCAAGTCACTGACAAAGCTGGGATTAAAACCCAGGTTTCTTGATTCTTGAGTCTAATGCCCTTTCTACTATGCTGCTCTGTGGTCTCCCCTTCCCTATCACTAGGGTTAGGCTGCTTGTGGGAGTGGGAGCCAGCTTCTAGCCACCAAGTAACCTCTTCAATAGAGAACGAATCTTCAAAATCTGTTTGTTTACATTCTATCCTTCAGCATTTCTTGATGGACAACCAGATTCGATGAATGAGTGCTCATGCACCATGTGGGGAGAGTAGGACACCTCCCCCAAGGTCAACCCTGACAGCTGAGGGTCCAAGGGAAGGTAGCCTCAGAAGAGAGGGGATGAGGGCCAGGGAATTGTGGGTGAGGGGATGGTGGGAGGGGGAGTCTGAGATTACACATTCTTCAATAGCTACAGCTACTTGCCATCTGGTGATTCAGTGTTATGAGACACTAAATCATAGAGCGCCATTCCCCCTACCCCCCACCCCCCAGAGGAACATGTTTAAACAGGCAATCATTGGGTCCTGCCCTTCCAGCCTTTGGGGCCACATAGCTCAAGTGTCTGGGGCCACTCAGGACCCTGGGGACTGTTGGTTCCACCTGAAGGCACAGATGGCATATCCAGACCAGACTGACAGGCTAGGCAAATGAGGGCTTTGGGAATCCTGTCTGTCTCTGCCTCCCCTCCCCCTGAGAGAGAAGCTAGGATTGGGCAGCTCTGTCTCCCTGTGGTATAAACCTGCCTCTCATCCAAGGACCTCCACAATCTGCAACAGGTGCCAGTCCTCAGCCCCCAGGGAGCCAGACTGCAGCAGGCAGAGGGGAGAGGAGAGCCAAGAAGGAGAGAGAAGAGGAAGGGAGAAAAGAGAAAAGAGAAAAGGAGGGGAGAGGAGAGAAAAGGAGAGGAGAAGAGAGAAAAGGAGGGGAGAGGAGCTGAGCCGGCACTAGGCACAGCTGGCAGCCTCTGCATCCAGCCCACCCACCCGCCCCAAGGCTAGACACCCCGCTGTGTTTTCCCTGTGCGCTGAGGAGTGGCGAAAAGTCATCTCAGAAGGAAGGATTCTTGGCAACTGGCTGGCTGGCCTCTGGCTGCCGACATCTCTGCAGTAATTCATTACCCTGAAGTGCGTGTCTCTCTGCTCAGAGAGCCCTCCCCCTTCCCTAGACTCACTTTATAGACTTGGCATTTGCCTGAAGCCTATCACTGCTTGGATCGACTGGGCATCACAGCCCTTTAAGGAAGATCAGCAGCAGACCCACTTTAGAGTCCAGGAGACTGAGGCCAGGAGAGGGACAGCAGCTGGCACAAGGGTAAGTGTGCAGACATTCACGGGACTGAGCTCAGTTCAGCCTCAGCCTCCCCTTGGGGTGGTGGGGAGGGAGGGCAGGAATGCTGCTACTCCACCCTGACTCCCCCCCAAACAGCATTAGAGTCCCTACATTCGTGGCTCTCCTTTCTAGCCTGGTCAAGAAGACCTGGGCACTCATTCCAGGTCCTATCCTAGGCTTCAGAAGGTAGATAGATGGTGGGCAAATGTATCTAGCTGGCAGTGAGGAAACAGGTAGCCAGCATTTCATTCTAACAGAGGTTCCACCAGGATGAGCATAAGTGATGGGAATGGGGATCATAGGTCTGGACATCTCTGTCCTTTGGGGAAACGAAGCCTAGCCTGCTTTGGGGTTAAGGGCTTGGACAGCCATCCCAGATCTAAAAATAGGTGTTTCCCTTCATTACTGGGGCAGAATCCACTGGGATAATTCTAGGAAATGAGTCCCAGAGAGAGAACAATCCCAACCAATGAGACATTAACATTGATGGGATTTGTCCCTGAATGGTGTCCTGGGGCCTGGCTAGAGGGACCAGTAATCCATCCAGTTTGTCTAGTGGCCTGCCTGATAACTCCTGCTAGTTCTTGATCTGGTCAGCTGTCCCCAGCCCCTAGTGACCCAGGCCAGGCTTGAGAGTTGGGGGGGGGGCAGGAGGGGAGGGGAGCAGTCCTTTGGGGGTAATTTCCAACCTCTAAATGCTGGATTTTCACAGTAAATAGGTGTCAGATGTCCTCTCCAACCTGTGCCAACTGGAGGCACTTTCTAGTCCTCCTTTTCACTATTTTCCACTCCTCTCCAGAGGCCACCTGGGCCTGGGAGGCAGATGCACTCCCGGTCAAGAGTTATTGTCATTTTTGTATGGGCAGCCCCACCCAGGTGATCCAGAGATGCAGGTCTCCTTAAAAGCAATGGGAGAATAGATCCACCACACCCGTGCCCAAATGGTCAACTAGAGGTCTAACCCCTGGAAACCTCTTTTCCCCCCTTCCCCATTTGGCACAAAGAGTTATTAGATAATGGAGGGTGGGAGTGGAGGAGTCAGGAAGAGAATACCAGTTCTAATGCAGGCAGAAAACAGTTTCCAGGTTAGACATCTATGTGCAGGGAAGATAATTCATAGCATCATGGGACTTGGAGCTGGAAGGAGCCTTAGAGATTCTTCAGTCCAGCTCTCATTTACATATGAGGAAACTGAGGCCCTAAAGGGAGGAGAGAGTGCCTTGCCTGAGGTTATACAACTGGTAAATGTCTGATGTCAAATCCAGTGCTCATCACTAAAACACAGCTGCTTCAATTCGATTCAATACGATGCAATGCATTGCAGTCCAAATCCAACAAACATTTACTGAAAACCTACTATGTGCAAGTTCCTGGGACAATCGCTGGAGGAGTCTGTATAATGGGCCAATGACCTGGATTGGAAGGGAAAAGGGTGGGGAGTCTCTCTTACCCCTCAAACTCACAGATCATCACAGGACCTGTCGCAGCAGCACCCAAGTACCCACATAACACCTGAAAGTGCACAGAGCAGGACCAGGAGTCCATTCCTTGCGGATTTGGAGGACGGGGGAGGGCTGGGGAAAGAGGGAAGGATATTGCCTTTACCCCTTCATATTGATGGAGAAACTGAGGGCTGTGAGGGGGTAGGGGGGGCTACGAGGGTCAATAAAATGTAGCAAAAATGTCTCCTCCGTCCTTTCCAGCTACAGAGGGGAAACTGAGGCCCACTGTATTATCTAAGCCCCAACTTATCCTCACCTCGTCAGGGCACAGGACCACCTCAGGGAGGTGGTGCGTCGGCAGACCTCAGCTTACTCCACTTGACGTTCCTTCCCCGCCCCCAGATCCTGGACGAGACCCCGCCCTTACCAGCACCGCCCCTTCTAGGGCTAAAGAAGAGGAGGGCGCCCCTCCTTGCTGCTTTCTCCTCCTCCCTTACCAGGCAGAGGGAGCTGGAGCTAAGGCAATTCTGGGCTCCAGAGCTAGAGAGGCTGCAGTGGTGGTAGCGGCAGCAACAGCATCAGAGGCAGCGGCAGCGGTGGTGGTTCAGTGCCAAGGCTGTAGGGGACCGCGACTCTGTCTGGTGAGTGGGGCTGACTGCAGGAGCTGGTGAGGGGCTACCTGGGACAGGAGCAAGTTCCGAAATCTCAGCTTGGGGCTCTGGGTCCCTTCTCTTTGACCCAGAGTACAGGGAGGCCACCTGAGGCGAAGAAACGGTGGCGGCATAGATCTGAAAGTGCTAAAGCCTCTGCTGCCCTTCGCCCTCCCTCGGTAGTTAGGGGAAGGTGGGAGAGGACCTAGGGCTAAGACTCTTCTTCCCTCTCGCTTGTGGAGTCAGAGGACCAGAGTTCTAATCTTGCCTCTGCTACTTGCTCTGTTACCCAAGGCAAGTCACATCCCCTCTCTGATTCCCAGTTGCCTCATCCGTGAAATGACAGTGTTGAGCTGGATGGTTTCCAAAGCCTCGTCTAGCTCAAAATTCTAGGGTCCTAGGATCTTTGGTTGGGTGCAGCCACAGAGAACCCACAGTTGAAGGTGGGATTCTCACCTCCTGTCTCATCAGGGAGGGGAGCAGGTATCCCATGCCCAGAGATTCTTCTGGCCCTAAAGGAAGGGGATGGGAATCCAGACCATGATATGACAGTAACTAGGACCAAGGCTTCCAGTCCCCTTCTCTCTCCTCCCTACCTCCTACCTCCCCCTCCCCCCAATTTAAGGCTTAGAGGAAGAACACCTCGACCAAAAATCACACCCTCACTTCATCCTAACCAGGTACCTGAAATTCTCCTATAAATGCAGCATCCCTTTGTCCTAGGTACTGCCCACTCCTGGCTCTTCTTGTTAAAATGCAAACCCCTGCTAGGAGGAAGAAACCTTGAGGCCACCAGAGCCTAGCAAGAGGAAGCTTCTTCTTTTTTTTTTTAACTACATTTTTTTGGGGGGCTAGGCAATGGGGTTAAGTGACTTACTCAGGGTCACACAGCTAGTAAGTGTTATGTGTCTGAGGTCAGATTTGAACTCAGGTCCTCCTGAATCCAAGGGCAGTGCTCTATCCACTGTGCCACCTAGCTGCCCCAAGGAAGCTTATTCTTTGGGACAGGTGGCCCAGGCTCAGAAGGAGGTCTCAGGGGCTTGAGAGAAGAGGGAACTGAAAGGAATATTTTCCAATAGATTGGGGTGGGGTGGGGTAGTGGAGAGCGCCAGTGAAGCAATAGGCTAACTATATACTATATAGCAGGAGATGATTGGGGAGGGAAGGCACCCACTCGAGATTTAAAATTCATGGCTTGGTTCCAACTCCCCAATCCCCGCAGCTTCCTTAGTTAAACCATCAATATCCCTCTCACTGCTTCCAGAAGGAAGTAAGCCCCTCCATCACTCTCAGTTCACTGCCCACCACCCACCCTCTGCTCCCAAAGACCTCTGGTAGGAGACTCAAAGAGGGAAAGCAGAGTATCAGGAATATGGTGGGGTGGGAGGAAGCTGGACCCACAGAAAAACAGAATGTGGGGTTTCCTGGGAAGCTCAGGACTGGAAAAACCACCTGGACCCTCCCCTGTCTCATTTCTAGGAAAGACTGCCCCCCAAAATGAGGCTGATCAGTGGAACTTTCTCCCCTTTTTGAAATTCCCAAGGGAGGGTGGGGCCAGATTGGGAGGGCCTTGAATGCTAGGCTGACTTTGGACCTAGGGTTTTCCTAGTGGACACTTGTTTGGACTGGAGGTGGCACCATCCTGGATACACTGCAGTTCATCCCCTTAGCCTCATCATTGCATTTTCCTTGACACTGTGGACTTCTGGTGCCTTTCCTTAATTAAGTTCTTCTGTATCCCTCAGTCTTGTCTGAATCTACATAGAGCTAAAGTATTCTATTCCGTGGCCTCCACAATCAAGAGTTTAAAGATAGGTTTCCAGAGAATCATAGAGCATTGGAATGGCAAGGGACCTCATATCATCTAGTTAACCCCCTTCACACTATAAATGAAGAGAGAATAAGCATTTATGTAATGTGCTACACACTGTGCTAAGTGCTTTTTTTCTTTCTTTTTTTCCTTTTTTTTTTAAGCAAATGTTATCTCTATCTCATATAGTAGATACTGCTATTTCCCCACATTTTACAGTAGAGGAAACTAAGGCAAACAGAAGTTAAGTGACCTGCCCAGGGTCACACAGTGTCTGAGGCTATATTTGAATTCGGGTCTTCCTGATTCCAAGGCCTCTGAGTTCTATCCACTACGCCACCAGCTACTGGGTGGGAAAATTAAGGCTCAGAAAAGTTTGGGGGGTGGGGTGGTGCCTTTGTTTTTGTTCAGTTGTGTCCAACTCTTCATGACCTGGTGGATTGTACTGTCCATGAGGTTCTTGGCAAAGATACTGGAGTAGTTTGCCATTTCCTTCTTCAGGATTAGGGCATACAGAAGTTAAGTGACTTGTCCAGGGTCACACAGCTAGAAAGTGTCTGAGGTCAAATTTGAACTCAGGTCTTCCTGACTCCAGGCCCAGCACTCTAGCCACTGAGTCACCTAGCCTTGGGGTGGTACCTAGAATCACATAATGATTAGTGACATAGTTTGGGCATAGGACTCTATCCTTAGATTTTCTTCTACCAATGCCTTCCTACCCAGCCTTCTTCTAATCAATTCCACCAGTGTTTACTGAATGCTGGCTCTGTGCAAGGGCCTGGCTAGGCAGTGAGCGACGTAAAAGAGAATAAGACTTAATCTCTGCTCTCATGGAGTTCACATCCTCCTGGGAGAATTACAAGGTATCTGCAGTTGGTGGAATGGAGAGAGCTCAACATTTGGAGGAGGAAGACTTGGCTCTGCCCCTTCTTAGCATTATGATCTTGGCCAAGGTCCTTCTCCTTTCTGGGCCTTCGCTTTCTCCTCCAGGAAATGAGTTAGCTAGACAATATCCCAAATCTTTACAGCTCTATCATTCAGTGGTCCTCTGGCATAGACACACATAGCTGGGGCGTTAGAGTCTATGGCTTGTATTCCTTCAGTTTTCAACTCCGTGGGGTCCCTTTGCCTCCCAAGTATTTCGGACACTCCCTGGAGGCAGCTGGTGTGGTTCTAGTTCCCCGACACTTCTGAACTGGGAGTAGTAATTTGAAAGTAGCTCTCTTGGAGGGCATCTTCCTAACCCAGACTCGCCTGGTCCAGTGAACACTGTTGATTGAATTTGCTCTTGGGGAACAAAGTGGGTAGATTTGGAGTTGGAGGACCTGAATTTGAATCTTAGCTCTTCCACTTACTGTAATGGGTAAATCTTTTTCCCTGCTCTAAGCCTTCCCAAGTTCTCCTCTCTCAAATGTGAGGAATAGACAATTTTCCATCTCTAAAGCCCTTTTGTCCCAAAAACTTGAAGGTTGAGTCTAAGGCCGTAGAGCAATAATAGCTAGCATTTATATTTCCCTTAAAGGTTTACAAAGGGCTTTACATGTGTAAATCATTTGATCCTTACAACCACCTCGTGAGGTAGGTGCTGTTATTATCCCCATTTTACAGTTGAAGAAACTGAGGCAGAGGATGGTTAAGCGACTTGCCCAGGGTCATACAGCTAGTATCTGAGGCAGCATTTGAACTTAGACTTTCCAGACTCTTAAGACCCATACTCTTATCTACTTAGCACAACTAAAAGAAGGCCTTTTCCCAAACCCTACCCACCCTGCCCCACCCAGCTCCCACCAATTCTTTTTTCTCCATTCCTGCTTAAGTAATGAAGTAGGGGCTTTTTCATTCCTGATATCAGATTGAAGATGCCATTGGTTCTCTTTAAAGTAGGTTCTCTCTTCCATTTCAGCCATGGTCTGAAGTTGGCAAGCCCAAAGCTGTCGTGTTTCACTAACTAATGTGGGAGAGAGAGAGAGAAAGAGAACTAATTAGCAACAGATAAATCTGGTTTTCTGCCTAAGCTAAGCTGCCCAGAAGCTTCAGGCAATTGGTTGGTCCATTTGGAGCTGCTCAAAAGGCTGTTAGCCCATTTTCCTTTCTTTGTCAGGTTCTGGAGAAGATAGTTTCTTAAGGGAGGGTCCCTGCCTGTCTGCTGTTCTTGGGACTTGGGGGAGGGGAGGGTAACTTTCAGAACCCTTGGAATTATGTACTATGACATTTAGCACGCAAGACTTTGAGAAAGCAGTTGGCTAGCACCTTTGACAGACAGAGCATTGGACTGAGGTCTCCTAGCCCTACCTGGTCCTGTCCTGACTCAGAATGTATCCTCTTAGCAATTATTTCTCTTCTCTGGGGCCCTGTCTGCCCAAGCTATAAAATGGGGGTTAAGTAACTTGCTCAGGGTCACACAGCTAGAAAGTGTCTCGGGCTAAGCCGTGTGACCTTGAGGAAGTCTCTTCTCCATTGTGAGCCTCAAAAAAAAAAATTAAAGCCAAGAATTAACATAAATTGGTAGGCATTGCTGCTGGAATAGGTGGGAGAGACAATTCCCTTTTGGGTCCACTCACCCTCCATTTGGCTTTGAAAACTAACGCACTCCTTCCTAGCCACCACTCCCTTGTATGTGCTATCTTCCCTATTAGAATAGATTGTAAGCTCCTTGAGGGCAGGGACTGTCTCATTTTTATATTTGTATTGTTAGTGCTAAGTGCATTGCTTGGCATATAGAAAGCCCTTAATAAATGCTTTTTCATTCATTCATTCATTTACTCATTCATATGCCTTAGCACCTTTGTAGGAAAGGTGCTGTAGAAATATCTACAGGCAGTGCAGTCAGAATGACTAATATTTTATCTTAAAAACAGACTTGAATCTGACAGTCTTTCTCTGATGCCTCATCATAGCATGGGTGTGACCCTGGGTTCTTGAAGGCTGTGCCAGCAGAACACAAGCTGTCTAATAGGTTCTAACAAGGTGGAAAGGCTTAGTAGAGTAGAATTATCCAAGGACCAGCCTAGCTAAGTCCACAGAGGCCCATCACCAAAAGGCTGGTCACAAAATAATTCACTCTCAAGGAAGAGTTATAGCAGTTCCTTCTAAGACTCATGACGAGGTTGTGCTTCCCAGCAGCAGAATAAAAACCACACCAAGCAAACTGCAGATTTTTTTCAGGTATGAGTAGGGCCATAAGATCTTGCAAGAGGACGAGTTAGATCAGAACCCAGGATATAACAACAATAACAATTTTTTTTTGTTTTTGTTTTGGTTTGTTTTGTTTTGCTAGGCAATGGGGTTAAGTGACTTGCCCAGGGTCACACAGCTAGTGTTATGTGTCTGAGGCCATATTTGAACTCGGATACTCCTGAATTCAGGGCCAGTGCTCTATCCACTGCGCTACCTAGCTGCCCCACAACAATAACAATTGTGTGAGTTTATGCATCATGATGTAATAGAAAGAACACCAAACTTGGAGTTAGAAGTCTCCCAGGTTCAGACCCTAGCACCATCACTTCATAACTGTGTGAACTTGGGTAGATGCTTAGTCTTGCTAAACCTCAGTCTCCTCATTTGTAAAATGAGGTACCGTACAAGGTTATTAAGGAGAAAATGCTTTAGAAATGTGAGTTATAGCTATATAAGTGTTTACTTATAAAATCCTAGGATTTTGAGAAGGAAAAGAGAAACGAATGTAGAGAAATGGATGAATATTTACAAAAATATAAATTGCCCAGGTTAACAGAAAAGGAAAGAGGATACTTAAATCACTATCTTAGAAAGAGAAATTGAACCAGCCATCAATGAGCTCTTTAAGAAAAAATCCCCAGGAACAGATGGATTCAAAAGTGAATTCTACCAAACATTTAAAGAACCACTCTAATACTATATAAACTATTTGGAAAAGACCAAGGAGATCACTCAGTCCAACTCCGTTAAATTTATGGATGAGAATAGAAGGGACCCAAGGTCGCAGAGCTACAGGTAATAAGTAGCTGAACTAGGATTTGAACCCTGGTCCTATGTATTCTGAAGACCTCATCGTGGTGTGAAGGTAATTCTGAGTTTTTGAAGTCTATACCAGCAGAGTGAAAAATTCCAGGTTCTACCATGCTGGAAAAGCTTTGACTACAGTACCGGTGTTCCTAGGCTAGCTGTATACAAAAAGGCTCATCATCACAAGCCTGGTGGTTAGGTGATGAATTCTTTTGCTATGGCAACTCATGGTACAAGGAAAATTACAAATGGTTCTCAGTCGTGAGGGGTCCCTCCCACCTCTGCATTGACGGTGACAGTGGCAGTGTGCTGAGAAATGGGGCAGAAGGTGCAAAGGGTCACACAGCTCTTAGACCATTTACAAACATTAATTGTTGGTACTTTATAAATAAGACATCTTTGTTGAATGCTCAAGAAATTGGTGTGTTCTGGGAACTGAATCCTGTCAACCTTGTTATTCTTGCTATAAATGAAATAAGAAGACAAAAGAAAGTTGCAGATAAATGGAGGGATGGCTCACAGGCTCTCCTTGAGAGACAAATAAAAAATTTGACAGAGTTGGTTTTATCATGTATCCAAGGGCAACAGGAAATCTCTTTTTTTATGGGACACTTGGCCATTATGATTTTCAGTGCTCAAGATGAGCATTTGAAAGAAACAATAAAAAAAATCCCACCACGAAGACAATGGACTTAACAGTCTGCTGCAAAGGATAAAGATGTAGAAAAATTCTACAAAGTATGTGATAAAACCAGAAAGACTTGGGTTCAAGTCCTCTCTTTGGCACATACTGGCTTTTGACCCTGGGCAAGTTAATTAACCTTTCAGTGCTCTAGGAACTCTCTAATGTTATAAGTTGCAGAGAAGGTGTGGACCTGCATTGATAGAGGAAATTTCATCTTGGGGAATCCCTGATATCAATGAAATCCCAGGTGTAGTCTTTACCCCCTATTCCCCATCCCCTGTAAGTTAAATCTATCTGTCTGTCTGTCTATCTATCTATCTATCTATCTATCTGTCTATCTGTCTATCTGTCTGTCCGTCTGTCCGTCTATCTATCTATCTATCTATCTATCTATCTATCTATCTATCTATCTATCTATCTATAGGGAAGGACAGTGAAAAATTTGGCTCATATACTCATAAGGTCATAGATCTAGAATTGAAAGGTATCTCAGAAGCCATGCACTCCAATCCCTTCGTTTTACAATTGAGGACAATGAGTCCTAGGGAGGTGAAGTCACATAATTAGTAGGAATCTGAGGTGGGATTTGAAACCAGATCCTCTGATGAAAAGAAAAAAGACCAAAAGTTAATACATTATGTGGAAGACCCATACTTATATATAATGAATATTTTCTTCAAGACAAGATTTAGGAGGCACTATATATGATGAGTACTGAATAACACCAGAAAATGAAATTGGCTATATCTTAACAACTGGATTTCTATATTAGAGCCATTTCCAAATCAACCATCCTTGTGTAGTCAGGTGATCAACTTGTTAGAGCAAAGATCCAAATTAGGGAAAAAGTGAAAAATGAGAAGAAATGTCACACAATTAAAGAAGTTCAATCTGATCTATTTGAAAGTGCTCTTGATTCCAAAAATTGTGAAATGGACAACAGAAAAGACATCAGCACAGACTAACACCCTTTCCTAAGGATATTTAACTGATGTAAATCAATTGCTACAACAAGGAGGCCCAAAGAGCTTGGAAACTACCTCAGCCAGAATATCCTAGCTCTCCTTTCCAAGTGCAGAGATGTGGTAACCAAGAGTAACACCAGTTTTGAAAATAAAATCATTTGTAAAATTATTTAGAGAAGGCTGGTGAAAGATTATGAACAGTATCACTTCACAAGACAGAGGTGGTGGAGGGAAAAAACAGATTTGTTGAAAGCAAGGTGAGAGGCCCAATGAAACCAAATATTGTGAGAGGATTTAAAAATGACATTGGAAGGAGGGCAAGAAACAGAGAAGTTTGCCAAGATCTCTATGTCAAGTCATTTTCTCCATCAATGAGAATGGAATTGCCGCGTTTCAACTCTAACGTGGCTGTCCCTGACGTTATGTATGAGGCCTAAGGATAAGTAGTGCTGGAGGTGACATAAGTACAAAGAGCAGTAGGACTAGATCAAGTGTAGCCAGAGGAAGTTCATATTGGAGGGGTGTACTTTAGGGGAGGATCAGTTCTACAGGAATCTGAAGAAAAGATAACCAAAAAAATACTTGGGAAAAATCAAAGATAGTGTGACTACCAGAAAAAAAAAGTGATTAAAAATATCAATAACTACTGACCCCATATGTTTACTTTCTTATCCCTAAAATATCTTTATAAAATTCTCTATTTTGCGGGGGAGAATATTATCGATGAAGGCATGAAAAGGGAGGCTTCTATAGATGGTATCCTATAATAGACTACATCTTGATAGTCGTACAACTTTTTCTTTTTGGTTAGGCAATGGGGTTAAGTGACTTGCCCAGGGTCACACAGCTAGTAAGTGTTATTATGTGTCTGAGGCTGGATTTGAACTGAGGTCCTCCTGAATCCAGGGCCGGTGCTCTATCTACTGCGCCACCTCACTGCCCCGATAGTCATACAACTGACTGAAAGGTATAGAGAATTCAAAATCCTACTATACTTACTGCTTAGCAACTGTAAAAAAAAAAATGATCATTCATTACAGAATAAAATACTATCTTAAAAGCCCTTCCAGAGGAAAAAGTCTTCTATGCATAGGCTAAAAATCATGCCAAATTTCTTGAAAGCTAAAAGAGAGGACTTCTTTTTATGACCTATTAATATCAAGTTAAGACATAAAACAGGGAAATGTATTCTCACCAAAGTTGTTTGTCAGTGTCATGGAGGAAATCCAGCACCGAATCCAAATGATAAAAAACCTCAGTAGATTGTCAGGTTCCCTAGCTGTTCTTATTTGCGGCTAACTGCATTGATTATGTCACTTCTCTGGACATTGCTGAGTTGCCTAAATGAAAAAAAAAAAGGAAAAGCTGCCCAAATCAAAAGATTTAACCCTAAATCTCCACCAAGGGAAAACCAAGTGGATGAAAAATGATTGCTATGCAGTGGGATGGACAGCCCATATAGCTGACCCTTTAGTATGATATTTTATTTTTGCTTTTTTTTTTTAGTGGGGCAATCAAAGTTAAGTAACTTGCCCAGGGTCACACAGGTAGTAAGTTTCAAGTGTCTGAGGCCAGATTTGAACTTAGGTCCTCTTGATCCCAAGGCTAGAGCTCTATCTACTGCGCCACCTAGCTGCCCCATAGTATGATATTTTAGGTACTATGGATGGACAGTGAGCTAAAAGTAAAGTAAAAGGAAGAAAATGATTGGGTTGCATTAGGGGAAATGGGAAGTGCTTTTTTTTTTTCCCTCTGAGCACAAACAGATTTCTCCTGATGATGATATGGGGTTATAGATCATGACATATCACAGTGTCCAAAGAATTATCCAGTCTGATGGAGAGATAACATACAAGCAACTATGTAGAAACAAGATATATATGGGATATAAATTGGGGTGGGGTGGGGGAGAGTAGCCCTAGAGGTAAGGCAGTAAGATTAAGGAGGACTAGAAAAGGCTTCTTGCAAATGGTGGGACTTGGGCTGAGGTTTGAAGGAATCCAAGGAATACAGGAGGAAGAGATGAGGAGGCACTGTGCTAAGCAGTGGGGATACAAAGAAAGGCAAAAAGCAATCCCTGACCTCAAGGAGCTCATAATCTAATGGGGAAATTTAAAGGGAGGGTCATCCAAAGAGCAGTGAAGAAACATGGTGAGTACAAATAGACTGTAGCCTGTTAGCCACAAAGAATTTCACACCAGAAATGGCATTAAGAAAGACATCTGAGACTTTGCCCCTGGATCCCTGGACTCTCAGGTAAGCTTTTGCTTTCAAATTGTCATTGCCCTCCTGGCTATGCTTCTGACTTTTCAGATTTTAATACCATATCTTACCACAGTCTCATCCTGGAAACTCCCTCAGCACCTAGGGCCTCTTCACTCCAAATGAAGTTTGAGAAGATCACAAGAGTGCTCACTGGGTCTACTATGGATTTCCATTACATAATTTCAACTGGGCCTTCATTACACCAAGACCTCCCTAATTGACTTACTCACCACAGCATCTTTCCCAAACCTTTTCATCTTTTCTCCAGTCTCTCACAAGTCCCCCTATCCTCACCCTCTCAGTTGAGAACTTGGCTTCATATTTTACTGACAAAACTGAGGCTATTCACTGAAAGCTCCCTCTTATCCTATGTTCCTCATCTGTAGAGGGCTGGCTTTGGGGAGTTGGAGGGCTTAGGCCAGCCCGGGTCTTACCTGTAGCTTGTACTAAGCCTGACAGCTGTGAAACTCAGGATGTGGCTCACCACCCCCCTGTTCCGTCTCTTGAGAACAGGATGCAGGAAGGGAGGAAACAGGGTACAGGACAGGATGCAGGAAAGAATGTAACAGACAAGGTACAAGGAAGTAAGGAAATCACTTAATTAGATTTGTACTTTTCATGAAAAATAATGTTACTGTTGCTTGATCCAGTACTATATAAGCCTGAGCCCTCAGATCAATAAACAAGTTTGTTCTTCACATCTTCCACCTGGCCCGTGATTCTTTCTCTCTTCACAGTCTGCTGGCATCAGACCACAGCCGGAAAAGCAGGTGCTCCCGGCACTCATCTCACATTGCTCAAGTGTCTTCTATCACTAGATTGATCCTCCATACCTATTTCATATGAAGACCTGGCCCTTCCCCTTACCAAAGCAAACTCACCTACGTGCACAAATCATCCTATTCTGTCCCATCTGCTCCACCAGATTGTCCCTTCTATCATCCCTGCTCTTTCACTAATCTCCAATTTCTCCCTGACTTCTAGCTGCTTCCCAAGTCTATGTATTCCCCATCCTCAAAACAATCTTCATTTGATCTGTCTGTCCCTTCTAGCTGTTGTCCTATATCTCTCCTCTTTTTTGTGGCTTAACTCTTTAAGGATTAAAGTAAAGAGTTAAACTCTTTAGAGCTTAAGACTGTCTGAGTCTTTCACCTCATTCCACTAAAATTGCTCTCTCCAACCTTACTAATGATCTCTTTGCTAGATCTAATGGCCTTTTCTCAATCCTCATCTTTCTTTTTTTTACCTCTTTGCAGCCTTTGGTATTGTCAGTCATCTTCCTTGATACTTTCTTCTCTCTAGTTTGTGTGACACTGTTCTCTCTTTGTTCTCCACCTACCTGTCTGACTACTCTACCTCTGTCTCCTTTGTTGGGTCTTCATCCAGGTCATGCCTGCTGACCATGGGTGTCTCCCAGGATTCTGTCTTGCGCCCTCTTCTCTACCCCCTCTGTATTATTTCACTTGATAACCTCATCAGCTCCCCATGATTTTAAGTATTATCTCTTTGCAGATGAGTCAGATCTACTTGTCCATCCCTAACCTCTCACCCCATCTCCCACTGCCTACAGACATAGAGAACTAGATTTCCTGTAGACACATTAAACTCATTATCTTCCCCCCCAAAGCTTCCCCTCTTCCTAATGTTATTATTACTTTTTCCTTCCTTCCTTCCTTCCTTCCTTCCTTCCTTCCTTCCTTCCTTCCTTCTTTCCCTTTCTTTCTTTCTTTCTTTCTTTCTTTCTTCTTCCTTCCTTCCTTCCTTCTTCCTTCCTTCTCCCTTCTTTTTTCTTCCTTTCTCTCTTCCTTTCTCCTTTCCTTCCTCTCTTCCTTCCTTCCTTCCTTCCTTCCTTCCTTCCTTCCTTCCTTCTTTTTTCTTCATTTCTCTCTTCCTTTCTCCTTTCCTTCTTTTCTTCTTTCCTTCCTCTCTTCCTTTCTTCTTTCCTTCCTCTCTTCCTTCCTTCCTTCCTTCCTTCCTTCTTTCTTTCCCTTCTTCTTCTCTTTCTTTCTTTCTTTCTTTCTTTCTTTCTTCCTTCCTTCCTTCCTTCCTTCCTTCCTTCCTTCCTTCTTTTTCTCTTACTCTTGAGGATATCACCTTCCTACCAACCACCAAAGCTCAAAACCTGGGTATCATCCTTGGCTCCTCACTTGCACTCACTTCACATGCCCAATTTGTTGCCAAATCTTATGGTTTCTACCTTTGTAACATCTCTTATATACCTTCCCTTCTCTCCTCTAACACTGCCACTGCCTTGGTTCAGTCCCTCCTTACCTCACATCTCGACTTCTGCAATAGCCTGGAGGTTGGTCTCCCTGCCTCAAGGCCCCCCACTATAGTTCATTCTCCACTCAGCTTTCAAATTGATCTTCCTAAAGTCCAGGTCTGACTACATCACCCCCTATTCAATAAATTCCAGTGGTTCCTTATTAAGTCTAGGATTAAACTGAAGTCTTTTGTTTGGCTCTCACGGCCCTTCTCTACCTTTCCAGCGTCCTCATACCTTTCTCCCCTCCACGTACTCTATAACGTTGTGTCTAGTGACACCGGTCTCTTTGGTTCTTCCTTGTTTCTTGCGTTTTCACTGGCTGTCCTTCAAGCCCAGAACTTCTCTACCTCCTGTTTTCCATAGATTCCTTCAAACCTCAGCCCAAGTCC
Organism: Phascolarctos cinereus; assembly: GCF_003287225.1. Classification (NCBI taxonomy): domain Eukaryota; kingdom Metazoa; phylum Chordata; class Mammalia; order Diprotodontia; family Phascolarctidae; genus Phascolarctos; species Phascolarctos cinereus. The sequence goes on along the minus strand of NW_027555847.1, from coordinate 129,936,295 downwards.
CACCTTCTACAAGAAGCGTTTCCTAGTCCTCCTTAATCTTCACTCTAGGACTACCCCTCCACTTATCCTGTATACATCTTGTGTGTACATAGTTGCTTACATGCTATCTCCCTATTAGACTGTGAGCTCCTTGAGGGCAGGCACTAGTTTTTGCCTTTCTTTGTTTCCCCATCATTTAGGAGAGTGCCTTGACACACAGTATGCCCTTAATAAATACTAGTTGACTGACTGACCCTGGAACAGCCGTCTAACCCCTGCGGTCTGCTTACCCTGGACCATCCCTCCGCCATGCCAGCCCTCTTCTCCCATTTGTAAGTTACTCTTAGGACCTCCATTCTGGGGAGTAGCCTAGGCCAGCCAGCCTTCATTACCTTCCCAGCCATGCTTAGGACATTGTAGACTTCAGTACTTTGCTCCCATGTTGGTGCCTCTCCCCAGCCCCGACTCCCTTCTGTGTTTTGTCTTCCCCTATTAGAATATACACCTCTTAAGGGCAGGTACTGATTTCTTTTTGACTGTGTTAGTTAGTGCTTAGTACAGTTCCTGGCACACAGTAAGTGCTTAATAAATGCTTGTTGTCTCACCTTGCCTTGCCCTATCTTGTCTGGAATCAGGCCCGAATGTCATTTCCTGATCACATCTTGACCATGCCTCCTTCATTCGAGCCATCCTCTTACACCTCCTACTACTATAACCACTTGGACTCTGCCACTGGCACCCAGTTCTCTAATAGGAGAACTTTTGCTTTTCTTTTTCTTTCTAGCTCTCCTTCATGTATTGCCTTTCTCCATTTGAATGTAGCTCCTTGAGTTCAAGGACCATTCTGCTTACTTTTATTTGTGTCCCCAAGGCATAGTACAATGACCGGCACATAGTTAAGTGCTTAAGCGTTTTTTCATTCATTCATTGTTGGAAAGATGGGAGACCAGTCTGGTATGGAGGATAATAGATGGACATCCTGTGTTCTCCACTGAAACACATGTAATATTAAGTGATCTAGAGATGAGCCCCTGTGGTGCATTTATGGGAGGGTATAGTTGAGAGTCACCCAGGATAAGCAGTATGATTGGGTTGAGATCAGTTCCATTGGAAGGAGTGTCACAGATCCATTGAAACAGGAAAGAACAATTCAACAGGTGTTATCCAGAGCATTGAAGGATGTAGGCTGTATGGGCAGATACATGGACAGAAGTATGAAGATTATTAAGGTGTAGAAGTGGAGAGAAACTGGGGAACCCATTTTCAGAGGGTTTCTAGAACAACCAGGCTCTAGATGGAGCAGACTGAGAAGTTGGGGAGATCAGAAGGGAGGGTCTTACCCTGCCTGGTCCCTGTACAAGGGAAGAACTAAATCAAGGGATGGTGAGAACAGAAGTCCTACCTGGAGACATACTGATAGGTGTGTACTTAGCACAATGACTTGTAAATAGTCAGTGCTTAATCAATGCTTTGAATTGATTTGTCTGAGATAGCCAATTAGCTAAAATTGCCAATAATAATAATAGCTTGAATTTATGTAGCACCTATTTATGTCAGGTACTGTGCTAAGCATTACAAATATTACTTTATTTGATCTTCACAACAACCTTGAGAGGTAGGTACTACTTTTTTCCTCATTTTACAGTTGAGAAAACTGAGGTAAACAGAGGTTAAGTGACTTGCCCAGGGTCACACACCTAGGAAGCATCCAAGGCCAGATTTGAATGTAGGTCTTCCTAAACTACAGGCCCAGTGCTTCATCCACTGCACTACCTAGCCACCAGAAACTGTTAACTCAAATTGGCCCCACTCCCTGGGTTTGGGAAATATGAATAGTGTCATCATTGTTAGTCTTGTTAATATTAATGGTATTATGAAGAAGAGAATGAGAGTGTACCTAACTCTATGGTAACAACTTAGAAACGTATGTTTTTCTTGCCTCCCAACCTGCTAGTCTCCAGACAAGGATACCATAGTTTCTTATTTTCATCTTTATGCAGTTTGTTTTGTTATAAACCAAGGAAAGCCACTTGTCTCCCGTTGGCCAGATTTTTAGCTTCATTCATTCATCCATTTAGTCAACAAATATTTATTGGACAGATAGCAGGCCCTGTGCTACCTTGATTGCAATTCAACCTGGGTGGAATTTTAGCCAAGGGAGTTGGTCCCCAGGACTATGGGGAATTCCTTCAGTCTCTTCTATTTAATCCTTGTGGACTAGAGAGAGAAGGAAAGACAATTATAAAATAAATCTGGAAATAAATCAGACTTGGCAGTTTCTAGGTCTGATTGTAGGGGCTATTAATGGGATATGGAAGACTAATTAGTACAATTCACCAGGCACTGATTAAGCACCCACTATATTCTCGGTGTTGGTTCGGTTCTGGCCACCTCTCTGAATCTTGCCGCAGGGCCACAGGTAATCTTGTCATCTTATCCATTGCTCTTGTCTCCAGGTAGGACCTGCGCTGCCAGCATCTTGGTCAAATGAAGTCAAATGTGGACCCAGTTCTTCCCTCATCTAGGGGTTCCTCCCTTCAGGCCTCCCCCCATTCTTATGCCGAGTTGGCTAATCCTAGACTGTGACTATCCCCTTGTGTGAAGGGTAGACAAATTTAAATCGACAAATCTACAAACATTGTAACTGCCTATGTTACATAAGCCCTGAGACTGTACAAACAAAAAATAGTTCTTGCCCTCAAGAAGCTTACCTTTTATGAAGGAAGGAAGAAAACAAGCATTTGTTAAGTACATACTATTGTGCCAGGCAGTGTACTAAGTACATAAGGGCAGTCTTATGTTGAGGCAGCTGGTGGTGCCCTGGGTGAAGCCCTGGGCCTGCAGTCAGGAAGACCTGCCTTCAAATCTGGCCTCAGACACTTTCTAGCTGTGTGACCCTGGATAAATGACTTAGGCTCCTTCAACCTCGAAGGATTGGTGTGGGGATCAAATGAGATTAGATTTGTAAAGTGATTAGCATGATGCCTGGAACATAGTAGATGTTATATAAGTGTTTACTCCCTTCCTTACCCTCCTTTCCCTTTCCCACTACATCTTTTTCTCAGCAGTGGCCCCAGTGTTGGGAAGGGAGCAGGTCCCATCTTTCAGACTTGACCCTGAAAGTGAAATGTCCAGGAAGATCCTTCTAATGATCCCACAATAATAAAAACAACAATGATAATCCCTCATACTTATAAGGAAAGACATATTGTAGGCCTGATGAATTAACTTTCAGACTGTAGCATATTACCATTGGTAATGTGTGTCAAGAAATGGCATAAAAGAGATCACTGGGTTTGGAGTCAGAAAGGCCTGAGTTCAAATCCCACCTCAGATACATGCCACCCTAGGCAACTTCTTTGTGCCTCTGTTTCTTCATCTGCAAAATGAGGGTTCTGGACTCAGCGGCCTCTTGGTCTATGAAAAGAAGGTGGGCCAGCCATTTAGGAAAAACAGGAGACACCTTGAGGTAACCTTGAGATATTAAAAGGGCCAGGGGAGATCTCAGGCATGTTGCGTAGGAGACCTACAGAAAGAGAAATTACATGAAAAAGGTAGAACAGAATTTCGTAGGATGAAAAGAGGGGCTGGAGTCCACAGGTGTGGACCCATACTGATGAGCTTATGAATCTATCTCAATGTATTTAGTGTCCTATAAATTTTTTTTACCCTATCCCGAATCCCCCTCTTCCTCCAAGCTGTTTTCCCATTGAAAAAAACCAACCCAAAACCAAACCCTTGTTACAAATATGCACAGTCAATCCAAACAAATTCCAGCATTGGTCATGTACAGAAAAAAATGCACGCATAATTCTGCATATTGAATCCCTCACCTTTCTTTCAGGAAGTGTGTGGCATGCTTCAATATTGTTGTTGTTCAGTCATTTTTCAGTCATGTCTGACTCTCCATGACACCATTTGGGGTTTTCTTGGCAAAGGTACTGAAGTGGTTGGCCATTTCCTTCTCCGGCTCATTTTACAGAGGAGGAAACTGAGGCAAACAGGGTGAAGTGACTTGCCCAGGGTCGCATAGCTATTAAGTCTCTGAGGCTGGATTTGAATTCGGGTCTTCCTGACTCCAGGCCTGTACGCTTCAGTACTGATCTGGAGAAGCAGTTGGTCACCACATTGATCAGAGTTCTGAGTCTCTCTCAATTGTTTGTCTTTACAATGTTGTTATTGAATAAGTTGTTTTCTTGGTTCTGCTCACTTCACATTGCATCAGTTTAGACAAGTCTTCCTAGGTTTCTCTAAAACCATCTCTTTCATTATTTCTTACAGCACACTAGCATTCCATAATGTTCATTTACCAAAATTTTTTCAACCATCCCCCAATGAATAGGCACCCCCTTAGTTTCTAGTCACCCTACAGTTTCCAGAATGCTTTCACATATATCACTTCATTTGACCCTCACAAAAGCCTTATGAGGGAGGGTTTATGCTCTCCATTTTACAGATGAAAAGGCTGAGGCTCAGAGAGATCTGATTTGCTCAAAGTCACAGAGCTAGTAAGTGGGAAGCCCTTCTCTATTCCCATCCCCATCCTCTGAGAGTTGCCCACTAGCCTGAGGAAAGCAGTGCCAGGAGTGTTTTAAGAATGGTGTGATGAACACAAGAATAATACACTATGACCAGGTAGGATTTATACCAGGAATGCAGGGTTGGTTCAATATTGGGAAAACTATCAGCATAATTGATCATATCAACACCAAAGAATGGTGTGATGAGCCAGGCCTCTTCTGTGAGATGTTGGCATGTCAACAGCTCACAGAGCTCTTGGTCCCCATCAGCCCTTGGCTCAGTGCTGCAATGCTGATGACTCTGAAATATTTTTAGAAGACAGAAAGCCAGGGAGGGACAGCCAGAATAAAAGAAATAAGCATAGAATCACGTCCAAGTCCGGAAGGATGATGCTTCTTAGCAGACCATCTTCCGTTTTGTCCTTCCACCAGAGCTATCTCCTCTTTTTCTCTCTGTCCATATGTAGCCTCCCACCCTATACTCCTCCACACCTTCCACCCACTCAAAGTCCTCCTGAGAATATGTAGATTGGCAAGGAAACAAAATCAGCAAGACCCTCCTAGAAGGGTCACTTTTTCTAGAAGATACTGTTTCTCATGAGCTGCTAGTTCCAGACATAACAGAAGAAACCAGGGACAACAATAACTCTCCCCCTCACCATACCCATCATCTTGTTAAAGCCTCCCCGTAATCTTGTATGTGTGGGGGTGGGGGAGAGGGTGATGGTAGGGTTGAAATCAGAATAGCTGACATTTTTATGGAGCTTTTAGGCTTAAAACATGCTTTCCATATATCATTTCATTCAATCCTCACAAGTATACACATTCCCCACGTGTATGTATCTATATCTATCATCTATCTGTCTATCATCTATCAGCTATCTATCTATCTATCACCTGTCTGTCTATCATCTATCAGCTACCTATCATCTATCATCTATCATTCATCTATTTATCATCTATTTGTCTATTTCTATCTATCATCCATCTATCAGCTATCTATCATCTATCATCTATCTATCATTCATCTATCTGTCTATCTATCATCTAGCTATCCATCATCTACCTATCTATCTGTCTGTCTGTCTGCCTATCATTATCCTCCTTTGACAGATAAGAAGACAGATCCAGAAGAGGTTAAGTGACTTGCTCAACTCATGGCTTGTGAGTGCCAGAGCCACAGTTTAAGGTCAAGTGGGTCTACACCGCACTGCCCAGTTCTAATTCATGAGTGATGGATACACAATGTCTCATTTAAGGGAAACCAGGGTTGTTTTTTGGAGTTCATCCTTATGTTTCCACATAGCTACTTCTGATGATTTCTAATATAATGCCTCCTGGTGTCCCTATCTGATTTATAATCCTGGGACAGAGGGAGGAATAGACCATGACTCTGACCTAGGAGGGTACTTGTCCTATTTAGGATGAATAGTTTTGCATCCTAGTCAAGCGTGATTGAGACCATTTCGTCAATCTGCTCTCTGAATCTCTGGTCTGGGTCCTTCTCTGTATCTCTTTTAACCAGTGTGTGTTGTCAAAAAGCAAGGGAGGGGCTCCGTCTCAGAAATGATCCTCTTGAACCCCAGAGGCATATTTTTCAAGAAGAATCAACAGAAACGGGGATCTTCGGTCTTCCTGAGGCTTGATATCCCTTGATAATAATGGAATTCGAAAGCTGCAGCACTGTCTGGGCTGGAACTGTCTCTGAAGCATTTTAATCATCGATTTCTTTCTGGGAGTCGATGGAGGAGAGCAAAGTGGCAAAGCACTGGGTGAAAGGACTGGGGTCGAGGACCTCTTGCAGCTCTGAAGTGATTGCAGGCCAGCTGGGTACTCACTGAGCTCTGAATGGAAATCAGAGTCTAGCTAGCCCCTCCCCTCCCCTCCCAGAGACCCATCATCCACATGTGCTTTTGATCCTGGAAATAGAGTACTAGGATGTCTTCTATGTTTCTGGCATCATCTCTGAAAGGCTGAAACAGGCCACATCACGCGTTACAAGATAGGTTTACATCCTGCTGCCGATGGCGCACCGAACCAGGCACACTTAGACAGCAGTCATCCAACTTCATGGAAATTTAACTCCCGTGACCCCTCACTCCACACCCCAGCAAGAGACCCAGGATAGGGGCTAATGGGGAACGTGAGTTAGAAGGGGCAAACTGAAAACTCCTCACATCAGGAAGTGACAGAATTAACTCTCTCCTGGTAACCAAGAGCTAGCTTTCTGCCCTGGGGCACATCTGTTGCCTTTTTCTAGCAACCACCCACATTGGACATCTGTTCTCTCTGAGCCACCAGGGGCTGGAAGGTGAAGGAGTTAGGAATACCATGAGAGGCCACACTCTGGAAGGAAGCTTCTAGCAATGGGGAGGAGGCAGGGTGGGGGGAAGAAGATTGTTTCCTCTCTAGCTGTGCCTCTTACATGGGAAATCCTTAAGCCTGTAACTCATCTTTCCATACCTCTGTTAATAGTATAGCAAATCATCCCTCACAATTTGTCAGATACCTTAGGGTTGACAAGACACTCATCTCCATTTTCTCAGTTCTAGTCATCGAAGCCCAGACAGATGGGCAGGACAGGAACTATCATCTCTGTCTCTATCAAATGTAAATAGTATTTTATTTTTTCCAATTACATGTAAAGATAATCCTCAACATTCATTTTTTATAAGATTTGAGTTCCAAATTTTTCTCTCCCTCCCTCCCCTGCCCTCTCCCCAAGACGGCAAGCAATCTGCTAGAGGTTATACATGGGCAATCATGTAAATCATATTTCCACATTAGTCATGTTGTGAAAGAAGAAACAGAACAAAAGGAAAAAAACCCATAAAAAAAAACAAAGAAGGTTAAAATAGTAGGCTTTGATCTGCGTTCAGACTCCATCAGTTTTTTCTCTGGATGTATCATCTCTCTTTAACAGCCAAGGAAGAAAGGTTCGGAATGGGGAAGGGACTTAGCCAAGGTTACACAACTAGTCAGTGACAGAGTGACAAATAGAATCCTGGTCACCCAGTCCAGGGATCTTCTCCTGTGGTCTGTGATGCCCTCTGTGACTGCACCTTGATCCTCATCTCAATCTCTTCATGTATTTGACAGCCCAATATGGGGAGCCAGGCAAGAGGGAAGGAGGAGGAAACAGAAGGAAAGACATTTTTGGAAACATTGGATCATGCAGGTGCTCTGGCTTCCATAAAATAATAATCACTGTGACACTAGGCAAACCTTTTTGCTTTCTGGTCCTCAGTGTCTCTTTCTGCAAAATGGGAAGAATTATTCCTGTTCCTTTCTTTCTTGCTATGTGATAGGATAGGAATAAGAATGATAATAATAATAAATATTTTTTATATAACACTTTAGTTTTGCAGAGTATTTTATATATTTTTATCTCATTTGATTCTTACAACAATCCTGTGAAGTAGGTGCAGTTATTATCCCCAACTTACAGATGGGGAAAACTGAGGTTAAATGACATGCTCACAGGTAAGCATCTAAAGTAGCGTTAGAACTCAGCTCTTCCTGATGCCATCTAGCACTCTATCTGCTAAATCACCTAATTGAAGATTTTGAAGAAAGGGAAATGAGTCAGAAAATGTGGGTTTATATCCAGGCTCTGCCACTAATTCATAGTGTGCCCTTAGGCCTCAGTTTCGTCTTCCATAAAATGAGGAAATTGACATTCTGTGTTCTAGAATTGGGGCTAGGTGAGGCACAGAGAAAGGGGTTAAAGACTAGGGTATGTGTGGTTCATTTTGGTGGTTGCAGGGGGAATTGTCCAGAGGTTTTCTGTTTTCCTTCCTCCCATTTATTAGAGGAAAGCCCTTTCCCCTGCCCTTAGGAGGCTGGTACCCCCTCCTCTCCCATCAATGCCCCTGCATTCCAAGCCCTGTCTATCCTCTAGCTATTTTCTCTTCGAGGGTCACAGCTCCAGGCCCCTTGGGACATGGTCCAGCCCCCTTTCAGCCGCTCCACTGGCAGGATGTCAGTTGCCCTGGCAACAGCTTCAGCAGCTGTTGCATCCACACTGCTGTGCTCACCGCAGCTCAGAGCAAAGCTGTCAGGGGAGAGGGGAATGAGAGGCCGTGATGGGCAGGGCAACCCAGCTCCCTCTGATGGGGGTGAGGAGGGGTGGGCAGGTCAGTCTGGGGCTGAGGAGGATGAGGAGACAAGTTTCATCCTAGCCTTTGTGGTGACATTACCATCCCCTTCTTTACCCTCTCCACCATTCTCAGCTCTGATTTTGGTCGAGTGAAATTTAATGTGACCCACTCTGCTTCCTCCTCCCACCCTCTTGCACCCCATAGAGGAAAGCTACTATGTATGTGACTACATGTGCATGTGTGTGAGGAAATGCAGGTCTCCTGACTCTCAGTTCAATGCTAGACCATTTACCCTATCACTGTCCCTCCATATCACACAGCAGAGAGCAAAGGAGCCAGAACAATTCTTCCCATTTTAGAGAGAGAGAGAGAGAGGACCAGGAAGAATAAAATCTTCCTAGGGTCACACAGATTATTATTTGGAGGAATGCAGAGCACACATATATTCAAGTGAATCTGAAAATAGGCTTTATTTTCTAGTTTCCCCTTGCACCTAAGGAACCAGTTTCAGAACAGCCCCACTTGGGGTTGACCTTGGCAAAGACACCACCCCTGATAGAAAAGAGATTTCCAGGCAACCAAAATAATCCTAGGTTGAATTCATAGAAAACTTTTACTCAGAGTAATTCTGAGAGGTAGGAAGTATGTTATAGCTCTATTTTTACTGAGGAGGAAACATTTTAAGAGATGAAGGATCTTGTTTAGGGCCTTTTGTATTTACTTATTTATTTCATTGTCTCCCTTGATAGATTGAAAACTCCTTGAGGACAAGAATAATTTCATTTTTGTCCACGTCTACCTAGAACACTGTTTAGCCCATAATTGGTATTTCATTCACACTGTATATTTCCATTGGGAGGGAACCTGTGTAAATTTAAACACATATGACAACTTCAGGGGAATTTATTATTTCCTGTGAATTTAAACCTAGATGTAGATGCTAACTGGCTGATACAATTAATAAGGATTAATAAGGGTGGAAGACAGAACTTTAGCTCACCTTTCTCTGGGATCACTGCTAATTCCAAAACACCATGTTATCTTTTAAAATTTTTTGTTTTAAAATGTTTTCATTTTCAAATGAAGATCTGTCATTTCTACCTCTTACTTTTCCCCCCATCCCCCCAACTCCAGTTAAGGAAGCAAGAAAAACAAAACCCTATTTCACACCTTTAGAGTTAAGCAAAAGAAATTTGGGACATTGGCCATGTCAAAAAAAATGTCTTGATCAGCATGTTTCAATTCATCGAGTCCTCTGGACTCATGGTTAGTCATTGAGTTAATCAGAGTTCTTCAGTCTTTTAAAGTTGTTTGTCTTTACAATGTGATTATTATTATTATATAAATTGTTCTGATTTTGCTCACTTCGTTGCATCAATTCATATAAGTCTTACTAGGTTTCCCTGAAACTTCCTCCATCATTTCTTATAGAACTATAGTATTCCATCACATTCATATACTATAAGTTGTTCAGCCATTCCCCAATTGATGGGCTTTCCCTCAATTTCCAATTCTTTGCTATCATAAAAAGATTGATATAAATATTTGTGCATATGGGTTCTTTTCCTCTTTCTTTGATCTCTTTGAGGTATAGACCTAGTAGTAGCATCACTAAATCAAAGGCTGTGCACAATTTAGTTGTTTTTTTGGGCATGGTTCATAGTTTCACTTTCCATAATGGTTTGGCTAGTTCACAAATCCACCAACAGTGCATTAACATACCTGTTTTCCCATAGCCCCTTCAGCATTTGTCATTTTCCTTTTTTTGTCTTCAACGACCAGGCTATCTCCTACCATTGGCCTGTGAGAATGGCAATCACTTCCCATTCTTCATCCCTAACACTTTCATTTTCCTTCTGGAGTGGCTCCATTTATCAGTTTCATTGACTCTCCTTATATCTCCTCATTAAGAAGGGTCAACACTGGAAAATATCAACCCCTAAGGAGGGCAAGTGGAATTGCCAAGATCACACAGGACATTAGGGACTCTGGAACCCAGGTCTCTGTGAATTGCCCCAGGTCCTGGCACACCAGATTCCCCCTTACAGCCTAGCTCAGGTTACAAATGTGGCCATACAGTTTGAGGCACAATCCCCACCTCCATCATTTGACTCTCCCATCATGGAAAATCCCTGATTGGTTAAGGAGAAAGGATGAAAGGAAAAGATTGAATGGGCCCCTGGAAGACTGGATATCCTTATCCACATGGTTATGTAGGACCCACTATATCTGATATCTACCTAGCACCAGGACCCCAATTCAGTTCAATTCAGCCAGCATTTACTGAGATTATGCTGAGAAGAGGAGGAGGACTACATGCATGGTGGAATGGAGGAGGGGCTGACGCTCTTCTCAGGAACATAATGTCTGACTGGGGAGACAGGACTCACCATGGTCTATGAAGAAAACAGTCTAAGAAAGCATATAATTATGTGCTTAACTCTGTGGTACAGTCTAAATGGTAGATGGGAGGACTTCATTAACTGTTCTCATTACTGCTTTACAGCAGAGGTTCTTAACATGGACCCCATGAGCTTGAATGGGAAAAAAAATTACATCTGTATTGTAACTGAACTTTTGCTTTTCCTTCCTTCAATTACGAATGTAAGCAACAAAGCATTATTCTGACAAGGGACTTGTAGACTTCACCAGCCTCCTGAGGGGGTCCATCACACCAAAAAATGTTGAGAACTCCCCGATCTACAGGAAACCTTCTAGACTGAAGGTTTCAAATACTGGGGGCTCCAACAGCCCATCATGGACCCTGTTGGTTCTTTCTCCTTGGTTCTGCTGCAGACTCCCTCCTCCTTTCCTGGCTCCCAATGGAGCTAACTACTTGTGTAGTGCCATGATCTCCCTTGTTTAAAGAAAGAGGTCTTAAACCCAGACTAAAACCTAACTGAAGTATGATGTGAAGAACTGGAAGAGCATTGAGAGAGGGGCTGCTTTGCAAAGAAAGCTTCCACCCAAAGCATCTTGTGTCTGGCGAAACTAATGGAGGATTTCTTTATAGATGCCCTGTTCTGTATATGATGGAGGGTTGTGGATGAATTAAGCTTGATAAAATACAAAGAGGTGTGTTCTCTGGCTCTCGGCTTACTCTGCAGGGGAATGATTCTGTGTGTTATGAGGGTAGTGTGCAGCAAAGCTCCCTCACTTAGACTTGTACAGAGCAGAATAAGCAAAGATCAAAGTTCAAGAAATATCCCAAGGTTGGCTATCTCAGAGACCCTTCTTTCCTTGGGGAGACCCTCACCATCTCCCTCCCCTGACTTCCACTTCACTGTCTCTGGCTCCCTACCCCCTCACAGACAAATAGGATCTCTCTCAATTTCCAACCAGGAGGCAGATACCATCCATATTATTTAACACCTTGTTCAGATAGGAAGATGTAAGCCTGCTGGTACAGGGTGCTAATGAGAATGGCAATATTTACCTGGGGTTGCTATGGAGGTGTTGGTAACTAGTTGAGTACTGACAGCTTCCCAAATATAAGAGCCATAGATATTACTGGGGTGGGGGGGATGGACTTGGCCACCTTGCAGTGGATTAGGTCTCTGGTGGTTGATGTTTATTTTCAGGGCATGATCCCCATTTATGGTTTCATCCTTTAATGATTAACGAGCTCCAGAGAGGCTCTAGAACCAGGAGAGGGAGAGCCAGATCAATTTGTGATCCTGCCTCAGCTTGGGGAGGGCAGTAGTGTCTGCTGGCAGCCCTTGGCCCAGGGGATAGAGGTACCCAGCCTCTCCTCCCCCCCCTCCATTTTCTCCTCCTTTAATAAAATTGGTTTGTATTGCCTCGATCTTTCCAATTTGCAAGGGCTCACCTCATAACTTTCTTATGAGGAGTACAGTGCAAGTATAATGACTCCCATTTTTCAGATGAGGAAACTGAGGTCTGGAGCAGAGAAGTAACTTACTCAGAGTCCCAGGTCTGGTGAGTGGCAGAGCTGGAACTCAGGTTCCAAGTCATTGGATTCCAAGTTCAGTGAGTGCTGTATTTGACTATGCCAAGCTACTGTCTCCCTTCCCCTTCCCCCACTTTTTTCATGTTCTCCACTTTCCTCCGACCCTATGTCTATTTTCTTGTACTTCTGGAGAACAGAATTGTCTCTCTCCAAGATGGGAAGGAACTTCTCCCTCCTGAGGCTAAAGGAGAGGCAGTGGGGAGAATTTGCTTTTTTAGCGGGGTTTCCTGGGGCGGGAGGGTTCAGGGAGCCTGGGGGAGAGCATGGCGCCCTGTGTGGGTTTTTGGGCAGAAGAGAGGGGGCCGGGTTCCTTTCTCAGTGCTACGGGCCTATTCTCTGGTACCTCTCTGGTCATCTCTCTTTCCTCCCCTCTCTCTGCAATGAAGATCATTGACCTGAAGCTATAGAAGCAAATGAAAGGTTTTTGATGAATGATACTGCCACATCAGATAGAAACAGAGAGCAACGTTGGGTCAGAGAGAGCGAGCAGAGCCCTTGCTGCAGAGTCGAAAGACTCATCCCAGCTGGAGAAGCTCTTTCAGGGCAGGCCTGCCTTTGGGGCTGAGTTCAGCCGTACCAAAGGGATGTGTTATCTCAGCATTTGGATAATGGAGAAGAGAGGACAGAGGCTGGGAAGATGAGAGAGAAGTAGAGGCAAGGAGAGGTAACTTGGATTTCCTGGGGAAGCAGGTATTTGCTTGATACCTTGGTAATTTCTCACTTACAGTTTACAAAGTATGTCCATATTCATTTGCTTCCTTGATTTTCGCTACAGCTTTATGAGATAGGTAGGGCAGGAACATGAAGGGAGAGAGATCATGTTCCCATTGTACAGATGAGGACGTTGAGATTCAAAAAGGGAGTTGACTTGGAATCTCCTAACTCTTAGTCCTGACTGGACCAGCTGTGGATATGGGAGGTGATGTGGGGGGGAGGGTCCTGGAAAGGAAGAGTTAGATTCCCCCCATTTGCTCCAGTTTTCTGTGGCTTCCTCCTAAGCTTTGTCAGTGGAGAGGTGAATCTGTGGATAGGTTGCCCATGACTTCCTCCACCATCCCTGCTGGCCAAGTACCATTCTGGGCCAACACTGGAATCCAGGTCTCTGTGATTTGGGAGGGGAGAGCTGGGAGAAGTCTACTGGGGTCCAAATCAGCCCCGGGTCAGAGTGCTTGTCAGGCAATATCTGTTGATTAATCAATGTCTGGAGGAGAGGCTTCCTAAAGGACCATTAACACAAAGACAATATATTCCACCTCTACCAGTGTGGTGATAGACTAGGCATTGTACCCAGAGAACCAGAGAGGCCTTGGAGCCTCACAGTTTAAGCAAGATGCAAAATACAGGACTCATAGAAGTAGTCATCTTAATAACAGCTTCCATTCCCAGGGCAATTTAAGTTTTAAAAAATTTTCCTCATGAAGAGCCTATGGGGTGGGTAGAGCAAATATTGATTTCCCATTTTAGAACTAAAGCAACAGAGGCTCAGAGATGTTACAGCACATGCCTCCAGGATCACATAGATAGTCATTCAAACCCAGGTGTCCTGATGCCCAGGACAGTCCTCTTTCCACTACACCCCATGGAAACATGAAGCCAAGACATGAGAGGTTATGCTATGGTGGGATGGCAGAGTAGGCAAGAATCGACAGGGAGATGTTTGCACTGTGGGGTTGGGGGATGATTTGGACACTTCATAACTGACTCTACTCACATCTCCTTGCTAAGACCAGGAGTCTGAAGACCCCAGGTCTAGTTTCAAATAGGCCACTGCCTCCCTGTTGGGTTCAGGGCTGCTGTCCCCAGCCTCATCCCTTTGGGCGCACAGGCAGGAGGCTTTACTGGGACCAAACCAAAGGATGGACTGAAAAAGCAGAAACTGGGCTTAATTCTTTAAGCTCAAAATTCAAGTAGCAAGCTTTTCAGTGAACCAGAAACTACACCAAAATTTATTTTTAATAAGCTAGTGAACTAGTTTGAAATGAAATCAAACCTTGAAAGAGTCTTTAAACCACACCTATATTTCATTTAATAGAGGAAAAAAATACCTCATCCGCAGTATACTAGGTAGTAAATAGGCCGCGTTGTTCAGTCATTCTTCATAACCCCAATTTGGGGTTTTCTTGGCAAAGATACTGGAGTGGTTTGCCCTTCATTTCCTTCTCCAACTCATTTTACAGATGAGAAAAATGAGGCAGAGTTAAGTGACTTGCCCAAGGTCATACATGAGGCTGGATTTGAACTCAGGTCTTTTTGACTCCAGCCTCGCACTCTATCCACTGTATCACCTAGCTGCCCAGTAGGCTGTGTGACCCTTTCTTCAAAAACCCTCTGGGTCTCAGTTTCCCTCCCTGCAAAATTAGGTGTGTTTGATCCCTGATGGCCCTTTCAACTCTACCATTCTATGCTTCTATGAATCTCTCAACTGTGTGACCATGTGCTAGTTAATTTCTCTGAGTCTCAATTCCCTCATCTTTAAAATGGGAATAATAATAAATCGCTATAGCATCTGCCTGATGGGATTATTGTGAGGCTCAAATGAGATAATGTATGTAAAGTTCTTTGCCAATCTTAAATCCATCTAAATGCCACATTGTTGTTTTTCTTCCCCCTGTGGTCAGGCTGTTTATTAAGGAGATAACCACATATACAAGTTAATCTATTGCAATTTCTGCAAATCAGACTTCGTGTGATCTAAAAGGACCCTGTATAATGTCAAAAATGGATACCTGTATAGTCAATTAGATAGAAAGGTAATTTAAATATACATAGTCTAGGACGGTGGTGGGGTCATACTACAGATACACATATCCAGGGGCTACATACATATCCAATCAAACTTTTTGACAGCATTTGCTATAAAAGTGACTAATCCAGTATGGGAAGTGAATGGCAGTTATTCTTATCACTATTCAACCCCAGTGGAAGACTGATGAGAGCATCCTGCCAGGACACAGAGGGCCTATTTCACAACACAAGCCACCTCTTGCCAGCTTGTCCACTGTAATGTATTTCCCATTCTGGTCACTGTAGTAGAAAAAGTACTGAACCTAAAGTTTTGGGTTGGAATCCTAACTTTGACATTTATTATATTATTTTATTATATTTTATTATACTTTGTTATCATATATTATTACATGTTATATTATATATTTAGTATTAGCTATACCGTATGACTGTATGTTCCTTCATCTGTCTGAGCCTCTTCTATAAATGAGCCTAATAGTACCTGTACAACCTGCTTCACAGAATTGTGAGAAAAGCACTTTATAAACCTAAAAGAGCTTTAAAAACCAGGGACCTGGGGGCAGCTAGATGGCTCGGTGGATAGAGCACCAGTCCTGCATTCAGGAAGACCTGAGTTCAAGTGTGGCCTCAGACACTTGACACCTACTAGCTGTGTGACCCTGGGCAAGTCACTTCAACCAATTGCCTCACAAAAACAAAAAACAGAAACCACACAGGGGCCTGCAGTTTTTTTAAATTAACAAGCACTTGTTCTCCCCTCTCTCTGGAAAACAAGTTCCCCCACTTGCCATGTCTCATTCTTCATTTTGGGTCTATTATCTCTCTTTCAAGACTTGGGTAGTAGAAATCTTCATAGCTCTTCTCGCACCATGGTTGGTCAGAGTTCCAAATTGTATATCTTTATGATATTGTTGTGATTGTATAAGTTGTTCTCCTCGTTCTGCTTATATCACTGCTTCCAATCATACAATCTTCACAGGTGTCTGTGACATCCTCCCTTTTGTCATTTCTATTTTTTTCTAACTTTTTTTGTTTTAGGCAATTGGGGTTAAGTGACTTGCCCAGGATCACACAGCTAGTAAGTGTCAAGTGTTTGGTCTGAGGCCAGATTTGAACTCAGGTCCTCCTGACTTCAGGGCCGGTGCTCTATCCACTGTGCCACCTAGCTGCCCCCCCTTTTGTCATTTCTTAGGGCACAGTAATGTTCCATTTCATTCATATACAGTAATTTGTACAGCCATTTCCCCAATTGATGGGTATGGCTTTTGTTTCTTGTTCTTTGCCACTATGAAAAGAAATAGGATATGCACGTTTAAAAAAAAAGTTTTTGTACTTATAGATTGGGATACAGGTCTAGCTAGCAATGGTATTGCTGGGTCAAAGGGTATGCATTCCCATCTTATTTTTACCAGCAACACCCCAAAACTTCAGTTCTGCCATCTAGTGGCCGTATCATTCACTGCCACAGCCTCTGACCTGGGCCAAAGAATAGGTTTGCTCAGCAGTTTCAGTCATGTCCAACTCTTTGTGACCCCATTTGGGGTTTTCTTGGCAAAGATACTGGAGTGATTTGCCGTTTCCTTCTGCAGCTCATTTTTACAGATAGGAAACTGAAACAAACAGGGTTAAGTGACTTTCCCAAGGTCACACAGCTAATACGTGTCTGAGGTCACATTTGAACTCAGGTGTTCCTGACTCCAAGCCCAGTCCTAGCTGTCTCCAAGGAATATAGATGGATGGATACTCAGCAGATATGGAAGAGGGCGTGGACAGAGATGGGGAAGTAACTGATGGGTGAAGATTATAGGGTCAGAGAGTTAAGTCTGAGGGCAAATGAGGAAGTGGCCATCTTTTTTTCTCCTTTGAGATGGAAGGTATGATGGAAGTGTCCCCAGCAAAGGAAAGGGCAGAGGAGCTCACTTGTGACAGGCAGATGTTCATAGGATAAGAGAACCAGAAGAGACCTTGAAGGCCATCTTATCTAAGTCTTCACTTTACAAGTGAGGAAACTGAGGCCCAAAGAAGTCAAGAGACTTATTTATTAATTGCCAGGGCACTGGTCAGCAGAGCCAGGATTCAAACCCAGTTCCTCCCATTTCAAATCTGAGACTCTTTCCACTGCTCCTACCTCCCTGCTAGGACTGTTGTGACCATCCAGTGAAAGGGCTGTGTTGACAACGAAAGCAAAATGTCGGGCAGCATGATGGAGTGGAGGAGTATTAGATTTGGAGTCAATTAGGTTTGAAACCCAGCTCTACTACTTGCTACCTATGTGACCTTGGATGATTTACTTAACTTTTGGGAACCTCAGTTTCCTTATTTGCAAAATGGGGAGTGATTTCTGAAGTCCCTTACAGCTCTAAAACCCTACGATTCCCAGCTGTCATTCCCTGCCCTCCGTTAGAGACACAAGATTCATACCTGTGAAAGACTGTGTAAAGTGGATACAATGAGGCTGTAAGAGTTTTGGTAGAAGGGAGCTCTCTCAGGTGCGAGAGACCCTCCCCTGTAGTGAAGGCTCTGTTCTGCTCCCACGGGTGACACTCCTCAGCACAGAATACTTCAGCTGATCAGAAAGGTCAGGTTTCTATTTCTAAGAAAGAGTGAGTGGGCACAGTGAGCATACCACCGGTACCTGTGGTGTGGAGACCAGCACCCACCTGACCTCATACCTTGTTTTCCTGGAAAGCCTTGACATTTTAAAATGGGAACATCCTGGGCCAGATTATCATTAGGCTCCCAGGGATCAGAGAGACTCAAGCCCATTGTGGGATCACAGGAGGGGGTGGTTGGCAATCTGGGAAGTGTAGCTGTCCACTGAGGACCAGAGTTTCGGGGAGCTCTTACCCACCTTTCCCTGTCCCTCACCCCTCTCTCACTCACACACTCTTTTCCAGTGGCAGTTCTCATGACTCCCCACATCTACATCGTTTCTTGGCTTTCCTCACTTTTCCTAGGGCAGTCATAAAATCCAGGGATAGGAGAGAAAGAACTGGAGAAGTAGGGAGGAGCCTGTATCCAGAGCCCAGTTCCCTTGAGGAATAGGATAGCATTATCCATCATCAACAAGCCTGTATTAAGTGTTTAGTCTGTGCCAGGCATTGTGCTAAGTGCTGGGATACAAAGAAAGGCAAAAACGCAGTCCCTGCCCTCAAGGAGCTCACCTTCTAATGAAACAGACAACATGCAAACAACTATGTACGTACAAGAACAAGCGGGAAGCTATCTCAAAGGAGATGCTAGCCTACCACTGGGTGGGGGAGAAGGGAGAAGTGAGTCCCAAGAAAGGCTTCTGGCAGAAGATAGGATTTGAGCTGAGAGTGAAGGAAGCCTGAGGAGACAGGAGGCAGAGGTGAGGAGGAAGAGCATTCCAGACATGGGGGACATGTCAAGAGATAGGGGATGAAGTGTCATGTGTGAGGACCTGCGAGAAGTCCAGGGTCACTGGAACAGAGAGTATTTAGTAGGGAGTAAAGAATGAGAAGACCAGAAGACCAGGAAGAGGCCAAGTTGTAAAGAGCTTTAAAAGCCTATCTGAGGGTTTTCTATATGATCCTGGAGGTAATAGGGAGTCACTGGAGTTTATTAAATAGGGGGTCAGGGCGATATGGTCAACCCTGAGCTTTAGAAACATCACTTTGTCAGCTGAGGAGAGGATGGATTGCAGTGGGGAGACTTGGGTCAGGGAAACCAAACGGGGCGGCTATAGATATCACTGCTGAAAGGGACCCTTTGATGAAGGGCCTGGATTGTTTGTCTCCTGCCCTCACACAGGATCTGCCCTGGTCTGGGGGACGCAACCCCCACCTCCTTCTTAGGGCAGAGCAGATTTTAATTCAGTATGAAGAAGCATGTCCTAACGATCAGAACTGTCCAACAAGGACCTCGGCTGCTTCATGAGGTAGTACGCACCCAAGACCGGAAGTGTTCAAGAAGAGGTGAAATAAAAATGTGTAATGGGAATGTATATGGAGAGCCTATATGAGATTGCACACCGTCTTGGGGAGGGAGGTGGAGAAAAATTTAAAACTCAAAAGCTTGGTGTAGTGATTGTTGAAAACTAAAAATAAATTAATTAACAACAACAACAAGAAAACAGAAGAGGTGAAATAATTCTTGGGGTAGGGTAAGGAAAGGGAAATGGAACCAGATTCCCCCCCCCCAGAGGGGAGATCTTAAGAGTCTTTCTCCTTGATGAAAGGTTTGCCATTCTCCCATGTAAAGTCGCCACTCTATTTCTAGGAGAAGGATGGATGAGAACAAACACCAAAGACCAATCAGGATTCTTGGGGAGGGAGAGGAGGTGCCAGGTCCCAACATGTCCAGCTTAGGAGAGTCCACAGACTGCCTAGAAGCCTGCATTCCCAGCAGGCCGCCTTTCCTCCTTGGATCTCCAAGAAGTCTACTTTCTCTTCTATTCAGTCTGTTGTTAAGCTGGGGTCTGATGCTAGTCAGACTATTCACTCCCATCTTCTCAATCCATTCAGCTCATTTCCACAAATATAACTTGAGTGTGCCTTCAACATTGAGGAGATTGTGCCAGGCATGTGATGATTTTAGCTGTGTGACCATAGGTAAAAATCACTTCATTTTCTCCTGAGCCTCAGTTTCTCCTTTGTGATATTTTTGTCCTATTGGCAGGAGAATATAGCACAAATGAGCATGATACAAAATGAAATGTGATTAAGAGAGGTCAGAACAGAGTTTCCGAGAGTTTGGGGACAGAGACAGGCAGCTTGGTAGATAGAGTGTTGGAGCTAGTCAGGAAGATAGAGTTCAAATACTGCCTGCCTGAGACCTTCACTAGTTGTGTGACCCTGGGCAAGTCACCTAGCCTCTCTAGGCCTTAATTTCTCCACCCATAAAATGAAGGGTATTAGACTTGATGGTCTCTTCGGTCTCTTTCAGACCTAGAATTATCATTGTATGATAAAAAATGAGGAGACACTGGTGACTAGAAGACCTGTCCCCAATTCATCTGCTTACTCCAGCTGCCTTCAGCACATCCAAGGCAATTATTTTAAATATTTTTAAAATTAAATTAAAAATTTTTTAATTTTTAAAATTTTAAAATTTAAAATTAAATTTAAAATTTAAAGATTTAAAAATTAGATTAAAAATTTAAAAAAACATTAAAATTAATAAATTATTTTAAAAGCTAGGCTCACCTTACAGGTATGCATGAGAAGGTAATAGCTTGCTATTAGAATGTGAGTTTCTCAAGGACAAAGACTTTTTTTTTGCCTTTCTTTGTATCGAGCCTGGCACGTAGTATGTACTTAATTAAATGTTTGTTGACCGACTGACTGACTGTCTTCAGGTACCTAAGACAAGGTTTTCTTCTAACTGACTCCCTGAAAGAGTTAATATTCTTCCGATCTGTGACTGAATGGCTTCCTTCCCTCCCTCCTTCCTTCTTTCTTCCCCTTTCTTGGAGGCGGCTGCTGCTGCTGCAGCTGCTGCTGCTGCTGCTAACCCTGATAAAGCAAACAAAGACTGGCTCACCCCCCCCAGGAAGTAATTTCAAATTAAGATGCTATTCACAGCAATCAGGGTGCCTTGCTGGAAGGAGTAATGTGTCTACAGAAAGCATATGCCAATTAATCCTGTGTTAATTCAGTAATAGCCCTCTTTAGCTCCCCCAATTCCTAGCTCCTCCGAGAAAATCAGCAAGGGTCTGCTGTTATTTAAATACTTAATTGTTGCTCGAAATGCAGTTAAGAGGATGTGGTGCCAAGACAGCCTAAAAAGTTGTTGAAACACTCCCTGCCCCCTCACAGCAGGCAGAGGCGAGGGCTTCTTGCGGTAATTGCAGTCTGAGATGAGTAAGCAGCTTCTCAAATCCCGAGGGGCTGTCGGCTTCTCAGATAGTCAGAGCCTTTGCCGAATCCTGCTTGACTGCGAAGGTTGGCAGAACCCGGTCTGGGCTGGCTTCAGCTCCTCAGATTTAAAGCTTGAAGGGTGGACCCCCAAGGGACCACCTACGTCAGCTGGGTACAACGAGAGGCAGGTTGGTAGAGCAGATGGATGAGCAATCGTTAGGCTCAGAGCCAGAAACACTTGAGTTGGAATCCTGCTCAGATGGTTACTAGAGGTGTGAGCCTCGGCAAGCCACTTAATCTCTGAACCTCAGTTTCCTCATCAGTAAAAATGAGAGTGGTAATTGATGCACAGGTTCTTTGCAAGAATCAAATGGGATAGCGTATGGGGATGTGCTTTACAAACCTTAAAGTGCTACGTATAGCTATTGCCTTATTTGACAGAGAAATTAAATGCTTTGCCCAAGTGTCAGAACTAGAATTTGGTCCCACTTGCTTTAATTCCACGTTTCAAGGGTTTTACATTAAAACATGAGTTTCAGGCTTGGCCTTGGAAAAGATGAGAAAATGTATCTCTTTCCCTTCTTTGCAGAATTAGGGGCCTTTGGGTATGAATTATTGGATATGCTGTCATACACTATTGACGTGTGGGTTAATTTTGCAAAATTGTGCCCCCACCCTTTAATCTTTGTCACCAAGCAATGGCTCTCTGGGTAGAGAGGGCTATATGAAAGATAAATAGAATGTCAAAACAAAAGAGATCTATAAAAAAGAGAATTTTTCAAATATAAACATGAGGATAGGGTCCATTTTTCTCTCTCTTGGTATCCCTAGTGCCTCGTATGGTACCTTGTACATAGTAGGTACCTGACAAAAAACTTGTAAAAATTGAGACAGCAAGATGCTACGGTCTCTGAGCCCTCCCAGCGTGAGGGGGTTCAACCAGAAAGCCTCCGTGTTCCCCTTCAGCTCTAAATCTGCAATTCTATTCATTTCATTTCCACTACTTGTCTGTGAGAGGTGTTTGCTGGAGGAATCAGGTACAGCTGTTCGACCTTCACCTCTCCAGACCCATCTGTGAAATGGGAATGATCTCCTTGGTGCTGTTATAAGGAGGAGATTGTATGATCAAACAGTAAATACTTATTAAGCATATGTGCTAAGCACTGTACTAAACACTGTGATTTATCCTCAAGCCAAATGTAAATACAGCACTAGAAATAGGAGACTGCCGCCCAGTCACTATGTGAGCTTGGGCAAGTCTGTTCCCTGCTCTGCGCCTCAGTTTCTTCATTTTTCCTATATTGCCAAATAAAAGGCTTAGGCCAGAGCCCTTCCAGCCCTGCAGTTCTGTGTCTCTGTGATTTATATACTGCCTGCTGTTTGGGGATTATCCCTGCAGTTGCTCACTTCCATTAGAGGGAGTAGCTCTGTATAGCCTATGCCTTCAGCATCACAAGGGTTTGCTAGACAATATTTTGTCATCAAGGATGCCCCCTTCACCTCCTCCAGTATAGACCATGACTCAGCCACACATTCTTATCCTTCCGTTCTTGCCCACATCCTCCTCTATATTCCTCGTGGAGGAATCTCCCCGATACCTTGGGCGCCTTCCTGTGATTGAACTCTTCGGTTAGAGAGCAGCTTGGGATTCCTGAAAGTGTTAAGCATTCTCCCATATGTGACTGCTCATTCTCTTCTTCTTGTTCAGTCCTGGGCCTGGCCAATTGCCCACAGGCAGTACCTATCTGAGAAATGATGGAGCAACTCACTGAGCTTGCCCATCCAACTGCATGTCATAATCTGGTCCACAGGTAGTCTTCATCCACTTGGTTCTTCCAGTGTGGATGGTGAGGTTATAGATATCATTAAAGAGTCCTTGTAGTGTTCCAGGACTAGATGCAATTGGAACAATGTCATCTGGAAGTGGGAGCCCCTGAAGCACCTTGTTCTGCACATTTTGCTAAGACCCTGCCTTACTTGGGAGAAAGGTGGGAATAGCTTATTCCACCTATTGGAAACAAATGCCTGCCTTTGGTGGGAGGAGGGGTGGTAGAGAGGTGTCAATTCAACAGACATTTATTACATGCATAATGAGTGCAAGGCATTATGATAAAGCTGGGGATATTTAGACAAAATAACAGCAATCCCTGTCCTCAAGGAGCATTTTATAAGGGGTGGGGGAGGCTATAATAATAATAATAATATTAATAGCAAAGATTTATGTAGTGTTCTTATTCTCCCCGATTTACAGATGAACAAGGGAGACTAGATGAGGGATGGTACCAATGAAGGAGGTAGAAGAAGGAATAGATTCAAGGAGAAAGGAAATAAGCTGGGTTTTGGATGTGTTGACTTGGAGGTATTGACGGACCACCTGGGTACACCTGTACTAAAGGTAGAGGGAGACATGAGTGGGAAAGCTCCAAGGGAAGTAAGGGTTAGAAATTGAGGCACCTGCATAGAGAAAGTGAATGAGATGGCCAAGGGAGTGTAGAGAGAGAAGGAGGCCTAAACATAGATCATAGAACCCTAGGTTTAGAGCTAGGTTGGCCATTGGAGGAATCATGTGGTTAGGGGTGATCTAGCCCAACCCCTAACTTTTACAGATGAGTATCACTTATTTTTTTTACCTGGCTGTCCCCAGGAAGGAAATAGGCCTTTTGCTTCTACTAATGGGCCCTATTCTTCACTTTTTCTACCCTGTCTCCTCCCTTTCCTTCTCTTTTTAATCAAAAGTCAAGGGGGGGGGCTTTGGAGAAAGAGATATAAGTGACCTCAGCCCAGAGAGTGGTGAAATGACCTGCCCAAGGTCATTCATGTTATAGGTAGCATGGCTGGCATTCAAATTCAGATCCTCCGACTCTAAGACCTATGGTCTTTCCAGCGTACCAGTCTAGTAAGGGATATATCTTCTTTTATGGCAAAAGGAAAGGAGGGGAGAGAGTGTAATGATGCTGAAAGATTTTGAGGGAATTCCTATAAGACTGCCTTTGTCTTCTTAGGGAAGTGGGAAGGGATAGTGGGGGGGGGGGAAGGGGAAGAGAATTGGTAGAAGAAACTTGCCTCATTCCTAAGGAGTAGAAATGACAAAGTTTGGAAATCTAACTTTCGCTACATGCTCTTTGATCCAGTAACACTGGCCTCCTTGCACAAAACACTCCATCTCTAGACTGGCCATTTTCATAATGTCTGTAATTCTCTCCCTCCTCATTTCCAGTTCCTGGCTTCCCTGGATTCCTTCAAGTCCCAAATAAAATTCCATCTTCGACAAGAAGCTTTTCCCTATACCCCTCAATGCTAGCGTCTTCTCTCTGTTGATTACTTCCAAATCATCCTGTTTAAATTATCTTGTTTGCATGTAGTTGTTTTCATGTTGTGTCTCCCATTAGACTGTGAGTACCTTGAGACCAGGACTGTATTTTGTCTTTCTTTGTATCCCCAGTGTTTATCACAGTGCCTGGCACATAGTAGGAGCTTAATAAATACTTGTTGACTTGACTTGAACTTCTTACAAAAAGTCTCAGTGGGAATTGAGAAAAGGAGTTGATGGGGACAGAGAAGAAGGATTGTAAAGCACCCATGCATTCGTAGTTTGTAAAACCAGCTTGATTTTGTGACTTCCTCCATCAACACTAAGTGGTGCTGGAACAGGAGGAGAGAAATTGGATGGCAGGAGTTAGTCAGGAATAAGAACTTGTTGGTCTGATAGGAAGTGGTAGGATTGGGCTTGGGCAGAGAGGGATTCTCAGGTAGTAAGTAACTAGTGAAGTATTAAAGGGGTACAAAAACCAGACCTGGGAGCAAATGAAGCCAGAGCAGAAAGAGATGGACTAGATAAATAGCCATGGGTCAAGGGACCAAAGGTTAGGATAAGGGGGAAAGAGGTGTAAGGGTGTGTGTGTTTTTGTAATTCATTATTTATTTATTTTTAAGATTCTTTTCTTTTGGGATTTTGAGTTCCAAATTCTCTCCCTCCCTCCTACCCCTTCTCCCACCCACTGAGAAGTCAAGTAAAATGATATCAATTAATCCTACATGTGAAATCATGCAAAATATATTCTTATTGGCCATTTCACAAAAAAGAAAAAAAATAGAGAAAATTATATTTCAGGTTGCCGTCAGAGTTCATTTCTGTCTCTGGATAGCATTTTTTTTTAGCATGAGTCATTTGGGTTTTTTTGTCTTTGTTTTTCTTAGGCAACTGGGGTTAAGTGACTTGCCCAGGGTCACACAGCTAGTAACATGACAAATGTTTGGTCTGAGGCCAGATTTGAACTCAGGTACTCCTGACTTCAGGGCTGGTGCTCTATCCACTGCACCACCTAGCTGCCCCAACCATAAGTCATTTGAAACTGTCTCAGATGGTTGTGTTGATCCAAGTAGCTAAGTCTTTCACAGTTGATCATCATTATAATGTTGCTGCTACTGTGCACACAGTCTCCTGGTTCTTCTCGATTCACTTTGTATCAGTTCATAGAGGTCTTGCTATTTCTTTTTCTGAAATTACCCTCCTCATCATTTTTTATAGGAAAAGAGTACTCCATCACAATCATATGTCACAATTTGTTCTGCCATTCCCCAAATGATAACCATTTTCCTCAATTTCCAATTCTTTGCGACCGTAAAAAGAGCTGCTCTAAATATTTTGTACATATATGTCTTTTTCCTTTTCCTTTTGTCTCTTTGGGGTACAGAGCTAGTAGTGGTATTGCTGAATCAAAGGGTATGCACAATGCCCTTTGGGCATACTTCTAAATTGTTGTTCGGAATGGTCAGACTGTTCTCTACCAACAGTTTATTAGTGTACCTATTCTTCCTCATTTCCTCCAGCATTTGACACTAGTTCTGGGGGTCTGCAACTTTTTGTTGCTTCCAAGGTGATAGGATGAAGGGACAGATGTGGCCACTGCTCTCCTGGTCTGCATTCTGGTCTTTGCCCAGGAAAGGCCCCTAATCTCCTACAACTACAAGTGTGATACTTGGCCACTCCTCTTTGCACTGGAATTGTAACCAGGGTCTCTGCTTCCTTGTATCTTACTACAAACACTCAAAGAGGAGGTTTAATGTGAGTGAGAGGTTGGAAGAAGTGGAAGAATTCAAAGCTGTGGTCAAAACTTAGATATTAACGATACATTTCTTTTTTTTTTTTTCTAATTCCCTGCTTTCTTTTTTAAAATTTAATAGTATTTTATTTTTTCAAATTACATGTAAAGACAATTTTCAACATTCATACGTTGAAAGATTTTGAGTTCCAATTTTTTTTCCTTCCCTTCTTCCCCCTTTCCCCTCTCCTCCCCCAACAATACATTTCTTGGAGATGGAGTGGGCTAAGTTTTGTGGTTGAAGTGAAGCTGGAGGGAGAAGGTGATTGAGTTGAGGAGGCTAAGGACTTATGTGGTCCGGTTGTCAATACTAATCTTGAAGTCCTCAAAAATAATGTCAGGTATGGGATAGAGAAGACAACGTCGAGCCAAGAACTAAAGGCTTTGAAAAAGTTAGGAGAACCACCTAGGCCTTGGCAGGTAATTGTTACCACTAAGGAGAGAGGGTGGTATATGAGGACCAGTAATGTGCTGTACCATACAAACATATGTTGCTTTTAATGGCATTATCTTGTGCTAGACTTTCCCCATTCCTGCTCCACAAGGGGCTGCTTTTCCCTTATCCCAAATCTCCCTAAACTAAATGCAGACTAAATTCAACACATGTAACACTGAGCCCTTTGAAGGACACTGCTGAACTCCTCCAGGAGCCAAAGCTGCTAGACATCTGAAGAAACAGCATCTTGAGATCTCATTCCCCAAAGCCCCCCTCTCTTGAGTTTTGATTAAAAAGAGAAGGGAGGAGGGAGTGTAGAAAAAGTGAAGAATAGGGCCCATTAGTGGAAGTAAGAGGCCTATTTCCCTCCTGGGGACAGCTAGTAAAAGATAAGTGACATGGAAACATTCATCAACAGCTCCAATCTTAGTCCCCAAACAAGCTTCTCTGCTAATGGCAGTCCATTTCACTAGCATTTTCAGGTGCTGATGGCA
The DNA here is from genome assembly GCF_003287225.1 of Phascolarctos cinereus. NCBI lineage: Eukaryota > Metazoa > Chordata > Mammalia > Diprotodontia > Phascolarctidae > Phascolarctos > Phascolarctos cinereus. The sequence continues at coordinate 129,909,127 of NW_027555847.1, read as the reverse complement.
GTTCTCCTGCTGGGCTTCATCTGGGATGTACTTAGCAAAACTTCTTGCTGGGAAACAAGTGTTTTTCTCTATGCTTCCTGGACCATGAACCCCTGGAGAGAAAGATCGTGTTTGCTGGCCCTTCTTTCTCAAAACTTCCAACTCAAATTCTCTGATTTTCTTTTCCTGCTATACCATTAGGCACCAAAAGGCTCAGAAGGGTGGTGTGGGAAAGGAAATCACAGTGGCCTGGAGTCCTCTGCGAAGGCTCCCTGGAGTGGCCATGACTCAAACAGAGCCCTAAAATTTGGTTAGAATTTGAAGGAAGGTCATTTCAAGCAGAGAATGAGAATACAAAATCAAGTCAGGAATACAGGCACAGACAAAATGGAGGTTATTTGGGCTCCAGTAGAGGGTGAGCTATAAAGAAGTTGGAGAGATCACCTTGAAAGGAGTGATCTTCCTCATCTTTCTTGTGTCCTAAAAGATATGGGAGGAGAAGATGGAGGAGTCCATAGACTAAACAACTTTAGAGACATCAAGGAAGATGAGAACTGGAAAAAAAAAGAGCCCTGGATTGATTAAGAGATCCATGGTAGCCTCTTAGGGAGAGAAGTTTAGGTTTGAAGCCCGATTGTAAGAGCCTGAGAAGTAAGTAGGGTAGTCAGGAAGTAGGAGTTCACTTGGAGCCAGCTGTGAAGTGTAGACAATTATTTGTAGGAGTTTGTCAGTGAAAGAGAGGAGAGAGATCAAGGTGGATAGCTTAAGAGGATGGCTAGACCAGTGAGGGTGGAGTAAACCCAAATATGGGTTGGGATGTGGGGCCTGGAGAAAACAGATGAGCGTGGGAGTAGGGGGAGGAGAGGAAAGAAGGATAGAGTCAGAAGATGAAGAGATTAAAGTTGAGAGATCAGGAATGATTAAGGAGACAAGGTCCTGGGGTAAACTATAGGGCAATCCTTGGGCAAAGAAAACCACCTCTTTCTCAAAGACAGGAATAAAGGAGAAAGTGAGGGAAGAGGGATTTTGATGTATGAAGTTGAAAAGGAACTCACCGAATATGGCCTCTATTTTTCAGTAAGGAAGGAGATAAGAACCTCTGTTGAGGGCAAGGTGGTGTTTGAGAAGGTATTAAGAGAGAGCTGATGTATGGAAGAATCACTGAGAAGAACGGGGTAAAAAAATCTATCAAGGAAAAACAGAAACTATTGAGATAGCAATGTGGGAGTATGAGCACACCAGGCAAATCGTGCATGTGTATGTGTGTGTGTGTGTGTGTGTGTGTGTGTGTGTGTGTGTGTGTGTGGTGACTCAGAGTCAAGGACTGGTCGGGCATGAATGGTGGCACAACAAAGGGGCATAGGCCGTACCAATGAAAGGTTTCAGTTGCAAGTGTGATGGGAATTTTTTTTATTTCCTTTTATTAATTTTTATTATTTGGGGCTCAAGGCCATCCCTCCTGCAACTTTTGATTATCCCATAACATAAATCAGATGGAAAAGTTCCATGGTCCTTGGGGCTCAATGGCAAAGCAGATAGTAATGCTTTTTCTTTAATGCCATTTCCCACACTTGACAATATGTTGAAAGGAGCATCAATAAAAACATTTTTAAAAGAATGAAAACAAGGCCATTCCACTACTGAATTCCTTTAGAAAGGGGAGAGAATGAGCTGGAAGCCATCAGATGTCTGGGATGATGAACAAGGATGAGACTAAGGAAACTCAACGTTCATGCTGAGTAATGAGGGCTAAGAGATAACACGGAAGTAATAAGTGAGGAACAATGAGCACGTCCATTTGTCCTCATGGTTCAGTGTGTCAGTGAGTGAGGGGAAAAGGCAACCAGCCCAGAAGAGGGGGGCCAGTGACCGATTATCTTCCAAAGAGCTAGGGTTTCCACGAAAGCAAGAAAATGGAGACTATAAGAAGAGACTGAGGATAAATGGCAATTGTTAACTACTGAGTGGGAGGTTTAGAGTGCAGAATGGTAAGAGACTGGGGAGTGGTAAGCTTGAGTTTGTGGCCATGAGAATACAGAGAAAAAAGGAGCATTTTGCCCCAAGAGACATTAACTTAGAATCCTTTTGACTGAAGGAATGATTTTTCTAGCCATGTACAGGTAGGTGGCAAGGAGGTACAAATCTGCTGACCAAAGGTAGCAATTGTTTGAGGTCTCTCACTTCCAAGGTTATGTGAAAATGGAAGGTGGTGGTGGCCTTGACCTGATGTTCCCTTTCCAAACACAAGATAGTTGGAAGTGGGGTGACAAGCCAGAGAAAGTAGGGAATTCAAGCTAGAGGCCTAGGTGTCCAAAACTGAACTGAACCCCTGCATGGTTCCAACTTAGTAGATCTACCCCAAAATGGTAGGGAATGGGATTACACTCCTGAAATAAATGCAACATGCCCTCAGCTCTGGGCAGGGCCTTGTCTTTTTGTCATTCACTTAGGTCTGAGGCATCAAGTCAGGGTAACATGATGCATTTAGCTGAGGCCCCAGCCTTTCCTGCTCCAAGCAGATATAGCTCCTGCACTCATTGAGTTTACGATCTAATAATACACACAGGTAGTTATAATACACGAGTGCATCACAGTAGTATGAGACAGAAGGCTATGAAAAGGGATGTGATAGAAGGGGTCCCCACCTTGGGGCAGCCAGGTGGTGCAGTGGATAGAGCTCCGGTCTTGGAGTCTCACCAAAAGCAAAAAAAAAAAAAAAGGGGGGGGGACCCCACCCACCCTTTCCCTGAGTAGATTAGGTTAGTTCAGGGATGGGGAACCTGCAGCCTCAAGGTCACATGTGGCCTTGTAGGTCCTTGGGTTCGGTTTTTTGACTGAATCCAAACTTCACTCATTCAAAAGGCCATACCCAAGGACCTAGAAGGCTACATGTGGTCTCAAGGCTGCAGGTTTCGCACCCTGGTTAGTTATTTTCCTAAAAATCGAGGAAATTGTCCCCAAGATTTGATTGGCTGAGGCTAGGGCTCAAGCCACCTAGCTCTTGATTCAACTTCCTGGTTGAATCCTGTGACCTCAGGCTATATTGAGGTAACTTCCTGGTCACCTAGCAGGTGTAAAAAGACCCTAGTGCAAAGAGTAGGGGCCCTTTAGGCTTGGCAGATATCCACACCCTGCCCTGGTGACCAGACAGTTTTCCAGATGGAGGTGAGTCAGATGAGTTAGCCACTTCCACCATTACCTTTCCAACCAGCCCCACTCCCCCACCTCACCTCTCCCTCCCAAGTCTTGCTGATTCGCTCTCCTCAGTATCTTTCTCATCAGTTCCACTTTCTTCCCTCACATGGCTACCTACCACTCTTGCACAGACTCTCATATTTCAATTGGACTATTGCAACAACCTGTTTCTAGCCTCTTCCTTCTCTGATCCATCTTCCACATGGCTGCCAAAATATTTTTCCTAAAAGCACAGGTGAGACCATGCCACTTCCAAGCTAAAGAATATTCTATGACTTTCCTATGCCTCTAGGATAAAATACAAATTCTTCATCTTGGTATTGAAGATTCTTTTCTAGTCTGGCTCCCAGCTACCTCTCCATACTCAGTTCACAATTCTGCCCTTCACATGTTCTACTTCAGTAGTCTCTCAATTTTTATGTTCATATACTCGCATCAGCATAAAATTTAGAGTATGTACATTTTGCTTATTTTTATAAATTATGCATGTATATATGTATTACTATACTAATAATTGTATGCATTATATGTGGAAATATGTTTAATATGATTCAGATTGCTTGCTGTCTTGGGGAAGGGGGAGGGGAGGGAGAAAAGAATTTGGAATTCAAAATCTTATAAAAGTGAATTCCGAAAACTAAAATTAATTCAGTAATTAGTTAAAATGATTATGCACATTGTAAAATACAAAACACAGTAATGTAAAAAGGATGAGATAAAGATGTAATAATATTTGATTCTAGAGTCAGTCGGGAGCCCATTGTCATTTCATGAGTAGGGGAGCACCATAGTCATACCCACCCTTTAGCCAAATCCGTATGTGTCTGTGTGGGGGATAGATTGAAAAGGAAGCAGACTAGAGGCAGGAAAGAAGGTGAGAGGTGAAGAGGCCCTTAATGAGGGTGGGGCTGTGTGAGAATAGAAAGGGGGTTAGACAGTAGAGATGTAGAAGAGGTGGAAAGGATGAGATTTAGCACCTGGTGGGTGATGTGGGCTGAGGGAGAGTGAGCAGGCAGGTGAATGGAGAGATGCTGATGTCTGAAAGTAAGAGGAAAATGTGGAAGAGGTGGTTTGGGAGGGGAAGAATGTCTGTGGTGAAGAGCACAACCCATCCACACCTGTTCATTCTAGTCCACTCCCTTTGCCTCACCCAAAACAAACATTTTTATCTCATCCTTTTTACATTTCTGTGTTTTGTAATTTATAATGGATATAATCATTTTGACTAATTAGTTAGTTAATTAATTTTAGTTTTCAGCATTCAGCATTCACTTTTATAAGATTTTGAATTCCAAATTCTCTTCTCCCTGCCCTCCACCCTCCCCAAGACAGCAAGCAATCTGATATAAGCTATACATGTACAATCATATTAAACATATTTCCACATATAATGCAGATAATTATTAGTATACTAATACATATACACATGCATAATTTATAAAAATAAGCTGAGTGGGGCTGGTAGTCATCAATCACTGCCCTCTGCTGCAATGTGGGGGACAGAAGGTGGGTATGAGGATTTGGGGGATTTTTCCCAACGGAGCTTATACAGCTGCTGCTTGGATGGATGGATAGGTGTTAGGTTATACTATCCCCTTGAAGGGAATGGGTTGGAAGCAGGGAGAGATAGAGAGGAGGGAGAGGAAAGAGTGAAGGTTTTCCTGTTGAAGACATGCCTCATTATTGGCTATTGCGGAGAGAGTGGACACAATTTATTTTCTGACCTTCAGATTGATGACCACTCTGGGGCCAGGGCATCGTTCCTCTGGGAAGCCCTACACAGCCCCTACTTTGGAGATCATTGTTGTACTTTCCAGCTAAGCCAACCTATTTGGTATTCCCTGAACTCAACATTCCATTATTCCTCCATGTTTGAAATGCGTGCCCTCCTCACCTGGGACTCTTTAGAATCCTTAGCTTCCCTCAAAGCTCAGCTCAGGTGATTCTTGCTGTGGAAAGCCTTTCCCGACATCGGAGACATTAGCGTTCTCCCTCTTCTTATTATCTTATAATTTACTAACCTGTGTACATATTGTTTTCTCCAGTAAAATGTAAGCCGCTTGAAAGCAGGGACTGATTGCTGTTTTGTCTTTTTTATTCCCAGCATCCAGCATTGTATCTTACATAGTGCACTTAATAGATGCCTGTTGAATCGAACTTGAGTTTTGTGGACCTCCTGGGCTGAGCACCCTTGACCTCCTCTCTCCTTTCCTCCCTCCAGCCCTCTGGAGAGCAGTCATGTCGACCCTATTGGATATCAAAAGCAGTGTGCTGAGGCAGGTCCAGAGAAGCCAGTCTTTTCGAAGAAGAGCCGATGAGGCAGCCGCATCTGGAGCAGCAGCAGGACCCAGCTCCTCCCAGCAAGAAGGTGGGCCTGAGACAAGCATGGCCAGGTGAGCCCTATAAAGGCAGGGACCTGCTGAGTCTACAGTGCCCAGGTGGAACAGATCTTCTTCCAATCAGCCCTCGATTGGCTGGGGGGATGGGCGAATGTTATAGTTTCTTGTATAACAGTACTAATCTTACCAGTTTCAATCGGCAAAAGCCATTTACACCTCCAACACTTTTAGGACTAAGCTTGCTTCCCTCTCTTGACATCACCCAAACTGTTGCTGTTTTCTAAAATGCTGCTATCTGGATCCCAAGCCAAATGAGAATCCTGTAAGAGTTGACAATTCATATAGGGAGTGGTCTACAGATACATGAGCAGGTGGCAATGGGAGGTATTAAGAAGGTTTAGCATTTATCCTAAGCAAGAGGGAAGAGCCAGGAGGAGTCCTACTTGACTTTGGTTAAGATTTATTAAGTGCCAGTTATTATGGAGAAGGCACTGTGCTAGGCACTGGGGATGCAATGATAGGTACATTGTGGGGCTTGTTCTCCAGCTGTCTACGATCTAATAGGTAGTGAAGGAGGATCAACACACAGACCAGCCAATCAATCAACAAGCATTTATTAGACACCTGCTGTGTGCCAGGGGCAGCCAAGTGGCACAGTGGATAGAGCACCAGGCCTGGAGTCAGGAAGACCTGAGTTCAAATCCAGCGTCAGACACTTACTAGCTGTGTGACCCTGAGCAAGTCACCTCACCCTGTTTGCCTCAGTTTCCTCATCTGTAAAATGAGCTGGAGAAGGAAATGGCAAACCACTCTAGTATCTTTGCCAAGAAAACCCCGAATGGGATCACAGAGAGTTGGACACAACTGAAACAACTAAACAACAACAAATGTGCCAGGCACTGTACCAGGTGCTACATGAGAGCTACAGAGACAAAAATGAAATGGCCCCTGCCCTCAAGAGCTTACATTCTGCCATTTTGAAAAAAGACCAAAAACTGTGATACAGTAGAGAGTGAGAAGTACAAAGGAGAGGTCTTGGCAAAATGTACAAGAAACCGGAGGAAGGAGAGCATATTTAACCTGGTCAAAGTGGGGGGAGAAGAGCTCATTTTACAGATGAGGAAACTGAGGCAAACAGGGTGAAATGACTTTTCCAGGGTCACAAACCCAGTCCTCTGTACACTGTGGCACCACCTAGAGCCAGTGAAGGTTTGTGAGGTGTGACATGATCGACACTGTCACCCAGCTACATGTAGGATGAATGGGAGAAGGGAGACTTGAGGGCAAGATCAGCTAAAAGTCTAGTCCTAGCTGGTCCCTCTTAATGTAACTGGCCAATAAGATTGATAAGTAGGAAACCTACTAACTAGGAAGCCCTCAGCCTACTCCCCAGCTAGGGAAAGGTCCTTGCCTCACTATATAAGTCCGCCATCTTGATTTTTTATGAGCTTCCCATTCAGTCTGCAACCAAAACAATTTTATTCTCCCAGGATGCTTTAGCAGGATCAGGTGGCCTCTAGATCTCATCTGATCATTCTGATGTGGCTTCTTAATAGGTTTATAAGGGATGAATTCTAGGCAATAGATACGGGACACTTTTACCAGACCTCACCCTTATGCTCTGCCTAAATGTCCTTCAACAAACTACAGCCTGCCCCAACCAGGACAAGGCATCGCAAAATCTCATGTGACATTTGCATGAATTGAACCTCACTGAAGATTAGAAATGTTCCCTCCCAGAAGGCTGTCCCTACAAGGTTACGGGAGGCAGCTCTGTTCTTTCTCCCTGCTTTCCTAGTTAGTCTTGTCCAGGTGACAATTATACTCATTCCCCTCCTGCACAGAGATTTAGATTTATCGAAGATGATAGAGTTAGAGATAGAAGGGGGTCTTTAAAAAGGCCTTCGAATCCAATTCCCCTCTTTTGAAGAGGAGAAAAATGAGGCACAGAGAGATTAAGTGATTTACCCAGAGTCACACAGCTAGTAAATCTGACATAGAGTCTGAACTCAGATCTCTTGATCTTCAGGTCCGGGACTCTCTCTACTAATGCTACAAGTGCTACCCACAGCTGGTGAGCGTTTATAGAGCACTTAGACGTTTGCAAAGTGTTTTATAGATGTTTCTCATTTCATCCTCACAATAATCCTGTGAGGAAGGTGCTGTTATTATCCCCATTTTACAGGTGAGAGAAATGAGGCATAGCAGTAGTAAGTGACATGGCTAGGGTCACACACTAAGTATCCAAAGCAGAATTCAACCTCAGGTTTTCCTGCCTCCAAATCTAGGGCTCTCTCCACTACCCCATGTTGTCTCCATGGCCTGCCCGGGTATAGAAGGAGCTAAGTTCAATGGTGCAGTGAATGGAGCGTTGAGCTTGGAGTCAGGAAGACTTAAATCTTGCCTCTTACATTTCCTGGTGTACTTACTAGTGACACTAGCTTTGTGACCATGGACATGTCACTTAACTCTGTCTCAGTTTCTTCATGTGTAAAATAGTGATAATAATACCACTCACCTCATAGGGTTGTTCTGAGGATCAAATCAAATGAGATTGTGTAGGTGAGCTTTGGAAACCTTAAAATGATATATAAATGTTGCTAGTTTTATTATTTAGGGTGTGGACTGGAAGTCTTGAGGATTGTGCCTGTCCTAGACCCATTTCCTTAGAGGACCTCAGTCTCCTCTGCATCCCTCAGGCTTCCCTACATTCCCCCTCAGCTGCAGCAGGAGGGATAGGATCCTGGGGAGAAGGCTTGGTTTGTCTGACTCAGGCTTTGACAGCAACAACTGTTCCACGGCAGATTAGTGAAGCCAACCTGCCCTTTTTAGAAGGAAGATGAAATGTCAGATCTGTAGTGTTCTGTGGCCCTGGCATCTCTTCCTTCTGGGGAGCTATTTTTATAACCTCCAAGGCTTTGTAGACACAGTGTGCCTAGGTTATGAGTCTGCCTCAACAAGAGCTGTAACACCTGTCGGTTCTACAATGTAAAGAAAGAAGAGTCAGATCCCTTCGCTCTCTGTCTTCAGTTTTCTTCTCTACAAAAATGGAGAAGCTGGTCTGGATTCCCTCTGAGGCTCCGTCCACAGCAGACAGATGTAGGATTGTACTAAATCCTCTCCTCCAGGCTATACCTTCCTTATTGTAGGATGGGAATTAATGCCATCTCTGGGAATGTCCAAAGACTGAGCCTCCTCCCTCTGCAGCTCACCCACTGCAAACTCCAACTTTCACTAAAAGGAAGTTCTCCCCTTACATTTACCCTAAATCTCTCCTGTTACAGTTTTTCTGAAATTAAAAAAATTTTTTTCAAATAACCAAGCATTCATTTTCTCTCTCCAACCTTCCCTCCCCACCATGGGAAAAGAAAATGAAAACCCTCATGACAAATATACATAGTCAAACAAAGCAAGTTCCCAAATTGGAAATAAAAACATCTCATTCTTCATCTTTTGTGTTTCCCATGTCTGAGGGTGGCAGACTCTATCCTCTCTGTCTTCTGGGATTGTAGCTGTCATTGCATTGATCAGAATTTTTAAGTCTTTCAAAGTTTGTTTTCCTTTATGATGCTGTTGTCTGGTACTGACTAAGAAATAGAGTAGTGGATCAGTGGAATAGGTTAGACGCACAAGACATAGTAGTCAATGACTATAGTCATCTACTGTTTATAAACCCAAAGACCCCAGGTTCTGGGATAAGAACTCACTTTTTGACAAAAACTACTGGGAAGACTGGAAAAGAGCATGGTAGAAATTAGGCATAGGCCAAAATCTTACACCATATACCAAAATAAAGTCAAAATGGGTATATAATTTAGATATAAAGGCTGATACTATAAGCAAACTGGGAGAGCAAGGAATAGTTTATCTGTCAGATATATGAAGAACAGAAGAATTTATGACCAAACAAGAGACAGAGAACATTGTGAAATGCAAAATGCATAATTTTGATTACATTAAATTAAAAAGGTTTTGCACAAACAAAGCCAATGCAAGCATGATTGGGAGGAAAGCAGAAAACTGGGAAAGAATTTTTATAATCAGTCTCTCCCATAAAACCTCATTTCTAAACTATATAGAGAACTGAGTCAAATTTATAAGAATACAATGCTGTTGTCGCTGTATACATTATCCTCCTGGTTCTGCCTACTTTCCTGTGCATCAGTTTGTACAAGTTATCCCAAGTTTCCCTGAAACCATCCCCTTCATCAATTCTTCTAGCAGAATCGTATTCCATTACACTCATAGGTCATAATCTCATCCATCCATTCCCCAATAGATGGACATCCTCTTAGTTTTCAGTTTTTTGCTGTAGCAAAGGAGCTGCTGCAGTTTCAAGCCCATTTTCCCTTTGATTTTTTTCTCAGGCAGGCTAAACAACTATTCACCATTCTCCTCTATGAGGAGTTTTCACAGCCTTGAGGCCCATTCTGACTCTCTTCCCCTGCCACCTGCCTCTACTCTTCAGGCAGAAATCATTTTTGTTCCTTTCACCTTTTCCCATTTCTTCTTTTGTGTCTGGGGAGCACAAAAGAGGCTGACTGACCTCTCCGGGCTACTCACTGATGAGAGATGTTCGGCCTTCCTGAAATCCAATCAGGGAATTCAAATCAGCTCTGTTTCATAAGAAGCCCACTTCAAAAGGTTTGAGCATTGTTGAGAAGGAGCCCGATAGAAAAGAGGGGTTGAGGTCACACATTTTCTTCTCCCCTCCTTCCCTCCCGCCGCATGTCCTGTTTTCTTCACTGGCTTTTTATTTTTTCCATAAACAGAAGGAAGGGGTGGGAGTCATGGGCTGGCTGCAAGAGAAGGTCACCGAACTGGCATTGAGCTCCTCTCCCATCCCCTTCCCAGAGTCCTCTTTTCCTCTTTATACCTGCCCCCCTCCAAGCCCCATTCCTCTCCACGAATACCTTTCCTCTCATTCAGTTGGAGGACAGAGGCCTCAGAAGGAGAAGTCATTTACATTTTTAGATATCTGCTCTGAAAGCTAGCTAGTCCTGCCTAATGTCTCTTTACCCCAGCGTGGCAGGGCAGGACACCATCTATGCCCAGGTAAAATTGTCATCTCCTAGAAATAGTGGAGGTGGCAGTTTGCTGAGGATGTATTCTACTAGCCTGCCTTGCTGATTGAGCCCCATCAACCTGGGACCTCTGTTCTCCCATCGTTTTACTGGGTTGGTCACAGATAAACAGAATGAATGCAAAGGGGTCAAGGCACCTAAATTCTCCCCCTGGCCTGGTTGCTGGTTCCTGTGTGACTCTGGACAAATCACTGGACTTTTCTGGGACTCAATCTATCCACCTAGAAATGAGGTAGGCAAGATGGGGGTGAAGGTAGCAAATCCATGCAAATCCAGATAGAGAGAAAAGTAAGAGGGATAATTGGAAACCTCAGGAAGGCCTCAACGACTGGAAAGGCTGTTTATTCCTGGAAACAGCACTTTGTAAGACACGTTGTGACGTAATGGGAAGAGCACTAGTTTTGAAGTCAAGACATCTGAGTTCAAATCCCACAGACTCTGGACAAGTTAATTGACCTGTGGGCCAAAAGGAACTCCCTCTCTTCCTTCCTTAAATCCCTTCTGTGATCCTGTCGAGCTCTTAGTATTATAATACTGTGATCTTCTAGAAGGCAAACACCCAGGCTGCTGAATCTGAGCTTGGAGCTGGGGACCACTTGGTCCTTGCATCAGCCAACATATGTGACAAAAATCATGTATGTATTTCCTTTATGTCCGTCATCTCATGGCGTCCTCATAGCAGCTTTGGGAGGCAGTCAGGGCAGCTTCAATATCTCCATATGGCTCATGAGGAAATGGAGGCCCATCTCCCAGGCAGCGTGGCATAATGGAAAGGGTTAGATCTGGAGTTGGAAAGCATGGGGCTGAATCTTGGTTCTTCTGTTTTCTGGCTGTGTGACCCTGGGTGAGTCATTTAACTTTTTGGAGCCTCAGTTTTCTGAAACTTTAAAAAGGGGTGATAATAATTGTGCTACCTTCTTCACAGGCTGTTGTCAGGAAAGAGCTTTGTAAACTTCAAGATACCATAGAAATGTGTAGCTATTGTTGAAACGGTTATTCTCGGGATTATTATTGCTGGAGGCTGATGGCTAGGGCTGGGGACAGATATGTACCTGCTGGGATTTGCTGACCCAGACCCCAGACCTACTGTCTTGGGGGAAGATTCAGTGGCTCACCCTGAAACTCCCTACCTGTGTCATCCTCCAGGGAGGAAGGAGACGATGGTGACTTCTTTTCGAAGATGAAATTGATTCTGAAGAAGAAGGAAACCAGGCAGCGTTTGGGGCGGTTGGAGGTGAGAAGGGCAGTTGGGCCAGAGGGTTTGGCCTCTCCAGTGCCTGTCTCCCCTGGCATTCTCTAGATAGCTCCGCAAAGCTATTTCCCTGTGGGGAGCTGGCATCTGCACGGCTTGCACTGGGCAGGGAGGATGGTTTCCAGTGGTGGGAGCCTGAGGCTCCGTAATCCAGCTGCTCATAGAGATGTAACCCACATGTCCAGCTCTGACATTACAGGTCCTCTAATGTAGGGATTCTTAGCTCAGGGTCCTAAACTTTTTTATTTTATTTTATTGGTTTCCTTTAAAATCCTATGTATTTTGTTTCATGCATTTAAAAACCTGTTCTGAGAAAAGGTTCGTAGGCATCACCAGACACAAAAGAGGTTGAGAATTCCTGCTCTGGTGTGACTTGGCTGCCGAAAGTACCCCTATCCCTATATGCCAGGGGGTGGCCACTTAGAGTCTGGGGAGCCAGCTGCTTCCTTTTCTAGGAGGGGAGGTTAGATGAAGGGAAATCCTTTTGCCCCACTAACACCTTCCTACCTCCACCTCCCTCTCCCTGTTTTGGAAGCAACAGTTGGAAAAAGAGGTTAGTGATGGAAATAGCAAGAAGGCAGTACTATAGCCCCACTCCCCATGTACTCAGTGAGCTAAGGGACTGGGAACTGAGACAGCTCTGCCTCCTTTCCCCTTCCCTATCCCAGCTCTCCTAGCCTCTTCTTTGGAGGAACCCATGCTCCACTGATCCCCATCTTCCTTGCAGGGTGTCTTACACAGCAGTGCCCCTCCTCCTAGGGAGCCCCTGGGCCCTGGCCATGATGCTGAAAGCCTGGTGCCAACCAAGAAGGAGGTAATGGAAGGAGCACATCGTGTCCTACTCTTTAACTCTTCCCTGAATATACTGGGATGTGGGGAGGAGGGCCAGGTCTGCTCTCCACAGCACAGGGGTTCTACTTTGGGAGGTCGGGGGGCTTTAGTCCCCTGGCCTTGGTGGGCTGGGTGTCTGGTGTTCCAAGCCTAGGTGCATCCTGCTGGCTGGGGGCCTGTGGACAAGAGATCGTACAATGTCTCATCCCACCTGGCCTCACCCATTCCCCACATCCATAACAGATGGAAATGCTCTTCGAGGAAGCCCTGTACACTGTATGCTACAGATCAGGGGTGGCATCCCCAGAGCATGTGGCCAGTGAAGATGAACTTTTTGACTATCTTCAGAAGGTAAGTGGAGAAGAGAGATCCCCTGGATACCACCTTCCCTCCAGTCCTGACCCAGGGAACCTCTTGAAAAAGGGAAAGCCCATGAGGGAGGGGCTTACTTAAGTGTTGATCCCATTTCCCTACCCCCAAAAGGGTGATAGAAGAAGAGTGAGTCTATCCTGGTCCTCAGGGTACCCTCCAGAGCGGGATGTCAGAGGGGCTCTAGCTTGGGTAGGGTGGTGATAGATTTGTCTGCCCTTTGGGGAGTTTCCTTAGATTTTAGTTGGCCTTGTATTCAACCAGCAAATATCAGAAATCCCAGTCTCATTTAGGATGCCTGTCCTGGAGGCTCCTCCAGGAAGGATAGGAGCTAGTGGTTCATAAGTACCTTCCCTTGAGATTGGCACTAGTCCCTGCCCATTAAAGTAGACTGATGGACAGCCAAGATACCAGGCCAGCATGAGGGGGAGAGAAAGAGGGAGGGAGAGAGGGGGGCGGAGAGAGAGAGGGAGGGAAGGAAGGAAAGAGAGAGGGAAGGAAGGAAAGAAAGGGAGGGGTAGAGAGAGAGGGAGGGAAGGAAGGAAAGAGAGAGAGAGAGAGGGAAAGAAAGAGAAGGGATAGAGAGAGGAAGAGGAAGGAAAAGAGGGAAGGAAAGAGAGGGGATAGAGAGAGAGAGGGAAGGAAGAAAAGAGAGAGAGGGAAGGAAGGAAAGAAAGGGAGGGGTAGAGAGAGAGGGAAAGAAAGAGAGAGAAGGGATAGAGAGAGGAAGAGGAAGGAAAAGAAGGAAGGAAAGAGAGAGAGGGGATAGAGAGAGAGAGAGGGAAGGAAGGAAAGAGAGAGAGAAGGGGGAGAGAGAGATTGGGGGAGAGAGAGGGGAGAGGGGAGAGAGAGAGAGGGAGAGAATGAGAATGAGAATGGTCCAAGTCATCCCGTGATGAGCCTCTGTCTCCGGAATCCAGTCACCTGTCCTGTTTGTCCTCATATCTGCTGTGTTTGCTGTTTACTAGGTGATGGTGATGGCTGTGGTTGTACAAACATCCACGGTCACTGGTCCTTAAGGCTGGCTGGCTGCCCAACCCTACCTCCCCCGTGCTTCCCCCAAGGTCCCTCACAGTGCACTGCCAAGTATAGACAAAGACCTGTTTTCTGAACCTCCTTTCCCAGGGCAGTGGACAGGGAACAGGAGAGGCAAATGCAGCAGACCACAGTCTCCCGAGTCCTTACATACCAGCCTAGTCCAGGCTCAGGCCCCTCTCCCCCACCCCACAGACACACTGCTTTTCTGTGCTCCCACTGTCTATGTTACGTCTATGTGTTGAGCTTGGGAGTCTTGTTGTAAATGTGTATTTTTTTTTAAACTGTCTGCTGTCTTCTTTTGCTGTTTTCTGTTTGAACTCTTGCTCTACAGCGGGATCTGTCAGGGTAAGTAAAGCCCCTCTCCCCACTTCCCTATCCAAGTGCTTAAGGTGTGTGACAATAGTGGGCTTAGCCCCTAAAACTGGTTACCCGGGCCCTGGGGAGCCTGCTCCAAGAAGCTGTCCATCCTTCCCCTAAATCAGCAGGAGCAGCCTCCAAGGAGCCTAGACACACATTCCCATCTCCATCCTGATTTCCCTGTTTGTTTCAGAAATTGGGCCCAAAGGCCCCTTGGAGGATGGATGGGACAGTGGAGTTGAGGCTAACCAGTTCATGCCAAAAGTTTCCTTCCCACTTCATGCTATAGAGTCATAAGAGCTGGAAGGGACTTTAGACATCATGTAGCCTCAGCCCCTCCATTGGTCAGGTGAAAAAAATGAAGCCCTGGGCAGAAAAGTGACTTGCCCAGGGACACAAAGCATAGTGTCAGAGTTTAGGATTAGAACTGAGGTCTCAGGGTCCCTAGTTCAGTGCTCTTTTTTTTCTCTCACTGCACCACAAATGCCTCTTACCCCTACTGGAGGGAGCCAGTTTTGGGGGACCAAAAATGTTGTTCACTTTCTTTGCCCGGTTATAGAAGCTATAGGAAGTGAGAACTGGAAGGGTCTTCAAAGATGACCCAGACTCAGGCCTGGAGAGGTTATGACTTGAATCAATCACACATGCATGTGATAAGCACCTACTATGTGCAGGCATTTGGCCAGGTGCTGGGGCTACAAATACAAAAGCAAGACAGCCTCTGCCCTCAGGGACCTTACATTTTATCAGGGGAAGCATTCTACCTGTATCACATACAGGTAGGATGTAGGCCAAACAAATATACAGGGATTTGTTGTTGGGGAAATTCAGTGGAAACAGGGGATAAAGAAAGGTTTCATACAGAAGGCTCCACTTAGTTACTCCTTCCAATCAACAGTTATCTATTAAGCATATACTATGTGCTTAGTATATACTATATATTAGATACTATGCTAAGTGCTGGGGATTCAAAGACAAAAGTAAAACACTCCCTGCCCTCTGGAAGCTTACAGTCTAACTGGAGAGACAATGCACACAGATAGGAGGTAGATACACAACACAGAACACATACAAGGTAACTTTTTTCCCTCCAGTTTAGCAAGTATTTGTTTTTCTCTCCCTTCCACCTCCCCCATCCCCACTGGGAAAAAAAAAAACAACAACCTTGATACAAGGCAACCTTGTTGGGGAAAAAGGGAGAGGGACTAGAAAAGGTGTCATGCAAAAGGTGGCTGAGTTTTGAAGGAAATCCATCATTCTAAAACGTGGACTTGAAACGGGACACAGCATTCCTAGCATGGGGCAGGGAGGAAGGGCAGTATAAAATGTGATAGAGTAGGCATGTGAGGGTAGCTAGGTGGCGAAGTGGACAGAGCACTGACCCTGAATTCAGGAGGACCTGAGTTCAAATCCAACCTCAGACACATGACACTTACTAGCTGTGTGACCCTGGGCAAGTCACTTAACCCCATTGCCTAGCCAAAAATGAATGAATGAATGAATGAATGAATAAGTAGGTGTGTGAGGAACATCCAGATGGCTAGTATGAGTGGGATGTTGGGTGCTGGGAGGGGAGTAATGTGTAGAAGGTAGGAAGGGATGATGGTGTGAAGAACTTGAAATGCCTCAAACAGAGGCATTTATATTTGATCTTAGAGGTGACAGAGAGCCACTGAAGTTTATTGGGTAGAGAGGTGACCTGGTTAAATTGTGTTTTAGGACCCTCTCTTTGGTGACTCAGTGGAGGATTGTTTGGAGTAAAGAGGGACGAGACGGAGCTCAGGAGGCTGAGTCCTGGTGAGGGGTGATGAGAGTGGCGGTACCAGGGTGGTGTCTGTGATCAGAGAGAAACAAATGGATATAATAGAGGTCAGAGAAGTGGAAATGACAAGATCCCGACAACTCATTAGATATATGGGGTGAGGTAGGGCAAAGAGGTAAGAATGATACCAAGGTTGTGAACCTTTGTGATTGGATGGTTAGAGGTGCCCCGATAGGGGAAATGAAAGGCAGAGGTATTGGTTTTGAGGAGGGAGAGATTATGAATTCTATTTTGCTTATGTGAAATATAATGCAAATAAACAGATAGTAACATGGTACTGGAGCTCAGGAGATAAACTAGGTCTAGATATATAGCTATGAGTTATCTGCATAGAGATGACAATTGATCCCATGGAAGCTGATGAGATCAGCAAGTGAGAGAAAAGAGAAAAGGGCCCAGGACAGAGTCTTGTAATGTTCTTACAGTTAGGGGAATGACATGGACAATGATCTAGCAGAAGAGAATGAGAAGCATCAGTCAGATAAGTGAGAGGAAGGCCAAAAGAGATAGCAGTGACATGAAAACCCCAAGCCAAGAGAGTATCCAGAAGGAGAGAATGATCCATAGTGTTAAATGCTACAGACAGATGGAAAAGGGTGGGGATTGAGGAAAGGTCGTTAGATTTGGCAATTAAAAGGTTACTGGTGACTCTGGAGAAGGCAGTTTCAGTTGAATGACAAAATCAGGAGCCAGCTGACCAAAGGTTCAGAAGAGAGGGAAAGAAGAATGAGTGTAGGAGTCTGGCTGGAAAGGGAAGAGAGATAGAAACTACTATCTTACCCAAGATTACTGAGGTAGTTAACTGGGATGAGAATTCAGGTGCCTGGATTGGGACCCACATATCCCACAACCCACTTGGACAGATTCTCTACCTGGGACCCAATGGAAAAAACTCAGAATTCTTTAGGGGGAGTAAGTTCTAGGGGGGGGAGTGTGAACCTAGTTCTTCATCCACGGAAGCCCTCAATAATCTCCTTAGTCAAAGTCAGTTAGAGATTGGGATTTGGGAGGCACAGCTGAGAGAGGTGGAGGGGACAAAAATTCTGTGGAAATTAAAAGTGACGTATCTATAAATTTCTTCCCTTCTGGGAGAATCTAGCCCATTGGAGCCTGAGGTTTGGTTATGGTATTTCTCCTGAAGCCCCATAGCATGAAGTTGGAAGGGTAAGTTGAGGAGCCTAGCCTTTGAGAGACTTTATATAGCTCAAGAGGAACAGGTACTCTGTTGCCGGTGGGGGGGGGGAGCTCTGGCAAGGTAAGGCATGCCTGCTTGTTGGGTGTGGGAGCTGAGTGCCTCTGAAGGATGTCTTTGTCACTTACCTCCCATGGCTGTAGCCCCATTGGTATGGGATTGTTACAGACTCTCCAGGTTGGAACTGCCCCTGGGGTACCATCTGGGCCATCCCCTTGCTTTCGGGTAGGCCAGGACACATACTAGTCCAGGAGAACAGCCCTCCTTTTCCAAATCTAAATTCATTCATTTATTTTTAAAAGTTACATTATTTATCAAACATCTGTGACACTTCTGGAGTTTGAGGCTGTGGTGTTGTGTAAAGAGCACTGGATTTGAAATCCAGGAGGGAGTCATTATATAAAACACACTCAGTTCTTTTATAATGATATTTTGGATGTAGATGTAGATATGATGTGGGCTAAGAAAACCAGGGTTCAAATCCTGTCTCTGACATTTCCCCGCTATGTGACCTCATGCAAATCACCTTATCTTTCTGGGCCTCAGTTTCTTCATCTGTAAAATGGAGATAATAATACTTGCACGACCTACCTCACAGGGTTGTTGTGAGGAAAGCGCTTTGCGTACCTTAAGGTGCCATAAACATGTGAGCTGGTATTATTATTATTACTAAGCATGGAACTCCTGAAACTCGAGCAGCCCCTTTGCATCCTCTGTTCTGAGTTCTGCAGAAACGCCAGCGTTGCAGTTGTTGGGAAGAACAGGAGAAATAAGGGGGTTAGTCCTCCTCTCTGGGCCAAGGGGCTGAGCATGCTCGTGAAGTCTGTCCTCTGCCGTTTCCCCAGGATATGGGGCTGTGTGTGGCCTCACAATTTGGGAGAAATCCCCTTTGTGGGCCTGAATGAGGCATCAGGTCGTCACTGTTCCTCCTCCATATCTCTAAAGGTTTCATCTTGGGGGAGGGGGGAGGAAACCAGATTCATCGAGAGATGGATCTGACACACAGTGGCCAGTCAGTCTGTTAGCTGAATGGCCCCTTGGGTCCCTGTGTGGCATACCTGTCACCTGAGGTAGACTAGTGAGCTCTTCTGTTCTCTGCCCCGCATGCCCAGGTGTTCGGTATGAGCTCTTCTGAGCTGGAGGCAGCCCTGCATCGAGTGAAGGAGGCCAAGGTAATCGAGGATATTGGGTAGGGGAGGATATTGTGGGGTCCCATGCCCGTTATTCTTGTGGCCCATTCATTTTCTTTTTTTTTAAATTTAATTAATTTATTTTGATTTATCAACAGTCACTTCCATGAGCTTTTGAGTTTAAAATTTTTCTCCCCCTTCCTCCCCACTACCCTCCCTAAGACTGTGCACAATCTGATATAGGCTATACTTATACATTCCTATTAAACATATTTTCACATTAGTGATGTTGTAAGGAAGAATTAGCACCAATAGGAGGAACCATCAGAAAGAGGAAACAAAACCCAATGGAAGAAAAAAAAATAGCAACTAGTATGCTTCGATCTGCATTCAAACTCCATAGTTCTTTCTTTGGATGTGGATAGCATTTTCTATCACGAGGCCTTTGGAGATGTCTTAGATCCTTGTATTGCTGGGAAGGGTGAAGTTTATCAATATTAGTCATCGCACAACATTACCCATTCATTTTCAAGGCTTTTCTCGCTCCCTGCTCTGCTAACGACAATCTCCCCCCAATCCTAGCTCCTTTTTCTTTTCCCTCCTGATGTTCTGGAGTCCCTTTTGTCAAGAAAGGCCCATGAGGATCAGTGAAGGGTTGATAGCAGGATGGAAGGTAGGGGGAGCTTAGTAATCACCTACTAAGATTGGCTTCCCACTCTCCCTCTCAATAATGGGGCTTCCAAACCCTCCCAGGAGCTCCCACTAGCTAGACTGTCATCTTCCCAAGCCTTCCAGACCTTCACTGTGGGCAGGTACTGGAGATGCCTTCTCTTGGGTACCTAAGCCCAAGCTGGGGGCTTCAGGACTCCCCAGTCACTGGCCCCTTTCTATTCTCTCAGCCTCCGGCGTATTCTTTGAAAGTCACAGTTGTGCGGGCTAAGAACCTCCTGGCCAAGGATGCCAATGGTGAGTGAGTTCTGTCCTTTAGATCTCAACCCTCCAGGGTGATCACTGGATCCCTGGACTTCTCCCTCCTTGTATGCCTTGTATTTCTCCTGGGGAGAGAAAGAGAAATAGGCCTGCCTGGCCCTGGAGTTACCAACTCCTTCCTCTGATATGGGGGGGGGAGTGGGGCTGCTAATCATAGACATATTTCCCCTGACCTGCTGTTGAGGCCAGGGTCCAAGTCCCTAGTGGGATTGGACCTAGTTAATTAGTAGTTCTAAGAAACTGCTACCTTGTTCTCAGACAAAAGTGACTGAAGTGGGACTGGTAGATTGTCATCTAGCAACTGGGATGGTAGGGACTTGGTGGGAAAGAATCCTACCCAGCGGCAGGAGATTAGATGGGCTGACCTCTGGAAGGTGTTCACCAAAGTTGGGGAGACTGGTTTCTTTGTCTCCCAATTTCTATGGACGTGAGTGGGGAGGAGGAAATTAGGAGCAGAAAGCAAGAGTGTATTGTAAGGATTAGGGGCAGACCTAGGTCCTGTAATGGGTTTCTGGCCATGGCCTTTGCTTCTTAGCTTGGGGGGATATTTTTCCTTCTGGGGATTCCTGTGTTGATGCCTAAAAGTAGTTTGACGTTCTCCAGCAGACCTTAAAGGCCACCGGGCTGGCCTGAGGCCTGATTGCAGAGGTTGGGGTGGGTAGCAGGCAGTGGATAACTGTGCCTCCTCTACCCAGGGTTCAGTGACCCTTACTGCATGCTGGGCATTCTGATCGGCCAGAGTCCCCGAGAGCAGGGGGAAAAGAAAGAGCGGAAATTCAGCTTTCGAAAGCGAAAAGAGAAGGTAGAGAAACGCAACAGTGCTCGAGATGTGCTCCCAGCCAAGTACATCCAGGTCACCGAAGTCAAGAACAGCACCTTGAACCCTGTCTGGAATGAGCATTTCCTATTGTAAGGACACGGGGCTCTGGCCAACTGTGGGACGGGGTGCAGCTCAGCCCCTGTGGCCAGAAACAGGGCCCTGGCCTTGGATCTGGGGTAGCTGGACAGTTGACCACCTTAGGACTATTCACCCAGCTCTGCAAAGAGCATGGAAATGAGAGGAAAAGGAGGGACCCCAATGGCTAGAACACCCAGGCCCTAGCAGTTATCCCCATTTTACAGATCAGGAAAGTAGGAGCTCACACAGGGCAACAACTGTGTTTTATCACCCAGTGATTTAGTGGCAAAGGCTTGGGTCTCCTGACTCCTAACTGTCCTGGACTCCTGTTAGCAATCTCAGATTTGTACAGAACTTTCTCATCCATTATCTCTTGTGCTTCTCACAATAGCCCAGTCAGCAAAGCAGGGAGGGAACTGTTATCCCTGTTTTAGAAATGAGGCCCAGAGAAGGGAAATGATTTGCCCAAGGCCGCACAGAGAGTTGGTGGATGGTAGATGGGCATCTAGCCCAACCCTTCCCTTTCACAGATAAGGAAACCTCCTTCCTAAAAAGTTAAGTGACTCGTCCAAGGTCACACAGTGGCAGATTCAGGATTTGAACCCAGGATCTCTGATCCCAAATCTAGCATTCTTTTCATTCTATCAGCCTACCCTCCTTACTCCCAACCTGTGGTCACTCCACTGCACCACAGTAGGTGAGGAGAGACACAGCATGGGACAGTTCAAGGTTCAGGGCTATCCCTGGAAATTGGCTTCAGGGATGGGCTGGGGAAAACTATCCTTCTCCTGGCCATGCCTGAGCAGAGGGTGGTCTTTTCCTCTCTGGCAGTGAAATAGATGATGCTTCCAATGACCAGCTGCACCTGGACATATGGTAGGTGGGGCAAAATCTTCTGGCTGGGCTTAGGGCTGGCTGGTGAGGTCCATGGCCCACAAGTGGGTCGCCTGTGTCTTTCAGGGACCATGACGATGATGTCTCTGTGGCTGAAGCCTGCAAAAAACTTAACGAAGTGATTGGCTTCAAAGGAATGGGCAGGTATGGACAGCAGATGCACAACACTGTAGCCAGAGAAAAACGGTGGGACAGGGACGAGATGAGGGAAAGTGGAGGGGGAAGGAAGACCATCAAAGGGTTTCCAGCATCGAGCCAAATATGAGAAATAGCCACACTTCTGGATGATAGTATGGTCCACAGAGGCTGTGGGCCTCAGCTTCCTGATTCTTTGCCAAACCCTCCTCTTGTTTTGGGCCACAGACAGCATAGGGCCCCTGGGGAAAGCACCGAGGAATTAGCTAATGATAGCCTTCTTCTAAATAGCAGGGAGACAAAAAAAAAGTTTAAAAAAAAAACCTAAATAGTAGCAAGATGGAGGTAAGGATGATTACTTGGAAATGTGAGAATTTCAGGATTCTTCCATTCTCTTCTTCCCACAGGTATTTCAAACAGATTGTCAAATCAGCCCGGGCTAATGGGATAGCAGGAGCCTCAGAAGACAATGCTGACGACTTCCTGGGCTGCCTCAACATTCCCATTCGAGTGAGTAAAGAGAAGGCCATTTCCATTCCTCCAGCTGCTCTCAGTGACTCCCCTCATGAGGAAAGGGGAGCTGGCAGAGGGTATTACCAGATATCAGCTGGGGAGAGGGGGAAGGCGTCTCTAGCGATGACTGCGGCCCTCTGTGCTGAGCCCTAGGCTATTGAACATTTTATAAATGACTTGGCCGAGGGCCTAGATAATAATTATCCAAGTTAGAGAAGGACACGAAGTTGGGAGAGATAGTGAAGACGAAGGATCACAGAAGCAAGAAGCAAAAAGATATGAACGTGGCATAAGGTTTATAAAATCACAGGTCCAATAAAAACAAAAACCCCACCAAGTCAGAAATTGTGGATTTAAAACATCAACTACATGTATCTGTCGGGCTGGAGGAAATCTAAGGAGACAGTGGTTCATAGGAAAAGGACCTGAGGGAGAGGGAGGTTTCCTAGCACACTAGAAGCCCAGTATGTGAGTCATCTGTATGATGTGGCAGTCAATCAATCACCACGAGCATTTATTTAGAGCCTACTGTATACTAGTCACCGCTAGGTACCAGGGATACAAGTCCAAAGAATGAAACCATCACTACTTCTAGAAGGTAAGAGATCTTACATTCTGGTAAGGAGGATAACAAGTGCACATAGAAATACATACATTTCAAGTGAATAAATACAGACAAACACAGAGTGGTCATCTAATGGGTTCAAGGCTGCACTAAGACTTTGGTAGTTAAATACAAGGTAGTTTGGGACTGAAATGCCTCATAGTGGTTAATTAAAGGGATGGCCTGTTAATTGAGAGACTTGTGGATAGTACTAACTACGTGACAAGGGATGGTGGGAAAATCAGCGGTTAAAAAAAGGTTAATTGTAATAGAGAAGACGTGTATGGAGGTCACTAACCCTGTAAGGTCACTATATTTTATACGGTAGTTATTTGTGTTGTCATACCCATCCTGCGTCATAAGCTCCATGTTGTTATTATTGTTCAGTCATGTCCAACTCTGTGACCCCATTGGGGTTTTCTTGGCAGAGATATTGGAGTGGTTTGTTATTTCCTTCTCTGGCTCATTTTGCAGATGAAGAATTGAGCCAAACAGGGTTAAGTGATTTGTCCAGGGTCACACAGCTAATAAGTGTTCTATTCTGGGCTCTACCTTTGGAAGGACACAGACAGGGTGGAGTTCATCCAGTAGAGGGCAATCAGAATGGTACGGAGCCCAGAGACCACGCTGGACACACATAGGTGGAAGCATCTGAGAATGTCTAGCTAGAGAACAGAACGCTTAGGAGGAGCGTAATTGTGGTCTTCAAGGTCGAGGGGGAAGAAGGATGAAATTCATTATGTTTGGCCCCAGGAGACAGAATTAGGAACAATGAATGAAAATTGCAGAGAGACAATTTTAGTCAACAAGCATTGATTAAGTTCCTACTGTGTGCACGGCACTATGCTAAGCCCTGGGGATACAAACCAAGATGTCCATCTTGCTTGTCCATCAAGATATCCAAAGTCCATTTTCTCCAGGAGCTCACGGTCTAGTTGAGGAGACAACATGCAAACAACGATGTACAGATCAAAGATGTATCCAGGATAAATTAGAACTAATCAACAGAATTATCAGCACTTAATTAGAACGCTTTGGGCATTATTTGAACTCACATTAAGAGGGATTGGGAAAAACTTCTTGCAGAAGGTAGGACTTGAAGAAAGCCAGGGGAATCAGGCGGTGGAGATAAAGGAAAGAGTTCTAGAGAAAATGCCTGGACTTGGGAGATGGAGTGTATTGTTTTAAGTATAAGGATAAACATCTTAGCACTTAGAACTCTCCCAAACTTCATGTGCTGCCTGGACAGGTAGTGAGTTCCTGTCACATGGTAAGCGATTAAGAAATGTTTGTTGACTTGTTACTGAAGTTCTCCAAGAAGAGGCTTGGCACTTAGATTGCAAAGGGGATCGAGTGTTTGACTAAATAACTGCTAAGGTCCCTTCCATCTCGGAGAGTCTTGGAGGGGAGCAGATCCCAGACACCCCCTCTCCCCTCTCTGCTCCTGCTCCCAGCCAGAAAAAGGAAAAACCTAAAGAGCCGTTAACTGCTGCCCAGGCCTAATCACATCTGAAGCAGATGTGAGGCCCCACCTCTCAGGAGCAGGAACTGGGTGTCTGGCTTCCCAGATTCTGATCCCCCAGTTTGAGGTTCCTGCTTGGGATATGATTGGAACTAACCCGGGGTACAGCAACAAAGCAGATGGTGATGCCTCTACCTTAATGCCATTTCCATCAATAAACCATATCAGTTTGTGATGTTGAACCATTTGACAGATCCAAGGACGTTGGTGACAGGAACTTTTTTTTTTTTACTGGATCTTTAGTAGCTGTGGCTGCAGCCCCTGCAGGAGCATTTACTGGGCTGCATCTCCACGGGGGCTGCTTCCCAGGTTGATGGCCGAGGCCACTGGGCTGGAAGCATAGCTCCTCCCCAAGCTCTTGGGTTCAGGGTCCTCGGCTGTCTCCATCAGAGTGTGAGGGAAGATGGTAGTCAAGGTGGTGGTGGTGGCTTGGTTTGCCCAGCACATGCTGCCTCCTGCCCCTGCTGAAGGCTGCTTTACCGAGTTGACTCAGACAACTTGCTGGGACTTATGTATCATATCATAGAGGGACTATAATCTTCAATGGGTAAGGTTACCATGCTAGGATTCCCTCATACTAACAACATTACAGATCTTTCACGTATTGAAGTATGACTTTGGACACATCCCTCCCCTTCCATGGATGCCATATACTCTCAGAGTTGGAAGAAACCCAAGAGGTTCAGACTGTACCCGAATAGAAATCTCCTCTATGACATTCTGGAGATGGAGTCATCCAGCCTCTGGTTGAAGACCTCCAGTGATGGTGAATTCCTTCCTTCCATCTCATCCCATTCTTTCCCAAATGAGACAGCCTCTTGTACTTTTAGATAACTCTAATTGTTAGGAAGTTTCCCCTTATAAATCAAGCCAAAATCTTCCTCTTTGCAACTTCTCCTGCCTGTTCCTTGTTCTGCCCTCTGGGGCCAAGCAGAACAAAGCAAATCTCTCTTCCACATAACAGCTTTTCAGATTCCAGAACATGGGGCTCATTTAGCACCTCCAGTCTTCTCTTCTCCAGGCTAAGCTTCCCTGTTCCTTGTTTGGCAGTCATTAGCCATTCTACTACTCTGTTCATCTTCCTTTGGGCGTGTCTCAGTTTGTCAATGTTCTTGCTCCCCAGAACTGAACACGTTTCTTTAGAGGTAGAGTGTCCAGGGCAGAGCTCCGTGGGACTGCCACCTTCTTTATTCTCAACCCTGAGCTTCCACTAATACAGACTAAAATAGAATTCGCTATTTCAGTGGCCATGTTACAGTGTGGACTCATATTGAGAAGGCTGTCCACGGAACCTTCTCTCTCCTAGAGCCTTTATTATTTTTCACATGAACTGCTGTCTAATCATGGCTCCCCCATCATACATTTGTTCAGTTCACTTTGGGGGCTCAAGTTTAGACCTGCATTGTTATTGTTGTTCAGTCATTGTTTAGTTATGTTTGACTCTTCGTAACCCTGTGGACTATAGCATGCTAATACTGCCAGTGGAGTTTTCTTGGCAAAGATGCTGGAGTGGTTTGCCATTTCCTTCTCCAGTGGATTAAGACAAACAGAGGTTCAGTGACTTGCCCAGGATCACACAGTTAGTAAGTGTCTGAGGCTGGATTTGAACTCAGGTCTTCTGGACTCCTAACCCGTTGCCCTATCCACTGAGGTATCTAGCTTCATCAGAAGTGTATATTTATCCATAACATATCATTTTATTGTATTATTTTATATACAACTTTATAATATAAATATAAATAATATAATAAAATAATATATAAATATATAACAAATTATAAAATATAAATATTATTTTATTTTATTAGATTCTTCAGCCCATCTTTCTAGCCTGTCTAAATCTAGCTATCTTTTCTAGCCTTGTGTCATCTACAAATTGGATAAGCAAGTCTTTCTGCCTTTGCCAAAATGTTGAAAGTCCTTATCTCTCACATGAGGGGTCAACCTGGAGCACCCCTAAAGGTCCTCGTAGCTCTAATATAGTCTAGGATTCTGGGCATGTCTGTTATGAGAGGCAAGGTAGCTCTGTGTTTGCAGAGAAGTGAACAGGGTTTTTCCTGGGAGACCAATGCCAGCAGGCAGTAGGGATGAGGCAGACTTATTTCTTTCTGCAGGAGATTCCCGTGACCGGCTTAGACAAATGGTTCAAGTTAGAGCCTCGATCCAGCTCTTCTCGTGTCCAGGGAGATTGCCATCTCATCCTCAAGCTGATCACCACGCAGGTAGTGGCCTTTCCTTTCTACTCACCCCCTCAGATCAGGCAGGGAGCCCTGCTCCTGGGCTGGGATCCAGAAAGTCCCCACTGTGGCATCCACAGCTGTTGGAAAACAAATTTCTCAAGGTTCACAGCTGCTCTACTAGGATTTTGTGAATTCTCTTTTCCTGCCACTTGCTTTCTTGGCTGCCTCTCTATCTCCTCCTTCCTCATCTTTCTCCTTTCTCTTCCCTCTCCTCACTCCACCTCCCTCCTCCTATATCTCTCTCCTCCACTTTTCCCTCTTGCCTTTCTCTTTCCTTCCCCCTCTTCTATCTCCTCTCCCACTTTCTCCTTTATTCTTACTCCATCTCTTTCCCATTCTGCCTTTCTCCTCCTTTTTTTAATCGCACCTTTTCCCTTTCCTGTTTTCTCCCCTCTGGGAAATATCCTGTGGGCCATGAGGTCAAAGGGAGAATGCATTTCCTACCTGGGATTACTGGGTATTGTGCCACAATCCAGGTTCTCCCTGTGGCATTATTTGAGTTGGGTGTGTGTGTGTGGTGTGTGTGTGTGTGTGTGTGTGTGTGGTGTGCGCGCGTGCACGTGCGTGCTCACACGAGCACCCATGCCCGCAGCTAGGGAACCAGTAAGGGGGTAGGGCTATGAGGAAAAGGGTCTAGATGTTGGTGCGGGGGTATCGTGGACAATGCTTGGGCTAGCAGGAATGCTGAGAGAGGGGTACTGGCTCGCTAAGGGCAGCTTTGGGTGACAGGCCAGTGAGGTATGATGTGGACTTCTGTTTCAGAGACACACCAGCATGAGTCGGAGGATGTCAGGCTTCCAGGTGCATGGACTGCTCCTCAGCCAACTGCTTAAGTTTGAGCATGGCCAGGACCAGGTGAGGCTCAGGGCCTGCCGCTTCTCTCAGCAGGTGGCTGGAATGGGTGGAGGGTGATAGAACAAGGGAAGTAAAGTCTTCACCCTACGACTTGAGGTCTCACCTCCTCCTGTTCCCCACCTCTTGCCCTGCGTCCTGCAGCTGGGGAACAATGAGGTCAAGGAATATATCTGTAATAAGCAACTTGGGTGCCTACTGTGTGTGGCAGGAGGAGAGAGGCACAGTCCTTGCCCCTTGGGAAACTCAGTCTGGTGGGGGAAGTGGGATCACATGAATGGGATAGAAAGCACCACAGGAGAGTGTATCCAGGTGTGCCCAGGCCAAAAGCTACCAGGGCCAGGAAAGGTAGGCAGCTACCCAGGTAGGGACAGCACACACTTTTTAATGTGACATTTTCTAAATGCACATCTTTTTATCCCAGAGCATGATACTCAATGGATCAGACGTACTCATTCTGTGATCAATTAAGTCAAACAAGTTACAGTGGCATGATTTTCAAACTTTGCCAAGGGAGCAAAGATCCCTTGTCCTGATTCTAGTTTAGACAATAACAACAATAACTCCTGTTTCTATAGGGCATTAATGTTCACAAACAACTTTGCTCACAACTATTCTCTGAAGCTGCAAATGTAAGCATTATTATTTGTATTTTACAGATGAGGGAATAGAGGCTCAGAGCAATTAATGACTTGCCCACTAGTGCGTGGGTACTAGTAAATGCTGGAGTTAGGATCTGAAGCCAGCAGCCCAACTCTTGAGCTGCCAGAGGTTAGAGGAGGCAGATTAGTCCTAGAAGGCTTTACGGACCATGCGAGGGCCTTCTCATCTCTGCCCCTTTCCTGCCATCCTTGTCACAATATTCTACCCTTGCTTTGGCAGCCAGAAGCCTACAGCTGGAAAGGAGAACTGAGCGGATCTGCGCTCACTATTCTTTCTCACCATGGCACCCAGACGGATCTCTCATCTCTGCAGCTAGCCATGATGTGAGTATGGTGCAGTCTTCTTGGAGTGAGGTTAGAGACTCTGAGATGTTTTCCAGCTACTGCTAAATGGACGAAGCAACCCCAGACCCGGCCCTTAGGACCCAATGGCAAACAGTGGAGGGAGATGGGTGGGGGCAGATAGCAAGGAAGGACAAGGGTGGGGGCACAAACATCGGGCCAGAGAGCAGAGACGGATGGAGATGGCCAGATAGGAAAAGGCAGATCATAGGACTGAGGAGGGGGGAGAAGGAAGCTGAGGCTGTAGACGTGGAGGGAGCAGGGCAGAGGGGTGAGGACACATGTGGAGAGCCAGGCACACAGAAGGAAGCAGGGGAAAGGCCGGTGCTGATAGGCTTCCTGGGTTGGGGGCCCCATAGACACTGGCAGGTCAGCAGCCAGCACCACCAGGCTTGTGGCTTGGACTATTGCTACCTTCTGGAGCTACTTGGAACCATTCAGGAGCAGTGGGGAGAAGCAGCAGCTGCTCTACCTAGACAACAGGTGAGTGGGACCCGCATGGGTCAGGGTGGGGACAAGGTTTGTGGGAAAGCCAAGGAGGGGCTTCATCAGGGACCACAGGCAGCTTCCGGGTGAGCGGAGAGGGGGGTGGGCTGAACATCACCACCCTGAGGCCCAGGTCTGAGGGAGGGGGGATAATATGCATGTATTCACTGTACATGCTGGGGGCTGGGCCAACATCATTTGGCCTCATCTATGAGCCAAGAGTTAGGGGCTCTTGCCCCGAGCCTCTTGCTTTCCTTGTTACACAAGTACTTTGGAAATGACTGCAGGGGGAGGGACTGCATGTCCTGGCCAGGACCCTGGAGAGAATAGCTTGTCTCTTCTCAGGAGGAGAGTTTGGCCAACAGCTTCATCTCCTTTGTGGAGCATGCCCTCCTGCTGCTGAGACAGCTCCGGGAGCTGTTCCCCGTCACCAACAGCAATGCTGTCAGCCGCCTTGAGTTCCTCCTGAGGTGGGCTATTCAGGGCTGGCCGGCAGGGGTGGGGAGCATCCTCACTAAGTCCAGCACCAATGTGGTGAGCCCCATAGGCGGAGGGGTCCCACCAGGCTGTCTAAGGAGGGAAGAGCAAGCTCAGGTTGGAAACAAAGCAGATTACAACCCCTGTGTCGGTCAGTAGTGAGATCAGGGCAAGGAGTGGCGGCTATGAACTTCCAGCCTGGGCAAGAATAGGGAGCTCCAGTTTCCAAAAAAGAAGAAAAAAACTGAGTGAGAGGGATGAAGGATTAGTGACTGGGGTAGGGCCTCAGTGAAATAATCAGTGAGAGATGGGTGGGGGCTCAGTGAGGAGGAAGGGAGCATGATGAGAAGGATGGAGGCTAATTGAAGGATTTAAGGTCTGGAAGGGGATGAGGGGGGCTCACTGTGCTGATGAGGTCTCAGTAAAGGGTTGGGGGATGGGGACAGAGTGGGAGGGTTCTGGCACAATCCACACTGATTATCCCAGTTTTAGGAGTTCCGCTGAGCCCTTTTTGGATATGTGGGGAAAATGTTTTTTTGAGTTTGAAAAACTTGATTTTTCATCATGGTAAGGCTTTCTCCTTATGTCTTCCCCCAACCCCAGGTGTCTTAGTCAGATTTACAGCCTGCAGCCCTTCCGTATGGTCTGCCCATTCCAGAATGAGCTACACGTGGACATTGCCACAGCCCTGAAGGTAGATATAACTCTTAGGCCCCATCGGTGACAGTCCTCCTCTCTCCTCCCATCTTCTCATCCTTTCTCTCTCCCGTATTCCCTGATCCCACCAGAGTCCTTGCTCCTCCCAACCTCAAAAGGGCCTCGGGGTGGTCTTCCCCTCTCCCCATGTAGCCTGGCCACCTGAATCAGGGCCAGTATCCAGCTCAGTTTCTCAGATCCTCCATTTCTCTAATGTGTCCTTACTATGTCTCAGGGGATGCTTTAGCCCAGACCCCCTAGCCTCCTTCATGTTTCTTTGTACACCCAGTACTACAACAAACCATTTTCACACTTGGGACAATTAGCAAAACTCAAATCTCAGGGCAAGCAGCATGAAACCACCTTCAGCTTGAAAACTATGTAATTCCTGATGTGAAAAAAACAAATAAAAGGTAATGAAATTCAGTTGAGTGGGAGGAAAAATTGTTTCCTATAGTGGCTTCTATTTTGCCAGAGGAGCATGTTACATTTTTGTCGACCCTACAGGTTAGTGCCTTGAGACAAAGCCCCTGTAACTCCACCCTAGTTCTGCATACACAACTTCCTTAAGCTAAAAAGGGATGGGAGTTTTTCCACAAGCCTCTCATTCTCCCAACTCATACACTTGGAGGAGTCTATTGAACTGGGTCTAGCCAACCTAAATGACCTCCCTCTATGTACTTTGAGAGAATAGCCACACACTTTGAAGGTACATCCTGGTTTCTGTTTCAGAAAGGAACTCAGGACTGGTATGAAAGACTCCAGAGAAGCCGGAGGCCCCTGGGAAAGGTAGAGCCCACAGTGTGGGGCTGGGGTTGGAGGGTCATGGGTTATGTTCCTCTCCATAGGTTTATAAAAGCCTGTGCTCATAGACAGATATGGACATATTTCTGCATACTGCATGTGTGGGTGTGAGTGTGTATGTATGTGCACGTGCACCTGTGTCCTGGGCTCAGCCCAGGGCAATGAGAATGACCTCTTACTGCAGCCTGGGCTAGAATGTCTCCCTGGACTTATCAGCCTGGCAGATGCCGTGTATGACGACTTACAGGCCAGCCACAGCGTCTATGGAAGGCTCTTTGTCAGGTGAGGAAAGAGACAAGGTGGGGTGGGAGTGGGAGAGCAGGATAGACAGAGAAGGAATAAGCAGAGAGGGTATATACACACACACACACTCACCAAAGACCCCTCTTCAAAATGTAACTCATCACCTCTCAAACACACAAAACCTCACTTTACAAATCTTTTTTCCCTCCACTCTCATTAGATCCTCATAGACCCCCATCCCTGGGAGAGATGGGGTAGAAATTATTTCTTTTATAGGGGAAGACACTGAATCCCAGCCAACTGAAGCAACATAAACTATGTTAGGCAGTAACCATGCTTTCTAGTGGAAAGACCCACCCATCTTCAAATCCTGGCTTTGCCACTTCCTACAGGTGGGACTTTGGGCAAGTCACCACATCTCTCTGAGCCTCTGTTTTCTCATCTGTTAAATGGGGCTAATAATTCTTGAAGTAGCTAATTCATAGGGTTATTGTGAGGCTCAAATGAGAGAATGTATGGAGCTGTTCTTAGAGAACCTTAATAATGTGCTATATAAATGTCTGACACTACTCCCTGTCAAAGGTTGGGGTTGGGCCAGATGATCTCTAAGATCCTATGATTCCACGACTTTCAAGGTCACAAAACAGTTGGTGGCAAAACCAATGCTGGAATATTTAAGGTCCCTGTACTGCTGAAGCTGGGGAGTCCGAGAGAATTCATCTCCAGAGTGCAGGGAAAATAGTAGAAGGTCTCTTCAATTGTGTCTCTTGCATGAGGAAGGACAAAATACTGTGCCTCTGTCACTACCACCACCACCTTGCATCAGGGTACAACAAGGCTGAGGAGGAGGAGGATCCCCAGGCTCTTTCTTCCTGCTTCAGCTAGGTCCATCTTTCCTTCCACAGCATTGTGAAGGTTGATTTATTTGGCATCACCTATCGGCAGTTGGAGAAGCTGGTGAGGGGCCCCCTGGGGAATGCCTCATTCCAAGACCCAGACTTTGGGGGCACCTCAGAAAGGAATTTGGATCCCCAATTCTGACCTGATGAGGGAGGGAGAAACAAGGGTCCTTTGTTTCTTCCTGTCTTCCTTAGTCCTACGCCTGAAGAGAAAGGGGATGAGGAGAGCATGAGGGTTCCTTGTTCTATCTTAGCTTACTGGGAACAAGGAATCCATCTTCCCCAACAGGTGGGCCATAGTAAGCAGGATCCTGAGAAAGCTGCATGGAAATTGAATCTGATTGTAAACACATAGAGGGGGATGGTCGGCCATTTAAAAGCCCTGTTGTAAACACTAGGGTAGTGTGCAGTATGGTACTTGTTAATTTATCTTGTAGGTGAATTTGAATTTTCACAAAGTAGGTTTGCCCATCCTGTCTCCCACCTTCTCTCTTCTTATCCTCTGCTCTGCCTCCTCCTCTCCCTTCCTCTGTTCTCTCTTTCTCTCCTTCTTCTTTTCCTGTATTCTTTCCTTCTTTTTCTTACCTCTCCTCTTTCCTTTCTTTTCTTTTTCTCCATCTCTTCTCCATCTCCATCTTTTCTCCCTTCCTCCTTCTTCCCTCTCCTTCTCCTCTTCTTTCTTTTCTCCTCCTTTCTATTTCTTTTCCTTTCCTTTCTCTTCTGTCCCTCTCCTTCTCCCCAACTTGTCTTTGCTCCGCTCTCCATGGTACTGAGCTGCCTGAAGCAAGGCAGTAGTTATGAAGCTCCCATATGGGCCTGGCCGAAGCCAGGCTCAGTGGGTGGCCTCTGTGGAGCAGGTAGCTGAAGAGATCCAGGCTCCAGTGGAGGAGTTGAGCACTGGGCTGGAGTTGGGTAGCGCCTCAGGCCTCTTTGAGCTCTACATCACCCTGGCAGAGATCCAGCGCTTAAGAGCCTACCTCCCTACCAAGTAAGTGAATTCCTATCTCTGCTGTTCTAGCATTCTACGGTCCTAACCCTTGCACCTCCTACCTCATAGGTTATTGTAAGGAAAGTGTTCGGTAGACATTAAACAGTGGTATGGAAAAGTAAGCTTTTATTTTCCTTTCCCCTGATAGAGTAAGGTTTCTTCCAATTCTAATGATCTGTCATATGCCTCCGGGGGGGGGGGGAGAAGGTTTGGGGGTAGGAGTTATTTCTGGAAGACAAGATAGCCTACTGGTGCTCTACCACCCCCAGGCCTATGTTTCTCATGTCCCAGCCCCGCCCCCCCCCATGGTTCTCTCTCCCTCTATGACCAAGCCTAGATCCTTGCCAACTTCCAGATCCCTCCTCTTCCTCTTCTTGGTTGAGTCTCTTAGACCATACCCTTAATGCACCCCCAACCTTCAACCTAGAACAAACACCTGTATGCCTTCCTCTTCCAGGAAGTCTTCCTTGATTATTTTAGACCATCACAAATAACCTCTCCCATCCCTCCCTCCATTCCAGCTCCCAAGTTCCACCCTGAACAATGAGAAAAAAAAAGAGGGAGTCTCCTCATCACTTCACAACTTCCTTGGGGGAGATTGAAGTAGGGAAGGAGAAGGGATTCAAGACCCTAACCCTTTAGCCTCTTCTCCTTCCTGCCTAGGGACAGCTCTGCCTTGGCCTTGCCAGGATTCCACACTCAGTTCCTTCCAGCCATTCGCCTGTGGCTGCAAACTCTTCGGGACAAGACTCGTCAACGACTCCAGAGGGCTGTAGATGTGGACAAGGTGGGTGGTGAGGCTGGGATCTCTGTAGTCCAGGTGCATTATCCCTTGGCTTGGGTGGGAGAGGGACAGATTTTTACCTATCAACTCCCCCGCCTTGTCTCCAATCCAGGAGATCCCTTCTAGGTAAAGAGGGAAGTATAATTGGTTCCTCTATCCTCCCATAGCAGAGGAACTGAGGCCCTAGGAGGTATGTGGGGAAGAAGTTCAGTTGCTCCTACCCAAGGATGATTTGGTGGGGAGGGGTGGGGGTGTTAGGTTTGGGGGAAATTGAGAAGCAGTGTGGTTCAAGTGAAAGACACTGGATATTGAGCTAGAAGGGTGAGATTCAAATTCTGGCCCTGAACTTGGGCAAGTCACTTAACTGATTTAAATCTCAGTTTCCTGAGCTACAAAATGTGGAGATTGGACTAGTGGCCCCTTCAGGTTCTCAATCTTCGGTCCCATGAATGCCCTTGGGAGGGTCTGCCCCACAGGAGAAGCACCAGTGCCTGATGCACGGTCTGTTTCTATCTCTCCCCCCCCCAACCCAGCTGGAGCCCATGGACGCCACCTCCAAACACAGCAGCTCAGCAGCAGATGCCACCCTCTGCTTCTCCCAGACCCAGGAGCTATGGGCCCAGCTGGCCTGGCCAGAATCAGCAGAGGCCCTGGACCTAGTGACTCAGCTCACCGAGGTGAAGCCCGGAATGAGGGGATGGAGAGACAAAGGCTTGCCCTGGAGAGCCTCCAGTTTGAGGGGCCCTGCCTTAGGAGAGCAAGGGGCAGGGAGAGGGAAACATGCCATACTTGGTGGGGAGAAAAGTGTTATCTGTGGGGAGCTCTGGGTGAGAAGGAGACGTGGAAGGCTTATTTCTTCTCTCCCTAAGGATATCTGTGAGGCTGCTCTATACTACCCAGAACTGGTTCGGAGGAAAGTGGACACACGGCCCCTGGCCCTGGGTGAAGCAGTGAGTGAGCCGGTGAGTCTGTTGGGGTGGGGGCTGGGTGAAGAGAATGGGTGGGGGGGGGCATGGCATAGGGGAGGTGGAGTCACAAGACAAAGCCCTTAGGGTTTCAGGGATTGGTTTGGCTCCTTTGGAGTGGTCTCTCCTAACCAGATCCTGGGGATAGTACTGGTCATGTGTCCCGTTCCCTTCTCTCCTCTCCCAGCTTTGCATTGCCCTGAACAATGTGGAACATGTACGAAAAGCCACAGGACAGGTACTTCGGGGGCTGGAATGGCCAGAGCCAGGTGGTGGGTCCCCAGGGGGCCTCCCCAGAGCCCTGAAGAACCGACTGCTGGCTATGGATGAGGACCTTCAGAGGGAGGCCCGGAACATGATTGCACACCTGACGGCCAAGGTGGGGCAGGCTGGGGCTGGGGCATGCTGTGCTCACAAGATGCTCCCATCTCTAGGATGCCTTCATTTCCTCCCCTTTGGGACACTTCTCTCCCTCCCAGTCACTTACTTCCTCATTCTCCCCCATCTCCCTTCCCCCTAGATGGTAGGAGACATTAAGAAGTATGTTCAACATATCAGCCTATCACCAGACTCGATCCAGAATGAAGAGGTGAGTCCCTGCACAGGGCCAAGGCTCTCTAAGATGAATTGTACTCCATTCCATGGCCCTGGGAGATGGAATGGAATAAGCATTGATGAAGTGCCTACTTTGTGCTAGGCACTGTGCTAAAGTGCTTTATAAATATGGTCTCATTTGATCCTCACATCAACCCTTTGAGGGAGTTGCTGTTATTATCCCCATTTTATAGTTGAGAAAACTAAGGCAGATAAAAGTTGTGACTTGCCCAGGGTTATATAGCTAGGACGTGTTTGAGGCAAGATTTGAACTCGGGTCTTCGTGATTCCATGCTCTATCCCCTGTACCACCTAGCTGCCTCTAATAGGGGATAATAGAAAAATAATCACTCATGTGTCTATGGTGCCTTGTGACTCAAATCATCTTTCTGTACAAGAAGCCTGTGGGGGCAGATAGTGAGAATATCATCCCCCTTTTGCAGATGGGAAAACTGGAGTTCCAAGAGGGGACTGACTTGCTTATGTTCACACAGATAATAAGGGTTGGAGATGGGTCTGGGCTGGAGGGGAGAATCATGCCGAGCCTACGGTCTGCTAGGACGGGGAGGCAGAAAATACCCCCCTACACACACAAAGATGGGATTCCTGTTCACTGGGTCTTCCCTCCATCCCTCTCTTCAGGCCATAGCCCCTCTCATGAAATATCTGGATGACAAGCTGATTCTTCTCAGTGACTCACTAGTGAAGGAAAACCTCTGCCGGTACTTCCAGGGCTTTAGGGTTGGGGGGCTGTGGAGGGCTGCAGGTCTAGAGCTGGAAGAGCCTTTAGGGATTCTCTGTTGAACATGAGACTCGGAGCTCCTTGAGATCAGGGACTACCTTTTGCCTGTCTTTAAGCACACAGTAGGTGCTTAATAAATGTTTCATTTGACCGATGGGATGGTTCCTAAGGTTCCTTCTAGCCCTAATGTATGATCTATGATTTAGTCCCACCCCCTAATTTTCCAGATCCCAGGGAGAGGGGCCTTCTCACCCTTGGCAAGGCTTTGATGCAGGAGATAGGGTATTCTGGACTGAAAAATGAGATATTTTTGGGGGTGTGTATAATTGTGGCTATCCCAGGCACAATATGTGTTGGAGGGTGGGGGTGGGAAGGTGTTACGAGGTCTTGTCAAGGAAGGCCAATGATTTGAGGGACTTCCAAGGGCTGCAAATAGGGAGTTTGACAGGTTAATGAAACAGAAGATCCCAGTTCCTTGTTCCCTAGTTCAGATAAAGGACCTCCCTTTACCCTGCTGTTCTTCCCAGCTTGGGAGTTAGCCATGGTCATTGTCCTTGTCCTCGAAGTGGCTACACTTCTCTTCAGGGGAGCTCTGTCTGCTAGTTTCAGCCCAGGGCAGATAAAGAAAGGAGAGGCCAGCTCCAATGGGAATGTCTGTTTCCTCAGCCCCCAGCCCCCTTCCACCATCCACCTCAATACATAAACATACTCTCCTGACCAGGGTGCTGGAAGCTCTCTGGGATCTGCTGCTTCAGGTCATTCTTCAGGCTCTTGGGGCCAACAGAGATGTCTCTGCTGAGTTCTACAGAAGGTTTTACTATACATTGGAGGTGAGTGATATAGGGCTGGAATTGAGGGGAAGGGGCCCAGCTCAAGCAGGAGCTGGAGACGTTCTGGGGAGCTGGCCTGAAGCAGGAGGACATGTCCCAGGGTAAAAGATGTGCCAGATGGTAGGGAATGGTTCAATTCAGTATTGACTCTGGCATGCCTTTAACGAGCCATAGACTGGATTTGGTCCTTGGGGATTTGAGGGTGTCACAGGGGAACAGTTGAAGGATTCATCCTAAATTGTAACTAAGAACTGATTTGAATATGTCAAAGGTGGCTCAAGACTCCTAAGTGAGGACTACTGAGTTGTAACTAAAGCGAGAAAGATTCCCCGAGCTATATGAAGTAAAGCAGGCTTCTTTATGACTGGCTTCTGGAGCACATGGAAATCGCTGGGGCAGTGGCCCACTGGGGGGCATATGTGATGGTGCAGTTGCCTCTTCAGAGAGGCACTGTCTGCCTGCCCAAAGTGAAGCCCGAGCCTCCTCCATCCATGGTAATGGGGACAGACATAGCTGTGGAAGAGTCCTGTTCAACATTCTCCTTGCCATGGCCCTGGGCTGAATGTCTGGGTCCTTTGGCATACACACCAGCTGGAAGGCTGGGGAGGA
Source organism: Phascolarctos cinereus (assembly GCF_003287225.1). NCBI lineage: Eukaryota > Metazoa > Chordata > Mammalia > Diprotodontia > Phascolarctidae > Phascolarctos > Phascolarctos cinereus. Next base: position 129,871,770 of record NW_027555847.1, on the reverse strand, counting down.
TGTTCTGTGCACTTGGGTGTAGCACCCGGGAGTAATGCCCTCTCCAATTTATACCTCCCCTTTCCTCAGGCCTTAGTGGATTTTTTCCATGCAGAAGGGCAAGGGTTACCCTTGGAGAGCCTGAGGGACGGACACTACAAGGTGAGCCCTAGACAAAGGGACCAGAGGCCTGGATTTGGAGGAGGGAGAAAGGGTTGGAGCAGAGCGGGGTGAGGGTGGGAACCTTTATTTACCCTGGGACCTTGTGTCATTGGGAGCAGTCCCTGGTCTTCCTATCCTCTCTAGCCTAGCCCGCCTCCCCCCAAACCACCTGAAAGCTCTTTTCCCAGAGAACAGACTAGACCCTCTGGGTGCTGGGCAGCCTGGGGGCCACCTCCCAGTCGCCCTTCTAGCCTGAGGGACTTGCTATTGGCAGACCTTGGAGGAGGAATTACGCCTCAACAAGTGCTCCACCAATGAGTGCATTGAGCAGTATTACCTGGACAAGCTCAAACAGGTAGGGTCCCCACCGCTGACCGCAGCCCCTGCACACCTGTTCATCTGGCCCAGTGTGGCTGCCCCAAGCCCAGCTGACTGTTGGCACTGGGGTAGGGCGGGGGGACAACTCTCTCCCAGAGATCGATGGAGCAGAATAAGTATGGACGGCTGAGTGTCAGGTGTTACTATGAGGCGGCAGAACAGCGGCTGGCTGTGGAGGTGCTGCATGCTGCAGACTTAATTGCCCTGGATGCCAACGGTGAGGAGGGGAGAGGAGCCGGGGGCAGATGGGTTGGGAATGAAGGTGGATCCCAACAGACCAGCTGAGCTCAGCTTCCTCCTCTTCCCTCTGCAGGCCTAAGTGACCCCTTTGTCATTGTTGAACTCTGTCCCCACCACATTTTCCCACTGGCCCGAAGCCAGAGGACCCAGGTCAAGACCAAGACCCTACACCCTGTGTATGATGAGCTGTTCCACTTGTGAGTCCCGAGGAAAGGGCTGGGTTTCTCTCTGCAAGTTATTCGAGCTTTCTCCTTCCCCAGTATTAGTTGAAGGGAATCGGGTTGGATGGTTGCATATGTTCTGGCCAATCAGACCCTTTGGAGCCCCTCAAAATTTGTCCTTGTTTGTTTCAGGGTCTGCCCAGCCACAGTGAGACTCTAGTGGTCTGGTTAAATCATTCTTGGGATTGAACCCCATTTGGGGTTCTGGTATGGCTAGTTCCCCAACATGAAGCCCTAACCCAGCCACTTGCCTCCACTGATTTTTCTCTCTCTGGCTCCCCAGCTCAGTCCCTGCAGAGCTGTGCCGCCATCGGGCGGCCTGCGTAGTCTTCACTGTAATGGACCATGACTGGCTGTCCACCAATGACTTCGCTGGAGAGGCTGCCTTGGCCCTGAGCAGCATCAGTGGGCTTAGCAGGCCCCAAGTGGGAAGCAGTGTGAGGAGCATGCAGCCAACCACTCTTCACCTCCGCAGGCCCAAAGCCAATGGTAATGACTACTTTCCTCAAACCCTGGCCCTGGCTCATCCCTATGAAGATTGCTGGGCTTACCTTAAGGGAAGGAAGTCCTAGCCCTTTGGGAAGACATGGGGGGAAAGGGGGAACCCTGCCTGAATTTGGTTAACCTGAGCTGGATAATCTCCCCTAGTGAAATCAGCACTGAGGATGCTGGAGGGAAGGATGGACAGAGAAGCACAAGAGTTTGTGAAGAAACTCAAAGAGATGGAGAAGAGCATGGGAGACGATTAAGCAGCTTTCTCTGGGTGGTGCCACACTCACGCTCCCCTTTCCTCCTCTCCTCCCCACCCCCTATCTCCACCTCTGGCTGCAATTATCTACATCAAAGCATCAGGGTCCGTTTGGTCTTTCATCAGAAACTCCTGTTCAGTTCCTTCTGGTGTAACCTCAGTGGTGGGTCAGTCTGTGATGTTTCTCCTTGTTCAGTGTTGTGTGCGCCTCAGCCAGGCCCAACAGCTTTACCCGCTCCTAGTTCAATTTTGGTTTGATGCCTTTGCTGTGAACACCCCCTACCCTGGGGCCACTGGGGCCCAAGTCTCCACCTGTCAGTGACAGCGACTGCCCTTCCCTTCCCATTTGCTTGGAGACCCAAAAGTGCCACCCAAATGACCCATTCAAGCAATTGTTAGAGCATTTAGGGCATGACTGGGGAGGTGTCAAGGTAAGCAGGTGGTACAGGGGGTGGAACAGAGCTACCAAATTCTCTAAGCCTGCTTCACCCAGCTCTGCAGCAATCTGATGAGTGTGAAGGACAGCGCCCACTGCCCACTTATCCCCCAGCTCCAGACAATCTCCACCCCAATCACAGAAGAGACTCTTCAAGGAAATTCAATTCAGTAGCCAGCTTCTATCACAGGGGCCAGAAGACAGTTATCCGACCTCCAAGTCGGCTAATACAGCAGAGGGAGGCTGTGATCTTATCTAGGACGCTCTGCTGGGAAATGCCAGGGACAACACCAAGTTTAATGGCCCTGGAAGGTCACAGGTCAGAGCTGGAAGGGCTCTTAGAGATCATTTAGTACAGCCCCATCATTTCACAGATGAGGAAACAAGTATTTAGATCTGCCTCAAGTTACACAGCTAGTAAAAGAAAGAGATGGGATATGTACTTGTAGGCGACTGGTCCTCTCACCAAATCTCTCATCCTAGTGCAGAGAAGAGTAATTTTCCTTTGTGGAAAACTGATTTCCTATGGAGGATGGGCCCCCTGAGAAAGGTTCCTCACTATCTCACTGGGCACTCAGCACCAGTGCTGTGTTTTTCCTCTACAACCTCTAGCTGTATTTTGCAATCCCGTGAAAATATGCCTGGTCTAAAGAGGGCTCTAGCCTTCAGGCCACAGAAGACCGCTTGCCTCTCTGCTCGTAGCCTAAAGAGCTTGTCTGCAGCACTTACAGATTCAAGAGCAAAGGCCCATCTTCCCTTCCAGTTCCAAGCCCTCACAGTTACCAGTCTGGACTGCAGAATTCCCACTCAAGCCTCATCTTCCCCTGCCCCTCTTATGGCTGCCCAGCTTCCGGTCCCCAGGCAGAAACTAAAGCTCCAGGATCCAGGCCTGCTCCCTTCTGGAGGACTGCCGTGCCACGAGGAAGCAGCACCACGCTATTATCCTATAACAAAGGCTCCTAGGATGGAAACGCCCATAAAATCAGACTCACACCAGGCCCTCTGAGTTCAAATAGCTCAAAGGCAGATCCTTCACTCCACCTAAAAATTTCCATCAGTTCAGCTGAGTTAAAGGATGGGGAAAACATTGAAATAGATGAAAATGTCCAGTTCTGCAGTTACTGAGTAGGGCTAGCACAGTTCACCAATTCTAAGTTCTGACAAATGGGTATCTATGGGTCCAGTTAATCCATTTCTAGGTTTGTCAACCAGGTTTGGAAAATACAGCTGTATTGAGCACTAGTCAGTCTCTTTGTCTTTTCTTGATTCCTTTCCAAATATCTGTGTTCACTGTGGCAGACAATCCCTTTCCATTCTTCTCATCAAGGCTTCCATCATCACTGCTGCCTTCCTGTTCCTCCTCCTCTTCCTCCTCCTCTTTTTCATAATCGCTTTCATTCTCTGATTCTTCACTGCTGTCGTTAGCCATTCTGGAAACAAGGAAGGTGAATGGTAGATATGCAGAAAAGCAAAATTAGCAGCTAAATCCCTGGAAGAGCTTAAAGAGTCCAGGCTGAGGTCAGCCACACACCACACAACCCTTTGAGCCTTTCAGGGGTAAGAACAAAACCAAAGAAGGAAAACCTACCTGGCAGGGACCACAAGCCTATTAGGATTTGAGAATTCTTGACCTGAGTCCACATCAAATGGATCTGAAATGTCAAAGGAGAGTGAGCAGGTAGTCAAAAATCTCTACCCCACAGTCAAAAGTAAGAAGTTCCAACACCTTTGTTCAATTCAACACAGCAATGTTAAGTGCCTACTATATACAAGGTATGCTAGACAATGGAGATATAAAAACAAAAATGGTTGGAAATGTTTCCTTCTGTTGGAGGAGAGGGGATAGGACACATACACACAGAAGGATATTACAAGGAAAGTAGACAAGGACCTTTTGTCCCACTAACTGCTGGAGTCGCAGAGATGATCAAATTGGGGAAAGCCTCCAAGAAGGGGAAGATAGGGATTCTGAGAGGTGGCAACAGAAGCAGTACATTCCCAGTGTGGGTGATGACTTGTATAAATACACAAGCAGAAGATGGAATGCAGAGTTCAGGGAACTGCTAGCAGTTCAGTTGGTTTGGAAAGTAAAATAAAACAACAGGAATAGCAGGACAGAAATGTGGGTGGGAGCCAGGAAGGCCTGAAATGCCAGACCAATTAGTTTGCATTGTTTCCTATAGCAAGGTGATACTTTAATAAGGAGAATGTCAAGCCCCAAAAGAACAGGTTCAGATGAAGGTGTTTGGAAATTGTCTGGTAAGAGGCTACACTACTGTATCCAAGATGGTCAGGCCCCGTGGAGGCAAAGGAATCAGTGTAGCCTGATAGAGCTCACCTATTTCCTGCTCAGGTTTCTCGGTAGCACCAGCCAGAAACTCCTTTTCGACCTGTAGCACGTCCTCAGGGCCACTGCAGGCTGCATACTTGTCTAGGAGCTGACCATTCAGGTCCAAAAATCCCTTCCCCCATTTGAATTTTCGTAGCAAGATGATGGCAAGATCAGAAAAGCCTGCCATTTAAGAAAAGAGGAAATCTCCAAACACCAATCACCCTACCCCAAGTACCCTGAAACAACCCTACTGAAATGGGGGCCCAGCAATGACCACAGCAGCCCTCCTCTTCACCAATCAGACAGGGACAGTTCTTCATTTTAAAACTCACCCAGAATGCAAAAAGTGGCAGCAAAAGCCTCCACACAGGACAGCTTGCAGGGCCGCCCATAGTTGACAGGGTTAGCAGCCACCAGGTAGGGCAGCAAACGAAGGTGAGTCCCTCGCATCTTCCCAAATGGAGTTTCTTCTAGTTTGGCCCAGGAGCAGTCAATGACTGCAACTCCACACTGAGCTACCAGCTGTCTACAAGACAACCACAACAGGGGCTGACTCATCCCTGGGGTATAACAGACAGCCTCCCCACCCTCCCAGTCTCCCCAACAAGCTAAAGTCTTTCAATGAGGGAGGTTTCCTGTCCAACATCTGACCCCTCCCTCCATGGGACATGATGTGGGGCTACCGCTTGTTACTCAATGGCTCTAGTCTAATCAGGTAATTCCAGAGCAACAGCTGTTGCTTCAGTCTACAATGCTAACCCTTAGTAGAATCAACAAATCACAGCCTTAAAAGCTGTCTGCTATCGATCAAGTAGCTGACCCTATTGGAGGGGACCCTGTCCCAGACAAATTCATAGCCATACTTATCTGCCGGAGATACGTAGTGGGTGCCCATGGGGCTGAGAATAAGGCCGTTGAACCTCTGATTCAGTCGGAGAGTTCGAACAAGACCTTGTCGGGCCAGCTTCCTGCCAGTGCATTTCCGGGGGTCACAGTGGCCCAGTTCCCACATGGCCAGGGGGCAAGGCATTTCCAGCTTGGATGAAGCACCTTCAGCTGAAGCATCTTTTTCTACAGAGGCTGCACACACACAAAACAGAGCTCAGATACCTGCCCCTTCAGTAGTGCCACAGAAGGATATTTTTGGAAAAGAAAGATGAAGGGAAAGCTCTGGAGCCTCCCTCTGTCCCCTTCCCATCCAAGAAACAGCATGGCTTAATGGATAGGACTTTAGATTTGGAATCAGGAGGAACTGGGTTCAGTTCCCACCTTTAACACTAGTAGTGTGGCTCTGGGCAAGTCGATTTTGTCATATACAAAATAGGGTGGAGGGGAAGGACTAAGTGTTCTTTAAGGCCCCTTTCAGTTCTAAATTTATGATCCTATTGCTGACCCAGATCTCTGCTTCTCTGCTTCCTATAACTCTGAGCCTCTCAAACCCTTTGAACAGGATCATAATCAGTTCTCCACTCCCTCTCAATCCTACATGCATTCATAGGATCATAGATTCAGAGCTGGTAGTCCAGGATTCTTAACCTTTTTCGTGTCCTTTTTGGTAGGCTGGTAAAGCCTCTTCTCAGAATGTTTTTAAACACAGGATTACAAAGGAAACCAATTATATTTTTTAAAAAGTTCAGAGACCCCAGGTTAAAAACTGCTGTAGTCCAACTTTTTTATTTAACAAATAAAAAAATGAAGGCCCAGGGAGGTTAAGTGATTTGCAAGGGGTAATAAGTGGCAAAGATGAGATTCAAATTCAGGTCTCCTGACTTCAGATCCAGAGCTTTTTCCACCACACCATTAAAAACATTCCAAAACAAACCCAATGGAGAAATCAAGTGGAATGGTTTTGTGCCACACCACCCCAGAGTTATCCTTTCAGCCATGACAAATCATTTAACAAGCATTATAACAAATATTAAGCACCTAAAGTGTGCAGGCTATGGAGCAGACCAGAAACTTGAATAAAGGACAGTCCTCATATAACTCGCAGATGGGGGGAGGAGAAGGGACCTGCCCACGACCCCTAACCTTGTGGTCCATCGCTGCAGCTTTCTGACTCCAAGTTCACCTCGTTCCCACCCCCCCACACCCCCTTTTGGAGCTTCGGGACCCTCCCCCATCCCCTTCGGCCGTTTCTGAGAGGGCCATCCCATACCTGAGACCCCAGACACCCTCCTCTCCCCCTCCCACCTCAGTCCCTGGGTGCAGCCCTACGGTCCCGGGAACCCCAGGCCTCCCCACCCCCTCGGGGCATCCTTAGGGCACCCCCCGCCCTGTCCCCGGGGCAGCTCCACGCGCCGTCCCATCCCTGAGACCCTCCGTCACCATCGGCCCCGGCTCACCGAGAAGCGCCGCCTCGACCTCCTCTGTGAAGCTGTCTAAGGAGCGAGCGGCCCGAGAACAGCCGTGAGACCGCCACCGTGCACCCCCTTTGGCCCCCTCGGCACCCGAGCCCCGCGCAGCCTTCCTCCGGCCCATTGCGGGACGGCGGAGGCGTGGTTAGGGAGAGAAGCGCTTCGCACCGGACCCCACAACCCCGGAGCAGGCGTGCGCATGCGCGCCAGGGCGCAGTTTCCGGCTCCGTGGCCTCACGTGACCGACGCCTCTGTCACCACGTGATGACTATCTCAGTAGCGCCAGTGCAGAGGACCATGGACCTGCGCCCCCGGCCTGGGGTCGGGGCCGGGACCGGGACCGGGGCCCGTGCGGCTGCTGCCGCTGCTGCTGCTCTGGTTGGGGCCGCACCGTAAGTAACCTTCACACCCCGGGGAGCCCTGAGCTCCTCTGGCCTTCGCAGCTTCCCCCCACTCCGCCGCCCCCAGGGACCCAAGCTCACTTTATTTCCTCCTTCCCCAGCCCTCACCAGAGCAGGGAAAATGAAGATCGTGGAGGAACCAAACACCTTCGGGTAAGGGACCGGCGTGTGTGCCCCGCTCTGGGACCGCCCGGGGCTGGACACGTCACGAGGAGTTTTCAGTGCTTCAGGGGGATGAAGGCTTTGTCATTGCTGGAGAGGGAAGTGACAGGTGTGAAGTCCCTCGAGCAGGGGCAGATCAGAGCTCGAAACCCAGTCTTCGGCTTCTCAAGTCCAGGGTGTTTTCTGTAACACCATACAGCAGTCCGGAAAATATAAAGCCCCAGCAGGCGAAGAGAATACGAGATTCTGAGCTTGTCGATTGCAAAAAAAAACCCCAAGAACATTTGACTCCATAGAGGGAAGAGTCTTTAAAGACTGTCTTCCACTGTCTCCTGCACATATAGTAAGATCTTTCAGGATTCCTCTACAGAAACAAGCCCCCGAGATGATTGTCCAGTGCTATGATTATCAGTATCAAGTTAGGTATAAAACAAAGAGATTTGCTTATTAAATGTTTGTCAGCGTAGGGCTACACCAGCACATCCATCACAGCGGATAACATTCTGCTTAGAATCCAAACGAGAGATTATAAGATGGTGAGGTTTTCCAGATCTGTATTCGTAGATGACCTTGTGTTTATCGAGTTAAGCCCTGGAGTTCTCTAGGGCTTCTTCAGAGAAATCCAAAGCCACTTAAGAGAGATTATTTTTAGCACTCCCTGAGGAGACACTACTCATGACAGATGGACCTAGAATTTAGTGGTGGTGGTAGTAGTAGTAGTAGTAGTAGTAGTAGTAGAAGAAGATTTGGTCCATCTTTTTAACACCTACAAATAAGACTCTTGATTTGTGAATTATGGAATACCCTTATCTTAGAAGCAGCAAAATATCAAGGAACCTAAAGAGAATTGGGAAGCTATATTGCAAGTGTAATTACTTTGCAGGATATTGCCAACAGGTCTTTTGTGCAAAAAGTTATGGACATGCATTGTTGAAGACCCAAAGGAGGGCCTTCAATATATTGGATAGATCATTTCTTGAATACAACAGACATCATTGTTTTATTTATTTGTACTTATATTGTGCTAGGCACTGGAAGATTTATCAAAAAACACATCCACTTACTAGCTGTGTGACCCTGGGCAGGTCACTTAACCCCAATTGACTTAAAAAAAAAAAGGAAAAAACAAAACACACATCCAAGAATCATCCTTGATGAGAGGACTTGGGTAGGTTGTGATGTAGCTTTACTTTTGGAGGGGGCACGCATAAGGTTAAGATTGCGGTTTATGAAAGTAAGAAGACACTCATTTGCAGAATAGTTGTGAAAACTGTTCCGTAAACTGCTTACTAGAGAAAAGTGAGTTACTGCTGCCATCACTATTATTGCAGATGTGTGCATGCTAAGCAACAAATTATCGCTTCTCCTTTGCTCAACTTCCTTTATAGGATGAGTTATACTAGATGATCTTGAAATGCAAGTCTGGCTCCCAAACTCCTTACTATCATCAATCTGCCATGGTGGACTTGCTTCAACAGACTAGATTTTCTGTGACATTTAAGCCACTGCTACCACTGTCATCCTTATTTGGCCTTGTGTTACTCATCTGTATCATATCTCTGCCTCAGTAAATGTTTGGTAAATATGTGTGTGCACCACGAGTGCTCTGAGGAGGGAGAATCGACTGGGCAGGAATAATATATTCTGGAAAAGCTTTCCTGGAGGAAGTGAAACTTCAGCTAGGCCTTGAACTACAAGCAGGATCTGAAGAGCTGGGAGGTGGTGGTGGATTCCAAGGAGGAGAGTTATCAAGTCAGTGAGCAGATCAGTTTTCTTAGCTTGCTGGCCAGCTTTGTTTATTTTCCCTGACAGATTGAATAACCCCTTCTTACCTCAGACCAGTCGGTTACAGGCCAAGAGAGACCCATCAGCAGCCTCAGGTGAGTTATGACCTGGCTCCCAGATTTCCCCAGCCTGGTCAGGAACTTCCCCTATCTTTCTCTTTACTCTTAAGAGGACCTCTGGAAAGGTCAAAGTAAAGGGAATATAATACACATTTCATTCCAGCTTCTCTTCAGCTCAGACCAGCTGTGAGCCAAGCATTCCTCCTTCCAACTAGATATGGCTAGGCCTGGGATGTTGACCTGAGAGGTCCAATATGATATCCTGGCACCAATCTTTAGTTGTAGTTGGCCTAGTAAGGAAACGTCAGGGGGAGGGAGGAGGTGTTTCATTTGATGTGTGGGACATCTAGACTTTGGGCACTGGAAACCATCTCTTTCAGTCCTCCTGACTTTAGGAAAGATGTCCTGTAACTGACGTGGCTTGGCATGGAAGAACTACTGTATTTATTGTTAATTTTCATTGTTTGGCATGTGTTTCACTTTATAGAAGACATCTGGAAAAAGCTGTTTGGGTTTTTTCTAATCAGTTTGTATTTTATATGCATGTTTAGAATTTGGTATTTAAAGGAATCCTGAGGTGAGTTCTTTGAAATAGGTTGGCAATAAATTCAGATGCAGCATATGAAAATAGACAAGTCCTGGTCTAGGAGGTAGGAGACCTAGATTTGGGTTCTAATTTGAATTCTGATACAAACTTGTATTATTCAAAACGATCACATCTTCTCTACTCTCCAACATTTACTTTCCTCTTCTGTAAAATGAGAAGGGTCAAACTGGATGACCTCATACAGTAATGATCCTTCCGTCTCCAAAAGTTTGATTCCAGTGCTTGCTTTTAGGAAAATCTTCCTGGGTTATTTGTGGCAAATTTAAACCATTAGCCAGTTTATCTTGCCTTTACCATCACCGCTGTCAAAAAGCTTTCTTTTGGGGGGGGGCGCGTCTAGACGGTGAGGTTAAAGTGACTTGCCCAGGGTTACACAGCTGATGAGTGTTGTGTGTCTGAGGCTGGATTTGAACTCAAGTCCTCCTGACTCCAGGGCCAGTGCTTTATCCACTACACCACCTAGCTGCCTCTCAAAAAGCTTTTACTGACACACCTCGTACGTGGAGGTTGCTGTGCTAGTTACTATTGGGTATACAAACAGAAATGAGACTAGCTCCTTCCCTAGACTATCTGACCTGAATATGTGTCGATACAGAGCACATATGTTAAAAAGACAAATCATAGTACTGGGTAGCTTATGCTGAATTAAATGCGTAGTATGGACAGTAAGTACTATAGGCTTTTGACCTGAGCTGTGAAAGATAGGTAGACTTACAACTAGAAGGAACGGCATAAGTTAAGTGATGTAGGGAGGAACACAGGGCAGCTGGGCACCACAATGAATAGAGTGCCAGGCATGACGTCAGGAACACCTGACTTCAAATCTGACCTCAGAAACTTACTAGCTGTGAGACCCTGGGTAGGTCACTTAATCTGTTTGCCTCAGTCTCCCTCCCAGTGTTGTTGTGAGAATCAAACAAGATCCTTAGCACAGCGCTATATAAGCGTGTGTGTGGACAGACAGGTAGAGCCTGTGCAGGGAACATCAAGCAGTCCAGTCTGCCTACGACAGAGGGTTCACACAGGAGAGAAATGAAAAAAGGAGTCTGGAGAGCGTCACGGAATATTTAGTCCTTGTCCTGTGGCGTTGAGGAGATGTTGATTTTTGAGTAAGGAGAGACGTATCAAAGTTGTGTATTCAGAATATTAATCGGATAAGTTTTGTAGGCTGGATAACAGAGGTGGAGACCAGACTATTGCAGTAAGTGGATGAGAATGAGACCTAGTACTAGAGTAGCAATAGAGTACAGGAATGTGAGATGTGGTGGTGGTATAATCAGCTTGTCCTGGAAACGGATTGGAAATGAAAGGGAAAAGTACAAAATGAGATCTTGAGTCTGGGTAAATGGATAAGAGATAGGGAATTTAGGAAGTGAAGCAGGTTGGGTATGGGTTAGTTAATAGGTTTAGTTTTTTAAATGTTGAGTTTAAGATGACGACAGTAAATCAGAGTGGAAATGTCCAGGAAGAAACATAGGGGAGAGGGCAAGATTGGAGCTTTGGGAGTCATTTATATAAACGTGTTGATAGGTCTCCAAAGGAGAAGTGAGAACTAAACCCTAAAGGATACCCATTTGGTTCAAGCTGAAGGAGAATGTAGAGAAGGGAACAGTTAAGACAGGAGGGTAACCAATTAGTGCAGTGTTATTGGAAGCCTAGGGAGGAGAGCATGTAAGTAGATGGTTTATTCACTGGTTTCACGTGTTGCAGAGAGAATAAAGATGAAAACTAAGGGGAGACCATTGAATTCGTCAGCTAGGAGGTCTTTAGTGACTCTAGGTTTCTGTAGAGTGGTGGGATAGAAACCAGATTTTAGGGGGTTGAGCAGACAGGTATTAGGAAAATGTAGGTAGTGAATGTAGGCTGATCCGTTTGACAGTGGGGAAAAAATGGAGACATCAGGGCTGGCAAAAGAATTTTTAAGACTGGGGAGACCTAAAAGACTCCTTTTTAACATCAAAAAATTTAAGACATCACTCCTTCCCACCCTGCCATAGAAAATACATGACAAAAAAAAGTTTCTATGAATTTAGAAATCCTCTTAAATGAATTTCTATTTTATTAATCACAACAGCATCACATGCAGTTAAAAAATTATTACATATATGTGAAACATTATTCAATCTGCATTAGATAGATGTCTGCTTGTTCACTGTACTGAATCCCTCAGAATCTGTTTTTAGTTGACGCTCAGTAAATGGTCACACGTGGGAAAGCTCACCACCTTCCCACCTCCACCTCTGTTCCCAGAAGATAAGCTAGATCTAGGAGTTGAAGTGAAAGTTAAATTACATTCTCTTCTCCCCACCTCCTACTTAAGCCAGATTCGGTTACATTAAAACGACACACTCTCTCCACATCCCCGTGTCATTGGGCCAATGAGGCCTGATACTTGGCCTTCTCTAGAGGTGAGTCTGGGGAGCCCACCCACTTGTTTTGGACAAAAGAAACTTTTCTTCCAGTCTTATAATGGGAGGTGTAAATGGAGTAGAAGCTAACATTTTTTAGAAATACTTTTTAATCAGCACAGTATGTCTTCAGGATGAAGGTTTGAAGTCAGGATCTCTCTTTCTCCCTTCCCCTCCCCTCAGGTCCTGCACATCTCTTTAGACTTTCTGGCAAGTGCTTCAGTTTAGTGGAATCCATGTGAGTACAGGGAATGTGACGGGGGGAAGTTCAGAACATTTACAGACATGGATGTATTATGACCCAAGGCCCTTACGTCTCCTTCCAGGTACAAGTATGAATTCTGTCCCTTCCACAATGTCACACAGCACGAACAGACTTTCCGTTGGAATGCCTACAGTGGAATTCTGGGGTGAGCTCACTGACTTTTAGTCTTCTTTTTTGAAAGAGCCTCCACCGTTTCTAGAACTCGGTAGATTCTTGTTCAGCATAAATGGTGGGGTGATCCTACAGACTAACTTCCCACAGTAAGAAACCGCCCGTTGCCCCCTTTCCCTTACCCCCCAACCATTTTGTAGAAGGAAAATGAGAAACTTTTTTATCTGTAAAGTGGGAATAACAGTGTCATAGTGCTTACTTCATGAGGCTGCTCAGATGAGATAATATACGTAAAACGTTTTGCACACATTGTATTATGCATGTCCATTGTTACTGAGGGAAACCAGTGGGCGCCAAAAAAGATGTCAGAGTCAATTCAGCTAATTCTCTGGGTAGCTAGATGGCTCAACAGATAGAATACTAGGCCTGGAGTCAGGAAGACCTGAGTTAAAATCTGGTCTCAGATGTTTACTAGCTCAGTGACCTTGAGCAAGTCATTTAACCTCTCTTTTCTTAACCCACTGGAGAAGAAAATGGTAAACCATTCCAGTGTCTTTGCCAGGAAGACCCCGTGAGTTGGACATGCTTGAACATGCTTGAACAAGGCTAATCTCTTCACTTAGAGAAAGACTGTGAGTCTCAGAAGAAAACTGATTTGTCCAAGACTGCAGTGTTCTACCATACTGTCTTTTTGGTATGATCCTAGATACAGGCCTCTTGAGATGTGTTAAAAGGAATTTATTATTATTTTCTTTAGGCAACTGGGGTTAAGTGACTTGCCCAGGGTCACACAGCTAGTGAGTGTTATGTGTCCAAAGCCGGATTTGAACTCAGGTCCTCCTAACTGCAGGGGTGGTGCTCTATCCACAGAGTTACCTAGCTGCCCCTAAAAGGAATTTAAGCATCACCATTTCTGGGTAAATTTTTAGTAGTTATGTTTTGGCTGAGTCATTCATTGTGGTAGCTTATGTTAGACATAACTCATTTTGGTGACTCTTAGTTTTCTTTTTGTTGTTGTTGGGGGTTTTTTTTGGGGGGGGTGCTTGGTGAGGCAGTTGGGGTTAAGTGACTTGCCCAAGGTCACACAGCTAGTAACTGTCAAGTGTCTGAGGTCACATTTGAACTCAGGTCCTCCTGACTCCAGGGTCGATGCTCTATCCACTGTGCCCCCTAGCTGCCCCAGACTCTTCGTTTTTTCATGGATTGGTGTAAGTATTGCTTCTTGAATAGTAATGGGTTATATTTGTTCTTTCCCAGGATTTGGGATGAATGGGAAATTTTCAACAATACATTTACTGGCATGTGGATGAGAGATGGAGATTCCTGTGGGTCTAAGAACAGGCAGACAAAGGTACTTACTTTGGTGCCCAGAACAGTATATGCTAAATGAGGCAGGATTTGATGAGGTCTTTGTCCTTCCCGGGTCCTTTTTTTTTTCTTTCTTTCTTTTGGGACAGTGTCCTAAAAGGGCTCGAATTCCTCTGCTTCTGGGATTCCACAGGGCAGCACCAACCACAGGCATTGCTGAACTCTTCATGTGAAGGAGTGTTTTGAAGGGAGAGACACCCTCCTCCCTCTTTTGGTTTATTTTAGCTCCAGCTAACTAAGGAATGTTGTTTACAAAACCAGTTAAAGAGTTTTGGAAGAAAACTGGGGTATATACAACTGCAAATGATAGATACAGCAGGAGAGATTCACTCTACATTGTGCATCCCTATCTAGCAAAAGACAGTCCTTTGCTAATAAGTTCAAGATATCAAAGAACAGATACAAACACATCCACCTTAAGCTAACTGTAAGGTTTATGGAATAATATACAAATCATATGGATATTTTTATGTGGGGAAAGTAGAAAACTTGAGTGTCTTCACCATTAACTATTGAGTCCCCATCTTTTTCGGCCTTGGGAAAACTAGGCAGTACATCCAGAAAGGAGGCTGTCTGGCTCACAAATTCTAGATAGAGGCTATAGATTTTATACCGAGTTAGACAAATGCACCGGATCTTAGAGGAGGTCAGATAGGGCTAAACACAAACTTCAGTGGAATTCTTTTGAAGCCAGGGGCTGAAATCATGGCTATTCAGTCACATTAGCTGTCATTCCCTGTTATCTTCTTTCCCTCCTCCTCACCTGAAGAAAAGGCCTCATTGAATCTATATACACATTTCAAAAGCCAATAAATAAAGGCCTTGTGGGTAATGTTTTCTATTTTATATCCTCTCTCTAGGTGGACCTTGCCTGTGGAAAAAGTCATAAACTGGCCCAAGTGTCTGAACCAAGTACTTGTGTTTATTCTCTAACCTTTGAGACACCTCTGGTTTGCCACCCACATGCTTTGTTAGGTAACTGGTGTTAGGTGGGATGCAAAAGGAGACTGGGGACTCCTAAGCTTAATGGCTAAGACTAGATCTTTGTCAGAAAGCCATATTCTGAGATGGATTCTTGTAAGCTTTCGTGATCACTGTTTCCCTTTCAATAGCTCTCATCTACTGCAGTAGTTGGGTAATTACTGGATACAACTGTAAGCCTAGTGCTTTTCCCTCCAGTGTATCCAACCTTACCGGAGAATTTACAGCAGAAGTGGGATAAAACAGAGCAGTCTCTTGCTGATGAATTAATTACCCCACAGGTAAGAGGAAGCACTTGAGTGGTGGCACAAGTGGTGTCAGATGTGTTCCATATCAACTCCTGGGTTTATTAAATTTCTTTTGTTATTTATTTGAACTTTGTAACTATCACTAAATTGAGCAGACTCTGGGGATTATTCTTTGCACTTTATGTTTCCTGTTCCTCTAAACACAGGGATATGACAAATTGCTGAAAGAGATATTTGAAGAAGCAGGCTATTTAAAAGCCTCAACTGAAAAGGAGGCTACAAATCCACAGGGAGAGGTCAAGAGTCCTGAGTTTGAAACCCTGGAGAAATGTAATAAGGTACGTAGATACAGAGATGGGTGGGGCAGCCAGGTGGCACAGTGGATAGAGCACAGGGCCTGGAGTCAGAAAGACTCTTCTTCCTGATTCAAATTTAGCCTCAGACACTTAGCTTACCCTGAGCAAGTCACTTAACCCTGTTTGCCTCAGTTTCGTCAGCTGTAAAATGGGGATAACAATCCTGTTAGGATTGTTATCAGGACCAAATGAGATCATATTTGTAAAGTGCTTGGCACAGTGCTTGTCATATATTAAGTGCTTAATAAATGCTTCTTCCTTTTCCGTCCCTCTGCTCTGCCTAACTAGTTAGCCTTTGAGGTGACCACTAATCCCAATCTAGTGATGGCAGAGTGAGGAGCTTAAGTTTGAAAACAGAACCTCTATATTTGAATTCCAGCTTCTCCATTTACTGTCTGTGAGACTTTGGGCAAATCACTTAAACCTTTTGGGGGCTTCATTTTCCTAATCTTTAAAATGAAGATGTTTTGAGAGTATGAACCATAAAATCCTTTCCAGATCTTAATCTATGATCTTTATGTAATTTTCATTTTAGGAATATGAGGAACTTTCCAAGGAGTTAAAAAGACTGAAAGACTTGCTAACTCAGAATCACATTGCATACACAAAGCAGAGAGGTAAGTTTGTGTGTGCTCTTCGAGCATTCCCTGTATAACTCTTGTTGTAGAACAGGTTTGATCCTAATATGCATATTACATACAAATTTAACAAACATGAATCACTTCCAATTCTCTGTGTTCTGCTATCCCTCCATTACTTCTGGGAGGTAGTAGGAAACATATTCTGCAGAGGAAAATGAACTGTGCCTACTATTTGGTATCTTGGCAGAAAGCACCAGGGCTGAACATTTGGATTATAAGACACCTGCAACCAGCTCCCGGTCTGGAGTAGTATCAGGCCCCCGGAGCATCTTCGAGGAGATGCTGGCCTTCAAAATGACCTCTTGTGACTGTTCACAGGCAAAAGGCCTAAAGATTCTACATTGATTCATACAGACATGATACACATCTTTGTATGGGAGGGAAGGAAGTAAGCTTTAAGGTTCCTTTGGTGCTCCCAGGGGACTGAACCCCTAGACCTAGTTCTAGAAAACCATTTCCTCTCTTTCATGGACACCCCATTGTTCCATCCTGAGAAACCACGATGTAAAAGAAGAGGACCTAGGAGACCAAGCAAGCTTCCCTGTGCACTGGTGATGGAGAGAAAAATCAAACAGTGAAACCAGGAAGAGGAGCGACAGGTACATAGGGCAAGGCTGAAGCTCTCTGGTGCTAATGAAAGTCTAAGGCAAAGAATAAGAACACTACAGGGAAAAAATAAATATTCTGTATAATAAAGGCACTATTTGAAGTATGGAATATCCCATAAATAAATAAAGGAACAAATGAATGAATAAAGTGACTTATTAATGGAGGACGAGCTGGTTCCTGGACTAGTTTTCAGTAACTTACCTGTGTAACCACCTCAGCTCAGAAAGGAGGGCTCTCTCTTTCCTGAATCTGGTTGACTTTTCTCAATGAGACATAGGACAAAATAAAGATTCAAAATTTTAATTCCCATACTGATAATAAAAATAATTCCATGAATTCTGTAAACCATTGCATAAATGCTATAGTGTAAAAAAATTTAACAAGTGTTAACAATTTTAAACAATTCATTACAAGTAAATGATTATGCATTATAAATACTACCTTCTGGGTTAAGGAAATTCCATTCACAATAACATTCTCATCTAAACACTCAAACCATATTAGCGGCTTTCATAAATTAATACATATGAAAAGTCCATATTGAATTAAGGTCTTATGCTGACCACAGTTACACAAATATATTGTGACAATATTACTACCAATATTTAACACTAGATAGTTGAAAAAGACAATAGGCAACAAAAATGCTGATGGAATAATTTGAACATATCTATAAACACACGGCTCAAGCTCCTTTTGAAATCAGCACTCCACTTATAAAACAAGAGTTCTTTACTGTGAAACCCACCCTGAGACACTGTCATCTCTCTACTCTCTGGCTACTTCAATCCACAGAGAACACGGGGGACCTGAATAGCATTCTAAAACTCTCAACTGTTCTTTGCCACATGGTCATTTTGTGAGTTGTTCTTCCCTCCATGCACTGGGTGATTCAACTTTATAGAACTGGGAACAATGAGCAGACTGTATTTAATATTGTTGTAACTTACATCTGTTAAAACAGTTTCTCTTTAGCAGGCTTACTCAGGCCAATGAAACCTGTAACATTCCCTTCTGAGCATATTTCTACTAAATGTAACAAATGTACTTTCCAGTATTAAAAATATCACTTTGGAAAAGACTGGAAATTGCTCTTGTGGAGGTCCCATTATTTCTAAGGAACTGAAACACGAATATAGACTTAAAGTGGCACAGAGAAAGCATCTTTCTTTTTTATGTAAATGGTTCATTCAGCACACCCAAGGAACTTGCCAGAATAATAGCATGTAACAGAGGACCAGGCCGCTTACTCTGGGAATTTCACTCATAGGTACATTTCTTTGGTCTCTCCTTTTTCCTCCCAGTCTTTTAAAAACTCAAATTTCAGTCTATGATGAGCACTACAGAAACATATGGACACACACCTGCAACTCTTCTCACACTGAAAAACTATCAGTGATTATCCTACACAGAGAGCCAACACAGGTGTTTACTACCAGAAAATCCAGGCCCTATGCCAAATGTGCTTCTTAATATGGTGGGCCTTTGAGAACAGCCCAGCCCCTATCTTCTCCTCACTGTGTGAAGGAGATACCATGGGAATGTTAGCCCTGGAGATAAGTCATCTCCTGAGAATTAGCCAAATTCAACAAAAAGAACTGACCACATTAGCTTATGAAGATCTAAAGCTTAATTGTTCTAACTCGTTCATAATTTGAAAAGTCAATTACAGATAATAAAACACTGTCCTGTTACTCCAAAAAGGCCAAATAAAAGGCCTAAAATGAGAAACAAGTGCATAAATATTAATAAAAATAAAGAATTTTAAACAGTGATAACAGCACAAAAATATACTTAATGTTTAAGTACTGAACTAAAAGCATTGCAGCCTATGACCACTTTTTAATATAAATTGGAATCATCTCACTACAATTAAAAACAAAAAACCTTCACTAAAAACTTAAGTACATAGTTACCTTTGTTAGCACAATAGGTGCAGAATGTTGTGGTGCCACATTCTTCTATATTGAGATAATAATAAAACCATTGTCTAAAATCAGTTGTATGTTTTAAAACATTTTAAAAAATCAAAACATATACTACCTTACAATACATTCTAATTTGGTCACTGTTAAAAATTCTTACCTAGTCACTCTGCACTTTTTAAAAATGCTATTAATGTTTAATAAAAGTCTTTGGCAAAGCCCACACAAATATAGAAGTCCATTGATATTCACAGCAAAGCTTGGTTATTCAAGTACCACTTCATCTCTCCTGGCCTTCCCCACCTTATCTCCCCAATCCAGTCTCTCTACTTGGTGAATCCAAAAAAATTCTCTAACTATAAGCACCTAGACCTAACTGTCCGGAGGCAGCAACCTGCTCTGCTGAGAATAAAGTTAGTCTGGGTAATTTTTCTCAAAAGTTTAATATGTAGGGGAAATGTCCAAATCCAGACCAGGAACAATGAGAGTTTCATCAGAAAACAGTCTAACATTTTGTCCAGATCTTAATGTATAAAGGCTTCTGGTTTTGTTCCTCAATCTGCACCCTCCTCAACTTATTGCCACAGGAGTTTGTATCTTCTCCCTGGCTTATAACTGACCTTGCTGTAGCTTTTTGTGCTGAAAAGACTTACTGGTGAGGGAGAAAAAGTCCGGGCACAAGCCTGCCTCCTCTGTCACTGAACCCCTTCCTTCCATCCACCACATAAACGTCCAGGGCGTCCTGACCAAAAAGGTGCTGGGTCTAGACTCTGGTCAACCATGTTCTTAGGCCTACACTCTAGGCCAACCTGCTGTCCAGGGTCCCAGCTCTTGGAAATGTTCTGATTCACACAGCCAGACGCCAAAGTCAAAAGGGTGTGGTTAGTCTGGATTTGTTCATTTTCAAGACATTTTTTTTGCAGAGATTAAAATAAACTTTGCTGGTCATATGAATGAACTTCTTAGGTTGAGAACAATAATTGAACATACAAATTAGGTAACACAGTAGAAGGTCTTTTCAATGTCAGCTGTACCTGTGTCACACTCATATTTGTAGAATAAAACCACCATTGTTAACATTTTCCTATACCAAATGCTAATTCTATGAAAGTAACAAAATACAGTGTTAACATACAGTAAATGATTTCTCCTGAATTGCATACTCCCAATGGTCAGTGTTAAATATGAATGACTATCAACATCTCTAAAAAAATTACAAAGCACCATTGCCTGATTAAAGACCTAAATAATTTGATCACCAGAACATAGCTGTGTAGTTTAATTTAATTTTAAAAATTCTAGTGTCACATCCCTTACAAGATATTATATTGAGTTGCTATCATTACAGAAAGGTAAGGGTTTTTGTTAGTATCAAATTGTCTTGCACATTTTTAAGGGATAAAAGAACAAAACAAAAATATAAGCTGTTTCCTTCAATTCTTTTGCAAGGCATATAGGCACTTGGAAAAAGTGGCCATGGATCATATAAATGCATGATAGATCTCTCTTAAAATCATTTCATCAGGATTACAAAACTCCAATTGGAATATGTGCAAATGCACATGTTTAGGAAAATTAGTTCCTTTCATAAAATTAAAAACCTATCTAAATGCTTAAGTATATGTGCCTTTCAATAATCACTCTCTTTGCTTATAAATACTATCTGTTTGCACTTAATTTGAAAACTGTAAAAATCCTAGGCAAGTTTTTCACTACTAGATAAATGTTCATTTAATAAGTACTAATTTCAGAATATGAAATCTAACAATATATTTACCATACTATGATTTAACAATAATAAACTGATATGAAATATTTTAAGTTCACAGTACACATATAAAGCTTCATATTATCGTATATTAAAAAAACATGAAACCTAGAAAGCAGCTTAAAGCAATTTAAAACAACATCATAACCTCTAACTAAACCCCCTGGTTAACAAAGTGCTTTCACAAGAATCAAACTTCTTCTAATAACCTAGTAAACAGTAGTGTTAGACTGATTCCAAAATACTGGCATGATTTATAACACACACACCAACAGGTCATGGATTAGAATGCTCCAAGGGACATTTTTCAATGAGGTTGCCTATTCACGTAACAGAGAGATATTCTTATTTCCCACTGAACAACATTCGGAATAGACACCTTGTCTATGCTTAGCTCAGAGGGAGAACCTGAATGGACTGAGCAGTTGAACTGGTTCTGTGTGTGTATTTTTAAGGGTTCTGAAGATCAAAGTAGCCATGAAACATTGGACATGGTTGGTAAAAAAGAAGTCAATATGTAAAGGCAGTCACATAATAGTCATTAAAAAAAAACTACCATTTTCTATCTCCTTAGAGGTCCAGATTGTGATCATCAGTCTGTCACTAATAAATGAACTACTACATCTGTCTTTATATAAAATACTAGAAACATAAAATAATGTCCTTAATTAGTTACCATGATATAGCAGATGTCATTTCATACAGAGCTACAGCCATGAGTACCAGGGCTGGGGGTCACCACTTGATCGGCTGGGCCTTGCAGTAAGGACATTCAGGCTGGCTAGATACACAGTGCTCACAGAGGACATAATGCTGACACGGCTGCAGGACAATGCTACGATCATGTTCATGGCACACGACACATTTTTTTGAATGAAGTTGGAAGATTACCTGTAGTAACAAGAATGATTTTCCAGAAGAGATTTTAGAATATAGTATGTCTCTCATCAATCATACTAATAATTTCAGAATCCAATGCACAGGCAGCCTCTCAGAGTATTTATTCACTACATTTGATAAGCATTACCTGAAGGTCAACTATGTTATAGATCCCCATGCTGGGGACTGGGTAAAATACAAATAAGCTTAAATCACAGTTCCTGTTTTCAGGGTACTTAAAATAAGGTTGTGCTAAAAGGACAAGGCATGTGAAACATTTAAGTAATGATTCAAGACAGTATAGGATTAGTGGTAAACAAAGTACATGATGAAGTAGTTCATAAGGAGAGGTCATCCGTGAATTGTAACAGTCAGGAAAGACTTCCTGAAGGAGGTGCTGCACAACTGGTAAAGTTTGGCCAGGCAGAAGTCCAGCCAGGGCATGGACATAATGATGAATAAATATGGTGCGGTTAGGGAAGGAAGGGAAATTGAGAAATCCATATGGTCAGAGAACAGAAATCATAATGGGGAAAAAAACTACTCTGCTGAATTGGCTGAAAACAATATGAGGACAATCTTTTCTACTGATAAGCAGCATGTTAAAAATAGACCACATAGCACTCTTTGGTTCCATACCAGGGACAGAAGTGATCAAAGCACTCCTTTCCAGAGCTCCAGCTTCATGCCTGACAATCAGCTAGGCCTTGGGGGAAGTCCTTGACTCTAAGTCTCCTATAATTTCTAGTCTCACTAAACACTCTGAATCTCCCCTTCAAATCCCAAAGATTCTTGACTGTTCCCTCTTGCCAGTCACCCGAGATGCCTTCAGGCTGATCCTCCTCCCCCACTTTTGTGCCTGTTGCCTGCTGCCTCACCTTTGGCACAAACTCTGCAGGATACACTCCTGGGAGAGTCCAGTCTTGCCAAAGCCAGTCCTGTGAATTCACTGCCAGCATACTGCTACCTCTAAAGCCTCCACAGACACTGACCCCCCTGCTCTGCTGAAACAAAAGGGAAGAGGGCAGATACTTACTCCATCCACAGTTTCTAAATCTAAACGTAGCTGACTCTGTAATGAATGCAGCTTTGGTAAAGGGATGGTTTCTATGTCTCCATAGCTTCTTAGAACAGGAAATTTAGAGGATAAACCAAGCCTTTCAAACTCTTCCTGTAGCCGTTTAAATTTATTTTCAACTTCTTCCTTCTTCTGTAAAGCTAGCTGTTTGTCAGTATCTGCTACTTTAGCACGTTCCTTTGCTTCATGGGCCTCTCTCTGCCATGCATCACAAGCCTGAAATAAACATACAGAAAATTTATCCAGAATGTCTGAACACAGACTGAAAAGAAAGAAAAATACTGCATCTTTAATGGATATTTATAACAGACAGAAAACACATGAGTATACAACTTATGTGACCCTCACAGAAGAATAAAAGACTAGTTATCATGTCAGCCAAGAACAAACCCCTATTACTTTTCAATATTAAGGTAACTCTCAAAATTCCAAACTTTGTTTCTCCTTTGTTCATTACCTGTTTTACTTGTTGCCAAGAATCTTCCCACTGTTTGATTTTTCTCTTGGCCTCATCAAGTTCCCGCCTGACTCGAGCTAATTCGCTGCCATGAGCACTTGAGTTTGCTGAAGGGCCAGTTCCAGTGCTCAATATAGGGGAAGGACTAGGAGAGAAACTCCCAGTTACGAAATCCCAGATGCCACCATTGACACCATTTAAACCTGTCAGTATTTAAGAAGGAAATGGAAGTAAACATACTTTTGTAAGTAAATACAAATTTGTGTAGAAAGTTAATTTAGATCTCAGTCAACAATATAAAGATTTAATATGAAGATTAAATTATGTGTTTACAGAGAAAGAATTTGATAAAATATCTTTTTTTTTTGGTTTTATTTTGTTTTTGGTTGGGCAATGGGGGTTAAGTGACTTGCCCAAGGTCACACAATTAGTAAGTGATATGTGTCTGAGGCCGAATTTGAACTCAGGTCCTCCTGAATCCAGGGCTGGTACTTTATCCACTGAACCACCTAGCTGCCCCCCTAAAATATCTTAAAGTACAATTTCTGCTGCACCTTGTCTAACTGCTGAGAGAATTTGTAACCCCACTGTCTGATATTCAAAGCAGAAACCCAGAGCTAATTAATCTTTAAAATATGAAACCACTAATTTGTATATCAAGTAGATACCTAGAGCCACTTCCCAGTTGCTCACCAACTTGATGATAAGAATTGAGGGGCTTTTGAATGTGTTCACCTTTATATCTCAAATCAAAGGGAATTTAAACTAGAAAACATGAAAATGATATGTCTTTCTCCACTGTGCAAACAGACAAGTAAATATATTCTGAACAGGTACAGAAAGACAAAACAGTGTGTGTGTAGGGAAATAATATGTCATGCTGGAGAAATGTCAGAGCCAAGTCTGGAAAATGCTGCACCATCAAAGGTAGGTTGATAGGAATTTCATATTGTACACATATGCTGAAAACCCATTTAAGCTTAACTGTCCTTTAAAGCCAAGTTTCCACAGGCATTGTTAACTGGGTAGTATCTGCTGTATCATACAAAACACAAGAACACTTGTGACCATACATACAAAAACTATATCTTTTAGCTTAACATCAATTTGTCACAAGAGTCTAGGTTAATAAGACACCTGGAAATAATTCTGTCATGAGCCCACAGGAAATTCATTTATGAGCAGCTCTTAGAAAGATAACGTGATGAGAAAAGAGCCAGTGCTGACTATGTACTTTGACCAAACACCCCACACCCAGGGAAGTTCGGTGATACTGACCTGAATTTTATAGCCCTGAAAAACCTTCCTAGTATGAGAGAAAATGTATAACCCATTATAGAAGAACTTTTCTCTAACCCACACCGAATTATGTCTTTTGAGCATCCACTGATCACCTCCCTTTTCACTATACACAAGAAGTTAATCTTTGAATGACTTACCTTAAGAATTATGGGAAGAGGCTGACGTGCCTAAAACATTATGTTCTGATTTCAAATGCTGAGGCTGCTGTTGGTGAGGAGTCATAGTGGATGGAATAAGAGGCTGAGACAATGACTGAGATAAGGAACTAAGTGGGGAGGTTGAGAGAGATGATGATGAATGCAAAGATGGTGAACGAGGAAGAGAACCTGGAATATTGACAGGAGCTGAACTTCCCAGTAACCTTTGACCTAGAGGAAAGGAAAAGGAAAAAAGTTAAATCACACTAGGCATGTAACATAGAATCATTAGAGCACTAACACATGACTCTTCTGTGGAAGATGAACAAGTTTTTGGTGGTTATGATTAAAAATGTACATACTACTGCACTCACTAATGGTGTCTAACTTTTGAAGGTTAGGTAGGGTATATACTGCGTCAAGTAACCCAGGATAAATATGGATTCCATGTCAAGTAGTGACAACCCTTAATTCCCAGACTTCAGGCTCTCCCAAATAGATCTGGGGAGGTAGCCTCCAAGATCAAGAGTCCTCTTCTAGATTCCTTTTCCTTACCACTGAATGTATCAAGTCCTAACATCTCCAACTTTGGTATGTGGCAGCCATAAGGAAGTAGTGCTTGGGATGGACTAGGAACAATAATTATACAGCACTTCATATTTTGCAGAGCACTATGTACATTATCTCATTTAATAATGTATGAAGCACATCTGTCAATACAAAACTTCATAAACATTTAGGAAATATGCATGGAGCCAGTGCACCAAAAACAACTGAAAAGAAACTAATCAATCTCTGAAATTAATGCTAACTGCTTCCTTAGATTCTATTTGCAGCACAACTCTCTTAGTAGCTAAAGCACCCAAGCCACTCAGTGATAGCAAATGACTTCTTAGTTACAGAACTCAAATACAATTGTGGTTAAGAAGGAAATAAAGTTTTTAGCCACACTGCTTTAAAAGCATTAAGTTTTGATTTTTCCAGGTTATCTGGCTTTGCTGATCATTCATTAAATATAGGTCAAGTAGGTAGAGAGGGAAAAAAAAGTTATATCTTCCTTTGCCAGAATGCTATTTTGGAAAGTAATAAAGCTAGAGGCTTTTAGAGGCTATTAGCAATTCAATCATCATGAAGCCAATATCCAAGATATACTGATTGGTCAATAATAAGTGGCTAAAAAGTCTATATACTTAAAGGGGGGGGGCAGCTAGGTGGCACAGTGTATAGAGCACCGGCCCTGGAGTCAGGAGGGACCTGAGTTCAAATCCGGCCTCAGACACTTGTCAGTTACTAGCTGTGTGGGTCTAGGCAAGTCACTTAACTTCACTGCCTAGCCACAAAAAAAAAAGTCTACATACTAACAGACAGTTAGAATAATGAATTCTGTTAAGTCACATATACGTTTTTAACTTACAAACAATTCTAACTACAGTTTCTGCAGTCTATGAGAGGTTCCCTAATCTTCCTGCCTTCTCTTCTTCCTTGTCAAATGGAAAGGAAGCACCGTAGAAAAAGATCTGGACTGGGAGTCAGGAATCCTGGGTTCTAATCCTGGTTCTGCCAGTAATTTACTCTGTGATCATGGGCAATTCACTATCTCTCTCTCAATTTCCTCTTTATTAAAATGAAGAGGTTAGACTGCATGGACTATAAGATCTCATTTAGTTCTGACATTCTCCAATCTGGGCAGCAGCTACTTTCTCTCTTGGATCTGACATTGTTAGTCTTTTAGATGAAAACAGAAAAATCATGGTGACCTCTACAGAGGTCATGCGGAGGTTTGCTCTAATGAGGACAGCACATGCCTAGCTGACCACCTGTGATGTTCCAGTGGTGTGATAACTAAGAATACTCTAATAAATGGCATATAGAAAGGGTCCTGCCTGAAGCAAGGTATTGTTATATCCTTTCCCCACTTTTCATGGAGAAATAATCAAATCCCTCTATAAAAAGATGCTGAAGAGGCCTGTAGAAATTTTGGTCAAGAAACAAATGCCAAGAAACCAGTAGGTGTCAAAAGAGATCTTTTTAAATAGTCTTCCATTCACTGGATTTAATTCTTTTGAAGGGGCTTGAATCAACAGAAAATGAAAAAGAATGTCCCCTCTTATTTAGGGATGATAGTATTCTAAAGGTAGAAAGATGAAAAGAGTATCACGAGACAGATTGCAAGAACTATTCTTTCGGATTTGAGTCCTATCAGAAATCTGGTGTTTAACAAAACAAAATACACTGGAAAAACAAAACAAAACAAAACAAAACTCTATCTCTAGAATTAGAGAGAAATAATAGCATCATAGGACTTAAAAGTTGGAAAGGACCATAGAGATTTAGTCCGGGGATTTTTAACCAGGGAATTGTGAAATTTATTTTAAAAATTGACTTTATTTCGATAGAATTAATTTATAATCTTTTGTATTTTATTTTATGCATTTAAAAACCTACTCTCAGAAGGGGTCCATAGGTTTCACTAGACTGCCAAAGGGGTCCATGGCATAAAAACTCTAATTTAGTCCAACCTCTTCATTTTATAGATAAGAAAATGGAGATTGGGAGGGGTTAAGTAACTTGCCCAAGGTTATCCAGACAAGTAAGAAGCAGAGTTTTAAATCCAGGTCCTAAAAATAATTTTCCTTTCTAAGAAAGAAAAAAAAATTATCCATCAAGTAAAAATGTGGAGTAACACACCACATAACTTTATTAAACAACACTGTCATGCACTCTGGCCAATACAGATCACTCCCTTATACAAGGAATCTTTTGTTGTTATTGTTTAGTGGTTTTCAGCCATGTCCGACTCTTTGTGACCCTGTTTGAGGTTTTCTTGGCAACGATACTGGAGTGGTTTGCCATTTCCTTCTCCAGCTCATTTTACAGATGAAGAACTGAGGCAAACAGGGTTAAGTGACTTGCCCAGAGTCACACAGCTAGCAAGTGTCTGAGGCCACATTTGAACTCAGGTCTTCTTGATTCTGGGCCTGATGCTCTATCCACTGAGCCACTTAGCTGACCTATAAAGGGAGCAAATTGTTCTATCCACTCTATGGGGACCAAGTCTTTTACCTTGGGCTTGTGGATCTCACGGGAAGATACTAGTGTGTTAGTCTACTATATATTGGAACTCTACAGTTGAAAGGAACTTAAGAAATCATAAAGTTCAACCTCTTCCATTTTACAAATCTGGAAAATGAGGTCCAGATAGGTTAAGTAATTTGTCCAACGTTACAAAGATAAACAGCATAGCCAATATTCAAACTCAACTCTCTGACTCCCCCAAACTCAATGCTATTTCCACTGTACCATGTCTGTCCATCCTCCTACTCCCATCAGTCTGTATTTTACATAGGATAGCAATTCCACTTAAGTACCCAAGGCATCCTTCCCAATTGTAAAGATGTTTATACATCTGGATAGTGCCTACCTCAGGATGGATGCCAGCAGAATAGAATCTCCTTGGCAAAGACAATTTCATTTTTGCCTTAGTACCCCCCACACCTAACCTTGAGCCTACACATACTCTGATGGAATTGTGATAGCATTAAGAGTATAATAGCTATCAGAATGAAACCTATGTACACCTTCTCAACACATGGAATTGAAAATAATAATAATAAGAGATACGAAGGATGTTTGAGGTCATATAGTCTAAAGTCTAACCCTTCATTTTGAAGTTGAGGAAACTGAAGCCCAAAGAGGTTAGGTTGACTTGCCCAAGTCCACATAGGCTAAATGGAATAGATAGGGTTGGAATTAAGTCCTCTAACTGCAAACCCTGGGATCTTGCCAGTGTTCTTATTCATGTCTTCTTAAAAACCCTCCAGGAAGTCTACTCAGAGCACAAGGGATTATGAGGACATTATCTGGACCCTAATGTTGCATGTGAATTGTCTGTCTGTTATTCCTCACCCTCATGACATGATTAACCACCTGCTTTTCTAGTCAAAGATCTCTTTTATGACACATTTCATACTACTTTTGCACATAATTATTGTTAATGTTACAATCTATTTACATTTACCATGCACATGTCTTTTGCCCTTTAAGTGACCTATAATTTTAATTAACAGAGATTTTGGTATTCCATCATTTGAAGCCATAAAGCATTACAAGAAGAATACTTAGAAAGATCACCTTGTTTTTTTTTTAGGGAAAAGCTTGGGGTCACTGAAAATGCAGTGCAATTTCTTAAATGCAATCCAGCCCTCTCTATCCCTCCTATTCAAGATGCTAGAACATTATTCATATGTAGTTTCTATTCAAGATGTATATACTGATGAGCCAGATCTAAAGGTCGTCCAACTACATATTATAGTCTGGACAAGAGGCATTCTTCTTCTACCTGGTTCTTCTTGAGTGGATGATTAGTTGAACTCTTTTCAATGATTATGAATTTTATTTAGGAGGCTTTGCAACGGTCTAAGGCTTGATGCAATCAGCATAATGTCATCTATAAACAGGAGAACTTGGAGAATTTATAGAGAATCATTTTGCATTTTATGCTGGCCATCCTTTATGACAGTGGTGATCACCTTTGGTAAGCATACATGTCCTGTTTTATGCTTTACTTGGTATTTATTAATAATTAGAGGATAGTAAAAATTATCTTTGTTGTAGCAATCAAGGAATTTTTTTGTTCTTAATTATGTGGGGGAGGTACAATATTAACTGCTGAATTAAATATGCTTCTAGAAAAATAAAGGTCATAGAACAAAGTAGAAGAATTGATGAAAAGCATAACTTCACATATAAGAAACAGAAAACCCAGTGGATAATTCATAGCAAAAGAAATGTCTGTTGTGTCGAAAACAAAGAACTTGTGGATAAGCTCTCAATCAGAAAGCACACATATATTCTACAATAGCAAAGTAAGAAAACTCAAGTAGGCATTTTATAGAATCACTGAATTTCAGAGTTAGAAGAGACTCTTAGAACATATACACGGAAAAGAATTCCTCTACAACGCTATCCAGCCTTTTCCCAAAGAACTATACTGAGGGGGACCCCACTGTCTCCCAAGGCAGCCCATCCCACTTCTGGATAGAATTCATTATTGGGAGGTTTTTCTTCACATCGTGCCTAAATTTCCTCTGCCTTTTCCACACATTACTCCTAGTTACGCTTTCTGGAACTGAAAAGAACAAGGCTAACATATCTTCCAAATGATAGCCATTGTATTCCCATTATATTTCTTTGAGACTTCATTCTTCATGTTAAACATACTTAGTTTCTTCAACTGATTGTTCCTTACACAGTATGAACTCAGTCTCTTTCACCAGCTTGGACACTCTTCTGAACATTCTTCAGCTTATCAATTTTACTCCCTTAAATCCAGTGCCCAGAACTGAACACAATACCAGATGTGGTAGCTTCTTAGAAGCTATGCCTCTCTAAATACAGACTAAGATCTCATTGCCTTTCTTAGCTGCCATAAAAATATGCAATAAATTTAATCCAGTAGTTCCAAAACTGTTCTGTTCATCTTTTTTTTTCTAGAACTTCCTTCTTCTCTCTAGAACCTCTTTACTACTGCTCCTTTTATTTAAAAGAAAAGAAAAAGCCCTTTTTTGTGGCTATGTCTATATGTCCCATCACTTCTCTGTCAAGAAGTGGGAAACAAGATTCATCACTGGTCTTCTGCGGTCATGTTGCTCTCTGCATTGATCATAGTTTTTAAATCTTCCAGAGTTGCAGTCCTTTATAAAGTGTTGTGGTACTGTATAAATTGTTTCCTGGTGGTGTTTATTTCATTCTGCACAGGTTTATACAGATTTCTCTAAATCCATCTCTTTCATAATTTCTTATGGTACAATAATATTTGATTACATTCAAAGATCATAATTTGTTTGGCCATTCATTCCCCAGTTAATATGTGCCCCCTTAGTTTCCAGTTTTTTTCCTATAAAAAAAAGTGCTGCTGTAAATATCCGTGCATATACGGTTCCTCCTTTCTTTGATCTTTTGAGAGTATATGCCTCGTAGTGAAACCACTGTGACAAAGGTCATGCACAATTTGGTGACTTATATTGCAGATACAAGTTGCATTCCAGAATGAGTGGATCAATTCACTGCTCCAATGCATTATTGTGCCAGTCTTCCCACATGGCCTCCAAAAACTGTGTCAGCTTTGTCCACCTGTGTATAAAACTTCAGACTTGTTTTAATTTATACTTCTCTTACAATTAATGATTTGGAGCATTTTTTTCACATAGTAGTTGTTGGCTTGTCTTTCTTCTTTTGAGAACTATTTATAGGATTTGATCATTTATCTATTGAAAAATGGCGGCCGGGGGGGGGCAATTAACCATTTATATAGTGTCCACTACGTTCCAGGGACTATGCTAAGTACTTTACAAATATTATTTGATTCTCATAACAAGACTGGAAGTTATGTGCTTCTATCCTCACTTTGCAGTTGAGGAAACTGTGGCAAACAGATATGAAATGACTTGCACAAGGTCACACAGGCACTCAGTATCTGAGGCCATACTGGAATTCAGGTCTTCCTGACTCTAGGTCCAGCACTCTAGTCACTGTATTACCTAACTGCCTCTTTCTTATTCTTATATTCATAATATATTTGAATGATAATATAACTGAATATATACAATCCCTGTATATCTTGGATATCACACCTTTAACAGAGAACTATGCTACAAAGATTTTCCTCAGTTAATTGTTTCCCTTCTAATTCTAACTGCAAAAATCCCCGCCCCTCAACTATTGCTGGGAAAACTCCTTTCCTGATCCTGTAATTTGCTATATCAGTAAGCTTAAGAGTATCTTTTTAGAAGTGGCAGCTGATGTCTTTAATGGAGAAATGATAAAAGAAGCCTTTCTAGTGAGATCAGAAGTAAAGCAAGATGGTCCATTGTCACGACTGTTATTTATATTTATATTTGTAGAAGTGCTAGCAATGGTAATAAGACAAGAAAAAGGAATGATATGATCGGAATTGTGGAAAATGATATGATGAAAATAGGCAAAATGAAAACAAAATTATAGCTTTTGGTAAATTATATGATGGCTTACTCAGAGAGCCCTAGAGATTCAACTAAAAATTAACTGAAATAATAACTTTACAAAATAGTGGAATATAAAATAAGCCCACAAAAGCACTGGCCTTTCTGTATATAATTAACAAAACCCAGCAGAAAAAGAAATTCCATTCAAAATAATTATAGGACATATAAAATAATTGGGAGTCCACCTACCAAGACATACATACAAATTATTCTGGTACAAATACAAAATAGTCTTTACAGAAATAAAGATATATTTAAATAACTGTAGAGATCAACTGTTTAATGAGGCTACGACAAAGTAATAAAAATGGCAATAGTACAGAAAATAATTTACGTAACAATCAGACCACCAAAGAGTTACTTTATAGAACTATGCAAAATAACACAATTCAGCTGGAGGAACAAAAGGTTAAGAATCTCAAGGGAAATAATGGAAAAAAAGGGCAAGGAAAGGGGCATAGTAGTGCCAGATCTCAAACTGCTACAAAGCAGTCATTAATCAAAACAATTTGGTACTTATTAGAAAGGTGTAACTATGTCCCTTTCCTGCTTAATCATCTCGAATGGTTCTTTACTGCCTCTGGGATGAAATATAAGCTCTTCAGCCTAGAATTAAAGTCTTCCATAAGTTGGTCCCAGCCAATGTTTTATGACTGAATCCAGATTACACTCCTTTAATACTCTAACCAAATCTGGTCTACTTATTATTTGCCAAACTCAACATCTGATTTCTACCTTTGTGACTTTGTACACTGTCCCTCAAGCCTAGAATGTATTCACTTCCTCTCCACTAGTTCTAGGGATTCATAATTTTGTTCAAAGCTCTACTCAGGTGTTATCTCCTATGGTAATAAAAGTCTTTCATCATTCTCTTTGTTAAGGCTTGCTGATTCCTCAAAACTACCTTGTATGTATTTATCTGTGTATATATTTTAACTCTCCAATAAAATATAAGCTCTTTGAGAGTATGGCCTATTTTTTCATTTTTAATTTGTGTCCCTGGCAACTAACACAGTGTGTCTTATACACGGTAGGGGCTTAATAAATGATTGTCAAATTGTATCACTGTCAAACTGAAAGGCCTATGGAATTTTAGTTATTTATATTAAAATATCAGTCAGCGATATGAATTAGTTCACTTAACTGACTATTATCTAGGACAAAAACTCACTCTTTTTTTCCTTCATTTTATCATCCTTAAACGGCTACTCCTTCTTCCAATTCAACTCTGCAATTCTTTCTCTCCTTATTGTCAACTTTGTTATTAACTGGACAGAAAAACAAAGCTTCCTCATCTACTGGCCCAGATTTAAAAAGACACCTGCATTTGTGAGTGCCAAGATCAGATAACAGAGGACCTGAGATTCTATTCTGCAATTATGGAGCAGAACTTAATCTCCAGGTTAGCCTATAAGCCTGGAGTTGCTATTTTTCTAGGAACTGGAAGGCTTAGGGAGACAAGTTTTACTTCTTGCAGAACTGCTGGTTTTGTCAGATGCTTCACAGGCTCTGGAAATTGTCGCTGTCTCACAGGCCAGTATACTCTCAACATTATAATTCTGCTGCTGATAGAAAAATGAAGATCTCTCTGGCTACAGCTCTGTGACTTTCCTTGCTGTGCTTCTTGATTAACCGAATGGAGACCAGAGCTGACTGTAACAGGATATAAAACAAAGTCTACTTTCCGCTATTTCTATTTGGTCCGAAAACTATAATTTTTATGGGCTTTCATTTCTCATGATTCCTGTTTGCCCCCAGCTTTACCATCCCACATACCCTGAAAAAAGCTGCTGGGAAATTATAAACTCCATGTGCCTCAATGTTTTTTGTTTTTGCTGTTCAGTCATTTCAGTCATGTCTTACTTTCTGTGATCCCTGTTTGGAGTTTTCCTGGCAAAAATGATGGAGTGGTTTAACATTTCCTTCTCCTGCTCATTTTACAGATGAGGAACTGAAGCAAAAGGTTAAGTGACTTGCCCAGTGTTACACAGCTACTAAGTGACTAAGGCCACATTTAAACTCAGGTCTTCCTGACTCCAGGCCCTGCACTCTATCCGTCACACCAGCTAGCTGCCCTATCATACTAACGTTGAAATAGAAGGAGTATACCTTTACAGCTGGTGCTAGTAAAAGCTAGAATTTTGGCCCTTTGTAAGTATGGCTTGGCATCCCAAGCAGCCTTATTCCTTTAATGGAAAGGGTGGCAACAAGTGACTACAGAATTGAGTGAGGAAAATGATACGTATTTGGTTAGAAACAATGCAACAAAAGGGAAGGGTAGAAAGTCTGGAGGAAGCAAGAGTACAGAAGACGCCAAGATGTTGAGAAAAATAAGGGAGTAGAGGAGGCAGAAGGTAAAAAAAAAAAGTGATAACTGAAAGGAAAAAAAGGGGGGGAGGGATAGGAAGAATCTGATTTTCCATGCACAACAAACATACATAACCCATCAATGTTGGGAAAAAATATGAGCGCTCCATCCAGAGGAAAAAAAAAGACAACATTGAAAAACCTATCATATGATAGGATACAATCATATGATAAGAACAATTCTTAAAAACAACAATTCTTACTTGTTAATCCAAGGTCACTGGTTTCTTGATCTTCTAGTTCTTTATCTAGGGATGCAACATTTATATCACTAAAATGTAGATCTAAAGCAGAACCTGTTAAACAAAATATCACATTACCTACAACACATCTAAGCCATTTATTAAAAGGCTGTGTTTACTCTATTCTTCAAAGGATTTATAGGAAGATTACTCTGTAGCAATCAAATGTCACACAAAAATAAACTCCTTGTGTCCCAGATAGAAGTTTGTTTTTAAGGTTTTTAAGATGGTGAAAAGCCATTAGTCTAAAAATTATGGAATTAGAGAATATGGGGAAAACTCGAAGAAAAAAACAAAACTCTGTTACTTGATAATTGATTTAAAACCATCTCTCTCAAACTGATCTTGAGAAAATCTTACCAAAACCCAGCTTATCTAATATATCTGAACAACTGAACTTAGGCAATGTAAAAACGGGCCCATAATTTTTCTTTAATCAGCTTTCAGTTCCATTAGAAATTCAGCATTTTCCTCTCCCCAACCAAGAAAGACAGTGAAGCCAAGCACTTATCGTGACAGATCTGTCAATATATTCATCTCACTGAGGATATGATCCACCTAACATTTCACATTTCTCATCATTTGCTGAAATGCTGACCATTTAATGTGTTCCAAAATTGAATGTTATTTCTAGTACGTGATTTCAATCTAATACATTTTCCATCACATCTGCATAAAACATAAGTAGTAGCGTTACTCATGCAAAAAAAAAGTTAAAACATTGCTACCTTGTTAACCATTAACTTAAAAATTCCTGAAAGTGCCTAAAAATGAAATCAAACATTGTTTCATATTAAAAAGAAATACAGCTATCTTGTTACTAACTCTTCCTGCAAAATGTCTTCTTTGGAATTCTTACCTTCCTTTTCCATTCTCAGGGTTACCAATGTCTTCTGGGCTCCCATCAACAAAGTTTGCATTATAGTAAGCATAGTTAGCTCCTGCAGCTTCTCTCCACTTAAATTCATTCTGCACAGACTAAGATTATTCTTTCTAAAATCTGTTACCACATTATTGTCCTCCAACCGAAAATAGTCCCCCCATTGCCTACCACATCAATTTCAGTCTCTCTACCTGGTGTTATTTCCTTATGCTCTTCACCATGAACCTTCCCCTCTAATCAGAATGGTCTCTATACTGTTCACCACAAAAATCGTGCTCATTCCTACTTTTGTGCTTTTGTTCATCCTTTTATCCTTAACCCAGAATCCCTTCTTTTCCACCAATCCAAATCTTATGCTTACTTCATGGTCTCCCATTCTCCAAGATTCATTCCCCCTCCTTCCATGAAGTAGTCTTTTCTGACTACTCTAAGATCACTGTGACCTTTGCTTATCTATGAATTCTTAGAGCAATGGCAGTTTATACTACACAATGTAACATAATCACACATAGCCTTAAACTACTCTTTAGGTTTCTCATTCAGTTCTGTTGGGTTTTCCCAATAAAACCATAAGGTTCCTGCAATTAGGAACCAAGAATTCTCTTATATCACTTGGAGTACTGATATCTATCCCAGGGCTAGCCAGCCAGGAAGCCTGTAATTAGCAGCAGCCTCGAGTTGGAGCATTCTCCATTTAAAACAAACTTGCTTTTATACTGTCAGATTCAGCTGATATGGTGGCTTAGTTTTTCTGAACTTTTAAAAAAAATTCCTTGTTATAGCTTGTTCAATGTGTAATGGCTATGTTAACAGCCTATGTAATGACTTGCTGGATAAGGGATAGGTGAGAGAGAGATTCTGAAACAAAAGACAATGTTTTTTTAAAAATCAATTTTTTAAAAACTTGTTTTACAAAATTTTCTACTTAAAAATTGACCAAGCTAGAACCAATATTGTTTGGTGTAGCCAAGGACATAAAATAATTCAGACCGCAGATACTGGCACAAAGTGGAACACTGTAGCCTGGTCTTTTAGATGTTGTAAATTCCCCAAAAGAGAAAAGTAAAATCCTAGAATCCGTGGGTATAGAATTAAAGGGTTAGTCCAGTATATGAGGAGAGAAAGGGAGCAGGGAAATACTCAAAGTGCTACAAAAGCACACATTACGCCAACTTTTAGCATTGCTTTGGCTGGTTACCCTCTCCTGACCAAAAATGTCCAACCCAGTCTACTAGAAGATGTTTTATTTTCTGTGGAAAACATCTCTGATTTTATTTCACCATATACGTGAATGAGACTTTACAGAACAGAATTACAGATTTCCTACTTTTATTTACCTTAGAACACCCACCCTGTAAAGTGACAATGACATCTATTTTTCCTGGGCTAGGAAATAAAAACAGAGGAAGATAACAATATTCCTAACCTAAGGAATGGATTGTTCCCTCTAGAGCAGGGGTTTTTAACCTTCTTTTGCATGATGGGCCTTCTCTGGCACTGTGAACCTTATGTAGCTCTTTACAAAATAATGCTTTAAAATCTATAAAATAAAATGCATAAGATTATAAAGGAAACCAACTATAATGAAATACAGTTTGCAAAATGTTTAAAAGACAAGTACATGGATTCCAGTTTAAGAACTCCTGGTCTAGAGATAATATCTGGAAATAAAGTACTTTCAAATTATCTATTAAAATCACATGGCTAGAACAGACCCTGAGAAAGCATAGAGCATTTTTTCTATAAGATGGTATTCAAACCAAACCAGAACAAGTGATGTCCCCTTTCCTCCTCCTTTTCTAATCATCTCCAGAGAAGATGCCTCCACAATTGTCATTATTTATAGCACATCGCATCCCTGAGTCAACTCACTCTTGATAATTTCTAATCTCCTGCTCCAACTTTTCCTCAAAGACAGAGGCTAATTATTTTACTAGACCTTTTTTTTTTTGACAATTAGTTTGGAATGGCTTATGAGAATGTTTATTAGTTTGACAGAAATCCAGAAGATTAAAACAGAGACATATCTTTTCTGCAAATATAGTGTGGATTTACCATGATACATATACTGTTATCCACTTTTTTCAACCCTTTAAGATCTTGTATGTTGGAGAAAATTACTAAAACAAAATGAGAATAAAGAATGGGGAGAACAAGGTCAAAACAAGGAAAAGGGGGGGAGGGGCACGCCTCCATGTTAAGACTGACTTCAAATAGCATATCCAGAAGTCTCTCGGTAGGAAATTATCTCACTCTATTCTATAATCAAGTCTAAGTAAGGTTTTCTTATAGGAAGGACATGACACAGCTTCTGCGAAAGTATTCAATTACAGAGCAAGGCTTTCCATCCAGGTTTTAACATTAAGGACTAATTTTATTTTTTCTTTAGTGTCCACAAATTGTTTTTTTCTAGTCAATTATTTTTTAAAAATGATAAGCATTGAACACTTATAATGTATCTAGCATTACTAAAGAAAAATATAAAAGAAGTATGTGAGACAATGCTTCCTGAGATAATGTATATAAGAGGCTATCTGGTATTGTGGAGAGAATATAAAATGTAGAATTCAGAGGACCTGAGCTATAGAATCCTGTCTTTGAAATTTATCAGCTATGTGACTACTGGCCAATCTCAGCCTCAAAGTCCTCATCTGCAAATTGAGAATAACAGGGAGGCACCTAGGTGGCGCAGTGGAGAGAGCACTGGCCCTAGAGTCAGGAGGACCTGAGTTCAAATTCAGCCTGAGACACTTACTTAGCTAGCTGTGTGACCCTGGGCAAGTCCCCTAACCCCCATTACTTCCAAAATTTAAAAAAAAGAAATGAGGATAACAGCTATAGCACTTACTTCACAGGACTGTGGTGAGACTCAAATGAAAAAATACATAAAGTATCTTGCAATCTTCAAGGCCTATATGTTAGTTATTAATATTATTATAAATTAATTTTAAATCTTAAAATACTATATGAAAATTATATAAAATAACACAACAAAAGACAGAATTTATATTGCCTTATTTTATACTAAGAATTTATTTAGGGGCAGCTAGGTGGCGCAGCGGATAGAGCACTGGCCTTGGAGTC
Source organism: Phascolarctos cinereus (assembly GCF_003287225.1). Classification (NCBI taxonomy): domain Eukaryota; kingdom Metazoa; phylum Chordata; class Mammalia; order Diprotodontia; family Phascolarctidae; genus Phascolarctos; species Phascolarctos cinereus. The sequence goes on along the minus strand of NW_027555847.1, from coordinate 129,833,772 downwards.
AGGAAGATGAGTTCAAATCCAACCCTAGACACATAACACTTTCTAGCTGTGTGACTCTGGGCATGTCACTTAACCCCACTGCCTAGCAAAAAACCAAAACAAACAAACAAAAGAATATATTTATATTAAGAATAGGAGAGATGAGATTTTTCACATAGAAGGCAAGTCTTAAACTGAATTTCAAAGACTGGATAGGATTCAGATTAGCAGACCATAATGGTATGATTTTTAAATACAACTTCCACTTATCAAAACTGGAACAAAAATATTTAGTGGGTTTGTTTTATCAATGTGAACATGTATTCAAAAGCTATACACAGTTTTGTGACTTTTGGGTATAGCTGCAAGTACTGTCTAGAATGGCTGGTCCAATTCAGACACTCACCAAAAGTATATTAGTAGTTTAATTCCCTTTTCACATATAACCTCAATCAAGTCATTTATGCCATTCCTCATATGTAAGTTATAATTGATAATACATTAAAACTAACTTTTGCCTACCATGTACCTTTCAGGTTACTTACAATTTTGATGTTCAATCATCTGCTATCATATACCAGTTTTGTGAAAAGGGAGCTTCCTGGAATCATAAGCAAGCACTCTGAAACTTATTAAATGCCTTCTATTCTGATCTCATCTAACTCATTTCTGGACTTGTCATCGATATGCATTTTTCATCCACTTCCTTTTTAAAAATTTACTGCTATGAATTTTACTGAAGAAACTTCGTAGTGTTTTGGGGCACCATATAGTCTGTGAACAGAAGCCTGTGGATAACCTCAACACTAATAGGTGACCCTCCCTTTGACTTGACTTTACTCAGGACATCTTCCATGTCACTGGAGAACAATTTAAGTTTCTCTTCTTTTTATACCTAATTTGATGTCAAAGTTATATATAGTCACATTTTTCACTGTCTACATAATTTTGATATGTCTTCCTCTCAAACATTTTGACAATCAGTCCTTCAATGTCTTTAAAATGGTATTGTCTTCATCACATATTTCTTCCACATATATTTTGTCAGGCCTTCATCTTGTTAAATCTCCCTGGCAACTTCCTGATATATTAGCAATAATATGAAATCCTCAAAATGGTGTTTGGAGATGATATTGTGTTGATTTCATTAAGCTTTAAAACACTGTAAAGCAGGCCTGCACAATCTGTGGCCCTTGGGCCACTTATGGTCTACAGGCCACTTGCAGGATGCCAAAGGATGTTTTCCTCTACATTTTTTGAGGGCTGCAGGAAAGCCACTGGTGGGCAAGCTACCAGTGGGCTACAGGTTGTGGAGGCCTGCTGTAGAGCCTTCTGAATGATATATAGAATCACTCAAAAGAATCTGTCCTAATTATTCACAAAGAAAAAACAAACTGAATAAAGAATGCCTACTGCCTAGACCATGAGATGAAGTTTGATAAACAACCCAAAGAAAGGGCCCATTTATCAGGATATGCCTGTGTACATGTGTTTATATATGTACATGTAAAGATATAGACAGAATGGACAGACACAGTAAATGGATAAGTCAAGCCCATCAGTTCAATGGAATATTTGAGTGGGTTGAACTTCAGAAAAGCTAAAAAGTTCTTTTAATGACATCAAACTTCATCCTGAAGCAAAGGCCACTCGTTTTAATATTAACATTCTTCCAGAATGGGCTCTTTATGGCTACTAGTAAAATACTACTCTCTGAAGAATGAAAAATGTGTATCACCCAGACAGCAAGAGAAAGGTGCACAGTGGGAGTGAGTAGGCAGCAACACATTACAAACAAGGAACTACACAGTAAAGGAGTAAAAGGTTATCATCAAGGTGCGAGGGCAAACAAGCAGATCAGCTAATCATATAACAAGAGTGAAGGATGAGTGGTGGATGGACATGTGCTCTGAATGATGTTAAAGGAAATCTCCCAGAACACTGGGTGGATTCTCCCTGTGGTAAAATCACGGGAAGACATGGACAAAAATGGCAAAAGATGGGCAGGCAAGTATGAATTACAATTCCCTCACTAGAGGGAATATTCATAATGCTGAAATCATGGATCCATTTAAACATGTGAGTATTATTGATATTAATGGCAATAATAACCACCACTTAAAATTATATGAGTTTTAATGTTCACAATCCTATGAAATAGGTAATATAAATATTATTATTCTCCTTTGCAGATAAAAACAACCACTGAGAGAAGTTAAGTGAACTAACCATGTTTATATAGCTAAGTTCTAAAGCCAGGATTTTAAGGTAACCTGAATCTGCTCTTTCCATTATACAACAGGGCAGCCAAGTACACTGGGTACTGAAGTGACAGAAGCCAATTGTGATGACTGAAAACTGATGAAAATAGATCATTTAAAAAAATACTAGCAAGCCCACTCCATTTTGTAGCTACAGTCTTCCCTTCAGTTTCATCTACAGATTCTCTCAGAGTGGTCTGCTTGAACAACTCACATGAAGCTCTCTGTCAATATGTTCTCTCTGCATGTATTTTTTTTCCCAACTATTATTTTTTGAGGCTTAACACCAATATGGCCACAGAGTGATGACTTTTTGGCTATTCATGAAAAACGTCTTTTAAGAAGCAGAGTGGATCCGGCCTCAAACCAAACACATGCCACTTACTAGCTGTGTGACCCTGGGCAAGCCACTTAACCCCAACTGCCTTAACCAAAAAAAAAAAAAAAGCAGAGTGGGTTGGTGATTTAGGCGAGTTGGATCACTCACTCTGACAAAAATCACAGACACTTCAAGTAGACTATTCATATACTTTTGCCATCCACTTCTATACATTTTACAAATGAGCTTGAACAGGATGTCCCAAAAGTCTTAGTGTATATTTAAATTTTTAATAACTTCAGAAATATAATTTGAAAGTTTAACTATTTGAATTTCTTTTAAACTTATTTAGTTTTGTGAAATTTGAATAATACATTTTAAATTTTGACAAGCAGAGGCACTCTGTCATCACAAAGGGGGAGTCCAATAAGTGCATGGTTCCAGATGCCACTTTCTCAGACCAGCGGATGGGAGAGGAGGTCCTCTTGCTTGGCCATCTTGGTCACCTGATCAGTCTCCATCAAACTTTTCCTTGTGGGATCACATCAAAACTGTTATGGATGAACTAAAAACCTCATTCTCTGGATGATCTTAAGGCTAACAAAGGAATTCCTTTAACTCAGAGCAGCAGTCGACGAAAGTTTTATGAATAGTTCAAAAATGACTACAGCAATATAGAACACAAGACGATGGCTATGCCAAATTTTAATTTCAAAAATCAGTACTTAAAAAAATTTTAATATGCTCTTTTTTGTAAGTTTGTAGTTTTTATACTTCTGAAATTAACGCTTAAAACTGTACTAAGACTTTTCATGCTTCCCTAGCGGAGAGTAAGTGTTTTATGGCTGAGGCAATTACAGAGTTCTACTGGCCTTTCCACTATGGTAACGATTTGCATCAATAACATTTCTCCAGGGCAGTTGGATGGCACAGTGGATACAGCACAGGCCCAGGAGGATCTGAGTTCAAATCTGACATCAGACACATGACACTCACTAGCTGTGTGTGACCCTGGGCAATTCACTTAACCCCGATTGCCTCACACAGAAAAAAAAATAATAATATTTCTCTAACATTTATTAATAATCAATGTCTATTTTTGTCCATTTCTACTTTCTCAGAGTCCACAGTTTATTTAAACAACTAGAATCAGAGCTCTATAATCAATCTCACACAATGTGCTCCCATTTTATCTTCTCTTCTAATTTGGGAACAAATTCATCTTCCACTCTAACCAGCTGAATTAACTGTATATGACCAGTTCTGAAATGACTATTATATCTGTAACTAGTCAGGCATATTTTCAGGGTGTCAAGTTATAGTCAATTTAATTTTTTTAAATTATGTAATTTGGTTCCTGTCATATTCAGTCTCTTCAACCTCTTCTCCAGGAAAGCCTTCTTGATGTACAAAAATGTAGCTTCTGAATGGTCAACAAGCCCCTTTTATTTCTTCATCCCAAATCATATTTTCCAATGTAACTTTTCCTGACTTCTCCTGTGCCCATATTTATACTGAAATCATTATCAAGATATATGTTGACTCAGATGGGAGAATCTTATCAAGTTCCTCACAGACCTTCCCCTACTGTTTTGTTCATTGTTGACGAATGTTGGGACATAAGCTGCAATTACCTTAATGGTGGTCTGTTTGCTTTTGCTTATCACAAGCACTACAAGGAGAGCTAACCAAATGCCCTATGAAATGTCTTTGCTAACTTTGGGCACATAAGAAACGCAACTCCTTAATTCATCTCTCTGAGGAGAGACCATGAGTCATCACTTCATTTTAGTTACAACTGCTTTATGTCTTCTAGTTTCATTTACAGTAAGAATGTCAAGACACATGTAGCTTAATTCTTCCAGGGCTATATTTAATGGCTGGTATTTGGGCAAAGATCACATTACAATAATCAATGTGCAAAGCTCTTCAACCAGCAAACTTGGTACACTTGAGAATTCAAACCAGATGCCTCATGAAGGTAAATGTGAGAAATTTTACCTTTCCCTAGACATGGGAACTTTTTCAACATACAATTTATACTGGAAAGAAATTTTAGAAAAGAAATTTTGAAAACGGAAAGGTCTTTGAACTGAAAATATGACTTAATTAGTATCAGATCATCCATACTGAAAAGTATATAGTCTATGAATGTAATGTATGTGTTGTAAGGCTTTTGACAAAGTTTATAATTTACGAAATATCAGGTCATTCATACTGGAGAAGAACTAGATGAAAGTAATGTATGAGGGAAAGTCTTCAATAGAAGGTAATCCTTAGCTTTCCATCACAAAATTTATGTAGATGAGAAATCCCATAAATGCAATGATTGCAGGGAAGGCCTCTGACTAGAACAAAAACTTTAACTCTGAACAGCAGAGAATTCATAGTTAAAGGTAATCCCCAACTATGCCCAAAGGGCTATAAAAATGTGCATACCCTTTGATCCAGCAATAGCACTTCCAGGCAGACTTCAGAAAAACCTGGAAAGACTTGTAGGGACTGATGCTGAGTGAAGTGAGCAGAACCAGGACAACATTGTACACAGTAACAGCTATGTTGTACGATGACTAACTTTGATAGACTTAGTCCTTCTCAGCAATGCAAGGATCTAAGACATCTCCAGAAGTCTCATGATGGAAAATGCTATCCACATCCAAAGAAAGAACTATGGAGTTTGAATGTAGATTGAAGCTACTATTTGCTTTTTTTTCCCTTCTGTTTTGTTTTTTCTTTCTTGTGGTTCCTCCTATTGGTTCTAATTCTCCCTTACAACATGACTAATGGGAAAATATGTTTAACAGGAATGTATATGTATAGGCTATATCAGATTGGGGAGGGAGGTGGGGGAAGGGAAGGAGAGAAAAATTTTAAACTCAAAAGCTTATGGAAGTGACTGTTGAAAAACAAAATAAATTAATAGAAAAAATTTTTAAAGTAATCTCAAATGCATAAGTAATATGATAAAGGCCAGAGATCCATGCTGGAGGGAAAGCTTATGGTTGGGAAACCTATGAATGTTATGAACAAGAAGACTTAAGCCACAAAAAAACTTCTCTAGGAACACAAAGGGACACGTTTATGGGGGCACAAACTGAGAAATCCATCTTCCCAAGTATATTCCAGAAACTTTCACACAATCACTGAATTTTAGAGTTAGAAAAGATCTTGGCAGTCAGCTGGCCTAATCCACAAACCAAAATGAATTCTTACAACATGCCTCTGAAGCAGTCACTCAGCCTATGCTTAAAGGCTTGCAATGAGAGAACTCATTTCTTGAGGTAGCCTAGTCCATTTATGGATAGCTCTAATTGTTAGGAAGTTTTTCCTGACCTCAAGCCTATATCTACCTGCCTCCTCACAACTACCATCCATTGTTCCCAGAGTACAGAACTAGGCAGAGAAAGATCAAATTTAATTCTTTTTCCACCTGACAACCATTCAAATATCTAAAGATGGACATTACTTCTCCAGTCTAAATTTAGGCAAATCCTCATACACCATGGATGTAAGGTCCTTTGCCACCCTAGCTGTCCTCCTCTAGGAACTGTTCAATTTAAAGCTACTGAAGACAAGATTGGGTTTTTTTGGGCTGCCATAACACACTAATGTTGTACATTAAGTTTGAAATCCTCTAAAACCCTCATATTTAATATGGAGTATATTCCTTTGTTTCAAATGAGGGAAATAAAAATAAAAAGAATTCATATTTTACCTTACATAGAGCAAATTAACAAAAATGACATGAGATGAAAACAGTTTATGTTACAAGGGCTTAGGAAAGAGAGAAGGTCTAATACATTGTTGGTGGAGCTGCCAAATTGCTCCTACTATTATGGAAAGCAACTGGAAACTATGCTAAGAAAGTGACTAAAGAGGCAGCCAGATGGCGCAGTGGATAGAGCACCGGCCCTTTAGTCAGGAGGACCTGAGTTCAAATCCAGTCTCAGACATCTGACACTAGCTGTGTGATGCTAAGTAAGTCACTTAACCCCAACTGCCTCACCAGGAAAAAAAAAAAGTGACTAAAATGTATACCCTTTTACTCAGATATTCAATTGCTAGGTATATATCCCAAGGAGGTCAAAGAGAGAAAGTTCTCACATATACCAAAATATTTATAGTAGTATTTTTAGTAGTGGCCAAAAAACTAGAAGTAGATGCCCAGTAGTTGGGGAATGGTTAAAAAATAGTGATACATGAATAATGGTTTACTGCACTGGAAGAAACAATGAATATGAAGAATACGGACAAATGAGGAAAAAAATTTATATGAAGTCATCCCAAATGAAATAGAACCAGGAAAACAATGTACATAAGGACTACAATATAAATGGACAAAAACAATTCAAAAATCAAAACTGAATGCTATGTAATTATAATGACACGCCTGGTATGAAAGAAGATATATAGAGGCAGTTGGGTGGCACACTGGATAGAGTGCCAGTCCTAGAGTCAGAAGGACCTGAATTCAAACCCAGCCTCAAACACTTCCTAGCTGTGTGACCCTGGGCAAGTCATTTAATCCCAACTGAAAGAAAGGAAGGAAGAAAGAAAGAAGACAAAGACATTTCCTCATATCTTTGTAGAGGATGGGCTCTGTAGGTGAGGACCACAGTGAGACCGGTTGTGGGGTTAGTTTCACTGAACTTTGTTTTTGTCTTTCTATTCTTTGTCAAAAGGGATGGGTCTCTAGGTAGAGTATAAACATACTGAGAGATGGAGGTGATGTAAAAATGAGAGACAGCAATTCAAAAAGCATAAAACAATCTAAGTTCCTCAAGGGCGGGGACATTTTTAAAAAAAAAATTTTTTCAATCAACCATACCTAGCACAATGGCTGAAACACAATTATTTTTCAATAAATGATTGCTGAATAAATGAATAGCAAGCATACCAAAATTAAGTGGTTTTTAGACAGTCTAAAATGGTCACTCAATATCCTTGTGTGTTTTTTCTGCCACTTTGTCACCATCAATGCAGATGCAAGACAGAACGAAGGGTTCTTTTATTTCACGGGCCACTAACCAAAAATCATTCAACATCCTGGTGGCCAACACTCTGATGATGACGATCTTCTTCATACTTAGCTAGCTGCTTTTTGGACAATACAATCTGTTAGCAGGCTATACTCAAAAGTCTTTCCATCTTTCTAATGCCTTCCAGAGGTTGTGTTTGCCTTTGAAAACCCAGGGTCACTTCCATGGCATGATGAATCATTACATCATGACTTGTAGAGGGAAACAAAAATAAAGGACAGTAGGTAACCACCAATGTCAGAAGACTATTGCAGGGGAGAAAATGACTAGATATCAACCAAAGACTCCACCTACGTGATACTAAAAAATATTCAGCATATAGCTAATCATTACCTGCTTATAACAGAGAGAACCGTACTTAGTATTTCCTAAATAGAATACTTTTAAAATAGAGTCCATTAGAATGCAGTGTTATTATCTTACACAATCATCAACAGAAGAATTTTGTGAAAAAGCTATTTCACTAGACTGACAAGAAGCAAACGGTCTCTCTCTCCCTCTCATTCGGTCTTATCTTTCCCTCTCCTTTCTCTCTCATTCTGTCTTCTCCCTCTACCACATTCTTTCTCTTATTCTCTTTTTTCTCCTCATTCTGTCTTTTTATGTCATCTCCCCCCTCTTATTCTCTCTCTCTCCCTCTCCCTCCTTTCTTCCCTTCATTAATTTATATTAATTTATCTGTATAGATGTTTTATCATCTCACCACAAGTTGCCTGAGGGAAGAGACTATTTCATTTTTGTCTTTATCCATAGTGCCTAATGTAGCAAGCTACACATAGCAAGCACTCATGAATCCAAATTCCAGTCTTATATTTACAATGATATATTGGATATGGATACCTGAATGTTCCATTGTCAATTGAAACTGTACACTTTAAGGGGCATCTAGGTGGCGCAGCGGATAGAGCACCGGCCCTGACGTCAGGAGGATCTGAGTTCAAATCTGGCCTCAGACCAAACACTTGACACTTACTAGCTGTGTGACCCTGGGCAAGTCACTTAACCCCAACTACCTAAAACAAAACAAAACAAAATCGTACACTCTGAAGTTATCTTCCTGCCAAATTAGTTCTCAATAACCCATCTCTGTTACTGGCACTACCATTGTCCCAATCGCATCAGCTAGGTAACTATATATCATCCCTGACTCAGCCCTCTTGACCTTTCTCTAATACCAATGTTAGAGTTCTAGCAATTTTTCTTTCATATTATTTCCTGCATGTTCCTTTCTCTCCATTCCTATTGCTGTCACTCCTGTTCAGGTTCTCATAACTTTGTACATGGATTAATAATACAACTTCTAAGGATGCCACCCCATAGCAGCCTCTTCCTTTTTCCAATCCATCCTGTATGCCAACACTAGACAAATCTTCCTTAAACACAGTTTTCACTGCGTAACTCTCCTACTTAAGAAACTATAGTAACCCCTCACTACTTAGCACATTGAGTCTTACATTCCTCTACCTGGTGTGTAATGATCTCCACGAATCAGTTTCACTTTGGTTTTTATTTTCCTCTCAATATCCTGCAGAGTACTCTATTACAGAAAGGCCAGTATTCTCTCTGTCCCATGAGAAGTTGCTGATGATGTTCCCATCACCTGGAATATTCTGTGGCTAAATTCTGCTAGTTCTTCAAGTTCCATCTCTTTCAGAAGTCTTCCTTAACTATTTCAGTAGTTATTTATCTTCCCTTCAATCAACAAGCATTTATTCAGTTCCTCTGAACTCGTACAGCAATGATAATTTGTACTATTTAATAAACTTATATGATGTCTTCTAGTTATTCATCTTATTTCCTATGCATGAGTTTTATTTTCCCAAACAGACTGTGTAAGCCCTTTGAGGATAAAGACCATATACATAGGACCACAGATTAAGTGTTGGAAAGGACTCCAGAGGCCAATTCGTCTAACCCTTCCATTTCCAGATGAGGAACCTTTCATCTTTATTTCCCATACCACCTAAAACAATGTCACAAACTGAATCTTTAGAAGTGTGAAGTATTTAGGCAAAAGTCAAAGCAACACAGCCATATTTAATATTAGCTTATCTTTATTAATCCAGTCTAGATTTACCAGATCTATGACAGAATGAGGAGAAAAAAGAGAATGAGAGGGAGAAGACAGAATGAGAGAGAAAAGAGAGGGAAAGATAAGACAATGAGAGGGACAGACAGACTAGATTTACAAACTGAATGGATACTCAGTAAGTATCTGTTGATTGACTGAATTCCAAGAGGGTAGGTAACACTTCTATTTTTGTCTTGTTTTTCAGGTATCCTAGAATATGTTGTGGTCTGTTACAACGATCTATTTACATGCTTTTCAAATGCTGTGTTAAAATGATGAGTCATACACAGTTCATCTTTTCAGAGGAGAAAATATAAAAATTTTTCAGTTTTCTAAGAATATATTTTTCAAACTTATTTCCTGATAATTCTAGATTACAATCGACTTTTCAACCTCCTAGTTTCCACTGACTCATCAAGATAAATTTCTTTGAATGTATGGGTTTTGTTTTTGTTTCTTTTTTTGAAGTAGGGAACTTTGACATATTTCATATTTGGTGATTCAACAATTAGAAGGCTGTTTAGACATTTTCAAGTACTTTAGCGAATAAGGAAAAATTAAGACTTTGTTCTACTTAAACAATTCATAACTGAATGGTTACATATAGACTGGATAATAAAGATAAGCTAGGGGGCAGGCTAGGTGGCACAGTGGATAGAGCACTGGTCCTGAAGTCAGGAGGACCTGAGTTCAAATTCAACCTCAGACCAAACATTTGATACTTACTAGCTGTGTGACCATAGGCAAGTCACTTAACCCCAATTGCGTGAGGAAAAAAAAGATAAGCTAATACTAAATGTGACTATGTGCTTTGACTTTTGCCTAAATACTTCATACTTCTAAAGATGCCCTTAAAACACAATGCTATAGTCCAGCATGTAAAATAGGTCAAGAGTGTCAAATAATCACTTTCACCTTCTTAATCAACAGCTTTAGAGAGACTTGTACACTTAACTTGACACCAAAAGGCAAGCTAGGTTGAGTAGCAATGAAATACAGTAATCAAGATTGAAGCCATGCCCACCATTTCACAGGGCTGTTCATTTGAGGGTAGAAAATCAAAAGATTACCAATGTAATTGCTACATGATTAGCTTAAAACAGAAAGAGGACACAGAAATCATAATCAAAGTAGACAGAACAATGCCTTCAGGGAAAAAGTAAAAGACTAATTTTGTATATATAACACAGTCATTGAGGTCTGGCAGGCAGGAAGAGGAAATGCTGGCATGCTGCAACAAGCTGGCTGAGTTCTGGCTAAACATTTCAACAACACAAGAAAGCCATACTGGAACCAGGTCTATTGACCTCATCTACCCACCCGAGGCAGGGTCACAGCGGCGAATCAGGAAGAAGTGCTTCTAACAGATGACAATGAAGTAAGAAATTTAAGGTCTCCCATTTGGGTTTTTAGCTGCGACTGAACAACATAGCAACACTAGCTTCTGAAATAGACACACACAAATTCGTGTTTTCTTGTGTACAAGCAGATACTATTTGTCCAACTTCCCAAGGTGAGACATTTACTCTGCATTGTGCAGCCTCCAGTTTGGATTGCTTATCATTCCAATTTCTATTTAGACTCCATTGTAATAGTGAATCTTATTTGATGGTTGGTCTATGTGTCAAGCTGAATGAGGAATTTAATGAAAACTCTGGAGTTATAAAAGGAATTGGAACAGGAAGTAAAACCTGGCAATGAGGCACGTGTTAGTGCCTTGAATTTGTTTCAACTCACCAGGCTTCTGGCTAGGGAAAGGCTAATCATATACACTTTATTCATTGCTAGTAGTTAAATGCTTTATAATTGTTTGCTTTATCTATGACATTCATTAAATCAATACACAAAAATCCAGAACTGACAGCAGAAAGAATGTGCACAAATCTTTTAAAATAGAAAGCTCAATATTTCAGTTTGTTTTACTTAGCTGTACTTCTTTGTTAGAAGGTAGGGTTGTATTGGTGAAGGGCAGAGGAGTCACTGGGAAATGGCAGTGGCGTAGGAAAGAAAAAAGCATCAAGAAAACTTAAAAAGATCTAAGGCCTTGGCTGTTTCTTCTAGGTATAACACTTTTCCAAAAATGTTGGCCATTTAATAAATATAGGTGATGAAAATTTTATGTTTCCAATTATCTTTCAGTAGACAAACTGAATAAACACTTTTATCTTAAAATTACTTGGGGTAGCAATCTCTGAATCTTTTCATTCAACCTAAGCTAGACAGATCAACCAGTTTTCCCTCTGAAGTTCACTGGGTTATCCGGAGGTCAACCTGAACAGGGGAGAGGCTTTCAGAAGCACATTAAATTAGGACTCCCACACCCAAATGACCAATTTTTACATTTTACCTCCAGAGGAAACTGAATTGCTATAGCAGAAGAAAGCATCTCACTATGAGTAAACTAAGCCTACTCATTCTAGAGTTATCACTTCAGGAAATGCACATACTTTCTTAGATAAACCACAGGACTGCTGAGGCACTACTGGCCCACTGCCATGGAAGAAATATTGTACCATGCCTAACTAAGCATAATGAATGCTAATCCGGAAATGTTTAATTTACTGCTTATCCTAGAAAGTGTCATTCTCCTCATTCATATTATTTAGTTTTTAATCCTTCCCTATTTCCCTCCCTCCTTCCCTTCCTTCCACCTCTTAGAATCCCTAGCTCCTGCCAAGGCTCAGCTCAAGTGTCACATCCTAAAAAAGGACCTTCCAGGTCTTCTTAGACATGGCTAATTGTTAGGGGAACATTTCTCCCCCAAATTACTTTACATGCACACTTTAAATTTACATTTCTTTGTTCATGTTACTTCTCTACCAGTAGAATGCAAGCTTCTTGAGAACAGGGGCTGTTTCCATTTTTGTATGTATGTTCCTAGTGCCCTGAATACTTCCTAGTACACTGTAGACAGTTAATAAATTGCTGTTGAATTGAACTGAATTTTTATTAGGCTTCATTTTTTTTTATGGCCAGAACCCAAATTGTTTCAAATATTTTATTAAATGTAAATGGTAGGTCCGCTCAATTTTAAAAACGCAATCTTTCAGAACAGGTGAAACCATGCCGAAGAGAAAGTCTCAGGAGTCAAAATGACATTAAAACTATAAAAATCTTAAAAAACAACCAAGAAACCCTTTTCAACATGAATGAAAACCAGCCAGGAAGTGCTGAGTAATACAGCTGGCACACACTGTTGCCTGGAGGCGCATGGCTGGCTCTTCAACAACCTTAAATCCCACTGTAATCCATGGGGGGCACTCTGGAGAACACACACTCAATACAAACAGGTGAAGCTGACAATATTTGAAGGGGGAAAAGACTGGTACTGATGAGCAAGTATTTTACGCATAAAGAACACAAACAGTAATCTACTCTCTTTAGATAAATAAGCTTATAAATGAAAATGAAGTTGCAATTTATCAAGTCGTGTTCCAAGCACTTCATATCTAAGTCAGCCTCATGGAGACCTTTCATATCATTATATAACATGGATACAAACTTCAAGCCTTAATGCTAAACATAGGTCATCAGAGTTGTCAAAGGTTAACAACTTGGCTATTCAAACTTGTTTAAATTGTATAAGAGTTCATAATCGCCTGAAACAGACACTTAAAAAAAAAAAAGTAACTTCTGAATCAACACAAGAGGGAGAAGAGCTCCAATCTCTAATACCTTATGGGGAGGAAGAAGCATTTACCTATTTAAAATATATTAACTATGAGATTTTTTTTTTAGCCTATGAACAAAACCGTGCATATCAATGGTCAGTCTGGAACTGTGCTATATCTAGTCCCCAAACCCTGTAAGTAAGTACAGTGTCTTATGCCCCAGAAATTTACTGACCTTAAACAGTATACATGCAGCCCTTTGTCTCCACAGCACTAATACACCCAGGCTAAGTACTGCTCTAAACAACTGACAACATAATTCTGACAAGCAAGGAGTAAGACCTTTGTCAGTTAATGTAAATGCTGTCATGGCAGCAGAAAGGAACAAAACCTTATAGCTGCCTAGTCTACAGCAATTCTGTTCATGGCACCACAGAAATCAGGCAACTTCCTATTAGGGACAAATTAATAGTTTATTTTTAAAATAAGTGTTTTCATACAGTGTGACTTTTGCCTCTAAATAAAATTGAAAAAGGTTTCATACAGACCCAAAGCTATTTAAACATTGCTTTGTTACTCTGGTATCTAAAATGTTATCTTCAGACTTAACCATCTTATTAAGCTAATACTGAGATGTACAGCTTGAGTATAATTGTTTGCTAACATCATAGCAATGCTCCAATCCATAGACTGCAATGGAGCATATCCAGTTAAGGTTTGCCTTCTTTATACATTTAAATCACAATTAAAATCACCAAGTCAGATCTTTCACAAGGTTTCAATTACAAATTTTTTTTTAAAAAAAGCTCTGAACATAGAAAAAAAATCCACCTTCTAAGTATATTTTAAAATCAATGTGATATTCTATAGCATATTAGAAATCAACACAGCAGATTACTGAAGGGCAAATTACATTAAAAAACATTTACTTGATAAAATCTTTGAATTAGTTTGTTAAAAGAAATTAAGAAAGCTTACCAGCCCTAACTGCTGACTCACTGTCTGCAGCCTCTCCTCCTCCTCTACACACCAATTTAAACATAGAATCCTGCAAACGTACCAGCTAATCACAGCAACCCCCGATCACATGACTGGAGGCACAGCCCTCTGCCAATGAATTCAAATACACTGGTTGCATCATGGAACTTTTATACATGGCTCATGCTGAGAGAATCTACCATATTAACTCTGAGACATAACAACATAATACAAAGCAATAAGACCAATATTCAAACAAAACTACATGACTTATGTTAGGCAGACAAATACATGCAAAAGTGAATAACAGCTTTGGGAGATATTTTAATAGACTCAATTGCAAATGTCGATTCTTGTGATTTTGAAAATAATCAGCTACCATTTTATTTCTGGTAGTATTAATACTTTCCACTAAAGTCATCTTTTAATACCCCAAGTTCTAGAAGGCTATGCCAGAAGAGTGCAGACTCAGGCAGATTCTACTGAGCTGGAAAATCTTCAAGAAAAGGCCCAGTGAGAGACTGTGCCAATTGTCCAAAGCTAGCAAGTTCAGAGAGGTTCATCACCATGCTGGCATAAGGGTGATGAATCCCTGGCCACAGTAACTCTTGGAATAGTCAGTCAACAAGTACAAAAGGTCTAGAAAAAATGTTAAACTCAGATTCTATAAGAACCAGGTTTGAATTCTACCTCAGATACTTATTGGCTTTGTGACTCTGGTCCCTCACCCTCTCTCAGCCTGTTTTCTGATCTATAAAATGGTTATAATAATAGCATTTACCTCATAGAGCTTTTGTGAGGCTCAAGAGACATAGTTTATAGGAAGCACTAGGCAATCATTAAAGTTTTCAGCTACTGAATTGTGGAGGGGTCACAATGTGTCAAGAGACAGCATATCCACATTTATAAAATTATAAATCCTTCAAGTACTAAAGCAGTATTACAGCATTCAATTCAAATGCTTATCAAATATGTGCAAGCCACATTTTCATAAGAAAACCATGAGCTACTCTAAACTGAAGATTATCCAGAAGAACAAAAATCTCTACTCCACTGACTCCTTCTGTTCAGTCTTCAGGTAATCTTGAGTCTCTAGAACCCTAAAAAATTCTTCAACTGATACCTTCTGCCCTTCCCTTTACGTATGTCACCTACTACCCCTATTCCTTTTTCCCATTCTTCAAATGGTTTATATATCTTCTTTGCAATTCCTAACTATTTATTCTCTCCTAGATTCCTTATGGTTTTGATTCCTAACTCTTCCACTCCATTGACAGTGTTCTCTCCAAGATGAGTAACTCTTTTCTAGACAAAACTAAAAATTCTCATTTAAATCCTTACGTTTGATTGCCACTACTGCCTATGACACTGGTGACAACTGCGGAGGCTTCTCCAGACTGTGTTCCTTTGGTTTTTATGAGATTTTACTTTCCTGAGATCTTCTATTCCTCTGATAGCACCTTCTCTGGCTTTTCCTTCCAACTATGTGGCCTTCTGTTACTGAAGTGCTGCTCACCCACCATTGTAACTTCAACCACATCCTCTGAACTGATATTTTAAATAACTGCTATCTCCAACTTATCAACTAAGTTCCAATTCCATATTTTCAATTGCCTAAAGGACTTTTCTACTTGGATGTCTCTGTCACTAATACAATGAAAACCAAATGTTAGTGCTATAAAGAGTCCTAGACATCATAGTCCAAAGCCCTTATTTTATAGGTCAGACAACTGAGGCCGAGAGAAGGGAAGTGATTTACGCACCATTAAACCTCTGGATGTAAAAGTCATTAACACAGAAGAAGTGGTTGATGGTCATGAAATGGATGACCTCTCAAAGGGAATAAATATGATGAGACAGAAAATAATATAACAAAAGGAAGAAAAGAAGGATATACCTTATGTACCACTGCTCTTCCTAAAACTTATCTTATATCATCTCTTCCTCATAAATTTATAAAAGTCCCCTATCAACTCTACATTCCTCAACCTGGTTAAGTGCCACCAGCAATTGGCCCCATCTACTGGACCTTATCTGCCAATCCAAATCCTCCCCTCTACCAATTCAAATTCTATATTACTTTAAAAACCTAGGTCAAGTCCCAAATCTTAAAAGTAGTCTTTCCAAACCATTCAAGGCCACACCGATATTTTTCTTTGAATTTCTATTGTACTAGCACATTAGTTAGCATATATTCTGTTACCTTACATTACCCTCTAGTTGTTTCATGTGCATATTTATATAACACTTTTTAAAGTCTGTGAAGCACTTTACATGCATTAAGCCCTACAACATCTCTGTGAGGTAGATAGTAAGAGTACTATTATCCCTATTTTACATATGAGAAAACGGAGGCTCAGAAAGGTGAGGTGACTTTACCTGATCATACAGCTTATAAGGGTCACAAAGGGAACTGAACTTCAGTCTTTTCAAAATTTGGGAATTTTTGCCAGTCTCACTTTCATAAGAGCTAGAACAATATTTCACTTCCTCAGTTTAGGACTCTTGCAATTACCCAAAGGGTTACCCAAACATGAATACAATCATTCCAGGGAGCAAGTAAGCTTCTTCCTCTACACCTGAGATTGTGGCCTGAATTCCTAGATGCCACTACTGTTTTCAATGAAAATCAAATTCATTGCAGATTGAAGCATACCATTTTCTATTTTTCTTTTCTTCTGAGTTTTGTTTCCTCTTTCTGGTGGTTCCTCCTATTGGTTCTAATTCTTACTCACAACATCACTGATATGAAAATATGTTTAATAGGAATGTATATGTATAGCCTATATCAGATTGTGCACCGTCTTAGGGAGGGTGGTGGGGAAGAAAGAAGGGGGAGAAAAATTTTAAACTGAAAAGCATATGGAAGTGATTGTTGGTAAATCAAAATAAATTAATTTTAAAAAAAGAAGTAAAAGGTTAAAATAAAGAGAAGTTTGTTATCTAAGGGGAAAAAAAAGAAAAACAAATTCATGAAGTGTTCCATGTTTTCACTTAGGTGTCAATCTCCTCTATGAAGCTTTTCCTAACTTACCTAATTGTTAATTGCCCTTTCCCTCCTCAAATTACCCACTTACTTATCTGTATTTAAGCTGTATGCCACTCACAGCCCCAAGCAAAATAGAAGCAAGCTCTTAAAAGGCAGGGACAATTCCATTTTTGCCTTTATATCCACAGTGCCTTGCATATGTAATAAATGACTATTCTGCCAATTAATCTAAAGGTTCAACCATTGGGACGAAGGAAAAACTCCTAGACACAGAGTTTCTGGGTAATTAATAATCAATTTATTAATGAGGCTAACCAGCAATCAAGGGAGACCCCGAGATGCCTTAAATACCTTCTGAAAGGGAATTCCCCTGACAAGTGAAACTCCACCTTGATTGGGGGACATTTAATGAGGAAGTGGCCTAAGTCTTCAGCTCCTCCAGCTCATCATGAGCCTCAGCAGCCTTCAGCAATCTGGTTAGTTTTCTCCTTCATAAGCTGGGTCACTCTAAACTCTAATGAAGGTTCCTCCCCTTAGAGTAAGGGCTCCCCCAAACTGGATTTTGTTAATATTCTAAAGTGAAATTAGGTCTCCTAATTGGGTGGGGTCTCACCCAAAACTGGCATTTCGGCTTTGTCTGACTCTTTGTGACTCCATTTGGGGTTTTATTGGCAGAGATTCTGGAGTGGTTTGTCATTTCCTTCTCCAGCTCATTTCACAGGTGAGGAAACTAAGGCTAACAGGGGTTAGTGACTTGCCTAGGGTCACACAGCTAGTAAGTGTCTGAGGCTAGATGTGAACTTGGTCTTCCTGACTCCAGGACCAGCACTCTATGCATTGTGCCACCTAGCCTTGCCTGCTTTTAAACTTACCTTTTCCCTTTGTTCAACATCTTCCTTAGCAAGTCTTACAAAAACTTCATCTCTTTCAGGGAGAATAGTCTCAAGCTGGTTTCCCAAGTACTTTTTCCTTTGGAGAATCTTACTACCAACCATAAGTCAGTGTTGCTGTCTTGTTTTTTTTCCATATGAAGAATTACCTCACAAATCTTTCTCCAAGCCCAACTTCGGGTCCCTTGTCAACAATGTATATTCCTCTACACTTATTTTCTTTTCTCTCTCCTTTTGCTTTTTGGTGAGGCAGTTGGGGTTAAGTGACTTGCCCAGGGTCACACAGCTAGTAAGTGTCAGTCAAGTGTCTGAGGCCTGATTTAAACTCAGATCCTCCTGACTGCAAGGCCAGAGCTCTATCCACTGTGCCACCTAGCTGCCCCCATACCTTTTTTTTTTAAAGGCAATTGGGGTTAAGTGACTTGCCCAGGGTCACACAGCTAGTAAGTGTCAAAGTGTTTGGTCTGAGGCCGAATTTGAACTCAGGTCCTCCTGACTTCAGGGCCAGAGCTCTATATACTGCGTCACCTAGCTGCCCCTCATATCTATTTTCTAAGCAACAATTTGAACTCTATCCCATTCTACTAACTGCCAATGAATGATCAATGCAGATGTTATTATTAATGGGGCTGTCTCTACCATCATCCTTTCCATTGGCTCTCTCCTCTTCCCAACTCCACATTCATCACAGATCAGGCCTCTGGTGAATCATTTATGGTACTTTTCATGCCACCTCAAAATCCGATTCCTTTACCAATACATTTTGTACATTAGTTTGGCACTTTTAAACAGTAACTACAGGTTAGAAATAGACTGAAAGCTTCAGGGTTCTAGTTTTCTTCCTTGTTAATGAACTTTGCATATTATTATACTGCTATTTTATTCAGTGATTTGTTTGAAATATATAGCACAAGAAAATAAATTTATCAAGTGATCCTCAATTTCATCTATCCAGGGGGCAGCTAGGTGGCGCGGTGGATAGAGCACTGGCCCTGAAGTCAAAAGTACCCAAGTTCAAATCTGGCCTCAGACCAAACACTTGACACTTATTAGCTGTGTGACCCTGAGCAAGTCACTTAACCCCAACTGCCTTAAAAAAAAAGTATCTATCCAAAGAAATGCAGACTAATTCTAGAAATGCCTCTATTCTATACTTTCTAGACTATATTTTTGTGGTACATAAAATATGAGGAAAAGTTTATTAGCTATACACTTGTTAGCTCTTCATAAACTGCCATTAGTCTTTTCTGGATACAACTACATAGAAGCATTGTTTGAACTTAAATGGAAATATTCTAACAAAAACACAGACTATATAGAATTGCTAAATTTACCATTCTTGGGAAGACGAAGGAGGAAAAAGGTTATTTTTCTAAGACAACACTAGTTCCTAAGCAAAATTTACCTATAAGTTTTTATAAGAATGTCTATTTAGCTAAGCCTATTAAAAGATAAAACTCAAAGTGATCGAGTAAAATTGTTTGAGCTAGAATTGGCTTTAAAACCAAGTAATGATTAGCAAAGAAAAAGATAAAGTGGAGCCAATTCCAATTTTTCAGCTGCCGCTATGTACAAAGGTGCACTGGATGTTGAGGATATACAAAATAAAAGATATGATCCTCATCATCAAGGGGATGTAGTGCTATAGGAGTTCAAAGGAGAATGAACTTTCAGAAGGGATAAAGGAAGGTTTTGACAGGGTACAGGCCTAAATTGAGACCTGTACCCCTTACCCCAAAAGAATTTGGGTCCGATTTGTTTGAGGGGGGAATGATGGGGTACGGCCCAAGATGGGCCCCAAAAATCCCTCCTTGAACTTTCCTCGAACACTCCAGTGGTTGCCTGAAGCTATAGTCCTATCAATTGGCCTTTCCTTATAGCCAATACCCAATCTCCCAATTCTCTGTTACCCTAATTGAGCCTAGCCCTCTATTGTCTCATCTGCCAGGCCCCCAGTCACTTCCCATCCTACATCCTATCTAGATCCTATTCAACTTCCCAGTCACTCCCATCAAGATCCTCCCTAGACCATTCTTCCAGTCACTCCAGTTTACTAGCCACTCCCATCAAGATACCCCTTCTCCCAGACCCCTCCTCCAGTCACCCCAAACTACTTGGCCACTCCTAGATCTCTCCCACAGTCTTTCTGTATATAAGATCCAACCTGGCTGCCATTTAGGGGCTGAGACTTCCTCATGCCCACTTGTCTTTACGAGAGTCATCTTTAGATGACTGAAGAGTCTGGCCAATATGGCTAATTTTCAATAAACCTTGTCTTTGGCTGAAAGAAGGCTTGGGTTGAATTTATTGTGATTTTGGGGTCCCAGTACCCCTAACTCTCTAAACCTCAACAGTTTCACAGAGGAAGTTTCAGCCGAGCCTTGAAGGATTATAAGAGGAAGGATGAGAACTGCCATGGACAAGTCATATAACCCCTTGGAGCCTCACTAACTGAAATCTATAAACTGAGGAGGTTGGACTTGATGGCCCCTTCCAGCTCTAAACCTATAATCACATATTTAAAATCCTATGAACTCAACTAGTCAATGTACAGGATTAGTTTGTGTGTATGCATATGTATGAGGGGTGGTGAATCATTCTTGTACTTTTGAATGAAAACCTTATTGAAAAAGGGAAAATGTAGACAATTTCAAATAACAAACCAGTTATATTATGAAGTATGAAATGAATTTTTACTTCACATAAGCTGTAAAACTTGTACAACTCTAGTTCTATTTTGCAATTAAATTAGCTGTCAAAGGAAACTCTATGCAAGATGTTTATGTAAATGAAATATGGACTATTGAAAACACAAGTGTTAATACATTCCCAGACACGGTTTTGTCCTGACTTCTAGAGAACAAAGTCAACAATTCCAAGCCACAAATGCAAGTTTTCCCAGGGCAGTGATCTGCTTCTTTTTAGATGTACTCTATGCAAATGCTCTGTCCTACAAAGAGTCCTCAAGATGGGACAGAATTATTAAGATCAAAGATTTTCACATGACAGTCCCCCATTTAAGATTCCCATCTTCTGTAAAGAGTGAATCTTCATATAAAGAGGCCAATAAGGTTCTTTAATAAGTACTGTCCTCTCCTTCTAAATTTCAAGTACAAATGACAAAGATAAACTGTCCTTCATTTGCTTAAAATTTTGGCTTTAAGCAACAATTCTTATTGAAAAACATGGAATTTTCAACTTTCCTATGAGAATGTGAATAGTATATGTAAGAAGGTTCTAAGTCTTAAAAGAGAAATTCAATGTGCTATTATATTCTTCTCAGAGGAATTTTCACAAGTAGTTACATCTTAGATTTCCCTTAACAATGGAAGGCCAAAAGGAAATAGGAATAGTTTGAGTACAATTTTCCATACAAAGACTTAACTAGCAAAGAGTCAGGTGACCATGGAAACAGAGACAAATATTTAAAGACATCTCTCCATGATCCCTCCCCAAATAAAACTTGTATTTCTCGATAATACATATTTTAAAAATAAAACCAGAATAAGTCAAGAAAAATACTTATTTTAGACTAATTATGCCCAAACATTTCATCAAAAACTCAAGAGTAACGCGTGGTGAAGTACTTCATAAAGAACTTACAAAACAAACATAAAAATATGTTCTAGACAAACTGACTACATTAGAAGAAAGCATGTTATTAGAATGTGAATGTCCTCTCCCATCTAAGAGTAAGCAATGATGAAAAAACTAAATACTGTAGACACATTTCTGACATTCTATTCAACCAGTCTTTCAAAATGTCACCAATCCACAGTGTGAAAAATATATTCAATGAAAGAGCTATTTTAAAATAGTCTATTATCTGCATACTTCAGAAGGGAAAAGTTTATGATAATTTCTGTGAGCTGGTAATTATTCTATAATTTTCAAGGCCATTTTAAACCAATCAGAATACTCTAGAAAACAGTATAACTATTTTGTCTTAATTCTCCTTATACTTCTAGCAACCAGAACAATGCTTTGCACTGAGTAGGTACCTAAAAATGTGTTAGCTGAATTAATGGTTCACCAAGATATCTTCTAATCTAGATAAGACTGGTTTAAGCAGGGAAATGTAATTTTACAGTACAAAGAACTAAGCTGGGACCAAAGAGAATTTGGTCCTAGCTCTGGCTCTGCCACTTAGTGGGCATATCACCTAATCTCTCTGATGTTCAGTTTCCTCCTTTGTAAAATTCAAGGTAATATCAGACTGTTGTTAGGACTGCATGAGCCGAAGGGCTCTTTAAATTGTAAAGTGGTATACAAATAACAGGGCATACTACTACTAGATAGAACTGTTCAGTTTCTACATCTCCAAGGTGTGAAAAGGTTCCACTTTTCATTCTATACCTGTGGACAGTAAATGTCTAAATTACAGTTTCTTCCTTGTAAAAAAACAAAAACAAAAACCTACCTGCCACCAGGCTCAGTTCTACTGCTAGACCTGTTCATAGAGATGCAGGGTGGTAATTCTATTTTTCAAATCTTAGACAAGAAAATATTCAGGACAAGTTAAAGAGGAATAAGACAAGCTAAACATTGTTTTCAGCACAGACGAGCTGTGTCTGTGCTGCCAAGGGAGCGTCAAGACCAGTCTCCGTTAGGTTAACTCCGGGAATTTAATCTGATGTTTAGCCACTCTCACTTCTTTTCCTATCCTACTACCATCTTTCCCTACCCCAGTGAAAATGTGGGACCAGAGAACTCGCCAGTGCTAGAAATGACAAAATACTCCTTACTATACACTGAATCCCTCTCCAAAAGGCCAAAAGAGATCACCTTCAGCTGATCTTATACAGGTCAGTTTGAGACTGATGATCACAAATGAACTACACTGAAATCATATACATTTAGCAGTTATGAGTTTTCTCATTTATTGTCTAATATGGCCCTTATAGTTAGGAGGGGATTATATTAGAGGGAAGATTTAAAAAGGACTAAATGGTGGTAGAAATACATTTTTTAACCTTATGGTGAGGTTAAGCCAGGTACTGCTTTTAACTTCATGTGATCAAAATCGACAGATGTGAAAAAAAAATGCAAATTATTTTTCAGTGAGCATTTCCAGAATATTTATCAAAAGAGAATAATCCTGAAAAGCTGTAACATAAATGCAAAAAGAAAAAAAAGAGGAAACACTTAGACTTACCTATTACTGATTCAACTGTATTACTCGGAGGGTAGAACGGGAGAGCTTTGGCATTGATAGCTGATAGAGTTGTAGGGGATGAACTACCTGATCCAATACTGGAAGCCAGACTAGAAGTTATACTGGAGGTTATACTTGAAGCAAGTGGGTTAACCACTGCAAACACACTGAGGTGGTTCTGTTTAAAAATATATAAATAAAATAAGCAAATGTATTTTTGACAGAAAAATATTAAAGTGACATTAAATACAATTAATTGGGAGAGGATGTGGGATAATTAAGCAAATGTTGGATGTATTATGGATTTCATGTGTTTGTGTGTATTCTGTTCCAAACCAAAGGACCAAGGAAAGTTAACTTTTCCAATTGTTCCAAATTATATTTTAAAAAGTCCAATTCAATTATGACAAATATGACAACCAAAATCAGAAGCTACTTATTGCTAAAATGCATTACCAAATACATCTAGAAAGTGTGACCTTCCAGATTTGACAGACACAATCTGATTTTCCATAAAAAATTCCTTTTAAGAAACAGGAACATACCAGCATAAACAAACACAGTGGATTTAGCTGGTGAAGAAAGATGTGGCAGCCAGGTTGGGAAGACTGAACACGCTTTCAAGTATTTTCCTGTATGCCTGTCTACATATATCTTAAGACACAAAAGATAATGCTCCCCATCATAGCTTCATCCCTTCCTGACCAAAAAAAAAAAGGAAAAAAGATCCAAAGTTCTATCCAACCTCTTGGAAATTTGTATTTGGATGGCTACTTCTGTTGTGTGTATATATGAGTGTATAGTAAAACATCTATAACTTCTGAGAATTATTATATTATTTTCCTCTTTTTCCCAAAGGGAATTAAGAAAAGTTCATTCTTCAACTACCTGAGGAAAGTGAAAATCGGGACAAGTTCAATTATCATTAACGAGTGCGAAAGGGCCAAGGCAAACCATACTACCTAATAATGGGTATGTACCGGCACAATTTCAATTAAAAGAACATGGGGATTAAAAAATGGAGCTTCTCCACACATAGCTGAAAAGAGAAGGAAACTTTGAAAACTAAAAAAGTACTACTCTGGAAAGTAGTAATAGAAAATGTATGCCTATAAAAGAACTAGATTTTTATTAAATCAAAAATAGTTCTCTGTAAAGCAAAGAATACAGTTTCTGTCTCTAAAACAACATGTCTATTACCATATGGCTCTCTATCAGTAAATATTTAAATAAAAATTACTTTCCCTGTGTCACTTTCAATTTATTCACTTGATCAAAATAGTTCTCTAAGGTAATAATTTTGTTGTTGATATCACTAACAGTCTATGAAAGGAAAAAACAAACACTAATTTTAAATAAACTAAATATCTGTCAAATCTAAAATAATTAGCTGAAGCTAAAAAAAAGTCATACCAAACATGGATGGGAAGGGTGAAATGAAAAGATTCCAGCTAGGTAAATTAGTAACATTTTCTAAAACTCAATACTTATCCCTTTCCTGTCTTTCCTTTCAGACCATGAGATACATAGGACTCAGGTGGGGCGCAGGGGAGAGATGTTTCATCACTCTTCTCCCTGCCTCCAATACCCAAGTCCCATGAAAATCCATGGCATGGACTAAAAAGACAGAAGACATTCTAATACTGACACTACAGCTTACATATCAACTCTTTAACTTGTTAACTCTGAACTGTGACAAAGGTATTTTTGTGTATATGTATATGTTTGTGTGTATGTGTGTGTGCACGTTCACGCAAGTGCAGGATAAGTAATTCCATGTCATAATGTGAAGTACCTACAACAGACATTATGTAAATGCTTAACAAATCAGAAAGTGTATGACTCTTCTTAGAATATTAAGAACCGCTCTAATACTATGACTAAGTTATCTTCCCAAAATCTTAAACTCTAGAAAGAAATGCAAAAAACTGGGAGAGCTTTATTTACATATCTCACTACCCAGAACTTACAACTACTACTCAGTTAAATGGCTAATGCTCAACAGTTGTTTCCTGATTATTTATCATTCTGTTCCAAGAAGATGGCTAAGTGAAGGCTTCCACTTTAAAGCAGAGAGAGGCTATATAAAATGAAAGCACCACCATTGTGAAGACTTCCTCACAAGGCCAAAAACATGAGATTGCTGGAGGTGTATAACCATTTTCTAATTGCTAATAATTTAGGAAACAACTTTCTTGCCTTAAAAACATTATCTTTAATTATGGGCTTTACAACTAGGCAGAATATCTTCTCAATGCTCAAAGAATCCTAGAATGCCAGATTTGTAAGAGGTCTTTGAGGTTATCTAGTTCCACTCTCTCATTTTACGCATGCATACTATTTGTCTTTCTAAAGGAGAAGATGTGCTTTTGACCCGAGTCACAGTGTTCCCTGATTCTAGGCTGACTCCTGATTACTCAAAGTGGTTAGATTTTGACTAAGGCTGGTCCAAAGGTCTGGAGAGCTGGAAGTTCAGGGTCACTATATAAAGCAGACTTAAGGTATAAGTAGGAAGTACCTGCAGTCACTTCCCATGTTTGCTCTTGTGTCAGAGAGATTTCTGTAAGTTAGAACCTGCACATAATACTAAATAATAAAAAATAACCAAGTACTTAGTGCCTAGCAGAGGGCTTTGCACACTGCAGGTGTTCAATAAAAGTTTACTGAATAAGCATACTAAGGCAGGAGTAGAGGAGGGGGCATACCCCAACTGAAAATGAGGGAGGCAAGCTTAACCAAGAATTAAAGTGAACAAATTGTAGAGAAGTGGTACGAATACCTATGAATTACAATGAATCATTACTGGCTTAGAAAGACTATGTAAGTTAGAGTAGGATATGACCTTTCAGGAAATTGACCAATGGGCAGGTTGCCCAATTAGATACAATTCATTAACTTTCCTTCAAAGGAGACTATCAACAAATGTCTTAAACTCCACATTTTACCGCTCTAAGTTTCAAAAGGTACATTTTCCTGGTCAACTAATATTTCTTATTCTCAGTAAGAGCTCAACTACCCATCTCATTTCTTAATGACTTCCTCAAGTTTACCTCATCCTCATTTAATTAACATAATGATACCAAATCTCCCCTCCAAAGAATGGTCTATAGAGAAATTGTGGAATCCCTCCCAGTGAGGAAAAAAAAAGACAAAACCCCAAGTAAGTTAGTAAATTGAGCCAACTTAGACTCACTAAGCCAACCATTACCTGGTCTAGTCCCATTAATAAAGAGTATTTGATATGGTAGAATTCAAGTGTGTTTTCTTGCCCAAGCTATAGTCCTTCAAATCCTTCTAACATATTGCTCCTTATGCCTTCAACAGCAAACAATGATGCCTCCTCTCCAATTATAAATCATCTACTTCTATCTAATACTGTTGTTACATCTATATAGAAATGTGGAAAGACTCTGATTGCATGGTATAGTGCCAGAGAGTTCACCTTCAAGCATACAAGTATTACTGGGCAAAAGAGATGCCCCTCTCCAAGGCACTAAAGTGGTACCTTACCTTACAAGTAAACAATAGTATTCAGTGCAGGCCTTTGTTACTGAAGATACATTTTACTATATCGCTACTAATTTAATTAAATATGGGGTCTCCCTATTCACTTCTACAAAATCTGGACAATCTCAGCATATGACAAGTTATAGATGCTAACCTGCAAAGGAAACACAGGCCTAATACCCTAAGACATGTGACTAAACTTCTTTTTTGTATTATCAGGAGATTTATGTTTGTGTCTGTTTTGTTTCATAGAAAAACTGTTCAATTCTTAACTGATTGGTTTCTTCACAACTAATAAGAGGGGAGATTGACTTCATTCTAAGAATATGGTGGGAATCCTAGAAAAATTTGTGATAATTCAACAAAGGTACAAAAACTTATTAGAATAAATGTTCTAAGTAATTTCTTGTCAAAGGTGATCACAGCAATAATTCAGTCGCACAGCCTGAGTGTGCTAAAAATACTTCTCTCATTGAAGAATTTATGTATTCCACCTAGTATTGCCTCACACTAGAAAGAAGCCTCCTTTCAGCTATAAAGAAGAAAAGAGTTAAGAACTAAACTGAAAGCAGCCCCAAACAATACCTTACTTCTTTTTTCACTTAAACAAGCTCACCAATTTTAAAAGGTATCGAATGCTCATTACAAGTTCAAAGGTGAAAATACAGGGATGAATGAAAAGGAATCTCAGATTTGGGCCACATTGCAGTGAATATCTATCTTTTTGTCCCAATGCAGTCACACAACCAAACTTCAACTATGGAGAAGTACAGAGGAACCACCACATTAATTACTAACAGAATTACTGTTTATTATCATTTGATCATTCAGAGCCCTGTCTTCTGCAGTCCCAGCTTTAACAAATGTAACTGAAACTAACTTGCCCTAGAATGAAAACAAAAGCCACTCTGGAGGAAGCCATTCAGAAAATCCTAGCCTACAACATAACAACAATAAAATGGAGCAATTACTACCTACTAAAGGATCAGCTATAAAAGAACGGCTATTTCTTCCAAGAAGCCTCAATCTTTCTTTTCGTAACAGGTAAACAAACTACCTAATGATCTCAGAAGTAGAAGGGTCTGAAGAGAAGTTCTCTTAAGGCTCCTCTAAAACAAAGCCATCTGGCTGAGGCTTCCAGAAAGCAGAAATTTTAAAGTGAACCAATATGCCCTTGATAATACCCAGGATCTCAGATAGAGGCCTATATGAGAATCCATTATCACTTATTTTCAGGGCAGGAAAAAGATGATAGAAAAAAATGAGCTGAAAGTCTCCAATAGCTGGACTAAAATAAGGCCAATCAAACCATCAAAAACCATTCAGCAAGTCTTTCTGTCTCTGCCATCCAGAAATTTAGTGTTCTTTAATGTTCCCTGTGCTTCTTCCCTTAGGAGAGGAATGGAGAACCTCTGATTCACAGGCTAGATCCAGTCTTCAGTTCAGTTTCATCCAGTCCAGGGGTGTGCTTTTACCTGGGCCACTACAACTGTGCCAGGAAATAAATTTCCTCAGGTCCTACTATGACTAGCCCATTCAAAACAGTGCTCCTAAACCTCTAAGGATAAATACCAGCTACAGAGTTGTAAAGAGGGATTAAGCTAATCCTCTAACTGACATTCCAAAACACAATAACTAGGCAATAATTCTCATAATCATCAACCCAAGTGAAAAGCAAGATGTGACAAAACTAATTTAAATACTTTAGAACTTCTCTCTACTTCTGTAAATCTCCTCCTTTTACACATTTTTTCACTCTCCCCCCTTTCTCCTTCCTCTATCAATATGTAGACCTGACAAACATTATTACCTATGTTGTATTTAAGCCACTGTTCCTTGCTCTTAATTTTAAAAACTGGATTTTAATATTTTATATGTCTCTTTAAAAAAAGCCCACTCCTATATAACTAACCTGATTTGTAGTTTAGTTTTCTTCTCTTACATCCCCTTTGCTAATTTTTTCTGAGTCAACGTCCCTGAACAGAAAAAATTTCCAGACACCTGTTTAAAGGAAAAGTCCTAAGTGGCTATCCTCATAGGTTTGATGACAGGAAGAATGAGGAGCAAGGTCGGGAAAGAAGAACCTGAGGCATCTACAACAAGCTACATCTGGGTCTCCAGAGCTGGCTGGTTGAGGTGGTTTTCTGTTGGCTTTTTCCATTAACAAAGAATAATAAAATCATTCACTGACCTCCATAGCCAAGAGGCAGAAAATACATTGTGTCTAAATGCCAATGTCTCTGACAGGTATCAGTTCTACAAGAACCTACCACAGAAATCCTAAAGTATACACATGTTTCTTTATAGTTACTAAGAAAAAGAGGCTCACTAAGACACTAGAATACTAAGGAAAAGTATGACAAAGGGTATTTATGGAATTTAGAATAATTCTGAAAAAAATCCACTTGTGATTTATATTTTGTCCCATTGACTTGACAGAGGGAAATAAGTTATGAGAGCCTGCACACTGCTGAAGTAGTCAGAGATAAAGAAATACAATGTGCAACCATTTGAGATTGGCTAGGAAAGTTGACAGATTTCTATAGAATGCTTCATTTCACAGGAGATGTTTTTCTTTGTGTTTAAAGTCTGTTTTTACTACTTCCAAAGTATAAACCTTATCGAAACATGAAAACCCTACTCAACACCAAAAAGTCTCTTGTAGGAAGACTACAACAACAAAAGCACTACACGACAAACTGATAGTGTTTACAAAGTTGCAGGATGAATAATGAAGGAAAATCTATAGCATCTTCAATACTTTTAGGAAAATAAAAGTAGCTTACTTTACTCACAAAGATAACAAATTCAAAATACTGGTCTCATTGACTGTACCTGTTTATTGTCTTGTTCACTTATTTTCTGGTTATTTTCAGTAGGCAAATTTCTCTGTTTCGCCTAAAACACAGAAATATTTAAGTTGTAAAAGAGAATTAAGGATATTGACTTCAAGCATATTTATAATAACTCTTGACCCAAGTTGAGTTTTGAATGTATAAAATAATAATAAACACCTAAAACAGGAAAATTACTTAGGCCTATGCATCAGTCTTCTTAAATTCAAATATTTCCACTTCACTATCACATGGATATATACCATAATTTAACCCCCACAGAACGATGCTGGATGGTTAAGTTAGAGAGATAGCTAGGAAAGAGAGAATGAACAACCTATATCTGTGAAGTTCTGTAAAAACAATTTCAAAAGAATTAAAATTTGGCAAGATAGTAAGAGAGGTGTTCTAAAAGACATACTAGTTAGCAGTTACTCCAAGTAGAGATCTAGCCACCATCTTGCTCATTTTATGAAGGAAAATATCAATATTGAAACTATAGAGTCTATAAAAATATAGTACTCATGCATAAAATTATATGCCTAGAACCAAGTGTTTTGCCATAAAAATGAACATTTAAGTGGAACAGTACTTTACAGAGAATTCTGCCATCCTATTTTTTATCTTTTATCTGGTCTGGTATGCCTGAAGAGCAGACCTGTATTCTCCTTCCTCCTCAAACCCAAGAAAAAAGCATGAATAGTAACTGATGAGCAGCCATATCATTAAATTTTGTGCTGTGTTTTGGTTTGCTTCTAGTGTCTCTCCCTGTTAACTAATGTTATTTTTGTGCATTCCACCCCCCTCCCCATTTGCTTCTTCCTTTCCTAGTTTTGTAAAATGGATGTATGCAAAGGTGTATGTTCCTCGTCTACCTCCATCCACTCAGGATAGTGGTGGAGTAGGTGGAAAAGTGGATTGGGCTTGGTGAGACCTTTGGTCTTTCTGTACAGTTGGATTTATAAACTGACTTGAAAAAAAATAAGAAGCAGATTCAGATCATGCTAGTTTTTATTACTAAACAAGCTCTACATCCTCTATAAGCACACAATAGTGTATTCATTGGAAGATGATTCAATAGCCGTACTAACAATTTTGTTAACATTATCATTCATTCCCTTCATCAACATGGAGAAAATATCCTGGGTTGATTTTTTTTAAAATCTATTTCTGCATCAACCTCTCATGAGTACTGTGTATAGAGCAATGAAGTCATTCTACTTAAGCTTCTTGTATTTATTCATTCATTATAAAATGCTTACAATCTATAAGGCAGTACATGAGAGGTGGCAGAGAGGAGTAACTAAGTGCTGGACTTGGAATGAGTCAGGCCTCAGTACTGGAAGGGACTACATAGTGCAGTTGGAGTCATGGGATCTGAGTATGGATTCCTGCCCTGACACTAGCTACCTTATGTGACCTGAGCAAGCTACTTTACTTCTAGGGTCTAAGTTTCCTCATATGTAAAATGAGGAAGTTGACCTAGATGACCTCTCAAGTCCCTTCCAGCTCCAGATCAATAATTCTTTGAATCCCACTGCTAATATTTAATAGCTGTGTAATGCTTGGAATGTCATAAAATGTCTCTAGGCCTCTGTTCCATCATCTATAAAATGGAGATAACACCTTTAGTATCTATCTATATAAATGTCAAATATATATGGCAGAGTCTGTGAAATATTTATCTTTGTACCCCCAATACCTAGCATTGTAACTTATACATAGTAAATAAATATTGACTGAACTGATTTGAAAGCACCACACTAAACATTGAAGGACACAGACACTCATGGACACACATGGACACACAGATAGATACATGCACACACACGTTCATGTAGGACATATAGTCAGGGGAAAAAACAATGTGTTGGTAGAGAGGATGGGGTTTCCAAAGATTCAGGAATTTGTGCAGTTGTACTTGTGCAATAGTCAGAAATAAAGTCCAATAGTGCCACTGACTCCTACTATTCAGGTTTAAATAAAGATGGTGACCAATTCGAACAGCTGAAAATTCTTTCTCAAATCTATTAATCTGATTCTCCCATCATATGCCAAATTATGAACTAATTAATGATTATTCTTTTTTTTAATAATGATTATCTAAGTGACTAAGAATAGCTAAGAGTATTCTAAATTATACTCTTTCCACACATGTTCCTAAAATCTCCTAGCTAAAGAAAAAGCAGAGCTCATCTTTGTAACTGATAGCAAACTATATGTTTTAATTTCTCTTCTGTGGGAAAAGTTGACATTAATTGAACAGAAACAAAACAAGGGACAGTGAGGGGTCATCATGAGGTTCTATTCCCTTAAATCTTATCATTACATGGCAAAACTGTAACTGTTGGTTCTTTAAAAACTGAATTAATTTTTATGGAAATTCTGAAACTCCAGTTTTCATCGGAGTATTCTTGAGTAGCAAAGGTTTTCAAGAATGTAAGAAAAACAATTTTAGCTACAATTTTTTTCCAAGATGGCAGGTAGAACTCATCTCAAAATGACTGGGACTGGATGTCACTTAGAACATCATTCTTTGTTTTTTTTTGTTTTTGTTTTTTTTTGGTTAGGCAATGGGGTTAAATCACTCACCCAGGGGTCACACAGCTAGTAAGTGTTATGTGTTTGAGGCCGGATTTAAACTCAGGTCCTCCTGAATCCAGGGCCAGTGCTCTATCCACTGTACCACCTAGCTGCCCCTACAACATTATTCTTATAGTAAGTAGCTATTATAAATTTACTTCTACTATCCTCTAAAAATGACCTCAAAAATGATATAAAATTTTATCACCAAAATGATGTTTTAGCTACATTAAACCAAAATATTTCTTCAGGCACTACCTAAAAAGACCCTTATTCTTATTTTCACGGCTTTTAATATCATGACTATTGGCCATATCTTTTATTATCAGCACACTAGATTTAAATTTCTTAACTCTACCTAAGGTAAGGCTAACTAGCTAGCAATAGTAACTAGCTAGCAATAGTAACTAATTAGTACTATACCTATTTCCTCACCAAATCTCTCTGACTTTGGAGAATTGAGAAAGTAGGAAAATACATTTAACCTTGCTGAACAAATGGGCTAGGATAGAATTTCCAAGTTACTTCCAATCATAAAAAGTAATACTTTAAAATCTTCAATGGACTTTTAGTTGGGTACACTTAGTAATCTTTTTCAGTCATTTAAATGGTAGTTCTGTCTTCTATGATTGAAAAAGATCATTAACATTTGCCCTAAATCACAAATAGTAAATAAACTAATCTGAAATAAGCTATAAAAATACTCACACTCTTAAGTGCTCAGTGAAGCAGCTCTGAATAGGATTTATAATTAAAGTTTACAGTTGTGTTACTGTTTAGGTGAGACAATTGTACATGTTTAATTAACATTAGTTCTATGAGAATAGTCTTACACTGTTTCTAACAAGCATCACCACTGCATACACTGTGACATGCAGGTATCTCAAAAACCATTACGCAGCAGATATTATATCTATTTCTCTCCTTTTAAATAGGAAAAAAATAGGAATTCAGGTATGAAACTTTTCATATAACAGAATATCTCCTCTCCCCTCTTCCAAAAAAAAAAAAGGTCAACTAAAATTTACTAACTTTCAGCTGCTTGTATGACTCATGTCACAAGCAATATTTTCCAAAGCTAAATCATACATGTACTGTGGTAACATGAGTAAAATTTTGTTTTTATTATATGTGCAGCCTTAACTATTTTTCAAGACTTTGTACATTTTTTCCTTAATAGTAGTACTATAGGAAAATACTAATTATACATTTTGCAGGAGAATGCAGATATAGAGTAGAATCTTGAACATCTGGACCCTGTTACTTAGATAGATCTCTAAATGACTGAGACCATTCTGAGGACTGGAAGAAAAGACTGTTAACAGATGGGTTGAGAGTAAATAGCTATTGTATAGAGACAATACAAGGATGTAAATGTGCAATAAAACCAAGAGTCTTAGTATGGGGGTTCTTGACTTGAAGTCCATAAACTTTTTCTTTCTTTCTTAAAAAATATTTTGATAACTGTATTTTAATTTAACTGGTTTTCTTTGTAACCCTCTGCATTTTATTTTATACACTTGAGAACATTATTCTGAGAGGGGGTTTAGAGGCCTCATCAGACTGCCAAAGGAGTCCATAATATAAAAAATTAAGAACCTCAGGATACTATAATAAATCCCTTGCTCAGTAACATAAAATAGACCTTGGAAATAAGCAGAGTAACTTCTATGAAGAACAGCACGCAATCCTAGTGTCTCTCAGGGACCCAATTATAGAGGACCACAACTCAAAACTATACAAAGACAGGTTATCTGACCTGAGGTCAAATGCTCATCTATACCATTATCTTTTCAAGTTTATCACTGATATAAATGAGTTTATTGTATTAATTTAAGGGACATTTCAGTACTTATATATGAAACTGTTTCTAAAAGCAAATTTCAATTTTTATTTTGAAAAGCTGTGTAGGGTCCCAAGGCTAAACTTTTTTATCACCACCACCAAGACTTACTTGAACACCAACAGACTGAAATCAAGTTTGATTACTTTGAAAGTTATCAATGGAAGCCATTATTATAAGTAAAAAATAAAAAGTAGCAAACATGTCTTCTGCACTTATTGTCAGCGTTCTTTTTATTGACATACCTGATCCTCTCGTTCAAAACCTGGTGCTTTTGGATAGTTAGAAGTTGGTGAAGAAACGCCTGATGTGGTAGATTCTGAACATAAACCACCATTTGCTAATGATCTTTGCCTACAAAGGGGTCCAATAGGAGACAAGGAACTACTGCTACCAGAGCTTGATGTTACTGTTGGACTATTGGAACAGGAGATCTAAGGAAGAATACAAAAAACACATAATGTATCTGCCCAGGCCTTCCCCACTCAACTAAAGTTCTGTAAAACATGGCGCTCACTGTAAATTTAAAAAAAAAATGTCATGCATAGGTTAGGTTTTATATGTACAAGACATGAACTCAAGAGGCAAGGTTCTCACAACATACAGGAAAAGTGCCTTACAAATGTGGCCAAATTGTTTTCTATTATATAATTTAATTTTCTTATGCAATTAATATCTATTCAGAGTTTTTCTGTCTGGTTATATAGATGAGAATAATAGCACAAATTAATTCCTTTTCGGGGGGTTTCTGTCAATATTTTCATCACTTAAGACTTGTTTCAAGAAAAAAGTTAAACCATTCACATTTTCATCTCAAAACTCTACTTACTGCTCTTCCCTT
Source organism: Phascolarctos cinereus (assembly GCF_003287225.1). Classification (NCBI taxonomy): domain Eukaryota; kingdom Metazoa; phylum Chordata; class Mammalia; order Diprotodontia; family Phascolarctidae; genus Phascolarctos; species Phascolarctos cinereus. Next base: position 129,798,872 of record NW_027555847.1, on the reverse strand, counting down.
AACCCTCCTCAGAATAATGTAATACCTTGTGCTTTATTTGTAACACGGCAGAACAAGGAACATAACTGCTATTCCAAAAGATCACGTTCTCTATAAAAATATTTCTCAAAAGTGTATGCCTGAAGGACTGTAATCCCAACTGAAGAGCGCACGTTTAAAAAGTGTGGAAGTTAATTATTTCTAATAATCATGGGCCATACATATTCCCTTTTTTAAAAAAGAAACTGTAATTACTTAGACATTTTAGAGGACTATTCAAAACACTTAATACTGAATGGATAACTTCTGTTTTTAAAATTGTCTTGAGTTGTAAGAAGTCTCAGTTCGGCTAGCTGGGAGATAAGAAAAAAATAGGAGAGAGAGAAAATGAACAGGCTACATTTACATTTTCAATGCAATTTTTAAAATGGGATATTTAAAGGATAAAATAAAACTTAAAACTCTTAAATACCATAAATGTAGGGTTATTACACTCTAGCATCATCAGAACAGTAACACAACTCTAAATCAAATAGAAATTTAGCATTCTAAGCATAAAGATTATTTTTCTGCAACTTAAGACTTCAAAACTAAGTTTTCATTACCCTTTCAGGCCCTACAAGATCTGCCTCATATAAAAATTATAAGATCTTTTCAATAAGAAATCACAGCAACTAATCACATAGTATTTTTTGGTAGTTACTAGAATAATAGATTATGAGAATGCCAAAGGTATAGTATATCTGCGGCGTGCCTTACTGAAAACTGAAATCTCTCATGAGCTCTCATGGGCTGGCTGAGAATATGGTTACATTAATTTATAAGAAGTGGAAAAACTAGATCTAGTTAACAGATCCTTGTCAACTTGTGAGGACTCTATACTCAAGCCTGTCCTATTCAACATTTTTATTAACTATATGCATGAAGACACAAAGGGTATGCCAGTGAAACAAAGCTGAGACGGACAACTAATAGGATAGGTGACAGAATCAAGATTAATAATTAGTGCAGTAGGTTGAAAAGATGGGCTAAAAACAGTAACATGAAATTCTTGAAGGGGCAAGTGGTAAAGTTCTAAAATCAGGTTCCAAAAAAATCAATTACATAAGTACAGTTATGTATTACTATGCTAATAGTAATTAAGACAGGAATGTTACTGAAGTGATTCTTGTACTAGGTAGAAGGAAAATTAGAATAGATTCCTTCAGTCTTTTTTCTAACTATAAGAGTCTATGTTTCCAATAGTAGACCTAAAATTAAAGCAGTAAAATAAATGTGGATATAATATTGATTCATGAGGATACAAAGAGAAATGGATTCTAGTTTACTGAATTTTCTGGCTAAAAGAGTCAAGCAGAGGACACTTTTTGTTTCAATTCAGGCATTTTAAAAAGATTTTTCAGTCCTAATAGTGTATCTTACTGCCTTAGTTATTGCCACAGTATACTAAATCCAACTGAATCTTCCTTTGATGGCAAATGACCTTACAATGTCTAAGGACTGGAAATGAGAAAGCACAAAAATGATATACAAATTTAGTGTACTGAATTTCCAACTGACTTAATAAATTTAACAAGCATTTGTTAAGGGTTTGCTGTGCATCATAATGCTGTGATAGGCACTGAATCTTTAAGACAGTAAGTTAAAATTTCAGGTGAGCTAGAAAATTGTGAATATACAGAACATGTAGAAATAAAGAAAATGGTGAAAATGTTCAGCAAAGAATAACTAAAATAATATATTCATTATAACAATGTAAAAAGAAAAATATATAAACAAATATAAAAGTGAATGGACAAACAAACTAGAAGGGGGAAGAGAAGAAGCAATTGGAAAGTTGTTATAAATATTTTTGTCTACTGCAATTCTTTTTAAAAAGTTAAACAATTCTGAAGACATTAGATTGGTCTTGCTTCTGATGTTTACAAATAATTTGTAAAAATAAATTAGTAACAAAAATGAAATATTATAATTACAACTCTCAATATCCACTGTAACACTGCATATATAGGAGGTTAGACCAGGTTAGAAATAACTGCATTAACTACAGATTAGATGTTGATTTTTAAGATTAAAAAACCATCACATGGCACTTTTGCTTTTCACAAATGACAGGAAATAAATTAATTGGAGGTTCTGACTAACTGAACTTCAGCTAATCAAAAAAATTAATGATAGATTTTATTTATCTTAAAACAACTTCACCCTCACTTAAGAAAAAAGCATTTAAAAAGTCAAAAATGAGGGAAAATAAACCAGGACTGTTTAGATCTTCTTTTATATAGCAACTATAAAATAGTATTAACTTTTGAAGTTTAATATCTTTTTGGACTTCTCATGTAGCATAGTCAAGTTTAATTATGCTGGTAAAGACAGTTGCTAATACCCTATTTCTTTTCTTATAAAGACAGACTATCAAATCCATTTCAAGTGTTACCCACCATACAGCTGAACTGAAGATGATAAAAAGCAAGGGGTGTGTTTTTAATCAATTTTTTTTATTAATTTTGAAAGAGACTAATTTTAAGTTGAAAAGAAATTAGTATTTATATCAGCAAGTGGCATAACTATGATTAGTTCTTCAAATTACTTTCAGTTAGTGTTAAGAAAATCCATTGCAATTTTAAGTTACTTTCCCCTCAGAAAATTTAAGTTATGATGAAAGGGATTCAATGTTGATCCTACTACCTTGGCATATATCAAGCACTTAATAAGTATTTTTTGAATTTAATTTATTGAGCTGATTCATGAATTAACTGGCCAACAACCTTTTCTTGCTGAAATATTGTGGAATTTTGCATATCTGAACCCTGCCACATAAGGATCTCAAAATGACTGGAATTATTCTGAAGACTGGAAGGAAAGCCAATAGATGGGTAACAGAACTGACACAGAGGCAAAGATGGCATGCATAAGATACATGCTGACATGATGAGCTCTGAATTAGGAGAGTGAGGGAAAGAAGTCCTAGAACTTTCAGCCAAAGTAGAAGTGAAGGCAAAAGCTAAAAGAGAAACCTAAAAGATTTCAATCTATCCAGATCCCTCCCAAACCCAAATGATCTACATATTACTGCAGACTCTCCTTTACTATATATCAGCTGATGTTCACTTCGTAGATGATTATTACAGCTACTTTAAAAGAATGACACATTGAAAGAGGATAACTATTTTGTTTGGGGTATGGATTTTTGCCCACATTTTAAAGTCAACCTCCAACATACAAACAATTTAATTCATTATTAAAATTGATTTTCACAAATGAAATCTGTGAGTGAAACTAGACATAAATAAGTAAAATCAAAATTAAATAATACAGAAAAGCACCATGCACAAATTTTTCTTATACTCTCCTCTCACTCCTTCCCACCAAATACAGACAGCAAATATTATCCATCATCTTTGAAAACATTTAGGACCTAGTTAAGGTACATAGAAACACCTGAGAATACCTGAAGAACAAGATACCTGCTGTTTCAATTGTGCCTGCATGAAATGAAAATAGGTGCTCTGAATTTTTAGTCACTAAGGATAGGATGTGACCATCATCATCCTCTACTCAATAGCTGAAACAATTGATAGATTGTTCTGTTCATACATATTATATATGTATGTATCTATCTACATACATATGTATTTCTATCACCTCATTTCATTTGTTAACCAAACTTAGCCCTCTCAGCTATGTGTATGCATAAAAAAACAAAATAGTTACCTCTGACAATCAGTATATATACATATATCTTTCCTATAAGGAGTATGTAATGATCATACATGAATTGGGCGCGAGCTGATTTACAAAGCAGAGCCTGGAAAGTGTGCATGAAAGAGAGAGAGAGAGAGAGAGGTGAGCAGACTAAGTCTGGCTAATAATGATAATTAGAAAATAGAACAATTAAGATTGAGTAGGCTCAGTAGGTTGGGTAGGATATTGGAAGCTGAAAAAACTGTTCCTTTATCATGTACCAACAACTAGTTCTGTCTAAGACTTCTTCCCTCTTCTGGTAACCAGGACCAGAGTTGTGAGAGGGTAGGATGCAGGTTAGAGACAATCCAGTTGCAACAATTCTTCCACTCCCTGGTTCCTTATGACCACTTAAGAGGGAAGTACAAGGAGACTTCTAAGCATCTGTTTTTTGAGGCTGCCCAACTGCTAGGTCCAAGGCCAAATACATGTATATAAACTGGGATGAGACTAAAGAAGAATGGTTTGTACCAGGAAGATATTTTCCTAGGATCATACCAAGCCATGCACATAGCATATACGTACATGTATGTTTGTATGTATGCAAGCACACCCGTGTCATGTATATGTATAGACAAACACATAAATATATGTTCTTCTCTATTTTTCACATATTAAAACAAAAGATCAAGTCAGTTGAAATTCTACTAGTTGCAGAAAACACATCCAGAAGTACTTACATTTCCAGGCTGCCCATTATTACTTGTAATGTTGTTCGTGGCATTTGGATCATGGCAGTTCCAGTCATTTGTGATTCCTATACTCTCTGCTGTGAACATGTGAGCACCAGGCTTTGACTGACCACTGTTCTGTATCATAACCACATTCATGGTATCCTCTGTTGAAGGAAATTCCAATAAATCAAGTAGTAAGATAGTATGTCTCACCATTTAAACAACATTTTTCTAAACAATGCCACAGACAGGGAACAAAAATATCTAGCACAGATAAACAACCTCTTCAAGAATATTTTTATCTTTTTCCTATTAAAAAAGGTAACAAAAATATTTAAGAACCAGAATCCATGATTTCTGTAGATTCACGGTCTTTAATTACAACATACAGTATATCTAAAAATATAAGCATACTTTCTGCTAAGATGAAAACAGGACAATGTTGGGTCTGATTCTGAAATTTCAAAATTACAGCTCCTCCAAAACTAGGACTAAAAAGAAAAGAAAATTCCTACCACCATAATGGCCATGCTAACCTTCATGCTAGCATTGGTCTATAGAACTAATCTGTTTTCAATGCTAGCAACAGTCTAATAAACTCATCTGTTTTCAACAGCAACATCTGAGGGGAAAAAAAGTCTATTCATTATTTCTATACAATGCAGATGGCCAAGTGCTAGCATCAATGTGTGTGTATCACATATTAAAATAACATACAATTATTTTTTTTTCTACTTATTTGGGTAATTAGGATGATTTAAAGTCTTACATAATTAAGCTAAGAGGAAGCTAATTATAACATTTGCTAAAAGCATGCTGGCAGCACATGGTAGTAGTGCACACATGCCTGCAGTCCCTCTTCTGAGGCAGGTTATCTTGAGATGGAGAGTTCCATGCTGCAGCAGGGTTAATGCCAACCAAGTATCTGCACTAAGTTCAGCACCAATATACTGAATCCACAGTAGTAAAGAGCCACCAATCTGCCTAAGCCAAGGGTGAACTAGCCCAAGTGCCATGCTGATTAGTACTGGGATAGTGCCCATAAGTGGTTGCTGCACTTCCAGCCTGAGTGAGATAAGGAGACTCAACCTCAAAAAAAAAAAACCCCAACAATAATAATAATTTAAAAAAAACAAACAAACAAAAGCATTCTGGCTTACTATGGTTTCATGATGATAACACCATCATAATTTAGCAGCTGCAGCAAACAAAATGAGACGTTCTAAGTTACAACTTTTATTATTTGGCAAGCTCTAGCCTACAGTTATATTGATCTTTTACTGATCTTATACTGTTACTGAAATATTAGAACCATAAGGAATAAGAAATTCTTTACTCCCAAATGAAAAAATCCCTCAAACTTAAATTCAGTAGCTTTTTTGTTATTTATAGATTTTTGTGGACTCTGGTATCAAATGTGACAACATTACTGAAAAGTTTTCTGAGAATGCAAATGTTTATTAGATTGCCATTAAGTCCTCCCCATAAAAAGGTGAATCAAAAATTGTCTTCACTCTCTAGCTCAGTAAGTCAACCTGGGGTTTTAAGCAATCTCTTTATCGGCTTAAGGAGTCCTTTTTATTTTATTATCTGCAAAGGGCAAAAAGATGGTTATAGAGTAAATCATCCAGGCAGCACACAATGGTCACCACACAAAAGAGACAAAGTGAAGGTTATCCAGAAACCTAGCCCTATATCCAAGGGAGTAGGAGATAGCACAGTAGGAATGAGGGTAGATAGATGATGGATGAAAGGGGCCCACCCAAACCAAAGAGGCTCAGACGAGCCCTGGGAGTGATCTGGAGGATTTCCAAGTAGCTGTGTGTGTCAGGGAGTTCATTCTCATACTGCTGTGGGAACTACACTTAACTCTAAAGATTATCCTAGAACTGATCCATTTTTGAGTGTAGAATATAGGGGTGGTAACCAACTCAAATCACATATATGTGACAAAGTCGGGCCACAGCTTCACTCTCCTAAGACCAGCATATGCCTTTCGGAATGAACCAAGTTATCTGACTGAATCTTAACAATCTTATTGTATTTCCTCAGAATGACTAGAGATGCATTTTCAACAACCTTCTTTGCTATGGCTCTCATGGGATGTACTTTATAAAAAATAAATGGCAAAGAGAACTTTCTCAAAATAGTTTGGAACTAAGAAAATAAAAGTTATATATAGTTAATTTTAAAATACTGGCTTATGATTTTATAAGTATAGGGAACTCCCTGATGAGAAAATTTCTTCCACCAATACAGATAAGGCACTGCGTTCTACACAGTCTGACAGAGAGCTGTATTCGGCACTGAGAGATTAAGTGAGCTGCCTGAGGTCACACAGCCAGTATGGGTCAGCTATTGGCCTCTAACCTATGTCTTCTTTATGCCAAGCCAGTTATCAGCTTTGCCAGGCTGCTCTTCAACTAACAAAGAGATAAAACATCTTTTAAAGTCAAGGGGAAGTTAACATTAATTTTTCCACTAAAATTTGAGAGGTATTATTCCTGCTATATTTGAAACCACTGGGCAAAAATTGCATAATCTTGATTAAGATTAAAAATTCTAGTTTTTGCTTACTTACTTTCAACATGTGCAAAAGCACAAAATGGACCCCGAGGGCAGTACCCAGTTTGTCGCATATCATTGCACTTTGTAGATTTATAAATCTAGGGGAAAAAAATTGAATACATTTGATCAGTTCACTAAATAAAGTACAGAATAACATTTCTTAGAAATAATTTTATGAAAAACAATCTTTAAATGCAATATAGTCTACATCAGGGGTGGGGAACCTGTAGCCTCAAGGCCACAAGTGGCCCTCTTGGTTCTCAAGTGCAGCCCTTTAACTGAATCCAACTTGGACTCAGTCAAAAGGATGCACACAAAGACCTAGAAGGCCACATGTGGCCTTGAGGCTGCAGGTTCCCCACCCCTGGTCTATATTATGTTATTACTATGCTTCTGAAATTCTCTTCTTCATAGTACCACAGTTTTATTTTCTTTTTTAAAAAATAATTTTAATTTTGCTGCCTTCAGTTTCTCCCCAACAACATATGCAAATATCATCTGCTTAGTCAAATGTCTTCCATATATTTGCAACTCAAGATCTATATCAAACTATTCTGCTTAGCAAGAATAAATATTCACTTAAATATTTTTGTCAGATTAATGACCTTTAAGATGAAAATTGCTTATTAACATATCTGAAATATAGATAAGTCAAAGGAAAAGGTAACCACAATTCTAATAGCAGTATTATTTTTGGCTCAACAATCTACTGTGTTGTGAAGTCCAGTGAATGATCCATAGCTTTTATTTAAGCTATAATCCTTGGGCTTTTTTATAGCAATATATGATATAATGGTAAAACTCTCATTTGGTAAAAAGATTTCAACCATAAATTCTCTCATGATAAATATTAAATTATAACAATATGTAGCCTTTCTCACTGCCAAATGAATGCTGCTACAGGTTATGCAGCAAACTTGACAAGCCAAGTTTCTCAATACCTGGTCAGATTTTAACATCCATTCCACCTTTAAATACTCTCTGTAGTATGGTCTCAAAAACTTACATCTTTAAAGCTGCAAGGGATCTTTAGTTCATCTATTCCAACTCTTCCTCCCTCTACCAAGAGGAAGCTGAGTCTTGGAGTTGTCAAGTGGATTGCCAAAGTCACCCATATAGCAAGGGAAAAGGTGAAATGTCATAATTCCAGGCCATAATTCCAAATCCATTACGCTTCTCATTGTACTTTTCCAACTTCTCAAGTACTTGCACAATAAGTCTAACTCTTCTGGTTCCGTCATACACAGTAAGATTCACTTGCAAGGTTGTTTTCTGCCCATAATCAACATTCACGGACCAGAGTCAATCAATCAATGAACAATCCTTTACTTATCACTTACTACATGTTAAACATGGTAGTAGGGATACAAAGAAATCCTCACCCTCCATCTCCTCAAAATATTTATCCCTAGCAAAAAACATAAAATCAAAGTAGAGAGCAAACAGCCTGTACTATAGGACCAGAAGTCATAATTCTGTTAGCACCATTCACTGATTAACTTACTCCTTCTTGTTTTTGCTGACCAACTAGATCTTACATTCTATTCTCCAAAATTTATAATGCTCACTTTTTTCTCTCCTTACTAACTGAAATACTGGACTTAACCCCTTTTCTGATTGGAGGTGTGGCTTCTATAAAACCTATCTTCCTTCATTAGGCTTCCGGTCCTGGCCTGCCTGTTGTCTTCTGCCATATGCAACATGATAGCAAGGAATTCCTCATCTATCAGCATAATTGTTTCATCTCTATCCCCAAGTACAGACAACTAGCACTGAGTCATTATTAAGCAATGCTGAAATACAATTATTTTTGTTTATGGTGAAACAGGTATGGTTTTCAATATCTTGCTGAATAGTCTTTGGAAGTTTGCTCTGGCTTCACCTTCCCTTCTTCATAGTCACAGGATCAAAAGTCTGGGCTGGAAGGGACGCTGGAGGCCATAACTAACCAGTGCAACCAATATGTGGTCTTTCACTCTTGTCATTATGTTCTATGGCTCCTCATGCCTCGACAGATTCCAAACCTAGGTTAAAATCATCACTTGGCTTTTCTGTTCCAATTCTCATCTTAAGAATATTAAAGAGTCAGACAACCACGCCAACTGGATCCACTACAAATTTGTTTTACCTAATCTGACTGTTAAATGGAAATCTTTTTATTCTTCCCTGACAACCACCTTCCTTACAATAAACCTTCTAAACATTCTCTTCTTCAAGTGTCTAATGCTGTCTCTCTTTACACAAAGGACTTATCTTCTACTTTATTGAGAAAATCAAGGCCAAGTGCCATAAACTCCTTCTTCCCTATACCATGGTTCAACATTGTTGTCCCTTATTTTCTTCTTCTTTGCATCAGTCTCCAAGGCAGAAAAGGCCTTCCTTCTTCCTTGCTAGGGTCAACCCAACTACTTGTTCCTTTAATCCAATCTCTTCCTATCTTTCCTCTAGCAGCTTGTGCCTTTAATCATCCCTTCTCTTGCTCATCCTCTAACATCCTCCCTGCTGCCTTCCTTCATCTGATCCTACTATCTCTTCAAGCCACCATGCTAAATTTCTTCTCATTTTTACAAAAGAGTAAAAAAATTCTACAAAGAACTTAATAAGCCTTTCCAAACTAAATCTACATATATTTTTTAACCTTGGTGACATCAATGCAAGGGTAGGCATTAGAAAGGCAGTCAAAAAATTTAAGATTAAGGAACAAAAGAGGGCAAAGGGATATAGAATACACAGAAGTTTCACACCTATACATCAGGCCTACTTTCTTCAAGAGGACAGTAGGAAGGCACTAGTCAAGGAGAATATGAAATACTATTACAAAAAAAAAATTACTATATCTTAACAGATAAGAAACAACTAGTTTCCTATGTAGAAGTCATTTCCAATTCACCTATTTATGTATACTCAGACCATTTATTTGTTTGAGCCAACATCAAAATCTACACCAAATTAGAAAAAAGGGCAAAGATGAGAAAATATGCCATGCAATTAAAGTAGTCCCAATCTGACCTATTTTTAGTTAATTATTTCTAAGACTGGGTCTCCCTAACTTATCCACACTGGAAATGAAGTGGCCACTTACAGGCATGGTCACACTCTGATCCATACAAGAACCCCCTACTCTAGGGAGTTAATACCAAACTTAGTATAGGCACCTGATTGGCTTTAGCCTACTACAACTCAGAACTCAGAGCTCAAGAGATCTGACAGCTAAAGTCTCCCCTGAGCAAAGAGTTCAAACATGTGCCACCATCCTGACCTAATTAAAGAAGCTACTGACATGGGGGAAAAAAGGGAAATGAATAAATGTGCAGACATCAATATGGAATATTCCTATGACTTCAGATGTAAAGCAATTATGACATCAAGGAAGTAAAAAAACCCTAAAAATTTACCTAGAAATTCAACAACTTTTTGCCAGATATAAATGAAAACAAAGATCAATACTAAATTAGAATATAAAATCATTTGCAAAAAACTTACAAAGTAACATGGCAGAAGATTATGAGCATTACTGGCTCATAAAACAGCAAAAGTAGCAGAGGCAAATTCATTTTTCCTCAAAACATTAATGAGTTTGAGGTAGCTAGGTGGCACAGTGGTTAGAGCACCGGCCCTGGAGTCAGGAGGTCCTGAATTCAAATCCGACCTCAGACACTTGACATTAGCTGTGTGACCCTACCCTAGGCAAGTCACTTAACCCCAATTGCCTCAAAAAAAAAACAACTTTAAGAGTTTTTGAAGAAAAACTGGGAGATAGTACATCACATTACTTCTCCAATTTTTTAACATCAGATTGAAATAGCACAACTCTTACCTCGGGGTGAAATTGTTGTTCAGTACGAGAATGACAATACTGACAGTTATCCCCACTTTCACATTTTGAAGGTTCTCCCCATTCATCTCCATGTTTTACACTAGGGCATGGAGTGGACCTGGAAGGAGGAAAAAAAATTACTGAAAAACAAGAAAGGAAAACGTCACTCATTCATATAATTTGCTGTATTAAAGTCTATAAATACACAGATACAAACATTTGGGGGCATGACCCACCCATGTTATCAGTAGATTAACGCTAGACTAATGGGATACCATCAAATCAGTGGAATAAGCAAAGAAGAGTTAGCTTTAAGGATTCTTAGAACTTTTCATTACAAGTTCTTTTAAAATACCATTTCTCTCATTGAGACGAAAAATAAAATTAAATGGTCAAATGCCAGTCTAACAAAACACAAATTTCTCATAAACTCAGTATATTCTAATCTGTGTCTTTGCTGAGCAATCAAATAGGAAACGTTTTCTAGGGTTGGTTAAAAACATCTTTAGGAGCCTGGAGTTGGAAGAAATGTCTATACTATCTCTCTAGACTTGTTACTAGTGAGGGATTGGGTACTTCTTCAATTCTGAAATTCAAAAGATTTTTAAAGCTTAAATTTGAAGCTTTCAAGCCTACAATCTGAATTTTTTTTTTAGTAAAACTAAAGTTTCTAGAAAGGAAAAAAAAGTATATTTCTTTCTTGGCCTTCCTGGCAACTTTAATATTATTTATCTGGATTTCTTAAAAATTACCACCTTTGGGAAACAAAATTAAGTTCTTTCCAACAGTTTTCTATACAAAAAATCAAATTTCTTTCCTTTGATTCAACAAAGTCAGTTTGTCTCAAGATATTCTCTAATGTCTAAAATTTCTGAATTGCTAATTTGAGCCTATCTGGTCTGTACTAATTCAAGCATATCACTTCAGGTCCTATAAATAAAAAAAAGAAGAAATAAATATATTTTGTATGTCTATAGCGCTGTAACATAAAGGGGTTTCCCCCTCCAACATATAAGACAGAGTAGCAGGGAAATAAACTACAACTAATGAAAAAGGCTACACTTTATTCCTATCTAGAGCTCGGAAGGAGAAGCCAATTGTCTTTTATTACTAGGCAACAACTCCAGGAGCAAAGAGGGAAGAATGAAGTACTTAAGCAGAATAAAGCTGCTGCTATGTTTAAGAAAAATCTAAAGGAAGGCATGTCCTAAAGAGGCCAGCTGAGTGGCTGACACAATCAATAAACATTGTAGATCTTAAAAGAAGACAAATAATAAAAAGAAAAAGCCAGGGTAAAGAGAAAGAGTATTTCAACTAATGAAGAGGAAAGGATATTTTGGAACTAGTGGGAAAGAAAAAGATTAAAAAAGAAATACTTCAATCTTGTAAAACAATTCATTTCCAGGGGTATTCAAGATGAGGATCATTTGGACAAAAACTATAACAAAGAATGAGGAGGGGGATAGTGGTGGTGATGTTTAAAAGGTGAATCGAAAGAACAAGAAGGAAGCTCATAAAAGTAGAATGACAAAGCTGATGTCTAAAATAAATAGGGAATTAATATAAATATGTAAAGACATTCCCAATATGTAAATAAGGAAATAATAAGGAAAGGTTCTCAAAAGATGAACTGCCACAAGAAAACATGCTCCAAATCACTGAGAATAAGAGAAACGCAAGTTTAAGCAACTCTGGAATTTGATCTCATACTAGGCAAACTACAAAATGACAAAATATAGGAAAAATTAATGCTGGGGAAGATAGTGACTCAATGTTCTAGATTTCAATTTAGAATTATACAAGAGGAGAGACAAATTCTCCATACCCCCTTTGACCCAGGGATCCCATTACTGGGGATAACGCCAAGGAAAACAAAAATAGAAACAAAGGTCCAACACAGTCAGTCAATAAACATTTATTAAGTGCCTATTATGTGCTAAGCACTGGGCAAAGCTCTAGGGATACAAAAAGAGACAAAAGACAGCTCCTGCATTCAAGGAGCTTATAGTTGAATTGGCGAGACACCATGCAAACAAATATTTAAAAAAGCAAGTTTTATACAAGATAAATAGGAAATAATAAAAGAAGGAAAGCACCATAATTAAAAGGGGGTGATGCAAAGAGAATGGGAAAGGGAAAGGTAAAATATGGGATTTTAGCTGGGACTTAAAGGAAGCCAAGGAGTTGAGGAGGGAGAGCATTCCAAGAATGGAAGACAGCCAGAGAAAATGCCTGGAGCCAAGAAATGGAGCGTGTTGTTTGTGAAACAGCAATAAAGCCAGTGTCATTGGTTTGAAGAGTAAATAACAGGGAATAAGGTGCAAGAAGAGTAGAAAAGTAGGAGATAGGTTATAAAGGGCTTTAAATGTCAAATGATTTTCTGTTTGATCCTGGACATGAAAGGGAGTCACTGGAGTGTACTGTAGGAGGTAACATAGGTGGACCTGTATAATATACACCAAGATATTCCTGGCTATATTCTTGGTGGTAGTAAAGAACTATAAACAATGTGGGTTCCCAATAGCTAAGAACTGGATGGAAACACTATGGTGTGTGAATGTAATGGAATATTATTGTACAGAAGTATAAGAAATGAGAAATGAGAAATTCAGAGAAATATGGAAGTATCTGTATGATACAGGAAGAAATAACAAAATCAAAATAATATACACAATGACTAACACACCTCACTACTCACAATAAAGAGGCAGAGGACTATGAGAACATAGTATTATATACACTGTCAAAAATGATCACTGTAGGGGCAGCTAGGTGGCACAGTGGATACAGCACCAGTCCTAGAGTCAGGAGGACCTGAGCTCAAATTTGAACTCAGACACTAGCTGTGTGACCCTGGGCAAGTCACTTAACCCCAATTACCTAAAAAACCAAAAACAAACAACAAAAAAAATTATCACTGTATGGAATGTTTTTGCTTAATTATTTTTCTTTGCTATAAGAAAATGTTCAATCTTGAAGCATGAAGATATTGAAATAATTATAAAATAAAGAAAAAAGTCTGTAGTTTTTTATAAAGTAATAATGATATGGTTATTGTATATTTTTCATGTATTAGGTTCATTAAAAAAAACTTTTAGAAAGATAATTTGGACCAACATTTTACTGCATATACCACAATTCAAAATGGATACACAGTATGAATATTAAAGATCACGCTGTAAAAAATTAGAAGAGAAGCAGATCATATACTTTTTATGGGTGTGGGCAAGAGATAAATTCTTAACCAGTACCTCCACCTCCTTTCCCCTCATTCTCTTCTAAACTCTCTGCAGTCTGGCTTCTGACCTCATCATTCACCTGACATTGTACTCTCCAATGTTACCAATGATCTTTTAATTGCAAAATCTGATGGTCTTTTCTGAACCTCATCTTTCTGTAGCCTTTGACACTACTGATCACTCTCTTCTCCTTGATAAACTCTTATATAAGCTTTCATGACACTGCTCTCTTGGTGCTCCTCTGACCTGTTGGACCTCTCCTTCTCAGTCTCTTTTCCTAGATCTCTACCCACTAATGATGAGTATCCCCCAGGGCTCTAGGGTGGACCCTTTTCTCTTCCTCCTCTATACTATCTTACTTGATTATCATATCAGCTCCTATGGATTCAATAATCACCTCTGTGCTGATTAATATCAGATCTCAGATTTTACCCCAAGATCTTTCTTGATCTCTAGACCTACATCTAAAACTGCCTATTAAACATCTTGAACTGGATGTCTCATAGATACCCTAAATCAACATAATCCAAACTGAATTCCTTCTCTTTCTCCCCAAACCTTCCCTTATTCCTAATTTCTGTATTAATATCAAATTGTTGTTGTTGTTCAGTCATTTCAGCCCCATCCAACTCTTTGTGATCCCATTTGGGGTCTTCTTGGCAGAGATACCACAATGGTTTGCCATTTCCTTCTCCAGCTCATTTACAGATGAGGAAACTGAAGCAAACAGGGTTAAGTGATTGCCTAGGGTCACACGGCTAGTCTGAGGCCAGTTATGAACTTAGGAAGAGGAGTCTTTCTGACTCCAGGCCCTTGCTTTATCCACCACACCATTTAACTGCCCTTATTACTATCAAGAATTGTGGGGTATGTGGAGAGGAGTAAAAAAAGTATAAGAAGATTAACACTACCATATTCCTAGGTAACCAAGCTCAAGATCTATATATCATCTCCAAATCCTTACTTTCTCTCACCCTATCCTTCCATATCCAATTTATAGTCAAGCCCTATCAATTTTCCTTTCATAACATCTCACATTCATCCACTTCTCTCCTCTGACACTGCCATCCTGGTGCAGGCACTCATCACTTAACATCCGAATGATTGTAAGGGCCTCATGCTGAGTCTCCCAGTTTCAAATGTCTGTTCATTCCAGTCCTTTTTCCACTCATTTGTCAAAGTAAGCTTCCTATAAAGTTAAAGTCTGACCATATCAACCCATCCCTCACACCATCCCCATTTAATAAACTCCAGTGGCTCCTTGTTACCTCCAGTATCAAATGTAACATCCTCAGTTTGGCATTTACCAACCTGGTAAACCTGGTGACCTTACCAATCTGGCCCTTTCTTACCTTTCCAGTCTTCTTACCCTTTACTCCCCTTCACATACCCTACAATCTAGTAGTGGTGACTTTCTCTGCTGTTACTTAAACGAATAGATTGTTCTCAAATGAAAAACCTGAAACTACCGATAACCACAAGAAAAAGTGCTCCAAATGAGAGAATGTAAATTTAAACAATATTGAGGTTTCACATCATAACCAGTAAACTAACAAAAGAGAATCAGTGATGAAAGGGCTGTGGAAGACAGGCATACTAATTACTGTTGAAGGAGCTGTAAAATAAGTCCAACCATTCTGGAAAGAAACTTGGAATTATGCAAATAAAGCTGAAGGGAGTTAGGCAGCACAGTGGATAGATCACCAGTTAGGAGATTCATCTTTCTGAGTTCCAATCTGGCCTCAGACACTTACTAGTTGTGTGACCCCTGGGCAAGTCACCTAACCCTGTTTGCCTCAGTTTCCTCATCCGTAAAATGAGCTGGGGAAGGAAACAGCAAATCACTCCAATTTCTTTGCCAAAAAAACCCCAAATGGGGGGCAGCTAGGTGGCACAGTGGATAGAGCTCTGGCCTTGGAGTCAGGAGGACCCGAGTTCAAATCTGACCTCAGACCAGACACATGACACTTACTAGCTGTGTGACTCTGGGCAAGTCACTTAACCCCAAATGCCTTAAAAAAAAACAAAACAAAACCCAAATGGGTTCATGAAGAGTCCGATTTGACTACAAAGACTGAACAACAATAAAATGGCATGAATGCCCATCCTTATCATCTGATGAAGAGATTCTACTGCTAGCCATATACCTCAAAAAGTCAATGACAAAAAGAAAGGGTTCAAACACCAAAGTATTTATAGCCGCATTCTTTATGATAGCAAAGAACAGGGAACAAAGAAGATGCTGATCAACTAGGGAATGGCTAAACAAATTGTGCTACAAGAATATAATGAAATATTACTATGCTGAAGAAATGCTAAACATGAGGAATTAAGAAAAGTATGGAAAAAATTACACTAAAAATTACACAGTCAGGAAAACAATATACACAATATCATGACAATGTTCACAGAAAAAATAACATCCACAAAACAGTTTTTTAAAAATCAGCACTGTAAAACTATAAAGAACAAGTCTGGCCCCAAACAAAAGCTTTGAGGAGAAGGAGGAAAGGGTAGAACATTGCATATTATATCAGGTTTTCCCAAACATATTGATCAGTTTTATTTTTTTCTTCTTTAGTTTCCTCTTTTTTCCTTTTTATTTTTTAAAAATATTTGTCTCACAAGGGAAAGCTTTTGGGGAGGAGAGAAGGGAAGAGATATAGGGGAAAATTTAGGCAATATAAAAACAAAAGATATCAATGAAAACTTATTATTTTAAAAAGAAAGGAAATCTGAACTAATTCAGTTCTTATATGTAGCCTTAAATATAGTAAAAATTACATGATCATTACATCTATTCATTTATTTTTTTAAAAAATTAATTTATTTTTAGTTTTCAACATTCACTTCCAGAAGATTGAGTTTTAAATTTTCTTTCCCTCCCTTTTCTCCCCCCTCCCCAAGACGGCCTACAATCTGATATAGGCTCTAATTCCACATTTCATATTAAACATATTTTCACACTAGTCATGATGTAAAGAGGAACCACAAGAAAGAAGAAACAAAACAAAACAAAACAACAAAAGCAAAGGCGAGCAAATAGTATGCTTCCATTTACATTCAGACTCCTAAGTTCTTCCTCTAGATGTGGATAGCATTTTCTATCGTGTGAGCCTTTTGGAGGTGTCTTAGATTCTTGCATTGCTGTGAAAAGCCAAGTCTATCAAAGTCAGTCATCACACAATGTGGCTGTTATTGTGTACAATGTTCTCCTGGTTCTGCTCATTTCACTCATGATCAGTTCATATGAGTCTTTCCAGGTTTTTCTGAACATTACATCTATTTAAAAGTTGCCATTTAATTTCTCTAACCATGCCTAAATAACAGTAGTACTCCTCTAGGGGCTGTTCAATGTGGATTAAAATTCGGAGGCACTGGATATTGTCACTAACATATGATCTCTTGATCTCTCCCACTACTGAAAATTAAGTGTTAAGCTTACTCCTCCAATAATTTTCTTGGTACAACATGTTTGTTGCCCCTATTTGTAATGTATGAACCTTTAAGGAAAACTGTCATAACGGAAAACCAACTATTGAACTAAATTGATACTGAACTAAATCTTTAGAGGGTTCATGGAAGAATAGGAAAGGAATTTTTCCATAGCAGGAAGAAAATATAGTCTTTTGAAGGTGGCTGGATCCTTTCTAAATATAAATTTCTAGTAAGTGTTACTAAGTTGCCAGGGTATCAAATTATAGTCAGCTAAATGTACCATTCAAATTTCTCTGAATAAAATTAACGTGCCAACATATGCCCAATTAAAAGGGACTACTTGAGAGATAGTTAGGAAGTCACTTAAAGATATGAGCAAAGCATCCAGAAAATAATTATCATATGTAAAATGAGGAGACTTTTAATTATTGCTTCTCCACTGTCAATATGATTTTAGACAGATCCCTTAATAACTCAACAAACATGTATTAAACATATACTTATAAAGATATTATTAGTTGCTGGGACACAAAGATGAAAAAATGATTGCTCTTTCAAGGAACTCCCAATCCACTAAGAGGGCACATAACATGTACACATATAAGTACAATATGATATATGTAAGGCAGAATATGAAAAGGCAGCAAAAGAGAAATCCAGATGACAGGAAATACATTCAACCCAAGACCAAGACAACTAGTATTACAAGTGGAACTTTCTGTCTATCTACTGTGACACTATTTAAAGGCTTGCAAAGAAAGAACAGAAATAAATTAGAGGAAAGAATGCCAATCTGGCCTGCTACTGAAGGCATGGGGGCACAGTCTAGAGAATGCAACAGTGCGGCGGAATTATGAGTGCCCTTCAACTCCTAAGGCTATCCAGTAATGGATAGAAAAAGAAGTTAAGAAAGAGAAAAAAAGCACTGATCATGCCTGGGCAGGACAGCACTGACCCCTATAATTCATTTAAATTGTTACTAACCACTTCATTATGGAACTGTGGTACTTTCCCCACCCAAGCCCTACACCTGCTCTTCTAATGAACTGGGAGCTCTCACTCAACTTGCTAAGAAAATATGCAAGCAGTTTTAGCAAAAGCTGAGAAGAAAAAAAATTACCATACTCAGACTTCGAGTCTGGGAAAAACAAGAGTGTGTACTACGGGCAGAGGGAGAGGATAATGAAGATGCTGCTTAACACCAACAGCATTTATTGTTTTTGTTTTTTGTCTAGGCAATGGGGTTAAGTGACTTGCCCAAGGTCACACAACTAGCAAATGTTATGTGTCTGAGGCTGCATTTGAACTCAGGTCCTCCTGAATCCAAAGCTAGTGCTCTATCCACTGCACCACCTAGCTGCCCCACAACAACAGCATTTATATAGCATTTTAAGGTTTGCAAAGTGCTTTACATAATGTTGTTTCATTTGATCTTCAAAACAACTCTGTGAAGTAGGTACTATTATTATCCCCATTTTACAGATTACACACTGATGCACAGAGAGGTTAAGTGACTTGCCCAGGATCACATAGCTAGTGAGTATCTGTAGAAAGATTTGATCTCAGGTCTTCCTGACTTCAACTACTGTGCTCTTTCTACAATGCCACCATTTCAGTGACAGAACAGACAACCATCAAGTTTGTGGTGAAAATTTAATAAAATAAAACAGAGTAATAAATTAATTCCAAGATCAGAGCTACCTGTCACCCAAACCTTTCCCCATCATTTAACTTCTGGAGAATGGAAAAAGAAGCAAAGGAAATTATAAGCTAAGGTATGAACTTGATAAAGTCAGCTCATAACATTCTAATTTTTCTTCCCTTTGATTCTATGAGTATATCAACACATAACTCTAAGTTTAATTTTCTTGTCTGTCAGTACATGTCAGTGAAAAAGAGAATTAATCACTGCTAAAAATGGAGTCAGAAAAAAAAAAAGATAAGGGAGCAAGAAACTTCTAAAATGAGCTGTTTATGACCAGAGTCAGAATTTAACAGATTTTTCCCCCCATGTTCTCCAGCCTGACCAGTTAGGCAAGTAGGAAAAAAAAGAGAGAAGAAAAAGATTCCTCATTACCAAAATTTGTTGCACTGTAGGGAAAACTAAACTCATAAATCAAGATAAGAAACTCTGTCCATCCAAGGAATCCAGCATGATCTTTTATTATTATTCATTTGGTGGATTTATTGCAAATTATAGTGGAAGAGAAATTGGGCTTTGAGGATGTTTTTCTCCATGAATCAAATTCTTAAATTATTTGAATATTCTTCATTCGGGACACATGCATATCCTCCCACTGTACTAGATGATGCAGATCTTTCGAACTCTCTCACCTAGACTGTTATAACAGCCTCCTAATTGGTTTCCCTGCTATCCAATCTCTCTCCTCTCCAATCCATTCTTTACACAGCTGCCACACTAATATTCCTTAAGACTAGGTCTTAGCATGTCACTCTCTACTGCCTCCAGAAGAAAATGAAAAATTCTTGGTTTAGCAGTGAAAGTCCTTTGCAATCAGGACAAGTAAATAATATGAATTAAGAAAATTATTTTCACAGAAATGTGAAGGAGGGATTGGAAAAAAATGGAACTAGAGACAGGGAGACCAGTTTAAATTCTATCATAACCTTGGAATCAGGAAGAACCCTGCCTTTGGCACATACTGGATGTATGACTTTGAGTGAGTCACTTAATGTCTCAGGGCCCCAAGCAATTCTCTAAGACCACAAGTTGTAAAGCAGATGTCCAGCGAGTTTCTTCATAAGGCTTCCTCTTAAACCAAGGAAATCACAGATCCAGTGGTTCTATGACCATGACATGAAAAATTAAGGAACTATGAGTCAAGTTACAATAAAGAATGTTTAAAAAGAAATACTGGGGGTAGCTAGAGTACCAGCCCTGTAGTCAGGAGGACCTGAGTTCAAATCTGACCTTAGACCAAACACTTGACACTTAGTAGCTATGTGACCCTGGGTAAGTCACTTAACCCCAAATGCCTAAAAAATATATATATTAAAACTATCAACAAATATTTCTTGAGGGTCAACTATGAGCAAAACAACATACCAGGTATGAAAGGACAATTTATAAAATTATTAAGGAGAGCAATAAGATAATCCTAGAAGGAAATTACATAAGTTGAAGCATAGAGACACAGAAGATGGGCACAGCTAATTAAAAACAAATACATGCTGCTATAGACTTTCTTATAATACAGACAGTTCTCGCTTTATGTAAGTGGACTGTTCCACAGATTTCTACTTAAAATGACTTTTACATAATGCAAATTTGCCAGCAGACATGGGGAAGGGAGAAAGGGAGGAAAGAAGGGAGCCCCATGCTCATAGAGGAAGGGGGCTGGCACACAGTTCAAGGACACATGGAAACTGGGGACAGAGAAGCAAGAGCAGGAGGAGGAACATGAAGGGGCCAAGGCCAGCCACATGGGGGCCTGGCCAGAACCAAGAGGAAGAACATGTGGGGAGCAGAAATGTGGGGGCTGGACACAGATGCAGGCAGGAAAAGATGAGTGATGTACAGTGTGGTACATGGTGTCAGGGCCAGACACACAGTACTGGAGAACAGACAGATGGAACACAAACACTTTGGGGTCAGACACACAGATGGGCTGGCAGAGCAGGGCAAAGTTCTCCTTTCTATGCATTGCAGGTCTCAAGCAAAGCCCCCCTATCCAATGTTGGCAGGGTCTCTCCTACCATCTACTCTTCTACTTTCACTTGGAGAGTTGAGGTTTTGTTTTGGTTTGGTTTTGGGTTTTTTTTGGGGGGGAGCACCACCCTGAGAGGTCACAGAGTGCTGAGCCAAGGGGCAAGAACAGAGAGAGAGAGCATATTAACGTGCACTATAGTTAACATAGGTTTTTTGGAATGCATATTTCTTTCAGAATTCTTTAAATACAGTTGAATTTGCATGATGAGAATTTACATAAAGCAAGAACTGTGTATAAAAATATCTCTGAAGAAAAATGAATTTATTTGAATTTGCTCCAAGCTCTTTAGAAGGAAAGGATACCGATAAATGCCAAGTTATTTTGTTATACTACTGTATAAAATAGCTCACCTGTACTTAAATTTCCTGGGATTTCGTCTTCGATCTCTACTATTGTGATAATGCGGACAAGCGTAGCCCTGACGACAGAGACGAGGTGGCTTTGGACACTGTTCAGTCTTGTAGCCACCTAAGACAAAATTGGTATCTGAAAAAAATAAATGCTTCATTTGCAAACAGCAACCAATTAATTAATATTCACTTAATCAAATTCAAATGCATTTATAAAGCTCCTGTCACTTACTACTACTATATGACCTTGAACAAATTACTTAACCCCTCTGGGCTCCAATTTTCTCACCTCTAAAATAAGGGGATTGGATTAGCTGGCCGCTAAAGTCCCCTCCAGTTCTAAATCTACAATCTTATTCGCCCAGGACTATGGATACAAATAGAAAAAGGCAAACCCTATGATCACGAAGCTTCCATTCTACTACCTAATTAGAAAGTACCAAATTCCAGAGTTCCCAGGTCAAGGAGAAAATATTACAAGCTGCCAGAAGGAAATAGTTCAAGTACTGTGGGAACACAATCAGGATAACACAAGATTTAGCAGCTTCTACGTTAAAGGACTGCGGGGCATGGAACATAATATTCCGGAGGGCAAAGGAGATAGGATTACAACCAAGAATCACCTACCCAGCAAAACTGAGTATAATTCTTCAGGGGAAAAAATGGTCATTCAGTGAAATAGAGGACTTTCAAGCATTCTTGATGAAAAGACCAGAGCTGAATAGAAAATTTGACTTTCAAATACAGGACTCAAGTGGAACATGAAGAGGTAAACAGGAAAGAGAAATCATAAGAGACTTACTAAGATTGAACTGTTTACATTCCTGCATGGAAAGATGATATTTATAACTCATGAGACCTTTGTCAGTATCAGAGGGCATAGGGTGAGCTGAAGATTAAGGGGTCATATCTGGAGAATAAAATTAAGGTATAAGAGAGGATTATACTCGGAGAAGAAGAAAGGGAGAGGTAGAATGGGGTAAATTATCTCACAAAAAAAACAGAAAAGAAAAGTCTCTTACAGTGGAAGGGAAACGGGGGAAGGTGAGAGGGAATGAGTGAATCTTATTCTCATAGGATTTGGCTTAACAAAGGAATAACATACACATTCAATTGGGTATGGAAATCTGTCTTACCCTACAGGAAAATAGGGGGAGAAGGGGACAAGAGAGCAGGGGATGATAGAGAGGAGGGCAGATTGGGAAAGGGGGTAATCAGAAGTAAATACTTCTGAGGAGGGACAGGGTCAAAAGAAAGAACAGAATAAATGGGAGGGCAGGATAGGATTAAGGGAAACAGTTTTTCACAACATGTCTACTATGAACGTGTTTTGCATAACTGCACATGTACAACTTATATTGAGTTGCTTGCCTTTTCAATGAGGGTGGGTGGGGAGGGAGGAAGAGAGAAAATTTGAAACCTAAAGTTTTAAAAATATATGTTTAAAAAAATGTTTTCACATGCTACTGGGAAATAAATATAGGAAATGGGGTACAGAAGTCTATCCTGCCCTACAGGAAAATAGAAGGGGAAGGGGATAAGAGAAGGGGAGAGAGACAGAAGAGAGGACAGAGTAGGGGAAGGGATATTCAGAATGCATGACATCTTGGGGTGGGGGGAGAGGGGAGATGAGGTGAAAATTTGGAACTCAAAAACTTGTAGAAGTGAATGTTGAAAACGAAAAATAAATAAATTTATATATTTTTTTAAAAAAAGAAAGTACCACTGTCGGGGGGCAGCTAGGTGGCACAGTGAATGGAGCACTGGCCCTGGAGCCAAGCGGACCTGAGTTCAAATCTGACCTCAGACATATAACACTTACTAGCTGTGTGACCCTGGGCAAGTCACTTAACCCCACTGCCTAGCCAAAACAAAAAGGTACCACTGTCTCAGGATTGAAGGAATATCCAATGTTTTATAAATATTGTTGAATTTTTTTAAAAGATGCCATAATATGTTTGATGAGGCTGGATAGCTTTTTCATAGAAGAAGGATATTGGGAAAAAGGAAAAGAAGGTAACCTGTCATGATTTGCAGCTGTGAGTAGTACATAATAAACCTCAGTGGGAAATAAAGCAATGACTACTTTCAAGCACTTTAAATGTCTTCTTAGTTGAAATTCAAGTACATAAAATTCTCTACCAAGGACAAATTCAATTTTATTAAGAAAAACATGTCCAGTAACCACATAACAGGGCATGGAGAAGAATGGCTCTGTGACTAAAAAAGACTTAAAAGCGAAAAAATCTAAAAAACAAAACATTCATTTAACAAATATTTTTGTGATTGCTAAACCTGAGATACTGTGAAATGTACAGATTTAATAAATATTGCTTAAATGCGAGACAGGAATTGTCTACAAGAAACCTTAAAGCTACAAACCGGCAAGGGGAAATTCTATGCTGGATTTTACTCTCACTAACAGGAAAGAAGTGATGCTGGAGAGGAAATAATTGGTAACCCTAAAGGGAACTAACTACTCCCTCCTAGAGTTTGTGATAGAGGAGAGAAAGTTTAGGCATATTTGAGAAAGCAGGTTTCAAAGAGTTCAGAGGAAAGAGAGAGGTGGGATCCCATGGGCTAAAATGCTTCAGAGGAAGTCAGCCCAGAAGGGAGAAGAGATGTTCAAGAATAAAATTCTGAAGACACACAGAGAGAAATACCAGTGAGAAGGAAAAAAAGTATCTGTCTGAAGAGATTGGTATTGACATCTACAGAGGGAACTCATCAGACAGACTGGACTTTTAAAAGAAATGTTGAAAAAACTGAAACAAGCAAGCTCAGGTAATAGAGAACTAATATAAAAGCATGGCAATGTCATAAAAATAGTGTCAGAAATGCTAAAACTTAAAACTAACTTGGGTTGAAGATGGAACCTAAGAACAAAAAAAGATTTTTAGCTCTACTGGGGGAAAAAGAAGGGGCAGAATCTTTGCTTGAGGTTATGGGGATAATTACAACTGGCTGAGCAGTTCAGTTCTAATTTTGTTTCTGTATTCCCTGCCAAAGATAATGACTTTTATCTTGGAAATGAAAAAACAAAAATGGCTAATAGGGGGTTGACACTGAATATCAGGAGATAGTAAGAGAGTATAAGTCACCTGGCCCAGATGAACCACATCCTTGGGTACCAAAAGAACGTGGAAAATAGAATTATTAAGTACCGCAAGATGTGGGAGAAGATCAAATGTTGTACCTTTTTTTTTTTTTGCTTTTTAGGCAATTGGGGTTAAGTGACTTGCCCAAGGTCACACAGCTAGTAAGTGTCAAGTGTTTAGTCTGAGACCGGATTTGAACTCAGATCCTCCTGACATCAGGGCCGGTGCTCTATCCACTGCGCCACCTAGCTGTCCCTGCTGTACCATTTTTTAAGGGTATAGAATAGCCTAAAAATTATAGGCTAGTGAGTCTGACTTCCCAGACTACTTCCCAGACAATTCCTGGGAAAATTCTAGATTGGATATTAAAGAGATGGTTAGTGAACTAGATCTAGAAGAGAAATGATTTACAAAGAACCAGTATGGATTAACTGAAGAATAGGTCAAGCCACTTTAACTTCACTTACATTTTTTATAAGATTACTAAACTAGATGTATATATAGATAGAGGGCACAGGGTGAATTGAAAATGAAGGGGTCATATCTGGAGAATAAAATTAAGGGATGAGATCGAGGATGATACTCGGAGAAGAAAGGGAGAGGTAGAATGCGGTAAATTATCTCAAAAAAAAACAGAAAAGTCTCTCACAGTGGAGGGGAAACAGGGGAAGGTGAGAGGGAATGAGGGAATCTTATTCTCATAGGATTTGGCTTAAGGAGAGAATAACATACACATTCAATTGGGTATGGAAATCTGTCTTACCCTACAGGAAAATAGGGGGAGAAGGGGACAAGAGAGCAGGGGGGTGATAGAGAGGAAGGCAGAATGGGAAAGAGGGTAATCAGAAGTAAATACTTCTGAGGAGGGACAGGGTCAAAAGAAAGAACAGAATAAGTGGGAGGGCAGGATAGGATTAAGGGAAATAGAGTTAGTTTTTCACAACATGTCTACTAAGGAAGTGTTTTGCATAACTGCACATGTACAACCTATATTGAGTCACTTGCCTTTTCAATGAGGGTGGGTGGGGAGGGAGGAAGGGAGAAAATTTGGAACTCAAAGTTTTAAAAACACATGTTTTTAAAAAAATGTTTTCACATGCAACTGGGAAATAAGAAATACAGGAAATGGGGTACAGAAGTCTATCCTGCTCTAGAAGGGGAAGGGGATAAGAGAAGGGAGGGGGGAGAGATAGAAGAGAAGGCAGACCAGGGGAAGGGGTATTCAGAATGCATGCCATCTTGGGGTGGGGGAAGGGGTGAGAAATTTGGAACTCAAAAACTTGTGGAAGTGAATACTGAAAACTAAAAATAAATAAATTTATATTTAAAAAAAAAGATTACTAAACTAGTAGAAAATAGCAATGCTATGCATATAGTTTACCTAGATTTTAACAAAGCTTTCAAAACTACACTTAAAGAGAAGGTGCAGATTAGACAATATAATTAGACAAATTTGAACTAGTTGGATTTGTCAATTTGTAGCTATTATGGTGCAGCATACTCCAGGGATCTATACTTGCCCCTGTGCTATTTAACATTTTTATCAACTGCCTTAGAAAAAGAAACAGATAGTTTACTCAACAACTTTGCAAATGACAGAAAGCTAGCAGGGATAGCTAACACATTGGATCAAGCACTATCCAAAAGAATCTTAACAGGATAAAACACTGGGTTGTGTCTACGAAGATGAAATTAACATGGATATATGTAAAATCTTGTACTTGGTTATGATAAAAAATTAACTCTATAAGATGGAGAAGTCATGGTTAGACAGCAGTTCTAAAAAAGATCTGAGAGTTTTAGTGGAATGCTCGGTCAATATGAGCCAGCATGTAATGTGGCAGCCAAAAAACCCCCCCAAAAACCCCAACCCAAACATGCAAAAAAACACAAAACATGTTGGGCTGCATTAAAGGGGGCACACCTTCCAAAAAGAGAGAGTTAATGCCCTCCCCGGACCCTGCTCTTGTGTGACATAGTGTGTTTAGATCTTGGCAACAGTATAAGAAGGATACTGACAAGCTAGAGAGCATTCAGAAAAGGACAAAAAGAATGGTAAAGGGACTGAGTCCATGTTATGTAAGAACTGGTTAAAAGAATTAGGTACTTTTAGAAGAAGTTCATGACAGCTGTCTTCAAGTATCTCCTCTGGAGAAATTAAATTTGTTCTGTTTGGTCTCAGAGAGTCAAACCAGAAGCAATGAGTAGAAGCTACATAGAGACAATGAGAGCTGTGCAGAAGTAGAATGAGCTGCATGGAGAGGTAGCAGGTTTCTTCTTGAAGAATCAAAACAGAGGCTAAACAACCACTTGCCAGGAATGCAGTGGCATAGTTTTCCTTTGGGTCGGACTAAATGACCTGAGTTTCCTTCCACATCTCAAATTCTTTGATTCTTTCCTGAAATACTAAATATTTTTCATCTCAGAGATAATACCGACCCAATGGACTTTTTGAAAGGAGAGTGACATGGCCAGATGGACTGGAGAAGCAAGAACCAGAGGCAGTGTGGACTCTCCATATATTCAAGACCTGCCTGTAACCCATGCTAGTATGAGACCATGAGCAGGATGGTAAACCTCCTGGTGGCCAAAGGCAAGTCTATACTACAGATGAGCTGGAAATGTCTATCTGTATCAACTGGGGGTAGGGAGGAGGCTTCTTACATTAGAGTTCCCTCAAATCAATTAAATCATGGGTCCAGAGAAAAAGGAAAAAAAAAAAGAATGTAATGAAATAGGGATCGTGCCACAAGAAAGAGTGGTAGGAATTTAAAAAAACATGGAAAAAAGAAATGAGGAGAACCAAAAGAAGTATAAACACACTGACTTCAACTACATAACTGAAGACAGCACTTAACAGCAAAGACACTAAGGTTAAATCCAATCAACATTAATGAACTAAAAAGATAACATTCATTTTAACAAATGGTAAAGATAACATTAATTTTAACAAATGGTAAATAAGAGAGAATATAGAGAAGAATAAAGGAGAATAAAAACAAATAATTCCCTAAGACAGTAAGTTGCAAAATAACTGATTTGATCAGTGGAGAGAGAATCCTCACA
The DNA here is from genome assembly GCF_003287225.1 of Phascolarctos cinereus. Taxonomy (NCBI): domain Eukaryota; kingdom Metazoa; phylum Chordata; class Mammalia; order Diprotodontia; family Phascolarctidae; genus Phascolarctos; species Phascolarctos cinereus. The sequence goes on along the minus strand of NW_027555847.1, from coordinate 129,771,168 downwards.
GGTACTTCACTACACCAATGAAACCACAGGTCTAGACAAAAAGACATGAGAAGCATATGGATTCATGCATAATCAATCTCAATGAATTTTCTGTGCTATTTTGTTTAAGGGTTTTAAGGTGGTTTTTTTTTAACATCTGTTTTGCTAAAAATAATTATCATTTTAAAAAGAGATAACATTTACATACTGCTTTACAGCCACAAAGTATTTTTATCCCATCTCCTCACAACAAGAAAGAGTAGTACAATGACAACTGCTCTAATAAAAAGATGAGGGTAGAGAAGTAATGCAAACCTTTTCTAAGAAAATCAAGGTTCAATGAGGTCAAGTGACCTGCCCAAGATAATTCAGCTAATTAACGGCATAGCCAAAATCAGAATGCAGATCCTATTCCAAACCCAACATTCTTTTTGCTACAGCACACTACTTCATAAGACAAATAATGAAAACTGGAGTGAAATGAAATGAAAATGTGTAAGGTTTTATTCAGTTTTTCTAAATTATACGGTATTTAGCTTATGCCATGATTCCATCAGGATGGGTATTAGAACCTCTACCAAAGAAGATGACAACTCCTCTGTACCTCAGGAGACTGCCTTCATAAGCTACCATTGCTAAGAAACTGCATCACCTGACAGCCAAATTACTCCTGACAACCCTAACCCTCTCCACATTTAGCAAGGCTAGCCAACAGATGAAAGACATTAAATCTGCTAAGAGGGAATGTACTCAAAGTCTTTCTAACTTGACAGTAATTGCCAGAGCTTATATTCTATCAGAATTGGTCTTCAAAAATCCAGAGTAATTCCCAAACCATGATAAAGACTTCTGGTGGAGGATTTGGTATTCAAGCTTATTTAAATATGAGGAACTCATGTTAATTCAACTGAAACATTTTTGATGCGTTAGGCAGCTGGATGGTATAGTAGATAGGGTGTTGGAGTTGAGAAAGAAAGTAGAATTAGATAAAGGATTCAGGAAGACCCGAATTCAAATCCTAACTCAATCATTACTTGTGTGACCCTGTGGGCAAGTCACTTAACTCTCAGCCTGTTTCCTCATCTGTAAAATGGGGATAAAAAAAGCACCTACTTTATAAGGTTGTCGTGAAGATCAAATGAGACAATGTAGGATGCAGTAAAGTGGAAGGAGTACCACACAGATGAAAACAAAGATTATTAACAATATTAAGGGTATAAAAATGTCCCTTTAATTCTAAAAACTCCTCAAAATGGTCTAAAAAGATAATATTGAATTAGTGCAAACATATACGTCCAAAACACAGGAAGAGTTTATTTTGGGGATAGTACAGTGTATTTCAATTCACCTTTATGATGAAGTAAAACCAACACCAGGACATATGTAGCAAGAGGTAAGGAGGCTGAATGATAGAATGTTACCTTGCCACCTGGGATCTTCCCCAAGGATTTTTTCTATCATTGCCTGGCTAGCTAAGACTCCAGGTTGTAAATCAGGAATGCTGTCGCCACTGCCAAGCTGGCCATTTTGTAAGGCTTCTTGTGCCTGAAGTTCCCTAAAATCAAGCAACAAGTCAGTTTACAGATATTAAATCTTCAGACTCTTTTCCTTTAAAAGTCTTTAAATAAAATGTTTAAATTCATTTTATGATGTCACTCTTTGGAGCCCTAAGATCCACAAAAGACAGCTGCTATCTAGTGGATCCTGAATAGTGATGTCAGTAGCAGGAAACCAAGGACACCCCCCCACCACTCCTGGGATCCCAGATATGACCTGACTCCCAGAGGTTTTATTAAGGACTTTATTTTCTAAATAAGTGTCAGAATGCATTTTGAATTATTAGCTTCTTTTAGGGATGTTATCTCATAACCTTGTATACTTAATAGGCCAGCAGTATTAGTACAACACAATTAGTAAAACATAATATTCCTATAAAAAATAAAATAACTGCCCAAAAGTTTGACTGTTTAGGCAAATGATCATCAAAAAAGGTGGTACCTAAGCTGGCTGTACTGTAGAAACCACTATAGAACAGTTATACAAATGAGGAGCTTGGTTACAACACTTGGTTGAAAAAAGATTAATTCACCTTATATCATATACTGGTGGTCTAAGATCAAGAGGGCCATGAGCAAAGGCACAATGGAGTCCATTCTTCACACAATGGCCACGAGCATCTGTTTCATGTATACATGTACCAGTCTTGTAATATCTGAGATGATACTTTCTTTCAGTGTCCCCAGTGGTCCGATGTAAATAAGGACATCTGCAAAATAGGAAAACAAAATTATATCCAGTTCTTAAGAATCTTACAAAGTATCAGTTCTAATTTAGCTTCATTCACATATTTGGTCCTTAGTCAACTCTAATTTTCTTCACTATGGAAGCTGAAAAGGAATTCTTCCACCTATGGGTACTTCTGATAATTAAAGCAGTTACTTAATCACTTAGCTCAGTGTAAAATTATCTAACACACATTACAAACATATCACTGATAAAAGTTAGATAATATTAAAACAGAAATCAGTTACTTTCATATTAAATAATTTCTATAATACTTCTTATCCATCTGAAAGCTAGTCAAACTAAATCACTTTTTACATTACATTTAAGAACATTTAAGAGGTTTACATTTATTAGCATTCAAAGAATAAAAGTTAATGAAAACACAGTAGGGTAACCATCTTTTTTATATTACTACTATGTCAATTTGTATGGAATAGCACAATTTGTCTTCTCTGGCCAAGGGGAAAAATCTCTCACCTAGACTAACACTGGATAGAGTGATTAACTTCAATGAGATCAAAAAATGCCTCAAGAGCATCTTTAAAACAGGCAAAATGGAATATCTACAACCTGAACAAGTACTAATTGGGCACCTGCCCTGAAAGATTTCAAACCAGTCCTTTCCCTCAAATAAAGCATCTCTTAAATTAAAAATATGAGGATCTCAGGTACTTTAGGTTTAAAATAGGGGGCATATAAGGTAATTTTAAATGAAAAGGCTACATTATATTTTTAAAATAAACTTCACATGTTATAAAATATACTAAAATTTATGATTTAATTCAATAGACATTTTCTAAGCTCCTACCATATTCAAGGTATTAATGCTAGGAACCAGAGATACAAAGACAAAAAGAATTTGCTCTTAAGCAGCTTACATTCTACCAGGGTGACACACTTACAGGTTAGTAAAAACAAAAGGCAAAGTGTACAAAGTCATTTAAAGAAGGAGTGAGGACTTGCTATTAATTAATTGGCTGATTCATAGACTCAATCTGTATTTTCAACAAAGCTAGGGATCCCACAAGGCTGAAGTGAGAATGGATGGAGCGCAGGGGTACTTGTACAGAAGCATGAGAGGATGAAGATGGAATATAATGAGCTAGAAAAGGCTAGCAGGCCAATGTGACTAGAATGGAGAGCATCTCAAGAAAAGTAATATGAAATAACACTGGAAAGCTAAGGACGATACAAATAATGGAGGGTATTAAATGCCACACTGAGGATTTTATATTTTTTCCTTGCAGCAATGTTAACTCAATAAAGATGGGGGATGGTGGAAAGGAAGAGGCAAATTAGAAAAGTATTATAACAGTGCAGGTGAAAAGTGATAAGGGCCTAAACTTGGGGAGAAGCTATGTGAATACAGTGAAGGGGATGGATGTGGAGACACAATCAAGACAATCTGGTAAGTGATTAGATACGGAGGTTAAGGGACAGAGAATGTCGAGGACAATCCTGACATTGAGAAACTGGTAGAAAGATGGTACCTTTATCATTGGCAACTGGGCCATTTAGAAGAGGGGAGGTTTTTCATGGAAATGAGTTTCCATTTTGTACGTGCTGCAGGAGGGTATGTCCAGCATACAGGCAGAAAGTGTGAATGAGACTAGATTTCAAGAAAGAAATTAGGGATACATATATAAATTTGGGAGCCATACATATAGAAAAGAACTGAATCCATGATATATGGTATTGCTGGATTGGGAGGGAGAATAAAAAATAAGTAACTTATGGACAAAGAGAACCAGATTTAAGAAACACAGAGATGGGAAGGAAAATAACAACAGAGACTTGGGAATCAGAACAGGGAAGAAAATGAGTGCACAATGAGGAAAGAGATGTTAGAACTCCAATTTGATCCTGAAAATATGACTTCAATGACAAAACAAAATCTTTCAAAGAATTTAACTGTACTTATGTTTATACCATTCTATCTTTTTACTTCCAAAGAACTGATTATCTCATTAAACCTTCAGAAGTTGAGCAAATGTGAAGTTACAACAATTTGCTAGTTAAAAAAAAATTCAGAGCAGACAAGCTCATGCCAACAGAGCAAGGCTCTATTTAGAAATTATTTGGCCCAAATAAACACAGCCTAGTGACTGATTTTAAAAAGTACCTCACATAGTTAATCTTCTTCACAGAAGTACACTTTACTAAAAATGGCTAAGAAAACTTTTTGCATCAACAATAAGTTTTAAACTCCATAAAAAAGAGCAGGCAGAATAGTGACCACACTCTGACAAAACAGGACACTCAGTTCCTTCTAAAAAGTCTCAGAGAGCAGGTAGGTGGCGCAGTGGATAGAGCACCAGCCCTGAAGTCAGGAAAACCTGAGTTCAAATCCGGCCTCCTACCAAACACTTGACACTTACTAGCTCTGTGACCCTGGGTAAGTCACTTAACCCCAACTGCCTTTTAAAAAAAGGAGGAGGGCAGCTAGGTGGCACAGTGGATAGAGCTCCAGACTTGGAGTCAGGAGGACCTGAGTTCAAATTCAACCTCAGACACATAACACTCACTAGCTGTGTGGCCCTGGGCAAGTCACTTAACCCCACTGCCCCATTTAAAAAAACAACAACAATAAAAAGTCTCAGAGCTATTGTTTAATACAAAGGTGGCTGTTCTCTGACTGTAATTTCTATCCAATGTTATTTCCTAAAGTTACTGGTGCTGCTGCCACTACCTATTTATTTGGAATGACCACAAAGTCCTAGCTCAGTAATGAGTGAACTGATATATTCTGAACTTTTCTATACTATTTTTTTTTCTCTGTGATAGAAAGAATACCAGACTTGAAGTATGGATAAGTTGGGCTCAAATCGTGCCTTAGTAATTTAACTAGCTGTATGGTCCTGGGCGACTTACTTCACCTACCTTGCCCTTAGTTTCCTCATCTCAAAAATGAGGGGTTGGACTAGACAACTTATAACCTGACAGGTAAAAATATACTTTGCTTTGGTTCAGAGAGCTATTCTTGTACTCCATACAAGTAAAAGCTATGTAAAATGAACATTTTAAATACAGCAGAAATGTTTGTTATTTAAAAGGTATTCTGCATTAAATCTTTTTATAACAGTATTCAATTCCTCTTCTCAATCCCAGATTATTATCAGAGATTCTTAGCTGTTATTATTTACATTAAGTATTACGTGTTGTATATAAAACCCCCAAAATAAAATAAAAACACAGAATACATGGCTTTAAGGAACTTCTATTCCAAAACACCTCAGAGGCTTAATGCCCAGTTATTTAAATAAAGCCTTTGCTCCTCTGTTCTTCTTCTATTCATTTCATTTTGAATTAAGAAGCAGGGTATGATTTACCAGAAGAAGCTGAGACAGGAGAGTAAACAGCAAAAGAGAAACTATGTGAGTATGAGGGCGAAGGAAAGAGGGACTGTATAGCAACCAAAAAGAGACAAGATATATTTAATGTCAGTGCTCTGATGGATGCAGCAGTTCAAATTCCCTCTACTATTTTTTGGACTTTGTCACTCTGACAATACGAGCCTAACAACATTTCTTGGTCCCATTTGACCATCATGTTAGCATCTCCAATATCAAACCTTTGAAAAAAGAGAGGCAAGTGGGATTAGTGGATAGAGTGCTAGAGTTAAGAGTCCAGAAGACCTGGGTTTGAATTCTAACTCTGGCATTTACTAGTCATGTCACCATGGGACAGTCATTTCATTGAGGCAACTGGGCCCCAATTTTATCATTTGTAAGACAGGGATAACAAAACCCATACTACCCATCTCTTAGACTTGTGAAGATCATGAGATAAATGTACGTAAAAATTTTATAACTTAAGTACAAAGTAAATGTCAGCTATTATTAACAAGAAATCAATTCAACAAGCATTTATTAAGTGCCTACCATGTGCCAGGTACTGGGCTATGTACTGGGCACACAAAGAAAGACAAAAAACAGTTTATGGTCTCAAGGAGCTCGATCTAATTTAATTTCCTTCTTTGTAAGCTCATTCAATGCTGCTAATAAACAACCATTAAAACAGCAGCTTTGAATAACTTTACTATATACTCTGACCGAGTACAGGGCACCAGAGGTATCTTTTGACTCAGCACCCATAGGATACAGCTATGAGATGATTGGATCGGGGCAGTCTATGACAGTAGAGCGGGAGCTCTATGTCTATGCAGCTAACTAGTCTGGACAAGGAATAAAATTTGTGATCCTGGCCTCAACAACACCTAGGTTTTCTTCCTGTACAAAGAAGTTCCTCCTCCCTTTATCAGAAAATCTACATAATTAAACCCAAGAGGAAAGTCAAAGCATGATATAAATTGCAGCAGATGCACTAGGCTTATATAGCAGATAGGCCGTGAAGGGTAGATCAAGTCTTGTCCTTCACCAACACTTTCTATACCATTCAGACACTAGGGTATAAATTTGGTGACCTTATTTGTAGCAAAACCTCAAAGTAGGAGCACAGAAATGAAACTGAAATTAAATCTAACTCCCAGATTTTAAATATGAGAAAATTGAGGCATTTATAAATGTCCAATACTGGATTCAGGTCTTTTTCAACATTCCATCTTACGAGTAACAAGCCCTGTGGCTTTTCTTTTACCATCAAAGTTAAGTCTACCCCCATCTACTCTGACTCTTAGTTACACGCAAAATTATAAAGTTTTAGTTAGCTGATTAGCTAAATGATACCTGGTTACATGATTTTCCCCAATAATGCATCTAGATCTATTAACTTTTATTCATAAAAAATTACTTCAGAAAAATATAATGCAGCTTCAAGTTATTATTTACTTATAAAGTGACCCAGTGCAAGTCACATGTTAATCAAGTCAATTAAGTGTACATGAATACAAAAGATAAAATGGATCTAATGAAACTGAAAAGCTTTTGAATGAATTAGTACAATTAGAAAAAGAATGGAAGAAATCGAGGGCAAAATCTTTGTATCAAATGTCTCTGATGAGGTTCTGATGTCACAGATATATAGACAACTAAAAGAAATATAGATAAAAGCCATTCCCCAGTAGGTCAAATACTAACAAACAGCTCTCAAAAGAAGAACTGCAAACTATGAAGGAATGCTACAAATCACTAATAATCATAAAATCAAAATAAGTTAGATTGCACCTAACACCCAGCAAATTGACAAAGGCAACAAAAGATGGGAATAATTAATATTGCAAGGGTTCTGGAAAGATAGAAACACTAATGCATTCTTAGTAGAGCCCTTTTTGGAAACAATGGGAACTAAGCTAAAGAAAGATAATGAAATGGCCTTACCTTCTGATGATGAAATTTCAATGCTAATTATACACTAAGGAAGTCAAGGACAAAAAGAAAGGCACATGTATACCAAAATATTTATAGCAACATTTTTTGCAGTAGCAAAAAACTGAAAACTTAGTAGATGCTGATCATTCGCGAAAATGGCTAAACAAGTTGTAGCACACGAATGTATGGAAAATTACGGTGCTTCAAGAAACAGTGAACGTGAATACACAGGAAGACATATGAATTGATATAAAAGGAAATAAACAGAACCAGGAAAACAACATACAAATGACAACAACATAAATGTAACAAAGAAGAAAAAACAATTTAAAGAGAACACTGCAAAATTATAATAACTAAGCTTAGCCTCAAAGAAGCTTCTTTGCAGAAGTAAAGGACTATGCAAAGTTAAGTGCTATGAGTGTTAGTTTTGCTGAACTGGGTATCTATTTTCCTCTCTTTTTAAAAATTATTTTAGGAAGCCATTCTTTGGGATATAAAAGAGGGAAATATTGGGAAACATACAAGATATTAAAACAATATGCACACATACAGGTGTGTATTAAAATGAAAATTCAACCAAGAATTTCAAATCATGCTCAAAAAAAATTTGCCAACTTAATTATGAGTCAAAGAATTTCAGTTTACTAAAACCTCAGGTTGTCTGTCTAGCTCTCTATTTGTCCTTTCTCAGCTGGAATCAACAACATACCATATAGCTAAGAAAATATTACTACAATCCTAAGAAAATTAAAAAACTACATAGAAGCATCAAAACTTATAGTTGTATCTGCTTAGTCTATTGGGGCAGAAAGGAGAGAAGGGACTCAACAAGAAACTTCACGTGTTGTAAATTCTCAATTACTCCACATGTGACAGTTTATTTAAAATGCAATTATGTGAAACTTATCTTGTTCAAGTAGTGTTACAGTACAAAAGGCCTCTCTGAATTGTTTGGAACCTCTAGAGACCCAAAAGGTTCAGTTGCATCATTTGCCTTTCCTCTCTGCTTCTCTTCTAAACTTTTCTGGAAACTTTTCTGCTCTCTATTTGCTTTCCCTGTGTGATTTGCTGGTCAGTCCTTAGCGTATCCTTGATTGACATTAAAGATGAGGAGCTGGTCTGATTTGTCTAAGCAGAAACCAGGACTTTTCCATCAAATTTCTCTGATAAGGGTTTGGCATCTAAGATACAGAAATAATAAATATATGACCAGTAGCCATTCCGCAATGTATAAATGGTCAAAGGATATAAACTAACAGTTCTCAAAAGAAGAATTGCAAAGTATTCACAATCACATGAAAAAATGCTTCTATCACTAAGAGAAAAGAAAACCAAAACGACCGTGAGATTTCATCTTATATGCTGTAAATTGGCAAAACAAAAAAAATTAAATGGTAAGAGGGATTGTGGAAAGACAGGCACACTAATACATAATAGTGGTGGATCGGTGACACATTACAACCACTGTGAAAAGCAATTTGGAATCATGCAAATAAAGACACTAAAAAGTCCAGACCCTTTGAACCAGAGAGTTCATTACTGGGTTTATACTTCAAGGAAGTCACTGATTTAAAAAAAAATTCCCTATATACTCCAAAATATTTATAGCAACACTTTTTGTGACAGCTAAGAATTGGAAACAAAGTAGATGCACATAAAGTGGGGAATGGCTAAACAAACTGAGGTACATGAATGAAACTAAATATTACTGTGCTGTAAGAAATTATGTGTGTGATCAATACAGAGAAGTATGTAAAGATCTATATGAACTGATGCTAAGTGAAGTAAGCAGCGCCAAAAATACAATATACACAGTAACTACAATAATGTAAATGTAAAGAATAACATATCAAAAAAGCAAAAGTAAATGTAACAAAATTACAAAGATCAGACAGGATTCAAATGAGAGATATGACAGGGCACTCCCAACCCATCCCTTTGGGGAGGTGGGAGGTCCACAGGTGCAACACATTGCACATATTTTGGGGCTTTTCCAATGTGTTGATCAGTTGTGCTGATTTTCTTTTTTCTTCTCTAAAAAATACTGATGGTTATATGGTATGGTTCTCTGGGAAGGGAAGGGGGAAGGATACTTGCGATAGCTATGTTGATGTAAGAAGATATGAATAAAAACTCTTTTCTTGTTTTTGGTTTTTTGGGTTTTTGTTTGTTTTTTTTTGCTAGGCAATGGGGTTAAGTGACTTGCCCAGGGTCACACAGCTAGTAAGTGTTATGTGTCTGAGGCCGCATTTGAACTCAGGTCCTCCTGAATCCAGGGCCGGTGCTCTATCCACCGTGCCACCTAGCTGCCCCTTAAAAACTCTTTTCTAAAAAAAGGTACACTAATTTGAATTATTTTAGGCCTTTCTGAAAACCTCTAAGTCCTACAACTGTCTGAACTGAGGCAAAGAATCAATCTTTAAAAATCATTTGACCCAGGACTACTTAATTAATACAAAAATGTGGGAAAGGACAGATTTCTTAACTCAGTTAAATTCAAAGTATATTGTTCATTTCACCAAAAAGTCAGAATATACCCACTGACATACAACCAATAATGATCTATAGGTTTAAAAAAAGGTGATGTAAAGAAATATATAGAAAACATAATATTTACTCAACAAGTAGTTATGAAAGTACCTACTCGGGGCAGCTAGGTGGCACAGTGCATAGAGCACTGGGCCTGGAGTCAGGAGGACCCGAGTTCAAATCCAGCCTCCAACACTTACTAGTAGTGTGACCCTGAGCAAGTCATTTAACCTTATTTGCCTCAGTTGAGCCGGAGAAGGAAATCACTCCCGTGTCTTTGCCAAGAAAACCCCAAATGGGGTCACGAAGAGTCACAACTGAAGAGATCACTGAAACTACTCAACAACAACAATGTGCCAGACACTGTGCTAAGTACTGGAGATACAAAAAGAGGCAAAAGACAGTCCCTGCCCTCAAAGAGCCTCAAATCTAATGCAAACAAATATATACAAAGTAGGCTATGTACTCCTAGGATAAAGAGGAAAAAATTAACAGAGGAAAGGCACCAGAATTAAGGGAGGCTGAAGACGACTTCCTGTAGAAGGTGGGATTTTTAGTTGTGACTTAAAGGAAGCCAGGGTAGTCAGCAGGCAGAATTTATGAAGGAGAGTTCCAGGCAGTGGGGAAAGAAAGAGTGTCTTGTTTGGGAACAGCCAGGAAGCCAGTGTGATTGGACTGAAGAGTATTTGTTGAGGAGTAAGGTATAAGAAAACAGGAAAGGTAGGAGGAGGCTAGGTTACTAAGTGCGATGAATGCCAAACACAGAATTTTGTATCTGCTCCTGGAGGTAATAGGCAGCCACTGGAATTTACTGAGTGGGGGGTGGGGTGGGCAGGTGACATGATCAGTGGCTGAATGGAGAATGGACTGGAATGGGGAAAGACTTGAAGCAAGCAGACCCACCAGCAGGCTACTGCGGTAACCAAGCTATGAGGTGATGAGAACTTGTACTAGACCAGTGGCAGTGTCAGAGGAAAGAGTGGGGCATTTTTGAGAGATTCTGCAAAGGTGAAATTGGGGGCAGCGAGGTGGCGCAGTGGATAGAACACTGGCCCTGGAGTCAGGAGGATCTGAGTTCAAATCCAGCCTCAGACACATAATACAGCCTAGCTGTCTGACTCTGGGCAAGTCACTTAATCCCAATTGCCTCACTTAAAAAAAAAAAGAAGGAAAAAAAAGGTGAAATTGACAAGCCTTGGCGACAGCTTAGATATGAGAGATGAGGGGCAGCTACCTGGCACAGTAGATAGAGCGCTGGCCTTGGATTCAGGAGGACCAGAGTTCAAATCCGGCCTCAGACACATAATACCTACAAGCCAGGATGATGGTACTCTTCTACAGTAATAGGGAAAGTTAGAGGGGGCAGAGTTTAGGAAGAGAGATAATGAGTCCTGTTATGGTCATATTGAGTTAAGAGGTCTACTGGACATCCAGTAGGAAATATTTGAAAAGCAGCTGGAGAAGCAAGTTTGGAGGTCAGCAGAAAGATTGCATTTGAGTTCTATTAAAAGAAAACAACATCTACTCAGGAAATCAAATACAAAACTGATACAAAGTAATTCCACAGGGAGGGTATTAGCAGCAGGGGGAATGGCTTCTGTATGAGGTGGCACTTGAGATGAGTTTTGAAGAAGCTATGTATGCTATGAAGCAGAAGTAAGGAGTAGTACATCACAGGCATTCAGGAATGCCCAGGCAAGGACACAGAGGGGGGAAATGAAATGTCATGTATGGAGAACCGCAAGGAGGACAGTTTAACTTAATGGAATGTAGAGCCCCTGTAAAGTAAGCTAGAGACAGACTGATGGGCTTTAAAAGACCAAAGAAAAAGAGAGACTATGCATCTTGTCTTGAGGCCAAGAAGCCAGCACTGAAGCTTTTTAAGCAGGAGAGTGACAGGGTCAGAGCTGTGCTTTAGCAATATGGATCTGAAAACTGTGGAGAGGATAGACTGCAGAGGGGAAGCTAGAGGCAATGGTTAATGCAGCAGTTCAGATGAGAGTTCAGATGAGACTGAACTGGAGTAGTGGACATGTGAGTAGATGGAAGGAGATGGATGGGAGAGATTGTAGGGGAAGTATCAACAAGACTTGGCAACTACATGGAAATAAGGCATAAGTCAAAGGGACAGTGACAAATCCAGGATGACACCAAGATTTAAAACCTAAGATTGAATTAAAAACCTCCCACTGACCCCAGAAATGATAGACTGAAGATTCAAATGAGAAATAAATTTTGGAATATGGTCAGTTTGGAGAATTTGCTTTGACTGTGAATATTTATTAAATGATTTTGGTTTTCTTCTTTTTTCATTTTGGTTGGAAGCAGAGTGTGATCTTGAGTGCATATCTGACCAAGTGGTTGACTCTCCAATTCAATCAACTCTATCACCTCTATAATAAAATGCCCAATGTCTCTTAGTTTTAAAAGTCACAACCAGTCCCCAACCTATCTTCCAGCTTCATCATTCATTATTCCTCCTCCTTTACTCTTCAAACCAGGCCAGCTGGCTTTCTCTTTACATGACACACAATAGTCCCTCTCCTGTCTCCCCACCTTTGCACTGACCATCCCACATACCTAGAATGTACTCCTTACTTAGTGAAGGGAGTAAATGGAGATAACTTTTTCTAGGAATATGGTTAAAAAAGGAGAAATATCATGCATAGGATGAAATTTTAAAGCAAACAAATGAGGCTTTTTACACTTAATTCCTATTTCCTGCTTACCTCTGCCCCACAGACTACCACTCTTTAAGAGCGACTTCAAGGGGCAGCTAGGTGGTGCAGTGGATAGAGTACTGACCCTGAAGTCAGGAGGACCTGAGTTCAAATCCGACCTCAGACCAAACACCTGATACCAGCTGTGTGACCTGGGCAAGTCACTTAACCTCAATTACAAAAAAAAAAAAAGTGACTTCAAATACTCTATGGCTCCAGCCCCATCTTCTACATGAAATCTTTTTTGAACCTCACCCTGCCAGACTCAGAGCCCTCTCACTCAAACTACCTTCTTTTTAATTACTTTGTACACTTGTGTTTACTCACTTCATATATATAAACTGTCTCTCCTCCATTGGAATGTAAAACTCCTTAGGAGTAGGGATTGTTTCACTCTTTGTACTTATATATCTCCAGCACCTAGCATAGTGCCTGGCACTAACCTGCACTTGCTAAATGCTTGATTGATTAATACAAAATAATAGGGTTTGAGGAGTAAGAGGAGAAGAAATGAAGGCAGTGAATGTAGACAGTGTTTCATAGGTATAGTTAAAACAGGAAAAGATACATAGGATACTACTGAGGGGATCAAATGAGAATTTTAATACTTAATTCTGTAAGCAACTTTATACAAACCTTTTGATATGAAAGAAACAGCTATTGAAAAAGGGGTTTTTCTGCTTATTAAAACATCTAATTTTCTCTGGAAAAATTCTTTAGTTCTGTCAACATATTGTATATATAGACTTTTAAGATATTTCAATTTATTAGATTTCTTGCTAACTGCAATTAAGGCATTCATACAAGGAAACAAAAAACAAAAAGTCTTTCCATTGTTTCAATAACTATGTTTGTGAATATCTGAATAATACAATGGATAGTGGTTTTTTTGTATTTGGATTTGTTACTTTTCTGTATTTCCATTTCTTAAATTATTTCCATTGCCTTTGCTTATACTAGCTGCAGCTGCTTTGGTGGGTTTTTTTCTTCAAACTATGCACTTATCCATCATGAAAGAATATTATTTTACTTATTTTAAAATTAGTGGATAAAAAAAGTAAGACAACTAAAACTGCTTAAAATTTCAAATTAATATTGATAACTCAGTTATTTCAATTTTTTTTAAGTTATAGAGTGGTGTGGAAACCAGCTTATTAATTTAACCTGCCAACATAATGGTATTAGGAAACATAAAGAATATGTGTAAAAAAAATCTTGAGGACTCAGAGCTCCACCCCACCCCAGCCCCCTTCTTCAAAGTTCTTCAGAAGAACATTACTGATAATGAGGTTGTATTGGAAGCTGCCCTGGCTTGGGTAGAGACAGATTCTTCTGCCTAGATAGCCCAAGGTTGGGAGTGGTCTGGTATGGTTCGGGGTGGGGGAGGGAATCTGATAGAAGAGGTATTTCCTCAGTTGCGAGGTGGGGTGATATCAGCCCCTGTTGAAAAGGTATATAAACTGGGCAACCCGCCTCCCAAATAGAACCAGTTCTGGACTGTAACTTCCATGCAATGCATGTCACCAGCTTATGAGAGAAACTGAATGTAGACACACAACCTAAATCATTTGCCTCTTTCTTAGAACAAACTCTGTGAAAAGTTTGACATACAATATTGTGACTTCCATAAAAAGACTGGTTAACTTCAAGTTTACGTATTTCAAATGCAGTAAGTAGCAACCCATCTGTGTCATGGGCCCATGCAGACTAAAGGCAATGCACCAAGAGAAATTTAATCTCACTTATGCATACCATATTAAATGACTATATGCTTCATTCACCTGAAAACAGAACTGATTACACCATATTCTGGGTATTTGTATGTTGTTTTTTTTTTTAACTCTGACTTAGACTTTGTTTTTATTGGAAAAAGTAGGTGTATTTCTGCAGTAATTATACCAGAGGGTATTAGTGTTTCACATCCCAATTGGATGTCCCTCAGAGTTTGGAAAATTCTGCTTTAGGTAAGCATGTATCTCATTTTTAAACTTCATTTGATGAAAATACTCATGAGATCACTGAACAAAGTTATCTCCATACTAATTATGTGAGAGACATGAATGCTGCATGGAAACACCTTTTAGAAAAGCCCTTAAAGCAGCAGTTGATAATACTAAGTCCTTAAATGCCTAAAAAATTCCTATCAAGAGAAGCTCTAGGAAATACTGTGTTTCTACTCTAAAGAATTTCACATCAGCCTAAGAAGTACATAGGCTGTCTCTATTTCCTTAGTAATGATTTCCTTGTCAACCCACTACATTTTAGCTTTTTCCATTGTCTTTGCTCTCAAACAGCTTCACAATGAGCTCCTTTTTGCCAAGTCCAATGGCCCTTCACAAACTAATATAATGTTGACATGAAAGGGACCTCAGATCATCTAGTCCAGGTGTCAGCAAACTACAATCCATTCTTAGTTTAGACAGTAAAAAAAAAACAGGATCTGATCCTCTATCAACTTTTTAGACTATCCCTCTGTCATTTTAAAAATGGTTCTTAACTATTGAGTTACTCATGTTTTGTCATACATTCACACAAGTTTATATACTACTTAAATCCATTTCTAGAATCTCTAGTCTACTGATCAATTCTTTTGGTTTTCTTTCCTTTTGAAGTCTGGTGGACTTAAACAGAAGGACCAGAAGAAAAAACTCATTACAAAGTAAGTTAACTAATTAATTTCCTTAATTTCCCTAAGATGCTTATGAACTATCCCAGAAAAGTCTCACCTGTATATATCAAAGTTGTTCCACAAGTTAGATTTAGTACCATACTTGACCCCTACAAAACAGCCTACAAATGAGAAAAAGAGGTCAGAATGGCAGACTAGGAAAATAATGACTAAAAAGTAAGTAGATAAATTTTAGCATTCTCCTCAGCATAATTAAGTTACAATGTAGTAGTGATAAGTACCCAAAAAGCTCAAAGAATAAAAGTTCTTATCTAAACCAGAGAGCAAAATACACTGGCCTAAACCCAGCATACCATGGAGCTGTTTGTTTCTGAAGAAGTCAAAGATGATCTTCGTTGGCGAAGATGTTGGAATGCCCACTCCATCCACTATCATTTAGTTTGATTTTTAAACACAATTACTTTATGCTGCCCAACTTGACTTCTCCAAATCCCCCTTGGTAAACAGGATTGCAGTTATACATAGTTCTTACATTGAAATAAAATCTGTTTTGATAATAGCTAGCATTTAAAATGGGCTTTAAGATTTTCCAAAGTGTTTTACACATATCTCATTACACATGTCTTTTGCTTTTATATTCCAAAGGCTTTAGCACAATGCCTGGCATATAGTAGGAGCTTAATAAATGTTTATTAACTAGTGACTGATCCACACCACTGAAGTCAGAGAGCAACTGCAGTATTAAAATATCAAAGTATATTTCAAGCAAATCTTTCAACAATAACAACAACAAAAACCAGACTCAAGATGTTATCTTATCTTTTAGTATTTAGAACAGGACTCCAGGTGGACATTTTATCTTGTGTATCAACAAACTCCCATAAACATTCTCCTTCTAATCTATACAAAATAATCAAGCCAGCTAGCTATTTGTAAACTGTATCAATCAACAAGCATTTATTAAAACACCTACTATGTGCCAGGCACTAAGGCTATAAAGGAAAAAAATGAACAATAATAATAGCCTCTGTAAATATTGATTGATTTGTTCTGAGATACTGTAAATACATCTACTCTCACTGAGGAACATACAGAATAAGAAATGATTTCAAATGCCTGACTACAGAAAGCTTGACAATGAAGCATGGAAAAGTTTCAAAGTAGCACTTCATAAGTAATACATTATAAAGACAACTAGCCCCAAACAAACACTGAACCCATCCTACCTAGTACACATGCAAAGATTACATCATACCTCTCTTTAGACTTCAATGAAACTCATGTTAGACTCAATACATTAGGTTTTCCTCTCCCCATGCTGTTAGGGGCCATTTTTAGAATGTCCTTTCCTAATTTCAAAAATCCAATCTCAAGAATGTTTTTGGAGCGGGGCAGCTAGGTGGAGCAGTGGATAGAGCACCGGGCCCTGGATTCAGGAGGCCCCAAGTTCAAATAGGGCCTCAGACACATAACACTTACTAGCTGTGTGATCCTGGGCAAGTCACTTAACCCCACTGCCTAGCCAAAAAAAAAAAAGAAGAATGTTTATGAAGCAAATCAACAAAGCACAAGAACTTCATTCAATCAATGGAAACAAAAATTTGCTAAACAGAGACAATTAGCAAATGAAGATGGTAAAGAAGACTCATGATAGATTTCATTTTCTCTACCAGTAACCTATTATTTCTCCTGAATTAGCATCAAAAGTATCCAAGGCGATGACTACTATAATAAATATAATAAAAGTCTATTACAAAATAATTTCCCCATTCTACAAACTGCCTATACTATGGATAAAGTCATGTTTCAAACTTGGGATGCTACAGAGTACATTTTTCTTATAAACAGCATGATATAGCAAAAAGAATACCAAAGACCTGGATTCTAATATCAGCTCTTTATCTTATAACTTAAGTGGTCTATGGAAATTTACTTCCTCAAAAGTCCTACCTACTTTAGAAGAATATGGTAAAGACAGAATGAGATAACATGTGAAAGCATAATGTAAATTATAATACAGCCTATAAATGTAAAGCATTATTACGAAACACAGAAAACCTACAACAAATTTTGTTATCTTTATCTCTATGGCACCTAATCTCAGTATCCTCCACAGAGCCATGAAAAATATCTTGAACAAGATACATTCCAATGAATCTTGTTTAACTAATGTAACAACAGAATTATAATGGGGGAAGGTTTGTCAAGTATTCTAAAAGTTACTTAGAATTAGAACCATTATTATGAAGGGTTTTTTCCCTGTTCCATAATATTATGAATTATGGGCAGCTAGGTTGGGCAGTGGATAGAGCACTGGCCCTGAAGTGAGGAGGACCCCAGTTCAAATTTGGCCTCAGACCAAACACTTGACACTTACTAGCTGTGTGACCCTGGGCAAGTCACTTAACCCCAACTGCCTAAAAAAACCCCCACACATAATATTATGAATTGGGGCAGCTAGGTGGCACAGTGGATAGAGCACTGGCCCTGGATTCAGGACAACCTGAGTTCAAATCTGGCCTCAGACACCCAGGCAAGTCACTTAATCCCACTGCCTAACCCCCCCCAAAATATTTTGAATAAAGTTTATTTTTTTTAAAAGTTCAAATAATAATTATCTACATTAACACACTACATACTGATATAACCCTTTCTCAGTGGGGGGAGATAAGATAAAAATCTAAGCCCTAGAAATCAAATGTTTAAAAAAATTTGGTATTAATAAGGAAAGGGAAAAGGAGACAAGAAAAAAATGATTCAACATATAAAGCTTTGTATTTTATTTCCCCCCAAAGTAATAGGGCTCAACCTTATCCTAATGGCTGTTTTTTTAAGCCAATATTTTTCTAATTTGCTTAATTTTGCAAACAAAAGAAACACATGCACATTTTTTAAAAGGTCATTCAAAATAAAAAAGGTTATCAACATTCTCATAAAAAGCAACTAAAATTCTAATCACAAAAGAGGCAACAGTCAAAACTCCTCAGGCAGCTAGCTAGCTGGCTAACAGTAGTAGTCCAAAGCAGTCACAAATGCATGTGACCAATAAGAACCAATCACTGCCCTGGCTGAGAAAAGGGGTGTGTGCCTTTTCAGAACAAAGGACATTTTAAATGGGTGAAAAACAGCCAATAAAGTGTCCAGAGATTTCATTTCTACAGTAAGATTTACTATCTTAGAAAGGAAACAGAAATTCTTAAAAGGAAACTTTCTATTTAAGAGCTAGCATCAATGAGCATACTGTGCAAACCCAGCATGGCTAAAGGAGGTATTCCTGTTGCTGCAGAGCAGCAGTCAACAGTAGAAGTCATGCTATTTACTAATTCCTGTGCACTAGCACAAATATACTATGTATATACAAAGCAGTTCAACTACAGGATCATTCTATGACTATAATTTGCTGAGGGATCCAAAACTCATAGCTATTTTAAATAAGCAGAAGACTAATGATTATACACATCCAAAAGGTATTTTCAAACAATAAACTAACTCAAATAAAATCAAGGCACTTTGCCCTAATTTTGGAAAGACAATCAACAGATTAAGAAGTTTAACTAGGTGCTTATATCTGCCCTTCCCACCATACCAGATTTATTTTAGTGCCCTAGGCTGGCAACCTCAGCATCATCCTCAATCATCCTTAAAAAGTTAAAAATAAAAGTAAATTCACATTTACTCCCCGTATACAATCTGTTGCTAAATCTTGTCTCTACCTTTAGAATATGTCTCTTAGGTCCTTTTCTCCACTCACACAGCCACTGCCCTGATGCAGGTTTTCCTCACCTCCCTCATATTTCATCATCCTGCTAGTTGGTCTCCCTGGCTCAAATCTCTCCCTACTGGAGTTCATCCTCTACTCAACAGACTGCCAAAGCATTTTTCCTAAAGCCTATCTGGCCATGTCATCCTCTACACAAACTCCAATGGCTCCCTATTACTACCCCTAGGATCAAATATAAAATCCTGTCTGGCTTTTAAAACCCTCAAAACCTTTCTATCTTTCCAGTCTTTGTGCAGTCTTCTTTATAATTCAGCAACATTTGTCTTCTTTCTTTTCCTGAATCCAGCTTTTGACTCCATGCCTTTTCACTGACTGTTCACATACCTACACTACTCTCCTTCACCACTGTCTCTTGGTTTCCTGGGTCACCTTCAAGGCTCAGTTCAAAATTAAAATCAGTTCAAAAGTGCAAGAGACCTTTCTGAATTCCCCCCTCTCAAGATTCAGAGCCCCACAAAGAATTGGAAATTGAGAGGATGCCCATCAATTGGGGAATGGCTGAGCAAGTTGTGGTATATGAATGTAATGGAATACTATTGTGCTATAAGAACTGATGAACAGGCTGTCTTCAGAAAAACCTGGAAAGACTTATATGGTCTGATGCTGAGTGAAGTGAGCAGAACCCAGAGGACTTTGTATACAACAGCAGCCACATTATGCAATGACTAAGAATGTTAAACTGAACCCTTCTCAGCATTACAAGGATCTAAGACATCTCCAGAGGCCTCGGGATGGAAAATGCTGTCCACATCCAAAGAAAGAACTATGGAAGTCGAATCGCTCTCACTTAATTTTACCTTAAGTTGAATTTCGTTCCATCTTTCTGATGGTTCCTCCTATTGGTTTTAATTTTTATTTACAACTTCACTAATGTGAAAATATGTGTAATGGGTATGTAAATGTAAAGCCTATGTCAGATTGTGTGCCGTCTTGGGGAGGGTGGGGGGGAGAAAAAGGGAGAAAAAATTTTCAACTCAAAAGCATATGGAAAAAAAAATTTTTTTAAATAAAAATAAACAAACAAAAAAAAGATTCAGAGCCCCATCCCACCCCCACCCCCACCCTTGTTAAAGTGAATCTGGGGGCAGCTAGGTATCAAAGTGGACAGGGCACCAGCTCTGGATTCAGGAGGACCTGAGTTCAAATCTGGCCTCAGACATATAACACTTACTAGATGTGTGACCCTGGGCAAGTCACTTAACCCCACTGCCTAACCAAAAATAAAATAAAATTTAAAAAACCTGGCAAGCACTACAAATCAGGGCTATGTTTTGTTGACTGTCTAAACTTTAGAAAATGATAGATAAAATGTTAATAATAGAGATTACACTTGTAAATGTGTTATGTTTGGATTTTTCTTTCCAGTCAATTGTTAAACACTTACCAGCACAATGTTACTTTTCATTTATACTGTATATATCTTGTATGTACATAGTTGCCTGCAAGTGGTTTCCTCCACTAGAACAGTGAGCTCCCTGACAGCAGTTATTTTTTGCCTTTCTTTGTATCCCTCAATGCTTACACACAGCCTGGCACAAAATAAGCACTTCATAAATTCCAATAGCTTTAATTTACATCTTAATAATCTAATACTAAACTCTGGTGTTCTACTATCTAGAACATACAATTAACTAGCACTTAACACTCATAGAATAACAGTCATTGATACTAAAGGGTCTTCTTAATTTAACATTTATGTTCGATCTAGTCAGTTTTAATTGTGTCCTATTACTTGTGTCTAATTACTTAAATGCCAGTAATTCATATTTGGAAACTCAATTAGGCAGAATATTAAACTAATGAAAACAATCACCCCAATACCCATTCCAGAGACAATGACAATCACGTAAGGCACAGACTTCATGAAAAGTAAACGCAAACTTCCAAACTTGAGACTATCTTAAAAGTGGTATTCCAATCTTGGGAAAAAGGCAAGTAGGGATAAAGGAGATTTTTCTTTTAAAACAGAAAAAAAGCCAAAAAAATTCTTCTCCCTTTAAAATCTTGTTAGTCACTTTCAAAGGAAGAGAGGTTTACACAGAACACATAAGTATTTTTAAAATTACATAACACCAATAACTTATTCATCCAAATGAATAAGTCCTAGAAACTAACTTAGAATTGCCTTATCATTTAGGATTATATCAATGCCTCTAAATCCTGAAATGTCTGTACCACTTTTTTCCACTGTAGTATGTTCCTTCAAAGTTCTACACTTAAATTTGGTCTGCTATTCAAAGTTAAGAATAAAATCAATGAACAGAACCTTGCCAACAGACTTAAAAGAAATTCTTTTTCAAATCTAAAATCTCCCTAGGCTAGACATATCTAATAAAACGATCTTGGAGTTGCAAAGGGAACTCGTACCTCCAAATTTCCCAATCTCGGAAAAAAAATCATGGAATTCTGACAGAGAACAATGATATTTACACATTATAGACATGGTCAATCTTTGGTCTCAAGGAGTTTCCAATGTAATGGCAGAGATGAAACAGAAACATGATGAAAGAGACACTCAAATAAATACTTTAAGTGGAAGTGTGGTCATTGACAACTAGAGAAATTGGTAATCGACCAGAAGGCTGAAAGATCAAGGAAAGATTGCTGAAAGGAGAACTTTGAGATGTAATGAGAACAAAAACAACAAAAAAACTAGACTCCCTCATAAATGCCCCCCAACACTCACCCACCCACCACCGCCCCTGCCGACCGCCGCCGCCGCCGCCACCACCACCACCACCACCACCACCAACTTGAAAGCAATAAAACATGCTAGAGGGAAAGAGCACTGAAGCCTAGCTGCAAAACCATGGGCAAGGCACTTAACCTCTCAGCGATACCAAGGCGCAACTCTCCAGATCAGGGTCTGTAAACTTTTTTTTTGTGTCAAGAATATCTTTGGCAGGGGGGCAGCTAGGTGGGGCAGTGGACAGAGCACCAGCCCTGGATTCTGGAGGACCTGAGTTCAAATCCGGCCTCAGACACAGAACACTTACTAGCTGTGTGACCCTGGGCAAGTCACTTAACCCCCATTGCCTAACCAAGAAAAAAAAAAAAGAATATCTTTGGCAGTCTAAGGAAGGCCATGGACCCCTTTTCAGAATAATATTTTAAATGAATAAAATTCACAGAATTAAAAAAGAAACCAATGACTTTGAAATACAATCATTAAAAAAATATATTTTTAAAGTTCATAGATCCCAAGTAAAGAATCCCTGCTCTGGGGGCAGCTAGGTGGCACACAAGATAGAGCACCAGCCCCAGAGTCAGAAGGACCTGAGTTCGAATCTGGCCTCAGACACATAATACTCACTAGCTGTGTGACTCTGGGCAAGTCACTTAACCCCAAATACCTCACCAAAAAAAAAAAGAATCCCTGCTCTGGACTGCAAACTATATGCTAATAAGCTACAGTTGGGTTACTGATCTGCAACAGCAGAAGGACTTTCACATCAGAAGCTCCTTATATGATGGAATCACAGGCCCAGGACTTCTCCTCTCCAAGAAAATGATAATATGATTATTTAAGTTGTCCTCTGATGCATCTTCATGGCAAGGAGCTAACCTTGAGCATGTACTACCAGAGAGCAATGTCTGGCAGATCCTACCAAACCAGAAAGGTGTAAAACACAGACGGGCCCCATAACGAACTATATATGTCTGAGGACCAGCCTAGTAAAGTTTAGAGAGGCTTATCATCAGGTTGGCTATGGGGTAATGAATTATTTGGCCATAGTAATTCTAGAAAACCATTTACTAAGTTATAAAGGGGTTACTATCTATATTGGTAGGGGGAATGCTCAGTAACAAAGGTGCAAATCCTTTAAGTATTTAGTTATATTAATATTTCTTAAAATGGATAAAATACTTAATACAAAATATTACATCTAACACCAACAGTATCTATACAGTGCTTTACAGATTACAAAATGCTTTATAGATAGAATCTTACTTAATCCTTACTAAGAACCCTGGGAAAGAGAGTACTGTCATTTTTAAGATGCAAAAATCCAGGCTCAGAGATGTTAAAAAACTCACAAAAGCAGTACCACTGAACCAGGACTTTGCAAGTCCCCCAATTCCAAGTTTCGTGTTCTTTCTACTATAACACTATCATATGCAAAGAAAATGATGTCCCAGTTATGTTCATTTCTTATAAGATCACTTATTTAGTACATTTAGAGACACAGTAAAATGAGCGGGGGGGGGAGTAAACACAGTATTTATCTTGGGGGGTAAGGCTTTTAAAATGTATACAAACATTTCCACTGGAAGGTAGCAAAAGTGACAATAAGCCAAAAATCACATATAGCATTTGCTTTCAGAATGTTATCTCGAAACGGGAAGGGGAGGGGGGCAGTAGCACGAACGCAGCGGGATATGAGGATGGGGAAAGGAAATAGAAACACCAATGGGATAAATAATAACCAAGCATGACTCCATGGAAGATACACAAGTGATCTTTTATATTTTACTATGTGCAAGACACTCTGATAAGTATTAGGGATACAAAGTTTAAAAAAATTGTCATAGTCCCTACCTCAAGAAGATCATTGTTTAGGGGGTGGGAAAGTGGGGAGAAGGCATATATAAGCACAATACAAGGTACAAATTGTTTGGGGCAAAAGAGATAGACAGATAAAGTGGCTCTAAGGAAAACCTGAGGTGGACAACACTGAGGCAGGGGAGAATTCAGATAAGAGAGAATATGGTACCTACCTCCTGCAGAAACTGACACTTCTAAGAATGAGGAACAAGAGCGAAAAGAAAGAAAAGGACAATAAAAACAAGGCAAAATATAGAAATTGTTTAGAAGAACTCAAACTTGATACTTTAGAAACTTTAATTTCATAGAGAGCACAAAGAGATTTTAGAAAAAAGAATAAAAAAGTAAAGACCATGAAGTGAACAAAAGTTTAGAATAAAGTTAATGAAAAAAATAAAGTAAAAATATCCTTTTTTTTGTTAAAGAAAAAGACAGAGAAAATGGGGGGAGACCTCTAATAAACAAAAGAAATTGAAAAGGGAAAAAAAGGGGGAGGATTTTTAACTACTTAACAGATGGGGAAAAAGGAGGGAAGAGGAAAAGAATTAAGATAATCAAAGGAAAGAATGAGAAAGGAATCAATAAGTTAAGGAAAACTTCTAAACTAAGGAAAGGGTTGACAAACAAGCGTGGGAGGGGCATTGAGATTGAGGGGAAAAAGTGTGTGGGAAATAGGGTTGCCTTAAAGTAGATTAAGCAAAAATAACTGTAGTGACAAAGTACTATCTTAAAAGAAAAGGAATTTTTAAAAAACCCTCATTCAGAAAAAAAAATAGTATCAGAGACATAAATTTCTAAAATTCTAATCTAGTTATCGTAACTTAAATATGAATGAATTAAACAATAAAATGAATAACAGACTGCATAAGAACACAAACTCTTCTGCTTACAAGAAACATATCTAAAAAACAAAGACATATGCAGAAGAGCTAAGTTGGGACAAGAAGCAAAGAGGTGAAAGTGCAGGCTGGATAGCCTTTGGGAAACTAAAAAATAATCCTAAGGTTCTCACTGAAACAAAGACTCATCTTTTTTACATCAATTTTCTTTGGGTCATATCTTATGACTACAAATCATAGAAAACTAAAGTCTCTGAAGAACTGAAGCTGAGGGTGGACTAAAAAGCATTCAAGAGAGGCCTGGCTGCTGAATGAATGAATGCAAGGCATTAGAGATGAGGAATTGTGTCTGAGAAACATTATAAAGAATGCTATCAGAAAAACAAAAGTGGAAAAGAGGATGAGTCACTTATTGAGTAAAAGGTTGATAAAGTGAAAGACAGCCTAACTGTTCTACCAGTGTTCCAAAATGTCAACAACAATAAAAAAAGAAAGCCCCTAGCACATTGTGTGGTCTCTCTCTGGCAAATTTATAGGAGGACACGAGTAAGAGTTGCACAAGATGGAAAGACATGGAAGGCTTCTGATCTGCATTGTTAGAGGCAATACCTATACAGATGAAGTCACAGATCTACTAGATTATTGGGAAGCTAAGTTGGGGCCAAATTTGAAGGGCTTTAAATGTCAAGTTAGGGAGTTTGTATTTAATCTTACAGGCAGTAAGAGCAATTGAAGATTTCTAAGAAGAGTGGTATTATCAAATCTATACATTATACAGATTACTGCCAACTACTTTTATCAGTATATTCAGGTTCACTGTAGAGATAAACTCTAATATATGTGTGTGTGTGTGTGTGTGTGTGTGTATACACGTACACACACATACACATATACACACATATATGTATATGTACATGTGTATGTGGGGCAGCTAGGTGGCTCAGTGGATAGAGTGCCAGGCCTAGAGCCAGGAAGACTCATCTTCCTGAGTTCAAATCTGGCCTCACATACTTGCTAGCTGTGTGACCCTGGGCAAGTCACTTAATCCAGTTTGCCTCAGTTTCCTCATCTATTAAATATCTGCAGAAGGAAATAGCAAAGAGTATCTTTGCCAAGAAAACCCCAAATAGGGTCATGATGAGTCAGACATGAGTGAAATGACTGAACAATAACATATGTATCTATGTATTGAGATACAGGTGTCCACACTTCCCTTTTACTCAATAGAGTAAAGGTAGTTGTAACCATGAAAGAAAGGATAATGGCTGATGTGTATATACATATACATACATATACATACAAACACAAAACATCATGTGTCCTGACTGAATAGATTTATTTAAACAAAAGGACCACCTCCCAGGTATACCCTGGCAAGTTCACAGACAAAAAAAGATTAGGAAATAGTTCGAGAGAGCTTTACTTGATCCAACTACATTTCTAACCACCTTTCTTCAATATATCCACCATCTTCAGGTTTGATCCATAGTTTCTCACCACTTTCCCTTTATGTTACCACTGTAATATAGTGCACAAATGGAACAGAGATGAACACATTTATTACTGTAGGGAAATATTTATGTAAATAGGTCAGTGTCTCTGTTTTTCTTCATTACATGCATAAGTTTGTTCATGGAATTAACCTGTATCTATTCCCATTACCTAACACAAGCAAGCTTCACAAAAGTCACAATCAAGTTTCATAAAAGCATGGCACAGTGGAAAGAACACTGGACAAAGAGGAGTTAGAAAACCTGGATTTTAATCCCTGCTCTGCCACTGTATAAGGTGTGTAACATTAAACAACTGAGGAAATACACAAAGAGCTTTGAAAATCTTAAAGCAAGTTATAAATGTAAACTTTAAAAAATTATTACTTTATCAATTTGGAACTGAGTTTCTATAAAATAAGTTGGACTCAGTCACTTCCAACTCTAAAACTGTATGATTCTATTATCATTCAACTTCCAAAGTTCTGCACCTTCATAATTACTCTAGACATCACTAAAGCAGAGCAGTTCAAATTAAACTATATTCTGAGATGCCAAACAATGCATATTAGTAGATATAATATCTACTAGAATAATAAATCTATAATTAAAAATCTATTCTTATCTGTTAATTTTTTTAAATCATTTTAAGAAATAGTATAGCTAAATAAGGGTCAGGTCTTTACAGTTCAGAAATCTGGTCCAAGAAGATATCTAGAATTTAGAATTATAATTTTACCTTTTGCCACTAACTAGAGGGTAGGCTTGAAAAACTATGCAACTCTCCAGTCTTTTTTAGAATGTAGGTGGGGGGGAGGGATGAAGGGAATTTCCTCTCTCAGTGGAATAAGCACTAATTACGAAGTACTTTGAAATCCCTGGGTGAAAGACAGCAAAGAAATTTAAAACACCACTATAAACTATCAAAACAAGGAACTTCATACTCTAATTAAAAATTACAAACATGTAAATTCTTTGGTAAAAACCAGAATGTCAGCTTGGGTTCTTACTAAGTGTAGATTTATACACATTGAATCAACAGAAGAAAAGGAAATGAGAGCAAACCCACCAATTACTGAGTTCCTTAAATTATGCAGTATTTAAAATATAGTTTTGTTATCAAGATATTTTTATGAAACAAATTCATAAGCTTATGATATCTTCCAAAGGACCAAATTCACTTGACAATATTTATCATGGAAAAGAATGGTTAACATTAAACAAAGCTATTTTCTTTACAATCAATACTAATTTACCCTATTATACTAATTATACTAATACATATTATGCTAATAACATGTATTTGTAAAATATAAAAAATGACTGTAAACTCATTCCATTAGACCCAATCAGCCTGGTTTAATGGAAAGAATGATGGTCAGAACCCTATGTCAATCCATAGGAGCCTCAGTTTCCTCATCTGTAAAATGGGGGCAATAATGCTTTTACTGCCTCAAAGCCACCACTATGAAAGCTGCTGTAGGGAAAATACTCTGTAAATCTTAAAAAGCATTACAGGAAGGTGAACTATGTCATTTCTGCTAAATAAACATTGTTGGCCTCATCTGATAAAAACTGAAACAAAAGCACTGAATGACTTGACCAAGGACACAAAAGAAATTGCAAAACAAATTCTAAAACAGAGGTTTCAATTAAACACCTTTACCCTGTATTCAAAAACTTTGGGGCAAAACACTAGACTAATAACCAATGGAATAACATTTTTAAAACCAATTTTCAAAGCAATGTTACCTTTTTCTTTTTTTGCAAAAGGTTACTTTCAAGTTTATGAAAATGTTAGTGTCTCCACCAAAGTTCAAGCACCATATTCTTGCTACAAACACCTTAACTAAAAACGATCCAATTTTCCAGAAACCACTGAAAATATTTCAAATATACATATCTTTAGAATTTACTATAAGATTGTCACTAAGCAAAATTTTATCCTTTAACTAGAACATCTCTAACAAATGAAGGCTACTACTGTTATCAACAAAGGTAAATATATAAACTCACTTTCATGTATGTTCTGATCTAATGAGATCCCATCCAATGTAAACTCCATCCTTAACAAATCATTAATAAAGCAATTTGTAACTGTTCTCTACAGAATTATTTTCCCCCACAGTACTGTTCTTTAAAATCATAGCACCTTGGGGCAGCTAGGTGGCGCAGTGGATAGAGCACTGACCCTGAAGTCAGGATGACCTGAGTTCAAATGCAGCCTCAGACCAAACACTTGACAAGTACTAGCTGTGTGACCCTGGCAAGTCACTTAACCCCAACTGCCTAAAATAAAAAAATAATAGCACCCAATTCTTTGTGTAAGAATGGAAAATTCTACTTCTTCCAATATACTCAAAGATTCACTTTGAAAAGGAAATCTTACACTGTGAATTTCCATGCATTACATCTACTTACAATTACTAATTTTTGTGTGTACTGATGATATGCATTTAGAAATACACCTGTTTATTTTAGTACTAGAAAATTTGTCAAAATAAATTTAAAAACCCAATTACTTAAAACTGTAAAAAGCTATATACATATATATCTGGCAAGAATGAGTGCTTTACTTATTAACTTCAAAACAGTTCAAGCAATATCAAAATATAAAAAGCACAAAAAGTAACTGAAACTGCATTAAAGAGAACTCAAATAGTCTATATCATATCTTAGATGAAGAAATTCTTAAACATCACTATTTCTTTGTTTTGTTTTGTTTTGGCTAGGCAGTGGGTTAAGTGACTTGCCCAGGGGCACATAGCTAGTTAAGTGTTATGTGTCTGAGGCGAATTTGAATTCAGGCCCTCCTGAATCCAGGGCCGGTGCTCTATCCACTGCGTCACTTAGCTGCCCCAAACACCACTATTTCTGAGCTGTAGCTGAGAAGCTACTTTTGAATTTAGATAACTTCCTCACATCTTCAAAACTGTTGGTTCAAAAGCCAACTGAGTACTACCCCACCCAGAACTCCTGTTCACTTATTATTAACCTATTTCCCTTCCTCCAAAACATTTTCTTTTCTGACATTTGTAGAAACCTGGTTTTCTCCAAAAGAAACTGCATCCCTCGTCACCCTCTCCAGTTCTGGTTGCACCTTCTCTCTGATGCCCTGACACAGCAGCCCAGCATAAGGTAGCAAACTTCATGCTCCTCAATGCCACTTCTAGATCATCCTTCTGCCACCACTCAACTTCTCCCTTGAGAATGAAATAATCAAAAATTAAAAGCAAAGAATAACTTTAAAAGCTATCTAGTCCAACTCCTTTAATTTTACAGGTAAAAAACTGAAACTCAGTGAGGTTCAGAGACTTGTCTAAGTCACACAAGTAGCAGGATTTGAAAAGAGTTCCTTTCACTCCAAAGCCAATACTCTTTCCACTGTATCACAATACCTTTCTATCTGCCTATATTACCCCATCCAGATCCTTACTGCTAGGACTCTTCATTCTTTCTCAAAGAATTCAATACTTGGCTCTTCTTCTCCATACAAACCCATGTTTTCAAATAACAGTCAGTTCATCAACCTCAATTCCCACGACCTACATTTTAAATCACCTGAGCTACCACAGCCTAAAATCTCACCATCACTCATAAGAGTGCCACTTTCATGATGGCTGAAATTCACTTCTCTAATAATTATTGGGTCTGCCATCTATTCATTCCTCCCTAACTTTTTCTTCACTAATCTCCAGTTTCTCCTTCTCTCCCTATTCTCCCAGTCCAGTGCTTAATCTGGTCTCACTCCCACCCTTTAATCTTGACCCTATTTATGATTAACCAATTCAACTACAACACTGATCTCCACCTTCCACTCTCTTGCCTCCTGGCCTTCATTCATGCCCTGTCAAATCCTCAACCCCAGACCATTCCCTCCCCCATCCTCCTTCACACCACTATACAGACTGGGGCCATTATAAATGCAATTCATCTAATCTCAACTGGGTTCTCAATGTTGCATAGCAATCCTTTTATTCTTCCCAGACTGGCTCTCTTTCACTCCCTTTAGCAGGTATTCTAGGGTACTCAAGCGGTCAACTCACCTCTTCATCTCTCTAATGTCCTTTACCAACTATGGTATTTTTATCAAAGTCGTCTGTCATGATCTCCCTCATCTCCTTATTCCACACCTCAAAATCATTCAATATCTTCATCTAAACTGTCCTCCTTTATCCTGATTTCTGAGAAAGAAGTGGCCCTTCTTGCCAAGATCAAACCTTCACTTGTGCCCTCTATTCCCTCCAAATAGAATTATTATTATTATTTATTATTCCCTCTCACACATCTTCAACCTCTCTTTAATTACTAAGTCCATCCCCAATGCCTACAATCAGAATCAGACCTCAATAGCTCATTATCCATCTCCCACCTCCTTAGTATTAGTGCTCCCCCTGGCTCTGTCCCAGGACCTCTTCTTCCTCTAATTTCATCCTTTTGACCTCATTTGCTTCCTTAGGTCCAAAAAGGTTTAAGTGGATGACTATCAAATCAATGATTTGAAAACAATGAATGAACTTGTGATTTCATTAGTATGGGGAACACCTAGATGAGGAAACTCCCGCTACCAATTCATGACAGTACTTTTTTTTTCTATGAATAGTTTCTGAGAGTTACC
The DNA here is from genome assembly GCF_003287225.1 of Phascolarctos cinereus. Classification (NCBI taxonomy): domain Eukaryota; kingdom Metazoa; phylum Chordata; class Mammalia; order Diprotodontia; family Phascolarctidae; genus Phascolarctos; species Phascolarctos cinereus. Next base: position 129,740,481 of record NW_027555847.1, on the reverse strand, counting down.
TAGAGCACTGAGGTTAAGTAACTTGCCCAAGGTCACACACCCAATATAAATCAGTGGCAAGATTTAAACCTAGGTCTTAGAAATTACTCCCCTCTACTTACAACTTAGGAACAATTTCCCTTCTTACTGTTCCTCATAAAAAGACACCCCAACTCCCAATCCCATGCCTTTCCACTGGCTGTTCCCCATGCCTGGGATGCTCTCCCTTCTTACCGCTCTGCTTCCTGCCACCTCTTCCATAAAGCTTTATGTAAGCCATCAATTGTTACCGTTGTCTTTCTTCAAATTACCTTCTACTCTATTTATCTATCTACATGCTTTATGCCCCCCGTAAAAATGTAAAACTCCTTATAGGTAGGGATTATTTTCTCTCTCAAATCTGTCTTCAGACACTGACTAGCTGTAACTCTGGGCAAGTCACTAGGATCAAATGAGATATCTGTCAAGTGTTTAACAGTGCCTGGTATATAGTAGGTGCTATATAAATGCTCATTTTCTTGCCCCTGACTGGGAAACCCACGGGGAAAAAAAAATCACAGTGACCTATATTTCCAAGCCAAGGTCAGCAAGAGAGATAGAGAGGTCTGTAGATATTGTTGACAGAGAGGAAGCAGTCTGGCCAGGGATGCCATGGTGTACAGAAATTAGGATCTAAACTATGCACCAAGGCAAGAAGAGGTCCCAAACATACATAGAGAACCCCGATCTTATGTAGGATGCAGGAACAGGTGTCAACTGGGAAGCTCTGTCATTCATTACCCAGTTCTGGGTCACAGATCCAGGGTACAGTGAAGTGGGGATCTGCACCCAGGATGAGCTTCCAAAGTTGAGAAGCTATTACCAACTCTTATGCTATGCACTGAGCAAGGAACAAGTTCAGAAGTAAACAACAGCTGTGTGCCTCAGACCCCAGGAAAAGAGTAAGGTCTCAGTTCCAGCCTCCAGCCTATGCTAAAGTCCCCAGTGTAATGGCCAGGGAAAGAATCCTAGACCAAGGAAGAACCTATAGTTCCGTCACTCCAAAGCAGCAGAGCTTTCCAGCTGGCTGATCAACACTTAGTCCAGTAGATGTCTCCTAGAACTTCCAATCAGGGGCAAGCCAATAGGAGTATTATGCAGACCCACACCCAAGTGAGGAACTTAACAGAGCTCAGAACAGAAAGGCAATGATCAGACTTTGCCCAGGACCAGATCACTTTGGGAGCACTAAAACCCTGCAGGTCCCCAGTCTGAGCTGTCCTTAAGAACTCTAACCTAACACTCAATAAAACCTCAAGAAACCAGTGACGGGACCCAAGAGGACAAAAGTTCAGCCCAGACATTACCCTCCCAGAAGTACCCATAGTCTAGTCCTAACATCAACAAAACAAAACAAAAAAAGAATCCCACCATATAGACTATTATGATGACAAGGACACTCAAGTCACAAACCTAAAAGAAGAAAACTAACTTCAAAAGTAAAACATAGCTTGGGAACAAATTCAACTATAATTCCTGAAGAAGATGAAGCAAGACTTTAAAAAAAAAAAAGCTACAAAATATTTTTTGAAAACCAAATGAGAGCAACAGAGGAAAAAACTGGGAAAAGAAATTGGTGTTATGGCATCAATTTTTTTTTTGGCTAGGCAATGGGGTTAAGTCACACAGCTACTAAGTGTTAAGTGCCTGAGGCCACATTTGAACTCAGGTCCTCCTGACCCCAGGGCCAGCGTTCTATCCACTTGCAACTTAGCTGCCCTGGAACAAATATTTGGAAATATAATTAACAGCTTGGAACAAGGGATATAAAATCTTACTCAAGGGGGAAAAAAACTAGCTGAAAATTAGAATATACACCAAAATAGAAGCTAATGTCTCCATAAGACAAGAGAAGTTTCAATGAGTCAAGAAACATTCAAATTCAAAAGAATGAAAACAATTAGAAGAAAATGTAAGGCAACTCATTGCATCACTGGACTACCTGAAAGCTTTGACCAAAAAAAGAATCCCACCATAACATTTCAAGAAATCTTAAAAGAAAACTATTCAGATAACTCAGTCAGAGGGCACAACAGAAAGTGAAAGCATCTACTAGTCACCTAAAAGAAAACACAAAATAAAAACTCCTAGGAAAATTACAGCTAAAATCCAGAGGTTCCAAATCAAAGAAAAAATACTACAAACAGCAAGAAAGAAAGAATTAAAGTACCAAAGAGCCATAGTCAGGTAAACTCCATAGCCACCAGTATAAAAGAGTAGAGAACTTGAAATATGATATTGCAGAAGAGAAAAGATACATAGGCTTACAACCAATAACTTATCCAGAAAAACTGAGCATAATTCTAAAGGAAAAAAATAGACCTTCAATGAAAGAATGAACTTTTAAACATTCCTAAAAGATCTGAGCTACATAAAAACTTTGAAATGAAAACACAAGAGTCAAGACAAAGAAAAAAAGATAAACATGAGTAAGTAAGAATAAACTGTTTGTATCCTACTATAGGGAGATAAGATTCTTGTCCCCTCCAAATCCTATCATCATCAGAGGTCATAGAGAGCATCTGATTAGAGAGCCTAGGAATGGTTCTGTTATATTCTGATGATCTTAAAAGCATGGGAAGGCTAGGGAAGAGGAATATATTGGTGCAGGGGAAGAAAAAGGTAGGAAAAATAGGGAAAATTACCTCACATAATTGAGGTGTGCAAGTAGAAGTTTATACAAACAATTAGGGAGGGTGAAGGGGAACAGCAGACACTTGAACCTCAGTCTCATCTGAATTGGTCAAAGAAGAAAACTGAGTACAGAAAAAGATTTCACTCAAGAGGAAAAAAGGAAGAAAGGTGGAGAAAAGAAAGGGAAAATAAGAGAGAAAATAAAGGGAGGGTTTAGTCATAAGCAAAACAAACTTTTACTTAGAAGGGTGGATTTCAAAAAGGGGCTTAAAAGAAAGAAAAAAAAGACAAGAACCTGTTATTAGGTTATAGGTAAGGGAAACAGAAGAGGGGAAGAAAAACAGAAGCACATTACACCAAAACTAGAGCACTGGTTCTGAGCTTACTCCTTGTCTCTCATCGCTCTCTTCTTCATAAAAAGGGAACAGGAACCAAAGAGAAGGAAAAGTATAAGAGAACAGAATGAAGTGAAATATAAAATCAAACATCATAACTGTGAATGGGATGAACTCACCCATAAAAGATAAAAAACAGATTAGAAAGAAGAATCCAATGTATTGTTTACATGAAACATACTTAAAACAGAAAAATGAACACAAGAGTTAAAATAAGAGGCTGAAGCAAAAAAGATTATGCTTCAGCTACCATTAAAAAAAAGTAGGGATTATAACCATGATCTCAGAAAAAGCAACAGTTTTTTTAAAAAAGACCTAATTTTAAAAAATAAAAGGGAAACTACATTTTGCTGAAAAGTACCATAGACAATGAATATCAGTACTAAACATAAGCACCAAATGGAATAGTATTTAAATACTTAAGGGAAAAGTTAAATGAGTTACAGGGAAAAAGACAGGAAAGCTGTAATAATGGAATACTTTATTAACTCTCTCAGATATAGATAAATTTAACCAAAAAATAAACAAAAAAAAATGAAGGACCAGAACAGGGTTTTAGAAAAGTTAGATATGACAGACCTCCAGATATTACTGAATGGAAATAGAAAGGATTTCTCAGCTGTGCATGCCACTTCTACAAAAACTAACTACATATGAGGGCATAAAAATTTCAAGAACAAATGCAGAAAAACAGAAATGCCAAACGCATCTCTTACAGACTACAATGATATTATTATATTCATTAAAGGTCCACAAAAAAATGATTAAAATTTTTTAAAATAATAATATATAAAGTTTATCCTTACCAGACTAACAACCATAGCTCAAGATTTTTTTTAGTAATTGGTCCCTGAAAAAGACCTTCCCAGCAGAAAGCAAGAGTTTACGTAACTCCCTTTCACAGGTTGCACATTTTGAAAAGCATACCAAAGGTACTTATTAAGTGTCAAAACAATACAGAAGAACTGTGACTTGGTTCAATACAAAGTTGTTTGTTTTTCCATAAAATCATTACTTTTCAATTCACTCTGAAAGTCAGTGACACTAACAGTCACTTCCACTCCAACTCAGTTACTCTAACGCAGCAAACTTTTTGTGGGTGAGCAGTTTTCAGTTTTGTTTTCTATTTTTAAATTCATGTTAATTTGTACTTTACTAATTACAAAAGAAATCACTTTATGACATTTTTGAGATGACAATTTTAATTTCATTACTACAGATATGGAGAAGAAACCCAATTCTTTTAAATTGCTAAAAGTTTTAAAGTGCACCACCAACACATGCTGACCTATTATCAACTGTATAAGCAATATGAGTAATAACAGAGTGACAAGAGGGAATTCTTGCTGTACTTTTAAAACCTTAAAAATGCAGAGTTTCATACACTAGATAAATACTTTCTGGTAAGTCATTAATTTTACTTAAAATCTTTAAAGCTTCTTTCTTCACGTACAATGTGATGACTTTGTCCAGGTAAGATGCAAACTATTATTAAAATCACTTTGATAATCACCATAACGTACTAAAAGTACAAAAAGAAAGTTATACACTTACTCATCACCATCCGGACAAATTCCTGTAGTCTCATCATATTTTGTACAATACACATCAGGACTATAATTAAAAGTTCCATCACGCCTTCGGATGGGTCTACGGCGACGCTGATTTAGGAAATGCCAATGAAAACAGGTAAATGGTCTGTGTTGTGTACACTTGTGCTGCAAAAACAGAGGGCACTGTTCTGTCCTAAATTCCTTTAGATACCTAAAAAGATAAATGGTATTACAAGTCGTTTCAGCTGGAGGGAAGTACTATACATTTGATGCAGTGTTTACTTGATAACTTAAAGAGTTCTCATTGTCAGGCTAAACTGCGTGTAAAACAATGTAACTTTATTAGGACCCAGCAACTTAACGTTAATTGCTTAATGGTTTTTTAATGACCACCGCCAAACTTAGAAAGGGAATCCCTACGTAAAATACCTAAGTGCCATCTATCTTCAATTACACCGCGCAGGATGGAGGGGAAAAGAGAATCCCCCCAGGCATAGGTCTGCATTAAATGCAGCGGGGGGGGGGGAGCACACCCCTCCCATCCATCCACACCCGATTCCTTCAGAATATACAGAATTCAACTATGAAACCAGCTCCTAAACTGTCCCGAAGGCAGATTTTGCAAAATTTTGCTTAACACCAATGTAGCTTCAGCACTTTTTAAATGAAGAAGGAAAGAGGGGGTGTGTGAGGGGTGTGGGTGAAGGCAAAGGTTGGCACTTTAGGCCTGGCATCTGGGGCCCCCGCAGAGGAAGGGGACAGGGAAATAGCAGGGTGGCAGCCACGAGAAGGGAGAGCGGGCAGGCGGAGTATAAGGGGAGACCCCGGAGACCCGGGACGCGGGAAGGAGAAGGGCTGGACGCCACGGGCCCAGGTGGGCTGGGGGAAGCCCGGGAGGCCGTGTAAGGGACACTAGGCAGGAAGTTCAGGGTATCCGGTGAGGAGTGGGGCGGCCCGGCCCGGCCCGGAGCCCAGGCGTCCAGCAGGCGGAGAGGCCTGGGGGAGGGGCAGGCTGGGAGGCGGCTCCGCGGGCGGGGGGAGGGGAGGGAGGGGAGGGAGGGGAGGACGGAGGCGGCGGCGGCGGCTGCTCGCAGGCCGCAGGAGCGCTCCAGCCGCCCCGCCCCGCGCCGCGCCACCGCCTCCGGCTCAGAGCGGGGAAGCCCCGGAGCCCGCGAGGCCGAGACGCGAGGAGGACCGGGAGCTGGGGGAAGGAGGGCGGGGAACGCGGGAGCGCGGGCCGAAGCGCTCGGCGGCGGGGGCGGGGGCGCGCGAGGCCGCTTCCCGCCCGCCGTGGCGGAGGCAGCTGCGGCTACGACGGCGACAGCCCCGGGCGGTAGGGGGCGGCACGGGACACTGACCTGTAATGAGTCGGTTTCTCTGTCTGGGGGGGATCCGCTCAGCGCCGACGCCGCCGCCGCTGCTTTCGAAACCGACGGCATTTTCAGTCAAAACAATGCAGCGCGCATGCGCCGGTCGGACCCGCCCCCGCCCCCTCCGGATCTCCCCCCCACCTCCCCTACCCCTACAGTCTTCGCCAAGCCCACCGGGCCCCCCACCCCCTCCCGCCCACCCACGCGCCCGCCAGCCCACTCGGAGGCTGGACCCCGCCCCCGTCCTGGAAGGCCCGTAGGCCCCCTCCCGCCCCGGAGGCCACGCCCCCGCCTGGAACGGCCACACCCAGTGGCCACACCCACTACCTTGAGGCCCCCCACGTCTCCCAGCCCAACAGCCCGCAGAGACCACACCCCCACCATGAATGACACCGCCCAAAGGCCTGGAGGCTGAGATCGGAGGCCACGCCCTCGGGTCGGCCCATATCTGGACCCGCGCCCGAGGGCCGGAGCCCCCTCTTGAGTGACCGTCTTTGCCGGTGCCGGGCTGGCCCTCTGCGCTGGTGCCAGGGCGTCGCGCGCCACAGCCTCAGGGGACCCCCAGCTCGCGGCCATCAAATCCCCCCCACCAAGGAGAGCGTGAGAACGCTAGCAAGCTAAGCAGACAGACCCATCAGTGAGAAAGAAGCAAAAGGCCCGGCGTGAGCCGTGAAACACACACACACACACACACACAACACACACACACACACACACACACACACACACACACACACTCTCTCTCTCTCTCTCTCTCACTCACTCTCACGCAGTAAGCACATCCCTATCACAATCAAGGGCCCTGCCTTCTCCCCAACACTTATTGCCCCCATCCTCTCAAGTTGGTCAGTGAGCATTAAATACTTACTGAAAATGCCCAGAAAGCAAAAACACGGAGATGAAGCATCAACTATGTATAAGCGTTCTCCTTCACATGGAAACTGCCCCATCCCATTCATAAATCTACTGGTACCCTTTTCCATCACAGACACAGTGCCTTATAGTACCGAAGGGAATAGACAAGGTCATATAGGCTTTACTAAGTGCTCGCTACTGTGACAAAGTCTTTTTTGCAAGTATGATTTCATTTGATCCTAAGCAACCCTTTGAGACATTAATCCTATTTTATAGTTAAGGAAACAGGTTAAGTGATTTGCCCAGAGTCACACAGCTAGCTCTATCCACTGCACCATTAGCAGCCACTTAGATACGTTGTAGCCTCTCCTAACACTCTACCTATTTGTTTCAACATTAAAAGAGCATGTATTAATTGCCTGCCTTACACAAGACACTGAGCTAGGCGACAGGGTCACAAAAACAAATGAAAAGGAGTCTCTACCCTCAGCAAGTATGCACACATTCTTGTAAGGGATGCAATAGATAAGCAGATGAGAAACTATTACTTGAAGGAGACAATGCTAAACTAGCTGGAACAAGAAAGGACTTCTGGGAGGTATTGCTAGAGCTGAGCCTTGAAAGATGAGAATTCTAAAAAGTCAATGTAAGGAGGAAGTGCTTTCCAGGCATGAAAGAAGAGATGTGAAATGTGACTTTGGAGAAAAGCAAAAGGGCCAGTTTAGCTGAAACAAAGAGCATCTGAAATGGAGTAGCACGAAACAAGCCTGGGAAGGCAGGCTGGAGCCATTCTGGAAAAAGCTTTAGGCTTCGCATCACCTTGATGCCAAGCTGCGGAGTTTGTATTTTACCGTAATAGACAATAAGAAGCCACCGAAAATTCTGGAGCAGGGAAAACACATTGGTGAAATCTATGTATTAGGGAAATAATTTTGGCAGCTACATAGACTGTAAAATTGGGTGACAATTAACAAACTGCTCTAGTCATAGGGCCCAAATGAGTGTAGTGGCCATGAATTTGAAGGGGACAGACAGGACACATCTTATAGAGGTAGAATTGACAATATATATCAACTGATGAGCTATGAAACCAAGAGAAGAGTCAAGCGTACTTCAGAGACGTCAAACCTGGGATGAAGAATAGAATCACCCTCAGAAGAAAGAGGGACGTTTAGAAGCAGATATTAAAGTAGGGAATGGGTTCAGTTTTAAACATGGTGATTTTAAGATAAAGACATTCAGATCGAGATCTTCAGCAAGAAATAGGTCATGTGGGACTACAAATGAGAAGAGATTTGGGATGGATATACAGACTTGGGAATCATTTGAATAAATATAACTGAGGGGGGCAGCTAGGTGGCACAGTGGATAGAGCACCAGCCCTGAAGTCAGGAGGACCCGAGTTAAAACTAGCTGTGTGGCTCTGGAAAATTCACTTAACCCCAAATGCATCACCAAAATAAATAAATAAGTTGATCCCAAGGGGGCTGATGAGATCACCAAGATAAAGAATTGTAGAAAAGGAAGAAGCCTATATCAATGCCTTCTGGGACAGCCATGGTTAGAAGGCAGAAGGCATATACTGACCCAACATGTACCAGAGAAGTATAACAGACTAGTAGATAGTGCACTGGACTTGGAGTCAAGAGACCCGAGTTCAAATCTTCTTGTAGACATTTAATTGCGTAACCTATGATGTCTCTAAGTCCCTTTCAGCTTTAAGTCTATACTTCTACGATCAAGCAAAAGAGACTAGGTAAGGAGCAATCAGAGAAGCGAAACCAAGGAAGAGCAGTCAGTGTCACGAAAGCCGAGAAAGAGGCTATGCAGGAACAAGAACTGACCAACAGTGTCAGAAGCAGAAGTCATGATGAATGACATCTGAGAAAAGGCCAATAAATTTAGCAATTAAAAGATCACTCGTGCCAGGGCTGGTGGGACAACCTGTATTTCCAGCTACCACAGAGCCCTAGGTTGGTGGATCTCTTGGGCTCAAGAGTGGACTAAGTCCATCAGGTCTCCACATTAAGTTTGGCATCAATGTAGTGAGCCTCCTGGGAGCAGGGAGCCATCTGGCTGCCTAAGGAGGGATGAACCCACCCAAACTGAAAACAGCCTGACTGAGATAGGGACACTAGAGACCAGGAATAATGAAAAGTAGTTGAGTACATTAGAAGGAGCTCACAATGGCTAGCCTTTGTTTACTCAGTAAAATAGGAAGCAAAGTTTCCCCTGCTCTGCAGGGTAAATTGAGAGGGGAAGGTGTAATGGGGCTTGAAAAGAGAAGCCAAGGGGGAAATGCTAGACAGGGTCCTCCAATCAATCCCTTGTGGGACAGGGTATACTCAGCCAACCCTCATTATAGCTGCCTTGAGATCAGGAGCTAAAGCTGAAAGACACTCTGTTGAGCCAATGCTCAACCAGTTTCCAGGAGCTGCCAAGTAGTTTTGTCATTTTTTTTTATTCAGTTGGGGTTAAGTGACTTGCCCAGGGTCACACAGCTAGTAAGTGTCAAGTGTCTTGCCAAGTAGTTTTTATCCTCTACTTGAGAAACTTCAAGGTCTTCCCATTGCTTACAAAGGACAAATCTCAAACTACTTATCTCAGCATTCAAGGCCCTCCATAGGCTAGCCTCAACCTGCCTTTCCAGTTTTACCTCCCATTTCTTGACTGCATAGGATGTCTCCCAGTGGTATTGATAGTCATACATTCTAATTTTATGAGTTGGTAGGGAGTAGAGGAAAAATTACAATGCTTACTACTTGTGTGACCTTGGGCAAGTCATTTAAATTCTCTGGGCTTTAGTTTCCTCCTGTATAAAATTAGGGGTACAGGAATGACTTCTGAAGGCCCTTCCAACTCTAAATCTACAATAGTGGAAGAAATGATGGCCTTGGAGTCCAGATGTGGGTCCAGATCCTGCTTCTGACACCAGGCAAGAGGCAATCACTTAATTCCTTTTGCCAAATCTCACTTTCCTCACCTATAAAATGGTAATAAGAATATTTGTACTATGTACTTTACAAGTTTTTAAATGCCAGTATACCAACCCCTCCAAAACAGTAACCCATTCTTTGCCTCTCTCACATTCACCCAAAGCCTGTCCCCATTCACACACAATCAATGATATTCCCTTCACACATGCTGAGAATCATTCACACAGCAGACACAATGCCCCACTCCCAATCCCCAGAGACATGTATGAGGGTTTCTAAGAACCATCCAGGTGTGAGTTCTCTTGTGAGACAAAACTTCGAAAGAAGTTGGGGAGCAGTCAGGGCTAGTTTTGCAGGCAAGTATGCTTGCACACAGTTTCATTCTTTGCACTTGTATGCCCTGCACATAACAGTGCCTGGCACATCGTAAGTGCTTAATAATTACACATGGATTGACTGGCCTTACTAGAGTGAGACTGTAGTAAACTGTCAGTTGCCAAGGGACCTGTTTCGATGTGACCAGCAGGAAGCAGTTCAAACACCTGCATTTCCACACTATTTTCTCCCAATGCTTCTCAAGGGGATCTCTGTGAATTCCAAACCTTCCTTCCCCTAGTCCTATCTCTTTCCTGTGCTCTGGGAAGTCAGGGTGGTCAGTGGAAGGATGAGAATTAATAGATCAAGTGGTTTCTTTACAGTATTGCTGTTTGGAAACTTCTTTAGTTTTAGTACCATCATCTGATCTTCAAAAGGAAAGTCTAAGTCCTAAGAATGAAATGGCAGGTTTGCCTAATGAGAGTTAAGGTATCAGAGTAGCCGAGATTTTCCTATTTTAGTCATTGTTTAGCATATTCCTGGTCATATACTAGATCTAGATGGAACCCAGAGCCAGCTGCTCTGCCCACAAGTGGGAAAGAACTAGGAGTGGGGAGTGGGGTGGAGGAGCAGTCTAAGAGTTTACACAATATCAACCTCTGTTGAGCATCGGGATACCGCAGCCTTCAGAAAAGCCAGGGTCATCTCTGCTTCTCTTCTGCCAGACAAGCTTTGGTCAGTCAATGGAAATCAAAATCTCTGTACTTACCTCTTCCCCTATCCGCATGCATGAGGGAATTGTAGACTGGCCAAATCGAACTTTGCACTTCCCCTCACTCACCTCTTAAAGTGGTATTAGCTCAAAGTTATTATATTCATTAAGTTGGTGTGATGATTTCTTCTCCCTTTGGAAAATAGCTGAACGAGAAGCCAATTTAGCCTTGGTAGGTGACAGGATTAGCCACTGGCCTCTTATAGTCCAAAGGAATTGTCATCCCTCCACTGCTCACTGTCTCTTTATTGCTATCATTTTATTTCCCAAACTTCACATAAAAAAATTTAGATGGTTGCTAAATCCTTGTCTAGCATGATTCATGCTGGCACAGGTAGAGATTTAGGCAGAGGTCTGTATTTGAGGGACAGACAATATACATTCCTACTTCAGCAAGTCTGAAAGCACAAGTAAGACTCAGACTCCACTGAAATCTTACCCCAAGGCAAGCAGTTTCTATAAATAGGAGAACCTATAAGCAGAGAGAATAATTACATGTGTTTGTGTGTATATGCATATGTATATATGTGCACATAGACATACATTCATATATATGTAGGTGTGCATATGCACATATATATACCATACATGGATCAATAATCTAGTTCTACATATTTAATATAAATTAAACAGCAAGTCTGATCAAAAACAATGCCATTCTTATTCATGGGGGGGGGAGTTTTTTTGTTTGGTCTTTTGCAATACCAAATGAGTGATATCTGCTCCAACAATGTGGTCCTATGACAGATCAAGTTTAAACACTGCTGATCTAGGAATGATCGTAACAGAAATATGAAATCCTGAGTCCTAGATCTAGACCCTATACTTAGTATTCAACTTGAGGTAAAATTAGACAACCCCACTTTCTCCAGCTACCAAAATGAATTAACAGTACCCTTTCCATTACCAGGCTAGTGTACGGATATGTACACACATAAAATATGAAGTACTTGAACTCTTCAAAATCATTATAGAAAAGTCAGGGTAATACTACAATCGAAAAGTGAAACTTATTGCTTCTTTATTTCTTATGCTGGCATCTTTACTAGATGTAAATAATTTGCCTTTAGGTGATATCTTTATGCACTAGAAGCAGCGGGTAATGTAGTAGATAGAGCAATGAACCCATTTAGGAAGCTTTGAGTTCAAATCCTGCCTCAGACACACTTAGCAGCTATATGACCCTGGACAAGTCACTTAACCTAGCTGCCTTAGTTTCCTCAACTGCCAAATAGGGATAATAGCCCCTACCTCCATAGTTGTAATGAGAATAAAATGATGTATTTGTGAAGCACACCTTGCAAATCTTAAAGAGCTATATAAATACTAGCTATTATTATTTGAACTAGATGCATATCGAGGGGAAAAGCCTTTAAGTACATTAACTTAAATGCTACCTTTGGACACGAATTTTTAATTCAGAATCAAATCAATCTACTTCAACTGGTTTCCCTGGTAAGAAACAACTTGGAATAAACTGATTCAGAGGAATCTGGTAACCCAGTAGATAGAGCACTACAGTCAGGAAGACTTGAGTTCAGATCCAGCCTCCCTTACCAGCTGTGACTTTGGGCAAGTCACTTAACCACTGTTTTCTTAAGTTTCCTCAACTATAAAAAATGGGGATAAGACCACCTATCTCACCAAGTTGTGGTGAGGATCAAATGGAGTCATATTTGTTGAATTTTTTTTTAAAAAAGCACTTAAAGGGCCTGGCACTAGTAGGCACTACATAAATGTGTTATTTGTTCCCTTTCCCCATTCATCTACTAAACTCCTGTCAGTAACACTTCATCTCTAAAATGGAGATAATACCCGTAGTTCCTACTTCAGAGTTGATTTGCAGATCAAATAGGGTCAAGAACCTATTATACTTTGCAAACTTTAAAGCATTGTCAGATATTTATAATAATCACCTAACCACAAGCCTATAAACTTGCTCTCTAGGTATGCTTTAGAGTAAAAGGCCAGAGATTCCTTCCAACTCTCAAATTCTATGACTCTTTGTATCTTACAGGACATAGTCCCTGGCACATAATAGGAGCTTAAAGGATCACTAGGAACCTTAAAGGTCAGTGGAAATCCTATTGTACATTTAATAATTTTACAATTAAAAACTAATTTCAGTCTCTTCCCTAACAGGATATGGGAAACTCATCAGTATGGTTGACATAAACTTCTTTTAAGGGGGTGCACATAAGGATACCACCCAAAGGCAAATTATTTACTTTATTTCAATGCTACAAAAGTAACACTTATTTTCACATTGTTTTATAAAAACGAAATGGATGACATTTTCATGCAAATGAATATCCAGCTGGCAATTCTGCACTGCACTTTGTACCCCAAGGCATTCAAAAGCACCAACTGTTAAATCACTAGAATGATGAATACCAACACTTCTAACGGGTCTGAGAAACCCTTTCCAAAGTTTCATTAGGAAACTTGGGTGAGCCATAGGGCAGTTTCTTTCTTCTGTTGATGGTCTACTGCTGTCACTAAGTCTGCCCTCTAAGAAGACAGCTATGTTTCTGGCCACATCCAGCATGTCCCACTAGGATGAAATTCCAGGATTTCTTAATCCTGGACAATACATCGGATAACCTGAAAAGAAAAACATAGGTGTTATAAATCCTAGAGTGGTTTAAAGTAAGAGCTGCTAGGAATTTGATGATCCATTTGCTCCAACCTCTTCATTTTACAAAGGAGAAAATCAAGGCCCAAATGAGGAGGAGGTTTGACGAAAGTCACACGGGAATTCGGTGGCAGAGGTAGACCTTTCTCCAAGTGTCTGGAACGCCCTTAATCAAGTCCTAGTTCCCAGGCCAGCTTGCCTTCCAGGCTGCTCGGAATCGATGTCTGCTTCTGGTGACTCCCCTTCCAAGTCTTCAGTCAACCATCGATCAACATCGGTCTCCTTCCTTAAGAAGCACCAAGAGATCAGCGCTATAAGGGAGACGCTCAAGGGTACGACCTTCCACCAGGGACGATGACGATCGCTTCCCAGGGAATGCTCCACGGCCCAACGGTGCGGGTTCGCCTTGCTGGAGGAAAAGTGGATAGGTCGTTCTAGCTCATCCTCCTCTTCCGCGACCCCGTTCTTGGCCCTGGCTCCGACCGAAGGGAGCAAGCCCCGAGAGACCCAAGGCACGAGGCTCTGCGCCCGGCGACTCCTGAGAAAGAGACCAGTGAGCCTCCCCGATACCACCCGCATCGTTCCGTTCCGCTCCGTTTCCCTCCCTGACTCTGGTCCAAGGACCCGGCTCGGGTGGAGCGAATGCAGCTGGCAGGGAATCCTCCCCGCCCCCTTAGCGAGGACTCACCTAGTCGCCCGACAGCACAGGGAACCACTCATGCCGACTGACCTTCCTCACACACCGCGCGGCGCCCTCCAGAACGTCACTTCCGGCGCAGACGCCTTCGTCACATCCCTTTCTTTCTTAGCTACGTTCTTTATCGCCAGTGATTCCGTCCTCGCCTTCCACACACCTCCGGAAGCAAAGACCAGGAAGTCGAAAGGGCCCGCGCTAAGCGGAAATAGCGTTAGTACGCGGCCCGTAAACGCCCTGCTGGAGAGCGTCAGGCCGAAGCATGATGGGAAATGGAATTTTGTTTTTCCTCTCTTCTCCATGGGCTCAGGGATGTCTAGAAAATGGCGGGCAAAAGAAGCTGCAGCCAGCCTTGGGAATATCAGCGGCTGAGATTTCGCTCTCCCAGTATCCCAGGAGAAACCCATATCATCACCACCACCGGCTTTGCAGATCTCACTTATATAACTGTATTAGAGTTTACGTAAGATTCTCTTGGTGCCAGTGACATAATCCCTACTTTACAGCTTGGAAAACTGAGGCCCAGAGAGGAGGGAGCGACCTCAAGGCGCGTAGCAATCCCTCTGTTCAGGCGACCCCATGCCGGCCTAGAAGAAGGAATGCCAACAGGGAAAAATGGGGGGGGCCTTAAGGGGTGGCTGTAGGAAGGTCAAGAGAAATTTTTTTCAAGTTTAAAAAAAGTCTTTTTTTTAATTATGAACTTAATTATCTACAAACAAGCATTAAAATACACGTAACAAACGGAGGAGGGGGGAAGTCAGAAACACTGACTCATTGAGAAGCAGCTTGGTTTCTTAGAATGATGGACTGAGCCCAGAAAACTTGAGTCTGAATCCTACCTCATACACTTAATAGTTGTGTAACTGCAGGTAAGTCACTTAACCCTTCTCAGCCTCAGTTTCCCAATCTGTAAAATGGGGATCATAATAGCAAACCTCAAAGTGCATTGCAAAGGCTAGCTATTCTGTAATGTACATACACAATTTGGCTTTTTTAAAATATATTAAATAGCATTTATGATGTGCCTTAACAGCCATTTCTCATTTGATCCTCATAACAACCTTATGAGGTAATAGCTATTATCCCTATTTTACAGATGAGGAAACTGAAGCCCAGAGAGTTTAGGTGACTTTCCCAGAATCACATAGCTAATTAATGTCTGAGAGGATTTGAACTCAAATCTAACTCCAAATCAGTCACTGAATGGGTACGGGCCCAAGCCCCTTATCCCAAAAAGAATTTGGGTCACAAAATCTATGGGCCCTAGAAAACCCCACCTTGGACTCTCCTTGAACTCACACTTTATCGAGGAAGTCTCTAGTGTTTGCTTGAGGCTATATTCCACTCAGCTGCCCTTTCTTTGTGGCTAAACCCAATCTCCCAATTTTGTTATCTCTGACCATTACTTCCCAGTCACTCTCATCAAGATCCTTCCTAGACCCCTCCTCACAGTCACTCCAAACTATTTGGCCACTCTTAGATCCCTCCCACAGTCTTTCTGTATATAAGGTCCATCTAGTGGCCTTTAAGGTGCTCAGACTCTTAAAATGTAGCCAATGGCTGAGATTTACTCTAGCCCACTTGTCAATACTAGTGTCACAAATGTTCAGATTCCTTAAGAGTCTGACCAATATGGCAAATCTGTGATAAACCTTGTCTTTGGCTGAAAGAAGACTTGGGTCGAATTCATTTGGGCAGGACCCACAGTCACTATTTTGAGGTCCTACCTGTAAACCCCTAAACCTCAACATATGGTTCCCTTCACTTCAACAACTCTATCCACTATAGCACCTAACTGCCTCTATATTGAATTTAACAAGGAAATAACAGAATTGCCCTATTGATTTGTGTCCCCTTTTGACTTACTTTTATTTTCTTCTATGTGTTTTAATGTTTCATTTAATGCCATTTTTTCCCCCTTCCTTCCTTTCTCTGTTATTTCCTGATAACTCAATTGTAAAAGATAAGTAAGCCAAATAAATTTGCAAATATATGCCACATGCTGTACCTCTCCTCTTTCAGCTCTCTACAGAAGCAGGAGACATGCCTCATCAGTCTTGGTAATGGCTTTCATCAGAGTTATGAAATCATTGAGAGTTGTTTTTTCCCTCATCACTGTGATCATTGAGTATAATGTTCTGATTTTACTTAATTTGGTCTGTGTCAGTTCATACAAGTTTTTCATTGGCAGAATATCATTAAGCAAGAGCTATGAGGAGGAAATTCTGGGGACAGAGAACAGTGCAACTAGAGATTCAAAGATGAGGAAGTACAGGCCTTGGGGAATAGCAAGTAATCTAGTTTGTGTATATAAATAATATCGGATAAGACTGGAACAGTAGTTTGAAGATAGATCATAGATATAAATTGACCTGCTTGCTTTCTCCATAATTTTATATCTCCATAATTTTGTTCACACTTTTCCTGTGCTTGTAGTGCTTTTCTCTCTGACTCTTTAAGTCTCATCCAATTTTTTGACATTCTCTCCATCTTTCACAAGGCTTAGCTTGATCGCCATCCCTTCTCAGATGAATTTCTCTGTGTATTACCCTCCAGTTAGAAGTGATTTCTGCTTTATTTGATCTCATTGCACAGGATTGCCAGACAAGAAGGTGAGAAGATTTGACAAGAAACAGTTTCTTCTGTTATCACTCAGAAAACAACAAAGAGAATCAACAAAGAAAAACAGCTAAAAAAAAAATCACACCCCAAAAAATAAAAATCAACCAGAACTGATAATAAGCAAAACAAAGTGACAATATAACAAAAAAGATACTACAAAGGAATTGAAACATTTAAAATTCTAACTATAACTCTGCTGGAAAAAGAAACAAAGAAAAGAGCATCAGTGAAACATTTTTAAAATACACAGAAGACAGCCAAAGGAAGTTCAGAAGGGGACATGTCAGTGTGGGGGTTACTCTGTTAAGTATAATACATACTTTTTAAAAAGCTGTACATCAGAATCAGAATTTCATATATAATTCTCTTTTCTGACCTTTTTACATACAAAAATGTTCATGTTTGTTGATATCTGTCAAGTTCAGAATTTTTCCTAAAAGAGAATAAAAAGAAAAATTAAGGATCTTGAGAAACATCTTAAAACAGATGAATAACATTTAAATAAATGTGCAAGAAATGGTCTGATAAGAAAAATCACAAGGCCAAATAAAGGAATATCTAAAACTAGGGGGGAAATTCAAGTTGGAAGTAGAAGATACTTTAAAAGGCTAAGAGGAAATAATTTTTAAATGGCTAATTTAGAGGGGGGAAATGAATCAGTAGACTCAACTAACAACACACTTGACTGTAGTGAAAAAAAAAATTAGACAATTGGGGGAGAGGGCTTTAGAACGTTTGAATTACCCACAGAATTAGAAAATAGATTCAAGTAAAGGATCTGGAGGAAAGGCCAAGATGTCCTCTAATAAGAGGACAGCAGCTTTGGTTTTACTGCAGAAATGGAGAAGACTCACTGCTTGCATCCTTTCCCTAACAACCCCCACTCCTCAATTTTGATACCACCTTGGAGCTTATTAAAGCTTCAAGATGATTTGCATTGAAAGCAAAACATGATTGCTGTTGAAAGGAACAATACTAAGGGAAATTCCTGTAAGATTAGGGTTCTATTTGTTGAGGTTTAGGGGTCCTGGTGACGAGGATGAGATCTAGACCCCAAAAAGGAAAAACCCTGTACTTTCCCACATGGCCAAATCTCTGGTGTTCTCTGAGGCTATAATCCCATCAACTGGCCTTTCATTGTGGCTACACCCAATCTCTCAATTCTTTTACCTTTCTATCACCCCAGGCCACTTCCCACCCTTAATCCTATCTAGGCTCCATTCTCCCTTAGCTATGGTCCAGGTCCCTGGAGTTCTATTACCTCATACACTACTTGGCCACTCCTAGATCCCGCCCATAGTCTTTTTGTATATAAGGTCCATCTTGTCTCCATTAAGAGGCTTAGATTCTTATAACCTAGCCAATAGCTTACTAATATTCAGTCTCCTTAAGAATCTGCCCAATATGCAGACTCTTTAAGAGTCTGCCCAATATGACAGATGTTGTCTTTGGCTGAAAGAAGGCTTGGGTTGAATTCATTAGGGCAGGATCCGCATGTTGTGATATTGGAGTCCCAGCACCCCTAAACCTCTAGACCTCATCACTGCGCATCTCCCTCTCTCTCTTTGCCCTGAATCAATTTTTTAAAAGAGAGAAAGCTATTAGATAAATGGAGTAATGCTGGATTAGAAATTTATTCAAATTAGTTGAGGAGACAGGCCCTGTATGTCATACATAAAACCAGCACCTAGGGTCCATTTAGGCATTCAAGTATCTGTGGCATAGAGGAGAGTTCTACTTAAGCCCCAGATATGGAATTACTGTGCTTAGGAATAGAGCTTCTTATTGTACATTTAATGACTTTTACAATTAAAAAACAATTTCAGTCTCTTCCCTAACAGCATATGGGAAACTCATCAGTGTGGTTGACATGAACTTCTTTTAAGGGGGTGCACATAATGACACCACCCAAAGGCAAATTATTTACTTTATTTCAATGATACAGGTTCTTGGACAAGAATGCAATATACCTAACAAAGACTTGTTCAGAAAAATGTATTTGCCTGGAGTATTACAAATCTAGCCAAAAGTGCCTTGAAGACCACTGAAAGACAAAGGGATAAGGAGAAACTTGCCATCATATAGCCTACACACCAGAGAATAACTACAATTTAGGAACAAAAATAGCAGTAGAAATACATGTTCACAGGAAACAAAATTCAAGAAATGAGCAGCAATCCAATGAATGGCCTCAGATGTTTATAGACAAATGCAAACAGTATGGGTGATCAACAAGACAAACTAGAAATCCTAATACAAATAATTAAATTTCATATTATAGGTATCACTGTGACTTAGTGGCATAGGATCCATAACTATAATATTTTCCCTGGAAGGCTATATCTTATCAAAAGGAAGAGAATAAAGGAAATGGTGAAGAAATGGAAAGACAACATTATATAATAAGAAGACATGCTCAAGTGAGGAAATCTGGGAATCGGAGGCAGGGGAAAATGGTACTCTTTTTGGTGAAAAGCAATGAAGGGAGAAACAGAAAGATATTAACATAAAAGTATATTACAGACAACCTGAATGGAAGGAGAAAATAGATAAGGAGTTAGGTCACGAGCTTGACACAGAGGCATGATATCTGGAAGCAGAATACTTTAAGTATTGGCAGTCTATTAAAGTTTGTTAAAAGCAGAGCAGCAATCCTCTCCTGGCCTTTATTAACAATTTTATCCTTCATAAAAGTAGAAAAACCAATGAGAGGAGCTGCTATTTCGGACTTTTCACCAACATGGAGAAACTATTAGATGGGGTAGGAATGTTAGGAACCTTGAGGGGAAGTGACTCCTCTGCTTAGAGTAGAAAAGAAAAAGAATACAGGTATAGTCTGATATGGATTTTAGAAGAGCAACCAATTAGAAAGCATTTATCAAATGCTAATTATATGCCAGACACTGTGCTAATCACTGGGGTTTCAAAGAAAAAACAAAAACAGTTTTGAGCAGATTTTAAAGGGTTCAGAGAAAAGCTAAGTAGGAGTCCATGGTTTAAACTCCTACAGGGGAACTCAGTCTAGGGGGGAATGGGAAGACATCAAGAATTAAATTCTAAAGCCCAGAAGAAACAATTTCAGTGATGGCACAAGAAGGGAAATTGTTTGTTTGTTTGTTTTAACTGTTATGGATACAAAGGAGAACTTATCAACCAACTTTTAAAAAGCAGATATAGAAGATGAAAAAGGGGCAAGGTAATTCAAGATGAATAGAAAACCATGGCATGGTCCTGTAAGAATAGTGTCAGAAGTGTAAAACTCAGAATGAGTTGAGGTTGATGAGGAATACTTAGGACAACAAAAGTGTTGGGTTTTTTTTCAAAGCTATATTGGATTCAAAATAGGAGGCTCCTCACTGACCTAGATGGGATACAAGAACTCATTTATATTTCTCTTTAGGTTTGTTGATCTTTTGTTTCCTAAGTTGTTATTTTTCACCATTCCAGAGGGGGTTCTTAGGGGAACCTGTGCCTGACTGAAACCTTTTATGTCACTATCTTTGCCAGAATTTTTCTCTTTGTGTCTTCAGAATTTCATTCTCAAAAGCTTTCCATCCTTCTTGGGCTAACTTTCCCTATAGAATTTTAAGCTGTTGAATCCTACTTATCCTTTCTCTGAACTCTCTGAAGTCTGCTTTCCCAAAATCTAGGATATGTGTCAGACTATGTCCAGCTTTGTGTAATTCTAAAGAGGAATGGTCATTTTCCTGAAAGGTTCCATCACACAATAACCAGTTTGTCTTTCTTGGACAGAATCATGTGCAGAATAACAGCTCTCTTCATTAGTTTTTCCACCTTTTGAAACATGAAACAATAAAGCAAGTAAAAAAATATTACCTGCTCTGCTACTGACAGAGAGAGAGAGGGGGGTCCAACATATATATGGATAATGAAACATTCTTATTAATACAAAATCATTCCACTTGTACCAGTTTTGTGAGATAGCTCCAGAACTCTCCATCTATGTCCTCTTTCTGTTCAGGTGGTTTGTAATATACTCACATGACAATATTCCTTCTGTTTCTGTTTCCATGCTCTTCATTCAAATATTTCCATCATGTTTCTCCCCTCTGGTTCCTATATTTCCTCCTTTTTAATACACCTTTAAATATATCTTTTAAATTTAAATTGCTATTCATACCTTCCCCTTTTGTATAATTCTGTACTTTTAAATAAGGCATAAACTTATGAGCCAGATTGCCATCGAAGTCATAATTAAGCTTGTTTGCACTTGGGGGTGAACATTCTAAACAGCACCAAGTAGTAGGAAAGATACCTTCAGTTGAAAGTTTGTAGAGGACACTGTCCCATGGGGAAGACAGAAGCTAGGATATCATGAGGCTGTTGCTGGAAAGAACACTTCCACAGAAGGAGCAGACCATCTGATAGCTGATGATTTTAATTAATTATCTTGATAACTGGATGAGAAAGCCAGTTGTTTCTTCATATTTAACATCCAAGAAGCCTGATAATTGGAGGTTGGGATGGAACGGAATTGCAACCCTTCCAATAACCAAATAGATGCTCTATTTGGGGAAGATGAAAGTGAGCTTGAAGCCAACCTTCTCAAAACTTTCAAAGTATCAGATTAGAGTCGGGAGGCTACTTAAAGATCATCCATCCAGGAATTCTTAGCCTGAGACCCATAGACTTGGTGTTTAAAAAAAAAATTTGCAAACTGTATTTCAATATAATTGGTTTCCTTTATAATCCTGTGTATTTTATTTTATACATTTAAAATATTACTCTTAGAAAAACTCTATAAAACTTCATCACAATGCCAAAGCAGTCTATGACACAAAAAGCAGTCCTGGTCTAGTCCAACTCCTTCATTAAAAATTTCTGTCTTTTAGTTTTACGTTACCTTCTTTTCTGAATATATCTTTTCCCTATTCCTTATCACACTTTGTGACAAAGAACAAGAAGGAAAAGAAAAACATTAGTACAACAAAGCTAACCACGTCAACCAATACGCATAGTTTCACACCCATAGCCCTCACCCAGGCAAAGCGAAGTGGGAGTTGTATTTTCTCACTTCTTCTTTGGGGCCAACCTTGGTCATTGTAATCACATAGCATTACTTTTTTTTTGGGGGGGGGCAGGCAATATTCTTTCTATTTACATTATTGTAGACATTGTGTACATTGTCCTGGTTCTGCTTACTTCACTCTGTATCTGTTGGTATATCTCTTTATGCTTCTCTGTATCCTTCATATTCATTATTTCTAACCAAATAGAAGCATTCCTTTATGTTCATTTACCACAATTTGTTTAGTCATTCCCAAACTGATAGATATCTACCTTGTTTCTAGTATTTTGCTGCTACCAAAAAAAAATGCAGCTACAATATTTTGGTGTATATGGAAGCATTGTGGTTGGATAGAAAGAATGTTGGATTTAGGTGGGTTATTCGGTCATTTCAGTTCTTGTCCAACTCTCTGTAACCCCATCTGGGTTTTTGGGGGGCAGAGATACTGGAATGGTTTACCATTTCCTTCTCCAGCTAATTTTACAGATGAGGAGGCTGAAGCAAACAGGATTATGTGACTTGCTGAGGGTCTTGCTGCTAGGAAGTGTCTGAGGCCAGATTTGAACTTGGGAAGAGTCTTCCTGACTCCAGGCCTGGCACTCTAGCACCACGTAGCTGCCCGTAGGATCTGAGTTCAAATTCCACCTCTGCTACTTGCTTTCGGGGTGACCATGAGCAAATAACTTAATCTTTTAGGGTCTCAGTTTCCTTCTCTGTAAAATGAGAGTGTTAAACAAGTCTCTGCCAAAGTTAGGTCTATTGTTTTAAGGAATATTTCTTTCTATCTTTAACTTTATTGGGCATATGCCTAGCAGTAAGTCAAAAGACTAACTTCTCCATCTTAGAGGAGAAAACTGAGGCCTCAGAGAGGGGAAATGATTTGCCCAAGGTCACAGCGAAAGACTTACTCAACTCTTGCTGAAATCAATGCTTGAGTAGAGGAGGAGTCAAATCTTAGAGGCTCACAGATCTTAGAGGTTTTTACCTGAAAAGCCCATCTTTCCAAGTCCTTCATTTTATAGCAGCAAAAATAGAGACATAGGTTTCTTTACTCCTATTCCAGAGATCTTTCAGCTAAGTCATTGAAAATTTACTTGTCATCTGCACAAACAAATGCATTGGCCCTTCCAGAGCAGTGGCCTATGGTCTCATGTCTTGGGACCAACATCTGAGCAAAGAAGGGGTCTCTCACTCCTCCCAGGGGTGTTTCATGAGAGCTGATTGGTAAATTTTCAGCGTGAGCATTTACACTTCAGAATCAGCAAATGCTACAAATCAAGGCTTTGTTATTTTGTTGATTATCTAGGCTAAGAAAGCAATGGAGAAAATATTAATAAAGCAGATTAAACCAAAAATGTGTGTGTGTGTGTGTGTGTGTGTGTGTGTGTGTGTGTGTGTGTGTGTGTAAGACATATTTTTTTCTTCTCCTTTCTTCTGGAGAACCAGTTATGAAGCATTTACCAACCAGCACAGCCCAACCTCACCCTACCCCTTCATCTGGCCTCCAATTCTTAGAAAAGGTAGAGAAGCTTGGGAAGGCAACGCCTTTAAAGGAAAGGAACACTTAGGAAGGCATGGCACTCTGGGAGAGGCTCAGTGGCTGTATTCCTCCCTTGCCTTGTCCCACCTTGACCTTCCCCACTACCACCAGTGAAAATCAGCCTGAAAGGCTCCGATATATTTGAAAGCTTGAGAATCTCTAGAAGGCAAAACTAGGAAAAGAAAAGGTCCTAACTTACCCTGTTTCAGGTCTCACTTCTTCATGAGCAGATCATGAGCAGAGGGACCAGTTTCTAGAATCTGCTGCCTTTTCTCCCCCGATGGTAGGAGATAGGGTAACCCCGGAAGGGTCATCACTGTTAGCTTTGAGGATCAGCTCACTGAGCCGGAGACAGGCCTGTCCTTCCTGCTCAGCCTTAAACTGGGCCAGAATTTTCACTCTTTTCCATGGCTCTACCCTCTTCCCCTCACACCTTACCTGAGGCAGTGAATTGATTTCCTAGTGTGAATCTGCACCCACCCAGATTCTCATATCTTGTCCCTGGCCCCTCTGCAGCTCTTCCATTTCCTTGTCATCAAAAACCTGTCACAACACCAGGCTCAGCCATTACCTTTTTCTTTCTAGCGGTAGTCTCCAAACCTTGTTGATCATTCACTCCTATCAATAAAATAATTTTAAGCACACCCCCACTATATATATTTGTAAATAATATCCATGTATATACTAAATGAACATTTAAAATATACACAAAATAGAGATTTTTTTAAAAACGAGATAAGGATTTGTAACAGAGACTGGCACATGAACAGTGTGCTTCTGATGTTGTCTCCTGGGAGAGACCAGGGAGCCTGTTTCCCACAGTTGTGATAACATACAATGAAAGTGCTATGGAGCCATTGGAGCATGAGTAGACAGCCTGTATGAAGCTGGTTTCAATCTACTGATCATGTGGTCAGGAGAAGCTTTCTTAAGAATAAGAAGCATTGGGGCAGCTAGGTGGTACAGGGGATAGAGCACTGGCTCTGGAGTCAGGAGGACTTGAGTTCAAATCTGGCCTCAGACCAGACACTTGACACTTACTAGCTGTGTGACTCTGGGTGAGTCACTTAACCCCAGTTGCCTCAGCCAAAAAAAATAAATAAATAAGAAGCCTGTAAAGTAGAAGGCTCAGGTGCAGCATAGTTATTCACTTCAAGTATATGAAGGGCTGGGGCAGCTAGGTGGTGCAGTGGATAGAGTGTTGGGCCTGGAATCAGGAAGACTCATCTTCCTGAGTTCAAATCCAGCCTCAGACACTTACTAGCTGTGTGACCCTGGGCAAGTCACTTAACCCTGAGCTAGAGAAGGAAATGGCAAACCATTCCAGTATCTTTGCCAAGAAATCCCCAAATGAGGTCACATAGAGTCAGACATGACTGAAACAACTGAACAACAAAAATACGAAGGGCTTTTATGTGGGGAAGGCATTAGACTTGTTCTGTTTGGCTCCAGAGTACACAACCCTGAGCAATGAGGGGAAGTTGCAAAGAGAGGCCTATTTTAAGCTCAATCAGGAAAAACTGAATAATTAGAGCTATCCAAGTATGGGATGGACTGTCTTGAGAAGTAGTGGGTGACTTTCTAGGAAGTCTTCAAGCAGAGGCTGCATGACTACTTGTGGGGGGTGGGGCAGGAGGTGATTCCTTTCAGGTACGGATTGAACTGGATGGCTGCTGAAGTCTCTTCCAGCTCTCAAATTCTGTGATTCTGTAATGAACATGCATCTTGACAACCTCTACCTACCTCCATCTTCACCCCTACATCCTCTCTGAAATACATGACAGGGACAAGCCATGGGGAATAGGAGAGGGATAGCTAACTTCACTAGGACCAGGGTTTCTGTTGTAGCTCCCTCCCTTGCCCTGGCTCCCTCCTTTCCCTCCAGAAGCAGAGAATTAAGCAAGACCTAGCCTTTCATTATCTCAAAGCACACAGAGATTTCACTGAAAGGCCTAATGTTCATCTAATGGGGAGGTGGAAGAGGCAGCAGCAGCCCTTGTGTGCTTAATGGTGGGTGTAATTTATTGTCGCTCCACTTGAGAGCTGACATATTGGAGCTATTGATTTTCCTACAGGAAGATCAATAAGAGGTGTGAGGAGAACAGTCCCATGAGGCCTCTTTCAAGAGGGACACAGTAGCAGCTCTAGACCAGCAGCCAATCCAATTCCCCATTCTCTACTTGATGGGCTGATAAGGCAAAGCTTGGATAGCATGGAAAGCCAGGCTTTTGTTTTGTTTTGTTTTGTTTTTTTAAATTAGTAATGCCAGGGATAAGAGGCTATCTAAGAGAAGCATATGCTGAGACAGATGCTCCATCTCCTAATCTTGCATCATTAGCCACAGACACTCTGCTCCTGGCCGGGGCTAGGCCTTCACAATAACAAAGTTTTCTGTACTTCTCTTCCTCTTTGAAAAGTATGGTTCAGAAACTTGAACCTATTTGCCATCCCATGAACCCAAAATTTTTCAACTTGAACAGGATGGTTTGTAAATATTTAACAACTGGCTTTTGGAAAAAATAAGAAAATGCTCATTCTTAATATTTTCTCCATCAGTTCTTTAAATCTAGACAACCAACAAAACAATAAATCAATCTCTGATTTGTAGAATTTGCTGATTTCTGAGGAGTAAATATTCACACTGAAATTTTAACTACCTGCTCTGGACAGCTAAGTTTGAGCCAGTTCCAACACAGCCCTGCTCATAATATTATATAATGGATAGAGTGCTGCATTTGGAATTGGAAAGACCTTAGTTCAAATCCTGTCTCAGAAACTTATACCTGTGTGACTTGACCCTGGGAAAATCACAACCTCCGTGAGCCTCAGTTTCCTCCTCTGTAAAATGTGAATAATCATAACTCCTATCTCACAGAGTTGTTATAAGAATCAAATGAAATAATCTATGTAAAGCATTTTGAAAATCTTAAAGAGTTACATAAATATGAGCTATTATATTTAAAGAGCATGAGATAAACGGGAGTGTAGTGGCATTGGACTTAGAATCAGACTGCTACCAGCTCTGGGACAGTATGAGCCTCAGTTTTCTAATCTGTAAAATTGGGATAATCACACTTTCATTAACTGCCTCACAAAATTGGTGCAAGGAAAGTTCTTTCTCAACTGTAAACTCTATATAAATATAAACTATATGTACTCACAGATTATATCACCCAAGTTATCTTTTAGGGGCTTTACACTCTCCCTTATCATTATGGCTTTCTCTCTAATTATTCTATGGATCTGAGTCCAACCATCATAAGCAGACAGTGAATTCTCCCAGAGCAAAGACTGACTTTTTTTTTCTTAAATCTTAATTGGAAGCTCAGAATTCACCTTTCCATCAAGAGTTTGAATTTTTTCCTAAAATATATTAAATTACACTTGCCATATTGAAAATTAATCAGCCGTTCTTTCACTGGGTTGTTTGACCCAATGTCTTGAGATTTTTTTCTAGGAGTTGATACCTATTATTTGAGCATTTCACAACCTAGGAGAGCTTAGTATCAGTTTATAGACTTGAGGATTTCACACTCCTGTTTCCAAATTGGTTATAAAAATGTTAAATAAGAGTTGTCCTTGGATAACCTGTCAGATGCCCTTAATGAGGACAAAAACATCATCAAGATCAGCTACCACCCTGATGGTAAATTATTTAATTTGAAAAGGATACAAACTAGGACTAAAGTAGAGGGGGAGTTGGTGTGTGACAGATGATGGTGCACCCAGTGCAGCCACTGAGGCTGAGATATGACAAGGTATGGATTGATTCTTTGCTGTTTGTGCTAATTTTGGCCTAACAATTAACACCAAGAAAACAGAGGTCCTCTACCAGCCAGCACCACACCGTCCATATGTGGAACCATACAGTTACAGCAAATAGAGAAATTTTAAATGCTGTGAATAAGGTTACTTCTGTTGGCAGTATACTTTCCAGGGATGTACACATAGATGATGAGGTTGACACATGCATTGCCAGAGCTAGCTCAGTTTGGGAATCTCCAAAGGAAAGTATGGGAGAGAAAGAGGTATTAGACTGCCTACCAAACTGAAGGTCTACAGAGCCCTTGTGCTGACCTTGTTGTATGCCTGTGAAACCTGGACAATATACCAGCACCATGCCCAAGAAAGCATCACTTCCATTTGAATTGTCTTAGGAAGATTCTGAAGATCACCTGGCAAGATAAGGTAATGGACACTGAGTTCCTTTCTCAAGTGAAACTGCCAAGCATTCAGAGATCCCAACTCTGATGGACTGAGCACATTTGCTTAAAAGACTATTTTAGGTAGAACTCACACAAGGCAAGCACTCACATGGAGGTAAGAAGAAATGATACAAGGATACTCTCAAGGTCTCTCTGAAGAACTTTGGAATTGATTGTGATACATGGGAGATACTGGCATGGGACTGCCTAGAATAGAGTGCCTGCATCAAAGAAGGTGCTATCCTCGATGAGCAGAGCAGAATTGCAGTAGCTCAAAAGAACTGTGAGACCACACAAATTTAGAGACATCACCACTCTAAACGTTCACATGGACTATTCATGCTGACCTGTGGTAGATCTTTCTGAGCTCATATTGGTCTGAGCAGCCGCAGTCAAACATACTGTACCTTGACTCCCAACATAGTGATGTCATTTTGGTCTTCTAGGATGAAGGGCAACAACCATCCAACCAACAACAATGTCTAAGTAATTCATTGGCTTTACTCTCTAAGAAGATGTACAGGAACCATTCAGATGGTCCTCTTCACGTTGCTGTTTCCAAAGAACACATTGTATGAGGAAATCCCTTTCTCTCTCTAGAAAGTTCAATCTTGAACTCTCATATTTAGGATTATCCACCAGGTGCTTCCCAGGAGATCTCCTTTCTCTGCTTAGAAGGCTAGATTCTAGGATCACATGGTCTAGGGAATAAAAATCTCATTTCCCCAACACAGTGGATTTATAAATATTGTCCATGAACTTACTCTTTTTAAGTAAGTGAGCATGTACCTGTGTGCTTCTTCCATGCCTCCAGGAATTCTATCCATCTCCAGGTTACTGCTATCTCTTGAGCCTGGAAAGTCCAATCATAGAATCAATCTCTCTCTCTCTCTCTCACTTTCTCTCTCTCTCTCTCTCTCTCTCTCTCTCTCTCTCTCTCTCTGATCAGGATTAAGTGACTTGCCCAGGGTCACACAGCTAGTAAGTGTTATATGTCTGAGGCTGGATTTGAACTCAGGTCCTCCTGACTCTAGGGCTGGTGCTCTATCCACTGTGCCACCTAGCTGCCCCAGGCTCTCTCTTAAAACACATTTCTATCTTTGCCATATACTTCTACTAAAAGTCACTATCAACAATTCATGATGGGTGGGAACTTCATTTGGACAAAGTTCCTTTTCTTTCAACCACCAGAATGCAACTTATTTTTTATATATTCTAGTCTGTTTTCTCAAAATCCAAGTGGGAAGGAGAGAAAAATATTGAGTTGGTCTGTTAGTTACTTTCATAGATTTTAGGGAGGTACAGCTCTTCTGACAAAAAAACTATTGAGTTTCAGTCAGCCAATCATCAGGAGTTCCCTGCATCATGTCAGTAAAGCACCAACAGCCATGTTCCCACTTCTTGGAGAAGTGTCCGTAGGTACCTCAAAATAAAGGCCCATTCACTGTCATCTACTCATCAAATTGCTGAACCTTGCTTACACTTGTCCTAACCTTTGAGAGATAATGCTATATAAGAATCAATCAAAGGAATGAGAGATGTTAAAACTGGAAAGGGGAAGACTGGGGAGGGTGGTGGTTAGGAAGAGTGTGGATTTATTATTTTCGGCTATTTGAAGGGCTGCCATATGAAAGAGGGAATAGACTTTTTTTTTTGGCCTGGCCCCAGAGGGCCAACAACCAAGAATGATAGATAGAAGTTACAAAGAAATAGATTTGAGTTCAAGGTAAAGAAAATTTCCCCACTGTTAGAGCCATCCCCAAAAGGAATGACAACCCCTGTATCTCCTTGCATCCCAAGGGAATTTTCTGCTCAATCCAGAACAAGGACAAAAGGCCCTATGTATTTCCTTGATGGGCAGCAGAGGGAGCTGTCACAGTGGCTTCAGTGACCTGAACCCTTTGGAACCCAGGAACACACTAATACCTTTATTTTCTCAAGCATTTATTAAGCAAGCACCTAATATGTGTCAGGCACTGTGTTGGGTACTGGGGATACAACAATAAAAACAAAACATCCCTTGCTGTCAAGGAGGGTACATTTTATAGGGATAGACAATATGTATACCTATTAACAAATTTAAAATATATGCAGGGGGCAGCTAAGTGGCGCAGTGGATAGAGCACCGGCCCTGAAGTCAGGAGTACCTGAGTTCAAATCCGGCCTCAGATCAAACATTTGACACGCACTAGCTGTGTGACCCTGGGCAAGTCACTTAACCCCAATAGCCTAAAAAAAAAAGTTCAAATCAAAATACATGCAAAGTAAAGACAAGGTAATTTGATGGGGGAGGCACTACCACCTAGGAGGGTATCAGGAAAGACTTCATGAAGGAGGTGGCACTTAAGCTGAGCTTTGAAGGAAGCAAGGGATTCTGAGATGCAGGTAAGGAAAAAGTGTATTCCAGGCATGGAAAACACTTTGTTTAAAGACATAGAGATGGGAGATAGAATGTTGTATGTAAGGAAGAGTAAGTTGGACATTGTGGCTGGAGTATAGAAAACATGGTGAGAGCAATGGGAAATCAGTGTGGAAAGACAGATTAGAACCAGATTTGAAGGGTTTTCAATGCCAAAGAGAAGAGTTTGTATTTGTTCCCAGATGCAGTAGAGAGCCACTGAAGCTTCTTTAGCAGGCGGATGCATGGCCAGACCTGTGCTGCAGGAATATCCATTGAACAGCTGTTGGGACCTTGTATTAGAGAGGGAAGAAACTGGAATTAGGGAAGCCAATTAGGAGGCTTTCCTAATAGTTACATAAGAGGTGATGAGAGCTTGAACATAGTGTTAATCACATAAACAGAAAGAAGGGGACAGAAGTGAGGAATGTTGCGGAGGAAGAAATGGCAGGACTTGGCTATAGTGGTAGAGGGAAGGTGAAGAGTCAAGAATGTTTCAGAGATTATGAACCTGGGTAACTGAAAGAATGGTGAGATCCTAGATAGAAATAGAAACATTAGGAGTAAGGTGGATTTAGGGAGCAAAACAATGAGTTCTGTTTTGGATGTACTGAATTTGAGATACCCATGGGATATCCACTTAGAGATATCAGGAAGCAGTTGACAATGGGGATTAAGGCTCAAGAGAGAGAGAGACAGAGAGACAGAGAGAGAGAGAGAGTTGGTTATTGAGATTTGGGAGTTATCTGTATAGAGATGATCGCTGAGACGATGAAAGCTGATGACACTACCTAGAAGGAAGCTTCCCTTTACCTTTGCATCCCATCTTCCAGAGTCCTACCTGCAAATTGGGGGATACTGAATAATGTTTTGGCAGCTCTGAGCACTTCCTACTCACAGTGCCTGTTCTATAGCTGTTTGCAGCTTCTACATGTTGTCTCCCTCATTTAGAGAATGAGCTCCTTGAGAGCAGGGACTGTCTGGCTTTTTTTCTATTTGTTTTCCCAATACTTAGCATATTGCTTGGTACATAGTGTGGGCTTAATAAGCGTTTTTTTTTTTCATTCATCCAGTCATTCATTATTGAAGAAAACATGTATTTTGGTTCCCTCTCCAAGGCTGGCTACTCCCTCTCTCTTTTTTTGTCTCTCAGCTACTGGGGTAAAGTGACTTACACAGTTACTAAGTGTCAAGTGTCTGAGAGCACATTTGAACTCAAGTCCTCCTGACTTCAGGGTTGGTGCTCTATCCACTGTGCCATCTAGCTTGCTCCCTCTCTCATCTCTTGACATGAGGCTAGGAGGAGGAGTTGGAACATTCTTTGCTCCCCTGTTATACATTAAGAACTTCCCTCCGCTTTTAGTCACTCAGCAACCAGATGTCCTCTATTAAAATTCATTCCATCCTGTCC
The DNA here is from genome assembly GCF_003287225.1 of Phascolarctos cinereus. Taxonomy (NCBI): domain Eukaryota; kingdom Metazoa; phylum Chordata; class Mammalia; order Diprotodontia; family Phascolarctidae; genus Phascolarctos; species Phascolarctos cinereus. The sequence continues at coordinate 129,709,099 of NW_027555847.1, read as the reverse complement.
AGATCTCACAGCTGTAGAATGCTATATATGTTGCAAGATGATGTAATTGTGTTGATTAGCTTTGCTCAACTGTTCCTCTGTTAAAAGAGAGAGTTCATTGTGTGTCTTGGGGTAGGGTGTAATATCAGAAAACGACTATAATGTAAGAACAAACAGCATTAAAAAAAAAAAGCAAAGTATCCAAAATAAGGGAGGTGACAGCTCTATTATTCTCTATGTTGCTTAGACCATGACTAGAGTATTATGTTTTGGGGTGGGGGAGAGCACAACTTTTAAAGGATGTTGAGGAGTTTTCTCAGAGAATGGTAACCAAAATGGTGGTAAATCTTATCATATGAACATTGCCTAAAGGATGAATTGAACAGGGATGTTTAGGTTGGAGAAGAGAAGACTTAGGGGGAACATGATCATGGTTTTGAAAGAAACAAAGAAAGGAAGGAAGGAACAAAAGAAAAGAAAATCTGTAGAATTAGAGACGAGTTGGGTTAGAAGTAAACATGACTGACAAGGGTGCTTCCTCAATTGGAAGTACTGGGGAGGAATGCACTAATTGAGGAGGCTGTAGGATCAAAGGCATTGCCAGCATGAGAGATTCCACTGGTGTAGAGATAAAAAAGTAGCCTGGAGATTGAAAAATCAGATGGGCATTTTTGTTAAGTTCATAATAATGAAGGAAGAGGAGGAGAAAAGAATTTTAAAAGGAAAAATAAGATGGAAGAAATCATATAATAAAAAGTGGTCAACTCGTATGTTCTGCTTGTAACCTCTCCATATCAGGAGGAGAGGAAACCTTGTCCCCCATATTGGGTGACCTAAGTGGAAGATTTGTGGGAGGACACAGGCAAGAATCATACAGAATGGGCAGGCGTGGATAAGTTTTGATCTGTATGGTTGTAGTGAACATGCCTACTGATGAGATCACAAATCTCATTTGAGTATTTTAAGCCAAAATCCTTCACTTATTACTCCCATCCTAGTTCTACTTCCATGCTCCGTGATAATTAATAATTAATTTAAATTGAGTCAAGGTGTATCAAACTGATATGACCAGAGAAGGGCTGGGGTTCCAATGGCAAGGTACTGAGCTGCCTGTAACAGAACACAGCTTGGACAGGGTGGGGCAGAGGGGAAGGTAGCTTTATGGAAGAGGTTTCTGAGATCCAGAGTTGGAACAGGTTTTGTTGTTGTTCAGTTATGTCTGACTCTTTGTGACCCCATTTGGGGTTTTCTTGGCAAAGATAACGAGTAGCTTGTCATTTCCTTCTCCAGCTCATTTTACAGATGAAGAATTGAGACAAAGAGAGTTAAATGACTTACCTAGGCTCACACAGTTAGTTAGTAAGCATCTGATTTGAACTCACCAAAATAAGTTTTTCTGACTTCAGTCCAGAAACTCTTCACTGTGCCACCTAACTGGGGGCTTTAGAGGTCATTTAATTCAACTGCATTTTACAGGTAGGTAAGGAAACACACCAAAAGGGGCTTAGTGTGATTTACCCGCTATCACCCACAGATAGCAAGCAGAAGAGCCAGGCTTTGAACCCAGGTTGTCTGTTTCCAAATTCAGTGTTTTTTCTGGTGTAACATGCTGTGGTTCTATGAACTTAAGTTTGACCAGATAGGGCAAGCAGGACAAATTGAAAAAGCCAACTAGTCCTAGCCAATATAGTCCAAATTTAAAATGGTGAGACTTTTATTTGTGATTTACAAGCCCAGGTAGTCCCAATATAATAGTCCAACACGATAGTTAAGCCAAGGATCTGTGCTTAATTGGCAAATGACAGGCTTTTGAGATGGTCCCCTACTGACAGGGAGGAGTGTTCAGAGCCTGGCTGCCTCTGCTCAATTGCTGGCTCATTGCTAAAAGAAGGGGGCACTTTGAAATAACAAAGTAACCCCCTGATTGGCTATTGAGCCAGAGGAGCTGTTGACTGGGGCAGCAGTAATGCCTGATACAGGCAGTGGAAGCAGTGGCTGGGTGTAGCAGCAGCAAGGGGAGTGATGACCCCATTGAAGCTAGTGAGGAATTAGAGTATTGAGCTTCAGCAGCCTGTGGGGCCACTACCTGCTTCTGCTTTCAGTAGCCAGATTGAGGGGGCTTTCCATTTAGGAGAATGGGTGCCATACAGTGATGTACTGTCTCTTTTTTATTCCCCCTCCTCTTTTTCCAAATTGAGCAGAAGCTGATTCCAAAGTTGAATCTGTTCTGTAATGTAATGGTCAACCCATTTTTGATTCCCCCACCTTGTAACACATCTTTACCTTGCATTTATTTGTATGCATGTTATTGTATACAAGTTACTTTTCTAATTTCTGTTTAAATAGTTTGATTTTATAGTTCTAGGTAGACAAATTGAATGGCTCTAACTGCTGTCAGTCTATGTGTTGCTTTTCTTTTCTTTTTTTAAATCTCTTTTTTTTATTATTATTTTTTTAGGCAGTTGGGGTTAAGTGACTTGCCCAGGGTCACACAGCTAGTAAGTGTCAAGTGTTTGGTCTGAGGCCAAATTTGAACTCAGGTCCTCCTGATTCCAGGGCCAGTGCTCTATCTACTGTACCACCTAGCTGCCCTTATGTATTGCTTTTCTTAAGAACAGGACCAGGATGGAGAGCTATGGAGATGAAGCAGAGGGAACAGGAAGAAAGGAATGAAGAAAACAAGCATTTATAAAGCACCTACTAAGGGTGAGACATTATGCTAAGGTCTTTACAAATATTATCTCATTTTATCCTTACAACAATTCTAGGAGAAGGATGCTATTATTATTCACATTTTACAGCTAAGGAAATTGAAGCAGACAGAGGCTAAGTGACTTACCCAGGTTTGTATAGCTAGTGAGTATCTACGTCTGAAATTGAATTCAGGTCTTCGAGGCTCCATTCACTGTACCACCTAGCATCCAAACAGCATTTGGATATCGACGTACAGAGATAGCTTAGCTCATCATTTCAGTCCATTAGAATTATCTGCTATCAGGTTAAACTCCAGATCTATATATTCTGCCCTAGTCTTTCTCCTGAGCTCCAGTCTAGCATGAACAACTTCTTTTTGGACATTTTGAATTGGATATCTTTTAGTCATCTTGATCTTAACATTCTAAAAACAGAGCTCATTATCTTTCTCCCAAGACCTTCCCCTCTTCCAAACTTCCCTATTTCTATTGGGGACACCTCCATCCTTCCAGGCACCCCAGGTTTCCAACCTTAGAGTCATCATCTACTCCTCTCTACCTCACCTGACATGTCCAATAAGTTGACAAGCATTGTCAATTCTGCCCCCACAGCCTATTCTTCACAAATGTCTTTTCCTCTTCACTCACATGGTCACCATTCTCAATTAAACCCTCATTACCTCTCACTTGAATTATTCTAATAATTGTCTCTTACTTGGTCTCCACGCCTTAAGTCTCTCTCCTCTCCAATTCATCTTCAATATGGCTGCCAAATTCAGATTCCCCCCTTTTTTTTTGGTGAGGCAATCGGGGTTAAGTGACTTACCCAGGGTTACACTGCTAGTAAGTATCAAATGTCTCAGGTCCTCCTGACTCCAAGGCCAGAGCTCTATCCACTGTGCCACTTAGCTGCCCCTAAATTGAGATTCCCAAATCACAGGTCTGACCATGTCACTTTCCTGCTCAAGAGCTTCAGGAGCTCCATTTTACCCCTAGGACAAAATACTAACTGGTCTATTTGGCATTTAGATTCCTTCACAATCTGATTCTAATTTACCCTCTTAGCTTTATTATACATTATTCCCTTTCACACTCTCTTCTCTCTTTTTAAACTGACCTTCTTGCTGTTCTTTAGATATGACATTCTATCATCTGTCTCAGTGCTTTTGCAGAGATCAACCCTCCCTCCATGACTGGAATACAATTCCTCTTCTCTCATGCTTCTTAGAAACCCTAATTTCTTTTAAATCTTAGCTTAAATGCTACTTTCTATGTGAAACCATTTTTGATTCCCCCACCTTGTAACACGTCTTTACCTTGCATTTATTTGTATGCATTTTCTTGTATACAAGTCTCCTCTATGCATTTTAAAAAAATTTTTTTGGTGAGGCAATTGGGGTTAAGTGACTTGCCCAGAGTCACACAGCTAATGAGTGTTATATGTCTGAGGTCAGATTTGAACTCAGGTCCTCCTGACTCCAGGGCTACAAGTCTCCTCTGGTAGAATTTCATCTCCTTGAGAACAGGGAGTATTTCATTCTTGCTTCAGTGTCCCCCAGTGCCTAGCACAATGCTTTATCAAATGCTTGTTGACTGACTGGGGTCTGGGATTGTTCTGTTTTGTCTTTGTGTCCCCAGAGTCTAATCCAATATTTTGTACTTAATAGGTACAGAATACATATTCAAAAGAGCTGGCCACAACAGGGTCACCCCCCCGACCCACACCTCTAGGTTCCTGTGTCCAAGCTGCTTTCAGACCAAGTGTCTGAAGAATTGTCATTAAATACTTGAAAGAACATGGGATTTAGAATCAGGAGATAGTTCTCCCACTTACTAAGTGTGACCTTGGATATGTCTTGCACCATCACAGGCCCTCAGTTTCCTTATCTGTAAAATTATGTTGGATCAGGTGATTTCTAAGATTCCTTTGACTCCTCAAATCCTATGAATGCTTAGAACAAAAAGGAGTAGGGATCAGGCAGGCAAAGATCTTGGATTCATGTGGAAATCAGTCCGCAGCTCAGCAATGATAAGAAAGATCATCATCATCATCATCATCATCATCATCATCATCATGAAATTCCAAGGACCAAAGAAGAGGAGCACACCTGGATATAGTCAGTTCCTTCCACGGACCCTGAGCTCCAGAACAGGATAAAATGTCATCAGCATTCATGTTCCTCAATGCATCAATTCACAACGAAACATGTTCTTACCAGGAAGCCAACCCCTTAAATCTAGGGAAGCCCCCTGAGGACTGGTGGTGAATTGGGCCAGGACAGTTGGGAGGAAGGAGGGATTCAGAGACCATGTCTGGCTTCCTCACCCTTCAATCCTGGGAAGCCCAGGCAGGGGCAGGAGGCACGTCCCGAGGGTCCAAAGTTAGGCAGGTGCTTCTGCTAGGCAAGCAAGTCAAACCTACAGCTCTTTTTCCCCTGGCTGGGTTGGTCCAGAGCCCAGGAAGCTCTGTTTGTCTGTTTACACAGAGAGCCTGGATAAGCTTATGTCCTTTGGAGGAGGCCTACTCCAGGAGTCAAAATAGCATGAAATTTAATTTTACACCTATTTGACCAAGCTTGATTCAGGCTCCAATCAGAAGGGGAGATAAGGGCCCTCGGGACAAGTGTGCCAGGCAGCTGTGCAGCTGGAGCTGGAGTTTTAACAGGCGGCGGGACAGGGACAACACTCGAAGGTCCCCTGGCAGGCCAGCCATTAAGGCGAACCCTATCTTCCGCCCACACGGGTTTCTTTGCTGTAGTGTTCCCCGGTTGCTGGGCGCCAAAGCAAACTCAGGCTCTGTTTGCCAAGTCTACTATGACAATACAGCCACCAAATATTTGTCAGCCGCCAGCTCTGGGGCCGACTATAAATACTTCAGCCACAGGTGGAGGGCTGCTGAATTCAGAGGAAGACCTGGGGGAGCCTTGCCTGGTCCCTGAAGGTAAGAGTTCCCAAGGGCACCAGAAAGAAGAGGGTTGGGAGGGAAGAGGAGCCATTTCTACCTCCTCCTAGGCCTTGAAATAATAGGCTATGATTATTCATTCTATGCTGAGTAATTGGATCCCCCGACATCCAACTCCAACAGAATGATGTTTGAGGTTGCTTATGATATTGTGTACCTATGTTGTGGAGCTGAAGCGAGGTGGGGGCGGGGGAGGGATATGGGTACCAAAAGGCATCTACCTCTCCCTTTCCCCCTTTACCCCAATACATATATAAACACCCTCTCCTTTCTTGGGGAATAAGGAGGATAAATGTCTATCTGGCATTCAGGGGGCAGTAGGAGAATCAGTCTTTCCTCTGCATAGCTCCCAAGGGGACCCGAAATAGAAAGAGAATATACTTGGAACCAGAGGTTTTGATTTAAGTTAATTCCTATGCGACCTTGGACAAATAACTTCCCCTCTTTGGGATTCAGTTTCTAAATCTATACAATGGGACAGGAGGTTTTAACTCAGTTTCTGAATCTGTAAAAGCTTGTGGGGGATAGGATGTAGTATTTTATAGTGCAAAGAGCACTGGACTTTAAGTCAGAAGACCTAGGTTCAAATTTTGACTCTACTACCCCATTTCCCTTGGGTAGCACTGTATCTCAAAGTCCACATTTATAAAACTAAAGGATCTGGACCTTTCCAGCTTAAAATCTATGATCCTACTGTTTCTAAGATCCCTTCCAATTGAAATCTAAAATCCTCAATCACACTCTTCCTTAATCTCTGTTAGTTATTAATCATGGAATTCTAGTGTTGGAATCACTTCCTTTTTTTGGACAGCAGAAGTTGGGGGCAGGGGGCAGGGAAGCACTATCCTTGGGAGGTATGTGGACATGAAGAGACCACAGGACATAGAAGATCAAGATACACAGACTTGCCAAAAAGAGGAAAGCAACCCATTTCCTGGACCTAATTGGGCCATGCTCCCTCAAAATAAGTCAGGGCAAAGGAATTTTTGAGACAAGAGGCAAGGCACAGAGGATTATAAATCTTTACTAAGAGGGGTTATTCCCACAACAAGTAGTTGGTTGAGTACTGCTATAAACCTACTCAGTGAATGGAAATTCATCAATGACCAAATGTCAGCCCAGAATAGCCATCCATTGATAACATGTGTCTGAAAGTTAGTCCCAGATTAACCCACTAATATTTACTGATGCCCACATCAGGGTGGCCCAGCCTGTTCTTTCCAAGGGCATAGGCTGTGACAGCTACAGTCCTGATTCTGTATTCCCAGTCTCTAATGCTCCTCGCTACCAATGTTGAGGCTTGAAGGAGATTTCCCAGATGTGAGCCATTCATAAGCCATTCATAATTTGGTACAACCACAGACTCTCAGACCTTGAAGGGACATCAAAAATCCATCTAGTCCAACCCTTCCCTGAAAACAAGGATCTCCTTTATAATTTCACTGACAATAGTTATGTACCCTTTGCTTGGAGAAATCCAATGATGAAGAGCTCACTACCTCCCAAGGCAGCTCACTTCAATTTTGGACAGTTCAAATTGTTAACTGGTTTTCTTTATATTGAGTGGAAATCTGCCTATCTGCAATTTCACCCTGTTGGTCCTAGTTTTGCTTTCTAGGGCCAAGTAGAAGAAGCCTAAACTCCCTTCCACATTAAAACCCTCCAGATACTTGAAGACTGCGATGATGTGCCCTTATCTTTTCTTCTCTAGGCTAAATATCCTCAGTTCCTTCAAATGTTTTTATATTGTATGATCTCCAGAGAATCTTGATAAAAGACAGAGGTTCTTACTCTTTCTTGTGTCATGGGCTCCTTTTGACAAACTCATAAATCCTAGAGACCTCTTCTCAGAATCATGTTATTGCATAAATAAAATACATAAAATTACAAAGGAAACCAATTACATTGAAATAAATGTCATTTTTGCACACCCAAGTTTATAGAGCCCCTGAAATCTATGGACCCCCAGTTAAGAACTCTGATATAAATGGTATTATAATATCTCTAAGGAAATGAAATGGAAAGTAATGTGCTATTTCAGGACCATTTCAAGGTTTCCTTTTTCTTTTAAACCCCAGCAGTAAAAACTTCCATATAGCAGCAGATTTTTTAAAAATCATTTTTAGTGTACAGGTTATGAGGCTTGAAAGCCAAAGTTTCTTAAATAATTCTTAAGATTCATTAGCATCTTAGATTGTATATATGTGAGACTTTTAAATATGTATTATCCTTTATTTTTCTTTGTTCCACAGGTTTTATTTACATTATATTTTATGTCAATTGTGTGTATGTGTGTGTGTGTGTGCGCGCCATTTCATTTTTTAAGAGAACTCAAAATTTCAAAAGAAAGAAATGTGAGAGGTTTTCTTCCAGGCTATTTAATAGCTAATAGTAATAATAATAATAATAATAATAATAATAATAATAATAGCCAGCATAGCTATAGATAGATAATAAATAGTACTTAAAGTCTTTCAAAGCAATTTATAAATATTTTCTCATTTTATCCTTATACCACTCTGAGAGGTAGGTGCTATTATTATATTCATTTTACAGATGAGGAAACTGAGTCAGACAGAGGTTAAATGACTCATCCAGGGTCACACTACTAGTAAGTATCTAAGGCAGGCTTTAAACTCGAATCTTCCTGATTCCAGGCTCAGTGCTCAATCCATTGTACCCCCCAGTTATCACTTATTTAAATAAGTCTAAAACGTCACCTGGAAATCCTATCATACAATTCTTGTATTGCCTACTTCTGGAGCTGAGGGCTCTGCCTCTCCCCAGACTCAGTCTGTTGGAAGGAGTGACAGAAAGATTTAACAAGTCAATCTGGCTTCAGGTGCTAATCCTCTTCTAGACATTATCCAGGTCTGACTTCCCTTCTGCCCTCATCTCCTCTCCCTGCTTCTCCCCCACACCCTTACACTCCAAGTAGGGTACCTCAGTGTCTGGCTAGTTCACTGCAAAGCAGGTGGGATAAACAAAAAGCATGTAAGACAAAAAGGCAAAAACCAGAACCTTTGGCCCAGTCTCTCCACCACCAAACTCATGATCATGCACGTCAGACATGAAAGAAAGAAAGAGAGAGAGAGAGAGAGGAGGGAGGAAGGAAGGAAGGAAGAAAAGAAGGAAGAAAAAGAAAGGAAGGAAGAAAGAAAAGAAAGAGAAAGAGGCATAAGGTATAAGAAGATAGGGGTGTTTTCCTATAGCCTTGGAGATCCTCATTTTGTCAGGAAAGTGCAATACTTCTATTCCTCTAACCCTAACTCCCTCTCCCTTTCAGGCCATGAAGATCATAAAGAAACTTTAACTTAGGAAGGGCATGAGCAAGAACAAAAGAAAGGTGTTCTGGTTCACTAGGGCGATTTTAGGAAGCTCATTTGACTCTGAACAATGAAAATAATAAACTATTAAAAACGGTGATAAAACCTCCCGTTTATATAGCACTGTAAGGTTTCCTCACAATAATCCTGTAAAGTATGGAAACTGAGGCTCAGAGAGGTGAAATGATTTGTCCAGGATCACCCAAGCCAGTAAGTGCTGGAACCAGGATATAAACCAAGGCTTTCCAAGTCCAGCACTCTTCATTACACTAACTCATAGAAAGAAGTGCCAACCACCCTGGCTGTAGGCTGAGCACCACAGAATTCTCCAGAGAGGGGAAGGTGAATCTGGAGCTCCTATTTAATCTTGCAATGAGCACAGAGATCTGAATGCTTTGAGAATTTGAATGCCTTGAAATCCACTCCATTGCTCAGCTACTGGTCAAGTGCTGGAGCATCTCTTCCCTCCAATCTGGGACCTTCTTAGCTTCACAGAATCAAAGAGCTGCAAGAACCCTAAGAGTTTCTCTAATCCTATCCCCCACATTTTATAGAAGAGAAAAGTAAGAACCTGTAGGGGGAAAGAAGGAATTTGCCTAATAATATAGTAAGTGGTAGAGAATGGACTTGAACCCAGATTTTTAGACTCCACATCAAGTATGTCATTGCTGTAATCATGCTGTCTCAGGGCATCCTTGCCATGGTACTGACCCAACCAGGCCCTGTATCATCTATCAAAGGGCAGCCTTGGGGGGCAGCTGATTCCTGATGACTTTGAAGGGGTTTACAGCCTCCCAGAAACACTGTCTGAGCTTCTTGCTCATCCTTTGGCAAGATGGAAGGCTGCAGATAACAGCAGACTAAAATCTTTTACACCCACTGAGCTGTGGTGGATGTCAAGCAGGAGGTGACGAGAGGAAGAGGAAACTGCTTTTTTTTCTTCTTCTTTTTAATCTTCATTTAAAAAATGCATATTCTACCACTGGAAATTCTTTAAGGATTCCAAAGACACTTTAGGTAATTATGGACTACAGGGATAATTTTATGGGCCTTAATTTTTTAAAAATATTTTTGATACTCATTTTTATATCACCTACATTTTTCAAGGTCTTCCTCCTACCTCCCCTTCCAAAAATAAAAAAGAGAGAAGAAACAGTTCAGTAAAACTAACCAACTCAGCAACATACTCTGACCACATAAAGTGGTCCACACCCATAGTTTCCTCACTTCTGCAAAGAAGAATGGGGAGGTGCCTTCTCACACCTCTTCTTTGAGACCAAGCTTAATCATTATAATTTCATAGTGTTCAAATTCGATTGTTTTGTTGCTCTATTTACATTGTTATAATAATTGTGCATGCTACTTTCTTACTTTTCCTTACTTTGATTTGTATCAGTTCAGTGTCTTTCCATACGTCTCTGAATTCATCAAATTCACTGGTTCTTATAGCATAGTAATATTCCATTAAATTCACATGCCAAGCTGTTTAGCCATTTGCCTATCCATGGCCATCTTCTTTGCTTCTAGTTTTTTATTACTACAAAAAGTGCAGCCATAAAATTTTGGTATATATGGGATCTTTCATTTCATCACTGACCTCTTTGGGGAATATACTTCACATTGAGCTCTTTGGAACAAAAGAAACAAACATTTTAGTCTCACAGCTTACATTTTTCTAGGCTTCCTTGGATGGTTGGACCAATTTACAATTCCATTAGTGTTACAGTCTTCTCACAGCTCTTCCAACATTGACTCTTCTGGTCTTTTGTAATCTTTGCCAGCTAGTTGGATCTGAGGTAAAACTTCAGAGGTGTTTTGATTTACATTTTCTTTTATTATCTAGTGACTTGAAGAATTTTCTTCATCTAGATGTTGGTAGTTTGCAGTTCTTTTAAGAACTATTAGTTGATATTTTTTGACCACTTACCTAATAGAGAATGGCTTTTGGTCTCACATATTTCTGTTAGTTGTCTATCCATTTTAGAAATTAAGTCCTTAACTTTGATATGAAGACTTAGCCCCAATCTACTGAACTTTGTTCATTCAAAAGCTTTTCAACTTCATTTAATTGAAATTATCTATTCTATCTTTTGTTATGACCCTTTCCCTTGGTTTGATTAAGAAGTCACCCCTTAACTATAGCTTTGAAAGATACCTGATCTGGTTCTCTTCGTGTGCGTGTGTGTGTGTGTGTGTGTGTGTATGTGTGTGATATGACCTTTAGTATTCAGATCATCTTTCCATTGTGAATTTATTTTGCTAAATAAGGTATTGGTCTAAATTCTTCCAGATTACTTCCAGTTTTCAAACAATTTTCATTAAGTAGGAAATTCTTCCTGAAGTAACTTATACTTTCAGGTTTAATTGAATACTGGGTTTTTGAATTCAATTATTTATCATTCTTCCTTGTCTCATAAGTTCCACTGATCTACTTTTCTATTTTTTTAACCAATATCAAATAATTTTAATGAATATTGCTTTGTAATAATATTTGAGGACTGGATGTGCTATGTTCCCTTCCATCATGCTTTTTTCATTGTTTCACTGATATTTTTGGTTCCTCCAAATGAATTTTTTGTCTAGGTGAATATCAATTCTCATTACCCAGTGGAAATGACATGGGCTAAATCGGCAGGGGCCCCAAGATATATACTAAGGCACTTCTTGTTAAAAAAATAAAGCACTACATTGATCATTGTTGTTATTTTGTCTCTAGTTCTTGTCAGAATAAAGTGCAGAATAAACTCTAGCATTCCAGTTCTTACAGTTCACTGATAGCTTGGATTCTAGATAAATAAGATATACTTGTAGATAGTCTGAGAGTTTTGTAGTAATTGACTGACTACCATAATCCTATCTTGCCCCAGGAGTCCAACAAAACCTAACTCCCATGCACTCAGGGTACCTAGAACAATGATGCCTTCTAGTTCTGTAGCATATTAACTAGCTCTATTACTTACATAATCATAGATAAAGAGCTCAATGGCCCCCTAATCCAACCCCAAGAAGTGACTTACGCAAGGTCACACAGGTACTGTCAGAAGTGGGATTTGAATCAAGCTTCTTCAGTTTCAAAGTCAATGCTCTTTCCATAGTCATTGAGTCCAGAGAAACAGAATGCTAGGCTAAATTAAACTGCAGAGCAGAGATAGGGGGAGACTTAGTACCATAGAAGCAGTGTGACAAAGTAAATTCACCAAGCTTCATTATGGGCCAGCTGTGTGTGGGGCACTGGGTCAGGTCCTGGGGATACAAAGACAAAGGATAAAATGGTCTTTGCCCTCATGGAGATTGCAGTCTACTGAGAGGTTATATTGTACAGCGCAACATCTACTTGGAAAAGTAAATAAATATATAACTTGTGGAGAGAGAGAGAGAGACAGAGACAGAGAGAGACAGAGACAGAGAGAGAACACTCCTAACTAGGGGACCCAGGAAAGGTCTATGTAGGATGTGGGATCTGAGCTGTGCTTTGGGCAATTGAATAAGAGATGTTCCAGTGGAGTTTTATGATGGTAAAGTTAAGTCTGGATCTAATGAATGAATGGAATGATTATGAAATGATGTTGGTCAGGACAACAGGTTGACTGTGCTTCTTGAGTGCTTTTCCACTGATACAATAATCTTCTCTTATTCCCATAACTACCCTTGAAGGTGAGAACGGAGCTAGTTCTTTCCTCCTGCCAATAAATTGGGACAATGAGACCACAAATAAGGCATAAATATTTCCACGTCATCCTGATATTCAAAAATCTTCAAGGATTCCTTACTACTTCTAGGATAAAATGTAAATTCCTTAGAATTAATTTTAAAGCCCTTCGCCATTTGGTTCCCATCCACCTTTCTAGGCTTAGTTCATTTTTTTTCCTTTGCAAATTCTTCTTTCCAGTAAAACTGGCTCCAATTCCCTATACATGACACTCCATCTCTCTCCTCTGTGCCTTTGAACAAGTGGCCCTTTCATGTCTGGAATGCCTCATAAAATCTCTAGCTTCCTTCAAGGCATGGTTCAAATGACACCTCCCATTCCTGATGCTCCTAGCTAATGCTCCCTTGCTCTTAAAATTACCTTGTATTACATGGCATATACTTTATGTGATTGCTTACTTATGTAACCATAACTTAAATAGCCTGTCTCCTGGAGATTTTGGATATTGTTACTGTAGTAATGTCAAACTAAGTCTTTAAAGATCAATGCTGCTAGCTAGAGAATTTCTTAACAGAATACCAAATAATACAAAGATATATCTAAATAATTCAACAACGTATCAACCATGAGAAAGATTGCTGCCAGAGTCACCTCTAAACATCTGCTGTAACTGCTGACTTCTTACCCGATACCACAAAAACCAGAGAACCGGGAAGTAAGCCCAAATGAAAAGTAAAAAATAACAGAGCCACGGCCCTGTAGTTAAGAGGACTTGAGTTCAAATCCAGCCTCAGACACATAATACGCACTAGCTGTGGGACTCTGGGCAAGTCACTTAACCCCAATTGCCTCACCAAAAAAGTAAAAAAAATAAAAAATAATAAAGCCAAAGTGAGCTTTGGGAGTAAAGAGGAGGAGGGAGGATAGTATAAAAAGAAAACACAATACACCCCCTAGGGACCAAATCCTTCCAGATTCTAATCCATTTGTCCCACTAAACCATCTCTAACCTAGAAATAGTAGCTAACGCTGCCTATGGCTTCTGATATATTTTCAGCTCCTTGAGGTTCTGTGTGGAATTTTCAGATTTTAGGAACTCCCCAGAGACATATGAAACTACTCCCAATATGGAAATATTCCACTGACAGAAAGGAATGGTTGGGAGTCCTCTATTGTCAAATTCAAGTTTGTTCAAAGGTTTTTCAGTGCCCTTTTTATCCTGGGCAGATGTCACAGAGACTCTCTTTATTGAAGGGCCATAAATGTCATTTATTTTGATGCCATAAAACCATTACGTGGTGAAGGAGATGCTCCCAAACACTCAAGAAGACAGATGACAGTAAAATCTCTCTCTGTCTCTTTCTCTCCATCTCTTTCTGTCTTTCTCTCTAGCCTTAACTTTTTAGCCATCCATCCAACCACCCATCCATCCATCCATCCACCTAGCATTTGTTAAGCACCTGCCCCACACCAGGCATGCTGCTATAAGACACAAAAGCAAGAGGTCTTCCCTTAAAGAATTTACATTTCACTTACATTCAACCAACTCATGGGATCATAGAACTATTGAGTTAAAAAAAATACTAAATAGCTCAGGGCCAAGGACAGATCACATGCTACTTCACATCATATTTTTAATATGAGCTCTTACTAGATTCTAAATGCCTAGAGGGCAGAGGCCATATTATTTTTTTTTGTATTTCAAGCACTGTGTCACACATATGATAGGCTTTCGGTATTTAAAAAAATGTTTTATTGATGTTCTTCTCCTTTAGTTTTATATCACTGTCATTTCCTAATGGCTTCCTCTCCCTAACAGAAGCCTCCCTTGTAATAAGTAAATATAGGCAAGCAAAACAAATCAATATAGTCAACCTTAACTTCTCACCCGAGTCCCAGGGCTATGTCTTCACTTGCCTCTTCAATATCCCTATTTGATAAATTGGACTCACCACCTTCTCCCCATACCAACTCCTTTTCTTAATTTATCCATTTGTTAGTGGTACCATCTTTCTCCTAGTCACAGGGCATGACACCTTGACTTCTCCCAATCTTGCTTCTCAAGATCAATCAGCTACCTACCTCTACAGTTTTTTCCTTCCTTCTTTAATAATGAATAGGTAGAATCCTCTAAGATTTGAGACAAGCTTTACATACATTATCTCATTTGGCCCTCATGACAATTCTGTAGGATAGGTCCTTCAGGCACTGTTATCCTCATTTTATAACTGAGGAAACTGAGGTTCAGTGAAGTTAAATGACTTGCCAATTATTATACAGCTTTTTATATAAAGCACCCCTCTATAAAATAAAGGGACTGGACTAGAAGATCACACTTTTACAAATTTTTTTTAAAATGTAAAAATTTTGTTTTTTCCTTTTCCTTTTTCTTTGTTTATTTTAGTTGTCAACATTCACTTCTGTAAGATTTTGAGTTCCAATTTTTTTTCTCCCTTCCTCTATCCTCTCCCTCCTTCCCATTTGAATTTGAACAACAAAGCATTTCCTTACACACAGCAGAATCTAAAAGGAGGATTTTTATATGAAACTATGAATCTCCATTTCATACTGCTTGGTTTTTTTAAAATATATAACACATTTTTTATTTCAAAGCTTTGCTGCTTGTCTCTGCCTCCTTCTGAACTTCCTTATGTTATCTTCCATATACTTTTAAAAAATGTTACAATGGCCCTCCTTTTTTTCTTTCAATCACAATTGCTAATCCTTTTCACTCTTCTAGTATCCCCATGCTCTACAAATGTGTGTTGAATTGAAGCTAGACCATGTGAGTAGTAGTTAGGGGTGGTGGGGTGGGTTGGAGAAGTGATGGCAGAGAGGAAGGGGAAGTCCAAAATGAATCATACATCTTGTTTCTGGTCATGGAGAGGTTATCATCTGAACTAAATGTTGAAGGATGGGTTGGACTGATGGACAGAGATGGAAGGGAAGGTATTCTGGGGGAAACTGCCAGAATAAAGATGCAGAAGTGGATCAATGAAATGAGTTGCTCAAACATGACACTGTCAAACCTATTGACTCTGTCTATTTTTCTTCCCTGCCTTCTCTTACCAGTCAGATAACATCTGCTGCCTTGGAAGGCTCCTAGGCTTGAGAGGAAATGGCTGCTGGAGTGATTAGAAATTTATGTGACTTTAGACTGCAGGCCCCCTTCCATCAGCCATTCTTACCTAGTACTGGCCACCGAGACCCAGACTTCCCTGAAACCTCTGAGGAGGAGGAGGAAGAAGATGGAGAAGAGGAGGAAGATGGGGAAAAACAGGTGGAGGACCTGGAGCTGGCAGGCCGTAGTCCAGGATGCCAGAGGTCAGACCAAGAGCTGGGAAAAGGTTCCACCAGGCCAAGCCCAAGTAGCACCGAGATGACTTTGCAACTCCTGCGCTTCTCTGAGCTCATCAGCTGTGACATCCAGAAGTACTTTGGCCAGAAGACAAAAGACGACGACCCAGATGCATGCAACATTTATGAGGACAGCCGCCCACCTGGCAAATCTGCAAGGGAGCTCTACTATGCAGATTTGATGCAAATCGTCCAGAGTGGGGACCAGGAGGATGAGGACACTGACACTGTTGGTCTCCCCAGGGGCTTCGATTGCCAGGCCAGGTTCATCTCCGGCAGAGACAGGTCTCAGAAGCTGGGGCCTCTGGTTGAGCTTTTTGAATATGGTCTCTGTCAATATGCTAGGCAGAGGGTGTCTGACAGCCGGAGGCTGAGGCTTGAAAAGAAGTACGGCCACATCACCCCAATGCACAAAAGGAAGCTGCCACAGTCCTTCTGGAAAGAGCCAGCCCCCAGCTCCCTGTGTCTGCTCAACACCAGCACACCCGATTTTAGTGACCTGCTTGCCAACTGGACATCAGATGTGGTCCAGGAGCTCCACAGTGTGGGAGGCCGGGAGCTGGGCAGACATGCCCTGGAGATGGATCAGTTAGAGGAGGCATAACCCACAGTTGCTGGAGCTGCTTTACCCTCTCACAGAGGCCGGACTTAGACGAGAGGCTAGGCTTCCTTCCTGGACCAGGCACTGAAAGAATCAGGTCCAATGGCAGGCTAAGCATGACCCAGAACTGTAAGAACCCCTTCCTCTCTGCCTCTTCTTACTATTAATGCTTTCATCTCCTATCCTCATTTATTAAAAGAGTTCCAAACTCTAACAGGTTATGTGTCCTACTGCCAGGAAGATGTTTATAGCCAATTCTCCTTGCTGCCTGGCTCTCAGCTGGATCCTAGGGATCCAGTAGCCTTACCTTGTACTGCTTTTCTGCACTGATTAATTTCAGCCCACTTTCCTGGTCATTTAGGTAAAACTTTAGAGCTGATGATAGAGGGACAGCAGCTCCTCTCGTAGTCCTGACCGCCTCCCTACAGCAAGTGCTCCCTCTAGCACCTCTGCGCTACACTTCTGTGGAGGCAGCCATATCCCCCCCCCCATGTTCCCCCTCCCACAAGGAAGGAACTTCTGGCTTTAGGAGATTCAGGAATGGTACCAGGGTTGACAAGAGCTTCTGAACATCTTAAAGAAGGCACTACCTCAAGCTCCTTTAAGAGCTTCTCCCAATAGCAAGCAGCAAGGCAGGGGTGGCGCTGGACCAGGCTGGCAGGAAGCAAACCTTTTGGATGAACTGCAAGTGCTCTCCCAGGGAGGCAGGAAGAAAAGGGTGATGCGTTGATTAAATGAACAAACATTGTCTATTTACTCATGAGATAACAGCCAGAGAATCTCCTCCCTTGTGTTCTCAGTAGGGTTTAAAGGGCATCTTGCAGAATACTGGGAATACAGGGGCTCTCTGGGGTCCCTGGAACTTTCAGTTGAGCAGATTTCCCAATTATGCCTTGTACCTAGCCTTTAGGGAGTTTTTTTCCAGAGGCCCTAAAGAGACAGGACTACTGACAGCCCCTCTGCCTGAGAGGTAGGAGCAGAGCCATGACAGTGACTCCCGAGCCACTGGCAGGGTTATGAAAGAAGAAAAAGGTCCTAAAGAATCCTAAACCGTACAACTCTCAGCCCCATTGGTTGAATTCAGCTGCTCCTGCATCAGCCTGGCTTACTCATGAAGGGAGCTCTCAGTGACCCACCTGATCCAGAGGCAAAAGCTGTGGGGATCTGGGTGTCTTAAGTTATAGTCATTCTGGTCCCCAGGAGTGGCAGATGGGAGGTCGTGGAGTGAGAAGTGATGACTAGGGTCCAGCTTCCCATGATCCTCTCCATTCCTACCTCCTGTATGTTTCTTGGAACCCTAGTAATACAAAGTAATAGTACTTGGTTTCTACTGAATTCTGTGCCGGGGGTGGGGTGGGGGAGAGGGTTAGGGGAGAACCAGAAACCTGCCTGTTAAGTTTTCAGTAGCCTACAATAGAGCTGTTTCTTAAAAAGATCTTAGACTTGACCTTGGCTTAGCCAGTGGGACAGACTGTGTCATCAGATCCCTGGGCTGGGAGTGAGGAATGTGAAACCCTTTCTTCCCTGAGATCCTCAAGTAGAAGCAAAGGTGGCATCTAGGCTCTCCTAAGGGTTCTCCTTTCCCATGTGTGAGGAGGGGGAAGCTGCTGTCCTGTGACCTCACTGGTCCAACAGAATCCTGCTTCACTCAGTAGAGGACTCTAGAATCTGAGTGTCTCCAATTTCTCATGACCTCAGTAATGCTTCCCCCTCATCCTGGAAATTCTGTTTATCTTTGTTTTTCCACCACCTCAGACCTCTCTGCTTTGAGTCTTCAAGGCATGACTTTCCCTGCCAAAAGGAATCAACCTCTCTTCAGAAAAGACAAAAAGCTGATTGATGTCATCAAGCTACTGCTAATTCTCCTGAACCACTGACCTAGTGGGAGCTTAGTGTCCTCCAGAACTAGCTGTTCATTCTTTTTAAATTACATTTTAGTTTTAATTAAAAATCTATTTTAATAGGTAGATGTTGACCACCTATATCCCTACCTGCACAAAATGGAAACAGATGCACATTCCCACTAAAACCCCAGGGCATAGTAATTGGCCCAAATATCATGATCACCATTGAATTATCCACTTCCCCAAATAAATAAGACTCCTAGTCAATTCTGTAGCAACTAGGTGCCACAGTGGATACAGCACTGAGCCTGGAGTCAGGAAGTCCTGAGTTGAAATCTAGCCTCAGACACTTATTGGCTTTGTGACCTTACACAAGCCACTTAACTGGGTTTGTCTCAGTCTCCTCATCTGTAAAACGAGCTGGAGAAGAAAAAGGTAAACCATTCCTTTGCCAAGAGAACCTCAAATGGGGTTGGACATAACTGAACAACAACAACAGTTAATTTCACATAAGGGATAGCATTTTATTTCTGGGAAGAGAGGAAAGTCAGGCCAGTGAATAGGCTCCAGATCTGTAGGTTTCTCCACTAGGACCCCTGAGATGATAGACTTTTCTTGGCCTTCCCTTAACTAAAAGCTTGAGTAAAACTGTTTTCCATTTCAGCCACCTGGCAACAGAAAACACAGACAGATTGCATCCCTTCTGACTTCTTCAGTCCTTACCACTTTGCAGCTCTGATGTAAGATGGTCCTCTAGTCCCAGTACTCATCCAGTGAGGCAGCCTCTTCAGACACAGAGCTCCAGGAGGGCAAGTGGCAACTTTTGATTTTGAATCATGTGGTATCAAAGCTAGCACACCACTCCCCTCTGATCAGAGCATTTATTTGTCTGGGCTCTTTCCCTCCCAGATAAGAGCAGCTTAATTCAGCTTCCTGGCCTTTTGTATTTTCTCCCTTTTCTAGTTCTCAAGATGTTTCTGATATTCACAGTATACTGTACTCAGGTTTAGAGCTTACTTTTTGCCCCCCCTTATCACAAGGTAAACTCCTTGGGGGCAGGGAATACTTCTTTTTTCTTTGTTTGCATCCCCAGTGGCAACAGCAAAGCCGGGTGCATAGTAGGTGCTCAATAAATGCTTGGCTCTGGCAGCTCCCTCCCCCCTCAGAATTAAAAGAGGTTCTCACAGGATTTGCCCCAGGACAGATTCCTTCCTGGTCTGGAGGCCTCCTGGTGCCCTTGGATAGATAAGGGCCCAGGAGTCTCAAATCCAAAGATAGGTAGGTGTCTTAGCTTAACATAACAGCATAGTTCTCCTCCCTACCTCACTGCCTGATAAATGCCCCATCTGTTTATCTGGGTGACCTCGTCAGGGCCCACATCCTTGATAAAAAATCGTTGTCTCACAAGGGACATGAGCATTTTTTTGCTACCAAGCGTCAGGGTCCAGGGTCCTTCCTCACTCCATAGCTTCATTACATTCTCCCGGAGGTGAGCGATCTCCTCTACCCTCTGATGGCAGCAGCAGAGAGAGATATTAGGAGATTAGGAGGCTGATAGGGCCACCCTGACTAGGGAGAAAGAAGGAGTGGTTGATGGATTAATTAAAGGAATGCCAGGAAACAAACAAAAAGTGGCCAAGATTAGGAAGAAAACTAAACAAACAGTCATTTATCTTCCCCTGAGTAAACTGCTCCAATCAGCTGAAAGGGTCTTATCATAGGAAGACATTCTTCTTAGCCAGGATGGCTAAGGTGAGATTCTGACAGACAAGGCAAATGTGCTCTCTGGGGCCAATGGGACTGGGAAAGTGGAGCCTAGGTAACCTGGTTCCTGGCCACCCCAGATCTGACCACCCCAGGGGTGGAGGGGAAGGAGGGAGTCTGGGGGCTCCTGTTTATTCTTTGTCCTCAGGGAACTCTGGCAGGAGGGCCAAATGAGAAATCCCTGGCCTAGGGCAGGACACTTTAGCTCCCATTTGGCCTCTAAGGCCAGGGAGCCGCCATTCTCTTATTTTCCCTGGGGCATTAAAGGTTGGATCTCAGACAAGCAGGGTTCTGGTGAGGGAGGTTCCAGTTACCAGTTTGGTTTCAGTGTTAAATTTCAGGTTCTGTATGGTCTTGTTGTCTTGTATGTTGTTCTCCATCTTCATTATCTGATTCTGAAACTGGAAAACAGCCATCTGAGCAAATATATGAAAAACTCTAAGCCTACCCTAAACCACACATCTAAACAGGCTAAACCCCCAATCTCACAGGGGAACTCTGGGTAAGCTTCTTCCTCTACCTATACTTCTGCAAAATGAAAACAAAAATACTGAGTGGGAAACCCCAGCCTCCCCGCCTCCCACCCCCGACTTCCTCCTTACTTGGGAAGGTTGGGGGGGAGGGGGCTAAGACCAAACCCAAGTTGCTCAGGCTGGCTCAGGGGTCTCAAGGATGTATAATCAGCATGGAGATGAGTGGGTCTCTCATTTCAGGATCCATCCCCCCCCCCACCATCCAGACTCTTGCCATCTGTCCATTCTTCCCACAGGGTTAAGTGTGTGTGTGTGTGTGTGTGTGTGTGTGTGTGTGTGTGTGTGTGTGTGGCCAGCCAGATCACCCCTCCTGAGCATGTCTCCCCAACAGATGAGGACTTTTTGTTCTGCAGCCCTCACTCGGCTGCTGAAGGTCAGATGTTGAGGGCCTGAATGAATGCAGGCAAAGGAGCTTGCTGATGGCCAGCACCGAGGATGCTGGGCCCTTTGAAGGGAGCCCTGTCACGTACCGTGACCAGCTTGCCCTGTATCTCAGCTATCTTCCTGTTAGGATTGTCCTCCTTGAGCAGCTGCAAGGTGGACAGCACTACTGCCAACTCCTGCTTCACTATCCCCATCTCACGCTCCCTGTGGACAAAGAAGGAAAGGTCAGCTGATCAAGGGTAGGGATAGGCCCAGCCCAGCCAAGGGCACACCCTGCACCTCCCCTCTGGAGGGGGAACCAGGTCCAAGGGAGAGAGACCAGGCCCTCAAAGCAGAGTCCAAAACACAGGCATGCAGAAGAACTGGCCTTTTGAGAGCTCCTTGCTCTACACTCTCACTGTTACCTCATCAACACCAGGTCCTAAAAGCCTCTACAATCTAACAAACTCCATTTTGATGTGAGTGGCAGTGATGGAGTGAGCTTTGTATGAAGTGAGATCCTCAAGGGCCACAAGTGAACCTCTCACAGAGGCTCTCAAGACTCCAGGGTCCCCTAGCAAGCATGGAGCAGCGGTGGAAGTCAGGAGTCCTTGGTCGATTGGTGACTTACCATGCAACCTTAGACAAGATGTTTCAAATCTTTGGGACTCAGTTTCCTCAACAGGGATGATAATAAATCCCCACCCTGCCTACCTTTCAGAGCTGTAGGAGATAAGTCCTTAGAAAGATACAAAGCACTGGATGAATATGGAGTATTTTCATGATGGCCTCTGGGTCTTAGAACTCAAGTTAACTCTATACACAAGCCTTGGAGAGAACAGTGGAAATGGGGTAATCATTTGTTCACTACCACAACCCCAAAAGACAAATAACCATTAGTAGGCAAAGATAAAAGCAACCTAGGGCATGCCTCTAGTTACTGAAACCTGAGGAAGTTCCCCTTCCAGGACCTCCCAATGGAGACCTTTGATGGAGAACAGGTATGGTTGGCTAGAGAGAGGAAACAGCCGTGTACTGATGCAGGGGATTCATTTTTTTCAGGTCAGCATTTCTCAGATCCTCCATTAGTATAGACAGAGCAATGGATTGGGGAGAAAGGACTAAAAAAATAAAAAGCAGAGACCTTCTAATTCTCTCCCCTCTGAAGTCAACACTGGGCAAGCTAGGAAAAGTATGATTTAGCCCTCCTTTGTTTGATGGGAGCAGGTCTAGGTCGAGGAAGCAAGCAGTGGCCAGCCAAGCTTGAGTAGGAACCTGGCTTGGACCTGATACCAGCTCCTACCATCAGCAATGGCCAGTAAACATGCTCATTAAGTTGCCAGGTGACCAAGGCTGAGCGGGGGTCATAGAGAGCACCCTAGAGGCCAGGATTTGGATTCCAAACAAGCTGAAGGGGTAATTCAGAGGCATAGGCAAGTACAGGGTCATGTGCTTTATGGTGCTTTATGGGTGAGATCCAACAGCAGCCCAGAACCCAATGGAGCAGTAGGACTACCTTTCTCCCACTAAAGAACTGTGGGGCTACACAGCCCAGGAGTTTCTCTGAGTCCTGGGCAAAGATCTGGAAGCTTCCTTACCGGGTTCTACTCTCAGTGATTATTCTTTGATCAGAGTCACTTCTATGGAGGAGGCACCTGTCATTCACATCTCCTATCTGAAACACAGTAGGAAGAAACCCAGCCAGGGTGGGCCCACAGTCACAGGCTGCTTCTGAGAGGAAGAGTTAGCTCCACTTCTAGCTGGAGATACCAAAGTTCTGAGCTCAGGGGGACCCCAGCTATTTTTACATCACTTCTTAGAATCACCAGCTCTTAACACGGTCACTTAGCTTGCCCACTATCTCTTGACTCTGTTCCCTTCTCAGTGTTTCTCTCTAGTCCTTGCTGCCTCCACTACCATTGAAAGTGTCTGCCTACAAGATATAAGTATTTTGTAGAGCCAGAACTAGGAATTTTTTCAACAGGGCAAAAACAGTTGAGGGAAGTATATCTCAGTGGTGGAAGGCCAGAGGACACAGTCCAACTGTAGGTTCATTAGGGCAATCTGACCCCAGAACCCACAGGCTGTTGGGATAAGGTGTGGCATCCTAAGTAATACTGAATAACTCATGATGGTGGTCACTAAGGGATATAATACCCCACCCCACCCCAGTCAGCACCTAGAACCATTCACAGTCATAGATGCTCATGGAAATCAACAGAAGAGGAAAGGAAAAGAGAGAAATGCGGGAAGGAGAGATAGGATTGTGAAACCATTAGATTTAGAGCTAGAAGAAGCTTTAGGGGTCATCTGGTCCAATCCTCCTCCCCTTCACTTTAGAGATGAGAAAACTGAGGACCAGAAAGTGGAAAAGTACTCAGGGTCACACAGGCATTAAATTGCAGGACCAGGATTTATTTTAACTCATCTTCTGACTCCAAATCCAGTGCTTTCTAGTAGGAAGGGAGGAAGAGAGGCAAAAAAAAAAAAGTGGAGAGAGGAGTGAAAGGGGGGACATGAGAGAAAGCAGCGGAGGGAGATGAGAAAGAAGAGTGAAGACAGGGGAGAGAGATGGGTGATGGTGGGCTAAAGATGGAGGAGAGAGGGAGACAAAAGTGCAAAAGTAGCAAGAAAGACAATAATGGCCAGGGGCAGGGGTGGGGGGCTCAGAGAGAAAGGGGGAAATGGCAGAGAAAGCTTCAATCCCTTTATCTCCACAAGCTGGCTTTCCTTGAAGCCTGGACTCAGAGACATTCTAAGGGTGAGGAAATGACTGAAAGAGACTCCAGTGTTCCAGCACCAACCTGGACGAGGAAGCTTTCCACTTTCTCTTGTAGTTCTTTCAGATGCACTATTGTCTCATTCTGCCACTGCATGAATTTCTCTAGTGCTTTCTTCTCCTCTTCTGACCACTCCTTCTTAGCCTGAAACACAACACCCCCCCACACACAAACACACACACATCCCTTGGGTGACAGGGTTCTGGAGATGTGAAGAACTGGTTTTTGTGTTAGAGGCAGAAAGGAGTGACAGATGGGCCCCAGAAGATGGCCTCAGGTTCAGGGGCCAGGAAGGTGCCCTTGCTATTCAGAGTTTTGTTTTTTGTTCTTTTTTTTAAATTTTATTAATTTATTTTGATTTATCACTTCCATATGCTTTTGAGTTTAAAATTTTTCTCCCCCTTTCTCTCCCCCACCCTCCCCCAAGACGGCGTACAATCTGATATATGCTATACATTTACATTCCTATTAAACATATTTTCACATTAGTGAAGTTGTAAGTAAAAATTAAAACCAATAGGAGGAACCATCAGAAAGAGGAAACAAAACTCAACAGAAGAGAAAAAAAAATGATAGCGATTCAACTTCCATAGTTCTTTCTTTGGATGTGGATAGCATTTTCCATCTGTAATCTATTTGCTAGTATTTTGTTTACAATTTTTGCATCTATATTCATTAGAGAAATTGGTCTATAATTTTCTTTCTCTGTTTTGACTCTTCCTGGTTTAGGTATCAGCACCATAGGTATCATAAAAAGAATTTGGTAAGACTCCTTCTTCACCTATTTTCCCCAATAGTCTATATAGTATTGGAATTAATCGTTCTTTAAATGTTTGATAGAATTCGCATGTAAATCCATCTGGCCCTGGAGATTTTTTTCCTAGGGAGTTCATCAATGGCTTGTTCAATTTCTTTTTCTGTATGGGGTTATTTAAGTATTTTACTTCCTCTTCTGTTAATTTGGGCAATTTATATTTTTGTAAATATGTATCCATTTCACTAAGATTGTCAAATTTGTTGGCATATAGTTGGGCAAAATAATTCCTAATTATTGCTTTAATTCCCTCTTCCTTGGTGTTATCTTCACGCTTTTCATTCTTGATACTAGTAGTTTGGTTTTCTTATTTTTTTAAATTAAATTAACCAAAGGTTTATCTATTTTATTAGTTTTTTCATAAAACCAGCTCTTAGTTTTATTTGTTAGTTCAATAGTTTTAATTTCAATTTTATTAATTTTTCCTTTGGTTTTCAATATTTTTCTTTCTTTTTTCTTTTTTTACAAGTTAAAGAGCTTTATTCCAATGGCGGGGGGTGGCGTTGCATTTAATCTTCCTCCTCCTCATCGCCGGTGCCCGCCCCTCCCTGGCCCTTCTTGGCGTTCTTCCTTTTGACCCTGCCAGCCCGGCCGCCCCCGCAGGGCGAGCGCAGAGAGAACTCGATGTGCTTCTGGGAGTCGAGGCGCACGATGACGGAGGGGATGTTCACCACCTGCTTTCGGACCCTGATGTGCCTCTGGCGGATGAGCACGCGCGTGTGGTTGCTGGACTTGGCCAGGCCCAGCTTGAAGACCTGCGTCTGCAGGCGCCGCTCCAGAAAGTCCTCGATCTTCAGGCCCAGGATGTAATCCAGCTTCATCTTGCCGTGGTCCAGGCCGCCAATGCGCACCAAGAGCCGCAGTAGGGCATTGCCTTCAAAGAGCTGCTGCGGGTCCTTCTCGTCCAGCGTGAGCAGCTCTCGCGCCGCCCTGCAGATCTTGTCCAGCGTCCAACATTTCTAATTTAGTGTTTAGTTGAGGATTTTTAATTTGCTCTTTTTCTAGTTTTTTTAGTTGTAAGCCCAATTCATTGATCTCCTCTTTTTCTATTTTATTTATGTAAGCATGTTCTTTTTTTTAAATCCCTATAAGATAAGCAGGAGCCATTGGGCCAGTGGCTATTCACTGGCCATGACTAGAGGCTCCAGAGAAGAAAAACAGCAGGAACCGTGCAAAGAGGGCCTAGTGCTTCCTGACCCTGTCCTTCTACCAGCCTTTCTCTACTTTATTCTCTGAGCAGCTGATCCGAGTCCAGCCTGGAAGAACCAGAGATTGAAAGGGAAGGATCAGGGCATTTGTGCCAGTGGGTCAGGATATACCCTGATAAGCAGGGACAGACAGAAATGCCCATCAGAAAACCCTAGTCTGACCCCAGTACCTCCTCCAAGAAGCCTTCCCTCATTTTCTAGATCAGTAACAACTTCGCCTTTGTCACACAGCCTTTTGTCTGGAACCTCTTCATACATTCATCATTGCTCAATCACATATTATAGTCTCTGTGTTGGCATCTTATCCCTGGGGTCAGGAACCACATTTTGTCTACACTTTAGATAAGTTAGATAAATATCTTAGATAAGTATCTTTTCCAGAGCCTGCCACAATGCTCCTCACACAGTTGGTGCTTACTAAATGTTGAGATTGGTTTTGGACTTGGATTTGTCTGACCCTGGACATCTTGACCAGGAGTGGTTGCAGAGTGAGTGTGGAATCCTGAAGTACCGTGCCTTCTCTTGGGTTCCAGCCCTAAATCATCAGGGCAATATGGTGTTGGGAAGAGTTTTATTTTGGAGCAGAGAGGCAGGTAATACTGGGCCATCTGACAGGTTTGACTCCCTCTCCCTCTTTAGCTTCTTCTAAGTTCTACTGAATCAAGCACATTTTAAAAAATGGCTTCTGTATGCAGGATTTTGCAATATATGTTGTAGGGGGATGGTGGGATACAGAAATGACAAGGCTATGGCCCGTTCCTTCACAGACCCTACAGTCTACAAGGGAGATGAGACACATAAACAAATAACTGCAAATGCGGTATCACTTTCCATTGCTCTTCAGAATTCCCATTCTATTATAAATAAACTTCCCTCTTTCCTCATCTCTTCCTCCTACCAGGGCAATTCACCTCCTCCCACTATCTGAAACTAGGCTTTCCTTAGAGGAAACCACATTCCTGACTTTCCTCTGAGATGCTAGCAGTTGCTGCTCTCCAATACTGTTGTATGCCCTTTTGCACTTTATGTTCCAGCCAGTTGGACTTTTTACAGTTCCCAATCTCTTCCTCTCTTCTCCTGTTCACATGCCATCTCCATCCCTGAGATGGTCTCTCCTCCACACTCATATATCAGCATGTTGAAGTATTTCCCTTCTTTCAAAGCCCAACTTAGTTGCTATCTCTATCATGAAGCCTCTCCCTATGCAAAAGATCCTTCCCTAATCTCTCACCATTGTCATCATTGCCACCATCATACTTAATTTTGATACATGTTTAAATTTTGCCCTTATCACAGCTGTTTGTGGTTTTTTTTTTTAACATTTTTTTTCTTTTTTAGGCACTTGGGGTTAAATGACTTGCCCAGGGTCACACAGCTAGTAAATGTCAGAGCCCATTTGAACTCAGGTCCTCCTGACTTCAAGGCTGGCACTCTATCCACTGCACCACCTAGCTGCCCCTTTGGTTTTTTTTTTAAAGGATGAGTCTCCCTATCTCATCCAGGGTACAAATACAGTGGTTATTCATAGACCTATCTTCACTGGTGATCTAAGCACGGAAGCTTTGGCCTATTGTTTTTTCATACCCTGGGCTGATTTGTAACTCCTTAGGCAGCTCACCACTTGGTGCTGGAGTTAGTGGAGATATCTGGTGGGTCTATCCCTATGGTAGCTCAGAACTCCTGAATTTAAGCAATTCAACTCATGACCTCAGTCTTCCCAGTAATGGGGACTACAGGTGTGCACCTCACACCTGTAGCTTACCTTGTAAGCTCCAAAGTATTTTATTATGTCTTTGTATTCTAAGCAGGTCCTTACATGTAGGAGGTGCTAAATAACAGTCCCAAGGAGAGGAAACATGACTTTGGGGGTCTCTGAGCATCATGGGATCACCAGAGACCCCAGTCACACAAAGCATATTACACAGTGGAAGAGCAGCAGGCACTGATAGGGTTGGCTAGCTCGGGTAAGCAAAAAACTGCCATCACAAGTGCTGGGCACCGTCCATAAACAAGGACTAGGGGCCGAGGAGGTTGTGTTAGGGCCTATTCTGGCTCAGGATTGTTGCCTACTGGCTTGTCTCATAAGTGTAAGACAACTCAATAATATAAAGTACTGAACAAAAGACCGTGAGTAAATATAACCTGTGCATTGTACCTATATCATGCTTTAGAATTTGGAGTCTAGTTCAGAAGAATTAAGAATGAAATCAGAAACTTGGGCCATGAACAAACACATAAGTTCACAACCACCTGTGTAGAGGAGAATTTCTCAGAGTTCAGCCAAGGCCAGGAAGAACCCACAGTCAGCCATGGGATGGATCAGTCTCTTTCCCTGCTTCCCTTTCATACTCTTTCACCCCATCAATCAATTAAAAAGTACAAAGGTCTCAAAAGTCTAAAACTGGAAATAGAGATAGCAGATATTACTCTTTTTTTCCCACCAGTCAATACCCCAGAGCCCCAGAAAAATGAGGTAGCATTCCTAAGACACCTCAGAAAAGGGTCTCTCGCTGCACAAAGTTAGAAAGTTGGAAAGCATCTGTGGGGGTGCTGCCACCTCACCCCCTCAACATATATGCTGATGAGAGACCATAGTGTCCTTCCCATTTCCTGCTGGCTATGGAGATTATCCTTTAATATGTCTCATTTGGACATACAGTTCTTGAAGGTGAGGGGTTTTTTTTCCTTTTTCCTTCCCTACTGTGAATACTGATTTATCACTTAATTGCCCATTTGGAGAAGGTGTTTGCCACTAAATATAAGAGTTGAAATGGGTAGGAGAAACTGATCAAGTCTGCTTATTTTAAAATTCCTAGAACTCAGGGAAGGAGTCCTCGTTCAAATTTCTGTAGCGAGCAGTCCTCATTTAGGGGGAATATACCCAGCAACTCAAAGAATAGTGTACCCTGCTAAGTTGGCTGCCTTAGAGGCATCAATTAAGACTACAGACCTGGCAGCAGCAGGGTGGGGCAGGGGAGGTGGGGGGGGGGGGGGGGGGGGGGCTATTTGCATGAGATAATTTCCCACTCATACAAAGGTATCTTATCATCCATAGGGGCATCCCTCTAGCCTCCCAAGTCCCTCAGCTGACACTTACCTCAGACATTTTCAGGTTCAAGGTCTGTTCCTGAAGGTCAAATTTCCAGCTCAAAGCTACAAAGTGGTCACTCAGGTCTCTGACCTCCCTGACCAACTGGCCAATGGACTCCTCTAAGACTTGACTCTTTTCTTGGATCTGGAATGGTATTTGACATGATTGAGTAGCCAGCAAAGTCATTTTTCTGAAGGCAACCAGTTACATAGTGATGGGCAAAGTCACATGGGCTGAGAGAAAAGAGAAGGGAAGGTGGGAGAGGTTCTAGAGGAGACCTTCACAACTTGGCAGTAGGCGGGAGCCAAAATTAAAATAGACTAAACTTCTTTGGGCTGCAAATAGGTTAGACTAGAGACAGACTGATGGTAGTTGGTTACCATAGGTTACATGACGACAGGAGAGAATGCACAATGGCAACCCTACATTTTTCGTGGGCCACCTGAAATCCTTTGGGGGGCTGCAAGCAGCCACGGGCCGTATGTTGTGCAGGTCGGTTCTAGATCTTGACAAAAGCACTGCGATCTAGAACTGCCAAGTATCCCTCAGAAGCCATTTAATCTAACACCCTCATTTTACAGTTGAGGAAGCTGAAGCCCAGAGAGCTGAAGGGATTTACTCAAGGTCACACTTGTATTAAGTGTCAAAGGTGGGATTTGAACCCAGGTCCTTGCTCTTTCCACTGTATTATTTTGTCTCCTACAGCTTCCTGGGCAAAGCTTTGTACCCCAAAGTTCAGTTGGTGTGTTCTCTGATAGAATCTTGCCTGAGCTCTGGAGAAAATAAGATCATGGATTTAGGACTGGAAGAGATTTTAGAACAAGTTCAATCCCCTCTTTTTACAGAAAAAGAAACTGAGGCCTGGGAAGAGTCAATGTTTTGCCCAAAGTTCCACAGCTAGTGAATGGTAGAGGCAGGACCCAAACTCAGCCCTCCTCTGCTCCTCTTCCTCTACCAGCCTCTGACCAGGAAGGAGAGCCAGGGTTCTGAGAGAGAGAGAGAGAGAGAGAGAGAGAGAGAGAGAGAGAGAGGAGGAGAAGATCCAGAGAGCCTTGTTCTGGAGCGCTCTCTCGCTGTCTCTGTCTCTGTATCTATCTCCTCCCTCTGTATCTCTCTCTGTCTCTGTATCTATCTCCTCCCTCTGTATCTCTCTCTGTCTGTCTCTGTCTCTATCTCCTCCCTCTGTATCTCTCTCTGTCTCCATCTCCTCCCTCTGTATCTCTCTCTGTCTCTATCTCTTCCCTCTATATCCCTCTCTGTCTCTGTCTCTATCTCCTCCCTCTGTATCTCTGTCTCTGTCTCCTCCCTCTGTATCCCTCTCTGTCTCTGTATCTATCTCTTCCCTCTATATCCCTCTCTGTCTCTGTCTCTGTCTCTTCCCTCTGTATCTCTCTCTGTCTCTGTCTCTGTATCTATCTCCTCCCTCTGTATCTCTGTCTCTGTATCTATCTCCTCCCTCTGTATCTCTCTCTGTCTCTGTCTCTATCTCTTCCCTCTGTATCTCTCTCTGTCTCTGTATCTATCTCCTCCCTCTGTATCTCTGTCTCTGTATCTATCTCCTCCCTCTGTATCTCTCTCTGTCTCTGTCTCTGTATCTATCTCCTCCCTCTGTATCCCTCTGTCTCTGTCTCTATTTCCTCCCTCTGTATCCCTCTCTGTCTCTGTATCTATCTCTTCCCTCTATATCCCTCTCTGTCTCTCTCTTTTCCTCCCTCCCTCCCTCCCCCCACCCCACACCCACACCCACACCCACCTTTTCCAGTTCAGCTCGAGCTTCCCGGTTTGCATTGTCAAAAGAATCTCTGACAGCTAATATGTCATTCTGCAGCTGGGTGGTAAATTTCTCCATATTCTCCTTCTCGCACTGCTCCTGGGCTTCTCTGAGGACAACATCACAGTGACAGGGAAATCTGAGTGCCCTTGGAAATGGTGCCCAAGAGGAAGCTCTGTGGCTAGCAGTGTCCACCAGGGGAATGCTAGGGTCCTGGATCTGACCACTGACTCAGACTTATCATAGGATCATAGATTCAGAACCAGAAGGGCTCGGGAACCCATTGTACCACACCATCATTCAGATTTTTATTAATTCACGGGATCAAAGATTGAAAGCTGTAAGGGCCTATGGATGCTGAAATATCTTTGTGTGAATGGTAAATTGTCTTGTGCACCTTCCTTCCTGCCTTCCACCCAGGGCCTTTAGTCTTAATTGATGCCCCCAAGCTAGCAAGGGATGCTGTTCTTTGGGTCACTATGTATATTCCCCCTAAATCACACAGCAGATTCTTCCTCCTGTGTCCATTGGAGGGAGCTCAGGGTGGGGGCCAAGGCCCTGAGATCATCTAGCTCAGCTTCCTCGTTTTACAGGGGGAAAAACTGAAGCCTGGTTTGTTCAAGTAACTGAGTCAGATCCCAAATTCTATGTCCTTTCCATTATCCCATACTGTCTTCCAGGGTTGTCACTATCGCTCAGATTTTTATTAATTCGTGGGATCAGAGATTTAAAGCTGTAAGATGTAAAGATTTAAATCAAAGACTTAAAGGCCTTAGAGACCATTGAGTCCAACCTCTTCATTTTACAGATGAGGAAACTGAGACACAGAGAGTTTAAATGATTTGCCCAGGGTTACGCAGCTAGTATATATCTGAGGAAGAATTTGAACCCAGTTCTTTCTGACTCCAAATCCAGGATTCTGTCCACTAAACCACATAGCCTCTACCATTTCTCTGGTACTTCTCTAGTGATTTCTGAGTAAACTCTCCTAGAAAACAAACAAGAGGAGGCCAAGACTGGAAGTGGAAGGAACTGTCAGCAACCTAGAATCCCCAAGCCAAAGTGCTTGTTCTAGGGACAGGATGAAGGAAGAACCAGTCATCTAGCTTCTTGATACTTTTAACACTTAGGTTAGAAGGGCTGCTGCCCTGGGTAGGTGGGTTGGGGGGAGGAGAGTGCTTGGAATGAAAAGACAGAAAGATCTGAAAAGATGTCTTAGAGCTCCAGCCCTTTGTGCGCCCACATTCTGACCAAGGAGGGGAAAGGCTGGCCAGCGCCACCTCTGAGGGATGAGGTTGCTAGGTATTCATTCATTCACTCCCTCCACAAAAGAAGCTCTGAACTCCAGCCCACACCCACCTATTCTTCTGCTCTGCCTGGAGGATCGAATTGAGTGATGTCTGGTTCTCTCTCACAAAATCAGTCAGCTGGATGACAGCCTTGTCCAGGGCTCGACACTGGTTTAAGAGATGAGACTCCTCCTGCTGTGTTTATTGGAGGGAGCTCAGAGTAGAGGCCAAGGCCCCGTACTTTGGCCTAGGTCCCTGGCAACCTCAGTAATCTGGCTGTTTTGCAGCCTCTGCTAAAGCTCCCATCTCCCAGGCCCGCCTAGATGCTTAGGGCATGACTACCTTCCTCCCCAGAGGACACGGGAATTTAAGGATATGCTGGCTCTATCTGGACTGGGGCACTTGGCCAGACCCAGACATGACCTGGGGGTGTGGCCTCTCAGGCTCTGCCCTGAATTATCAGGTACAAATAGCAAACCTCTTGCTGGTGCTTCAGGCTTCGGAAATGGTCTTCATTCAGCACCTGGATTTTCTGCCATTTGACCTCCAGTTCTTCCCAGAGGTTCTTCTCAGATCTGAGCCTTGTGTTCTCAGAAACTTTCATTTTCTGCTGGGAGACATTGCCATCCCTCTCACACCATGAGGAGCCTGAGGACTCCTGTGTCACTAAGAGGCTGCCTTCGTCCCTGTCCATCTCCCATTGCTCTTTCTTCCCCGGGGGAAAGCCTTCAGGTCAGTGGCTTCACTACCTACCCAGTCCTGTCTCTACTGCTTCTCAATTGCCAGTCTAATTTAGATCCAGGTTGAGGGGGCGTCTCACTGCTTCTAATACTATATGCAGAGGAATCCCTTCAATATCACCCCCATGAGCCCAATCTTCCTGGCTCCACGGTGGGCAGACTGTGGTAGGTGAGGGATTTGGGTGGGTAGCTGAGAGCACTCCTGTTTCCAAATCACATTATGGACGCAAAGGGACAGAGACGTGGGTCAGGGAAGGAACAGGGAAGCCTAGAAGCCGCTCTGGGCTGCTGCTTGGGAATGCCCTCCGATGAGACTGCCAGTCCTCAGGGGAACCCAGCAGGCTGGCAGCAGCTCCCACCCACCTTTTCAATGGCCACAAAGTTTTTCTGAAGGTGGCCACAAAGCTTGGCTTCTCTTTTCAGGAATTTGAGACTCATCTCCTCTCCAAGCTGAAGTGCCTGAGCCTATGGGGAAATGCTGCCATTAATGCCAACCCTAGGAGAGCAGGAAGTGCAGGTGCATCAGTGAGGGCCCCCTCCTTCTGGGATGTCAGAACCCTTGGGCTGGAAGATCATAGGATGGAGAGGTGGGAGGGATTTTAGAAGGCACCAAGAGGGGGTGATACCATTCTACTCAAAGAGGACTAGGTCTCAGCTTGCTAAAGGAAATTAAAAAAAAAATGAGTATCTTGTGTCTACGAAGTACATACTCAAGAAGAAATACAGTGAAATCAGACCTGGGTTTTAATCTCAAATCTGCTCCTCTGTAATCTTGGGCAAATCATTTCCCTTCTCTGGGTGTCACTGATTATTTATAATAATCAAACCTGGCCTTGGAGAAGAGGTGAGAAAAAGCAATTGTGAAATGAGGGGAGAGAAAGGCCCATCTCCAAGCTCCTTCCAGCTTTTGGTCCTTTGAGGAGGATGACCAAGACTAGCATATCACAATAACAATGACCTAGAATTCAGGGATAGTCCATGAAACACAAAACAAATTCAGAGCAAGCTAATCATAACTAAGATTAAGAGGGAGGGGTGGAACAGCACTACCAGGAGAGACCTAAGCACTGCTAACGTTGGCTGCCTATCACACTAACAGGCTGCTCGACTCCCACAGCCCAGACCCTGCCTGCTGTGTTGCATCATAACCCTAATGGCTTGCAGCACCTCACCTGTACAACGGCCTAGGATGTGCTAGAAGTCCAGGCTTGCTTCTCCATCCTTCCAGTCACAGTACAGAAACTAAGATAAGAACTCAACCGGGAACTGGCAGGTGGCAGGGAGAGGAAAGAGTCCCAAAAGCTGGAGGACAGAGTCCCTTGACATCAACCAGTGAGACCTGAGATCTGAGGATGTAAAAGCTAGAAATGACGACCTTAAAGATCAATTGACCTTTTCACGGTACAGATTCAGCCCCAAACCACAGCAATTCAGTATTAGAACTGAACTGTAGACCTCCTGACTCCTAAGTTCGGAGCTCTTTCCTCCTCAGAAGGTTAGGTGCCAGCTGTATGCTACTCACCATCAAAAAGCAAAACGCAACAGGGACAGAATCAGGAGGGAAAGGGGAGCTGATGCCACCATTTGATATGTAGTAGGTAAAGGGAAGGGACAATGCCTTTTCCCTACTCTGCTGAGCCTGAGTGCTGTATCCATCTTTCCTCTACTTCTCTAAACAATGCCTGGACATAATGCTAGCCTTCCCTGCCTGGTGGCAAGGGGGTAGCGGCACACACTAGGAATGCTGCGTACCAAGTCCAAAATCATGCTGGGCCTGGGAAGACTCATCTTCCTGAGTTCAAATTAGACCTCAGACACTTACTAGCTGTGTGACCCTGGGCAAGTTACTTAACCCTGTTTGCCTCAGTTTCCTCATCTGTAAAATAAACTGGAGAAGGAAATGGCAAACCACTCCAGTATCTTTGCCAAGAAAATCCCCCAAAGGGTCACAGAGTAAGACATGACTGAAAAACAACTCAACAAGAAGAACCACAAAGTCCAAAACCAGAACAGTTTCTTAAGAAAACGTCAGGTCTGGGCCCAGGACTGAGGCCTCTTTAGAAAGTGAGTGGCCGTTGTGCAATGACTAATATTGATATTAACCCTTCTCAGCAATACAAGGATCTAAGACATCTCCAAAGGCCTCATGATGGAAAATGCTATCCACATATGAAGA
The DNA here is from genome assembly GCF_003287225.1 of Phascolarctos cinereus. Lineage (NCBI taxonomy): Eukaryota > Metazoa > Chordata > Mammalia > Diprotodontia > Phascolarctidae > Phascolarctos > Phascolarctos cinereus. Next base: position 129,674,159 of record NW_027555847.1, on the reverse strand, counting down.
AAGAACTATGGAGTTTGAATGCAGATCGAAACATACTATTTGCTATTTTTTTTCTTCTGTTGTGTTTTGTTTCCTCTCTCTGGTGGATACTCCTATTGTTTCTAATTCTTACAACACCACTAATGTGAAAATATGTTTAATAGGAATGTATATGTAGAGCCTATATCAGACTGTGCACCACCTTGGGGAGGGAGGTGTGAAGGTGGGGGGGGGGAATTTAAAACTCAAAAGCTTATGGAAGTGATGGTTGATAATTCAAAATAAATTAATAAAAAGAAAAGAAAAGAAAAGAAAGTGAGCGGCCCAGCAGTTTTTCCCAATATCCAACAAGGACAGAGTTGTTAGGTTTCGCTGCCCATCTCCTGAGCTTCACATGCCACAGTGCAGCCGTGATTCTGACTTCTCAAAGGGCAATGAGAAAGGAACACCAATGATACTTGGCAGCTGAACTATCGGCAAACAAGAGCTGTGTCTTTTAGTATTATCAGGGGGCAGCTGAAAGCTCACCCTGTCACATAGTTCTTCAGACAAGCCTTGTATATGGTGACGATACCTGAAGTCCAGGGTCACTATTTGCAGAACTGAAGAGGCCGCATTGCAGAAATTCACATCTATGCCCTCTATTACACCTCCCTCTAGGGGAAGTTCAAGCAGACCAGGTTGGTGCTCGTTGACCAAAGTCCCCAATAAAGAACACAAAACAGAAACAACTCCCTCAAATCTACAGCAAGTTGAGATCCTTTACTTTTCCCACCTCAGACTTCTTCAGTAAAGCTATTCCTATTTCACAGGTGGGGAAAATGAGATACAGAGAGCTTAAATGATTTGGCAAGTTGATGATTAGACAAGAAGGAAATTCGATTCAAGGAGCCTTTCTTAAGTACTCACATAGCAGGCATTGTGTCAGGTACTAGAGGAGAGGCAAAGACAAAATGCAAGTCGATTACTGGAGATATAAGAAGCCCAGGAGGATGGGCAGCAAGGCCCAGCAGTTCTGTGGCTTCCCACCAGAGACATGTACATAGATAAGTATGTGTGGATACACACACACATACATACATATATATACACACATGTGCACATGTATACATATGTACACATATGTATCTCTATCTACAACAACAAGGTGATTTTGGAGGAGAGGGAAAGGGAACAAGCATTTATTTTATTTTCTTTTTTTTGGATAGGCAATACGGTTAAGTGACTTGCCCAGAGTCACACAGCTACTAAGTGTTATGTGTCTGAGGCCGATTTTGAACTCAGGTCCTCCTGACTCCAGGGCCGGTGCTCTATCCACTGTACCACCTAGCTGCCCCTTGGAACAAGCATTTATTAAGCATCTACTCTGCACCAGGCACTGTGCTATGTGCCTTACAAATATTTTCTCATTTGATCCTCACAACAAACTTAGGAGGTAGGTGGAGTGGGGGGAGAAGCTGGGAGGAGGGGGAGAGCTAACAGCTGAGGGGATTAGGAAAGGCTTCTTGTAGGAGCTGACCTTTGAAGGGAGCTGCAGATTCTAAGATGCAGGAGTGAAGAGGGAGGGCCTGAAATGCACAGGGCACAGCATGGATTCAGAGGCCCAGAAGATGTCACATATGGCAAATGGTAAAATGGCCAATTTGGCTGAAGTACGTGAGGGGAATAATGCAAAATGAGTATAGCAAGATAGGCTGGAGACAAATTGTGGAGCTTTAAAAGCCAAATAGAGGACTTTTTATTCTTTCTTTTTTGCTAGGCAATAGAGTTAAGTGACTTGCCCAGGGTCATACAACTAGTAAGTGTCAAGTGTCTGAGGCCAGATTTGAACGCAGGTCCTCCTGATTCCAGGGCCAGTGCTCTATCCACTGCACCACCTAGCTGCCTGGAATTTTCTGTCTTTCCTAGAGGCAAAAGGGGACCAGTGAAAGTTCTTATCCAGGTGAGTGGCCCGATCAGACTTGTGCTTTAGGAATAGGACAGCTGTATGGATGATTGGAGAAGGAAGAGGCTTGAGTAAGGGAAACCAATCAGGAGGTTATTGCAATAGTCCAGGTGAGAAGTAATTAGGGCCTGAAATTAGGTGCTAGCTGCAAAGAGAAGAGAGAAGAAAGAGATGGGAGAAATATTGTAGAGACTGAATAGTTAGGATTTACAAAATTTTGTAGAGATTTACAAAATATTGTAGAAATTTACAAAATATTGTAGAGATTGAATGGTTTGGCAACTGATTGGATAAATGAGAATGAGAGAATGAACAGTGGAGCATGACCCCAAGATTATGAACCTCAGTGCCTGAAAGGATAATGTACCTTGGACAAAAGCAGGAAAAGTTAAGAACAGTGAGTTTAGATGGGGGAGGCAATGAGTTCTATTTTGGACACATTGTGTTCAAAATGTCTATGGAACATCCAGGTGGAGCTATTCAACAGGAATTTGGGACCAGACTGCAGGGGTGGGGAACCTGTGACCTGGAGGCCCTCAAGTGAAGTCTTCCTGACTGACCTGTATCCCAGCAATATCCCGACTAGTTCGGCAGGCATTCTCTTCCTGGTTCTGCCGCAGGGCATTGCAGGCTGTTTCCCGTCCCTCCGCTTCTTCCTTTAGGTCCCCACTCAGTTTGTCCAACCTATGGGCAACAAGCATGGTATATAGAAAGAGCATTTGTGTCAGGAAATCTCAGAAGCCTGACCTTGACACTTGTTGGCTCTGAAAGGACAGAGAAGTACTTTAACTCTCTGAACCTGCTCCCTCATCTGTAAAATGGGTCCAGTACTATTTATACTACTTACCTCAGGGTTGCTTGAAAGGAAAATGCTCACTAGTCCTGAAGTGGGATAATAAATATAGGACTGATATGATTTAACAAGCTTTCAGCCTTTCAAGGAAAATGTCTTCCCCACTGCCTTATCCAATCGGGCTCAGCAACCCTAAACATGGGGCCTGACTACTATAAATAGGACCATTCCATCCAAAAGCTGGATGGAGTTTTGGCAGCATACTAATTAGCATGTATAAACTAAGAGTATTTCTCAGGTTGGGATGGACAAAATCAGAACTTTGATGGATCCAAACCTCCATGTTGTAGACTATGCAGGCATTACATTAAGCCTGCCCTCATTCATCCTGAATACAAAGATAAAAAAAAAGAAAACCAGCCCTCCCCCCCAATTTGAAGGACCTGCTTCCATGGCATAAGCCAGCATCAAGATTCATTATAGAGAGAGCAAAGCTTGCCCTCCTCCTCCTCTGGTAGCCAGTGATGAGATCAATTGAAAGCACAGAAATTTCCTAGAGGTTTCCTTTCATGGTCTTCCTCAGTCTGGACCCAATTCATCTTTCTAGCCTTCTCCTATACAACAACTGTCCTTTACTTACTCAGCACATCCTAATTAAACTGAACTACTACTCTGGTGAAGGTCCATATTTCTCCTCCCCTTGTTGTTCAGTTGTTTTTCCATTGTGTCCGACTCTTCATCACCCCATTTGGGGTTTTCCCGGCAAAGATACTTACCCAGTGCTTGCCAGACAGCTAGTAAATGTCTGAGGCCAGATTTGAATTCAGGAAGATGAGTCTTCCTGATTCCAAGCTTGGCACTCTATCCACTGCACCACTTAGCTGCCCTCCTCCTCCCCTACATACAGTTATTCCTTCTATATTACTAGGGTGGGGTGGAATCTTAGGGGTGTGGCACCCCCACACTATCTGGAAAATCCATGTAAAATTTTTTGGCCCTCCCTTTGTACCATTGAAGAAATCTGAATTTTTTATTTTTCTTTTATGGGTTGTTTATAGTACTTTATTATAAAATGTGTGTTGATATCATATAATAATAATTGTACATACATATATATATGTATATATATGAAATATACTTCTGAGTTTCTAAACTTTTTTTGTGTCTTCTGCTAGCCTTTGCTTGTCATCTGAGGCTTCCACAAAACTCTCCAAAAATTCCCATTTAATTTCTTATCCCAATCTGAGATATATCAAAACCACGATGGGGAAAGTTGCAGTGTAGAAGGGATAACTATAATACCAGTTTCCTTGCAGTCTGTCTGGCCTTTCTCCAATCTACTCCAATCTATTCTTCACGTAGTTTTCAGAGTCATCTTCTTAATGCACCGCTTTGAACACGCCATTCCTCTACTAAAAAGCTTTCAGAGGCTCCCCACTATCTTCCAAAAATGAAGTATGAACTCCAGATTCTGCCCCAAAAAGGACTTCACAGTCTGGCTTCAAAACTTTTTTCTATCCTTCTTCTCATGCTAATGTTTTGTCACGTATTCTACATGGCCACCAAAACTGCATCTCTCCCGTATGTTCTCATCCTGCTCTCTCTCATATCTTTGCCTTTGCTTCTGACATGAGTCTGGATTGAAGGCTCCTCCCCATCTCTGTTGAAAGCCCTCCCTTCCTTTAAGGCCCAACTTGGGTGCCATTTTCTCTCTGAAGCCTTCTCCAGTATTCCATTGCCCCCAGATAAAAGTGAGCATCTCCACCTCAAATTTCTCCTAGCACTTTGCCAGAATCCTCTCCTCCACTCCTATCTCCGACCCTCTTTTATTAGAGTCATTTGTTCACTTGTCTTCTGTCCATCACCTATCATAGGCTCTTTGACAACAGACTCTCTATTGTATTAATTTTGGAATCCCTGGCAGCTGGCACAGTACTTTGCACGTAGTTGGTCCTTCAAAGCTATTTAAACAAAACTCAGTCTGGTATGACCCTGCTGTTCTATCTTTATCTCATACTACTCCCCTCCATGCAAGTCTACTTTCGGTAATCAGTAAGTCTGTACTGATCATCTACAACATGCTTAGTTACATAATAGAAGATGGAAAATGGAGAAGGCATGGTCCTTGGCTTCAACAAGCTAATGGTCTAGTTGGAGAGATATGATGTAAAATGTGAAAGATAAAACAATAAATAATTTATGTAACAGTTCAAGTCAACAATAGATGAAATGATCATTACAAGGCCATACACAAAAAATTATGGAATGAGGTAGACAGATCATAACTACTATAGCAACTCAGAGGGGAGAGAGATCACTATGGATTAGCAGGCCAAGGAAAGTATTAATGCATGTATATAGATATATAGAGATATCAGATAAGGGAAAAGGGCCTGGAGGAGAGAAAGAGGAGAATGGAGGCATACATACCTGAGCTGTAGTTCTGCCTCAAAGTTTTTCTTTTCTGTATCCTGGAGAGCCTGTTTCCGCCTAATTTGGGCTAGGGACTCTCGGACCTCCACCAACCTGAGATATAAATTATTCTCTACTCCTGAGCAGCCCTGATCTTCCTCTTCCCCCTGGTCTGGTGGCACAGGTTTGAGAGGGAGATTGGGCAGCTGCCCAGGTACCTACCCATTTGAGGACAGAGAGGCTCTTCCTTGAAGAGCTTGAATGTCACTGGCTATTCCAGAGAAACCAGCCAGAGGCCTTCATCTTGGGCAATGAGAACCCCTGAACCACCTGGGACCTGAAGAGCTCTCCTTCCTCCCAGACCCAAGTCAACAGGATGGATGTGTCAGTAGGTGACATTACTTCGGCCACAACTTTCCTTAGAGAGTAGACTACTTGGGTCAGCTAATGAGGGAAAGCTTGGAGTACCTTGTCCCTTCTGGCCACCTTCTGCAAGGGGGCATCTCTGCTGTCAGAAGGTAACTGGAGGAAATGCTCCTGAACCAAGAACAGTAGGATCTGCCCCACCACTCTTCTTTGGTCCCAACATCCTTGTCCTGGAGTTGTTTGGGAACATCACACTGCTCCCAAATCTACTCCGATGCCTATGTGGGATGGAATGATTTCTGGACACGAGGAGAACATGTACCTTTTCTCCATTGACTCCATGTGGCTCCGATTTGCAGTATTGGAGAGCTACAAAGAGAAGGATTTGGGCACTGGGTTTTGTTTTTCTTTTCTGGATTTACCCAGGCCTTCTGCTATGATCCATGGTGACTGACAGCTGGATAATGGGACCCGGAGCTTTATAGCCCAGACAGCTAGGATTGCCAGAGGTAGGAACAACTTGTAGGTAAGATAGGGTTATTTTTCTGGGGCTCTAAGGCTGGACAAGTGGGAATTTGGCTCTGGGGAAACTATGCTGCCAGTGAGCCAGAGTTTCCTCACTTGTACAATGAAGGGGTTGGAGTAAATGACTGCTAAGTTTCCACTGAATTCTGAAGTTTGATTTTTTTCACCATAGCTGTCCCATTTATTGAATGGAAGGGTCAGGGGATAGGTTCAAAGTGGTATAAAGGGAAGACAGGATTATCGGGAGGATAAGTTCTGTTTAGGGAGGCCTGAAAGGAGGGCAAAGGAATGAGAAGAGAGAAGGAATTTACTTCCCAGCAAAACATTCTGCAATGCTAAAATCCTGGGGATGTGATGGCAAAGGAAGGACCAGCAAGAGATAGACAAAAAAGATGGCCCCAGGAAAGCCTGCGGACAGTTTGCCAGCCCACTGGGATCACACAAAAAGAAAGCCTCTTCCAAAGGAGTTGACAGTGGGCAGCATGTTCACCTCACAGGCTTCCTTCTCTGGCAGCCGGGTAAGCTGCTTCACCTCGTCACGGATCAGCTCCAACTCAGAGTCTTGTACCTGTATCCGGGCCCGGATCTGGAGCAGCTCCCTCAACAAGCTCAGGACGGCTTGGTCTGAACGCTCCTTGTGCCCTCGAAGGCAGACCACCTCAGCCTGCAGATCTGCCACCCTGCGAGATGCCACGGAGATACACACCCAGAGGCCGGGAAACAAGTGGAGGAGACAGGCTGATAAGTCTATTTACCCATAGGTAGATCTAACCAAGAAGGACAAGCACATGCTTTAAAACCACAGTCACCCACGTTCACCCAGAAGAAGTATGGGGGGTATGATTTAACGAGTATACCACTACTCAGAATCCCCCCTCCAAAAGAAAAAGAATGATTCCAGGCTGAGACGCCTCAAGGAAGTTGGAAAGACGTTTTGGCTTCACAAAGGTGTCCTGTCTGGAGCTAGGTATAAGAGAAACCATATCCTAAGTGATGAGACAAACTTCAGGTACCTACCACTGTTCTAGCTGCTTCCAGCGTTTCAGAGTGTCTTGCTCCGGGGTCAGGTTGGAAGACACTTGGGGGTTGTACTCAGAACCATCAGAGATCTCCTTTACAATCAGGGTTTCTGGGATCTTCAGACCATCTTTGAGGAGGAGCCCCAGGTCCTCTAGAGTGACTGAGCTGCTCATAGTGGCAACATGGACTGAGGTCTGGTTCCGTGCTGACAGTCAATCCTATGGTAAGAGGGAAATACAAACGAGGCCCTGCATTCAGGAGCACAACAAATGAGTCAGCATACCTTATCCCTGCAGAAGGGTCTTCTCTTGCCTTCCTGACTCACTGCAAGACCTTGGATCTAGTGGGTTTCCTCCCCATTGGAGGTCTTCAAGCAAAGGTAGGATGACCACTTATTGGGTATGTTGTAGTGAGACTCTTTTTCAGATTACAATTTGGACCACATGGCTCCCAAGGTCCCTTCCAAATATGAAATTCTGTGATCAGCTGAGAGATCCCAAAAGCCAGGATGTATCCTGAACTTTCTAGCCCCTGTGGAAAGAAAGAAGCTCTCTAGACTGCTAAAACTAGACTCTCAGAAAGGGAGGTCTCCTCAAAACATTGCCCCCAACTCTAAAAAAATAATAATAATAATAAATAACAGCTCCTTTATGGTTTACCAAGTATTTTTTGGTGCCTACATTACCTTATCTGATCTTACAAGTGTGTGAAGTAGTTCATTATCCTTATTTTCAGGTGAGGAAACAGGTTTAGGAATTAACTTGTCCCAGATGACAAAGGCTAGTTAAATGGCAGAGCTGGGGCTTGAGACTAATGCTCAGTACCATATTGCCTCTCACAGTTGGATTGTACCTGCTGCTGACTCCCAATTGGTACTGGATTCAGAGAACCTGGGCTAAGATCCTCACTCTGGTATTTATTGCCCATAGGACTTCAGGCAAGATACTCAGCCTCCCTTCCTGAGGTCCCTCCCAGCTCAAGACATAGGATCTCTAGATTAAAGCTAATCTTTAGCCCTCCTTACTAAGTCCCAGATCCTGAAATGGACCCCATCTAATATACTTAGAAACAAAGAGCCCGGGGCTCGGGACAAGAGCAGAAAGCTGACTTCATTGGCAAATCTTCTTCATTCAGGCTCTGAACACTTGAAGCTGATCCACACTGCCTGGTTCCTTTGGAGACACTGGCAGCTCCCTAGCCTCACTCGGGACACCTCTTTGCTCTGAACCAGCTGGACTTGAGGGAGGGAGGGGAAGCCTAGAACAAGAGAACTACCCCATTTCCTCCCTCCCTCAGGGGTTTACCAGTTGGGGGGGAGGGGAAGAAGGGAGGGGGGAAGGAGGATGTCTGAGGCAGCTGGGAGAGCCGGCTGAGTTGACAGATAAGTCAGTGTCCTTACATCTTGCCTTCACAGGGAACCTAAGCAGTGGGAACTGATGTGAACTTGTTCCGGAACCTTCCCTTCCACTAGAAACTTATGACCTCACTGCCCAACTGTCACTCTTAGAATCAAACCCCCTTCAGCTTTGCACAGAATCCAAAAGAACTAGTAGACAAGTCAAGGCCCAGCAGCTAGAAGCCCTATTATGTTGGCTGTCCCTTTTTTGCGAGTGGTTAAGGAAATATGGTGGTAGTCTAGGCATAACCCTGCTTTCTCCCCCCAGGTCTCACTCACGTGGAAGGAAAGATACAGGAACAGGAAAAACAGGTCTAAAGTAGCCCTCAAGCCTAACTGTGGGAAATAGACCCACAATCCTTAGTGTCTAAACTGAGGACATGTTAGCAAAATGTGTGAATGGTGCAGAGCTGTGCCTATTTTTAGCCTCTGTGGGAACTCATAGAATCAATTTATTGAAGAAGAGAGCCTTAGACTTACCTTGCAGTGGAACACAAATGGGCTTTTGGGACCAATGATTTGATAACCAGGCTACCCTTGGAGAGAGTCCTGGAATTGGGGAGGCACGCAGTGCTTCGAAAGGTCCAGCTGACTTTGTGTATTGCCAACTGCCTGAAAGACTGGAGCACAGAAGCCTGAAGGCTTAGGGCAAACTCATTCTCCAAGACCATTAACTATAGGGAAATGGAAATTAGCTTAGAGATTTCCCACCAGGTGAAGCTTCCCAACTTTCAGCTACCTTTATAAATTCATGCTCCAGTATCACTATTATTTGGAAAGCTATCCTTCCTCCAAGCAGAAGAAAAAGGTAGGCTTGCAGTAACAAGTTAATCTATTTACCAATATCAAGGCAGGTCTGAGTAACAGCCACTTCCATGGTGAAGGAACATTAATAAACCCAAAAGGGAATGAGAGAGAATGGGGCCTCTGGTGGGTAGCAGAAGAAACTTGGGGCTATTCCTTAATTATCAATAATTATATTATGAATAGGAGAAAGCTCAGCAACTATATGGAGGACTGACTCCCAACAGGAGGGAACTAAATTTGCTCCCACATTGCAGGATTAGTTTTAAAAACAAAGTCCTACTTGTGAATTATTAGATCTTAGACTGGAGTGGGTAACCAAGAGAGATGGACCAGACATTTTTTTTTTTAAGTGAGGCAATCAGGGTTAAGTGACTTGCCCAAGGTCACACAGCTAGTTAGTGTCAAGTGTTTGGTCTGAGGTTGGATTTGAACTCAGGTCCTCCTGACTAGGGCCGGTGCGCTATCCACTGTGCAACCTAGCTGCCCCCCCCCACTTTTAAAGAGGTTTTTATAAGTTGCATGATCAAAGAAAGGTGTATGTGGAAGGTAGTCTGATAGAACAGATGCCCAGCCTGAGAAGGTATGTTTTGGTCCCATCTCTGTCGCTAAGTCACTTCCTTGCTTGAAGCTATAGATCACTCTATGGGCAGGGACAGAAATCCCTGATTTCTAGCACCTTGGTTGTGGTGAGTACACAGATGTTTGAAAGGCCTGTGAAAGAAACAACAAACAAAGGTATCACAGACTTAGTTTGGGACTGGCTGGATGATTCTGTTCTTCCAAGTGTCTCCACTTGGTGGAAGCAGTAAGCTTGAAGAGGAAAATACTATTACAATACCACAAAAGTGAAAATCAAATTTTTATTAAAGTACAGAAACATCTCTTATGGTTCACAGGTTTTCTAATTAAGACTTCAATGCTCCCCAAAGATACATTTTTTAGTTCCCAGTAAAAATCACTGTTTATCATAAAGGATGAAAATTGTACTGCAGCATGAAATTCACTGGCTACGCTCTCTTTGCTAAGAAGCTGGTGCATGGCTATTACCAATGACACCAAGTACAAAGAACAGATGTCTCCTCTCCTGCACAGGGAGACAAACTGAGACTGAGCTGCTCCTGAAGGCAGAGTATAACGACGTACAGCCTGCCTGCCCCTTCTGCTCCCTTCTAACCTAACAGGCTAAGTCCTGGGACTTCAGGAATGTTTTTACTCAAGGCACTGATTTTCCTTTGCTGTTATTGGACAAAGGCTTCACTCTAGGAGTCTGTTCAGTAGGATTAATTGGTCATAACTGCAAAAACCAAATCACTCATCCTCATACCCTACACCTCTCACAGGAGATTCTGGCAGAAGTTCTGGCTTTGGGCATTAACAAGTCATCCTCATACCAGAAATGCATCTGGTCTGCTGACAGGGAAGTCTTCACTGAGCTGTCCATTAGCCCAAATACCTGATATTTATATGAGTAGTTTTTTCACACCTGCATTATCTCATTGGATCTTCATAATAATACCATGAAGCAGGTGCTATTATCCTAATTTTACAGATGTGGAAACTGAGGCTCAGCGAGGGTGACTTGCCCAGGGTCACAAAGCCGGTTGTGTCCTCCAGCGTCTCCTCTGCCAGGATGCCTCACCTAAAACAATGGTAACCACCACATTTGTCTCTGCCCACTTAACTTTGTTCATCTGGAGCAAGAGGAATGAATGATCAGTAAGGCCCCTGCTACAGATAAGCCACCATGAGTCACCTAATGGACTCCTCTGCAGGCTTTACATCATCAGAAGGGCTGCAGAAGCTGACAATGACTCCAGGGAGGGGGGATTTTTTTTTCTTTTTACCTTTCTGGTGTATTATAGCATTGGAAAAATAAATCTGAGGCCCACCTCACAAAGTCACTGACAACCCAGAACTAAAGTCATGCCCACTGCCTAGGCTGGGCTTCAAAAGGGAGCCTGGCCTGGAGTTATAACTGGTACGGAGAACAGTGAGGCCAGCCAGAGAGAGGCTCAGCAGGGCTGTGACTCCCATCTGGTGACCTGGCCCATCATAAGTGTTCTCTTAGCCCTTCTCCAGTGGATAGATGTTTCTTAGATGATCCAGAAGCAGCCGGGACACAAGGACACTCACTGAGAGTGTGTCTGGCAGTCAAGAGCTGCCACCAGTCTTGTTCATCAGGGCTCATGATATCACTCACAGCTGTAAAGGTTAAGTCATTCTCACCTGTCCACAGGACCCCTAACAGGAGGTCTACTGGTCAACACACCATCAACTTCAAAACCAGACATCATGCCCCAGCCAGCTTTGGCCCAAGGTCATGGTCCTGCTTGAGAAGGAAAAACATCCAGCACCAGAAGCTTGACTTCAATCCCTTTATTTCTTTATTCATACATATTCTGACCCCTGCCCACCTCCAGGCTTCCCACTTCCTTCTTGGCACATGATCTGGGTGAGACTTTAAAGGGCTGCAGTGATATGCTTTCCAGGGAGGCGCAAAGCCCACAATCCCCTACTCTTCATTCATTAAAGCCACCACTAGTTTCAACAGAGATAAAATCAAACTGCAACATTTGCCCAAACTATAAAAACCACAAACCAAAGTGTGCTGCTTCCCACAGCAAACAGAAGGAGCATGGCCATGGGAACACTTAAAATGTTTTTAAAAGGACTACCCGAAGAACTAATCTGTGCAGGAGTCAGTGACAGAACGAACCCCCAAACCTAGTCTTCATCAAAGCAGGCCTCTCTCCCCGAGTACAGAAAAACAGCAACACACATGAGAGTGAAGATGGGGAAGAGAGTCAGCCCCGGGAGGCTGTGGCAGTGGGGAAGGCTGCAGAGAGGTGGCCAGCCGGGTCTGGACCACAGTGGTAAGAATACACACCAAGGCCAATGAGTAGTGGTTGGAGGGCAGGTAGACAGAACCTGGGGTCACAGAAATAGCATGCTACCCAACATGTTATGGGCAGAGCTGGTCTTTACCTATTAATGAAGGAATTACTGACCAGATACCTGTAAGAAGCGCCCTCCCTCCCCCCGGGAGCCCTGGCCAGTTATTAAAACCTATGACAGAGCATGTCCCCTTACGATGAGCCACAGGCCCCATGCCCTACAGTGCTGTCAAGGGCACGGCATGAACAATGACTGAGGGAACCAAAGAGAGGCCGCCCGGCAAGGGCCTCTCCGGTCCTGCTTTTAAAAAGCTCAGCGTAACTCACAGCAAGCATCTGCAGGACAAAGTAGGCTTTGCATTTGTAACCAGCTCTAATCGATGGGGAAAACACGTAGAAGCACATTAACAAGAGTCATATGCTAATACCTGAAGGATTCATCACATAAATACCTTTCACGGACATAAATACAGCGTGTGCCAAACCCCTAAGAAAGCGTGCTTAAAAGAAGTGTTTCTGACTGAATGGCCAAGATTCAGGGAGGAGGGAGTGATGCCACAACCACCAACATGGGATGACAGGAGGCGTCACAACCACCACCAGGAAGCAGCTTCCAGATTCCACGACGCCACAGCAAGGATGCTCTGAGAAGTCAGGTGGGACAAGGCCAGCCGACCTGACCTCAGACCAGGGGGACAGAGCCACAGCAGATTACCCATCCGTCTCATGTTGCCCACAATCACAAGCCGCCTCAGTAAGGATGGGCCACATCTCACATTTCCTCTGTTGCCACAACCAGACTTGTTTGGCTCTGAAGTCTGTCCTTGGAGGAAAGAGATAACAGATTCGAGGTCCCCTCAGCCCACAAGGAGCCAGTGCTGAAAGGAAGGGGATTTCATGGGTAGTACTAACACTGTGAGCTGCTCTCTGGAGGGTAGGCAAGGTTTTTCATAAGCCCAGTTCCAGGAAAAACTTAGGTCGGTCAGCGTGTGGGGCTTTCCTAGTCCTCAGGCCACTTCTCTTCCCCTGGTCCAATACAAACACAACCACTGCTCTGGAGACAGGACAGTCAGGCACCAATGCTACAGGCCTCCTCAAGCCATGCCGAGACAGGGGAGGCACAGGCCAGTTATGCGGAATGTAACGGGGGGAGAAGGTGAAACATCTACTGCAGTCTCAGGGCTCTTTCAGGAAATCCCCAGAGAGATTCCTGAGCATCGTGTTGGACTGTGCAAAACAAATAAGCCAAGTTCGGCCAGTGTGGCCACAGCGGGGTCAGCGGGAGCGGAACACAGCAGGTGTAACAGACTCTGGGATTCAGCTCGGTGCAGCAGGACTGGCCTCCACATCCTCTCTACATGTGTATACACAGACACAAGCTCCCTCACCTACTTGCTCTCAGACAAGGAGTACAACTAGAAAGGAAAGTTAAACTCATTTGATCCTTTCAGGTAAAGAAACATAAAAGGATAGAATAAAAATGGAATCCAATGATAACAAACCCGAGACAAAATTATTAAAATGTAAACAAATCTACCCACAATGCATGTCAAATTAAAACACTGAACTGGAACCTGGAGCAGCCAGGTTTGCGCTTGGGGAGGCAGCTTGGAAGCCTGGGAGGATTTTTCACTTCCGTGGCCTCCAGAGAAACAAGGCCTCAGATGAGAGGGCTAAGGAACACGAGGAGGCAGAGGGTTTCCAGTGGTCAGTAACACTTGCCCTGCAGAGAGACATGACGCGAAGCCCCTCACGTCTGAGCCAAGGAGAGCTCTTCCAACCCTCCTTTTCCTAATCGGTATCTTGCAAGGTCTTTTCTCGTCACCATCCCAACCACCTGTAAGGACAGAACCAAATGAGATATGTCAGAGAGACGAATGATAAAACCAAACTTCTGAGTGTGTCACTGGAATATCTGCCGTGACGTGTTTGGGCCTTCTTTCCCTTTGACCTGGATACTGAAATGGTACAAAAGACCCAACAGAGGCAAGCGGGTTTAGCCACCTGACTCTTGGCTCTGACAAGGGAACTAGATGCTTAGATTGTTGGTACGACAGCCTCACCAGACACTCTTCTGTTCTGAATCAGAGAGTGGTCACCCTGAATAACAAAAACAGGTAGGGCCTTTAGAGATGACAGCCTTCAAGGTTAAGGAAGCCAGATCTATCTGAAATCTCTTCCTGGGGCAGTCACTCTTGTGCCAAAGGAAAAAGGGTTGGGGACAGACGACTCTGTCCCTGCTCCCTTAGGAGACTGGATTTAGGATTTTAGAGGTAAGATAAACTTCACTATCCTAGTCAGTGCTGACCTAATACTGTATTACTGTGAAGTGAGCCTTTTTTCCCCATGAACTCATACCCACCTGATTATGATTATCTACCACCACCAAATGCCTGAGTCCCAGTGCTCGGAAAAGCTTGAACACTCTCGGAAGTGATGCCTCCTAGAAATAAGCCAAACTTTTATTCAGTCTTTAGGTCGCCTTGCCAATTACCAGTTTTCCCATTCCCAAAGAGTAAACTGACTGCCCATAGGAGGCATTCAACTACAGAGAGGCAATTCTACAGAGCTAGTCAGGTCCTAGACCTCACAGGCCTGCCTGGTCAACCCTGAGGCAAGGTCACAGAGCACTGCTGATCCCGGGCAGAACTGAGAAGGAAGACTTGAGAGGCCTGCCCCACTTCCTAGTTCTCTGGTATTCTTATGCAAGTTGGGCATCTCCCACAGTCACAGAACTAGTACAGAACCTAAGTTATAAGTGGCCAGCCATCTCCTCTACAGAAATCAGTTTTCCACATCAGCTTGATTACTAGAGTTCAAAAAAATTAAATGCCCAATAAATATAAGATACTATGCTAAGGGCTGAGGATACAAAGGCAAAAATCAAAGTCCCTGTCCTAAAGGAGCTCACAGTCTCCTGAGGTGACTGACTGCAGCTTTTTCTTCCAGAAGCACTGCACTCTGGACCAGTTTGTTGTTTGGTTTTTTTTTGGTGAGACCATCAGGGTTAAGTGACTTGCCCAGGGTCACACAGCTAGTAAGTGTCAAGTGTCTGAGGCTGAATTTGAACTCAGGTCCTCCTGACTCCAAGGCAGGAACTTTATCTACTGCACCACCTAGCTGCCCCTGGGCCAAAGACGACTCTGTGACTGACCTTCCTTCTTACTCTATATGTGTTTTTCATTTTTATTTTAAAAAAATTTTAAATATTTTATTTTCCCCCTTACATGTTAAAACAATTTTTTTAAAAGATTTTTTTTAAGTTTTGAGTTCCAAATTCTATCCCCTCCTCCCCTCCAGCCTCCCTAAGAGGGTAAGCAATCTGACACAGGTTATACATGTGCATGTGCTTGACCTTTTCAACATACTGATTCTCTCAGTCACTTAAGTTTTGCCATATGTTTCTGGAGAAGACACTGACTGATTGCATATTTTGTGAAAGGCAGAAAGGGCCCAATGGCAAACACCACTGCTCCCACTTCAGCCCTCAGGAAGTCCTCCACGGTCACAGAGATGTAATAGTTGTCCATTCACTGCCTACAGAGGGGTCCTTTCATTTCTCAGTCGCCTGCACTGTTCCGAGGTTTAGGGAACAGCTCTGGTGCCAACCCCCTTCCCATCTTGGAGCAGCCTGGCCAGTTACCTGAGGCACTGTGTATGGGGAGGGGTTCATGAACTCTGTGAGGTCCATCATGCATTCTCGCTCATCCTGAGACACGTGAATTGACTGGATGGGTGGGAAGCGGGGGTAGGCATCTCGAAAGTCCTTCAGTTTCAGTCTCCTCTGGACCAGGTTCAGACTAGCCCTCTCCACAAACACCTAAAGTGGAGGACAGAGAAAAGGAAAAAGCATCCTTTGATCTCACAGGGTCTCCCTTAGACACTGTACCAGCAATGGAGCACTTTGCTTTTGTTTTTAATTTTATTTTCAGTTCCAAATTCTCTCTCTTCTCCCCCTCCCCAACCCACTGAGAAGGCAAGAAAAACAAAGCTTATTACAAATAGTCATACAAAACAAATGCCTGTATTAGTCATGTCCCACTCCTTTCCCTTTAAAAAAAAAAAAGAGGAAACAAACAAGCTTCCATCTGCATTGAGTCTATCACTGCTCCCTCTGGAGGTGAGTAGCACATTTCATCAGAGTCCTTTGGAAGTGTGATGAGTCACTTTGCCGATCAGTTACGAAGTCTTTCAAGTTGATTTTCTTTACAATATTGTCACTGTATAAACTATTCTCCTAGTTCCACTCACTTCACTCTACCTCAGTTCATACAAATCTTCCCAGGCATCTCTAAAACCATCCCTTTCATCATTTCTTATGGCACAACAATATTCCATCACATTCATATTCCACAACTCATTTTGACATTCTCTACTTGATGGTTACCTCCTCAGTTCCTCATTTTTTGCCACTACAAAAAACCAAAAAAACCCCAAACCTGTTATAAATATTTCTGTACATATGGATCCTTTTCCACTTTTTCTGGAGTACAGACCAAGTAGTGGTATCACCAGGGCAAAGGGCGTATATAGTTTAAGAGCCTTTTGGGTATCATTCCAAATTACTCTCTAGAATAGCAGTGATGAGGCACTTTGCAGAAGATACCCAGAATCTTGGTATGTCTGTTGCTGTGATTTAGTCTTTGAAACTTGAACTCTAAACTAGAAGGTAATAACTACCACCAAACATAAGGGAAACTGCCGCAGCAGAGAACAGGGGCTCATTTGCAAGGTCTGGGAATGTCCACACCTGGTGTTTAAGGCTCTCATGGCATTTTTAAAAAATCCTTATGACAGGCAGCTAGGTGGTGCAGTGGATAGAGCACCAGCCCTGAAGTCAGGAGGACCTGAGCTCAAATCCGGCCTCACACCAAACACTTGACACATACTAGCTGTGTGACCCTGGGCAAATCATTTAACCCCAATTGCCTAAAATAAAAAAAAATCCTTATGAATAACCACACCTTATGCTTCAAGAGGACAATCAACTGGGAACGCAGGATCAAGCCCTGTAATCTTGCCGGCTGCAAAAAGAGAATATCTTTTAGTGCACACATGGTGCTCAGAAGCATGATTTAGAGCCAAGGTTATTTTCAAATTTCCTGCTCAGGAGGCAATGCACCCAGGCTTTAGGGACTTTAAAGAATGGCCCCGACTCCTTTCCCCACCTCCTCTCTCATTCCCAGGTACATGAGCCAGAGCACAGGCTACAGCAATGAGCTGCCTGGGAAAATACAGAACTGAAAACCCTTAGGTCTTGCTTCATCCAACTTCAGCTCTGATTAACCTTCGTCTGTCTGCCATAATTAGCTGAGGCTGTCTGTTCCCCTTCCCACCAAGAGTTACCCAAACTGTGAAATGAAGACAGTCTGCCTGACTACTCATCAAATATAAACTTGTCTTCTCTCTGGGGGGAAGGGGCTGAAGAGAGATGGTTATTTATAAGGTTGGATGCCACTTTTTTCTCTTTTCCCTCTCTATGGCAAAATCTGTCCTCTACCTGGCCATCGTCAGAGTACTCCACCACTGGGAAGCCATTGTGATTCGAGGAAGTGTCACTGAGGACGTCCACTATAACCCCAACTTTCTCTCTTCTCCGTAGACAGGTAACTGGTGTACTCATCACCTCTCTGTTAGGAAAGCAAATGGAGAAGGAAGAATAGGCACTCTTAGCATGCAGCTGTAGAAAAAGCCAGCACTTAGACCACTGGTTTCTCAATACCGCCTCAATTTCAAAATATTTAGGTAAAAAAAGATGCTCCTTTTAGTTACTGTCAAGTTAATTAATGGTATCTTATAGACCAGTTTCAATCTACAGCTACAGACTTAGTATCTCTTTGTTGGACAACAATGAAATTTTCAATATTTCTCTGAATCCTATGGTTTCTACAAACAGGATTGTAAAACCCTTCCTAGAAATGTCATGCCTCTCACTCCCCACTTAAAAGAGGCAGATTCTGCAACACCAGGACTTACCAACCGTGTCCCAGATAGAAGCAGGAAGAGGGATAGTTGAAGTCACAGTTAAAAATAAAAAGTTCATTTCTGCCAGCAGAGGTAAACAATTCACTTCCTCGGAAAGTGTGCATTATCAAGCAAGGTCTGGGCCACTGATGTCTTGGTCATTTGGTTCTATGTTAAGACATGTAGAGAAAGCCTAGGGGGGACATCTTGGGGGTGAGGGTGCCAGAAAAGAGGGTCATTACCTGGCAGTGAGTGAGTGAGAAGTAACTGGAGCTTCCCAGTGGAGGAAGGGGACACTCTGCAGCTGGATATGCATGTCATAAAGACCCTGGAAAGAAGACAAAACCGATATATGATTGTGGCTTCTTCCAATGGGGAAGCCAGACTTAAGGGTTGGCCTCCTGCTGCTGATAACCATCTCTACTCCTGTTCACTGACAGACCCTGTACTCTCCTTGCTGCTCCATTTAAGTTCCAGCCATAATTCCACCTTCTTCAAGAAGACTCTCCTAGTTTCCCTTAATGCTGGTGCATCCCTTCCTCTAAGATGACTGTCAGTTTCTCCTGTCTACATCTAGTTTGTATACAGCTGTTTGCATATGCTCCCCCACTGGACTGTAAGCTACCTGAGGACAAGGACAATTTCTACCTTTCTTTGTATCCCCTAGGCTTGGCAGAGTGGTTGGCACAAAGTAGATGCTCCACAAATGCTGGACTGACTGAATGACTGCATGCTGTCCCCTTAACCCGGGCCACTCATTACAAATCATCTTCAGGACGAGAAGCACTAGAGTATGTTTAAATATTATTAATCTTTAAGGAATCACAATAATCACCTATTCAGCCTGCATATTTCCCTGTGAGGTGAAGAGGGGGATCATCATTATTTCCACCAACACAGAACTTTCAAGAGAAAGATTCAGTGATTCCTCTAACCAGAAGCAGAAGTGAGAGACAGCAGAGTCTCTGGGTCCATGCACCCTTGCTTCCTAAAAGCTAGTGAAATCTGCCAGGGCAGCAGACAGGAGGGGATCTTCCTTAGAACATTTGGGATGAAGACCCTTCCTCCACTAGATCGGCCATCTCTACTTCACAGGAATAATACACTGCCACACTGTGGGAAAGGCACCAATGTTGTCTCCTGTACTCAGGACACTTGGCTAATGAGAGCCCCCTAAATTATGACAGATTGGAAAGGAACATCTGTTTGAGTCACACGACACAGACCAAAAATGCCATTTTTTTCTCACTCTTTCCCTTCCATATCAAAACCTCAATAAAGAAGTCTCCAACAATTTTTGCTGTCATCAAAACCAACATGATGGGGAAACCATAAGTCACGTTGCTCGTAGCCTCCATCATGATGACAGTCAGACTCAGAGTCATTCTCACAATGCCACCTGAGGAAAATAAAAGGGAGTTAGCACATCCCTAGATTTTCAGGTCAAATGCAGTTCTTCTGAATCCCCTTATTTTTCCATGCCAGGCTTGCAACAGTTTTAGTACATCAGGTCTCAGATCTCTCCTCAATATGCGTTTGAGTTACAGGGATACTAAAAAGCTAAATCCTTGGGGCTCCATCCCACCTTCCCTCCTTAGAATGCATTCATGTTATGGCAAAAGACAGGACTCACCAAGCTGGGCAGCAGCCCCCATCAGGGCATACTTGCCAGGGTCGGCCCATATCTACAGTTGGAAGAAACAAACACAAGAGATGTTAGAGCACTGATAGATAAGACCACCAACTCAAAACCATAGGCTCCGTGTCTCTGGCTTCCTAATGACTGCCACAAAAGCAGAATGACTGACAAATCCAAACTTTGGAGAATCTTGTCTGAGATAAGAATGGATTTCCTAGGTCAGGAGGAATAGATCACACTCTCAAAATTTAATTTCTATACCCAAAGTCATGCCCTTTCTGTTTCCCTAGACTTCTATCACTTAAGAAGCTTTCACGGGTAGCTACAAAAATATTAACCCATATCTATTAAGCAGCATTGCTAACCCACATGTAGCCCCATCAACAGTGGCTGTTAGCCAAAAGATGCCATTCGAAGGTTTATGAGGATTATGCAGAAACATGAGAAGACCCAAGACTCGGCTCAAAGGTCACTTTCTGCAGAGGAGACCTTTCCTGCTCCTCTCAGATGCTGGAGCCTTCCCCTCCCAAGTTGTCTTCTGTAGGCTGTGTATGTGCCGAACTGTTTATAAACTATCTCCCATGTTAGCATGTAAGTTCTTTAAGGGCAGGAATCAATTTTCTTTTCTTTGTATCCCCAGTGCCTAGCAAACTAAAGGTACTTAAACGCTAACTGACTGAAAGCAGAGACAACATAATGACTTTTTGGGTGAGGGTTGTCAGGATAAGGTGGGTAGAGGAAGTCCAGATCTGTGAATCCTTCAGTGATGGGGGACTCCTGGTGTAGACTCTCTCTA
The DNA here is from genome assembly GCF_003287225.1 of Phascolarctos cinereus. NCBI lineage: Eukaryota > Metazoa > Chordata > Mammalia > Diprotodontia > Phascolarctidae > Phascolarctos > Phascolarctos cinereus. The sequence continues at coordinate 129,653,623 of NW_027555847.1, read as the reverse complement.
CTGATGCAAATCTGCAATGTATCTGTATCTGTATTTGAGAGTTGCTTAGGGCTCTGAAAGATGAAGTGATCTGCCCCTAATATTTATATAGCCAGTATGTCGGAGGCAAAACTCAAACCCAGGTTCTTCTGAATCTAAAGCCAGCCTTCTACCCATTATGCCATAATGCCTCCCCTATAATCACTATAACAATAAAAGTGAAGTCAACATGGAGAGGCAACAAAATGCTAGTCAAATACAAAGGTCAATTTTAGTGCCATGCTGTCAAAGTTAAGGAACACATCCCATATTTTTATTAACATCAATCAACAATTTTGGGGGATTATACTTTGTGGGATGACAAGTGGGCTAGATGTTTGTTGGGAAGTTACCGGTAAGAAATAACAAAACATACCAGTTAATTTTTAAAAAAAAAGATGTTACTCTAAGCTATATACCAAGTGTTCATCTGAGATTCCACTCTCTCTCTCTGGGTAGCATAAGAGGACATTTCAAAATGTATCTATTTACCCCTAATTTCTCTCCAGACCCCGTCAGCTGGCAGGACAAAGGGGATACTCACTGCAGCACTGGTAAGGTAGGACAGTGATATGCCAAAGAGTCTTCCCCAGGCAGCACCAATGAGGAGGGATGGAATGAAGACTCCAGCAGACACAGTGAGCCCATAGGTCCAACACGCCAGCAGGAAATAGACCAGAGTGAATAGTCCTAGGGTCATGGGGTTGTAGGAACCTAGGGAAGGCAGGAGATGCAGAGAAGTCAGGGGGATGTACTATATGTCTCTCCTGAGGTTCCATTGTCTCTCCACAACACTGGCTATTCCCAACAAAACAAAAACACAAAACATCACACTGCTCCCAAAAAAGAAGCAGTGAAAATTTTGCATGAATATTGCTGGCCATGAAAGGGTAAACAGCACAATGAACACTGAAATCCTACTACTTCACAGCTTATCTTAAATCCCATTCTGATCATCCTGATCAAGGGCTGATGAAGAAGGCTTCATCCCTAACCACATGCTGCTAGTTATTTTGTCCCCTTTCACGGCATACCCTAGGGTTTGTTCTAGGACTTTCACTCATTCTCAGGATTTTCAGGAAAAAGGATGGTAAGACAAATCCCTCTTCCTATTTTAGAGATAGAAAAACCGAGGGCAGAAGACAAGAGAAGCAATTTGTGAAGCAAGAAGTCAGCACTGAAGGAAGCTAAACTCAAGCTACCCAAGTCTCAGTCCCCTCCTTTCTTGACACTGTTCCTTTATTTCAACTACTATATCACAAACTCAACCAAATCCTGATACCACGTTAACAAGTAGTTTTCTTAGTTATTCTTTAAAAATACTGAGGATATACCAGGCAGAGATGTCCTAAGGATATGGCCACCAAGACTACACTCACAAGCTGTCTGTGAGAGGCAGGGAAAGTTTCTGCTTACGATGATGTGTTCCTGTGGGGGAGGGGGAGGGCAGGTTAGGGGAAGGGATGGGGGGGGTGGGAGGGTAAGACTTCCTCCACCACAGAGGCAGCAAGAGGCAGCCTCAGCCCCTGTTCAATACACTAAAAACAGCACGACTGAAAGTTGCAGAATGGGAACCTTACCAAGGCTATTTTTTCTCTATTCCTTCCACACCGGTGAACTAGAGCTTAGGAAGTTGGTATGGAAAGCCCAAATAAGAACCTATCAAGGCTCAGGTGAAAAAACAAGTTTTAAAAATTATTCCAGATGCAGACATCTGGAATTACACCCTGGCTGCTGGCAGCAACCGAAGAGCTTTCCCCATGTGGGTATCCCATGTCATAGTCGAAAACATATGGGAAACATTGTACAACAAGCAGGCTTGCCTCTTGAGGTCTTAATGAAAATAAGAGAGGGCTGCAGATGGGTCCCACAAGTGAAGGTGAAATTGAGCAGGTAAGAAATTTCAAGATCCACTGAATTCTGATGGCATCTGTCACCCATGTAGAACTGAAAGTTATGTGAAGCTGAGTAAATCACAGGCAGAGGAACTTGGGCACAGAAATGGGAAGACCTCACCAAGGACACCTCTCAGACTGTGACAGAGGCTGAGCTGGGACAGTTTAACTACTAGCAATCCAACTTATTTCAGAACAAATATTTCAGAAAATGTAAATATTTTACATTTGCAAATATCTGATATTTACATGGAACAACTCCATTTTACAAGGGAAAAAAAGCAGAGAAGTTAAGTGACTAGAAGCCATGCAGTGCAGATGAAAGATCAAACTTGGTGTCTTAGGGCTGGGCTTTCCAGCTAACTCACTTTTCTTTCCCCTGGGCCAGAGTTTTCTCCTCTTTCATAGATGGCAGACAGACTAGATGGTCTCCTAGGGCCCTGCCAGCTCTAGCGTCCTATGACTCATTATATCCAAAGTCATAGAGTAAGTCAGTGGTAACTGCCCTGCCTTCTTCTTTCCTTCTGCCTCATGTCCACACTACTAACGAAACTAAACAGAGACATCATGATTTTTCTTTAAATGCTCAGCTGTCAGAGAAAACAAGACAAAGTGTTATGGTCACAATTTAGAACATTACTTTGACTTGGGGAATGTGCTTAGTATTCTGACCAAAACTAAAATTTCAGAAACAATTCACAGAAGGTAAAGTCATTCATGAAAATGAAATCCCAGTAAATGATGGAAAGACCTCAGAGCCTCCCAAAGCAGATCATTCCCCAGGAAGGAAGGAAGATGGAGTCTATTAAACTGGCCAAGCCCATCACTCTTTCAAAAAACACAAAAATTCAAGCCTACAGTCCTTGCCCTGTGCTCTTGCCCAACTCCATCTCCTTGTACACCATTACCTTCCCATGGTTTTTTTATTCCCCATCTGGTGGACAAAAAACCCCATCTTATAAAGCTGAATAACTTGAACATTTTCTTCTCTAGGGGCCAGCTCTGTTCACTATGAGTCACAGTATCAGATCTATCATTACTATACCTAAGGACAACGACTCAATTCCCTGTGAAGACTCTGAGTTTGAGGGCCATTGTAACAGCCTTCCCTTTTCCCCCTCTACTTCCACTAAATTCTGTTCATAATCTGAAGGGCCAGTGCCAAGCAATATGAAAATTTAACAACAGTTCATCTATCGTTCAACATTCTCCCCATTGTCAAATTCAGTTCCCCCCATGGGAACAAGTGTAGGCCAAATTCTGATTCTAGCTTGATGCCATGTTGATCAAAGTAACAGACCTGGGGGGTCATGAAAAAGGCTGACAACACTTTTCTCCGGGGTGTTGAAGAAGGCTGCAGCCATCGAATTATATTCTCCATCTGCACAGAACAGCTGTGGGATTGAAGGACAGAAAGGAAAATCAGATGTCTGTTAGAATATCCTGAGTAACACAGACTTGGTGTCTTCTCCAGTAAAGGTGGACTAAGAGTTTCCTCAGCACAAACAAATACAAGGTGGTCAGGTCTTACTATTTTGAAGAACAGTGAAGAAACAAGGCCCACAGCTAGTATATAGAGTCCTTCAACCAGGAAACAGAATGAGGCTCACATGAATATCATTAATACTTTTTGGAGGGCTTGGTAAAACCTGATTCCTTACCTTATTCAGTTTCATGAGGCCACATCCTTGAGTCTAGATGAATCTGGGAGAAAATGGTTTTCTAATAGCTCATAACTATAAGGAGTGTCTCTAAATCAATACTATCTGATGCTACTTTCAAAGAATTCAATAGGGCAAAGGCAGGGACTGTAGGCTTAAAGGCAACCTGACCCAAGTTCTATACCTAGACGTCTGTGGCAGAGTTAGCCTGCTGCTGGGCAAATTTATTCCACTGTACTCACAATGAGAGCTAAGCATGTTCCTCGAGTCTTTAAACACTTATTTTACTATTTACATAAGTCATTTTAGAAGCTCAAAGAGAACAGCACTCAGGGTACCCATAAGAGACCTACTCTAATTCTTCCCAACCTGCCTGGTTAATAAAGTGAGATTTCTTATTCAAAACAAAACCAGCCCAATCCTGAGAAGTAAACTGTCTTAGAGCAATGCCTTTCTGCCAGGCAAATGGGATGGAAAATAAGAACATGTAAGAAGGGAGAGGGAAAGCCCCTGGGAATGTCCACCATGATATAGTTTCTACTATTGGCCCTGACTACTGGGGGGATCCCACTGGTGCCATGTTGGAGCCTCATGGCTCCACCCTCTTACCTGAAGTGGGTAAGACATGGAATTCCCTTGAAGTGGCTGGCAATCCCGAGATGAGTAAATCAGTACAAATGCAACTGTGGCAGTGACTGCAGCCACAAGCATGGCTTCAATCACCTGGAGGCAAGGGCGGTGAATGTACCTGTGGAATCAAACAGCTCAAGGTGAGCCTTTCTGTATCAATGACAGAATCACACAAATTACAAGTGAGAAATCATCACTCAGAGAAGCATCCCTAAGGGAACACCATTATTATGGATTATAGTCAAATCAGCCATTCAATGGCCTAGCCTGCCTGCCTGTCCTCCTCATTCATGATATCGACCAAGCTAGATCTTGATAAGCAGGTGTATGAAAGTAAAATGAGTATCTAACAATATCTAAAAGCCAAATGTGGGTTATTTTGGAATTATCTGTATCTCTTATTCCCTAAATTAATGCATATGCTAGGGTGTTGACTGCAGGAACTCTACAGCAAGGCTCAAATACATACACACTGTAGCAATCCCCACCACCACTCCTGTCACTGACCTCTGTTAGTTGCAGAAACTGGTGGCAATACAGTATTAAACAGTAACCATAACAACCCTTTCTCAAAGTTAAAGATTAATTTGTGTACGAACTATGAAAATCCCTGTGCTATACTACTTGTCTTAATTAATGTAGCCAAAATATCAATAAGGAGATATACTCTCTGAAACCAGTAAGAAACAATTTATCTTCTTATCCAAGGAGTGCTGTATTTAACCAGTCCAGGAAGGGGAAGCATCAACAGCTTCTTAAATACACCAAGACAAGAGAAAACTGTAGGCCCCAGTTCCCCCTCTTAGGCTGGATTCAGGTAAATATAAAAAAGAAATAGCTGAGGTCACTGCCTGGGTGCCATTCCATTTCCCATGGCCTGTTATCCCTGTTCCAGGTCCCTAATTACTCTATATTGTTCCAGTCTAAGATATGTAGTTCAAAATCCATGATCCCATGAAAAATCCTGAAATTCCTTTCTCTGTGTCACTCTTTGTATGAACACAATTCCAATGGGACCTTTTACCTCATGCGAAACATTGTCAGCCAATAATTCAAGGCATTGAACACTGCTCCAAGAATACCACCTATAGCCAGAAAGAAGCAAACAAGAGGAAAGGTCAGCTTTGAAATCTGAATTTCCTATGCTATTAACAATTTGGGAGAGCTGGGTGCTTCACATTTCCCCAGTTAAGGAACCATTTCCCAGAAGCTTGGTAGAAGAGACTAAGATGTGAAGCAAACGGTATTTTTAAATGGCTTCTCTATAGTACCACATTCTGAAAGATAGATTTGTTTAATCTTCAAAGTCCTTTAATTAAATGGAAGATAATTCTTAGCATGTGTTAAATTTAGGTGAGGATAAGACCATCCTTCCCCTTAGCATGCAGGAGAGTTCTAAATTAAAAACAACAACCAAAACCTACATTCATTCCCCTGAATTTTTATTTTTCTCCATCAATGAAAATCCAAATACAATATCTTACAGCCCAAGTAACATAGGAATGTAAATTCTGCTGCCACAAAGATGAATATGTAAGTAACTTAAATCCTTAGATTGGCGGCAGCTCTTCTGAAACACAGACCTCAAAGCACCAGGAAAAATAAGTGACAGCAGCCATGGTGTGTGTAAGTAGCATCACTGAATAACCGAACAGTTCATTCCAGGGTTTTCATGGAGGATCCTTAAAAGCTGCTTCACAAAGCTAACCTGTGCCTCAGATCTTGGCAATCTTCCAGCCCTTAGCACATTCTTATTCAGGCCAAAAGATACAGAAAGGTTCTCCAGAGAATTAACTGGGGCTCCTGCCATTTCAAAAGGCATGTTTAGAAAGTCTCTTTCCATAAATGTTTAACAAAAGTGGGATGGGCTTTGGTAAAAATTAAAATTAAAAAAAGATGGGGGGAGGATGACAAAGCTAGATTTCTAATGAATTCAAAAGAAATTCTCCTTACCCACTACACCCATGGCAATGAAGATGGGGATCTCATGGATTGTGTATGCCATTTTCTGTACAAACAGAGAAAGGAGGAAAAAGTAGTTTAATTTTAAGACTTACTGGCATAAACCTTGAGTAATGAGCTCCAAATGCTCTTCCCTTCCCCTGTCACCTACTGAAACACAGATGGAAAGCACAATTATCTCCCTAGTTTTCAGAGTCAATGAGATGCATCAGCCAGCATCTTTGGTGAAGCACACAGCTATGATATCTAAACTCCTGAACTGCTGCAGACTTCAAACATACTCCATTTGGTCAGCACAATCCCAGACAGAATGCTAGAAATCTACAATGAGGAGAATCCAACTTTTCATTCTAACATCTGAAACAACTGAGGTGCAGACAAGCTCCTGGACTTTTCCATGACCACAATTTAGTCAGTGGCAGAACTGTGACAAATCCCCAGGTCTCCTGCCCCCTGTTCATAGTACTCTTTTGGCTGCACTGGACGGTGACAACTGAATCCCACTAAGACACTGGATTTCACACAGAGGAATGGTTTGCTTCCAGAGTTAGCATAAAAAGAAAAATCCAGAATCTCAATATTGGTGGCTCCTGTTATCTAGGCACCCAAGGAGGTAAGAAGACATGATGTGTGATTGAAGGTTTTACATATTAATGGTTACCTCAGTGTCAAATCTTCCAAAATTGATGAGACCAGGGCTAGAGAGATCCCACATGTTTCCATGGTAAATACTTAGAACAAAATTCAGGGTGAATGTGGAAATCATGGAGGCAAAGAACTGTGGGATAAACAGAAAAACAGGCATGTTGCTAGGAAACAATACTTCAAACAAAGCAGGCTCCTCTCTTGTGTCCAACAGCCAAAACAAAGTATTTCTAATTAAAGAGCTAAGTGGGTAAGATCAGGGTGAAAGCAAATCCCAGGAAGTGCCAGTTTAAAGAGGGCGAGGTCACCAAGAATTTTGATGCTTTTCTTCCAACAAGGGGAGGCTTCTTAGAGCTGGTGCTTCAGAAGCTATCTAAAGGACAGAGGTCTTGGTGAGTTAGGCATGGAGGGACTGGCTCTAGGCATGGGGTGTGGCTTGAGAGGGGGCTTAGAAACAAGCATGGGAAGACTAGATGAAGGGTATGCTGAATCCTGGAGACCAGAAGAAAGATGGGTTGGGCAAGGGGGAGAAAAGGGTTCAAGGTGGGCTGCTGAAGGACCCTGAAGCTAACTGTGGTTCTTATACCTGATCTAGAGGGTAATAAAAGCTACCTTAGGAGAGGCATGAAATAGTCAAGGTAATGGGGAGAAGAAATATGAAGGTTGTAACAACTGACTAGAAAGCAAACAATTTTTAGGCCTGATGAGAAAAGAGACAACTCTAAAATATTTGAAGACTCAAATTACAGTCATCCCTTCTACATCACGACTTTCCCCATTGTGGTTTTGCTATATTGTGGATCGACATAAGAAATTAAATTGTAATTTTTGGGAGTTTTGTGGAAGCTGCCGAAGACACATGAAGGCCAGCAGACAACACAGAAAAAGTTTAGAAATTCAGAAATGCATAAAATATATGTATAGTATTGTATAATATCAACACATTTTATCTCTTAATGCTATAATAATTCAGACTTCTTCTCTGGTACTTTGGGAGGGCCAAAAATTTTATGCTGATTTTCCAGATTACTGAGGCACTGCACCCCTAATCCCCATGATGTGGAAGGGATAACTGTACACAGTAGTGAAGCCCTGTATGTATAACAGACAAACTCAGAGTAATCCTATCAACTGACAATATGCCAAGCACATCCTCATATGTTCTTCCCATAAATTTGTGGTAGAGGATTAACCCTTCATAACAAGGGACATGAGTTTATGGAAACAAAGCAGAAGTAAAATGCCCATACATTAACCCATAGCAACTGCTGAAAACAAAAGATTCTTCAAAAAGAGGAAAGCACCAAGAAAGACTTCTCAAGCCACTCTGTAAAGGTGTACTTATCTTGTTGGCAATGAAAAGGAAGCCTGTGCTTTCACAAAATCTATCTCACTCACAATTCTCCATGTCAGGAACTGATTCCAGAAGGAAGCACCTTCTTCCAAGCTGAACAGGACGCCCCCTGAAAGAACAAAAGTCTCCTAATTCCCTGGGCAGACCCCAGTGATGTGGCTATAGCCAGGCTGCAGATTACAAGGGAAGTCTAAGATCTCCTGCAGTCATCTGGCTAAGACCCAAGGAGTACAGGCAGAGTGCTATAGAATGATACACAAATAATACTGAAGACAGGGAAAAGGGCAAAAACTGACTGACGGGGAAAGGTCCATCAGTTCGTCCAGTCCTCCCTGACTGAGGGCTCTGGGTAACAGGGCCGCATGACGTCAAGTCAAGAAGCATTTATCAAGTGCCTACTATGTAGCAGGCACTATGCTAAATGCTGGGAATACAAAACACACACACACACACACACACACACACACACACACACACACAAAACCCCAAAAACACCAGTACTTGCTCTCAAGGAGCTCACATTCTACTGGGGGAATCATGCAAACAATTAGGTATAAACAAGACACAGACAAGATAAATGATGACATCTAGGTTTTTGTAAATTTTCTGATTTCTTGTCAAAGGTATAGAGGGGAAGGAAGGGAACCCAAATATGCACAGAACAACTAATTTGAAAATATTCTTGACTTCTACCACCTAGGTAAGGGTGGTACTTAGGAACAGGTTTCCCAAAAGACAATCTACTTCATCAAGGAAAAATTCCTGAGGTCACTGACATACGACCACTTGAGCTGCCTATAATGTATGAAGCATCTAGGATGTTACAGGGACAACCAAGATTAAACATAAGACAGGGAATCTTACCTACAGGGGCTCCAAAAGCAGCCGAGACACCAGCCGCTGCTCCCGCTGAAACAAAGTCTCGCTTCTCTGTGTCTCTTCGGAAGTATTCAAAGATCTGCAATGACAGGAACAAGGTTTATAGATCATCTCCTCAGGTTTTCTTAAAGTAATCCTCTCAGGTAAGGAAAAGGTAGCCAAGGAATCCTACATGCTACCTGACCTAGTTAGTTTCTCGAGTATGCTATGTAGTAGGCACTTGATAAATGCTTCTTGACTTGACTTCATGTGGCGCTGTTACCCAGAGCCCTCAAATACAACTCATCCATGTCCCTTCTCTCTCAGCACTCACCCTGCGGTACCCCACACCTGGGCTTCCTTAAAGGAGGATGAGCCATCTACAAAGTGATTCTGGGCTGGGTGGTAGCTTTCCCTACCAGGCATTTTCCCATTTCTAAGTGGCATAAGTCAAAATTAGATCACTATCCCCAAATGCTTTGCTTCTCTCTTAAAAACCTTTAATACTTCAAGAAGCTAAGATTTTATTGTAATATATATATATAAGATATTTTACAAACTTTTAAAGGCTATATATATATATATATTATATATATACCATTATTTTTATTGATGTAGGTAATCTCTCCACTTATGTAAACTGCAACCACTCTAAAATTTAGAAAATTAACTTTATGAGTAGCTATAACAGAAAAAAAATTCATTATCTTTTCACCTATGAAGAATAATATAAATGCACTTAAGTATTATAGTATTTAAATAAAATAAATATAATACAAATGATAATACTACCTAATTAATTTACAGATTTAGTGCCATAGTAATCAAAGTATCAAAGGGGTTACTTCATAGAAGCAGAGGAAGTGGGGCCAATATGGACCAGATGTTCTTTTTTAACAGTTTGGCAGTGAAAGGGAAGAGATAGATATAGATAAGATTATAGCTTGGGGGGATAAAAGGGTCAAGAGAAGGTTACCTTAGGTTAGAGGAGGTATGAGCAAGGTTGAAGACAGAGGAGATAGGGAGACAAGTCCCACTCTGTTGAGCACCCTGTGGCACTTTCTGGGCCTGGCAATCTCAGTTTCTATATCAGTAACAAAGTCACTGCCATGGCAGCATAGTCAGGTCAGAATATAAAATATGGCTCAAATAAAACTGACAAAGTCAAATGCCTATACCTACACATCTAATTTTCCTATATAATATAAACCAATCAACTTTTTAACCCTTCACATTCTGGCAACCAAAGTTACTACACAAAATGGTTCTTTTTCATTCAGATTTAAAGGAGACTACCGTTTTCTTTGGAGACCTACAAAGGTATAAGCATAGACTCCTACAGAAGATACTGAAAAACCAGAAATCAACTAGAAGACTGATCAAGGTGCAGAGGGATTTGAAAACAATGTCACAAAGAACAGGTAAATGAACTGGAGATACTTAGCCAACAGAAGAAACAGGATGGAGCAGCATATGATCAAGGTTTTCCCTCACATAAAGTAAGTGCGCATTCAGTATGGCTTAAGAGAATAGAATTAGGAGCACTGGGTAGACATTACAAGAAGACAGATTTTGTATGAATTTTTGAGCTAACAATGGATTACACTACCTCATGGGGGCAGTCAGCTTTAATTATGACTTCTGAGTCCCTACCAACTCTACTAGACCATGGGATCCCTACTGAACATGGCCTAATCTCTGCTCCCTCATTTTCCACTTCAGAATTTATAAGTGAGCTGCTCACCTTGAAGTCTTTCTTCAAAGAGGTTGATCTTCCTTGAGAAATACCAGCTGCTATAACAGCTCCAGAGTGAATCATTGGCCCTTCCTAAAAGACACAGAGGAGTACAGAGGTGAGGACAGGAATCGAGTTTTAAAAATTGTTTTTAGATACATAATACCCTTCAGTGGCTCTCAGAAGGGTGACACAATGGAACAACAGTCATATTTATGCTTCTAATTCCTTTACCTTTCCAACAGCCAGTCCTCCAACCACAGATAAAATCACACCACACACTTTAATCACCAGTGTCTAGAATATAAAGGGAACATCATTAAGGAGAAAAGAAAAGTAAGTTAATTCAATCCAAATCAACCAGCCCTGAATATACACCTCCTATGGGTCAAGCACCATTAAAGAAGTAATTTACTTCTCATGAGTGGGATGACAGATCAAAAACAAAAGAAAAGATTCAGATAAAGGGCTTCCTTCAGGAACTTCCCTGCAAATACTCTCGCCCGCCCTGATCTCCTCCTCTTCTAAATTTAATAGCACCCAAAGCTTGAACAACATCATTTCACACTTAGTCCTACACTTAGTCTCACTATGCTCCATTTTGTCTGGCTCATATCTGGTCACCAGGGTCAGCTGATTCTTTCTTCACAATGTTTCTTGCATTCATCTCTTCTTTTCCAGTCTCATTGGTTCTACTGCAGTCCACGCATCTTCAATCAAAAAAGTGCTGGTTCTGGAGTCAGACAACCTGGATTCAAATCCCACCTCTGGCACTTACTACCTATGTGACCATGGACAAGCCACTTCACCTCTCTCGGCCTCATTTTACTCATCTGTAGAATGGAAGGGGCTGGACTAGATGGGCTCTGAGGCCCCCTTTCCAGCTTTAGTTCTACCCCTGTCATACACCTGGATTTTTGTAGAAAATATTCTGCCTCTAGTGTGTCCCCAATTCAATCTATCCTGCATACTGCTACAGGATGATCATCCTAAAAACATCACTTTCAATAAACCACTGCCCCACTCAGAACCCTTCATTGGCTCCCCACTGTCTACATGAGCTATAGTACAAATCCTTACCATTGTAGGCTTCACAGTCTGCTTTACTCTCAAAGGGACCCTTCTCCTTCACCCATGCTGTTCTCCGGGTTATCCTCTGTACATGCTCATTCTTGTTTCTAGGGCTCTGTTCACACTGTTCTCTTTTCTGATTTGCCCTTTATCCTCTTATCCAGCTATCTGAATTCCTAGCCAACTTTCAAAGCCCCACTCAAGACCCCCCTTTCTGGGAAACCTTCCCTGCACCTCTAGCCTACTCTAAACACCTATGGCATTGTTTCACTTTCCATGTTAATATTTATTTTCTAATAGAGAACTTAAACTCTGTGCCTTGCTACAAGTCTTAATGCCCCACTATACTAATCAGTTTAATCCATAGTAGGTACACATTTTTTAAATAAAAAATCATTCTTTCATATTCCTCAATATAAGGATGGGGCACAAAACAGATGTTCAATAAATATACATGGCTATCCAAGTGTTCTAGCCTTTCCCCTTCTTTTCCACTCAGGTTTAGAACCCAAACAGGGGACATGTAAGAGAGGGACAATCTTGTTTTGAAACCCTCAATTCTGGCAGATGCCAAAGGGCCATCTGGTAAATACAATCAGTCTCTACCCCTAATAGCATTGCTCTTAAACACTGATAGAACAGGTAGAATCCTGTTTGGTAAAACACTCTGGACTAGTAGCAGTTCTTTTGTTGACTTGAACAGCAATGAGAAGAAATGAAATGGTTTGTTTTCATTCAGATTAAAAACATCTGCAGGTCCATTATTCAAAATGAGTCCTTTCCTAAGCCTCAAAAGTCTGAAGTGGTATTTGCCATAACAGAATGTGACCAATTCAAGCCATGATTCCCAAAGGGAATTCTATCATTTCAGTCTTACAGTTTCTTTAGGGAAACACAGACTTTTAAAAACTATACTTAAATGAGTGTAATGGAACATGTGCCTGCCTCCTTTGCTGACAACAGAAGGGAAAAGCCAAGGATGACACCAACGATGAGGGTCTCACTTTTCAGGGGTATCTCAGAGGGCAAGGAATATATAGACTAAAGAGGACGCCTATGACTAGAACCACACCCATGGGCTTCCCTAATTCAAAGGTATTATTTTTAATAAAGTAGCCAAAAGCCCTACTCTGCATCCTAGAAGACAGGGAAAACCAACTACCTCTAGGCATTTTACCTTGAGTCGAACCACATGGGGAATCTTGACACCATTGAGGAAGCATTTAATCTGGGGAATTCCACTGCCAGCAGCGACAGGCTTCAAGGAAAGAAGAAACAGTATAAGGAGTATTTCCAACAAAAGGACTGGTTGACACAAATGAACCCAAAGTAGGATCACCAAAATTTGTGAAATGTTTTAACCCATGGTTTAATCCAAGATATCAAAACTGTTGCCTAAACAACAGATGAAAAGATGCTGGCTTCATAAGAACCAAGCACTGAATGTAATGAGAATAGTAAATTACTAGAATATAATCTCCTTGAGGTAACGCTCAGTTTGGCATTCCCAGGATATAAGGAGGAGTGTCTCAAGGAATTCTGCAGTTATTTGTACACTGCTCACCCTCCACTGACCAGCACAGCATGTGGTATCTTGAAGGCCTAATAAATGCTATTAAATGAACAAATATTTAACTTGACAAAGTTAAATACTAAGATTGACTAATAGGGGTATGTAATTAAATGACAAAAGCCCTTAAAAGGGAGCCATGAAACACAGATTTCAGTCTTCATCTTGCCACTAACAACGTATCTTGGGACAAGTCACTTAACCCCTTGGTTCCTCAGTTTTCCCATCTGTGAAATGGGAATGTTTGTTCCTCTGTAGCTCGGAAGAACATCAATAAATAACTATTTATCAAGTGCCATGGCAGACAAGTCTTAGGGCTCAATAATTTGCCAATGATTGTAGAGCTAATAAGTGGCAGAGGAAGGATGTAGACCAAAGTCTTCCTCACTCCATGCCTAGCACACTATCCACCAGACCACACTGCCCTCCACTAATGCTAACTTATTGCCATCTACCCGTTGGCCCTGGAGCCTTCCCAGTCTCACCTAAAGTAGGCGTGGGCAGAGATCCCAGGCTAGCTCGGTGTACTTTTTAAACCATACCTCTATAAAGGCAACAATCACGGAGCCGACGATCACAAAGGCCGAATTCAGTGTTGCCCAGAGTAACAGGGAGAAAGACAATCCCCCCTTTTCTGTAAACTTGTCAATATCTGGAGGACTCATTAAGAGAACTGGCAATGTTCAACGTTACTGTCTGGACAAGATCCACTTCCCTTCAGCACTGTCTGGTAAACAAGGCACGCACAGACTTACCTCATTTGACAACCCCTCCCCTCCCCCGACTTCTGGCTTTGTCATTAATCAAGCTCCCAAACTGCTCTCCTGAGCTGAGGTGGGGGCAGAGAAGATGCCAACAGTGGCCATCGGGTTTTCTCACCTACCTAAACATTAAAATACCAGAAGATCAGGGTAGATTTGTACTCTAGCTAGATCACATACAATCTCCAAATAGACTATAAACTCTTTGAGGCCACAGACCATCTGCATCCTCCACCCGGAGGACACACTGCAGGTGCTCAATAGAGACTTACTGATCAGCATGGGCCTGCACCCAGCTATAACCTGCTGCATATCCATGTAAGCAATTCAATTCCATTTATACCAGGACTTCCTAAATGCGGAGAAGCTCTGGCCACTTTGCCCTCCTCATCCCCTGCATACCCTACACACTACTGGACAACCAGAGCCAAAGGATACTGTCTTTTACTACTCGGTATTTCAGTCCTGCCAAGTTCTCCACTACGATGTCAATGAAGCATGCAACTAAGCCAGTCAGAATCCCAATCATGGCACAGATGACCCAGCGTTTGATCTCTACTGTCCGAAAAGCCTGTGCAGAAGAAAGATAACCGTTAGAATTAGGCAGTGATGGGGAAGTCACTCCTGCAGATATGTAATTCTAATACAGGCTGCTTTTTGGCAAATGCTTGATAATCCCAAAATGAATTTTATACCTGAACCCCAATCTTGTGAGTGACAGATTATTCACAGTATGCTTTGGACTATTACTTTCAGAGCCACATTCGAAAAGCATTCTACCATAAATACCTATCTCAACAATGAAACACAGCAGGGCCTGATTGGGTTATTGCACCCGCAGCAATGTATACCGTCATCTTATAAACATTCATCCCAATGAATGTCACATCTGCAACATTATGGTGGTTCTTCAGTTATCCAATTTTAACAGATAAGTCTACTGTAGAAGATTTTTTTCTGTCTGTTCCCCCTTTGAAAATGATGCTACACCCAAAATGGCCACACATTTTAATTTTGATTCTTAAGACAGAAGAAACTGTGCTCATTGTTTTTGTCAGGAAGATCAAATTTTCCATCCTGTGGAGGACTGTGCTATTTATTGAGCACAGAATATGTGAGAATGCCAACAGCATCAGAACTTAGAGATATGACTGTGAAGAATTCTGGAAGTCCCACTATTGTACAGAGAAGGAAACAATGTAAAGGCAGTCTGAAATAAAATCTAGAGAATAACTCAAGGACAGATGAGATTCCATGTCCCAGAATGCTACCATTTTGCTGTTATGTGATGGATGGATTCTATTTCAGGCTCATTAGTCCAGTTAGGTGGCAGACAGCTTCTTGAGCTACCCAACTCTGAACCCAAACTCACTGTGTGGTTTATTCTCCTCTCTTCTTCCAGGAACAACTGGTTTTCACTATTGTCATAATCCAAACTCTGTAGGTAACAGTAAAGAAAAGAAAACATTCTGCTTACTATCCCCCATTTTTTAGGCAAACCCAGGACAGAGCAGCCGCAGGGAACAGGCTTGGGAAAAAGGCGTAGCTGGTTTCTCAGGGGCAGATGGAAATATTCCCAGGCACTATCTGGTAAAATGGAAAGAGACCAATGGAGATCCAATGTGACCTTTCTGAAGCTGGCACCTTTCCAATGACCCAGGAAAATAAAATTGTTTTGTTTAAAAAACAGATATAGAGAGATAACAGATGGCTTAATTTTGTGAGAACGTCAGAACCAGCTTTGTTAGCATCAAACATAACTATACATGGCACAATGTTTCACCAGCCCCCAGTGATCCTGGAAACATCTTTTCAGGGTTGTTCCCATGCCTGCACCCATGTACCCAGGTGGACTGAGTTGGAGTTAGTCCACCACAAGGTTTTATTTCTTCACAAGGCTACATACATTATTTTCTTCAGATATACAAAGTCTGTTCCAGATTGGTAGCTATTCTGAGCAGGAAGATGGTAGACTACAAGGAGCCTCCTTAAAGAAGGCAGAGACCCTTAGACATGATTTGCCATTATGGAGTGGGTAACAAAGGGAGGCTTTGCAGTGAAATCTGAAATTCCCAAAGGCAATGCTTACCTCATACTTCAGAGACAGGAGTTTCTCATTATGTGGAATCTCCCGGGGGAAATGATGAGGTGCATCCATCTCCTTGGGAAGAAAGGCGAGATCATGCATGTGCACAATGATAAAAACGCTTTTGAGTACACATAAAACTCCTAGTCTTTCAAGCAATCCCTAACATTGCTTCACCTACCTCTGTCCCATCATCTAAGCTCTCTTAAATGTCCTGTGCCTAACACAAAACATTTCAAGATTCCCTTGAGTGAGACTGCAAACTAAGCCCCCTCAACCCTCTCTAAAAGTGGACTATCCTTTGTATATTAAGAAAATAGCAGCCCATTTTTAATTGAAAAAAAATTCAATAAAAAAATAGCAGTTTGTACCACTGAACAAAACTGAGCTAAGTGGCCTGAGAACAGAATGTTCCTGAATACCCTCTTGTCAACCCTGTGGCACAACATATTAGGCTAACGTAATAATGTTATCTGTAAATCTCTAAATGGCATTACTAACCTAACAATTACAGGACATGCACTTTGGGTTATTTTCCCAATAGTGAAGGCAGATTTAAGTTAACCCATTCACTCCCTTATTTGTCTGTAACATATTTAAGAATGAATGAAGTGGAGGCAGAGCCAAGATGGCAGAGTACAGGCAGCAACCCAACTGCACTCTCCCCACATTCCCCGCCAAACAACTTTAAAATTCAACTCCTCAAATCAAATTTTGGAGCAGCAGAGCCAACAAAAGGTTTTTCCAGCCTATGACAACTGAGGAGGTCAGCAGGACAGGTTTGTGACACTGGGGTGGGGGCCATCCAGAACATTAAACAGCAGTGCCAGTGGTGGGCCTAGGAGGCAGCGGTAACAGTGGCAACAACAGCAGTAACGGCTTCAGGAGCTCTCAGCCCTGAGCTGGTAAGGGTGTTGGACAACTGGTCAAAAAGACATTACAGGGGACTCTTTGCTGACACTGGGTGCAGCGGCCTCTGACTGCCAATTCTATTGCCCATCAACAGTTCTCATGGTCAGTCACAAGTAAGCACGGGCCCCAGAGGCGATTACATGGCAGTGAGGAGCACTGGCGTTCATAGCCACAAGACAGCAAGAGAACCTGGTCACAATTCCAGACCAGGAGGAGTGCTAGCACTTGCTGCTGAAGAGGAACAGGGGCCCTTCCTGGGTAAAGACCAGAGCACAGACCAGAAGAGCAGTGACCATACCTCTCCCCAGATCATACTACCCTTGGTTGCACTGAAAACTTGCAGGCCCCCAGGACTAGCTCTGAAAATAGCAGCATGAAAAAGCCTAAAGCTTGGGACAGTGCCTCCCCACCCCCACACGGAAATGTTTTACATGATTTCACATGTATAATTGATATCATTTTGCTTGCCTTCTCAATAGATGGAAGACATTTGGGAGAGAGAGAGAATTTGGAACTCAAAATCTGAAAAGAAAAGACATGTTAAAATATATAAATTTTTTTTTAAAGTATGAATGAAGCTAAGTCTACGGTAAAGAACAGAAGCATGCTAAGTGGCCCACACTGAGATCCAAACTGATAACCCTTCAACAGCTCTCTAACTAGTGAGACACACCACTTTCTCTTTCAGCTCTCTCTGCTATCCTACCTTTGCTCCCTCAAAATTGCACATAAGTATTAGTTTCCTTAAATGTGGAGGGTTAAACTTTTAAAAATAAGTTCAATGACAGAACAGGTATTGCATCCCAGCTATGTTACTTGGATTCTCAGGAGCAAAAAACAATTCTTCTCGATGCCTTTTTTCTCACTCTATAAAAAGAGAGTAGAGGGTCAGCTCAGTCCCTCAAGTCTACCACCAAAATAATTTTAATTAACCAATATTTATTTAGTGTATACTATGTGCAAAGAATGATTGGAAAAATCTACCTTATTTCCTTGCACTGTGGTAGAAGGGACTAGCAGCAAACATGAGGAGCATTCTATCTGAGGTGCCCTAAGTAGTTTCAAAGCAAAAAGGAACAAGGAATTAGACTGGAATTCAGATGAACAGGAAGAATTAAAAAAAAATACATTGTATAGTCTGCTAAAATCATTAATATCAATTCCAATTTAACCAAGGAAAGCCGACTATCAAAAGCACACAATTCTAGAAAAATTTCCTCATGATGGTGGAATACAGGATTTGAGTTTTTAAATTACAGTTTAATTCAACCCAAAGTATTTGTGGTAAAATTAAATTTGAAGTAGATCCTGAGGAGTCATTACTTGCCAATCCCAGTGGGTTTGTAAGTACAGGGTAGGTAAGCAAGCAAGAGACCAGAGATAAAGCAAAAAAAGTCTTTATTTGGTTAGCCTGGTAGATATTTTCATGGAAGAATCTACCCTGACCCTCTGGGGAGAGGGCTTTTAAACATAGCTTTCAGGCCGCTTTTCTGTAACACATACCAACCAATCCTGGCTGGGTTAAGCCTTAAAGTGGAGAGGTTTCCAAGGAAGGGGTGGAATGGTACATTTTGGATAAACTGGATAGTAATAACATAAGGTTTTTGTAAGAAGGGAAGGCTCAGGGAGTTGAGTAAGGAGACAGAGGGAGGGGTGGCCTTGACTCAGTTACTGGAGGCAATCAGCCTTGGGATATAGTAGCAGGGAGCTATCAGGGTCCCATTTTCTAAGCTCAATGCAGCTTTCCTGGCTTTCTTCCACAGATTTTTTTGTCCTTAAGATGCAAAGCCAAGCCACGCCAGACTCAATCAGGTAGGAAGAAAGGATGTCTATGCAGATGATTCTCAGATCTATTTATCCAGCCCTAACCTCCCATATCACCAACTGCCTACTGGATATCTTGAACTGGATGTCCCAAAGACATTTTAATTTCAAAATGTCTAAAACTGAACTTATTTTATTTCCTCTAAACCCTCCCCATTCTGATCTTCCCTATTTCTATTGATGGTACCATCTTCTTCCCAGTCACCTAGGCCTGTTACACCCAAGTGTCATCCTTGAGTCCTCATCTGTACTCATTGTACATACCCAAGCTGCTCCTAAGTCCTGTTGTTTCTACCTCTTCACATTTTGTGAATATCCCCTTTTCTCCATTCATACAACCACCACTTCATACCTACACCATTGCAACTGCCTGCTGGTTGATCCCCCTGGATGAACTCCAGTCTATCCTCCACTAAACAGCTAAAGTGATCTTCCTTAATTGCTATTCTGACTACATCGCTCCTCTAATCAGCAAACTCCAGTGGCCCCCATTTACAACAGAAGGGCTCAAACACAAAATCCTCTCTTTGGTTTTTAAAGCTGTTCAGAACCTGGACCATGCTTTCCTTTCCAGTCTTCTTACACTTTGCCCTTTCCCCCGGTACTCTGGACTTCTTGCTGTCCCTCACTCCATCTCCCAACTCCATCCCTTGGCACCGACTATCCTTCATGCCTGGAGTGCCCTCCCTCCTGGCCTCTACCTCCTCCTCGCTTCCTTTGAGACACAGCTCAAATCCCATTTTGTTTAAGAGGCCTTTCCCATTCTTCCTCTTCCCCTGCCCCTTCCAGTTACTGCCTGCTCTCTGAGACAGCCTCTCATTTACTCTGCATATATCTTCTTTGTACACAGTTGTTTGTTTGCATGTTGTCTTCTCATCAGAATGTGAGCTCCCTGAGGGCAGGACCCATGTTTTTGCCTTTTTTTGTATCCCCAGTGATTTGTGCCTTCCACACAGAAAGCATTAATGCTTGTTGACTTATCAAGCTAAAGCCAAATTTAAGAAGCAAACTACTGATAGGAATAAACAATCTTCAAAAGAAGAATTGCAGACATTAACAACCACATAAAAAATGCTCCAAATCACAAATAAGAGAAATGCAAATCAAAACAACGTGAGTTTTACCTCTCATCCAAATTGGCAAAAATGACAAAATATAAGAACAATCAATACTGAAGGGGTTGTGTGGGGCTGTGAATTAGTACAAGCATTCTGGAAAGCCATCTGGATTCATAAACAAAATGGCTAAACCGGGTCCTTATGATCTGACCCAGAGTTACCACTGTTAAGTAAAGTTGTTTTAATTTGCATTTCTCTAATCAATAATAAATTTTTTCATATGACTACATATAGCTTTGATTTCTTCATCCAAAAACTGCTTGCTCATATCCTTTGACCATTTGTCAATTGGAGAATGACTCATATTCTTATATATTAGAAAGTTTTCTATATATTTGTGATTATGAGACCTTTTTCTGAGAAACTATACATAAAAAATTCCCCCCAATCTTCTGCTTTCCTTCTAATTTTTGCTACATTGGTTGTAACTGTACAAAAACCTTTTTAATTTAATGTAATCAGTGTTATCCATTTTACAACTCATAATGCTATCTCTCATTTATTTATAAATTCTTCTCCTATCCATAAGTCTGATAGGTAATATGTTTCATGTTCTTCTAATTTACTTATGATAGCTCCCTTAACATCTAGGGCATGTATTCATTTTGACCTTATCTTGGCAAATGGTGTAATATATTGATCTAAACTCAATTTCTGCCAGACTGTTCAAGTTTTCCCAACAATTTTTACCAAATAGTGAATTCTTATCCAAAAGTTTATGGCTTTACATTTGTAAACACAAGGTTACTACAATCATTTACTCCTGTGTATTGTATGTCTACTCTGGTCCACTGATTCACCTATTTCTTAGCCATTATCAGATAGCTTTGATAATTACTGCCTTAGATCTAGTACTACTAAACCTCCTTGCTTTACATTTTTTCATTAATTCCTTTGATATCCCTAATCTTTTGTCCTTCCAAATGAATTTTATTATTTTTTCTAGCTCAATGAAATAATTTTTTAGTAATTTAATTGGGATGGCATTTGAATAAATGGATTAGTTTAGGCAGAATTGTCATTTTTATTATATTGGTTCTGTCCACCCATGAATAATTAATATTATTCCAATTATGTAAATCTGATTATATTTGTATAAAAACGTTTTAATTATGTTAATGTAGTTCCTGGGTTTGTCTTGGCAGGTATACTTCTAGGTATTTTATGCTGTCTACAGTTATTTTAATTGGGGTATCTCTTATTATCTCTTCTTGCAGAGTTTTGTTGGTGATATATAGAAATGCTGATGATTAATGCTGCTTTGATAAAATTATTGTTTCAATTTTTTAGTTGAATGTCTAGGATTTTCCAAATATATCATTATATTGTCTGCAAAAAGAGATCATTTCACTACCTCATTGCCCATTCTGATTTCTTCAATTTCTTTTTCTTTTCTTACTGCTATTGCTAGCATTTCTAATACAATATTGAATAATATTGGCAATAGTGGGCATCTTACTGATTTTACTGGGAAGGCTTCTGGCTTATCCCCCTTACAAATAATGCCTGTTGATGGTTTTAGGTAGGTAATGTTTCTTATTATTTTAAGGAAAAATCTATTTATTACTATACTTTCAAGCGTTTTAAATAGGAATGAGTGTTGTATTTTGTCAAAAGCTTTCTTTGTACCTAATGATACAATATTTTTGTTACTTTTGTTATTCATATAATCAATTATGTTAACAATTTTCCTTATGTTGAGCCATCTCTGCATTCCTGGTATGAATCCCACTTGGTCACAATGTATAAACTTTGTAATATATTGTTGTAGTCTCCTAGTTAGTATTTTATTTGGAATTTTTGCATCCATATCCATTAGTGAATTTGGTCTATAATTTTCTTTCTCTATTTTTGCTCTTCCTGGTTTAGGTTATCAGCACCATATCTGTTTCATAAAAGGAGTTTGGCAGAGCTCCTTCTTTGCCTATTATTCCAAATAATTTATTTAATATTGGAATTAGTTGATCTTTAAATGTTTGGTAGAACTCATTTATAAATCCATATGATCCTGATGCTTTTTTCTTAGAAAGCTCATTACAGACTGTTCAATTTCTTTTTCTAAAATAGATTTATTTAAATATTCTATTTCCTCTTCTGTTAATCTAGGCTGCTGATATTCTTATAATTATTCCCCCATTTCATTAAACTGTTATATTTATTGGCATATAATTGAGCAAAATAACTCCTAATAATTGCTTTGATTTCATTTTCACTAGTGGTATAGTCATCCTTTTCATTTTTGATAATAGTGATTTGGTTTTCTTCTCCCTTTAAAAATCATATTAACCAAAGATTTATCTATTTTATTGATTTTTTCACAAAACCAACTCCTACTTTTATTTATTAATTCAACGGTTTTCTTACATTAAATTTTATTGATCTCACCTTTAATTTTTAGGATTTCTAACTTGGTGTTTAATTGGGGATTTTTGATTTGTTCTTTTTCTAGCTTTTTTGATTGCACACTCAATTCATTAGAGATGCGAATTTTCTTCTAATTACTGCTTTTGCTACATCTCATAGGTTTTGGTATGTTGTTTCATTATTATCATTCTCTTTAATAAAATTACTTATTGTTTCTTTGGCTTGTTCTTTAACCCACTCATTCTTTAAGATTAAGTTATTTAGTCCCCAATTAATTTTTAACCTGTGTTAGTAATAAAAATTGCTAAACACACACACACACACACACACACACACACGAAATCTATTTTAATTGTAGCATAACTCAGTATGGTATTTCCAGGACATAAAAAGGATTCTCAGGGGATTATGCAGTTGCTTGTTTTTATGCTGGGTTTTTTTTTAAAGGAAGAAATGTGGGGAAAGAGAAATTATTTTAAAATCTTCCCTACCCTAAAAGGAAATATACCTTCAGACAACTATGAGAGCCGAAGGTAAGGCAAGAGGCTACATATGAACTTGGAATCATCTAGACAAGATAACAGGAACAGATTTTTTTTTGTGCTCACAAGTCTTAGAAACTCAACTTGACTTCTGGCTTGTTATCACCCAATATTTTCTTTCTTTCTTTCTTTTTTAAATAGGCAATTGGGGTTAAGTGACTTGCCCAGGGTCACATAGCTAGTAAATGTCAAGTGTCTGAGGCCAGATTTAAACTCAAGTCCTCCTGACTCCAAGGCCAGAGCTCTATCCCCTGCTCCACCTAGCACCCACTACTATCTACGTGCACGTTAACTAGGCTAAGATATATTCCCATAAAGTTGTTACAAGCAGTCTTTTCTTTGAGAAAATGTAAAATATGGGTATTAAAACATAAAAAATCCCAGAAGTCTGGGAAATAAAACTGTAGCAGAAAATAAGTTATAAATACATTGATATCATATAGCAATAACAGGTCACTATTGATTATAGAAATGCAAATTAAAACAACTCTGAAATGCCACCACACATTTATCAGATTGGCTAACATGACAGAAAAGGAAAATGACAACGGCTGAAGGGGATGTGGAAAAACTGGGACACTGATGCACTGTTGGTGGAGTTGTGAACTGGTCCGACCATTCTAGAGAACAATTTGGAACTATGCCCAAAGGCTTCAAAATTGTGCATGCCCTTTGACCCAGCAGTACCACTACTAGGTCTGTATCCCAAAGAAATTAAACAAAAGAGAAAAAGACCTATTTATATGAAAATATTTATAGCAGCTCTTTTTGTTAGGGCAAAGAATTGGAAACAGAAGCGATGCCCAGCAATTGGGGAATGGCTGAACAAGGTATGGTATATGATTATGATGGAATACTACTGTGCTATAAGAAATGATGAACAGGACAGTTTCTGAAACACCTGCAAATACTTATATGAACTGATGCAAATTGAAATGAATAGAACCAGGATAACATGGTACACAGTAACAGCAATATTTTAAGGATGCCAACTGTGAAAGACTTAGTGAGTCTATCCAAGACAATGATGCAAGACAATTCCAAAGGACCCATGATGAAAAATGCTATCCACCTTCAGAGAGAGAACTGATGAACTCTGAGTGCAGACTGAATTATATTTTTTTTACTTTATTTTTCTTATTTTGTGTGTGCGTGTTCTTTCTTCTGCAATATGGCTAATATGGAAATATTTTTTGCATGACTTCACATGTATAATCAATCTATTGCTTGCCTTCTCAAGGGGTAGGGGAAGGGTGAGAGGGAGGGGGAGAATTTAGAACTCAAAATTTTAAAAAATGAATGTTAAAAATTTTTTACATGTAATTGAGAAGTATTTAATGAAATAAACAAAAATGTATTTTAAAATACCTGTATTACTCCATTCTCAGGCATTTTCATGCAGCCCTATCCAAAGGCACACAGTTATTTACCACGACAGGCCCCTATCTTTGCAAAACTGCATGTAGGAGGAGAAGGTAGAGCCCAATTTGGCAGAGAAAAGATAGGGACTCACCTGAGCTCCCCCCAAAACCCCTCTGAACACCTTTAAATAATGCTATAAAACAATTCTTGCAGCAGCAGAACCCACAAAAGGACAGGGTAAAATAATTTTCTTGCTAAAGACAACTTAGAAGGTCAGCAGGAAAAGTCTGTAGCCCTGGGGTGAGAGTAGAGAATAGTCCAGCACAGGCTGTGCCAGCACAGACCAGGCCCCACCAAACCAGGAGCAGGCCTTGGGAATCACTGAATTGGCAACAGCTGCTTCCGGAGCTCTCAGCCCACAGACAGTAAGGAGGTTGAACAACTGATCAGAAGGAGATTACAAGGGTTGCCCATACTCAGATCTGGGCCACAGTCCCAGAGCAAGGAAGAGCACGAGCACAACAGAGCTTGTGGGCAGCCACAGTAGTGAACATCTCTCCTTAGATCATACCACCTTGGAAGAACGGAAAACTTACAGGTCCCTAGAAGTATCTCTGACAACAGCTGCACAAAAACCCTGAAGCTTGAGACAGTGCACCCTCCACCCTGGAAGCAGAGCCCTAATTCGACAGAGCTGAAAGTCAAGAAATAGACCGGAAAAATGAGCGAATGACAGAAAAAATATTCTGACCATATGGAGACAAGGAAGATCAAAACACACATTCAGAAGAAGATAACAAAGTCAAAGCTCCTATATCCAAAGCCTCCAAAAAAAAATATGAATTGGTCTCAAGCCATGGAAGAGCTCAAAAACGATTTTGAAAATCAAGTAAGAGAGGTAGAGGAAAAACTGGTAAGAGAAATGAGAGTAATGCAAGAAAAACACGAAAAAAGAGTCCACAGCTTGATAAAGGAGGCCCAAAAACATTCTGAAGAAAGTAACACCTTAAGAAAGCACGGGATCAAATGGCAGAAGAGGTACAAAAAACCAGTGAGGAGAAGAATGCACTGAAAAGCAGAATTGGCCAAATGGAAAAAGAAGCACAAAAATTCACTGAAGAGAAAAACTCCTTAAGAAGTAGAACTGATCAAACTTGGAAAAGGAGGTACCAAAGCTCACTGATGAAAATAATTCCTTCAAAATTAGAATGGAGCAAATGGAAGCTAATGACCTTATGAGAAATCAAGAAACAATAAAACAAAACCAAAAGAATGAAAAAATAGAAGACAATGTGAAATATCTCACTGAAAAAATAACTGACCTGGAAAACAGATCCAGGAGAGATAATCTGAAAATTACTGGACTACCTGAAAGCCACGATCAAAAAAAGAGCCTAGACATCATCTTTCAAGAAATTATCAAGGAAAACTGTCCTGGTATTCTAGAACCAGAGGGTAAAATAAAAATTGAAAGAATCCACTGATCACCTCCTGAAAGAGATCCCAAAATGAAAACTCCTAGGAATATTACAGTCAAATTCCAGAGCTCCCAGGTCAAGGAGAAAACATTGCAAGCAGCCAGAGAAAAACAATTCAAGTATAACACAAAATTTAGCGGCTTCTACCTGAAGGGATCAGAAGGCTTGCAATATGATATTACAGAGGGCAAAGGAGCTAGGATTATAACCAAGAATCACCTACCCAGTAAAACTGAGCATAATCTTTCAGGGGGAAAAATAAATGTTCAATGAAATAAAGAATATTCAAGCATTCTTGATGAAAAGACCAGAGCTGAATAGAAAATCTGACTTTCAAATAAAAGATTCAAGAGAAGCATAAAAGGGTAAACAGGAAAGAGAAATCATTAGAGATTTAATAAGGTTAAGCTGTTCTTACATTCCTACATTGTAACTCATAAGAACTTTCTCATTATTATGAAAGTTAGAAGGAGTATACATAGACAGAGGGCACAAGTATGAGCTCAACATGAAGGGATACCTAAAAAAATAAAATTAAGGGGTGAGAAAGCAATGCACTGGACAAAAAGGAACGGTAGAATGGGGCAAATTATCTCACATAAAAGAAGCAAGAAAAAGCTTTTGCAATGGAGGGGAAGATGGGGAGGTGAGCGAGAGAGTGAGTGAACCATACTCTCATCAGAATTGGCTCAAAGAGGGAATAACATATACAGTCAATTGGGTACAGAAATCTATCTTACCCTATAGGAAAGTAGGAGGGGAAGGGGTTAAGAGAAGGGGGGAGGGTGGTGATGGAAAAGACAAAACAGAAGGGGAAATAGGATAGAGGGAAATACAGTTAGCAATCTTAACTGTGAAAAAAAATTTAGAAGCAAGTTTTTCTGCTAAAGGCCTCATTTCTCAAACATACAGAGAACCGAGTTAAATTTATAAAAATAAGAGCTATTCCCCAACTGATAAACGATCAAAAGATATGAACAGTTTTCAGATGAAGTAATGAAAGCTATCTATAGCCGTATGAAAAAACGCTCTAAATCATTATTGATTGGAGAAATGCAAATTAAAACAATTCTGAGGTACTACCTCAATCCTATCAGACTGGCTAACAGGACAGAAAAGGAAAATGACATATGTTGGAGGGGACATGGGAAAAATGAGACATTAATGCACTATTGGTGGAGTTGTGATCTCATTCAAGCATTCTATAGAGCAATTTGGAACCATGCCCAAAGGGCTATAAAACCATGCATACTCTTCGACCTAGCAATACACTCTCAAGATCTCTCTTAAGAACTTTGGAATTGACTGTGTTACAGGTGAGACAATGGCACAGAACCGCCCAGCATGGCGTGCCCACATCAGAGAAGATGCTGTGCTCCAGAAGCAAAGTAGAAC
This sequence comes from Phascolarctos cinereus, assembly GCF_003287225.1. NCBI lineage: Eukaryota > Metazoa > Chordata > Mammalia > Diprotodontia > Phascolarctidae > Phascolarctos > Phascolarctos cinereus. The sequence goes on along the minus strand of NW_027555847.1, from coordinate 129,626,382 downwards.
TGAAGTAACTCAAAAGAAACACGAGACATGCAAATTTAGAGAATCCACCCCAAATGTTCACATGGACTATCTGTGCCAGAACGGTGGTAGAACATTCCCGAGCTCATACTGGTCTGATCAGCCATAGCTGGACACATTGTAACTTACTCTAACACAGTGATGTTATTTTGGTCCTACTCGAGAACAAAGGATCACAACCAACCAACCATGACTAGGTCTGTATCCAAAAAGAGATAAAAAACAAAAAGGAAAAGGACTTCTATGTACAAAAATATTTATAGCAGCTCTTTTCTGGTGGCCAAGAACTGAAAACTGAGGGGATGCCCATCAATTGGGAGTGGCTGAACAAGTTGTGGTACGTGATTATGACGGAATACTATTGTGCTATAAGAAATGATGAGCAGGATGCTCTCAGAAAAACCTAGAAAGAATTACAGAAGCTAACGCAAAGTGACATGTACTGTGTACAAAGTAACAGTTAAGATGTAAGATGATCAGCTGTGAATGACTTAGTTATTCTCAGCAATATAATGATCCAAGACAATTCTGAAAGACTTACGATGAAAAATGTTATCCATCCCTAGAGAAAGAACTGATGGTGTCTGAATACAGATTGAAGCGGACTATTTTTACTCTCTTTATTTTTCTTGAGTTTTTTTGTCTGTTTTCTTTCACAACATGACTAATATGGAAATACATTTTCCATGACTATGCATGTATAACCTATACTGAATTGCTTGCTTTCTCAATGAGAGGAGTGGGGAGGGAGGAAGGGAGAGAATTTGGAATTCAAAGTTTTAAAAACGAATGTTAAAAATTGTTTTTACATGTAATTGAGGAAAAATAAAATACTAAACAAGAAAAAAAAAGCTGCACATAGCAAAATTCCCTCTCCCACTTCAACCAATAGTCCTTCTTCTGCTCATTTCAGATGACAATGCCCAACTCAACTTACCGAATCAAGTAGTTCATCGTCCAGCTCTACGTTGCTCAGGTGACCGATGCGGAAAAATGCTGAATGGGAGGGCTGAAAAGGGAAGAAACTGCAATTTAGAGAACATGCAAATACGAAGAAGGAAAAAAAATCCTCATACACTACAGGCCTTATCACTTAGAGTCTTTCACATTTATTTCATTCATTCTCAATCTAACATCACATTCATATTCATGGTCACAAACCTTTTTATTATTGGTAACAATGGATTTATATACTGCCCTGAGCTTTCCAAAGTACTTTTCTCCCATCAGACCCATGAGGCAGGATATCTTTACATCTGTGGTATACAGATAAGGAAACTGAGACTCAGAGGGTAAGTGATATCCAGGGCTGCTGACCCCTCAGGCCCGTGCTCTTTCCTCTAGATCATTCTGTAAGTTCTTTTTTATTTTTTTCTTCATTCTGTAAGTTCTAACAGAGTTGTGGTTCCCCAGAGGTGAAAACCCGGGGTGCCCCCTTGTCTACCTTACAACCTGCCACTAACTTGTGCCTTGAGACAGTAGACATAAGATTTTAACACACCTAAAGAGCTATGTATGTTACCTCTCCCGTCTGCAATGTGGCCCCACCAAACCTATCCAGCCTCGGCTTCTCTTCTTCTCCAACACAACCTTTCTGCTCTAACCAAACCAGTCACTTCTCTTTGCTGTTCATCTCAACCTCAGTGCCTTTGTTTCATTTGCCATACCCCTTGACTACCAGGCTCTCCCTCCTCTCCCCACCCCCACCCCCAAACCTTTAATGTCTCCCTGAAATCGCACCTCTTCCACACTGGCTTCCTTGACGGGCTCAGTTCAATGACTTTCCTTCTCTGAATTCCTTTGGCGCTTAGTACCACAGCAGAGCACCTAATTTAATTTTTCCACATGTTACTTTTGTCTCCCCCAACTAAACAAAATCTTTACAAAAACATGGGGGGAGGGGATGAGGAAGTGGATTTCTCTGTTCAAGCAGAATCCTCACTGTCATTGAAATTACAACAAACAACTACCATAAAAAACATTAAGAAAGAAATAATTATGGAGAACTAGAGATTTTACAGGATTGATAATACAAAATAATAGAAGCCTGGGTTTAAAAGGTGCTTACAATTCATCTAGTTTAGCCTCCCTGCCAGTGCAGGAATCCCCTGCATGGCAGCCCTGATCTTTCTGGAACATTTTCAATACCAAGGCATTCACTAACCTTATAAGAAATGCCATTACAGTTTTAGACTCCTCTAATGGCTGGGTTCCTTATAATGAGCCCAAATCTGCCAGTCTATAATTTCTCTCTCGATGCTCCCAGTTTTGGCCTCAAAAGTCAGAAATATATGACATCCCTGGAAAACATTTGAGGGCAGCTGTCATTGTTAGACTCACTCCCCAAATAAAAAACTTCTCTTCTAACAGTATTTGAGTATTTACTTAAAGCTCCTTGAAATATTTTCCAGACGATGTGATTTTAAATCCCCTCACCATCTTGGTTACTTACTCTCTTCTGGAAGCATTCCTTTCAACAGCAATTCTCTTACAATTTGGTGCACAACACTCCAAATATGATTGGACAAGGACAGAAGATAAGAGGACCCCACCGTCTCCTTCATTCTGGGCACCATAATTCTATCGATAATGCCTAAAACTGTGCTCAAGTTTTTAAGTTGCCACATGAGTTCCAGCCCAGGTTTCAGTGCTATCTATTTGGCTTTCTTGACTTCTTACATTAAAACACCAAGTTCATCTTATTCAGCGTATTTTGTGCATCGGCACATAAACATCTGAGGCTGCTGATATTATTCTAAATTGTTTTCAGTTATTGCTTCAGAGCATGACTGGGCATCTCTTCTACTGTCATTCTTTTTATGTAGTCTCTTTTTAAGAGGCAGATGATGATGCAGTAGATAGAATGCTGAGCCTGGAGTGAGGAAGACTTGAGTTCTAGCCTCAGACTAGGGAAGTCACTTAACTTTTGTTTGCCTCAGTTTCCTCAACTATAATATGGAGATAATAACAGCAGCCACCTTTCAGAGTATCTCATCAAATGAGAGAATATTTGGAAAAAGCACTTAGCACACAGTAGGTGCTATATAAATGTGTATTCCCTTCCTCCCCCAACTTCCTCTAAGATTTTTTTAGGGCCCTCACCTGTGATTCTTCAGAATAGGGAATGCTCAGTAAGGAAATATCTACCATCGAAGCATATTTTGGAGTACTGCGAAACTAAGTGATTTACTCAGTGTCACAAAGCAAGCGTATGACTCAAAGACAGAACCTGAAGCTAAGCAGTTATCTTGATTCAGAGGAGGGCTTTCTACCTACCATGTCCTCCCATCCATGCAGCCCGTCCTGTACAACTCTCTCCCCTGTTCCTCCAGCCACAGAGAAGACATTCAGAATGAGAGCATTGAAGGCAAGCACTAGGTCCTGTCTATACTCTGCATTCTGCCAATGCCTACCACAGTGCTCTCGGGGTTTCAGTAAATGTCTGCTGAATTATTGACACCCGTTGCAAACCTGAGTTTCCTCATTGCTATGGAAGTGAACCCCCAAACAAGCCACAGATCAATATGACAGAAAAGACTGATTACATGGTGTCCTGGGGTTTTGTTAAAGCTAATCCAAATGAGATTCTTGGGACCTAGACAGTCCAGATTTAATTCTACAGACTATCAGATCTTCCACTTCTAAAAAGCTATGATTCTGTGATTTATAGGAGTGGCTGAGTGCCCCTGCTAAACATAAAAGAAAACACTACACATAAGAAAAGATGACTAGGGAAAGTGTGTGTGCGTGTGTGTGTGTGTGCACGCGCGCGTGTGTGTGTGTGTGTGTGTGTGTGTGTGTGTGTGTGTGTAAAACAACCCAGATGAAATCTTACCAGTCAGACAAGTTTATAAAATCTAACATCACCTCCTAAGGTTAGCCCCTCATGGAAAGTCTGCTTTGAGAGGATCTGCTTATTCGCAAAGACTCCTAAGCAAGTGATTCTTTCCAACTGGTATGGCTGCCAGTTGTGAAATCTACCCTATGCCTAACATCCACCATGAAGTAAACAAAATCACTTTTCTTAAAGCCTGGGAAAACATATCTGGGAATATTTCTGTTTTGGGTTTGCCCTTAGTTCATGGAAGGTTAAATTATTTCTCGATTTCCCCTTAGCATGTTTAAAATGTGGTATCTGTGCCATTTGTACAGTTCTTAGCAATCAATCAACAAGTGTTTATTATGCGCCCAGCACAGGGGATATGAAGGAAAAAAACAATCCCTAACCTCAAGAAGTTAACAACCCATCAGGGGAAACAACATATACACATAAGCAAACACAAAATATACAGAAAGTAACTTACAGTTGGGAGAGGGTATCACTAAAAGTCTTAAGTAAGAGGTGGTACTTGACTTGAACTTTAAAGGAAGATAGGTATTATAAGAGGTAGAGGTGGGAAAGGGGCACATTCTTTCCTGGGCAGCCTGGGCAAAGGCATGGATTTGGGAGAAGGCATGCTGTATATGAAGAATAGTAAGTTGGCTGGTTTGCCTGGAAAGCAGACGCCATAAATGGTACTAACATGGTAAGAAGCTTGGAAAAGTATGGTTGGAAGCCTGATTGTGAAAGGCTTTGAATGCAAAACCGAGAAGTTTCTATTTTATCTTAGAGGCAATAGGAAGCAATGCAACTTTGTGAGGAGGGCAGTGACGTGGTCACACCTGTCCTTTAGGAAGGTCACTTTAGCAGCTGTATGGAAGATAAACTAGCTAAGTAGGAGATTTGAAGCAGGAAGAACAATTATGAGGCTATTGCATAGTCCAGGTAAGAAGTGAAAAGGCCTCGAGCTAGGGCAGTGGCAGATGAATGGCATCTCCTAAGTAACCAAGTTTACTGTGAACATCATGAATAATGAATGAGCACAAGAAAATTAAAGTTCTTTCTAGCCTTATTTGGCAGGATATTGAATGGTAAAAGCTGAGTTCCTCAATATACCATAGACTTTAAGCTTCTTTGCTTTGTTTTTGGCTAGACAATTGTGGTTAAGTGACTTGCCTAGAGTCACACAGCTAGTAAGGGTTATGTGTCTGAGGCCACATTTGAACTCAGGTCTTCCTGACTCCAGGGCCAGTGCTCTATTTACTGTGCCACCCAGCTGCTCCTCGAAGTTTTTTTTTGAAAAATAGGATTAATGTCCATACTCCCTCCCAATCAAGAACCTCCACCAGGCTGCAGTAGTCCTCAGACCCTGTTACTGCCCAAATTTCATCGGTATACCTACAGCTGCATTAACTAGATATTCAATAGCTACAGCTACCTAAGAAGGTTTAAGAAATGTTTAGTATGGGACCCAGGCACTGATCACCCCATCTGTCCCAGAAAATCCAGCTCTAGCTTAAGTCACATTGATGGGGCACCCATTTTTCAATCCAAGATTCACTCAACAAGGTACAAGAAGAGGAGCTAAGGAACAATCCGAGTGTTTTAAATGCAGTTACTTTAACTTTCTGTGATCAGTTCTTGACAAAAACCATCTGAAAACACACAACAAAGTGAAATGCTACAGGAACACCCCAGCCCTTTGAGATGCTGGTGATAGAAGGTCACAACTTCCCAGACTGTCTGGTAGGTAGAAAAACAGGCAGGGTTCAACAGGCAGTGCCACAGACACTTGGAGTGAAAGAAAAGCAAAAAGTGAGATTGCCAAAGCTTACAGAGACACCCAACGATGACCTGCTGGAATGACTAAGAAGATAAATCTACAATTTGGCAAAGATTCAAGGATTAAACTGACTTACAACAGACTAAGAAGGTGAGGGCAAACAGGTATGCAGGCACCTCCCACTTGCCTTATTCTTGGCAGAGTTAGAAAGAACACATAAATTCTAAATCGCTCAGCTACTTTGCTGCTTGCCATCCATATTCTCAGCAAGTTAGACTGGAATATTTTCACCAGCCAGTTCTTATAAGGACGTAAGCAAATGCCATAGATACATGACAGGAAGTAAATGTACTTTCAAGTTTATAAAATCAAGTTTTCTGACCACAATACTAAGGACTGGAAACCCCTCCAGCGACAGCAAGCCCATGCCAACAGAACAGCCTGTGTGCTTGGTGCAGGATTGCCAAACTAGGAAGGAAGACATGGCTCAAACAAACTGATTCAGCTGAACCACATAAAAAAGAATGTGATTGTGTGAAAGGAAGTAGAGAGAGAATCCTACATTTTCCAGACTCTCAGATAAGGGATGATGGCATGATGAAGGGGTAAATATGCTGGATTTGGAGTCCAAGGATCCAGGTTCAAGTCTTGACTCTGCCATTTATTTCACCCATGACTTTGGAAAAGTCACTTCACCTCTCTAGGCCTTATTTCCCTCAAATGTAAAATGAAAGCGTTGGAATGAATGATTTATTAAGCACTTTCTAGGTGCAAAGCACTGGGAATAAAAATTGTAAATTAAGACAATCCCTGCTCTCAAAGAGCTCACATTCTAATGGGGGAGATAACATATGAGGAAGGTTTCAGCTTCAAGTCAGAAAGAAAGACGCTTTGGTTGGGAATCAATGAAAACAAAAAAAAAAAAGAAGGAAGGAGGCCCAGCAGTACAAGATCCTAAACTAGAATATAAAGCTGTAATCATCAAAACCATTTGGTGCTAGAGAACAGATAGAATGGTTGATCAATGGAGCAGATGGAAGTATACCACATACAGAAGCAAATGAGCACAGTAACCTAGTATTTGATACACCTGAAGATCAAGTTATGGTATATGAGACAGAATACTATTGTTCTGTAAGAAATGATGAAAGGGATAGTTTCAGAAAAACCTGGGAAGACCTGTATGAACTAATTCATCTACTAGGGCAAGAACTTACTGACAAAAACTGCAGTTGAAAACTGGAAACCGTCTGGCAAAAACTAAACAGAGATCAACATCGCGAAACATACCCCAAGATAATCTCAAAATGGGTAAATGATTTAGACATAAAAGTGCTATTGTAAACAAGTAAGTGGAGCATGGAAGAAATTACCTGTCAGAACTATGGGATAAATAGTTCATGAACAAGAGAAGTTCAAGGAAAAGAAAATGAATAATTTTGATTATGTAATATTAAAGTTCCTGCACAAGCAAAACCAATGCAGCTAAAATTAGAACAGAAAATTGAGGGGAAAAAAATCTTCATAACAAGTTTCTCTCATAAAGTTCTCATTTTTCAAATATATAAGGAACTCATCTAATTTATAACAATGAAAGCCATTCCCCAACTGATAAATGGTCAAGGGATATAAACAGTTTTCAAAGGAAGAAAAAATCTAAACTATCAATAGATACAATAAAAAGGCTCTAAATCACAATAATTAGAGAAATGCCAATTAAAACAGCTCTGATATACCATCTCACACTCATCATATTAGCTAAGATGAAGAAAAGGAAAATGAAAGATGCTGGAAGGGATATGGGAAAATCGGTACACTAATGAACTGCTGGTGGAATTGTGAACTAGTCCAATCATTCTGCAAAGCAATTTGGAACTATGCCCAAAAAGCTATTAAACTGTGCATACTCTTTGACTCAGCAATACCACTACTAGGTCTATACCCCAAAAAGATCAAAGAAAAAAGAAAAGGACCTATTTGTATAAAAATCTACAGCAGCTCTTTTTGTGGCAGCAAAGCAACTGAGGGGATGTCCATTAATCGAGGAATGGCTGAATAATTTATAGCATATGAATGTGATAGAATATTATTTGTGGGGCAGGTAGGTGGTATAGTGGATAGAGCACCCGCCCTGGAGTCAGGAGGACCTGAGTTCAAATCCGACCTCAGACACAACACTTACTAGCTGTGTGACCTTGGGCAAGTCACTAAACCCCAACTGCCTCGCAAAAAAAAAAAAAAGAATATTATTTGTACTGTAAGAAATTATGAAGGGAATGGCTTCAGAAAAACCTGGGAAGACCTGTATGAACTGATACAAAATGAAGTGAGCAGAATCAGGAGAACAATTTTCACAGTAACAGCAATTATGTAAAGATAATCAACTATGAAAGACACAGTAATTCTTATCAACACAATGACTCACCACAATTCCAAAGGACTCATGGTGAAAAATGATGCCCACCTCCAGGCAAAGAACTGATGGAAATATAATGCAAACTGAAGCATATTTATTTCTCTTTCTTCTTGTTTTTTTTTAGGGTTTTCTTTGGAGGGGTGGGGCTGGAGGGTGGCCTAGGCTAGCCTGCCTGTATTGTATATGGCAGGTTGGCTGTTGGTGGGGATGGAAGGTCCCTTCTCTGCAGGACTTGTTTCCCCAGGTGATGACTGTGAGGGCTAGGCTGGAAACAGCAGGCCTTGCCATTTGCAGGGCTCCTGTGCCTATGGGCCATTGGTGGCAGTTCATGAGCAGTTGCTGCTGGTGATGAGGAAGGCTGGCTCCCTCTTCCACGATGATTTGTCCCCTCATGGACTGTCACAGGGGCTGGGCTGGAAACAAGGCTGATGGTTTAGATTCAGAAGGTACTGTTGTTCCCAAGGCTTTTGGAATCAGAGTCCTGGGCTGTCTGAAGACAGAAGGTGGTCAAGGTCATGACGGTGGTTTGATTTGTCTGGTACTTCTGCCTTTCTCTCTCAGGGTGTCTTGCTGCTTCAGAGATGACTTCTAAGGTCCTTGATAGCTCTAAATGAATGATTCTGTGGGTTCAAGAGTCTATCTATCCTAACTATATGTTATCTATCACTAACCATTAGGTAAAAGTATTTTTGTCACAATGGATAACCACCTTCCTCATATATCACAGAAATCCCCAAGTAATGTGAAACAAGTCTTTTCTAAAAACAGCTAGTATAAATTATTCTAGTCACTTCTAAAAACTGGGTTTTAACTTAATGCCAACACCCTCACGGGAAAAGGCCACATAACTCTGGTCTTGTGGATTTTGTACAACAAACTTCAGTCTCACAGAGTCTTCTGCTACTTATGTTTCCAAAACTGAAATTAGAAATAAACAATGGAGCAGTAAGATGGGACAACAGAGGAAGGATGCTGTATACACGCAAAGGTCAAAACCATAATGCAACAGTGCAACGACACCCTGGACTTTGCATCAAACAACCTGAGCTCCAGCCTCAGATCCAATACTTACCAGCAAAGTCAACCTGGGCAAGGCACTTCCCCTTAATCAGCCTCAGTTTCCTCAACTAAAAAACATGGCAATAGTGTTAGTTCTTGAATAGACTAACAGGTTTGTCACGGGGGAAAAACTTTGTAAACAGCAAAGCTCAATACAAATGTGAAGACAATACTTTTTTTTAAATTTTGAACTTAACACCAAATAAAACAAAAATTTCTATATAGGAAGTGAAATGGAAATAGAAAGTGCACATGAAATTGCGCATCTCTATTACGTAAACCTTGCTTTTCCTTTTAAGTAGATGATAAATTGCTACTAATAGAAATAATGCTATGGTGTCAGCTGGAGTTTTCTGGCAAGGAAGATTTACCAATAAAAGTTAATACTCCTTCTGTCCTTGTCATCTGGCTTCTTCATTTTAAAGGGGGGTGGGCGGAGGGTCGGTCTCCAACCTTTCTTCCCTTTTCTAGTCTAACAAACTTACGGTGCCATTGCCACAAAGCCAGGCCGGCAATCTTCGAAAGGCATACCCTGCTCTGTCTTCATGGCAAAAAGCTGGGGACAAAGTCAGAAATGGTGTCTAAGTCACTTCTATTCAGTTCACATTTTCTCTGCTTTTCTCTTCACTGACTAGGCCAGGCACAACGGCCAGAGATACGTTCCCCTTCGGTCTTGGGCAAGAGGCTTCCCAGAAGACATATTGTACTGGCTGATTCTGAAGCTTCCCTTTCTGTTGATATACTAACTGCCATAGCTATTAGATTCAGTGAGTAGCTCAGAAAGTGCCTTTCCCTGCAGTACCTCTAATGCTGAAGGGGAAAAAGACTCACCAGGTACTCAATCTATGTGGCTTAATTTGATTTCTACTGACTGAACATCTAAAACGCATATAGTACTGGCTCAGACTTCCCTCAATTTCTTCTCCTCTTCATGGTAAGAGAAGAGCTGCTTCAAGTCAGTTTATACGTTCCCTTCTGCCTTCTTTTTCCCCATCTCTCCAAATTACTGCCTCTTTAATTTCTACCTATCCTCCAACCATCAGCTGACATGCTGCTGCTACCACCTCCTCCACCAAGACTTCCTTAACTCATACCCAAAGTGATCCAGATTTCCTTATGCCTATATGAAGAACACTTAGTGCTTTCCCAGGCGCTGATCTTGTACTATTTTCTACCACAATTCCAAGGCGATTTATGTAGGATTCTTGTCCTGCTACCAAAACCAGAGGACAAGGAGAATGACCACCAACCACAAGTGCTTAATGAGAGGTCTCCAGTCCTCTGTGTTGTGGGCAGACATCATACTGTGAGACCGGATATACGTTCCTTTCCCATCATCTACCCATAGTGCTGGCTTACACCTTTATAAAAAATGGTAGTCGAATGCACAAATGAACGAATCTTTCACACTCTTGGCTCCTATCATCCTACATGGTAGCAGACACTTTTATATGTCTGAGCTGTTTGACTGGAATATGCTCCAGAAGGGAGTCATTTCTCAAGGGAGAAGTAGCCAGGGATTGGAGACTACTGGGGAGGGACCCACTACAATCGACCATCCCAGGCTCCCCCCAACACATTAAGAGCCTCTGTAGTATTTCAAAATACCCAAAGCACCTAAAGATTCCTTGGACCATGCCAAAAAAATAGCTTAAACTGTTTTTCTTTTAACTGCTAGGTCACAGAATTAGACTTAAGGCCAGAAAAGACCCTTCAAGGCCACCTAGTTCGACAATCTCATTTTACAAATAAGGAAACAGGCCCTGAGAGGTTAAGTCACTCGTTGAAGGCAAAAAGATACTGAGTAGCTGAACAGAGATTTGAACCCAGGTCCTCTGATTCCAAATCTAGTACTCTTTCCACTTCACCATGGTGCCCCTCTAAAACGAAGATTTTCTTAGACATCATATAATACAGCCACCTCTTTTTACTGATGAGAAAAAGGATGCTCAGAGAAGGAAAGAGACGTGACCAAACTCACACAGCAAATGGAAGGGCCAGAATTCAAACTCAAGTCCCTCATTCTCCAGCTGTGGTATTGTTTCCATTGCAAGATGCCGACTCCCTAAGACTCATTAAAAACCAAGCCACGTTTTTCAGTTCCAACATTTTCTGCTTTAGAAAAATAGCACAGATGCCAACCTCCTTCTGTCCTTCTTTGTTTTAAAATACAAGGTGTTTACTCTCCTCGTTTCCTACTTTTGATGCACATGAGAGTTAATACTCCTTCTGTCCTTGTCATCTGGCTTCTTCATTTTAAAGGGGGGTGGGCGGAGGGTCGGTCTCCAACCTTTCTTCCCTTTTCTAGTCTAACAAACTTACGGTGCCATTGCCACAAAGCCAGGCTGGCAATCTTCGAAAGGCATACCCTGCTCTGTCTTCATGGCAAAAAGCTGGGGACAAAGTCAGAAATGGTGTCTAAGTCACTTCTATTCAGTTCACATTTTCTCTGCTTTTCTCTTCACTGACTAGGCCAGGCACAACGGCCAGAGATACGTTCCCCTTCGGTCTTGGGCAAGAGGCTTCCCAGAAGACATATTGTACTGGCTGATTCTGAAGCTTCCCTTTCTGTTGATATACTAACTGCCATAGCTATTAGATTCAGTGAGTAGCTCAGAAAGTGCCTTTCCCTGCAGTACTCCTCCAGCTGAAAGCAGGTATGCTTCAGAAAAGCAAAATTATGTTCACTGGAATAGGAATCAAGACTGGAGATTTCACTGTATGGGGAAGCACTAGGGAAGAAAATGCTAACCAATGAAGGTCAGCAACTCACAGATCTAGGGAGATACCTGGGGGCACCAAGAGGTTAATTTACACAGCCTCACACAGATGAAATGCGTCGGAGCAGGACATAAAGCAGTGTCTTCCTGGTTGAGGGCCATCCCTCTAACCATTCTGCTACACAGCCCCTTCTATCAGAGATTGATTGTGAGACAATTTGTTTATATGTCAGTTCAGTTACCTTGCGCTAAAATAAGTTTGCAGTTTCACCAGTGAACTATCGAGGACAGGCTCTTTCAAAACCAGCCAATTCTTGTTTTTCTCTGCTAAAAGAAAAGGACAGCAGGAAGCAAATGGAGTTCAAGGAGAGATGCCGATTTCACTTCAGCCACGGATTTCAACCAGTTCCCATGTCAGCTGCCATAACATGATTCAAATACAAACTTTCCACTTGAATACTGGATGTTTCCCATCACTCATCCTGAAAACCAACAGCTAGAAAAGTTAAGTGTTTAATTCAGAGAATACGAACTTCCTACCAACACAGAGAACAAAGGCTTTACTATAAACTTCAACTGTAAATTACGGTGCTAAAAACCACTCCCATGAAACCCTTTCTTCTTATTCATAAAATGTCTATGATAGGGTGTATATGATTGAATTTCTAGTTGTCTGTCACTCTTCCAAAGCATAAGTAGGCTGATTGATTTTTTTTTTCCCTCTTTGGCTTTGGCCTTTGATCAAAGGCAGTTTAAAAGCCACATATAAAGCAGCAGGAGAGATAAATGCAAGGCATGGATATTACAAGCTAGCATACCAGGACCCAGCTACCGATGATTGCTAAACTTGTAAGACCTCGTTAGCCAGAACCAATCAGAAGGTACTACCAAACCAAGTCAGAGAGAGCACCATTCTATAATATTATCTAATCATTTACTATAAAGACTGAAAGGACATGCTAAGGAATCCTCAAAACTCCTGAAAATGTTTTCTTTTTTTTCCCCCCACATATGCCAAAGAAAGAAAACTGAGTATTGTTGATGTAAACATTCTGCATTTCTGTACCTATTCCTGTGAAAATATGACAGAAAATTGAATTCCATTAGGTCATTTTCTTTCTCAAATTTTTTATTGATATCTTATTTTTACGATCACCTTTATTTCCAAATACAGTACTACCCCGCCCCAAACAAAGACAAACAAAAATGGGAAATGAAAGCAAATTCAGCAAAATCAAACAAACACATCAGCCGAGTCTAACACTATGGGGAATGTACCACACCCACAATCCCCTGCTTTGTCAAGCAGGGAGGGAAATCACTATTTTCACTAAAATAAAAACCTCTTAATTTCAAACTGTTACTCTCACCTGGAATAATTTTTTTGGAGCCATTTTCTAGCAATGCTGGCTAAGTCAATCAGTAGATAAACATTTATGAAGGGCGAACTATGTGCCAGATACTGTAATGAGTGCTTTGGAAACCAAGAAAAGCAAATGACAGTCCCAGTTCTCACAGAGCTCACAATCCAGTGGGGTAGACCAGAGGTAGACAACTATGTACAAACAAGGTATGTACAGGATAAACTGGAGACAATCCACAAAGGGAAGGCACTAGAACTAGGAGGGACTGTGAAAGGCTTCCTGTAGAAGACAGGATTCTAGCTGGGACATGAAGGAGGCCAGGAGGCCTCCAGAAGAGGGAGTACAATCCATGCATAACAGTGAGCCAGGGAAAACATTCAAAGTCAGAAGATGGAGTGTTTTCTTTAAGGAACTGCAAGAAGACCAGTGTCACTGAATCAAAGAGTATGTATCCAGGGATACAGGAAAGGTAGGGCAGGACAAGGTTATGAAGGGCTTTGAATATCAAACAGTATTTTATATTTGATATTGCAGGTGACTGATAGGGAACACTGGAGTTTACTGAGTTGGGAGAGGGGGGTGATGAGTGGTCAGATCTGCAATTTAGGAAAATCACTTCAATGGCTGAGTGGAGAATGGACTGGAGTGGAGAGAGGCTTGTGACACACAGACAGCAGGTTTTTGCAATAGTCCAAGGCAGGGGTGGGGAACCTGCATTCTGGAGGCCACATGGGGCCCCCTAGGTCCTCAAGTGCAGCCCTCTGACTGAATACAAACTTCACAGAACAAATCTTCTTTATAAAAGAATTTGTTCTGTAAAACTTGGGCCTCAGTTAAAAGGTGGCACCTGAGGACCTAAAAGGCTACATGAGGCCTCAAGGCTTGCAAGTTTTCCACCCCTGGTCCAAGGAGATTAGGGACTGAAGCAAGGTGGTGGCAGTATCAGAGGAGGGAAGGGGGCAATTTTGAGAGATGTAACAAAGGTAAAATCGAAAGATTTTGGCAACAGATTGGATATGGGATGAGAAAGTGAAAAGCTGAGGACAACACCTAGATTGTAAACCTGAGGGAGTGGGAGGATAGTTCTACCCTTAACAGTGAAAGAAAAGTCTGGAATAAGTGTGGAGGGTTTGGGGGGAACAATTATAGTTTCATTTTGGATATACTGAGTTCAAGGTGTCTACAGGACATCCAAATCAAGACGTCTAATAGGTAGGTGGAGATGTAAGCCTGGAGGTCAAAAGAAAAGTTTGGGCTTGAATAAGTAGATCTGAGAGTCATCTATATAAACATGGTAACTGACTCCATGGGAGCTGATGAGATGACCCAGTGAAATAGTATAGAGGGAGAAAAAAAAGAGGACCCAGGACAGAGCCCTGTAGGGTGGGGCTGCGGAGCAGATAGGTAGGAGGAAGGGAGGAGAGAGCAGCATCCCCAAAACCTAGAAAGAAGAAAGTATCAAGGAGAAGAGGATGATCAACAGTGTCAAAGGCTCTAGAGAAGCCAAGAAGGGCGAGGATTGAGAAATGGTCATTGGATTCAGCAATTAAGAGATCATGGTAAGTTTGGAGGGAGAAGTTTCAGCTGAATGATGAGGTCAGAAGCCAGAATGTAAAATGAGAATGAGAGGAGAAATGAAAACACCTACTCTTGCTGGCCCTTTCAAGAAGTTTAGCCACAAAAGGTGGGATGGGGGAGATGTGGGCATATCTGTAGGTAGTAGGGAAGCAGCCAGGAGACAGGAAAAGAATGCAGGTAAGTAAGAGAGTGGAGGTAATAGAGGGGGCAATATGATGGGGGGAAAAGGATGGAATGGGATCACATTTGATGTAGAGGGGTTGGTCTCGCCAAAAAGGACTACCTCATTCTGTGAGATAAGGGTGAAAGAGGAGATAGTGGCAAAAGGCATCTGGGTGATTTGAAATAAGGAGAAAGGGAGAAAAGGGAGCTTTTTTTTTTAATTTTCATATTAGTCATGTTGTAAAGAAGAATTAGAATCAATAGGAAGAACCAAGAGAAAGAAGAAACAAACAAACAAAAAAAGAGCAAATAGTATATGCTGCAATCTGCATTCAGACTCCATAGTTCTTTCTCTAGATATGGATAGCATTTTCCATCATGAGACTTTTGGAGATGTCTTAGATCCTTGCATTCCTGAGAAGGGCTAAGTCTATCCAAATTAGTCATCTCACAACTTGGCTGTTACTGTGTACAACATTCTCCTGGTTCTGCTCACTTCACTCAGCATCAGTCCATATAAGTCTTTCCAAGTTTTTCTGAAGTCTGCCTGCTCATCACTTCTTTTTTTTTTTTTGGTTAGGCAAGGGGGTTAAGTGACTTGCCCATGGTCACACAGCTAGTAAGTGTTATGTGTCTGAGGCCAGATTTGAACTCAAGCCCTCCTGAATCCGGGGCGGTATTCTATCCACTGTGCCATCTAGCTGCCCTGCTGCTCATCATTTCTTATAGCACAACTGCATTCCATTACATTCATTTACCACAACTTTGTTCAGCCATTCCCCAATTGATGGGCATCCCCTCAATTTCCAATTCTTTACCACCACAAAAAGAGCTGCTATAAATATTTTTGTACATGTGGGTCCTTTTCCCATTTTTATGATCTCTTTGGGATACAGACCTAGAAGTAGTAAGGCTGGATCAAAGAGTATGTACAGTTTTATAGCCCTTTGGGCATAGTTCCAAATTGAGGAGCTCTTCTTTTTGTCAATAAAATATGAGGTAAGGTTTGCTGAGAGGGTTGGGGGAGGAGAACCCATGGGAAGTTTGAGGAGGGATGAAAAGGTTTGGCAGACCTGCTGTGATGAATGGGATAGTGAGTTAATCACTGAAGTGTAAGGACTGCTTAGCATCAGTGAGGGCCCAACTGAGGTTATCTAACATAAATCTGAAGTGGACCCTGGCAAAACCGTTAAATGATTTCCTCCAATTCCATTCAACAGCACGTGTGTGGGGGCAAAGATACTGGATGGTAGGAATGATTCAAGGCTCAGGCCTGGTAGTGCCCAATTGGTGATATGATAAGGGAGGAAGGGACTCAAGAGAAGACAGTGTAGATTTTAAGTGGTTCACCACAAGGTCAACATGGAGAAAGGAGGATAGTGTAGCATTAAGCAGGGGTCTGGGAGAGAACTAAGGCAAGCATCTGCTCTAGAACTTAGTTTTAAGAGAGCCAGAATCAAACAGCTAATATTTGGCAGAGGCAGGACCTGATCCCAAGGCTCTCCAGCCACTATACCATACCATTCTCAAAAAATGCAATACCTGGCCCCCTTCCCTTACCTCTTTCTCCAACTCTTCACCCTTCCCTTTTTCTCCCCTTCCCTTCCCCTTCCCCATCCTTCCCTCCATCCTTTCTCCTTCTTCCCTTCTCCAGCCTAGACGATGCCGTGGTGGAGACAGCTGAGGACACCACAGAGTCCACCGAGGCAGACATCACAGGGCTGTGCCAGGACACATTCTCCAAAATGGCCATGTACCTAACAGGCGAGCTGACAGCCACCAGTGAAGACTACAAACTTCTGGAATATATGAACAAACTGACTAGCCTGAAGTATCTAGAAATGAAAGATATTGCAGTAAACATAAGTAGAAACCTAAAGGACTTAAACCAGAAATCTGCAGCACTTCAGCTTTATCTGGATCAGATCACTTTAACTGAGGAGCAAGCAGCAGCTGTTGAGCAGGCAGCTTACAAGTTGGATGCATATTCAAAGAAACTAGAAGCAAAGTACAAGTTGGAGAGGCAGTGAAAGAATTCTTTAGCACAAAGAATTTAACTACAAGAATGTTTCCTAAGAGCTAAAATAAGTGGGATGGAACTTATCACTATGCTTGGGTTCCTAAAAGGAAGCTGTGCTGCTGATCCAAGGAGAATCCCAGCCCCCACCTCTGGTTGGATGTGTAACTTTGGCCACCCCTTGGTGTTTCTTAAACCTGTAGCCCTGGAACCTCATCTTATTGTGTGCTTTATTGTGTGCCCTGGACCAAGGCTCAGAAATCAGGATCAATCCCATCTGGAGAAGACACAGAGGAGAGGCTCTCATCTCCCTGTCTCCTCCCTTCTTCCCTCTCCCCTAAGGCTCCCCCCAACCCCCTTCATAACCTGTTTTTCAGCTTAAATAATAAATGCCAACTTATGAAAAAAATGCAATGCCCCTTAAAAAAAAAGATGAATTTTCCACATAGCAATTATCCAACCAAAGAAAAGTCACTTAGTTGGAAGCCATTTGACAGGATCACTTAAAGCTACCTTAAGTTCTAATTAGTAAAACGTCAAGGAAAGAAATGTGATCCACATGATGATCAGAAGACCAGAGAATAACCACAACTTCAAGCTAACCCAACACTCTCATAAAAACCAAATACTTATAACTCTCCTAGCTACTATGAACTTCTCTTTTCCCTTCAACTGTTACAGAAATCTCACAAAGTCAACCTCCCCAAGTATGTTCACACCACCTCCCCCATTTTTCCAACTAAAGAAGGGGGGGGCAGCAGCTAGGTGGCACAATGAATAGAGCACTGGCCCTGGAGACAGGAGGACCTAAGTTTAAATCCAGCCTCAGACACTTGACTAGCTGTGTGACCCTGGGCAAGTCACTTAACCCCAAATGCCTCACACACAAAAAAGAGGGGCACAGAAAAGGGAAGTGACTTTCCCAAAGTTGCACAATGAATTATTAGTTAAACCAAAACCAAGGTCTTCTGACCTCCCGTTTGGTGTTCTTTTCACCACACCCTACTTGCCTCTCTATTCAGGGCACTACAACCATACCATCTTCTGAATCCTTTACCCTATCTTTCTTAAAAGAGTTAGTTAAGAAGTATGTCCAGTCATGTGTCAAGGCTCCTAGCACCAGATCTGAGAAGGCAGCATGTTGAATATAGTAAATAAGCATATGTTGACCCCCAAGTGTCAGTCAAAAAACATTTATTAAACACCTACTGTGTGTCAGGCACTGGCAGACACAAAGACAGGAGATACAAAGAAAGTCCAAATAAAAAGGATCCCTGTCCTCCAGAAAGGAGACAATGGGAAAGTAATAAAGGATAAATAGGAAGTTATCTTAGGGGAAGGGGGGAGGGAGGTCTGCCTGGGAGGAGAGGGAGGAGGAAGCTGGGAAAGTCTTCTGGAAGATGATGAGCTTTGAGCTGAGTCTTGAAGGAATCCAGGGATGCTAGGAGGTAGAGGAGATGAGGAAGAACATTTATAGCATTTATAGTGCTAGCTATGTGTCAGCCACCGCACTGGAAAAAGCCCTCGATGGGCAGCCAGAACGTTTGAGTTCTAGAACCAGTTCTGCCACTAATTCACTGTGTGACCTCGAGCAAGTCACCTCCTCTCCCTTTGATTTGTTTCCTTTGAAATGAGACAGTTGGGCTAAATATGTGAAAGGCAGCTGTGGTGGAGTGTAAAAGGAATGGGGTTTGCAGTCAGGGACATGAGTTAAAATCATGATTCTGTTCCTTCCCCTGGTCGCCTGGAGCAGCAAGTCTGCCTCCCTGGTCCCCAGTTCCGAATCTGTAAATTTGACATTATCACTCCGGTACCTTCCTACACTAATGATTTTAAAGCCGGGAATGTCACCCAATGATCTTGGCCAGCAGGGAGGGGAGGTAGGAGGGGAAGGGAGGGGAGCGGAAGGTAAAGGCGGGGAGGGGATGTCGGCTGTTCTGCGTCCCCAGCAGACAAGCGGGTAGCCCTCCCGTTCACCCTCAGTCCCTAAGAAGAGAGATCCCCGGTGCGAAGCAGGATGGCGTGAGGACTATGAGATCAGAGAAAAAGAGGCTGGGGTCGTGGACGACCCCAAGTCCCCAGCGCTCAGGGGTCGCGGGCGCGGCCCGCTCGGCGTCCTCACCTGCTGTGCTGCCGCCGGCCCGGCCCCGTTCAGCAGCGGTGTGCTCTCCCCATGCAGCTCCGTGAGCGGCGGCTGCGGCCTCCGAGGCACCGTGGCCTCCGCCTCGTCGTGGTCGCGCCCCGACCATGACACCTTTTTGGAGACGTTGGCCATGCCGGGGCTGAAATCAGCGGCCCCGAAGCGGCCCAGGGAAGCTGACGGCCAGCAGAGCCGGGAAACAGGGACCTACTCCAGCAGCTGTTTGTTCACATGACCCGGCAGGGTTAAAGCATCCCGTGACTGCTCTACGGTGGCCGATGTGAGAACAAGCAGCAGAGGCTGCAGAGCCTTCTGGGAGTTGTAGTTCAAGTACAGGCACACCTTTTCTTCCCTCTAGACCCAGGTGACTGCGCAATCCTAGAAGCCTCTTTGAGGAGTGGGTGCCGTGATCTCTATCCCCTGACTCCACGAAGGAGAGTCGCAGATAGTCCTGACACCGTTGCGGTCTGAGACGTAGAGACCCTTCAAAGACTGGAGTACAGGACAGGGTCGTGTGGAGTGAATTCACAGACTCAAGCATTCTTTCAGTCAAGTTGGCAAAGATTTATTGTTATGCTATATAATGGGCAAGGATTCTTTTTTTTAAAATTAATTTATTTTAATTTATCAACACTCACTTCCATAAGCTTTTGAGTTTTAAATTTTTCTCTTCCTCCCTCCCCACCTCCCTTCCCAAGACAGTGCCCAATCTGATATGGGCTATACATATACATTTCTATTAAACATATTTTCACATTAGTGATGTTGTACGGAAGAATTTATCACCAATAGAGGAACCACAAGAAAGAAAAAACAAAACACAAGAGAAGAAAAAAATAGCAAATAGTATGCTTCAATCTACATTCAAACTCCATAGTTCTTTCTTTGGATGTGGATAGCATTTTCCATCAAGAACCTCTGGAGATGTCTTAGATTCTTGCATTGCTGAGAAGGGTTAAGTTTATCAATATTAGTCATTGCACAACATTCCTGTTACTATGTACAATATTTTCCTGCTTCTGCTCATTTCACTCAGCATCAGTTCATACAAGTCTTTCCAGGCTTTTCTGAAGTCTGCCTGTTCATCATTTCTTATAGCACAATAGCATTCCATTACATTCATATACCACAACTTGTTCAGCCATTCCCCAACTGATGGGCATCCCCTCAATTTCCAATTCTCTGCCACCACAAAAAGAGCTGCTATAAATATTTTTGTACATGTGGGCCCTTTTCCCATCTGTATGATCTCTTTGGGATACAGATAGGCAAGGATTCTTAAGGAACCTGAGAGAGACCAAGGATGGAGTTGGGGTTTATATGGAAAAGGGCATGGGAAAGGAATAACAGGGATACGAATTAGGTAATCTAAAGGTCCAGGTGTCTTTGGGAGCCATGGATGGGAAAGTGTAGGGAGTATACCAGACAGGAAGGGAGATGTCAGAGGATCTTGGGAATCTGGCAGGAGGAAGAGTCCCTGGGCCCACCAGGGACAAAAACTCCTTGGACTAGACAAGACAGTCCTCTCTTCTCTGTCCTGATTAGCAACAAGGAAAAGTTTTCTCAAAAGACAGGAGCTTACTAAGGAATTAGGAGGCTTCCAGAGACATGATCTTAGGGCTGGGGGCAGCCCAGCACTCTCTCACACAGCTTTGTGTAACTGCACCAGGAACAGAGATGAGTGTTTTGCTGAGGCTCACTCATGAGTGATTGCTGGGGACAGCGTACTTGGGCTGGGGGAAAACTGCCAAGGATTGTGTTTCTGAGGCCAGGGAGAAATTGGGGTCCAAGCACAGGCATTCAAGCTCCCCATCAACACAATGTACAGATGGAAGAAAGCACTTAGGGCAGGTCACTCCCTTTTAAAGATCCACAAAGTCAGTTGCTCTGCCTGTCGATTTGTCATCTTGAAGTCTGAGCCTTTTGGTGCTGATCCCCACATGCCTCCAGAAGCTGTCATTGGAGTTCAGATACAGTCTCTAGGATGGCCCCCATAGGCCCATTCCTCTTGTGTTCCATGGGCTGCAACCCTTGCTGTATATGTACACATAGATTTTTTTTGAACAGTACCATGATTTCATTTAGCGTAGGGATTCCCTATATAGGGACCAATGTAGATGGATACTGTTTCTCAGGTAAATACACAGATAACACCATTTGCTGGGCAGGAGAACACAGAAGGGCTCCTAACACTAACAGATGTTCTAGCACAGGTTTGCTTTTGATCTGGTCAGACAGGAAAACAGCTTCAGGGGGGTTAAGTAAGTTTACTTTATTCTAATCTAGTCTTCTCAAAAGGAGTTGCTGATAATGGGAGCACCAACTCCTACAGCATTCCCTAATCATGCTTCTCACAGGTGCAGGCAAGAATAGGAGAATAACTCCTCATACCCTAAGCCTCAATGGAGACTGATTGAGGCAAATACAGATTCCTCCCAAGCCTTGATGGGGGCCAATCAAGACAGGTCACGTATTCCTCTACACATTACCCAAATCCTAAAACGGATTTCCCACTCACTGACCAGTACCCACTTGCTTTATAGGGAGACAGACAAAGAAGGCACATTGCCAACAATAGCCTCACAGGTTAATTTTAGCAATATTGTCACGACCTAGCACAGCACAGGCATATATTATGTCACCCCTATAGCTCACTGAGCAAGCGTGGTGGTGATGTTTTCAACCATAATTCATGGGAAATATTATCTAGGATCCTGGAATTATTATCTAAAAAGAGCAACAAAATCCTCCTTGCACACATTAAAATTCACCTTTATTACAGATACCTTCTCTGAAACTTAAGAGTCTTACAGAGTTCCTGGGGGCACTAGGAAAGTGAAGTGACTCTCCCAGAGTCAGTAGGCCATTATACATCAGGGTCAGCACTGAAGCACTGAAGCTATCTTTTCCTGATTCAGAGGTCAGCTCTCTATTCTACCAAAGCCTTTCAGAAGTAACTACACCATTTAACTATATACAATCTTGCATTATTGTGTATGATTAAATGAAATTAATGTATGTAAAGTGCTTTGTGAGAACTCAAAGTGCTATTTAAAATGCCAGCTATTATTATTCATACAAAATATATCTTGTTTTTGTCACTAGACTGCAAGATCCTACAAGGTAGAAACCATGTGTTTTCTATCTCCTTCACCACCTAGCGCATAGTAGGGGCTCAATAAGTACTTGCTAAATTAATGAACAGGGAGGCATTTTTTAAAAAAAATTATTATTTATTTTTAACATTTACTTTCTAAAATCTTGAGTTCCAAATTCTCTCCCTCCCTTCTATCCCTCCCCCACACATTGAACAATGTGATATCAATAATATATGTGAAACCATGCAAAACATTTCCATATTAGCTATGTTGCAAAAAGAAGAGCAAGAAAAATAAAGTGAAAAAATTATGCTTCAATCTACCCTCACAGTTCATCAGTTCTGGAGGTGCATGGCATTTTTCATCACAGTTCCTTCAGAATTCTCTTGATCGTTGTGTTGATCAGAGTAGCTAAGTATTTCACAGCAGATTATCATTACAATATTGTTATTGTGTAAAACATTATCCCAGT
The DNA here is from genome assembly GCF_003287225.1 of Phascolarctos cinereus. NCBI lineage: Eukaryota > Metazoa > Chordata > Mammalia > Diprotodontia > Phascolarctidae > Phascolarctos > Phascolarctos cinereus. Next base: position 129,603,735 of record NW_027555847.1, on the reverse strand, counting down.
TCTGCTCACTTCACTTTTCATCAGTTTATATAAGTCTTTCCAGGTTTTTCTGAAACCGTCCTGCTCATCATTTCTTATAGCATCATAGTTTTCTATCACAATCATATACCATAACTTGTTTAGCCATTGATTGGCATTGATGGGCATCCCTTCAATTTCCTATTCTTTTTTTTTTTTTTGGCAAGGCAATTAGAGTTAAGCGACTTGCCCAGGATCACACAGCTAATAAGTGTCAAATGTATGAGGCTGGATTTGAACTCAGGTCTTCCTGAATTCAGGGCTGGTGCTCTATCCACTGTGCCACCTAGCTGCCCTGATTATCAAGTCTTATTGCACCACTTAGCTGCCCCAATTTCCCATTCTTTGCCCCTGCCCAAAAAAAGAGCTGCTATAGATATTTTTGTACAAATAGGTCCTTTTCCTTTCTCTTTGTTCTCTTTGGGATACAGACCTAATAGTGGTATTGCTAGATCAAAGGGTATGCACAGTTTTATAGCTATTTGGGCATAGTTTCAAATTGTTCTCCAGAATGGTTGGACCAGTTCACTCTACCAGCAGTACATTAATGTCCCAATTTTTCCATATCCCCTCCAGCATTTGTCATTTTTAGGGAGTCATTTTTAAACTGAGGTCACAAATATGCTCTATGGACTCTCAGAAATATGAATTCTTTTCTTCTGGGTTTTGATTTAAAATACTTGCCAAGCATTTAGGGCGACAAACAAAAGAACCAAGAACTGAAAGCCAATATTCCAAGGTAGAATAAATAAAAGATCTCATAAGCATTGTTCTGCTTTTAGTTAAAAATAAAAAACTTCATTAACTGTATGCTGAGTTCAAATGACTATTTGGAAAGGCTGGCATATTCTATGGTAGTAGGAATAGCAAAAATTTGTTTTGGAATACAGAAAGTCAATCAGTAAATGCTTTTGGAGAGGCTGTTTACGTACCAAGATTCCAACACCAAGGCCGGTTTCTAGGAAGAGCAATGTACAAAATCTAACTCTGTCATGCTCATGAGATGTCTAATTCAGTTGTGAATTTCTTCTAAGCTTCATCTATTGAGCAATATTGCAAATCCAAGAGAATATAATAGTTTGGAACTGACGCTGTCCATCATAAGTGGAACATTCTACCCTCTCTCTTCGGTCCCTTGGAATTTGAACTTCCTTCAAAACTCAGTCTAAGTGTCACCTCCTAGAGAGGGCCTTTCCTGATTCCCAGATGTTAGCTCTTTTTCCCAGCCTCCTCAAAAAATGACTCTATGTATTTCACCTTTACTTATCCTTGTACGTGCTTCCCTTTGGTAGAATGTAAGCTCATTGAAGATAGACACTGTTTCATTTTGGTCTGTGTAGCCTTACAGCTTAGTACACAGTAGGCAATTAATAAAATGTTTGTTGAATTGAATTCATGACTTTGCCCCTTCCCCTCAGTGAAAGTTACTCCTTGGAAATGGATGATCTGTTTATATTTCCAAAAAGATAGGTCCAGAAATTCAGAGTGATGGTGTGAACAATAAGTCTTTTTATTCAGGTCTTCTTTGAAGAAGGTCTTTGCCTCCTTTGAAATAGATGGTAAAATTCAAGAAAATTATGTTAGGATGGTTGAGGATTCCTCAGTGTGTGAATGTTATTTTTTGGGTCTTGTCTTCAGTTCAGTTGTTTTTCAGTCATGTCTAATTCTTCATGACCCAATTTGGGACTTTCTTGGCAGAGATACTGCAGTGGCTTGCCATTTCCTTCTCCAGCTCATTTTACAGATGAGGAAACTGAGGCAAGCAGGACTAAGTGACTTGCCTAGGGTCACACAACTAGTGTCTGAGGCCAGATTTGAACTCAGGAAGATAAATCTTCCTTATTCCAAGCTCAGTGTTCTAGCCACTACACCACTTAGCTGCCCATTTTCAGGATTATAGAGATTCAAGTAACATAAGAATAGAAAAAAAATATTAATACTAATAACGTACTTTGCAATTTTGGCCTGTCTGCCTGAAACAATTTTATCTAATTTAACCTTTTTCTACATCCAAACCATTTCTAGCTTGGAGAGAGGGAGATGTCCAAACTGGCATAGTCTCTATATCCTCTAACATGAATTTCTTCCCCAAGGCAATTTGAGGTAATATTTATAGGAATCTTCAATAAGGAAAAGATTATAATATGTTAAGATACAATTTGGGATTAACATTCCGGAAGCTACCACTCACTTCCTTCCTAGACCACTCCCCTTAAGGATTGAACAGAGTTCCTTCCCGTGGTCAGTATCCTAACTCTGAATGCAACAGAGGCTACTGCTGCAGATGCATCAAAGTGCCAATTACTTCAGAGTGGTAGGGAGGTGATGTTCTTACCTACACAAGAGTTAAGTTTAGTATTTGTCATTAATTCAATTCCCCAAGAAAGGCCTTAGTTTTTGCTCTACCCATTTTCCTAAGGGGGGGGGGATCTATAAAGGGTTTTGAACTGGAATATTTTTTTTATTTTTAAAGAAACTAAAAAAATGTTTTTTTAATATATTTCTACAGCCCATTTTCTCTAATAGTTTCTGTTAATACTTTCTGATTGAGATCTAGCTAATAAGGTCTTAAGTTATTAAGTTTCATCTTCTCTGTGTGGTCCTTGGAATAAGTTCTCACTAAAGCTATAATTACAAAACCTCATGCAGCAATGCTAATCTTTTCTATTAAAAATTAGCGTGCCTCTTTTTCATAAAAGTCTTTTCAAATAACTTTCTGAGCACATATTTTATTCAAATAAAATTAGAAATTTATTATAATTTTAAAATTTTAAAAGAAGCTGCTATAGTATTCCACAGTAAAAGTCCTTCATCACTGAGCCAGAACACCTGAGTGCAATTCCTTGGGAGGTGCCCCATTCCTTCAGGGGGCACCTTTCATCACTATACCATAAAACAATACCATTTAAGTTTAATTGTTGAAAGTTTCAACGGATGATCTATAACCATTCTCAAGTTATTGTCATTTTTAAAGTTGAAATTTTGGGGGAAATAAGTTTACTATATTTCATTTAACAAATGAGTAACTGACAGATACAAGAGATGTTATGATATTTCACATTTCATACAAAAATTATTCTATTACCTACCTCATATTCAAATGTAGCAGCAGGCCCATCTGCGTAATGAGCCTCTACCGATTGACGTAGTTCCGTCTTTTTGCAGTTGTGTCTGACTCTTAGTGAATCTATTTGGGGTTTTCTTGGCAAAGATACTGGTATGGTTTGTCATTTCCTTCTCCAGCTCATTTTACAGATGAGGAAACTGAGGCAAATAGGGTTAAGGACTTGCTCAGGGTCACACAGCTAGTTAGTGTCTAAGAATGGATCTGAACTCATGAAGATGAGTCTTCCTGACCCCAGGCCCAGTGCTTTATTCACTGTTGTTTGTATCACCTAGTTGCCCTAGCCAATTGATACATCAATTGACACTGACTCAAATTTGACCTCATTAAAGTAAGTGCTATTCTGTTGGGGCAACAAGGCAGCCCAAAGACCTGAGTTCAAATCCAGACTGAGATATTTACAAGCTGTGTGACCTTAAGCAAGTCATTTAACTGCCTTGGTTTCCTCAACTGTAAAATAAGGATAAAAATAACACCCACCTTCCAGGATTGCTGTAAGGATCAAATGGGATAATATTTATAAATCACTTAGCATAGTACTTGGCACACAGTTGGCACTATAGAAATGCTAGCTATTAATTTATTTATTTTTAGTTTTCAATATTCATTTCCACAAGATTTTGAGTTCTAAATTTTCTCTCTTTCTCACCCCTGCCCCCCCAAGACAGTGTGCATTCTGAATACCCTTTCCCCTAATTTGCCCTCCCTTCTATCACCCCCCCCTTTCTCTTATCCCCTTCCCCTTCTATTTTCCTGTAGGGCAGAATAGATTTCTATACCCCATTGCCTGTATATCTTATTTCCCAGCTGCATGTAAAAACAATTTTTAACATTTGTTTTTAAAACTGTGGGCTCCAAATTCTCTTCCTTCCTCCCAAGCAACTCGATACAGGTTATACATGTGTAGTTATGCAAAACACTTTCATAGTAGTCATGTTGTGAAAAACTAACTATATTTTCCTTCATCCTGTCATACTCCCCAACCCCCCCCGTTTATTCTATTCTCTCTTCTGACCCTGTCCCTCCTCAGAAGTGTTTGCTTCTGATTAGCCCCTCCTCCAAACTGCCCTGTCTTCTATCATCCCCTCCTCTCTTATCCCCTTCCCCCCTATTTTTGTTAATTTATTTTGATTTATCAACAATCACTTCCATAAGCTTTTGAGTTTTAAACTTTTCTCCTCTCCTTCCCCAAGTCTTCCTCCCCTATTTTCCTGTAGGGTAAGATAGATTTCCATACCCAATTGAGTGTGTATGTTACTCCCTCCTTAAGTCAAATCCGATGAGAATAAGATTCACTCATTCCCTCTCCCCTTCCCCCACTTCCCCTCCACTGTAAAAGCTTTTTCTTGTCTATTTTATGTGAGATAATTTACCCCATTCTACCTCTTCCTTTCTCCTCCCAGTAAAATCCTCTCTCACCCCTTAATTTTATTTTTTAGATATCACCCCTTCATCTTGGACTCACCCTGTGCCCTCTATCTATCTATCTATCTATCTATCTATCTATCTATCTATCTATCTATCTATCTATCTATCTGTCTATCCAAAATGCTAGCTATTAATCTTGCTTTTGTTGACCTTGATTTCATTTTTTTTAAGTGGGTGTATTTATACAGGAGCTGTACTCAAAAATATCCAATAATTTTGGTCATTGCTTCACACCATGCTCCCTCACAAGATCTTACATTTCCCACTGAGGGGGAGGTGGGCCCCACAGTTTGAAAAACTGTAAAGAAACAATGAAAGAGCAGTGTTTAACTTTACCTCACTCTCATTACTGTAAAGAGCTGAGGGGATGAATTTGTCACTGAAAATATCTTTAGTTAGCTAGCTGAAAAATCCAGAAACACTTTTGCAACTAGTTGAGTGAAACCATGCAGAAGAGGAGGAGCTCAGTAAGGTCCAAGAGCAGTGATGACAAATATGTATCTGTAGAGAAACATTAAGCCTGTCTGATGAAAGAGGAGGGGTATGAAATAGTGACCTTCTGCCTATAAAACACAGAAAGGCGATATTGTTTCATAACTGATGAGCATATGTCCAGCACTCCAAGTTTACAGGGCTGACTGTAAATGGCTCTTTGCTTTTCTGAATGTTCAATTGTTTTCGTTATGTCCAACTTTTTGTGACCCCATTTGAGGTTTTCTTGGCAGAGATACTGGAATGGTTTGCCATTTCCTTCTCCGGCTCATTTTACAGATGAAGAAACTGAGGCAAACAAAATTAAGTGACTTGCCCAGGATCATGAAACTTGTGTCAGAGGCCAGATTTGAACTCAAGAAGATTAGTCTTCCTGCCCCCAGTGCCAGCATTCTCTTCACTGCGGCCACTCTAGCTTGCTTTTCTGAATGCTATCAATTCAAAACTCTTTTCTTGTGAGAAAAATGTTAATAGGTTTCTCATTTCACATTCCCAAAGGGGAAAGTAAATCTTCATCCAAACATTGGATGAGTGACAAAGATTATAAAAAAAGTTTTGTGGAATCCTAAATGTCCAATAATAAGGAGAAAGGTTAAATAAATTATGGTAATCAACATAATGAATTACAATATAGCAACTAATATTGTCAAGTATCAAGAATATGTTGGACTCTGGAAAGACATTTAGGAAATAATACAGTGATATGCCCAGGGTCATATAGCCACTGACTGTCTGGGGTTAGATTTGAATTCAGGTCTTCCTGACTCCAGGCCTAGTGCTCTATCTACTACACAACCAGCTGAAGAAAAAACAAAAAGCGTAACTAAAAGAACAAGAGGAACATGAAATTAAATGGACAAACAAAAATACCTGATAGAAACAGAAGGAATTTAAGCTATAATGCCATTTTATGAGGTGAATTTCACTTATTTAAATGTAACCAATTATAAAGTAAGTTTAATAGATTATATTGATAGTCAATATTATTTATAATAAATCAGCTTTAAAATTTACATGTTGTTTGTTCCAACCAGTGGCACACTATTTAGCTCCCCTATGTGCCTACTCCATCATCTAGCCTACTAACCCCCCATTGCAGTTTCACTTCAAATGTTTATTAATCAAATAAATATTTCAATATTCCAACAGACTTTTTAAAAATTTCGTAGGCAAGGGCACAGCCGTTTAAACATTTTTTGTCCCAACCAATGGCACAATATTTGGCCCCTATATGTGCCTGCTCCATCATCTAGCTTACTAATCCCTTATTAGAGTCTCACTTCAAATGTGTATTTGATCAAGTAGATATTTCAATACTCCAACAGGCTTTCTTATTTCATAGGCAAGGGCACAGTCCTCTCTTTTCTCACTCAGATTACAACCCCCTCTAGATTTTAATTGATGAGCCAATCAATTAAATATATTGGCTGTTGTTTTCAAGCGAGAAGTGAAAGCACAAATTTTAAGTGTCACAGCATTAAGGAACAGATATATTTGCATACATAAGGGTACTAAACAGAATACATTTAATGTATCTGGATAAGAAATGTAATCTTGTACTTTAAGCATAAAGATTGAAAAACATTTGTTTTCATGCATCAATACTAATGGAAAAATATTTAGTTTCTTGAAATCCTACTTCTTGTCAGACTGATCCTATCCTTGCTCACATTATGACTCAGTCATTTTATGAGCATCACATTCAGATGCTCTAATCTACAGGCAACAAATAAGATAATTCATATAAAATGCTTTAAAAGCACTAAATAAGTGTCAGATATAATTATGTATTCACTATGTATAAACCCTAGTCCATTACCCAGAATAGTAATGAAAATAATAAAAGGCAATATTGTCTGGGTAAAATGGTTTGAAATTCATATTGATAAGATCTTTGTAAAGCTTACTAGTTGGCAAAGATGAGTAATGACAATGGGAAAGCATGCTTTAGGAGTTTATTATATGTAAAGAGAATAGAGGAGTGTACATAATTTATTCATGAATTCACTCAATAAGCATTTATTAGGCACCTACTAAGCACCAGGAATTGTGTGCCCCACTGGGTATGCAAAACAAAAGCCAAACAGTTTCTATCCTCAAGGAGCTTACATTTCATTGGGGGAGCTACATTTACTCAGATTAAGTAAATACAAAATATAGACAAAATGAAAATCCAAGTTTAAAACAGTACAAAAATAATTTCCCCATTTAAATTCCAGCTTACTTATTACCTTTATTATAGAGAGAATCACAAAAGAAATTAGGAACCTCTATCACAGCTATGAAATGAGCCAACATTGCTTGGTAATGAGTATTAGCTGGGTCTATTTCACCTCAACTCTAAAAAGCAAGAAAGAACTGTTATGCTGTGAGCCCAACTGGAGGAAGAATTCATTAGCATTAAGTTATGAACATTTTCCTTATATACAGGTTGAAGTAGGTGCACACTGAAGTTCCTTCCAACTCTGAGATTTTTTTTCACTTTTTTCCCTCTGCTCTTATAAATCACCCTTTAATTTCTTAGTGTGAGCAAATGTAACATACAAAAATCCAGATGGAAGACTGTCATCATTATTATCCAAATCATTTAACAATAATGTATGGCCTGCTCTACCTACTATACCACCAGCTGCTCCCACCACCACCAAAAAAAAAAAAGCATAACTAGAAGAACAAGAGGAAAAATGAAATGGAATGAATGGACAAACAAAAATATCTGATAGAAACAAAAAGAAAATTTCAGCTGAGAATCATGTTAGTCTGGTCCCTGACAGCAGAGAGCTTATGGTCTGAGAGGGACACTACTGCATATTTGAAAGTGTAGGATATAAAGAGCAGGACAAAAATAAACTGGTACATTAATAGTCAGAACTGGAAATATTCATATCATACACAGGGAAAAACATAAAGAGTATTTTGGAGGAAAAGTACTATTATACTTCTCAAGAAGAAGGAAGTAAAGGTAATATACATAGCCAATGATCAAAGAAAAATGAATTAATTATAGTTAAGAGCCAAGCAGATAATGAATGGTGAATAAATACCGCATTGTATTTTTTGGTCTGTATCTGCGATTTCCTTTGGGTAGCCTCACCTCGAAAGTCTTTTCACTAATGCAAACAAACAACTGTCTAGAATACAGAGCTGTAGAAGCTTGGGGAACTGAGAGATTAAGTGACTGGCCCACATGCTACAGAGAAGGAGAGTTCCAAATGGAAATTATAGGATAGAGAACTGAAAGGGACATCAGAGATCATAAATGCATGTGATTGTCCAAGATCACACACATGGTAACTAACACAATTTGTATGAAAACCCAGGTCCTATGACTTGAAATACAATGTTGGGTGTCAACTATAGCACACTACCTGTAATGGGAATTAGATCCCTGGACTGATTTATAAATTTAAGGTTCCTGAACCAAGGAGGTCCCTGGGGGTCTGCTGCCTTCCTGTTCTTTCAAAGTCTCGCTGCTTAAATGGACTCTGGGACAAATCTCTTTCTCTGTGTCTATTGGAAATGAGATAAATGACTAAAGCAGTCTGAGAGACCTCTTTTAGGTCATGACCCATACTTGCCATTTTTCCCAAAGTTTAAAGGTTTACGATAAGGAAAAAAGGGAAGTACAACAAGAGGAAGAACAGGGCTAAAACCACTGGAGGATATCTAAATGTTGCCAGCAATGAATGAAAAAAGCAGGGGGAAAACTGCCTCAACCCTATAGATGAGCTGGCTAGTTTTAAAGAAAAAAGAGAAGTGGTTAATATGTTCAACTCTGAAATCTGGAGAGGAAAGGCCAAAGTTCCTCTTTTTTCCCTAATAAGATCATAAATTTAGATCTATAAGAGACTATAGAAGCCATGGAATCCAAAGCTCTCATTTTATGGCTGAGGAAACTGAAATGCAGGGAGGTCAAGTGATTTGCCCACAGTCAAATTTGTTTTGTTTTAAAATCACTTTAATTTTTAAAAATGCCATAAAATCCCTTGGCGGGGGTGGGGGAGTATTAAGGTATAAAATCAAAGAGAAATAGTGCATCACTATGCCAAATGGCTTTAAATCGAAGTTCAATGCCATTTTTTTATATCCAATATTGGCAATGGTATAAATTGAAACCATAAGGACGAGGCAAAGATTACAGAAGAAGCTTTCCAAGATTCCTCTTAACTTCATCGCAGTATCAGGAGCAACCTAACTTGCTCACAGCTGGAGGCTGTTCTTCAAATGGCAGACTTTGATCCCCTTATAATATGTAAGCTGGTCCTGGAACTGAACAGGAAAAGGACAGAAAACTAACTAGATGGCTTTCAGGAAATTGCTAAGCTCCTTTAAGGACTTCACAAGCTTTCCATGGAAACAAAGGCCCATCTTTTTAATACCAGCATTCCATTGGTATTGATCTAAGGGCAGCTAGGTAGGGAATACAACAATTTCCAAAGAACTGGAAATTAATCTCACACAGTGGGCAATGGAGAGGCATGAGTAGACTGTACGAATTACTTTGATGCAGAAAAGAGTAAAAGATGTCATTAAAGAATGCAAGGAGGGAGGAATAGACGGGCTGTTCACATGGCAAGTGCAAAGGATGATAGATGGAAAATCAGTGTGGCCCATGGACACTCGGGATGTTGAGTGGACCTCCTGTGGAGATTTTATGGAAGGACATGAACAAGAGTCACTCAGTGCTTAGCACAGTGCCTGGCATATAGTAGGAGCTTAATAAATATTTATTGGGGGCAGCTAGGTGGTGCAATGGATAGAACACTGGCCCTGGAGACAGGAGGACCTGAGTTCAAATGTGGCCTCAGACATATTACACTTCACTAGCTGTGTGACTCTGGGCAAGTCACTTAACTGCAATTGCCTCACCAAAAAAAAAAATTTTATTGACTAACAATGAATTGTCTGGATAATATACATACATATTACAAATTAGAAAGTATTTTTAAAGTTGTTGTTCCAGTGAAATTAGATTTTTTTTTTGGTGAGGCAATCAGGGTTAAGTGACTTGCCCAGGGTCACACAGCTAGTAAGTGTCATGCATCTGAGGCCAGATTTGAACTCAGGTCCTCCTGACTCCAGGGGCAGTGCTCTATCCACTGCGCCACCTAGTTACCCTGGTTTGTCAGTATTTCTTGAAGCTGGGGTCATGGGGAAGTTTGGAGGAAGAGTGTGGAGCAGAGCTTCAGATGGCATAATAGCTGTTTGTGTTGTTAAGATGGCTCATTAGGATATTACATATAACAAAAGTAATAATAGTAGTAACTATCCTTTATATGGTCTTTAAGGTTTGCAAAGCACTTTGTAGACCTGATCTTACTTATGTTCACAGCATTGCTCTATGATGGAACCAAAAATGGATGCCTTTTGACTGAGAAATGGCTAAACAAAGTACTATAAAAATGTAATTGAGATAGAGCTCTGGCCCTGGAGTCAGGAGGACCTGAGTTCAAATCTGGCCTCAGATGCATGACACTTACTAGCTGTGTGACCCTAGACAAGTCACTTAATCCTGATTGCCTCACAAAAAAAGCAAAAAAAACCCCAAACTAAAATAAATGTAATTGAATATTATTGCATCATAAAAACCGACATATATGAAGAATTGTCCCAGAAAACTGATAAGGAAACATACCTTGCTCCTCTCAGTAGAGGTAAAGACTATAGACATGGAATGATATGTACTTAGCACACACTGTCAGATAACATTGGTGTCAGTTGACTTTGCTTAAATGTTTATCTTAGTTATAAGAGAAGGTTCAGTGATTGAGGTGTTCATGTTGGTTAAAAGAAAATGACTCTGCTAAAAGAATGAAAGGCAACAATAAAACTTTAAAAAAAATGGAACTAAGTTTTCTACTACCCTGTTTCTTTTTTTATGTAGGTGAGTATTATATTTCTATCTTTGTGAATCTGTATTACGTATGTGGATAATATGTGTGCACATGTTTCTGGTTCTGTGAATTTATATTTGTGGAACTATATTTCAAAAAAATATATATGTATGGGTAAAAAAAAAAAGATGTCTTATTAACTATGTTCTCTCCAAGAAATGCTATAGCTCCTCAGCTACTACTTTATCCTCATGTAATTCAGCCAATGAATAATATCCATCTGGTCTCCAGCACCTCAATCCCACTCTAGAACAAGATTATTTCAGGAATGAGTTAGACTAGGGAAAGAAACTTCAGGGCTCATCTGAAGTTCCTCTTCCTTCTCTAATAGCTGCCCCAAAGATAATGATCTTCCCTTTCCTGATCTCTAATAGCCCTTATTACCTGGAGAATACATTTAGTACTGATTTGCATATTGTCTAATATTATTTCCTAATTGTTCTGTGTGAGAAAACATCTCAATCAGATTGTAAGCTCTTGAGGGCAGTGACCCAGTCATATTTTTCATCCTCTTTTCAATGCCTATCCTAACTGAATTATTGTGGAAAGATATTATCATTATTCTCACCTTTTCAACAGCATGGAAATCCTATTGGTTATTTTATTTTGGTGGAAGGGTGATGTGGGAACTAGAAGACTTCAGAGGAATCTGAGAATGAAAATGTTTGAGAAGCCACAGTTAACTGCAGCGTGAGAAAGCTGGGGAAAGAAGGGGAGAAGCAGGGTCATGTGATGATTAAAGGACTTAATCATGTTCTTATGTTCTCACTAGTTGTTTCCAATTTTAAAATACTTCTCTCCAATCTTGACTCACTAACAAATGGGGCCCAAATGGAAGCTAAGTAGGGCAAGTCATTAACTTTTACAGGAGGATGAGCCTTTATCTATGAAAGCAACATAGGGAGGTTCATAAAACCAGTTAATCGATTGCATTCCTGTTAACAGGGAAATATTAATCAGGAAACAATGAAAGAATAAACAAGTATGCAAGGTAATGACCTTCCCTGGGTCATAGGCTCATAGGTACAGAGCAAGTGTGGGGAACCTACAGGCCACACATGGCCTTCTAGGTCCTTGGGTGTGGCCTTTTGACTGAGTCCAAGTATTATAGAACGAATCCTTTTATTAAGGGGATTTGTTCTGTGAAGTTTGGATTCAGTCAAAGGGCCAAACTTGAGGCTTCAAGGCCACAAGTTCCCCACCCCGATCTAGAGTATTAAGGGATCTTAAAAGTCTAGTTCAATTCTTTCATTTTACAGATGAGCACACTGAGGCCCAGGAAGTATAAGTGATTTGTCCCAAGGTCATGTAACCTCCTTCACTGCTAAGTGTTAGACCAGGGGGACTCTGTGTGTGTGAGAGTGTGTGTGTGTGTGTTGTGTGTGTGTGTGGTGTGTGTGTGTGTGTGTGTGTGTGTGTGTGTGTGTGTGTAGTAAGGAGTAGGGGTTGGCATGAGGTGATTAAAACTGGAATAATTTTCTTTCTTTCCTTCCTTTCTTCCTCTTTCTTTCTTTCTTTCTTTTTCTTTCTTCTTTCTTTCTTTTCTTTCTTTCTTTCTTTTAATTAAGGGAAGACAGTTGAGTATAACAGAATAAGTAGTGAGGAGACTTAGGCCCTGATACCAGCTTTGCTTCCATGTTTTTATTTGAACAAACTTAGATGATTTCCTAGGTCTCTTCCTCCAGTTCTAACACTGATTCTAATTCCCTCTGCCAGAAGGGCTAAGGGCTTCTTAATATCTTTTTTTAGTTTTTCTTATTTGCAACACTGAAGCAGTTCACTAAACTTTCATTTTCACTTTGGTCAATCTAATTCACTTTCTGATTCTCAGGGCTTGCCTTTTCATTATTCTTTGGAAGTTTCCTGTGTTATAAGGCAAGATTTTCATTTTTATTGAGAGAAACCTCTCATTGAAACTTCAGAAAAACAAAGAAAGAGAAAAAAGAAATGAGGTTTTTTTCTTCTAATTGACTTAGATTTGTGTTTGGATTTAGTTCTCCCTTTTTTTTAAAACCTCCTCTAAAATAGGGTCCTGGAAAAAAAAAAGCTGTCATTGTGTCAATATGCCTATATATTTTTTTTTAATTCTAAAATAGATAATTGAGGAATGTAGAGAACAAACTTGGCTGGATTAGCAGATCTAGAGGCCTCTCTTTTACCCTGGGGTAGATTTATTTCATCATTCCATGTTTCTAGAATTTTCTGATATTTTGGACTGAATACATGTTGGGCCTCCCAAGCTGATACAGGTATAGTTAGTTAGGACTTGGCTAGATCACACTGAGGGAAACCCTTTGTCCCTGGATGAAATTGGTCCATGAGCTATTAATTCTAGGCAATAGCAGAGTCATTCTGTGTGGAAAATGTCAGAACAATGACCATTTGTCATGAAATCCCTCAAATAGCATTTTTCCAAAGTCAAACTCCAATAAGACTGTTGACAACCCAATACCTTCAGTTTCAAGTAGCATTTGGAAATCTCTTGAACAATGCAAATTTATTTACAATTAAATTTGGTCCAGTAAGCATTTATCAAATGCCTATGCACTAGATACTGTATTAGGCTAGGAATAGAAAGAAAAAAAAATAGTCCTTTTCCCAATAGAGCTCACATTCTGCTAAGTGAGATGGGGCTATCTGTGGACCAGCTCTTTGGGTTTGGCTGTGATAAGGACTACTATAACAACATTGTGCTGTATTATCTAATGAACAAATTGACTAGGTGGTTTTTTTTTTTAATACTAAGTACTTGAAGAGGCAGCATAGTTCTGGGTGGTAGGTAAAGCGTTCAGATTGTAGTTTGAACTACAGTTATCCCTTCCACATTGTGACTTTCCCCATCACAAATTCAATATATGAAGAGTCGGCATAAGAAATTAAATGGGAATTTTTTTGGAGTTTTGCAGAAGTCACAGATGACATGCAAAGGCCAGCAGATGATAGAGGAAAAGTTCAGAAACTCAAAGATGTATAAAATATATATATAGTATTATATAATATCAATATATTTTATCTTTTAACACCATAAGAATTCAGAATTTTTCTATGGTACATAGGGAAGGCCAAAAAATTTTATGTGGATTTTCCAGATGGAGTGGGGTACCACACCCCTAATCCCTGAGATGTAGAAGGGATAACTATACTGTGGTTCTGAATTGTAATCTGAAAGACTTGTGTTCAAATTCTTCCTTCTAGGCTTAGTCATTTAATCTCTCTCTGAGCCTCGGTTCCTCATATGTAAAATGAGGATAACGATACTGCAGTACCTACCTCCCTGGATTATTTTGAGAGTTAAATGACATAATGGATGTAAAGTATTTGCAAACCATGAAGTATGGTAATCAATACCATAGTAATTATTTTTAGCATCACGGAAATGTCACCTGCACTGATGGGAACTGGCTTTCTGTACTAGAGAATTGTCATGTCCTATGGAAAAAAAAGATGGGAAGAGCTTTTACCCTCTTCTCCTAGGTCGTCACATGCCCCGTTGACCAGATCAGTGTAGCCAAAGTCCATAGCTACATATATGAGTGTGCTGGCTTAAACACAGAAGAAAGTGGAGAAACTCCCTCATCTCTGAATGATCGTGCATATAATTTAGCTGTTTACATGTTGGGTCTGTATACACATTATATTCTCCTTGAGGGTAGGGACAGTTTTTCCTTTTGTCTTTTTATTCCTGGTACATAACACATGCTTGGCACATAGCAGGTACACCATAGATGCTTACTGGATTAGATTGGAGGCAGAAAAGCTATCGTATGAAGGAAGGCACAGTCAGTTACTGGTTTTAGCTTGACCATCTTATGAGCAGTGCTCCAGACAAGTACAAAATACCCTTTTCACAAATCCATCCAAAGAGGAGGCATTAGCCAGGGTCAAGAGTATGTTCCTAGGCAGTGCCTTTCCAGTGGCAACGCTCGAGACCTCTCCCGGTGACAGGGCCCGGTCCCACACGGTCAGGCCTGCCAGGCTTCCCACAAAGGCTTCAGAGCTGTCAAAGCCTCCCCCCATGGTATCTTGCTCCTGTCCCAACACCAGTATGCCTCCAGGAGGGATTTCATAGCCCTCCCTGAACCTGGAGCCGATGGCCACCAGTCTCCGGTCCACATAGAACCAGTATTTCCCTCGGATGGAAGACCATATGACACACATATGGTGCCACCTGCCGTCCAGAAGCAGTCCCACTGGCAGCTCCCTGAAGGCTGGGTCTCCTATCACAAAGTGGATAGTGCCATAGACTAGAGTGTCCCTACCATGCAGCACCAGCTTGTTGTCATTTTCTTCAGTGGCATAGGAAAGTAGGGTACCCAGGTAGCTGGAGGATGTCCGGACCCAGGTACAGATAGATAGTTCCCGGAGCCCAGTGAGGAAACCTGGGCTAAAGGTGACCACATTCTCAGTAGAAGTGTTGGGAAAAACAAGCATGGACCCTACATTGCAAACTGGAGATAGAGAAAGGAATCATCATATCATTACTTGGTACAGTTTACTCCCTTTCCCCTCCCAAAGATTATCCATGAATTATGCCATTTTCCACATTTGGGCATTCAAGGCCCTTTATGGTCTAAATTCATTTCACATGACTCTCCCAGCCTTATTTCATAGTAATCCTCCCTTATTCATTTAATGTTCTGTATGCCATCTCCCATGCCTCAAACAGACTCCCTCTGTATCTATGAACCTAGAATGCCCCTGTTCAAATTCGCTGCTTCTTTCAAGGTACAGTTCAGGGTCTACCTTCTCCATGAGTTGCTCTATGATCCCCCAGCCAGACATGATTCTTCCCCTACGTGATTCTATTCTTCCAGGCACTTAGGATATAGGAATGGAGGACTCCAAGGAAGAAGGAACCTCAAAGATCATCTAGTCCTCTGTCCTCACTCTAAACATAGATAGAGGAAACAGCGAGTCATAAAGTGATTTGCCCAGGGTAACACAGCTGGTTCTTGTCAGGGCCAGTATTCAAACCCAGGTCCTTTAATGCTGAATCCTGGGCTCCTTTTACTACATCATGCTGCCTTTCTGGCTTGTTTTGGTCCAGAGCCATGCTTTCATGCTCTTAGAAGTCTAACTCTAGTGATGCAGAGATAATTGTTTGTAAATTTATAGTCTTACAGCATTGGCTGGGACACTGTGATTTGCTCCTGGTCACACAGCTAGTACGGATTAGAGATATTACCAGAACCCAATTTTTCATGATTCCAGGAACAGCGCTCTATTCTCTGTGCCATGCTGCCTCTCTCATTATATTTTAACTTATATTGTGCTTATTTTATGGGTAGGTCTTTGCTCCTACTAGAATGTGAGTTTCTTGACATCAGGGATTTGTGCTATTTTTTCACTTTTGCATCCCTGGTACAGGACCTTGCACAGTATAGGTTTGTTTATCTTAAATGTTTATTAAATTGAATTAAATTTCAGTTGTTCTGCCCAGGAATTGTCCAGTACTCTGACAAGAGAAGGCAGAAGTAACATCCATAGGCACCAGGGATCCAATTACATAATGGAAGCATCACCAGAAGGATTGATAGACTGTCATTGCACTTTTCCCCAGGAGGGATGAACAGGAAAAGGGGAAGCAATTGGCTACTAGGTCAGATACCTGACTTAGGAGGCCAGCATGGTCCACATTCCAGCTGAGACTATACATAATGTTGGAGCAGGGGCCATTGGTGGAAAACATGTCTCTGTGCCCATACTCCCATTTTCTTCTCCAACCTTGCCCACATTACATTGTTTGAAAGGGATAATAGAGAGCATGGGAATCCTATTATTACTTGGGAGCTTAGAAATAACAGTCAAAACCTCCATATTGTTTCTAAAGCCCTCAAGGAATTCCAGGGAATGCAGATACATCCACATGCACGTTCAGGATATCTGCATTAGCTTTTGCCCAGCAAGGAACTTAGAAATGGAGAAATAACCCTGGTGAGGACAAGGGGGCATCTGTGGGCAAGGGTAGCTAAAGAGTTCCATACTACTTAGCACTAAGGAGACTGTGGGTCTGATTTTAAGGATGTGGTTACAAAGAAGCAACTTTGAATGCTGGTCACTAGCATTTTTGTGGGCAACAAGAAGGCATGCATTGTATAGAAAGAGAATAGTATCCCAGTTGTCAGAGTGAGGACTCTTGCCCTTGACTAGGAGGCTTATCTATGAAACTTGGTGAGTGTAAGAAATGTGAACCAAAATCAGGGAGATGGTTTAAGTGGCACCTCTTTAGCCATATTTGTGCATCTGATTCAATATTTATTCTAATCAAGTATGTCATAAGTACAATGTACTCTGCTAGGCATGGGGACACAAAGACAAAATGAGACACAGCCTTGTCCTCAAGGAGCTTACATTCTACTTTAAAAAAAATGACACACATAACTGATATATATATATATATGTGTGTATATATATATATCCATACACCTATATATATATATATATATATATGCACACATATACATGTCTACATATACATACACACATATACATATATATAATATGATAATTGAAAGGGGAGGGAGAGAGAACCAACAAGGAGGGGGGACCGAGTTGCCTTAATTCTGCCCTTTCACCTTTTCTGGAATTAAGTGCTATGTCTACCCTGTTGATGCTTCTCATAGGCGTTGGCTCATGAGCTGAGCCTTGATGCATGTCTTAACATACGTGACAAGAAGAGAATGAATACATTTACTTACTTTCTCCAGTCTTTTGGGAAGCCTGGGATTGCTGTGGCTCCTTCAGGATCTCATCTACATTGGGAAGTGTCTGTCTGCCAGATTCCCCCTCTTCCAGGGGAAGTCTCCTCAAATCCTGAAACAATTTCTGGGTTTCTGTTTGGGTTCCTAGCTCCAGCCTGTCCTGCTGCAGTTTCTTCCTGTGCCTGTGCTTGGTGTGGATCAGCGGCTGGCCTGGCTGCTGCTTCTTCCAAGGCTGAGGCAGGAGTGGAACACCAGTGACTGAGTTTGGAGAAAAGGCCACATGTTGCAAGACTCTTTCTAGCTGCTCTTCTGCAGCATTCAGTCTGGCCCCTTGGCCGTGAATCACATTCTGAAGTTTCTCGATTTCTGTCTGCACATGGATTTGGTTGTTCTGAAGGGTACCAATATCCTGTTTGATGGACCCAGTGAGATTGGCAAGGAGGGTGCTCTGCTCCTTCTGTTTCATTTTCTCCTGGGAGCTCTGCTTACTCTCTCCATTTAAGGATCTTTCAAAGGCCAGGAGCTTAGAGTCCACCTTCCTGGATCTTCTCTGAATCTTCTTCATCCAGGCCTTCAAGAGGTTCAGATCCATTTGCACTGCTGCCTGAGACTCATTGACAGACATAGCTATGGCATGATACTCATCGGTCAGGTTCTGGAATCTGGTGTTGATGTTATAGGAAACATTATAGTTTTCTGCAATCCCCTGGAGACGTATTAGGGTCACCTCTTGAAATCTCCGGAACTGCAAACAACAAACACAACTCTTACATATTTATGGTATCAAGAGAGTGGGTCACATTGTTTAATGGTCCAGTGAATTTCCTATATGATCTGTGTTTTTAAAGAAAACTTCTTTCACCTGGGACAGTTTATGAAGCTGTCTATTGTTCTTAAGGTTTTGTACCACCCAAGCAGTGACTAAAATGTCCCCTATCCTTTAACCCAGAGAGATCCTGTGGCTAGGCATATACCCCAAGGAGATCAAAGACAGAAAGAAATGTTCCAAATGCACCAAAATATTCATAGCAACGTCTTTTATGGAAGCAAATAACTGAAACAGATTAGATTCTCATTAAGTGAGAGATGACTGAACACATTGTGATACATGAAAGTAATGGAATATTGTTGTGTCGTAAGAAATACCACGATTACGAAGAATTCAGAGAAGCATGGAAGGACACATAAACCGATGCAAAATGAAGTCAATAGATACAGGAAATGGTATAGAAAATGACTACAACAATGGAAATGTAAAGAACAAAACAACCTGAAACTGAATTATAATTACCAAGCTAGTGCCTGAAGAAAAGATGAAGGAAAAAAAATGTACCTCCTCTATTTACCAAGGTGAGGCACTATGGGTATGGAACATACTGTCATGCTCAATGTGTTGGTAAGTTTTACTGAATCTTTTTATTTTCTTTTTTGTCACAAGGAGTGGTTCTCTGGTTATAGGAGGGAGAAAGGATATATTTGGAAATTTTAAAAAATCATTCACTCTGAATGAACTATATATATATATATATATATATATATATATATATTTACCTGTTCTTCTAGTCTTCTGAGTCTCTCAAAAAATGGTTTTCTTTGTCTTGCTTCATCAGCTTCCTGCTGTAGAGAGAAAGTTATAAGAACCAAGAAAAGAGACATACATTTAGCCTCCCAGCAGCCCATTCTGAAAAAAACAGGGGGGAGTTCAATTTCTTCAGTCTCTCCAGTAGCACTTGGATAAGCCCAAAAGAGGAGTCTGTTTTATATATCTCACTCCACACCATTCTCCACCCACCTCCTCATTTTGGCCTCTTTTTCTTACTCTTTTCATTCTCAAATTTGGCTACGAGTTGGATTCTTCCTGCTACCTTAAAGGAAATCTGTGATTTACTTTCAAAGAAATGGAATCCGCAGAATCTAACATTCCCCAAGGAGAAGAGTTTAAAACAGAGGCAAATTCTTTCCTTGGAAAATAATTAGCCTGGTTATAAGCTCCTGTCTAGCTCATACTCAGTGTCATTTTGGGATTTTTCAGCACTAATAGTGACCATATTATGTCTGTTTTCACTCTACTTTCTACTCTATGGAGTTACTGATTCACACATCTCTCTGTGCTTTTCTTAAGTTACAAATTCAAAAAAAGTTGTTTCTATCCAGTTCCTTTGCTTCCTAACTATCCACTCTCTCCTTAATTCCGTGAAACCAGATGGTATGGTACAATTTTTACGGGGGTTGGAATTGCAGTGGAGACAATCTTTGAAGGATAGGTAAAAACTGGGTAAGAAGGGAGGGAAGGCTTTCTGCATAAGGAAAAGCACAAAAGTGAAGGGGTAATAGACAGTAATTTTTTTTCAGAGTGGTAGAAAGTAATTCACTTTGATTAGACTATAGCATAAGTGATAGGGAATTGTATGAAACAGGGCTGGAAAGGTAGGGTTATTACTAGATTATGGAGGTCCTTGAATATCAGACAAAAGAGTATGAAATCTACTTATTAGACCTTATCAATGAAGATTTCTGAGCAAAGAAGTGACATGACTAGAGGGATGCATAAAAATAAAAAATAACAGCTCACCATTCTATCATATTTCCTCAAAGAACCCTGTAAAGTCAGTTGTGCAAGCCCTACTATTCACCCCACCTTTAAGAAAAGAACACTGAGTCTCAGAGAAATGACATGCTTATTGTCATATAGCTAATAAGTGTCAGAGCTAAGATCCACACTTTCCTTATCTCCATACCCTGTACTCTTTCCATGGTATTATATCAATGTATTACCTCATATGCAGATGGAAGATAGTCTGGCAATGGAATTATGGGTAAGTTAGAGATAAGAAAGCTAGGAAGCTTCCCTTAGGAAGCTATTTTCAATAAGCCATTGAGGTGATTATAATAACGTCTGTAATAAGGTG
Organism: Phascolarctos cinereus; assembly: GCF_003287225.1. Classification (NCBI taxonomy): domain Eukaryota; kingdom Metazoa; phylum Chordata; class Mammalia; order Diprotodontia; family Phascolarctidae; genus Phascolarctos; species Phascolarctos cinereus. Next base: position 129,583,169 of record NW_027555847.1, on the reverse strand, counting down.
GTTGCAGTGGCGATAGAGAGCAGGAAACATTGGAAGATGAAAAGGTAGAATCAACAGATCTTGGTAACTGATTATGCTATGAAATCCTCTGGTATTGCTACACAGGCTTGCGGTCTGATGAGGCAGATTTAAAAGGCCCCAAGTTTGTAGTAAATCTGTATTTGAACGTGTGGTTGTGAAACACATACTGGCTCGTGATCATTCCTGCAGTTCAAGACTGAAAACTGTAACAATGACCTGGGGGTTTGGATGCCAGCCTTCTGCTAAGCAAAGGTCCTTCTATGTCGAGTGGCTTCCCAGAGCTGTCTGTGCTCTCATGACAATGGGACACAAAAGAATGCAAACAGCAGGGTTAACCACAGATTATATGAGAAGATCAATCTAATACAGTCTTTAACAGAATAAAAGGACATGGATATATACAGGTACCAGTTGAACGCCTCCAAGGAAGGCAGGGCATGGGATAAGAAACACCAATTCCTCTCTATTAGCCCTCCAGCAACATGAACAACCATCCTTCATAAAAACACAGTCTTAAACCTCTTAGTTTGTCCCTTTAGCTTTTGCTTTGCAGAGTCTCCCTTGCAAGCTTAGGTTTCTCTCTCTGTTCATCTGTCTGTGTGTCTCTCTGTTGGCGTCCAAAGAAGAGGGGTGGAGTCAAACCATTCCCCTCCTCTTTGTGAGTCCCTTTTCTTTTCCCTCAAGAGATCTTTAAAAATTCTGGTGGGGTTAGGGGTGAGAAGGGAACTCTGGCCTTCCAGCCCTAATCTCAGTTTCCTTTTTCTCCCTTTCGAGGCAACGAGGCCAGGCCTTGCCAGAAGTGCTATTACACGAGGTAAGGAAGAGGAGAAGTCAGAGATAATATCAAAGTTTCAAATACGATGAACTCAGTCTCCCACATTTGAAATCTTGGTACTGTTTGTTAAACCCCAACTGAAATGTCACCTCCTCCATGAAGCTTTTCTTGATGCCCTTAATTGGTAGTGATCTTTTCCCTTTTAGACTTCACAAAATCCTTGGTCTACACCTCTCTGACATACTTATCACCTCTTTCTTTGCATTATAGTTATCTATCTATGGATCATACCCTTCTAGTAGGTTGTAAGGTTCAGGAGGGCAGAAATTGTGACTTCTAATCTTTGCATCTATTCTTTGTCCTAGAACAGTACTCTGATTACATTGGGTGCTTGGTAAAAGTTTGCTGAATTGAACTTAAAACTTAAAAATGCAAAAAACATTTGGGAGCCAAAGAAGGCCCATGAAACCAGAGCCCAGTGAAACGACTGTGCTTAGGACTCCTGGGTTCTGTACCCAGCTCATTACATGAAACAGAGAAAGAACACTTCACCTCCTTAGGCTACCAAGGTTCTGTACCTTAAAGAGGAGCAATTACAAAGAACTTACCTTCTTAACAGAACTGGAACTAAAGTCACATCCTAGGCTCAAATGTAGGGGCAGTTCCAGAAGGACAAAAGGGTGAAGGGCAGTAATAATAATTTTCTAAAAATGATAATGATAATAACAATGCTACTACTACTACTAATAATAATGTTAACATCATACTATACTTACTCAGAAGTCAGCCTTCAGGCAACTCACTTATTTCGAATGGACCTATAAAAGTTTTTTGAATGCCAAATAGCTGTCAAAAGCCCTTGCTTTCTGGGGAGTGCTTATTATCCCAACAAGCCACTCCACAGTTCTCACCACCTTCTGGCTCTCAGCAGACAATTGTGTGTAAATATTTTCAGCAAAGTAGGAACAGCAATCTCATGACAGCATGAAAAATTTGTAATCTGGCAACAGAGACAAAAGTGTAGTGGGTGCTAGAATTGCAGTCAAAGAACTGGGTTAAAATACAGGGTCATATTTACTGCGTGAACTTGGACAAGACAAGTAAGCCCCCTCGGCTTCAGTTTGCTCATCTATATAGTAAGATGGTTTTATGAGACACCTTCTAAGGTCCAGGTTCAAACCTACGATTCGATGAACAATAGCTCTAATGCCTCTAAAAGGTTCGAGAGGAAGTAGCACAACTGCCCACTAGCGTCACTACAAATTTTTTATCTCAAGGGTTTTAAACTTTTTTTTTGTATCATAGACTTCCTTTGGCAGTCTGGCAAAGACTATATGGACGCCTTCTGAGAATCATACATATTTTTAAAATTTTTATTTATTTGAAAAATCATATTTTGAATTGCACAAAATAAAATACATAGGGTTGAAAAGGAAACCAATCATATTGAATTAAAAGATTTGATTTTTCACCCCATTCAAATTCATGAACTTCCTGAAATCTATTGATGGAACCCTTGGTCCATTGTAGTATCACAGATTTAGAACCAAGAACCTTAGAGGCTATTGTCCAAACCCCTTCATTTTTCAGATGATGAAAGTGAAGGCTAGGGAGGCTCGATGACTGTCAGAGGTCCCACAGGTAGTAAGGAAATGGTCTTTAGGCTCCCAGTCCAGAGTTCTTTCTGTTTACTTGTATCCTCCAGTAGAATGTAAGCTCCTGAAGGGCAGGGATTGTATTATATTTTGTCTTTGTATTTCCAGTCCCATTTCTTGCAATTAGGAAACTCTTACTGAAAACTCTTTGCATTGGATTGGATTTTGTGTAGGAACAAACAGGTTTAAGACAAATACCATTATTTCCTGAAGACATTCTATTATACTGTAGTATAGAAGGTGATGCCCATAATAATGATCTTGAGATGTAAAGAAATGATAAAAGTCATATGCAGTATACTTTTTGGAAAAATATGTGGGCCAGTCATATAACAAAATCAAAGGATAACAGATGGCTAACCCAGCGATCCCCACACTTTCTCAGTTCACTTGGCAATTAGTATCTTAGTAATTTTTAATGGTGTCCATAGACAAAAAAAAATACCCAATGGTTCCATTTATCAAGTAGTTAGATGCAAACAACTTAATATGTATTTATGTCCTGATAATTTAGTTGCCATGTAAAAAATTAATATATACAAATTGAAAGAAAAAAATGTTTTTATTTCATTCATAAATAATCACAATGATTTAATAATGGGATATTCATGCCTCCTGGGCACTGTATGGCTTCTCAACATTGGAATTAGATAGGATACTACCACCCTTGTTTCCTGCTTGATATTGATTTTCACTCCTTTGTTGTGGTGTTGTTTCAGTGGTATCCAACTCTCTGTGACCCCATTTGTGATTTTTTTGGCAAAGATACCACAGTGGTTTGCCATTTCCTTGTCCAGTTCATTTTACAGATGAGGAATTGAGGCAAATAGGGTTAAATGACTTGCTCAGGGTCATACAATGAGTCCACATTTGAACTCAGGGCTTCCTGACTCCAGGCCCAATGATCTATCCAGTGCACCAGCTAGCTACCCTTTCACTCCATACTTGCTTTTTATTACAAAAACTGCTGAAAGCCCAGTTTCAAAAAGAGATGATGTTGCAAATGAGAAAGTCTGAGAAGTTAATGGCTGTAGCTGAAAGTACAAGCAAATAAAAACACATTTCAAACATATGAGAACATTATCAAAACAAATACAGCACAATCTAATATTGAAACTGTGAACTACCTCGAGTTGGTAACTCACAGGATGTTAAATAAATGTTGAGTGTTGCTGTTTCCTTCAAAAATTTGAAACATTCCACAGAGCCCTTGGCTGTTGAGCCCAATCTGGGAACTGGGGGGATGGCCTAAGGTATGAAAAATGAAAGATAACAGAGGGACAGTCCAAGCACTACATTGCCGCCCACTTAGAGTCAAAAGATCTGTTGGAAGGTCTCCAGAATACTGGGTGTATTCTTTATGGATGACTGACAAGAAGCCAATTATGAGAGTTACATGGACTAAGCCAGAGTCTTCTTGCCTCCCAACTATAACTCTCTAAATTTGTTGTAACAATATCTTAATGGATGAGGAATATAGGTGCTCCTCAGGCCCACTCAAGTACTTAGACCACAAGTATATTTTAACAGTAGGACCTCTAGAGATGATGAATACTAGTTATGTTTGGCAGGTTTTTTCTTCATGATTCCCTTTTGTCATTCCCTTTTGGCAGTTTGGTGAGGCCTCAGAATAATGTTTTTAAAAACTATATACACTAGTGCTGTGTATAGAGTGATGGGCCTGGAGTAAAGAAGACCTGAAATCAAATTTTGCCTCAAACACTTATGGGCTGTTTGGCCCTGGGAAAATAACTTAATCTCTGTCTACCTTAATTTCAGCAACTTTAAAACGGGGATAATAATAGCACTTACGTTACTGGATTGTTATGAGGATCAAATATTTGTAAAGTGCTTTGGGCAACTAGGTGGTACAGTGAATAGAGTGCTGGCTCAGGAGTCAAGAGGGTATGAGTTCAAATCCAGCCTCAGATGCTTACTAGCTGTGTGACCCTGAGCAAGTCACTTAACACTGTCTGCCTCAGTTTCCTCATCTGTAAAATGAGCTGGAAAAGGAAATGACAAACCACTCCAGCATCCTTGCCAAGAAAAGCCCAAATGGGGTCACAATGAGTGAGTCACGACAGAAGAATGACTTCAGGACCACAACAGAGGGCTTAGTACAGTGCCTGGCACATAATAGGAGCATCATAATGTTTACCAAAAAAAAAATCAGATGGGTAGGTTTAAAATCTGCACTGTAGGACCAGCTAGGTGGCGCAGTAGATAGAGCACCGGCCCTGGAGTCAGAAGTGCCTGAGTTCAAATCTGGCCTCAGACACATAACACTTACTAGCTGTGTGACCCTGGGCAAGTCACTTAACCCCATTGCCTAGCTTCCCCCCAAAAAATAAAATCTGCCCTGTAGGAGAAAGTACCCACAAATATGTAATCAAGGATACACTGATGCATGCAAGCTTAAAAACATACTCAGCATAAGAAGGAAATGTCAGATACGTTTATTTTATTGATACATTTAGTTTTAAAACAGCAGACACATTGCAACAAACACACAACCTCTCCTCAAATACTTTGTCTGAAAACAGTTCATCAAAATGGCTTGTTTTGGGTTTGTGACCAATAAACTATGTTATGTTCTAATATTGTAGATTTAAAAAGTACATTTGAACTATTGTGCTATAAGAAATGATGAGCAGGTGGATTTCAGAAAAACCTGGAAAGACTTAAATGAACTGATGCTGAGTGAACAGAACCAGGAGAACACTGTACACAGTAACAGCAACATTTTGTGATGATTAACTTTGATAGATTTGCTCTTCGAAGCAATACAGTGATCTAAGACGATTCCAAAAGACTCATGATGGAAAATGCTATCAACTATGGAGTCTGAATGCAGATCAAAGCATACTATTTTCACTGTTTTTGTTTTTTCTTTCTCATGGTTTTTCCCTTTTGTTCTGATTCTTCTTTCACAACATGACTAGGGTCAGCTACTTGGTGCAGTGGATACAGCACCAGCCCTGGAGTCAGGAGGACCTGAGTTCAAATCTGACCTCAGATACAGGATATTTACTAGCTGTGTGGTCCAGGCAAGTCACTTAACCCTGATTGCCTCAGCCCCACCCCAAAAACAACAACAACAACAACATGACTAATGTGTAAATATGTTTAATATGATTGCACATGTACAACCTATATCAGATTGCTTGCCATCTTGGGGGAAGGGGGAGAGGAGTGAGGGAGAAAAAAATTTGGAACTCAAAATCTTATAAAAATGAATGTTGAAAACTACTAAATAAATAAATTTTAAAAAAGAAAGTACATTTGAGAAAGAATTCCATTAAAAGTTTAAAAAAATTTTTTTAAAAAAGTTCTGTTGCCTAAAGGAAAAAGTTTTTTACTTAGAAAAATCAATTTCTCATTATTGACAGATAATTAGCATTTTTGTTTGAGAAGCACTTTCAAGTATACTAACATGTAATCTGCCTTGGGCACACCATTTTAGGAAGAACATTGATATGCAGAGAATATCCAGGGTAGAGGGATCAGGATGATGAAAAGTTCCCTACAAGGGCTGATTAAAAGAATTGGCAATATGATGTCTATATGTTGGAAAAGATTGGGGGTGGGGGGCAGGAGGGAACTCCTGAAAGATGTCTTTGAGTATTTGGAAGTCTCTCATGTGGAATAGTGATTAGACTTATTTTGGCCCTGAGGGCAGAAACTGGCTTGATGGATGAATGTTTTTGGGAAGCAGATTCAGGCTTGATATGAACAAAAGTGTAACAAATCAGAGCTATTATTCAAAAATAGAATAGGCAGAGCTAGGACAAGAGTGGTTCTTCAAGAATAGGTTAAATAACCCCTAGCTGTGGCTGTGGTAGAGGGGGATAACTGGTCAGATATGGACTAGACTAGTTGGCTTCTTCTGTCTTCTGAGTTAGAATTCAGATTTTGTTATTCATTTTATCCCAAGGTTCAGCAATGAGCATTTCTGAAACTATAGGTCTTTGAGTGTGTGCTTGTAGTACTTTTATTGAAAATAAGGTATAGACCAGTGCCTTCTCTGTTCTTTGTACAATAAACTACGTGATTATAGTATGCTAGGTCTCCAAATCTATGAATGCATTGAGAAATGATCTGAGGGAATAAAATACTGCAGTGTGAGAGCTCAGCCGTCTATAGCCAGCAAAGTTCACATTTTAACATTTGGAGTGACCTTCCATTTCATCCTCTATATCAGGGATTCTAAACCTCAGACCCATGGACCCCTGTAGGCATCAAGGGGACCATGAATTTGGATGGGGAAAAAATTACAGCTTTATTTTTACTGACATCTAATCGACATTTATCATTTTCTTCAATTGTTTAAAAACATTATTCTGAGAAGAGGTCCATAGGCTTCACAAGACTGCTAAAGAGGTCCATGACATAAAAAGGTTAAGAATCCTGCCTTCTGTTAAATCAGAACCCCACTAGCAAAGCTTTAACTGAAGTTGCCTCAGAGCCGAATGCTGAGCACAGGTTGCCATGCCGAGGGCGGAGCTTAGCTTTTTGCAGGCTGAGAGCTGACTAGGGGGCCCAGGCTTATAACATAGGTCATATTACAAAATAGTTGGGGCAGCTAGGTGCAGTGGATAGAGTGTCAGACCTGGAGTCAGGGAAAACTCATCTTCTTGTCAAATCTGGCCTCAGACACTGAGTAGCTGTGTGACCCTGGGCAAGTCACTTAACCCTGTTTGCCTCAGTTTTCTCATCTGTAAAATGAGTTGGAGAAGAAAATCCCAAGCCATTCCAGTATCTTTGCCAAGAAAGTCCCAAATGGGACCACGAAGAGTTGGACATTATTGAAATGACTGAACAACAAAGGGTTATTATGCTTGTGCATTAACAAGAACACAGGCCTGGGCGAGTTGTTTAAGTGTGGCACCACCTCGTGGACAACTCAAATATTGCACTCAGATAATTAAATTTGGAGGATGAATAAGGCAGTGACTCCAGAGCTCCCTGCAGGCTTAAGGAAGGGAAAAACAAGCTACAACAAAATATAACAAATGGAGTGAATCTATCCTTGTGTGTTGACTTCTCATTGATTGGCACATGAATCCAAGCCTTGTAAGAATGCACAGCTAAAACTTAGGTCTTATGTGTCCCTACTTCTGGTCCCACTTCCCAAAATAGGGAGTCCCCACTGGTGTCTTCTATTTGGGGTCCTCTCTCCCTACATTAATTCCATTTGATATCTTCCATGTGCATTTCCTTGTTGCTGACATGTATCCTTCCTCCACCTGCCTTAGCTCTGGCAGTCTCATATCTCATCCGCCTCCAGACAGAGTCTTCTTGCCTCCCAACTATAATTTTCTAAATTGCCTGTAATAATATCCTAATGGATGAAGAATATAGGTGCTCCTCAGGCCCACTCAAGTACTTAGACCACAAGTATATTTTAACAATAGGACTTCTAGAGATGATAAATACTAGTTATGTTTGGCAGGTTTTTTCTTTATGATTCCCTTCTGTCATTTCCTTTTGGCAGTTTGGTGAGGCTTCAGAATAATGTTTTAAAATGCATAAAATAAAACAGGATTGTAAAAGAAAGAAATTATATTGAAACAGTTATTAAAATAGTTAAAAAGCAAGTTCATAGACCCCGTATAAATAATTTGGACAGGTGCTACAGTGAGTTGGAATCAGATGTAAGGATGAAATTAGGTGGGACAGCATTAAAAAGTTATACAGTTCTTCCACAGTGACTCCAAACTGCATGCTTCTGCAAAAGAGCATTTCTTTACCAATATTCTCCTTGTGGAGCTATATGGCTACATGGAATGCCAGACCAGTCTTTGGAAGGACCAAAATTACAAGTAACTCAAAATGCAATGAATGAACGATGGGCCTAAGGAAGCAGCAGCCTGTTACTAATGTTGGCTTGAGCATGAGAAGTAGCATAAAAGTGATCAAAGATGTGTATATATATATGTATAAATACATATATATATACACACATATATATGCAATTAGGAAAGAAGGCAAACTTATGTAATGAGAATGAAAGATAACAGATGGGATATCAAATGAACTAGCAGAAAACCACCGTTAAATTGGGCAGATCCTTTATGTGGGACTATATATATATATACACATATATATATAGTATATGTATATAGCATATATATATGTAGTATATGTATATAGTATATATATATATATTACATAGGATGAGAAAGCAATGAGGTTATGTTCTTCATCGGTAGTACCTATACCAGTGAAATTGCAGATCCATTTAATTACCTACAGATTTTATCATTCTATAGAATTGACTTGTATAAACTAATATGGATGAAGATTAAAATGTTTAGGTCCACTTAGTTTCGTTAAATTGTTTTTTTTTCTTTTACAAGAGATAACTCTGGGAAACACACATTTGGATACGCAGATATAAAAAACAAGAGACAAAAATATAAAATAAAATGTATAAACCCATAGAAACAAGACTGGGGTTCTATCTAGTCTTGGCTTTGCCACTGAACTTCTGTGTAACCCGGAGCAGTTTAGCTCTCTCACTGCGCCTGTTTCCTTCTCTGTGAATTGAGGGTGTTGAATTACATAGATTTCTGATGCCCCTTGCCACCCAGTCTTGACTAGGCCACTCGGGCTTCAGTCTTTCTCCTTCCCCCCCCCATCACGAGATAACAGGTACTATTACCTCAGCCCCTTCTCGCCCCAATAGGTACGATCGAGGGGCACGAGGCTCTTAGGCTCGCCTGCACGAGCAGCCCCACCTTAAATCTCGCGAGCCCCACATTCACGCCCGTGTTCTCCCATACACGCTTAGGAAAAGGCGCGTGTACCCACCGGCTGATTCGTCATAGAAGGAACAAGAGACAAGGGGAAAAAAAGACACCCAGGTTCTCCAGCCGTTCCATTCAGTATTCTTTTCCCCCTTTGGTTTTGTATTTGTATTTTGTTTCAGAGGTTCCATTCCGTTCTTGAGGACGCAATTGTAAAACCAAGGGGCGGGGCAGAGGTGAATGGCGTCGAATCAGGGTATGCTGGTGGCCACAGGGACTCGCTGTTGAGCGCGGAGGATTGCTGGGGGAATTCGCTAGTCAGTACAGTTTGGGGTGAGGGTAGGGCGATGGGCAGGGGTGAAATCTAGCACTTAACGGAGCCTGAATCGGGGCTACGGTGAGTATTTACACTTCCGGGACTGTCGTTACGCTAAGGGGCTGTGAAGCGGGACCCAGCGGCTGATTGGCTGACTCTGGCCCAAGGGCCGTGGAGGGTAGGCTGAGGCCGCGCACCCAGCCGTGACTGATTGGCTGATGTTGGCCAAGCTCCGCCCCTTCCCCTCGTCTTTTCTTCACCGCGGGAGTAGGGGTGGTTCTGGCAGTATCACTCTCATCCTCCGCTGGTTTGGCGCGGGTCTGAGGCTGAGAGAAGCGTCCACATGCGTGAGACTTCCTGGATGGATTTTAAATGAGCCTTTTAAGTTAGGGCCAGGCGGCCTTCTTGGGGGAAGGGAAAGGGCTCAGCCTTGTCCCTGATTCACCGCGCGACCCTAGGTAGGTCGTTTCTTCTTTACGGCCTCAGTTTCATTAAAAACGAAATAAAACAAAACAACCTGCACAAACGAATGGACTACGGAAGGGGCTTAGTCCCGCGATAAGGAGCCAAGGCCCAGAAAATGGTCAAGTGACAACCCCCCCCCCCCAGACCGCACAGGTAGTAAATAGAAGGTTTCAGCCCAGATCATCCAATTTCAACTCCATTGCCCTTTCTGTCACACCGTGGGGCGTCATACAGCCTCCTTTTACAGAAAAAAAACTGAGGTCCAGAGAAGGCCAAAGTTATATGGTAGATCGATGACGATGTTGGGTCTTCTTTTTTAGTCTTGTGTTCTTTTGCTGGGTCAGGCAGGGGTAATTAATTGCATCCACACTCTCCCCATTAGGAGTTTGTTCAATAGACATTTATTAAGTGCCTGCTTTGTGCCCTGCACTGTATTAGGTGCTAGTGTTTATTAAGTATTTTGTAAACTGCAAAGTGCTAGAGGTTATTGCAAACTGAAACTTCATTAGATTGGGCAGAAAGTTCCAGATAAATGACAGATCCCTGATATTTGTATCTAACTAGATTTCCCATGTGATTTTCCATTAGACCTCTTAAAATACAAGAAAAGGATTTTAAAGTATGCTGCTCACACTGTCATTTCAACTCAGCAGGTCTTTATTGAGCACCTGCTGTGTACTCACTACTGTGTTAGCAGTTATAGTAGATAGAGAAATGCAAGATTCCTGTTTTCAAGGAATTTTCAGCTCTATTTAAAACCAAGGGATAGCTGACTGTTAGGGCTGCTTGTAGAGGGGAATCCTGCATGGAAAGAGATTTTGGACTAGGGGACCTCAGAGGTCCCTTGTAGCTCCAGGTGCCATGATTTAGTGAAACTTGTAGAGGGAAAGAATCTTTAAAAAAAAAAAAGCAAACTGCAAAAAAAAACATTTGGAGAAGTAGGAAGAACCAAGTGAAGGCTCTCTGATATTTTATATTGGAAAGGGGCATAAAGAGGGTCAGAGTAGTGGAAAGGCCACTAGGTAATTTGATTGGGAAAACAGCCTTAGAACTTAGTTATGAAGTGGTTTTTTAACGGTTGTGGCTTTGGCAAGGGAAAGAAACCAGATTGGAAAACATCAGTAGAGGTAGATGAGAGGGACAGTAGACACCTAATGTAAGTGATGTGCTCACATAACATATATGTGAAGGAGAGAAGGAGGAGGCTCTAAGAGATCAACTTGGTAATAACCAAAGTATAATGGTTTTGTATTATATTATAGGTGATATTCCTAACTACTTTTTATTATGACTGGAACTGTTGAATGTTTGGGTTTTAAACATATTTTCCTTTGTTTTTTCAGCTCTGATACTGAACACAATGGATCCTGAACTCTCTGAGGTCCGCCACACTGTACAAGAAGCTCTCCATACTCTTTCATCTTCCAAGGATGGGGTCCAAATATCTGAGGCCCTGAGGTCTGTGAAGGTCTACTTGGATGGAATGAAGAACCCAGTCCTACCCAGAGAGAGGGAAGAATTTTCCAAGATCTACTTTTCTACCTTCCTTCGATGTCTTGTCAGCAAGTTAAGTCCTGATTGGTTGGAACTGCTTCCTGCTGGCCAACTAGAGGAACTGTGGGATAGTTTTTTTCTAGAAGGTCCAGCTGACCAAGCCTTTTTGGTCTTGATAGAATCCATCATTGTTACTGTTGGGTAAGTATAGTTAGCTGGATTTTGTGTTTTGAGATTTTATTTGGTTTGTTCAAGCAATGACATATACAGTGTAAGACATAAAGGGTTACCAGTTTACTGATAATTCTATGAATAATCAGCCATCCTGATTTAATAAACATTTATCTAGTATTTGTAAATTGGACCATTTCTGGCTTATCCTCTTCCAAACATTTATGTGCATCATAGATATATGGAGTGGGACAGTACTAAAAAACAGAGAATTAAATTTTTTTGGGGGTGAGGCAGTTGGGCTTAAGTGACTTGCCCAGGGTCACACAGGAGAATCAATTTGAAAAACCTTTTTTTATCCCTTTTGTCTCCCCTTCCTCTCCTCTCCCCCACATTGGGGAGGAGGGAGGGAGTCCATCAACTCACTGTAGGAAATAGTCTGTTATTTCTCTGTAAGGAAGTGGGTAGTCTACTTCATCATTGGTTATGAGGAGAATTATTAATAGCAGTTCACATTTATTTATTTATTTAGACCTAAAACTATTCATCAGGGAAATTGATTTATAATTTTCTTTCTCTGTTTCTTGGTTTAGGTATCAGCTCCATATTTGTGTCATAAAAGGAGTTTGGGAGGACTCCTTCTTTGCCTGTTTTTCCAAATAGTTTATATAGTATTGAAATTAATTGTTCTTTAAATGTCTGGTAGAATTTACTTGTCAACCTATCTGGCCCTGGAACAGTTCCCATTTATATAGTGCCTTTTTTTTTTCAAATGGGTCTGAGGTATCAAGGGACTTCCCAATTTGGAAACTCCCTCCACCAGTATGAACTAGCAATTTATCTATAATTTGTATTCTTAGAGAAGTGCTAGGGGCACTGAGTGGGCAAGTGATTTATTTACTCGTTGTCACATGGAGTCTTAAAGACTCTTCATTTACAGATGAGACCTAGAAAGGATAAGTGGCTTGTTCCAGATCACAAAAGAAGTGACCGAGCTGGGATTTTAACACTGGACTCTAGGGACACAAAAACCAGTAGTTGGACTAAGGCCTTCCTGTTTCTAAGACCTATTCTTTATCCACTCTTGTCCCACTTAACAACAACCCTGTGTAAACGCCACAGTTTACAAAGCAGTTTCTTCAAGGAACCTGTGGAGTAAATAGTGCAAATATTATCATCTCTATTTTACAAATGAGGAAACTGAGGCTGAGGAATTAAGTGGTTTGCCTATGGTTCCACTATGGTTCTGTGGTTTATCTATGGGTCTCCTGTCAGACTCTGAACACAGGCCTTTTGACTTATAAGACTAGAGGTCTTTCTACTCTACTATGAAAAATGTAGATAATTGTTTTTTCCCTGCAAACAGAAATATTTGCCAGCATTGTGGAATCCAATAATTATCAGAATTTCAGAGTTGGAAGAGATCTTAGAAGTACCAAAGCATGAATCCTGCCTGTAACATTCCTACTCCATGGTTATCCAGCCTCCAGTCTAAGACCTTCAGTGACAGAGAACTCACTACCTTGAGAGGCAGCCCATGCTATTTTTGGGTAGCTCTAATTCTTAGGAAAACCCATATAACATTGAACCTAAATCTCTCTCCCTTTAATTTCTACCCATTGTTTTTAGTTCTGTCCTTCAGGGCCAAACAGGCTTAGTTTAAATCCTCTGGCCCATGAAAACTCAGTAATTTGAAGGACATGGATAATGTCCCCCAGCTAGGTCTCCTATTCTCCAAGCTAAGACCCTGCCCCCTTCCCAGTTACTTTAATATTGCTATGAGAGAGTTTTAAGACTCCTTGCCATTCTGGTTGTGCTCTGGCTCATTGCCACTTCTGGTATGTGGCACCCAAAACCAGTCACAGTGGTCTGACCAGGGGACACTGTGCTGGGACTGTCATCTGCATTCACTTGGACACTGTTGCTTCTGTTAGTGCAGCCTGAGATCACATTAGCCTTTTGGGCTGCTACATACAAAGCTGACTCTTTGAGTTGGAAGTAAAATGACCTAGCTTTAGAAGACTGCTTGAGCCTATCCTAGTTCAGCCATCTACCCTTGAGTCATAATTGTATTTCTAGAGCAATACCATCCTGTAAAAGAAGGCATGCCTAGAAATCACAGATTTCCTAGTTATTTTGTGTAGTAGACAGCTTCTTTGTGGGGGTAGTGTGGCTTCGTGCATTGAGAGCTGGCCTCAGACAACCTGGGTTCAAGCCCTGCCTTTGACATTTTGGCTCTGTGTCCCCAGGCAAGTTACTTAGTCTCTCAGTATACCAGGCACATCTTTAAGACTACATGTTACATAGCAGTTGAAGATCCACATTGGGAGTTTCCTCATCCAGGGGCTCTCTACTCTTCACTGATGAAATCATAGGTCCATTCCAAAGAACAATAACAAAAAGATCCTGTTTTCTAGAGAAGCTCAGATTTTCAGGATTGTGTCATGACTTCTAGCTCAAGCCTCTTAGATTGAGAGATGCTGTAGCCAGTAGTCACCATCTGTGGCCTTTCCTTCAGCTGCTCTTTTGATTACAGTCTGAGCTATCCTCTGATGAAGATGGCCCAGGTGCTCAGCAGGTTCCTGAAGATGGGCAGGCTGGCAGAGCTGATGTGGGAGATGTGTCAGCAGAAGGTGCCCCGGGGTTCGTCCCTTCTCCAGGAGACTCTTCTCAGCAAAGTTGTGTGTCTGCCCGACCACCTGAGTAACCAGATGAAGGAGCAAAGCCTGCCCCTGTTCTTCCCCCAGAACTACTTCCCTCTGCTTGGGGAAGAGATGATCCAGGTGCTCCAGAGGATCTCTGACTCCCTCAGAGGTGAGCATGGCCACTGGATCTCCCTTCTCCCAAACCATTCAGCAGTGGCAGAAGGCAGCTGGGATTTGTTTAGCCATATGTCTGGATTTTAGCCATATGTCTAGATTTTCTTTTGTTGTTCAGTCATTTTAGTCATGTCCAACTCATTATGACCTCATTTGGGCTTTTCTTTTCTTTTCTTTCTTTGGGGGGCTAGGCAGTGGGGTTAAGCGACTTGCCCAGGGTCACACAGCTAGTAAGTGTTATGTGTTTGAGACCGGATTTGAATTTTGGTCCTCCTGACTCCAGGGCTGGTGCTCTATCCACTGCGCCACCTAGCTGCCCCCCATTTGGGCTTTTCTTGGCAAGGATACTGGAGTGGTTTGCTGTTTCCTTCTCCAGGTCATTTTACAGAAGGGGAAACTGAGACAGAGGTTATGGGCACACAGCTAGTAAGTGAGGCCTGATTTGAACTCAGGAGGGTAAGTCTTTCTAACTTCAGGCCTGGCACTCTATCCATTGTACCACCTAGCTAGCTTCCTTATAGATTCCCAGAATAACTTCCCAGATTTACTGGGGAACCTTTATCTTTCCCAGCCTCCATTCCTCAGGGCAGAGATAGTGAACCCCACAAGGGTGAGTTGCTTATATTTTGACCTCTGGACAGCATGGCTTCCATCTTTACTGGTAAGTACTTGATGAATTCATCAGGTCAGGAGAGAGCCAGCTCAGCTCTTCCTTGTTAGGTCCAGGGGAAGCCCCCCTCTACTCTAACAGTGAAAACGTTTCAGCTGTCGATAGTGGAGTAGCAGAGTTTCTGTTCTTTTCTCTTTTCTGTGGCCAGCTTAC
Organism: Phascolarctos cinereus; assembly: GCF_003287225.1. NCBI lineage: Eukaryota > Metazoa > Chordata > Mammalia > Diprotodontia > Phascolarctidae > Phascolarctos > Phascolarctos cinereus. The sequence continues at coordinate 129,567,881 of NW_027555847.1, read as the reverse complement.
GTGAGTTTTTATTTACTGTTCCAGGTTGGTTCTTGAAAATGTTACCTACTATGCCTTTGGTAGTTAACATTATTGATGAGTGTTTATTGAATGGACTCTACAGAAGTCATAAAGTCATAGGCCTAGAACTAAAAAGAGCCCTGAAGGCCATCTATTCCTTTTCCCTCCTTTTACGATTGCAGAAACTGAGGTAATGAGAGGCTGAGTGATTTGCCCCACATCACACACAGGTGGTAAGCAGTGGAGATTGGATTTCAACCCAGGGCTTTTGACTGCAGAACCGTACAGCGTAGTCACAGTGTGAGAGGAAAGCAGAATGTGCAAAGTACCAGATGTATGGTGTTGATGGTTTTCATCTCTTTTATCCCAGGCAGGCGTCAGTAAGGTTTGCATGGTGCGGGGCTGTCTCTTTGCGAGCATTTGTGCTCTGGTTTGCCTGGTGTTTATCTCGTGTGTGCATGTTGTCTTCCCCCAGGAGAATGTAAGCTTCTGGGGGGCAGGGAATGGTCCATTTTTGTTGTTGTGTCCCCAGCACCTCACACAGTGCTTAGAATATAGGAGGCACTTAAATACTTGCTTGTTGGTTGATTGTAATACTTGGTCTGTTACTTTCTTTTTCTCTGTAGAGGCAGCTAAGTGATTCAGTGGAGAGAGCGCTGGACCTTGAGTCAGGAAGGGCTAAGTGAAAATCTGGCCTCAGACATTTCCTAGATCTGGGACCTTGGTCAAGTCACTTAACCCTGTTCACCTCAGTTATCTGTAAAGAGGGAATGATAATAGGTCGTTGTTAGGATAAATTGAGATGCTGTTTGTAAAGTGCTTTGTAAAGCTTAAAGCAAAGAGAAGTGCCATCGCCAGCAGCAGCAGCATGGACCTGTGGCACCCCTTTGCCTTGCTATAACTCATAAAATGTTGACATTGGAAAGAATAACTTATGTTTTTGAAAGCATATTGCTGTGTTTGTAAATGAAGATTCTAGAAGTGGATGAGGAAAACTCTCCGAACCTGGCAGTGCTTTTCTTTAAAGGCCGTTGTTTCAGCTCCTGCTTGGTAAGGGGGCTAGAGGGATTTGCCCTTCTTTGATCTCATACTCCCAGGCTCTTCTTGCCACCCCCATGCAGGCTTAGGGGCATATCCCTTGAGAACATAAGTGCTCTGAAGGCAGGGGAATATCCAAATGTGTGACCTCTACCACACAGAACTGTACTTCCTACTTGGTAATTTATTCACACCTGTTTCTTGGGTCCCTCAGGGGCTGCCACTGTTGGTTAGTGCCCAGTGCAGGGCCTTGTACATAGTAGGCACCGAGTAAATATTTGTTGAGTAAATGGATGAGTGAATATCTGGGTCAGCAGGAGAGTTCAGTGGGGACAGGGTGGCTGTTAAGTATGTTAATTTCCCTTAATTCTGTGGGTTTTTTTTCCTACTCTAGGAGGCTCGGATTGTTCCATCTTCTTTTTATCTCAGATACTAGCAAAAGTCTGCATCCACGGGAGACAAAGTGAGTACTTTGTAATCTGGATGACAGGAACAACTTATATTAGTAATTTATTCTTATCAAAGCTCTTGACCATCTGTTATTTGAGTCCATCCTTTATGTAGGGAGGCATTACAGAATCTCAGAATTTGAAAATTGGAAGGGAACTGGGCATCCATCTAGTCGAAATCATACATGAAAGGAATCCCTGCTATAACATACCCAACAGCTGGTCATTGATCAGCCTGTGCAGCTCATAAAAGTCTCTATAAGCTGCCATGGCTAGAGCTGAACTCAGTGCTCCAGGTGAGATCTGATGAGGGCAGAGGGCAGATCCCACAGGACCATCACCTCCCTGTTCCTTCTCATTGAAGCCTACAAGAGAGTTTGGTTTTTTGGCTGTCACGTCACAATGCTAACTTGCCTGAGCTCACAGCTCTCTAAAACCTCTAGGTCTTTCTCAGAGAAACTACCTTCTAACAATGCTTCTCCATCTTGTGCTTCTGATGTTGATTTTTTTTTCTACCTAAGTGTTAGACATTACATTTATTCCTATTACATTTTGTGTTATTAGGTTCAGCCCAGTGCTGTGCCCTGCCAGCCAAGGTGTTAGCTATTCCTCCCAGCTTTGTGTGATAGGAAGATTGGATTCGCATGTCATCCATGACTTAATCCAAATCATTGATAAAATTATCAGTTGCATAAGAGCAAATACAGATCCCTGGGGCACTGCACTGGAGACCTTCCACCACACTGACACTGAGCCATTATCAACTATTCTTTGAGTCACTTAATTGTATTTTTATTTAATTTGTATCTCTTCATCCTCTTCACAAGAATAATTTGAAATATTTTATCAAAAATTTTGCTAAAATCTAAGCAAAGTATCTACAGCATTCCTCTCATCTAGTAGTTTAGTTATCCTGTCCAAAAAAGAAATGAGCTTAGCTTGGCATGAGCTGTTCTTGAGGAAGCCAAGTGGCTCTTTTTAATTGCCTCTTCTCCTTCTAGTTGGTCATTAACTATCTCTTTAATAATTCCTTTTAGAATTTTCCCAGGAATCAAAGTCCAGCTCCCTGGCCTATAGTTTGTAGACTCTCTTTTTAAAAAAAAATCAGGATGGTGTTTGCCCTTGTCAAGTTGTGGTTCTTCTCTCATTTTCTACAATCTTTCAGATGTCACTGATGGGGACTAAGTAATCCTGCCTGAACTTTCTTTTAGTCCTTGAGGGTGTGGTTCATCTGGGCCAGGTGACTGGTACTCTCTTACTATTTCCTTACTTATCTTGGGCATTGGCTTTCTGGCAGTTATTTTTCTTCTGTCATATCTAGTGCAAAAGTCATATTCTTTGGCAGAGAAAACAAAAGCATAATCAGAACTGATCAGTTCTGTCTTCTCTCTGTTGTTAGTTATCACTGTCCCATCCAAGCAAAGGGCTTATCCCTTATTTTATCCAATTCTTTCTTCCAGTATAGCTTAAACCACTCCCTTCTACCCCATTTTGTTGTCCTTAGCTTCTCTCCCCAGCCACAGTTCATCCTGAGCAATGGCCCTCCTGACTCTTTGTATAGAACTACCGTACTCTTCTAGTCATTCTCTGTGGCCTGGCCTAGCTTCCATCTTGTGTACATTTCTAGGGGATCTGCATTAGTTTTTTTAGACAAATCTCATTTTTCCTCTTCATTGGAATTGTTGCACTTTGTTTCTTCGGAATTCCATTCTTGAGTATCTTTTATCCCTCCTGCTGAAACTTTGCCTGTAGAATTTTAGTCCATGGGATCCTACCTGTTCTGCTATCCCCCAGTTTAGGGTTCATGTCAGACCATGCCCAGATTTCCTCTCCTTCTCTATCGCAAACAAGAGGAGGGAGTAACCACTTCTTCCTAGGCTTCTTGGTATGCAAGAAGCAAGTCTTTCCTCTTAGTGAGAATCACCTCCAGATTAAAATTTCCCCTTGTTGTTTCCTCTACCTTTTGAAGGATGAAATGATCACTAAGACAAGTCAGCAAGTTATTAGGCACTCTGCTTTTGAGAGAGAGCTAGATCCAGCAGCTACCTGTGTTGTACTTGAGGTCCTCTGTCATTGCCATATTATGTCTATGTGCTGTCCTGGTGGTCTATAGTATACTCCAATGGCAAAATCATTTTTGTTTCACTCTTTGTTGACTTTTTGCCCAATTATTCTTCATTGTGCTTCCCCTACTGTGGCTCCTGGATTTCATCACATGAGTATACTTTCTTAAAATAAAGTGCTGCTCCTTCCCACTTTTATATATCATGGTTGTTTTGAATAAGATATGCCTGCCTAAAGTCGTAGTTCAGGCATGGGTGTCATCCCAAGAAGTCTCAGTGATACCTGTGAGGTCAAAGTTGCCTCTTTTCAGTTAGGATCTCCAGTTCTTTTGCTTGTTGCCTACATTTTGGGCACTGCTTCTCAGTATTTGAGGCCATGAGTTTTACTTTTAGCTCCTTTCTTGGTTTTTGTCTCCTGTAAACTTTTGGGTGTCTCAGTGCTATTTTTTATTCATGGTAGCTACTCTCTATGTTCTGTAACTTGGGGAATATATGGAGACAGTCTTATTCTTCTCCCCACCATTTTTAGCTTAAAGCCCTTCTGATTAGCTTCTATTAGCTATACTCCATTTCTGTCCCAGGAATCTGCTATTCTTACAATTTAAGTTGGTGTCCAAATCCCATTCTCAGACAATACCTTCTTAGCCAGCTGTGTACTTCCTAAATTAATTTTTCTCTTTTACATCTGTTGCTTTCAGTGAGCAACTGAAGAAAACATAAACGTGCCCCCTATGGTCTTCAGTTTCTTGTCCAAGACTTCATAATTATTGGCAATACCTTTTAGGTTCCTTTTAGAATTAGAGGTTTGAGAGAACTAAGTAGTACAGTGGATTAAAGTGCTAGACCTGCTAGAGTCAGGAAGACCTAAATTCAGATCTAGCCTTAGACACTCACTAGCCGTGTGACCCCTGGGCAAGTTATTTACCTTCTGTCTGCCTCAGTTTTCTCAGCTATAAAATGGGGATAGTAATAACAGCTATTTTTTTAAATTGAGTTTTATTTTCAGTTATGAATTATGTCCTTTCTCCTCTCCCATCCATTGAGAAAGTAAGAAAAACAAAACCCATTACAAATATGTATAGTCACACATAATAAATTCCCTTATTGGCCATGTCAAAAAAGGGAGAAGAAAATATGCTTTAATCTGCAATCTGAGTCCATTAGCTCTCTATTTGGATATGGAAAACATGTTTCATCATGAGTTCTTTGGAACTATGATTGGTCATTGCATTGATCAGCATTACTAAGTCTTTCAAAGTCAATTACCTTTACGATATTGTTGTTATTCTATAAATTGTTCTCCTGGTTCTGTTCACTTCATTTTGCATCAGTTTATACAGGTCTTCCCAGGTTTTTCTGAAACTTCCTCATTTCTTACAGCACAATAGTATCCCATCACATTCATGTATTGTAATTTGTTCAACCATTCCCAACTACCTTCTCCTTTTCCTTCTTGAGGTGTCCTGGAGGATTTTTAATCTTCTTTTGTTTTCTTTAATCCTTTTAAAGCTGCCTTGATTGTCCTTGATCCTGTTCTTCTTTCTACCAGAAAGAGGAATTGGAGCAAGCGTCTGATTTGGAGACTGTTACCTTTAAATTTTACTCACTTTCTCCCAAGTTTTTCCATATTTCTTCTCAAATTCAACCTCTGACCTACTTCACTAGTCTAAAACTGTCTACTCAGCTTTCTTTTTTTTTAACCTAGATCAAGTGCTTTTTCCCCCCAACCTTCTTTCATGGAAGCCAGAACACATTTAATTATATATTATATCACTTTTATAGATGTCCTCATCATTTATTACCACTGATTCGTATTTATTGATATGTACATAAAAAATTAAAGTGCAGAGATTTGAAGTCATTTGCCTGAAGCCATATAGTGAATTAATGGTAGAGCCAAGGTGAGAACCCACAAACGGTTCGTGTGAAAAAGTTTGTAAGGAAAAACTTCCTTACAGTTAGAGCTATCCAGAGGTCGATTGGGCTGACCCTGGAGGCAGGGCTTCTCCTCGCAAGAGGACTTTTTTCTTTTAATCATTTTTTAAAAAGTCATGCTTGCTTTCCATTGATGGCCAACGCTCACTTTTGAATCTTTGCTTGTGGCCAAGATCACTGGAAGTCTTCATTTGGGGGCAAGATGACCAGTTGGTGTAGAGGGGATCCTTGGTCATAGGTAATAGAATCACAGACTTAGAACTAGAAGGGCCCTTCAGGGTCATCTTGTCCAGCCCCTTCGTTTTATAGATGAGCAGACTGAGACACTTTGAAGTGGAATGATGGCTTGGGATTACTCAGCTAGTTAGTACCTAAGAGTGGGATTAGACCCTCCCTGACCTGGACTCAAGTGCCCTATTTGTTATGCCTCAGTGTCTCTTTCAGGTAGGGTTGGATGAAATGGCTTCCAAGGTCCCCTTTGAATTCTGTATTTTTGTGATTCATATCATCCTTATTGTGATCAATATGTGGACCAAGTTAGGTAAGGATTGAAGAGGAAGAGTCCCTAGAAACTTGCTTCACTTTGAATTCCCTTTGAAGTATAAGAAAGATTTACAGTCCCTGCCCCTGGGAAGGACTTCATTTTTCTGGCCTGACTCAATTATATACACATTAGAGGAACCTTCCTTGGGAGACTGACGGTCCAGTCACTTGTCTTTTTGTCTGTTTTCCACTCAGAAGAGATTCTGGGAGTGTTGGTACCCCGCTTGACAGAGCTCACCCAGGCTGACTGCATCTGGCAGAGGCTGAGTTGGCGCCTCATGGAGAGTGTGCCAGATCGGGGTATGGAAGCTGTAGTGTCTGGGCTCATCCAAGAAGCCCCCGGGTAAGAGATCCAGAAAACACCATCCCCACATCTCCAGGAATCATTTTTGTTGAAGAGCATTGGCCCAGACCCTTCGCATGATGATAGTGGTGCCATTGGGAGACCCTGCTGGGGTTGGGAATTGCTCTAGCCGTTCTGCCTGTATCCTTACTACTGCTTTAAAAATGAGAGAGAGAGAGTAGTGGGAAAGAGCTCGGACTCACTTGGCCGATATATTAATTGTATCTTCTTTTGCTTCTTTAGAGTCTACCTCATGTGATTATAACAGGATCCACTGGAGTGGCCGTCTTAATTTTTCTTGTGGATGTTTCTTTTCTGCAAATACTTGTTTGGCAATGGGCTTTTTGTTTGCCTTAACAAAGATGCTGCCTCTGACACCACCTACGTGGCTTTGGGCAAGTCATTTAACCTCTGTGTGCCTTCATTTTCCCATCTGTAAAATGAAGGAGTTGGTCTGTATCAGAGGTGTTGAACATAGGCCTGTGAACTGTGCTGCCAGAACCAAATTGAAGTGTAATTGGAAATAGTTAGCAAAACAAATAAAAGTGCCACAAAACATAGATAATGTTCTTTAATGGTTTTCTTAGTTTGTGGCCTGTAAGATCCTTACGTGTATTTTCAGTGTCCCTCTTTTCCATTTGAATTGGACCTGCCTGGGTTAGATGGTCTCTGAGGTTGCTCCTAGGTCTCAGTTTGTGCCCTTTGAGTTTTTTATGGTGAAGCAACATCTTTTTTTTTTTTTTTTTGCCTAGGCAATAGAGTTAAGTGACTTGCCTAGGGTCACACAGCTAGTAAGTGTTATATGTCTGAGGCCGGATTTGAACTCAGATCCTCCTGAATCCAAGGCCGGTCCTCTATCCACTGCGCCACCTAGCTGCCCCATCATCATCTTTTCTTGATACTTGACCTTCTGCCCAATGACTTTGAGGTGCAGGACCCAGGCAGCCATTGCACTCCAGCATGAATTTCCCAACAAAGGCAATGCTATTGGCATGGAGATTTGTTCCTGACCTCTCCTGAACACGTGGGCCAAAACATAATGAGTGGGAAGGCTGGGAATCCCATGGTGGATGTGAGAGTGCCCCTTTTGGACAGAGGGATTTCTCTGGTGTGGCCAGAGCCCTCAGGTGAACCTTTCCCTTGGTGAGTCCACCATGCTTCTCCTTGGGCCTAATTTATTTCTTCGTAACTAGAGGAGCCGACAGCTCTGAGTTTGTATGGAGCAGTTTCCCTTTGCACGTGTACAGAAATGCTGATTAGCTCATATGACCGCTGTACTATTAGCCAGCTCTTCTGTCTCTTTCAGGGACAGAGTTCTGTCTCGGTTACTGGGGAACCTGGTGATGAAGAACAAGAAAGCCCAATTTGTGGTGACCCGGAAATGCCTGTTGTTGCAGTACAGATACTCAGTAAGATTACATGTTGGACATGTGGCCAGTGGGAATGGTCTCGGGGCCTTCAGCAAGGGGACCCCTCAGTGATTCTGATGAGGGTGGCCTGTGGGTTCATCTGACTGGTCTTGTGGCTTGCTTGTCCACAGGCACAAAACTGCAGTTTAAACAAGTGTATTTCTTATTATCCTTGTTAAAAAGGCACATATTTTTGTGTGACGTATGTATTCTGCTTCAAGAGGTAGTCCAGTATAGTGAATAGAAGGTAGGCCGTGGAGTCAGGAAAAGCTGGGTCAAGTGTTGTTTCTGACTCATGCCAGCTGTGTGAGCACAAACAAATCACTTGTTTCCATGGGCCGGTAGGTGGCCCCCTAACGTTAGAATTTATAGACAAGTGGCTAATCTGCTGGGGGCTGGGGGTGAGGAGTAGGATTAGTTTCCACACTGGGAGTCCCTGGCACCAGTGAGATCCCGGGTGTAGATTTTATTTCAAAGTTAAAGCTAAGCTTTAAAATACACAAATCATCAAAATACTCTAATGGATTGGTAAGGTCATACGTGTGAGCACATCTTCTGTTGGCACAAGTCCCAACACATCTGGTTCTCCTACCTGTACAGTTTTTCTCCATGTTCTCTCATAGATCTTCCATGGAGGTTCTACCCAACCTGCTCAACTCGTGCCTCCTTCTACATCTTTTTTTTTTTTTTTGACATTTCATAGGCACATTTTGTTATTCTGAGGTCTTGCTACATGACTGACCTACCTTTTTTTCCAGTCATATATTTCCTTGATGATATGCGTTCTTGCTTTTGGTCACCATTGGAAGTATATTGCAGCCTACTTTTATGCCTACTCCCCATCTTCTCTCCCTTGATCTTTAAGTCACTCTCAAAAATTACTATGAAAAATATAGCCCCTAAAATGGCCTAGGAAAAACTGTTCATGGTGATCATTTGTTCTGGGGATGGCTTACAGAACTGGGAGAGGGGGATGGCATGGGGAGGTGGAAGATGGTTTACTGAAGGGGGCTGCAGACTGAAAAGTTGCAGGACAACTGTCCTTAGGTATCCAAAGTGTGCCAAAAGCTTTGTAAAGCGTTTAGAACATATTGTTCCTCCCTGATGAGGTCTCACGTTTGTATTCTGCAGTTGGCTGATCTGCTTTATTTGAGTGTTTGATGTTGAAGGGCAGGATAAAATTTTCTGTGCAAGTCTCCCCAGTGTGGGCCCAACTCCCATACTCAGTTTGGATGTTTCCTCCAGTGACACCAAGAGTCATCCATTCATGCCTGTCCATCCTGTGAGCCTCTTGTCTTATATCCTTTCATAACTTCTCCATAGGTAGGCTATCCAGTGTGCTGGGGACCTTCCTTACTTTATTTTGATGTTGAGACCAGTTGTACATGGACAAGATATGACATGAATGTAATGAGAAATAGAGAATCTTCTTTTCCTCCTATGGGGTGAGAAGACCAAGGGGATTAGACAAGTTTAGTTGATGATCCAAGAGTAGATGGAGAAGTCTGTCTTCATTTGTTGAGGAAGTGATTTACCAAAAGAGTCATTGGCAGAATTGAGTCTAGATTCCTGCATTTTTGGTGTTTCATCCATTGCCTTAAACCCATTTCTAGACAGGTATAGGTATGCTAGGCACTTGATTCTGTGTGCCTGTGTATGTGATCACTTAGCCTTCAGGACTCTGTAGACATGGGTGGGGCTTAAGTCCTGGAATTTTTTGTTAGAAATGTGACTTTTGTTGCAGACTGAAGTGCTGCAAAACCTCCTGGGGTACCTGGCCTTGGACAGCCATCGGCGCACCCTCCTCTTACAGGTAACTGTTGTTAATTCCCTTTTCATTCCATTTTGGGCATTGGCAAGGCAGCTCTTCAAGAGACATGTAACCCACAATGCACAGGGAAAACCAGTTTTTCTGAGGAGAGTCATTTGTCTGAGAGTGCTCAAGTCCATTTGGGCAGAAGCACAGAAGGAAGAGGCAGACAATTTGTGCACATCTGCCCAGTGGAACAAAGCTGTTGCTTCTTGTCCAGCTTCTAGCTGGCTTATCAGCTTCTGTTCTTCATATTTATTCTCTTATATCTCCAGTGAACCAAGCTGAGACTGTCCTTTTTTTCCAGTCTGATATTCTCAGATTGTGTGTGTGTGTGTGTGCGCGCGTGTATTTGTGTTTACATAAGACTGTATCTTATGAGAGGAGCAAAAGCGTGGTTGGATGCTAGAGATCATATCTGACCTGATGCCTACATGGACCAGGTGCTGAAGGACCTCTTAGAGACTTGGGGCAGCAGCAGTGCCGTCAAACACTCTCCAGTGGAGCAGCAGCTTTATGTCAGCAAAGCCATCCTGATCTGCTTGTCCCACCTGAAGGAGTCAGAAATAGACCACATCAGGGAAGGTAAGGGAGCAGGGCTGAGTGCAGGCCTCATGTAGTATATGAGTGGTGGTGGGAGGAAAAAACTCCAGCTGACCCGAAAAAAAGGGGGACAGCTGACTTGTTCTGTCTGCGGCATCAAGGGAGATGTTTGGCATAAGAAGTATTGAGTGCAGCTCCTTTTGTTCTGTCCCGCTTTCATTTTAGAGCTGCTGACCGCCATGATGGGAGGCGTGCAGTGCCATATCGAGAGTAGTCTGCCCCAAGTCCGACATGTGGGAATGATTGTAGCAGAGACCATCAGTTCCCGAATCCACTTGGAGGGGCCCCACCTGAAATTCCAGGTGAGAGGGGTGAGGACAGTCCCTTCATAGTGTTTTTTATTGTAATGTAATGTGATTATTCATTTTACTGTACATTCCAGCCCAGCAAATAATAATAATGGTGATACCTTGCATTTCTATAACACTTCTGTCTTTTTCAAAGTATTTTTACATTTCTTTTTTTAGTTTATGCTCATTTCGGCCCTGTAAGGTAGGCAGAAAAGGCCTCATTTTTTCCAAGTGACATGAGGTTGCCGAAGGTAAAAAAAGAGAATGACTTGTCCCAAGGTCACCCAGCTATTTCGGGTCAGCCAAGAACCCAGTTCTCCGAACTCCCAAGCTTTTGCTTTTTCTGCTGTGTCATAATCCTTCCTAGAATTACTTTTCTGGATGTTGGCAGTTTTCTTCTCTCGACGCAGAGGAAACATTATCATTGGCGGAGAGTGCCTAGGGATTTGTTTTTTCTATTCGTGACTTGCTGTGGTCTAGGCCAGTCAGTGGAGAATAGACGGGAAGCAAGGGAGCAGATATGTGTGGAATGGCTAGTGGGGGAGGCCTGAGCATGGGGCTGGATCTGGATTCCACATGAGAACTTGTGAGACTCCAGTACCTATTGAGTCAGTACCATCATGGGACCTCTCCTTAGCTACAGTATTCAGGGTCCTGAAAACCAAGTCCTGTTCCGTGATCCGTAGGGAACTCGCCATGATGTGATCTGTGGGGTTGGCATCATGGAATGGGGTTAGCAATGAGACCCAGCTATACTGAGGTCTTCTAAAGGCTAAATAAATCTGAGAAGAACCGCCCAGACTTTGTGCTGGCTTCACTTTCTCTCTGAATGACTCACCCCCAAGAATATTGTACCTATAGCTTTGTTGAATGAAGTCATCTAAACCCAACCCAGGCTGCTTGGTGGTGCAGTAGGCAGATCACTGGACTTGAGTTCAAATCCAGCCTCAGACATGTACTAGGTGTATGACCCTGGGCAAGTCACTTCACCTCTGCCACACTTTCCTCATCTGTAAGATGAGGATAGTAATAGGACTTAACTCCCAGAGTCATTGTGAGGACAAAAGGAGATAATGTTTGTAAGGTGCTATGTAAATGTTAGCTGCTAATATCATCATCATTATTATTATAGTACGAAGAAAATAAACTGACCAGAGAATTGTTGTCCTTGGTGAACTTGAAGCCTGCTGCTGCCAGCCCTCCAGCTTCTGGGTAATTCATTTCCATGCCTCTTTGTTCCATGTATGTGTTCCAGTTAACACGTTATCATGTTTATTTTAGAAAGTATTCTGTCTTTGAAGTAGTGTTTCCAGCATGGGCATTTAACGTGGCAGTGTGTGTGGAATACACGGGAGGAAGTGAGACCCTTTCTCATAGTGAACTTAGATCATTACCCCAGAGGGAGAGAGACCTGCATTAGATGCATGACTGACCTGCTTTTCTTGTCTTTGTTGCCCACATGGATTCACCAAGCTCCCCTGTTGTGCCAGCACCCGCAGCACAGGCAGACTGTCTGAGCCCAGAGGGCAAAGCACACCAAGAAGAAGAAAAAGACAAGGGGTCTGACTCGGATCTGGACAGGTAACACATCCATATTGCTGCCAGGGAACATATGGTGGAAACACCCACCTTAGGGATGGGTCAGTGGACCGTTTAGACAGCCCTTGTGAGAGTCATATAGTGGGAAAAAGGCAGAGAGCCGTGGGCTGTGATGACGAAAGCAGTGGTGTGTGAGTGTGTCCACATCGCTGGGTAGTGTTCCTCGACCTTGTCTGTTGGCTGCTAATGGAGATAAGAGCTGTGACTTCCAGAGTACTTGTTGATTTTCTCCCTTAATTTTTCTCTGCCAGTGATGATGAACTTGTTCCCTATGACATGTCAAGGGACAAAGAGCTGAAGAACGCCAAGGCTCCAGTATACATCCGGGATTGCCTGGAAGGTGGGAGGTTTCTGTGGGGTTACTTGTCCAGCCTGTGGCAGCTGTTCCCCTTTAGTTCTGTCCTCAGCCTTTTCCCCGGATGCTGCCTTTGACTGACAGTGAGAGGATGTGTTTAGAGTGGACACAGTATCCTACATTGACTTAGTTGTAGGACTCTCTTTCTCTGATGGTCAGGCAGAGCTCCCTGTGTATAGGGTTTGCTTTCTCCATCCTCTGTATCTGTGCCCCACCCACTCCATAGATTTCTTCCTCTTCCTACCTAGTCAATTCTGCTTGGCTCTTAGTGTCTCTGGCATGTGGGCCCTGTGTAACTTATTTCTCCCTTCCCTTCCTTAGCGCTAATTTGGAATAACTGGGATGGTATTGATCATTTGTGTTCAAGTAACGAGCTCCTTAGTAAACTTTCCTACTTCTAGGGCCTTCCCTGCTTTGGGGGAACTGTTTTGTGCCACTGAGCAGTGAGCTCCTTCCTTTACTTAGGTGGGACCATGCTCCTGGAGGTATGGAAGGGAAGCCAGTTCCCACAGCTTGTCTTTACAGATCCTGATGGGTGCATTGGGGCTGAGGGCAGCATATCTCAGTGTGTGCTGTTTTGGTTTCATGCAGCACTGACAAGCTCAGAGGACGTGGAGCGCTGGGAAGTGACGCTGCAGGTTCTAGAGAGCTTGATCAGAAGGAGCCCAGCAGCCACAAAAGAGGTAGGGCTGTCCTGGTGACAGTGACCCTCCCATTTGAGGTGAGGGGCATTCAGATTTCCCGGTGGGGATTGTGTACTGACAGTGAAGAAGGAGCAGATCAGGATCTTTGAAGCCTCATTTGTATGTCAGCATGGTGATATGAAGACAGTAGAAGGATCAGTCTCTGAAGTTTCCTTGTATCAAGGAAGTTTGAATCTGGCTTCTGTTTCTGCCAAATTCGGTTTTAGGTTCTCTGCCATAGACTCCTCTGTGCTCTCCCTTCATCAGCCCCTTGAAGAACAGGACAGAGAAGCAGTCACTGGAAACGTCACCTGAGCGGCGGGGCTTGGGGAGCCAGTAGAGCATCCCCTTTGCCCTCACTGTAGGGCAAGGAAGGAGAAGTTGCTAGAATCCAAGTTCCATTCTTTCATTTATTTATTTATTTGTTTGTTTGTGTGTGTGTTTGTTTTTTGGCCAAGGCTAGAGAATGTAAAGGTTGGTAGGGCATCTAGAATCTAGACTGTCAGTGGCATCTAGAGACTTCATCTCAAGCACACTGAGAGCACTCTGCAACCATGAGGCTTCCAGGGCTTAGCCGTTTTCATTAGCCCAAGAGTCAGAAGAGAAAGGGATCTCCTGGGGTGGACAGCTGGTAGTTCTGATGTCTTTGTGTACTCTGACCAGGTGAGTGCAGAATTAGCCAAGGTGCTGCTCCATCTGGAGGAGAAGACCTGTATGGAGGGGTTTGAGATGTTGCGTCAGCGAGCCCTGGTGGCTGTCACTGTCACAGAACCAGTACAGGTAAGTCCCCACAATGGATAGTATGTCCTTAGAATCTCGATGGTGAACACAATACAGGAAAAAAGTGAGTGTCAAGATGGGGGCGTGGTATGTGGTTTGCTTTTTTAAAAAATTAATTTATTTTGGCATGACCAATTCTTTTTGTTTTTTAAAGGCAATTGGGGTTAAGTGACTTGCCCAGGGTCACACAGCTAGTAAGTGTCAGGTGTTGGTCTGAGGTCGGATTTGAACTCAGGGCCTCCTGACTTCAGGGCCAGTGCTCTATCCACTGCGCCACCTAGCTGCCCCTGGCATGATCAATTCTTGAGGAAATCCTCTTCATCATCTTAGTGATAACTCATACCTTTTCTAAGGGTCCCAATCCATCCCTTTAAGGAGACATTCTAGAATTTTCTAGGAACAGAACTCAGTGGCCTATAGTTTTCAGACTCCATTTCCTTCCCTTTTAAAAAATTTGACATAGTAGTTTCTAATTTCCAGTCCTGTGGCACCTGAAGTAGGCATGGTATATTCTTAGGAAGGACTATTTCTTTCTTTTTTTTTTTAAATACAATTTTATTGATGTCATTTTAAAAATATCACCATAATTTTCTCAAGTACCCTTCCCTCACTAAGAGCCATCCCATATAACAATGTATTTTAAAGACAAAAAGGAAGAAAAAGAACAGGAAGATAATTAGTATAACTGATTAGTACATCAGAAAAATCTGAAAATATGTTCTGTGTGCCACACCACTGTACCTCCCTCCCACCTCTGTAAGGGGTGGGGTGGGGTGGAGTTAGAGATGTCTTGTCATATCTATTCTTTGAGCGGTGCTTGTTCTTTGTAATTTTGCAACATTCACTTTTGATTTTTTTTTTGTGGTTATTCTTCCCATTTATATTGTTGTAGTCGTTGTGTATATATTGTCTTCTTAGATTTGCTTACTTTTCTCTACATCAGTTCATGTAGATCTTTCAATGTTTCTCTGTATTTATCACACTCATCATTTCTAGAGCAGTAGTGTTCCATTACATTCATGTACCACCATTTGTCTAGCCATTCCCCAATTGATTGGCATCTACTTTATTTACAATTCATTCCTGTCACAAAAAGTGCTGCTATAAATATTTTGGTTTATATGGAGATTTTCTGCTTATCAGTGGCTTCCTTGAGGTATAAGTGTAGTAGTAGAATCTCTTGATCAAGGGTATGAACATTTTAGTCACTGTTTTTGCAAAATTCTAAATTATTTTCCATAATGATTGTACTGATTCATAACTCCACCAACAGTGTACTAGTGCTTATTTTCCCATGACATTCACACACACACACACACACACACACACACACACACACACACAGAGATTCTTCCTGTCCTTGAGGTGAAACCTCAGAGTTGTTTTGATTTGCATTTTTCTTATTAGTGATTTGGAATATTCTTTCATAGGATTGTTAATAGTTTGCAATTCTTCTTTTGAGAACTCTGTGTGTCCTTTGGCCACTTAAATCTATTAAGGAATGGCTTTTGGTCATATTCAGGCATGTGTGCGCACACACACATGTGTTAATTCTTTATGTATCTTGGATTCAAAACCCTTATCAGAGAAATTTGGTGCAAAGATTTTTTCCACGTGACTGCTTCCTGCAAAGAGCTGTTTCTAACCAAACCAGGAACAAGGTACCTGTCCCTACAGATGTAGAATATAATATAAGCTTGTCCGTAGCTTTGCCAATTAGCAAAAGGTGCCTGAAATTTCTTTGGGTTGTGCAAAAGTATTGGATTGTGATTTCTTTTTCCTGCCATCTGTAGGTTGCACAGTATCTTACTTCCCAATTCTATGCCATGAATTACAGCCTTCGGCAGCGGATGGACATCCTAGATGTAAGTGGTACCCAGATTTCTTTATGTTCTCCCCTATCAGCTCCAGAAGGTATGAAAGTAGTATGTGGGAGGAGCAGATGAACAAAATAAATGAGGCAGGCATTAGGGCATCTCTTTTGAACTCACTGGAGGGCCAGGTGGTAGATGTTGTCAGAGTCCAAGTGGGCAAGGATCAGGACCTCCATGAGGACTTTTGCAATTAAAATGGAGAAAAATAAAAGAAGGTTTTGCAGATAGTGGTTGAAAAGTGAAAGAGAGAGGGGGCAGCTAGGTGGCACGGTGGATAGAGTACTGGCCCTGAAGTCAGGAGGACCTGAGTTCAAATCTGGCCTCAGACCAAACACTTGACACTTACTAGCTGTGTGACCCTGGGCAAGTCACTTAACCCCCAGTTGCCTAAAAACAAAAAATGAAAGAGAGAGCCTTGGAGTCGGGAAGACCTGAGTTCAAATGTGGCCTCAGACACTTG
The DNA here is from genome assembly GCF_003287225.1 of Phascolarctos cinereus. Classification (NCBI taxonomy): domain Eukaryota; kingdom Metazoa; phylum Chordata; class Mammalia; order Diprotodontia; family Phascolarctidae; genus Phascolarctos; species Phascolarctos cinereus. Next base: position 129,551,647 of record NW_027555847.1, on the reverse strand, counting down.
ATACTTACTATCTATGTGACCGTGGGCAAGTCGCTTAACCCCGATTGCCTCACCAAAAAAAAAAAGTGAAAGAAGATTTAAGAGTGGGAGAGATGGGTAATTTTAGATTACAATCTTAAGAGAAACAGGAAATGGGGCATCCAGTAGTGCTATGCCATAGTTTATTAGTTCCCCAGGATTCCCTTAGGGATGGGAACAGTAGGGGGGAGAGTGGGGAGGAGCAGATCAGTGAGTTGGGTAGTAATGTGAAGGTGCCATGAAAAAAATTACAGCTCCTTTTCTGCATCTTCTCCCTTTTCACCTCCAGTGGCAAAATATGATGCCAGAGTAGGGTCACACTAATGGTTCTAGAGTTAAAGTTTTGTGTTCTCACCGATATTTGGCGTCTTAGAAGTAGACAAGTTTCTGGAGAACAGATATTGTATCTTATATGTAGCTTGTCTGGGTTACTTTGCATCCTTGATTGCGTAACATGTTAATTTTTGGAGATGAATTTTTCCCTTTGGGTCTGGGCATGGGTGCTTTTGGACTTGGTATTTGACTCTTTAAAAAAATTTATTTAGTATTTTATTTTTCCCCAATTACATGTAAAACTGTAATTCTCGAATTACATGTAAAAACATTTTAACGTTAGTTTTTAAAGTTTTGAGTTCCAAAATTTCTCCCTTCCTCCCTTCCCACCCCCCTCATTGTGAAGACAGGCAATGTGATATAGGTCATATGTGTGTATTGACTCAACTTTCATTAAAGTTGTTCTAGTCTCAAAGAGAACAGTAAATCCCCTGGGGTGCTCCCTTTCTTCCTAGGTGTTGGTTCTTGCAGCTCAGGAACTGTCAAGCCCCAGGAGCCTAGAAAAAGCCAAGATCCCTGGTCCTCCTGAGCCTGGTGTCCAGCTCTTGCCTGCCCCACTGACCCCCCAGTCTCAACAAAGTTCCTTCTGATGACTGGAGGAGAATCGTGGAGGAGAGGATCAAAAACAAGACACGTCGGTTTGCCAAGGTAGAGCCGGGACCTGGGGGTGGAGAAGAGGGCCCCCGAGCTAATCTGCGTCCGTGTGTGTGTGTGTGTGTGTGTGTGTGTGTGTATCAGGAGCAGGAAGGGTAAATCTGGAGAGTAACATGGCACCGACGCTGTCATTCTAGGATTTAGAAGTTTATAATGTTACAAACTGAGCAATATGATATAGGGTTTGGGGATAGTCATATTTAATTTTATTTTTTTATATTAGAATTTTTAAAATTGCCATGCATCTATATCAGTAGCACTTAGCATCTTCCCTTAAGTAGGCTGGGCTGTCATAGTATATGATCTCTCTTGGTGAAGCATGAGCCCCTAGGGTAGGGGAGGGGGCTTCTTTCTGTCCTGAGTAGCTCCATTTATTTTGCGTATTTTCCATTTGGTACCAATTCCATCATTTGTGGTCTGGTCCTGATCCACAGTGTGTTGAACACACAGGATCTTTGGCATGGACATAGGGCAAATATCATGGGAAATCAAGATGTGAATTTGCAGCAGCAGCAGAGGCTCAGGGCAGGACCGGTCTGGGAGAACCGGCCTTCTGCTTGGCAAGGGTCAATGAGGAGGGGAGGGCATGGGAGGAGCTGCTATTTAACCCTCATTCTTTATGGCAGGGTTCTTCCAGATCCAGCACAGCAAATGGACCCAATAAGTTTAATTCTGTGGTTGGTTATTTCTTCTTCCCTCTTATTGAACGTTTTGACAGGTGAGTGGGGTGCCCTGGATACTTGTGTATTAGGATGAATGGGAGCCGGGGAGGGCAGACTGTTGAATTTAGTAGAGTCACCGAATGGTGACCAAGCACCTAATGTGTGTAAGGCCATGAGCTCGGTGCTGATGCAGAGGTGAGTAAAAAACTAGCTTCTGCACTCCTGTGGGTGGTAGTTGTCTCCTTGGCAGAAGAACACTGTGAGACTCATTCCAGAGTTTGGAGGCCTGGTGCTTAGGTCACTGGGCAAGACTGGCATCAGCTCCTCTCTGCTACTGATGGAGGGGTTGCTTGGACATGTTAATAACAATACTTTATATTTTTCAAAGGGTTTCACATCTTATCTCATTTGATCCTCATAATTATTCCCTGGATATTATCTTAGTTTGACAAATGAAGAAACAGACTAAGAGAGGAGGCAGAATGACTTGCCGGCTGTCACTCTTTTGGTTAGTGACAGAGCCAGGCCCAGAATACAATACGTCTCCTGACTTGGAGGGCCTGCAGCCTGCTGCAGAGGATAAAGGGGGGGATCTGGAGTAGTCAGGAAGACGTGGGTTCGATTCCCTCCTCTTACAAATGCCTCCTACCCTCTGAGCCTCGATTCCCTCATCTGTAAAATGGGAATAATACCTGTATCACCTGCCTTATAGGGTTTGGTGAGGCTCAAATGGGATAAATATGTGCAGTGCTTGGCACATTTTAAAGCATTATATAAATGCTGGTTATTAGTTCCACTCTGCTGTGCTACCTTCATTTCACCTGCGTGTGTTTTGTTCAGCCACTCTGTAGCCCCTAGTACAGAATACTGCCTTCTGTACACACTTAACAGAATCTTTGGGAGGCCAAAAATATACAAAGAAATCATTTCTGGTGTGGGCCAGATGCTACTGTGAACACTAGAGAAATGGACAGAATAGTGGAGAGCAGGCTGAGCTTCTCTCAGTGGGTGTTCACTTTGTTGGCCCTAATACAATTGTGTGGGAAATTAGGCCACCAGAGGGCCTTATTGGTTCATCCCTCTTCAAGTTGTTCAGCCCTAAAAGAAGGAATTGGGTGGCTGTGAGTCTTTCTCTTTTTTTGCTGCAGATGGTGTGGGTGTGGGCTCTGATGTGGTGCAGAAAGCTCAAAGGTCCGGCCTTGGGGTAGCCTTCTCATTTTCTTTGCCTCATGTGATAGAGGAGGCAGGCTTTAAGGAACTTTACTAGAAGAGTTCCCAAGAAAAGCCAGTTGCTTCCCCTTGAGTGGGTCTAGAAGGGAATGGACCTGATATTTGGAATCCAAATTTAGCCAGTTGAGATATTAGAACTCACTCACATGAAAACTCTGTATTGCAGGCCGCTTGTGACTTTTGACCTTTTGGGAGAAGATTCTTTGGTCTTGGGAAGACTAGTTCACACCGTGGGAATCCTGATGTATTTTGCCATTAATACCACAGTAAGTAGAGAAGGAGGTATGAGATCTGGACCTGTTCTTGTGATTCTTAGAACTTCTGCCTTCATCAGATGAATTGGGGAAATGGAATTACAAGTCCTGATCAATGGATGGATTGAGGTTTTAGCTTCCTCAGGAATAAAGTTCTGCTTGAAATTTGACTAAAAGTAGGTATAGGATGCCATAGTAATAGCATGTAAGAGCTAGGAGGGACCTTACAAATAATTTATCCTAACCTTTCCATTTTGCTGAGAATAAACCTAAAGCCCAGGGATAGTAAGGACCTTGCCTGAGGTTAGTCTGATCCTTGGACTGGACCAGGAGTGGTTTCGTTCTGAATTCCTGAGTAGAGGGCCACAAATACAGGTGTTAACTTTTATCAGCTCTCTAGTGAGATTCTGTTACTATTCTGGAGCCTTACTGGCCTGTTAATGAATCCAGAGAACTGAATCAAAGGCTAGAGTCTCTCTGTAGAGGTCACATTTAATGTTTACCTTTTTCATGCCAACTCCACGAGGTGGCACACGTCCTAACAGCTGTGGTTTGTGGTTTCTAGGCAGCTGTGCCAATGGGGAAGGCATTGTTGGAGTTTGTGTGGACGCTTCGTTTTCATACAGATGCGTGAGTGTGCCTTCTGGATAGATCTCTTCCTGTCTTCGAAGAATATTTATAGGGCACTTGAGATACGATGAGTGGTTGGGGAGAGAATTCTTTTGTGGGGGGCAGTTTGGAATATAAGTGAGCTTCTTAAACATCATATCATCCTCTTCCAGAAGAGAGAAGTATGCTATCAAGTCTTCAAAGGGACTGAGGTAGATGAGGAACAGCTAAATCTGGGAAGTTCAAGAGGCACAAAGTATGGTGATTCCTGATCTCTTTAGGGGTCCAAGTAGAGACTTTTACCAGGTGAAGGGGCTGGTAGCCTGCTCTACTAAATAGATAGAAAAGTTCAGAAGCCTGTATCCAGCCTAATGATAAGAATAAAGCTGTTGGAGTCAGCCTTAGTGGACAGTAAGAAATGTCTCTGTTTAGTAGAAATCTACCATTTCTGAAGGGCCTTCTTGTGTGCCAGCCACTTTAGGACACAGTGATAAAGTTTTTATTTGCTAGGAACTTGTCTCCATCTGTGCAAACCTGACAAAGGTAGCACGTGTAGCAGGGGCAGAGGGAAAGAAATTTGAAGTGGACCTGATTCATCTGTTTATCACTGTGTGGTAGATATGTGCGTCAAGGCCTCCTGTACTCCATCTCCTCGATACTCTGGAGTGTTCCTGCAGAGCGCCTTCTAGGGGATCTGACGGATGAGCTCCTAGAAACCAGGTCCTGGCTGGCAGGTGAGCCTCACTGTGATGACTGAACCCTACCTGGCAGAGGAAAGAAGGTGACCGTGAGAGGGGCTCTTTATTGCACAGCAGTCTTCTGGGAAGCTGGAGGTCTGGGTCCCACAAGGAGTCACAGCCTGTGGATCAGGGTAGCTGACTGAACAAAATGCAGCAGGATTGAGCTGTCAGTGGGGTGAAAAAGACTGACTTTTGAACTCAAGTGATTTGGTGATAATAGTAATAACTCAAATTTGTATAGGACTTAATAGTTTATAAGGCATTTTCCTCCTAGCATCTGTGTGCGACAGTTAGTGTAAATGTTAATATCCCCATTTTACAGCTGAAGAAACTAAGCCTTAGAGGGAAGTAAGTTGTCCACAGTCATCCAGGAGTAAGTACTTTTCTTGATCCGGGTCTCCTGAGCCTTTCCCATTCTATCATGTTGTTGTGGTCCAGTTCACACAGGGAACCAGCACACAGTTTTCATAGCCACATTCAGACACACGTGGTCAGTGCAAGGTAACAGTAACTACTATAACACTGGCTTGTACTGAGTACTTATGTTTCAAAGGAATAGGAAGTTCTGAATTCCTTATTATTGCTGCTGTTTAAGGATTTTGTCAGTGAATGTTTAGAGTTATTTCCCAATACCATGGGAAGGTGGAAAGAGTGGTCCTTCCTAGTCTGCTCATGCGGTACCTGTGAAGAGGGAGGCCCTGAATTGACACACTGCTGACTTTGGAGAGGAATTCTGGGTGGGTCCGCAGGGCTTCCTTCCAGAGCAGCAGGACATGGCTGCCTGTCACCACAGGGAGTTTGTTTCCAAAATCTACACACTGGCTCTGACAGGCCAATATTTTTGTATCTGTATTTCCCTAGGAAATTCTTAAGCCAATTCAATGATTTGAGTGACTTAATGAATCACTTTAGAAAGTTAGTTCAGAATACATGATCTATGAAGAATGATTTTTCACATCCAGGCCCCCAGACTCCACAGACCTCAGTCCTAATGCACAGAGATAGATGCTATGCCAGTGTGATTCCTGTTGCCCTCTTGGTGTTTTATTTTAGAAAAAACAAAACGGATCAAGGATATTTAACTTAGCCTTAATGAATAGGGCTTAAGAATTACTAGCTCATTTTAGGTGGCTCACACTGGAGCCTGTGGCTAGCATGCAGAGAAAACTCTGGTAGCTGATTTCCCATGTGTCTTCTCCCTCACTGAGGAGAGAGGAGACTGAGTACATCCTCCACAGATTTTCTTAACATAGACAGCCCTCCTGTTCCTTCCTCCTCTCTGTCAGTCTCAGATGGCTGTCTGTAGAAGAGGTATTCTAGTCCCTGAATCCATTGTTACCTTTGTACATTCTGACTTCCCTTGGTTCAGCGTGGCCCTTTCCCTGCATTGATTTAATTTGTTCTCATAAAATTTGTTCTTTGCAAATGACAGGCTTCCTGCCAAAGTTCAGGGGAGGGAATTCCCCTCTTATTCTTGGCAGGTATGGAGCCACAGCATGACTAAGGAGCATTAAGGGAGGTGGTGGGAAGACTCAACTTCTCAATTCATGGCTTTTTGGTACTGCCTTCCTTCCTCTACAATGCCCAGAGCTGTGGCAGCAGGTTTGGCACCAGCATGTGAGGCAGAGCCTTCTCATGGAGCAGCTCCAGTTAGTACGGTGGCAAGGAAAGGGCACTGATTTCATTTAGAAGATTGGACTTTAAGTCCTGGCTCTGACACTAGCTGGAGGATGTCAGGCAAATGAAACTTACTGTGCTTTAGTTTACTCAGCTGCAAAATGGGGATAACAAGTTATTATGTAGTTCACATTGTTGTGGGAAAAGTGCTTGTAACCCTTACAGCACTATGTAAGCATGAGTATCATCTTCATCCCCATGACAGCAGCACAGGAGATAGGAGCATTAAAAGGACATCAAGGCACTTTGTAGCTTCAATGAGGACTCTGGTCCTGGTCTTTTGCTTCCAGGTTAGTGTTGAGCTGGGGTCAGAAGGCTGGAGCTAGACTGGCAGAAGTAATCCCACTCCCTAGCATGTGTCCTGGCCGGGCAGGACCCTAGGCCGTGATGGGAGCACATGGCCTGTGCGCACAGGATTTCCTCTTGTGGCCTCCCTGCTGTTCCAGTCTCTCCCCACTTGGACATCCTGAGTGCATCCTGGTTTTTACTTTGCCAAACTCATTAAAATCCCATGAAATAATAGCTGCCAGCAACGATTCCCATGCATAGCTGCAGGTCTAGGAGATGAGTGATCTTTGTGGCGAGGAGTTAAGGTTCTCCATTTTATCCCAGATTTCCCTGGGTAGGTCCCCAAATTGTATTCCTTGTTCGTATAAGAACAGAAATAGTACCTGTTCTCTTATTGCTCTCAATAAATATTTGAAGGGCCTACCATGTGCCCATTGCTTACAAAGTCTGAGGTAATAGAGGCATCATCCTGGAAGGTGTCAGGTCTCTTGAGGTGGGTATAGAGGACCTCCACGGCATTAGCACTGACTTAGTGACCTGAGCCTTCCACATGCCAGTGGCTGAGATGGCAGAGTTCTCCTTCAAGGATAGGTACTTATGTCTATACTTGACCTGGAGTCAGGAAGACCTGAGTTCAGATCCAGTCTCAGATGCTTGCTAGCTGTGTGACCCAGTTAATCTCTACCTCAGTTTCTTCAACTGTAAAAATTAGCACCTATCTCCTAGGGTTGTTGAGGATGAAATGTGATATTTGTAAAGCTCTTTGCACATCTTAAAAGTGCCGTATAATCATCATCGACAACCTTCTACACAGTCAGTATTCAGTAAATGTTGACTAACTCTTCCCTCAGAACAAAGTTAGCTGCTAACTTTCAGGTAAAGTTCAGGACTGTTTGTTTTAGTCGAGGCCTCTGCTTTAATCTCTAGTTAAGACTGACGAGATAAGAGAGAAAGCTGGTTCATGGAAAACTGCAATTGGTAAAGCCTGCTCAGTATCCCACTCAGAGGAACCTTTCTTCCACCAAATAGCCCCTTGACTGCCGAGGAAACTGATAGCTGGAGCCCTCTCCCTAACTCACATCACTTGCTAGAATTATCATGCCCTTTCTCTGCCCTTGTTAGCACTTCCATGAAGGCAAGTAGGTTTGACTTCTTCTTTAGTTAAGAAGTTATAAATCCTTCTTTCCAAGATGGTTCTCTTGGAGTCTTAGAGACACACAGGGTTAGTCATAGAATGCATGTAATTTCCTGCTAGTCAGAGCCGGAGCCGGGGCAGAGCCAGAGGTCCTCGTGGGCTCCTTTCAGACTTCTTCAAATTGAGCTGTGATTTTCTGAGGGGAGCTGCCCGTATTCAGAGGAGTTATCTGGGCTTTGTTTGTTTGTTTGTTTCCTGGGTATCCATCCCTAGGACTCTTGTAGTGCATTTACAAAACTCAACTTCCAGGCTCGCTAGGTGGCCAATTTGCTCATTTTGCCAGTTTTCAAATTAAGAGAGAATATTTTATCTTTGAGTGCTAAGATGATGGATGGAGCCTGTCCGGGATGTAGGCCCTTTCCATTTGAAGACAGAAGTGTCTCTAACATGTAATTTTGTTTCTTTTGCAGCTGTGACAGAGAATGACCCAGATGAAGACTGTAGGAAGCTGGCCATGCAGGCGCTCCTACTTATGGAAAAGCTAAAAGACAGACTCCAGATAGGTTCTTCTTAGTCAATCCAGATGCCCTTAAACCTGGCCCCACAGGTGGACTGATGGGATTTTGGGGCCATCACCTGGCTGGCAAAGAGGAAAGCAGGGAAGGCGTCACTGAAAGCCAGGGAGAAACAAGGGCCTGGCCTGACATCTGGGCTTTGTAGTGGCAGCCAGCTCTGTGAAATACTGATATCCGGTACTGAGTGTACAGATGCAGGAAAACGCAGTAGAGTTGCTGTCTTCCTCCCCTCCCCCTGCACACTGAATATACTATTTTTAGTCTGGCAAGTTTCAGTCTTCAGCTAAAAATACAGCAAGCCCTGTAGAGCCACTGTCTCTGTGCAGAGAATTGGTCACTCATGGCAATAGAAGGAGCCACCTGCATGCCTAAAGGAGCCAGGTCCCGGATTTCTCTTACTGTTTCATTGAATCTTGTTATTAGGGTTGAAAGGTGTTTGGTCATAAAGCTAAAAAAGAAGGAAGGGTCTTGAGACTTATCTTCTGTGAAATTTCTTCACATTAAAAAGCCCCCACAGCCACCAGGCTATTTTGTTGTTAGAGGAACTGAAGGGGAAGGCTGGGAGGGAAAGGGATGGAAAAGCAAGATGAGTCACTTCTGATTCAGGATTAGTTCTCCACTCGAAGAGACCCTCTCCAGGACTGGATCTGAAGATTGTGTGGAGGCCCACCCCACCATCCCCTCCCAGTGTAGACTGTGACCTCCTACCCTGAAGCTGCTTTTCTTCTCCCATCTTCTCTTTCCCAAAGGTACAGCTGTAGGATAGAATAAAGGCTCTCCTCTTTGCTTGCCCACCCCTCTCTCCCCAAGGCAGAGTGCCAGGGTTTTGAAAGGAGTGCGTACATTTAGTGAAGGTGTAGGCCCTGTGTCTGTGCAGGACTGGGCCCAGGCTGGTTTTCCTAAAGTGGTCTTTGCGGAACACCCATGGGGCAAGGATTGCTCAGACTGGATTTGTTGAGGTGATCAGTTTGCTAGGCTAATTTCCTCTCATTTTCATTCCACTGGACATTTGCCAATTTATAGCTATAGCACTCTTCAAGTGTGCTGCAAAGGAGAGGACGTAAGCTTTGTGCCTAACCCTAAGAAAAGAGAAAGGGCCAAGGGCCTCTGTAGCCAGAGCTAGAATGGGGTGGGGGTGGAGGAAAGGATGGGGGACACTCAGCTTTCCACATGTCATGAAGGGGTTCTTGATGGAGTCCTGAGACTCAACACCCTCATAGGGAAACATATTGCTAGACCTGTATTAAAGAAGCTAAACAGGCTGGCAAAGGTTCCCTACACACAGCTGAATTCAATTATCATGAGATTTCTTTGTGTCATAAAATTCCAAGGAAGGGATTCACAGCTAAGGAAACACCAGTGTGGGAAGTAGCACTAAGAGCCAGCCACCCCTCCTCCTGGAGCGCAGAGCCCACAGGGAGATCCCACTGGAGTCACCAGAAGCTTCAGCATCAACTCTGCCTTGTCCTTACATTGGTGTAATAGGTAGAGACCTGGCCTTGAAGTCAGGAAGAGATAGGTTCAAGTCCTGAGACACGTATTGACTGTGGGATTGCGGGTGTGTAATCTAACCCCTGGTGATCTAGGTCAAAGCTGGCAGACTCGCCAGCAGAGGGCCCAGCACAGCCAGAACCAGATGAATGTAACTGGGAAACATTTAACACGATAAAAATGTAATACACCATCATGTTAATTTGTGATTTTCCTAGTCAATGTGTGGCCTACAGGGATCTGTTTCTGTTTGGGTTTGACACCACTTCTCTGGGCAACTCTTAAAACAGTTAAGCTAGAGAGAAGGTGCTACCCCATATTAGTAGGAGTTTCTTCACTTGGGAGTACCTTATACGTATGATGTAGTCACAGGTCCAGTACCCAATTCTCTTTTGTAATACAGAATTGCTTTCACTCTTCACCCCCACCCCTGGTTGAACCCTAAAAGACAATATCACTCTGTTCCTTGGATTTTGGATACCTTTCATCCTAATATAGAAATGTCAGTAGAGAAGCTAAGATTCTGTGAGGACCCAAATGGTATGTATATGGGCTGTGGAACCTTTCATCCAAAGGCAAAGATTTGGAGGCATAAAGGTGTAAAAACAACTTTTTTTAATATAAAATCAGAATTTTTTAAAATGTGGAAATTTGAAAACAAAACAACCACCACTATTAGCAGTCTTCTTTCCCCTCAGGCACTTCCATGCTGAAGTTTCCTAGTTCTTGCTGCAGCTCTGGGTGCCTAAACAAGAAAAAGTTTTGGGTGTTTTTTGTTTTTGTTTTTCTTCCAGCAAGGAATTGCTTTTTCAACTGTAGGAGTACACAGGTAAAGCAAGTAGATGATGCAGATGCTCTTAATGCCACTGCTGTGTATCTGGGTAGTGAGTCAGGAGTCATCCTCCACCTCCTCTATTACTTCCTCATCTACCTCCTTGCCATCTTCCGTACTGTTATGGCGGATTCGCTCAGGCATGAGGCGACTCAGTGGGATGCCTAGTCCTCGATGTACTGCATCCATGGTCCGCTGGTTCACATAGTATGTCAGATTTGCAGATGGAAGCCTCTTCCGGATCTCCTCAAGGTATTTGTAGGCCTGCGTCAAAGACAGCTAGTTATTTGCTTCTACCATATCTACAACAACTAAGGTAGGGTTAGACAGTTATATACTCCAACCACAAATGAGTATCTTCCCTATGTATCATGCTAACATGAGCCAGAGCCAGGAAAACCCCTATTCACCGTAGTAGTTTTGGAAAAGAATTCAGAGTCCTTGATGAATGGGGCAAGAATAGTTTTAATAAATATTTTTGAAATGAATGGAAGAAACATAGTCATACCTAGGAGTTAATGTGAAATGCTGCTTAGCTTTTGTCAAGAGCCTGTGGTGTCATATCAGCAAGTTCTAAGTGTGACACGAATTACTATATCAGACTCAGTGGTTGATGTCTGTTCAGTAATAGCAGTATCACCATATCACTGAAAGCTGCTGAATGAGTTTGAGAACACCGTTTTTACGTATTTGCTTTGACACCCTCCAAAGCTATATTATATACATATACATATATATATACACACACACACACATATATACATACACACATATATAATATATAATAAATTTTCAACAACTTATTTGTACACTGAAACTACCTACTATTCTGCAGATTTTATTATATTTAAAAATAAGAAATCATGCTGCAAGCAGAACTACGTGTATAGGGTTGGCTCCTGAGGGCTTGGATAAGGAAGAGCACAATTATGTAGAGATAACAGAGGCTTAAAAGCAAATGGGAAAAGATAGATCGAGGGCACAGAACTCTAGGGGTTCCTGCCCCACTCCACTAAGGGCCTACCCTAGTATACATATTTGTTCAGGTAAAATAAAACAGCCTTTTAAAAGTTCCCACTTGCAACAGAATATTTACTGAACCTCGTCTGCTGTTTCTTATGGGGAAGAAGTGTTTTTTTCCTAACCAATCAACCAACATTTAAAAAATATCAATGTTATATATATATCACTAGGGCTGCAAAAATTTGAGTCATTATCCCAAAATAAGTTTATAATCTGGTAGGGAATATGACATGCATTTATGAAAATACAGTATGTGTTGACAAAAGCCATAATCACTGAAAGTTTAGGAGAGGAACGTCACTTCTCGGGAGGCAGGACTACAGCTAAGCTTTTTCAGGTGGATGGGATTTATGCAGAGCAGAATAAGGATGTCTGTGTGAACTGCACAAGAAAAGATAAAGTATGAAAGGATGAAGTGGATTCTGGGGACCTCTGGGTAGACCAGATCAAGTACAGTTCAGGACTCATGTAGGACAGTAGAGGGAGATAATATTGGAGAGGTAAGCTAGAAACCAGATCATGGAGGGTCCTAAATGTCTGGATCTCATTTTATACGATGTGGAGAACCACTGAAATTTTTTTTTAAAAATCTTGATAATTTCTGTTTCAATATATCAAATGACCCACAGATATTCCCAAGTGAGTATCCCACACTGTAAAATTCCTGAAAAGAGTTAAACAAAATAATATAAAAGATAACTGTGACTAATAGTACATGTAAGCTCACACTTCAGTATATTTCCATTTGTTAAAAGAAAGGATGAGTGTGTGCTTTATAAATTAATATACATGTTGTTCAATGTTTTTTATTTTTGAGTTTTGTTGCCACTTAAAGTTGTTCTCATTTACATAGTTGTAGTAATTATATATTGGTCTTTTGACTTAGTTTCATTCTTTACCATTTCATAAAATGAATTCATATACATATATATCATTTATTATGACTTATGTTTCTTCATTTTTACATGCCAGTTTGTTTAGCTATTGCCCAATTAGGCCCATAGTAGGTTTCCAATTTGTTGCTTTTACAAACAGTGTTGCTGTGAATATTTTTATGTGCGTAGGTCTTTTCTTATTAATAACTTCCTTGGGATATAAACCCAATAGTGAGATTATTGGGTCAAAAATTTCTCACATAATTTCATCTCTTTTTTTTCATAGATCCACCAGTAGTGGAAAAAGTAGAAAAAGTGCCAGTTTTCTTTCATCCCTATCAGTAATGATTTTTATAGTCTGCCAATTTGATGGGTTTGAGGTGGTATCTCAGAGCTGTTTTGATTTTCATTTCTCTGATCATGGGCTATTTTGAACACTTATTTTCAGAAGTGTTTGCTCATATCCTTTGATATTAGTCTGTTAGCAAATGGCTCATAATACTAAGATTTGTTTCAATTTCATTAAAGATATTTTTTGCAGATATTTGTTCAAGTCTGTATCTTATTTTGGCCGTGTTTATTTGTACAAAAGCTTTTTGCTTTTACAAAAAGTAATCAATTTTGTGTTTTATAATATTCTTCCGTTGTCACAACTATGAGAGATAAAACCTTCCATTTTCCTATAATTCTTTAATAGTATGCCTATGGTAAATTTGTTTTTCCATTCGGAATTTATTGTGTAAGCTGCTGGTCTAAAACTGTTTTTACCATATAGCCAACCAATTTCCCCAGCAGTTATTGCTAAAATAGAGTTCTCTCCCTGGCACTTTGTGATATGAGTTATGTTAAAGATTAGAGTGCTGTAAGCATTACCTCTATGACTTGTTTACCTACTTTCTTCCACTGAGCAACTTTTCTTATTTCTTATCCATTACCAGAAAGTGTTGATAATTACTGGTTTATTATAGGATTTGAAATCAGGTAATGCCAGATCCTCATCATTTTCCTAGATCCTCTTGATATTTTGTTTTTTCTTATGAATTTTTTTTTTACTAAAGCCAGGGATTGGTTTTGCTTTTCTATTCCAGCACTTAGCATAGTGTCTTGCATGTATTTAGTGCCTGATAAATGCTTATTGATAAGCTGATTTGGAAAACCAGAGTAATAGAAGTATATTCACAGGAATATTGGGATACTGTCAGTCAAGATCAATTTCAACTCTCATAATTGTGACCACTAAAACCAGCCAATTCCTTATATAACCTTACCAAGAGGAGGCTACTAACTCAGCACTCACCATTTGGTATTCCTCCATTTGCAAGTAATGTTCAACAAGGAATCCATAGACATCCCCTATCCGGATAGTACTATCCAGATCTGGCTCTTCTAGGAGAAGTTCACATTGCTTAACCGACTCTTTTGGATCTTCTGTGTAAGTTCTGGTGAGAAGAAAGGGTCTTTCTGAATCCCACATTCCTGATAAGGCAGTTCAAGGGTCCCAAATTCCCCACCTGGTTTATAAAGCATGCAAAATCTTACTAGGTGATTGTCCCTTAATTCCCTCATAGGTAAACTCTTAGTCAAGGGTACTTTCCTTATGAATATAAAAGTAATGAGGTGGATTTTTAAACAAACAAACAATAAACAAATCAATATTAACATGCTCATGCTCTTCCTTAAAGAGTATTCACCTCGGAAGACCACTGCAGTCATGCTGCAATTCTTCAAAAAATTACAATCCTTTGAGAGATGCTTTCAGAGCTATTTTCCAAGCCCAATCCTCTGTCCAATCTTTTCTTTTGACCAAAAATGCCATTTGAAGCTCACTTTTCTAGTCAGAACTTGGTGTTGCAGTGGATACAGAGCTGGGCCTGGAGTCAGGAAGACTGGCCTCAGGCACTTACTAGTTGTGTGACCCCGGGCAGTTTGCCTCAGTTTTTTCATCTGTCAAATGAGGACAATGTAACAGGACCTCCCTCTCCAGGGTGTTGTGAAGATCAAATGAGATAATAATTATAAAGCACTAAGCATGATGGCTGGCACATAGAAGGCATTACTATAGCTATTATCAGATTTGCCCCCCAAATCATCTTCTTTCAAAGGATGAACATTTCTCATCAATGAGGATATATAAAAGAATGTGCCACTGGCATTAGAGGTGACTGCCATTAATAACTTGAGCAATGGCAACACTGTTGGAATAAGTTATATGGCTTTAGAAAAGTGATTTATTCAGCAAAAAGATATTAAAAACCCTAGTGCTGGTAGAGGGGATCTCCGTGGTTGTTCTCAATGCCAGCAATCAAAGGATTCCCATTGCACACAACAAGTGGTCAGCCAGCCTCTGCTTGAAGACTTCCACGGAGGGAGGACCTTCCCACCTCCTGAGGCAGTCCATTCTACTTTTGCACAGCTCTGTTTGTTAGGAGGGTTTTCTTAACATCAAAACTAAATGTGTCCCTTTGTAACTTCCAGCACTGCTCCTAGTTTGGCACTCTGGGTCTAAAAAGAACACATTTAATTCTTCCTGTGATTCTATAACATCATGTAAGAAGAATTACCTTCGGGCTTGGATGAATCTCTTCACAAGGGTCATCTTACTTTGTAGCTGTGCTAGTTTGGTCTCTTGCTCCATGGGACTCTTTGCCTTGGCCTTTGAAAGGCACTTGTAGGCCTCGGTCAGTGCTCCATGGGCTTTGTCATAGTTTTGGTATTCATCAATCTCCACCTGCACAGATAAAGCCAACCAACACTTCATGAGGTTTGGTCTCCCATATTCCTATATACCTAAGAAAATGAAAAGAGGCTATGTACCTGAGCACAGGCATCATAAAAGCCAGCCAAAAGGTCTAGGGCCCTCCCTTTGGTATAGAAACTGATGATGTTCTTCATAATCTCTGGTTCTTTGCGCCAGTCCAGAGACTGTAAATAGTTGGCGGCCATGATATAAATTTCTTTTTGCCTAGAGACGCCCGCAAAAAATACAATTTTCTCGGTGTCCCCAGACTTCAGCAGGGCTCTCATGGCCTGGACAAAGACAAGACAACAGAGATCAACGTTAACATGATGGGACCGGGAGATAAGATGACTTGAATGGAAAGTTCTCTAGCTATGCTAAATTCATCAAAAAAAAAAAATCTCAAAAACTGTAGGGTTATTTGTTTTGCCTAGGTAGGGGAGATCTCAATGTTCTGTACTGAGTGAATTGCTTCATTATTCTCCAGCACATCCTGGCGAGAGAGCCACATAATTTCTCACTGATCTTGCAGGAGTTGCCTTAATACACAAATACCAAGAAGCTCTTAACTACTGCTTGCAGAGATGATCCACAGTCATTTCCTCATCACCTAGCATGTGCCAGGAGCTCTGCCAGGTGCAGGGGACACAGAGACAAGGAGTGAAACATTCTGCCCCCAAAGAACTTGACCTCTATCAAGGGAGGCACCATCTACGCCTGGGAACAGAATTACTTGGGGGAGGGGATGGAGTGAGAGGGTCAAGAAAGGTTTTGTGAAGAAAGTGGGACACCCAAGCTGAGTCTTGAAGGAAGTGAGGAATTCTGTGAGGCAGAGAAGAGGAAGGAAGAAAGGTATACATTCCAGCTGAGAGGGATAACCAACGCTAAGATGCAGAGATGGACGACAGAATGCAGGGACTGAGAAATAAGGAGACCAGTTTGACTAGACTAGAGAATGGGAGAGTGGGCTGGAAAGACAGGATGGAGCCAGATGATGATGTTCTTTATATTTTATCATAATGGCAATAGGAACCATGAGAGTTTATTTATTTGGGATGTAACATGATCAGATCTGTGCCAAAGGAAAACACTTTGGTAGCTGTGTGAAGGATATATTGGAGTGGGGAGAGACTTGAGGCAGGGAGGTAAATTAGGAATTGGGCAAGTGGCAAGGTGGGCTTGAACTACAGTGGTAGCTGAGTAAGAAAAAAAAAAGCTTGTGGGCTAGTCAGCTTTTTCTTATTTATATGTGAGAGGCTCTGTGGCTCTCTTCAGTAGCGACCCCCACATCTGAAAGCCCTCTAACACCTCGTGAGCCAGCTCCTCCACCTGGTCAGCCATCCTCCTCCCATGGCCAGCTTTACCTTCAGTTTGTTATGAATATTTTTGTACATGTGGGTCCTTTTCCCATTTGTATGATGTCTTTGGGATATAGCCCTAGAAGGGCTATTGCTGGGTCAAAGGGTATGCACATTTTTGTAGCCCTTTGGGCATAGTTCCAAATTGCTCTCCAAAATAGTTGGATCATTTCACAACTCCACCAACAGTGCATTAGCATTCCAATTTCCCCATATCCTCTCCAACATTTATCATTTTCCTGTTTTGTCATGTTGGCCAATCTGATGGGTGTGATGTGGTACCTCAGAGTTGTTTTGATTTGCATTTCTCTAATCAATAATGATTTAGAGCATTTTTTCACATGAATTTTTTCATTTGAGAACTGTCTGTTCATATCCTTTGACCACTTATCGATTGGGGAATACCTTCAGTTTGTTGCCCGCCTGCGTGTACTTCTTGGTGGCTAAGTGGTAGTTGCCTTGCCGCATGCAGCAGTTTGCGATTTGTTCCAGCAGCTCCCGCCGTGACTCCTCAGAAAGGTCCTTCGAGTCTTTGGAGACTGTCATCTTCTCTGCCATCTCCTCAGTGATGGTCATGTTTTGCTCCAGGCAAAGCTGAAGGGCATCCTGGTACTGAAATGAAACCACAGAAACCAAGACCCTGTTGTCACTGGTGAGCTGTTGCCTATGACAGCTGCTTTGGGGCAGAGGGTGCTCACAAACCTGCCTTAGCCCTCCTTGGGTCTCTGGGCAGGCCTGGGTGCTAGCGTCTCTTTTCAGAAGGAGCAAGTTTTACTGGCTGCTCAGATGGTGACTAACCTTGATGGCTCAGTCTCTGAGGGCTCTGAGGGAAAGGTGTGAGTTGTAGACACTACCAAGGCAGCAATACGCAAGACCTAGCAACATGGTGGGACCCACTCCTGTTCTGCCTGGCACCTATCATGGAAAAGCAACTTCGTTTTCATTGGAGGAAGATGTAAACTGAAGGGTATGGATTTGAATGGAATAAAATAAAATGCCTGGTGAAACAGGCCCCCAAAAGAGGGAAGGGGACACAAATTGCACACATGTGGATGAAGAACAGAGGAAATTAACATATCAAAAGCTAGGAAGGCAAAGGTATTGCCCAACTGTGAATTATTTTCAATGTGGATGTAAGAAATGAGAATTTTTTTCAGTTTGCATAAGCTAATTATGTCTAATAAACCATATGTCTATGGAAATTTTTTCCAGTTCAAACAATCTTTTTTTAAAAAAAGAGTTCTTATAGCTCACTGGCTACCATGTGAGGCCATGACCATAAAGTACATTTGCTTATAGTTGTAGTAGTGAGCCCCAGTAACACTGAGGCAAAGGGAATTTATTTTCTCTTCCTCTTTGTACCTTTAGGATGGAGTCTGCCTGCTACTTCTTTGGATAGCAACCATGTAAGGATATTTGTCCCTTTATAGCAACGAATGAGAATACATTTTGATTGTGGGGTAAAAAGGATGAAACTAGAGTCTGAAATGTGACTGAATCTACAGGGAGGCATGGGCCAGAGGCTAAGGATGAGGGCAGTTCTTATTAATTAATTTATTTTGATTTATCAACAATCGCTTCCATAAGCTTTTGAGTTTTAAATTTTTCTCCCCCTCCCTCCCTTTCCCCCTCCCCAAGACAGCATGAAATCTGATATAGGCTATACATATACATTCCTATTAAACATATTTTCATATTAGTCATGTCGTAAGGAAGAGTTAGAACCAATAGGAGGAACTACCAGAAAGAGGAAACAAAGCAGAAGAAAAAAAAAGCAAATAATATACTTCGATCTGCATTCAAACTCCATAGTTCTTTCTTTGGATGTGGATAGCATTTTCCATTACGAGACCTTTGGAGATGTCTTAAATCCTTGCATTGCTGAGAAGGGTTAAGTCTATCAAAGTTGGTCATTGCACAATGTGGCTGTTACTGTGTATGTTTTCCTGGTTCTCTGCTCACTTCACTCAGCATCAGTCCAGACAAGTCTTTCCAGGCTTTTCTGAAGTCTGCCTGCTCCAGTTGATGGGCATCCCCTCAATTTCCAGTTCTTTGCCACCACAAAAAGCGTTGCTATAAATATTTTTGTACATGTGTACATTTTTGTACATTTTTATGATGTGTTTGGGATATAGCCCTAGAGGGGCATAGTTCCAAATTGCTCTCCAGAATGGTTGGATCATTTCACAACTCTACCAACAATGCATTAGTGTTCCAATTTTCCCACATCTTCTCCAACATTTATCATTTTCCTGTTTTGTCATGTTGGCCAATCTGATAGGCGTGATGTGGTACCTCAGAATTGTTTTGATTTGAATTTCTCTAATCAATAGTGATTTAACGCATTTTTTCACATGACCATAGATGGCTTTAATTTCTTTATCTGAGAACTGCCTGTTTGTATCCTTTGACCATTTGTCAATTGAGGAATGACTTATATTCTTATAAATATGACTTAATTCTCTCTATATTTTAGACATGAGGGAGGGCAGTTCTTTAAATACTGGCCTGGCTTCCTCTTTCTGTTCTCTTGTTTCATATCTGGAGGCTTAGGAGGGGCTGGAATGAAAGTCCTTACCTTCTTGGCTGCCAACAACAGTTCCACTGCCTTCTCATACTGATTGTGCTCAATGAAGAAGTCAGAGCAGCGGGCTAGGAGGGCTGGGTCAGACTTCTCATCCAAATCCTCGGCAATCAGCTGCAGAGCCACAAACTGCTGGGTGGCAAATGCCAGTTCCAAGGCCTTGGAAAAGTGGCCAGCCTGTAGAACACAGAATAGCTCTCTGAGTTGGCCTTCCAAGCACCTGGGAAGCATGAAGTGCTTACTATGTGCTAGGCACTGTAGATACAAAAACAAAAATAAAAAGTCTCTGCTTTTGAGGAGCAATCCGCCTATCAAGGGAAAGTGTGTGTGTGTGTGTGCGCGCGCGTGTGCGCGTGCACGCACGCGTGCCTGCCATCTAGAATTAATTCAAAATAAATACAAGATAGTTTAAGGAAGGAGGATGTTGACTGTCAGGGGATCAAGCAGTACTTGAATACAATCCAGAAGGAAGAGCAGGCTTCTGAGGCAGAGGAGAGGAGAATTCATTCCAGGTGTGGGGCACAGCTGGGAAGATGCTGAAATAGGAGATGGAGTTTAGTGTTGGAGGAATAGCAAGGAGATGAGTTTGTCTAAACTGCAGAGTATGGGAAGAGAAGAATTATATTATTAAGCTCAAAGGTGGGAAAGGGTCAGGTTATGAAAGGCTTTCACTGCCAAATAGGAGTTTCTATTTGATGCTATAGGAAGCTGCAGGAGTAGAAAAGTGACACAGTCAGATCACTTTGGCAGTTGTGTGGAGGATTGACTGGAGTGGGGAAAGACATGTGGCAGGGACATCCAATAGGTTACTGCAGTGATCCAGGAGAGACAGGATAAGAGCCTAAACTACGGTGGTGCCTGTGGGAGTAGAGAGAAAGGGATTTAGGCAAGGTAGACTGAGGAAGTATAAATAAGATTTGGCAACTGTTTGTCTCTGTGGAGTGAGGAGTGAGTGAGGAGTCAAGGAGAATTCTGAGGATTGTTAGCCTCAGTGATTGGAAGGTCAGGTTCTCCCTTGAGAGAAATAGGTAAGTTTGGAAGAGGGGTGGATTGGGATCAGAAGAAGCTTAGCTCTGTTGAGTTTGAGATGGCTTTGGGATCCAATTTTATATAGGCAGCTGGTGATATGGAACTAGATCTCAGGAGAGAGCCTATGGCTAGATATATGAATCTGGGAGTCATTGACATAGAGATTATACGTAGACCATGAGAGCTAATGAGGTCACCAAGTCAGAGAGAGAGAGAAGAGAAAGAGGGAGAAGTGTCCAAGAGAGATCCTTGGGGAAGACTTTGGGGAACATAATATGAGTGATAAGCCAGCAGAGGATACCGAGAAAGAATGAGATTGAGGAGAACCAGGAGGAAAGTGTGTCACAAAAAGACCAGAGAAGAGAGAGTATTCTGAAGGAGAAGTGTTCAACGGTAAAAGATACTGCAGAGAGGATCAAGAAATTGGATTTGGCAAGTGGGAGATCACTGGCAGCTTTGGAGAGAACAGTTTCAGATAAGTGACGAATTTGGAAGCCAGGTAGTAAAGAGGTGAGAAGGGAGAGGTAAGGAAAGGAAAGTAATGAGTTTAGACAGCTTTTTTCTGAGTTTGGCTGAGAAAGGGAGGATAGTTTGAGGAGCTGGTAGGGTTGGTGAAAAATTTTTAAGGACTGTGGAGACTTAGGCAGCAGGGAAGAAACCAGTGAATAGGAAGGGACTGAAGATTAAAGAGAGGGGGATGTTTGAGGGGGGACAATCTATTGAAGAAGACTGAGATGAGATCAAGGACAAATGTAGATGGGTTTGGCCTTGGAGAAGGGTCACCTCCTTATTAGATCTTGTAGAAAAGAAGGAAGAAGTAGATGATGTCAAGAGGTTTTGAGATGAAGAGATGAGAGAGCTCACAACAAATGGCATCTTCTTTCAATAAAGAGTGAAGTGAGGTCCTTAGCTGAGAGGGTGGGGAGAAAGGGAATAATGAGTAGTATAAGGAGAGAAGAAAAGCTTTGGCACAGCTTCTGTGGGAAGTGAGATGGAGAATCAAGGAGCAGTAAAAGGACTGCCTTTCTGCAAGTGAGCACATAGTTGTTAGAGAACGCAAATGTGTAGTAGATCCACTCAATTTGGTTGCGTGACTTCCTATGGCCCTAGTCTGCAGCATATGAGTAGGAGCAGAAGAATGGTCAGAGTAGTCCAGGGTTGGGGTCTGACTGGCACTATTTGTGATAGGACAAGGGTGCAAGGATTTGAGAGCAGAGGACATAGTGGAGTTAGCCGAATTGGTTAATTAAAGGGTAGAGATTAAAAAAGTGAAAAAGCAAGAGTAATAGTCTGAGAAAGAAAGGGGTGGGCAGAGAGAGACACTGAAGGTCATGATAAGGATGAATAGGTTTAGGAAAGAAAATATAGGGAAAGATAGAATGATAATAGGTTTTCATCAGATAGAGCATGGGTTCTTAATCATTTTTTTTGTCACTGACTCCTTTGGCAGTATGGAAAAGCCAGCCCCCTTCTTGGAATGTTTTTAAAAACATAAAATAAAGTATATAGGATTTAAAAGTAAATCAATTATATTGAAATACAGATATCAATTTAAAAAAAAGACCCCAACTCCTCAGACCTAAGAACCCTCCAGCTATAAGCATGAAATATACTTGAGGTACTGGCTCTCCATGGCTGGAGACTCTAGTCCACACAAGTTTGAGGCTAGGGAAGTCACTGTGGGGCATGAAGGATGGAGAGTGGGGAGAGATCAGGCTGGAGCTGACTGAGGTACAGATGCTCCTGGAAGAAGAAAAAGTCACCCAGTAGCTATTTTAATTCTACTTGCTAAGCTCAGTCATTTCTTCAGCTCAAGTGAAAACAAGTGCTTTCACCACAATCACCCTGCCTAGTTACAGACTCCTAGAGAACCTGAAATTCACTCAGGTCCCCTGAACATAGCAGCAGTCAATATCCTTCAACTTGAGGTTCAGTAATAGATAGCACCCCTATTTACCTTGTGATACAACATGACTGCTCTGTCCATTTGTTCTCCCTTCTCCTCATAATACCGTGCTGCTTCAATCATGTCTTCTGGGGAACTCAACAAAGCCAAATTCATCAGCTGGTCATCTAGGTTGTTCTCCTGGCAAGAGAAAGATAAGTCTCTGAGTAAGGTTTTCTTATCCGATGTATTCCAGCTTCTCTATAGAGGGTGATCCTCTAATGGTACATCTATACTTCTCTAAACATGTTTGTGAAAGAGTCTTTGTCCCGGCCAAGTTCTAAGGACCCTACCTTACATAAACGGATGGCATTATTAAAGGCCTGGGCCCTGGTGTAGAAGTGGACAGCCTGTTTGATTTCCTCTTGGCTTTCATACTGACGAGCCAGATGATAAGATGCTGCCCAGTTCCCTGTTTCATTGGCTATTTCAGCAGCCTGCAAAGAAATCCATGTTAAACTTAGGCTGGCTTTGCTTTTTACCTAAGCGGGGTCAGAGAGCTCCCCATCCCAGCCCTCATGTAACTTTCAAAAGTGATCTTACCTTCTGAATGTTTCCTTGGAAGCAGTAAATGCGGACAAGAGAGAAATAATCCTGAGCCAATTCATAATACCGCAATGCTGAGTCCATGTCTGCCTGGCTTTCTAAGTACTGGGCCCACCACTTCCACAGGCTCCTACAAAGCACAGTAAGACCAGGCTTTGCATGTTTCTGTCAGTACAATCTAGTCCTGCCCTCCCAGCCTCCTCTGAAAAGGAAGCCTCTCTAGGCTTCAACTTATTGCTCTAGCCTTCATTTCCCATGCTTAGGGGAGGTCTCATAGCCTCAAAATGTGGGTCTCCAGATGTCAGTGACAAGAGGCCTAAGCTCAGGTTCTGCTCCTTCGGGGTGGATCTTCATTGCTGAGGAGTCACATGGTCATCTACACAGCACTACAGGCGACATGAGGAAGGATGTTAGAATGGGCTGGATTTCTCTACAGTTATGGTTTTTGTTGGAAGCCACATTTCTGCATCAATCTCAGACCGTTGTTCTTCATATTGCTGCCCAAAAGAATGTTTATGTAGCAAATAACCCATTTAGGAAACTAGATGGAAGATGGCTGAGAACGCTGCTCCTACTGTCCTGAGAAAATTGCATTTGAAAAGAAAACCTTCTGTATGAGAAACTCTCATTAGATCCATTTACAGACTTATGATATGGAAGACCAATAAACCAAGTCTCCCAGAGTAGATTCTACATGCTCATCATGGGCCCTGTGCACACACCAGGCTCAAAGCCAGAAATCAGACCCAAGTTTCAATGATGGAGAAAGCAGCTTCTATAACAGCCTCAGTCATGTTAGAAACACTTCTGATTTCTCAATACCCCAACCTCCAGGGACAGGCCAGCCACAGGACTTACTTGTCTTTCATTTTATTGATGTAAATCTCTAAAGCCTGCAGATCTTCTGAAAGCATCCTTGGCACCTCAAACCTATGTGTGTCTGACTTCTCATAGCTGTTCAGAAAACAATAATAAAAGAACAATAAGACCTGACACATATAAGTAGCATTTTAAAGTGCTTTACATCCATCACAAGATCTTATTCCTTGCCATCACTTTTTGCTCCCCAATAACAATAGAACAGAAGTAGAAAATAAATTAAACAGGAAACAACATAAGCAAATGCAAGAAAAGACCTGCCAAACAGCTGACTGTTGGCATTGAGGTCCGTGGCTCTGTTATGGATTTTCAGAACTGTCAAGTCAGTGACTATATAGGCCCAGCTTGCTACAGTGCTCAGCATGACTTACAAATGGCAATGAATCAAATCATATAGGGAAGAAACCCATCTGGGAATAAGCTGTTCCACTTCTGGAGGTGGAGAATATCTGTCTGAGCTTTGGGGAAACACTATAAAAGGTATGTTCTCAAAAGTGGGCAGTTTCTCTCACAAAAAAAATCAAGTCCAATAAGTGATAAAACAATTAAAGTGAACTAATATGTTAATTCTATGGCTTCAATCACTCATAAAAAAGACATTCAGCTGTGTATTCTTTGGCCTATTTGAAAACTGAATCATCATTTGTTAAAATGCAAAAAGAGAGAGAGAGAGAGAGAGAGAGAGAGAGAGAGAGAGAGAGAGAGAGAGAGAGAGAGAGAGAGAGAGAGAGAGCGCCTATTAATTCTCCTGAAGCTCCTGGAATATCAGAGCTAAATCTGGGGTGGGAGGGGTTAGGTTTTAAAGGCAGAAAGTATGATTAGCCTACTACATGATGTTACAAAATTTTCCATAGTGTTATTTAGCTCTCTTGTGATCTTAGCGTATGGTGTCTGTATCAATGGAAACCATTCCTTGATGATTTTTCAGAGGGCTATCTCATCAGGGTACAAATGGAGAAGTGGAAGCCCAAAGCTATTAATTAGCTAAGTGCCAAAAAAATCCCAGAATTAGTCTGACGAAGAGCCAGGGTACCCACATTCCTTCATATGCTTCCCTCCTGTGCTCCCCCACCCCCCACAGGCAAAGCTTTAACACTCTGCTCTTGATCACTCACTAGTTTAGTGCCAGGCTGCAATCTGCTGTGGCCTCTAAGTGCTTGGCATAGTTGTAGTAGGTGGTACGGAGGTGAACTCGGTCATGGGTCTCAGCTATTTCCACAGCTTTCTGCCACTGGTCTGAAGCCTGGTAGAATTTGTTCAGCAAGTCATAGCGTTTACATTTTTTATACAGGTGCTCTGCATCCTCCTGGGGGAGGGAGTGGAGAGGGAGAGAGGGAGAGAAGGAGATGTATAGAGGGAGAGAGGGAGAAAGAGAGAGAGAGAGAGGGAGAGAGAGAGAGAGGAGGAAGAGACAATGAACATGCAATCAAACAGGAGGGACAAATTTCCCAAGTCAGCCTACATAAGAAAACCTGTTGGTTGAGGAGTTGAAAATCAAACTATGTCCAGCACCATGCTCTGCACAGCAGATACTTAGTAGAAAACAGTTACTGAACAAAAAGTCAGCCAGTTAATAACACGTCCTGCACCCTGGGCTGAAGAAACAAAACACAGTCTTTTCCTTGAAGGAATCTATAACAGTCAGGACGAACATGTAAATAAATTCAGAATACCTAGAAACAAAAGTACACATAATCTGATTACTAACAGAATTGCTTCCTGTAGTAAGATCTGCCACAAATGGATATTTAGAGGATACTCACAACAGGTTAAACACAAAATTAAAATCTAAGCCTAATGTGACATTGTTTTTACAACAAGATGATGTGGGAAGTAAGAGTGACCCAGCAGTGAATAAATCCCAATGCCCTTAAAAAGCAGATTTCCCAGAGTCCACCTTACCACTTTTATCCTCTCCCTTTATTTTTTTTGGGGGATGGAGGAGTATTATTAAGTTTATTTCACCACAAAGGTTATTCAAATGCGTTATCAATGACCTTAGGGTTACTCTTTTTACTGTATCTACCTAGACTGCTGTAATCAATAACCTACTAACTGATCTTCTTGACTCTAGTCTCTCCCTTTTCCAATCCATCTTTCATATAGCTGCCAAAATAACCATCCTAGTGCACAGGTCTGGCCTTGTCACCCAAATGCCATTATTACCTCCCTACAGAGGATAGCCGGGTGGCACAGTGGATAGAGTGCCAGCCCTGGAGACAGGAAGATTCATCTACAAAAGCAGCCTCAGACACATAATAGCTGTGTGACCCTGAGCAAATCACCCTGTTTACCTGAGTTTCCTTATGCGTAAAATGAGCTGAAGAAGAAAATGGCAAACCACTCTGGTATCTTTGCCAAGAAAACCCCAAATAGGGTCATGAAGAGTCAGGCACAACTGAAAACGACCAAAAAAACACAGCCTATAGGATAAAGTACAAATTACTCAGATGCCACTAGAGGCCCTCCACATGCTGGCTCTAGCCCACCTTTCCAGACTTGTTTCATATCACTCACCTTCATGCCCTTTATGTTCCTGCAACTGGACTACTAGCTGCTTCCTGATCTCCTTCTGCACTCTTCTGCTTTTGTTGATGTGATAGGAGCAAAAGCCTAACCCCATTATCTGTGCAAGTTAGGCTAGATTCCCCCTAAAACATATTGAAACCACCGTCAAAATTGGCTCAGACCGTTGACATCATTTCTTGGTCACCTGAATACAAAAAAAGCCACGTGGAATTCTAGGCGTTCTTTGATATTGGCGGGCAACTCAGAGGTAGTCAACATGGGGTAACTTTTACAGATATCCTTGCTGAATATCTTGCTCTTAAGTCAATCTCTTTTTGTTAGCTATTATATGATAGAGTAGAACTTTTTTTTTTCTGCAAGTGCAATCGCATTGTCATGAGCCTGTCATTCACTTCTTTTGGTAGGTGTACAAGTTTGTTAAAGCCTAGATTAGTTTTGATTGCAAAACCTGCACCAGCTTCAGAGCACTCTCCCTCACTGTGGCAACTCCAGAAAAACGTGTCTCCAGCTCCAATTTCAGTAAGCTGGCCTTCATTTGCCAGCCTTGTTTCATTCAGGGCTGCTACTGCATTGCCAGAGCTAGCTCAGCATTTGGGAGGCTCCGAAGCAAAATGTAGGAGAGAAGAGTTACTAGGCTGCCTACTAAACTAACAATCCATAGAGCCATTGTACTGTCCTCATTGTTGTATGCCTGTGAAACCTGGACAGTATACCAGCTCTGTCTTGGAAAAATGAATTGCTTCCATTTGAACTGTCTTAGGAAGATTCTGAAGATCACCTGGTAGGATAAAGTACCAGGCACTGAGGTCCTTTCTTGAGCTAAACTGCCACGCATTCAAACTCTACAGCAGAAAGTACAACTCCAATGGGCAGGCGACCTTATTTGAATGCAAAACGAACACTTGCCAAAAAGATTGTTTTCTGGAGAACTCACACAGGGCAAGCGTTCACACGGTGGTCAGAAGAAGCAACACAAGGACACTCTCAAGGTCTCTCCGAAGAACTTTGGAATCGATTGTGTGACAAGGGAGATGCTGGCACAGAACTGCCCAGCATGGCGTGCCCACATCAGAGAAGGTGCTGGGCTCCATGAGCAAAGCAGAACTGAAGTAGCTCAAAAGAAACACGAGACACGCAAATTTAGAGAATCCACCCCAGATGTTCACAGACTATGTGTGCCTGACCTGTGGTAGAGCGTCCTGAGCTCGTACTGGTCTGACCAGCCAGTCGGACACACTGTAACCTGACTCCAGCACAGTGACTGTCGTTTTGGTCCTCTGAGAACAAAGGACACCAACCAACCCAGAGGTCTACAGAATCTCTCAGGCTGTTCCAACATCAAACCAAACGGCAGGGGATGCGCCTGTGCCGAGCCTAGTTCGGAATGGTTGTCTAGCACATGCCATCATCCTTCACGTCTGAAATACGTTCTCTCCTCACCCCCGGATCTGCCGACGCCGTTCTCTAACGTTAAGGCTCTGATCAAATGCCATCTTTTCCATGAAGTTTTCCTGATCCCTCTAAATGAAAGTCTTCTCTCTTTCCTAAGTCTGCCTGGAGAACCTTGTCTTTTTCTTTGCTCCAATCACATTCTAATGGGTATCTTATTTCTTTGAGCATGTCCTTGTACCTATTGGACTGTTTGTTCCTTGAGGATAAAGATTGTTGTTTTTCCATCTTTATATGACCTAATAACAAGCATTGTACCTTAATATGTTTATTGAATTGACAGTTTTTTAACCTACATACATATTTTGAGGAAGTAGACTCTTGTGACCCACCTAATAACAATAGTGCTGTTTATATAGTACTTTAGGGTTCACAAAGTACTTTACAAATATCTCATTTTATCCTCAAAACAACCCTGAGAGGTAAGTGCTATTATTATCCCTATTTTATAGATGAGGAAACTGAGGTGTCAGAAGTCAAGTGACTTGCCCAGGGTCACACAGCTAGTAAGTGTCTGCGGCTGGATTTGAACTCAGGTTTCTCTACTGCCAGATCCAGACCTTTCTACTGTGCCTTCTAGCTACCATAAAGGTCTTGGGACCAATTTACTTGCAGTCCCTCAGTAATACAGAAGGAAGCAAAAGCCATCAAACTCTGATGAAGACTATAGTTCTACCACAGCAACAACCTTCTTTTGGTAACCTAAGCTCCACATAAGTTGAATCTTTATAAGACCTATTAGTGTTCCAAGCATGGAGACATTCAGTGATTTGCCAAAATAATTCAATATGCCAGAGTCATAGAAAGCCCACTGAGAAACCTGATGAAGATTCATTCATTCATTCATTCATTCATTTTGGTGAGGCAACTGGGGTTAAATGACTTGCCCAGGGTCACACAGCTAATATGTATCAAGTGTCTAGTCTGAGACTGGATTTGAACTCAGGTCAACTCCAGGGCTGGTGCTCTATCCACTGTGCCACCTAGCTGCCCCATAAAGATTCTTTTAGCCTCTAAGTCAGGTCCTCATATGTGGTTTCCTATTGAAAAGCTCAGTTCAAGATATTATAAACCTAGAAGTTCTTGTGGAAAATAAAGTGATGCCTATCAACTGGGGAATGATTGAACAAATTATGGTATGTGAATATAATGGAATTCTATCGTACCCTAATAAATGATGAAAGATATGGTTTCAGAAACACCTAGGATTGTATGAACTGATGCAGAGAAAAGTGATGAAAATCAGGAGAAATGTTTTTAAAACAACAACGCTGTAAAGATAAATAACATTAAAAGACTTCTTCCTGATCTCACCTTGTATTCTGATCAATGCAATGACCAAACTAGACTCCTGAGGACCTATAATGCACCATATCCCCTACTCATAGAGGAGATAGGCTCAAGATGTAAAATAACATATATTTTTGAAATATGGACAATGCAGAAATTTGTTTTGCTTGACTAGGAATAATTTGTTATGAGAGTTATGTTTTCCTTTATCTTTTTTTTTTCCAGTGGGGGGAAGAAGATGAAGGAGAGGGGAAGCTAGGTGGCACAGTGGATAGAGCACCAGCCCTGAAGTAAGGAGGACCTGAGTTCAAATCTGACCTCAGACCAAACACTTGACACTTACGTAGCTGTGTGACCCTGGGCAAATCACTTAACCCTAACTGCTTAAAAAAAAAAAGGTGAGGGAGAAAAAATTAAAAACAACTTATAAGTTCTTTTGTCTCTGTTTAGAAGAGGCTCCAGTTAGTGTGGTAGACTTCTATTTCTCCTCGGCAGAGCCAGTTATAGAAAAACGTATCGGGATTAGTTAATGAGGAAGAAAGGTTGAAATTTAATTGTACCTTGCTGTTCCTAAAGTTGATTCATTTAGGCAGAATCAAATGTCTATGCTTGACATAGAGGCTCAGTTCTAGTGTGGTCTTGGCTCCTGGCAGCTTGGTGACATGGTAAGTGTATAGGGTGCTGGACTTGTAGTCAGGAAGCTCTGAGTTTGAATCTCATCTCAGACACTGACTATCCATGTTAACCTGGACAAATCATTTAATTTCTGTTAGCCCCAGTTTCCTCCTCTGTTCAATGGGTACCTCATAGGGTTATTGTAAGGATCAGATGAGATGACCTATGTAAAATGCTTTGAAAATCTTAAAGTGCTATCTCCATGCAATAGGAGACTGGCCAATGCTGTCTCGGTCCTTAACCGTGTGAGGCTGGGTGACACGGGTGATGAAAGAACCCTTCCTTTAATTGTTTCCTGTTGGTTTATTTTGTCTAGATGAAAAGCTTTTTAATTGGCTGCAAGGTGCAAAAACGAACTGTGCACAGAAAAGACTCCAATAGAGGAGCTCTCCCTCCCCACCCTGCTGGCTTTGAGGTGTAAGGACAACCCTCATGGGATAGGTTGGATGCCTCTCCATGAGCTCACGGCTTCCTAGACAAGCTTGTGTCTACAATGCACCCGCCTTCTGTGTATGTCTCCTTTCCTTTGGTAGCAATTAGCCGGCATCTTCCCCTAAGCACCAGGGTCCACAACTAGAGCAGCCATGTGGCAGTAATGGCAAACAGCCACCCCCAGAAAGAGAAGCTCCCAGAAAGAAAAGAAGCCCCTTGGTGTTCACCAGGCTGTTCTCAGTGGAGATGAAATGCAGAGTATCCAATGAGCAGCCCTGTTGCAAAGATTCCAACAAGGCTTGCACATTAGCCTCTCAACCAACCGGAATCATTTTGCATCTTCACTGTGTAGTGTTTCTTTTCTGTGTGGGAATAAAACAGCCTGTTCCACACCTGACTGATGTTTTTATTCTGAACACCTTTTACTTCCTGCCCTTCCTGGGGGGAGGACCCCAAGTCTAGAGGAGCGTAATGGGAGGACTTGGCCGATGAGGGCACAGTCTATCCATCACGTAAAAGCTGGACATTGTTGCTATTATTAATCCCAGGGCAGAGACACAGGTCATGGTTCCCCTTCTCAGGCGGCCTTCCCCCGATCATGAAGGTCAGGCCGGCCTGCTCCTCCCCATGCCGAGGCAGGGCAGCCTCACCAGCATGCCCAGCTGAATCGCGAGGACAGCCACTCTTGCTTCCAGCTCCGGTTCTTGTTCTGCCTCTCGTAGGGCTTTGGCTCCTCGGGCATGGCCCATGTTCCCCAGGCACACCTTGGCCACGTCGAGCCGCTGCGTTTTCACACACATACGCGCCATGTTCTCCCAGACGGCTTCGCTGCAGGAAAAAGGGAAATAGGGGAGGTTACACTTAATGAGCTCATCCTCTAGAAGGCTAAAAGGTCCAGCTCCCCATCAAATTCCCCAAGTAGAACCTACCTCAACATCAATATTATTAACAGGCATTTTCACTCCATTCTTTGTATTCCCTCACAAATAAAAACCTATCACATTATCTAAATGAGACAGCTAGGTGGGGCAGTGGATAGAGTGCTGAGCCTAGAGTTAGGAAAACCTGAGTTCAAATCCAGTTTCAGTCACTTACTAGCTGTGTGACCCTGGGCAAGTCACTTAAACTTCATTGCCTCAGTTTCCTCATCTGTAAAATGATCTGGAGAAGGAAATGACAAATCACTCCAGTATCTTTGCCAAGAAAACCCCAAAAAGGGTCACAAAGAGTTGGGCATGGCTTTAAACAACTAAATAACAACAGAAATTATCCAATTACCTTCTGTGTCTTTTCTACACCACTCAAGATGGACATTCTAGAAAAAGTCAAAGCTATCTTTGGACAAGGCTGCCCATTATGTATCTTTGTGCTTTGACCTTCACAAGGCCAGCTGTACTCCAGTCCAAGACAGTCTGATACCCTTCCTCTATAACAAATAACAAACAGTTGTGTCAAAGAACTCTCTGTTTCCTCAACTAAGCAACAGACTCATTTATCGTCTGACACTTCAGGGTCTTCTAAATGACTCATAGTGGGAGGGGAATTAAACTTCCATTTGGATTACAGAATGTTACTCTCACATAAAGCCTTCAATCTGAAGGAAAATATCCAACTATTTGGATTTCAGAAAGTATCCTAACCTACATTTTCCTTTCCAATAGCTCCTCCTCTAAGGATTGTTTCAGAGACAGATATAAAAGAGAATATAGTACAGAATGGGGGCCTAGAGGCATCTGGTGGCACAGTGGATGGAGCACTGGGCCTGCATTCAGGAAGACTTGAGTTCAAATATGGCCTTAGACACTAATAAGCTGTATGCCTCTGGGCAAGTCACTTAATTCTGTTTGTCTCAGTTTCCTCAATTGCAAAATGGGGATGATAACAGTACCTACCTTTCAGGGTTGTTGTAAGGATCAAATGAGATAATACTTGTGAAGTGCTTACCACAGTGCTCGGCACAAAGTAAGAACTATAAAAATGCTTATTCCCTTCTCTTCCCCTAGTTTATGAACCAAAGGTACTATCTGGGACAGAACAGTTGTTATTATGGGACTGCTGCTAATTACTCCTTTATTCCAAAGCACTGGACCTGGAGCCAGAAAAGGAAGGTTCAAATCCTGACTCCGCTATTCTTTCTCTTAAGTCACCTTGGCCGTATCAACATGGTCTAACGGAGAAAGCACTGGATTTGGAATCAAAAGACCTGAAGTTGAATCCTGGCTTTATTACTTATTGCCAGTGTTATTTTAGGCAAGAAGTATCACTTTGTTAGGCATCCGTTTCCTTATTTGTAAAATGAGGGAGTTGGACGAGACCAGAGGTGTCAAACGCCTGCCTTCTGCAGCCCACGACAGCACCAAGTGCAGCCTGAACCTGATTAAAATGTAATTAGTAAATATTTGACAAAATACATTAAAATACACCAAAACATGGATAACAGTACATTTAAAAACTCAATCAATGTGCAGCCTGCAGGGATTCTTATGTCCAGATTAGTGGCTCCCATTTCCATTTGAATTTGAAACCACTGGAATGGACGAGTCAATTCTAGATGTTCTAAATATTCTCCTCCCCCCTTCCCCAAGGCAAGTAGTATAACTTCTTTAGGCATCAGTTTCCTCATCTGTAAAATAAGAGGATTGGACTATGATCCAATCTGAAAGCCAATGATTCTAAATATTTCAATTTTTCTTCCCTTCTCTCTCTACCTTCTTTATTCTTTGCTCTTTCTTATTCCCTGAACCTGATGAATATCTTGACCTACACGTCAGTGACCATGTGGATTAATTTTGATCTTTGGAGGTTTCTTACCAACACAATAATGCCTCAGCCCTTTGCAACCTGAATTAGGTTCCTGTCCCTCTAAGGGTCTTGCTCTTCCCACAGACAATGAACTCACAAACCCTTAATAGAAGACAGGCTTGTGAATAGATATGAATACTAAAGGAAAAAGGCAGAAGAAGTAGGCTTTTTGGTTAACTTTTCTCCCCAACTGAGGTTCAAAATTCTAGTGCTTAGTAAGAGTGAACATCTCACTGAAGAAGTAGTATCTCTTAGGCAGTCATCTGCCTCTCCTCCGTGGTATTCATTCAGCCTATTCTTCTCTGGGGTCTGCTGTAGCTAAGCCTGCTTCTCTATCGTCAGTATATCAGACTTAGTTGAAGATGGGATCTTCTGGGTCTCCTAAGCTGCCTGGGCCTTCTACTGGGTATTTCCCTGATCCCTTCTCCAGTTAGATTTGGCCCACCTCTGGCAGATTCCTACAGGCCTCTTTCAACTGGTCCTCTCACTGGGTTCAGGCCTGGTGCTTTTCCATCTAGGAAGCTTGGAATACCACTGAAAAACCCAGCCAATGCCTCCTCTATTTCAATCAGTCAGCTAGTGGCCAAGGAGCAGCCAGTTCCACACACTTCTGTCTCCAGTGGGAAGCTCTCTCTGCCCAAAGATTTTTCTCAATAGCCGAGAGGGACAGCCTGCACTGACAGAAAACTCCTCTCCCATACCTATGAATGATCAGGAGCTTCTCTTTGCTTCCTAAGGAGTGAGAAGAGCTGAGCAGGAAACTCAGTCCTCATCCCACACACGCATGGAAAATCTCCCCTTGCGAAGAGAGTTCACAGACCAGCCCCATAAGACCAAGCTGCACATTTGCAATCCCTTGTGAAATGCATTAGAGGTGTATAGGTGGTATAGGGCACTGAACAACAGGGGCAGATTATGTCATACAAACAGGAAACTTTATACATGTAGGTTACATACTGAGGACACATACATTAAGCTCATATGCCTTAAATCTGTATAGGCTCTTCTACTGGGTGCACCAGCAGGCACTGTCTGGCTATGTAAGTGCTCTCCTTACACATCATGCTCAGGACATTGTACTTCAGTCTGGTCACTGGGCAGATTATCCGTGCAATTTTGTACATTGAGTTTCTCCATCCCTGGGAGTAGATGCCCATAGATAGTCTAGACTGGACAGAACTGTGTCTGGCCTTTAGGGAGTCAGGCTTAGCACATGGCCTCCATTTTGGGGGCGCTGCTGGAATGCCAAGTAGGAGAAAGGATGGCCTCTAAATTCAATCTCTCAGATTTACACAGACACTGACTTAAAGCACTGCCTTAGTGAGGTCCCAGCTTTGTTTTTTTTTTCATTTTAAAAAAGTTTATTTTAATTTTTTAATTAACTATTACCCTCCTATTACTCTTACCTGCATTGAGAAAAAAATTTGAAAAATTAAATCCCTAAATACATAGCTACACAGTTTGGTAAACAAATCCCCACATTTTCCATGCCCCCAAATCTGTTCCCTTGTGCATTTTGAGTGCATCACTTCTCTGTCAGGAGGTGAATAGTACGCAACCCAAGCTTTAGGTCTTGGCCTCTCCCACAGGCTCAGTAGCTTCATGGGGCTTCTCAACTCTGAACAGAACTCTTTTGGATCCCTTGGTTCCACTTCTACCACCCAGCAGCGCTGTCTGGAGATTCAGTCCTTCATAGTCCTATGGCTGGTTAATCTTTCTGTTCCCTTACTTGACATGCCACCATTTTTCCATCTCCGACACAGACACACCTGCTCAGTAGTGCCTCCTGCATGAGACTCCTTTGGACACAGGCTTGCTATTCCTGTCATCAGGAATCATCTCTTTTCAACTTTCCCAAAATGCATCAGTCTTGCCTCACTGTAGTTGGGATGGTCACTGTATAGCAAGCCCTAACCCTTCAATCCTCACAGTTTCTGATGCGTGGGGTGCTGAGTCACAGGTATCACATGACACGGTCCCCATCCTTGACCCCATTTCCCAAAGCAAGGTAGTAGACTTCAGCTTCCAGAAAACTAATGATGAATTCTCTCAAGCGAACAGAGCATTTGTGCCTATCCACAGCTGGAGGTCAGTTTTTCAAAGAGTAAATGGCAACAAACTGTCTGTCTCTGTCCACAAACTGCTTGTGGGTAAACTTCCCAATTACATATGCCTGGCTCCATTTTCCAAGGGGAAAGAAGAGGAACCCAATGGGTGGGAAATTCTTTCCCTACTGCATATACAGGGAATCTACACTAGTACAGCCCCTACCCCTGCACAAATTAAGGGGAGAGTGCTCACAGGTCCCCATGCTCCTCAGAGTCACTGGCCACACAGACAAAACAGCTCAAGAAAAACTGATATGGAATACTTCAAGGGGGTGGTTCCACAGTTTGACTTCTTGAACACGTGCAACTTTGTCCTAAGTAAATATAACTACACATCACGTTGCTTCAGATGTCAGAGCTAAGTAAAACCCCCCTTTTTTTGTGTAGTCCTTAAGCAACAAGCTGTGGGTCTAAAAAAAACCAACTGTTTATCTGTAATTTCATTTTTTGCAAACTGCTACTTCTTTCACAACATGACTAATATGGAAATATGTTTTACGTGATTGCACATATATAACCATATCACATTGTTTACTCTCTTAGGGAGGGGGGAGGGAAGGAGAAAATTTGGAATTCAAAATTTTAGAAAAAATCAATGTTAAAAATTGTCTTTACATGTACTTAGAAAAAAATATGTATATGAAAAAACCTCTTTCTATCTCCACTGTTTCTTACACCTCCAGAACATCTCTCCCCCCATCTGAACCTTCCTCTTAACTCACACAGCCATCACTTAAGTCCAAACCCTCATCACCTCTCACTTTAACTGATGCAATGGCCCCCAAATGAGCTTTCCTGCCTTATCTACCACTACCCCCATTTACCCTTCACACGGGAGCCAAAGTGATTCTTCTCAAGTGCAGCTCCGATGTGTCACTCCACTGCTCAACAAGCCCCAGTGGCTCCCTCTTGCCCCTCGGATAAAGTAGAGACTCCACTGCTCGGTGCTGAAAGCCCTTCACCACATCACCTGCTCTCAGCCTATCTTTCTAGTCTCATCATCTATTACCTTACTCTACAATCCAGCCAAATGGCACTTTTGGTCCTCAGTAATGGCATTCTGTCTTCCTCCCCACGTCCTAGCACCGGCTATCCCTCCTGCCTGGAATGTAATCCATCTCATCTCTGCCTCAAAGAATCCCCCTCCCTTTGAAAGTCAGCCCAAGCACCACTTTCTACATCATGCCTTCCTTGGCCTCCCCCTGAAGCTACTGTCTGTCAGCCTCAGTGTCCTTATCTGTAAAATGAGAAAACTGGATCAGATGGCTTCCAATATCCTTTCTAGCTCCCATCCAAGATCTTGTGATACTTGTCTTTTCAGCTCGCCAGCAGGGAAACTTCTGGTGATTTTTTATCAAAAACTTTGTCTGGGAATTTACTGATGTGCTTTGTATTTTTATATTTTTGGATCTAGCCCTTAGGGCTTCAGGAGAAGAGTATACTTTAAACATATGTATGTATATATATATGTATATACACACACACATATTTCCCCAATTACATGTTAAAACAATTTTAAACATTTTTTTAACGTTTTGAGTTCCAAATTCTATCCCTCCCTTCTCTCCTCCCTCTTGAGATGGTAAGCAATCAGATATCGGTTATACATGTATAATCATGTAAAACATTTCCATATTAGTCATTTTGTACAAGAAGACAGAAGAATATACTTTTAAACAAATAATATAATCCCCCCAAAATCAACAGTGACAAAGAAACAGATATCATTTTAGCTATTTCCCTTGGATTAAAATCAGCCTTACAGATCTTTCTACAAATAAAACCAAGGGGAATCTGCTCTGGAGTCGTGGGGGCTGTGAGCAGGATTAGTTCAGCAAAGAAAGAGACCTTGAGTTGATTTCTAAACTTGGAGGCCCCTCCCCTTGCATTCCATAACTCTGCTTCCTGCTCAGAGGCCCCTTCCTCCCAGATAAAACTGTCAGCCTTCCACTTTGATACAGCACATCTTGGAGGCAGAAGAGGATCTGATTCTCTCTTCCCACCTGGTAGGAAAAGACGAGTTTCCAGAGGCAGGAAGCCTGCCGAACAGGGGGAGGAACCACCCTTTCTTGACCCAAAGAACTCTATCTCTGAGAGGAACAGGAAGGTGGAAGGGAAGCTGCCTCAGGGGAAACCCATGCTTTGGGCCATATTGTTCCTGAATGAGCAAGGAGATACTTTAAGTAAGTTCCCTGAAAACTGATTTGCTACATTAAATGGTATTTTCTGGCACTTTTCCTGATGGTCTTACTTATTTCCAGATTTTCAATTAGGAATTCTGAAACCTTGTTTACCAGAAATCTTGACTCCTGGGGACCCTGTGGGACACAGGGAAAGGATTATCCCTGGAGGAATATGGCAGGTTCTGTTTTCTCATCTTTTGGGTTCATGGATAAATGAAAGACCCAGTCCTGAATGGGAATCCCAGAGCCTCACATTAATACAACACACAGTGGATCTACTGTTTATCCAAATAGCTTTGGGAAATGGGAAAAATCAAGAGATGACTTCAGTCAACTCTCTTGCATGCTGAAAAAATTATGTCTGTGGCCAGGATGGTAAATACTTTGCCCACTTTTTTAGTGTGAAGAATATACAAATTCTTATTGTTTGTATTTGTAACTTATACCTTTCTTGCAATATATGATTTCAAGTCTCCTGAGAATCATAGCTTATTGTGCAAAAGAGCAGGGAGACTGAAGCATTTTGGTTAGTAAAAATATATCCTAAGTTTCTACTGCTGAGAAGAAATAGGATCCATTTTCAAATAAAAATAACTCATTATTTCATGTCCCTACAACACAGCATTGCTTTTTTCCTATAGTTTTTTTCTAAAGTTAAGTGCATTTATGAAGCTAAGTGAATGAAGTTAATTTATGAAGTTAAGTGAATTTATAAAGTATAAGTATAATAAGGAAACCATGCCTAGCATATGTAAGGACTGTACTAGTGAAATATCAACAACACCAGTGTCGATGTAAATCACTTAGAAGTGGGTTTAACCTCTCTCATCTATTTGTTTTGGTTTAATGGTGGCATTTGGGTGTTCTCACAAATGCTAAGGAGACTCTCATTTGACTTTGTAGGCCACTGAGATAAGTTTGGGCACACTTAAATGCTTTTAAAAAAATACTAATGAAACTTAACCCTAGAATAATTATCTTTTTTATCTATTGGATTGATTCCATTCCTTGCATCTTAATTGGAGAATTCAAAAGATACCCAATCATTACTGACTTTCACAGGAAGATCTTTACCACATCTCTGTTGAGTCCAGAGGCCGTTAAGTGAAACAGTGCATAGAATACTGGACCTGAAGTCAGGAAGACCTGAGTCCAAATCCAGCCTCAGATACTCTGTGTGACCCTGGGTAAGTCACTTTACCTCTCTCAGCCTCAGTTTCCTCCTCTGTAAAATGGGGATAATAATATCAACTTCCCAGGATTGGTGTGAGGATCAAATGAGATGACATTTGTAAAGTGGTTGTAAAACTTAAAGCACCATGAGTGCCAGCTGTTACTATTATTAGGTACATACTACAGGTATTATTATTCCCATTTTGCAGAGGAGTAAACTGAGACTCAGAGAGATTAAATGACTTGACAGTAGTCACAAATCTAGTAATTATTAGAGGTGATATATGAAGTCTTTCACATTTCAAATCCAGAACTTTATCTACTTTGGCCAAATTCCTCTATAGAGAGTTGGTAGATGGTTCAGAATTTCTTTTTTGGGGGTGGGGGGGGTGGGACAAGACTAGTGATTTAATTGGTACAGGGGCCACCTCTCATGCTGGCTTAAAAACTACATGCATTTAAAAATAGCCTAAAGATATAACACTCTTAAGGAAGATGGTTTGTATTAAAAATTGTATGCGTCTTATTCTTTAGATTACCCTGGGCAGGGGCAGCTAAGTGGCGCAGTTGGGGCAGCTAAGTAGTGCAGTGAATAGAGCACTGGCCCTGAAGTCAGGAGGACCTGAGTTCAAATCCAGCCTCAGACCAAACACTTAACACTTACTTAGCTGTGTGACCCTGGGCAAGTCACTTAGCCCCAGTTGCCTAAAATGAAAAAAAAATGAGGAAGTAGATTACCCTGGGCAAGGAGTTCTGTGCATTTCAATTTCCATCTTTATAAAATGGATAGAAAACCAAAGCTTGCTTTCTGCCTCTATTACAGAGTTAAATATCTAGCAGAGACATTCTACTGAAATATCAACAAACAATGGGATATTGAGTCAATTTATGAAAGTCTGGTAATTTAGAATAATCCTTTTCTAAATCATGCCTTCATTGAAGCTTTATAAAACGTCTTCATATCCAATTAACATCATTAGATGATTTCAACTGGAAAGATATTATTTGTGGGAGACTTTTCAATTCTTTTGCTTACCAAAAATCTTCTGGGTAGTGTGACAGATACACCAAAAGAGGACGCCTTCTTTCCACTTACATTTGGGAAATAACTTTTATGGTTTTTGGCCTTTTCCCTTTTTCAAAATTTGCCAAATACTAGAATCTAGTGAGCAGTGTGTCACTTTTTCTAACATTTTGCATTAAGTTTAACCCTATTTATAAGACAGCTTGAGATTCTGATAAGACGTGGCTGGGTGAATTTCTCCAGAATAATTTGATCAGTTACAAAACCATGTTTATATATTTTTAGGGTTTCCCTTTGGGTTTTTTTTTATCATTTAGTTTGTTTCATGTATGGTTAAGTTTGAAAATTCCTCTAAAGAGCAGTCTGCCAATAACTTCAAAGTTAGAAGATCAGTCCTCTCAGAGTGTATCTCAGAAATGAACCAATCTGGGAGCAGCCAGAAGCTTCAAATATACAGTGAAACCATTTGTATTTCCTAGAAATGAACCAATCTGGAAGCAGCCAGAAGCTTCAAATTTACAGTGAAACCATTTGTATTTCCTAGAAAACATCACATTATTATGATTATTATAATACTAATTCAAACTCTATTTCCATGAAGTGATTTGGGAGATCACTCTTATTTTTGGAGGGATTTCTTATTACCAAAACTTTAGAAATACTGTATGCATAAATGTGTAGAATTCCCAAAAGTCACTGCTTACTATATCACCACTGCCTTTCTCTCCAATCATTTAATACCTTTCTCTATGCTGAGAAGGCTTTTTGGAGAAACCCTGATACTCAGAAAATCCCAAAGAAATTCATGTACTAGTAAAAGACTCTCCAGAATAAGGCTAAAACTGATTCACACTTCATCTCTTCCCTTGTGGTGCGCTGAAGGAATAAGGGGCAAGTTAAGTATATGTTGGGGGCTTATTATGAACACCCGTTTTCAAAATTTGCCAATTGAAATTCAGATCTGCTACAAGCACCTAAGCAAGAAAAAGGAAAAGAGCTGAATCCTGGCATGGTACATACATCCTACAGCATGATTCTTATGCTGGCACGTCCACAGAACAGTCCTGATCTTACGTCTACCAAGAGAAACTACCAGAGAAATCTGTAAGAATTATAAGACACCAGAAAACTCCAAGCTTTTTGCTTGTAGCAGATTCCAGAATGCTTTGCACTCTGAGAAGTTAGCAGTCCCAGTCTCCATCCAACTGTGGAGCATTTCCTGTTCTCTGCGCTTTTACTTGGAAAAAAAAAAAACCTTACAGCTGCACTTCATCAAATCTGAACAGGGAATCTAATAAAAAGCAGATGGGGCAGGAGAGGACTAAGGTCCTAAAATGGATGTGGATATTTCAGAAAGGAATAGATCCTGTGTGGAATACATTAGTAAGTCACTGAGGCCCTCTCTCCCAAGGCAAAGTGTGACTGGAGGACTGACTGCTTCAATGTAAGACTGCATATGAATTGTTGCCAAACCTTTTCATTCTTCTTTCCCTTAAAACTATTCTCAGGATGATCAAGACTGTTCCAATTGTGCTATTAATATTGACTGTAAGTGCTATAGATGGAACGCTACCCAGTGGTCTCTGGTTAGCTAAAAAGTCAGATCTGTTTTTGTCTTCAGGTTCAACTGCTCAAAAACGAAAAGCAATTTGTCCTCTTCTCATAAGAAAGGAACATGTATTCTTAGAGCTAAGTCTTGTGCTAGTCCTTTAGTTCAT
This sequence comes from Phascolarctos cinereus, assembly GCF_003287225.1. Lineage (NCBI taxonomy): Eukaryota > Metazoa > Chordata > Mammalia > Diprotodontia > Phascolarctidae > Phascolarctos > Phascolarctos cinereus. Next base: position 129,510,790 of record NW_027555847.1, on the reverse strand, counting down.
GAATTTCTATTAAAAATTCTAATTTATTTATGCCTCCAAAGGGGCTTAACCCATAGACAAGGAAAAGTATCAAAGAACTATTAACAGTTCTCATTGAACAAATCTTTTCCTTACAAAGTGATGTCCTTCTTTATATATCTTAAGTGCAATATGTTAACTGATGTCTGATGCATCGATAGATTCTAGCTACACTTGAGATAGGAGCCACTGAGGAAGAGCATGAAGGTGGATCTCATACTATTCACCTGGAAGTAGACGACATATAGTTCTTGAGATGCTCTTAGCAGTTTATTGTGGAGATGTTTCCAGGTATATGTGTGCTTAGTGAATCTGATTTGATTACTTTCATTTCCCAAAGGGGAAGGCTCAGTTCAAAGCAATAATCACTCTCTGTGACTTAGAACCTACTAACTAAATTTTACATTTTCTAGGTCTTTCTTCCTATTCTGATAGGATGGATGCCTATAACTCAAAGTGATTTTTTTTTTGTAGAATTTAGGGTGAATAGAGATGCTGTTTTTTTTTTTAATTTATGAAAGTCTAAGGCCCAGAGCTTTTCTCATTCAATTCCAGAAGAATTCATACCATCCTATCATCACACATTCCCTCAAACCATCTCCCCCACCAAAAAATTCTCCCACTCCCCCTATCCCCAGCAAATAATTCACTCTAGAGGGATAGACAAATCTTAGCTGCCAAGGTAAAGCAAGCTTACCATCTGCTAAAAGAGAACATTCCAGGAATACTTAGTGCCCCCAGGGAAAATAGGGTGAGCAAATGTTTGTCTCCTAACAATCTCATCTGTTTCAGGGTTAGAATAATTACTTAGTCTAAACAGATGAATCTTGGGCTGGGCCCCACAGGCACAGACATCAGCAGCCCCACCCCTTCTTCATTGCCACCATTCTTAAAAAACCGTAAGGAATGGAAAAATGATGGAATGGCACAACTGCAGGTGCTGCTACTTCCCAGGGAAATTCAGAATATTTACTCTTATTTTTCAAACTTGTGAGTGTTTGTTTCCCTTGGAAATTAGTCATACCCAAAGAGTCATTTTCTGCCTCAGCAATGGTAGGAAAATCTAATTCTAAATTAAAATCTCTGAACCAACAGTGTTTGAAGACTTCTTGACATAGTTACTGCAAAGTAGGGGATAAGAGTGGTGGACACTTCAGGTTAATAACTTGGAACTTGATAAACTTGCCTATCTGCTAAGTTGTCTGACAATGATGTATAGAAGCAGATATTGGTACTATAAAAATTACTGCATAGTATAGATTTCATCAAATTGACAAAAGTGTGTTACAAATGCTTGATAATGTTGCTCTACTCTTTTTACATGTGGCTTGTTACCATATTGGCAAATGAGAGAGCTACTCTAATAGATACAGTGCATCTGGAAGTCATCTAGACATTTCACAAAGTTTCTCAGGAAAAGATAGAGAACTATAGACTAGGTGGTACAGTGGGGTTGATTTAGAACTGATTCAAAAGCTAGACCCAAAGAATTATTGATTGATAGAGGGATGTCACCTAGGGGAGTGGGCCTCTAATGGCCCCAGTGATGTGCTCTGCCTTTCTGTTCAATATGTTTATCAGTCACGTAGATGAAGGCATAGATGGCACATCAAATTTGTAGATGACAATGCTTGGAGGGATAGCTGATGCAGAATTATGTGTTTACAGAATTCTGGGTGACAGAATCAAGACCCAAAAAGATCTCAACAGATTAGAACATTAGGCTGAATTTTGAAAAATTAAATCAAATGCAGATAAAGGTGAAGTCTTACACTTGGGTTAAATCAATCAATAAATAAGCATTAACTAGGTGCTTATTATATGCCCAATCACTCTGCTGAGGATTAGAGATACATATACAAAAGCAAAACAGATTCTGTCCTCAAAGAACTTACATTCAAATGGGAGATAAAATATGTAAATATACAAGTATGTGTAAGTTTATATATACATATACACACACATATGTAAATGAAAACAAAGTAGTCGGGATCAGGGAGGGAATCAGGAAGGTCTCCATGTAAAAGGTAGCCCCTGAATTGATTCTTCTTCTTCTTCTTCTTCTTCTTCTTTTGATGAGGCAAATGGGGTTAAGTGACTTGCCCAGAGTCAAACAACTAGTGTCATGTGTCTGAGGCTAGATTTGAACACAGGTCCTCCTGACTCCAGGACCGATGCTCTATCCACTGTGCCACCTGGCTGCCCCCTTCAGTTGGTTCTTAAAGGAAAGAAAGGACTCTAAGAGAGAAAGATGAAGAGAAGAGTATATTTCAGGCCTAGGAGGCAGCCAGAGCAAAGTTCAGAGGGGAGAGATGGAATGACAAACAGTTTGAGTAGACTATGTATAATGAGGCTGGAAAAGTGGGTTGGGGCCAGGTTGTGAAGGGTTTTAAAAGCCAGGCAGGCATTTTAATTTTATCCTAAAGTCAGTACGGAGCCATTGGAGTTCACTGAGTAAGAAGGTGATATGATCAGCCCTATGCTTTAGGAAAACCAGTCTGGAGCTGGAAAGACAATGGATTGGAGGGGGGAGGGACTTGAGGTAGGTTGGTAAGAAGGTCAACTATAAGGCTACTTCAATAGTCCAGTAGAGAGGTAATGAGGACATAAATTATCATGGTGGATAGGGTGTAAATGGAGAGGAGGGGTATGAAAGGTCAAATAGGCCTAGGTCTCAGCAGAGAAATTAGGGCTGTATGGGTATGGGTATATGTACACACATACATATACACGTGTGTGTGTGTGTGTGTGTATAGAAGGACAGTCATGAGGAAAAAGGATTAGGCTTATTTTATTTGCCCCAGAGGTCAGAACCAGGATCACTAGATAGGAGCCACAGAAAGGTAGGTTTCAACTCAATAATAGGAAAAGACTGCCTAATGATTAGAATCATCCAAGGAAAAAATGGGCTGCATCAGGAGATGGTAAGTTTCCCATCACTAGCAAAAGTCAGAAGACCACTTGCTGGAGATGTTATAAAAGAAATTCCTATTCAAACATAAGATGAGGTCTGAGGTCCCTTGTAATTAATTCTGAGATGCTGTACACCTGAAATATGCTTTTAAAATTTTCACTTCAATCAAACACATGTTTATTACTGTTGATTTGATCTGCAATGAGACTCTGAGTCTGTGAAATACATTTAAAATTTTGTGGATAGAAGGAACGATTCCATTTAATTCTTATTTGAGTCTGGGAGGTGGACTCTGTCCTATTATCATTTCTATCATCAATGTAAGGTGACCCAGAACTAGTTATATGTAAGGCTTATAAATCTCTGCTAATGCTATTTCTTATGATCAGGGTCATGGTGTCACCAGAACTTATGCTTTGATAGGAAATGCAGACTAATGGAAAGAGAACTGGAACTGGGAAGAGCAATTGTGAGATGCAGGTTCTGTCCTAGTACCGTCACAAATGAGGAACGTGACACTGGGCAAATCAATTGACTTTTCTCTGTGATTTAGTTTTTCAGCTGCCAAACAAGATTGTTGGAAGGACCAAATAGACAATGTTAAAGCAGGGGTGTCAAACTCAAATAGAAACATATCCCTGCAGCTCTATATTCACATAATAACCTATAAATTCACATTATCTATATTGTATTGTATTGTTTTTATTTAGTTTGTTAAACGTTTCCAAATTACATTTAGATCTGGTTCTGTAGCATTAGGAGTTTTGGTGGACACCTTCTAAGTAAAGTACTTCAAAAAGTAGAAAATGCTACATTAAATAAGCAATTACCACTTTTGTTATTGTCATATATGATTTGAAGGATTATTTTTGTTATCATCATCGTCACTACTATACTTGTACTATTTTCCGTGCTATACTTTGGGCCTATATAATTATTGTTCCAAGAACCATTAATAAGATTCATTTATCTCTATCCACTCACCCATGCATTCATTGTTTTTCATTCAGCACTCAACTCTACATCATTTAACTTGTGGCCACGTGGGTAAGTGGTCCACAGAGTAAGATAACCAGGAATGAGGATGGTTCAGTCTTGTAAAGCTACTAGAGCAGCCTCCAAAAGTTATCTTATTCACAGCATAACGTTTTGTACACCTGCTTTCAGGAAGTATAGGACTTGGGATGAAAATGACATACATAGTCATTTCCCCTTGGCAAGGATATAGTTTTGGCAAGGGTGACGATACTTATGCACCACAGTAAGCATTAGCGTGCTCCATAGCAGTGACAGTCTGTGTGCTAGAGGGATGCATAATAAAGCTGGAACAGATGGCAAATAGGGTACTGGGCCTGCAGCGATCCTCCAGCTTTCTTAAGATGTCATTTGCTACGCTTAAGTCTCTGGAAGTCTCATTGCTGACTGAAGAAGTGCTAACACACGTCTTTGGTATCAATCCAGTAACTGGGGACTGGATTGATAGGTTTCAAGAGAAAATGAATCAGGCTGTTTTGTTCCACAACATCCCCGGCCTTTCCTTTTTGGAAAGGAAGGTGTGGAGAGGGAGCAGTGAAAGGAGGTGGGTTTGGGAGTAAGACTTTAGAAGTCTCCCCAGTCTTTTCCTTTCAGGAAACACATCCTGTTAGTGTCTGGCTGCTGTGGCAGTGCCTCTGTTTGTTGCGATTGGCTACGCCCTCTAGCTCACCAAAAACAGCCGCAAAAACAACCATTTCCTTTTCGCTGAAAGACAGGGGGAAAAGACCATATGCACACTTCCCTGCAGCCGAATCTCTACTTTTCAGTATCTGCCCCTGGCTGCTGGGACACTGGGCAAGAAGCCCGGGCAGGGAGAGCTTTAGCCACTCAAAGCCCATGTCCTTGCTTCATTACACTCCTGCTCTGGGGCGTGTGTGTTAACTACTACCAGTTTTATTTACTGGGTTAAAGTGGATCGGGTCGTGTAGTATTGGAAAAGGGGTTTCCAGTCTGCTCCTTTGCCTCTGAAGAGATCCTCTGTTTCCTGTATTTGCTGCATTGCAGAAGACCGAGACATTTGGCTAACACATATTTGATACTCTTTCCCCCCAGGACCATAAGCTCAAGATTCTGGATCCATTGTGGGGGCACATTGGTCTTCAAGGGATGGGCCTTTCTGCAGCCTGGTTCAGCACAGGACTGGCACTACTCAAAGTGCAGGCGGGAGGATAAGGCTGTGTCACCAGGACAGTCCTACACCTTAGACTTCTTCTATGGAATATTCCCATCTACCTCAGAACGTGCTAATTTGCCTGGCTGGAGTTGACTTGGAAGCTGACTTTGAGGATGAACGGTGATGTTCTCTAGCCACCCCTAACACTATCTGGTGGCTCTTTCATCTCCAGTTCTTTTTCAATGTGCCATAGCTGGCCGAGCCCTTGGATCTTCTGCAAATAGACTGACAGTAATTGACAGTCAGATATGACTGTCCAGAAACTGGTGGCCACAGCTGTATTAGTGGCCCTAGTCTCACTAATTCTCAATAATGCAGCAGCCTTCACTCCCAACTGGGTGTACCAGACCCTGGAAGATGGGCGCAAGCGAAGTGTGGGACTGTGGAAGATATGCTGGCTGGCAGATAAGGGCAAAGCAGGGGCAGGCAGTGGAACCCGAAATGGGCAAGGGGAAGATCGTGAGTGTGAAGCCCTAAGCTGGGGGTCAGACTCAGCAGGATTCCAGGAATCGCGAAGTACCGTCAAATGTAAGTCTTCTGTTCACTTTTCCAGTTTTTTTGCCTAACGGAATAGAACAGTATATGGGTAGGTGGCAAAAGTGAAATGCTCAGCTGTTGATGCAGCCTCTGGCCATCAGGGAGTGCAACTGAGTAAAAGTAGCCACCGTGGAATGCGCCTGATGATCACATCTATACACAGCAAGGGGAAGCACTTCACTCATTTGAAGGAAACTCACCCAAATATTAAAACCATTAGTAGAGATATCCACCCTTCTGGCCAATCCACCCTACACTCGTTTCATCTCCAAGATATTTTATGCAAGTAATAAGGTTTAAGAATAAAAAAGAAACAAAAGATATAAAGAATTTAGGGGGTTTTTTTCCTTTTACTGATCTGTGGTGTTAGTTTTGTTGTTAAAAACATAAAATGTCCTAATGACAGAATCAGACAGAATCAATTTTTTTTGTTAAAAAGGTCAGAAGTTGAACAAAAGTTTCAATATTTTAATAATACGCAAGTAAAAATAAAAATAGTATATTTCAAAAAATATTCAATTAATAATTTGTTTTCCTAGTTTTGCAGAGTCTCTACAGAACATGTGAGACACAAAATAAAGAGGCAGAAAAGACAGTCAGAAAGGACTGAGTTTTGGAGTCAAGTGGCAGAAGAGGACCAGAATAATATAAATAACTAATAGAGAGGCAACACAGATTAGAGAATACTGGTCCAAAGGTAGGACAGCAGAACTCTTAGCTTTGTTCCTAAATAATTATACTTGGCTATGAGCTGTTAGGCAAATTACTTTTCTGTATGTTTTTTCCCACTCTGAGAATTTAGGAAGATCAATTGGATTTAAAAATTTGTAAAATATTTTGAACATACTAGGAGGGGCTACATAAGTCAAAAAGTCTATTAGTTACCTTACTCACAATTTTAATTTTATTAAAAAGTCTTTCTCCCAAAGTTACTATTCTGTCACCCTTGGGATTTACAAATGCAGTTGAGTATGATTCATTTGGAAAAAGTTTGGCTAAATATCCTTATCACAGGGATCATCTTTAAAAATCCAAATTTTAAAATGTCATATGAAATTTTTAAGTTTAAGATTTTCTCCATCTATTCAGTTTATAAATATACTTTAAAAAGGAAATGTAAAGCTCATGTAATTACTTTTATAACATGTTTTAGACCTTTTTCCAAAAAAGTCCTTAAATAATTCTGTTCAGTTTTCCATTTTTTGTTTAGTTTAATTTAGGTTGCACTGACATCCCAAGGGAGTTATAGATAGAAAATTCTTTTGAAGACAGTATAGCTAGAGAGGAAATTATTTCTACAAATCAAACAAATCTACTCACACTTTAAAACCCCACAGTATGTAAGCAGGATGTTCCACATGTTTTCTAGTATTATTTAATTTTCATGTATGTCTTTTTTCCCCAACTAGATGGCAAACTCCATATAAGCAGTGACTATATATGATGCTGTGTACATAAGTGTTCAATAATTTTTTGCTAAATGAATTAATTGCCAAATAAGGTTTTCAAGGAAAATTTCAATCTGGTTAACTTCAGATGAATAAAATTCACAAATACAAGCTGAATTTTAAAAATGTATATAATTTAGCAGATAATTCTTTCTTCTAGAAAGTTCATGTTAGACAGGGGGCTTTCATGCAACTTGAGATTCTTGTTGTTTGTTTGAACTAATTATAACAATAATAAGAAATTAGCATTAAAGAACATCACAGACTCCAGTTGGTTTTAAGTTTTGGCAAAAAGTCATGTTTCTAGGGATTTAGCAGTCTAGGAACAGGGACTGATTTGAATCTTATTTTGTTTATCAAATGCAAAAATAACCATAAGCTATCTCCCTAAAATGTACAATAAACCCACATATAGAGAGAGCCATATTAAATTCATGATAATTCTGACATGATTAATATCAATCAACACTAATCTCCCATACAGCTTAGTATGACTAGAATGGCTTATTAACTGTATGGTTTGTAAACACACAGAAAGTGAACTGGTAATCAATCACTTAGTGGCAGTGCGGGCTCATTAAGAGCTTGCCAGATCACAGAATCATAAAACTAGAGATAGAAGACACATGAGAGATCATCTGGTCCAACCCCTCGTGTTACAGATAATGAAAATGGATCCAGAGAGATCAACTCACTAGTCCCAGCCAGGATCCAAACTCTGTTTTGTGCCTCAAAGGTCAGCATTCTTTCTACTGCATCTCACTGAAGAATTTCACCTCTTTTTTCTTTTAGAATAACTAGACCATTAGATCAAAGGAATTTTATAAATAGAAAATCTCTAGCTTTCAGCAAGGCATTTGATGATGTTTTTCATCATATCCTTGTGCATAAGAAGAGTATAGTTAGGTGGATTCAGAACTGGCTAAATGGCTAGATTCTAAGAAAGGTGATCAACCGATTGATTGGAAGAGACTAGTGGAGTCCCAGAGATATCTATACTTGACCTTGTTCTTTTCGATGACCTAGGCTAGGGCTTAGATATCATGCTTAGCAAATTTGCACATGACCATAGGTGGGAAGGATAGCTTATATGTTGTATGACAAAATTAGGGATCCAAAAAAATCTCAATAGGTTGGAATGATGAGCAGAATCATAAAGGGTGACATTTTATAGTGTAAAAATACAGGATAGTGGATGTATGGGGAAAAAAAGTACTTCACGTTTTCTGGAAGCTCAATATGAGTTAATAAACACGAGTCAATAATGTTCAATGATTATTGCACCCCCCCCAATATAACAACATCACACAAATGAAAAACAATGTTACATTAGGCTTAATTAACATAAGCATAATGTTTGGAACAAGGGAAATAATAGTTCTGCTCTGCTCATCTGGAGTTGTGCTCCCCTCTGGGTACCCCATTTTAAGAGGGACATTTAAGAGCTGGAAGTTCACGGGATCAGAGAGACCGTAGAGGCTAGATATATCTAGCTCTGTTCCATTACTTTATAGATGAGAACACTGAAGCCCAGAAGAGTTAAGTGATTTGTTCAAAGTCACACAGGCAGTATATGCTGTATCAGGCTTTGCAAAGATATTCAAAGGAAAACAAACAAGATGGTTGGGAGGAAACAAAACTATGTCATATAGGACATAATAATTTTAATAGATATATAGGCTATGTGAAAGGCTTCTCTCTCTCTTATTCTCCAGTATTACATCATCAATTCCTGCTGGATATCTCCACTTGGATGTTCAATCGGCATCTCAAATCAATAAAGAGAAAGAGAACTCATTATTTTCCCCCTAAACTAGATCCTTTTTCCAACTTCCCCCTTTTTTTCATTTTTTTTTTATTTTGCTAGGCAATGGGGTTAAGTGACTTGCCCAAGGTCACACAGCTAGTGTTATGTGTCTGAGGCCAGATTTGAACTCAGGTCCCCCTGACTCCAAAGCCAGAGCTCTATCCACTGCACCACCTAGTTGCCCCTTTCCCTTTTTCTTTTGAAGGCACTACCATCTTCCCAGTTCCCTGGTTCATAACCTTGGAATCATTTTCAAATATTCCCTCTCCCTTTCCCCAACCAATCATTTGCCAACTCTTATTAATTCTACCTCTCTACAACATCTCTTGCATCTGTTGCCTTCTTTCCACTCAGACTGAAACCATCCTAATTCAGGTCCTGGCTACTCCTCACCTGAATTATTGTAATGCTCTTCCAAGGTCTCCCTACCTCAAATCTCCACACTGCACACAGTTGCCAGATTGATGTTTTCCAGCACAGTTCTGACCATATCACTCCTCTGCTCAAAAAGCCTCAGCTGCTTCCTATTGCTTTGAGAATGGAATACAAATTCCTATGTTTGGCATTTAAGGCCTGTTATAAGCTAGCTCCAGACTTATTTCCTATTGTCCCCCTACCCACTCTATGTTCTCGCCAATCTGGCCCCACTGGTGAGGCCCATAAAGTATAGTCCATCTCTTGCCTCCAACCCTTTGCAAAGGCTGCCTCCCGTGCCTGTGATGTTCTACCTCTTCATCTCCATCTCTTGGAATCCTAGCTCCTTGCAAGTCTCAGCTTGTGCCAGCTCCTCCACGAGGTCCTCCCTTGAATCCTCTGCTGGTTAGCATTTCTGATCTACCCTCTCCCCACCCCGTCCTGGAAAGACTTTACAGTGTTTTTCACATATTTGTGTTTATTTCTCTGTGCACCTGTTATTTCCCCCCAGAGAATGTAAGCTTATTGCCTGGCAAGGAAGAGGCACCTAAATGCTTGCTGAATTGAGCGGAATAGAAGGAGCAGGAGATTTACTCTGCATGCCTCCACTGGTCCTGAGACCCGTGTCACAGGCATGCAGTCATATCAATACAAAGAGAATCTGAAAACAAGTAGAGCTGTTTGAAACTAGAAGAGTTTGCTTTGTGAAGTAGTGAGTTCCTATCACTGTACTTTTTTTAGTAGAGGCTAGAAGACCTCTAAAATTCCTTTTAATTTTATCATACTGATTCAAGGCTACCACACTGATCTTTTCCAGATAGAGGACAAGAACACAGGAGGCAGAGTTCTGCTGAGGTCAGAGACAGAAACTACTAGGATGTAAAAAAGTTAATATATTTCTAGCTATTTGATCCTGACTACTAAATGGACAATCTTATAGCTAGAAATACAGCACACAGGAATCTCAGCATATCTAGCCCACATTAACAGAGATGGGAGAGAAGAAAAAAAAGAGAATGTCAAAATACTGGATTTAATCCAGTAATCAAATCTAAGGAAAGGAAGCTGTGTGGCATAGTAGAAAGAATGTCAGATCTAGAGCCAAAAGACCTTAGTTCAAAAATTCTGACATCTCTACTTACCATGTGACTTTGGGCACATTGTTTAACTTTTCTGGGCCCTCAGCTTTCTCACCTGTAAAATGATGGGGCAGCACAGATGATCTCTACAGAACCTTTCAGCACGAAATTTATGACCCTGTAGGTTATGGAATAGGAAAAGCAAGACGGAAGCTGAGCAAATACTATACAAATTGGTCAGATTTTAGTTGTATCTCCAAATTGGCTTACTTAGTGGAATCGTTCACTGGCTAGTTGTTACTGTAACTAAAAACAATTTAAGAATGAAGTAGGTGGCACTAATTTGTGGGAAGAAGACACAATGGAATATGATGCAGATTCATGAAAGAGTAAGACATTGGCTGGTTTTGGCCGCCAACCAAACTGAACTAAGAACTAAACCCAGCATATCTGGGTTTGGGTCTTCTCAGAGACCACAGGAAGTCACTTAACCTAACTAAAACCTCAATTTCTACATTTGTAAAATTTGGATAATACTAGCAATACTTAGTTGTAAGGAAATTATTCTATAACCTTTAAAGTGCTATATGTAATGAATGTGACAAAGCAGAGTTACAAAGTTGATAAATTAGAGGTTAATTACTTTATTAAAAGATTCACCATAAAATTCTTTTAATTTGAGATCTTCCCTGTTCCATATAAAATATGGTGTATACAGAATGCTGTGTAGCTATAATGGCCACATTCTGCCCCAGAGAAAAGTTAAGAAAATGCACCTCCTTCCCTTCATCCCAGGGGGAGGGGCTCTGGACGTGGAATTCTGATATAGTTTCAGACACAACTGTTGTGTTGGCTTGTCTTGCCGAGTTACTTTTTTTATCTTTCTTTTTTCAATCTTTATTACAAGGGATGACATCGGTAGAGGAAGGAGGGGAAAAGATAAATTTGGAAAGGAATGTAATATAAAAATTAAAGGCATCAATAAAAATAAAGTAAAAATGATTTACATTTAACTTTCCTAGAATATAGAATAGAGAGAGAGAATAGATATATTCTATTTTTTAAAGCCAGTACATCAGCATTGGTCTATAAGATAAACCAGTTACTTACTATCACTTTGCAAATAATATACAACCCATTATTAGTATAGTATGAAGATTCTCATAAGAATATAAAAAGAATATTTTATCAGTACATTTGCCATTTCACAAATATCATCTGTGGCACAGTTTCAGCTTGAGAACTATAGTTGTAGTTCCCTTTCACATCATTCAAAAGGCAAAACAAAAACTCAGAGCTATACTGACTGCTCCCTCCACTAAAGCACAACTCGTGTTGATTTCCAACTCTTCCCAGGCTTGTTCTTTATTTTAAACTGTTTTAGGGAGGCTTGGCTTCCCTAACTGGTCCTGCTCTACCTATGGAACTTGATTTTCCCAACTCACGTCTTCTACTCTAGTCAGAACAGTCTCATTTTCCCACACAGTGGAACATTTATTAATCACAGAAGTAAGTTACTTATTTTGTATGTGCTTTGCACAAGCTGCTGCCTCAGTATGAAAAGCTCTCTCCTCCCTCAAAACTCATCCAGTTCTCTACCTTCTGTAAGGTCCAGCTCACACAGATCCAAGCCTTCCTCAACGACCTCTGATCCCCAGATATCCCAGCCTTCTTGGAGCTTCCACGGCATCTTCATATCACTTAGCATTTGACTGCAAAAGTGCTACATCCAGCAGCTCCATAATGAAGATGTATAGCACATTTGTGGTTTAGAATTTTTGTTTTTTAACTAGGAAGGTACAGTCAGAATGCTGCTATTTTGTATCCATTCTAGCAATTTTCTAATAAAAGAATTTTGGAAGCTTTGCTATTTCCAATCACCTCCTAAGACTACTACCAAAAAATGTTGGTGGTATTTTACTCTCTACCATATGAACCTTCAATTAGTGTTTGCCCTCTATTTTCTTTGTGCTTTCTCCATTCTGTTTCTATTTACCTTCTCTCTTTTTTTCCCCCTTGGCTTTCCTTTTTCTCTGCCTGTGTCTTTTTCAGTCCACCAGAGGGACTCAGTGCTCCTTACAGGTACTACTTTTTCTTTTTCCAGTTTGCAGAGTTTTTTTTTTTCCATTTCCATAAGCTTTTGACTTTTAAACTTTTCTCCCCCTCCCTCCCCACCTCCCTCTCCAAGACAGCATGCAATCTGATACAGGCTATACATATACATTCCTATTAAACATATTTTCATATTAGTCATGATGTAAGGAAGAATTAGAACCAATAGGAGGAGCTACCAGAAAGAGGAAACAAAACAGAAGTGAAAAAAAGCAAATAATATACTTTGATCTGCATTCAAACTCCATAGTTCTTTCTTTGGATGTGGATTGCATTTTCCATCATGAGACTTTTGGAGATGTCTTAGATGCTTGCATTGCTGAGAAGGGCTAAATCTATCAAAGTTAGTCACTGCACAACGCGGCTGTTACTGTGTACAAGGTTCTCTTGGTTCTGCTCACTTCATTCAGCATCAGACCATACAAGTCTTTCCAGGTTTTTCTGAAGTCTGCCTGCTCATCATTTCTCATAGCACAATAGCATTCCATTATATTCATATACCACAACTTGTTCAGCCATTCCCCAATTGATGGGCATCCCCTCAATTTCCAATTCTTTGCCATCACAAAAAGAGCTGCTATAAATATTTTGGTACATGTGTACATTTTTGTACATTTCTATGATCTCTTTGGGATACAGCCCTAGAAGGGCTATTGCTGGGTCAAGGGGTATGCACATTTTTATAGCCCTTTGGGCATAGTTCCAAATTGCTCTCCAAAATGGTTGGATCATTTCACAACTCCACCAACAATGCATTAGTGTTCCGATTTTCCCACTTCTTCTCCAACATTTTACAAAGTATTTTTAAAATAATTGTAGTGAAATTTTATTTTTTTTCAATCAATGAAAATCCGCCTCCTCTCCCTCCCCTTGAAAAAGAAAGAAAAATAAAACCCTTTTCACAAGTGCTACTGGAACTTTGGGATAAATAGCTGATTGGCATCTATACTGAATGTTAGGCAAAGAAAACAAGAAAGGACAATGAAGGGATTTAGAAAGAGAACAAAGAAATAAATCTGATTAGCTGATTAGCTAATGTAAGTCGTTACTATTCTAAGGAACTAGACTAAAAACCTCATATCCGAATTCAATTTAACATTTCTTAATCATCTATCATGCACCAGACTTCTGCTAGGTGGTGAGGGTATATCGAGTGTATATGGATATGCAGTTTCTACTCTTAAGGAACTACTTTCTTAAGTCTACTAAGGGGGATGGAACATGTCCCCAAATAAGTATAAGTGTGATGGGGCAAAGGAGAGAGCACACTTAGCGAGGTGTGCTAAGAAAATCGGAGCAAGGAAAGAACACTTTCAGCTAGAGACGTACAAGAGGGCTTCAAGGATGGACGTAGTATCTCAGCTGTCTTGAAGAAAGAAAAGGATTTCAACAGGTAGAAATGAAGGAGTCTATTCTAGGAATGAAAACAACAGAGGGTTGTTCAAACTGGTGCTCATGGCTGCAATACAAAGGGCTTGCAGGGAAAGAGCCTGGAAAGATAGGCTTCAAATAGGAAACAGAGAAAACCTTTAGATGCCAGCCTATGGAGTCTGCATTTTATCCTAAGCAACAGAGAGTGTCTACTGAAAGGAGCTGGGTACAGGGTTGACCTACTCAAATAGGACTTGTTCTCCGAAGAAAGAATGCTTATTTGCTGTATCTTATTTTAATCACAAATAATCTGCTCTCAATGTCAGCCTAATCATATCTTTTTTAGAATTTGTCATAAGACACCTTAGTGTAGTCCAATGAATAGTTTAAATAGCATAAAATGGAATCCAGTGCAAACAGCACATGAGAAAGACTAACATACCAAAAAGGGATATTCCTATATAAGTTGATAACAGTTAAGATTTCACTTCAATTGAATTGAACAAATATTCACTGAGGTCCTATGCTCTACACATAGTAGGTAATCAATAAATTCACATGTATATATGTAATATACATGTCTATATCTAGGTTATCTCTAGTGTGAGTGATACAAAAATGGGTAAGAATAGGTCCCTGCCCTTAAGAAGCTTACAATCTAGGAGAGGCAATAAAACAAAGCCACAACTAGACTACAAATTAAAATATAAGCAGTAGAAAATTCTATCTGACTTCTGAGAAGAGAAAGTGAGAGACAGAGAGAGAGAAAGAGAGAGAGATGAGAGACAGACACACAGACAGAGACAGAGAGAGAGAGATGAGAGAGAGATGGGGGGAGACAGAAAGGGAGAGGGAGAGAGAGAGAGGAGAAAGAGATAGAGAGAGAGAGATGTAAGAGAGAAAGAGAAAACATTCTCAGACAAAGAGAGAATAAACATCTAGTTGGAGACAGCCTGGGCATCCTTTTACAGTGTGAGAGAGAATGCAGGAAGTCAGGCCTTATATTCCATGATGCAGAAAAAGGGCAAGAGGGGAAGTAGTTCAAAAAGTCAGCACAGAAGGGAACTAAATATGATGCACACGAATGAGAACGCTGCCTGTAGGTTTTTGGCCGCTTCCTATCCAGGGTTCTCAGTAGTAAAGCAGAACTAGACAAAAGTACTGTTCCTGAGTATTCTCAAAGAGTGAAACCTGGATCCATTACCAACAATACGTTAGAGACTGAACAGATTCTGCTATCACCTAAGTACCATCAGTGATATAAAATGGCAAGGCCAAGGCTCTAGTGAAGTCTTGGAAGGAAATAATTTATTGGAAGATGAAGCCAACAAGGAGAGTTTGAACTACAGGGTAGCAAATATGAAGATGATCCATGACAACCCAAACGAGTTGTTTTGGGTTTTTTTTTTAAATAGAACTTAAAAGATAGCACATATCCAAGGGATAGCCAACTCTTCAACATACACAAGATAGCAAACATGATATAATGTTTAAAAAACCCTATAACTAGGTAGAAGAAATTTATTTCAGAAAGGGCTGTCTGATATGCTATAGGCAGACTGAATATGAATGATAAGCCACCTACATGGATAATTAGCCTTGCTTATATAAAATAGGTTATTTAACTCCAAAGCTTATCTTACATGTTATTAATTCTATACATTACTATGTCAACATAGTCAAAGACTCTTTTTAGTGTGTAAACAATTCAATTCAGCAAAATCTATTGAAGGTTTAATACTATGCACAAGGCATCCTTGCTACATGCTGGGGAGATAGAAAAATGAGTAAAATATAGTCTCCTGTTCTTATGGCACTTAAAATGCAGATGGGGAGTTAGGATAAGTACACACATAAATATAATACAAAACAAAATATGGATCCAATAAGAGAGTTTACTGCTACTATCTTGCATTTTTATAATATTTGACAGTTTTAGATATGTTTTTACATCCAGTATATCATTTGATACAAAGTAACACAGAGGTTCAGAGGAGGATTAAGGTCATAGCCAACCACGTCCAAGAAGAGCATCATAAAGAAAACAGCATTTAAGATAGATAGAACTGGAAGAACAGGTAAGACTTTGACAGAGATGGAGGAGAGAACAACCTAGTGGACGAAATGGTGTTAGCAAACATGGTAACGTGAGATAAATAATAAAAGTATATAATTTTATAATTGAATAGTTCAGTTTGACTACAATTTCCAGCAAGTACAGTGAAGGAATATGAGAAATAAGACTGGATAGGTATACATCATAGAAGTCCCCACTGGTCAGACTAAAGAGTCTGGATCTTATTCTACAGACAGTAGGAAGTAATCGAAGGTTTCAGAGCAAAGCATTAGGAAGTTTAATCTGTCAGTGCTGGTGAGGAAGATAGGCTTTCATTAATTCAATAATCATTTATTAAATGCCCACTTAGGCCAGACACTGTGTCAGGTGAAGGAAAGACAAAGATGAAAGTGAAACAGTCATTACGCTCAGGGAGCTTATAGTCTTAACTGGAAGAGACAACGTGTAGTTTTTATATATATGTGTATGTGTGTATATGATTATATGTGTGTGTGTGTATATATATATATATATGTATATATATATATGTATTATATATATATGTATATATAAAAACACATTAAGTAAAATCGTTCCTAGGATACTGTTGGTGGAGCTGTGAATTGATCCAGTTGTTCTGGAAAATAATTTTGCAGATGATATGATAACATACTTAGAGAACCCTAGAGAATCAACTAAAAAACTAGTCAAAACAATTAAGAACTTTAGCCAAGTTCCAGGATATAAAATAAACCTACACAAATCATTAACATTTCTGAATATTACCAACAAAACCCAACAGGAAGAGATAAAAAGAGAAATTCCATTTAAAGTAACTACAGACAATATAAACTACTTGGGAGTCTATCTGCCAAGACAAATATGAACACAATTACAAAACACTTTTCACACAAATAAAAGCATATCTAAGCAACTGGAAAAATATTAATTGCTCACAGCTAGGCCAATCTAATATAATAAAAATGACAATACTGCCTAAATTAATTTACTTGTTCAGTTCCATGCCAATCAAAGCACCAAAAAATTATTCTGAGCTACAAAAAATAATAACAAAATTTCTTTGGAAGAAAAAAATATCAAGGGAATCAATTAAAAAAAAGGGGGAAGGAAGGGAGCCTAGCAGTACCAGATCTCAAACAGTACTACAAAGCTGTAATCCTCAAAACAATTTGGTACTATGTAAAAAAATAGAGAGAATGGTAAATGGAAGAGATTAGGTACACAAATGAGCAGTTACCAAGTGTTTAATAAACCCAAATATCCCAGCTATTGGGATCTATCTGACAAAAACCGTTGGGAAAACTAGAAAGTAGTGTGGCAGAAACTAGCCACAGACCAACATCTCATACAATATATCAAGATAAGCTCAAAATGGGTGCATGATTTTCAACATAAAGGGTGATACCATAAGCAAATTAGTGGAATAGGAAAGAAATCACTTGTCAGATCTGTGGATAGGGGAAGAGTTCATGACCAAACCAGAAATAGAGAGGGTCACAGGAGGCAAAATGTATAATTTTGATTACATAAAATTAAAAATTTTTGCAGAAACAAAATCAATTCAGTTAAAATTAAGAAAGCAGGAAATGGGAAAAATCTTTGCAGCAAATTTTTCTGATAAAGGTCTCATTTGTAAGATACATAGAGAACTGAGTCAAATTTTCAAGAATAAGAGCCACTCCTCAAATGACAGATGTCAAAAGATATGAATAGGCAGTTTTCAGAGGAAGAAATCATATGAAGAGATGCTCTAAATCACTAATAATTAGAGAAATGAAAATTAAAACAACTCTGAGGTACCATCTTACACCCACTGGATCAACTAAGATGACAAAAAAGAAGATGAGAAATGCTGGAGGAGATATGGAAAAATTGGGACACTAATGCATCATTGGTGGAGTTGTGAACTGAACCAAACATTTTGGAGAACAATTTGGAACGATACCCAAAAGGCCAGTAAACTATGTATATACCATTTTACCTAGCAATACTGATTTTTCTAGGGCTATACCCTAAAGAGATTAAAGAAAGAGGAAAAGGACATATGTATACAAAAATGTATAGCAGCTCTTTTCATGGTGGCAAAGAACTGGAAACTGAAGGAATGCCCATCATTTGGGGAATGGCTGAATAAATTATGGTATATAAATGTGATGGAATACTACCGTGCTGTAAAAAATGATGACAAGGATGGTATTCGGAAAAACCTGAGAAATCCTCCATGCTTTAAAAAATACATAAAATTTTTTTAAAAAGAAAAACACATAAAATAGGACTTGAAACAGTTTAATAGCAAAGAAGAAATTCACTACAATAATAGAGAAATGTCTGCTCTATAGGCAGAGTTAGAACTTTTGTGGTGAGGATTTTCTCAGCATCTTCTCTTGGCCTCAGTCCTGTCCTGTCTCCAGTTTCCCCTAGGAGTCTTAAAGCCCTTTTCTATTTGGTTCAGGAATCTGAGGTGGTCCAGGAACTCTTCCACTTGGTCTAGAAACTCATTAGAGTTCACTTAGAGGAAGCTGGTGGTGAAGTGCATAGAACTTTGGGCCTGGAGTTAGAAAGACCTCGCGTTCTAATCTGGCCTCAGAAACTTACTAGCTTAACCCCTGTTTGCCTCAGTTTTCTCAACTATATAATGGGGTATTTAATAGCACCTACCTGGCAGGATTGTGGGAGGATCAAATGAGATAATATTTGTAAAGAGCATTCAGCACAGTGCCTGGCACATAGCAGGAGCTGTATAAGTAAATGCTTATTCTCCCCTTTCCTATTCCCTGTAGCTTGGTCCATAAACTCCTGCCATGTCGCTGCTGCTGGTCATATTGCCGTCTGGTCCTTGCTTACGGGAATCCCTTCTACTTGCTCAGATTCAGTTACTACCACACATCAGCCAAGGCTGAGAACACATGCTACATTCCACCACCCACAGTCTCCCACTATTGCAAAGAGGCAAGAGGGTGCATTTTCTCAACTCTTCTCTGGGGCCAAGTTTTTTCAACATAATTGCAAAGAATTCGGTTTCAGTATTTTTGTGCTTCCCGTTTACACTGTTGTGGTCATTGTGTATGTTTTTTCCCTGGTTTTGTTTCCTTCACTCTACAACAGTTCATACAATTAATTTTTCCCATGTTTCTCTGAATTCTTCACATTCAGCATTTTTTATGGTGCAATAATATTCCATGACATTAATGTGCGATCATTATTGACTAAGCCATTTCCTAATTGATGAGGATCTACTTTATTTCCATTCCTTTGTTGCAATAAAAAGAGTTGCTACGAATAATGACGTATATGAGCTCTTCTTTTCTGTCTTTGATATGCTTAGTGGATATTTTAGTTATTCCAAATTGCTTTCTAGTTGGACCAACTACCAATTTCCATTGCAAAATATCATATAATTGGTGGTGCTCTCATTTTGTGTGGTACCTTTACATTATCCAGACTAATCATGGGAAAAAGGAAGAACAAGTCCCTTTGTTACTGAACGCAGGCTAAAGAGCCTCAGACTCTTCAGACTCTAAGGAGACAGAAATATTTTCATACAATTTTCAACCTTTGCAGTGCAGAGGAAGATAAAAGCTACTTTGTAGATGTATGATTTGGAAAAGAAAGCAGCCAATTTTGTGTATTTTTAATTGTAATATGAAAATATGGCAAGCACATCATGTTGAGTAGGTCACTGTTGGGTCAGTCAATTCTTTTCTCTATCCTATGATCTATGGATTTTCATTAGCAAAGTATAGAGAGTACCCAAAGGGTTGCATTTTGTTTGCAACATTCCAAAAGGTACTGGTTGTGGGTTTGGAATTTTCTGTAAATGGCTGTACTTAACAAAAAATAGCCTTAGTGAAATGAAATTAATTTGAATTCGTTTCCTGCAGCCTATACATTCACAGGATCATAGACTCAGAGGTGAAAGGGATCATATTTGCCATCTCAGCCAACCCTATAATTTTACAGATGTGTAATTGATCAAGAGAAGGGAAGTGATTCAGCCAGGGTCACACACAACTCATCTAAACCAGGATTCAAACTCAGGTCCTCCTGACTCCATTTCCAGCAGTCTACCACTCCACCATGTGGCCTCTCTTTAATTAACTTATGTTACAATTACAAGAAAGAGAAATGGGTAGGTCTGGAGATCATAAAGAGGCTACATGACACAGCAAAAAGAGCCACAGATTGCAGGCAAAGGACTTTCTGATTTTGATTCCCGGTTCTGTCACTTTCTACCTGTATAAAGTTGCCCAATTCAAGTCAACAAACACTTATTAAATACAACGTGCAAGCTGCGTGTTAGGTGCTAGTTAACCTCTGAGTTTTTGCTTTCTTCATCTCTAAAATAAGAATGACAATGATGCATTAACTACCTCATGAAATCGTAGTAAGATGTGCTTCTAGGATCTCCATCTGCAGGGCGTTTTCTCTGGCTCACCCCCATGCCTGGAATGCTCTGCCTCCTTCTGGTCACAGCCAAGTCCTACCTTCTACAAGAAGCCTTTCCCCGTCCTCCTTCATTTTAGTGCCTTCTCTCTGAGATGCCTCCATTTTATCCTGTAAACGTCTTGTTTGTGCAGAGCTGTTTGTAGGCTGTCTCCTCCATTAGACTGAGAGCTCCTTGAGAACAGGGACTGTCTTTTGTATTTCTTTGTATCCCCAGTGCTTACTTAACACAGTGCTTGGCACACAGTAAGTGCTTAATAAATGCTTGTTGACTTGACTATAATTTTGCTGGTACTTCCTCAACCAACTCTTATGACACCACCTCTAGAATTCAGTATGTGGTTTTTGGAGAATTGTTGTAGTCAAAAAAACCTATTGTCATCATCTTCCTGTGATGAGTCTCTAGGAGCTTAACTGGTCTAGTCCTCAGACAGATATGCAGTGTAGCACTGAGCCCATACTGAAAACTATAAAGAACTATGTAAATGTGAACTGCTATTACTATCGTCAATGTCGTCCCAAAGACTTCAGTGTATTTATGTTACGGCACCGACAAAGGCCAAGCAAACAAGTAAAAAGCTTGGGGAGGCGGGGAGGAACACTGGGGTTGAGATTCTATCTCTTCCCTCAAGAGGTGTGACTGGCTATCCCACGACACGCCTAGCCTGAACTCCTTCTTCATCCTCAACTCTTACAGCGCTTTGCTTCATTCAAGGCCCAACTCAGGTGGCACCTCCTGCGAGCCTTTCCCGATGCTTCTGGTTGTTAGTGTTCTTTCTGTCCTCAAATTAGATTGTTTTTATATAGGTAATATAAATGTCGTCTCCCCCATTAGAATGTAAGCTCCTTGAGGGCAGGAACACTTTTTCATTTTGTCTTTGAATTCTTCAGCACCTTGAACATAGTAGGGCAATTTAGCTGAAGCAAAGATTGAACAAAAAAGAATGGCATCAATTCAGTCTGGAAAGGTATACACCACCAAAGCCAGCTATGACGGGCTTCTTATTCTATAAGCCACATGGAACCACTGAAACGTTTTGAGAAGGGGAGTGACACAGTTCAACCAAAGATTTACTTTTGTAGCCAAATGGATAATGTATTGTAGAGGAGATGGATTCGTTAACTGTTCTGACAAAAGTGTTCATTTAATTAAATAAAGGAAGATGGTGAATTAAAAAAAAAAAGATTCTTCTTTCTCTCAGTTAAACAACCTGAATGTTTAGAACATAAGGCCATAACTAACAAAGCAATCAAGAAATATTAAATACCGACTATGTGCTAAACAAATATACAAAAGTGAGTCAGTCTCTGCTTTTATGGAACTTACATTCTATTCACCTTGTGAGGGCATAGTTTAATTGTGAACCTAGTACCCAAGAAGAAATAAACAACCTTTTTGAGTGCTACCTAAACCTAAACCTATAAAATGATAGAAATGTCATTCCTGACTAAGAAGGTGAAGTCTTGTGGAATAGAACCTAAAATGACATAAGTGTGGATTACCACTTATCTCATTGTTCTGTTCAATTAAGAAACTGTAGTTCTAGAGAAAGAAGAATTTGAACACACTCCTTATATCCCATATCAGCATCCCTTAGACTCTTACTTTAGCTTCCTTAGTCTGCAGTTCACCAATCTACAAAGCATTCATAAAAACTGAGTAAGTCTTATATTTGTGTGGATTTTTGTGAGGCGTCTGAGATGATTCTCATTGGGCCAGCAGATGATGATGGTCCGATCTGTCATGTGTGTTTGGGAGAGACAGGTGAGAAAAAATGGAAATAGGGGAGTAAAAGATAGTTGGAGCTCAGAGCAGATGACCAGAACACCCTGGAGAGAAGCAGTTCTGAAATATAATGTCAGGAACAAGATAATCCTTACTTCACAGTCTACATGGGCAAAAGAATGCCATGACAGGAAGCGACACAAAGCTGGGTCTGTGACTACGTGACTTTCACAAGGGCTCAATATAAACGCTTGTCCATCCTCAGCGTAAGATTCACACAAACACATTTTCACCATGAAATACAGGGTGGACAGTCAAGGGCAATTTATATGTGGCTCAGTGGGAACTTAACAAAGGAGATTTTATGAGGTAGAAATGACAATTCGGACAATGCTTATCAACTCTGATTTTCTAAGAAGCACTTGGTTACATTCAGCATACTTATAGGGTTAAAGATTTACTGTACTGGCACAAGGGTTACTTGAACGGGTAAAACTTCACTTATACAGAGCTCACTGGCAGGTAGTCTAACTTCAACCATCTAGCAAACTGTAGACAACTCCAAAGTTTTTTTCCTTTTGTCTGTCCAAAGGCCCCTAAGCAGTGAACAAACATGTCACTGAAACTCATGCAGTTTGATTAGAAGAGAGTTTCTCAAATCTTTACATAATGTGTACTTATTCTTACTTTTGATATACTCTAACAAACTTGGTTATTTGATCTCCCAGCCCAAAGCAGATTAGACACAGCAAATCAAAAGGAAGGAGGTGTTGCTGGAGCAAAAAATAAAAGCTGACAGTCTAAAAGTGAGGAAGAGATAGAAAAATATGATCTGAGAATTTAAAAAGCAAAACATTATGGACCCATTTAGTGTAGTGGCAAATAGGTGTACATATCTCAATAATCTCTGAGAGTCTCATTGTATTGTGGTTCTGTCCTAGAATGGCAATCCTGAGTCATCAAGAAAAGATTCAGAGGCAGCTAGGTGGTGCAGTGGATAGAGCACTGGCTGTGGAGTTAAGAGGACTTGAGTTCAAATCTAGCCTCAGACACGTAACACTTACGATCCGTGTGACTCTGGGCAAGTCACTTAACCCCAATTACCTTGCCAAAAAAAAGAAGAAGAAGAAGAAAAGATTCAGTTACATTGAGAAAGCAGAAAAATATGTAATATATTTTAGAAAGATTTACATCAATATGGTTAAACATTTGGAAGCTTTGACAATTAAAAAGGTAAGCTTAAGTTACACGTAAAATTCACTTATGTGGAATATCTTTCCTTAAATGATGCAAGATAAACAAGATGTTGCCATATTTTGATACACAGTCTCTCCATTATTAAACTTTTAATATTAAGTTTTAATAACCCATGAATGATAAAAGGACACTTACCATAGCAAACGCATTAATAAAAGTGAAAAATATATTTGAATTGAGACAAGAACTTGGAAAAAAAGGTCAGGGCTAGAGCTATAGAGGTGACAGTTAAAAGCTATGAAAGAATGTACCTAGAAAGGCAAAGACCATAGAATGGAAGGACTTTGAGACTGTAGGAAAAGTAAGAGAAAGCAATGAAGGAGACAAAGGTCCCTGGTACCCACAGCAGTAGCTATGTAGAGCCACTGGAAAAATTCCACCCTCACCCCTTGACCCCCAGATCAACCACTTGTTACCTTAGGTGACAGATGTCCTTAGAGGGCCAGCTCAAGGGTAATATGACCTGTGAGTAAGAGCCCTGTCTTCTCCCCTTTCATTTTTGGTAGAATAGGGTAAGGCACATAAGGATGAGCAGGCATGGGTGGACTGTGATCAGTATCACAGATTATTATTACATTTCCCTTTCCTTCAAATCCACTCCTCTTCCAAACTTCTCTATTACCATGGAGAACACCACCCTCCTTCTGTTTGTCCTGGTTCTCACAACCTCAGTATCATCTTACCTCCTCATTTTCCCTTAACCCACCTATCCAATCAGTTGACAAATCTTGTTTCTCCTGCCATAATCGCCATCTCTGGCCCCTTCTCTCTACTCACATAGCCACCAACCCATATTCAACTTCTCATCACTTCTCTCCAGGACAATTTCAAAAGCCTAATAGATCTCTCTGCCTCAGGTGCTTCTCCTCTCCAATCTTTCTTTTATATAGCTGCCAAAGCAATTTTTCTAAAGCACAGATCATTCTCTTCAATAAATTCCAGTGTTTGCCTATAGACTCCTGGAACAAAAATGATTTCATCTTTACCTCATCGTCTTAATTTCTATTTTTTGGTAAAAGTTTTATAATGTACATAATTATTAGTAAAGTAGTACATGCACATAGCCTACAAGTAAATAAATTACACATATACATAAAAGTATACAAAAACACATATACATAAATATATACACATGCTGTGTATGCTCAAACAATTTTTACTCTTGATGAAAAAAAAGTTTAGATACTGCCATAATATCTTATAGTTTAGGTGTTTTCTCCTTAAATCAAACCTAGAGAAACTTGAATGAACTGATGAATAGTTAAGTGAGTAGAACCAGGAGAATAATTTATACTTCAACAATAATGAAAAAGTAAACAACTTTGAAGGACTTAAGAATGATAATCAATGTAATGACCAATCATGATTTCACAAGACTGATGATGAAGCATGCTTCCCATATCCTGGGAGAGAAGTAACAGACTGGAGGTGCAAAATGAGATACACATTTTCTGACACAGCCACTGTGTAGATTCATTTATACTTGTGGATTGGTTTATACTTGTTACAAGGGAGGGCTTCTATTTAGGGAACAAGTTGTGGAAGAAAGAGGTAATAAGGTACTGACAATCATGCAAGAAAAAAAAAGAAAAACATTAATGAAATATATTAAAGTACACAAAAGTTTGGGAGGGAACACAGACAAGCAGAGCAATATTGTTATTGTCATGAAATCTGACATACACTTAAAATGAAAATTATATGTAATAGAAGTATAGAAGTCCAAATTTTGTATAGAATTATTTTTTGTCATGTTGAACATTGAAATGTTCATACTTGTTGATATTTGTTAAGCTCATAATAATAATAAAGACTTAAATGAAAAAATGACATTCACAGATCCTTCTTTTAGCTACACTCATATGTAGAACCACAATTCTAATAACATTGGTATAAAAATAAGACACCTTCAAATTTAAAGTCAGCTGCTTTACAAAGAAGGAAAGTTTTTATAATTAAAAAATTTATCCTATCATATAAAATACCAAATAATTCCTACCCTAACTGATGTGGTCATTTCAGTTTCTCAAACCCCCGAAATTCACAAATTGATGTTAGAAATTTAGCTATATTTCTTTCTTCCTAACATTTCACTGAGGAATAGAGTTTTGATGCAGGTTAGCAATACAAAACAGAACAATTTTGGGTAGGGCATTTGTAGACATAATGGACTGAAGAAAGGGAGCCAATGGTGCGAAGGAGAGATCAAAAAGGGAGCTAGAATGGCTTCAGAATTCTTCCTTAACCTACTTTTGTATTATAAACTGACAATTCTTCTACCTTTCTGAGCATCTACTCCTTGTTTGGACCATATCTGGGAATAAAAAATAAATTTTATTTAAAATAGCTTTTCTTTTTTTCTTAAAGTGTTTTATATTTAGCATATGGTTATCATTGAAGAAATATATTATTAGAAGAAAAGGTGATTGGTTCTACAGTGAAAATGAGATAGAGGCTGGATATAGTGGCACACACCTGGGGTACCTCCTCCTGGGGAGGCTAAGGTTGGTGGATCCCCTGCACTCAGGAGTCCTGAAGTAGGGCTAAAGTCAATCAGGTGTAGGCTCTAAGTCTGGCACCAATATTGTGAGCCCCTGAGAGGAGGCGAGGGACTGAAGGAGACAGCAGGCTGCCTAAGGAGAGGAGACGTGGGCCAGGTCAGAAACTGAGCAGGTTCTGCACTGAGCAGCAGTGGGGTCCAGCCCATAAGTGGCCATTGTACTTCCACACCAAGAGACCCAGTGTCAAAAAATAGGGAAAAAAAAAGAAAAATGACGCGTTCCATGATATGTCTATGTGTTCCATTCATGATATCAAGAGATCTTAGAGCAGTTGTCTCTAAACTGGAGAATGTAAGATGGTTCTCTGGAGTACAGGAAGAAAATATTAG
The DNA here is from genome assembly GCF_003287225.1 of Phascolarctos cinereus. NCBI lineage: Eukaryota > Metazoa > Chordata > Mammalia > Diprotodontia > Phascolarctidae > Phascolarctos > Phascolarctos cinereus. The sequence continues at coordinate 129,484,488 of NW_027555847.1, read as the reverse complement.
AACTTCTATTTATGTCTATTTTTACCTCGAAAAAATAAATTATTTTACCAATATTTAATATACTAATTGTCACTGGTACCTTCACTTAGTCTGTAAGTCAAATGGTTATGTGTCATGTATGATCTATGAGTTACCCTGAAGGAAGAGTAGGGATGCTACAACATCGATTGACAGTGGAGCCCTCATTGATTTTTTCACTTTCGCTATATTTTGATGTATTGCACAGTTTATAAATATTTAAGTATAAGTAGATCTATGTATCATATCATCTAACTTTTAGTAATCTAAGTTCAAAGAAAGTTCAAAAGTGACCTAAGGAGTCCAGCAAAAAAACTTCAGATTGAAGATGATATTAACGTGAGCTGGGTTGAACAATAAGAAAATGGTAGAGCAGACATTTTTAGTACAAGCCCTTTATCAGTCAAATTATAAAGAAAAAAACAAGCAGTCAAAAAAATTCAAAATTATCAAGTAGATTATTAGAAACATGGATTAACATATACTATTGTTAATGAGAAACCTTGCCCTAAGTGGATATTATGCCATAAGATATTATTAACTAATAGTGTAAAGTCATTTTGATTAGCAAGACATTGAAAAATTAAACTGTTGTTGCCTATAGAGACTCATATATATACACTTTAAAAATCTGGAACAGAATCCAGGTTATCCTATTTAAAAATCTTCCAAATGAAGCTTTTCGATGGGTTTTTAACCTATTTGTAAAAATAAAAAATGCAATACTTGCCAAATACTTTAGAAGAACAATTGATTAACATCTAAGAATATGGAAATTTACTAGCAGTATTTCAACAAAACCTTTGCATAGGTGGTGCACTGGATTAAAAAATGAGCTTCATGATTTCATAAGTACATCTAACAATGTACTTCTTTCATTTGGTTCTACTTATCTTTGTGAGGTTCTATTTTATTTTGGTTTTGCCTTTTAGCTAACAGTCATTAACAACTATCAAAATAAACTAAACTTAGAATGAGACTTCTAAATTATTGTATCAAAGTGTTAAACCAAGATTTTCCAAAAATATTGAAACAATTAAATTTCTCTCATCAAAATGTTAATAATGATAGTATCTTACATGATAGCAAAATGTTTTTATACTGTTAATAAAATTTAAATTGTTTCGAATGCTATTTATTTCATCTTCATATTGTCCTTTAAATTTCTATTTTTGTCTATGTTTTATAGTGAACACAACATGAATACAGTAGCACATTTATAAATAAACATACATATATTGGGGGTATATCCTTAAACATTTTTGGATAGAGGCAATTTTTAAAAATTGGAAACCACAGATCTAAAGGAAGGCTCCCTATAATGATGTGGAAGTACACTGTGGAGGATTTATGGGAAAGTATGGACAAGGGTTACACAAGATGAGCAAGCATGGTTAGGGTACCATTTGTTCCACTGGAAGGATTGCCTACATATATGAGATCACAAATCCATCAAAATATATAAATATATGGGGAAAATATGATAGCTTAATCAGGCGTTATTTATCAATCAACCAACATTTTCCCATTACATATAATGTGTTTTAATGGATAGATAAGGTATTAGGACATACTAAGAAGAATAAGACATAATCCCTTTTCTAAAAGACATTATACTTTCAGTTGAGGAAATAGGAATAACACAAAGAGATAAATATAACTGTATGAAGCAATATGAACCTCAAGTAAACTATCTAGGCAGCAAATGCTATGGGATTTCTAAAGAGAGAGACCTTTGTAGGCTGACATTGTCAGTAAAATCTTCCATATATGGAATTTGAGCTGGGCTCTGAAGGTAAGGCAAGATCTATATCAGCAAAGGAGAAGATGTGGGAAAAAATATTATAGAAGTGAAAATTATATAAATAAAGGTGCTGATGAAAAGGTTTCATATTAACTTTCACAAACAAAGTTTAAGGTGTTCTTTAAAAATGTGAAATGAGGAAGGAAAAAGTAACAATGTAAAATTTTTAAATTTCTTTTAAAAAAATTATGACAAAAAGATTGGCCAAAGAAAAGTCATCAAGGAAAAAGAACAGAAAGATCGAAAGTGCATAACTACTTATCTAGTCTTTTCTGGATTTTACTCATACTTTTTGGTAAATTATTCTGAAATTTGGTCTCCATCCTAAAGTCTTAGGCCCTCAAAAGTATTTGAGAAAAATTTCTGGGGAAATTGTTCCCAAACTTTGCCCAAGACAACAATCTACATCACCATTCCTCCTATGGAAAGTGATGTTCTTCTTCAGACAATTTTGGAAGTGAAACAATTTTGAGTTTCTTTGCTTTGAGTCAGCATATAAAACCTTACTTCCTAAGCTTCAATAAAGTGTTGGGAAATGTTATTTGAAATGTCCAACATGACAATGCAGCATCAAGTTCCACATATCTTCCCTAATGAAGTTAAATAATCTACCTTAAGATACAGTTTTGGAATGGAAGTTCTAACATCTTTAATCGCAAGAACTAGGCCAAGAATTCATTCAACTTATTTTTTTCTTCTTAATAGTTGTAAAATTCTAATATGCCTACAGTCAAAGTCTGGCTCAGTAAGTTATGGGAGGTTATGATAGAAGATAAACTGCCATTATATTAAAACATCTCTGCAACCCAAGCAGTCAAGATTAGGAGTTAGACAATGTGGGTAGCTGTGCAGGGTACAAAAGAAAGGGGTGGGATGAAGGGGTGGGAGGCAGGAGGGATGCAGCAAAGTCTAAGTCTTAATATTAACCTTAAAAATGCATCCATTTTAATAGTCAAAAAAACCCAGACTTTGTGACACGTACTTATTTTATAATATACCAAGTTGTACCTCAGTAATATACCCAGAAAAGGGGTCTGAGTTTCAAATATGGAGGTTAGAAAGAGTCTAATCTTCAAGTCTTGCCTAGGATGCACAAATGAGTTGTATGATACATAAATATACACTATTTTCTTTAGTTCATATAATGATGAACTGCTAAAATTCCTGTGATAAAGCAACCTGTATTGTATAGTGCTTTTGTTACCTTCTATTAATTTAATATGAACAAATTTTAAAATATCTTTTCTTCTAAAAAGAATTCACTGAATGTGCTATCTACTTTTCTGTTCTTGAGCAAACCTTTTACAGTGGGATCATCCAATGGTCCTGAGGCAAAGTGTTTAGTGTAATGTTACCAAATTTTTAGAGAAAAATAAATCCCATTATGCCAGTATGAGATGACTTAATTTTGTGAACTTATTATTACTGAATGCATATGAGGTGACATTTCTCTATTGCTTCTAGGATAAAATATGAAGTCCTTTGGAATTTAAACTTTTCATACAATCTGGCTCCATACTCTTTTCAAACTTTGTGTGGGGGGGTGGAGGAGGGTTGTTAATATAACATAGAAATAAGGAGCTGATCACAAAGACACAACTGTGAACATATTAAATGAAGTGAAAAGACATGTCTAGCTTTGTTAAGCCTTCATGAAGTGTGAAAAAGTTCCTCTGATGGAATTAAAGGGGTAGCTGGCTATCAGCTGTGTGAAGACTGCCACAGCACTGGAGATCTTTCACGTCTATAGAAGGGAGAAGCTTAGTGGAGTGTGCCCCCTGAGCCCCTACCAAAGGACAGAGGAGAGGACATTTTCATTCCTGCTTCTCCCCCATCCATTGAACCAAGGCAATTAGCAGGGGACCTGTTCACCTACCAGGAGACACCGTATTCAGCAGGAAGCAGTTTAGAGAGTTGCACAGTTCAAAGTAGGGAGACACATACTCTCAAGGCAAACAAAGTCAGAAAAGCAGCATTTACAGAGGGAGGCAATTTCAAGAAGTGAAAACTAGCTATGGAAAACTAGCCCTGGCACTCAATGGGTGTGTGTGCGTGTGTGTGTGCACGCACACACTAATAGCGTAGGTTAAACCTAAAAGTGTGTCATGCATACATTTTAGGGGAGGGCTGGTTGTTAAACACTGACTGGCACCTCCATGGTGCTTGTAGTTTGTTCACAGTTGCCGTCTCTTTTCTTATTCTACCATTTTGGTAAATGTTCCCAGTTTGAGTTCATTGTGTCCACCATTATTGCCAGGGAGAGCTCAGGAGTGCAGCCCCCACAGGAGCCCACAAGTACCCCTCTCCTCCATATACAGCACATAACACCAAACTGGCCTTCCTCCTGCCTCTCTTCGCTTCTCACTGCCCTTTCTTCCTCCCAGGTTCTTCTAGGCTCAGTTCAGGAGCCCTTTGCTGCCCAGTGACTTTCCTGACACCCTCCAGTTAATCTTTTCTTCCCGTTGAAGTTATTTTGTATTTACTCTGTATGGGTAGCTTTGTCTACATCTTGGCTGTATTCTCCAGTAAAGGGTAAGGTCCATGAGGACAGGACTGTTTCATTTTCTTCGTTTCTCTCAGTGCTGACCGTGGGGCCTCGCACATAGTAGGCACTTAATAAATGCTCCTTGTATGACACTGAACTGAGATCATTTAAACTTGGGCTGACATTCTGTTTTCTTTTCTATTTCCCTGTTTGAAGGTGGGTCCTCTTGTACTTTCAAAGGAAAGTGGTTGATCATCAGGGCATAACAGCTGTGATTTTATCAAATCTTGATAAAAATAATAAAAATGGGCTATCCCAGGGTCTGGTAAATAAGAAGGTTGACTGAGTAGAGGTGTCAATGTAGAGAGCTCACTGCACTTTATTAGAGCAAAGGTTACTGAGCAGAGATGTATTAATGGTATAAATAGTGAACGTTCCACTTCTAGAAGGTTGCTTATTTTATACAGAAATGTGCTTTGATAGCACCACTTGATGTAATAGAAAGGATCAACAGATTTCACATTATAGAAGAGAAAGGGTTTTGAAAAGTATAAGAAACTATGAAAACCTAAGAAGATGTTAATATTTTAAAAAGCATAATAATAAATTAGAAGTCAATTATCAATAATTACTCAGAGCTGCAATAAAGGCCCAGGTTATACAGAACTTTCTTTGTGAGGCCAGCAACATTGAATTACTTCATCTAGTATTTCAGTCTGAGACCCAGTCTTTGGTCTAACATAGTCCTCTTCTGTTTTGGTGTGTCCCTCACAGTGCAGTTTGATATGATGCGGGCCTGTAACCTGATTGCTACTGTTGCCCTCACCGCAGGACAGCTCATCTTTGTCATGGGACTGATGGACTTGCCCATCATTTCGCAGGACACCCAATGGTGGGAGGAAGCCATTGCTGCTGTATTCCAGCTTGCAAGTAAGTACCTTACTTAATGATAAAGCAAGAATTAAAAACTACTTCACTCTGCAATGATGAATGAATAGATTTGACACATCCAGGAAAGGAAACTACTGGAAGTCTAAAATGAATCACTCTGGAAATAATGAAAGATATGAAAATAATTCCCAGGATCCTAGCTTTCTTGAGAAACCCTCTTTCTAAAAGAAGGTCAGAATGTGGAGCACCTTTGAAAGTAGCCACTGCAGAATAATGAGGGACATAACAAATTCTAACACTATTTAGGACTGATGGAATTCATTTGGTCATTTGTCAAAATTACTTTAGGTGCTATTGTTTCAGAATGGGAAAAAAACATTTCAGAATAGAAAAAAAGGGAAAAGTTCCCTTTACAACTCAAACTGATTGTCTTATAGCACCACTGGTGGAGAAGAGGTAATTTTTCCCGTACCAATGAGAAATTTTGTGTTAAGGAGTTTGTATAACGTTGCAAATAGGTGTGTCCTGTTCTCCTTTTGTGGTGTAATATATATATATATATATGGGTGTGTGTGCGTGTGTGTGTATATATGTGTGTATATATATGTGTATATGTGTGTGTGTGAACATATATGTGTATATATATATATATATACATATATTTGCAGTTCCTGAAACACCAGTATCTATCTCCCAAGAATGGTCTGGGGGGTAAAGAACCTGAAGGGGAAAGCCAATAAAGAGCACAGTGTTGTAGCCTAGAAAGTTTAAGATCCTTTCCCTGTGTTTGGTTTGTCTCTCTCCTTTAATGCCCCCCCATTACCCCCCTGAGGCTCAATAGGTCTGTTTTGCCCAAAAAGGAAATGCATTTTGGCTCTCTTTAGACTTGTTGTTTCATTGACAAACAGTACAGTGGACAGCCATGTGCCTTTCTTCTATCAAACTGCTAATTTTAGATGGAGGTTTTTTTCCTGTGCTGGAGTCTGTTTTAAACAGAGCTAGAGAGAGACTGGAGGGCGCCAGGATATCCCGTCCCAGGAGGAGGAAATGCCTGCTATTACCTGTTATGCAAGCTGAACCTTGAAATCCCTAGTGCTCGGGTGGAGAGATTGGGGGGGGGGACTGGAGAAGAAGAGTTGGAAGTGATTAATAAAATGTTAATAAAAATAGGAAGAGAGGAAAAAATACTTCACCATGAACTAAGTAGACTGAAAAAAAAAACCCTAGAAGGTTGTAGGAAAGTTACAAGCCTCACAAATAGTTTACAGGATATTTCCAGAGGTTTCTAGGAGAACCACAAAAAATGTAAAGTTAGCTATCAAAGGTGGTTCCATTTGTGGTTATGTAAGGGTCTTTCTGTTCATTGGAACTTCTCACTTTCGTGCAGAATTATCTAAATGTCATTTAAATATACCCTAAGAAAATCCTCTTTCTCTTGTGTGCTAGATGGAAGCAATTGTTATGTTTGATTATGGGCATAATCTTATTTGACATTTAACATATGCTAAATATAGCAAAATTGAATTATATTGACATTTACTTTGTAGGTATACATATGTTCTATGTTCTCTCTTCCCAATTTATAATGTCTATGACTGTAATCTTCATGAAGGCAGGAACGGTATGTTAAACCTATCTAGAATAGTCTTGGCTCATAATAGGTACTCAATAAATATTTGCTGTCGATAATTTTTAAATCCCTATAGAGGAAAAGAATCACACAAGCCAATGTTGAGCTCTGCCTCTAATACTGTCAGGAAAACAAGAAGAGTAGGCAATGACATTTATGACTGATAGAACCCTGTGCTCCTCAAAGGTGTTGGCCACAAACCCACGCCCATATCCAATGCAGGAGCCTCAAACTGTAGCTTCTCAAATATATTTCTACTACTTTATCACTGAGTAAAAGGATATCCAACTTTCTGCAGTGGGGATACTCCCTCCCATCCTATTCTCTCTAATTCCAATATTTGGGTTCTTTTTATTTATATTATTTCATAATTTTAAAAAATTTTGATCATGTCTTCTTTTAGCCATCGACTTAAAAGATGGGAAGATGCTTTTCAAAAAAGAAAGTGGAAGTTCCTCAATCCCTCTGGATCATTATATTTTTTTTCTATACTTTTTTCCAGTTTCATGACTTTTCTAGATGACAGTTTTAAGAAAGAACTATGTGCACTTAAAATATATTTTGATTACACATAAAGGTAGAATAAGATTTTATGTTTTGTTTCAAGACTGATAACATACAGGCTGTTCTTGGCCCTTCTGGCCAAAGTGGCACGCTGAGCCAGTTGTCTTTAGGAGCAGTCTAGGACAACTCTTCACTCTCTTTTCTGTGCTGCAAATGATAGTTCAGCGCTTTCCATGCTAGAAGGATAGTTTGGATTATTTTTTCCCATAATGCCTACAGTAAAACTTTTCTGCCCATTTTCTGCCTGGTATGAGATCTTATAGAAGATGAGATTCATCTTTTGCTAAACAGAAGAAGTCAACGTCAGCTATAAACTTAGAGATTTAGTTATAAACACTCTCTTCTAGGTTCTTTATAAATGTTCAATACAACAAGACCTCACATCAATCACTAAAGAATATCACTTTTATACTCTCCTATCCAGAGAAGTACTTTATTCCTTTTTTTGTCTTTCTCCCACCTCATCCCTTATCCTAAAAAAAAAGATACTTTTTCCAATTCCATATAACTTTATTTTTAATAGTCTTCAGTGTCAATATACTTTTAAGGCTTTTTACAAGTTAAAATAAATTATGTCTACTGAGTCTTTCTTGTCCACACCAGAAAGATCTGGTTCATACTCTGGAACAGACAAAGTAAATAAAAGATTATTTTTCTCATCTTCGAACCAGCAAACATAACTAGGGACCTCTTGGTCTCCACTTACCTACTAGAACTCTGTTTATTAGATATCACAAGGACAATGAGGTTTACAGTATCTGCATCTACACATGCTGGTGAAGAATTTTATACATTTTATTTTCCATTTGCTCTTTATATTTTGCTTCTCTAAATTCTGATTACATTTTCCAAATACTTCCTTTAAATACCAACTATATAATTTTTTTTCTCTCCCAAACATTCTTGGTACTTTTGAGTCTTAAATAGCTGCTATAAATCACCCAGAAGATGTTTTAGGACCCTTATGAAAGCATATGAGCTTATAAATTATTGTCCTCTAGTTTTTCTTTTCCAAGAATAATTCTCTCTAGGGAAAAACATTTGAATACAAGCCATTATTTTGCTGCTACCATGTGCTGGAAAATTTCAGCCTGAGTAATGTTTTAAGAGACTGTTCTCTTCAATTAATATGCTGTGTTAGTTAAGGTTCTCCTTGGAAACCAGTGTACTCCAACCAAATCACATTACTTGAAAGTGCTTTTAAAAGTTTTCATTTTTATACTGTTGTCATTCATAATATTGCTACAATAAAGGCTTGACTGATCAGACCCAACTGCTCAGCATTCAGTGTTCAGGAGTGTTCCAGTCTTTCTGATTTATGCCACCTGCATATATGTTTGACAATCATTCAAAAAGGATGACCCGCTGACAGAAAATGAAGCCCTAGGAAGTAGGCAGGAAGGAAAGGAGAGAGGAAGCTATGTTGCTCCGGAGGCTGAACTGTAATTCACACAACTCCAGGGTTTCAGGGCTTCCACACCTCCCAGCTCACAGGAAGAGAACTGTTAGCTTTGGAAAAATAAATTTATGAAGATAGAATCAATACCATGTGTGCAATTTCATTTGTCAGTTCATAAATTTTTCTCTTTTTTCCTAAAATGGAGTAAATGTTGAAAAATCACCATCTGTTCCAGAAGAAACTGCTCTAGATATCTAAGACATGGAAAGGAAAGTGAAGCTTAATATAAAAAATAAGGTAACATGAAAGACTGAATTCTCAGCCCAGGCCCAACTTTCCTTTCTTTGTTCCCTTTCTCCTGGCCCACTTTATACAGGCATATAGTTGTTGGGGGTTTTTTTGTTTGTTTTGTTTTTTTGCCTGCAATAAGCAAGTGAAAAAGCAAGAAGCTAATATCATCACAGAAAAGTAACATATGTAACAGTGCATATACTAAAATGACTACAATCTTATTTATACTAGACTCCAAAAGCAAAAAAGAGATCAGGAATGTATGGTCCATGGGTTTAGAATCAGGCATACTGCTCTTACACGGTCTACCAAAAGATTTCACACCAGATTTTGACTAATACAAATATTTCTCCATTTGCTTAATCATACTGAAAGATCTGTACCATTATTTAATGAAAATAACATTCTGTTGATTTCCTGCCACCCCAGCAGCTCACTTTCCTGCTTCAAGTCCAAACTTCTCTGCCTGGGTTTTTGGACTATCTGTGATCTTGTGCTAATGTACAGGTAGAACTTCATTTTTCACAATTTCCCAACATGCAGTCTCCATTCTAGCTAAGCAGGTCTCTTCATTATATCTCTCCCCCCTCCTCTATGTCACCGTCATTCCATCTCCTTGCCTTGCCTGTCAGGTCTTCCTGCCCCTCTCCATCTGACTAAAACTTGCACAATTTTCAAGACTCAATTTGAGAACTATCTACATAAAATCTTCCCTGCCTAGTCCAGCCCACATTCACCCCTTTTATCTGAACTCCTATTGTACATGTCATAGAATCACTGAATCTTAAGAGTTGGAAGGGACCTCAAAGGCCATCTAATCCACGGGTGGGGAACCTGTGGCCTTCTAGGTCCTTGGGTGAGGCCTTTTGATTGAGTCCAAGTTTTACAGAACAAATCCTTTTATTAAGGGGATTTGTTCTATGAAGTTTGGATTCAGTCAAAGGACCAAACTTGAGGACCTAGAAGGCCACAGGTTCTCCACCCCTGATTCTAGTCCAACTCATCCCTGACCGACAGTCTCCTCTATAATATATTTGACAAGTGATCTAGCCTTTGCTAGAAGATTTCTTGTGAGGGAATCTATTAGCTTCTGAGGCAGCTAAGTGATGGAGTGGATAGAGTGCTGAGTTCAAATCTGGCTTCAGACACTACTAGCTATGTGACCTTGGGCAAGTCATTTAACCTCTGTTTGCCTCAGTTTCCCTCAACTGTAAAATAGGGGTCATATCAGATGAGACAATATGTGTAAAGTGCTTAGCACAATGTTTGGCACAGCATAGGTGCTCTATAAAAGTTAGCTATTATTATTATTATTATTATTACTATTGCTGTGGGGCAGCCAATTCTACTTTCAGATAGCTCTAAGTCACGAGTTCCTAATTTTTGTGTGTGTTATAAACCTTTTTTGGCAGTTTGGTGAAATCTTTGGATATACCCTTCTCAGGATAATGTTTTTAAATGCCCACCCTAAAATACCCAGGATTACAAAGGAAACTATACTGAAATATACTTATCAAAATATTAATAAAAGCAAGTTGACAGATCACAATTAAGAACCACTGCTCTAAAGGATTACAAATGAGCAAAGTCTGGAAGATGCTGGCTTACTACATTTTAGGTACCTTACAATGCTAAATTTAAAATACTATATATCTTAATAGTCATATAAACTAAGACACATTTTAAATGACATAAGCATTAAGTATTAATTCAAATGATCCAGGAGACTTTTCCTTCTTCATTCTAAAGAAAACTAGGATGTATTTGTGTGTGTAAATGTAATGTTTAAAACAAAAGTTTTAAAAGTTTTTTACATACACTTTTCTAAAGAACCAAATGACCCACACAATAGGCCTGTACTCATTGGTACTTGGTCATGTAACTTGGCTGCAGCAATTTGTTCAGCACGTCTAATCCAACAGGCAAGAGAGACTAAGCCCCTTTCAGTGCACACTACAATACCCTTTGAGGAAAGCAGTGACCCGGCGGCGGTAAAAGACAGCACAACAAAGTCGGTGAATTCTTATTCCCTTAAGAAGAGAACGGTGGGAAAACCTCATGCTTCATGCTCTTCCTTCCTCCCATCGACTGTACTGTTATCATCTGTCACTCACTGACGGCTCCTTTTCTTCCTTTTCCCGTTCTCCTCATACTTTGTTCTGCTCTCATTCCTTTTGTCTTCTGTTCTCCCACTAGTTCTCAAACCCTCTTCCACATCCTAACATTGTAACAGAAGAAACACCATAACAAGCCAGGAGAGTAGACAGGGTCACCAAAGGTGAAATGTCGCCTCTCACACCTTCCTCCTGAAGATGGGAATATAAAGAAAAAGGCAGGGCAGAGGCTTCTGGGTAGCAAATCTCCCATCAAAGAATTCACCTTTACAACCTACTGGAAGAACAGGACTGCAAACTGCAATGGAAGACTGGCATATGTGTGTGTGTGTGTGTGTGTGTGTGTGTGTGTGTGTGTGTTTGTGTGTGTGTTGCGGGGCGGGGTGGTGGTGGTGGCTAAGTGGTCATGAATTGACTACTATTGAGGTGGGAAACATATGGCAGTACTTAATTGTGCATTGCCTGGGTATGTCTAACAGACATGATAGACTTATAACAACAGGGCATCCTTCAAAATGAAGTGTACACATAATAACCAAAAAGTAAGGGTATCCATGTTTATTTTCTTCTCTTGGTACTTTGACAGTACCTTCCTCTGAGAAGACTTGGAGGTTATAAGGTCCTAAGTGGCAAAATTTTGTCTTCTCATTTTCAGTTTTACAGGAATTTATAGAGTTTTTGCTATTTGCCCAACTCTGTGCTAGACACTGTGGAGAATAATGGACAAAGAAGCATAAGGCAAAATCCCTGAATTTAAGATGGAGAGAGAAAGAAAGAGCTTATGAAGCTCTGAATTGAGCTTTTACTGTCATCTATACATAGATTTTCTTTTCTTTTTTTAATACTTTTTTCCTTAAGTATTTAAAAAAAATTTTTTGGCGAGGCAATTGGGGTTAAGTGACTTGCCCAGGGTCACACAGCAAGTAAGTATCAAGTGTCTGGTCTGAGACCAGATTTGAACTCAGGTCCTCCTGACTCCAGGGCCAATGCTCTATCCACTGTGCCACCTAGCTGTCCCTCATTAAGTACTTTTTGAGCAAGATGATTTAGAAGAATAGAAACTTTACATATATATACACACACACACACACACACACACATACATACATATGTGTATACATATGTATGTATGCATATATATGTGTGTGTGTATATATATATATATCACCTTACATTTGTCAGACACTATGTATGTATTTGGATCCACAATCCTATCATTTTTTTATCTGTATTTTAAAAATTTATTCAGCTATCTATAGATAACCTATAGATAATCCATAGATAACCTATACAGATAACCTGAGCATATTCCATGTGTAATTCAAAACAAAGAGATACATACCTTGCTTCCAGACTGGTAAAGATAGCTACAATTACGATTTAACATTCATAATATGTAATACATAAACAGCGTGGTAGGAATTACTAAAGCTTGTCCTTCACTTAGATTGCCTTCAAAACACCAAGGTCCTCTCACTGCTGCAAAGGGACATGGGAAAAGAACTTTAATGAAGACCTCAATATGGGTACCAATGATGAAAAATGTGTCTGTTATCAGAGGATGAGCATAACCAAGTTTGCACAAGTTTATCATAAAAGAGTTGACCACCAGTCACTACCTTTTTAGACTAGAGCAATTCATGAAGACTTTGTGCTAAGATATAGAGGAATAATGATCTAGATAGACAGAACTCTAATTAGCCATTTTGGCATCTCATAGCATGAAATAGCTGCTTGGGTGAGTAGCACCACATGCATCCTCACATAAACAGGTCAGGAAAACCTGATACAGCCCCATAGTGGAAGGAGAAAGGACACCAAGCTATTAAGAGGTTGCAGATAGGGAGGAGCGAGGACAGAAAGGAGTTTTTCTAGTGTGCAGCCAGTTGGGTGGGAGAGGGTGCAGGGAATGAAGCAGCCATCTGGGAACTTCCAATTTTAACTCATTATTATTGCTAACTAGTTTCTCTGTAGCTGAAGAAGTTGAAAATTCTTTCAAAATGCAAATGTAAATATTCTAAAATTGCACATTTTTCAAAATCACTACTTTACACTGTTTACACCCTCTCAGTTTTGGTGCTCTGGGGCAAAGTACGGACTGTCTAGCCCTAGCTCTGTGCATAAGAGGAGAAAACATCCAAAGAGATATGAAATCACAGATCCCTGTAGCACTGAAGTAGGATATAATTAGTGGCTATCACTGTATCATCTGCATATCGATTTTTAAAAATATTTTTCAATAATCATTTTTTGAGAAAGATGTTGCAGGAGAGCAGAAGCTTGATTTATAAAAAACTCTAATTTGTTAAATACTACATATATATATTTAATCCACAATATTATCACTTTTTTTATCTGTTTAGAATATATACAGCTATTCACAGATAACCTGTGGGCTTAAAGTATGTTCTAGAATAAACTGTGTTCCTCTAATCAGAGCATCCACATATCATCTATTTTCTTCACACAGTAAGTGAAAGATGATTGTTTCTGTGAAGTGGAGGCAATTTGTGCCTGTTTCAAATGACTTGGCTAAATACAGAAAATGCTACACACTAACAATTAGATTATAATGTTTAAAGCAGCAGCAAAATAGTCTGTCTTATTCTCAAAAATCTGAGATTCTGATCTCCTGGAGAGGAAGCATGGTGTAATGGGGAGGTGGCCTTGAAAGCTGCAAGACCTAGATTCAAATCCCACCTCTGACACCTACTATCTAAGTGACCCTCGGTAAATCACTTATTCGTTCAGTGCTCTAGGCCAGTGGGGTGAAACCCAAACAGACATGGATCAATATGATGCCTACATACTGACACAGGAAGCCACGAGTTCACCTTATCTATGTTGTATTTTATTCTTATTTATTTTGTTAAACATTTCCCAATTACATTTTAATCTGGTTCTGGCTGCCCTCTTGGAGTGTTATGGGCAGAGTTTGACACTAGTCAACCATCCAAGACTATTAGGTACAGGCAAGGGGCTGACTGACATCAGTAGAGGGTTTCCTCACCTGGAAGTTTCCCATACCAATGAAAACCCAAGTCCAGTGCCATCTTTCCTCCTTTCTCAGATACTAGGATGAAATCCTCCATCTGTGCTCTCAAGCCTCAGTCCCAGCTCCCTCCTTCAGGATCCTGCGCTATCAATGGTACCCCTCTCCCCATTAGCATTTTGAGTGTCTTTTCTTCTGTCTTGCTCCTTTCCCCTTTCAAATATGCACAAATCTCCCTCTTCTGAAAACAAAATAACACCCTAGTTGACCATGCTGCTCTCTCTCACTCCTTTTTTTATGTCCTTCCAATGTAGTAGAGTGGAAACAATGCCAAATTTGACCTAAGAAGAGTTGGGTTCAACTTTCAGCTATGACATTTGCTAGCTCTATAACCCGGGCAAGTCACTGAACACTGAACTTCAGATTTCTCTTCTGTAAAATGAGAATAGTAATCCTGACACTGCCTGTCCAATAGTGTAATTGTAAAGTATTTTATAGACTTCATAACACTATGCAAATTTCTATGCTTGTCGTCTTCATTTCCTTACCCTTATTAGCTATTAGCAGTGGTAGTCACTACTCTCCTGAAACTATTTCTCTGTTTTTACAAAAAAGCCTAAGTAAAGTATTAGACTAAAAGTAGGAGCTCAACAAAAACAGGTTTATCGAAGAATCTGAAATCAGTGCACTTCAAATTTTTTTTATCTTAATTTTTCCATGAAAATTCCAACCCAGGATAGGGCTAGATTCAAGTTTTTATAATTCAATACTAACAACCATCAAATTAAAGGTTTTTTTACAAAGATTCTTATCTCCAGATCCTTTCTTTATTCATGTACTAGTGATGCTAAGATTTCATTCATATAACCTATTTATTTAATCACAAATTTCTGTAATGGATAGAAAGTTATGTTTTATGAGTAGGAGAAAAACAGATGTGTTTCTGTTAAGAAAAATAACACGTCATAGGATGATTTTTCAATGGAAATTCAAATCAACAAATTCTATGTTTCACCCTCTACTTGAGACTATTGCTTGACTATAGTTAGGCCACCATGTATATCTGTTTACTCATCCCCACAGGGCATGGCAGTTAAAAAGTTGACACATTCAGCCAGACTACAAAGTTATCGATTAAAATTTTGGGGAAATCTATTTAAAGCATCTGCATGTTATGATCCACAATAATATGTTGTTATTCTCTTATACTATTAATAAAAAAGGAAGTAACAATGAACTATTAGTAGAGAATGCTCACCATCAGTACAAAGAAACTCCAAAGTTGTATCTACTTTAATCAACAAGTAAAATCCTGGAGAAAGAATAAATTCACTTGCATAAAAAGGAAATGCCCATAACCTTTTCACATAGAAAAGGCCATACTCTTCACTAACTCTTACAAGCTCTCTCTGGCATACATATGTAAGAATTTTAGACAACACTATCAGGAAGTGACACAGAAATGAGTCATCATTATCTGTTGAAGGCAGCAGCTCTGTGCAGTTCTCTGCCCAGGTGAGAAGTAAGAGAGGTAGCCAGGTGACTGATTCATATTTCCAGGAAGGGTCTATAAGAGTGAAGATGCCAGGATGTGGCTGGGTGTTTTTAAGGAAGTCAGGCTTTCCCTTAGTGGACTTAACCTATAGACATTTTCTGATTACTGTCCAAAGTTACTTTACCTGACAAGTATGCTATATTTTGAGGAGTCATTTGTAATTTAATGCTCTAAAAAACCCAAGATCTGACAAAAGAAAAAAAGCATCTTAATGCTTCCATGTTCATATTGCAAATTTAAGAAAACTAATGGTAGCAAAATATATTAATAGGGGCTTAATGGAGAAAAATTGTTTCTTTTCTTTGATTCACTAAATTTCAGGGTACCAATTTGTGTTGTTGGTTGGACTACAGAAATAAATCATTCAGAGCTGCTTGCAATGACTAACATTAGAATTCTAATAGAACATAAGGAAAAACTTCCTAACAATTAAGAGTTGTGGAAAAGAAGAACAGACTGCCTCAGGAAGTAGTAGTCCCTGTGGGCATAGGGACTGTTTTTTTGTTTTGGTTTTCATTTCTCCAGCACCTAAGTTAGTGCTTGGCACACCAGGAGACAATAAAAGAAGGAGAGCCAGGCACATTCTAATATATAGCCTAAAGTCTGGAGGGGTGGATTTGAAACTCTGATCAATGTAGTGACCAGTTATGGTTTCATAGGCCTGATGGTGAACCACATCTATCACTTGCTGTTCGTCCTTCACTCTCAAAGAGGACCAATGACATCAGGAGGGTGATGTCTTGACTTGTAGGTGAACTGGATTTAAGTGAGGCAGGACTGTACCTACCCCTTTGGGAGAGGATAGAGGACCATAGGATGATACAGTTAGAACTAGAATGTACCTCAGAAGGGGCAGCTAGGTGGCACAGTGGATAGAGCACTGGCCCTGAAGTCAGGAGGACTTGAGATCAAATCCAGCCTCAGACCAGATACTTGACACTTACTAGCTGTGTGACCCTGGGCCAAGTCACTTAACCTCAATAGCTCCCCCCCAAAAAAATAGAATGCTCCTCAGTCCTCATCTAGTACAACCTCTTCATTTTGCAGTTGAGGAAAATGAGGCCCAGAGATATTGTGTCTTGCCCAAGGTCACACAAGTAGTGGGATTTGAATTCAGGTCCTCTCACTCCTCAGTCAGTAGTCCACCAGAGGTGTGGGATGAGTCACATACTGTTGGCTGTGGCCAATGTGTTTATTTGTTTCACTTACTGTACTTCCTTGTTACAAGGGAGGCCTCGATGAGGTCCAGGATTGAGGCAGTTACTGAGAAAGAAGGAGTATCAATAAAATATTTTTTAAAAAGAATGGATTTCAAAAGATTCAGAGAAAGGATCCCATGACCTAAAATTCTATTGGAGAAGTCAGCTCAAGGGGGATGGGATGCTCTAGAAAACACAATTTTGATTATAAGGGGAAGGGAAGACAGAATAAGCATTTATATGGTGTCCACTACATGCCAGGCATTGTGCTAGGAAGCATTTTTTGCAAATATCATCTCATTTGAATCTCACAACAGCCTCGGAAGATGCTATAGTTATTCCTATTTTACAGTTGAGGAAACTGAGGCAAACAGGGTTAAGTGAGTTGCACAGGGTCACACAGCTAGTAAGTGTCTAAAAACCAGATGTGAACTTAGGTCTTCATGACTCCAGATCCAGCATTCTACCCATTGCACTACAAGCTGATGATGAACAAAAAGTATTCTAATTAGGAAGAAAAGAAAAAGTTATATAAGAATACTGATGTGGCTAGAGAACTCAGCAACTGCCTCAAATTGCTAAAAGATTAATTTGAAGATTGGAGGGCAATAACAAGAGAAATATTGAGGATGGATCCATGAATAGCATGGCCTTCTAAGAGTAATATAAAAAATGCTCAAGTGGAGAATGAGCAGAAGTATGTGCTGAATACTAAGGATAACCAAAAGTGCTTAAAAAAAGAAGCCACGCTGGGGCAATAAGAAGACCAAAGAATATACAAGACTACTCTTTGGAGTGGTTGAGATGACAATAATGTACAATGAAGGGAAGGCAGAACTACTCAACCTTTATTTTTCTTCTTAAGGAATGCTCTTCAGTATAGGATGTATAAAAATGTTTAACGGGAAACTAAAAGTGAAGAGAAGTGGAAATATACTAAGAGAAAACACTTAGCTGCTCTTAAGTCAAGTCACTGGGCTTAGACAACCTTACATTCCAAAGTACCAAAGGAACTTAAGGATATGATTGTTAGTTTACCATCTGCTACTGATGGGGGGAATAGTTCACAGGAAACCTATCAGTTTCAGTAACAGGAGTCCACCGTTCAATATGGCAGTTAGAAATTTAGTGTAGTCTTAGAATAAATTAATATAATCGTAGCATACAAAATGAGAGGGCAATATTCCAGATGTTCTTGGTGAGAGAACATCTGGAATATTGCCTTCAGCTCTACCTGCTGAAGTTTAGTAAGGGCATTTATAAGCTGGGGAATATGCAGAGAAAGGTGACCATGATGGTGGATACTGAACACCATGCCATAGGAGGATTTGTTTCTTCTTCCCACTTAATGATATTTAATTTTTTTCCAATTACATGTAAAGATATTTTCAACATTCACTTTTTGTAAGAGTTTGAGTTCCAAATTTTTCTTCCTCTCTCCCTTC
Organism: Phascolarctos cinereus; assembly: GCF_003287225.1. Taxonomy (NCBI): domain Eukaryota; kingdom Metazoa; phylum Chordata; class Mammalia; order Diprotodontia; family Phascolarctidae; genus Phascolarctos; species Phascolarctos cinereus. Next base: position 129,466,101 of record NW_027555847.1, on the reverse strand, counting down.
CCTCCCCCTTCCCCAAGACAGCAAGCAATCTGATACAGGTTGTACATGTATAATCATGTTAAACATATTTCAAATGAGGATTTGTTGAAGGAATTAGCAATTTTTAGCCTAGAAAAAGCTATTGCTCCCATCTGGGGTGGGGTGGGGACATAATACTTGTCTCCTATCTGTAGGTCTTTTATGCAGATGTGGGATTAGATTTACTTTACTTGGTCTCACGGTAGAATTGGTACCAATAGATGGAAGTTTGACAGATACATATGTACCCTTAAAAGAAGGAAAAATTTCCTAACAATTAAGAGTTGTGGAAAAGGAGAATAGATTGCCCCAGGAAGAAGTTATTTTTCCCATCACTAGAGTTCTTCAGTTAGAGATATGAAGTCATTTATTGTAGATGAAGTTCACATTTTGGGTAAGGACTATACTCTAAAGACCCTTCCAATACTGCAATTCTTTGATTCTGTGGTTAATCTGATTGCATAATGGCCTGGAATGCTGGACTCAGGAAGGACAACATGAGTTCTAATCCCATCTCTGACTCTTGGTAGCTCTATGGCCATGACCTCTTCACCTTTTGGAGCCTATGTCCTCATCCTCATCTATAAAATAGGGATAACAAAATCTGTAGTTTCCACCTTGCAAGGTAGTTGCTTAAATGAGATAATATATATGAAATGCTTTGTAAATCTCAAAGCACTGCATAAATGTCAACTATTATTAGTATCATTATTGTTGAAGTGGAAAGTACAAAGTACCTTGGTTCAAATCCAGCCTTAACACTTGCTATTGATGCAGCCTATGGTCTTCCTATGGACAGGAATATGGCTCTTTTAAAAAGCGTGTTTGGTTATCCTTCACATTCAGTATATATTGCTACTCACTGTGGACTTACGCATCCTTATTATTCCTTCCTAGGCCAGAGAAAGTTCTTTTTTATATTTAGAAGGCTCCAGGACAGGAACACAGAAACCACAGCGAGGGGGGTAAAATGGAGAAGAAAAAGAAAGAGGGAAAAGGCTAGAAGAAGGGAAACCACCAGCTCCTAGAATCTTTAGGAAGAGGAAGAAGGGAAAAGGAAGAACGGGAAGAGTTAGAAGACAGGGGAGGTACTTTAGTGGCATGTTTTTATTTATGTGAGAGAGCAGAAATAGTCACCCAAAACTAGAAAATTGGAATGCCTGTAGCACATTTCTCTCACCCCCAGTCCTCTAAATGCGATGTCTAAAAATGTCTCAATTCAACTCCATTTAACAAGCATTATTAACAGCATCAGCACAAGCTGTAAGAAGGACAGATGTTTCTCATGGCTTGGTCTATGATTTACATAGTGTGTGCGGATCTAGCCATGCCCTCAAACCCATCTTTCCAGAAACCCTTTAAAAATCAAGACATATTTGCAGGTTAAAGATCTAATAGAAGGCTGCACAAAATTTCAATAAAATTCAACAAGCAATTATTAAGAACCTACTGTGTGCAAGGTATTGAGTGGCGATACAAATACAAAAATAAATGGTTCCTATATTAAAATAGCCTGCATACTATTGGGTGAAATGGCTTTTGCAGAGACAGAGAAAAGTAAGAGTTGAGATGTTAAGTTTAACAACTGGAACAACTACAAGCCTAGTTAGGCTGAAATATGGAAGGGGAGAAATGTGAAAGAAAGCTGGAAAGGTGGGCTGTAAGTACACTGATAAGTAACCAGCTAAACACTAGGCAATCTGAAGAGAGAGACAGAGAGAGAGAAAGAGAGAGAAAGGGAGAGAGAAAGGGAGAGAGAAAGAGAGAGAGAGAGAAGGAGACAAAGAGAGAGAGAGAACCCTCACAACTGAGGGGATTCCCAGCCCAAGTTAGACTCTGGAGGAAAATAAAGATTACCTAGGAGTAAGGGGCAGCTAGGTGAAGCAGTAGATAAAGTTCCTGCCTTGGAGTCAGGAGGACCTGAGTTCAAATGTGACCTCAGTCACTTGACACTTACTAGCTGTGTGACCCTAGGCAAGTCACTTAACCCTGATTGCCTCACGAAAAAAAGCAAAAACAAAAAAAGACTACCTAGGAGTAGAGAGAAGACCTGTACATATTGTGCAACTACTTAGCTGTGTACAAGTTCCATCCCTTTAGAATAAAGGAAGCTCTCTGAAGGCAAGGAATGCTTCATTTTTGCCTTTATATCCTCAGAGCCTAGCATGGCGCCTTCCTCATACATAAGAAATACTTAACAACTGAGAGGCAGTGACATTTATTGGAGAGAGCTCTATACTTGAAGTCAGGAAGGCTTGGGTTTGAATTGTGCCTCTGATATTTCCTAGCTGTGTAATTATGGGTAAATCACTTAACCTTATCATCAGTTTCCTCATTGGGTTGCTGTGAGGATCAAAAGAGAAGTAAAGCATTTTGAAAACTTTAGAATGCTTTATAGACTTCCATGAAACTGAATGGAGAATGGCTTATGTAAAAGCAAAGAGGCACAAGAGATGGGACATTAAGTTTAAGGAACACTACAAGCCCATTTGACCGAAATGTAAAAGGGGAGTAATGTGAAATAAGGGTGGAAATATAGATCATGAGGCTAGCCATGCCAACATAATTAATTATAAAAGGATAAAAGTTTGGGAAACAAAGTTAGAGAACTTATATTTTTATTTACATGCCAAACCAGGAATTTTAATTTTTCCAAATTTTGTAATAATATTTTATGGAAATTCTTTTTTTCCCCCAGGCTTTGTTTTGGTCATCGGCCTAGTGACTTTTTACCGAATCGGTCCCTACACCAACCTGTCCTGGTCTTGCTACCTGAACATTGCAGCTTGTCTTTTGGCCACCCTAGCAGCTGCCATCCTCATCTGGAATATTCTTCACAGGAGAGATGACTGTATGGCACCTCGCGTTATTGTCATCAGTCGCACCTTAACTGCTCGATTTCGTCGTGGGCTAGAAAATGATTATGTGGAATCACCATGCTAAAAGTCAGCAGAGGGCGTGACTATGATGTCTATCAGGATATTGTCTATGTATACATGTGATAATTTAATACGGTAGAAATTGATGGACATTTACAAGGTCATTTTCACTACTTGTGAAGTGGCTTTTGATTATTAATTTTATGGGTTACATCTATATACATATGTATGATACACATAAATAATATGTATATTATATATAAATAGATTATATGGCTCCTACCCCTACTTTTGTACAGTGATAAAATTTTACTATGTCACATAATTTCACAAGAATGCATTTTTCAAGTGTAGCAGCAAGCCAAAATTTGTGATATAAGTAAAGAAATATGCAAAGTGAAGCCGCTTTATTCTCCATCTTTGTTTTTAGATTAATTTATTCTGACAAAGGTCATACCTCAGTCCTGGTAAGGCCTCAACTTTGGGGATGCTGAACACCCAGAAAGACTTAGAAAATGTCAGAGAAATACATTAAGTGTAGCTGCATTTACAATCAAATGGTTAAGGTTTTCTCATAGAACCTCGTCATTGGCTTATATTATGCCCCAATTATTTTTCTAAGTTAAAATAAAAGATGAACATGCTTAAATATCTTTTTAAAGTTTAATCTTCTCCATAAAATTATATGGGTAGAAAGAAATGAGCTTGTATTATTTTGTCATTTCTGTGGGCCCATTATAGAAGGGTCAAAATAATGTTTTAGAAAGCTAGATAGAAACAAGTGTGGGTGATATCTACTTTTTTACATTTTCTATACAAATGAGTTTTCAAAGCATGGTTTCTGCAAAGAATATGAAAGTTGAGTTCCTCTTTGACCATATGTTTTGGTGTCTGAAGATTATGGGGTGAAATTAACCTATTTTGCTTTAAAAAAAATTTGAAATATCAAAAAAATCCCAACTAATTATATTTTATAACTATTTATATTTGTGTACATACATTTTAAGTTATATGAGTTGGCTCCAATGTTTAGGTAGCCCATAATAATCCAGCAGTGATATGATAAGTAAATAATGGCAATCACTTTTTCCAAAATGTTTTAGTCTATTCACCAGCTTATTTATTAGTGGGTACAAGAAACCTTAATACTACATGTCAACACAATGATCAAGAAAACCAACTTGCTAAATATATGAAGGTTGTGACACCTAGTATTATTTCTGTTATGAGCAAATAAAAGACTTCTGAAATTTGAGCTTCCATTATTCCAGATTGGCACAGGCTCTGAAATGCCCACCACTACTACACCACCCTTCCCATTCAACTGAAATAAAATGTGTCTTGCAGAAATGTCTTTCAAGGCTACTTAACACAGGATCTTCTTTTTGGTTCTACTGTTAAAAACAAATGAACAAGCAGGTTCTCATATTTTAGGCTATACTAGAATTTTTTATTTAAAAAGAAATACAATTTATCTACCATTTTAACCCACTGATACCCTAGAAAAATATATATCAATAAAAAATATTTACCAATCACCTGTTATGTCCCTATCACACTAATGGGTACACCAGAGCATATGATTATTTTGACATCTCCCCATCAGGACCTGGATAAACACTGATAGGTCTTGTCATACTTCTGCTAGACTTAAGTCCAGAAAAGTTGGGTTTTTTTAAATTAAAGATTATGCACTAAAATTTGTTGCAATGAAAAAATAGAATATTTAAGACATTATACCATTTTTTGTTAATATTATTGTATATGAACTATTATAATGAGCATTAAAGTTAAAAATTAGCTATGTGGTTAGGAACAATCTAATATCACTGTGTGTACATTAAATGAATAAAGTATTGAAAGGTGGGACAACACCATGCCATTAAGTCACTTATTGTTTTCCTAGATAATTGAAAAGCTATCTTGTCAGTGTTGCCAATGCGGGAAAAACTAGTCCCCTAGGACTATGATTCATGTAATATTTCAAAAGGTGCTTCATGGTCTGCAGAACTATCCTTGCAGAGGGTATTAGGTCTCATTTCCGAATGACTTTATTTAATTCATATCTGTCTACTTTAGTTGTTATTAACAACGACCTGCCATCTCTCAGATAAGAAGATTTGCCAACTGCTCCTGCTAACAAACTCCAAATTCTTCTGGGTACTGACAGAAAGTTGTTTACAGAGAGCCTCTGCTTAAATTTATGAATTTCTTTGGAGTGCAGTGCAAATATTATTCTTTTAGTTAGCTTTTCACTTTTGTTTTGCTATTTATTATTTATCAGAATTGGTATTTATTTGTATATTAGACCAGAGATCTAAATATTATTGGTGTATGACAACTGCAAGACATTTAGCTAGAAAATATTCAAAACATTTTTAAATAAATCAAAATAATTAAATAAGTAAGCTGTGATGATCTGAACACTGAAAAGTCAAAAGAGCTTTGTTCATCTGTTTCCTACCACCAGATGTGTTTAAATAGAACCCCCTTTCTGTGCAACAGAATGTACTAGGCATGTCCTGGCATTCTACTAATCTCAATGGAATTTCACAGTGACAAAACCATAAAACACATTGTGAAGAAATGGTTACAAAAGAGTTAATCATTTTCAACACGACTAAAAAGAAAAGGAAAATATTCAATGGCAGGACCTCAAAAGGTATCTATACTATCTTGCAAAACTTTAATGAAAATAAGCCTCACCTTTTGATGAGCTTGATGGATTTGAAAGCTTCATCCATATCTCCAATGGTGACAAAGAAGCTAAAATTTAGCATGGCTTCCCGGGTCATCTTGTCACATTCTTCTAGCCCAATAAAATCCCGTAGGGGTTTCTTGCCTACCATTTGGGGGATTCCGTGAGTCGTAGAATCCACTTGATCTTCTTTATCTGTTTCACCTGGCTAAATAGTAAATAGCATCTTTTTAATGACTAATTTACCTACATTGTCAATGCCTATTCTCTAATTTCAACTTTTGCCAAGTATGCTTGTTATAGCCCATATGAGAAAACTGACCCATTTCCAGGAAGATTGAATTATCTGCAAATGGACCACGTAGTCCTGCCCAAACTCAGAAAGACATTTACGGTATTTAAAAACCATTAGGGCTGTTGGCTGACATATAATATAGACAAACAAAATCTTATCAAATGGGAACTAGCTCAGCTGTTCTATCTCTGCTTAACTCCTTAAAGCTATAATTCTCAAAGCTTCAAAGTTTCATAAGTATCTTTCTCTTTGCAATAGATTGTGTTTGTTTCTCTAATAATGACAATGATAATAACAACAACTAGCCTTTATATAGAGCTTTAAGGTATGCAAAGCTTTTTACATGTTATCTCCTCTGATCCTGACTGTAAGGTATTTGCCCTTCTTATCCCTATTTTCTGGCTTCAAGTCTAGTCCTTTTCTCACTCCCTGCCATATTGCTGAATATGAACTTCACCATAAAAAAAAATGAGTTTATACAGTCAAGGACTGGAGGAGATATAGAGATGTTCATCTGTTTTTCTAGGCTTTTTGCTTCCTTAGCAATAGTGAAATCCTTAATTATGTAAGATAATACTTAGTAAATCTTCTAGGAAAATAAATACCACCCAGGACAGTTTTTTATTCAAAAGCCAGGGAGTGGCTATCTATCTATTCTAAGTTCTATCTATTCAAAGAATTAACACTAAACATCAACAAAATCAGTTAAATATATTTTACAACTATGTACATTTGTATATACAATTCATATTCCTTTTGGGTCCCCTTGAAGTTTCTTTTTGTCAAAGTTTTCTTTTTTTTTTTAATGGGAGGGAGACTTTAGGGATAGGGCTGCCAATAAAAAAAAAAGAGAGAAAGAAAAAAGAAAAGTGGGTCATTAAAATGTTTTTTCTTGAATCGTATAGAAGAGAACAGAAGGAATAACAGACAAGAAGGACAGCTTTAAAAGTTATATATGTAAAAAGAAAAGCAAGCTGTACATAATAGAGATTCACACTTATAATTCTCTTTCTGTTCTACTATGAATATGGACGTATTTATTTTAGTTGATGTTTGTTAATACGGGAATAAAAAAATTAAAAAGGCAAGTTAAAAAAGCAAAAGAAGAAAGAGATGATCAAAGGGGCCAGCTCCTAGAGATGGGAGAGCAGTGGATCAATGGCACAAATGCAGGGATTTGCCTTGGAAAGGAGGGCCACCTTTTCATTAGAAATTGAAGTAAAAGGGGAGAGTGGGGATCATACTGAGGATATGTGAGGTGCAGAGGACAGAGAATATGTCTCAGTTTTCTTGATCCAAGTATTCTCTGCTGAGAGGGAATGAAGAGGTGGTGCAGTAGGTAGCTTGAGGAAAGAAGAGATGTTCTGGAACAAATACTATGGAGAATTTTTGTGGTTCTTCAGTAGTTTCACACCATGATCTCATTTGGGGGTTTTCTTGGCAAAGACAATGGAGCGGTTTTCCATTTCATTCTCAGTGGATCCAGTGGATCCATTTTGTCAGGCAATCAGAGTTTCTGAGATTAGATTTGAACTCAAGTCTTCCTGACTCCTGCTCTATCCACAAAGCCACCAGCTGCCTCCCAGGAGAATGTAACTGTCAATTTGGGAAGAGTGCTAGGTCTCCATGAGGACTCAGTTGAGATAAGATAAGATAAATTTGTAAAACACTGTAAATACAAAGAACTATGGAGTTTGAATGCAGATGGAAGATACTATTTGCTCTTTTTTTCCTTCTGTTTTGTTTCTTCTTTCTTGTGGTTCCTCCTATTGGTTCTAATTCTTCTTTACAACATGACTAATGTAAAAATATGTTTAATAGGAATGTATAAGTAGAGCCTATATCAGATTGCACATCATCTTGGGGAGGGAGGGGAGAGAGGGGGAGAAAATTTGAAACTCAAAAGCTTATGGAAGTGAATGTTGAAAACATTTTTTAAAAATAAATTAAAAAAGAAAACGACTGTAAATATAGTGGAGCTAGTCCTACCAGAAGCAGTTAGATATAATGATCAAAGAAAGCACATGGTGGAAGTGCATAGAGTTTAGAAAGGAATAAACAACAATACAAAAGGAAGTCGGGGTAGAAGGTAGGGAAAATGTAAAGCTGCACTGGTCAAGATTTTGAAGGGAAGCATATAAGGCCAACACAGGAAGGAAAAACTGAGAAAATGGGAGGTGGCGGTGGAGTAACCAGAAGTTGTGGCATGGACAAGGAATAAGTTTAGGAGGAGAAAGACACAGGGAGAGATGGAAGAACAAGAGGTTATGGTCAGATAAAGGAATATTTACTCCATGGTAGTGTAATGTGGAGTTGATCTGAGTCTCTATCTCAGTCAATTTGATTTGGATCCTCGCAAGAAGCTATACATGTGCTTCTGCCTAAGACACAAGCACGATAGGCCCTTGCTGGGAGAACACAGTAGCAAACTCCTCTGACTGATCCCCAAGGACTAGGGTTCCCCCTGTGGATTGATGGACTGAGCCCCAGGAAAAAGGACCTTTAATGAGAAAATGCCTGTCCTATGTTTATAAGTGGGAAATTCCACTAATTAACCAGGGAGACCGTTTTTTTACACACTTCCTCTCCCCTGCACTTGGAAACTAAGACATGTGTATAGGGGAGGTGTCTCTCCTGGTAGAAAGAGCAAATGACAGTAGAAGCATATGGGAATGGGAGCCATGCTTTTGAGGAAGCCTGGAATGTCCAGCAGTCTTCTTCTGCCTTTCTGTTTGCTTTCCTGAGCAAAGGTCAGAGACTAAGGATCCTGAGGAGGAGATTTTCAAACCTGGGATCACTTCCTCATAGATAATTCTGAACTTGAGAGCTCCTGAGTTTAAGAGTTTAACAGTCTTAGACAAACATGGTCCCCCAAAGAGATATAAGACAACACCTCCTCCTATTCCTTTGCAGAGGGGGGAGGTCCACAGTTGTGGAACACTGAGTGCATTTTCAGATTTTTTCAATGTATTGATTAGTTTTGCTGATTTTTTTTTCTCTTCTTCCTTTTCTTCTTTAAAACATTGTTACATGAGATAGTTCTCTGGGATGGGGAGGTGAAGTCAAGCAGGGGGTAATTTAGGTGATGTAAAATAAAAATGTTGACCATAACATTTAGTTGGGGAAATCAGGGTAGCCACCGACCGGGAGAAGATAAGTCTTCAACAGGATGCTTTTTTTGGAGAAGAGAAACACTGTCTCATCGTACTGTCCAAAGCTGATGGACAAAAGAAGTGCCACGGCCAGACAGATCTGGACCTCCCTAACGCCCCGTGGCACTTAGACCGTGCAGGTGTGGGAGCAAATGGGGAAGATCTTTTTAACAATTCCACAAGAAGCGAGTAATGAGTACAATAGGCTGTTTGGTTGTTCTTTGTTCCCTGAGTTTATGCATGTCTATGGGTCCTTTACATCTCACACTGTTTCTATGGTGAAAGAAATAAAAAGCTCTCCTATACCCAATATCCACATAGTACACTAGAAGAACCATATCTAAGCTTTTTGTTTTAGGGATTTCCTTGGAGTGAGGGAGAGGCCTACGAGCAAACCTGACCCCCTTGGAGTTTAGATTCTTAGAAATGAACCCAACTGATGTAAGCCTACAGTTTCTTGCCCAGGTAGGGTAAAGGGGGAGTAAACTTTGGGTATAGTTCTTGATAATACTCTGCAGGTGTATTTCCAACAATGAGATTAAATCCAAAAGCATCATTTCTCTGACTTTCATAGTACACTGAAAGATTGTTCTTCAAAAAGATTCTACCAATTTATAATCTGGTAAGGTCTATTTTTTACCTGTTCTTATATGAGTAAGATTCAAAACCGTGATTTAGGGGGAAAAAAACCAACAGGTAGATCTTAATTCAACATATTCAAGATAAAATTCATTATAATTTTCCTAAAATTATGCTTCTTCTAATCTTCTCTATTTCATTTGGAAGCACCACCATCCTTCCTATCAAAAGGTTTGCAACCTCAAAGCTATCTTTGGCTCTCTGCTCTTCTTCATCCACATATCCAAAACCAGTCACCAAATCTTGTCAATTCTTCCTCTACAATATCTTTTCAATTTCTCTATGAAGATGACAATCAGATCTACACATTCAGCTCTCATCTTTCTCCTAAATTCAAGTCCCATATCACCAATTATTTGTTGGGCATTCTAAACGGCCCTCCAATGAGTATCTCAAACTCAACATGACCAAAATGGAATTCATTATCTTCTCCCCAAAGCCATTCTTCCTCTAATCTTCCCTATTTTTGTTGCATGCACTACTATCATCTTTCCAATTATCCAGATTAATAAATCTGATATCATCCCTCATTCTTCTCTCTCAATCATCTCCCATTATCCAATGTTTCTAAGAATTGTTGATTCTACTACTACCACATATCTTGCATCTGTTCCCTTCTCTCCACTCACACAGACATCACTCCCATATCACTTTTCACATGAGCTACTGTAATAGCTGTGAAATTGGACTATCAGCTTTCAGTCTCTCTCCTTTCTATTCTACAATACACAGAGCTACCTAAGTAGTTTTCCTAACTTTGGTCAATACAGTGATCAATCACAATTCCAGAGAACTAATGATGAAGCATAGTACCCACATTCTGACAGAGACGATTGACTCAAGATGTAGAATAAGACATACATTTTCTGATAAGGTCAGTGTGGGAATTTGTTTTGCTTGACTATGCATATTTGTTAAAAGAGTTTTATTTTCCTTGCAGATTTTTTTTTTCAATTTAGGGGCAAGGGTAGGAAATAAAGTGAAGATAGGGATAGGGTATCCAAAACAATAAGGAAAAGGAAAAGAAAGAAAAGCAGGCCACTGAAATAATTTTTTTAGTGCTGACAATAGAAAAGGAAGGACAAAAAGAATCACAGACAAGCAGTATTGCTTTGAAAATTACATGTTGGATTTTTTTTATGCATTCTAAAAGGAAAGCAAGTTGCACATAATAAAAGATTCATAGCTTCATGCACAATCTTTTCTCCCTGTTCTACTCTGTATATGGAAATGTTTATTTTATTTGATGTTTAAGTTCAAAATAAAAAAAATTATTTTAAAAAATCTTCCTAAAGCACAAGTCTGATCATGTCATTCCATGTCTCATGAACCTCCCTGGTTGCCTTTGGGATAAAATACTCCTCAAATGCACATTTAAAGCTTTTCACAATGTGTCTCTAGGCAACCTCTAGGGGGATATTTTACATTATTCTTTTCCATGCTTTCTATGTTCCAGCCAAATTGTCTCATTTGCTTTTCCCCAAACTCAGCACACCACCTCTGGGCCTTTGCACTTGCTAAGCCTTGAATATACTCCTTCCCATTAGACTGTGAGCTCCTTGAGGGCAGCAACTGTCTTTTGCCTCTTTGTGTATCCCTAGCATTTAGCACAGTGCCTGGCACATGGTAGGCACTTAGTAATGGTTTATTTATTGATTGTTTGATCCTCACCTCTGACTCTTACAATTCTTATCTTCTTTTGAGGTGCAGCTCATGTGTCACTGCCTATGAGAAGCCTTTTCTAATCTTCCAAGTTGTAGGGTTCTCTTTCTCTCATCAAATAACCAAGTATATACTTGCCTGTTTACATATGATCAACTTCCAGTAGAATGTAAGCTCCTGGAAGGCAGAGACTGCTTCTTTTTTGTTTTTGTATTCCTAACTTTCACATAGTAGCACTTAATAAATGCTTCTTGTTTTGCATTGGAAAGGAAAAGGGACTACATCAGTGGATACCACTTCAGAAGCTAATGCAATAGTGCAGGGAAGAGGCAATAAAATCATGTATAAGAGTAGTGACAGTGAATTTTTTTTTAAGGAAAATATGAGAAAAGCATTGTAAAAAAAAACTATCTCAACCTGGTAAATAATTCCATGGGAAGGAGGCTATGAAGAGGGAGAAGTCTGTGGTTGTGACTCCCTTTCCAAGACACTTGCCTCCAGCTGGCAGGCCTACCACCATGGATGACGTGAACAAGAACAGCAACATGGAGGAATTCACTGAGGGCTCAAAAATCGATGCGAGCAAGAACTAGCAGGATGACAGTAAAATGTTTACTGGAGGGCTAAGCTGGGATACGAGCAAGAAAGATCTCACTGAATACCTGTCTCTTTTTGCAGACGTTGTAGACTGCACAATTAAAACAGATTGCTTCATGGGAAGATTGAGGGGATTCAGATTTGTGCTTTTCAAAGATGTTGCCAGTGTTAATAAGTCGTGGAACTTACAGAACACAAGGTGGATGGCAAGCTGATAGACCCCAAAAGGGTCAAAGCTTTAAAGGGAAAGGAACTCTCCAAAAAAGTATCTGTTGGTGGACTGAGCCCAGACACACCTGAGGAACAAATCAAAGACTATTTTGGAGCATTTGGTGAGATTGAGAATACTGAACTTCCTATAGACACAAAAACAAATGAAAGAAGAGGATTTTGTTTTATCACATATACAGATGGAGAACCAGTAACAAAATTATTAGAAAACAGATATCATCAGATTGGTTCTGGGAAGTGTGAAATCAAAGTCGCTCAGCCCAAAGACGTGTACAGGCAACAACAGGAACAACAGAAAAAGGGAGGGGCTCTGCAGTTGGTAGTCGTAGGGCAGAGCATCCCAAGGGGGTGGTAATCACCAAAATAATCACCAGCCATATTAAAGGAGGACATGGAGAAAACAGGTGCAGAGACTACAGCAGCCTACCTTGCAGGATGAGGACACTAAAAGGAGAGTGGTCTCCTTTTGGTCTGAGATGACTATTTTGTAAAAGACATTTAGCGTATGTGACACGACTGTGTCCGACCGTGTACAGCGGCAATTTAGTTTTTCTTGTTTTTGCTTTGTCTTTTGCCATCTATTATGACAAATATGATTTGTTTATATGAAATTTGTTTATACAAATTTTATTTGTATAATTTCATATTAAATAATTCTTAAAAATAAATTACTTGTGATTGTTTTTCTGTGTCAGGAACTAAATAGCTCTATAAAAATGTAAGTTTAAATAAGCAAGAATAGAGGCACAGTTTATTTTCTAGGAGTCACAGACAGTGGGGAGAAACAGTGGTCCTTTATAAATAGCAAGCAGCAAACTTTGCTTTAGTTTCCTAATTTCCTTGACAAAGATCTATGTTAAGGATTCATGCCCATGTTTAAAATAACCATAGATGCTACCACGCAATTGAACAGTGTTTATGCCCCGCATGCATTCTTGGGATCATTGTGATGAAAAGTGTTAATTTAGCATGTTGTGAATAGCTGAAATTGTTTCCATTAGGCCACAGATCCCTTGACTTTTATTTTCAAGAGGAGCATCTTTTTTATTAAACATCATAAAATAAGGTATAGTTAGTAATTACTTTTATGAGCTGACAAGATGCTCTGAGCCTATTTGTAAGCAAACAAACAAAAAACACCCACACGTATTATGATTACTTGACACTTGGATTTAATGTGAGTGTGATTCAAATTGCATCTTTCTATATCCATTGAAATTGGGTCAAAGATTAATACGGGCAAGATTTTTACTACAGAGTTGTAAGTAAATGAATTGTACTCTGAAATAGTGCATTATGTCACTGTCACTGCCAGACCATAAATAGCTATTTCCTGTTGGAACACATCCTTGGAAAGCTTTAGTAGAGTTACAGCTTTTGTCTTGGAAGTTTTTAGGAAAGGTCATTATGGTAAATCCCATAAATGCTTGCATTGTTTTGTATTCTAAACAAAGGTTATTTCCCCATTTTTAAATGAAAAAAAGAAGATATGTAAAAGGATTGATGAGCAACCGTGTGCATGACTTTGTAAGTCTCTAGCACACATGATTTAATAACTTGCTCTAGGATTCTCTCAGAAAAACCCAGAAAGACTTGGATGGGTTGAGGCAAAGTGAAATGTACTGTGTACAAAGTAACAGCAACACCATAAGATGATCAGCTGTGAATGACTTAGCTCTTCTCAGAAATACAATGATCGAAGACAACTCTGAGGGACTTAGGATGAAAAATGGTATCCATCTCCAGAGAAAGAACTCATGGTGTCTGAATACAGACTAAGCATACTTTTCTTTAACTTTATTTTTCTTGAGTTTTTTTGTCTATGTTTTCCTTCACAACATGATTATTATGGAAAGGCTTTGCATAATTACACATGTATAACTTATATCGAATTGCCTGCCTTCTCAGTGTGGGGGTAAGGGGTGGGGAGGGAAGAAGGGAGAGAATTTGGAACTCAAAGTTTCAAAAATGAATGTTAAAAACTGTTTTTACAAGTGACTGGGGAAAAAATAAAATACTAAATTAAAGAAAAAAAATAACTTGCTCTAAGCAATGTCTGTAGCTCTGAATGGGAAATAAAGGAAGCTGATGGTAGAAATTACTAATGGTTGGGGGTTGAAATGACAGGCACCATACAAGATCAGGGTGAGTAAAGGATTCTAGAGAGGTAGGGAGAGTATTGTTTGAAATTGTTAACCAAAGGGCCTGGAAAGGGTAAAAAACCAACTCAATCCAGAAGAGAGGTGATAGATTAAGAGAATGGGGAGAAGGGAGTGGTTGAGATCATGATGAAAGTGAAGAATTGTTTCAGTAGGAATAAAGGAACAGGAGCAGACGATGATAATAGAAACCCTAGTCTGAGAAGAGATGCTCAGAGTTCAAGATCTTAAGAGGTGGAAAAGTTCTGCATTATAACAAGGCAAAGTGGATAAGATAAGTGTGGTAAATGAGGATAAATAGGGAAGAAGAAACTAGAAGATTAATAGATAGATTGGAATCATGTCAGTGAAAGTGACAATAAAGTGACAAAAGGACTTTAATTATCACTAAAGCTTAGAGGCATGTCTCTACAGGCAAGCAGAATTTATTTTCAAGGATAATTTGCTACATACAATAATATTAACAGTAATGTGGCTTTCACTGATATCAATAGCTAGCATTTACACAGTGTTTCAAGGTTTGAAAAGCACATTAAGCACATTATCTTCTCTAATACTTTCCCAATCCAATGAGGGAGAAAAAACAGGAATTTTTTTTTCCATTTTAGAGATAAGGAAACCGAAGCCAAGAAAGATTAAATGACTTCTCCCAATCACACCACTAGTCAAGTGTCAGAGGTGGAATTATAAACCAGGTCTCTTCTTGACTCTAAGTGCAGCACTCTCTCCACTACACCATCCATCTTCTGATACTAAGTTATCACCAGAAAATAATTCATCCTATTAAGGACTTTTCTCAAGTCCCTCACATTGCCTGCCCAGATCTAAGTGTGTTCCACCATATTTCACATTTCTCCTATACCATCTTCTCACCTCCTGCCACACATATACCCTTTAGATTCTTGACCCTGTATCCTTTGGAGTTCCTCCTCTTACCAACTCTAGTTCCAGAACCGTAATGAAATCAGTGTATGTTAATCTATTCTTCTCATCTTCTTTCCTTTCTATTCTCCTGTCAATACATCATTCCTTGTAACTTTCCAAATCATAGTACCCAACCTGGGCCTCCACTCTTAGATTTGTGTAGCCTTCCACTATTAGAATATAAGCTCTCTGAGGGCAGGGACTGCCTTTGATTTTGTATTTGTATCCCCAGAACTTAGTACAGTGCCTGGCACATAATAAGCACTTAATAAATGCTTTTTCATTCATTCATTCATATTCCCCTAGTTCCTTAACTCCAACCTAAAGGTGAAGGCAGTAAGACTGAATCAAAACAGAAATACTGAACTGATAAAATGGGGCACAGCCTAATAATTGTGAAAAAAAGGCATATAATTCTTATTGGTTACTGCTCAAAATAGTTTTGTGAAGAAGATTATTAATAATTTTCTCTTTTACAAATAGGGAAGCACAGGAATGAAATTATGTAAAGTTAATTTGTTCAAAGTCATACATAAAGTGTAAAGCTAGAAATGATAGGACATTCAATTAAATTTTGATTTGAGTTATGACACCTCAAATGAAAAATGTTCATATTAGTTTCTTCGGATATATGCCTAAAACTAGATATGGTTGCTAAACACAATAATATGTCAAACAGGGGCCTACTGCCCTTTAAAATAAAAAACTTTGAAAAAACAGAAGAACGAAAGGTACAAAACAAACAAGACAACGCATACTTACAAACGCCTTATAAATACATCCTCTGTGGAACAACAACTATGAACAGTGGAAAATAAAAAAGGAAAAATGAGAAAGGAAGGAAAAAAAAAACAAGCAATGTCTAAACATGAAAAAAAGATATGCTGTTTAGCAATGATGAAAAGTCCTGGATGAAATGCAGTAAGAGTAATCAATTTTAAAAATTTTTCTAATTCAAACAGAAGGGCAAAGGGATGCAGAAAAATGTAAACGAAATTCTAATGGATGCCATCTAATGACACCACTTCTACCTACACTGTGAGCAAAAAGCTTAAGAGACAAAGACTAGCACACCTCTTTACTCAGTTAATTTCAATATTTTTTCACTTACCCAAAATTATCTATAAGCACAATCTAATATGATATTTTTTATGCAAGCACTATTCTAAAATGCAAACATACTTTGGTCATTTTAAGTGAGTATCTTTTTCATCTACTGACATGAGAAAATTTGGATATGCTGAATCTATATACAGATTTTTTTGCTTTCAAAAGATATGTCCTAATCTACAATGAAACATTATGATATGACTCAGCTTAGGCAAGCCAAGGTGCTCTCACAAATTAAGAAGTCAAACTACATTTTTCTGATGATAACCAGGATCATTTGGGGCTAACCACTTAGTGAATTCTGGAGAGAAGTCTGATGGACAGCTGAAAAAATCATTTTGGACATTTGGTTCCAGTTATGATAGAGATTTTTCCTAAGCTGATTATAAAGCACCTTATCCTAACAGGCAGGCAAAGGCCTATATAGATTTTTAAAAACTCTTTTTTTTGTATTAGGAGAATAAAGAAAAAATGATCAGAAGAGAAGCCAATCTGGCCTCCCACAAGTTTGTTTCAGAAGGAGGTAGAGCAGCATTAGAATTTAGGGTTAGAGTAGGAGTCAGAGAGAGAGGATTAGAGTTCTCAGGGTGGGGGGGGGAAGGCAGGGAAGAAGGGGAAGAAGAGGAAGAAGTTGTATACATTATATTCCTCAGGGACTTCACAACAATTATATGCCTATGGTGTACACCTGCTAGACACGCCTGTTTGGTTCCATAAATCTCTTATGGCCATCTGTGAATGTGCGTCCACATTCCTTGTGGACATTTTATATCCTTTAAATTAGCCCAAAACATAGGAATCATAGACTCACAGAATGCAAGAGGCGTAGGGGACCTTAGGGGACACTTTGTTCAACTCCCTTCATTTGAAAAGTAAGGAAACTGAGGATCCAGACAGGGGAAACCCTTTGTCGAGATCATAGAGCTTAATCCCAGCAAAACTGGGATGCAGACCAAATGGCAATTGGAGAGAGCACATCAAGGTTTCCATGTTGCTTTCCAAATATTATTTAACTGAAGCATCACAACAGGCCATGAGGTGGGTGTCGTAGGATTGATTATTCCTGTTTTACAGATGGCAAAGCTAAAGTGTAGAAAAATTAAATGAGCTGCCCTTGGTCACCCAGTGGGATCTAAGCTGGAGCCTCCCTGCACGGGGAGCCTTCTCTCCACTCCAGCACGTGACCTGCCCCAGGCCTGGAACCAAAGCTTCACTCCTCCCCCTTCAGTATTCTTTCATTATAAGACTTTTATAAAATGAAAACTTCATTATTTGCTGTACATTTGGGATGCTAAATTCTTCTTCAAAATAATAGTTAAACACTGTGGAGCTAACTCATATTTCAGAACAATGGAAAAACTAGTATTAATCAGGGCTTAACAAGGGAAATAAAGGATCAGAAAATTAATCTTCTCTTGGGAAGACTCACTTTTTTTGTGAAGTAATAATGTGGTACCTCAATACCCAGAAGAGCCTGGTAGGCAGAAGGCCGCGGAAAGCTGTCTTGAAGCAAGAGGCCATGTTCTTCAGTGCTGAAGAATGATACAATCAAAACATCTGCCTGGAAGGGGGAGAAAAAGTATTGTTTTGGTTTTAATGTGGCAACATTTTTTTAAAATTTTGTTTTTATTTTACATTTTCACTTGCCAGAATCCACTTAAGAGGAAAACACACACACACACACACACACACACACACACACACACACACACACACACATAGATGCAGCTTCCTCACTAAAGCAAAGGACCAAAACACCATTCTACATTTTTTCCCCCTTACAGCAAAAGGAATGATCTCCCTGAAGAGAGAAAACATAAACAAACTTGGGTCTTTTTCCTGTCAAGATCCTCTATTTTGTTTTCAAATAGATATCTATTCCTAAGTCATTTTCCTTCTATACTTCCATGCCCCCATGATCTCACTGATTTCAGACTGGTGTCAACATTCCCTCCACTGGTTTGTGAATTATAGTCCATCTCTACCTTCTCATTCTCAATAATTCTTTTCTGTTCCTTTTCATAGATTCTGTATACATAGACATACCCAAGATACTAGAGGCCTTCCACTGTTTTAAAAAAAGACATATACATACATGCATATACACATATATGTGTGCGTATATATTATTTATGTATTTAGACATGTGGGTGTAGTTCCGGTGCAATACCTGTATTGTCTATCCATCTGTTTGCTCTTAATCTCTCTATAAGACTAGCCTACTTCCTCTTCTAGTCATACACACCCTTCACTGTGACATTTGTCACATACCAGGCATCACTGGTAATTTGCTAGAACCTACTCGTTGAGTCACCTGAAGTTGTAATTCTTCTGAGATCATGATTTGTAGCCATATGGCATCATTACAGAATATTGGTGTTTAAAAAAAGATGGGTTTTGTCACGATGAGACACTTGAAGCCATTGAAAAATGTGCATAATTCTCCAAATTAAATATAGCTTGATATTCTTATCCTATTCAATTCCGGGAAAAGAAACTTGTCAAGACATATGTACTGATGGTCACCTATCTAATGGCATGTCATAATTTGGGAACTATGTACTCTTCATCTAATTTGTTTTTCCTGTGTAGCTGGCTTGGCCAAATTGTTTAAGTGGCTGTGGATCTCACTGAGGAGGTACTGCATTGTTAAAGGTTTTGATGCAATCAACACAACATCAGTTGCCAAGGAGTGTTGGCAAGGCTTGTTGTTTCCTAACATCTCTTGAATACGCCCCCCTTCTCTCCTCTGATACTGCCACCCCCTTAGTGCAGACCTTCATTTCTTCATGCCCGGAGCCTTACACTAGCCTGCTGGTGAGTCTGCTGCCACAAGTCTCTCCCGACTCTAGTCCACTCTCCACTTGGCTGTTAAAGGTGATCTTCCTAAAGCACACATCTGACCATGTCATCTCCCTACTCAGTAAACTCCAGTGGATCCCTATCACACCTCCAGGATCAAATACAAAATCCTGTTTGGCATTCAAAGCCCTGTATATCCCAGGGCCCCACCCCCTACCTTTCCAGTCTCCTCACACCACTCCACAATATTTTTGACGCAGTGACACTGGCTTCCTGACTGTTCTTCTCATAAGACATTCCACTGGCAATTCCCCATCCCTGGAATGGTCTCCTTCCTCATCTCTGCCTCCCAGCTTCCTTCAAGTCCTAGCTGAAATCCCACCTTCTAAAGAAAACCTTTCTCAATAACTGTTAATTCTAGTGCCTTCCTTCTGTTGATTATTTCATAAACACACACACGTATATATGTATATACATATATGTGTGCATATGTATGTATACGTGTATGTATGTATGTATATATGTGTGTGTTTGCATATTGTCTCCCCGACTAGACTGTGAGCTCCTTGAGGGCAAGGACTGTCTTCTGCCTTTCTTTGTATCCCCAGCACTCAGCACAGTGCCTGACACAGGGTAGACACTTAGTAAATATTTATTGACTGACTCTGTAGGTCTCAGGAAATTATGTACCTGATGATATAGACTGCTGGAAGAAGATTAGTTGCTATTGCCTTCTCTTTTTCATCAAGGATATCCCTGATGTGTGTATAGCTCATCCTTATCAAAATATTATAAAGGGCAGAAAGTAGACATATAGGTCACTTGCTGATGTCTTCAGTCTCTTTAGAAAAAATAATAAAAGTACCACCTTTGGTCTTTTGCATTTTTTGGAAATCTTCCACTATTGGAGACATCTTGAAAGTCAGTCTTTAACAATTAGAGCAACTCAACAACATCCTCTACTGCTTCACCACCAACCCCATGAAGCTCACTCAGGAAAGTATATCCTTGATACCTGTAGAAATGATTGACTTGTACCAGCGGTTAGAGCAGCACCAACTGCCCAACCCACTGCCATGTTTCCTGTCTGCTTTAAAGGTGCATAGGGGGCTGCCTTCCTAAGACTGAACAACTTCCTCCTTGACCAGCTCAGCAGCCAACCAGACCCCTGACATATTCATATACTCAGCAGAGGATTATAAAAAC
The DNA here is from genome assembly GCF_003287225.1 of Phascolarctos cinereus. NCBI lineage: Eukaryota > Metazoa > Chordata > Mammalia > Diprotodontia > Phascolarctidae > Phascolarctos > Phascolarctos cinereus. Next base: position 129,445,729 of record NW_027555847.1, on the reverse strand, counting down.
AACTGGCTCCAGATCTGCCTTTCCATCAAGTCTGGAGCAATATGAAGCAGCATCTCTTGCCTGGCCCCTCTCATCACTCAGTTCTCTTTGTAGAGGAGGAATTCTTCAGGGTACCACTGACAATTTCATATAAACAAGGCTTTTTGGATCCATTTTGAATGGATCTGAAGAAGAGATTTGAGAAGATAACTCAACCTAACTTGGTTGCAGAGGTGGGAGGCCAGTGGAAGTGGGACACTGCACATATTTACAGATTTGTTTTTGAAGTATTGTTCAGTTTTCCTGATTTTTTTTCCTTTTCCAATTTTTGCCCCTCCATAATAAATATCATTTATTATGTGGAATGTCTCTCTGAGGGTGTGGAGGAGGAATACTGGGAGAAATTCTGGTGATGGGGGGGGATAAATATTAAATAAAATGTACTTTAAAGAAGGCTAAAAAAAAAGTCAGTCTTTAAGCATATTTAAAATTATATACTTCCAAGATGTTTTGAATGATTGCACAAGTATAACCTATATTACCATCTTAGGGAAGGGGAAGGAGTAGAGGAGAGAATTTGGAACTCAAAATTTTAAAAAATTAATGTTAAAAATTCTCTTTATATGTAATTGCAAAAATATTATTAAAAAAATAAAATTATATGCTTCCAGCATGGATTTTTTTTCTACATGCATTATGTCAGGTTCACCTACTCTTCTCAAACTCGTCTTTTTAGGAACTATTGCCAGGATGAAGCCAAAATGGTGAATTAGCAAGAAGAAGCTCAGCTGAGCTTTATACCACAACTCCTCAAAACAGATTTAGAAAATACCCTTGAGTCTTCACAGAGAGATCTCAGCAATACACATTACAGTAGGGAGAAATGAGAACTCTCAGGCTAGGTCTAGTTCATAATGGCAGCAAAGAGCCCTTCATTTCAGGGAGAGGCGGTGTCCCAGGGCAAAGAGAGATCGCGAATACAACAGAGAGGGGCCAACATTTGTGCAGAGTCCCAACTGGCAGCTTTATTTCCTACTACCCAACACTGGGTCATAGATCCAGGACTGAATGAGGAGGTGACCTGCACCTAGGGGTGGAGCGAGGAACAGTAGCAGGCCTTAAACTGCATACTGAGCAAGGAGTGATTTCAGAAGCAAACTACAGTCCTATGACTCTGACCTAAGGAGGTGAGGGGGAGGTCTTAGTTCTAGTTCCTATGCCAGTCTGAAGCCTTCAGTGGAATAAGTAGGGCAGGAATCCCAGAACAAAGGGAGCTTCAATTCTTTCACTCTGAACCAGCACAGTTTTCCAGTTGACTGTTAGTAGCTGAGTCTAGGAACAAGCCCAGAGGTGTGTTGCTGAAACCAAAATCTAGGTCAGGAACTTGCAGAGTTCATACCAAAAGAGCAGGCATCAGACCTTGCTAGGATTAGACTATTTTGAAGTTAAGCTCGCAGATCTTCAGACTGCCTAGTTCCTGAGACTCTGGAATAACACAACATTTAATGCTCCAAGAAAGCAGCAGCAAGACCCTAGAGGTCACAAGCTCAGTTCCAATACTCCCTCCAAAAGAGTAAAGAGTCTGACTCTAACATAAAATCTAAAGTCAGAAAGTAGGGTGGAAAAATGAGCAAATGAAAAAAAAAAGAATCCCACCATAAAGAGCTATTATGATGACAGGGATGCTCAAGACATAAACCCAGAAGAAGAAAATGACTGCAACATAGCTTGGGAACAATTCAATTAGAATTCCTGGGAGGGATGAAGCAAGAGCTTTAAAAAGAGTTTAAAATATTTTTATAAATAAAAGTGCTAAAAAATTTTTGGAAAAGAAATGAAAGCCATGGAAGAAAGAATTAGAGAAAGATTTAATACCCTGGCACAAGAGACACAAAACCTTGCCTAGGTGACTAACTCCTTGAAAACTGGAATAGCCCAAAGAGAAGATAATGACTGTGAGACAACAAGTAATATTAAAACAAAGTCGAAAGACTGGAAATATAGAAGAAAATGTAAAGTATCTCATAGCAAAAACTATTGACCTGGAAAAGAGATTGAAGAAAGATTATTTAAGATTCACTGGGCTACCTGAAAGCCATGACCAAATAAAGAGGCTAGACATCATATTTCAAGAACTGTTTAGGGAAATCTGCATAGATCTCTTAGAACCAGAAGGCAAAGCAGAAATAGAAAGAATCCACTGCTGTTTTCCTGAAAGAAATCCCCAAAATAAAAACCGCTAGGGATATTATAGCCAAAATCTAGAAATTCAAGGTCAAAGTAAAAATACTGTACAAGCAGCCAAATACAAAGAAAGAAAAGAAAGAAAGGATTTAAGAACTGAGCAGCTACAATCAGGACTGCACCAAATTTAGAAGCCACTACTATAAAGGAATGGAGAGCTAAGAATATTAAATGCCAGAAAGCAAAGGATATAGGCTTACAGCCAAAAATAACTTACCCAGAAAAACTGTGTATAATCCTATAGGAGAAAAAAAAATGGAACTTTAAGTAAACAGAGGACTCCCAGGTATTTCTGAAGAAAAGCCAGGGCTGAGTAGAAACTTTGAAGTGCAAACACAGGAGTCAAGAGATACATAAAAAGGTAAATATGAATGGACAACTCTAAGAGACTAAACAAGGATACACTGTTTACATTATAACATGGGAAGATGATGCATGCGTCCCCTCAGAACCCTATCAAAGGTCATAGAGAGAGTCTAAACAGAGGATCTGGGAATGGTTCTTCTATGTTTTGATGATCTTAAAAGAATGGAAGGGGACAAGAAGAGGAATAAAAGGGGGCATAAAAGAGAAGATGGATGGGGAAAACTGTCTCACATAACTGAGATTCACAAGTATGTCTATACAAACATGGAAGAAGGGATGGGTGAACAGCTGACACTTGAACCTCACTCTCATCTGAACTGGTCCAAAGGAGGGAAGAATATACACATGAACAGTTAGGTACAGAAATACATTTCACTCAACAGGAACACTCCTATGTCAAAGAGGTACACAGGAGGGTAAGGGAAGAAGGGAGATGGGAGAATAAGAGGGAGAGTAAGTTAAGTATTTATATACTTGAATAGTACTATACTACATACACTATATAATATAAATAGTAAGGCATTAGTCCTAAGCAAAACAAACTCTTAACTAAGAATGTGCAAAAATATTTATAGGAGCTTTTTTTGTTGTGGTAAAGCATTGGAACCTGAGTGAGTTCCCATCAATTAGGGAATGGCTGAATAAGTTACGGTAAATAAATGTGATGGAATACTATCGTACTGTAAGAAATGATGACAGGGATGATTTTACAGAAACCTGGGAAGATGTTCATGAACTGATACAAAATGAAGTGCGCAGAACTAGGAGAACAATTTGTATGATGACAACAATATTGTAAAGACAAAACTCTGAAGGACTTAATAAGAACTCTGATCATCACAATGACCAACAATGATTCCAGAGAACTCATGTTGAAACATACTAGCCATCTCCTGATAGACAGATGATGGACTCAGAGTATAGACTAAGACATTTTTCTGGACATGGACAATGCTGGAATTTTTTTCCTTGATAACATATAGGCACTTTGTTTTTCCTTCTTTCTTAACTGAAGGTGGGAGGTAGAATATTATTGATTTAAAAAATGATGTAAAAAATAAAATGAGAGGGTTAGTTAGATTAGTTGACCACCAAGGCCCCTTCTAACTATATAAAAAATAAAAAGTTCTACAACATTTGTAGAACCTAATATCTAGCAAAAAACTACCTCTGTGACAGTTAACAATTCTTGAAATTTTAAGAAGTCATTCAGGTGAGAAATTGTGAGTAAAAGAAAATTGAAAAGGGACATTATTTTTGGAAAACAATGGGATTTGAATCATCGATCAAATCATTAAAATTATTAAAAATCAATCAATCATTAAAACATAAAAAAGAACCTTTGCCACACAGGAAAACAATGTGTTGTTATGATGTCTGAGATTGTATCATGTAAGGACTTCCCTAGGGGGTCAACGGAAGGCATTCCAACATAATAATCTATTGCTGATCTTTGAAACCAGAACCTTTCAAATACAAATAGACATTTTGTGGAAGAGCATGATTTGTCATCTATGAGTTGACCCAAATCATTTTTGGAGGCTATATTAAGACTTTTTATCTAATATTTTCAAGGAATAAGGAATATGTGATCTTCCAAAACTTTGAAGCTTAGAAGTACACAATTTTTTTTATTTCAATTGAAATTCTTTCTAAATTATATTACCAAATTCCCTGCCTCCTTAAAATAGTTTACAGTGGGGATGGGGGGAGGGGTGAGATGGGGCAAAAATTTGGAACTCAAAAACTTGTGGAAGTGAATGCTGAAAACTAAAATAAATAAATTTATATTAAAAAAATAAAATAGTTTACAGTGAACATAAGTTTGCCTTTTCTTGGTGATTTGGGGTCTTTATTATACTGTATTGTGTTGTATGTAACACAGTAATGTTCTACAAGGGTTACTGAGAGGTGTATGGGGATATGTACTCCTATACTAAATGGCCCAAGATTGCTACACTGTTGTTATTTCTCCACTCCATTGCCAGTCTGTTAGCTCTCACCTCTCATTACATAGGTGTGTCTGCCTCTAACAGATCTTCCTTCTCCCTCCTACCCTTTCTAATCTGCTAAGAGCTGGGAAATAACATATGCAAGCTTTTGAGAATTATATGTAAATAAGGGTAAGAATTTAATTCAAGAGGCTTTGAGAGAGAGTCTGAATTTCTCATTTAAGTAACAAACTGCCTGGGTTTTGCCGGGGGTTTTTTTTTCTGCTTACTTCCAGGTTCTGCTATGTTCTAGATGATGAAAGGGGCTAGACTGCAGGATAAATGGACCATCTTACTGATCTTTACTTACAGTGCTTCTTATAGTAATGAGTCATATTAGTTTAGCACCTATTATATAAACTGGTAATTCCATTTATTTTCTTCAAATTTGCCTCTTTCAAGTTTTAGGCCAATAAGGTAGGATCTTTTACTTTGTGTATCTGTCTTTACGCCTATGTCACAAATTGGCTAATGTTATGCTCTAGTTTCTTCCTTTTTGAAGCTGTTGGCAGGGTCAAGTCAAACAGTAGGAAAATAGGGGACAAGGAACAAGTATAATGCTGGTCAGATGGTGGTTCACATCTATAAAGCCCTTATCAAATGCTTTGGTCATCTTTCAATTACATCTTTACAACCAACACCTTCTGATCTTTACTCTCCTTGTCATGGTAAATTCAGAATGCCACAGACAAAATAATCTTTATCACTAATCATCATTAACACCTTCCAGGCTGCCCACTTTCATACTCACGAATCACATTACGATAATGTCACATAACGACACTGGCTCCTTGCAAGACTAAGTCAGTAAGACAGAGGAGAGAAGTACCATGCTACTAGAATTCTCCGTGAGTGGCTGCTTCTTTTCAGCAGGTTGCTGATGGGGAGTAACAGCTTCCTGGACTGCTTCACATACAAAAAGTCTTGGCTCACTCTGATCCCAGAAGTGGCTGATTGGAACATGATCAAGTAGACTCAGATCCCCCAAAATAGGATTCCTAGATGGAAAAAAGGAAGAAATATCTGTAATACTAGGAAGAATATTACTACTACATTCACTTCATGAACTTCAACAAGGCCTAAACTAAATAGCAACATAACATAGTCTCATATTTTCCGTAGACTACCAACTTAGATACTCAGACTCTATGTGTTGCATTGGTCCTCACTTCATTACTTTTAGTCAAAAGTAATAAAATTATGAAAATCTGGTGTCTCTTAAATTAAGAATAAAAACTATAAAAGAACATATTAGATTTTTATCTAGAATGATGTAATAATAATGGGCACTTATAAAGCACCTTAAATTTTATTAGCACTTTACTTGCATAATTATAGTTGTACAACTTGTTATAGCCATCACTGCAATGCATTTATTTCTAGAACCTTTAAGATATTTATGAGAACATTAGAATAAAGGAACACCCACTTTTCGGATAATGGCTGAACAAATAATGGCATATGAATGTAACGAAATATCATACAAGAAATAACAAAAGGGATGGTTTCAGAGAAACCTGGGAAGACTTGTATGAACTGATGCTGAGTGAAGTGAGCAGAGCCAGAATAACCCATATGTCAACAATATAAAAATTATGATAATAAAAAAGCAACATATAAAAATTTAAGAACTCTCATCAGTGCAATGCCCAACCATGATTCTAGAGTATTACCAGAGGGGTGATTCAAGATGCAGAGTAAGACACACCTTTTTGGGCACTGACAATATAGAAATCTGTTTTTCTAACAACGTCTATTTTCTACAAGGATTTAACTTTTATTTTCTTTCAATGGCGGTGGGGTAGGTAGAGCTAGGAGGGATAGAGGAATGACGATAGGGCTGCCCCCCAAAAAAGGAAAGAAGGTATATTGAAGCATTTTTTTAAAAAATGCACAGCAGAGACAAAGAAGGTCAGAATCATAGAAAAGCAGGGAAGCTTTGAAAGACACATACTGAACCTATGTACTTTTAAATAAAACTAGGCTATAATGTGCTGAAGATTTGCAGTTTTATGTACATCCTCTTCTATTCTACTGTGTATAAGGAATTGCTCATTTCATTTGGTATTTGTTAAATTGAGAATTAATTTTTTTTAAAACAATACAGACACTTCTTTGAAATGGTATAATAAAAACAGTAGGCATTTATATAGCTCTTTCAAGTTTCCTAACCTATTACATACATTATCACATCTGACCTTAAATGTATCTATAAAGAAAAATGGTAATGGTATTATTATCCCAGTTTTACAGATGAAGAAACTGAGACTGAGAGATTTATTTAAGAGACTTTCCAAGGGTCAAATTTTTTTTTTCAAGTTTAGCTAAGGGTCAAATAAGTATAAGAGGTAGCATTTGAAATGAGGTAAAATCTCCTTGAATCCAAGTCCAATGCTTTATCAATCATGCCACATTGACTCTATAGGTGAACCCTGCTTTGAGGCTGAGGATCAGAGAATATTCTTTTCCCAGGACCAGCTGGTACAAACACTCAGTTGTACAGTGAACTCTGCTGGGCAGTATCTGATGCTACAGCTTAGGGCTTTCAACTTAACCAAGTATATAAAACACAGTCCACCTTCACGCTGACCTTTACTCTCCCCTCCCCACTTCCAAATGGTTTGGATAAAAAAATAAGGACAGTTTTAGTTAGGGAATGGTCTGAAAATGGCATTGTGGCAAGCTTAGCCCCAAAAGAAAAGATATGAAAAGACACTTCCTCCCATTCCCCCATGAATGTGGATGAGGGTGGGTGGCAGGGCCAGGGGAAGAAGGGAAGGGCCATTGGTGTAGAACACTGCATATATTGTTACTTTTTTTTATGTATTGCTGGATTTTGCTGATTTTTTTTCTCCCTCTTCTTCCCTCCCTTAAATTTTTTTTTTATTATAAAGGATGACTTTTTAGGAACGGGAAGGAGTACTGAAGGAAATTTAGTGAAGTAAAAAAATATATCAATAAACATTTATATAGAAAAAAGAAAACAATGTGAGAAGATAGAGAAGAAGAGAATGACAATGACAAAGAGAATGACAAAGAAAGCAGTGATAAAAAAGAATAAAACATTTGTATTTGAATTGAAAAAATATTTTAACTTTTTTGAAATACAGTAATTTTATGAAATCATTTTTAGTATATACCTACATGATTTCTCCTTTCCAAGAAATTTTAACTTAAATAAGATATTTATCCCCTAAGATGCAACGGAAAAAGCACTGAACTAGAAGGAGGGAGATGAAGGTCTGCTACCCTGTTAACTTCCCTGTTAACTAACCACAAGACGTCAGATGAGCCATTTAGCCCCTTCGGGCCTTGGCGTCTTTACTCAGACTCCTAGGGAAATTCTAGGCAGTGTTGTGAAAAGGACAGTCTCTGGCAATCCTTAAAGACTTGCACGGTTTCAGCAACAACGTGTCAGTCACACCCGCTTTATTACATTCCTCTTTTTTTTCTTTCTTTTTTTTTGACAAGTTATTAAAAGGGTATAACGGCAATAAATGCTAGTAATGCAGGATACCTGAATTTCAGCAAGGGATTTGGCAAAAATTTCTTATGCTATCCTTGCTAAGAACAAGACAGAAATGTGAGCTCAGTGTGGTTGGGCAGATTTGGACCTGGTTGAATGACTTGAAGCAAAAAAGGTCATTAATGAGTCAGTGTTGAAAATTTCCAGTATTGTAGGATGCTAAGGATCTTCATTTACTTCTGTGCCATTAATATTTTCATTAAAAACTTGAATTAAAGCACAGTGGTATGGTTGTCAAAGCTGCAGATGACATGAAACATGGGAGGGAAGGGAGAGATAACATGCTAGAAACAGGATCCAGAAATATCTCAACAGGTTATATAGAGCTATGGCGTTAGAAATGTAATCAAATGGAATTTAATAGGCATTAATGGAAAGTCCTATAGTGGGGTTAAAAGAAATCAAGTATATATGTCTAGGATATGAAGGGAAGCAGGGTTTAAAAAAGATCTGGGGGTTTTGGTTACCTGAAAACTCAATGAGTCAAAAAGGTTACAAAAAAGATAATAATAACAATTTTATCATTTACATAGAACCTACTATGTGTTAGACACTACGCTTAGTGCTTTACAAACATTATTTCACTTGATCCTCACAACAACCCCCAGTGGGGGGTTACGATCCCCATCTTACAGTTGAGGAAACTGGGGCAAACAAAGGTTAAATGACTCTTCCAGGGTCACATATCTAGGAAGTGTTTGAGGCTGGATTTGAACTCAGGTTTTCCTGACTCCAGACCCAGTACTCTATCCACTGTGCCATCTAGTTGTATTATCTGTAATTATAGGCTACATTAGAAGAGGCATGTAGTCTGGAACAAAGTGGATGAGAGTTCTGCTTGTACTGGGCTCAAGTAGGGCCATATCTGGAACATCATGTTCTTTTAGGGCCAATATCTTGACTCTTACGTATTACGGCTCAGGGGCACAGACGTGTAACTACAGACTCTTCCCAACAGCAGTTTCAGACTTCCTTCCCTAGAGAGATGGTGTGACATAGCAGAGGGGGCTGTAGTCAAGCAGAACTGGGCTAGAGTTTACTTCTGACATTCACTATCTGTTTTTTGTAGGCAAATCATTTAGCCTCTCTAAAACTTGCTTTCTTATATCTGTAAAATGGAAATAATATCTACAGTACCTGATTCACAAGATTATTGTGAAGTTCAAATCACACACACACACACACACACACACACACACACTCTATATTCTATATATGTATTAATAAAATATATAAAAATATAGATATATACACATATATATTTGTGTGTATATACACAGGGCTTTGCAAACTGTAAAGCACCATATAAATGTCAACTATTATTACTTTTGTTATTATTCCTTCCGGTGGTAGTCTAGCAGTCACACAACTAATGCCTGTCTCTATAGGGAAGTGCAAATAAAAAAGTTCTCAAACAAGATACACTGTCCAGAAGTTGGAAAATGGTAAATTGTAATATTCTAAAAATTATTCAATACACCCAAACCAAAATTTCTTACTTATTATTCTCTTCTCCCATAAAGGAGAATGCTTCTTTTCCAGCAGTCTGTCCAGTCTTGAAGTCGAAGAAAGTTACTGTATCCATTTCAACATCATAGAAGCACATTTTGGAATCAAGACTATTGTCAGGCTATTGGGAAAAAGAAAAAAAAAGACAGCTCATGTATACTGATTCCATTACCTAAGTGCATTCGTTCTAGGTCTTTTGTGCTGCAGATTAGGAGATCGATCCTAAGGGCAGAAGAAGTATATTTTACATTATTTTGGCTCACTGATTACTCAGATTTTCAGGGAGCAACATTCAGGTACATCTGGTGCCTTTCACTTTTTAAGCCTTAAACTACGATAGTCATTAAATTATTTTTCATAACTGATCACTGTTTACAATGAATAAGAAAACAGTATGAAGATTTCTGAATATCAAACTAGTTCATTAAACTATTATCACAATTTATTTGGGATGCTCTCGAAGTAGAAGTGGCCAGAATCAAAGGGACATAGAAAAAATGTGGGTTTTGATTCAGTATTGCCAGAGACATTTTTCCCCCTAGGGCTTAACAGCCATGACAATTAGGAATCCTTTACTCCTGGTTGAACATTCACGTGCCCTCTCTTCTCACCCTCTTTCACCTATGTCTCCACTCTTCGGCATCCTTCCACTTCTTCCACTGTTGTCTTCCATGCTATGTCCCTGTCACTATGTCTATTACTTATCACAGTTCTTTTTTACTCATCACATTATTTTATTACATTCTTATTCCTTGTATGTGTGTATACATGTGCATCTGTGTATGTGCATGTGTACAACTTGAAACTAAAAAAAAAAATAACAGGGAACCAGGTTGATTTGAACAACATCTTTTCTCCCTATTTTGACATTTCTTCCTTCCATTCCCAAATGGCATCTAAATAAGTAGATTTTGTATAAAAAATACAAGTCTCATACACAGCTGTGAAAACCAATACAATCAAAACACAATCAGATGAAATCCTTGGGTTATGTCGCTCCCCTTCCCCTCAAAAAGCAATACTACGGGAAGCCAGGTGGCGCAGTGGATTGAGCACGGGCCCTGCAGTCAGGAGGACCTGCGTTCAAATCCAGCCTTAGATCAAATACTTGACACTTATAGCTGTGGGACCCTGGGCAAGTCACTTAACCCCAATTCCCTAAAAAACAAACAAACAAAAGCAATACTAGATTGAAAAACAGAGATGAACAGATATTTGAAAACTCTATTTTCTGAGATTTGCAGATATTACAACTCCTACACCATGGTGGGGCAGGTAATCTTAGGTTCTGGAATGCTAAGCCGGCAAAGGCCAAGCGTTCACAGGTTTCCCCTGGCTAGAAAGGCTTTGAGGAAGGCCCCAGCTACAGACTATTTTCCAAGAACCAACCTAGCTAAGTACGGAGAGATCCATCACCCTTAGGATGCCCATTTAATGGTGAATTATTTATATGCAACAACCTAGGAAAGAAAGAATGCAAAATGGCCCTTAGATCCATGTGGCAGTCTTCTGCTTCTGACAGGGGCTGAGCACTAAGAATCACATCATTTTAGACAGGCATTCAGCAATTTTTGTGTTATGGACTTCATGGAACCCTTCTCAGAATAATGCTCTTAAATGCATAAAATAAAATATGCAGGATTACCAAGAAACTAATTATACTGAGAAAGTTATCAAAGTACTGGATAAAACCTTAAGTTCACAGGCCCTAGGTTAAAAAACCCTGTTTTACGCTATTAAAAGCATTCAGCTGTTGGTAAGTATGATATACTTCTAAAATGACAGATGAGTTGACATACTATAGCAGGAACTGAATTGTAAGAATCTGGGCATTCTCACTAAAAAAGAAACCAGAAGACAAAAGGAAGCTGCAGCCAAATGGGTGAATGGTTTACAGGCTTTCCTAAGGAAAGACAAATAAAGGAGCTGGTAGAATCGGCTTTACTGAGTATCCTGAGGCAACAAGAAGCATCATTTGATGAGGTATTTGGTCAATTTATATTGCAGCACTCATAACAAACATATGCAAAAATATTACCATAAAAAAATTGCAGCTTATGCTCCAACATCTGTTGTAGAGGAAGTAGAGAAATTCTATTAAAAAGTTAACAAAAAGTCTCCAAATTAAATCAATACATATTTTGAGATCCAAGACTAATATAATAGTGGGCACATGGGCTTAAAAAAATGTTAAAAAATAAAAGGGAGAGGCCAAAGATTTAAAGATTGAGCAAAAGCCTCAGGCCTACACAGTTTGAAAACTTCATTTACATAAATGGTGAGGAGGCCCCAGACATGGCAAAAACTAAATAACAAAACTGAACATAAAAGACTGAAATAGAAGACAACACCAATGTGGGAGTCATGTCTGTTGGGTGTTTACTGTAACTCCTGTTCACTAGAGCAAAGAGCAAAATGAATGCCAAACTATTTGGAGAAGAAAAAAAAAAGCTATAGCTTCTAGTTAAAATAATTCCAACCTAATATTCTTCAAAAAATAAGTTTTATTGAATAAATACTTAAATACTTAAGAAAATCCCAAAATACAGTTATTGCATCTGACCACATAGCAACATTCCACGTCTGCAGTCTCCAAACCTGCAAGTACAGTTAGAGGAAGGCATGATTCATTATCTCCTCAAACAATTACTTAATAAGCATGCATTGAGAGAGACAGCATGGTGCAGTGAATAGAGAGCTGGCCTCAGTCTGGAAGAACTGGATTCAAATCCATTATTGGATGTTGCTTAATCTAATCTGTTTCACTGTGGGGTTTCTACTACTATACCCCCTTCCTATGAATATCAATTTAAGAAGGAGACAGCATAGTGTAGTGGGATTTGTTGTTTTATGTCCTAAGTTAGGAAGCCCAAGCTGTCTCCCTCCCTTTACTTTCACCATTCCCCTCTTCTATGGCCAGTATAATCTATTCTTGGATCTGTGGTCCCTTACCCCTCAGTTGCTAACCACTATCAGGGGCTCATATACCTCTTCTTGTGGACTAGGATCAGGGATGTGCTAGTAAATGTTTAACAACTTGACCTCCAAAGGGAAAAAAGTAAGCAGGACAAACTTTCAAGTTTAATTTTCATGATTACCATTTTTTTTCTATCACTTTCTTAAAACTAGACAATCAACAAGAAAAAAAAATAAATTAAGCCCTGATTTGTAGCACTTGTTAATTTCCAAAGTGTACATGCTCACATTAAAAATTTAACAATTGGCTCTACTGAAGTCATTCTAAGCTTCCTGGAGAGGAGGTATCCACGAGAAGCATGGCCTTCCTTAGAGAAGATGGTCTCTTAAGTTTCCCATACACCCAAAAGAAGATCTAGTATGGAACTCCTGTCACTCTATTCTGTGGGAACATGCTTCAATGGTGCTACATCATTCCCCATTCTACAAAAAGACAATCCACCCATTTCTCTTGACCTTTGTCTCTCTTTTCCATCGATTTCACTGCTCCCTATGTTCAGTGAGAGACTAAAGAAATTCTATTCCCTTTTTTCTCTTTTCACTCAAGCTAAGAAGGATATTTCTAGCTTTCCTCTGTGTCCTGCCTCTCCTTATTCCATTTGAGTGACTTTTTTGTTAGTCCTTCCATTAAAAAAAAATGATTCACTTTAGGAGAATTTAGATTTTAGCCCATGGAATATGAAATCAACTCTTCCTTCTCCTCTTCCACTAATTCTCTTCAGCCTCTTATCCTTTTGTGCTTCCTTTTTGTTTTCTCTTTAACAGCCTCATCTTACTCTGGAAGAATGAGAAGTGAATTCATTGCTTAGTTTTGTTAGCAGTACACTTACTTATCTTCTTTGTTTCCCTTGCTTGGGTATAATGGTAAGTCAAACGTTCTGTTTATCTCTGTTACATTTGAATGAATGACTCAAATGCCTCTCCTTTGTTGAAGGGGTATTTTTAAAATTGATTACTAGGTTCAGCTTTGCAGGATATTATTTTGGGGGTGTATCTTGATTTGATTTTCAGAATAGCAAATTTCATTCTTTGACATGACATCATAATATAGATGAGGAGTAGGACTAGGATATTAGTACTGAAACTGACTTTCCTTCACAGATAAAAGACTTGGTAGCTTATCAACAATAATAGGAAAAAAATAACAATAGGTAGCATTTGTATGGCACTTCAAGATTTGCAAAGTTTTTTTATATATGCTAGGTCATTTGATCTTCACAATTAAACCATGTCTGGCAAGTGTTAGCATTATCCCCATTTTACAGATCAGGAAACTGAGGCAGTCAGAGGTTAAGTGACTTGTCCAGGGCCAGTAAGCTAGCAAGTATCTGAGGAAGGGATTTAACTAAGGTTGTCTTGTTTCCAAGTTTAGTACTATATCCACTGCACCACTTAGCTGCCTCTATAACTTGTTTCACACTGAAACTCTGGAATTTAACCACTCTATGTCTCAGGGGGTTCTCTTTGCCAGTGATCTGGGGATTCTAACCGTTAGCACCTTGCTTTCTGTTTTTTATACTTCTAGACAATTTTTTTTATCATATTCTTCAATGTGGTATTTACAATTTTAAAATTTCATTATTTTCTGAGAGATAGATGATGTTTAAACTCTCCTTGTACATGTGGTTATCAAAGCCCCTTGTGTTAGTCTGTTCCTCTGTTCTTCCAAAGTTGTTATCGTTTGCTTTTGTTCTGCCAAATTTTCTTCCACCTCTACATTTCTGAGCTCCAAATCTGTTTTTCAGTACTCTAATTATATTGGAGATATTCTCCATTTTGTGTTCCAAATTGTCTACTGATTTCTGACCAAACTGCATCTTCCTTTAAAATTTCTCTTTTGATGGTCAAAGGATATGAGCAGGCAGTTTTCAGATGAAGAAATTAAAGCTATCTACAGTTATATGAAAAAATGCTCTAAATCACTATTGATTAGAGAAATGCAAATCAAAACAACTCAGAGGTACCTATCAGATTGGCTAACATGACAAAACAGGAAAATGATAAATTCTGGAAAAGATGTGGGAAAATTGGAACACTAACTCATTGTTGGTGGAGTTGTGAACTAATCCAACCGTTCTGGAGAGTAGTTTGGAACTATGCCCAAAGGGCTATAAAGCTGTGCATAGCCTTTGACCCAGCAACAGCACTTCTAGGTCTGTACCCCAAAGAGATCATACAAATGGGAAAAGGATCCACATGTACAAAAATATTTATAGGAGCTCTTTCTGTGGTGGCAAAGAACTGGAAATTGAGGAGATGCTTATAGGTTGGGAAATGGCTGAACAAGTTGTGGTATATGAATGTAATGGAATGCTATAAGAAATGATGAACAGGCAGACTTCAGAAAAACCTGTAAAGACTTATGTGAACTAATGCTGAGTGAAGTAAGCAGAACCAGGAGATCATTGCGCACAGTAACAGAAATGTTGTACAATGACTAACTTTGACAAACTTAGCTCTTCTCAACAACGCAAGGATCTAAGACAGCTCCAACAGACTCGTGATGGAAAATGCTGTCCACATCCAGAAAAAGAACCATGGAGTCTAAACGTAGATTGAAGCATATTATTTCCTCTCTTTTTTTTTTCATTTCTTCTCATGGTTTCTCCCATTGGTTCTAATTCTTCTTTACAACATGACTAATGTAAAAATAGGTTTAATATGAATGTAGATGTTGCGCCTATATCAATTTACATGCTGTCTTGGGGTGGAGGGAGGAGAGTTGTGCAATGACTAATATTGATAAACTTACCCCTTCCCAGCAACACAAGGATCAAAGACATCTCCAAAGGCCTCATGATGGAAAATGCTATCCACATCCAAAGAAAGAACTATGGAGTTTGAATGCAGATCGAAGCATACTATTTGCTATTTTTTTTTCTTCTGTTGAGTTTTGTTTCCTCCTTCTGGTGGTTCCTCCTATTGGTGCTAATTCTTCCTTGCAACATCACTAATGTGAAGATATGTTTAATAGGAATGTATATGTATAGCCCATATCAGATTGCATATCATCTTGGGGAGGGTGGTGGGGAGGAAGTGGGAGAAAAATTTTAAACTCAAAAGCATATGGAAGTGATTGTTGATAAATCAAAATAAATTAATAAAAAAAAGAAAATTTGAAACTTAAAATCTTATGGAAGTGAATGTTGAAAATTAAAAATAAATAATAAAAAATTTTTTTAATTTCTCTTTTGAACCATTCTGGAATTTACAATTATTCCATGATCTCTGGGGAACATACAGATTATATTTTCTTGCTCATTTTATTTTTACTGGGGATTTTTTTCCTTTTCCTTCAAAACATAATTTTTATTCATTATGTTATGATCTTTTCTAGAATGCTGGCTCATTTTCCCTTCCAATTTATGACTCTTGCTCTTGGCTTATCTGCTTGGAGGCTGAGATGATACCAAATTTTCTCTTTTAGGTCTCTTCTTCACCCCTTTCTCTTCCATTCCTGATTCCTTGAATGAGTCATTCTTACTATTTGGCCCCTTATTCTTCCACAGTATTTGTTTACGCATTCTGCTGTCCAGACTCTCAGGGCTAGTTGGCCTCTCAGCCTTCTTAAGTTGGGGCTAAAGTGTGAAGGTTGTCTGGGTTCCTGTTACATGAAGAGGAATACACCTCAGTCTTTAGCTGCCTTTTCCTCTATATAGAAGTGCCTTTTCACTTATGCAGTCTTTACTGCCATATTCTCTTTCTGTTCTGTTATTGGATAGCTACTTTATGCAGGGATTTTCTATTAAGTTCCTGACATGAACACAGAGGAACTACTTCAGCAAAACCCTGAAATGTAGGCATATTAGATTTCTTACAATTACACATGTAACATCGGGTGTTTAGGATGAACGGGAACATCAAGTAGTTTGACACTGTTCTATCTGAAGGCATTATATTAAGAGGAGTTGTTACCATCTTTTTTTCTTCTTGCAACATTTTTAATTATTACAGATTCCTGTATATTTCTTGATATATTTTGTTTATGGGGTGGGGGACATATGCTGAAAACAACTATACTGACATCTTTCTAATTACTTGGCTTTCAACTTGATCTACGTAAACAAACTGAACCTAAAAACAGGAAATGAATGGAAGAATAGACAATGACACAGATTTATAATAATTTCTTAAAGAAGTTCAACCAAAGCCAACCCCAAGTCTTAACTCAATCTAACGTGGAGTCTTCTCTTTTGTTGTGGTAGAATCCAGATGCCCCTTTTAATCCTCAAAGGTGCCACTATGTGCCTCAGTGTTGTTGTCAGCGTGAGTATATTGCCAATAGATTTCCATACATAGTAACATATGTGCCAATAAGTGACCATCTTAATTGCACACCTGCTTCCACTGTGTCCCTGTGACTGCCATGGAGTGAGTGATTATCCTCCCACAGGAAGGTGTGAAAGCTGCTTGACTCCTACCAGGATTGCACTGTATATGTAATGATCATCTACATAAATTTTGTATGTACAAAAATTTTCCTTTTTATTTGTCAGGTAAATATTTTTAAGAGTTATACTTACACAAATGAAATTATTATAATAAATACTTTTTTCATGTTTCATTGCCTGAATAAAAACTGTTTATTGTTGTTAAAAAAAAAAGAGTTCAACCAACATAAAAAGCTTTGAGCACTCCTCAACTACGAAACATTTCAGCTCTCAGCTGAGCAAAGACATATAGCAAAGAAAGGCAAGAGTGGTGTAGCATACCAATCTGTAAGACCTAATGGAGAATATTAGTGGAAGATTTATGAATAGCATTGCCTCATAAAAGTCAAAATCAGTGGTGGAATAGGCAAGTTTTGAGAAAGCTTGGTGTGGGCCCCAACAAAGCAAAGTGCTCAGAAAGCATTAAAAGGATGAAACTGGAAAGAAGATAACAAAGAAATGAATGGTAGAAAAGATCTATAAAGATTTCTTTCTTTTTTTTCTTTTTAATGAATGAATGAATGAATGAAAAGGCATTTTTAAGCACTTACCATTTCAAAGCACACAAACATAAAAGTCCCTACCCTCAAGAAGCCCAACTCTAGTTGGGAGAGATAACATATACCAGTGATTGGTGACCTGGTTTGCGAATTCACAGGGATGGTGAGTTGAGCCAGAGAGAAGTGAGAGTATTGACACACTTAATGATTTCTAGAACAAAATCTTCACCATCAAAGAAAGAAGAGACACTACCACATTTTTCTCTAATATCACATTATTATGCTACATCAGGAAACAGAAATGGTAGTAGGAGAAATAAAGATTAGCAGGACAGCTAGACCAGACCAAGATGACACCATTTTGAATGAGCTGAGCAATCAATTCTGAAAGTAGGGAGGCACCAAGGACATGGAAAAAATATGATAAAGAGACAGAAGGGAGGAAGAGAGAGGAGAGGTAGGCTAGAAACTGAGAAAAGGGTTGAAGGCACAAGAAGTGAAATGAAAAGGCTACAGATGAATTAGAGGAGTTGGAAGAAAACAAGATGCAAAGGGGACATACAGGAAAAGGCAAAGAGAAAAAAGGAAGTGAAAGTCATGTTGAAAAAGCAAGAATATAAGAAGCAGAGATAAAGTAAGAGATAAGGGTGGGCCCATTTCCTCATGTCCCTTCCTCAGAGGAATGAATCCTGCACTGAATCCACTGTGGCCTCTGGCCTCACCTTGTGAAGGAGGATGCTGATTTTGTTACCATTGGAGTTACATTTGATGGAGGAAATGCCGCCTATGCCCGGATTAACTCTGCCAGGTTCTTGCAGTTGCAATGCACTTTGGCCTCTCTGTGGAATCAAATAAAATTACTTCAACACAACTGTTATTATCATGTGTATTTAATATTCATTACTCAACGATGGGTAATACAACTCAGAAGATGAAGAAGGTCCACTGTCTATGACAGGACACTAGGTAGACAGATGATGCACAAGCCTAACTTATCAGTACATTAGTTCTTGCAGATCCTGAAAATGCCTAAGGGCTCAGATCTGAACAGGCAGTTGGGAACAGGCCGCTCTGGGTAATGGCACCATGTTTTTAATGGCCCCAAACTGCCTCTTGAATCAAAAGCCCACCTTTTAAGCAACAATGTTCTTTCAGCGCAGCTGTATAGCTATACTTCATGGAATATCAGTTTTCTACAATACATAACTGAAAACCGCTCAAAGGGCAAGGCAAGAAGCGCATGGTGGGTGTGAGCTACCAAGAACTGCACCGGATGGGTGGTGTAAAAGATAATCAGAAAGATGTAGGATCAGGAAAGAAGATGAACTGGCTTTGCACAGGAGTGAGAGATAACTATAGAATACCGTTTAGGCTCCATTGGTGGCTATGCAATGTCAAGGGATCAGAAGGCACCATGGCATAGTGGACAGAGTGCTGGGCATGGAGATAGGAAGACCTGAGTTCACATCTCAACATTATATCAATGATTCTGGGTGTGTCACTTAATCTTTCTCATCCTCCATTTCCACACATATAAAATGGGGGTTATATGTACAGCATAACCTCATAAGGTTGCTGTAAGGACTAAATAAAAGTGTAAATGAACACTGTGTAAATCTTAGAGAACTTTATGTTGCTGTTATTATTATCATTAGAGGAAGGAGCCCAGGAGGTTGGGTTGACACTCTATGGAAGACTTAAGGCAGATCACAGACAAGAGCTGCAAATGATAACCGGGGAGGAGGGAGTATTAATGATGAGACCCAACGAAGTATCCAAATATTAGGTCACAGAACAAATAGCTATTCATCTGGATAGTATGGGGCTTTTTTTTTCCATTGGGATGGGAGCTGTCAACAAATCAATTTCTAAATACTGAGTGGTAGCTATGTGCCCACCAACATACCAAAATCAGAAGACAAAATGAGTTTATGTTTAAAACTGTAATGCCCATCCTAAAATGTGGCATGAAAATATTCTTTGTTTTATCTTTCTACCCTCAAGGATATCTCACTTCTCTGACATAAAAACTAATAGCTTAAAAACCACATTCATATGTTTCTAAAATTGCAGCTGATTAATAAATGTCAGATAATCTGATTATATCATACTCTATAAGATATTTATAGATTCATACATGCAATTACACACTGTTTTGTTCTTAGAAGAAATAAAAAAATGGAAAAGATGGAAAGCAAAATTAAGGAAACAATAAATGGGTTTCTATGTTTTTTTAAATATAAAGATGGCTGCACGGTGGAAGGCAGTGGTGTAAAACTCAAATAGAAAAGGGGGCCACTGATCATTGATAAGGATACTTGAGAGACATGTGTTGACATAGTTTTAGAATGCAATTTAATCTGCATTTTATTGTATCTTTATTTATTTTGTCAACTATTTCCCAATTATATTTTAATCTGGTTTCGGACATGCTTAGGAGGATCATAGACTGTGTGTTCAATACCTCTGGTAGTGGAAAGAATGCTAGATCTGAATTCAGAGGACCTGGATCTAAAAATGGGCTTCTGTGTACTCCCTGTCTGACTTTGGACAAGTGACTGAACCTGACTGGATTCAATTTCCTTTTCTGTCACCCAGCTAGGAGCTGGACTCTGAGACCCCTTGCAGGTCCAATCCTATGATCTATTAAATCTATACTTGAACAGAGTTACTTTTCCAGGAGGGATAAGTTTATCCTTATCCAGTTTTTTTGTCTCTGTCACCTGTTGTAAACAATAGCAGAAATTCAGAAGACGTAGGTGAGTCAGGAGACTGTCCACAGCCACAGATTTCTAACCCGTGATTGTGGCCATGTTAGTACTGAGATAATTAGAACGAGTATTTACACAACATGCAAACCTTGCCTAGAATCCTAGTATATATGTAGTATGTTAAGCTGGAAGGAGAAATCATTCAGTCCAGCTCTCTCAGGCAAAGCAATTAGGTAGCCAATGGATGATGTGCTAGACTTAAAGTCATACTAGCTGTGTTACCCTGAGTAAATCACTTAACCTCTCTCTGCTCCATTTCCCTCATCTATAAAATGGGGATAATCATAGTAGCTATCTTGCAGGGTTATTATTAAGATCAAATGAGATATTTGTAAAATACTTTAAAAACTTTAAAGTGCTATGTAAATTCTAGCTCTTATTATTTTTCAAATCAGAAAACTGAGGCCCAAATAGATTAGGTGATTTGTCCAAGATAACAGTTAGCTAGTGTACAAAACAAGAACTAGAACCCAGACCTTCTGACTCCTAGTCCAGGATTGTTTCCATTATATCATACTGGCTCTCTGTCAAAGTCTTAAGATTATCTCACACAGGTGAAAAGATTAAGAATTTAAGCTAAGAGGTAAAAATTACATAGTAAGCCAAAAGTGGCTCCAAAACCTGAGAGGTCTGTTCCTGGCTCATCTCTCAGTTTTTTCTCTCCTGTCTCTTTGTTGTTCGGTCATTTTCAGTAGTGCCTAACTCTTTCTCACCCTTTTGGAGTTTTCTTGGCAAGGATACTGGAGTGGTCTGCCATGTCCTTTTCCAATTCATTTTATAGATGAGGAAACTGAGGAAAAGAGGGTTAAATGACTTGCCCAGGGTCACACAATTAGTAAGAAGAATCTGAGGCTGGATTTGAACTCAGGAAGATGAGTCTTCCTGACTCTGGGCCCAGCACTCTATGCACTATGGCACCACCTAGCTTCCCTGGCTTATCTCCCAGTTTTTTCTGTCCTGTCTCCTAAACAAGTTCAAACACGACATAAACTCTTATTTGGGCATCAATAGTACCTTCGGGAGAGATCAAAACTTTTAAAGTGAGCCAAGTCTGTTCCTACGACCAGGAAATTCCCACAGACATCCAAGGAGCATGGGTTTCCCTCTGTCTCTGAAAACATTAGCAGCTGTTTGACAGTTCCCTAAGGAAAAAAGAAAAAAGAAAAAAAATCATCGAAGGAATTAAAGGAAGGGTGCTTTGCATTCTTACCAGTCAGTCAGGAAACTCTGCCTCATTTGATTCTCTAGACATGTGGGTTTTACTATTAGTGTTCCACGTGGCTATGAGAGTGAGCCTAAATACTTGGTGCGGGGGTGTGGAGATGATGTTTCTTTGCAATTTAAGGCAATTCATTCCTCTCTTTAAAGACTAAGGTGAAGTGAGGCAGTTCCTTTTTAAGTTGACTGACACTGTTCCTCCAAGTTCATTTTAATTTGACTCATGGGCATATATGTGTTTTAACAAAGATTATTAGAAAGTAATAAGAAAAGGGTAATTACATATTTGCTTCAATTTCTTTTAGCATTGGAGTTTAATTTAGGTTCATATTATTCCAGCCATATTTATGTATGTTTCCTATGATCTACTAGTATGCATGGATTTGAAATGTAATTGCTTTTGAGAAGAAAAAATTTTTTAAAAATCTACAACTCATTATCCTTTATAATGCCCATGATTTTTTAAATAGTATTTTATTTTTTCCAGTTACACATAAAGACAATTTTAGCATGCATTTTCTGAAATGTATATTTTAATACATTAATATTTTCAGGATGGATAATTTTGAAAACGTCATAAGCTGATAACAAAATAAGTAGAACCAAGGGAGCAATCTACATAACAGCAATACTGTAAAGACAAACAACCTTGAAAGCTGTGAGAACTATTAGCAATACAATGACCATCCATGACTTCAGAGGACTAATGATGAAGCATACTATCTGCTTCTTGATAGAGAAGCAAAAGATTTAAGGTAAAGAACTTTACTTATTACTTCTTTACATAAAGATCTCTCTCTATACAGCCAATGTTTTACTGGACTATACATATTTATTACAAGGAATTAGTTTGTTTTCCCCTTTTTTCTCCTTTTTTTGATTTTAATTTCCTTTTTAAATTAGTAATTCAGAGCACTTTTTAAAGATTAATTAATTTTTAGTTTTCAATATTCACTTTTATAAGATTTTGAGTTCCAAATCTTTCCCCCTCCCCAAAATGGCATGCAGTCTGACATAGGCTATACAAGTATAATCATATTAAACATATATCAACATTAGTCATGTCGTGAAAGAAGAATCAGAACAAAATGGGAAAACTATAAGAAAGAAAAAACAAACAAAAAAAGAGAAAATAGCGTGCTTCCATAGTTCTTTCTCTGGATGCGGAAAGCATTTTCCATTGTGAGTCTTTTGGAATTGTCTTAGATCATTGTATTTTAGTATGTATTTTAAAAAATTTTTTGAATTCCAAATTTTCTCCCGCCCTCCCTAAGATAGTTAGCAATTTTAATACAGGTTATACAATCATGAAAAACATATCAGTCATGCTGTGAAAGAAAAAAGATCAAAAGGAAAAAATTGCAAAAAATTAAAGTGAAAATAGTAGGCTTCGGGGGCAGCTAAGTGGTGCAGTGGATAGAACACTGGCCCTGAAGTCAGGAGCACCTGAGTTCAAATCCAGCCTCAGACACATAATACTTACTAGCTGTGTGACCCTGGGCAAGTCATTTAACCCCACTGCCTAGCACAAAATTAAAAAAAAAAAAAGAAAATAGTAGACTTCAATCTGCATTGACTCCATCAGTTCTTTCTCTGGATGTGAATAGCACTTTCCATCATGAGTCCTTTGGAAATGTCTTGGATCACTGTATTGCTGAGAAGAGCTAAGTCGTTCATAGTTGACTATCATACAATGCTGTTGTTACTGTGTACCATTCTCCTGGTTCTGGTCACCTCACTCAGCATCAGTCCATGTAAGTCTTTCCAGGTTTTTCTGAAAATCTGCTTGCTCATCATTTCTTATTCTTCCATTACATTCATACACCACAACTTTAGCCATTCCCCAATTGATGGGCATCCCCTCAATTTATGATTCTTTGCTACCACAAAAAGAGCTGCTACAAATATTTTTGTATAAATAGATCCTTTCCCCTTTTTTAAAAAAACCTCTTTCAGATACAGACCTAGTAGAGGCATTGCTGGATCAAGACATATGCACAATTTGATTGTCCTTTGGCCATAGTTCCAAATTGCTCTCCAGAATTGTTGGATCAGTTCACAACTCCACCAATTAGTGTCCCAATTTTCCCAAATCCTCTCCAACATTTATCATTTTCCCTTTGTTGTCATATTAACCAATCTGATAGGTATGAGATGGTATCTCAGAGTTGTTTTAATTTGTACTTCTCTAATCAATAATGATTTAGAGCATTTTTTCATATGACTATAGATAGCTTTGATTTCTTTGTCTGAAAACTACCTGCTCATATCCTTTGACCATTTATCAATTGGGGAATGACTGGTATTCTTTTAAATTTGACTCATTTCTCTATATATTTGAGAAATGAATCCTTTATCAGACACCTGCTGTAAAAATTATTTCCCAGTTTCTGATTTCCTTCAAATCTTGATTTGCCCATGATTTTAAAATAATCTTTTGTATGCAGTTTTGTAGTTTACTTAACATAATACATTTTCTTTACATTTTATTAATATTAGATTTTATCAGGGATTTTTTTTTAAGTAAAAATAACTATATGCAACATCCTCACCCCCCCAGCAATGACAGGTTAGGTCTGCAGATGGACGGCTACCACCATTCTCAGGGTTCTAGGGATGACCATAATACTGTAGTTCATGAACTCTTATTTGTATGTTCCCCCTTAGCATTCAGCCAATAGATTCAATTAGCTTTTCATAAAAGCCAATTACTCAAATATCTTAGCAAGAATAATAGTTAACAAGATGTTTTCCCCAAACCTGAGGTACAGTATCCCACAAATCCACACAGTCTGTGAAGGGAAGAGTTGATATGAACTTCGAGAACAACGGTAGTGAAGCATAGATTTTGGGAACATACAATGGTCATGGTAGCTCACAACTCTATAACTGTAGGGCCTCAATGGTCTTCTTTTCTGGGGGGTTCTCATACAATTCTCTTTGGGGCATGTTAGGAGTGATCATAAGTCCCTTGGCTGCTTTGCTAGGTAGCTCCTTCCTTGAAGGACACAGCCTCTCTGCTGAATGGGCAGCCATTGCAGGGTGAGGCCAAGCACATGGCCTGTCTACCTGCTGGCATTACCCTGGGCTCATTTATTTCTGGGCTAGGCCAGGCTGGGCCCTCAGATTCTGGGCAGTACCTGCCAGACTGCGATAGGTAAGACAGAGAGGTGCTGGCCTGCAGCTTCCCTGGCTGGACTAGACAGACTGCTCAGTCACTGGGTTCTTCTCAAGGCATAGTTTCTTTGCATGGGTCCATCTGCCAGATTCTCTGTGCTCAGTCTTCAAAGGGCAGCAGTGGTCTGTATGACCTCAAGTCAGTGACTTAGCTAAGTGTGACAGTTCTCTTCTCAGCTGGAATGTTACAAAACGCTTTTCAGCAAGGCCAATGACATTTGGCCTAGGATTGGCAGAAGTCAACCTCCTCTTTCATCTGTTCTGAAGGTGGGGGGCTTCAGGCATGGGGTTTGAGAGGTCTAGCCTCTCTTATTAAACAAACCTTCATGGTCAAAGGTAGCTTCCTTCAGTGAGGGATTCCACTTTACCCCAGGTTTCAGACTTCTGTTGGATTTTATGCAGAGGAATATCTGGACATTTAACTACTGAAGTAGTCTGTGTGCGGCAGTGAATTCATTATCTCACATAGTTGAACTGTTCAAGCCTCAGACTATTTCTGGGACAGAGAATGCTTGGCACCTGAAAGAGCTTTCCTTTTCTATTTTAATGCTTGTTTTGCCCCTTACAGACATTCAGCCTTCTTGAAGTCTAAAACAGAAAAATCATTCTATCGTCCTTACACTTCATGAGACTATCATAAAAAAGAATACTACAAAAGCCTGTGATTACAGTGATAAGAAAAATGCATCAGTGATAAGTACCTAATAATTATCACATAAGATTAAGTGACCCACTGATCTTCCTTCTCTACACTGCTATATAGTGTAGGCTGGTTCAAAAGGAATACAATATCAAGAAGATGAATAGAGGATAACACGTCAATTAAAAACTCTGGGTAAGCTAACATTTCTAGTTTTAGAAGGTGGGAAAAAAAGACCATCAGTAGAAAACCATATGCTGTCCTTCCAGACAAATGATCAAATGCTATTCAGTATTAATAAACCTGTTCACTCACTTAGATTTTCATGATTTTTACCTATCACTTCTCATAGGTTAGGAAGACAGTTTAAGTATAATATGTTATAATTATAGGAATGGAGACTAGAAAGGAGATACCAGCATCCCAATAGACCCACCAAATTCCTCGATCACCTCAATCCAGTGGGCAAGTGCCTCAATATAAAGGCAGTTAGCATCTGTCAGCAGATGGCTATGTCTGTTACTACTCCATATGGCAGTGAGGGTCAAACCTGCTCCATTACTCCCCGTACTTTAACAATGTATTTTGTTTGTTTGTTTGTTTTTTGGTTTTTGCCAGGCAATGGGGTTAAGTGACTTGCCCAGGGTACACAGCTAGTAAGTGTTATGTGTCTGAAACCGGATTTGAACTCAGGTCCTCCTGAATCCAGGGCTGGTGCTCTATCCACTGCACCACCTAGCTGCCCCAACAATGTATTTTGTTAAGGGTGGAGGGCAGATTATGGGAAAAGATGGCTGGCCCTGTACTGCCTGTGAAGGTTCAGATATGTATACAGAAGGCAACCCCAACCATGGAGTTTAGAAGCAGCTAGGGGCATAACTGACAGAGCACTGGGTCTGGGAAACAGAAAGAACTGAGTTCAAATCCTACCTCTGACACATCACTTAACAGCAGTCTGCCTATAATTTCCTCATCTATAAAACAGAGTTCATAATAGCACTTACCTCCTAGGGTTGTCGTGAGGATCAAATGAAATCATATTTGCAAAGTGCTTAGCACAGTGCCTGGCACATAGTAAAAGCTTAATAAATTATTGTTCCCCCTCCCCCAACCTCTTCTACTCCCTCAAACATTGCCCTTTCCTTTAAAAAATGAGCTGCTTCTTTTAAACACCTAGTTCTGACCCATCCAGAATTCAGTCTCTCTCTTCCCTCAAATTTCTCACCATTCAAACAAAGCCAGATATTCTGTGCTCGGCTAGAAGCACCAATTTAAAGGATACTAGTTGGGGGTTAGGGGAGGGAAGACCCACTTTAGAAATGTTCCTACTTAAGGGTCAGAAGAGATCCCCCCTTCCACTAGAAAAGGCTCCAACTCTAAGGCCAACTATACTTTCAATCCTGACATTTAACTCTGTGCAGAAGCCACACAAGCTATACGTGATCTGGGATCCTTTTGCCCTCCTATAATAATCTGCTAACCAAAAAATTGTTAAGAATCTGTATTTTAAGGAAATGTGGTCATTTGTGTTTTACAAAAAGGAAGTTTCTTGTGTAAGGCATAACTATGCAGCAAAGGTGGTTTTATAAAATAGCAGGTGTAAATTAATGATGAATGGATGTAAAATATAATTTACTAAAAAGAAACAGACGTTTATTTTGTCTAAAGTAGTCACACTGTATAAATTTTAAAAACTGAAACATGATGAGGTGAATTGGATATGAGAAAATATAAACAAGGTTTTGGTACAATTCAGAAACAGGCTTCTACTCTGTCTAATACTCCGTATCAGCACTTCCCACTTCCATCTTATCAGCAATTTACCTGCCAAGTGCGAACTTGAACTCGATTTGGCTCTACTGTATAAACATTTTCTTCATGCATTGCCAGCACAGGAGACTCACATGGGAAGGAACCTTAAAAAATAGAAACAGTATGTTAGAACTAAGATGATTCATTAATCAAGATGTCTGTTTATTTCTCTTTTGAAATATGGTGCAGTTACAAAGGCATTATCAATCAATCAGGCTCTCAGGTAAGGATTGACTGAGATGATCTTTAAGGTTCTTTCCAAGTCTCAGATTCCATATTTCTATTAGAATTCATTGAAAATTGCTAGGTGTGGGCAGCTAGGTGGTACAGTGGATAGAGCATTGGCCCTGGAGTCAGGAGAACCTGAGTTCAAATCCAGCCTCAGACACATAACACTAGTTGTGTGATTCTGGGCAAGTCACTTAACCCTAACTGCCTCCCCATCAAAAAAAATTGCTAGGCACTATGATGGATATTAAAAATATATAAGAAATGCTCTATGCCTTCAAAAAGAAGACAATTGGGGAGATAAGACTAATGTCCATGAAAGAGAAAAAAAACACAAAATGTCATATAATTAACTGAAATAGATTCAACAAATATTAGTTGAGTATCTATTATATGCAAAACATTTGGGCAGTTCCTGTGAGAAATTATGAAGACATGGTCCCTAACATTATATGATACAGACCATCTGTTGTGTGGTTTATGATAAAATTCAATTTAACAAACATTTATTAAGTGCATAGTTTACTTTGGGTACTGTGGGTAGAAGGGAGAAATAAATGTGTGTTGCAACATCTTATTAAGATTTCATGGCTTATTAACCCCTGAAAGCCCAGAAAATATCACCCCAGAAAAAACTCTGGAACAGATGAACCAGAAGGAAGATGGGGTGCAGCAGTCCAGTAGCCCAGGTAGCTTGAGGGATTAACTGGAAAGGCTCTTCTTACCCTGGGGGAAAGGGAGCAGTACAGAATGTGAGGCATCCCAGCAAGCTAGTGGAAAGCCCCACCTCAGCACACCAGGAGGAGATCCTGAAGGCCAGGTGGTGGAGCAGGCAAACACCAACATCTTGACCCTGAGTGTCTCATTGAGGGCAGGCGAACCAGTGGAAATCAGCTCAAAAAACCACCAGGTGCCTCAGCATTCTACAGCAACAGGCTCTCCCAGTGGCTCAGCAAAACTAAGGGAAGTAGTGCTCTCAGGGGCCCCAGGCAGATAAACACCCTACAACATCCATCTGAAAGGAGCTGAAGAAAGCAAAAGGAAAGAAAGGCCTGGGTGAGCAGGAAATCTCTAGGAGCCACACTACCCAATCCTACCCCTAGAGTTCCAGTGTTGCTGATTCTAGCCCAGGTAAGCTGCCAGAACCCTACAGCCTCCAACTGCCAACAGTGGAGGGCCCCAGCACACAAAGCCATCGACCAGGATCCCAACATAAGAAGCTTGGGTCAGTGCCCTCTGCTCCCCAGCAGGAGAGACCAATCTCTTTAAAGGCCAGGAAATAAATAAACACCATGAGCAAAAAGAAACGTATGATAGAGTCTTATTATGGGAAGAGTGAAGATCAAGGCAGAAATTCTGAAGAGGACAACATTGTCAACAAACCCACATCTGGAACCTCAAAAGGGAATATGAACTGGTCTGAAGCCCAAAAAGCCTTCTTAGAAGAGCTCAAAAAGGATTTTAAAAGTCAAATGAGAGAGGTAGAAGAAAAAATGGGAAAAGAAAAGAGAGGTATGCAAGAGAGTCAATACCTTGGAAAAGGAAGGACAAAAATTAACTGTAGAAAACAAGTCCTTAAAAAATACAATTGGCCAACTGGAAAAAAAGTACACTGAAATAAAACAAGTCCCTAAAAAATACAATTGGCCAAATGGAGAAGAAGGTACAAAATCTAATAGAAGAAAACAATTTGTTAAAAATTAGAATTGAGCAAATGGAAGCTAATGACTCTATGAGAGAGCAAGAATCAGTCAAACAGAAACAAAAGAATGAAAAAATAGATGAAAATGTAAAATATCTCATTGGTAAAACAACTGACCTGGAAAATCAATCCAGGAGAGACAATTTAAAAATTATTGGTCTACCTGAAAATCACAATGAAAAAAAGAGCCTGGACAGTATCTTTCAGGAAATCATAAAGGAAAACTGCCCTGAGGTCCTAGAACCAGAGGGTAAAATAGCCATAGAAAGAATCCACCATCACCTCCTGAAAGAGATCCCAAATTGAAAACAAGGAAATAGTAGCCAAATTCCAAAATTACCAGGTCAAAGAGAAAATACTGCAAGTAGCCAGAAAGAAACAATTTAAATATCATGGAACCACAGTCAGGATTACACAGGACCTTGCAGCTTCTACATTAAAAGACCATAGGGCATGGAATATGATATTCCATAAGGCAAAGGAGCTTGGATTACAACCAAGGATCAACTACCCAGCAAAAATGAGCATGATCTTTCAGGGGAGGAGATGGATATTCAAAATAGGGGACTTCCATACCTTCCTGATAAAAAGACCAGAGCTCAACAGAAAATTTGATCTTCAAATACAAGACTCAAGAGAGACATAAAAAGGTAAACGGGACAGAAAGTAACAACATGTTATTAATAAGGGCAAACTCTTTACATCCCTACAAGGGAAAATGACACTTGTAACTCTTGAGAACTGTATTGTTATTACACCACGTTAAAGGGATATACATAAAGGGGGTGGGTATAAATTGACTTTGATGTAATGATGAAAAAATATCTAATCAAGTGGGTTAAATGGATCCAAGTAAGTGAATTAATCTGATCTAAGAAAATGTACTAAGAGAAAAGGAAAGGAGGAGTCAGACAAGGGTAAATTACATCACAGGAAAAGGCACAAAAACCTATTACAGCAGAGGGAAAGAAGGGAGGGAGATGAGCATTGTTTGAACCTTACTCTCATCAGATTTGACTTAAGAAGGGAATAACATAATCAGTTAGGTACAGAAATCTAACATGCCCCATAGGCAGTAGGAGGGAAAAGGAAGGGAGCTAGGACTGAGGGAGGCGGTGGTCAAAAGTAAAACATTAGTGAGGAGGGAAAAGGAGAAAGGAGAAAGAAAAGCATAAACAGACGAAGAAAAGGATGAAGAGAAAGACACAGATAGTTATGATTGTGAATGTGATATATGAATGTAATGGAATACTATTGTGCTATAAGAAATGATGAACAGCCAGACTTCAGATAAACCTGGAAAGACTCGTATGGTTTGATGCTGAGTGAAGTGAGCAGAACCAGGAGAATGTCGTACACAGTAACAGCCACATTGAGTGATGACTGACTTTGATAGACTTAACCCCTCTCAGCAATACAAGAATCTAAGACATCTCCAAAAGCCTCATGATGGCAAATGCTATCCACATCCAAAGAAAGAACTATGGAGTTTGAATGCAGATCAAAGCATACTATCTGCTGTTTTTTTTCTTCTGTTGTGTTTTGTTTCCTCTTTCTGGTGGTTCCTCCTAGTAGTTCTTACAACATCACTAATGTGAAAATATGTTTAATAAGAATGTATATGTATAGCCTATATTAGATTGCGTGCCATCTTGGGTAGGGAAGTAGGGAGTGAGGGTGAGAAAAATTTAAAACTCAAAAGCTTATGGAAGTGATTGTTAATAAATCAAAATAAATTAATAAAAAAAAAAAGATTTCACAGCCTAAGTATGCTTGGATAAGAAAGGGGGCAAAACATCTAGGGTAGAAGGAAAAGCATGAGCAAGGACAGGCAAGCAGATAGGAACATGGCACACACAGGGGACAGTGCTGTGGTAGGAACAACTCTTATTTTAGGCAGGATAGGCTGGTCCTTTAAGTGGGCAGGGAGGCCCTTTTGCTTACAACAATGTGTGAGGGGTGGATATAAGTGGCAAGCAGTGGGGTCTAGTGTATAAAGCACAGAATGTACAGTCAAGAGATCTGGGTTTGAGTTACAGCTGTGATACCTGCCAAGCCATTTTATCTTTATCTATCTATCTATCTATCTACCTACCTATCTATCTATCTATTGCGAGGCAATTGGGGTTAAGTGACTTGCCCAGGGTCACACAGCTAGTAAGGGTCAAGTATCTGGTTTGAGACTGGATTTGAACTCAGGTCTTCCTGACTCCAAGGCTGGTGCTCTATCCACTGTGCCACCTAGCTGTTCCCCCACTCCCTTCCCCACCAACCCATTTTATCTCTAGTAAGTCCCTTAATCAAGGCATGTATCTGGTTTTCACAGCTCCAATTATTAGGAAAAATCTCCTAGAATTGAGCTAAAATCCATCTCTCTGCAACTTCAGCTCACTGCTTCTATTCTGCCCTTTGGAGCTAATCAGAAGTCTTACCCTTCTTCCAATGATCACCCTTCAAAAACAGTTGTCATGACTCCACTAAGTTTTCTTTTCTCTTGCCTAAAAATTCCCACTTTTAAATGATTCTCACATGACATGGGCTCGAGTGCCCTCACTTTCTTGGTCACCCTATTGGACATAATCCAGCTTATCATTGTCTTTCCAAAAATGTGTGCCATTTCAAATGTGGTCTGATCAGGGCAGAGTACACGTAGAACTATCACCTCCTTTATTCTGGAAAATGTCTTTTTTAATGGTGTATAAGATCACATTAGTTTTCTAAGACTCCATGTCACACTGCTAATTTATATTGAGTTTGCTGTCCACACAAACCACCAGATCCCATTTTCCTTCTCCGCAAAATTGACCTCTCTTCCACACTTCCCTTTGTCTACTGAAGGCACTACCATCTTTCCAATATCCCTGGTTTGTCCTCAATGCCTCACTCTTCCTCAACCTACATTAAATTGGTTGTCAATCTCGGCATCTTTCTCTTGGTGATCCTATTAGTTCTCGTGGTTTAAATATCATCTCTCTACAGAACTACAGGTCTATATATCCAATCTGGTCTCTCCCCTAAGCGGCAGTTCTGCCTATTAGACATTTCAAATTTATGTCCTAGAGATATCTCAAACTCAACACTTCCAAAAAAGAACTCATTATCTTCCCCTCCAAATCCATGCTTCTAAACTTCTCTATTTCTCTTGAAAGGACTACCATCCTCATGCTCTCCCAGTTTTGTAATCTCAGTGTTATCCTTGACTCTTCACTGTACTCACCCCATCTAACCAGTTGCCAAATGTTGCCATTTCTTACAACATCTCTCACATTTGACCTCTTCTCTCTAGTCCCTCAGCCACTACCTGGGTTCAGGTCCTCAGCACTTCTCATCTAGATGATTATAGCACCCTACTAAGGAATAGGTCTCCTGGCCTCAAATATCCCCCTACTCCAGTTCATCTTTTACATGCCTTCCATTAAGTACAGATCTGACCATGTCACTCTTCTACTTAAACAAGTCCAGTAGTTCCTTGCATCTCTAGGATAAAATATTAATTTCCTCTCTTTAGTTTTTAAAGCTTTTCACAAATCTCATCCCAACCTATTATTTCAGCCTCATCAAACATTACTCCCTTTCTTGCATTCTAGAATCCAGTGAAACTGGCCTTTCCTCAACTCCTCACACTGGACCCTTCATCTTCTGTCTTTAGGGCTTGTTGCAGCTATCTCTCTTGCCTGGAAGTCACTCCTTCCTCATTTAGGCTTCACAGAAGAACTTTCTTCCTTCCAGTTGCAGCTTAAGCACCATCTTTTACAAGAAGACTTTTCTGATTCCCTTGACTACCAGTGTACCCACATTCTCTCACTCTCTCTCTGACGACTTTGTATCTATTATCTTGATATTTACTCTGTATGTACTTACAGTTGCACTCATACTGTTACCATGAAAGCTCCTTACGAGTTGGTGTTGTATCATTCATTGTATCTGTATCCCCAAAGCATAGCATACTGCCTGGCATATAGGTATTTAATAAATTCTTGTTGCCTGATCAGTTGTCTGGCTACACTTCCCCCAACTACCCATGTTGAACTTTCACAGATGATGCTTTGAAACCCAGTGGAGAACTTTCCAATTATTCCTGTTAAATTTCTTTTTTATTAGATTTGTCCCA
Source organism: Phascolarctos cinereus (assembly GCF_003287225.1). Lineage (NCBI taxonomy): Eukaryota > Metazoa > Chordata > Mammalia > Diprotodontia > Phascolarctidae > Phascolarctos > Phascolarctos cinereus. The sequence continues at coordinate 129,412,549 of NW_027555847.1, read as the reverse complement.
AATTTCTAGCCCATGGAGATCTAGGACCTGGCTCTGGTGTTCTAAATGTTAGCTATGCATTTTGGTTTTATGACATTTGAAGATTGGATAATCATACTAACTATAACTTCATCCAAGTCATTCATAAAAATGTGAAACAGCACCCACGTATAAATCCAGATCCTTAGGTTCCTACATTAGAGCCTTCCATTCAATTTGGCTCCAATAAAGATGTTTATTTAAATCAATTCCAAACCCATCTACTGCTCTCTGGGACCAAGCAGAACAATTTTAATTTTTTTTTTAATTTGGCTTGAAGGTGATTGTAATGTCCTCACTAAGACTTCTCTTCTACAGGTTAATAAACACTGGCTGTTCCTGTAGCCAATTTGTGTATGGCACAGTATCCAGTCCTCTCACTATCCTAGTTACCCTTCTCAGGACAAATTTATTCTTCAAGCTGTCAACATACTTTCTAATGTGCCACCCAGGGTGGAACTCTCCTCAGAAAACCATGTTCCATGATTCAGAGTTCCATAGCTACAGAAAGACAGAGTTATTTTAAAAGACGGGTTTTTGTGGTAGTGAGCAACTTGGATTACTGAAAATCCTCCAAATGAAATCTGGCCATATTTCCTTCTCATATCCAATATTAGGCCCAGGTCACTAACTACCTGTAGTACATTTTCAAAACAGATATATCCTAATGGGCTAATTACTAACTCAAAGGGACAACCACATTCTGTAATCTGAGCAATATTAATTTTTCATCTACTTTTTTTTAGCATGGAAGATTAGGCCAATATCTTCTAAAGTAAATTAGTTTGGTCAGGCCAAATCAAATAAATATGGATGTCATCGAAGAGACTAAATGCTGTTCCAAGACTTGGTAAAGTTAGTACAATGTCATTTGTGATTTGGAGGATTTGAGATCCTTGCTATCAGTTAGGATCTATTTAGATTTGGCTTAAGATATCCTTCATGATATTACTGGATACCTTAAGCCAATAAGTTTCTCTATTTTATTACTTGCCTGAATTTTCATATTGTTTGGATCAATGAACAAAATTATCTCCATGGTTGAATTTATCATAGATTCCCTCATATGATTTTAACAAATGTGTCTGGGAAGAGACTTTAAGTTTGCATTTTGTTCCACCAATCCGTCTTTGAAAAAATCAACAAACAATAGACATGGAGGAATATTATATTATCCCCTCATCTAAGTTGGTTGTGTGGTTATGAATATGCAATCTTATAGAAATACATGATCTGTAGAAAATCAATTGCCAAAAACTGACTGTTCCCTTGATTTATCTTCAACATGGATACACTGGATACACATGTAGAAAGAACATTCTCAAATATTTTATAAAGATAAGACAGTAAGCTTGTGTTTTAGTACTTGCTGCCTTCTTCGTCACCTTTCAAAAATCATCTGAGATCTTCTCTTTTGGAAAAGATCTATTTTTGAGGTCTTGGAAATCAACTCCTGTGTGCCTCTACTAGCTCATATTTCTTCTGCATGTATTTTGTTAGGTCCAGATGCTCTGCAAAATTTTATCTTAAGTGCCACTGTTTCTTCACAACAGATTCCAAAAAGATATGACAGGCTAAAATAATAGGGTGAGACCGATAAACTGAAACTTAAAAAGGAGTAAAAGTCAAGTTGTACATTTGGGTAAAAAAAAAAATCAGCTGCACAAGGACAGGCTATGGAAGGTATAACTTGACATCACCACATAAAAGAAACAGATCTGTGGGTTCTGACAGACTGTAAATCAGGCACTGTGGCAGCAGAATCCAGATGAAGCTGTTTCACTATAATCACAGATGAGACTATAAGCAATATCAAAAACTCTGCTTTGCTTTATATCTATTGGTTGTCTTCCTTCCACTTTCATCTACAAACACTCTTGGCATTATCTGGCTTAGCCGAGCCTCATACCAAGCTCTTTGCAATCATATTTCCCCTTCTATTGCTTTACATGATTTTATGAGGTGATAGCACCCACAATTTTCCATCATGTTCTTCCATATTTTACAAATGAGCATGTACTCTAAACTACTGTTGCCCTTGGTTGCCAAATGACTCTGCTTGGCAAAGGGGGTGCTCAGCTCTTTTGGCCTTTTTGTTGTGGGTTTAACCTAAGAAATGGTGATAAGAATCAATGTCTTGACTTTTGTCCATTCTTTATTATACAAAGTCAATAGCTTTGTCTACATTGACAGAGAACTGTTTTCTTCTCATCTGATGCTTCATTCCAACTTGGTATAGACTTTTACCTTAACACTCACCTGTTGATATTCTGACTGCTCACAGACACTGATTCTGAACTGACTGCCATGTCTATAACCAGTTGTTTTCTGTCAGTTATGATATAGTCAGTTTTGTTTTTTAAATGTCATTTGGTTTTTACCATATCCGGTATCTTTCAACTTTCTTCTTGAAGAATATATTAATTAAAACAAATATAAGGTTCCATCTCACACCCAACAGACTGGCAAAGATGACAAAAGATGAAAATGGTCGTTCTTGGAGGGGCCACAGGAAGACAAGAATGTTACTGCACTGTTGGAAGTACTATGAATTGCTCCAATCATTCTGAAAAATAATTTGAAACTACACACTAAAAGTCACTAAACTGTGCATACCCTTTGACCCAGCAATAAGAGTAATAGCTATACACTCCCCCAAAAGTAGTAAATTGAGAGATAGGACTGATATGTCCAAAAATATTTATAGCATCATTTTTTATTGTAGCAAAATGAATTAGAAACCAATTAGGTATCCATCAATTGAAGAATGGCTGAGGCAAATCACTGTAACAGGATATTTTTGTTCCATAAGAAATAAAGAATATGAGAAATTCAAGGGGCAGCTAGGTGGCACAGTGGATAGAGCACCGACCCTGGATTCAGGAGAACCTGAGTTCAAATCCAACCTCAGACACATAACACTTACTATCTGTGTGACCTTGGGCAAGTCACTTAACTGCCCAACCAAAAAAAGAAAAAAAAAGGAATATGACAAATTCAGAAAAATCTGGCAAGACTTGAACTGGTTTAGGGTGAAATGAGAAGATCAGGAGAACAATTTACATGGTGACCAGAACAACAAAAAGGAAAACAACTTTGAAAGACTATGGATTTCTGATCAGTACAGTAATCAATTATGATTTCAGAAGACAAATGATAACACATAACAGCGACCTCTTAGGAAAAAATGTCATGGACTAGTGGTACAGAATAAGACATGAATTTCCAGAAACACCTAGTGGGCTGAATTTTTTGTTTAATTATACTTTAACAAATAGCTAATAATAAAACAAATAACTAATAATAAAATAAATAAAGTAAAATAAAATAAATTTAAAAATAACAAATTAACTAATAACAAATGTTAATTAAGTGCCTACTATGTGCCAGGCACTATGCTAGTCTCTACAGACACAAAAATAAAAGCAAAGAGTACTTGCCTTCAAAGAGCTTATAGTCTAGCTGGAGGAAGACAGCATATACACAGGGAATGGGGACAGGGACTAGACCTGTGATTTCATTGTTACAGAGCACTCCTAGACAAGGAAATTCCTTATAGCAATGCAAGTCAGCACCTTCGGTTGTTGCCTAGAATTGCTTTGAGCCCTGGGAGACTGAGTGACTTCTCTAAGGTCAGAAGTGGGACCTGAAGCCAAGTCTTCTTGGTTCTAAGGTTTGCCCTCTATCCACTATGTCAAATTGCTTCTCAACCTGTACATGTATAGGTATACACATAATGATATGTTTTTATGTATGGAGAGGAAGCACTAGGACACCCCTACCTTCTGTTCTCTTACCTCCATCCTCTTCAACTCCAATGCACATCCATGCCCAATTCCAACCTTGTCCAACTCTTCTCCTGTGTCCTTTGGAACTGCCATACAATTGTGAACAAATTTCCCTTCATTCTGTATCTCTTTCTCTTATACTCCCTCCATTTACCAGCCCTCAATGAGAACTAGCTCTGCTGTAATAGTGCTCCATCCCTGGCCATTCTTTCTAGCAAAAGCTATACATTCCCTCACCTCTCCCTTAACTCCCTTCCCACACTACTGGTACTTGAGGGGTCAGAATATCTCCTTCGCCACTTCTAGAACCCCCCATTACCGACTTTACCCTCCTTTCTCAAGGAGTTTAGCTCCTGGCTTACCATCTTCCTTTCCTCCTCAACTCCTAGCCTTTTACTAGGAGACCTCAATATCCACACTGATGCTTTCATAAACTATCTAACCTCTCCATTCTCCAGTCTTCCTAAGTCCCAAAATTTATTCCTTCATTCTACCTCAGCCACACAGAGGGATGTTTATGCCCTGGATTTCACCATTACCCACAAGTGTTCCACTTCCTTAACCAAAAACAGACATTCCTCTATATGACCATAACTTCCTATCACTTAATCTCTCCCTATGCCATCCCTCCTAAACCTATTACCTGGCGTCACTGAGACCTCTAATCCCTCTACCACTCAGAACTTTCTCTGGGTTTAACCTTGGCTAGCTTCACTTTCTTCATTTCAAATCCTGACCATAGAGTTAGCTAATTCAACTTCTCATTGTCATATACTCTTGTCGCCTCACTCCCTTGCCCCATCACTGCTGATTCCTTGGAAAACCTGGATTACTATCACCATCTGCCTCCTCCACTCTTAATCACATGCTGCTGAATGAAACCAGAAGAAATCAAAGAACCATTTTGACTGGATATGTTATAACTTCATATTATCCAACTTCAACCAGCCCCTCCTTGAAGCAAGGCAATGTTTTCTCCTCCCTTATTCCCTCTCAATCTTCACAAAAATTATTCCAAACCTTCTTTTTCTTTTTTAAGCCTTTGTCTCCTCCAGTCCACCTTAGCTAAGAACTTTGCTTTACTCTACTAAGAAAATTTAGGTCATTTGATGTGAACTTTTCCTCCCCCCTTTCAAGATAACTTGAAACCCCTGACATCATCCCATGTTTTCTTCTCTTATGTACATATCACCTTGCAAATACACACCCATCTGAACTTTGTCAGAAAGGTAAAATAATTAGGTTGGAATTTTATTCATTTTTGAAAAGAAGTGGACTTTACCCGCATTTCGTAATGAGGCTCCAGAGGGCTCAAAGATAGCAACCTGCTTCCCATTCCAGACTGCAACAGCATCCTGAAAAGAATAAGTATAATTAAGGGAAAATTTTTTAAGTGATATTCTGCCCTTACATTGGAAACTTTTTTCTCCATATGTTTTATTTAGTAATTCCTTCCCATTCTTTGTCTTCCTACTTGTGTATACTCTGAGAGCACAGACTAATAAGCCTGTATTTACGTTATTCAAAATAAGCTCCATCTTTTTAATATTATTTCAGTGTAGCAGTGATAGATTAGGTGTGCATCCATGAAAAGATGCTAACTGAGATGCAGGAAGAGCATGAGAGATCCCAAGAGTGGAGTCAGGGATGGCCATTTGTCATTCTTAGAGATGCTAATATTCCAACTGGGAATCTATTCTAAACTGAATGTGTTCCATTTAATTGAAGATGAAGGGTCACTCTTAACTACCTTGGTGGCAAAAGCCCCACTGATGTGCATTTCTGTGCGCAGGCTGTATGTCATTCCTGTGAAGAAGAAGGTCACGTTCAGCAGATTCGGTGACACCTGAACCACTGCCACCTGCTGGTGGAAGTGGGATGACATTGCCTGCTCGCTGAGGATGACCACAGAGCTGATACTATTCACTGCCAGAAGGTTCTTTCTGGAGCCCCACTGCATTCAAATAGTGAAAGAGAAACATGAGGAATTTGAAAAAGAATAGAGAGATACTAAGGGGAACATGCTTGATGACTAACATCTATAACAAATAAATAACTTTCTAGAGATTAGAAAAATGAGATTTGTTGACTGACATTTACTCCAAACTTAGGATAACCAAGAATTTTACCCTAGGAAAAGTGTTTGATTTGAAGGCACAAATGTGGAAGCAGCTGAGAAAAAACATAAGTAGTGATGAAGGGATTTTTTTGACTTCAATACACGGATAGATATTCATAAAGGAAATAAGCATTTATTAAGTGTTTAATGTGCACTGTTCTAGGCCCTTTACTAATCTGAGCTCATTTGATCCTCATAAAAACTTTAGGAGGTAGGTGCTATTATTATACCCATTTTTACAGTAGAGGAGACTGAGGCAAACAGAGATGAAGTGACTTGTCCAAGGTCACACAGCTAGTGAGGGATGAAGCAAGACAACTTAGGTCTTACTGACTCCAAGCCAGCACTCTCTCCACTGCCTCTAAAAATGAAAAGGGTCATTACTGTAAAAATGATCACTCTCAATATAACGTATAACAATATAACACCCAACGTCTCCACCAATGTGGCAACAGAGATTACAAAGAATTTAGACTTAGCATCACCAGGCCTCTTTTGAGTTTATGGTCAGCAGAAATTGAAAAGTGACTACCTCTAAGCCCAACTACTATACCAGAATAAGGTAAGCTTTTATGTCTAAGTAAACAAAATTATTTCACAAGAAATCCCTTTAATTTATAACTGCTATTATATCACCCCCATATCAGCTTATATACAAGTTATACAGTGCACATTTGTGATTCTAGGAAAGCAGCCACATGGTAGACAAATGATTAGGCAACCTATATATTCTTTAAAAAAATCCTTAAAATGCCTCTTAAAATTCAGATTGATACCACTGTGGATATACAAAGATGTAGCTGAGTTCTTAATCAATAAAATCATATCTCTGGTGCATAACATTTCAATTTTGTACAGCAATTATATTGTTGATGAAAAGTTCCTTTGTTTAGTCTCCTAAAAAATATGCCTATAACAATCCTAAGCACATGCTTAGATGAATGCCAGAGTTCTGCTTTATAAAAATGTCATAAATAATGGTACTGATAAATACATGTAACAACTGAATGGGTTGTGATTTGTTGTTTTAATTTCTTCAGCTTTTTAAGGAACTTAACTCATATGGTTGCCTCTTCAAATCAGAACTAAACATTTTCTTTTGTATTTAAAAGTACACAAATTTATTCTTAACCGTTTTTGCGCCCTGTATAGAAGTATGGCGAAATCTACAGATCACGTCTCAGAATAATGTCTTTAAATGCATAAATAAAATTACAAAGGAAACCAAATCGTGCTGAAATTTAATTGTCAGAATTTTTTTTAAAATTCACGTATCCATGTTAAGAGCACTTAATTTAAGATCACCACCATTGATTGTCTAACAGAATGTGCTCCAAATAATGGCTAGGGTTCAAATGGAAATTTGGGAAATTTAGTTTTAATCATAGGGGTTCAAGTGCCTAATGTACACCTGGATAGTATCAAAGTATTTTCCCTGTTGTCAGTCATCCATGTGATAGGATCTTTTCATATACCTTTGACTCACAATCCATGGGCATCATAATATTTCATTAATACAATAGAAGATGAAGTCCGATCAAGAGGTTAAAAAAATTTTTGTTACTTGTAATATGATATAACTTTAAACCTCTGGCTTAAGTGCTTTCCAGTTTTAAAGGATAAAAAAACACCTTAAGGGCCATTGATTTTTAAAATTTCTTTCTTCAGCAGTGAATTAGTCTCTTGTTATGATTTAAAGGTTCATCAAGAACCATTTGACATAAAATCTTTCCTGTTACATAGTTGCACAGGCTTGAAGGGAAAGAGACTACTTGCTCATTTTTTTCCTTGTTATTTACCAGCTTCCAGGATACTTTCCTTCCTTCCTCAATGAGTTTAGTGCCTCTCTCCAACTCCTACCTTCACGCTAGGAGACTTCAACATATATGCTGGTATTCCCTAAAACACACTAATTTCTCAGTTCCTCAATAAACTCATTTTCCCATGACCAATTATTTCTCCATTTCACCTTAACCACACACACAAATGGTCATACCACTGATCTTGACGTGTTCTACTTCCATGTTTATGGAATCTGGAATTCCTTGTATCTGATCATAACCTATTGTCACTCCAACTCTCCTTTTGCCCTAAAACCATATTCTTCATCCTCACTATGATCTCCAGTCTCTCCCTCCCTAAGTTCTTTCCTAAGCCATCACCCCTGCACTGGCTATATTCTTCTCCCTTTTTCATCTTAACTGCCTGATGAACCAGTTCAATTCTACACTATACTCTTGAGTTCCTTGTCCCTTTATCCTACCATCAATCTTATCCTGCCAAGTCTCAGACTAGGATTAGTCCCATTACTTGCTGCCTTTGTTTCTATTCATGAGCTGCTCAATGAAGCTAGAGAAAAATCACAAAATTGTATTGACTGTGTCCACTAAAAATTTATGTCACATAATCTCAACCGGACCCTGACTATGGCAAGGCAATCCTTTTCCATCTCCCTAATCGACTTACTATCCCATTTACCACAGTAACTTTTCCAGACCTTTGCATCTCTCCTAAAACACCCCAGGGCTCTGCCTTACTCCACCTCCCCAGCTGACAACTCTGCCTCATATTTGACTGAAAAAATTAAGGTTATTTACCAAGAGCTACTTCTGCCCTCCTCCTAATCTTATGTTACTCTCCCATCTCACATGAAGGCGTAGTCTTTCTCTTTCCTACATAGTGGTGTCTTTTTGGTCCTCTTTTGAGAACAAAGGGCAACAGCCAATACCTACTTGCCTCCATTTACTTTGTGGTCCCGTGACACTGACTTCCTTGCCATTCCTTGGATAAGAAATGCTACCTTCCACCTGTGCATTTTCAATGACTTTGCCCCTTGCCTAAAATTCTCTCCTTCCTTGTTTCTACCTCTTGCCTACCGTGGCTTCCTCAAGTCTCAGCTAAAATCCCACCTTCTCCAAGAAGCCTTTCCAAGTTTCCCTTAATACTAGTATCTTCTGTCTGAAATTATGTCCAATTTATCCATGTATATCTCATATAAACACAGTTATTTGCATGTTGTCTCCCCATTACATTGAGAGCTCCTTGAGAACATGGATTGTGCTTTGCCTTTTTTGGTACCTCCAGTGCTTAACACTGGCATAAAGTAGGTGCTTAATAAATATTTGTTGATTTGACCACTGGCATCACCATTATGGGCCAACTTGTAAACTGATCAATTTCAGTTTTGCATTTTCATTTCAATCGGCAAACAATCTCCAGAGTTGACCAGTTACCTTATTCTATTAGTATCTAGGAAATCAAAAAATTGTGTTTTGACAATTTTTTTGGAGGGGAGGAGGTAGGAAGTTGGAAGGACATGGAACATAGACATGTAGACATACATATAGACCCACTGAAAGGAAGACCTGTCACCATTTAGGCTACATTCTGATTAGTTAAAAAATTTACATAATGATTTGTATAGGAATTATTAGCTGTGAAATTAAAATTTAACTTATCTTCAAGGAATTTTGTTTTTCAACTGGATAGCCTGAAAAGAGATATCCTTTAGCTCAAATATGTAGACTGAAAACAGGGATTTCAGTAACCTTTATCTGAGTGATATTCCCTTCCAGCTCAGTTGGGGTTTGCAGAGTCCACTTGTCCTTGCCTTCTAGGACCTGACAGTTCTGATTGCCCACTGGTACTTTCTTCCACATAGCAACTTGCCCCTTATTGGTACCTGCTGCCAGAAGACCTAGGGTTAAAAAAAAATAAGCACAAGGAAAAAAGTAAACAAGAAGATGAACTGAAGTGGGAAATCGAGAATGCTTGGGTTTCTACCATTGATCCCGGGAAGTGGTTGCAAAGATGACATACCATTGTCAGCTATCATTAGCAGTCCTTACTTTGCCACCAGCTTCTTTTCTGACCCTAAGCAAGTCATTTCCTCTCTTTGGGCTTCAGTTCTCTGATCTATGAAACGAGGAGGTTGAACCAGATTATCTTGAATATTTCTTCTAATTCTAAATTTCTGCGGTTCTAGAACTCTAAGATGACAACTCATTGTTTTAGTAAATGGTATTTTTATAAAAAGTTTTGGTTACCTCCCAAAGGATCAAATATTTTCTTAGTGAAAAACGTAGTGAAATTAGAAAGGCTATTGTCAAGAGAGCTAATAATTAGAATCATAACATCTCAGAACTGGAACGAACCTAAGAGATCATCTGTTAGGGATCTGTAGGACGTTGAGGACCACAGGCTGTTCGTGAGACTTCACTGATGGGCGAAGGCCCCTCTCAGGTATCAGTACATGAGCAGAATATCCTGGCTCGGTTCTCCGTCCATGGACCTTGCACCCCCCAAATCAGCAGAACTCTGATATTGGCAAACTCAACCATAAACAATGTTGCCAGCTCAAGCACAGTCAGCTCCGGCACAAATATGTATCAAGTATTGCTAGCTTATGTATCAAGTACTTCTAGATCGCGTATCAAGTATTGGGGACATTTCGGGAACAAGAAGTACATGGTGTTTTTATGGGAACAGCACAGGAGAAGGACACAGTCAGGATAATGTTGCAAAGAAATGTACTCGTTGATACTTTGATTGGTATTCGCAGGAGAAAAATTCTCGGTGTTGCCTATTGGTAAAGATATGTAAACTTTGTTGCTTTGTCTGCTGTTACATAGGGGTATGTTCCCATGAGTCAAAGATATAAAAAGCTGTGCTGTGCCTTGAATAAACGGAGCTTCACCATCTTGTCTCCCTGCCTCTCACTGCTCGGCGCAGGATATCAGGAACTAAGCTGGCCTTAGCATTCCTGGGGAGGGAGAGTTTAAGACTCTCACAGCCACTGAGCTGGATGCACACCATCAGCTAATTTCATGATGTTATTCATGAGGCCCAGAAAGTGGACATGACTTGTTAAAGTCATAGCACCTGAAGACTAAACCCCAGATGATCTGATTCTTAGTCCAGAGTTCATTTAACATTGCTATATGTACTGAAGTTTTATATAAAGATTTTAAAACAGTATTTTATTTTTTTCCCCAATTACATGCAAAAACAATTTTTAACATCTGTGTTTTTTTTTAAGTTTTGCGTTCCAAATTGCATCCCTTTGTTCATTCCTTCCCCACTCCCTGACATGGGAAGCAATCTGATATAGGTTATACATGTACAATCATGTAAAATATATTTCCACATTAGTTATTTTGTGGAAGAAAATAAGAAAGAAAGAAAAAAAGAGGGAGGAAGGGAGAGAGGGAGGATATACTTCAATCTGTTTTCAGAATCCATCAGTTCTTTCTCTGCAGGTAGATAGCATTTTTCATCATGAGTCCTTTGGGATTGTTTTGGATCATTATATTACTAAGAATAGTTAAGTTATTCACATATAATACTACCGTTACTGCATAAAATGGTCTGGTTCTGCTCACTTCACAATGCATCAGTTCATGTAAATCTTTCCAGGTTTTTTTAAAATCATCCTTTTCATCATTTCTTATAGCACAATATTATTCCATTATATTCATATACCACAACTTGTTCAGCCTTTCCCCAATTGATGGGCATGCCCTCAATTTCCCTTTCTTAGCACTGCATATAGATAGCTATAAATAATTTAAAAAATTTTTTTAGGCAATTAGGGTTAAGTGACTTGCCCAGGGTCACACAGCTAATAAGTGTCAAATGTTTGGTCTGAGGCCAGATTTGAACTCAGGTCCTCCTGACTCCAGGGCCAGCGCTCTATCCACTGTGCCACCTAGCCTGCCCTGAGAGTTATAGATATTTTTGCACAAATAAGTCCTTTCCCTTTTTAAAAAATCTCTTTGGGAACAGACTTAGGAGTGGCATTGCTGGATCAAAGGATATGCAGTTTTATAGCTTCTTTGGGCATAGTTCCAAACTGCTCCCTAGAATGGTTCGATCAGTGTCCCAGTTTTCCTATATCCCCTCCAACATTTATCATTTTCTTTTTCTGTCACATTAGCCAATCTAATAGGTGTGAAATGGTACCTCAGAGTTGTTTTAATTTGCATTTTTCTAATCAATAATGATGTAGAGCATTTTTTCATATGACTATAGGCAGCTTTGATGTCTTTGTCTGAAAGCTACCTGTTCATATCCTTTGACCATTTATCAATTGGGGAATAACTTGTATTTCTAATAAATTTGATTCTTCTCTATATATTTGAGAAATGAGGCCTTTATCAGAGATACTCGCTACAAATTTTCTTTTTCAGTTTTCTGCCTTCCTTCTAATTTTGGTTGCATTAGTTTTGTTTATACAAAACTTTTTAATTTAATATAATCAAAATTGTCCATTTTACGTTTTGTAATGCTCTCTGCCTCTTGTTTGGTCCCAAATTCTTCCCTTATCCATAGATCTAACAGGTAAACTACTCCATGCTCCCCTAATTTGCTTGTGGTATCTCCCTTTATGTCTAAATTATGTACCCACTTTCACCATGCCTTGGTACACAGTATGAGATGTTGGTCTACATCTGGTTTCTTTTTAATTTTTTTAAATTTTTATTTGGTATTTTATTATTTCCCCGGTTACATGTAAAAAACTTTTTTTTGGCTTTTTGGTGAGGCATTAGGGGTTAAGTGACTTGCCCAGGGTCACACTGCAGGGTCACAGTGTCAAGGGTCTGAGGCTGAATTTGAACTCAGGTCCTCCTGACTCCAAGGCTGGAGCTCTATCTACTGAGCCACCTAGCTGCCCCTAAAAAACTGTTTTTAACATTCGTTTTTAAAACTTTGAGTTCAAAATTCTCTCCCTTCTTCCCTCCCCACCTCTGCTCATTGAGAAGGCAAGCAATTTGATATAGGTTATATATGTATAATTATTCAAAACACTTCCATGATGATCATGTCGTAAATGACTATATTTCCCTCCATCCTATCCTGCTCCCTGGTTTTTTTCTATTCTCTTCTCTGTTCCTGTCCCTCCTCAAAAGTGTTTGCTCCTCATTACCCCCTCCTCCAATCTGCCCTCCTTTCTATCACTCCCTTTTCTCTTATCCCATTCCCTCCTACTTGTTCTGTAAGGTAAGACAGATTTCTATATCCAGTTGAGTGTGTATGTTATTCCCTCTTTAAGCCAATTCTGATGAGTAAGGTTCACTCATTCCCTCTCACCTCCCCCCTCTTCTCCTCCACCATAAAAGCTTTTTCACACCTCTTTTTTGTGAGATAATTTACCCCATTCTACCAATCCCCTTCTCTTTCTCCCAGTACATTTCTCTCTCTCACCCCTTAATTTTATTTTTTAGATATCATCCATTCATATTCAACTCACACCTGTACCTTCCATCTATATACACTCCTTCTAGCTATCCTAATAATGAGAAAGGTCTTATGAGCTACAAATATCATCTTTCCACGTAGGAATGTTAAACAGTTTAACTGTAATAAATCCTTTATGACTTCTTTTTCCTGTTTACCTTTTCATGCTTCTCTTGAGTCTTATACTTGAAAATCAAATTTTCTATTTAGATCTGGTCTTTTTTCAAGAATGCCTTCAATTCCTCTACCTCACTGAATGTCAATTTTTCTCCTCATGGATTAAACTAGGTTTTGCTGGGTAGGTGATTCTTGGTTTTAATCCTAGCTCCTTTGACCTCCAGAATATCATATTCCAAGCCCTCCAATCCTTTAATGTAGAAGCTGTTAAATCTTGTCTTACCTTGATTGTGTTTCCACGATACTTGAATTGTTTCTTTCTGGCTGCTTGCAATATTTTCTCCTTCACCTGGGAACTCTGGAATTTGGCTATAATATTCCTGTGAGCTTTCCTTTTGGAATCTTTTTCAGGAGGTGATCAGTGGACTCTTTAAATTTCTATTTTAAGGGGCAGCTAGGTGGTGAAGTGGATAGAACTCTGGGCTTGGAGTCACAAGGACCTGAGTTCAAATTCTGCCTTAGACCCTTGACACTTACTAGCTGTGTGACCCTGGGCAAGTCACTTAACCCCGACTGCCTCACCAAAAAGCAAAAAAAAAAATTCTCTTTTATCCTCTGGTTCAAGAATGTCAGGGCAGTTTTCCTTGATAATTTCTTGAAAGATGATGTCTAGGCTCTTTTTTGATCAGAATGCCCAGAGACACATAGCTAGTGAGTGTTATATGTCTGAGGCCGGATTTGAATTCAGGTCCTCCTGACTCCAGGGCCAGTGCTCTATCCACTGCGCCACCTAGTTGCCCCTAGTCTATTCTTTAAGGTGTTATTTTCTTCAGTATTTTTTGGGTCTCTTTAGCAAGCTGTTGACTCGTTTTTGCATCACTCTCATTTCTCTTGCCAATTTTTCCCTCTACTTCTCTTACCTGATTTTCAAAATCCTTTTAGAGCTCTTCCATGGCCCGAGACCAATGCAAATTTTTCTTGGAGGCTTTGGATGTAGGAGCTTTGACTTTGTTGTCTTCTTCTGAATGTATGTTTTGATCTTCCTTGTCACCAGAGTTTCTACAGTCAGAGTTTTTTTCCTTTGTTTGTTCATTTTCCCAACCCATTACTTGACTTTTTAATTCTTTGTTAAGGTAGGGCTCTGCTTCCAGTGTGGAGGGTATACTATCCCAAGCTTCAGAGGTTTTGTGCAGCTGTTTTCAGAGATAACTTCTAGAGACCTGTAAGTTTGCAGTTCTTCCAAGATGGTATTATCTAAAGAGAGGTATTTACTCCTCTCCTGGCCTGTGCTCTGGTCTCTGAGTGACCATAAGTACTCCTTTCTGTCCTGGAACTGTGAAGAGGCTTCCTCCTGCACTGCTGCTCTAAGCTCTGCTATGCTAGTGTTCCTCCTTGCCCCAGGACTGAGACCCAGATCCAAGTACGGGCAAAGCAACAGAGGCAGGCCTCAGTGCTAGCAAAGAGACCCTGTAATCTCTTTCTGATCAGTTGTTCAATAATCCCCTTACCATCTGTGGACTGAGATCTCCAGAAGCAGCCACTGCTGCTGCCAATTCAGTCACTCCCAAGGCCTGCTCCTGGTTTGCTGGGGCTGGGGCTGAGGCTGTGCTGGTGCAGCCTGCCCTAGAATATGCTCCTGTCTCACCTAGGTCCGACAGATCTTTCCTACTGACCTTCTAAGTTGTCTTTTGTGTTTGTGGGCTGAGAAGTCTGGAAATTGCCACTGCTGCCAGTGATTCAGTCCCCTGAAGCCTGATCCAGGTTTGCTGGGGCCCGGTCTATGCTGGCATGGCCTGAGTAGGATGGCTCTCTTCTCTCAGGCTGGTACAACAGGCCTTTCTGGTTGACCTTCCAAGTTGTCTTGGGCTGGAAATTTGTATAACTGTCTTTTTGTGGGTTGCTGCTCTAGAATTTGTTTAGAGTCATTTTTAAAGGTATTTGGAGGGGTTTTCAGGGCAGAGCTCAGGCAAGTTCTTGTCTTTACTTTGCCACCTTGGCTCTGCCCCCATACCTAGTTTCTGCCATACTGTTTTCCAATGTTCCCAGCAGTTTTTGTCAAATAGTGAGTTTTTGTCCCAAAAGCTTGGTTCTTTGGGTTTATCAAACAATAAATTATTATAATTATTTATTACAATGTATGGTGTATCTAACCTATTCTACTGATCCACTATTCTATTTCTTAGCCAATACTAGATTGTTTTGATGATTACCCCTTTACAAAAAAGTTGCTAGGCCTTCTTCCTTCACAATTTTTTTTCACTGATTCCCTTGATATTCTCGACATTTTGTTCTTTCAGATGATTTTGTTATGATTTTTTTCTAGCTCTATAAAATAATTTTTTGCTAGTTTGATTCATATGGCATTGAATAAGTAAATTAGTTTTATATAATATTTTGAAAGCCTCTTCTAAAGTGGCTCACTTTTTACTCTCTGGAGTTAAATGGATAAATATTTCTATTAAGTTTTTTTAGTCCTTGAGCTTCTGAGGACATTCTCTACTTATGGGCAACTAGGCTTCAAATAAAACTTTGAAAAACTTAAAACATGTCTATATTATTACACATAATACAGAGCATTTCAAAAGTCTTAGTGGAAGTTTAAGCTTTAACAAACATTATATTGAATGTTACATATTAGTACCAAATATTTATATGCTACACTATACCTAGTACAGATCATGGTCCAATAAAAACTCTATAAAGAACTTGTAATTGGTCAGCAAATTAGTAGATTTTTCCTATACTAGCAATACTATTCTCAACAGAATTGTTAATTTAAGTATCCTCATAAACAGCTCTTAAGAATAGCAACAAAGTATTTAAAAAAGAGACCAATGATTGGCCTTTAGAACAACAGCACAAATACAATTACCATTTACTAATGTTAAGTTCAACAAGTACCATTTTGTTGACCAAAGAGCTGGTGATGATGATTGTGGCCATAGTAAATTAAAAAGACAAATCATTTGAGGAAAAAAGTGTCCATATAATTTAACACTGTCCAAATTAAAACCTGGCATAGCTGGCACTTTACCAGCCAGGAAGCTTTATGAACCAGTATTTCTGATATCCTTCTATGTGAATTTTTAATAGTATTCCCTTAAGATTAATCAGTAGAGCTCAGATGTGATACAGGTCATGGAATCATTAGAAGAGTGTTATTCGGGGGAGAAAAATATCTCATAGGCCTTTTAACAAACAAAGGTAGCTCTACCAATGATTTGTGATAGATACCCTGGGCAAGTCATTTAATCTCTCTAGGCCTCAGTTTTCTCATTTGTAAAATGAGGGGGTTGGTCTAAATTACCTCTAATGTCTACATATAAATCTATGATTTACCAATGTGTAGATCACCTCTCTTTCCTTTTAAAGAAGGATAGCAATAACAGTGGAATCACATGTTACAGTACAAGTTAAATTTTTGTTAACCAGAGTTTTTGACAAACCCCATTCTTTGACATGCTGGATCCCAAAACTTTTACTGTACTTTCCTGAGTCTGGGTGGACTTTAGCTATGTGATCAGCTTTAACTATGTTAGATACTCCTTGAAAATCTTCAAATTTTCACTATGATTATAATACTTAAGGATAAGTCAATTCGTCTCTCTAGGAAAAGCAAAAATTCTCACCTTTAGCCTTGCAGTAAGAGACACAGTTTATATTTACTCCTGTCTCAAAACCAAACTTCTCCTCTGGACTAAGCACGTAATTCTCTCCTCGTTCCAAGTCCCACAACCTAACAGTATCAAAAAGAAATAATTAATGGAATTAAGCTTGTCTTGTTACTGACAGAGTCCACAACTCTAGACTACTCAACCTCGCCACCAGCTGTCTGGTGGAGGGGTTCAACTCAGATCTGCTCTCCTGACTGGCAAGTCCCTGGCATGATCGCCATTTCTTTAAGGGCCCCAGACATACTGCTCTCTTCACTGTCAGCCAAACACATCCTCCAGACTGATGGCCATACTCCCCAGCAGCCTTTCCCTCTCTCCATCCTCATTCCTGTTCCCCTTTATATTTTGTCTTCCCGTAATAAAATGCAGGCTCCTTGAAAGTCAGACCCTTCTTGGTTTTGTGTATTTATAGTCTCAGCACTTAGCACAGCACTGGGCATATAGTGAGTGGCTAATAAATGCTTTATCTTCTATCTCAAAGAATTCTCCTTCAGTTTTGTTGGTTTGGTTTTATATCAATGAACGCATGGGGAAAATCTTCAAATTAAGAGAAAAAAAGTTGGCATTTTAGAAGCTTCCTTCATTAAAAGAAAATATATACTTTTGTTACTATTTTAGATTTATAAAGGAAATAAACAAGAATAAAAAGAATGTTCACTGAAGGAATATTCACCAAAAGATGAAGGTCTTACCTGAGGACTGTTTCCCCAATTGCTGTAATGAGAAGACTACCTTCAATCAAAATGATATCTGCAGAGTGACCTGTTTTTCCACTTAATTTGACCTGTATACAGAATCAACAATGAGCAGGAAACTCATTACTCATAAATAAAAGTAGCTAATTTACATAAAGACTAAAGTGATTTTTTTCCAAATTAAATATGTATATATATTTTACATGTGTATGTGCATGTGTGCATGTGTGTGGTGTGTGTGTTGTGTGTGTGTGTGTGTGTATCAGAAAATTGATTAATCAGCAGCTGATTTTGATGAGTGCACAATGGGATTAAGGAAATACCTTTCAAGCTAGGAAAGTTCAACTCCCAACAAATCTGACAAATCAAAAGTGATATCCTTACTTGAACTCAGATGCAAACAGGAAACCCTACCAGATTATAAAACATTCAGATTCATAGACCACACTCTAGATCAGACCTTCTTAAACTTTTTTACATCATGGACCCCTTTGGCCCATGGTGAAACCTATGGATACCTTTTTAGAACAATGTTTTTAATAATGAATAAAATATATAGGACTGCAAAGGAAATAAATTAAACTAAAATATATTTGTGGAAATATTTTTTTAAAACCATGTTCATGGTCCCCAAGTTAAAAACCCCTGCTCTCGATATGTAAGTGTTCTCCAAGGATAACAAAAGTACATTGCACTGTAGTACAAACAGGAAATGAATAAGGCACATATGATTAGAGTTTCAATATCAGCAAAATCTACACATCAGAGGAAAAGGCTGAAAGGTATGAGCTAATTGCAGATGGGATGAGAAGACTGGCAAACTCAAATGAGTATAGTCATCATCTGACACAATTACATATTTCAAATGATATATTGAAATTGATATATATCAAACGATAAGTACATCTCCTAAATAAGATAATGCCTGCCATATTCTAGATGCTTTCAAATGTTTTTCTACATCCCCCAATTCTAGCAAACTGCCTGAGGTTCAATCTAGATTTTACATAAGAACATAAATGAGAATTCAAATGCATTACAGGGTTCAGCATAAAGTCCTCTTTTCCATTTTTTTCTTTGATTTGCCATGAGAAATTTGAAAAATTGCATTCTCTTTTGTCTCTGGTTCCCTATGTTACAAGTTAATACTTTAAAGCAGAGGTCAGTAAACTATAGCCTGAGGGCCAAATCTGTCTGTTTTTGTACAAACTGAGCAACAAGTGGTTTTTACATTTTTAAATACAATAAAACTTCATTTAAAAATGTCAAAACTAAAGTCAGCTATGTGGCACAGTGGATAAAGCACAGGCCCTGGAATCAGAAGGACTTGAGTTCAAATCCAGCCTTAGAAAGCTAGATTACTAACTATGTGACTCCAGTTAACCCCGATTGCTTCTCTCCCACCCCACCCCCCAATTTAAAAAAACTATTCTTAGCTTGCTGTACAAAAACAGATAGTGGACTGGATCTGGCCCTTGAAGTATGTTGACACCAAACAAGTAACCTATGCTCCAAATAATAACTATATTAAAATAATAATGTAATGTGCCTATTGACTAAGATGATAACCATAGTATTTATACTAAACAAAAAAAGAGAAAACTGATAAACCTAAGTATTATTGCGTTGCACTCTTCACAGCTTCTTCTTCCCCATATCCTTCACCCTCCTTGTCTTACCTTCAAGATCTCTTCAGCTTCCCCCTCCGAAGTGACCGTATAAAGTGACAAGAGAAGATTCTCTGTCACCACCACCAATACCTCTCTCTTCTCAATATAAAACATCATTTGGATCGGACTATCTACAGACACCACACGGGTAGTCTTTCCTTTTTCATCCACATAGTGCACTGTTCCTAAAGACAAAACACCATCATTGACAGGGATATCTAGATGGATAAATAAGGATTATGGATACTAGAGATACTACTACTCCATTAAATCATAAATGCTTTAATTTTTTTTTTCTTAGCTAGATCTATGAGTCCTTCAGTGTAAGGGAACTCCTGATTAGAAGTTTCCTTTACTGATTCAAAGTAGCCTGTTATTTATAATCCTCATGAGTTGCCCAGGATCTGTGGGAAATTAAAGGTCTTCCCTCTGGGCATACAGCTTGTGTCTGCTAGAGGAAGAATTTGAACCCTGGCTTCCCTGACTCCAAAGTCAGCCCTATCTCACTACGCCACACTGCCTCTCTTGCTTTAATTATCTGTGCTCAAATAACAGTAATAGCAAGTCAATTTTTTAAAAAGTCACATACGTTAAGCTTAATTTGTTTTTTGTACGTGTCAAAACTGGTAAAAAGTACATTTCATTGCTTCTATGTAACACACAAAAAAAACAGGAAATAATTTAAGATGATAGGAGTCTGTAAGTCGAAGAGGAAAAGCCATAACTAATATTTTATCAAATATTTGTATACATGTGGTGCTGTGTTAGGTTTCTTATAAAGAAAGATAAACCATATAAGCACGTACTCTTGGAGTTTGTAATATGGAAGCAAAACTCATTATCTATAATTAAGTTACATCCTATAGACATAGTCATGACCAAAAGGATACAAAGTATATATTTCAGCAACACTCATATATAACAGAAATAATTAAAATCAATAGAAAAACAACAGAATTATATTAGAATATAAATTTAATTAATTAAAAACAACTTCAGATAAATGCAAAGACAACACAGATAGTTCCTTGTTAGCAATAAAAGACATGACAAGTCATACTCAAAATACTAACAACAAATGCTATCTTATTTATGTATATGTGTGTATTACAATTTTCTACCCTGACTTCTCCCCCTCAGGCTGCAACTTTACTGTTTCTCTTACATGAAAGTGGACTTTAAAAGGAAATAGGAGGGGCAGCTTGGTGGCGCAAATGGAGCACCAGCTCTGAAGTCAGGAGGACCTGAGTTCAAATGTGACCTCAGACCAAACACTTGACACTTACTAGCTGTGTGATCCTGGGCAAATCATTTAACCCCAATTGCCTTAAAAAAAAAAGTAGGAAAATAGTAAGTGAAACTCTACTGCTAATGCTAAGTTGGTAGGCAGATATCCAACTATTCATAAAATTTCATTAAAATTATCTATTACCTTCCATCCTAACCACCTTTCACCTACAAATTTATTTATAGGTATAAAACCACATTTTACTTTTAAGTTCATATTCATATAGCTCTTTACAATTTATAAAGTACTTTCTTCACAACAGCCTTGAGAGGTAAGGCAAGCATTAATATCTCTAGTTTACAGAGTAGGAGATGAAATCTTAGAAAAGTTAAAACAACTTAATGGGATCAGAGAGATCTGTAAAATGTCATCATATAAATCATATCACAGGGCAAGTAAGTGATGAAATTAGCACTCGAATTCAGATAGTCTGACTCCAAGTACAATATTTTTCCCTACCATATTATGCTGAGTCTCATTTCTCCTTGTACAACACATGTGTTCTTGAAAATCTTTATATGTCATATTTTTTTAAATTGAACGATATTTTCCCATTAGGTAGTGCTAGGACTCCATTCTAAAAATTAATTAACTTATTTTTAATTTTTAACATTAACTTCCATAAGCTTTTGAGTTTTAAATTTTTCTCCCCCTCCCTGTCCGCCTCCCTCAAATCTTCTGCCTGCAGACAGTGTGCAATGTGATATAGGCTCTACATAAACATTCTATTAAACATATTAGTCATGCTTTAAAGAAGAATTAGAACCAATGGGAGGAACTACAAGAAAGAAGAAACAAAACAAAAGAGAAGGAAAAAAAGAGCAAATAGTACACTTCCATCTGTATTCAGAATCCATAGTTCTTTCTCTGGATGTGGATAGCATTTTCCATTGTGAGAGTTTTGGACATGTGAGCCAGGACTTCCACCCAGGCCCTCTGACCCCAAGCACAGCACTTTTTCCACTATGTTCCAGGATAGGGACCCCAGGAAGCCTGTGACACTCTCTCCCCTGGGACACCCACAGACCCCTCTAACTGACACCCTGAGAACAACGAAATAAGGTCAGAGGGCACAGACCCCTATGATTCCATTAAACCAAAGGGGGATGGTTGATGGAGAGGGAATGCGGGGTCATGAGCTCCCAGAGTGAAAAAAAGGGATCCTCTTTTGCCATCTTGCCTACTCTTTCACCCCTGCCTCTTGATCCTCTCAGTAGGGGGACTTGAAGCTCTAAGTAGGACTCCATTCTAAAGAGGCCAACAGAGAAAAGCCTGGGGGAATGAGCATTGATTACCCCACAATTATGACCAACGTAGGCAGGATACTAAAATACACAGAGGCAATATGATAGAGTTGGATAGAGGGCTGGTCTCTGAATGATGGATATGCAGGATCAAGCCCTGCCTCTGACACTATGTAATTCTGGGCAAGTTGCTTAACCTTTCAATGCCCCAGAGGACCCTCCTAAGGGTAGAAATTCAGAACAATTGCCAACCTGGAAAGATAGTAGGAATTTCATCACAAGGAGTTTTCTACATTAACAAAATCACAGATCCTGGACAAAAAACATAAATCAAAACCTAGGATATTCATCTCTCAAGTTGCTTTGCGTAAAAATTCAGGCTGTTCACTGGAAGGTCAAATACTGAAGCTGAAGCTTAAATACTTTGGACACAAAATGAGAAGACAGGACTCATTGGAAAAGCCCCTGATGTTGGAAAAGACTGACAGCAAAAGGAGAAGGGGACAGCAAAGGATGAGATGAATAGACAGTGTCATGGAAGCAACAAACATGAGCTTGGACAGACTTCAGGAGATAGGGGAGGACAGAAGGATGTGGCGTGCTATGGTCGATGGATTTATGAAGAGTCAGACAGGACGGAATGACTTGATAACAACAAATGCAAAACCTTTTCTGAGGCCTTTCAAAACAGCCTATATTATAACTCTAATCACCATCAAACTTGTCTAAGCCCCAAACTTTCCCAGGTACAGTGTATAAAATATTGAATAGGGAGCCATGAAGATCTGAATTCAAATTTTTTCCTGGTGTGACATATTTCACACTAGGTATGTGACGCCATAGCCAAACCATTTAATTAATCAACCAATCACTTAACCTCTCTAACTTCAGTTTCTTCATTTGTAAAATGGGTACCTATCTCATAAGACTGTTGTGAAGCTCAAATAAAATTATTATTATCATTATTACTATTATTATCATGGGCCTAGTCCAAATCCTACCTCCTCTACAAAGTCTCTGCTGACTTTCCAGCTTTCAGGGATCATTCTCAGCCCTGAAATTCCATACCATTTAGCCATGTATTACTTTGCATGTTTATTTGTCTTCTTATGTATCTTTCTGCCAGTATTGTCATATGCTAAGAATCATGGAAAATGATGGTCTTCAAAACATTAAAAATGACCATCACTACAAGAAGCAGAGGCACATACATGTTGTACGTAAACAAACTACAATACATGAAAAGTAAGAAACTACAAAGAAAAACCAGAGTAAAGGATGTCACTGAAGAAATGTATAACTGAAAAAGAAAATGAACTGTTTACATGATGAGAGCGAAGAACAACTCAGATTTATGTGAAAACATTATTTGAATTAATAAGCATACAAAACTAGTTAACAGGTCACTTTGGATTTTGTTTGTCAGTTTAATTTCTTCCCTTTGGTTGAGGTATGAACAGTATGTTATTATAAGCTGCAATTTATTTCTTAGGCTTAAAAAAAATCCCCCAATAAAATTCGAAGAAATGTATTGCATAGTGCTATAAGTTAATACCTAAATTTTGATCCTCACCATCCACCAGGCTGACAAAGAAGGATAATCCCTCCTGAGATCCCATTTTTAGGAAACCTCCAAAGCCACTTTTTCTCCAATTAAACATGTCCAGTGCTTTTTCATCACCACTCACAGCTGCTTTTGCCAACTGAACCAAGTCCCTGCAAATGATTAAGATACACATAGTTTCAAGGTTTTTATTTTAGCTGTCTCATTTGTTATCCTGTGATTTCATTTCTTGTTAACCACAATGATACTGCTCTTTTCACTCTGACCCAAAGCCAGAAATAATTTGTTAAGAGTGATGATTTGAAACTTTTAATGTTACTCACTCGCCAGGTGGGGGAAGCCGAAAGATGCAATGAGTAAGGTGTTTTCCATACTCATGTTTCAGTAAAGGTGTTCCTTGTACTCTGCCTCTTTGGTCTAACCGCCATAATACCAGAACACCAAGCTAAGGAAAATTAAAAAGTTGTCATTAATGAACATATTTCAGAAAATGGAGAAATTCACTAGTTAAGATAAGACTTCTGCAAGAGATTGAGTATTTTTAATCATTATAGACATTGGTAGGTATAACAATAGCCTAGAAATCAGAAAACCTAAGTTTTAGTCTAAGTTTATAATTTAGTATAACCCCTGCCAAGTTATTAACTTGTACTTCAGTATCATCATTTAACAAATTAGGATAAATGTACTTGCCAACCACTACCCTCATAGGGCTATTAAGAATGTCAAGAATTCTTCAGAGCACATTTTAAGTCCCACCAAACAAAGACATCAAATACAGCAAAAGCTATTTTGCCTAACACTTCATTAACCTGAAAGATGGAGAAACTGACAGTTTAGAATCTCTCCCCAGAATCTTCATCCTAGAAGCCAAATAAAAATTGCAACTAACTAGAATCAACATAGAAACTATATTAAACCAAAGAACTGTATTGAGAAGTCAGAACAAAGCTTGGAAAAAAATGTCCTGTCAAGTGACTTCACTGAACAGAACATTTTTTACATTTATGGAGGGCTGTTCAATGTTTTCCCATGGAAGTTATTAGTTCTAGATCCTAACTTCAAACACTTAACTGTTTCAATACCTGCTCTGGGTGTTGCTGATGATCGTTATGATTATCATCTAATGTTTACTAAGCACTGCCTATATATAAGGTTCTGCAGATGATACAAAAGCGTATAAAACAGGGTTCCTTCACTCCAGGCAACAATTAATTGAGGAGATAAGACATATAGATAAACATATATGAATATCTTTACATATATGCACACACACACTGTGATGTTCCACTGAACCTATGATTTTAAGTGTAGGTAGGAAGTAACAATTTAGAACATAAGACAAATATAATATACTCTAATGTTTCACTGGATCCATGATTTTATCAGTGTGGGTACTTCTTTAAATAGTGTCCTCCCATACATCTTCCATAGAAAAATCTACTCATCAGACTGGGGAGCTTCCTCCAGGACTTTTAACATTTTGTGGGTACCAGGGCTGTACTTTGGCTTTCCATCTGTTATCCCACATTAACTGTCTTATCTCCTTTTCTAATCACAAATTTTCTTAACAATAATAATTGTTTTAACTTTAAAAGTTTTGTGTGGTATCTTTTGTGTTTATATCATCTTACTTTATGATTATATCCCTTTCCTACCCCCAAGCCATCCTTTATAATAAAAAATTTAAATGAAAGAGAAAAAAAAAGCAGTTCAACAAAACCAATCAACATATCAACAGTGTATGAGTATCTGCAATACTTCACACCTGTAGTCCCTCACCTCTATAAAGAGGGAAAGGTACATTTTCTCAACTGTTTGACCATTACAACTACTTTGCATTCAGTTTTACTTTTATATTCTTTTCATTTACATTGTTATAGTGATTGTCACTACTGTTTTCCTGGTTCTGTTGATTTCATTACACATCAATTCATCTATTCTCAAGCATATCCCCTTTCTTCATGCTTATTATTTCTTACAATGGGACATTCTTTTACATTCATGTACTGTTGAGGGCTTGCACTGATGGGTTTGAGGATATAGGTCATGTCGGGATGTTCCTGTTCCTGTCCACTATCTAAGAGCCGTCTAGGTCAGAACGTAGGCTCTCCAACCTCTTTCAGGCGTTGTCTGTCCCTTGAGAGGATGAAGGATTTTTCAATAAACCTTGAAAGATAGTCGGGAAGCGAGGAGACGATTCTGGGGGGATACTCCCCCCAGTTACTATTACCATGAGAAGAATTAATTGTTGATACTTGGTTTTTTCCACTCTTGATTCTGTTCCCACGAATGGGGTATAAAAACCCTAATTCTGAGATCAATAAACGGAGCTTGTTTATAATTTGCTACCCCCTGGTCTGCATTTCTCTCTCTGTCTCTGTCTCTGTCTCTGTCTCTCTCTGTCTCTCTCTGTCTCTGTCTCTCTCTCTCTCTCTCTCTTTCCTTCTTTCTTTTTCACTCTTTTCAGCCTCACCGGAGATAACTTCGTAGTGGACTCAGAAGTCTGCTACAATGTACCACAATTTATTTTAGTGCGACTCTGGCCAAGTCATTTAACCTTGTTTGCCTCAGTTCCTCATCCATAAAATGAGCTGAAGAAGGAAATGGCAAACCATTCCAGTATCTTTGCCAAGAAAACCCCAAATAGACTCACAAAGAATTGGACAAAACTGAAACTCAACAACAAATCACAGTTTATTTAGTCATTCACTCCCTAAATTGATAGACCTCTATTTTGTTTTCAGCTTCTTTTAAAAAAAAATTGATGCTTTGTGTCAACATCACAATCGTTTCCCACAAACCCGCCATATTATACTTTCCCCTGAAACAAAGAAAAATAATTAAGCAAATATCTGATACAGCTACGTAATTTATAAAATATTTTGCTCTAATAGTCCTCTACTTCTCTACTTCTCTACTATGAAAGAAAAAGCATGTTTCATTATCTCCAACTCTGAGACCCCCACTGGTTTTTCCAAGAACTCAATTTAACTTCATTTCATCAATCATTTCATTTATATTTTAACATAGTAACTGTGCCTATTTCCTTTTGGTTCTTATTTTGCTCTGCATCCATTCACAAAAATCTTTCAATATTTCTCTCAATTCCTGATATTTGCAATTTCTTATTATACAATATTTTACTACATTTAATGCAATTTTTTCTGGCCAATTTCTAATTGAAGGTTACCTAATTTATAGTGCTTTGTCACTACAAAGAGCAATGCTGTGAATATTTTGGTATATATTAGGCCTTCGTTTTTTGTCTCTGTTTTAATTGGGATATATGTTCAATAATGGATTTACTAGAGTAATGTGTGTAGTCAATTTAGTCACTTTTTCAGCACAATTCCACATTGAAATCCAGAAGAGTTGGACCACTTCATAACTCTACTTACAATGCCTCAGTGTATCTTTATCTTCACACAAGCCCTCCAATACTATCTGTTGTCACCTTGGCCACTTTACATGGTGTGAGGTGAAACCTCAGAGTCATTTTAATTTGTATTTCTCTTACGATTAGTGATCTTGAGCATGTATTATGTGATCATTTATAGCTTGCCATCTTCTTCTGATAAGAGGCTGCTCAATAAGGAAACTGAATATTGTATAATTATAAAGACCATGCTTGACCCTAAGGGTAAGATAAGAAAATTTACCCCTGTCTTCTTTGGAAAGGTGAGGACCATTAAGCCTATAACATTGCATTAAACTATAGGGGGTAGGTAATAAAAGCTTTGTTCATATTCTTTGACAACCACTAGATAATGATTTCTAGTATTATATATTTGTGTCAACTGCTCATATATTTTGGATATCAAACATATTTTAGTGATATCAGATACATATATTTCATTTCCTCTCTACTGTTTCCCTTCTAATCTTGTTATTAACTTCATTCTCATAAAATCTTTTAAAATTTACAGTAAAAATTATCTATTTTATCTTTTGATTTCTCCTATCAATTGTTCGATTAAGGACTCACTAATTAATAATAGTTGTGAAAGGTACCTGATCATACACTCTTTAATTTTTTTAATGGCATAACCTTTTTAAATTCAAGTTGGATAAAATTATTGAACTTACTAGAGTAGCTAGGTGGCACAGTGGATAGATTGCCTGGCCTGGAGTCAGGAAGACCTGAGTTTAAATCTAGTCCCGGATACTTTCTAGCTGTGACCTTAGAGGCAAGTCACTTAACTCTGTTTGCCTCAGTTTCCTCATCTATAAAATGAGCTGGGAAAGGAAATGGCAAACCATTCTAGTATCTTTGCCAAGAAAACCCCAAATAGAGCGACAAAGAGTCAGACATGACTAAACAACAATAACACTGAACTTTTTGTAGTATATGGTATAAGATTTTCATCTAAATCTAATTTCTGTCATTTTTCCAATAGTTCTTGTCAAATGGGGAGTCAGTTCTTCTAACAATTTATTTTTGGGCTTGCCAAACATTGACTTACTGTTGCAAATTATTTGTTTCATATCTAGTCTGTTCATTGATATACTTTTTTCTCTCTTTTATTAACTAGTACCAAAAGTTCTTGTGATTACATCTTTTTATATAGTTTGAGATCTCATTCTCACTTTTTCTTCATTTCTCCTTTGAGATTCTAGGACTTTTATTTTTCCAAATAAGTTTTAGTGTTTCATCTTATTGTAAAAGTATTCCTTCATATAATTGGATTGATATAGCACTAAACAATCATGAGCTATGAATGTGTCTCCAATTATTTAAGTCTTCTTAACTCTTCTTCAATGAGTGTTTGTTGTATTTAAATAAATCTTGGGTGTTATCTTGGCAGGTTAACTCAGATGTTTTATGCATTTTGAATGGAACTTCCCTATTTGTTTTTCCTGGTATTTGTTAGTACTATAAAGAAATGCCAATGATTTTGTGGATTTTTTCTGTATCCTGCTACTTTAGTGAAGCTATTAAATGGGCTCAGTTCCTTTGCTGATTCCTGGAGTTTTCTAAGTATTGTCGTTGTTTTTCAGTCACGTTCAGCTCTTCGTGGCCCCACTTGGGGTTTTCTTGGTCAAGATACTGGAGTGGTTTGCCATTTCCTTCTGCTCATTTTACAAATGAGGAAACTGAGGCAAACAGGTTAAGTGATTTGCCCAAGGTCACACAGCTAGTAAGTGTCTGAGACTAGATTTGAACTCAGGTTTTCCTGACTCCAGGCCCAGCACTCTATCCACTGCACTAACTAGCCTCCCCTTTCTAAGTACAGGAGTATGTTATCTGCAAATAGGGATCATTTTGTCTTCTTGATACTGATAATTATGCTTCTTATTTTTTCCTCCTTCCTTCTTTTCTAGTTAGCAGTTAAAAGTAATGCAACAGAAAGTAATCACAATTCATGTTCCCAGTGAGTGTAATATTTTTCCCCATTATGAAAACTCTCAAAACCCTTAAAAATTACATCAATAAATTACAGAGCATGTTCTTCTATACAGTTAGTTCTGCTG
Source organism: Phascolarctos cinereus (assembly GCF_003287225.1). Lineage (NCBI taxonomy): Eukaryota > Metazoa > Chordata > Mammalia > Diprotodontia > Phascolarctidae > Phascolarctos > Phascolarctos cinereus. Next base: position 129,383,661 of record NW_027555847.1, on the reverse strand, counting down.
TAATACTTGTTTTGAAAAAACAAATTTGTTCCAACACGAGGGAACAACTTAAGCATAACATGAATTTCATATTTCTTATGTGCAATTTCATCCATGAGAAACAGTGAAAATGCAGAAAATTGTACTGTTTCACAATAACTCACAAGCTGCCACCTTTCCAATGTTCACTTCCACAAGAAAACTTTTGGTCTTTTCCAAGTAAAGTGCCATATTTACTATGCTCTGGTGCAGGAGGAGCTGTGAATGGAAGAGGACTGCTCTGCATCCAGGTACTCCAACCCCACCTTCTGCCATGGCCTGCCAAGGTCACCCTCATCTCAAGTAATCCACTTCAATGTTGCTAGTCCAGACCCTGATGTAACCAGAGCACAGGCCAACCAGCAGCTGGGGGCCTCAGATGTCACGCATATTTTCTGTAGTACTTACATATTTCTTAACCGTAACATGTAGAAAACTGCTACCATTTTTATTAGATTCATCTTTCTTTTACTGTGTCACTGACAAAGTTTTTAAGGTCATGTCCCTGGCCTATTTTCCCATAAGCCTTGCAGCTTTTATTGCATAATTTTGTATAGCGCCATGATTTTTGGGAACACACGTCACATTATAGCAGAACTAACTGTATTTCCAGTCCTACTCTTTCTCCTCGGTTCCAGTCGCTGCCTATTGGATATACCAGAGAAACCTGAACCCAAGCATATGTAAAACTGAACTCATCATCTTTTCCCACATCTACCTCTCCCCTGAAATTCCTAGTTTCTGTTAAGAACACCACATTCTCTCCAATCATCTTGTTTCACAATCTTAAGGGCATCTTCAAATACTCAATCTTAATCAAACCCCCACATATGAGGAGTTGCCAAATCTTATCATTTCTCTTGCATCTGTCCTCGTCTTTCTATTCAGTATCCACCCTAGGTCAAGACACCTCCTCATTCTTTCCTGGACCACTGTAATAGTCTCCTAATTCATCTCTCTGCTTTGTTGCTCTCCTTTCCAATCCTTTAAAAAACTGCCAAACTAATGTTCTTAAAACACAAATATGTCACTCCTCAATTCAATCAATTCCAGTGGCCACCTATTACCTCCAGGATTAAATATAACCTCCATTTAGCATTTGAAACATTTCACAAACTGGACCCAAACTACCTTTCCAGTCTTATTATTCATTACCCCACTTTATGCCCACTAGACAAATCAGCTTTTTTTTTTTTTAGTGAGGCAATTGGGGTTAAGTGACTTGCCCAGAGTCACACAGCTAGTGAGTGTCATGTGTCTGAGGCCCAATTTGAACTCAGGTCCTCCTGAATCCAGGGCTGGTGCTCTATCCACTGTGCCACCTAGCTGCCCCCAATCAGCTTTTTAAAAAATAAACTCATGGAATACTACTTCACCCATAAAAGAATCAGATGAAGCACACTTGATGTGAAAGGGTGTCCACTAAAGGGCTTTCTTACAGTTCCTTTCATTTTTGTTTTTGTATTCTCAGCGCCCAGCATAGTCCCTGATGCACAGCAGGCCCTAAATAGTACTAATTGACTGAACGTCTTAAAAGTCTCATGCTACCACCTGGTCTCAGTGTCCAAGGGTATATTCAATGGATCCCATTGCTTCTGTTACTTTTGGCCATGTTAGTGGCTTCTCCGAACTATTGCTCTCTTGTAGCTTATCTCTCACCTGGCAACTACTCTCATTTGGCAGCTATTATTAATCTTACCCAATGGGAAAGCTTCCTTATTTTATTGGGTTATCTCTATATTCTTAGGCTAGTAGTCAGCATTCCTAGAACTTTTTCAAAAAATAATGGGGAAGATAACTTTTACTTTATTTTTATTGGTAATGCTTTAGTGCCTCTCCATTGCAAACAACACTAACTCTTGATTTAAATATATACTTTTAAGCATAGGAAATAAGAGTCCTTCAATGACTATGTTTTTTAAGGGGGAATTATAGTGTAAATCTGTTGTATTTTTTAAAAGATTTTTTTTCTGTACCAATTGAAGTATCCGTGTAGTTTTTATTATCCTTTTTTATATTACTAATTATGGAAATTATTTGCTTAATATTGAACCATGCATGAATTTCTTATATGAATACACCTTCATTATAGTGCATTATTTTCTGGATGCTTTTCAGTAGTTAAAAATTTTAAATTTCTACATCAATATCGTTATCTAGTTTTTTTAATTTACCCTCTCTTTTTCTATTTAGTTGATAAAACTTTTCAGAAAAATAAATTTCCTTCTGAAGACTGTATTAGCTGTGTCACATAAAGTCTTGTATTTTTACCATTATCAATAAGCATCACCTACCATTTGCCAGGCACTGTGCTAAGCTTGGAAATGCAAAGACAAAAACAAAACAGAATTTGCCCTCAAGGGGCTTATATTCTAGCAGAGGATACACATATTAAGTTTATACAAAATACATATAAAATAAACATAAGTTAATTGGATTGGGATACTCATAACTTGGGAGGTAAGCAAAATCTCATGTAGAAGATGGTGTTTTAAGCTGAATTTTGAAGAAGACTAGGGAGTTCAAGGGATTGAAATGATGACAGAATACACTTCAGGCATAGGGAGGGCTAGGGCAAAACCTCAAATGGAGGGGCAGCTAGGTAGCACAGTAGATAAGAGCACTGGCACTGGATTCAGAAGGACCTGAGTTCAAATCCAGCCTCAGACACAAAATACTCACTAGCTGTGTGACCCTGGGCAAGGCACTTAACCCTGCTGCCTAGCAAAACAAACAAACAAAAAGCTCAAATAGAATATGGAATCTGTGTCTAAGGAATGGCAAAAAGGTTAGTTTGACTGGACCAGAAACCACATGAAGGAAAAGAATATGAGTCTGGAAAAAGTAGTTTGGAGCCAGTCTGTAAGGGCCTTTAAATACCAAAAAGAGGTTTTTATATTTTATCTTGGAGATAGCATAAAGCTCCTAGATTTGTTATCTTTCACATAATGGTTTTTCTGGAATCTATTGTATGTTTGGTATTCAGAATGTAATCAATTTTCACCAAGGTCTATAACTTCTGCTCTTATTTTATTTGTTTATTACTACTTCATTGCATTATGGTCCACAAAGGATGTATTTATATCATCTTTCTTTTTACATTTGTTTTAGATTCCTTTGGGCCCTAAAGCATGACTTCAGTAAAAGCTGCTGAGAAATATATATACTCTTCAAAATTCCCATTTAGAAGTGACCAAGGCCCAGTGGACCTTGAGTTGGGAAGACCCAAGTTTAAATATTGCCCTAGACATTTGTTAGCTGTGTGACAAGGCATTCAACCTCCATTTGCCTCAAACTCCTCACCTAAAAATAGGGACAATAATAGCACCTATTTCCCAGGATTGTTTTGAGGATTAAGTGAAATAATAATTGTAAAGCACTTAACAGAGTGCCTGGTACACGGATTCTATCTAAATGTTAGCTATGACCATTCTTGTTATTCTTATTATTAAATATTATCTTCCAACCACTAACTCAGATTTATATTTTCCTTCTTGCTTATCTTTCTTTTGTATTCTTTCAGCTCCATAAGAGGAATATTAAAGCCTCCTACTTTTACATTAACCAACGTCATCTAGTATTCCTTTTAAGAACTCAGCCTCTATGCCACTTGGTGTATATGCATTTAATATTATTTTTCACTGACTGTGGTGGCTCCGAATATAATATAGTTCCCCTATTTATTTCTCTTTACTTATCAGTCTTGATTAGTGCCTTATCTAAGATCATAATCATAACATGAAGTATAACAGATTTTGTTCTAGTCCCTCATTTTCATCTTTAAACTTGATCTCTCCTCAATGTCCTTCCTTCCCATTAATCTGCCCAATCCTAAATTCCTTCAACTTATTTTAAAAAGTATTTTAGTAGAATAATAATTCCTTGATCAAGGGGGCTGTCACTTTTGCACTTGTGTCCCCAGTGCCCAGAACAGTGTTTGGCACGTAGTATATGCTTAATAAAGGCTTGTTTGAGTCTCTTATTTTTCTTTTTCTTTTGTTTTTTCAGCTCATATTAGTGCTATGCCATAAGAGCATGAATTCCTTGAGAGCATACCTTTCTTTGTATCTCCAGCACAGGTGTAACTTGGAGATACTGCAAGTTTGGTTCCAGACCACCACAGTAAAGCAAATTTCTCAATAAAGCAAGCCACACAAGTTTTTTGGTTTCCCAGTAGATATAAAAGTTGTTTACACTATACTATAGTATATTAAGTATGCAATAGTATTGTGTCTAAAAAATTGTACATACCTTAATTTAAAAATATTTTATTGCTAAAAAAATGCTAACCATCATCTGAACCTTCTTGTGAGTTGTAGTCTTTTTGCTGGTGGAGGGTCTTGCCTTGATGTTAATAGCTGCTGACTTATCAGGGTGGTAGCCTAGATCTCAGCCTATCTCAGCTTTTGAAATGCCTTCCTCACTGAGCTTAATCATTTCTAGCTTATGATTTAAAGTGAGAGATGCACGACTCTTCCTTTCACTTGAACACTTAGAGACCATTGTAAGGTTATTAACTGGCCTAATTTCAGCATTGTGTCTCTGGGAATATGGAGGCCCAAGGACAGGGAAAGAGGGAACTGCCAGTTGGTGGAACAGTTAAAACACATACAACAATTACCTACTAAGCTTGCCACTTTATATGGGCGCAGTTCGTGGTGCCCCAAAACAATCACAATATTAGCACCAAATAACTCTGATTACAGATCACCATAACATATAATAATGAAAATTTTGAAATATTGCCAAGAATTACCTAAATGAGACACAAAGACAATGTGAGCACATGCTGTCGGAAAAATGGGACTTATAGACTTGCTCATTGTTGGGATGCCACAAACTTTCAATTTGTAAAAAAAATGCAACATTTGAGAAGTGCAATAAAATGAGGTATGCCTGTACTTACCATACATAAAGCCTGGCATATAGGAGATACTTAATAAATGCTAAGTGATTGATTCAAAGCTTCTAATCCCCCTGTGAGAGATGGCCTAAAGTGCAGTTGCCTCAGGCCTAAGTTATACTTTGCTAGAAAGCCCTGAGTTGAGTTTCCCCTTTCTAAAAAAATCCACATCAGCACAGGCAGTTCCTGGTGACTCCCGCTTCCTGGCACACATATATATCTAGTTCCCAAATATGGGTATGTTTACTTCTATTGGGTATTAGTTCCTGCGTTTAGATTGTCCACCTTGAGTACCCAGACAGTGGGGGAAAGAGGTAAGAGAGTGGGAGGGGCACACGTGAGGGCTATAAAACTTTGCTTCTCGCAGTCAGCACACACACTCCCTTGCTGGTGCCATCTTAAGCCACATGGGGTGTGTCCTTTCTCGTAAGAAAGCAATAAAACTCCTTTTTGCCTTTCTTAAGAAAAGTCTCAGGGGCAGCTAGGTGGCGCTGTGAATAGAGCACTGATCTTGAAGTCAGGAGGACCTGAGTTCAAATCCAGCCTCAGACCAAACACCTGACACTCACTAGCTGTATGACCCTGGGCAAGTCACTTAACCCCAACTGCCTAAAACAAAAAACAAAAAAAACCCAAAAGAAAAGTCTCTGATTATTACAAAGGGGTTCATAAACACCCCACATACCCCCACCCCCACCCATCCTTATAGCCTGTGCATCACCTATTTTCTTATTTTAGTTACATTAATTTTTAAATGCTATTCCAACCTCTTTCTTACTCCTGTCCTTTTCTGGGATACTTTAGAAATCTACAGATCTGCAATAGGGTACAGTAGGAAGTGTTTTGTGACAGTACTCTGGGGCAGGGGAGGGCTGACTCTGTTCTCGCCTTTTCCCTCACTGTTTGTCTCTGTTAATGTTATGCCATCTTCCATTTAAATGTATGTCTCCCAGTTCAACCCTTTCCGAATTATAGGGCTATAGTGTCCCAACTAGTTACTTTCCCTTTCCCCATAGCAGAGTTCATTACATTTCGCCTTTTCCAGTCCCAGTGTGAATGCTTCACAATGCTATCAGATCATGTCCCTTCTACTGGCTGAAACCAATTCTCACTCCTCCTTCTATGATCTGTCCCCCAGTGCTCTTCCTTACTCTCTCACCATCCTAAAGGCAGGGGGAGAAACTGAATGCCTCACTCTCCTCTTAAGCCCTGGCCATGGATTGCCTGGAAACTATTCAATCTTCTCTACAGCTATATTACTCTAAATACTTACAATATTGATTAGTAATGAGGGAATTAAGTTTCTCCTCTTAAATTATTATTATTATAACAACAGCTAGAATTTATATAGTACTTTAAATGTATAAATTTATAACATGGTATCTCATTTGATACTCACAACTACTCTATAAGGTTAGTACTACTATTATCCTCATTTTACAGATGAGGAAACTGAGGTTCAGAAAGGTTAAGTGACTTGCCCAGAGTCATACAGGTAAAATATCTGAGGCAGGATCTTTTTTTTCTGTATTAATTAATTATTTTTAGTTTTCAACATTTACTTCCATAAGATTTTGAGTTCCAAATTTTCTCCCCGTCTCGTCCCTCCCCCCACCCCAAGATGGCATGTATTCTAAATACTTCTTCCCCTAATCTGCCCTCCATTCTATCTTCCCTCCCTTCTCTTACCCCCTTCCCCTTCTATATTCTTGTAGGGCAGGTTAGATTTCTATACCCCACTGCCTGTTTATCTTGAGGCAGGATCTTCTTGTACTGTACCACTTAGCTATCTCACTTCTTCCAACCATTCTTCTGAATTTTCCCATTGTGTCTTTTGCTCCTCAGATTCTTTAGCCCATTAATGTTCCCTTTGCCTTCCCAAGACATTTCAGTCAGTGTGCAAATTTTAAAGATGATCAACCAAAAAACAGACCCTCCCACCCCACATTCAAGTATTTGCCTGGCTTTAGCCAAATAAAAACAAGCACTTAATTTCTCTGGTTTTCATTAACATCTAAAAATATCTTACTTTATGCTGCTTGGTCATTCAGAATATTGTATGTACCCTGCTCACTTCTGAAGTCTTCTGAAGAAATAATTTAAATCTTTCCCTTCGAAGCGCAACTATTTTCATTGATATTTTAGCCTTAGCTTAGCTTTACAGGTTTTTTCCAACTCTGTTGCTCTTCAGAATATCATGTCCCAACATTTCCTTTAACTCCTTGTAAGTATGGAATAATCCCACATTATACTCTTCAGAATGGAAAGGTTTTTTTTTCTTTACTACCTTCAAAATTTATTCTTTTTTTCCTGTAGTTCTGAAATTTAACAAAGTTGTTACTTGGCTAGCTTAACATGGAATTTCTTTCTTTTAATATTGAATATGATAACCTGTACTTTCTTATCTCCTTCTAATATTTTATGGACAATTTTTCTATTTGATTTCTTGAAGTATCAAATTCAGATTTTCTGGAAGGCCTATTACTTTAGATTATGTCTTCACATTTTATCTTCAAGTTCCATGTTCTTATTTTGTTGAACTCTTCTGTATTCTAATCTCATTGGAGGTTTTTGCTCCATTATTTCTCCTTTTAACCTCTGTTTTTTGTTTCAATTCTGTTTTTTAAGAGAACATGCTGATGTGAAATGTGTATTTTGTTCTAAAGTCTGGTTAGTTTTGCTGATTTCTTCCTTAAGAAATTTAATATCTTTGGTTCTTATTTTCATTTAATCCTTTTATTCTCTTCTGAACCATTCTAAAGTTGCTCCATCATCATTGTAGCAGGGCAGGTTTCTTGCAGAATTTTTGCACTACCTTCATGTTTCACATGGGATTTTTACTCAATTTCCTTTGCTGTGAGGTATCTGTCCATTGAGATAGCTCTTTTCTTTGAATTTTTATTAATTTCTTCTCCTTAGTTTTGTCTTTATGAATAAGTACCAAGTTTTACATGGTATTCTTATTAAAGCCATGTTTGTTCTGCTAATCCTTTCTATTTTGAATTCCCAGTGCTGTTGTGCCCTCCCCTAGCATTTGCTATCTATCTCCTGTCCTCTCAGACCACGAGGTCTATTACTCTTTTTTTTTTTTTTGGGCCAGGCAATGGGGTTAAGCGACTTGCCCAGGGTCACACAGCTAGTAAATGTTATGTGTCTGAGGCTGTATTTGAACTCAGGTCCTTCTGAATCCAGGGCCAGTGCTCAATCCACTGCGCCACCTAGCTGCCCCAAGGTCTATTGCTCTTGATGTATGTTGGTGACCAAGCAATCAATCAACCAGCACCTACTCTGTAAAAGTGATATTGCTGCAAAGAGACTTCCAGAGGCCATACTCCAATTCTTTACCTTTCCCAGTACCATTCTTCAAATTTATCCCTCTTTTTTGACTCAGATTTTCTTCAATAGCTAGGTTAGACCCTGGGAACTCTTCATGAAGGTAATGCACTTGGGATTCTCCTCTGTCCATCCTAGGAGTAGAGATCTCTGAGATACTGACACAGGCATAACTTTGAGAAGTCATTTGTAACCTTCCACTATTTTCCTTAATAATGTTTCACAAATGGGTTAAATCATAAATAGGTTGTCTTTGGCTATCACGTATCTTTGCTTGACAAAGAAATCATGTATTTTCTGGCTGAAGTGGTTTCTAAATTTTTTTTGGGCCTTCTCATTGCAGTGAATACTTTAATATCCATTAAACTTGATTCTAGATTAAGGATGATGAAATATACATTTTTTTTGTCCTTCCTGAGTAAAAGGATGATGAATTACAGATACAGAATGTTATATACATTGCCAATTGCTGCTACAATTTATTTGGCTTAACTATGTTCTCTTTGTTACAAAGGAGGGTCTTTGGAGGGATGGCTATTGGGAAGTGATGGTATAAAAAACCAAAAGAAAGATATCCCAATTCCTCAGGTGTACTCCTACATCCCTGAGGAGTAATGTAGCTGCCTCTGGGAATCTGACTTGCTGGTGTGAATGAAAAGTGAGATAAGGATCCCCCCCAGAATTCACACAGACTACATAAGTAATGTAAGAAACAAGAGATATAAACAAAAATTTATTTTAAAATAATAGTCCTGTATCACTGTGATCCCCAAATTAAATAGAGCAAAATTAAAACTCTGAAGACCCCTATTTACCTAGGGGTACATTGAGGGGGTTAGTCACATTGAGTGGCTTCAGTAAAGTTATGGTACACAGGACAGCAAAGACACAGGGTTAGTACAGACAGTGCTGGGTTCAGAGTCAGACAATCGCTTCAGACCATACCTCCCTGCATGACTCTAGCCAAGTCACTTTCCCTCTCTAGCCCTCAGTTTCCTTATGTTAAAAGTGGGTGAGGTAGAATAACCTCTAAGATACCTTCTTTTATTTTTATTTTTTTCCTAAGGTACCTTCTAGTTCTACATCTATGATCCTATGACTTCCACTTCCACGTATCATATCAAAGGTTAGTGGGGAAAGTTCCAGAAGCCTGAAGTCCTCATTGGTTAATAACTTAAAATTTGAGAGAAAAGAACTTGCCATTTATTAATTTATATTTAACTATATGTATATTTATTATATTTTTATATTTATACCTGGAAACATCTGCCCCATATACCCAGATATATTAGGAATAATGAATTGATTAACTGGCTCTTCTTCTAATTCACCTATTTTCCTTAATTACGGAAATCATTGGAAAGAAATAAAGAACCTAACAGAAAATCTGCCCTGGTTGTAAAATATTTTTTTGCCAGGACTATTCCTTTTTACTCATTATCAAATATTTTTTTTTACTTGGATGAATGAATGGACACGCATTATGCTAAGTGAAAGGAATACAAATATAAAAGCAAAGACAGTTCCTGCACTTAAGGAGCTTACATTCTATTGGGAGAAACAATACACATAGGGAAGAGGGGCACTTTGTCCTAGAAAGTTACACGCATGGGGAGTTGGGCTCAATGGTATAGTTGACTTAATCTTGGTGCATGGTTCTGGCTGTATCTTAAAGCTTTCCCACACTGAATATAATCATAATGGTTTTTCATAGTATGAATTCTAAAGAGGCCAATAGGATTTGGCCTAAAAGTACTAAAGGTTTTGTTTTTTTTAACATTCAGTACATTCATAACGTTGTCTCCAGAAGCTCTCATTAAATGGCACCTTCATAATTTGAGTTTTTCTTAAAAACATTAGGTATATACATTTCTATTCTTGAAGAAATTACAACACACATGCATAAGTTGAATCATGTGTATGTCTCAGAAACTGTTCTATTGAGTTGCCTAATTTATGAAGGATTCTTTATACAACTAATGCATGATGACACTCAACAATTCTGACTCTTTAACAAGGTAAGGTATGAAAGCTGACAGTTCTAAACAGGGTGATATGAAGCACCAGCAGAGTACTAGTGACACGGGAGTAAAGAAAATGGATTGTAGGAGGTAATAGAAATGAGAAAGGGGGCATGAATAGTTTGTGAATCTATTGATAGCTGTGCAGATATGATTGGTGAAGGATGGAGAAAGAAGAATTGGGCTGCTCTACAAGTAATAGTATTGATAGATTTTATTGTTATCTATTTGTATGAGTGTGCTTTATCAGCAAGGTCTTCATAATATAGCTATACCTTGGTAGAGAAAAATCTAGAATAAAGCTTCCCAGTCTTGTTCTGCAGCTGGTGCCTATGCCAGACTCCTTTATCTGTGCTGGATTGGCATGTGCCCTAGTCCATGGTTGTTGGAAACAAGAAGGAAGGCAGTGCAGCTTCCCTCCTAGAGCCCCAATTCCCACCCCCCATCCCTTGGTGATATCACACTGCTTCTTTCTCACTTTTCATAGACCCAGAAGAGCATGAACTCATAGTGAATAAGATATCATTAGAGGATATCACCAATGATACCATCAAAGGACAGACTACTGACAGAGCAAAGACATATGGGAATGGTTTCTCTCTCTCAAATGGGAGGAATCCCATTTGCTTTAAATAGATGAACCCTTCTTCCCTTTGGGAACACCTGGTTGCTTCCAGGTGAAGAGGTTGACTGCCACGCAGCCTAATGGCAACTGACTTTGGCCACTGGAACTCCTGTGCCCTGGTCACAGTGGCCAATGTAGCTGCAGCCTGAGAGAAACTTCCTAGCAGCCATTCAGGCATTGGGGCAGGGAAAACCATTGTAGCTGCCTGTTCAAGAATTCCCTGTTACAGGTACCTATGGAAACCAGGGGTGGTAGTCACAGAACAAGTACAACTAGGAACCAAAGAGGCTTCCAAAAATGTCAGAGGCTGTTGAGAAGGACCTGCTGGCCTTCTCTCTCTCTTCTCTGGCCCTCATTTTTTCTTTTGGTTTTTTTTTTCTACTTCAGTCCAGGATCCAAAGCTGGGTCCTAAGACCCAGGACCAATTCATTATTCCATTTCCATAATTTGCAGGTACAGGTAGAGATGCAGGATATGATTGAAAGGCAAGTCTATGCAGGAATGCTGAATTTTTCCCTAGCCTTTTCAATATGTTGAATAAACCAAGTGGCCAATGACTGCTGTTTACCTAAATCTTATGGATGTGGTGGTTTCTCACAAAATTACAAAACTGAGAGCAGAAAATTTTCCTGAGGTGGGTGGAGACAGTCATGGACATGATAGCCTAAATATCCCAAAGCAAAATTTTCTGTTTCATCCCCTAGAATAAATTCAGAATCCAGGAAACAAAGGGTTTTGGTTGCCTGGTTCTTTGAAATCAATGGGTCAAAGAGTCAAGAGAATAAGAAATATTCTTTTGCATATATGTCAAGAGACCTAGATGAGACCACTGGCCTGGGGGCTGGAGTACACTGCCACCTGGTGGAAAAATTATACACTCTCTTATTTCTCATCCTATCCACCCTGGCCATAGCATTTCCTTCACTGGTCCTTCTAACACCATGCCATGGGCAGTACACTCAGCTTTGGAACCACCTTGGCTATCCTGACTGGTGAATTGGACAGCACAAATACACATAGCTTACTATATCTAGTTCGTCCTAGAAACCAGACTACACTTCATATCCCACCTGACTAACCAACCCAGCCATTTCTTTGCCATCTATCTGGCTACCACAAGCATAATTTTCTCCCCACTACCCCATCACTTGCTCTGGGAACAATAATAAAATAAGTGCTACTATTGATTCTAGAAAGGATGTATCAATCGATTCTCCTATGGTTCTCCATACCATTTTTGTGACTTCTTCAATCAAAATACTTTGTCTTGGCCTTTATACCTTTATTTGCATTGACTCCTAAGTTCTTTGTATGCCACGTGTTTAGCACAGTGCATAGCACACTGCAAAGGCTTAATAACTGCTCTTTACTCATTCATTCATTGGTTAATAAAATGATAGCTGGTCTTTCCATGAGCTTATGTAAGGTAGGGCACAAGGTGATTTGGCCCTGTGCATGCACTCCTGTACCAAAAGTGTCACATAGGACACCTACCCATTACAGGTCTGAATATGAATATCAAACTTAAACCTTAGAGGTAACCCTTCTTAATTAATAGAATATAGAAAACACAGAGATCACATCTTAGCCCTCTGTTTTTCACCAGTTCTGACAGATTAGATTATGCTACACCTTCTTTTCTAGGGCTTAGCATTTTGGGGAGTTTTAAAGTCATGCGAAGTGAAAATTTGGCTTACCCTATCCCCAGACACAAGACAATTTCCATTTGTGCTCCAGTTCAGGACTGTAATAGCAGCAGCATGGGTGGTGGGGACTGTGTGCTGTTCCTTATCTTGCTTGTTAAATACTATGACTTCTCCAGCTTCCCAGCCAATAGCCAGGATCATTCGAGTTGGGTGCCAGCTCAGGGACATAGCTTGGAATGATCTCTCAATATGTGTTTCAGGCACATGCTCACCCTACACAGGAAAAAAAAAGCACATGCTTAAGAAATGATCAGCTGCTATACTACAAAAATCAATGGAATCAATGTCAATCTAAGATTACATGTGCCTAAAGTGCCTAATGATATTTTATTACATTAATGTTAAATGAAAATGCTCATTGACTTCAATATATCAATTCAAATTTAACATGTAACATTTCAGTTCAAAAAGACTTTGAGCACCTATATGTCCAGCTCTACGTTAGGTACTGTGGGAGATAGGAAAAAAAAAAGTCCCTTCCCTAAAGGGTTATTAAGGTCACTAGGGACATAAGACATATAGGTGAAGTAATTAAATAACAGCACAATGATATGTACACTTAAATGCTAACATAGACAATACAGCTACAACTGTTATAGATTATAGAAAGGAGATGCTACATGGCCAAAACATTACTGAAAAGAATCAGAATCTAAAGGATCTTAGTTCATCTAGGAAAAAAAAACTTCACAAATGCCATGTTTGGAATGACTGCCTTGGTCAGAAAAGGTTCATTAGCTGAACTCAAATCTTTAATAACACAAGTGTTTTTTAAAATATATGATTAAGTGCCCAAATAAACAATAGGCATTAAGTGCCATAGGATTAAAGGCTTGACTATTAAAAAACTGAGAAAAATTTTAAAAAAAACGGCTAGACAAATAGCGCAGTGATTTAGCAAATATAGTAAATGTTGATAAAATTAGTTATGAATAGCATGGTGCAACAGAGAGCTAGGCTCAGAGCTGGGAAGACCTAGGTTCGAGTTCTAATTCTGATACATATTGGCTATGTGACCTGAGGCAGGTCATTTAACCTCTTAGTGCCCCAGGCAACTAAAATCTATTCTTTTACACACATGCACCATAAGTATCCACTAGTTCCACTGAAGTATGTATTTGTGGGAAGTGTGCTCCAGACTTATGGAGAAAATGTTTTATTGCCATCTTTCCTCCTTAATTCTTTGTTTGTTTTTGTTTCCTCCCCTACCCCAGGCAATGGGGTTAAGTGACTAGCCCTACCCAGGTCACATAGTTAGTATTATGTGTCTGAGGCCTGATTTGAACTCAGGTCCTCCTGACTCCAGGGCCGGTGCACTATCCACTGCGCCACCAAACTGCCCCTTGTTAATTCTTTATTATCCAAGCCCATCACCACCTAACAATAATTTCATACTACAAAAAGGCAGAAGAACCAAGAAGAGGAAGTGCTATTCTGGACTTCATTTCCACCAAGAAAGAACTGGTTACTGAAGGAGAAGTTAAAGGAATCTTCATGACCATTCTTTATTAGAATTTGTGATAAAGAAGCAAGGGAAATCCGAGCAAAGTCTGACATGTACTCTAGATTTGAGGACAGCAGGTTTCAAAGAATTCAGGGAAAGATATGTAGGAGACTACAGATACAGAGGAAGCCTGCCCAAGAGGGATGGGAGGCCCTCAAAATTAAAATTTTGAAGACACAGTCCCTAGGGATCAATACATCTAGTCCAAACTCCCCATCATCTCCACCCCTGAACCCAACTCCTCAGTTTTTATGATAAAGGGAAGAATCATATAAAGAAATTCATATGGATGCACAAAGAGGTCACAGACAAAGGGATATTTAAAAGACACTTAAGGGTGGATTCAAGGACTAGTAAGAGAGGATTAAACACAAAAACATGAATAATGACAAAACAAGAAAATGATAAATGTTGGAGATGTGGGAAAACTAGAACACTAATGCATTGTTGGTGGAGTTGTGAAATGATCCAACCATTTTGGAGAGCAATTTGGAACTATGCCCAAAGGGCTATAAAAATGTGCATACCCTTTGACCCAGCAATAGCACTTCTAGGGCTATATCCCAAAGAGATCATACAAATGGGGAAAGGACCCACATGTACAAAAATATTCATAGCAGCTCTTTCTGTGGTGACAAAGAATTGGAAATTGAGAGGAGGCCCATCAACTAGGGAATGGCTGAACAAGTTGTGGTATATGAATGCGATGGAATACTATTGTGCTATAAGAAATGATGAACAGGCTGACTTCAGAAAAACCTGGAAAGACTTGTATGGTCTGATGCTGAGTGAAGTGAGCAGAACCAAGAGGACTCTGTACACAATGACAGCCATGTTGTGTGATGACTAATATTGAACTTAACCCTTCCCAGAAATACAAGGATCTAAGACATCTCCAAAGGCCTTGTGATAGAATAATGCTATCCACATCCAGAGAAAAAACTATAAAGTTTGAATGCAGATTGAAGCATACTATTTGCTATTTTTTTTCTTTTGTTGAGTTTTGTTTCCTCTTTCTGGTGGTTCCTCCTATTGGTTCGAATTCTTCCTTACAACATCACTAATGTGAGAATATGTTTAATAGGAATGTATATGTACAGCCCATATCAGATTGTGCACCTTCCTGGGGAGAGTGGTGGGGAGGAAGGGGGAGAAAAATTTTTAACTCAAAAGCATATGGAAGTGGTTGTTGATAAATCAAAATAAATCGATAAAAAAAAAATTTGAATAATGTCAGGAACAATAATGCTAAAGACAATAAAAGGGGAAGTTAATTGGTGCAGCGGATAGAGCACTGGGTCTGGAGTCAAGAAGATGAGTTCAAATTCAGCTTCAGACACTAAGTAGCGGTGTGAACCTGGGCTAGTCACATAACCCTCTTTGCCTCAGTTTCGTTATCTGTAAAATGAGCTGGAGAAGAAAATGGCAAACAACTATAGAATCTTTGCCAAGAAAAACCACAAAGAGGTGGACATGACGGAACAACACAACAAAAGACAATAAAAAGTTGTTTAGAGTTGTTTAATTTTAAGTCCGTATTGGAGAAAAGAAAAGGATCAAGGAAGAGACAGTACTGTTACTCAGGATAGATGGACTGATAATAAAGGACTATTAGTTCCTGCTTCACGTTGTCTTCTCTGCTAAGAACATTACTGGATGGCAAAGGACAGAACAAAAGTGGCTAATGGGGTTGAAATGAAAAATAAGTAGACAGATAGTAAGACACCATCTAGTTGCCTTCAATGAGTTCAAGGCCCAGATAAAATACACCTCTGAGTAACGAAAGAACCAGGAGATGTTTTATTACTAAAGAAACTATAAGGTTTCTTTAAGACGTGATAGAGAATGGCATAGGGACCACAGGCAAGGAAAAGGGCAAACATCTCAATTTTTTTTCAAGAAAATGATAATTGTAAACTATAGGCCAGCTAGCTTGACTTTCTTGGCAGAATTCTAGCTCATATCATTAAAGCAATTGTTAGTGAACATCTAGAAAAAGAAGCAGTGAACAGAAAGGTCTAGACAGCTTCATCAAAAGCAGATGATGCTTAGACGAATCTCATTTCCCTTATAGAAAAAATAACTGGGTTGGTAGATCAAGGGAATGTTATAACTATAGTTTATGTAGTTTAAACTATAGTTTGTAGAAATTGTAGTTTAACTAGGTTTCAGCAAAGTATCTAAAAAGTTTCTCATGATAATATTGTGGAAAAATTGATCAGATATATGAAAAACAACAGACCACTGAGATGGATTTTGAAATGGTTATGATGAGGTCTAGAAGCTTAGGGGTGCTGGGACCCCAAGATCATGACACGCAGGTCCTGTCTGAAAGAATCCAACCCAAGCCTTCTTTCAGCCAAAGACAAGGTTTATTAAAGATCAGACATATTAGCCACACTCTTAAGGAATCTGAGCACCTGTGAGCTATTAGCTAGAGTATAAGAATCTGAGCACCTTAATGGAGACAAGATGGACCTTATACACAGAAAGTCTGTGGGAGAGATCTCGGAGTGGCCAAGTAGTCTGCTGGGATTGTGAGGTAACAGAATGCTAGGGACCTGTACCATGGTGGCCAAGGAAGAATGGAACCTAGCTAGGATTAAGGGTGGGAAGTGGCCTGGGGCCATAGGGAGGTAAAACAATGGAGGGCTAGGCTAGGTTAGGTTAAGGGTAAAAGAGAATTGAGATTAGGCATAGCCACAATGAAAGGCCAGTTGATGGGATTATAGCCTCAGGGGAAATCCAGAGATTTGGCCAAGTGGCAAAGTCCAGGGTTTTTCCTTTCTGGGGTCCAGATCCCAACCCCATCAGTTACATGGCCAAACAATAGTTATTAATAGTTTCTCTGTCCCTAGAGTGCCGCAAAGATCTGTGCTCGGTCAGATGCATTTAACATTTTTATCAATGATTTGGTTTATAAAGGTGTAGGTAACATACTTATCCAGGTATGATAGAAAAAAGGTAAAACAATTCAAGAAAATGACACAAAGCTAGGAGGGATAGATAACATATTATGTAACATGTTAGGATACAAAAATATCTTGACAGGCTACACAGGTCAAATATTTTCAAGATGAGATTGAATACGGATTCACTGGGTTCAAAAGATGATCTTTGCAACTACAAGAGAAGAGGCAGGGCTAAAGAGCAGTTTATCTGAAAAAGATCTGGGAGATTTAGTACGCTGCAAGCTCATAGCACCCAAAAAAATGTATGTGATTTTAGGCTACATTAAGAGAGACTTGGTATTCTGGGTCAGAGGCGATATAGTTCCACAACACTCTGTCCAGGTCAGACCACATCTGGATTATTAACTATTCAATTCTGGGTAGCACATTTTAGAACAGACATTGATCAGCTGAAGAACAATCAGAGGAATGCAATCTGGATGGTGAATAGCCTTGAGAAGATGCCATAGGGATGACAATTGAAGGAACTGAAGATGGCTTCACCTAGAAAAAGGAAAATGTAAGCGCTGCCCTAAGTTTCTGCAGCACTGTCATATGGACGTGATGTGGGTACAAAGGGTGCCCTAGGAGCTTGAGCATTGGAAGAGACCACCGGGACATCTATTCCAACTTTTCTCTGGAAGAAATCCCCACGGCAACATGGGGGCCAACACAGGATCATCCAGCCTCTGCCTTAAGACTGCCAGGAAAGGGGGTGCCTACTGCCTCTTAATGCAGCCCGTTCCACGCCACCTCTTATCATTAGAAAGTTGTTCCTGACATCAAGCCTCAATAGGTCCTTTCATAACTTCCACCCAATGCTGCTGGTTCTGCCCTTTGGGGCCAAACAAAGCAAGACCTCCATATGAAAGCCTTTTGGACCCTCTAACCCAGCTCTTGCGGCCTTCCCCTCATCTTCTCTTCTCCAGGCTAAAGATTCCCAGCTTCTTCAACCAATCCCCAAGTGACATGGAGTCAAAGTCCTTCCCTGGCTTGGTTGTCTTCCTCTAGACACACTTCCAGCTGCTCCACTTTCTCAGACCATGGTATTGTAGTGAGTGAAAGATGGCATGACTGAGGAAACAAAAGTTTGAACTTTGGGGCATATCAATTTATTAAGCGATGAGTGCCAATTGTGTAACAAATCGGGCCCAGGCCTCTTCCTCAGCTTAGGGATGGACCTCAAATATAGGGAGAGGCCAATTTAGGGCACCCTTTGTACCTACATCAGAAGGTTGGTTCGGTTTAGTCCTAAAGAGCAGGACTATAAGCAATGGGGGAAAGTGGCAGAAAGACAAATTTAAATTCAGTTTAAAGAACCAACTACTAACTTGGAGCTGTCCAAAAGCAGAACAGGTTGGTTGCCTCTCCAGCTGTTAGGGTCCTCCTCAGGTCTTCAAAGCTGGATGACTATAGGGAGAATTTAAAGGTCCCTCCCAAATCAGAGATGTCACACTATTCTGCTCAGGCCTCATTTTCCAGACTTCAGGGTATGGAATCTATGGTATTCTAATTCAATAAACATTTGTTAACTACCAACCAAGTATCAGGAATTGTGCTAAGTGCTGGGGATATAAATAAGAAAAGAAAAATTGTCTTCATCCCTCTGGGAGGGACAATACATAAAAGAAAACTAAAAAGGGTGGGGTGGGAGGTAGGAAACCAAGCAGAGGTATGGATGGAAAGTATAGGAGTCACTGGTAAAATTCTGAGCCCTCTCTAAAAAAGGATCTGGATCTGGGAGGGGAAGAGGAAAGACTGCTCAAATTGTTAAGTGGGAAAAGCCAACAATTTGCATGTCAATCTGCATGGTGATGAGATTTCAGGCAATCAGCTTATTCTGGGTGAAGGCTGGAGTGGAAGTAAATTCTCCCACACCTTGCCCTACATCCCAGACTCCTTTGCCATTCACAGACATCTAGTGCTCAAGTCTGGATCATCCTCAGCATGTAGACTCCTGCTCACTGGTCCCACTACAGATTCATTTTAACCTGTTTGAAAAAGGCTCTTACTATTGCAAGAAAGGCCTTTAACTGATTGGCTTATTTTCTTCCCTACTCCCCTCAGTGGATGTTCTAAACCTTATCTTCCTCCAACCTCCAAGGCCTCCATTGCTCTCAAGAGTTTATCCAGCAAGCAGTCCTTCATTTTCACAACTCAAAACCTCTCTACAACTTCACCCATTTTCATTTCCCCCCCTTTTACTGTGGTCTCTGAGAAAGAGGTAGCCTTTCTCCTTGCCAGGGAAAACTCCTCTACTTATGCCCTCAATCCCATCACCAACCATTTTCCTCCAGTAACTTATCAATCATCTCCTCTATTTCTTTTATCACAGCCACTACTTTCCCACAGCCTACAAAGACAATCAGGTCTACTTCATCCTTTAAAAACCTCTGCCGTAGCCTCAGGTCATCATTAACTTTTCTACTCTCAGATACAAGTAGTGTCCCTTAGAGCTCCGTCCTAGGCCCTTTTCTCTCCACCCAATCTTTCTTAATGATCAGCTTTGTTCTCAAAGGTTCGATTATCATTCTATGCAAGTGACTCCCAAATCCACATAGCCAGCCCTATCTAATATTTCTCTAGAACTTTATACTCACATCACCAAGTGCCTGTCAGACATCTCCAGGATGACTCATAAGCATCTTAAACTCTACTTGTCTAAAGTAGAACTCATTATTCCCACCTCAACTTATCCCTTCTCCAAACTTCTATGTTTTTATTGAACCACTGTCTTCCCTGTCCCTCACGTTTATAATCTTAAGAGTCACTCTTAAAACTTGAACAGAAACTCAATTAAATACGTATTTGCTAAGTATCAACTACGTATCAGGTCCTATTTGCTGGGCACTTGAAATGCAAAGATAAAATCAAAACCATCCCTGCTCTCAAGGAGCCTCCCATGGAAGGAGACATTGTCTTATGAATACAGATAAGTAAATATAAAATATCTAAGTAAACACTTTCTTCTCCATCATACTGTTGAAGTTTAGTGGTGCTGGGACCCCAAATTCACAACACAAGGTCCCGTCTGAATGAATTCAACCCAAGCCTTCTTTCAGCCAAGGACAAGTTTTATTGGAGATCCTCCATACTGGCCAGACTCTTAAGGAATCTGAACATTGGATAGTTTCTTAAGGAACCTGAGCACCTTAATGGAGACAAGACAGACTTTATATAGAGAAAGACTGGCAGGAATCCAGGACTGGATTTGGGGTGAGAGGAGGAGTCTAAGGAGGCTCTGGATGGGAGTGGCCAGTAAACTGGGGTAAACAGAAAGCCAGGGACCTGGACCATATGACCAAGAGAGAATGGAGTCTAGATAGGATTAAGGGTGGGAAGTGGCCAGGGGCAATGGGGAAGTAACACAAGGGAACAGGGAGTTTGGGCCTAGCCACAAAGAAAGGCTGGTATTACAGCCTCAGGCAAACGCCAGGGATTTGGGGAAAGTCCAGGGATTTTCCTTTTTGGGGGTCCAGATCCCAAAGACATGGCCTTTTACTTTTAGGGGTTCACACTCCATCCCCAGCAATACCATTTTGAGTCAGTTGTGAAGTCCAATCAATTCCACCTCTCCCAAATTTCTCACATTTATCCTTTCAGGTCCACTCATGTGCCTACCACCTTAGTTCAGGCCCTCAATCACCTTCAAAGACATTATCATAATAGCCTACCAATTCATCTCTAATTCCAGTTTTTCCCCTCTACCATACAGCAGCCGAAAGAATCTTTCCAAGGCTCTGTTGTGACCCTGTCACTCCTGTACTGAAAGAGTCAAAGAACACTAATAAAGAGAAGAAAGAATAATTTTATTGTGGGAAGAAAAAACTTTAAGGAAGACTGATTAATTTTACAAAAAGTTAGTCCCAGTTTTACAGACCTGGAGGTCATGTTGTTATACATGCTACCCTCCAGTTTTATGAGAAAGATGAAAAAAAGTAAAACTGCATATTAATATCAGGGATTTATTCAAGAATGCAAGTCTTAGAATACATCCTGCAATTAGTAAAAATTCAGCCCAATGGCATTCTATCTAACTGATAGGACAATCCATTAACTGACTCCCCTGGCTCATCAAAAAAGTAGTTAGTATCTTATGTTTAGCAAGACAGGAACACTGTTATACACACACACACACACACACACACACACACACACATACACACATACTATATATATATATATACATATATATATATATATATATATACACACACACATATATATTCACATATGTGTGTATTTAAAAGTTTGCCATCAGAAAGTGTTGAAACATCCCCAAATAGTGCTGGATAACTGAAGAATTATCCTATTATATTATAGATACAGTTTAGCATTTAATTTATCTCTAATAGATTCAAATAGTTTAACTTTTTTTTCCCTGATATGTTTTAAATTTCTTAATAACAAAATCAATGTCTTAACTTCTTTGTATTCCGAGCTTCATAAATATTTGTTGAATGAATATCTGTTGAATGAAAAAGATGCTTGGGTAAAAATGGAAATTTAAGTCACCTGTTCTAGGTATACATCTACACTTCCTCCAGAAGTCGTGCTGACAGAAGCAACTGCCAACAATGGATGAAGAGGATGCCATGTCATATGGGAAGGAGACCCAACTGAGTCAGGGGCCTCTATCCGGTGATCAAAGTAGAGTGCCATGGTAAATTATCAACCTAGTCAGTACCTACACCTGCAGAGGAAAAAATTCAAGCATATCATTAAAAACAAACAACACAGATTGTGTACAGAATTAGAAATGTCTTTTATAAAAAGGAAATATTGCTAACATACTTTAGTAAAAGCATTCAGAAACTCAAATCATCACATCAGTAGTGTCTTTACTACAAATAAACAGAGGTGACACAGATAATAAATAATCCTTGCTAATTTTGGTTAAATATGCAACAAGGAAAATTTGCACTTATGTAGCTTTCATTTATGAATATTTACAAAATCAAGCAGCTGCACAGATGTGAATCTGAACCCAAACTAGATGTCTTTGTTTCTTTCAAGGCAACCTAAGATTATTTCCTACATCTTCTATTCTCAGGACCACAAAGTAGAAAGAAGGCATAACCTTTACAAAACAGAATGATCTAGGAAATCTGGTCAATTTCTTTTTATTCAGAGGGAAGTTAAACTCAGAAAAATAAAATCACTGAATGGCAGAGCTAGCTCAAACCATGGATTTTACAGATGAGGAAATTAACATCCAGAGAAGTAAGGCAATTACACCAAGGTCACAAATTTATTGTGGAGTTTGAATAGGCATCAGAGGTTTTTTCTCCACCTAGAAAACACTGGACCAAGGAAGGAAGAAAACAGGATGGGGTGGGGTTTAAAGTCTTTTATCCTCTTAAATCACCTATGTTCATTTGATTATCTCTTAAAATTTTGCTCTGAAATGTTACAGACATTTAGTCACAGCTCAATGTTTCCAAATTGTCAAGAACTAACTTATTTCTGATGTAGTTGATTAAGATTCTGAATGTTGAATTTGGGCAGAATCTTTTAAATTGAGTCCTTTCGGAAGGTGAACAAAGGGAGAATATTTGGCTTTGATGGAATTGGAGAAGTTTGGTTGAGCAGATCACAATTGTCTGTACCTTAGTTATTCCTCTACCTCTCACAGGGAGCTGGCGGGAGGTTCCTGGTGGAGAAAATCTTTTTTAAGCTATGGAGACCATAGAAAGCACTACTGGGGGGGGCGGGGAGAGGGAGGAAGTAACTGAGCTATTTTCTGGAACATTAGCAACTGCAAAAGAAGAAAAAAATGGAATTTCAAATCTAAAACTGGCTATGGAGATCAAATTAAAATCACTAGAAGGAAATCGTAAATATACATAACATATAAACTTGAAAAATACAAAATTTCCTCACATGGTGATTTAATCAGTGATTTCTGTGATGATTTAAAGAGTAGCCAAAAAAATATATATTTTCTGGTACTGAACAGGGCACTTTGCAGGCAAAGGTGGTTAGTGAAATAACACATGCAAAAAAGGGGCATAGATAAGATTGAAGCCATAAGGAATTCATAAGATATAGTGTTGCTGGATCTTCAGTATTTAACAAATCAAGTTTAGCACTAATTATTGTTGTTGATTTTTACAGCATATGTGAATCTAAAAAATACAAGCAGTTAAATAAAATGTATGCAAGTGTAAAATTAATGCAAGCCCAAGGTTTAAATAAAAATTTTTAATGTGTCCTTGACCTGCTATAGCCACTGTTTCAAATTCTATATTATTGGGGCAGCTAGGTGGTGCAGTGGATAGAGCACCAGCCTTGGAGTCAGGAGGACCTGAGTTCAAATTCGGCCACTTACTAGCTGTGTGACCTTGGGCAAGTCACTTAATCCCACTGCCTAGCCCCCCCCAAAAAAATCAATCAAATTCTAGATTATTAAAATTATCACTTAAAACTTTCATTCTTTATGAGAACTATTTATTTGATTCGATTCATATACATTGAGATTCACTTTATTTACTAATCTTGTATCTTGAGTTACTAGTCAACATATGTGGTATAATTGTGGAATCATTTCTTGTTGTTCATTTTGATCAAATTTGTTCATTTGATCAAAAAAATTATGGTAGGCATTATTTCAACTATTAATTTCTTGTGAATCTTTTGATTCGAAATAAAATTTTTTGTGCACTGTTAGAAACTGTATGTTGACTGTACATGTATAGCCTATATCACATTGTTTGCCATCTTGGTGAGGGGGAAGGAAGGAGGGAAGGGAGGGAGAGAGAAAAAAATTTGGAACTCAAAATGTTGAAAACTATCTTTACATATAATTGGAAAAAATAAAATACTATTAAGTAGAATCTCTATGGGTTCCACACACCTTTGTAAAATTTACATTAGTATATGTTTTCAACTGTGTCCAACGGTAAAAAAAAGTGGCTCAAACAAACCATGGAATCATAGCTTTATAACTCCAAAGGGAACTCAGAGGTAGTCTTATCCATACCCTACCTTTGCAGACAAGAAAACTGAGGCTAAGAGAGATCAAGTGACTTGTCCAGAACTCTACTGTCACATAAGGATTACTGTTATCTGGTCAGATAAAAACCAACAAACTTTTTTCGGTCCCTGGAAATTGACAGGTGACCAAAGAAAACCAACTTTTTGCCACAACCTGTAGCTCTAGCTATAGTATTACTAATTAGTGGGGAAACTGACCTGGAAGAAAAACAGCTAAGAAAGTACACCCTTGACCTTCTGTGAAGAACTATTGGGCAAGTAATCTTTTTTTGCCTGAGGCTACAAATTTTAGTTACAATCAACTCTCAGTCACCTTAAGGGAAATGGTAGAGCAGGTCTCCAAACAGTGGTGCATTCATGAACCATTTACTCTATACAGTAATTAATCCCACTGCATGCCTTTCATACATCCCTTAAATTAGGTCACAGGAGTTGGCTGGGAAACCAGTTGGGCATAGGGAAGCTAATTCCAAAGGGTGCTGAAGAGAAGGGAAGTTGGTTCCAGGGCTCAAGTTGGAAAAAGAGAACATTAGTTCTTGAATGGTTAGCTCTTGAGACAGAAATATCAGGGAGGTCCCTGTACTAGATTAACAGCCAATACTCCACTTTCACCATGGCAGGTGTGGAAGAGTCACAAGAGCCATAGAGACAGTTAAAGCTACATGACTGAGCAACTACCTGTTAATTTTGAATTATGTGAATTAGGGGGAGAAGAGCATGAGGAGGTCAGGACTGTGTCTTACCCAAATCAAAATCTATACTGCTCTAAATTTCATAGATAATTTATATATTCCATACACATACATAGTTATTTGCAGGTTATCTCCCCCATTAGAATATGAGCTCTGAGAACAGAGAGATTATTGTTTTTGACTTTCTATTGATCCCTAGCATCTAAGAGTGTAAGTGGATAGAGTGTTGTTGGGCCAGGAGTCAGGAAGGCCTGAGGTCAAATATGTCCTCAGACACTTACTAGTTGTATGACCCTAGGTAAATCAATTTACCTCTGTTTGTCTCAGTTTCCTCAACTGTAAAATGGGGATAATAATAGCACCTACCTCCTAGGACTTCTTGTGAGGATCAAGTGAGATAGCAAGCGCTTAGCAAAGTGTCTGGCATACAGCAGGTGCTATATTAATGCTTATTCCCTTCCCCAAGCCTTAGTCCTGAATGCCATATCTCCAATTTACTTTGATTTTTGAGACTTGACCACTGAATTATTTTATGAGTTTCCTTTGGAAAAAAAAAATGTTACACGCAAACATGACCTTCTCATACTAAGTAGATAAATACATGAAGAGAAAATAATAAAGGACACCTAGGATGTTTAAAGTTTGTAAGTTACCAAAATAAAGACTTTGGCAACATATTAGAAAGTAAGAGTTATTCAGATGAACTTAAAAATTAACTTGGTTCAGTAACTAGTTCACTTATTTTCAGCTTTGAGAAATCAAGAAAAAATACACAAAACAGAAACATTCATGTGACTCCCTTTTCTTTATCAGTCCTTCCACACTCTTTTTGAGTACCCAGTATTTTCAGGCATTTCTATTCTACCTTGTTAAAACCAGTTTTCAAAAAAGGTAAGATAAACTCATTTCTGTCAGGGTATAAATACCATATGATGCTTGAGGTATTGCCTTCCTGGTCATTATCTGTGATAGATACTATGGAATGAATCTTTAATGGTGGATTTTTAAGCACTAAGAGATTGGATGGGTAAGTATTTTGGAAGATAGGGAAGTTCTCCCAAGTCCTGAAATCATACCATGTGGGCAGTGGCCTATTATGTCTAGGCTTGCCACTCTTTAGGCAATCACAATTCAAGAAAGTTTGATCACATTGGGAAACTGTAGTTTACTAGTAATTTGTTAAAACTGGATTCAGTGAAGTAGGATTGTATAATTTTAGTTATAATGTTTTGTTTTATCATTTAAATTTTTTAAAAGACCCGTTATTTCATTGGTATAAGAATTCTCTTCATGAATACATACAACAATGTATCCATACCTTAGCCAAGTGCTAAGAGGCCAGCTGGTGGTGAAGTGGATTAGAGCATTGGATCTGGAGTCAGGAAGACATCCTTAGACACTTACTAGCTGTGTGACCCTGGGCAAGTCACTTAACCTGCCTGCCTCAGTTTTTTCAACTGTAAAATAGGCATAATAATACTACCTATTTCCCAGGTTTGTTATGAGGATCAAATGAGATTGTAAAGTGCTTGGCACATAGTAAGTACTACATAAATATTAACTATTACTATTAACCTCAATTTTTCAACTGCAAAATGGAGATAATAATAGCATCCACTTCTCAGGGTTGTTGTGAGAAATCAATGAGATATTATTTGTAAAAAGCATTCAGCCCAGAACCTGGCATATAGTGGGTACAATGTAACTGCTTAGTCCTGTCTATTCCCTGCTATGGCCAAAAAATTAATTGCCTAGTGGCCAGAATTCTGGTAGGGTCCCTCTCTGAACCTATCTTAGCTGGTCCTTCCAGATAACACACATATTGCCATTTGTCTGTTGGACCGATACTCAACCTTCTACTTTAATAGTGTTTGCTGGTGAGTATGTTTTGGTGCCATTGTCTTTGGGAACCTAGGGTACCTTCATACCATACATTCAAGTGGGCCTTGAAAAATGATACTTATATGTAAAATGGTTTTTTCCGTCAACTCTTTGCCTGGTACATAACATTAAAGGCTGAGGTGAACTGAATGTAAAATTTTTTCTTCCGGAGTCCACACCAAATAGAACCACAGATTAACTGAAAAATGCCAATATGCAGAAGTTACAAGGGTTTTTTTTATTTTGTTTTGTTAAATCTATGATGAGTTTCTCTGAACTTGTCCATCACTGGACCCTACTGGAAGCCCTTCCAGACTGGTAGGGACCTGCCAGAGGTTAACATTTTGTGGCACAGCTATTAAGAAGTAGGGGTTACTTCCATACCAAGATACAGCATCAGTGAAGTGCTTTAGTGAAGAATTATCTTTAGAATAAAATTAATTATATGCTGTCTATCTTTGCCCCTTCTCTGGGCCTTAGTTTAACTGCTATGGAAAGGGGTCGGGGGTAGGGATGAGACTAGTGGTCTTTATAGTCCCTAGTAGTTGAAACTGCATAAGCCCTAGTGGAAAAACCACCAGAAAACCTTGGGCAGATAAAAATCTCTCTGAGCTTCAGTTTTCCCCAATTGTTAAAAAATGAACTTAGCTGATTTCTCAAATCCCAGTCCAGCTTCCCCATTCAATGATATCACTTGCGAGCTAAGGTAAATTTTGAGAGTGCCTGTCTGTGCCTGGAGCTTAACAATAGTAATAACAACAACAACTGACCTTCATACAATAATACTTAGTTTGCAAACCACTTTACATACATTATTTGAGATCCAAAACCACCCAATGAGGTAGGCATTACAAGCATTTATTTTCATCCACCTTTTAAGGCTCATAGGGGAATGGAAAACATTGAGGTGGTCACTCAGCTTGTAAATTTAGGAGGCAGGATTTACTGTCTTCCTGGTTGTAGGTGTATGTACCACAACAATAATAATGGCTACCATTTAATAGCACTTTAATAATGATGATGATAATGGCTAGCATTTATATAGCTCCTACTATGTGCCTGGTACTGAGCCAAACCCTCTACAAATATCCCATTTGATCCTCACAACAACTCTGGAAGTTAGGAGATATTGTTATCCCCATTTTACCGGTGAGGAAATTGAGGAAGACAAAGGTTAAGTGACTTGCCCAGGGTCACACCGATAATAAGTGTTCGAGGTCACATATAAACTCAGGTCTTCCTTATTCGAAGGCCCAGTGCTCTATCCACTGTACCCTACCCAGCCCTGGGAAAGATGCCTCACTTGTAAGAGGTGCAGCTTGTTTCTTCATCTGCAAAATGGGACCAATAAACAGCGGTGCCGGGAGGAAGCCTACATCAGGGTGAGTAGTAGTGTAGTTATCGTTACCGCAGGAGTGTGCATCCCCCGAGTCCTAGGTGCCAGCCTGCAGGGTCTCTGACAACCTGCGGTTCCATGGAAGTTGATTAACATTTGGAAGACAAAATAGGAAAGTTATGAAAGTGGGAGTGGGGGGCGGAGGGGAAGGAGCAAAACGCTGCTCCCCAAGGGGCTGCCTGGCTACCTGCGGGAGCGCAGCGGCGCTTCGGGCATCAATCAATCCCGCGGAGGCCGGAGCAGAGGACCGCCGGGGAGAGCTTCAAGGCCGCGCCAGGGCCCGCCGAGGGTCCGCGCCAGGCTAGGGCAGCGGGCGGCCGCTCCGGGAGGGCTGGGAGAGGCGATGGGGGCCCCGGGGCCCGCGGAGCCCCTAGAGGCCGCTGGGAGGGGAGGGGAAGGCAAAAGGAGGCGGGCGGCGCGGGCTCCCAGGACCTACGGCTCCGGCTCCGGCTGCAGCCTGGCCCCGCTCCTCAGCTTCCGGCCTCTGCAGCCCCCTCCCCAGGGCGGGGGCGCAATCCCGCCCCGGACCCCCTGCCCGGCTGGTGAGGAGCGCGCCAGGGGCAGCGCCTGGGACTGGGCGGGGTACAGAGGAATTGAGGTGGGGTGCGCTCGGCTCGGGCTCCCCTCCGGTGTGTCTGGCCGCCCTCAACTGAAAGGCGATGCTGGCCGTTACCCCTGACAACGGCTGGGGGCGGAGAGCGGAAACAGCCGAAGGGAGAGGATGTGGACGCGAAGGAACACGAAGCCTCGACGGAAAATGCCGGGAAGTACCGAAACCGATCGGCTTCCTTCGCCCAGCCGCGGCGAGGTGATGGGAGGGGCGGGTCATAGTATTGGAAGTGGCAGGGGATGCCTCAGGTAGGATAATTCGTTGCATTTAGAGGTGGAAGGGCAGGCTGGGGCTGGAGGGGTGCAGGAAGGAGGAGGATGAAAGGGCAGGATAGTTACAGCCTAAGGAAAGAAGGAAGGGAGCAGAAGGAAAGAAGGGAGGGAGGAGAAAGAAGGAAGCAAAGAAGGAAAATAAATGAAGAAAAAGAAAGGAAGGAGGGAAGGAGCATTTATTAGAAGCCTATTATGTGTTACCGTTCCAAGAGTTTTAAAATATCATCTCACTTAATCCTCACAACAACTCTGGGAAGTAGGTGCTATTAATAGCCTGATTTTTACAGTTGAGGCCTATGAATAGCCTCATAGTATCCGAGGTTGGATTCGAATTCTTTTCTTCCTGACTCCAGGCCCAGTGCTCCATCCATTGCGCCACCTATCGGCCTGTGGTCTAATTACAGCACTGGGCAATCCCCTCACCTGATCCATAATTCACAGGTCGGCCTCATAGGTAAGAAGCAGCGGGCTTATTAGGCAGAGTGGCGGTTCCTGAGTCTGGAACACTTGGGTTCAAATCCAGTCGCTGTGTGACCCTCTGCGAGTCATTTATCTTCTCAGTGCTGTAGGCGGTTCTTTCAGACTATAAGTTAATGAACTATTGCTGATCTGCCTTGGCAGATGGAATTTTCTTTTGCAGTTTCCCTCTCCCATCAAATCAGAAGTATAGGCCCCCCCCAAAAAAAAAACCAGGATGGGTTAGGGATGCGCTCCTCATAGAATTCTAGATTTAGAACTGGGAGGGACCTGAGAGAGGAAACAGAGCAAATAGGATTGGAAGTCATGCAGGTAAAAAGTAGCAAAGTCATATTTCAAACTGACTCAAAGGCTAGTGTGCAGGACCATGACTTCACCACTTCCTGACCTCTGAGGTTACTTAGTTGGCTCAGTCCTCTAGTATCAGAGGGAGTGATTTATTAACATACTTGAATGAAACTGAAATGATACCTCCAACGACCAAGTTTCATAATCAACATGCTGAGATTGTTTTAATACCGTCATAGATATCATTATGGCATTTATTACAAATATTCACCCCCAGGTTTCCAATCTTATAGCTCTCTTTTTTTTCTAGCCAAACTCCTCAGGAAAATCCTCTAAAGGAGATACCTCAACTTCCTTTTTTCTTAACCCCCTGGAAACTGGCTTCATCCAACTGAAACTGCTCTCACGGATTATCAACTGTTCCTTCTAATTGCCAAATCTAGTAGGCTTTTCTCAGTCCTTACCCTAGACCTCCCTGCTGCATTTGACACCGTACCACCTGCTCCTCCTGGATACTTTTAGGACACTTTTGTTTCTCCTACTACTTGTCTACCTGTTCCTTCTCAATCTCTTTTACTGAATCATCATCTATGGTATACCCACTAAGTGGGAGTGTCTCCTAAAGCTCTATCCTGGGCCCTTTTTTCTCTCTGTGCATTCTCTCTTGGTGACCCGATAGATGTCCCTATGCATATTCCTAGATCTATATGTCCTTCCCTAGTCTCTGTCCTGAGCTCTGGTTCTGAATCACCAATTGCCTATTTCATATTTCAGACAGGAAGTTCTATAGTCATCTCAAACTCAACATGTCCAAAACTAACTCATCTCTAGCAAAATTCACCTTTCCTCCAAATTTACCTATTCCTGTCAAGGATACCACCTGTCCTAATGATTTAAGTATGCAACCTCAATATCATTCTTGACCCCTCCCTTATTCCACATATACAAGCAATTGCTAAATCTTGTTTGTATTTCCACATCATTTCTCAAATACATCCTCTCCTCACCACTCACACAGCCATCACCCTTATTCAGGACTTCATCACCTCTTAGCTGGACTATTAAAATGACTTTCTAACTGGTTTCCTTGCCTCAAGTCTCTCTCTTCATAGCTGCCAAAGCAATTTTCCTAAAATATAGGTCTGATCCTGTTACTCTTCTAATCAACAAACTAACAAACTCTAGTGGCACTCTATTATCTGCTTCTGAGATCACTTTTTTTTTAAACTTAGAGACCACATTAGTTCAGGATCTCACCGTCTCTTGGTCTCTTGGACTATTGCAATAGATTTCCTGGCCTCCATTGTCCCTACAGCTGCCAAAGAGATTTTCCTTTTCTTTTAATTTAAAAAGAAATTTATTTTCAGTTGCGAATACTCTCTCTCTCTCCCCCTTTTCTCCTCCCACTGAGAAGATGGTAAATATGATAACCATTATACATATGAAGTCATGCAAAACATTTCCACATTAGCTGTATGGTAAAAACAGAAGAAAGATGGTGGGGGGGGATAAAGAGAAAAAATGTTTCAATCCGCATTCAGAGCTCATCAATTTTCTATCCAGACATGGATAGCAATTTTCATTATGAGTCCTTTGGAATTGCAATGGATCATTGTACTGATCAGAGCTAAGACTTTCACTATTGATATTGTTACAATATTGATGTTACTGCGTACTTTGTTCTCCTTCATTTTACATCAATTCATACAGGCTTTCCCAGGTTTTCCTTAAACCATCCCCTTCATCATTTCTTATAGCACAATCGTATTCAATCACATTAATATACCATAACTTGTACAACCATTCCCCAATTGATGTATATCCCCTTAGTTTCTGATTCTTTGCCTCCACGAAAAGAGTTGACATAATATTTATGTACATGTAGATCCTTTTTCTTTGATCACTTTGGGATGTAGACCAAGTAGAGGTATTTGTGGGTCCAAGGGTATATCCAGTTTTATAGCCCTTTGATATAATTCCAAACTGTTCTCCAGAATGTTTGGATTAGTTCACAGCTCCACCAACAGTGCCATTGGTGTACCTATTTTCCCATATCTCCAGCATTTGTCATTTTTCTTTTCTGTCATCTTAGCCAATTTGATAAGTATGAGGTGGTATCTCAGAGTTGTTTTCGTTTGCATTTCTCTAATCAATAGTGATTTAGAACATTTTTTCATGACTATAGATAGCCTTAATTTCTTCATCTAAAAATGCCTGTTCATATCATTTGACCATTTATCAGTTGGGGAATGACTGGTATTCTTATAAATTTGACTCAATTCCCTACATATTTGAGAAATGAGATCTTTATCAGAAAACTTGCTGAAGGGCAGAGCCAATACAGCAGAGTAAAGACAGCAACCCAGCTAAATTCTCCCAACATTCCCCTCTAGGGGCAGCTAGGAGGCGCAGTGGATAGAGCACCGGCCCTGGATTCAGGAGGACCTGAGTTCAAGTGTGGCCTCAGACACATGACACTTACTAGCTGTGTGACCCTGGGCAAGTCACTTAACCCCATTGCCTAGCCAAAAAAAAAAAAACCCAACAACATTCCCCTCTAAAGAACTTTAAAATAACATGTCAAATCAAATTCTGGAGCAGCATAGCCAACAAAATGGAGGGGTAAGAAAGAGGGATGCACTGAGTGAAGGGGGAAAGGAGAGGAAGAATGAAGGAAATTATCTCACATAAAAGAAAAGGTCAAGGAAGAAGAATCTTAGCTCATTGGAATTGGTTCCTACAGGGAAAGAAAAAAATATACATCCACATTCATTTGGGTATAGAAATTTATCTTACCAAATAGGGAAGCAGGAAAGGAAGAAGATAAGAGAATAGGGGAAGGGATGAAAAAAGGGAGGACGGATTAAAGGAGAAAGTGATCAGAAGCAAAATAGACTTTTGAGGAGGGACAGTGTAAGAAAGAGAGATAAAGATAAACAGAAGAAAATAGGATGGAGGGAAATACATAGTAATCATAACTGTGAATGTGAATGGAATGAACTCATAAAACAGAAGGGGATAGCAGAATGGATTAGAATCCAGAATTCAATAATATGTTGTTTACAAGAGACACACTTGAAACAGAAAGACACACAGAGAGTTAAAATAAGGAGATGGGGCAGAATCTGTTGTGCTTCAGCTGAAGTAAAAAAAGGCAGAAGTAACAATCATGATCTCAGACAAAGCAAAAGCAAAAATAAACCTAATTAAAAGGAACAATCAGGGAAACTAGTTTGCTAAAAGGTACCAGGAACAGTGAAGTAATATCAAAATTTTTACGACAAATTTCTGTGATTAAGGCCTCATTTCTCAAATATATAGGGTATTGAGTCAAATTTATAAATATACCAGTCATTCCCCAATTGGTAAATGGTCAAAGGATATGAACAGGCAGTTTTCAGAAGAAATCAAATTTGTCTATAGTCATATGAAAAAATGTTCTAGGGGCAGGTATTGGCGCAGTGGATAGTGTACCGGCCCTGGAGTCAAAAGACCTGAGTTCAAATCCAGCCTCAGATACTTACCTGTTTCTAGCTGTGTGAGCCTGGGCAAGTCACTTAACCTCAATTGCCTCATCAAAAAAAAATATTCTAAGTCATTATTGATTAGAGAAAATGCAATTTGAAACAACTCTATGGTACCACCTCACACCAATCAGTTGACTAACATGACAGAAAGGGAAAATGACAAATGCTGGAAGGGGATGTGGAAAAATAGGGACACTTATACACTGTTGGTGGAATTGTGAATTGGTCCAACCATTTTGGAGAACAATTTGGAAGTATGCCCAAAAGGCACACTGTGCATACTCTTTGACCCAGCAATACCACTACAAGATACCTATCCCCAAGAGATCAGGAAAAAAAAAGGAAAAGGACCTGTATATGCAAAATTATTTATAGCAGCTTTTTGTGGTGCAAAGAATTGGAAATTGAGGGTATACCCATCAATTGAAATGACTGAACAAGTTGTGGTATGTAAACCTACATGAACTGATGTATATTGAAGTGAGCAGAACTAGGAGATCATTATATGCAGAAAGAGCAATGATATAAGGATGATCAACTATGAAAGATTTAGTTACTCTGATCAATACAATGATATAAGACAATTCTGAAGTAATCACGATGAAAAATGCTGTCTACCTCCAGAGAGAGAACTGATAAACTCTGAGTGCAAACTGAAGTATAATTTTTTCACTTTATTTTTTGCAACATAACTAATATGGAAATGTTTTGCATGATTTCACATGGATGATTGATATTATATTGCTTGTCTTCTTAATTGGATAGGGAAAGGGGTGGTGGGAGAGAGAGGATTTAAAGCTCAAAATTTTTTTTAAAAAGAGTGTTATAAGTTAATAATTAACATTTTAAAATGTGAAGAAAAAAACTTGTTATAAAATTTCCCCCCAGTTTCCTGCTTCTCTTCTAATTTTGGCTGCATTAATTTTATTTATGCAAAACCTTTTAAATTTCATGTAATCAAAATTATCCATTTAATCTTCTGTGATCTTCTCTATGTTTTGTTTGATCATGAACTTTTCCCTTATACATAGATCTGACAGACTTTTTTTCTTTGCTTCTCTAATTTGTTTATGATATCACCGTTTATGTCCAAGTCATGTACCTGTTTTGAGCTTATTTTATAGTGTGAATGTTGGGCTATGACTAATTTTAACAAGACTACTTTTCAATTTTTCTCAGAAGTCTTTGTCAATATTTAGTTCTTCCCTCAATATTGTGGATATGTGGATTTATCCAACACTAGTTAACTCTGTTTATTTGCTTCTGTATATTGTGTACCTAATGTATTCTATTGATCACTTTATTTCTTATCCAGTACCAAATCGTTTTGATGATTACCACTCTGTAATATAGTTTGAAATCTGGTACTGTTAGGCCTCTTGCCTTCTCTTATTTTTTTTTTTTGGGTAGGCAATGGGGTTAAGTGACTTGCCCAAGGTCACACAGCTAGTAAGTATTATATGTCTGAGGCTGGATTTGAACTCAGGTCCTCCTGAATCCAGGGCTGGTACTCTATTCACTATGCCACCTAACTGCCCCTCTTCTCATATCTTTTTTAATGATTCACTTGATATTCTTGACCTTTTGTTCTTTCCAGATGAATTTTGTTATTATTTTTTCCAGCTCTATAAAGTAATTCTTTGGTAGTTTGATTGGTATGGTAGTGAATAAGTAAATTAATATAGGTAGTTATTTTTATTATTTTGGCTTGGCCTACACATGAGTGATTAATATTTATCCATTTGTTTGGATCTATCTCCGTGTGAAGAGTGTTTTACAATCATGTTTATATAGTTCCTGTGTATGTCTTGACAGGTAGACTACCAAATATTTTGTATTAAAAAACTGTCTATAATTATTTTAAATAGAATTTCACTTTCTGTCTCTTCCCGCTTGAGTTTTGTTGGTAATATACAGAAATGCTGATAATTAGTCTGGGTTTATTTTACATCCTACAACTTTGCTAAAGTTGATGTTTTGACTAGTTATTAATTTATTCTGTAGGGTGCTCTGTGTATACCGTCATGTCATCTGCAAAAAGTAATAGTTTTGTTTCTTCATTGCTTTGTTTATTCCTTCAATTTTCTTGTCTTATTGTTATAGCTAATATTTTTAGTACAATATTTGAGAGTGTGACAATGACCATCCTTGTTTTACCCTTGATCTTTTTGGAAAGGATTCTAGTTTATCTCTATTACAGATCAAAGAGATTTTCCTAAAGTACATGGATGACTCTTTCACTTCAATGCTCAATAGATTCCAGTGGCCTCTTTAGATAAAATATAAACTATTTTGACATTTAAAGCCCTTTTGAACTTAGTCCCATTAGTCAGTCAACAAACATTAAGTACCTGCTATGTGCCAGGCTCTGTGCTAAGCACGGGGAACACAAATACAAAAAAGAAAGATAGTTCCAACCCTCAAGAAGCTTACAATTTAATAATAAAAGACAACACTAAAGAAAGCTGAAAGGGAAGGTCCCTCCAGGGGGTTTGGGGAACGTGGAAAAGTCAAATAAGTCTAAAATAAACACAGCTAGGGAAGTCAAAGGAGTTAAAAACTAATGAATTCTGGTGGGAAATGAGATATCTGTCCTGTGCCCTCTCTTTAAAGTTGACAAATTCATGGTTCTACCCTCCTGTGAGGGGAGCCGAGAATACTGAGGAGGTGTAGTACAAAGGCTGATGGGACTACCCAGTTATGAGGTACCTGAATGCATGGTGGAGAAGTCAAGGCCAAAAAGAATGCAGCAGTATGGCCCATATTACATGTTCAAAACTCCCTTTTATATATACTATCTGCCCAAACCAGGCTTCTTATTGTTGCTCACACATAACATTTCTTCTCTAGTCTCTGTGGCAGCGGTGGGGAGCCTGAGGCTTCTAGGCCTCAGGTGTGGCCCTTTGACTGAATCCAAACTTCACAGAACAAATCCCATTAATAAAAGGATTTGTTCTGTAAAACATGGACTTGGTCAAAAGGCCTAGAAGGCCACATGTTTCCTTGAGGCCACAGGTTCCCCACCCCTGTTCTATGGCTTTCTATTAGTTGTCCCTTTTCCTGCAATATTCTCTTTCCTCACAAAACTCCCATATTCTCGAGCTTCCTCCAAGGCTTCAGTTCAGTGCTGCTTTCTAAACAAAACTCTTCCTGATCCCTCCAAATGTTAATGCCTTTCACCCCAAATCAACATATCTACTTTGTATTTACCTGTCTCCCCTTGATAGATGGTGGTGAGAATTCTTTGATTTGTTTTTGTTACCCTATCATCTAGTCATCACTTAATAAATACCTATTGATTGATTGATTGACTGAAACATTATTCTATGTGCAGAATATTATGCCTAGATAGAAAGATTAAGTGAAACAGGCCCTGTCCATGAGAGGCAATATGACACAATAGAAAAAGCACTGGATTTGAAGTCGAAGGACCTTGGTGGGAAACCTGGCTTTGCCATTTACTGTCAAGGACTAAGGACTATGTTACTTAACCTTTCTGGGCTCCATTCTAAAATGAGAGGGTGGACTAGTTGACCAGGTTTCTTCTTCAATGTTAGTTCTTAGGGAGGAAATTCACTACTTTCAGAAGGCAAGGAAAAAATTTCATTTGATGGAATGAATGTGATGGTAATGGTTAAACTAAGATTGGACAATAACTTGAAGATGAGAACACTCACTTTATTAACACAATTGTCTTTATCACTGTAAGCATTAATTTTTTTTTAAATTGTATTCATCAGGTGTCATTGAATGAGACCACATATAACCCTCTAAATTGG
Source organism: Phascolarctos cinereus (assembly GCF_003287225.1). Classification (NCBI taxonomy): domain Eukaryota; kingdom Metazoa; phylum Chordata; class Mammalia; order Diprotodontia; family Phascolarctidae; genus Phascolarctos; species Phascolarctos cinereus. The sequence continues at coordinate 129,346,682 of NW_027555847.1, read as the reverse complement.
TGTTTGCAGTTTAGGACAGAATAACTTGATACGACTCTGTCTAAACCGGCATCGCTTTCGACAAATTAAAATATTGTGTCTCCATCATTTAGAAACATTTCTATTTCCTTATCAAAGTCCAGGGGAAGAACTGCCTTTCTTACTAAGGCACTCTGTGGTAATCTGTTTTTCCCACGCATTAGTCAACACTGTCCGGACCAATCATGCCTCTCTTTGTTGACTCCCTATTGGCTGTCATTCCACCAATCCGAATTGACCCCGCCTGTTACAGTAGGGGGAAAGGCATCATAACATTACTTCATTCTCGGACCCACCCATCTTCCAGCCCGGGTCCTTTCCCGGGCGGCGCGCGCGCCAGCCCCTGGCCAATTAGCTATTAGCTTGTGGGGCGCCCCGTTGGAAGCTGAGGAAAGTTGGCGTCGTGCTCGTGCCCGAGCGCCTTCCCCCCCCCCGGCCTTCTGCGCGCGCCCCTTGCCCCGCGCGCGCGGTCGCGTTGCGGCGCCTTCTGCTTCTGCGGCTGCCGGAGCCGGAACTGCCGAGCGCCGCGGTGAAGTGCCGCGGCCGCGAGAGAGGCTGCCGGGAGTCGGGAGCGGCTGGGGGGTCGGCGCACCGCAGCACCGGCCGGGGCTTCCGACAGTCGCCAGCCTTCCCCTCGGAGAGGCGGGGGCCCGCCCTCGGACCCGAACGCGGGGTCGCGCCGCGCCTCGCTGCGGGGCCCGGGGCTCCGAGCGGACCTGCCCCTGCCCGGCTCTCGGTCCACGGTGTCTCTCTTTCTCCCTATACGGAGGACACTGCCCCCGGCCCTTTTCTCCAGCGCGGGCGGCCGGCCGGCCGGCGGCCGCCCAGAGCCTCCTCTGGGGTGGAGGGGACAGAGCGGCGGTAGAGGCGGCCGGGCTCGGGCCGACCGAGCCTGAGGCCCGGCCCTGGGCAACCGGGGCTACCGCCTGCGAGGGAGGGCTCCGGGGGGCCCGGGCCGGGGGGGAAGGGCGTGGTGAGCCGGGAGCAGCGGGGAGGACACCGCTGGACTGCGAGCAGCCGGACGGAGAGCCCGCGGTGCCAGGCTGCATCTGAGCTTTGATGCCTAAGGTAAAGGACTGGGGTATACCTGGGGCGCCGGATCGCTTGCTTTGAGGTGGAGGGGGTCTGGAGGGATGAGCACTCGGCGAATCTTGGGGCCCCATCCTTGGTCTGTGCTGGGGTGGGGTTAGCGGCAGTGCGAGCAGCACCAAAGATCGGGGGCACCCGCTTGGTCCACCGTAGGTTCAGACCTGTCATTGTGTCTTGGCGGTGGAGGATTTTCTTGTAGGGAGAGAGCAGAGCCAGGAGATGGGCTAATCGGAAGTAAAGTAGTCTAATGTTGGCAGGAGGGCAGATTGGAGGAACGTAAAGATGAGAAGCAAGGTGCCCTGTTTCAGGAAGCATCTTCCAGGTGGTATGGAAGGACGATCAACCTGTGCCAGGCATAGGATGAATCAATTCTTGTTGGAATGGTCTGAGGGATACTCTTTCCTGAGGATCCGGGATTTATTACACGTTGGGTAGTCGTTTTACCAGTGGTACTGTAAAAGGTCGAAAAGTAGGCTAGTGCGCTCTACCCCCGCCCTCCCTCCCATGACCAATGTTTGACTGCTGTTGTTCTTTTTCTTTTTTTTCTGTTGAAAAAGGAATTGCACCTGTCTGCACCATCAGGTAGTAATGCCGGGGTTACCCTCTCTGTAGAATGCTTCAACTGTGTTGCAAAATTTTAGAACCTGCAGTTTTCTGTACGACTGTACCTTCTGTATACACACTAGCTAGTTTCTTGGCATTTTTCAGTTCTGAAAAATCAGGTGTTCTTGGTTCTGCTTAGTATCTGCATTTAATGTATTTGGTAAATTTTGTTTGCTCAAATTGTACTTTAAAGGAAATTGTTTTAAGACTGTTTTATTAAGCTAAATGTGTGGTGCTGGCCTAACACTTGAAGTAAAGGTATGGCAACCAAAGTCTTTGCCTCCCCCCTTACAAATTTGAGACCGAACAAAGCTCTTCTTCATAAGTTCTAAATTTTATGAAAAAAATATTGAATAAGAAGTTGTAATATTGCCCCGTGCCCCTGAATCAGTTCTTGTAAAGTATGTTTTTTTACATCTGTATTCTTCTGTGAAGTTTTTATAGTATTTTATTTTTGTCTGTGTCACTGTTGATTTATACCAGTTATATGAATTAGTGATTTGCATTAGAGATTAGATATGGGAAAAGTCAAATTTTTGATCTATTTGTGTTTTACACAGTATATAATATTGGCCCTGTACTGAAGCTATGCCAGTTTTAAAGTTTTCTTGTTACTAAAAAAACCACTTTATTTCTTTAATACATTCTATATAGCATCTAGTATGTCCAATAGCATTAATTAGTTAATTCAGTTTTAAATAATGTTGTTGTTTTTTCTGCAATGGTTGTGTTCTTGGGGTTCCTGAAGACTATGAGGAACTTATACTATTTAGTTTTGTTTCATAACACATAGATTAATAGTTTTGTCCAGAGATATTTACATAAGTTGTTTTTGAGGGAAACTGATTTTTGAGCAAAGCCATTTTTTGAGGAGCATATTTAACTTACAGAATTTTACATGCAGTGGGTGAGAGATGGCAATGATGATGAAAAAGATTTTTAAAGGAAGAATTCCTACAAGCTTACTCGGAAATCACTATCAAACTCAACTAAGCTCAGCTAAGTGTTTGGTGCAACAGGCTCTTTTGTTGGGGAAAAAAAAAAGAAAAACCCTCAAACACCTTTTTTTTACTTTATTCTGAAATTATCTGGGGATCATATCTTTGAAGTAACTTCTTTTCTGATTCCAGAAGACAATAACTTATAGGGATTTGGGGGCTTAAATTGTTGTTTATTTTATTTTTTTAAATGCAAAAAAGTGACAGCCCCTTTCAGCCTTGGTGTTCTCTTTGCAAAGTGGCCAGCTTGAGGTTGACTCCTCCTGCACTTGATCTTGGGCCCTCTGCCCCTTTCCTGGGGTGAACTTGTAGCTAGTGGCAGGAATAGGTGTGCAGAATGTTGTAGTCCTTTCCCCTTTTGGGGGGGGGCAGCGTGGGGGGAGGGGGAAGGAGTTGGGAATCTTTGCAGCCTTGGCCAGCCCTAGCCCCAGCCCCAGAGTCAGAGCAGGAGAGAGCTCCACACGCACAGAGAAGCTGCTGCTGCATCTAGGACGATGAACCATTTCCCCCCCTGGGTAGGTCGGATCACCTCGGCTCCATGGTGAGGAGAAAGAAGACAGCCCCCGGCCCCGAGGACCCGCAGCATGGGTAGGACGGAGAGGGGGCCCTGCAGCGGCTTCGGGGGCCCCGCAGCTCCCCGGGGTCTCCGCCGTCTGGGGCTGCTGCTGCTCTGGTTTTCTCTCTTCGCGAGCGCTTCAGACGCCTGACTTTGGCTGGGCCGTTTCCTTGGCAAATCCGCCGTCCAGCCCCCCTTGGAAGGGTCCGGAGCCCTCCGGGTCGGTTCTGGTGGGGGGTGGGCGGGCTGGGGATCCGTCCCCGGCCCCCTGGCAGACCGGGCCCGGGCTGTTGGGCCGGGACAGGCAAAGGAGCCGAGAGGGGATTTGTAACAAACAACGGCGGCCATGTTGAGAGGGAATTTCTGCAGCTAAACTTCTCCCCTCTCTGGGCCAGGGATTTTCTCTCCTTTGCGGGTCTCATGAGGTTTTTCCTTTTTTCTTTCTTCTTCCCCCTTCCCCTAGGATGACAGTGAAGTTGGGAGACGGCAGCAGCGGGGAGGAAGGGCTCAAAAAGCTGGGCAAGAGATCAGCAGATGAGGACTCCCTGGAAGGAGAAGGGGCTGGAGGAGGAGAAGCAGCTGAAGAGACCAGCCACAGCACAAAGAAAGAGGAGAAGATTATCAATAATAATAACAATAATAATCCTTCCTCCTCCAGCCTGCAGCAAGCCCCGTCCCCCCTTCAGGCCTCCTCCCAGGACCAGCATCATTTCTTAAGGTCCAGTGTGAGACCTCAGAGCAAGAGGTTCAGGAAAGATTCAGCCTGTGCAGTTGGCAGCAGCAGCAACAGCAGCACCAATGCCAAGGGGAAAGGTATGATCAGCCCTCCCTAAAAAACAAAAAAAATCACATTCACATCCACCAAAACCCTTCCCCAGATTTTCAGGGTCTGCCACTTTGTTCTTTTCACTAGAGGGTCCTAGTGGCTATGGCCTTCTCTTTCCCCTCCCCCAACCTCTACACCTCCATACTAGTTAAATTGCTATAATGGCCCACTCTTCAGTTTACATTTGCAAAATAGGCACTTTGGAAACTCACTTAAGAGTGTGGGAAAGACACCTCTTTTTTGAAATAATCTATAGTCTTAAATTTAATATATTTTGAACTTCAGTAAATTTCTTTTATTTCAGATAATAAATTGGATTCCAGTAATGTTTTTCAAGTAATTGTTAGTAAGTCTGTTTTAGACTGTGATAGATTATTTTAAGTTTGAACAGTATCCTGAAAATTAAAAAAGGAAGATATTTAATGTTTCCCCTCTCTAGAAAGATAGTAATTCTAACAAAGGAACTGGTTTGGTTTGGAGAAAAGAATTATGAATGGCTTCATTTGCGCTGGTCATAATTTGTATAGTAGGCTTTACTGTAAGTATGTCATTAGTGCAGAACTATTAGGGACATTGAGAGTGTTGTTTCTCTTAGATTTTTTCAGTTGTTTTACTTTAGTGTATTGGATAAGATCTTACTTCCTTAAGAATGGTGACTAGTGAAGAGGATGTCTAGTGACCTAATGCTATTGTATAGGAACAATAGTTAAGGATTAACACCTGTCATTTTATTTTGATATTTTTAATAGACATTAGTGATTAGCTAAGTATACTCCTCCTATTTAATTTCCCCCCCTAAAGTGGGGAAAGAGTGCCACATTTTATCCTTTGCTTGTGTATATATCACATTTTTGTCAACTTTTTTATATTGATGTCACAGGGCCATGCCATTGCTCAACTAATTATTAATAATTATCTCTTGTTTATATTCAGATGCTCACATTTTGCAAATTTAGAAATAATTTAGGAAATATCACATCCATCATTTTAGAATTACATGTTAATGGGTCCTTTTCATTGAGTTTTGTGAATAATGGTTATAGTAATGTAACAAATAATCCCACTAGTTTTAATGATAGATTTGAAGAGATGATGAGCAAATCAGTTTTGCTCAGAATTTAATAGTCCTCCCAAATGCTCAACTTAAAATAAGTCAATGGATTCTGGAATCATTGGTGCTACTAATATTTGTTAAAGATTTTTGAGGTGGGACAAAAGTACAAGAGTAAAATGAGTGTGTTCTAATGTTAAAATTGAGGGGGCTGCTAGGTGGTGCAGTGGATAAAGTACCCACCCAGGATTCAGGAAGACCTGAGTTCAAATGCGGCTTCAGGCACATAACACTTACTGTGTGACCCTGGGCAAATCACTTAACCCCACTGCCCAGCTGGAAGAAAAAAAAAATTAAAATTGCCTGGGGCAAGTATTTTCTTTGAAGTATAAAGTTTTGTGCTGATTTGGGGGGGGGGAAATCCAATCTATTTATCAATCCCATTTGTTTAATTAAAATTAACTTTTTCTTATGTCAGTGTAAACTGTATTGTATATAGGTGCCATCAATGAGTTGCATAAGTTAATGAAAAGAAACTTGACAATAATCCATCATCCTTATTTTTGTATTAAATATTAGAGAGTGCCTGCAGAGTTGGCTTTACTTTTTAGAATCGAGTAGCTTCCCGATAGGATACTGAGAATGGCAGTGTGACGTAGTGGAGTGATGGGTTTGGAGTCAAAAGACCTGGATTCATTTATGAACTGTTGTTTAACTTATCAGAACCTCAGTCTCCTTATCTGTAAAATGGGACTAATATGATTGTTGTAGGAACAGTGCATTGCGAACTTTAAAGTCCTGTGGAAATTAAGCTTCTTTTCTGAAGCAGTAATCATTAGCTTGCCATTAAATTATTTCTCTGTTAGTGAAATATGAATTTGGGAAGGACTTGTACTCCAGAGAAAAATGTGCCCACTGTTTTTTCACTAGTAGGTTTTTCTCTTTTTCTTATTTTTCTTTAAAGTGAATAGTGTACCTAAAAAGTGGTGGTGGCTTTTAGGAGAAAGTGTATGTGCTTTTCTTATTTAGTAGCTTGCCCGCCAGCACTGGGCATTTGAATTCCTAATTTGACCTCTTATTTGTAGCAGTGTGATGATCATGGTCAACGGCAGTCCTTCAGATATGCTTTTAATGTTCCCAAGACGTTTTTTACTCTGTATGGAATATGAAAACCATTATACTAACATTGTTATCCTCAAACAAGAAAAAAGTTATGTCATTGACAGTTTTCCCAACTTATTATATCTCTCTAATCTTTTAAAATAATTCTTAAGGGAATATTCCCTTTACAGTCTCTAGAAACTTTGACTTGGGACTGGAGAGTGTAAATGAACTACCAGGTCATTAAATCTAACACTTTGAAAAAATTAATTTACATAATTGTTTTTGCCATTTTAGATATTAAAGTGAAAGCAGTTATTTCTTATAAAGTAATATTGATTGATGTGAAGAAGCAGGAGTGTCTCCTTGACTTAACCCTATGTTGTCCTCCACAAGAATATAAGTTGTTGACTTTATGATGAAAAAAAAATTTCCACTAGAAAGCTTTGAATTGATAAAACACTTATAATTAAAGGAAGATGCTGACAGTTGTCTTATCTTAAGACTAAAAGCAGAATTGATTCCCTCCTTATATCATACATATTTTTATTTTATGCACTTTCACAATTGGCATTTTGGGAAGCAGTGTGATATGGTAGAAAACATTGAGAACTGGGAGTCAGATGAGTTATCCTGCATCTGCCACTAACTTACCAGATTATTGGGAACAAATTGCCTTATCATGCTCTTTCTGTATTTTCTCATGAAATGAAGAGTTTCATCTAGATCAGGGTTCTTAACATATAATCATGAAATTTTAAAAAAATTTTCATAACTATAATTGTTTCCAATTTAATTGTTTTTATACGTAATTGTTTTCAGAACATCATTTTGAGAAGAAATCTGACTTCTGTAGACTTCATAATGGATCGCAGGTCCAAGACAAAAAAATGATTAAGGACCTCTCGTCTAGATGATCTCTATGATCCATTTCAACTCTAAAAATCTGTAATCACTTGTGTTTAATTGAACTTAAAGTAGATCATATCCTGAGGTTGGTTCAGGAGTATGTTGCATCTGTGGTTTGGTTAAAAAAAAATTCCTTTGAATGGGCCTCCAAAGACTGGGTTTTACTTTCAGTGTGATTGTGGGCAAATCAGTTTGTCTCAGTTTCTTCATCTGTGAAATGAAATTAGATAATCCTTTTGCTCTTTGTTACAGTGTTGTTGTGAGGCACAAGTGAGATATAGGTGAAAGGGATCTGTGAACTTTAAAACCCTATGTGAATGTAGGCTATTATTATTAGGAGAATAATAGGCTTATTCTCCATCGAAATCCTACTTCAGTATATCATTCTGCTATGGAAGTAACTGTGGGTTTTTGAAGGTACAAGTTCTGGCTTGTCCTGTCAAGCTGGAAAGGTTTTGAGTGGACCTGATGATGGACTATCTATCTGTTATCTGAGGAAAATCTAGCTAATTTAAGAGAGGGTCATCACCATGTTGGCTTCATGGTGACACCGTTTTTCAGCCACAGTAACTCTTCATCTGGGTTTAGGAGTCTGAAAACCTGTCCTAGATCTTTGGGAACTAGCAGGGTTCGTGAAGTCAATAATACACATTGTTGAAAGTCATAGATCCTTGAAGTATTTGGAGGTTTTAGAGTTTGAAAGGACCTTAAAGATCATTTAGTCTGACCCTAATATGTATGGTTAACACTTTTCTGATTGGTGCATCACCTCAAAGAACTTGGGAGAAGGGCATTTGATCTGTTGGTAATTCTGAACATCCTTAGACCTTCCCAGATAACCAGCTGAGAAGAGTTTTCACTGAAGCAAGAGGACAGTAAGATAACAGCTCAATTCTGAAGGGTGCCCAGTTGATTGTAAGCTTAAGCTGTATTCATATATGTATGTGTATACATAGCCAAGCTCAGGCGAGGATATGGCATCATGGTCACCAGTGGAGACTCCTTAGTAGACATAAGTCACTGTGTGCCAGGAGTTGTGCCAAGCTCTGAAGATGTAGGGAAAGCAAAAACAGTCTCTGCTTTCACATTCTAATGGGGGAGAAAACATGAAAATAACTAGGTATGTATAATATATATACACACACACACACACACACACACACACACACACACACACACACACAGAGTAAATGGAGACATTTTCAGAGGGGAATGCATTATCAGCTGTGGGGACCAGAAAAAGCCTGCGAAAGTTGGGAGTTGAACTGAGTTGTGAAGGAAGCCAGGGAAACTTAAGAAAAGGAGGTGAGGAGAGAGAGCATTGTAGGCATTGGGAGACTTTCAGTGCAAAGGCATGGAGCCTGGAGGTGGTGTGTCATATGTGAAGACTAGCAAGTAGACCAGTGTGGCCAGATGAATCAAAGGCTTTGTGTAAAGGAGTATAGTGTTAAAATGAGTGGATAGCTAGGAAGGAACCAAGTTGAGAAAAGCTTTAAATGCCAAAATAACGACATTTATATTTGATCCTGCAAATAATAGGGTATCATTGGAGTTTATTTGTATAGGAGGATGACAGGGTCACATCTATACTTGAGGAAAATCACATTGGCAGCTGAGTAGAGGTTAAATGGAGTAGATAGACCAATTGGAAAGCACTTCTTGTCTAGACAGTTAACAAGAAGACCCTGAGCTAGGATGTGAGCAGAGAGAAGGGGGCATATATGAGACATGTTATGAAGGTAGAAAGGAAAGGATTTGGCGGTGGATTGGATGTGGGGTGAGTGAGAGTTGAGGATAACAATGAGGTTGTTAGTCTGGGTAACTGGGAATATGGGGATAATATTAACATGTAGGAACGTTGAAGAGGGGAGATTTTAGGAGGGAGTGGATAATGAGTTCTGTTTTGGACACTGAGATTTTGGTGCCTATGGGACATTGAGTTTAAGGTGTCCAAAAGGCAGTTGGAGATTGTGCTTATATTTCAAGAGAAAGGAAATTAAGGATGAGTGTGTATCATTTGCATAGAGATTATAATTGAACCTGTGGGAACTCATGAGATCAGTAAGTGAGATTAAAGAGAGGGTACTCAGAACAGGACCCAGGCCAGAGCCTTGGGGACATCCACTGTGGCCATGTTGAAGATGAAGATCCAGCAAAGGAGTCAGAGAAAGAGGTTAGGTAGAGAAGAAGCATGAGAGAGCAGTGTTAGGAGGTGTATTTAAGGGGAAAGGGGGCCAGTTCGTCCATAATTTGAGGCTGCAGAGTGGTCAAGGGGGATGAAGATTAAGAAGAACCCATTGGGTTTGACAGTTAAGAGCTCCCTGATAACTTTGGAGAGGATGGTTTCAGTTGGATCATGAGAGTGGGTGTTGTCATTGCTTTTCTCTTCCCCTGTCACTGAAGCTGCTGCTACTCTGGGTCCTTCTGTCTAAAGAGGCAGAGCAGAGATTACAATTGAACGTGGAAAGAGGACTGGAATGTTTGAAGTCCCCAGAACTCAGGAGGGAGGAGTAGCTGGGAGCCACACTAACACAAATGCATGGATCCCTCCCCACTGTTTTTTCAGAGGGAGACAGGTAGAAACAAAATATGTTTTAACACCTGGAGAATGGCAGAACACATTGGTATATGACTGTAGTGGAATATTATTGTGCTATGAGGGATCATGCGTGTATAACATTCAGACATGAGAATGAACAAAAAAGTATTTATTAAGCACTTACTACATTTCAGGTACTGTGAACAGTAACAGAAAGAGTGAAATAGTTCCTGCCCTCAAGGAGCTCACACTCACATATACATTTAGGTAAAAGGTGGATGGAAAGGCCCAGTAGCCATGAGTTTTCAGTGGTAGGTCAATGGCAGGGTCCAGGGGTTCTTAGGTTAAATTAGGTCACTTGACAGTGCCAGAGGTGTGGAGAGCATAGAAGAAAAAGCTGGCAAATGATAAGGTCGGGAGGGACATTAGGATGCAGGGCAGGGAAGATGGTAAGTCCTGGAGGTGTCCCATCTCACTGAAAGGAATGAATTTGGTGATTCCCATTCCATTTAGCAGTCAAGTGGCCTGAATGGGTTCTGGACGGCCTGCACTAGGGAAGGAGGTGGGGGGGAAGAAGACAAGGGTGAGGAAAGAACTCAAAGATGGCTACACATGAAGATTACAACAATGTTAAGAAAAGCAACAAAACTCAGAGGAAATACAGCAGTCAGTGTTGGTACCAAACTATCAGTTAAAGCACAAAGCCTTCCTTTTTGTTAAAGTGGAAAGTGCTTAACTATTCTCTGGGTGACCTTACTGAATGTTGTTTGGGTATTTATTGAGAAGTATCTACTGTGTCAAAACAAAATGTATCAATAAAACTTTAAAAAGCGGAGGTAAGGGGCAGCTAGGTGGCACAGTGGATAGAGCTTTGGCCTTGGAGTCAGAAGGACCTGAGTTCAGATATGACCTGAGATACTTGACACTTGCTAGCTAAGTGACCTTGGGCAAGTCACTTAACCCCAATTGCCTAAAAAAAAAAAAAGGGTGGAAGTAAAAGGGGCAGCTAGGTGGCACAGTGAATAGAGCTTTGGCGTTGGAGTCAGAAAGACCTGAGTTCAGATATGACCTGAGATACTTGACACTTGCTAGCTAAGTGACCTTGGGCAAGTCACTTAACCCTGATTGCCTAAGCAAAAAAAAAAAGTGGAGTTGAAGTTTGTGTGTATCTCTCTTCCCCTCCTGAAAAAGTAGGGGTGAGGTCTGGGAAGGGAGTTATTGGCTTTGTGTTGAATTCTCCCTTTTGTCTCTCCAGACCTTTTCTTTTTTTTAAATTTTTTTATTTTTCCAGCAGTTGGGGTTAAGTGACTTGCCCAGGGTCACACAGCTAGTGTCAAGTGTTTCATCTGAAGCTGGATTTGAACTCAGGTCCTTTTGACTTCAGGGCCAGTGCTCTATCCACTGTACCACCTTGCTGCCCTAGACCTTTTCTTTTCTTTCTTTTTTTTTCTTTTTGCTGGGCAACGGGGTTAAGTGACTTGCCCAGAGCACACAGAGAGTAAGTATTAGGTGTCTGAGGCCAGATTTGAACTCAGGTCCTCCTGAAATCCAGGGCCGGTGCTCTATCCACTGCGCCACCTAGCTGCCCCTAAAACTCTGGGAAGAAACCAACCCATAAAGTAGTTGGTGTCTTTTTTTTTTTTGGCTAGGCAATGGGGTTAAGTGACTTGCCCAGAGTCACATAGCTAGTAAGTGTTATGTGTCTGAGGCTGGATTTGAACTCAGGTCCTCTTGAATCCAGGGCCGGTGCTCTATCCACTGCACCACCTAGCTGCCCTAGACTTTTTCTTTTCAAGACAACTAAATTACTACCTTCATCTCAGTAAAGACCTCATCTCAAACTTCTCTGAAAAAATTGAGGCCATCTTTTGTGAGTTACCTCAGATTACCTCAGTATTACTTTTTTTCTTCCCTTGTGTTCCATTTTAAGAAGTATTCTTTCTTATCAATGCCAACCTATCTCCTTGTGTTCCAGGTTCCATCACCTCCTCTTCTAAAGTTCTTTGACCCTTCAATCATTTCCTAATTTTCGGTTTCTCTATGTATTGTCACATTCCCTGCTGCTTATAAACACAGCCAGATCTCATCCATCGTTCAGAGACAAACAAAAAAACTGAACCCTCAAGCTGTTGTCCTCTTCTCTCTTTCATAATCCTATCCTGAAAAAAAGTCTTCATTTCTCAATGTAATCTGGCTTCTATCCCTATCATTTGACTGAAACTTCTTTGCAAGATAACCAATGATCTCTTTAATGCTAGATCCAGTGGCTTTTTCTGAGTTTGACACTTGTTTGCTGTTCTTTCCAACTTGTATTTTTGGGGGGGGGGGCCTAGGCAGTGGTGTTAAGTGACTTGCCCAGGGTCACACAGCTAGTAAGTGTTATGTGTCTGAGGTCGGATTTGAACTGAGGTCCTCCTGAATCCAGGAGTGGTGCTCTATCCATGGTGCAATCTAGCTGCCCCCCTACTTGTGTTTTCCCAACATTGCTTTATTGTAGTTCTTTTCTCCTTGTCAGGCTAGCCAGGTTCCTTAGCCATATCCTCTCTTTATTCACATGGGTACCACAGGGCTCTGTCTTGGGCCCTCTCCTCTCCTTACTCTCTTTTGGTGGTCTCATCAGCTCTCGTGGATTTAACTGTCATCTCTGGATAACTCTCAAAGCTACCTAGCCAGCCTGAATTCTAGTAATGTATCTCAAACTCACTATTTCCAAAACACAACTCATTATCTTTTCTTCAAAACTTTCCCTCTTAACTTCTTGATTTTTGTTGAGACTACCATTATCCTTCCAGTCACCCAGGTTTATAACCTTGAAATCATTCTTGGCTGTTCAGTCCTTTAACCTTCGCCCCGTCCCCCAATATTCAGTCAGTTGCTAAGTCTTGTTATACCACTTCATCATCTCTTGTATTCATCCCCTTTTTTCTGTTTATGACACATCATACTTCAGGCTTTCATTGCCTTTTGTCTAACTCCCAGTAGTTCTCCAGTTGGTCTCCCTGAATGCTATCTTTCCTCTGCATAGAGATGTTAATTGAATCCACGTAGAGAGAGAATAGAAAGGGACCCAAGATAGAACTTTGGGGGATACCCATGGGTTAGTAGGTGAGACCTGGCTGAAGATCCAGCAAAGGAGAGTGGAAAGAAGTAGGCAGACAACATAAGAGGAAAATTAAGAGAGGAATATCGCAAAAACCTAGAGGAAAAGAATGTCTAAAAGATGGTGGTTGATTGTATCAGAGACTGCATAGAGTTCAAGAAGGATGAGGATCAAAAAAAAAAGACATTAGATTTGACAATTAAGGGATCATTAGCACATTTGAAGAGGGCAGTTTCAGTTGAATGATGAGGTTGGAAGCCGGATCACAGAGTTAAGAAGAGAACAAGAGGAAAGGAAGTAGAAGCACTTATTGTAGATAGCCTTCTCAAGGAGTTTAACTAAGAAAGGGAAAAGAGATATTGGATGATAACTAGCTGGGATGGATGGATCAAGTGAGGCTTTTTGGGGAGAGACGGCTGTGTTTTGTAGACAGTAAGGAAGCAGCTAGAAGACAGATTAAAGATAAATGAGCCTGGGGGGCAGGGGAACAGTGTGCTGCAGATGAGATAAGATGGGATCACTTGTGCCCTGTAAATGGCCACCTCTTCACCAGAGACTTAGGTGAAGTAGATAGTTACAGAAGTCATCTTAGTGATGTGACAAGAGAGGGGAGGGAAGAAGAAGGCTTGGAGTCCCTAGCTTCCATTAAGGACATTCTTCTTCCAGAAACTTTTCCTTATTTCCTCAGTCAATTCTTCTTTTATTTGCTTGACTGTGAATAAGCTCTATACCTGAATGTATGTATGCTCCTTGATGGCTGGGATTGTGTGTTTTGTATTTGTATCCCCAGTGCCTAGCAGAGTGCTTGGTACATTTTAGGTGCTTAATGAACGTTTGTTAGCTGATTTCATTTTGTCTAAACAGCCCTGTGTAAATTTTTTTTTTTAAATTCAGACAAGGCCTGGGCAGAGAGGAGATGGAGGCAATTAAGTCTATGCCTGAGGGCACTTGAAAATTTCTTAACTCTTTACAAATTTAGAATTTGTGTATTGTATTTTTTTAATGAAATTTTTTTGAAGGGGGGAGGGGTGGTGAGGCAGTCCGGGTTAAGCGACTTGCCCAGGGTTGCACAGCTAGTGAGTAGCATGTCTGAGGCCGCATTTGAACTCAGGTCCTCCTGACTTCAGGGCACATGCTCTGTCCACTGTGCCACCTAACAGCCCCCCCCCCTTTTTCAGTTAAAGGATAGCATTATTCTTCAGTTGTGGGGAAATCTTTGGTAATAAGAACTTAATAGCTCATCTATGATAGTTTTTTTCAAATTTGTTTCTCTAAAGTGAATTATGGATATGTTTGTGGCAGTTGTCAATATCATAGTATATATTCTTGAATTTTTCTTTTCATAATACATTTGTTTTGTATGATGAAAATAAAGCGGTAATGATGTTGTATGACAGTTATGAGCACATTTAAACATTAGCAATGTAGGTCATGGCATTTATATGTGAATATTTTGTGATCTTATTAATTTCTTACTATGTGTTCTATGTTGGAAATATGAAAGAGTAGATGAGGTGCTTTCTGACCCTGAGGAGTGTGTGTGTGTGTGTGTGTGTAAATAATTGCATTGGGCACTAAGAAACACAGGCAACAGCATCAGATAATTAGGTGGTGGAGGAATTTGCTTAGTATGTGATATACATTGTGCTGGGAATATAATAAGCCAAAGATTAAGTTTGTTCTGCCTTCAAGGAACTTACGCTGTGAAGGAATTAAGAGTAAGGGAAAGATCATTAGGTGCATTGGAATTGGTTTTGGAAGACCTTGTAGAGAGACAGAGTGGGAATTGTGTTGGACCTTTGAGAAATGGATCATCTTGAGATCGCTAGAGAAATAAGCAGCATTCTGGATCAAGGCATGGGGACAGGGAATGAAATATTGTCTGGGTGATAGTATGGAGACTAACCTCATGATGTCACTAGGGGTCCCATGACAACAGTTAATGAGAGAAACCATGGGAAACCTAAGATCGTAGGTCATTTCATCCAGCATACATTGAGTAAGCACTTACTGTGTACAGAGCGTTATACTAGACTCTGGAAGTGACCCAAAGTTTATCTAACACAGGGGCCCTCTCTTACCCTCTGTCCTGTCTGGTAGGAAGATAAGGGACAAATTACTTTGTAGTTTTAAATTAAATATTAAATTAAATTAAAGCACTAAAGAGGCTTAATTCCATCAGGAGATAAACAAAGGCTTCATGGAGTAGGTGGCATTTGAATTGGGCTCTGGTGGAAGAGCAAACCAGGCTTGAGAACCGGGATGAAGAAAATCAGAGAGGCCAGAGAACTTGTGCCTGTAAAAGAGCTGAAACTTGTAGTGAACTCAAGCGCATTTTCATTCCACAGTGTGGCAGCAGCCACTGGTCTGCATTGAGAGAGTCATAGTTTGTAATAATAATATTTTGGTCTTACTCCACCATCGTCCTATAAGCCATACATTCTACATCTAGTATGTTCTATTGGAATTTAGGATAAGAGGGAGACCTGGATAGTGAGAGGATTTCTGGACATACAAGCTTTGGTTGAATAGGATCTGGGGATGTTCAATTTGGAGGAGATATGAGATATGTAGCTATTTAAATATAATATAGCTATTTAAGTATTTGGAGAACTGTCATGTGAAGGAAGGATTACAATTGTTCTGATTGGCCTACTAGTGCAGAAGAGGGAGCTATTAGTGAATGTTGCAGAGGCAGATTTAGGCTTGACATACAGACTATTGAAAAACTTTCTTTAAGTAAAGTTGTCTAAAAGTGGAAAGCGATCTCCAAGTAGAGGCTGGATAGCCACCTGTTTGTTGATCATGGTAGGAGAGATTCTTGTTCAGGTATGGGTTGAACTAGATGGCTTTTGATTTGGGACCTTCCAGTTTACAGATTTTTGAGAAGTCAAGGCATTTTTGGCATTCTGCTGTTTCTGGTGGCAGTAGAGCAGCAAATAATCTGTTTTAGTTGGGAGAGTCTAGGGAGAAGAATAATACAAAGCTGGAAAAATAAGAGTGGTATCAAATTGGGGGTGGCCTTGAATGCCAGGAAAAGGAATTCGTACTTAATTCAATAAGCAATGATTGGAATGTTTTAAATGCTAGACAAAAAAATTTGGTTTTGTTCTGTTGAGTAGTTGGGAATGACATGAAGAATTCAGTGTTTTAGAAAGATGAACTGGGCAACAGAATAAATTGGATGACAAAGGGGGCCAGTTAAGTAAGAGGCATTTGGTTTTATCTGGGCATGAAGTGACAACATTTGTTTTAATAAGTTTTGACTTATTTCAAGTATTTCTCAGTAAGATTGATTGATAGTGATGGTGTTCTCATAACATTTTTGAATGTCTTAAAACAAACTTATCTGCACCATCTGACACATCATATGTCTCATTAGAGATGAAAGAAACCCTATATTAAATCATCTTAAGGCACCTTGCTGCTTTTCTCAATTATTTCTTGTGAACTGAGGTGATTGTATTGGTGCTTGGATTCTCCTGGAGCATCCCCTACCATGTTGTATTGAAGGCAACAGGCCATGAATAACGTTTTCCATTTCAGGGAATTTGAGTCAGGCCTGCAAAAGCACTTTTATTTCAGCCTCAACCAGGAAGAACAGTATATACTTAATCATGGTTAGAGGTACAGGGAAAAGGTGTAGGGCAGAGATTTTTAAAATTGCTTTTAGGGAGGCAGCTAGGTGATGCAGTGAGTAGAGCACCACCCCTGAAGTCAGGAGGACCTGAGTTCAAATCCAGCCTCAGACCGAATACTTGACACTTACTAGCTGTGTGACCCTGTGCAAGTCACTTAACCCCAATTGCCTTAAAAAAATTGTTTTTAGTTTGATTGTAGTATACTTGGGTTCATATCTGTTCTTCACTACTTTTCTTTGAGGATGAGTGACATTAAGTTCAGTAAGCCTGAAAGGCAAAAACTCCATGTCACTGAAGTTTTATGTAAAATAAAAAAATTTAACTACTATTTCTAAATTGAACTTGACATCCAAAAACATTTTTTGAATGTCTAATACATTATAAAAATAAAGATAACTGTAAAACTGACTGTAGGTGTGTGTGGTATGACAGAGTAGAAATAATATAGAATCAGGGGAGAACCAAGGTTGAATTCTACCTCTGATATTAGCTTTGTAATGATAGTCAAGTCCCTTGATAACTTTGAGTCTCATTTTCTTTATCCATAGACTGAGAATAAGAATACCTGAAGTTCCTTCCCTGGTTGTTATGAACATTTAATAAAATAAATTAAATGTAGATGGCTTTACCAAGCTTGAACATAAATGTCAGCTATTATGATAACTCTTGCTCAGTTTTCAGTAGTTATATTCAGTTACTGGCCCTTCCCCTTTGCCTCAGGCCATGGAGTTTCATTGTCTTGAATGATGAATACCTTAGCCATGCTTAACTGGATTCTTTTCCCCTGGCATGTTCACCCTTCCCTTCCTGCCCCCCTTTTATAATTGAGTAAATTCTGCCAGTGCTCCTAGAAGGAGTGTGCCAGTATATTCTCTGTAGCTTCTCTTCCCAATGCTGAACCTTTCTGAATCAAAATAACCACCTCTTGCTACCAGATTCTTCTTATTTGTGTTGTCTCTCTTTATTAGGATTGTCTTTGCTTTTGTATTTATTTCCAAGAATTTGGCGTAGTATTTGCCACTAAGTGCTTAGTAATTGCTTTTTAAAATTTATTCATTCAGGCCTTCTTTTCTACTTGACACCATTATATTCTCTCCTAGATCTGGGGTTCATTAACCTTTTTTGTGTCATCAGTCCATTTGGCAGTTTGGTGAAACCTGTGGATCCTTTTTCAGAATAATGTTTTTAAATGCATAAAGTATAGTATTACAAATTTATGTTATACAATCTCAACTGGTCTCTTATCAAGCTTGGAAATTCTTCTGTACTTTCCTTATGAACTCAACTATCCCACTCTCTGGGGGCTCTTCCAAACCTTTTCATCCTTCCTCAAAACTTTCTTTTGTTCCCCCCTTTCCCTCCCAAGCTGAGAACCTTGCCTCATATTTTACTGAAAAAAATTGAAGCCATTGTACTCTTCCTCTTCTCATGTCATTCAAATGCCTTCTGCCAATATTTCCTCCTTCACTCTTGTTTCACATGAAGAAGTTGCCCTATTCTTTGTCAAGGCAAACCCCTCAACTTGTACAAGAGATTCTTTTCTGTCTTGTCTCCCATAATCCCCACTCTCATTTATTCCAGTCTCTCCCTATCTATTGGCCCCTTTCCTACTGCTTACAAATATGCCCATATCTCCCCTAACCTCAGAAAATCCTCATTGATGGACCCTCCTATAACTCTTTCTTCCCTTTGTGGCAAAACTCCTTGAGAAGGTCATCAAGGTGTCTCCATTTCCTCCTGTTTCTCTTGTTAACTCCCTGTAATCCGTGATCTGACCTCATCTTCCCACCAAAACTTCCCTCTCCAAAGTTATCATTAATCTCCTAATTTCCAAACCCCATGGCCTTTTTTGCAGTCTTTGTTCTTCTTGATCTCTCTGCAGCCTTTGACATTGTTGGTCACCCTCTTCTTAATACTGTCTTTCTCTCTCTCTCTCTCTCTCTCTCTCTCTCTCTCTCTCTCTCTCTCTCTCTGTCCCCCCCCCGCCCCAATACTCTCTTCTTACTAAGTTTTTGGGACAGCATTCTCTCCTGGTCCTCCTCCCACCTCTCTGATTGCTCCTTCTCAGTCTCCTTTGCTGGATCCTCTTCCATATCGCCCACTCACCATGGCTGTCACACAGGGCTCCTGGGTCCTCTTCTCCTTCTATACTATTTCACGTGGTGATCTTATCACCTCTTGTAGATTTAATTCTCATTTCTATGCTGATTTTTTTTGTAAATAATATTTTATTTCTTCCAATTACATGTAAAGATAGTTTTCAGCATTCATTTTTCACAAGATTTTGAGTTCCAAGTTTTTCTCCCTCCTTTCCTTCTCCCCCTCCCCAAGATGACAAGTAATCTGATATGTTATTTATGCCATCATGTTAAACATATTTCCACATTAGTCATGTTGTGAAAGAAGAATCAGAACAAAAGGGCAAAACCACAAAAAACAAAAAAAGTGAAAATAGTGTGCTCCGATCCCCATTCAGACTCCATAATTCTTTCTCTGGATGTGGATAGCATTTTCTTTTTTCTTTTTTTTTTTTCTTAAAGGTCTAGAGACCATTTCTTTTTTTTAATTTTTTTTTAGTGAGGCAATTGGGGTTAAGTGATTTGCCCAGAATCACACAGCTAGTGAGTGTTATGTGTCTAAGGCTGGATTTGAACTCAGATCCTCTTGACTCCAAGGCCGGTGCTGTATCCACTGTGCCACCTAGCTGCCCCGTGGATAGCATTTTCCATCTTGAGTCTTTTGGAATTGTCTTGGATCCTTTTATAGCTGAGAAGAGCTAAGTCCGTCATAGTTGATCATCGCATAATGTTGTTGTTACTATGTTCTGCTCACTTCACTTGGTATCAGTGCGTGTCTTTCCAGGTTTTTTGAAATCTACCCACTCATCATTTCTTGAAGCACGATAGTATTCTGTTACATTCACATACAATAACTTGTTTAGTCTTTCTCCAGTTGATGGGTATCCCCTCAATTTCCAATTCTTTGTCACCACAAAAAGTATGCTGATGATTCTTAACATGTCTGACACAGAACTCATTATCTCACCTCCTAGATTATCCCCCTTTCCAAACTTCCCTTTACCTTTGAGGGTCCCACCGCCCTCCCAGTCTCTCAGGATCATAAACGAGGTGTCATCTTCGACTCCTCACTATTTATTTCTCACCCTCCCATATCCAATCAGTTGCTAAAACCTGTTGATTTCACCTTTGAAACATCTCTCAAATACTCCCTCTTTGTACTCAAATACTCCTCCTAGTGCAGGCTGTCATCACCTTATGTCTGAACTGTTGCAATAACCTGCTGGTTGGTCTTTCTGCCTCTGATTTCTCCCCAATCCAGCCCATCCTCCATTCAGTCTTTAAAGTGATTTCCTGAAGTGCAGATCTGACCATGTTACCCCCCTGCTTAATACTCCAATGGCTTCTTGTCACCTCCAGGATAAAAATCATTTGTTTGGTGTTTAAAATTCTGGATAACCTAGCCGCTTCTCCTGCCTTTCCAGTTTTCTTACCGTCCCTCTGTGTGCTCTTCAGGCCAGTGACACTGGCCTCCTCGCTGTTCCATGAACAACATACTCTATGCTTCTTGGTCCTAGACATTTTCTCTGGAGCTCTCATGCCTGGAGCTCTTTTCCTCCTCATCTCTGTCTTCTGGCTTCCTTGGCTTCCTTCAAGTCCCAGCACAAATTGTGCCTTCTGTAGGAAGCCTTTCCCAACCTCTCTGCTGTCTCTTATTTCGTTTTTTTCCCATACAGAGCTTGTTTGTACATATTTGTTTGCTTGTTTTCTCCTGTTAGACTGTGAGCTCCTTTAGAGTAGGTACTTTCAAAAAAAAAAAGAGTAGGTACTTTCTTTTGCCTATCTTCATATCTCAAGTACTTAGCACAGTGCCTGGCACATAGTTTGTACTTAATAAATGCTTATTGACTGACAAAGGAAACTAATTATATTGAAATACAGTTGTTACAAAAGAAGTTCTTGTACCCTAGGTTAAGAACTCCTAACTTAAACTTCAGATGTTACTATTGCTTGTGGTACTTTATTGCTACCTTTTCATGAATTTTTCATGAATTAGAGTTATTTAGTTATATTTATCTCATTACTCTCTTCTAACTAAACTGTAAGCTCCATGAGAACAGGCACTCTTCTTAGGTGAACTTTGTATTTTGACTAATAGATAATAAATGTTTCTTGAGTTAATGTATAGCTAACTGAACTAGCAAGGAGCATGAAGTATAGTTAGTAAACAAGACTAACCAGAAGGCCTAATGCAGGAAGGCAAATTTGACCTCATAGGTATGATTGAAACTTGATGGTATGAGACTTGTGACTGGAATGGGACTCTGGAATGGTATTCCTTCTTCAAAAGAAACTACAAGGCTAAGACAGTACTATATGTTGAGAAAATAGATTCATGTGAGAACAGAAATCAGAAGGGTATGAGGAAGCATGATGAAAAATATTTGCATGAAGATCAGTGGAGATAGAAACAGAAGAGATATAGTGATCCAAATATTCTGCAGAACACCTGGATAGGAGTTTGGGAAAAGGTCACAAAGCTGGCACAGAAATACCGTATGTTACTGATGAGGAATTAAGCTAGCTGGATATCTGCTGAACGTTTTCTCTGCCAAAAGCCAAGCAGATAATTTCTTGACATCCTTTGAAAAGGAAAGATGCTAACAAAGAGGAAATATTGTTCTGCTTCTGATTCTCACTTAACAGGAAAATGTGGTTGCAAGGGTCAGAATTTGTGAGGACTGTGAGTAGAAATGACTACATCATCTTAGAAATTGTTGTAAATGCGGAAAATAAAGTTTGACATACATTCTAACTACATTTTGGAAGAGATTCCCTAGGGTTCTGAAGGATAGGTAAGTGTCCGTAGACTGAAATTTACAGGGTAAATTTTTATTAGGAGAGAAGGGAAGTTGTGAAGAATGAAATTCTTCTTTCTGTTCTTTTAAAAAAAACCCCAACACTTTTATTCTGAACTTTAACACCAAAAAATAAGAGCATTTCCACATATGCAGCAAAAAAGAATATGACACTTAATCTCCATATTACTTGTTTTATATATACGTATACATATATGTATGGAAAAATTCCAAACATTATTTTTAAATGGCCTTACTTGTCTGTGCTTCCTTCTGAACTTAATAATTTTCTGTTCATTTTAAAAAGTTCTTATAGTAGCCCTCTTTTTTTGACTTCACAATTGCTTACCTTCCTTCTTCCCTTACCTCTTTTCCTCATTAAAAAAAACTGAAAGATGGGGGAGAAAAACTCTTGTAACAAGTAAGCATGGTAACAAAAATGCATGTACCTTGAGTCCATTACCTCTCTATCAAGAGATGGGTACCATGCTTCGTCTTAGGTCCTCTGTAGACATGGTTGGTCAGCGTTCCCAAGTTTTTCAAAAGTTGATTTACCTCTTTAGTGTCATTCTTTGTGCAGGCTGGCAGCTAAGTGGTATGGTGACAAAGAGTACTGGGTTGGGAATTAGGAAGACTTATCTTCCTGAATTCAGATTCAGCCTCGGACACCTATTAGTTGTGTGATCCTGGGCAAGTCACTTAACCCTGTTTGCCTCAGCTTCCTCATCTGTAAAATGATCTGGAGAAGGAAATGGCAAACCACTCCAGTATCTTTGTCAAGACTCCCCAAGAATCCCCAAATGGGATCGTGAAGAGTTGGACATGACTGGGAAACAACTGAACCACCTTGTGTAAGTCATTCTCTTGGCTCTGTTTACTTCATTCTGAATGATTTCATACTACTCGTGAATTTCTGGAATTGTCTTTCTCATCATTTCTTATGGTGCGTTAGTATTTCACTACATTCAAAAAACAGCCTATAAAATTCTAGTTCTTGGCTTTCTTTCCCCCTACTTTTAGTCTTACCTTTAGGTTTAGGAAATTTCTTTTACATTTTCTTCTACTTTTGCAGTTTTTTGATCTTATTCTAGTATTTCTTGTAGTCTTACGGAGTCATTGATTTCTTTTTGATCTAATCCAGTTGTCTGGAAGTCCATCGCTTGAGTAAAGTTTACCACTTTTCCAAGTTGTTCTTCCAATTCATTAGACCTTTTATTTCATTCTTATCTCTTGCTTCATTTCGTTTAGGTTTATATTCATGGCCTTCTGGAAAGTCCATTTTGTCCTTTGAGACATCATTTTATAATTTTTACATAATTACTTTATCCTTTTGAGGGTGTAAGTACATCTCTCTCTAGATGTACAGTAATGTTTGATATTATTCAGTGTTTCCTGTAGTTTGCCCATCTCTCCAGCTTTATTTCCTGAATTAGGGCTTTGGTGTTTTTGGGTGGGATGGTGGGTTTTCTTTGGTCTCTCCAGATTCTTGTACAGACCTTCATTTCTGGGGGATAGGCCCTCTGGATCTTCAAGGTTCAGCACACTGCATTTTTAGGGACCTGGGCCCTCTTTGGTGTCTTGGGACAGTGCCAAGGCATCTTTGGAGCCCTTGATCGAGGCTACCAGATCACAGCTGGGCTGCCTGCTATGCCTGCCCTAGCTTTGCTTTTCCCTGGGGCTTCCAAGATCCCTGCTTTGGGGCAAGCACCCTGGGGCTTTGTTTAAGAGGCTTCCTTTCTTGCTGCCTGTAGCCACAGAGCCTTGAAGTTATATGTGTTTTTGTCATTTCTCTGGTCAGGTTCCAGGCTTGGGACTTCTTTGCTTGTGCTCCCACTGGCCTTGTTAGTGGCCCCGTTTCCTATTTGCTCATTGGCTTCTGGGCTGACTTGTGTAGTTCTGGATTGAAAAAAGTAATTTACTGTAGTTTCTAATTGGATTTCTTTCCTTTTTCTGCCTACATTTTGAAATGTAGGTTTCTTAACGTGATATACACATCCTAAATACAAGAACAGTTCTGAATTTAAAATTAAACCTGTACATTTAAATATTTGTCAGTGTTTATACTTTGTATCTTATCTTAAAATAGATCTTTTCTAAATATTTATAATGAATATGAATGTAAAATTGTGATAAAGGTGATCTGAAATCAGTTTTATTACAATACTGAATAATTATGAAAGTGTTAGTTGCCTGGCTCCAAAATGCTCGATTATAGCTATTTTCCTTCTGATTAAGATTAAAATGTTTTAGTACAAATAGATTTACACTATTCAAAATAAAAATGGAACTAAGGCCTTCAAAATAGAATGCAAATCTAATAAACTTTCAGAATAGTGTTTAAAGAAAAATATAAAAAATAAAATTACTATGCAAAGAAAGCCTTAGTTTTATTTTGTATATTCATGAAACAATTCTTTAAAAAAAAATTTTTTTTTAAATTTTTTGCTAGGCAGTGGTGTTAAGTGACTTGCCCAGGGTCACACAGCTAGTAAGTGTTATGTGTCTGAGGCTGGATTTGAACTCAGGTCCTCCTGACTTTAGGGCCAGTGCTCTATTCACTTCGCCACCTAGCTACCCATCATGAAACAATTCTGAATTACGAACTACCAACCTATAGCGAATTTAGAACAGGAAAAAAATTCGACATTTTTAATGTCTCATTACTGAAATGAAAGGTAACAAAAAAATTTAATCAAGAATTTACCTTGGGTGCAAAACCTAATTCTGGTCTTTATGAAGAGCAAATGTTATTGGAGCTATTGAGTTTAAACATTTTGAAGGAGAATGCAGAATCAAAAAGTTAACTATATGAAACATGATTCAGAAGTTCTAAATTAAAAATTTGATATTAGAAAGATGTAAAAAATTTAGTAAAGTTTCGGTCTCACAAATACTGAGTAACTAGAGATAAAACAATTTTTAACAATATATATCCCAAGCGTTATTAGTTATCAAATACATTTTATTGTTCTCAATAATATTTTTATTAAATGTTTCTAATAAACACCATAGGTGCAGGAATAGATTGATGTTATAGAAGTAGAGGTTCATGGCAGCCAGTATATATTCTTTAGGGGACAGTTTATGCACCAGTAGATGAGTATCATAAATGATACAGAACAGAAGAGCTATTGCAGAAAAGATTACTTCTACTAATTCATTATCATAGAAGCACCTCAAGAATCCTGACAAGAAAAAAATAAAAAAGGCAAAAAGCCCTCCTCCAAATTTGCTTAAATCTCTCATAGATTGTAAAGTGTATAGACTCAAATCAAGAAATGAACTCAGGGAGTCAGCATAAAAGCCTATAGAACAACGTACACATCATAAAACGCCAGTTTAGCAACAAAGGTTCCAGAAGTGCAAATCCAAAAAGTTAATAGGATAATTATGCCTGTTCAACTTAATGTCCAGAATCAAACCCAAAGATCCAAGGAGAGATACCAGAAGTAGTGCAGGACAATGCAGGTGTGGATGCTGGCCAAAACCACGCTGGTGCCATAGTTGAAGTCATCCTCAAAGGAACTAGAGAGGGTAGCCAGGCTGTGGTGCTGATGGAGAGAGCTTGGTGCCTCTCCTTTCATTTTCTGCTCATTACTTGGTCTGGCACAGATTTCAGGTTTTTAGGCAGTCATTCAGTCTGCCATCATGGCTGTGAGTCTGTTTTTTTTCCAGTCTCTTTAGCTAGTTCGTTCTCCATTTCTTCTTCTTAAATGTGGTTATCTCCCAAGACTCTTTGGGTCCTCTCTGCTCTTTCTCGACACTTTCCCAGTTGGTGTTTGCATCAGCTCTAGTGGGCTTAATTATCACCTCTACACAAATGACTTATAATTCTATGCCTCCAACCCCTATCTCTCTTGAATTTCATTCCTGTGTCTCCCAATTGCCTGCTGACCAAACAATGACTCATTTTCTCCCAAACTCATTCCTTCTTCACGTTAGCATTTGTCTGTTCTGGACACCACTTTTTTCTCTCTCGCTCAGGTTTATAGCTTCACAGTCATTGTTTACTCTTCCTTATCCCTCACCATCAGTTGTCAGTTCTTATTGATTCTTCCATAACATCTCTCATATCCATCCCCTTCTGTCTACTTAAACAATTTCTATAACTCTTTTGCCTTCATTATTACAATATTCTCCTAATTGATCTCCTCATTTCTAGTCTTTCTTCTTCATCTTCCTCACAGCTACTTAATTGATATTCCTAAAACATATCTTACTGTCATTTTCCCACTCACAAATTTTCAGTGGTTCCCTGATGGTACCTTTAAGATAAAATGGACAAGTCTTTTCCTGGTATCCCATCTATCTTTCTTTTCTTAGTATATATTATTCATGTTTGTACCCTGTTTCAGTCAAATTGTTTCATATGTACAACATTCCATTTCCCACCTCTGCCTTTGGACAGGTGATTCTTGTTTGGAATGCATTTTTATCCTCACCTGCAGCTCTTGAAATCATTTACTTCACAGATCATTTGCCACTTCCTTTCTTACCTGTGTACTTGTTGCATTCCTCTCGGTAGAATATAAGCTCTTTGAGAGCAGGCACTCAACCCAACACAGTGGTTTTTTTTCCCCCTTAAGTGAAAAACCACGAAGATAAATAATGGGATAGTAAAAAGTTACCTGGCCCAAATGAATAATGTCAGCTACTGTAAGAACTAATGGGTGTGATTGCTGAGCCATCATCTGTAACCTTTTATATGTTATAAAGAATTAATTGTAGAGGGACAATTAGTTGTCCTGCTTTTCAAAAGTAGAGAGAGAATGGAGTCTGCTGCACACATTGGGCTAGTGTGCTTTACTTTAATTCCTTCAAAAATTCCAGAATATATTATAAAGGGATGGTCATTGAATGTGTACGAAAATAGGTGGTGATCCAAAAGAGCTAACATTATTTCATCTCTCAAAGAATAGCTTTATTTCACATTTTGACAAGGTTACTACACTGGTAGGTTAGGCAAATGCTGGGGATTTAGTTTATCTGGATTTTAGCGTAGTGTTTGATGGTCTTATGCTATTCCTTGGAAAAAAATGGAAAGAAGTAGACTAGGTCACACTGCAGTTAGATGGATTCAAAATTGGTTGCATGACCAAACTCAGATAGTTGTCCCCTTGGAAGGAGGGCTTCAGTGGCGTGCCCCAGAGACCTGTGTGGTCACAGTCAGATTTCAAAAATATCTTGACAGACTAGAACATTGGACTGAATAGTGCTAATAATGATTGTAACTATTATTAATGTTTTGAAGTTTGCAAAATTAAGCAGGGTTCTAGGTGGTACAGTAGATAGAGAACTGGATCTGGAGTCAGGAAGACCTGAATTCAAATAGAACCTAAGACACTTGTTAGCTGAGTGACACTGTTCAAGTCTCTTAACCTCTCTATGTGCTTCACTTTCCTTATCTGTAAAATGGAAATTATATCTCCCAAGCTTGTTGTGAGGATAAAATGAAGATATCTGTAAAGCACATTGTAAACTTTAAAGCGCCATATAAATACTATTTTACTTGTAGTTTTTTTTAAACCTAAGTTCAAGAACTTATATAGCTAAACAAGAGTGCACTTTAATAGACTCCAAACTTAATATAATTCAGTAGGAGGGTGTGCCTTCCAGGAAGGCGATTGGCAAAGGAAACCAAGGAGATCTTATGCTACACCTAAGGTTCCTACATGCACTGTGGTACCTTGTTGGTTAAATGGTAGTGGCGCTGTGGCATATTTTAAATTTTTAAGGGAAACAGACATCTCTTGGACACGTTTCAGATACCATGTGCCCTATAAGCTCAAGATAGTTCACAGTTTCATATTACATTAACTTTGATAACATTCTCAATGTATGATTTATTTTTTTTTTACTGGTACTTTTGGCTACACCAGTAGCTTATTGAACTTCCACGTTTGTTGTGTCATGTCTTTGCCAAGCTGGATTTTCATTGGCTGTTGTGATAAAAAGCAAGTACCATGTGAAAATCAATGTGGAATAGGAAATAAAAGTGATGGTGTCTCATCTAATTTCAAAATTTGAGAATTTGTACAGTGTCCAAAAGGCACACACATTCCATTAATAAGTAATTGTGGTTATTTAAGAAATGAACTAAAAACGTTATGTTTTTTCTCTCAGTTTACATGTATTTTTTCAAATGCAGATTCTTTAATACTGAGGTGTTAGGACATAAATACTTAATAAGTTGTTTGGACTGAACTACTTAATAAATGGAACTGTTAAGTATTTCTTTTGGTCCAGGGACACTGAAAAAATTACTGAGATACCCAATGTACCATAAACTGAGAAAGTCTGGGAACTTCTATGCTACACAAAGGAGGCATAGCTTCTCAAGTACAGCATTCACTTCTGGTCGCCACATTTTAGGAAAGACATTGATAAACCTGGAAAGCATCTAGAGGAGGGCAACTATGTGGTGAAAGGCATGCAGTTATTCTCATGTGAAGATCAGTTCAGAGAATTTGAGACGTTTAACCCAGAGAAGAATGTACTTAGAGGGGACATTATAGTCTTTTAGGTACCTGGCTGTGTCACCTGGCAGAGAGCAGAGATGTGTGCTTTTTGGCAAAAGAGTAATGAATGTAAGTTGCAAAGAGACTGATTTAGGTCTGATGTCAAGAAGAGTTTCTGTATTAATTTATTTTCATTTATCAACAATCACTTCTATAAGCTTTTGAGTTTAAAATTTTTCTCCCACTCCCTCCCCAAGACAGCGCAAAATCTAATAAGAAAAGCTTTTAAAAATTTTTAAAAAAAATTTTTTATTAGTTTATTTTGATTTATCAACAATCATTTCCATATGCTTTTGAGTTTAAAATTTTTCTCCCCCTTCCTCCCTACCACCCTCCCCAAGATGGTGCACAATTTGATATTTACATTCCTATTAAACATATTTTAACATTAGTGAAGTTGTAAGTAAAAATTAAAACCAATAGGAGGAACCATCAGAAAGAGGAAACAAAACTCAACAGAAGAGAAAAAAAAATGATAGCGATTCAGCTTCCATAGTTCTTTCTTTGGATGTGAATAGCATTTTCCATCACGAGGCCTCTGCAGATGGCTTAGATCCTTGTAATGCTGAAAAGGGTTAAGTTTATCAATATTAGTCATCGCACAGCGTGGCTGTTATTGTATACAAAGTTCTCTTGGTTGTGCTCACTTCACTCAGCATCAGACCATACAAGTCTTTCCAGGTTAAAAAAAGCTTTTTTAAAAATAAAAACTGTCCAATTGACTCAGGAGGTTGGCTTCCTAGTTACTGAGAGTCTTCAGGGTGTGTAAGGAATTTTTTTTTCATATCTATTGAATGAGGTGGCCACTAAGGTCCCTTCGAACTCAGAACTTCTAGATATTCCTGATAATTAGTATAATTTAAATGCCCAGTGTCTTTAAGCACTTACTAAATCTTCGAAATGAATCAACAGCATAAAAACATTCAAGTGATACATTTGGTTTTTTTTTCTTTTAGCAATAATTCTTTTGGTGCTCAACATAATGAATTCCCTTTTCCTTCCTTAAACTAGTTTGATTGTTTGAGGTCATCAGAAGTTTGAATAGTTTTCTTCCTTACTTATTACTACTGTCTGATCCCTTCGACTGAAATGTTGAAACCAATTACAGCATTAGCTAGATTTGCATGTAATAGGTTCACCATAGTGTTATCTTTTGAGAAATCTTGTCCTTGTTTCATCCTGTAAGTATGAGTTGATTTGATGACCCTGGCTTGTTGGATCCAATTCCCTACATCGGCTTATGAAGTACAGATAAAGGAAAAACTATTAATGAGTGTGACATTACTTATGAGTAGCTTTTGATCCTAATAATCAGGAACACATCTCTGTAGAGAATGTTTTGGCAGCTGAATAGAGGACAGAGGCCCAATGCTATTTGTAAAAATTAGGTAGAACATAGAGGAGGTCACAAAAGATAAAATTGATGATTTGATTACATAAAATTAAAAATTTGCATCATCAAAATGAATTAAGGTAGAACAAAAGGAGAAAAGAGAAACTACTATTTGTATCAATTATCAGTAATATATCTGATATAGAGGTTATATAGGGAATTAATACACATATAACAAGGCTCATTTCCCAATAGGTAAGTAGACAGAGGACAAAGTTTTCAAAGGAAGAATTACATAAATGCCCATCTGAAAATATGAACCAAATCATTAATAGTAAGAGAAATAAAAATTAAAAGAACCCTTGAGTTTCACCTTATACTCTGTAAATTGGCAAAGATAACTAAAAGACAATAGTATAGTAAACAGGAGGAGCTGTGGTAAATTAATGAACTGTTGGTAGAGATATAAATTGGACCAACCATTATGGGTGTTGTGTTAGAACTTTGCAAGGAAAATGATTACATTTTCCATAACCTGTGGCCCAAGAACACTAATAAATATCTCATTCTATCCTCAGAGTATGCCCAGCCATTAGGTGCTGTTATTGTCTGTGTTTTGTAGATGAAGAAATTTGAGGTGAAACAACTTGCCCAGGGCCATATAACTTGTAAGTGTCTGAGGCAAGGTTTCAGAAAAAGATTTTCTGACCTCTCAGTCCAGCATTCTAGTCAACCACCTTTTCTCCTCAAGAGTGGATTCTAAGTTTGGTTCTGTTCTTGGTCATTTGAGGAAAGAAAATGTTCATCTTTATGAGGGGGTCTTCTTTGACTGCCTATTAAATAATTAGAATTATTTTACTTTGTAAAGTTCCTTGATGTTGTATTGATACTGTATGGTCAGAGAAAATAAGGGGTAGGCAATTAAGGACCTTATAGGAGCGTCAGTGTTTATTTACTTCCTTTAGTTTTGTAGATAAATGATTTTTTCCACTCCCACTTCCCCTTTTAACTGAACTCTGTGTTGTTCTGGACTTATAATTTCTATAATATAATTATAATGTCACTCATTTCCACTGTGGAAACCCTTCTTTACCAGTGCAGGTCTGCAATTGCTCTGTAACTTTCAGTCATAGAGAGTTGTAGGAAGCACTGAGAAGTTAGGTAGATAAGTAGGTAAAGCATTTTTAAACATTTAAACATTTAGTGCATGACTTAGGGTCACATAACCAGTATGTGCCTGTGGAATAAGTTGAACTCATATTTTCTGGACTTTGAAGCTTCTTTCTATCCATTACATCATGTTCCTCTACTATAAATTTTTTTTTAAGGAGAAAACTGCCTCTCTCCTTAGACTTTCTCTTTTCCTTTGGAGGCAAGGACTTTCTCACTATTGTATTTGTATCCCCAGCACTTAGTCATTTAGCCGACAGGCATTTATTAAGCATTTAACTGGGGTACAAAAGAAGACAAAAACAGTCCTTGCTCTCAAGGAGTTCAGAACCTAATGGGGGAGGCAACATGCAAATAACCATCTCTATAACAGGAAGTACAGTGACAATTAAATGGAAGGTAATCTCAGAGAGAAGGTTCTAGTAGCAAGAAGGACCAGAAAAAGCCACTTGCAGAATTTGAGCCTAGTTAAAAGGAAGCTGTGGATATGAGGAGGTAGAACATTGCAGGTTTGAGGAGCAGCTAGTGAGTCCAAAGGCATGGAGATTGGAGATGGGATGTCAGTGTTGCTGGAACAGAGAAGGTTTGGAAAGAAATTAGGTAGGAAAAAGGTAGGAAGGGGAGCCCGTTGTGAAGGGCTCAGTGTCATGTGGAGGGTGTTCTGTTTGATACTAAAATAATAGGAAGCCACTAGAGTTTACTAAGTGATAGAGAGAGAGAGAGAGATTATGGTCAGAACTGTCTTCAGGAAGGTAAGTTTGTCCATTGAATGGAGAGACAAAGAGTAATGAAGACCAATTAGAAGCCTGTTGCAGTAATCCAGGCAAGAGTGAGGAGGGTTTGAACTAAAATAGTAGCTGTGTTACTGGAGTGAAGAAGCAAGGATGATACTGAGATTGTGAGCCTAGGTGACTGGGAATATGGTGGTGCCCTTAACAATAATAGGAAAATTAGGAAGAGGGAAAGGTTTGGAGAAAAAGATAGTTCTGTTATGGTCATGTTGAGTTTGACATCCAATTCAGGGTGTCGAAAGGGTAGTTAAGTATTTAATATTTTTGTTCATTCTTAACATCTTTCTAATATCACTCTAAAAACTCTAGGAATTGAAAAGGTTCAGAATTTGAAAAGTTACATCTCTCCACCTCAGATGCTGAAATGGAATTTTTTGTTTTGAAAGTGAAAAATAGAATCCAGAGTATCAGATCTTTGTCTAAGGATAAAATGATTCATTTGTGAAATATTAATAGAATTTATATAACTTTTCAAACACATTTAACTATTTCATTACAAATGTGAGTTTAAACATGTGGATAAATGTTATGATGGATGTTAATACACATTTTATTTGAAATATGGAAAAACATGGGAATTCATAGTTTTCATTTCCTGATTTCCATAGATATTGGCATTTTTTAAAAACAATCCATTTAGCATTCAAACGCTTAAAAAAATTTAATGAATTAAGTCACAGATTTATTTTTAAGAGTCAACGCACTGAACCACAGTCCTTTATATCTACCATTTTATTCTAGTTTTCATTGGCTAGATTGCCAATATACGTACACACACACACACACACACACACACACACACACACACACATACACACACACACATGCACACACAATATGCATATATAGCGATTTCATTGGCACTATACTTACAGCTAGTTGGCTCATATCCAGTATGTTTGGTACTTTTAATAGTTCAGTAAAAATGCTATATTGGACTATCAGCCTCCCTAATGTAGACATCATTCTTCATTTAAACCATTAGGTTGAGGTACAACCATCAACACAGATACTCTAAGTGGTAGAGAGAAAGAGATTATGGTCAGAACTGTCTTTCAGGAAGATAAGTTTGTCTGTTGAATGGAGAGACAAAGAGGAATGAAGACCAATTAGAAGCCTGTTGCAATAATTCAGGCAAGAGGTGAGGAGGGTCTGAACTAAAATGGTAGCTGTGTTACTGGAGTGAAGAAGCAAGGATGATACTGAGATTGTGAACCTAGGTGACTGGGAATATGGTGGTGCCCTTAACGATGGTAGGATGTATTTGAACTCAGGTCCTCCTGACTTCAGGGCCGGTGCTCCATCCACTATATTACTGCTTCTTAAATTACTTAATTTTCGTTTATTTATGTCTTTAACTCATCACTATCTGAAGAATTTTTTGGAATCATTAAATAAATTAATGCAATAACTACCACAGATGCTCAGTAGATACTTTTTGTTTGGTTATAGCCTCACGAGCTCTGTTGAGCCCTCTGATGGTTGTTACACAGGATAATTTCATTTGCTGAGATTCATGAATGCCAGGGTATTAACCTGTCATACTTTGTTTCCTTCCCCCAGGGGCAGACAATGGAGGGCCATCTTCCAGCAGTGTGTCAGGAATCACTGCTGCCAGCGCGCCTTCTGGAAGCTCTAAATCATCTAGCAGGAGCCTGGGCTCCTCGAGTGGAGAGAAGGAAGAAGGTAAAAAGGTCCGGCGCCAGTGGGAGTCATGGAGCACCGAGGATAAGAACACTTTCTTTGAGGGACTGTATGAGGTGGGTGATGGACTGATTCAAGAAAACACAGTGTTAACTTTCCCTCACATCCATTCTGTTGGTCTGTGGGTCAGTTTGTCCCTACTTCTTTTCTGTCACTTTTCTTGTGGCACTTTGGCCACATGCCTGTGCTAACGAGCAAGGTTTTTTCATACCACTAGGTAAGTAACAGAGATCCTGAAAGCGGCTATTGAATGTCATCAGTCACCTGCAATATACAAAGCATGAAACAGCTGTTTCTAAACTTGTTTAGTTTTCTTATTTCATGCTATTAAGGTTGGGATCTGGTCTTGAGTACTTCTTTGTGTTTCTTTTATAGTAGCCTAAAGTGTGGGATGATTTATTGCTAAAGCCTAGGTGTTGGGAGGTCTAAGGTAGAGGTATAGGACTCTGATCAGAATAGAAAAGAGGATATTTCCAAATATAGGTTAAACATCCTGGAGTCATGTTAGCACATTAACTGACAGCATTCTTTCTCTGAGGTTGATGACCAATAAATTAGTTTGGATAGAGCTCTTATCCTCATGTAATAAGAATGAATTGGTTTAGCGTATTGTAACAATACAGAGGCAGAGTTGTCCTGGTTAGAATGTAGTTGTTTTGTATTTACCACTCTGTAAAGCAGTTCCTTAATGAACTTGTGTGTTCCTTTAGTTTTCCCATGTAAGACCTCTGAAATAAAGTGCAGTTAGAAATTGTGCTTCTTATTAGATTGTCCTTTCTCCAGTACAGACTTTCAATCTAAGTATAAATTGTCTTGTCTGGTGTAGGAGTTTTCTTGTTATATTATTTTTAAGTATCTTTTACTGTCTCTTTAGACTAGTTTTTAGGGAGGATTGTGAGATTTCTTATCACCCTAGTTTAGGTTTTTCTAATAGTGGGCTTCATTATTGGTTTGAGTGTAGCAATTGAGAGAAAAACTACTCTTTCAGTAATTTATCTCACTGAAATTAGTTTTGCTTAGTTGTCAAAAGTCTTTCCCTTTCCCTTGGAGGTGCTTGAGATGTTACAGAAAGGTTCTCATTAAGAGAGCAGTGGAGAGAATGCTCTATTGGGAGTCTGGGCTAAAGTCACAACTTTGCTTTCTTTCACCACCATGACTTTGGGCAAGTCACTTGAGTAAGAGCTTTGGCTCTTAACTTCTTCAGCTGTAAAAGGAGGGGGTTGGACTAGATGAACTCTACGATTCCTTTAAACTCTGAATCTCTGATCCGTTAATGTTTGATTAATACTTTCCTGCTAACTATTCCATTTATAGTTTAGGTATCTTTTTTTCTTTCTTTTCTTTTTGGTCTCAACCTATGGATTCATCAATGTAGGGAACTTTTAGTGTAGAAATTCACTTCACTTATGCAAATGGGCAACTTCTTTGTTACATAGGGTCTTCAGGTTGCCTAGTGTACTAGACGGTGCTTGCCTACAGCTAAGTGTCTGAGGCAATACTTGAGTCTCTGCCTCTCTTACTTTTCATGTGGGCCTTCTCTCTACTATAACATGCTATTTTATATATGGTTATGCTTAACTCTACTAATCATTTGATGTTAGCTATCATTGATAAAAGTATACTCAAAATAATTCTTTTATTTGTTACATCTTACATTGTTAATTTCATCTATCTTGGCAGTAGTTGAAGCAGAATGGTGACTAGGATGTAGGTTGTGATCAATGTGGAACTGACCAGTTGCAGTCTATGTAATTTAGAAATTCTCCTTCTGTGGCGATAATAAAGACAAGAAAAGATGTTTCTAAATATCTTAGCTTTTTAGAAACAACATCTATGTAATTATTTTCCTTTTTAACAATAACAACTGAAGCTCTTTCCTCTTTGCTACAATCTCTGCTTATGCTTTGATTATATCTTCTTACGTCTTCCTCTTTGCCTACTTCTGCCTTTTCATTTTCTTAC
Source organism: Phascolarctos cinereus (assembly GCF_003287225.1). Lineage (NCBI taxonomy): Eukaryota > Metazoa > Chordata > Mammalia > Diprotodontia > Phascolarctidae > Phascolarctos > Phascolarctos cinereus. Next base: position 129,311,897 of record NW_027555847.1, on the reverse strand, counting down.
GGGATTTATCATTTTACTGTTTTAACACCTTTTTCCTGTTCTCTGATTTTTCCATTGCTTTTCAGTTCTTGAGTCTTACCTTCAGTACTCATCACTGCTTTTTCCATCCTTCATTTCTCTCCATAGCTGGTGATGACTACACACATAATACATTTAATTATGGTCATTAATCTGTATTATTACTTCTCTTTTGTCTCTCCCCATTCAACCTCAATGTTATCTTTTGCAACTCACTTCTCACTTTCTACATTCAAATTATAAACACCATACTTCTTCATTCATCACATCACTAACAAGCACATTGTCACTTCCCTCTGTTTTTCTCTTGTGTCAACCATTCCTTTTTGTGTTTTGTCTGAAACTTATCAGCAACTTTTTTTGGTACTAAGATTGTTTAGCAGCTGGTTTTTTTCACATAGTATCTGTGAATATGTTGTCTCTTCTAAAAATGTCTTAAAAAGCTTACATTTAGCTTTTGCACAGAAGCATTAAAGAGAAGGAGGGCACAGGTACTAGTGAGAGAATTAAATGTAGAATTGTTCCTTTAAGGATTCTCATAGATTACAGTTGACGTATTTGGAATTTTTCTATTAAAATGTCATATTTAATACTTAGTGATGATTAAAGTAAAGGCATAGAACACTCAGTACATACTGCATCCTCTTTCTGAAGGTGGGGTGTTTTTCTTGAGATTATGAAATACATATAAACATCTGTGTTGTTCTGCTAAGATTACAAATGTGCATTACTTTGAGCATCAGGGTCTTGTACTGCCTTCTGGCATATCTGTGACCTCTTGTTCTTAATGGCACTTTTTAACTGGGATACCATGATAAAATTTAAATTTCTCTTCCCAGGTTCATTCCTTTGTGCTCATCATGTAATGTATAATAATTTTCTTTTGGTCCTTCATCAGATTTTATTGAAAAGAAAATCAGTACATGAGCATAATTATAAAGAATAGTTTACATTCCTTTAGTGTCCTCTGTCCCTCTTTTTCCTGCTAGATAAGTAAGAATTAGAAAGAGTCAGTTTGACACAGGAAGTAGCATTGTTTTTATCTCTTGCATTTTTAACTTGGCCTTTATCTTCCAGCATGGGAAAGACTTTGAAGCGATTCAGAACAACATTGCCCTGAAGTATAAGAAGAAAGGCAAACCTGCAAGCATGGTGAAAAACAAAGAACAGGTCCGGCATTTTTACTACCGTACCTGGCATAAGATCACCAAATACATCGATTTTGATAATGGTGAGTTTGTGGCTGAGCCAATTTCTGAGGTGGTGGCTTAGCTGGGAATCAAACGAATCCTAATTTTTGGTCACATATTTGGTAAAGAAAATTTGCCCCCATCAAATGATTATATTTTCTTTGCTTTTTGGTGAGGCAGTCGAAGTTAAGTGACTTGCCCAGGGTCATACAGCTATCTGTTTTCTATTAAGTAGGGAAATTTACCATGAACCATTTTCCTGGAACTACTTACCTTGAGAAAAACAAGACAAAATAGTGTGTACATACTGATCATAAATTGTTGAATTCTAGAATAGCAAAAGACTGTGGAAAATATCTAGTCTTTTTGCTTCATTGTGAATATGTTGAGTCCCAGAGAGGGAATTGACATATTCAGAATCATAAAAGTGAGTCAGAACTAGAATGGCATGTTGTCACCTCAGTTGTGGATAAAACACAGACATATAGAGAAACAAAAATCAGTGCAGACTCTGGCCATGGTGTGTGCCATGACAAGAAGACACAGAATCTAGAGTCAGAAAATCCAGGTTCACATTCTGGATCAGCGACTTAGTAGCTTATGACCTGGAAAAAGTGACTTCATCTCTCTGGGCCGCGAGTATTCTCATCTGGAAAGTGAGGAGGTTGGACCAGATGATCATCTTAAGTCCTGAGGTCATAGAATAACAGGATTTCAGAATTGAATGATACTTAAGAAGGCATTGACAAGTCCAGCTCACACTTGAACAAGAGACCTCCTACAACATAGCAGAAAAATGCACCTCTGGCCTTTGATTTCAGTCTTCTCATGAGAGGGAACTTGCTATCTTCTCAGGTAGTCCAGTCCACTTTTGAATAGCTCTTGTTAGGAAATTTTTCATTATATTGATCCTAATCTGGCTGTTTGCAACTTCTCCCCATTGTTCCTTGTAATACCCTTGGACCACACAGAACAAATAAGGCCCTTTTTGTCTTTGTAGTCCTTTGTGAAAGATTATATTGTAATTAGATATCAGAGAAAGAAAGAAAAAAATGGTTCTTGCCCTCAAGGAGCCCATTGTCTTAAAAACCTAGGTAGAAGAGAGTATCTAGGAAGAGATAGTGATCAACAGTGTCAAATGCTACAAAGAAGTCAAAGATGCTTTTAAATTTCATGTAATTGAGTTAGATGTTCTTCTTTTTTTTTTTCTTATGTGAGGCAATTGGGGTTAAGTGACTTGCCTAGAGTCACACAGCTAGTGAGTGTTATGTGTTTGAGGCCAGATTTGAACTCAGGTCCTCCTGAGTCCAGTGCCATTACTCTATCCACTGAGCCACCTAGCTGCTCCAATTTCATGTAATTGAAATGACCTGTTTTATCTTTTGCGATCTTCTCAGTTCTTGGGTTAATAATTCACCTCCTAGTCATAGCTTTGAAATAATCATAACATTTATGGTTTATATGATCATTTATTAGTACTTGTTATTTTTTGCAATAAATTTAAAAATGCTAATTTTTATTTTCAAAAATCTAATCACTTCATTTTCTATATATTTACTAGTTTGTTAAATTTTTTTCCAAGAAAATATTTCAAAACATTTATCTGTGGATGGGACCAGATTAAGAGTCTTTCCCATTAAGCCAAATAGCACTGTGTGTTTAAAGTTTCACTTAATAACTGATGAGACACTTTGCAGAACGCTTTCCCTCGATACTGGACTGAATGAACTTGCTAAAGTGAGGGCATGTTGGGGTTTTCACTATATTGCATAAATTTGTGTGTGTATCCGTATATACTCATACATACACATACATATTTATCATCTAAATGTGTAATAATTTCGTTAGCATTTTGATAGTTTGTTTTTGATTTTTGTTTTCTTTTTTTTTTCTTTTCTCTCCCTCTCCTTTTTTGATGAACCTAATATAAATATATACCAAAGTCCTGCTCCAGCGCCTTGTTATGGTGTGGGAATATCCCTGGGTTGTCTACAGCCATGACAGGGAATTGTGTGCTAACAAAGTTTTGAATATAATCCCAGCAGCAGGCTGTCTGCTTTATGAGGACTGGCATCATCAAATACAGCGAGGCTTGTCATTAGTATACTGCTTACGTGATGATGAGCTCTTTGGCCTTGGCAACGCTTAAAACATATGAAAAATTTTAAAATGCTGCTTGGTCATATGTGTCCTCTTTTGCAGTGATAGTGGCAGAATACAATGAAAGAAGATGAGGGTGCTAGGAATGACATGGTTATTAGACCTTTAACTTAACTGTTGATAATTCAGTGGCATATAATGATGGAAGAGCTGATTGTGTCAGTCTTGACATTCTTACTATAAATTGATCCAGAAAAAAAGAAGTTGCAAATACCTAGACATGTGTGGTTGCAAATACTCTGATGTGTCTGCCTCATGGGTTCTCTTTGGAGGGGCAAACAAAGACTTTACAGTGGTTTTTATCACTGCATCAAAGGACAGGAAACATAATGGAATGTTTGGTCATCTCTCATCTTTTATTGCTTTTGATAAATATTTGAAAGAAAACCATCATGAAAATAGTTGCAGCTTATGTACCAATGTTTGTTGCAGAGAATGAAGAGGTGGGTAAGTTCCACAAGGAACTTGAAAAACCCAATAGGTTAAGTACCACACATATTTTTATATTTAGTGACTTCAGTGACTAGGTGAGGATTGAGGAAAATATTAGAAAATATGGCTCAGTAATAAGGAATGAGAGAGATCAATGATTTATAGAGTACATAGAAGCCTCATGCCTATGTGCCATGGATACTTTTAAGAATTAGAAGATGTTAGACATGGCAAATTCCAAATATCACAAAAAAGGAAACTGATTGTATGTTAATAGACAGAAAATGACTAATTACTGTTGTAGCAGTTATTCCTTAACCTGCTTGTGTATGTGCCATCAAATCTACTTGTTAGAGCAAAGAATAAAATTAGTACAAAGCCAGGAGAAAACATATTAAGACAACAATTAATTCACAGTCAATTAAGACATTAAGCATAAAAGATACTGAACAATTAAAATAACTCAGTTATAATCTATTTTAAAGTAACTGATGATAAAAAATGGAATATGGATGGAAGAAATGATAGACATTTAAGTAATTTCATATCGAAATTTAGTCAAAAAACACCAAAAGAGCCTAAATAATGCCTTAGCAGACACTTAATTTACTTGCTGAGTGGAGAAAGATGGCATCCAAGGGCAACACCAATTTAAAATATGAACTCTTTATGAAATCTTTTTTTTTTTCATTTTAGGCAATTGGGGTTAAGTGACTTGCCCAGGGTCACACAGCTAGTAAGTGTCAAGCGTTTGGTCTGAGGCCGGATTTGAACTCAGGTCCTCCTGACCTCAGGGCCGGTGCTCTATCCACTGCATCACCTAGCTGCCCCTCTTTATGAAATCTTACTCAGAAGAATAATGAAAAACTGTGAAGAGGATTACTGTATAAAATATGATGGAGTAGATCAGGCTTGGTTAAGAGACCTAATTTTTACCAAGTAATTGTGAGGGCATTTAAGGATCAAAGTGCAAAGAAAACAAACAGTAGAAAAATGGAAAAATACATGCAAATATTTTTTATAGTAATAATAACTGCTAGCTTTTCTGGTTCCATTTCAATGAGTTGATGTGTTCTTTGGTCCAGGATTTTTGCCCTAAAGAGACTCTTGATATTCTAGTTGAACCACCAGTTACTCTTATTCTGGAGCATCCTAAAAGTCTTATTTGAGTCTTTGGCCACTCTAAGGATTTAGTTTTATTCAAGGATAGACCCAAAGATTTGTTTCTGAGATCACAACAGTCCTTTTCTGGAGGGGGCCCAAATTTCTGAGATTATATGAGAAATCAGTACAGCCTTTTGGGAGAATTTTAGGCCAGGGACTAACTATGGATAATCCTTCCTGATGCTGTGAAGACTGGGTAAATCCTTTTTCTATGAGCTTGTCTTTATTTCTTCTACTGCTTTGTTTTTCTGTCACAAACCTCTAGCAGTCCATCCAGAGGGGGTAGATTGCATTGCCATGTATACTTTCACCTTAACATTAAATCATCAGCAAGATATTTGTGAGGTATTGTAGCAGTATGTGACACACTAAGGTAGGGTAGCATGATTACTGCTATCAGCTGCTATTCAGTTTCCTGTTCTGACAGCAAATTTGCTTCTGGTAACATATGCATTTATTTTACATTAACTAAGAAATCATACCGTGTTAGTGTGTTTACATGATGATCTGGTTTGCTATACTGTTGTTCCCAGGGTTGATGACAGGAAACTGATTATGGTGACCTTTTTAAAGCATCTGTCATCCTCTGGCACACCCTTTCTTGTGTCCACAGCAATAGTCTTTCAGTTTATCTGATTATTGAGAGGAGAAAAGGCAGCCACAGAGTTCTGACTTAGAGGGATTATGTCTTGATTTTATAAAAATTTTCTTCTGTTTTTAAAAATAGCTCATCATTTTTCCTGTTTTGGACTTTATGGTATTTTTTGACCTTTGTAATATTTTCCTTACTTTTCTAATGGTCTTCTGTTTCCTTTCAGATATTCCTAACATGTTTCCTAGTGTGCTGTGCCAGGTTTTCCCGGTATTCACCTGTCTTTCATCTCTTTGCTACTCCTTCCTTCAGTGTCCTTACATAGAGCAGTATGATCTAGGATTGAATGATTCCCTTGGAGAAAATGGAGAGAAAATAGTCAATATAAGTGTATTAAAGAGTTAAGGGAGGCAGTGACACATTTGTCTTCCTTAGTGTGTAGTGTGATGAAACAAAGGGTTGTAATACTTATTTTTTTCATTTTCCTGCCTTGACCTTGGCTGGATTGCCTGGAGATTCCTGTTACATTTGATGAGAAAGCAAGTAAAAGAGAAGCCTAAGTTCATATGGCTAGAACTGTTTGCTGCAATTCAGATACTCAGTATTACTCAAATGAATCTTTATGAGAGCAGAGGTTTTTTGTTTGTTTTGTTTTAATATGGAATTCTGAGTAGGGAATGGAAAGAAAAACTTGATGATAACCAAATTTAATTTTAAATATGCCCTCTAAAGACTCATCATTGGGAATAGACTTTTTCTTCAAACTTTATAATGACATATTTGCTATGTTGGTTAACCATTCACTGTCTCTGTTTGAAACTTTTGATAACTTTTATTTCTACCCCCCCACATGACCTATTTAACCTACAGGACATTTTTGTATTTTGTCTTAGCAAAATTTTGTTCTATTTTTGTTTTTCAGTGTTTTCTCGAGGACTGAAAAAATCATCCCAGGAACTTTATGGGTTAATCTGCTATGGAGAATTGAGGAAGAAGATAGGAGGCTGTGAGTGTGTTATGTATAACATAGGAAAATTATTTGATATTTTTAAGATAATGTGCTTTTATGTAAGTGTTGGGTTACATTATCTCTTGCCTTAAATTATTTCCCAGTAACTTATGTCTTGATGAGGATAGTTCTTTTGTGATTGCACCAGTCTTGCAGAATATCCTGCAGTAAGGGTTCTTAACCTAGGGTCCATGAACTTGCTGTTTTGATATCTACTTTATTATGATTGGTTTCCTTGGAAATCTTGCATATTTTATTTTGTGCCTTTAAAAACAAGGTTCTGAGAAGGGATACCTAGGCTTCACTAGAGATGCTAAAGGGTCCAGGACACCAAGAAGTTTAAGAACCTTACCCTGCAGTCCAAAAAGAATGTTCAGAGTGTTTGTAAGCTAGCAAATGGTGATTTTTTTTTGAAGTGGTTATTCAAAGAAAAATAAAATATCATAAAATTATAGTTTGTGGAGAGGCAGCATGACGCGATGGTTAGAGGTTGGGTCAGGAACACTCACATTAACATTCTACTTCTCATTCATCCTGACTTTGTGATCACAGCACTTAGCATGGTTCCTGTCTCATAGGAGGAACTTAGTAAATATTGATTGATTGATTATTGATTTTTGACCCTGGACAAGTCTCTTAATTTCTCAGTACACCAGGCAATTCTCTTAAGTTATAAAATGCGAAATACTTGCCAGCCTCCATTTTCAGATGAAAATTCTCCACCAAAAGTATTTATGCTAATAAAATCACAGGTCTAGACCAAAATGAAAAAGACAAATGTAGATTAGATGAATTTTAGAGAATCATATAATTTGTTCTGATCGGTGACTGTGGACTAGAAGTATTCCTAAAAACTTAACAAGACATAGCCCTACCTTTAAGGAGAATATATTTCTAAAATAGACAAGAATAACAAAAAGAGAGTAAATACCAACTCTCTTTCTCATCTTCCTTTCTGAAGGGGTAGAGGAACATGGATTTGTATTCTCACTCTTCCTCCCTGAGTTCCTTTACTGCTTTCTGGTTTCAGCCTGATGGACTCCAGGTTATTATTCGAGGATGTCCAGACGACTGTGTGCCATGGTTTACTTGTTGCATGTGAATATTTTTGAGACTATATTATTTTTATAATATATCATTAATATAGTGCTTTCAGGTTTGCAAAGTACTTTGCATATATGATCTCATTTGATAATTCATTCTAGAGCAACTTCCAAAGCTTTGCAGATTGTGATAGCAATGAATTTAGCAAAAGATCAGTTATTCTGTAAGTCTTTGAATTTCTGTTGACAGCTGTCTTTGTTATATTAATTCTTACCTCCCTTCCACCTTCATAGTAGTTATGGTACATGAGAGTTTGGGAAGTTCCATTACAAATCTTGGGGCAAGGATGAGGAAAGCAAAGAGTTTGGTAGCTGAGAATCCAGGCAGTAAGCATATATGAAGCAAAAGCCAAAGTCTGTAGCAAGATTTATCGTGGAACTGAATGGATAGTAGTGATGTCTGAACAGAAGCTAGTTTAAATCAAGAGCACATGGTAATTTAGGTAGACTAGAAGGAGGTGAGGTCTGAGTTTCAGTACCTAGTTAGCCACAGGGTATGAAGTTAAATGAAGAACAGAGTGGAATGGAAAAGCATTTATCAAGTGCTTACTTTGTGCCAGGCACTGTGCTGTGTGCTGGGAATACAAACAGAAAAGCAAGATAGTTCCGCCTCTAATTTGAGGATACAAAACATACAGTTCAGCTACAGGATAGATGCAGGAGTACTTAGGGTATACTATTGGGAAGAATTACAATTGGCTGTACTTGAAATTCTTGAAGTCCTTTAAGCTAGAGCATTCTTCTCAGTACTGCTGCCCTTGTTATCTTCTATAACAACTGTGGTTTCTATATAGTGGTTAGACATTTATTAAGAGAAAATTTAAATTGCATCAAAGTTCTATTCTGTGAAATTATTCATAAATGAATGCTTCTTGTCATCTCAGTGTATCTAACACTTAAGTCTTCATTGTCAAAATGTTATCAAAAAAATGAAAATAAAGACCTGCCTGTCATTGATTTTATATGTAGTTAAACTTAAAGCAATCTAAATATTCAGTAATAGGAGAGTTAAATAAATTGTAGTACAGTGATGTGATGTCATTCTATAATATAATGAAGACTGAAAAGTATTAATAAGTATGAAGAAATCTAGAAAGAATTTGATGCAAGTTGAAAAGGCAGAACCAGAAGGATGCTTGTTAGGCTGGAAAAGATTGCTATTTCTCAGGCACAACATTCTGTTTCTTGTGTCTGTGCCTTTATACTAGCTGTCCCGCATGCTTGGAATTCGCTCCGACCTCACCTCCATCTCTTAATTTCCCTGGTTTCCTTCACAACTAAGCCCAGGGAATGGAGCCAAGATGGTGGAGTAAAATGAAGCAGTGCAGCAAGTGCACCTCCAAAAACTTCTCCAAACAGACCTAAAAAATTTACCAGACCAAATTCTGATGGAGAATCCAGAGAAAGTCACAGTGGATCATCTGTTTAGCCAAGCTCAGCATATGGAGACAGACAGGTAGGTCTATGAACACAGGAGCACCCTGAATGAAACACCCCCATGTCCAGGGATAGGCTGTGCACCAGGGCAAGAGGAGATGCCAGACTCATACCAAGGCACTCCTAGACCCAGAACAAGACATTACAACTGGGACATGTGCCAAATGGCAGCTTCGTCACCCACTACCCAGCTCTAGTTCACAGATCCCTGGCAGATTGAGGAGGAAGCTTACACAAGGAAGTGGTGTCCCCAGAGAGGGAGGCCTTGGACTATGTATGGACAAAGGAGGAAGTTCAGAAGCAAGCAGCAGTGGTTCAGATTTGGTTCAGACACCCAAGCTCAGAGCAGCTCTCACTTTGTATCATTAGGATTTGCAGAGAGCCCAGACCAGGGGGTCACCAGGCCAACTTTGTCCTGCTTCAGCCACTTTGGGAGCACCAAAAGCTTGTACATCCCCAATCTGTCCTTGAGATTCTGGAGTAACAACACTAAATACCTTCCAGAAAGTAGCAAAAGGACCAGCCCAGTCCTTCCTTCCAGAAGTGTGGCAGAGCCCACCCTAACTATCATCAAGTCTGAAGGCAAGAATGAGTCTAGAAGAATGGGTAAATAAAAAAAAGAATCCCATGAGTTATTATGGTAGCAGAGATGCTCAGGATACAAAAACAGAACAGGAGAATGACTCCAAAACATATTCCATCGATGCCTCAGAGAAAACCATATCTTAGGCTCAAACTTGGCTAGATTTTTCTGGGAAAAAATAAAACAGAATTTTAAAAAAGGTTAATGTTTTTATCAGTGGAATGAAAGTGCTTGAGGGGAAAATGGAAAACAAGTCAAGAGCCATGGAAAAAAGAATCTGAAAGGGAATTAGCACTTTGGCACAAGAACTATATTATTCAAGCAATGAATTCTCTGAAGATTTGAATGGACCATGTGGAAACCAGTGGCTTCATGAGATAACAGACAGTAAATAGAAAAACAAAGTCAAAAGTCTGAAAAAATGGAAGAAAATGTAGAATATCTCCCAGTAAAAACAACTGACCTGAAAGATCAATTGTAGGGGAAAGAGTCGTTGGACTGTCTGAATACCATTACCAAAACAAGAGAAGAGCCTAGATATCATATTTCAAGAAATCTTAAAAGAAAACTGCCTAGATCTCTTAGAACCAGAGGACAGTGGAAAAAGAAAAAAATCTTCAAGAAACCCCCAAATGAAAATTCCCAGAAACATCATAGCCACAATTCAGAGCTTCCTGGTAAAAGGAAACATGCTGAAAGAGGCCAGAAGAAAAGAGTTCAAGTACCATGGAGCCATATAGCATCTCACATAATTTAGTAGCCCTACCACTATAAAAGAACCAAGGGCTTGGAGATATTCCAGAAGGCAAAGAATATGGGTTTATAGCCAATAATAACATACCCAGTAAAACTGAGTATAATGCTATATGTAAAAAATGGATCTTTGATGAAATAGAGGACTTCCAAGCATTCCCAATGAAAAGACCAAAGAGCTGCAGAGAAACTCTGAATTTCAAACACAGGTATGAAGAGAAACATAAAAAGGTAAATGTGAATGAACAATGCTAAAGGACTAAACAAAGAAAAACTGCTTGCATTCAGAAGTGGAGAAATGGTATGTGTCCCCTTTCAACCCCCCCTTTCCTCCCACATCATTAAGGGAATCCAATTAGACAAGGCTTGGGAATGTGTTTCTGTTAAGTCTTGATGACCTTTAGAAAGAATGGAAAAAGGGGGAAATTATCTCACATAATCAGGGTGCACAAATATGCATCTGTACAAATAAGGAGGGAGCGGAGCTACTGACACTTGAACCTCACTCTCATCTGAACTGATCAAAAGAAGGAAGAATACACAGACACAGACTTAGACACACACAGTTGAGTACAGAATTACATTTCACCCAACAGGGAGATGAGATAAAGGGGAAAAGGGGGAGAAGTAGCGGGAGGGTGGATTAAGAGATGAATTAATCCTAAGCAGAGCAAACTGTAAAAATGTACAAAAATATTTATAATTGTGTTTTAGGTGGCAAAGAATGGTAATCTGAGGGGGTGCCCATAAATTGGGGAATGAATGAACAAATTATGCTATATAAATGTGATGGAGTACTGTAATGTTTAGCTCTTACCAGCATAATGCCCAACAGGATTCCAGGGGACTAAAGGTGAAAACTGCCACCTCCTTAACCACTTAACCCTGTAGAATGAAAAATAGAGATCTATATATATAATAAACATACACATACATGCATGCATGCATGTATGTTTAGGATATGGCCCATGTGGAAATTTGCTTTGATTGAGGATACATGTTTGTAATAATTTTTATTTTTCTTGTGTTCTTAATTGACATTCGGGGATTAGAGTGGGAGAATGAGAAAGCAGATCTTAAATGATTAAAAAAATAAAAAACAATTTTTTAAGGGACTCAGATCAGACCCTGATTTCTTTCTCTCTTTTTTTTTTTTTGACACTTTAGATAATTTTAATGGGCACTTCATTGCATCTTATTAGGGAGGTATAATAATCATGTCAATAGGACTATTCCTGTAGTGTTAATTGTAGAGGTGGAAGAATAAGGAGAGAACTGGGAGAGGAATTGGGGGCAGAGAGGTATTGTTTGATAACCCACAGCCGTATGGTACCTGGGAACCGTTGTATACCCTATCCTGTAATGAAACAAAAATAAGTTTATGCTATTCATTAGGAAGGAAGGATTATTTTGAGTCCCTCCTGTGGAAGCCTCACCCCAAAGGCCTAGCTAGCATCGTGAAAACCTACCACATCAGCTTTTAGACGGCAGACTAACCTTCATTGGTTCTCCTCAGCTGAGCACATTCAGAACCTCAAACATTCCTTTTAACTTCCAAATATATCTGCTGACCCTTGTTATGCTTCATGCACATCTACATTCCTTCTGCAGAAAGAGAACACAGGGCTATTTGATAAAATATGTTGTTAATGGGAGAGCATGAATGTCAAATTTCAGTACTCGATTGGTAGTCTGATGTCAAAAGCTCAGTTTATCGGTAGAAGATACATTATATGGATCTTCCTGGACATTCTTCCAGGGCTCCCAAACATCCACTTGGCCCCATTGTAACAAGCACTTTCATTAAGTTTCTCTTGCATCCAAATTCAGGGGATTCGGACTATAAAAGTCATAGAAGAGTACATCCTCTAGCTTATTCTGTTCCCAGGCTATAGGAAGGACTCCAAGATTGTCAGGTGTCAATGACTCTGGCATAGGAAATCATGCAGAGGCAAGGCCAAGGCCCCTGACAGAGGGATCCCCAGGGTATCTGCTATGCAGGCAGTTGCCACGGCAAATTCCTGGTGCTCATCCTGAGTCTCAACTGCAAGGTGTTTACATAGGCAGCCCCACCCAAGAATCCCTCATACAAAATGATCAGGAAAACAAGGTAGATGCTGGGAAGGAAACTGAACCACACTTCGGCCATCAGGAAGCCCAGATTCAGGAACTGAAGCACTGCTAATAGCCAAATGTAATGGAAGTGGCAGCAACAGAGAGAGGATCAGGAGACAAAGACTCCAACTTGGTATAGCATCTGGTACCATCGGTACTGCTGGGCATGGTTCAGAGATGTGTTTCGGAAGAAAAGGAGCTCAAACAGCCCCTGGTTGATAAAATATTCAGCAAAATAAACTAGAGTCAAGGGGATGATGTATTTTAGGAGACCCTTAAAAACATTCCACCTGTCACTGAAAGAGAGGCTCTGATTGAAGTTGGCGTGGGGTTTTGAGCTCTCTCCTACTGTGAGGGGCTGCTGAGCTGAGGTCTCAAGCGCCCCATCTCTTTGGGAGGCCAATGAATCTGGAGACTTGAGCAGCAGAAAGTAAGTGGCCAGGAGGAGAACAGGGATGCCCAGCATAGAGGTTAGTGTGTTTTCAGGGGAAAGACCAACGAGGGTCAGACAGATGTAGGACAAGGCCCCCAGTACTCCTGCTCCACCAGTGTCTGAGGACCACCAGGAAACCACCTCGCTGGGGTGAAAGGCAGTAAGTGCTAGAAAGGTTATCTCCCCCAGTCCACAGGAAATACTGGTCAGGACCACACCACTTAGGCTGGTCATAACTTTCTGGGAAAAGGCAACCAGAAGGAAGCTACTAGCAGCACAGGCCCCACAAAGAATAATTCGAGGGAGCTGTCGACACAGGGTTGCAGTCATATCAAGATGTACTGTTGTGAGAAATGGGTGTCGGCTCTGGATCCAGATGTGGATCCACATGGCTGTTATTTTCAGGTACACTGTGGTTCCTGAGGATGTCATGTGCAGCACTGAGCATCACCAATAGGAGAAGTTGTTGCAAAGACCCAGGAGCCAAAAACCGATCAGGTTTCTCCAGTGGACAGACTGAGTCTCTGGCTCACAGGACTTTCTAGGAAGAAGCTCCTCTCTCTCTGAATCTGAATGTTGCTGCCAGGTGTCCGCAGATGCCATGATGGGGTCTGCAATCACCAGCGGTCAAAGCCTGGCCCCGGGCAGGAGATCCCGGTGGTCTCATCCAACTTCCGAGGGGCAGAAGGGAGGTACTGGGCCAGGCCTGCTGGCCCACTTGCTCTCCAATCGGGCATCTTTCCTCCTCCTCCGAAGCTGCAGGACGTGGTTACCGTTGCCTCATATAACCTACGTGGCCAGCGCCCACTCCTCAGGCACTTCCAGACCCTGATTTCTAAAGGAGCCTTTTATTGGTCTCCATAGATGCTACCTTTATCTTGTATATTTGATTACATGTTGTCCCCCCATTACATGTTAGCTCCTTGAAGGCTGGGGCAGTTCTATTTTTTTTGTATCCCTGGCATGTAGTAATTGCTCAATAAATGCTTTTTGACTGTCATTTTCCCCCCAAAGCCTTCATGCTCTTCTTTCTTCTGTTTCTCCTTATAGGACCACTGTTATTCCAATCTTGAAAGCTCCAAATTAGCTTTGATTCCTCTCCTTCCCTCACCCTTAATGTCCAGTCAGCAACCAGTTCTTCCTTTGAATTGATTCTCATCTAATTCTTCCTTTTCCATTCCCACTGCTTATTCCATTGTTCTAAGTGCATACTTGCATTTTTGTAATAGCCTCTAAATTAGCTCTTGCCAGTTGATCCCTGCTTTCTGATTCCTGCTCTCTGATCCGTTGTGTATGCAATTGCCAGATGAATCTTCCCAAAATATTGCCTGTGTTATGTCTCTCCCTTATCCAAAACCCTTTTCTGAATCCCAGTCATAGGATCAAGTCTAAACGACTTAGCCTGGCATTTGAAACTCTACATAGTCTAGTAGGAGCCTACTTTTCCAGCTTTATCTTCTCTTACTCCCATGGAAAAACCTTTTGCTCTATCCAGATGGGAAAGTTCATTGTCACTTAAACATTTCTCTGTGCTTTTGCTCACACACTCACCTTTCTTCCCCATGTAGTTAAATAATCCTCATCCTTTGGAGACCGACTTAATTATATGTTCTCTGAAATCACCTTTGTCACTCTAGGTCGCTAGTGTCATACTCAAATAGAAATGCTCCCTGTGGGCTTCTTACTGACTTAGAAAACCACAAATTTACATATGTGTTGCATTTTCATTTATTATGTTAAACATTTCCCTGTCACATTTTAACTGGTTTGGCCTGACTTGGGATTTTTTGCATCCTCAAGTGTGCCACTCTATTCTAGACCATTCCTAATAACTCAAGACTGTTTTTTATTTATGCTGCTTATTCCTCATGTAGTACTTTCTGCCGTCTCTTCTGTTTGCTTTTTTCAAATTTTACTTGTTAATTGTTTGAACTTGTGTGTCATATCTCCTCCATTAGGCAATGAAGACACATACCCTTTATTTCTTTTTGTTTTCTACAGTGCTTATCACACTAGGTGGCTCATAGGCAGAGCTTATTAGTTGATGTGTTCAAGGAGTGTGCTAGAGACAACCTGAGGTAGTGAGAGTGCACTTTTATTGATTAAGGATACCTATTGGGGAATTTCTGATCAATCCACAAATGTTTATTAAGTGCTTATTATGTTTCAGGCATTGTGCTACCTTTACTTAGAGTTGGAAACAAGTTTGGCACTCTCTGACTGTGTAGGCATAGTTCAGTGCGATTCCTGCTTTAATGGCATACATGTTGTCTTCTAGAGCTATTTCCATAGCGCCTGTATTTAAGTTATTCTCTCTGTGTGTGTGTGTGTGTGTTTTATAAGTTGATTTTTTTTACATCAACATTTCCTAATGTAGTCTACCCCTCTCTCCTTCCTAGAAAACTATAATAAAGAATTTTTTTAAAAGGAGAAAAACAGTTTAGTAAAATTAACCAACATAGCAAAAAAGTCTGAAATTATATGCAGTGTTCCACACCTATAGTACCTAACTTCCATAAATAATCAAGGTCAAGGTGCTTTCTGTTATCTCTTCTTTGGGGCTAAGCTTAGTCATTATAATTTCATAGCATTCAGTTTTATTACTCTTTTATGGTTGTTTCCAATCATTTTGTAATCATTGCATATATTGATTTTATGGCTCTGTGTAGTTATTTTTTACAGGTGGTATTTTTAATACTATTTACGTATCTTATTTCTTTCTCAATCATATGTAATGATAGTTTTCAACATTCTTTTTTTTTTTTTTTGGTGAGGCAGTTGGGGTTAAGTGACTTGCCCAGAGTCACACAGCTAGTGAGTATTATGTGTCTGAGGCTAGATTTGAACTCATAGAGCCAGTGCTGTATCCACTGCACCACCTAGCTGCCCCAGAACATTAATTTTTTACAAGTTTTTTGGTTCCAAATTTTTCTCTCCCTCTCTCCTCTTACTCCCTCCCCAAGACAGCAAGCAGTCTGATATAGGTTATTCAAGTGCAGTCATGTTAAACATATTTCCACATTAGTCATATTGTGAAAGAAGAAACAGAACAAAGGAAAAAACATAGAAAAAAACCCCCAAAGAGAGTAAGAATAGTATGCTTTGATCTTCATTCAGACTCCATCATATCTTTCTTTGGATGTGGATAGTATTTAATGTACAGATGGTGTTTTTATAAAATAATTGTCCCTTCAGTTTCATCCATCTTTACTCTTAGAAGTTTAGAGGTATATTTTCCAAAATGAAATCACTTACGTGTATTTTGTTTTTAAGCTGTAAGTCTTCCTTTCACTCAAGAGGTCCTCAGGTTGGTGTTCATTTTAGTAATAAAGGCATATGAGAGGTTGTAATTAACCTGGGACTACGCTAGCATTTTGGGTTTTTTCCCTTCTGTATCTCTAGTGCTTAGCATGATCATTGCATAGGGAGGATACTTAATAATTTTGGACTGACTTCCCATTCCTTCCTCAGAAGCCTAATTTCCTGTGCTTGTTATTTAAAAGTCTGTTTACCACTTTATTTACAGACCTAAAGGATTACATCATTTATTTACTAGCTTTGTGACAATGGGCAAATTGTAGCTTCTCAGAGACTCAGATTCTATAAAATGGAGATAATCCATTTAGTCCAGAAAGTCTTTACTTCTTGAGGAACTTATGTTGTACAGTGTGGGGAAGAGAGTGCATAGATGACAAGTAGCATGAGTAATGTGAGGAGGGAGAGATTGCTAACCAGAAGGGTATCTGGAAATCTTCATCAGGGGTATATGGCACTTGAGCTGAGCCTTGGAAGAAGATGAGAGATCAAGATGAGCTGTGTGTTCTGGGTGAGAGAGACCTGGCTACTTCCAAACCTGAGCTTCTTGCATAAATGTAGGAAAGTGAAATGTTGAATTCAGCAAACAGCTCATTATCCACTTTGGCTGAAATGTCGATAGAGTTCTTGAAAGGGAATAATATTAAAATAAACTTGGAAAAGGCAGGTTGGAGTCAGATTGTAGAGGACCACATTTCCTGTCTTAAAAGTTTGTGCTGTCTTAGAGATGACAGGAAGGCATTGGCAGTTTTTGAACATGAAAGTGACACAGACATGAGAGTAGCTGTGTGGAGGATAAATGGAGGGCTGGGATAGGAGTAAAGTCCAGGCAAGCTGTGATGAAGGTGTGAGTGAGGGTCATGGCTTTGAGAATAGAGAGAAGAGGATGTGTATGAGAGATGTTTTGGAGGTAGAAGCAACAAAACTCGGCAAATAATCAGTAGGGTAATATTTGTAACACTCACCTCATTAGGCTTTTGTGAAAATCAAATGAGATAAAGTATACAGTTTTATAAAAAAACACTATATAAATATTAGCTGCATTATTGTTTTCCCTCCAGCTCTTATCCAAATGGACGTTTTAAAGGCAGGATATTCTGGGTTTTGTGGAATTGAAGGAATTGTATCACTTGGCAGTCATCTCATTTTCCTGTCTTTGGAACTCAGATATTTTGATAAATTCCTTGGGATTGCCTTTCTAGTACAGTAATGGATGGGTTAATTCCTTCACTATTCATTATACATCCATAAGGAATCTAGATTTAGTTATTAATGATTGCTTAAGTGTGCAGCAAATAATCTATGACCAAAATAGGCATACAGTTTTTATTTTCCTTTATACAATATCTAAGATTAGAAGAATTGCATTTTGTTTTGTTCCCTTGACAACAGATAGATAGTATAGATCCAAGGAAATAGTGATTTGTTTTGGTTTTGTTTTCTGAGCTTATGATTTATGTTACAAACTGTGTTGTCACTTTGACAGCTTCTGTAGGCAGAAAACTTGCTGATGGATAAGATACTGCCCTCTCTCTCCATGCATTTTGTAGTTGAGCTTAAAGCCTTCTAAGCATAGTTAATGTGCTTACACACATGCACACCAAAGACCTACTCAACGCATAATCTTTGTGTTGGTTTTTTTGTTGTTTTTTTTGTTTTGTGTTAAATTTTGTTCTCTTTCTTGTCAAAATGTTACATTGGAACAGCTCCTTTCTTCTTACTTTGCTTTAGAGCACAATATGTTTCATTCAGATTATACATTATGGCAAATTACATCATTAAACAAACTAAAAGTTTTATGGAGTACTTAACTGTGTATAAGGTGCAAGGTATTATTTCTTCCCTGAGACTCAAAGATGTATAAATTGAACATAATTAATTGTCAAATGAGTGGTGCAGGCCATTGCAATAGGAGATGTGAAGAGGGAAGAAATTTCATAGTGTTTTTTTGAGGGTTTTTTTTTTTGGCTAGGCAACGGGGTTAAGTGACTTGCCCAGGGTCACCCAGCTAGTAAGTATTATGTGTTCACCTAGCTGCCCCTGAAATTTCATAGTGTTGAGGGTAAGGAAATCTTCACAGGGAATGTGGGAGTTTGAGGTGGATCTTGAAAAAGTGGTAGAGAGGAGAAGGGAGAGTATTTCAGGGAAATGGGGCTGTGTAAGCAAAAGAACAAAGACTGTTAATCTTGTCACATTCTGAGGACTGTGGATAAACTAGTTTGGTCATAAAAGAATGTTGATAGCAAAGTCAGAAATGATATTAAAAGGATGGGGTTGGATGAGGTTGTATCTTAAATGCCAGGCTAAGGAATTTAGATTTGATCCTTCGAGCAGTAATGACCAGAACTTGAACTTTGTGACTTAATTGCATCATATTCTTATTTGAGTATTTTGTTTTTCAATTGAAGGTATGGATGATAAGAATGCCACAAAACTGAATGAACTTATTCAAGTTGGGTAAGTCAGTATTTTTTTTTCTATTATTAATGAACCTTGCTGATTTGTTAAGTATCCTGATTCTTTTGGAGGAGTTTGACGGATTAATTTTAACACTATGTATCTTTACTCTATGTACTTTTAAATTCTGTTTTCCCAGTGAAAACTGATTTCATAATAGATCTTAGAATATTTGTAGGAAAAAGTCACACTTGTTGGTTTCCCCTACCCCATGTTCCTTAAAAATTTGACTATAATGAAAGTATGAAAGGCAGTTGATATTACTTAAGAGTGTCTGAGCGTGCTGTAGGGCAAGGGTGGGGAACATGTAACCTCAAGGCCAAATGTGGCCTTCTAGGTCCTTGGGTGCAGCCTTTTGACTGAGTCAAAGTTGTCAGAACAAATCCTTTTATTAAAGACTTAAGGACCTAAAAACCCACATGTGGCTTCCAAGCTGCAGGTTGCCTACCCCTGCTGTAGGGCTTGATCAAAGCCTCTTTACATTGTCCTAACTGCTGTTTCAGTGTTGAGTCATTCTGTAATCTCTTACGTCTGCATACACACGTATTCTCCCTTTGCCAGTACATCTCATGATTGCATTAAAAGTTTGTGTTAGGGCAGCTAAGTGGTGCAGTGGATAGAGCACTGGCCCTAGATTCAGGAGGACCTGAGTTCAAATCCAGCCTCAGACACATAACACTTACTAGCTGTGTGACCCTGGGCAAGTCACTTAACCCCATTGCCTAGCCAAAAAAAAAAAAAAGGTTGTATTGATCTCCAGTTTTCCTCTTGGATTTAAAGGCTACAAGTGATGTTAAAGATGCAGAAGAAAAAAGGCCAGCCAACGTAGCACATTGTGGATGCTGACTGAGCCTCCTTTCTTTATAAAGTACTGGCATTTATTTTTTCCTTTTTTCCTCCTTCCCTCTCCCTTTTCCCCTTTCCATTTCCCTTCTCCTTTCCCTTTCCTCTCCCTTTCCTTTCCTCCCTACAAAAACACAATTCATTTTTATCTGAATAAGTAAAGATACAGTGATCAGCTACAGGTAATAATTATCTCTTTCAATGATTTCTAGTAATAGATACATTTGCAGCTGGAACTAACAAGCTATTATGTTATTTGTTTGACTTCATAATTTCTACCTTAAATTATTCCTAATTAATTGACTAAAAGACATAATGGCTGTGTGTACATGAACAGGTGGGTCAGTATTCCCTCAGAAAACATAGTTAAACAAACTTTATAGCTCCATGAATATCATCAGTAAATCAGCTAACTGGTTACCAGTAAATCTAATAGCTAATTATTTGCTAATGTTTCTGCTAATTGTTGGATAAGATAGGAGTATGTCAGAACAACAGGTTCCTAAAACCTACTTTGATTTTACTAACTTCATCAGTGTCATGTTATAAAATCAATGTAAATCCATCAGTGCCTGGCAGATTTATAGTGAGATATTCCAATCTATAGTTCCTCTGAATTCACTTTTTTTTTTAACTTAACATTCTACATTTATTAAACACCTATTTTATGCAACATGCTGTGACCACTGCTTTCTGTCAGGAATGCACAACCCTGATGGGAAGTATCCTGAAAACTGTGAAACAGAAAGCCCCAAGAAAATAAGGCAGGGCTCGGCAAATCCATTGAAGGAAGTAACTATCTCCATTCATGGGATATAAAAGCATCATTGCCTTTGGGTGCCCATGCCTAATACCTCAGGTAGTTCAAAGCATTGACCAACTCAGGAGACCTGTCCCAGAGATACCAGCATAGGCAAACACTGGAAAAATGCCCTAGGGATCTGTATCCCCACTAACATGTATCTCTGCTGCCCCAAGTTCTCACTTTTCTCTCTTCTTTATTTATTTTTAGTTTTTAACATTCACTTCCATAAGATTTTGAGTTCCAAATTTTCTCCCCATCTCGTCCTTCCTCCTATCCCAAGATGGTATGCATTCTGAGTACTCCTTCACCTAATATGCCTCCCTTCTATCTCCCCCTCCCCCTTCTCTTATCCCCCTTTCCCTTCTATTTTCCTGTAGGGCAGGATAGATTTCTATACCCTGTTGCTTGTATTTTCTAGTTGCATGTGAAAACAATTTTTAGCATTTATTTTTAGAACTTTGGGTTCCAAATTTTCTCCCTCCCCATCATCATTGAGAAGGCAAGCAACTCATTATAGGTTATACATGTGTGGTCATGCAGAACTTCCCAGTAGTCATGCTGTGGAATAACTATATTTCCCGTCATTGTATCTTGCCCCCCATTTATTCATGAATTCACTCTTTCTAAATAATTCAGAGGAAACTATTCCATTCATGTCCTTGCTTGATCAGAATCCCCTTCTAGAATGGTACGTGCCTTAAGCTGAGGAATGGATAATATAGTCTTCAGTGTTTGGTACTAGAAAATATTTGTACTAGATAGCTTAAAAGCGAACACCCGGAATAGGAGGCTACTGGGAACTGTTCTGAAAAATAGAAGATCTGCTCTTGTCTTGTAAGTCAGCGCAGCATTCTCTTCTACATGAGCAATTAAGTATATTACAGTAAAATCCCTTTTTTATGTAGCACTTTTTGCACAAAAGGTGGGTTAATGGAGTAGAAGTGTTTTGAAAGATATTTAGAAGTTTTTCATGTGATTGCTTTCCCCACATTTGTTACATTTTAATTTATTAGAAGTTGTGTGTGTTTTATTCTCCCATCATTATTCAAACGTAATAGATTTTTATCACTAATAGAATTTTTAGGTAAATTGTCCACCTTTATTTTTCCAGAAAACTTTCTTTGAAATGACCTTGGTCATGTTCCATTTTGTTGATCCAGATTGGCTTTTGTATTGTTTTTATGTGAAAAAGTTTAGTGTAACAAATGTTTGAATGATGAACTGGTAAAAGAGCCTAAACTTATACCTCTAGGGCAGAGATTCCCAAACTTATTTGGCCTGCTGCCTCCCTTTAAAAAAAGAAAAATTACTCAGTGCTCTCCTGGAAATCTACTTTCTTTAACCCTTTAGTGTTTTTTTTTTAAATTTGTGTCATTTCAAAAATATATAATTTTTTAAAAATGATACATCTTAAATTTAATAATTTATTGTAGATTTGAGGTATTTTCTTGCGTTGAATTTTTTTTTTTTTGGTCAGGCAGTTGGGGTTAAGTGACTTGCCCAGGGTTATACAGCTAGTCAGTGTCAAGCATCTGAGCCAGATTTGACCTCAGGTCCTCCTGACTCCAAGGCTCTATTCACTGAGCCACCTAGCTGCCCCCTGCATTGAAATTTTGATGACACAATATTGCGTCAAGTAACTGTACGGTATTGTATTGTAAATAAGTCATTACACGCACATATTCCTATCAATAAATACATGCTGGACGTTTTGTGTATTTATTTTGAAAATAATGATCATCACTACAACTTTAACTCTGTTACACAACAGATGAAACACGTACAAATGATTTTTCAGAATTCTCTTCTTTACTTATGCTTCCACTGCCCCCTTATTTTTATTCAATACCCCGCAAGTGTACCCAAGGCTGCTCCCTCCTGCCCCCCAAAACATTCTAGCACCCCATAGAGGACAGTATAGCCCACTTTGGGAATCTCTGCCTAAGGCCTAGCTGTAGCACAATACTTTGCAAAAAATAGGAAGCTGAATTGAATATATATAGAGTGCCGTAGACCATCAGCTAGGAAGAGTTTTCCTTGCAGTATCAAACTACTCCAACTTTAGAGGACCCATTTTTCTCTATTAGTTTTATTTAATTTGAAGCGAGACTTGTAAATATTTGTTCTTACTTTATATGGTTATTGAGCCTAAAAAATGGAATGATGTGATCAATATTTCTTGACTTTGCGGGAGGAAATAACATTGCCATAAAAGAAACTTTTACTTTTTATGTAGAAAGTCTTTGGTATCTTTAAGTCTATTTATCTGTTCTGGACTTTTAAATTTTTATTTATGGCACCACTATTTTCCCAGTTGCCATGGCTCAAAAACTCAGCCATCTTTTTAAAAAACTGCCTTTTCATTTTTATAAACTTGACAAATATTAATGAAAATGAACACTACTTCATGAAAAGAATAGAAAAAAGGACTGTATATGAAATGGTAAATCGCCACCATTTCCAACAGTGCCCTGCTTTGTGTGTGTCCCCTTCTAAGCTTTCTCCTGGTCTCTTCTGCTTATTTTTAGTGATCCATTGATTATCTTTTCTTACTTTTTTCTTACTTTACTTATTTTATTTTTATTTACCCACAGTTTCTCATAATCACCTCCCCATCTCCCAATCACCCTGTATTATAACATACATACTTTCATATATGCTGACACAAAGTTAATTCACACATTGGTCGTATCTGAAGATTGATTTTTCATTCTGTATCTTTAATCTACCAAGAGGTTGGAGGCATACTTCCTCATGAGTCTTCTGGAATTATGACTGGTCATTTCATCGAACATAGCTCTTCAGTATTTCATAGTTGTTTTCCTTTACAGTATTGTAATAATTGTATAAATTGTTTCCCGAGTTCTGCTCCTTTCATTCTGCCTCAACTTTATTATTTTTTTTTATTAATTTTTGCTTTTAGCTTGAATTTTTAAAAGCCCCAAATGGAATGGATCTGTATATCTACAGCTTTCTTTTCTTTTAGTTTTTTAAATATATAGTAGGATTGACCTGTGGCTTTTTAAGCTATCCTCCTTGTCTGGCCACTTTGAGCCTTCTTTCTTTAATTTTCTCATTAAAAAAAATTGGCTCTGTGACCTTTAAAAATTTAACATCCTCTTCCTACACCTCTCCTCCAAATTGAAAAGAGAAGCAAAAACAAAGTCCTCGTAAAAAATATGCCTGGCCAAGCAAAAACAAATTCTTCTATTGGCAGTGTCCAAAAATGTATGTTTTACTCAAGATTTGGAGCAAAGCATCTTTTTTTCTGTTCTTTTTTTTTTTTAAAGGCAATTGGGTTTAAGTGACTTGCCCAGGGTCACACAGCTAGTAAGTTATCAAGTGTTTGGTCTGAGGCCACATTTGAACTCGGGTCCTTCTGACTTCAGGGCCGGTGCTCTATCCACTGCGCCCTGGCTGCCCCCCAAAGCATCTTTTTGTCAAGAGTTGGGTTCTGTACCTGTTCATTCAAATCCTTCAGGCTTTCTTTGACCCTTTCCCCCTGGTCCTTTCTTAAGGCACAGAAAGTAGAGTACCGTTCCATTCCATTCATATACTATAATTTTTATTTCAGCCATTCCGTAGTTGATGGACCTTCACTTTGTTTCTAGTTCTTTGCTACAACACAAGCGCTGTTACAGATATTTTAGGCCTTTTCCGTATTGATCTGTTCTAGGTGTTTAGGAGATGGACCTCACTAGGTATTGTCTGCGCTGGACTGTGTAGTGACATTTCCCTCTCATCTTTTCCCATCAAGACTTAACTTCTGTTGATGCTTTTAATAACTGTCTTTAGTAAGTGAGACAAAGAGAAGTTAAAAGTACAGTCAGATACTTCATGAAACCCCCTCTCCAACTGTAAACACACAGTGATTTGTTAGAGTACTGCAAGGTTTCCTTGTTTAGGGATACACTTTCACAATATATTTTAATTTTAGAGGTTGTTTTTCTTTCCATGGGCAGCTTGGTATATATCATATAAGGTGCTGAACTTGGAGCCAGAAGAACTGTGTTCACATTTCACCTGTAATAAATACTTAATAGCCTCGTGCCTGGACAAGTCCATTGTTAGCTTCCTCATCTGTAACATGGAGATGAGGATACCTCTGTTACCAGCCTCCCAAGATTGTTGTTAGACTCAAATAAGATAACATGTGTAAAGTGACTTTAAAGCCCTACATTAATGTTAAGTTATTAGTATCCCATCCTTCTTGGTGCCTTTTCATTTTATCACCTCAAGTGATGAAGAAAATCCTGTCATTGAAACCTTGATTTTGGCATTTGCTAATGTCTCATCCCTTGGTTCATTGTTCACATTAGTTTGGGCTTCTCTTTTATTACTCTTAACTAATGCTCTCACCTCACAATTCACTGAAAAGCTCAAGACCATCGTTCAAGTGCAAGCTTCTCTATGTATATAACTTGTTCTGTCACTGCAACTCTGCATTCATCCTTTAAGTTCAGAGGAAGAAATTATCTTCCCACTCAGAAAAATCCTCATGTTCTCTGTGTGGCAGGTGCTCAGTCGCTGTTTAGTGAGGATTATAATGTTTTATGCTTCTATCTTCTAGGGCTTTATCCTCAAATTCAGTTTTTCCTACTCTAATAGCTTTAGCTTTCCCTCTCTGTTCACTGCAAACTTACTCAACTCCTCTTTTATCTTAGAAAAAGCCTTCATTTAAACCTGTTTTCCCTTCCAAACACTCCTGTTTCTTCTTTCTTTTAAAAACAACTTTAGTGGGAGCCAAGAGGGTGATTGGGAGATGGGGGGGGGGATTATGAGAAACTGTGGGTAAATAAAAATAAAATGAAGTAAAGTAATAAAAAGTGAGAAAATTGAGGCTCAAAGTGTAAGTGACAGAGCCAGGACTCAAACCCAAGTTCCTTTACACTAAATCCAATAATTTTTCCACTGAATTATGTATCTCCAAATTTCTTAGCCTTGCAATCAGAACTGCTTAAAGAACTGACCCCTGGACTTCTCCAGTCTTAACATTTTTTAGTCTCCAAAACTAGTCTTCGTTCTTTTCAGGCCATTTCATTCCTGACCCCCACATAT
The DNA here is from genome assembly GCF_003287225.1 of Phascolarctos cinereus. Taxonomy (NCBI): domain Eukaryota; kingdom Metazoa; phylum Chordata; class Mammalia; order Diprotodontia; family Phascolarctidae; genus Phascolarctos; species Phascolarctos cinereus. The sequence goes on along the minus strand of NW_027555847.1, from coordinate 129,286,430 downwards.
ACTACCAACTTTGTTTTTCTGATTTTTCTCTTAATAGTCTCTCCTTTATGGAGTGCCATAAGTCAGATTTCTGTATTTTCCTCATGTTTAGCTGTGAACACATTTTTTATAATCATCTTTCTTTTAATAATCTCACCACATGCTTATCTTTACCTGTGCCATTCTCTCAGTTCCTCTGTTTTCTGTAACATGCTACCATATAATCATGTGCTGCCTGATATTTGTTTTCCAAGTTCATTTTTTTATGTCTGCTTTGCTCAGCCAGAGTTTAAAGTCCTTTAGGACAGGAGTTATTTCTGCGTTCCTGTAGGCCTGACAGTGTTTATAATAATGCTTTGCTTATGAGAGGTGTACAGTAAATAATTGTTCAATGAATTACATCAGATTTCTGAGTGTAGACAGCACAAGCAAGAAATGTCTTGCCAGGACCTTTTAGAACATTTAAAATAGTTTAGTTAAGATTAGTGATTCAGAAGGGATCTGGAATTCTTAATACTCTCTTTGATTACATGGAAATATTTAGTCCTCAGTATAAATGATACTTTTCGTTCTTCTTAATTACTGGGTTTAGGGGTTTTCCCTAATGAGTTATTGGAGTGTATTGAAATTTTTTGCCTTAAGCAGTTAGTGAGCATGTAGAAAGCAAGAGAGTGCAGGTGAATTGGGGAATTTTAAAAGTGGGACTAGAACTCTGATTTCTGATCTCAGGCTCTTAGGATTTAGAGATCTAATGGAATTTAAATTTTCAAGCCTAGGACCTTTTTGTAGCAAACAGTAAGGTTTTGGTGTTTGGAAAACCAGAGTAGTTTCATGCATTTGCCTATACTCACATATTCTCTCCTGTGCTTTGTTTTTATCACAGTCCCCAAAGTAGAATAGTGGTTATGTAAATGTTGCGTAGAAGTAGAGATGAGTTCAACACTTACTAAGTGGCTGCTGTTGTTCTTGGGACTGTACTAGTCACTTGAGATAATGAAACAAAAACAAAGCAGCTCCTGCACTTAAAGGGCTGACATTCTTCTAGGGGAAATCACATAGACACAGATAAGTTTTAAAAGGAAAGGAGGAAAGAAGGAGGTTTTTAATTTGTAATCAGCTGGAATTAGCTATACTTGTCTACTGCAGACAAAGGGGCAATAATATGAAATCAGCTTACGTTATTGCTTTAGGCTGCAAGTGTGGTTTTGTGCCTTTGAAAGCTAATATTTGCTTCCCTGGGGACCTCACATGTTAGAATAAGTGTAAAAGCATAGTAGATAATATTTGGCCACACAGTAAATTTTATTTAAATGTTAACTTTTTTTTTTTGATACAGCAATCTCATCCCAATAAGTACCTGTTGTACATTCACATTAAAAAGTTAAAACAGAACCAATATCCTAGCCATTGTGACCATCAGGACATGTGACAGTTTATCAGAAAAAAAAAAGGAAGAATGTTTTAACATTAGTCATCTGGAACCAACCTGGGTCGTTATGATTGACTTAAATTCTCTTTTAGTGCTCTCCTAGTTTGTGTTGTAGTTGTTTGTTATTTTGGTTCTCCTATTTTTGTTTTGCATCTTTCAGTCAAGCTTTCCCATGTTTCTCTCAACTCTGTATAGTTAACATTCTTTATAGCAAAATAATGTTATTACATTTTGATAGCACGATTTGTTTCTTCCATCAGCAGGCAAATAATTTGCAGCTTCTTGCTAAAAACATATAATACATCTATTAATATTTTGGCACATATGGCCTCTTTCTGTCATTTTTGTCCAACAGGTATAATATCAGTAGGAGGATCACTACCACAAGTACAAAGGGTTTAGTAACTTTTTAAAAATAATTCCAAATTGTTTTCCAGAACAGTTGAACCAACTTATAGCTCTACCAACAGCATACTTGTATTCCTACAACCCCTTAAATACTGACTTTTCATCATTTTTATTATCTTTTTCTAATTTAATAGGGGTAAGATAAAAATCTTGATTTTTAAAACAATTGATTTTGCACTGTTAGGCATTTGGAGCTTTTAAAAATCTAATTGTTAACTCTTCATCAACCAACTTATTAATTGGGCACTGACATATATTTCAGCTTATTCTCTATAGCTTTTGAATATTTGACTTCTTTCAAAGATATATAAAATGTATATTATATATAAATATATAAAATATACTTAATATATTATGTATAAAAATATTCTCCCTTGTGTATAATTTTGCTAACATTTGCTCCTTAGTTGCATTGCTTTCTTTTGTGTAAAAGCTATTTAAGTTTATGTAATCGAAATTGTTTTTCCTTTTATGACATCTTTCTCCTTTGTATTTTTCATCAATGATAGTTGTCAAAGATTTTTTCTTGTATCATTTTTTAGAAAGATGTGACTTTTTATGTTTAGGTTACTTTTTCATTTATAATTTATAGTTGTGTATGGCATAAGATGTTTTTCTAAGCTAATTTCCAACTAGAGAAGCTATTTCTGGATTTTTAAGCAATTTCTCATTGAATAGTCGGCATTTTTGTGTTATTAGGTTTATTGAACATTAAATGGATGTATGCATTTGTTTCTGGGTCTTCCATTTAAAAGGGCTGTGTAAGTTTTACAGGTTTTGTATTTCCATTGCCTAGAATAGTATATGTCACATAGTAGATGCTCAATAAATGTCTGTTGTTTGATTGTACTCATGTAATTTTATATTTTTAACTAGTACTAAAAGTTTTGATTATTGCTTTATAATATAATCCGATATTTAGTGATTATGGGCCCTTTTCATTTTTACCTTCATTTTTTTCCATTGACATTCTTGACCTTTTGTTCCATATTAATTTTTTATTTAGCTTTATAAGTTACAGATTTGATATTTTAATTGGTACAGTGCTAATTTTGTAGATTCGTTTTCGGGAATATGGTCAGTTTTATTTTGTCATAGCACAGCCAGAAACATTTGATTCATTCCTAAATTTTTTATATCTTCATTTATTTATATAAACTTTTTTGTTGTTGCTTTTATAGAGGTACTTCTGCCTTAATTGACTATTGCACTCCCCAGCACAGAATACTCTGCATTCTCTAAGGTCTGGCCTTTCATTGACCAATCCCTCTCCCTGTTCCTATTATAAAAAGCAAAGTTTTTTCTTCTCAATTTTGTTTCTTTCTTCGTGTCTCACATAACTCCCTCCCCTTAACTTTTCACCAGAGAGCTTTGCTTTATATAACAACAAGAAAACAGGCCATTGGTCCAGAGCTCCCTCTTCTGCCCTACACTACCTTTCAAAGCCTTTTGATGTAATCTCTTACTCTCTCATTTAGGGTAGTTTGTGATGAACAGTCCCTTTTCCTCCACCAAGGCTCTTTGTACTCTCCATCCCATTACTCCTTCTCTGCTTCATCACTTTGCTCCCACAATCACTCTGTCATTGTCTCTTCTTCTCCCTTTCTTCTTTCTTTTCTTTTTCTTTCCCTGTTTTTTCTCCCTTCCTTTCCCTTTCTCTTCCTTCTCCCTCTTCCTCATGCCCTATACCAAGGAGGGAGAAGTCCTTAGACAATACAGTTTTTTCAAAGAACGTACAATTTTATGGTCAGGCTGTTTGTCTTTAATTTAGGGAAATGCTGGGAAGCTGCTTTATTGAAATTTAAGTTCTTTTCCAGATTAAGTCTTTAGCTTTCTCAATTATCCTGTCATAGGACTTAGACTTTGTCATGAAACCACTTCAGCTTTGTTTTAAAAATTTCCAAATTTTGTTTGAAATGCTTTGAGTTTTAGCTATTTAGAAAACACTCTAGAAATCTTGGCACCTGATAGCTGAGCTGTTGACAGAGGGTTGCTGTGCATAATTTTCAGGTAGTACCTAATTATTGCTTACAAATTGGAAACTAATAAGTAAAAAGAAATTCTAATGTCAGATGAAAGTAGTCATAGAATTGAATGCAGACTTTTACAGACTTGGGAGGAGGTTAATCAATAAGAAGTGCAAGGAAATCAATGTAATAACTTCTCAGGCTTTCAGAGAACCCTACCAGGGAAGATCGAGTAGTTGTCTGAGATAAACAAGCCTCATAGAACTTGGAGCCTAGACCTGAAAGTTGAGACCATGAGAGAGAATGGCTTTTGACATGAAGCTTTATTAAGCACTTGCTGGGTTCTAGGAATGGTGCTAAGCACTGAGGCTACAGATACAGAGAACAGAATGATCCCTGCTGTGAAGGAGCTTATATTCTGTAGGGAAAAAGAGAGAGAGAGAGAGAGAGTGTGTGTGTGTGTGTGTGTGTGTGTGTGTGTGTGTGTGTGTGTGTGTGTGTGTGTGTGTCTCCCCAGCCTCTAGTCCCCATATGTAACAGTAAGGTGTTACAGGCTGCCCGGCGCTTAATAATTTGTTTCACGGGTTACGATCTGTACCCACAAACACACATTCACACTGTTCCTAGCTTATAAATGATTTAATAATGATAATAATCATAAACATACATGCACATAAGTGTGATTACATATGATTATGCAATCTTAGATGCAAAGACTACTAACAGAAAGATAGAGAGATAAAGAAGAAGAAATACATCACCAATCCAAGGAAGCACCAACTCCTGAACATCTGGCTGGGGGAGTCCTGTATCACAGCTGTCAGGGTCTCTGTTGGGAAAGTCCCTACGGCAGAGCGTCCTGTCCAAGGGAGACTCCCAGAGTTACTTTCCCAAGAAAGACAGTTTTTATCATCCTTACACAGAGAAGGCAGGGAGCCAGGGAATAGGTGATTAATCCTAAGAACCTGAGAGTTTTGGCCGAAACTCTCCGACCTCAAGAACAGTCTTTGTTAGGTCAGAAATGTCTCAGATCGGGGCAGCTAAGTGGCCCTGGAGTCAGGAGGACCTGAGTTCAAATGTGGCCTCAGAAACATAACACTTACTAGCTGTGTGACCCTGGGGCAAGTCACTTAACCCCATTGCCTAGCCAAAAAAAAAAAAAAAGTCTCAGATCAATACCCAGGAACCGGCCAAGTCCCTGGATGTTTACCTCAAGACCTGTTTAAGGAATAATTCCCCAGGTGGGTCTGGGTTGAAACAAATCCCAGAACAATATGTTAGGGAAGTTCCTTGTCCCTTGGCTTGAGCTGTGGGTAGGGAAGATCTTATACATTAACCCTTCACCATATCACCAGCTTCCTGATGGTCATCCTGTAAGTATCTCTAATTGAACATATCCAAGACAATTCATTATATCTATCTCTAACCCATTCCTTCTCCAAATTACTATATTTTGTTGAGAGTGTCACCCAGGTTCATACCCTTGGAGTCATCCTTGACTTTTAAATTCTTTGCCACTTTACATTCAGTCATTTGCCAGGTCTTGTCTTATCCCTTGTACCTCCATAATATCTTCTGCATCTATCTCTAATCTCACTTTCACATCCTTCGATCTAGTTTAGGCATTATCACTTTTTACTTATTATATTTCAGTAGTCTCCTGTTTGGTCACCCTGTTTCCAGTTTCTTCCCCAGCCAGTTCATATTTTACATAGCTTGAACATTAATATTCCTAAAGCGTAAATTTCCATGATCCATTCCCAAGCCTTTGCCTCCCAGAAATCTTCAAAGGTTCCTTATTACCTCTAAGATAAGATACAAACTCCTTAATAGGATATTTCATATCTTTCACAATGTGGCTTCAGTCTACCTTTCCCAATTATTTCCAAGTAACTTCTTTCACAAGAGACAGTGGGCCAAGGTGAGTACAGAGCTTACCTTAAAGCAAGTTCAGACATGACTGATATACTGGCTGTATGTCCCTGAGCAATCTCTCTCAGGGTCCAAGTTGCAGAAAACACATAAATCCTCACCCTGAAGTTCCCTGTATCAATGAAATGAAAAGTGAGATACCTCTCCTCATTCCTGTCACTTTGCCTCATCTTGTCAAATGTCCCCAGTAGCTATTCTCAATACAGTACTCCATCTCCTGCCTCTGTGCTTTGCATAAACGACCTCCTTTGTCCAGCATGTACTCTCCTTTTACAAATGTGAGTGCAGCCACATCCTACACAAGAGTCTCCCTGATCTTTTCTCCTGAGTTGATAGTGGTTCCTTCCCCTTGAAATTACTTTATGAGAATGTTGCATTTATTTGTGTACATTTTGTATCCACTTAATAAGGTGTATGATCCTTAAGGGCCTTTTATCTCCGGTGCCTGAAACAATACTTGGCAGTTGGTATAGACATTTGATAAATTTTTGTTAAATTGAATTTAACATTCAAATAAGTACTATTTTTCATGGAATATAGGAATATGTCAGTAGAAAGTATTAGGTTGGCAGCGAATATGGGAAAGGGAAGGGAATTAGCATTTGTGTCGTGCCTACTATGTGCCAGGCACTGTTAAAGACACTTCACAGATGTTATGTCTTTTAATTCTCACAATAATCCTGTGAGGTAGATGGTGTTATTACTCTCATTTTACAGTTGAGGTACATGAGGGAAACAAAGGTGAAGTGACACACCCACGATTATACAACTAATGAATATCTGAAGCTACATTTGAACTCAGATCTTTCAGACTTTAGGCCTACTACTCTAAATATGGTGCCAGTAGCTGCCTGGTAGACACTGAAATAAAGTATATCACACAAAAAAAAAGTTTAACATCTCTTCTTTGCCCGTAGGTATGAGACCATGGATGTAGGAAAATTCTAGTGTTGTTAGAATTTTATCTCACATTTATGTAATGTTTTATAGTTAACAAAGTGCTGTTCTTGAAGTATCCCTATAAGGTAGAATGTACAAGTATTTCTGCCTTCAATTTGTGGATGAAACTTGTCCATAGTCCCATGTCCAGTAACTGGTAGAGTCAGGATTCAAACCAAGGTAGGTCTGATAACTCCAAATCTAGGTCTTTTTCTACCATTCCAACTTGCAGTAAGCCCTGGCTATTTAAACAGAGGCAAGATGGTATAGAAAAAAGAACACATCATTAGAAAATCACTAAAAATCTTTGAGTAGGAAATTGACATGAGCATATTTATTCATTAGGAAGATTGCTTTGTCTTTAAAAACTTGAAAAGCTTGAGCAGAACCAGGAGAACATTGTGTACAGTAACAGCCACATTGTGTGATGACTAACTTTGATAGACTTAGCCCTTCTCAGCAGTGCAAGAATCTAAGACATCTCCAAAAGTCTTGTGACAGAAACTGCTATCCACATCCAGAGAAAGAAGTAGGAAGTTTGAATGCAGATAGAAGCATACGATTTGCTCTTTTTTTTTAAATCTGTTTTGTTTTGTTTCCTCTTTCTTCTGGTTCATCCTGTTGGTTCTAATTCTTCCTTACAGCATGACTAATGTAAAAATATGTTTAATAGGAATGTATATGTAGAGCCTATATCAGATTGCATGCTGTTGTGGGGAGAGAGGGGGAGAAGAATTTAAAACTCAAGCTTATGGAAGTGATTGTTAAAAACTTAAAATTAATTAATAAAAAAAAAATTGCAAAGCTAATCATTAACAAAAACATAACCAAGTAAAGCTAGAACAGATCTTGAGAGACCATTCATATCAGTCTCCTCATTCTATTGATGAAGAAATTTAGATCCAGAGAGGGTAAGTTGTTTGTCCAAGGTCATACAGATCATAAGCACTGTAGGCAGGATTTGAATATAGGTATTCATTCAGCTAATAAATATTAAACACATGCTGTATTAAGCACTGAGGATATAAAAAAGGAGGCCAAAGATAGTCCCCTACCCTCAAGGAGCTCACAGTCTAAACTGCGGAGATAATATGCAAAAACACATATTTTCCAACAAGCTATATATACAGGTAAACCAGAAATGGCTAAAAGCAGGAAAGCACTGGAATTAAGAAGGGTTGGGGAGGCTTTCAGTACAAGATGGGATTTTAGTTGGGACTTAAAAACCAGAGAGGTCAGCGAGTAGGCAGAGCTGAAAAGGGACAATGTTCCAGACATGAAGGACAGTCAGAGAGAATGCTCAGAGCCAAGAGATAGAGCATCTTGTTCATGGAACAGCCAAGAGCCCAGGATCATGGGCTCGTGGAATGTTGTCAGGGAATGAAGAGTAAGGCCTTGTATCCCTAGAGCCAGTGCTTCCTCCACTGTATCACTCCAAGAACTAAAACGCTATATAAACTTGTTATACCATGCATTTCAGTAACTTGGCAAGCATTCATTAAATGCCTGTTATGTGCCAAACTTTGTGCTTAATGCTGATGATACAAAGAAAGGCACCCCAGTCCTTGCTGTCAAGGAGTTCACAGTTTAATGGAGACATTATGCGCACGCGCGCGCGCACACACACACACACACACACACAATGAGTTGGAGGTAATTTCAGAGCAAAGGCACTAAGATTAAGGAAGATTGAAAATAAAGGACAAATTGACAACAACTGTTCCTTAGTTGATGGGTACCACCATCAATTTCTAGTTCTCTGCCACCACGAAAAGAGTTGCTATAACTATTTTCATACATACAGATCCTTTTTTCTTTCTTAATCCCTTTGGGGTATAGTCTTAGGAACGGTATTACTGCATCAAAGAATATGCACAGTTTAGTAAATTTGGGATAATAGTTCCAAATTGTTTTCCAGATAACTAGACCAATTTATATTTCTACCAGCAAAGTGTTAATGTGCCTAATTTCCCACAGTCCCTCCAACACTTGTCATTTTCCATTTTTATCAACTTTGCCATTTTGATCTTGAGGTAGAACCTCAGAGTTGCTTTAATTTGCATTTCTCTGGTAGTGATTTGGAGTATTTTTTATATCGATGGCTCGATTCTTCCTCTGAAAAATGCTTATTTATATCCTTTAATTATTTTATCAATTGGGGAATAGCTTTTATTCATATAAACCTGAATAATTTCTTTAAATTTCTTAGGAACGAGACTTCTTGTCAAAGACACTTGCTGCAAAGATTTTCCTTTGTTAACTGCTTCCCTTTTAATCTTAACTGTAATGGATTTGTTTGTGCAAAACGTTTAAATTTTATGTAAGTTTCTGTGATCCTTTCTGTCCCTTGTTTTGTCATGAACTCTACCCATATTCATAACATTTAAAAGGTAATTTTTTCCTTGCTTCTCTTAATTTGTTATGATGTTTCTCTCTTTATCTAAGTCATATTAGGCTTATCTTCGTTAGTTCGGATATTGGTTTAAACTTGATTTCTACCAAACTTCTCTCTAGTTTTCTAAGCAGTTTTCATGGAATAGTGAGTTCTTAACCCAGTAGCAGCAGTCTTTGGATTTATCAAAACACTAGGCTACTGTGTGTGTTTGGTTCTCTGTGTTGTATGGCTAACGTTTCATTGATTGACCATTCTCTTTCTTAATCATTACCAAAATGTTTTGATGAGTACTGCTTTATAGACTACTTTAATATCTGGTAGTTCTAGGCCCTCTTTTCTTTCTTTTTTTTAAATTTCCCTTAAGAGTCTTGACTTTTTATGGGAAAAAAACTCTTCTTAAACTTCATAGATAATGCAAAGGTTAGCAAAGTTTTCTAGGGTCATTTGAGGCACATCTTCATATTTGCTGCCATCAACCCAGCCCTTATTTCCTTGGAATTAATTGTATAGTATTGTTGGTCTCTTTTCTACTTGAAGTAAAAAAAAAAGTAGTCAAAGTTGTCTATCGTATTGTGCCCCAGCTCAGCCATAGAAACACCTCAAACTTGAGACTGTTTCGTACCATTTCAGCAGCTTATAGCATTGTTGACAGCACAGGAAAAAAGGCTTTCCCTCTCCTTCTCCCCCTCCCCACTGAGTTAATATAAATGGTTGAGCATTCCCATGATAGCTACTACTTCCTCCCAGTCTTGGAAGGAAACCAGCTAGAGGGGAAACCACTGTGAAATCACATGGCCTTAAAAGCCAGGCCTCCAATAAAATATGGGAGGGGAGAGTGGGGAAGATACATCTGTCTACTCTTCACTTATTGGGTGGGATAAGGGTGCTCGTGGTGCTGCAGTGGAGACGGGGCGGGTGGAACTAGACACCTCAGACTTGAGTAGAAGCACAAGGTTCTTCTATTAGGACTCGGAGGTTTTAGTGTTTGTTTGCCCCTGGCTCAGTGCAGGGTTATTGGTGGTTAGAGAAATTTGATTCTGAGGTGTGGCAATAATTTTGGAGGTGTTGTGGAAATTTGCTACAGTCAGGGTTCTTGTTCAGTGTTTCCCTGAGGATCTAGGAGGCCTCAGCTTCATCCTCAGAGACTGAGTCTGCTGGGCCTCTGTAGCATCTGTATGCCTTCTACTGAAGTTCAGCTCTGACATCTTCATCATCTAAAATGACGCTGAAGTCTGTCAGCCTATTCTGTCAGCTTGTCTCATGCCAGGTCAGCAGGGATGCTTACCCTACATAAATTGATAAGCTAGGAGGTGTAGATCTTGGCTACGTTTTTTGCGCATATCATTTATAGTAGAGGACAGTGCCTGCCCTTCATAGTCCAGCCCTGGTATGTGCAGGGAAGCTCCCAGGGCATTGGGATAGGACAGTACTAACAGATAATCACTATCTAATGGTCTTTGGAGTTTGATGTCGCAGATGATGGGGTATTAGAAGCAGGGCATCCTAAAATGTAGACCCTCCGTGAAGATAGCATCTGGCTGCACTGCCCCAATCTGGAGGAAAATGGCTCTTTTCCTACCTTCCTTTGTGAATACAGACTATTGGATTCCATAGGACACAGTCTTTGTGCTCATTGTGGTTGTGAATCCTGTAGTTACCATGTGATGTCCTCCTAGTTTTGGGCCATGCCTGCTTCCTCATTCATCTTTCAACTGATGATCTACCAACAGCACACTTCCTTCCAAGAGGAATTGTACTGGAAGAGTACTCTATCCTAAATGGTCATATTCCAAAGAGGATATGAACTTCAGGCCCATGAGAAGGCTTTTATTTTAGAAAGCTTAGCTTCATGGTAGATGAAGATTTCTCCAAAAAAAGTAACCTTGTTTCAGGACGGTTGGCCAAGTAGTGGTATAGGGTACTTCTGGGGCCCCGAGGTGGTGGGGGGAGGGAGAGGAAATTACAAAATAGCAGTTTAACAGAAAACATGACTATCTCAAACACAGGTGTTACAGTAACACAATGATCGTATCTTGTTAGGTCTTGCCTCCTGTTATTTCTGAACATATGAAAATGCAAATATTGAGCCAGAAAAAAGTTACTTTGTCTTGTGCACAATTTACTGTAAGAAGTTATTTGAAACTAACTCCTTTCAGAATTCCTGCCCTTGCCAAATTCTGCATCCCATTTCCCTTTGGATCTTTTTTCGTGTAGTCCTTAGTATCAATAGCAAAGCTATAGCCCAGCAAAGGCAGCAATAGCCTCCATGTTTCATGAAGGTGGGCCAAGGTGAAAATCAAATCCAGGAACTTTTTCTCAGGAAAAAGAGGCTCATTGGTTGCCTGAGGACAGTATAGTACAGGAATATTTATTGCCACATCATTTACCACCTCTGATCCTAGCTGTGTAAGTCATCTATAAAATGAGGATAATAGTACATATGGTACCAGATTCACAGGTTGTCGTGAGGATCATAGGAGATGGATAAGGTAGCGTGCTTTTCAAATCTTAAGAATCTATAAAAATGGCATCTGGATGTATATATATAGGTTTCTTTTCTCCTTGAAATTAACCCAATTAAGAAAATACGACAATCACCAATTTTCTTTGTATGGCTATTGCATTTTTTTCTGATGAGTAAGCCTTCCCCCCCAAGCCTTTTTATTTCATCTCTTCCCTGTTACCTAGTATCATTCCTGTCAGTTTGTTTGTGCTTTGTACAAAGTAGGTGGCACTCAGTAAATAGTTGTTGATTGATTTAAGTAAGTAGTAGTAAATCATGTTGCTATGACTTGTTTCTGTTAGTATTGTCCCATCTTGATTGAACTTCTGAACTAATATGCTGACTGGGGCCTGAGATCTCTGGTTGAGGGATGGTGAAGGGAGGAGTATAGAATGATATGGGCAAAGGTTTCCTCTCATTCCACTGTAGGTCTGTGACCTGGGGAGGAGTAGTGGGCAACAAAGCTGCCAGTTTGCACCTGTCTCCATTTTGGTACCCTGCTATGTTTGGGACCTTTTCTTGCTCAGGTCCATAGCCTCTCCTAGGGAGCTGGTGTGCTCTGCCTTCTGAGAATTCTGCACCAGGCCTCATCCCCAATGTCTGCAGACCTGTCTGTCTCTATATGTCATCTTTGGCTGGACAGATGACTCAGTGTGACTTTTTTTTAAATTTCCCCATTAGGATTTGGTTTGGTGCATCCCTGCATTGCTTTCTGCAACTCCTCCATCTTGACTCCATCGTATATTCTCAGTGGTGTTATTTTCACATCTCTAGCTCCGACCTTTCTCCCGAGATCATAGATGCAGCTTCCTGGTAGCTATTTCTGCTTGATCAATAATCAGCTCCAAAATGTCTAACTATTTTCTACCCTCCTCCCCAAACTTACTTCCTAATTTTCCCATTTGAGGAAATGTCACTCAGGTCCCAGTCAGTTATTAAGTCTTTTGTCAGTCATGTTTCCCACATTGAATTTTTTTTCTATTACCTTTTACTAGCCTTTTAAAATTCTATTTTCATCTTAAATCTGGACCATTGTAATAATCTTCTAACTACATCCAGCCTCCTTTTCTCATTCCTTACCACCAGTAATAGGATCACCATCTTGCACATACCTTTTAGAAAAATTTTACTGAAATGTCACTTTTGTCATCCTGTTTGCCCTACTAAATATTCAGTGACTGCCTTTGTAGAGTCAAATGTTAACTCAGCTTATCAGTTAATTCTGTCAAGATCCTAGCAGGTTCTTTGTCCGTCTTGTCCCATACTACTCCCTCATAGAAATCCTCAACTCCAGCCAAACTACTTATTTAGGGGGTCACTTAGCATGCCGCTTATTCTCCCTTCTCGGCCTTTGCTTATGCTCTGCCCTCTGCCTGGAATGTGTTTTCCCCACCCCTCTGTTGTAATCCTTCAAGACAATTAAAGTCCTATATTACCTCCATGAAGATGTTCCCTTAGTATTCCAGTTCACAGTGACCTTTCTTCTGAATTCCCATGCCTTTTATTGTCTGTTTTCTCCCTTTTCTCATAAAGTCTCTCACCATCCCTCCTCTGTCCCTCATAGCAGAGGACTTTGCCTCATTCTTTATTGAGGGCATTTATTGTGATATCTTTCCCTTCTCTCAATCTCACATCATTCTTTCTTTTCCACCTTTTTCTCTTTTACTTGAGTGTCTGATGAAAAGGCCCTTCCTCTTGCCAGGGCCATCCTCTCTATATGTAACCCTTAATCATAGTCCTTCCCATCTTCTCTAGCAAATTGCCTCCACAGTTATTCCCCACCTTATGTTGTAATGATAATCAACTGTGAAAGACTTGTCTACTTTGATCAATACAGTGATCCGAGACAGTTGCAAAGGACTCATGATAAGAAAACACTATCCATCTTCAGAGAGAGAATTGATAAACTCTGAGTGCAAATTGAAGTATAATTTTCCTACTTTCTTTATTTTTCTTGCTTTTTTTTGAATGCGGCTAATATGGAAACATGTTTTTCATGATTTCACATGTATAATTGATATCGTATTGCCTGCATTCCCAATAGATGGGGGAAGGAATAGGAGGGAGGGAAGGAGAGAAAATTTTTTTAAGTGTTAAAAATAAAATAAATTATAAAATTTTAAAAAAATTTTTTAATTTAAAAATTCCTTGCCTCTGAGAGGACAGTATGGCATAATGGAAAGGGTCCTAGATTTGGAGCCAGAGGACTGGTGTTCAACATGCCATTTATTCCACAGGATATGTTGAACAATCACTTTACTTCTCTTGGCATTGGTTTCCTCTACTGTAAAATGAGGAGGGTAGACTTCATGACTTTGTAGATCCCTTTCAGCTCCAAGTCTTTGATCCCGTAATTGTTCCTTTGCCTTCACTTTCTCCCTATCTCTTTGCTTCATTATTATCTGCATACACACCCAAGTTTCTCCCATTCTTAAAAATTCCTCTCTTCACCCTACCGTCCCCTCAAGTTTTCTCCTCCATCTCTCTTCCTTTTCTCAGCCACATGGAGATCATTCCCTCTACTCCCTTACTTCTCTCTCTCTCTCTCTCTCTCTGTCTTTTCAGCTCTTTTCAGTATGGCTTTTGAATTCATCACTCAATTGAAATTACTCTCTCTGTTTTCTAAACTGCCATATTTGGTGTCCTCAATCCACATCCTTCATGGCCTTTTTGTGGCTTTTTGCTTTTTTTAAAGGCAGTTGAGGTTAAGTAACTTGCCCAGGGACACAGAGCTAGTAAGTGCCAAGTGTTTGGTCTGGGGCTGGATTTGAACTCAGGTCTTCCTGACTTCAGGGCTGGTGCTTGATCCACTGAGCCACCTAGCTGCCCCCACTTCTGCTACCTGTCTAGCCACTCCACTTTTTTTGTGGGATCATCACCTATATCATGACTCTGATTGTTAATCCCAAGGTACTGCCCTGGCTTCTGTGTTCTCCATGTACTCTCACTTGATGATCTCCCTAGCTTATGGATTTACTTATGAACTCTATGCTAATGATCCAGTCAGAGCCAGTCCAGGTCTCTCTCCTGAGCTTCAGTCATTACAAACTGCCTCCTACATGTTTATTCTGGATATCCTGTAGTTGTTTCAAAGTCAGCATGTTCTAAACAGAACTCATTATCTTTGCCCAAACCCTCCCCTCTTCCCAACTTCCCTGTTATTGTCAAGGCACCACTATCTTTACAGTCTTTAACAGTGCTGCCACTCTAGTTACCTGTCACTTAAGCTATTGCAAAGCTATTGCAACAGCTTCTTGTTCGTCTTGCCTCAGCTTCCTTCCCATTCCAATCCATCTTCTAAGTAGCTGTCAAAGTGATTTCCTAAAGTACGGGTCTGACCACTTTACTTCCTTATTCAGTAAACTCCAGTTGCTCACCATTACCTTAGGATCAAATACACACTTCTGCTTAGCCTTTTAAACCCTCACAGCCTGGCTCCATTCTGCTTTTACAGCCTGTTTTATAGCACTGAATTGAGCACTGCTATCCTTTGCAGTATCTTTACCTTGTCTTTCCCTGGTACATGGGATACAGTCCCTCTTCGCCTCTTTTCTCTTAGAATCTTTGTCTTCCTTCAAAACTCTGCTGAAGTGCCGCCCTCTATGTGAAACTCTTCCTAATAGCTTACCCTGATAGCACCTTCCCTCCAACAGACTATCTTGTATCTATTTCCTGTATATCTGCCTATTGTCTTCCTTCTCTACAATGTAGCACAACATCAGGTACATAATTGGTACTCAGGGAGTACTTGTTGATTTATTGAATCATGCATTTGATGCTTAGAATTAATAATATAAGGGGCTGCTAGGGGTGCAGTGGATAGAATGCTGGACCTGGAGTCAGGAAGACCTCTCTTTCTCAATTCAAATCTGGCCTCAGACGCTTAATAGCTGTGTGACCCTGGGCAAGTCACTTAACCCTGTTTGCCTCAGTTTCCTCATCTGTCAAATGAGCTGGAGGAGGAAATGGCAAACCACTGCAGTTTCTCTGCCAAGAAAATCCCAAATGGGGACACAACTGAAATGACTTGAACAAAAAATATGACTTCTTTTTAAGTTGTGTGTATTCCTCTCCAGCTGCATTTTTTTTGAGGGAGGATGTTGTGAGGTGGTCAGGGTTAAGTGGCTTGCCCAAGGTCACACAGCTAGTAAATGTCAACTGTCTGAGGCCAGATTTGAACTCAGGTCCTCCTGACTCCAAGGCTGGAGCTCTATTTACTGCACCACCTAGCTGCCCCTCTCCAACTGCATTTTAAATTCTTTAAGGACTAAGTACTTAATGATTATATACTCCAGACTATTTAGAACTGTACTTTTAATATAATAAATGTTCTGTAATGATCTGTTGGTTAATTTAGGTGCTAATTGATTGTATTGGACTGTGGTGACTACATTTTTCTCCTCAGGACCTCAGAGATTGTTTTTTCAAACGATAACATGTCCAGGTTATTATGGGAGGTCTCTAGGGAACTTGCTTCCTGATTTGCCTTGCAGATGCAGTCACTGAAGATTTTAGGTAACACTCGATCCCTCACTGTCTTGAAAGCTTGAACCTTTTAGACAGATGCTGGCTTAGAATCATGGGTTAGAATTTAAAAGAAGTTCCTCAGCTTTTTTTCTTCTAATTTTAGGAGTACCATAACATCACTGCTTTATATTTTATATGACTGAGGCAGTTTTCTTTTGATTCCATTAGGTTTGTGCATATTCTTCTGCTTATTCCAGCCCTGCCATTGGGTATCTCAAACCTTATGCTTCACAATGGGTGATGGAATGCCGTCACAACCTGGCATTTCACTTGGGAGAAAAATGTTCCCTTTCTGAGTACAAAATTTGAGGTGGGGGATGGAGTCCAACTCTTCCTGTCTTTGCCTGAGCTGAAAGTGCAGGGGCTACTTACAGGCCTGGCCTACTATTGATGGGCACAGAAGCCTTTTTTTTTTTAAAATGTCAGCATGTTGTATTGCTTTTCTTTAAATTTTCAAAAAATTTTATTAATTTATTTTGATTTATTAATAATCACTTCCATATGCTTTTGAGTTTAAAATTTTTCTCCCCCTTCCTCCACACCACCCTCCCCAAGATGGCGCACAATCTGATATAGGCTATACATTTACATTCCTATTAAACATATTTTCACATTAGTGGTATTGTAAGTAAAAATTAAGACCAATAGGAAGAACCATCAAAAAGAGGAAACAAAACTCAACAGAAGAGAAAAAAAATGATAACGATTCAGCTTCCATAGTTCTTTCTTTGGATGTGGATAGCATTTTCCATCACGGGGCCTCTGGAGATGTCTTAGATCCTTCTATTGCTGGGAAAGGTTAAGTTTATAAATATTAGTCATCGCACAACGTGGCTGTTATTGTGTATAACGTTCTCTTGGTTCTGCTCATTTCACTCAGCATCAGACCGTGCAAGTCTTTCCAGGTTTTTGTAAAGTCAGTCTGTTCATCATTTCTTGTAGCACAGTAGTATTGCATTACATTCATATACCACAACTTGCTCAGCCATTCCCCAGCTGATGGGCATCCTCTCAATTTCCAACTCTTTGTCACCACAGAAAGAGCTGCTATGAATATTTTTGTACATGTGGGTCCTTTTCCCATTTGTATGATCTCTTTGGGATATAGCCCTAGAAGTGCTATTGCTGGGTCAAAGGGTATGCACATTTTTATAGCCCTTTGGGCATAGTTCCAAATTGCTCTCCAGAATGGTTGGATCATTTCACAACTCCACCAACAATGCATTAGTGTTCCAGTTTTCCCACATCCTCTCTAACATTTATCATTTTCCTGTTTTGTCATGTTGGCCAATCTGATAGGCGTGATGTGATACCTCAGAGTTGTTTTGATTTGCATTTCTCTAATCAGTAATGATATAGAGCATTTTTTTATATGACTATAAATAGCTTTAATTTCTTCATCTGAGAACTGTCTGTTCATATCCTTTGACCATTTATCAATTGGGGAATGACTTGTATTCTTATAAATTTGACTTAGTTCTCTATATATTTTAGAAATGAGGCCCTTCTCAGAGAGACTGGTTGTAAAAATTCTTTCCCCATTTTCTACCTTCCTTCTAATTTTAGTTGCATTGGTTTTGTTTGTGTAAAAACTTTTCAATTTAATGTAATCAAAATTATCCATTTTGCTTTTCGTAATGTTCTCTGTCTCTTGTTTGGTCATGAATTCTTCTGGTCTCCATAGTGTATTGATTTTTTTTTATTAACACCAAAATTACGTTAAATTCATTTTTTTTTGTTTTTCCTTAATTTATTTTGATTTATCAACAATCACTTCCATATGCTTTTGAATTAAAAGTTTTTCTCCTCCTTCCTCCTCCCCACCATCCCCAAGACAGCACAGAATCTGATATAGACTATACATATACATTCCTATTTGAAACATTTTCACATTAGTGATGTAAGTAAGAATTAGAACCAATAGGAGGAACCACCAGAAAAAGGAAACAAAATCAACAGAAGAAAAAAAAAGTAGCAAATAGTATGCTTTGATCTGTATTCAAACTCCATAGTTCTTTCTTTGTTGTGTGGATAGCATTTACCATCACGAGGCCTTTGGAGAGGCACAGAAGCTTTTGACATGCTCTCTTTCAAAACTGAGCTATTTTGCCCCGACTTGAGCAGTCCTAATTTAACACCTCCTCCCCTTACCTCCTCCATGCCCAATTTACTGTGAACACTCAATGAGCTTAGCCCATTGCAGCTCAGAACTCAAAGTTCAAGAGATGTGCCAGCCTCAGCCTCCTGAGTATCAGGGATTACAAGCAAGCATCACAGTTTCTTGCTGACTGCAAATTCTAGATACAATTAACCTGTCATTGATAGATAAGTAGCCATTCTCTGCCTTATAGGGTAAACATTAAATCATTTAGAATCTGAGGTTTTGTTTACAATACAGTACACATTTATTAAGCACATATTCTGTCCTTTGGCACTGTACTTAGCTTTGGTGATGAAAAAAAGAAAAAGAGACAGTCCCTGCAGCCTCTTGGGGGAAGACAATACACAAAAGCAAACTGCTGAGGGTCACTAATGTGATGGTGGAGTAGAATTCCAGGAGTGCAGCTTGTAGGAAATTAAGAGTTGGATGGGCTTCGGAATCCTCTTCAAATAGAGGCTTTGGGAGGAGTTGATTGCTCTGCCCTCCAGTCTTCCAGAGGGGCCTGAGGCAACTGGAGGTACTGACGATGTGTGAAATGACTAACACCTCTTCCACTAATTCAATCCCAAGTCGAATTTTTTTGCAAATCATAGTATCCCAGATATAGAGCTGGAAGGGACTTTATAGGTTTTCTAGTCTAACCCTCTTGTTTTACACATGAGCAAACAGGCCCAGAAGGCTGAAGAGACTTTCCCTATGATGCTTCAGTAGTATGTATCAAAGCCCACAGTGTAACCCAGATCCTCTCGACTGCAAATCCATCATACTCTTCCATGCTGTACTGCCTTGCTTAGTTTTTCTGTTGAGAGTAACAAGGAATTTCTTAAAACTTGCATTGATCTTTTTAAAATTTAACTTTCATTTCCAAATATATCCCTTCCCATTCATTCCTCCTACCCAGAGACAGTGCCATGTAACAAGGACAAAAAAAATTCAGAAAAGCAGGCCACTGTATAAACTCAGTCTTAGCATATTCAGTGTTCTGCCTGAGCTCTTCAGGGAAGGGTCAGATGTACATTTTCCCTTCTCTGTGGGACCAAGCTTGGTTGCACAGCTTTCACAGTGGTTTTTGTTATTTTGATTTACTTTGTTGTAGTTGTTAAGTATATTACTTTCCTGATTCTACCTGCTTCACTCTGCTGTAATTCATGGGAATCTTTTCCTGTTGCTCTAGATTTCTTATTCATCATTTCTTGCAGTTCAATAACATTCAATGATATAATTATGCTTATATACCATAATTTGTTTGGCAGTTCTTTGGGCATTTGCTTTGTTATCATTTTTTCATGCAATTTATTTGTGTATCTTGAAATGTTGCATTTAAAATTTATATACACAGGGCCACAACTGTTCGTTACAAAGGGAGAAATCTTCGAATCAAAGCTCCAATGTGCAGGGCCTTGAAGAAACTCTGTGATCCAGATGGTATGTAAAAGTGTAGGCCGAATTCTCTAAGTTACTGCATGTACTGTTGTGCACTTCTGCCTCTCACAGGCACAGTTCTGTAGTTATCGTGGATTCAAAGAGAGCTGTGTTTTTATTGTTCTGTCATGGGGCTGATGTGAAAAGTTAGAGTGAAGAGACCATTGCTGCTTAGCTAGGGATATCTGTATTTCCCTTGCAAGACAGCTGAAAAACTGCTTTAAATTCTGACCTTGCAAGTCAGGAGCTCTTCTTGGCCTTAAAAAGCCACCCTTCCTTGCTGAATCTTGTCCCGAAAGGCAGCCCAGTTCATTTAAAAACTCCTGTAACACCGACCTGGTCAGTTGCTATCAGTGATCTTTCCTGTAAGGTGCCCCTAAACCAACCTGTCTTCTCCCCCTATCTCTCTTAAAACACATCGCCCTCTGGGGTGTAATATGGCTGTGCCCTTAAGAATATCTGAGCAGCCAAATGAGAGTCAACCCAGATCCTATCGAGGTACCTTTCTTCTTCCTCCCTATCACCTGCATAGTTGTGTGTGGAGAATTCTTGTCTTTGACCTCATTCACCATCGTATGGTTTGTGTCTCAAGGTTTGTCGAATTACAGGATTTTCATGGTCTTACTCTTCATGTTTCACAGGTCTCAGTGATGAGGAAGATCAGAAACCAGTGAGGCTTCCTCTCAAAGTTCCTGTGGAATTGCAACCACGAAACAACCATGCCTGGGCTCGGGTGCAGAGTCTTGCCCAGAACCCACGCCTCAGGTACTTTACACTGATTCAGTATCTCTTCTTCTTTCCAAGGCCTAGGGGACAAGATCATTTCTTCATTTCTTTTGCTTTTTACATGTATCATTCTGTGATGTCCCTTGGTTAAAAGGTGTGGTCAGAATTACTTTGAAGTGATAATGAGAGAAAGAGGTGAGTACCTTTTACTGCTACCTGCCCTTTTCTGAATATTGGTGCCAGTCTACACTCCAGCTTCGGTTAAGAGGTGATAGTGAGCTGCTGCAACAAGTATTTATTAACCACCGACTGTGTTCAGAACACTGGTGCTGGAAGAGATTCAAAGCTGAGGGAAGGTAAGGTTTTCTTTTGTAGACCTTGTTCCAGGCCACTGCTTTCACATTCGGTGGTATAGGAGCAGTGAAAATATTGTCAGTCTATAAAGGGGCAAGAAAGTAATGAAGTAGGTGCGGCGGCATTTAGGAGGTGGGTACGAAGGCTTAGTCAGCTTGTTCTCACTTTTTAAAAGAATGTTCCTTTTTGTTTTAACCTTAAGTCTTCAAGAAACATAAAGGAGGGTATTCTCTATGAAACTATGAACTGTTATCTAGTGTGTTTTTTGAAAAAAATAATATTAAAGAAAAAACCGAATATACTAAATTTAATAAAATGGTTAACAAAATTGCCGCATTTTATTTTCTTATGACCTTTTTTGTTTTCTTCTGCTTTTTAAAAAATATTTTCATTGATTCCTTCCTTTTTTCCATTTTTATCCTTACTCACTAACTTACCCATATACAATCCCTCCACTGTAACCAAGTCATTATTCTTGATTTTTTTTTTCCTTTGCACCACAAAATCTCTGCCTCTCTACTTTCCAGGATTTGGTGAACATTGGTTTATTCTTATTGCTTCATATATTCCATAATTTTGCTCCTATATATATCTCTGGGTCTCTTACGTGTTCATTGTCTAGACTTAAATGTATAATTTATTCGTATGTTCCCTTGCAAAACTTATCACTTATCGATGTGTTACCTGCCAGTATATCTTCTGTCTGTACATTTTTTATATAGTTACAATCACTATATATTGTGATTCTACTTTTCTTAACCTTTGTGTTACTTTTTCTAATCTTTATCCATATCTTTGTATTCTTCATTGGTTTCTAACCTTTGAGCCCAGTAAGTGATCTTGACAGTCCCACCCTGTCATGACAGATAGAAGAGCGGACATCCCTTCTGCTGTAGCTCAGGAGTCGCTCTTTCTCACTCTTTTCTGTGAGTTTTTCTTTGTGCTCTTGACCTCTTACTGTTTGATTTCTCTATAGGATGATTGTAGAACTACATCGAAAGGTTTCTAGCCTCATTGAATTTCTGAAGCAGAAATGGGCATTACATGAAGTACGAATTGTATCCTTTTTTGGACTAGAAAAGAACCTCCCAAATTTGGTAGCATGTGTCACTGTGGACAGGCATTCTGTTTCCTTTTTGTAATATAGATGCAACCTGATGTTTGGTGGCATTGCCTTTTTTTACATATTGGTGAATTTTGGGGGTGAGGGAGAGAATACAGTGGCTATACTATGTCTTTGCTTAGTACCATAATAAAAACTTGGAACTCAGTCCTGTTTTTTTTTTATCATATTTCATCACCCTGCTGGACCTAGGAACTTCTGTCAGGCTCTGTCTTTTGGGAGTCTGTTATCTACTATAGGCAATATCACAGAAGTATTCATTTCATTTTCTTCATTTAAAGGAAGGTAATTGAAATCTGACTTTCTCAGTTTATGTGAATTGTCTGATCCCAGAGGGACTACTTAAGGTGGTTTGAGTTTGCTGAAAAAAGAGAGAGACTGTCCATCGTTGTTATTTCATGGTATAGTAACTGTACAGGACATACATTGTGAGGGCCAAATCTAAATTCAGTAGGATGATGGTAATACCACTAAAATGACTGTTAGCATTAAAAAATGTCTTTTGTATGTGTAATGTAATATTGACCCTGAGGAGTAGAGAATTTTAGAGCTAGTCATGGTCTATTCACTGTGGTTGAGAATCATATAGGTCTAGTTTTAGGTCATCCCAGCCTTCATATTTTAAGGATGAGGACATGTTTTGGGGGGCTGGGAGGGCAGTAGGCTATGTGCTCCCTGCTGAATTCCTTGACAGTGTCTGTTTAGCGCCAAACACTGGATGCACGGCAACTCCAGGACTCTAGAGATGGGGAGACCAGGGCCCAGCTTTCCAGGGAGAAGGCTACCTTGCACCTCTTCCCTGGGGAGAACTGTACACTCACACCCCTCCCTGGGGTGGCCCGAGTGGTTCACTCAAAGGCTTTCTGCACAGTGCACTGGCAGGAAAGTGGCAAATGCAAACAGAACACAAAGGACTCTCATTTGCTGCCTCCTGCCCAAATCCTAGGCATTCAGAGTGGTCAGGGTACAGCCCGGGGCCAGGTGAAGTATCCTCGGGGAGCAGCTGATGCCAAGGGCTGTGGGAGGAGTGAGCATATGACAGAATTGATGAGAATGTCTCATCCACCTGCCGATGCTTCTCAGAGCTCTGGAGAGAGCTCCCCAGAAAGTGGCCCTAGTGAAGGGGCAGCCCTGAGCCTTAGCAGCCCAGATGCTCCTGACAAAATGCCGTCAGGGCTTCACGACTCAGGAGGAAACCTGGAAAAGACTAATGTGGCAGCTTCTACAGAGGGCAGAGATGCCCCAGTCAGTGACCCACCTTCTGTACCCATACCGGGAAGTGTATCATGTGCCTGCAGCCACATCCCTGACCTGGAAGAGGAGCTCTCTCTCCTAGATCCATTCCCTCGGTACATGAAGTCCTGCCAGGACCTTATCATCCCAGAGAAATGTTTTTGTACAGACAGATTGCCTAGGCAAGAGCCTGCTCCCCACAGTGGGTCCGCCTCTCCGGAGGCTCTTCCAGCTAGCAGTGTAGAAACTGCTGACCTAGCGTCAGGTCAAGGACTATCACTCATCAGCGTGCAGCCTAGAGCTGAGACTCAGAGTAGCCAAGGTCTGGGATTGCAACCAGATGTTTGCACTAAGGAGTTAGCTGATGCACCTGCTGAGGACTTCCAGGAGAAGCCGAGCTCCTCCTTTACATCTCCATCTCAGGGACAGCCTGCCACAAAGCCTCTGAAGGAGAGCCCAAGCCGGCTTGCCCAGCAGGTCAGAGAGGAGGGGTGGAACCTACAAACCTCCGAAAGCCTTACACTGGCCGAAGTCTACCTCATGATGGGCAAGCCAAACAAGCTGCAGCTAGAATACGACTGGTTGGCTGTCCTGGGGCCGGAGGCAGAGACGCAGAGCTCAAGGGAGCCAGGGCAGGACCCTAGCTCTGGCTCCACATCTGCAGCCTTTCATAAGCAGCGCCTGCTTAGCTGCCTCTTAAAACTAATTTCAACCGAAGTCAACCCTAAACTGGTGAGCGTGTATGTTTGTGTGTGTCTCTCTCTGCTTGTTACGTGCTACTGTCACTTTCTTAAGACAGAGCAAAACTGTGTAAGTGGTTTCTGTTCCATTTGGTTGGGAGCCCTGTCTTTTTCCAGTTAATCTGTATAGGTAATGATGTTGTCCTTAGTGGGCAGCAATTTTTTCTATGTAGCAGACTTCCATAATCCTTGTGTGCTCCATATGAAAGGAGAGCAAGCTGAGATCAGAGGATAAGGACTAGGTATTCAGTAAAATATCGATTTGTCATAGCTGCACCATTATCTTAAATTGTACTTTGGATTTATACCACACTTTTTAACTTAATCTGTTTTCCAGTCTTCTGTATCATATGCCCTTTGAACTAGGGAGCTGAAAGCATTACCAGAGTTAACATAATTTGGTGGCCAAAGCACTGGGCTTAGTCCAAAGACTTGGCTCTGCTACTGGTTTGCTATGAGTCCTCTCTAGGCCTCAGTTTCCTCTTTCACTTGGTGATTTTCCAGTTCAGAATTCCCTTTTATAGACCAAAAAAACTAAAACAAAATGACAAACCCAAGGTTTGGAGATAGTAACTATCTATTGGCCAGGGTTACTAATGGTGCTTGGTCTAGAATTGTTGACTCCCAGTCCAAGGAGTCACTGCTCAGCACTTTTATGTATCATATTACTTGTTTTGGAAATGTATCTGTTGGTAGTTTTTTATTTATTTGAATGAATGAGGATACTGATTTTTATTCTGGGAGTGAGCCTTTCAGATTTCTATCACTATCATCTTAATAGCAATCCAAGCTAGTGACAGTATTGACAGGGTTCTACAGGCAGTCTTGAGCTCAAGATATTTAGGAAAAGTATCTACTGTCTTGTACCTCAAGTATTACATAACTGTCATTTGTTATGTTATTATTTGTATTATCCCTTTCCAAAATGAAATGTGCTTCCTTCCCTTTAAGAAGATGCTTCTTCTTTAGAAATAAATTTAAAGGGGGAGCTCATACTTTAAAAGCTTGTTAGGACATTATTTCCAGGAGTTTAAAAAAAAATCAGAATTCATTAGTTAGATAATCAAATAAAAAAGTTTTTGGTTATTCAGGAGTAGTTTCCAACTATACTTTGCATCTTGGCTAAAATGTGTCAGTGAGGATTTAATAATATAGTGCTTTCATTAACATAAATGCAGTTTATTAATATAATAGATATAGATGAAATTTGTTAATATACACGCATTGAAAATGGAAAGAGATTCAGAATTCTTTCTGGTAAGCCAAACATACTTCTTCCCTCAGTGATTTCCAGCTTAGTGTTATAGTATTCATGAAACAAAATTTCATGGCAAAGTAAAACAAAAATACATAGTTAATATTTAGAGTCTTTATTTATTTATTTATTCTTTAGTGTTTAGTTTTTATTTAAACAGAATAATAATTAATATTTCTGAAGCTGCACCCTTTGAGAAAATTTTCCTTCTCAAAACTTAAGTACCCCTTGATTACTTATTTTTAAGGCAGGGATTCTTTACCTTTTGTGTGTCCTAGACCTCTTTGGCAGGCTTGTGAAACTCTTATGGACCCCTTCTCAGAGCAGTGTTGTTTTGTGTATGTGTGTGTGGGGGGGTGCAATGGGAGTTAAGTGACTTGCCCAGGGTCACACAGTTAGTGTTATATGTCTGAGGCTGGATTTGAACTCGGGTCCTCCTGACTCCAGGGCCAGTGCTTTATCCAGTGTTCTATCCACTCCCTCACCTACCTGCCCCTAGAACAGTGGTGTTTAAATGCATAAAATGAAGTGGATAGGATTACAACAGAAATCAGTCAGATTGATATATTGTTACTGAGATTGTTTTCAAAAGTTCATGGACTTTAGATTAACAACTTCCTCCTCTAAGGATTCAGTGTTTTCTAAGATGGACAGAGAGCCTTCTCTTAATTGGTTTCAGGAGACATTTTCATTCTTAATTTGGTGCCATAAAGAAGGGAAACTCTAATAATCCTGGTTTTAAGAAATCAAGATCCGTCCTTGAAAATAAGTCTTCTATTCAAGAAAGAATAATTAGGTCTTTGAGTCAAGTATGACCAAGGACTTTAGACTAGAATACTGTCGTAATTTTATTTCTTAATTATTTCCACACCTCACAGTTCTTATAATTCTTTGTCAGTCAATTCCCATTCAGGCATTTCTCAGCCATTGGCTTTTTGTAGCCACATATTGATTAGTATCTCAAGCAGTTATAACCCATCACATGTAGATATAGGCTGTGAAATGTATTTATGTGACAATCCAAAGAATGTATATTCATTTTTAGAAAAAAACAGAAAACTGAAAGTCATATTTTAAAAGTAAGTTGGTCCCTTGTATTTGAATATTAAATTTCTAAGGTTGGAAGTGGTCTTGATTTATAAAACAGTTCTCTCTCAAACCTCTTTGGAATTGACCCTTATTCTTGCTTGAATTTTATGGTACCTCTCCTCAAAATGCCTAGTGGCATATATTTATTGTTTTAGGGTAAACGAAAAATAATTTTGTTTTGAGCTTTGGGGGAAGCAGGATACTTTTGTGACAGAATTTGAGATGTTCAAATTTTTTAAAAATTGTAAATGACTGGTTACATTTAGAGATCTTGAGTGTTAGAAAATCAGATTTAGGAATTTCTGTTTTAAATAATGTCATTTCATCTAGAGCATTTATTAACCTTCCTTTATTCTTTCATCTATTTCTTTTCCACTGGCCTCATACTTCTAGGAGAGTGTTAGGAGTATATTCAGGGCAGGAAAAAAAAAAAGAAAATTTTGAAGTCATGAGAAAAAAATTGAATTTTAGGGGAAAATTAAAGCATATGTACTTTCTTAATTTAGGAACATGAAAATGTACCTCATTTAACTTGTGGGGTCAAGCAACTATGATGTTATAATGACAGATATAAAGGCCTAGAAAAAATTTTTCTAATGTGAAAGACACTTTTTTCCCTTATCAGTTATTTTTAAACCAATAAAGGCCCTCATTAAAAGTAGTTTTTCTTTCTCCATCTCCCATTTTTCATGGGGATTTCTAGACATGAGGCTGACGCTGTGGAATATATCTACTAAGGCCTAGAAGTTTAACTTTAAAAGTTGACGTTATTTATATGTAACTCTGGAACAAATTTCACATTTTCTGGCTCTAGGTTTTCCAGTATTTTTGCTAGTGTAAGGAAAAGTTTTCATTGTTCTTTAAAATTAGACATTTTATTTAATCTTTAACATTCCCTTTCTTTGGTTTGAAATCTGTATGTAATAGTCATCGAATTGCCCTAGTTTTATCCTTTGTCACATTTTTTGTTTAGTAGGTCAGGTTACCATGTCCTACCTAGTATGTTTTAAAATATGTTAAGCAGTGAAGTCATACTTGTTCTTTTAGAGGAGGAGGGCCTTTTATTTTCTTGGTAGTATAGCATAGTGACAAGCTTTCTTGTTAGGAGTATCTGTGGTAAAGTGCTTAAGAATTTGAAGTCAGGAGATTGGGATTCAAATTCCAACTCTGTAACTTATGCTCATAAATTTAGAGTTGAAAGGGTTGTAAAGGTCATCTGTCTCAGTCCCCTCCTTTAAGATTAGGAACCTCTGGCCTAGAGAAGTTAAGCAGTGTTCCTGAAGTCACATAGCTAGGTGACAGATAGGCAGGATCCGCACTCACCTCTTCCTCCTCTTCCTCCACAGACAGCGTTCTCTCCCCTGTGCCATATTACCATTTACAAAATGTAGTACCAAGGGCAAGTCACTTTACCTCAGAGTTTCAATTTCTTCCTCTGTAAAGCTGAGATGATCCTTTTCCTGACTCCCTCACAAGATTAGTGTAAAGAGAGTGTTTTTTAAACCTTAGAGTGCTATAGAAATATGGGTTGTTATTTCTGTTGGTTGTGCTTTGGGATCTTGTAGTCCTGTACTAACCAAGCAGCCTCCCTAATGTCTACTGAAAGAGCTCAGTATGGTGATTCGGAAGGGAATGTTGATATAAAAGCAGCTCTTGAAATCTTCTGGTTTAATGTTTTTCTCTCTTCAACCCAAACTCTTTTTGTTAAAGACACTCTCTGTGATGCCCTTGATCCTCTGCATCTTTGTTGGAGGAATAAAGCTTTCCTGATGATGTTTGGAGCAGACCATTTACTTCAAACTGGGTGTAGTTGTATTGTGCTGAGTGTGCACTGAATCCTTCCTCTCCCCTCCTAGACTCCTGAATCTAATGCTGTCTCTGTGGCTTCAGTGAAGCCCACTCAAGAGGAGCAGTCACTAACGCCCCCAGGAAAGGTGATAACCATCAGTACCCGGAGTCCCCGCTGTGCCCGAAATCAGTCCACCCTCCGAAATAATAAGAACTTCTCTCCCAACTCATCATCCAGCTCCTCAGGTGAGATGTTAAGGGGGCTGGGGAGCCAGCCCAGAGCAGCCATTCATCTAATCTGGCAGCCTGCCTTTGCCTTACCCTGATAACTTCAGAAGTGTCCTACAAGAGCCAGGTCAACATTTTCTATTCAATTCAATTTAATATTTATTGAGCACCTGCTAGGTGTCAGGCACTTTGCCTGCCAAGCACTGTGAATACAGATAAGAAAAGGATAGTCCCTGCCCTCAAGGAGTTTACGGTCTAATAGGGGAAGGCAACAGACAAAAGGAAGCTGGGAAAGGGAGTAGGGATGACAAACGCCAAAGGGGACCCTTCCTGTCCTGTGGAGTTGAAACCGGGCAGAGGTGGAGATACAAAGTGTCTTGTAATCAGCAGTCCTAACTACCACCTACAAAAATCATTACCATTGAGGGACATTGAACTATAGTGACTACTATAAGTGGCTTCACCCCTCAGCTCAGTCTTATAGAAGAGGAGAAAATGAGTTTCTAGCCCAAGAAATACTTCTTTAAGGTAGCTTGGTGGTACTCAGAACTCATAGCATAGATTTTAGAGCTCTGAGTTATGTAATTCAACCCTCTCATTTTATACAGTTGAGCTATGGGAATAAGTTGGGTAGATTTTTAAAAGACTTATTACATTGAACTTAATATGAAAAAGCATTGTATTTTTGTAAGCTTTTTCTTAGATTGTAAACTCAAGTTGAATACTGACTCTATATTTTTCTTTGAATGATACCTAGGCTAGCACCACATGCAAACAGGTTGTAAAATAAATTATTTTTTATTATGATCAAGAAAAGTATATTTTGTCAATTCTTAAGAAATTTGATATTGAATTATTTTTCTATTACATGTTCCGAGAATTTCAAAACCATTACTTCATTATTATTTTAATGTTAGTCCAGTGTTATACTTGTAAATGTATATTATGCTGCCCCCTCCACCCTCCAAAATCAATCTGTTATACTTCTGCCATAAAATAAGAAAGAACAGTGTTACAAGTAAATCACCAGAAATATGATAACTTCTGGCTGGACAGATTGAGGGAATAATTCCCATAAAGTTGCTATTATTTTTTTCCCAGATTATTCAAGCAGCGTTAAAAAAAATCATTCACTGCACATTTCCAGTGACTGATAACTGTATAAAACTACCTTATTAGTTTTTATTGCTTAGTTATCCTAAGAGCTCAACATTTACAAAATAGGTAGTCTGTAAGTATTTTGAATAAGACTTCAAAAACATTTAAGGTATTGAGGAGCCTCAACAAGAGGCTCTTAATAATTGTAATGTTTTTCCTCTCTCTCTTTTCACTCTCAAACTTTTTCCCTTTTCTTAGATGACAAATATACAAACATCAAGAATAATGGTCACTTTTTAACATGCCAGTTTTGTTAGCCCTATCCACAGAGCTAGTGTTTGATAAAGGTTTATAGCTCTCAGCTTTTATTCTGTTTCCTCTAATAACCTGTGAGCCATATTCTTTACGTTGGTCCCGTTTCATTTCATATTCTGTTCTGAAAATGAACATAGAACAGCTAATTTGAAAATTTCTATGTTTTATCAAAGAGAGAAGGGAATATTTGATCAAATACGATAAATAGAACCATAATGATAATACTGACAGCTGGCACTTATGTAACACCTACTACATACTAGGCAGTATGCGAAGCACTTTACTCTGTCTAATTTGATCTTCATGACAACTCTAGAAGGTAGGTGCTATTATCATATGCACCTTACAGCTGAAGAAACCGAGGCGAACAGGTTACACAACTAGTGACTGTCTTAGGCTAGATTTGAACTTGGGCTTTCCCTATTCTAGGCCCAGTGCTCTATCCACTATACCATCTAGCTGCCCCCAGGAATACCTGAGTTCAAGACAGACACTTAGATCTGTGTTATCCTGGACAAGTCACTTGACTTCTCTTTGTCTAAGTTTCCTGAACTGTAAGGTGGGAATAATAACAGCACCAACTTTGTAGAGTGGTTATTAGGATCAAATGAGATAGTATTTGTAAAATGTTTAGCATTGTTCTTGGTATGTAGTAGGTACTATATAAATATTTACTCCCTTCCCCCCAGTAAGAGATAAATTAGAAATGCATTGTTTATATGTGTCAAAATACAGAAATTCCCTGCAAAGTGATTCATTCTCATAGTTTGTCATATAATTTTCCAAAAAATGAATTATCAAGGAAGACAGTACATAACAAAAGAATACTTGATTAGATGTCAGAAGACCTGTGATAAGGTCCCAGCTGTTTGCTTGCCTACCTTTCTGACCTTTAGCAAGTAACCTTACCATTCTCGGCTTCAGTTCTCTTTATCTGTAAAATGAGGGTGGTAAGACTAGATGACCTCTGAGCTCCCTTTTCACTATGAGTTGATGATCTTGTGAACTGTTTTCTCTACTAACAACAATAATTGAAGCCATCCATTTTTTTGTTCTTTTAAGGTTTGAGAAATCCTCCAAGACCTCTTCTGGTAGCTGCTCCATCTAGTTCAGGAAATAGTGATTCTGATGGGGGGCTTTTTGCAGTCCCCACAACCTTGCCACCCAACAGCCGGCATGGAAAGCTGTTTTCACCTAGCAAGGATGCAGAATTGACTTTCCGACAGCATCTGGACACAATCAGTGTAAGTGCAGAAAGAACATATCTGAAACATGACTATACCTGATCTGTCTCCATAGGAGATGACCTCACACATGACTCCATAGATACTGTACAGAGCTTGTTTCTTATTAAGCACAAACTCCAAAATCAAGATTCACTTTCACAGAGAGAGGGAATAGATATTTGGGTAGTGGTGTTTCTCATGGAGGTAAAAGGCCTCATCTCTTTCTCGCCTGATGGTTTCCTTTGCA
The DNA here is from genome assembly GCF_003287225.1 of Phascolarctos cinereus. NCBI lineage: Eukaryota > Metazoa > Chordata > Mammalia > Diprotodontia > Phascolarctidae > Phascolarctos > Phascolarctos cinereus. The sequence goes on along the minus strand of NW_027555847.1, from coordinate 129,255,346 downwards.
GATGCAGTCGGATTTCTTCTTGCCAAAACCGAGGAAGCTACGAAATAGACACTTGAGGAAGCCATTGGTGGTACAGGTCAGAAGAGCTTGTTTTTGTACCTGTCTGTGGTCATAAAAATTAAGTCCTAGGATTTAGGGTAGACTTTTTTCTTGGTTTTATCACTGATTGTTTCAACTAATATGAATAATCTTTTCACTCTGCTTCAATTTCCCTGTGTTTAAAATGGTATTAATATCTGCCCCCTTCTCTACCACTGTATGTTACTCCATATATAAAATAAAATACTTGTTTCTTAGGAAGTGCAGCCTCTAAAATCAAAGATCACTTCCACAAAGAGAAGGTCAACAAGGGACCAGTTGGACACTCGAAAGAACTTTACCCCGCAGCAGCACATGTATTGCTGAATGAAGGGGTAGAAAATCATGTGACTGTTCTGACTGTATCTACTACAAATTTTTATGTTACATTTGCATCCTCACGGCTGCCCCACTGCCCTTCTGTACTTCCTTTATCAACTCACTATCCCACTTTCCGCAGCAGCTCTTCCAAACCTTCTCATACCTCTTTAAATCTTGCATGGTTTAAACCTTTAAAAAAAAAAAAGCCCCATCCCCAAGGGGCCCCTAGGTGGCTTGAGACACATAACACTCACTCACTAGCTGTGTGACTCTGGGCAAGTCACTTAATTCCAATTGCCTCACCAAAAAGTGTGGGGGAAAAACCCCACCCACGACACAACTGGGAATCTTACCTCATATTTTACAGATAAAATTGAGGCGATTCACTGTGAGCTCCCTCTTCTCCCGTCTTTCTGATCTCCTGTTAGCTGCTTTTTGCCACTCCATCGTCCTTCACCCAACGTCTCACAGGATGAAGGGGCTTCACTCCTTACCAAGGCTACTTGTTCAAGTGATCCCATTCCATCCGGTCTCCTCCGATAGAAGGTTGTCTTCATCCCCACTCTATAGCTTATTTTAATTCTCTGTCTCTCTACAGACTCCCTTGCTGCCTCCAAACATACCCATGTTTCCTCTATCCTCAGAAAAACCTCCAGCTATAGTCCTGTGTCTTTTCTACCCTTTTAGTCAAACTCCTTGAAAAGGCTGTCCACACCAGGTGCCTCCACTTCCTCTACTTTTATTCTCTTCTTAACCCCTTCTAGTCTGGCTTCTGACTCAATCATTCCACTGCAGCTGATCTCTCCTAAGTTAGGAGTGGTGTTTTTTTTTTTAAACCCAATCCCACCGTCTTTTCTTAATCCTCACTCTTCCTTGCCCTCTCTGCAGCCTTTGACACTGTTGATCATGTTCTCCTCCTTGATATTCTCTTCATTCTAGGTTTTCAGGACTCTATTCTCTTCTGGTTCTCTTCCTACGTGGTCTCCTGACCATGCCTTCTGTCTCCTTTGCTGGATCCTCCTCCAGATCACACCCTCTAACCATAGGGGTCCTTCAGGGCCCTCTTCTCTTCTTCCTCTATAGTATTTCACTTGGTGATCTAATCAGCTTCTGTGGATTGAGTCACCATCTTTATGTTGATGATTCTTAAATCTGCCTTTGCTGCTGGAAACTCTCTGCTGACCTCCAGTCACTCATCTCCAGCTGCCTTTCAGATATCTTAAACTGAATGTGCAGTAGATGTATCAAACCCAGTGTTTCTAAAACTAACTCGTTATCTTTCCCCCTAAGGTCCCTTCTCCTCACCCCCTAATACTTTAGTGGGCAGAACCATCCTCGTTATCTTTAAGTCTTGAGTCGTCACTGTCTTTCAGTCCCATATCCGAGTGGTTGCCAAAACCTATCAATTCCTCCTCTGCAGGCTTGTATCACCTCATTGCTGGATTATTGCAATAGCCTGTTGGTGGGTCTGCCTGCCCCAGGTCTCTCCTCACTCCAGTCCATCCTACATTCAGCCACTAAAATGATTTTCTTAAAGGGCAGATTTGATCATACCACCCCACTATTCAGTAAACTTCATGTGGCACCCTATTGCCTCTAGGATCAGTACAAAATCCTCTGGCTTTCAGTGACCTTGGCGAACCAGTCCTCTCTTACCTTTCCAGTCTCGTTGCATCTTACTCCCCAAGATGTACTCTTCTGTCTGAGGACGCTAGCTCTTTGCTGTTTCGTGAGCAAGGCACTCCTTTTCTTGGCTCTGGGTATTTTCTCTCGTTGTTCCCCATACCCCAGTACTCTTCCCCATCATTCCACCTTTTACAGCAAGCTTTTTCCAATCCTTCTTAATTCTAGTGCCTTCCCTCTGTTAATTATTTTCTATTTACCTCAGATAAAGCTTGTTTTTATTTATCTCCCGTATTATTAGATAATGAGCTCCATGAGGCCAGGGACTGTCATTTGTCTCTTTTTGTATCCCCAGCAATTAGCAGTGTCTGGCACACAGTATACACTTAATAAATGTTATTGATTGATCATTGAAGGAAAAGGAAAAGTACATATAAAGAGGACCTGAGTTCAAATCCAACATCAGATAGTTAACACGTACTAGCTGTGTGACCCTGGGCAAGTCACTTAACCCCAACCGCCTCACCAAACAGCAAACTGGAAAAAAAAAAAGTAAATATAGTTCCATTCAGTAAGTATTTGTTAAGCGCCTACTGTTTGAAAGACATCATTCTAAGCACTGGGGACATAAAGACAAAATGAAAAATAGAACCTGCCAGAGCTTAGACTCCTCAGACCTGGCTCTTACAGTCAGTCAGGGTCATGGTCATGTTGCTCTGGTGCCAGGGTGAGATTTCAGGGCAGGGTCTGCATGGGAGAAGAACACACTGCATATTCAGAATGTTCCAATTTAGTTTCTCTTCAGATTAACTGAGCTTTACAATTATTTCTATTAGAAGAGTAATAACTTAAACCTATTAAAAAATCTTAATACAAATGTAGGAATCTCAAAATATGAATAATTACATTGAGAATTCAAATCCGAAATAAAGCATTAAACTCCATGTGTAGATTAAAATGTATACTTTAAAAAAGTTATAACTGTCTTTTTCACTGTGCTTTGATTTGTTTTTCTTCTGTGTACTTGGGTTCTCTTATACTTCTTTTTTTGCCCACATATAGTGAATGTGCATTTCATATTGCTAATTTTGTTTTCTTCATGCCTTATGATTTCATATATTCCCACATTTTCTTATATTCTTCATATGGAACTTTTTAGACTAATGTTTTATTGAGGTTATATAATGGCAGAAGGCATCTTCTGATTTCTCATGGTGGTGTGAAAGTAGCTCCAGGTCGTCAAAGGCTATTGAGAGCCCAAGGTTCTGGTGAGTTTGTTGTGCTGGGAGATTCCACAGGACTCAGCACTCTTATCTCTGATACTGTATCTGCTTTTAGCAGTTTGTCTGCTTACTAGAGGATGGATTCTTTGGCCACAACAACTTTTGAGCCAAAAAAAAAACAATGATCCTCAGGCTTGGACCCTTACTGCCTATGGAGTAGTAGGGCATGCCACATAAAGTCTCTGCCCTTCACTTTCCTCATCCACAAAATCAAGAGGCTGAATTACATAGCCTATGAGGTCCCTTCTAGGCCAACACCTGTTCTCCTATGACCTCTTTGGTTTCTGCAGTCATGTTGACAGAAAATTGGGAAGAAGGCTAAAAATAATAGTTTTCTAGATTGTCTCTAAAACACAAATGGAAATGCACTAGAACTTCCTCCAGTGGTGCAGATTTCAGCCCCACTATATCTTCCCATCCCATGTGACTCTTGTCCATATCCTCCCAGGAGCTTGCCACAGAGTTCCAGGCACACACTGGGCTTTTCTTGTCTCCTCCTGCCAGACATATGACTGAAGCATTGTGACTATCTACTTGTTATCCTGTGGGAGCATCCCATTTTTTCTTCACGTTACATAATTCCTTGATGACATCTTTTTTACTTCTTCTTTGTTGCAGCCTGCTCACAGCCAGCATATGTATTTATGTATACCCTTATGTGTGTACATATGCATATACATGCTGTTTTGCATATATCAGAACACTGTATAAATGTTGGGTATTTTGAAAATTTGAATATTAGAAACAGACCATTTAAAGAAAGGGTTCTTAGCCTTTTTTGTGTCACGGACTCTTTTGGTAGTCTGGTGAAGCCTGTGGACCCCTTCTCAGGATAATGTTTTTAAAGTCATAAAGTAAAATACACAGGATTGCAAAGGAAACTAAATATATTGATATTGAAACACATTTATCAAAATATTTATTGATATTGGAATATTTATTGGAATATTTTTTGAAAATAAATTCACTTCTCCCCTCTTAAGAACCACTAAATTTTAGGGGATTACTCTTCATTTTATAAAAGGTTCCACCATAAGATTCCTTCAACTAATACATTTCTTGTACTTACAACTTTATTCGATTTACAGAAATTCTATTTGTGCAAATTTTTTAGTAGTACATCCTTACATAAAAATTAGGTGCATCTCTGTGGTTCTACCAAGGGAAGAATTTGCTCATATTTAAGAGAAAGAGCTACTTGAGAATTAGTTTGGAGGTCTAGGATTTTCTTCCCTGACTATCTGACTAGGATCATTTTAATATTATTCTTCTTAGCAGTAGGAAAATGGGCTGCATGAAAAATGAGTAAAGGACTTGTATTATAAATATTTCTAGTAACATTTATGTTGCACTTGAAAATTTGACATTTTCATAGCACTTGAAAATTTGCAAATTTCTTTGTATATGTTATCTTATTCAGGCCTCAAAACTACCCTGTGTTCTATCCATATAATAAATGATTATGTAATTGAGTTACAGTAGCAATAGCCTAACCTTTTTGTTTAGGAATAATGGGACATGGAGAAAAGTAAAGGCACTCATTCTGATCATAATAATTTCTTTGAGAAGTTTAACTCCCAATAAAATGTTCACCACCAAATGGAGCCGAAAAACTGCTTCTGGCAGTAAATACTTGACCTCCTTTCAGGCAGAGACATGGTGATTCAGAGTGTAAGGCTCAGTTTTAATACATAGATCTGTCCCATCATGTCTCCAAACAGGGAAAACACTTGAAAGTAAAGATTGAAAGTAAAGATAATGTTCTGGATGATAACAGTTCATTTTAAAAGCAGTTAGAGGTGAAAGCAGACGGAGAATCATAGTGGATAGGTGCTAGAGTTGGAGTCAGGATACCTGAGTTTCAATCCTACTAAAGCCACTTAACAAGTATGTGACCATAGGTAAATTTTGTCATTTCAAAAGGTTGTTGTAAAGAAAGCACCTTGCAAACCTTAATGTGTGTATTTGTTGGTAGTTGTTGTTGTTGTTAAACAGATACAAAATTGGACAGAGTTGCCAGTATTTCTAATCATCAGTCAGTGTATGTGTGTGATATGTACATACATACATGTGGTATATACATACACACATTTGAACTCATTACTTCAACTCAGCACGTGTTAAGTGCCTACTGTGTGCAAAGCATTGTGCTAAGGGATACTGAGATAAAAATAGCTGTTGCCTTCAAGGAATGGACATTTCAGGGTTTTGTTGTGACGGTTTGATGGAAGTTAAACTTTTTTAAGAAATGCTCTATAAATGGAGTAAGTATCCAGGTAGTGAATGCAGAATAATGTTAAATGGGCTCAAGTGGCCTAACGCGTCCACAGAAAGGCTTCATGTAAGATTCCACCTGAGGTGAACCTTGAAGAGACCTAGCTGTTCCCAAGGGACGTTATCATCTATTCTATTCACCAGGTGAGGAAATAGAAATTCCCTTAAGAAAATGAAGTCAGGAACAGCAGCTGGAAGTGACAAATACACTAAGTCAAAATCCATGCTAGGGATAACACTGTTTTTAGTCACAGAATTTCAGAGTTAGAATGGGCTTCAGCAAACATCTAAGCCATGCCATATCAGAAAGCAATCCTCAGTATATATACCTGAGAAGTATTTATCCTGATGTTGTATACGCCTTCAGTGAAGGTAGAATTCACCACCTCTTCAGGCAGGCTGTTCCACTTTTGGTTAGTTGGGTGTGTTAGCATGTTTCCCCAACATTTTCATTTACATTATTGTGATTGCTGTGCAAATTATTCTTCTGGTTCTGCTTTCTTTGCTCTACATTAGTTTATACAAGTTTTCAGTGTGACTTTCTGAAGTCTTCACATCTGTCTTTTCTTATTATACAGTGGTATTCCTTTGAAAGAAAGGATTACATAGATAAAGTTCCTTGAAATAAGGGAGACTAACACACACACTGGCTATTTGGCCATAGGAAAGTCACTTAACCTCTCAGCGCTGGAGGCATTTCTCTAAGAAGTTTAAGGGAAGAAGCCAGCCAGAATTGGTATAGGGGGTTTCCTCATCTGGTAGTTCTCTATACCAATGAAATCATAGATTCAGTTTAGTCTGTTGAGTGGTAATGGTTCCCCAATCATTTAGGTATCTTTTATTTTCAATTCTTTATCTACAAAAAAAGTAATGCTCTGAGAGAGAGAGAGAGTGTGTGAGTGTGTGTGTGTGTACGTGTACTTTGCTTCCCATGCCCACATTTCTCAGTAAAGAGAATAAGCTCCCGTGTAAGCAGAAACTTTTTGTGTTCAGGTGGGTACAATAGCCCTCACAGCCACTTATTTGTATCCATTCTTCTGGGTCCTGTCACAATCATGCTGTTGTTGGTAGTGAGATTTTAGTGAACTGTCTTCTAGTACATTCACCCAGTAGTATTTGCAAAGTATTAAAACTGAGGCCCAGAGGAGCATGGTGGGTTGGCCATGGTCATACAACCTCTGAGTGACAGGTGACATTACGAGGATTCATGATCGTCTTCATGATCTTTGAATACCACGTCCAGCATTCTGTCCATGTTGTCACACTGCTCAGATTAGCATGACACCTAGCTGAGAGGATGGGTGTTCTGCCTCACAGTTCCTCTTTCTGGTAGTTGAGCTGCCGCCAGTCTGTTCTGGGTCCCATGATTACACCCTTGAAATTCATTTCTTAGCCTTCTCACTCATTGGTGACTATTGCCCCCTTTCCCTGTATCTAATCAGGTACCAGGCCCTGATCGATCAATTCTGCTTTCTTTTTTTTCTTTGTTTCTTTTTTTAAATTTTTATTTATTTATTCTTTAAATTTTATTAATTTATTTTGATTTATCACAATCACTTCCATATGCTTTTGAGTTGAAAATTTTTCTCCCCCTTCCTCCCCCCACCCTCCCCAAAACGGCTTTACATTTACATTCCTATTAAACGTATTTTCACATTAGTGAAGTTATAAGTAAAAATTAAAACCAACAGGAGGAACCATCAGAAAGATGGAATAAAACTCAACAGAAGGTAAAAATAAGTGATAGCGATTCGACTTCCATAGTTCTTTCTTTGTTTGTGGACAGCATTTTCCATCCTGAGTCCTCTGGAGATGTCTTAGATCCTTCTAATGCTGAGAAGGGTTCAGTTTAACAATATTAGTCATGGCATAACGTGGCTGTTATTGTGTACAAAGTCCTCTTGGTTCTGCTCACTTCACTCAGCATCAGACCATATAAGTCTGTCCATGTTTTTCTGAAGTTAGCCTGTTCATCATTTCTTATAGCACAGTAGTATTCCATTACATTCATATACCACAACTTGCTCAGCCATTCCCCAATTGATGGGCATCCTCTCAATTTCCAATTCTTTGCCACTCAATTCTGCTTTTAAAATCTTTTTTCTCCTTTCCACTGACCCTAACCTAAGTATTACTCTCATTACCTCTAGGCCTAGCTATTGTAATACTTAGAGGTTAAAAGACCAATTAAATATTACAGTTGGTCTTTTAACCTACATCTTTTTTTTCATTTCTACTGCCACACTAATTTTTGTAATTCATACCTCTAATCAGCTCATTCTGTTGATCACAAGATGACTTCAGTTGTCCCTTATTGCATACTTTTTAATAAGATCTATACATATCCCTTAACTACCATATTCAAGGTACTTTATCATATTACTCCATCTCTATCTTTCTTTCTGTCCCTCTCTCGTACTTTTGCCCTTTCTTGTTCCTTGTAAAATATTTAGCATTGCCTGGATTCATCCGTCAGTTTCTAGCCTAAATAGCTTTACTCAGTTTTTCCCATCTTCCTGGAATTCTACTAATCATTTCCCCTCCCCAAAATCTCTAAATGTTGAACTCTACCTATCCTTCTACGCAAATTCTAATGCTACCGCCCCTCAATTAAATCTTTCCCAATTCCCTTCCTCTCTCCAATGCTCTTATCACTTTCTACTTTATATTATATTTATTTGTGTCTATATATGTGTATAACTGTATGTGTTTATATACAAAGCTAATTTAACTCTTGAGAATAGGAATCTGTTATTTATCTTTGTCTAAACATAAGACCTTATACAATTAGGCCCAGAATAAATGTTTGTTAAATGAATGAATATAGGAACATCTCAGAGACCTTTAATATTATTCATTTTTCCCAGTATCTGTGTACTTGGTGATTATCATTGTTCTACCTTCCTACTATTTCGGGAATTAAGAAAGTAGCCCAAACCTATTTGAAAGCAGACCCTGTGAATTGATTCCAGTGAGGATCAGAAAATATATGTTATGGTATTTATTGTTCATAGTTTGAAACTTGTAGATAAAAGGGTCTGAGACTTGCTCAGAAGTTTCATTAATTTCTTGTTTCATAGCATCCTTAAAAAGGAAACTTTGTTTTATAATGCTCAACCACATTTTATTTAGCATGTTTATTTTGAACAAGTCTCTTGTAAATGAATGTGACTCCTTATATCTGTGCCATTTTCTTCTTCTCCTTAGAGAACACTGCTCCCTAGACCATCAGGAAATCCATCCCATAATGTGTGTTCTTTTTCTATCATGTCAAATTCTTCTATAACAGGTCAGTGCTTGTGGTTCCCACAACCCCTCCACTTAAATTTACCTGTGATTTTCCTTAATATGGCTTACAGGCGTACCTGGCATGAAAGAATTGATATTTACTATGTTGTGTATAAATTAATTTCCATGTTTGAAATGCATTTGAAATACTATTTAATACTCTTATCTTTGGGGAGGAGCTTGTAATCTGTACTGTTGTATATTGCTTGCTTATTGTGGATGATAGCTGTAGTTCACTTTTCAGGCTTCTTTTTGTAAATGATTAGTTCTGCTATAACTCCACAAGATTTTCTAAAAGTCACTGAACTATGTAAAATTGAGCAATAAAAACCAAGGACGTCTGTTGAAATTGGAGTTGGGACACAAGACTCAAAAAAATTCATCAGTGACATGTTAAAAAAAAAAAAAGAACCTAAAAATCATAGTAATGTTTTATACACATTAAGTAGTTAAAATCATAAATACTGCAATAAATAGTTGCACTGTCTGAGGCCTTGGGCTTGGCCTGCATCCCAGTTCCTGGTGAGAAGGAGGGGGACCTTGGCCATGGTGGAAAGTGGGGAAGGGGTGGAGAGGAAGGTCAAGAGTTCTCCTCAGCCATTAGCTCCTATTGCACCTGAAAATATACAATAAATAAGGACCTTTACCTTGAAAAATACTTGAAGTTTCCTCGTGGAAGGGGGTGTTGAAAGGTTGCAACTTCTGAGTTATTGTGAAGTGGTCCAGTTTTCTTTGTTCTGTCACTGTTTCTCCTGGATGAAATAAAGCATAAAAATAAATACAAAATTCATGCTATGCTCAGATCATTCCCTAATGTATCATTTGTGTTAGAGTAAATTTTGCCTTTTCAAAATAAGCGTTATAGCAGAGCTAACTTTTGTTTTCTTTTGTTTCTCTTTTGTTTTCCCACACATAACTCTATAAACCCCAGGGAATTGAGCAGGATTAAACTAACTTTTATTAGTAGAAATTATTATCAGGAAATGTACTGTAATGTTCAAAGAGGGAAATTGCTTCCTTGACTTATATTTTGTCCACTGGTCTTTGAATTGCTCATTTCTTACCTCATGTGCTTTGCTGCCATTTGAATAGTTTTGATCCCATGATATCCACAAATAAACCCTATAGTTTTCATTATTGTCATGTACTGTCACATTTTGTAGTTTTGCTGAGCCTTTGTTCCTCCTTGACCAAACAGCTAATCTAGCCCTTCTTTGTACTTTTTCTAACCCAAGAATCATTGCTACCTTCTGTGGGCAGTGGCAATTTAGAATACTTGATAATATCTGACTAGACTGAAATCTCGTAGTGAAGGCTGTGGGCAGTGAAAATATGGGGATAAATCTGCTATTCTGTGTGCATTGGGTAGTGAAATGAGCATAGGAATAAAAAAATTATAAATACATGTGTGCATCCTAGAAATTCATTTTTTTCCCCATCTTATAGGGAGAGGGTCATTTCGGCCAATCCAGTCCTCTCTGACCAAAGCTGCTTTGTCTCGACCTATTGTGCCCAAGGTTCTTCCAGCCCAGGCTGCTAATCACCTGTCCAGTAAGTTTCCGTGGCTAAGCATGAGGTGAACTTGTAGCCAACCCCACACTTCTGAGTGACACTTTTCAGTGTTCTTTTCTTCTCCCTTCTCAAATCTTTATATATATATATATATATATATATATATATATATATATATATATCTCCTAAAGCCTTGGAAGGAAAAATATGTAATCTGTTGACTTTTCAGTTGAAAATTGGGTTAGATAGGATATTTTTATGGTCTCAGCATGGGATATGCAACTACTTATTTAGAGGAAGCCTTATTATTATCATCCTATGTCTCTTTGTCTCTAGGTGCCATTGACTTGGCAGCTAAAAGTGCTGGTATTATCCCTGGGAGCCCACTCCCTGTCCTGGATACTGAGGGTTTGCCTGGGATAACACAGTTGCCTTCGGAGGAAGTGACAGCCACAGTGACAGGGCAAAACTTGGCTAGCTCACATCAGAATGGGGACGCCATATCAGCTATGGGGGTTTGTATCAGTAACATGTATCTTTATTTGTCACAGAAATTATGGAGAGTATTGCCATTTTCTGTAAGGTGGTAGAGCCTACATTAAAACCTGTGATATAATGATTATATTGCATTTAATTTTGTATGCCATATTTTAAGAGATATTGACTAACTGGCATTTCGCCAGGTAGGCATCTGTGACATTGAGAGAATTAAAAACCAACATGAGGTAGACCATGGAATTCTTGAGGACAAGATGGTGACAGTTGAGCTGGATGATGGTATAAGTATGTTATAAATGCTTTAAATATGTTGATTTGCCACTGATTCTAACAGCTGTACTCAGATGTTTATTAAATGGATAGATGTCAGCCTAGATGTAATTAGAGGTCACTAAAGGTAAGGAATGGTTTAGGGTTCTATCTTTTACTCTGTGCCTAGTATTTTGCCACTGACTTAAAAACTAAATGTTATGCGCATCAAATTTCTAAAACACACAAAGGTACGAAGGATAAAAATATACTGAGTAATATAATGAGAATCCATATAAATCCAGTTGGAATAGTCAGCCAAGTATACAGACATAATAGGAATTATTATCTGCACTTGTGTGAGAGACATATTTAGACACTTGACTATAAACGAAATACAAGTCAGTAATGTGATGTGACTGCCAAGAGCCAGTGATCTTAGGTCCATTAATGCAAATGTAATGTCCAAATCACTGCTCTGTACCAGTCAGGCCACACCAAATGTGTATTCACTTACTCTGCAGTGGTTTTTTAACACAATTTTTATTCGTAACAATTTCCTTTCACATCACATTTATTTTTGAATATTTACTTTCCACCTCCCATAACCAGCAAGCCATCTCTTCTAACAAATTAACAAAAAAAAATTTTTTTTCCAGCAAAAGTTACCACATCACCTGTATTAGGGGGTCAGCAAAGTATGGTCCTTGTGAAATTTTATTGTATTTTAAAATGTAAATGCCTTTTTTTTTTTTAACTCAAGAGGCTGACTAGATTTGACTCTCAGGCTGTAGTTTGCTCATCCCTATTCTATATGATGGCATCTGGAGTATTGTACATTCTCTTAGTCCCTGACCTCTGTGATGAAGGAGAGAGAGGTTCATTTTCTCTACTCTTCTTTATACCTAAGCTTCCTATCATAGAAAGAGCACCATGTCTTAAGATGGATTTGATAAGTTGGAACATACCTAAAATATAAAGAGATATTCGGTGTGTTAAAGATTGGTTACAGGAGCCAGGGGTGTTTTTAGCCCCAAGAAGATGAGCTAGAGGGGCAATATGATAGTTATTTGAAGTGGTTATATGGGGAAAGGTTTGTATTTTAGTCATGCACAGCTCCAGAAGAAAGTGATTATAAGGAGGCATTTTTCATTTCAGCATAAGGGGGAAAAAAATTCTTCACAATTAGATTGTTAAAAAAGCAGCAATGAGAGGCAGCTAGGTAGCACAGTGGATAGAGCATTGGCTTGGAATCAGGAGGACCTTAGTTTCAAATCCGGCCTTAGACAGTGATACTCACTAGTTATGTGACCCGGGGCTAGTTACTTAACCCCAGTTGCCTCACAGAAAAACCCAAAACAAACAAACAGCAATGGATGGTTAGACTTGTAGGCATTTAAGCAAAGGCAGATTATATCAGAGGGGATTTATGCTTCTTGCAGGATCCTTTCTAACTCTGAGGTTCTAGGTTCATTTGAAGGAATTAGGAACATTTGATCTGGCGAAGGTACAACCTAGAAAAGGTCATACTGTCTTGAAATATTTGAAATGTCTTTTGGAAAAGGTATTAGACTTGATATGTATTGCAGTAATGAATAGATTAGAACCAGTGGAGTTGTACAGCCTTATTAGTACCCTAATTCTTTAAAGTATTAGAGCATAGTCGGAATGAGCACCCATTAGGAATGTTGCAGAATGTATTCTTATGTGGACAGGAAGTTGGACTGGATAACCTCCAAGGTCTCTTCTTCTTGCTAAAATTAGGTGATTTTCCACCCATCCCCCTCTTTTGGCAGAGTAAAGCTATAAAACTCCTAAGACTGTCAATGCATACCATACAGGACCCAGGTAGCAGCTTCTAGAAAAGGTAAAACCTTTAAAAGGTACGGGAGCCCCAACTTCCCTTGCAGAGTCTAAGTCTGAACCCTGCTTTGAATGAGCTGCCTTTTGGTGCAGGAAAAGAATTCTTTCATCTAAACAATCAAGTAAAATATGAAGTAACCTGACGGTGTCTGACTTTGAAAGAAGTTTCAGGAGCTACCCCTCCAGACTATGGGACTTATCTTTCTCTGACTTTAGTTTTTAGAAAGCCACTTAAATGATGAGACAACTCCTGCTATATAGGAATTGGTGTATTTACCAACGTTTCCTCGGAGTTCTGATTTCTGGTATGTAGCAGCACATAGATCCAACTAAGCTTCAAGTCAGGAAGTACTGACTTCATCACTTGCTAGTTCTGTGACTGTGGCTGTGTTGTTTTCTCTCTCAGACTAAGTTCCTTTATTTGTAAGATGAGGAGGATACACAAAATGGTTGTGAAAATACCTGTAGCTTTTTGTGCTTTTTAAGCTATAGTGTCCTATACATGTGAGCTGCTATTAAGTATAACTGGAAAACTCTCGCTATCCCTTTTCTATTTCTAGGGCACAAGCAGTGGATGCCGTGTTCCTTTCATCAGTATCCCCACAAGGCCTGAACAGGAATCTGTAACTCAAAGTTTTCAGGTAGAGTCCAAATATTGTGCAGGTTCTGAACCAATGCCACTAAGCCAGAGTTCATCTCCCCAAGTATGTCAGACCTGGAGTCCTCATCTTCCAAATACTTCCATGACGTTTGTCTAGCTAATGGTCCTAGTTTTATTGTCTCCTGGATAATTGTAAAACAGAGTTCACACAGCCTGTCAGGGTTTGTCTCATTTGGAATTGTCTTCATTGGCCTTGCCTTCTTTTCTTTTTGTTAGTTCCTTCTTTTCTCCAAATAGATTTGTAGACTCAACATCTCACCCCCATCTTAGAACCACCCCTTTGCCGATGAAGTTGCCTCCTTTCTTGGTGACACCGGCAGAATGCCTAGGGTTGGTTGACATTGGAATGCTGTTTCCAAAGACATTTTTATTAGCACAGCTTTTTGGGAGCCTAAGTGTTCCAGCCTTACCTTTAGACTTCTTCGCTTTCACTGGTAGCTTAAGGCAAAGCAAGCTCTCTCTCAGAAGCATTGTGATTCTGTAGAAAGAGCTACAAGCCCTGAGTCCATATGCTGACTCTGTTGCTTTATTGCCAGTATGAGTGTAGGCAAGTTATTTGGCTTCTCTAGGCCTCAACTTCTCCATCTGTAAGATTGCTTTGGACAAAAAGACCTTTCACTTCTAGCTTTAGATCCTGTGAACCTAAATTCACTGTAGTAGAGAGAAGCAGGTGAGTCTAGGTATAATTTTACTTTCCCTATGGGTCTTGAAATTAATAAATGACCACAACGTAGGCTGGAGGTTTTTTCAGAATATCTGAAGCATTTTTAGTCTTACACCTGAGAATTAGGAATTTTTTATCTCCACATTACATATTCTTCAATTCTGTCTGACCCATTTCTGTGATAATTTTTATATTTTTCTTCCTTCAGGGTTCATCTGTTCTATCCTTGTCTGAAATGTCCAAAGCCCCTCTCCAGAATGGCCTCTCTACTCCCCTTCCTACATCTGAGGGATCTACTACTCGTCTTTCTCCACCCAATGTCTCTGCTCTGCTAGACATTTCCCTTCCTGGACCCCCTGAGGATGTGTTATCTCAGGGAGAACCTTCAACTCAGATCAGTGACTCCATCATTGAGATTGCTATCAGTTCTGGCCAATATAGTAAGTAACACTTCTGTTCCTTGGAATCAGGAAAACTCTTGCTCCCTATTAAAAAGGAATATTATTGTTTAACAATAGGTAAGTCTCTGACTTCTTACCTGGGTCTTTCAAAGATTTATTGAAAAGGTATTTGTTCTTGAGAAGCCAGTAATTTAGATGAAAAACAGAAAATCCTGCTAGATTCCCTGAAGGAAGCATTACTGCTAGAAAGTAGGGTGACCACTGTGCTTGTTTTCTTTCCAGTGGCAACAGAAGACAGAATTGTCAGTGTTTAAATGTATTTAACCTGATTACTTTGTCTTTACTTGGGGAAGAAATTAGGACATGGATTGAGGCACCTCGGGGGTGCAGTGGATGGAGTGCTGGGCCTGGAGTCGGGAAGACTTGAGTTCACATTCTATCTCAGACACTTGCTAGCTCTGTGGCCCTGGGCAAGTCGCTTAACCTCTGTCTGCCCCAGTTTTTTCATCTGCAAAATGGGGATCATAACAGCACCTACCTCCCAGGGTTATTATAGAGATCAAATGAGATAAATATTTGTAAAGCTGTTAGCAAAGTGCCTGGCACATAGTAGTTGCTTAATAAATACTTAATCCAATTCATCCCACTGTGGTGTCAGATGAAATTAATGCTTGGTGTTCTCCTGGACTTAGCTACGCTCCTAGATGTCAGCTAGAGAGTTAGTATTTGCTAAAGTAACTAAATGATATCTTCTTCAGGCTAACTTCAGATAACTCTGAGCCTTGCAACTTCCCTTTGGAAGTTTGTGCTACTAATTCTGTTAATATTGTTCGTCTTGATTTGGAAGTTTATGCTGTTTTACATTATTGGACTTTAACTACTATGGCTAGCATAGTAAGGGTTAGATCAGATTTTTTTCTTCTAACTGAAATTTTAATGATACGATATTCTTTTATAGGTGAAGGAGTCTCTCTTTCACCGGCAAAATTGAATGGTAGTGACAGCTCCAAAAGTCTTCCATCCCCATCCAGCAGCCCTCAGCAGAATTGGATTGCTTCTCCCACTCATGATCCCCAGTGGTACCCCAATGATTCCACAGACTCTTCTCTCAGCAGCCTATTTGGTGAGTTTCTCTAATAGACTACAGTAAACTCAAACCCTTGACCCCCATGAGAACATTCTTCCCTAGGAACAAGCATCTGAGCCAGAAACTTCTCTTGTCTTCCATAGGTCACTTACTTGATTAGTGATCCTTTGACATTGATTTCCTAGAAATTCTTAATAGATCAGGATAAATATTTCATGTTATGGCCTTTGCTCTACTCTGTATTTTAAGAACCCTTCCCTAGAACCTAGTGAGCTACTTAGCACTCTGTGGTTCATGCTTTTATTCCTTAGAGAATTTGTTGTGAAGCAGGTCCCAGAGGTTCCTGTCCTTTCCAAAGACCTTCCCTTGCAGCCCCAGTGCTGGAAGTTTTTATGGATAGAGCATGACTTTGGTCTCCATTTTGTATTACTTTTTTTTTGAATGATCTGTATTTCGTGACTTTTTTTTCCCTGAAATGAGCCTTCTAGTTTGTTTATAAAAGTATCACATAACAGAATGAGTAGTTCATTTTACTTACAAGTAGTCCTCTGCATAGCTGGAACGCTGTTATTTGTCAGCTGTGTGCAGTTCTTGGCATGATTTCAATATTCAGTAAATCAGAGCTTACTCCCCTGTACCCCAGTCTGTCAAACTAGATGATAGGATGCACAGTATTCAAATATACAGGACTAACAGAACAGAAATGGAATTTTCTGTTCTATTGCTCTACTTTACTTTGAACATAAAATAGGGTTTAGGTGTATAAATGTGATTTTGCTGCATAGATGGCAATACTCAGTAGCCCCTGCTCCCAAATCAGATCCCAAAATAATCTTAAATTGGTCTCATGAGGTAGTTAGGTGGCATAGTGGATTTGGAGTCAGAAAGATGAAATGGGGACTCAGACACTTACTCTCGTGTGACTCTGGGCAAGTCTCTTAACTTCTGTTTGCCTCATTTTCCTCAACTATAAAATGGGAATATTAATAGCACCTACCTCACAGGGTGGTTGTGACAATCAAATTTAAAAAATTTGATCTCTTAATAAATGCTTCTTTGTTGGTTCCCACCCTCCCTTTCCCCTCCCTTCCTTCCTTCTCTCCCCCAAATTGATGAGAATTAGCATCCATGTCAGTCTTTGCTTTACAATTCTTAAATAGAAAGTTCTGAATGATGAGTAGGAGCTGCTAGGACTCGAGATTAATTTGGGATTACACCTACCCTTCACTTTCCACTGACTGTACTGAACTGTACTGACCTGTGGTGATGGTAATGGTCCTGAACCTGAGCCATATGCAAGTCAGGAATCAAGTGTACCAGTATATTGTTGTGTCATTATACTCTAACTTTCAGCATTGTTTTGGGAAAAATAGAATTTAATAATTTTTGTTTTCTTCTCTCCACTATGTAGCAAGTTTCATCTCACCAGAGAAGGGTCGGAAGATGCTGCCAACTCCAGTTGGGACTGCCAGTGGTACTTCCCTACTGGGCCCTAGCCTGCTGGATGGAAACTCTCGGGACTCATTCGTTTCCCGATCACTAGCTGATGTTGCAGAGGTATACTTTCTTTTTTTTTATTTTTATTTTTATATAAATTTATTTATTTTTAGTTTTCAACATATATTTCCACAAGATTTTGAGTTCCAAATTTTCACTCCATCTCACCCTTCCCCCCACCCAAGATGGCATGCATTCTGAATACCCCTTTCCCTAGTCCGCTCTCTCTTCTATCTCTCTGCCCCCTTCTCTTATCCCCTTCCCCTTCTATTTTCCTGTAGGGCAGGATAGACTTCTGTACCCCATTTCCTGTATTTCTTATTTCCCGGTTGCATGTGAAAACTTTTTTTTAAACATGTTTTTTAAAACTTTGGGTTCCAAATTTTCTCCCTTCCTCCGTCCGCACCCACCCTCACTGAAAAGGCAAGCAACTCAATATAGGTTATACATGTGCAGTTATGCAAAACAATTCCATAGTAGACATGTTATAAAAAACTAACTCTATTTCCCTTAATCCTATCCCACCCCCCCATTTATTCTATTCTTCTTTTTGACCATGTCCCTCCTCAGAAGTATTTGCTTCTGATTACCCCTTTCCCAATCTGCCCTCCTCTCTATCATCCCCCTGCTCTCTTGTCCCCTTCCCCCCTATTTTCTGTAGGGTAAGACAGATTTCCATACCCAATTGAATGTGTATGTTATTCCCTCCTTAAGCCAAATCCTATGAGAATAAGATTCATTCATTCCCTCTCACCTTCCCCATTTCCCCTCCACTGTAAGAGCCTTTTCTTTTCTGTTTTTTTGTGAGATAATTTACCCATTCTACCTCTCCCTTTCTTCTTCTCCTAGTATAATCTCCTCATCTTAATTTTGTTCTCCAGATATGACCCCTTAATCTTCAACTCACCCTGTGCCCTCTATCTATCTATCTATCTATCTATCTATCTATCTATCTATCTATCTATCTACATATAATTTTTTCCCTCCAACTACCCTAATACTGACAAAGGTCTCATGAGTTATAAATATCATCTTTCCATGCAGGAATGTAAACAGTTCAACCTTAATAAGTCTCTTATGATTTCTCTTTCCTGTTTACCTCTTCATGTTCCACTTGAGTCTTGTATTTGAAAGTCAAATTTTCTATTCAGCTCTGGTCTTTTCATCAAGAATGCTTGAAAGTCCTCTATTTCACTGAATGACCATTTTTTCCCCTGAAGGATTATACTCAGTTTTGCTGGGTAGGTGATTCTTGGTTGTAATCCTATCTCCTTTGCCCTCGGAATATTATATTCCATGCCCTGGTCCTTTAATGTAGAAGCTGCTAAATCTTGTGTTATCCTGATTGTGTTTCCACAGTACTTGAATTGTTTCTTTCTGGCAGCTTGTAATATTTTCTCCTTGACCTGGGAACTCTGGAATTTGGCTACAATATTCCTAGGAGTTTTCCTTTGGGATCTCTTTCAGGAGGAGATCTGGATTCTTTCAATTTCTATTTTGCCTTCTGGTTCTAAAATATCAGGGCAGTTTTCCTTGATAATTTCTTGAAAGATGATGTGTAGGTTCTTTTTTTGATCATGGCTTTCAGATAGTCCAATAATTTTTAAATTCTCCTGGATCTATTTTCCAGGTCAGTTGTTTTTCCAATGAGATATTTCACATTGTTTTCTAATTTTTCATTCTTTTGGATTTGTTCTACAGTGTCTTGATTTCTTATAAAGTCATTAGCTTCCATTTGCTCCATTCTAATTTTAAAGGAAGTATTTTCTTCAGTAATCTTTTGGACTTCCTTTTCCATTTGGCCAGTTTTTCTTTTTAGGGCATTCTTCTCCTCATTGGCTTTTTGGACCTCTTTTGCCATTTGGGTCAGGCTATTTTTTAAGGTGTTATTTTCTTCAGTATTTTTTGGGGTCTCCTTTAGCAAGCGGTTGACTTGTTTTTCATAATTTTCTTGCATCACTCTCATTTCTCTTCCCAGTTTTTCCTCTACTTCTCTTACTTGCTTCTCAAAATCCCTTTTGAGCTCTTCCAAGGCCTGGGACTGATTCATATTTTTCTTGGAGGCTTTGGATGTAGGAGCTTTGACTTTGTCGTCTTCTATTGTATGTTTTGATCTTCTTTGTCACCAAAGTAAGATAATATAGTCTGACTCTTTTTTCGCTGCTTGTTCATGATCCCAGCCAATTACTTGAGGTTTTAACTCTTTGTTAAGATAAGAATCTGCTTCCAATATGGAGAATGTATTGTTCCAAGCTTCGGGGGTTTATACAGCTGTTCTCAGAGATACTTGTAGGGACCTGTAAATTTTTACTTCTTGCAAGCTGGTATTATAAGGGGCGAGGTGTTTACTCCTTTCCTGGCCTGTGCTCTGGTCTGTTAGTGACCACAAGCACTCCTTTCTGTCCTGGAACTGTGAAGAAGGTTTCCTCTTCACTGCCACTACAAGCTCTACCATGCCAGCGCTCCTTCTCACCCCAGGACCACCGCCCAGAACTGTGACCCAGATCCAGGCACAGGCAAAGCAAGAGATTCCTGCCTCAGCACTGGCAAATAGATCCCTGAAATCCCCCTCTGATCATCCACTGGATGCCCCCTCAGTCTGTGGGCCAGAAGCTCAGGATGTAGCCACCGCCCTGGCGCCCGGGCTCTGCGATCTGGGCTCAGGAGGTGGTTCTGACCTAGCTCCTCTCTCAGCACCACAGAACAGACTTTTCCCACTGATCTTCTAAGTTGTCTTTGGTGTTTGTGGGTTGAGAGGTCTGGGAGCTGCCACAGCTGCCTGCTATTCAGTCCTCTGAGGCCTGCGCACCCATGCCACACTGCACTCTGCTACCAGCCCGATGCGATATACCTTTCTGTTGAACCATCCAGGTTGTCTTGGGCTGGAAATTTGCTTCATTCTGTCTTTTTGTGGGTTCTGTTGCTTTATAATTTGTTTAGAGCCATTTTTATAGGTATTTGGGGGGGTTTGGGGGAGAGCTCAAGCAAGTCACTGCTTTTACTCAGCCATCTTGGCTCCACCCCCAGAGGTATACTTTCTCATTGTTGGGCTTTTCTTTTTCTTTTCACTATTTTTATTTAGTACCCTTGCCTTGATCTTGAATACTTTTTTACTTGTTCTTTTTTTCTTCCACATTTGAGTACATTTAGGTTGTGTAATCATCCACCATTTCAAATCCTTTTTTTTAATTTAATTTTTTTGATTTTTTCCGTATGCTTTTGAGTTGAAAATTTTTCTCCCCCTTCCTCCCCCCCACCCTCCCCAAGATGGCACACAATCTGATATAGGTTTTACATTTACATTCTTATTAAACATATTTTCACAATAGTGAAGTTGTAAGTAAAAATTAAAACCAATAGGAAGAACCATCAGAAAGATGAAACAAAACTCAACAGAAGGTAAAAATAAGTGATAGCGATTCGACTTCCATAGTTCGTTTTTTGGATGTGAACAGCATTATCCATCCTGAGGCCTCTGGAAATGTCTTAGATCCTCATAATGCTGAGAAAGGTTCAGTTTAACAATCTTAGTCATTGCATAACGTGGCTGTTAAAGGAATTGCATTGGTTTTTTTTGTTTTTGGCAATTGGGGTGAAGTGACTTGCCCAGGGTCACACAGCTAGTAAGTATCAAGTGTTTTGTCTGAAGCCGGATTTGAACTCAGGTCTTCCTGACTCCAGGGCCAGTGCTCTATCCACTGTGCCGCCTAGCTGCCCCCATTTCAAATCCTTTAATTAAGTTTCCAAAGCAGGGGCTGCCCCAAGGTGTATGAGTAGGAAGCTAGTTAACATCCCACCCTTCCCTACAATTGGGATTTATAAATTAAGGATTTTATCTCTAGGAATGGTACCTACCCCTATCATCAAGTGCTCTGCCCCACCCACTTGAGTATGTTGTTTCTTCTACTCTGCACACTCCTACCCTCCCCGTAATCTGAGTCAGATGGAGTCACCTGGGAGTAGTTATAACTCTTACAAGCACTGACTGGACTATGTGCCACTGGGAAAATTCCTGCCTCTGCCCTCTAACATATATTCTCCCTCTCCCTTCAGGTTACCTCTTAGCCTTATCAAGGTAGTGCCCGGTGATTAGCAGCTTGCCTCTGCCCCCTTTTAGTTTTGGAAAGGACCCTGGAAGTTGCATGGGATGAGCAGATAACAGATCTCATTACCCTATCTTTCCCTCCAAACCCACCTCTTTTCTAAACTCTTCTTTCTGTGAAAGGCACTATTTTTTCATTCACATAAATGCTTGATCTTGGTGTCATCTTTGACATCTCACTTTTCCTTATCTGACATAGGTGATCAGTTATCAGATTTTACAATTTCTACTTCCCCATCTCTTGCATCTTTACTCTTTTCTTTACTTACACAGTCACCACCCTGGTTCAAACACTCACCATCTCTTGTATTGACTATTGCAATAGCCTCTTAATTAGTCTCTGGGATTCAAATCTCCTTTCTGGACTGTCTTCAAAATGGTGACCAAAGTGATTTCCCTAAAGTACAGGTCCTACCATACCACTTTCCAACTCAGACTCCAATGGCTCCTTATTGACTATAAGAACAAATATAATTTCATCTTTATCTCATCCTTTTAAAATTTTATATCATGTGTAATTTTATATCATGATTATTAGTAAAACAACATTTATTTAATTTATAAATAAATATATACTTGGGGCTGCACACTTAAAAATTTTTTACTGATGGCATATACGTTCAGAAAAGTTTGGAGACCATTGCTTTAATAAATTTTTTTTTCAGTTTGTAAAAAGTTTTATCTACTCTTGAAACTTCTGGTATGTTCCTTTGTTGGACAGATCCCACAGTTGAGCAACATGAAGGTCCTCACAGACGAAGTGGAATGTTAGAGCTAGATCACTAGTAGAACACCTTTATTTTCCAAATGAGGCAAAAGAGTCTAAGCTGCAAGAAAACTCATTGTTCACTGCCTTTGGAATAATTGAGCAGCATTTTGTTGTAGTGGGAATAGTCCCTGATTTAATAACTGAAGACCTGGGTTCATTTACTGATTCTGCTACTTAAGACTTATGTGAGCTCCTACAAGTCAGTTAATCTGGATTTCAGTCTCCCATTTGTATAAAATGAAAGAAATAGAATAGATGACTGTCAAGATCTCTTTCATCTCTGATCTTAACACTTCCCTTGGCAGGGTGATAGTAGGTTTACCTTACTTAAAAATGCATCTGGTTTTGCAGAGGTGATAATTCCTGTTGCAGTGCTCTTCTTTGCCATAGAGTTCAGTGGGGCTGAAGCAAGCTATAAAGATATGTAAATACTGCACAGATGCCCACTTAGCTCTTGCTCTGAGTTCTTATCATAAAATTATTCTAAAATTGGTCTGTTAGAACTCTGGAAGCTTGATGCTCAGTTTTCCAACAAATACTTGGGTCTGTGCTAGGAGTTAGGTAATATAAAGTCCATTCCCTTTCTCTCAAGAGCTTACAACTCAGTTTAAGAGGTAAGACAGACACACAAATAACTATAGTTTCCAATGGTAATACTGAGTAATTTAAACAAGAGTGATGACTTCCATTTAGGGTTTATTCTTTTTTTACTCATCGATAGTCATGTATTGAAACATTTGACAGTCCGGGAATATATTCACATTACTTCCTGTGCCAGGTGCCAGGTCACTTTCCACATAGTACATCCTAGCTAACTCTGCTTTATAAGAAACTGTGCAGAAGGTTAAAATATATGCAGTGCCTGCCTGGCACATAGTAGACATCTAATAAATTCTTGTTGACTTGGTAGAACTTATCACTCAGTCTTTTATCATCGTATTTATCCAGTGCTCTCAGAACTTAAGTGTCTCAGAACTTAGGAAGGCCCTATATACTTAGAATTCAGTGATTCCCACTTATCTAACTTGCAATATTTCCCTTCATTTCTGTGTCTTCCAGGTTGTGGATTCCCAGCTGGTATGCATGATGAATGAAAACAGCATTGATTATATCTCCCGTTTCAATGACCTTGCCCAGGAATTGTCCATCACTGAGTCAAGTCGTCGGGAGGTCCTTTTTGATGGAGGTGGAGGTGGCCCTCCAGTGGGTGACCTCTCACAGTGATCATGCTTAGCACAGTGGTGGCCACAATTAGGATGGACCCACGTTACAAATGGACATAGTATAGTTGTTCTTCTGACTGTTGCAGGGGGAAATCCCAGTGTCCCATTTTCAATAAAGTCAGCATCTTCTAACATTTGAACAGCTGTGCATCCTGGAATCTGTAGTACACCAGGAAGTGATCACTGAACAGTATTAAAGATGAATTCCCATGAGAGGAGCTAGAGCTAGTGATGTGGTTGGAAAGAATCAGAACTAGTTCTCTGGCATGGCATGAGTTAAGACTGTTGGTAAGAGAATCCCCTTCTGAGGCACTTTTTGCCTATATGTAATATTCTTAGTTTCATGTCAGTATTGGGGTCCAGACGAAGATTAGTCTTATGTTAAAACCTAAATTTGTTGTATTGAACATTCCAGTTGAAGGAGAAACTACAAGTTTTCTTTTTTAAAGGGAAGAAGTTGAGAGTGCCTTGGAATAGCCATTAAGTCCTGGAGAATTTTAAGCCACGCTCACTGGTGGGATTCCCGAAGTCATGACTGCCTTCCTCCGATTAATCCTTTGACATTCTGTTACTATGTCTGTAAAGTGGTGGGAGTTCGATAATCCATGATGCATTCCTTCTTCCCTGGGGAAGACAGCACAGCATCTCTTGGGCTCTCTGTGATTATAATTGCATTCCAGGACAGGTGATAGTGCAGATAAAGGCCTTATAGTACGTGGGATAGCAGAGGGAGAAATGTTGGTCTTAATAGATGTCAATTTGTTGCAAAGATTTTTCCTATCATCAACTCTATTGAAACACCAAACCTCTTCTAATCCCTTAATTGTAGGTTTTGGCTGACTTAACAGGACAGGTAAAGAATCATGTCTTATGCAGATAACATTGATTTTTTTTTTTAACTTTTGAGGGAGAAAAAGATCTTTTTTATTTTATGAATTAGGAACCATTAAAGAAGAAAACCCAATTAAGTTAGATTTTCTTCCCCCTCCCACTTGACTAGTTTCTTTAAGGGTGGCCCAAGGCATCATATGCTCAGTTATAGATGAAGACCTCTGCCTATATAAACTTTTGCACATTTGGTGGGATTTTGTTTGACATCTGAAAGGAAATCAGTGATCTTCAAGAATTGGGTAATTTAGATGAAGTAATTTTTCTCTATCAAATTTTCTTCTGCTTTTGGTTGGCTTTCAGCATATGTTGTTACCTTATCATAAACATGCTTGGTCCTTCCTTACTTTTCCAGGACCATTGAGCACCTCTCACTCTTGCCCAGCATCTCTTTTGAGAGAATTCAAAAACAAGGGCTTATATTCATATAAGGTAGCTCCTTAGTTTACAAAAGCCGTGTCCTTTGTAAAGAGAGGTCTTACAAATTCTTACAGTCAATTCTTCACATAGCAGGTAAACTTATTAAGTCTATCCACAACTGTCTTAACAGCCAACTCTGCTTACACAACCTATTTAGGCATCCATGTGATGAAGTTCAGCCTTGGCCACAGTGTCATCTGTGGCTTTATCCACCTGACACATTTAACTTTAGGTTATTACCTACTTAGCCTGTTGTCCAGTATTTTTATCTACTCTGCCATTAACTCCCACCTTTGTTGAAAGTAAGAGTAGCATTTCTTCCTCTCAGTAATTCTTAGGCAGGTCTAGTAGCCTTCAAGGCTATTGTTAGCTACTGGTTAGGTCTGGTTTCTTCTCTCCCCAGTTGATCGATCGCCCAGTTTTTGGACATATATAATCCATAGGTAGTTTGGCCTATACCAGTACCTGGTAAGGGAGCACTTAAGGCTTCTTCAGGAGAAATAAAATGTTTGTTTTACTGTATTTAGAGAATTGTGGAATCCTACAAGTTGAGATTATTTCACTTCAGCAATAAAGGGAAGACATTCTAATCCCTAAGACAAAGGGAGGTATTCAGGGTTCCTGGATGGAGACCATCTGGTTTTCATGTTGTGGTTTCACTCCCATGAAACTTCACTCCCTGAAACACTTTCTCAGAGCTCTTATATGATACCTCATATAGTAGTATTATAGTAGCTTATGATTAAAGCTTTCCCTGGATCTGAAGTACAGCACATAACTAAAAATAAAGGAGAGGAGGAATATGGCACAGTTAAATCAAGTGATGTGAGCAACTGTGGTTGTATAGTCTTTAAACCAAGTTGACCCGTTTTCTGGGTTGATTCATCAGTCCTCCAAACTCAACAAAGCTGAGGAATATCTCCTGCCCTTGATATCTGACTTAGCCATGGGTTAAAACTCTGCTGGCTGAGTTTGCATCAGTATTAGTCTTCCTGAACTCTGTACTCTAACGCCATAGAAACCAAGGAGTCTTTCAGGAATATTGCTGGGATTAATGATCAATTGTGTCATGACCATGTGACCAGCTGATAATACTTCTGACCTAGTTACCCAACAGTTGCTCTGATATGTTAGGGCAAACAAATGGAAACTAGCCAGTTGGTTTTAAATTAAGAGCAAAGAGGAAGAAAAATGTTGCAGTAATCTTATTCAAAGATTCTAAAAATCAGAAGTTCCTCTGTTTTGAGTCTCTGGAACAGACTCTACTTGCCACATGGAATTCAAGTAAATATCTTGTTGCTGCAAGTAATATCTTAGGTAGTTAGGGAAGCTGGAATGGCATGGAAGCAGAAAGCGATTTGTCAAATACCTCCACATTTCCTCCTTACCAGTGACAAACATGAAATACTATGAAGACCTTTGTTTTTCCCTTTGGCAGCAAGTCACATGGATGCTTTACTTAACGTGATTAAGGGAAATTTCATAGTTTGTAGCAGAAAACCTATTTCTCCTAGCCTTATAAATATATGTATAAATATAGAAATCTTTCAGAGAATCAGAAGTAGACAGGATATGTCAGAATGTAGGAGAATTCTTTTGTTTCCATTCAAGTGGATTAGCCTTTCAATATGAACTTATGGTTTACTATGTGCATTTGAGCTGAAAGCAGATCAGTTCCTTAAAAAAATTCAGGACTGAGTAAGAAACTCTGGCTCTTACAAGATTGATTGATATTCTTAGCCCCGTCTCCATTTGTGGAATTATACAATGATGGGCATCTCCCATTATATCTTTTTGAGAAAGCAGAGGCAACTGAATGCTCATCCTTTACTATAGTGCTTACAATGAGATATGCTGTAATCTGGGTCTGCTAGGTGTAGAATTTATTGTTCAAGGAGAAAGTTAATTGAAAACAATTAGCTTACCAGTATTTCCTTGGTACCCCAAGTCTCCTGGTCCTAACTATAGGAATTACCATTGTTTATTAGGCTACCCCATGATATAACTTCTAGATTGATGGCCTTTTAAAAACTACATCTTAAAACCAAATCACATTACTGAGCTCAAACTTGTTTTGCAAAGAGATGTCTTTTATATGCTGATGCTGGAAACCCCTGAGGAAGAAATTTAAATACTCGGATGCATTTCTAAGGGAATACTGCACTTTGGTGGTTTTTCTTTCTTTCTTTCTTTCTTTTTTTTTTTTTTTTCTTTTTAAACAGCTTCCGAAACTCTCCTAATTCCACAGTAATTTGTAAGTAATGTTAAGTAAATTAAACCTTGGAAGCACTACAGCAACCTGTTATCATACATTACTGGAACAGGATAACTGGCTTTAGAGTTTATGGTTTGGCAGCAGAATTTATTGCTGTTTCTTCGAAAAATAGTTAAGCCATATCATCCAAGGTTTTTGGCTTGTTTGAGATGTGAATTTGTTTTATAGATTATAAATATACATATGCAGTGTATGTATAAAGCAGATTGCCTGTCCTTCCTGATTATTTTTTGTACCATATTGTAAATTATATTATTTATTCTTTACCAATTTTGCAAAAAAAAAAAGGTGTTTTGGCTATTTAATATAATAAACAAAAGCTGTTAAACTTCCTATGTTTAAATTTCCAGTTCAACTTGTAAATCTGTTTTTATTATTGTGCATAAATACATACTAATACTTGATCTAATAAGCGTCCTTTTCTGCTTGGTTTTTCTGTTTTGATTTGCATTTTCCATCTGCAATGGATATAAGTTATTTTTATTACTTAAAATTTAGATTTCTGAAAGAGCTAGCGCTGAAGGAAAATTACACCTAAACTTTTCTTAGGCAGGTTGTGAGGATCTTAGCACAGCATCTAACACATAGGCATTTAATAAATCCTCTCTCCCTCCCTTTCTTCTCTCCTCTTCCTCTGTCCACATAGGGAGTCATACCCTTAGGACATTACCAGTCTTCCTGACCTATGTCTTGACACCAGACTCCAAATGACTCTGGAGAGAAGTCCTTTCCTTCCTTCATTCCTTCCTTTCCTCCCTTCCCCCTTCCCCTTCTCTCCCACTGTTCACATGGGGAAATTATATCCTTACATATGGGTGCTCTGTCCAAGGAATATAAATTTTGATTACTTACATTTCACAAGATATTCTTGAGGTTTGGGGGCTAGATTTTTTTTTCTTCCCTACTTATTCTCTTTTTCTTTTTCGTCCAAAAAGTGGGACAATTAACTTTTGTCTCATGTAGTTTTCATTTATGATTTCTTGAAGTATAGTTCTGGAAAACCAATCTTTGATAAAGGCCTTGGAACTCAAATGGAGCTAATTGACTATGTCTTTAAACCCAAATCTCTCTGGCTCTCACCGACTAACAACAGGTCCCAGCCCAAACCTCACTAGCTCATTGTTTGGGATTTGATGGTCTCAGAGTGTGTGTGTGTAAATAGCAGTTGTTTCTGTTCTGGCCAGAAACTCTGAGGGTCTTCCTTTCCTACACTGATTTCTTTTGAGAAGGAAAACTAGGCCATCTTCTGCCTTAATTGTTAACCTAGCCTTGAATCACTGAATGGGTGTTGCCTAAGACAAACTGAGAGCTGGGAAAGACCTTAGCTTAAAAAGGCCAGGCTCTCCCACTGCATCTAGGGCCAGTTGCCAGTCCTTCCCGGTATCTAGCTGCTGTACTTTGATGACTGTGTAGGAGTGAGGGGGTGATGACTTTGCATATCCCTGACTCATTTAAATCCAGTTCATTTGCATGTCAAAACATCACCCTCCTGGTGTCTTTGGTCCTCTTCCAGAACAAAGGACAACCAACCAATCTCTCTTCCTTCTTTCCTTCCTTTCCTCCCTCCTTTCTTCTCTTCCTTCCTTCTTCCTCAAAAGTATGTTAAATGGTCATATGGTGGAGAGAGAGAGAGAGAGAGATATTGATTTATTCTAAAACTGTCAAGAGTCTGAAGCCAGATTTGCTCCAGGGCTGGTTCTCTATTCATTGCGTCCAACATCGTCACTTCTATATCCTTATTCAAAGTTATAATACAGGGTAAAATGAAGATCTAAAACAGAAGTATAGAATTGAAAGTTGCTTCTAATGTAATTGCATTTTTCATTCTGTAAATAATAGTATGAATGCTTTTTGATCTCTAATCGACCAAAAATGTTTACTTACATTGAAAACCTGTCTCCATTTCAAAGAAAAACTGAGTGGTGAATAGTATTTGTCACCAGTTGTTCTGTAGATAAAAGCAAAGGAAACAATTTAGTGCTGTGAGGCTGCAGTGAAATGAAATTCTACAATTGTAGCTGAATAGATATCTAGGAAAAGCTGCTTTTCCTACCTTCCCATTCTCCCTTTCAGTTCTTAACTGAAAATGCCCAGGTGCTGCTACATCTCTTAAATGCTTGTTTTGGGAAGAGAGTACCTTATGCCTTAGGCACCAGAGGAGATAAGAATTACGTAAGACCAGCTCTCTGAATTTAAACTTCGTCCAGTAATTTAATACATTTATTTAATACGTTTATTAACTGCCTATGTAATAATCCCTCCTTTCCAGGGAGTTTGGGTTCTACTGGGAGGTAAAGGCAAAAGTTAAAAGGAGGAGGGTGTGGTGCAGGGAAGAAAAAAGACAGTGAAAGCAAAGATCTAGTTGGGCTTTTTTTTTTAATTGGAGAAAAGTAGGTGTCACAGCCTGTAGGTGAATCACAAGTGTTTGATGAGGAAAAAGATGGTTTTTTCCATGCTGTTTGCTTTCAGTCCAGTCATTTCATTTCTGTTTCTAAGACACTTTAAAATATAAACAAGATTGGTCAGAGTATTTGTAGTTCTCAAGAGGAAAGACAAATATAAGGTGATGGTATAATTTTTAATAACATCTTATAGCATTTCAAGCTTTGCAAAGCACATCACATATATTATCCTCACAACAACCCTGAAAGGTAGGTATTATTAGCCCCATTTTACAGATGGGAAAACAGGGAAACAAAATTAAGTGACTTACGAAGGGGTCACTCAGTTAGCAACTGTTTGAGGCAGGATTTGAACCGAAGTCTTTCTGATTCCAGGTCCAGCACTGGGCACTTTGCCATCTCACTAGGTGAATTTTTGGGAAAATTCATATCCTTTGACCAAGTTATCTATCACGTAATGCTTTTTGATCACATATTTCTTAACATTTATTTATTTCATATGTAACCCTTAATAGATTTTTTTTTGGTAGAAATATTCTTTCCCAGTTACCTCTTGATTCTAATTTTGTTCATGCAAAAGAAGAGCTTGTATTCCAACCCACAGATGCGCATGTACAAGACCCATAGATGTGTTGCAGGGGAATAATTATGGTGGCCCTCGAACCAAGTCTTGAAGCTGATAACCAAGACTTCCAAGGCAAGGAGTTGAGGAGGCAACTTCGGAGAAGACTGGAAGAAGCCCGTGCACCCTGCAGGGCGGCGATCGCCTCCCCGAGTCCTTCCTGGACTGACCTGGGGTGGGCGGGAGTGGAGAGGGAATGTTAAAGATTCCCTCCCTCGCGGGGCGAGGGGCGGAGCGCTGAGCGACGCCGGGCGCCGAGGCCCTGATTGGCGGCCGCGGCGCCCAATGGGCGGGCGGCAGGCGGCCCCCCCTCCTGGCGGCGGTGGGTGGGAGCGGGAACGGTGCTGGTCCGCAGAGAGAGAGGAGCTCCATAGCCGCCGCGGCTGCCACAACCACCACCGCCGCCGCTGCCACCGCCACATCCGCTGTTACCATGTTCCAGGGGCGGGAGAACGAGGGCGGCAAGCCAAACTCCAGGTGCGGCCGGCCACGGGACGGGCCGAGAGTGAGGCTGAGCCGAGCCGAGGCGGCGCCCGCCCCGCAGCCGCCCACCCGGCCCGGGCCACGTTGAGGAAGGAAGCGAGGGGGGCGGGGCAGGCTGGCCCGGGGCGTAGGGGGCCGAGAACGGGGTGCTCGAGCGGAGGGAGCGCTCTCGTGCGTCTAGCCCGGGCCGGGGACCCTTGGGGGTCCGGAGGAGGGAACAATTAGGGGCGGGGGAGAGGGGAACAATTGGAATAAGCGCGGGGAAAGTGGGGGAGGGGCGACCTGGCCGAGAGGAGGGGGCCGAGTTTGGAGCTTCGCGGGGGAGGGACCGCAAGAGGAGAAGGTGTGTACCGGGGGGTGTGGCATCGGAGGTGTGAGCGGCCGGAGCGGGGAGCCGCATCCGGGCGGGGACAGGGAGGAGGCGCAGATGGGATTTGGGGCGTGTTGAGGGGCGCTGGGTGTTCCGAGAGGACCGGGTCAGGGTCTAAGAGCAGTTACTAAACAGTGGGCGTCCACTACGTTCTGCCCCCGTGGAGGATGTAATTTGTTCGGGCCGGGGTGAGGGTAGGTTGTGGGGTCGTGCTCTGGGGACAGGCTAGTGAGCCCTCTACACTTCGGAGAGGCCCCGTCTCCACTTCCTGGAGCTGCTCTGGTAAGGACTGCCCCAAGTGCAAAGGACCTTTACACCAAACATGCTTAACCCATTTGGTGTCACGTACCAGTGTGGTGAAGCCTATGGACCCCTTCTGAAATGTTACAATAAAATGTATAAGATTACAAAGGAAACTGATTATATTGAAATAGTTATAAAAAAAATTTTTTAAATCACAGAACCTGGGTTATAAACAACTGCTTTACACCCTAGCGTTGTATGCACCCTTAGATGTTATTTAAACTGGGTTTCAGAAGCTTGGAAACCCTCCTTGGAAAGAGTTAACAGGTCAGCTTTGGGCCATTCGTTTTAGAGTACAACAGTGGTGGTTCTCGTATGAGCACCTTAGAAATGATGGCATTTTTTAACTCCTGGACCTGGGTTTCCTGGTACTTAATTG
Organism: Phascolarctos cinereus; assembly: GCF_003287225.1. Lineage (NCBI taxonomy): Eukaryota > Metazoa > Chordata > Mammalia > Diprotodontia > Phascolarctidae > Phascolarctos > Phascolarctos cinereus. Next base: position 129,223,811 of record NW_027555847.1, on the reverse strand, counting down.
AATTTCATGCTGAAATTAGGGATACAGGCAATGTGACCTAATAAATAGAATGTTGAATGTGATCTCTCTAGCTTAGCACAATAAATGTAATAACCCTAAGATCACTTTCATTGTGCTCTAGGAAAATGATGTTTGAAGTTTTCCATCCATAAATTATACAAATGAAAAGCCCAAGGTAAACATGAACTAAAAGAATCTTTGTTGTGACTAGAAAATTTCCCCAAGCTGAACATTCAGCTGAATATACAATGTTATGGAAGTTTAGGCAAGAGTTGTGGTGCCAGGAGTCTTGGAAACAATGACAATGTTTGTGTACCATCAGAGCTTAGGTGGCTTATGACTAAGCTCTTATTTCTCTTTTGTAGTTTCTCTCTTCTTGTGTGTATGTGGTATGGGCACATCTGTATAACCATCCCTTTAGTTTGCTGTGCACTTACCAAGATGCTATTGAGTGCATAAATCTGGTTTGTAAAACTTTGTTTTACCCATTTTGTCTTTTTCCTGCATATATGAGAGATGCCCTTATCAAATATGTCCCATCACTTTGATTTTTGATTCAAAAAATAAAAATCTCTAAAATACTATTTGATAAGTTTTGGAGATAAGTTTGTGTTGGTATTGCCTCAAGAAGTCTTCTAGAGCTACTTGATGGCTGAGCTTGTTTGATAAATTTTCAATTATTTAGCTCAAATATGGAAATATTCTTGCATCTGTCTCCAGTGTACTGAGATCTTTGCCCTGTAGCATACATTTCACACTTCTAGTGAATTTGTTTCATTTTGTTTTGCAAAAGGAAAATGCCCTCATTTCATAATTTCAAGAGAAGGCAAACCAGCATTTCTCTGCAGATTTATGTTTGGGAGCAGAAAAATGTCCTTCCCAAATTGTTTTTGTTCCAGCTGAATGGTGGTGTTCCAAGTTGAAGGCATTTTTGTAGATAACTTGGGACTTGAATGTTTCTACCTTCTTGCTTTGAAGTGGATCACAGTTTTCTTTATAGGCACTTACCTCTTAATTTTCATTAACATTACTTGTCATCCTTTGTTTTTTCTAAAAGATTATGTTGCTTAAAGGGATTCTAAAAAGATTTTGTGTGGCATAATGATATAGCCATCATTAATAATTAATCAAATCTTTCTTAAAGCTATAAAATGTATATTTTGAAGAATTTGGTTTGGGTCTGGCTTCCTTTGCTGCTACCAGCATAGAGAAGGAAACACAATTTGCAGTCCACACTCCAGCTTAGTTTTCTCCCCAAATGTTGGAAGAGACTTGTGGAATTACAGGTATTGGTTTTTAAAAAGGAAAAAAATTTCTTATTATGAGTTACATTTGAACTTTTTATTCATCTCTTTTTGCTCCATAATTTGAGTTGCATTTTTTGTTTTATTTTATCTTAAAATAAAATTTAAATGTTTTATTTTTAAAAAATAAATTCTGCAAAGTATAGTTTTAAAAGTAATGTATGAGTGAAAACAAAATAGCAAGTACTTCACTCTTTTACATAAATCCAGAGAGCTTCTTAGTCCATGAAAATCCTTTCATGCATAGTATCAGAGTGGTCATCTGATGGCAAATCTGATAGAATTAGGAACCTGAAAAGTTAGAAGAACAGTTACTATGGATTTTATATTTTTATCTAAGTTTCTATTAGCTCCACAGACTGATTTGAAAACCAGAATTATCTGCTTGTATTAGGTTGCAGGAATTCTGTAATTATATAACATGTATAGAACTTAAATTATTGGTATTTCTTTTGCCTATTTGAGTTGGCTTCTATTTCTAGGCATTAGGAATTGACCAAGGATTTTTGAAGCTTGGGATATTTAGGATAATAATCTGTAGCCAAAATATTCTTTTATTTGTCTTTCCACATTCTTTTTTTTAAAACTCAGTTGCTTTTTCTACAGTGTTACTTTATCTTATATGCCCCAATTTTTAAAATAGAAGAGAGTCTTTGTAAACATCCCTGTTCTTAAAATCAGTCACATTACTAGACTTAGTAACTGACATATAAATTGATTTTTTCTCTCCTTTAAAATTTCTTATTCTCAGTTCATGAAGTGAGCAAACATTTCTTTGAATGGTGGCTTTGTCTTATATTTTATTTTATTTTTTGTTTGGGTTTTTTTTTTTGTTTTTAGGCAGTTGGGTTAAATGACTTGCCCAGGGTCACACAGCTAGTAAGTGTCAAGTGTTTGGTCTGAGGCCGGATTTGAACTCAGGTCCTCCTGACGTCAGGGCTGGTGCTCTATCCACTTCGCCATCGAGCTGCCCCTACCTTATATTTAAAATGCTAGAGGAAGGAGAGTATGCTACTGTCACTTATTTATCCTTGAGAGAAGTGAATGTAATAATAGTAATTTCTATATAGTGCTAAACTTTTACATATATTACCTCATTTGCTTCTTAGCAACCTTGGAGGCAGTGGTAATATTGTATAATCAGAAACTGAGATTCATAAGTTAAGTAACTTGTCCAGTCATTCAGTCAGTGAGCATTTATTAAGTGCTTTGTGTGTGCCAGCTGCTATGCTAAACACTATTGATACAAAAGCAAAAAGACAGTCCCTGTCCTCACAATCAAATGGGGCAGTAAAAACATGCAAACTATATACAGCATAAATAGGAAGTAATCAACAGAAGGAAAGTAAGTTACCATAATATATGACTGGAAACTTGTCTTCTCCCAGCCATCTTAGGAGAAGCATTTCTTGAATTAATGGAATTTTAATGGTTTTCAGTAATTAAGGGAGAGAGATGACTTCATAGGAAGTGGTGGGTTACTCTTGCAGTCAAGAAGAATTTTGAAGAAGAGCTAAAGGAAACTTAGAGGGAAATACACACACACACAAATATATATACACAAAGGGTATATGTATGTATACATATACAAAGTCTTTTATTTTTATATACATTGTGTGTGTAAGTGTAAGTCAGTGAACATCACCAGATTGCTTTCAAGCCAAGCATCATATAAACTGCATTTGATATGAAAGGCAGTGGGGAACTCCTAGAGTTGATGAACAAGTCAGATGGTCCACATAGTTAATAAATATAATGTGACTTTAATCCCTGATTTTGAGTATTGCTTGAAAGAGAGAAAATTGAAAGTGAAGAGAGCTATAAAAAGATTTCAGTAACTCTGGCATGAGATGAAAGTACCTGAATAGTTACTTGGTTATAGAGATGAAAAAGAAGGGTTAGGTTCAAAAAGTAGTATAAACCTAATTGTTAATTTTACAAATGGCCTCAATTAATTTAAAATGCACTGAATCCAAACCTGATGCTCTATGTATAGTGAAATAATGTCAAATTCGGTTCAACTTGGTGAATTTATTTCCTTTCCCTTTAGAAAAAGAACTGTCTGGGCCTAGGAATGTTAGACTTGCTGCAACTAGCCAAGGAAAATACATAAACTCTTGTTAAAACTAGAACTGTAGTGATTTATAAATATTTGTTGGATTCAAAATAACATATCCACCAAAGTACTTTGTATCTTGCAAGCCTTGTTTATAACAGGAAATTAAATCAAACCAAAAGTTTCCCCACTCTCTTAACCCTTTTTCCCCATCCTTTAATGCCTCCACCAAATCTTTCTCCAGGAAATGATAACTGCTGAATTGTAAACTGCAGCTTATGCTCTTGCCTGTTCTTTCACTCAAGCAGTCAGGGATACATTGGCATCATATCAAAAACCCTGGCACTACCAGCTGTTGTACTTGGCTTCTATTGTGTTTACTGACTGACCCATGTATATTGTCAAGTTGTGGTGTCTGGCAACCTTATCTCCTCTTTGCAAAGAAATGAGTCTGCCATACTATGTATCTTTGTATTAGAGGGGAAAAGTGTGAGGTTTCTCATTCATTTTGTTGTCAGCTGCTAGATTGCATGAGAAAAAAATTATGTTGTAGTGACCTAGTTCCTTAAGGTTATAATAAATGTGAAACCAGATCTAGATTTTACCCTTATAAAAATATATTGAGCTATTCTAAATATCATGTGAAGGATTTAAAACCAGAATTGACAAAGACCTAGTGGAAAGAGCGTTGGATTTGGGAGGAACTAGGTTCCAATTCAGCTTTACTTACTAACTGGGTGACCTTCAGTATTTAGTCAACAAGCATATAAAAAGGCAAAAAACCAGTCTTTACCCCCAAGAGCATGTAATTAACTAGGTAAAGAGGAACATTCAAAATATATACAGAATAGAAGAAGGTATCTGAAAAAAGAAAGCATAGAGGGGAAGGGGAGTTAGGATGTGGCTTCTTGAGGGAAGCCATGGAAACTAAGGGATAAAGATGAGAATGCAGACCCTTCCAAGTATGGGACACTTCTGTTGCAAAGGCCAAGAAAATGAGAGATGGAATGTCGTGTTTGAGAAAGTGCAAGTGGAGGGGCAGCTAGGGTGGCGCAGTGGATAGAGTTCCAGCCTTGGAGTCAGGAGGACCTGAGTTCAAATATGGCCTCAAAAACTTGAAGTTACTAGCTGTGTGACCCTGGGCAATCATTTAACCCCAAGTGCCTCACCAAAAAAAAAAAAGAGAGAGAAACTGCAAATAGACCAGAGTAATTGAGTCAGTTTTTGGAGGGGTCATGTTTAAAAAGGCTGGAAAAGGTAGGAAGGGCAGTTTAAGAAGAGCTTTAAATGGCAATAATAAAACTGATTTTGTAGACTTGGGTGATTGGGAATGTGATTGATGGCCCTCAACAGTAATAGGGAATTTGGGAAGAGGGATGGAAGTTTTTGGGGGGTAAGGTGATAAGCTCTGTCTTCTAGATTCATTTAAGATCCAAAATCATATAGTACTGGCCTTTCAGATAAAGCTAGAAGCTTTACTGTAACTCAGTGTGTCTTCTCTGTACCACAGGGTAATGAAACCCCCTGGAGGAGACTCAAGCAATCTCTTTGGAACTCCAGAAGAAGTTATTCCTTCAAGTAGACCAAATAGAATGGCATCTAATATCTTTGGAGTATCTGAGGAACCTCAGAATACACCCAAAAGGTCAAATCCTCCAGGTGAGATTCTCTTTTCAGCTCTCATCTTCTCCCCTCTCTTTCGTGGCGCCCCCCCCCCCCGTACTACCCTTTTCACTGACTACTTGGGCAACGTTTTCTTTTTTTTTTTTCCTTTTAAAATTTGGTCTTCTGATATAGGACAGGTCTTATTTTTCAGGTTACTCAATAAGAAAGGTCTCACTTTGTTTCTTATTCCCTCTTTGGCCTGAGAGCTCAAAAGTCTGATCTTCTTGAATACTTGCAGGTGAAGAAAAGGAGTAGGAGAAATGTTTATCTTAGTTGTATTATTGTCCCAGCACCTAGATACTTAGTCATCCAATGTTTCCCAATGTCCAGAAATTAGAATTATTCCACTCTTACATATTTAAGAGATGGGGCCCGGAAATGAGTTAGATAATAGAGCATATCAAGTAGCACCAGTACTAGAAGCCCCTCATAAACTGAGCCCAGACTCTTTCTTTAAGAACATGAAATTAAAGATTCGGTGGGCCAAAGGTCATTTTGGAAAACAGAAAAGTTTTGAGAAGAAAGTGTTATTTATGTGTCTTGCCTTGGGTTCTTGAATAGGGTTCATGTTTTTGTTGGTATCCAGCACTAAAGCACTCATGAATGTAGAGATTTAGTAGTACCAGGACTGTACTTACAGACTGTTTATATGAAAAGATCACAGAATAGTACATTTCATTGAAGACTGCAACAAAATTTAAGGCACTTCAAGGTGAACGTACCCAGCTCATTTAATACTGATTTAATAGGATTATTGTTAGGTGCACTCCCAGGAGACTGTTCTGAGTTGCTTTGCAAGGCGTAGCAGCTAACAGTCATTGTGATACAAGATTCAATAAAAAGCAAAACTTGTGATATGGAAAGATCTCAGTTGCATTAGGATTCTATATCTCAACAGTGGAACTTCAACTTCACAGCATGGGAAAAATGAGTGTAGGAATTATTATGCCTAGGGTTTGGAAAACTTTTTGTTTTGTTCATATTAGTTGTATCCAGGGATCATCTCTGCAAATTTATTACTTTTTAAAGTCCCCCTTTGAATGTTTTTCCTATAGAATTTTTCCTTTGACAGCAATCCCTGGCAAAATGCCAAACCTACCTCAAAAATAAGATGACTTTGGAACTTAACCACCATTCCTTCAAGGCATTAAAATGATGTTTCCTCTCTTTAACTTTGACCTTGGGGTTATAGTCTTATCTCTTACTGCTGTTCAGTACCCCTCCTCTGTAATGCATCATCTAGATCTTCACACACACAGAATGTGCTTTATATTTTATCACATGTGAGGAATTTTAGAACACAAAGTGTAAAGGGAGGCACATTACAGATAGAGTCTAGTTTTGGGAAACAGTATATTTCTTGTTTTTGTTCTTTTTACACTTCATTTCCAGATCAGATAGATATGTTCTCTTAATCTCTTGGTCTCTGAGGAAACGTTAGTCCCTGACTAATGGAAAGTACAGCTCCCTGGGGTTTAGACTAAAATCCACAACCAGATAGTTCCTAGTTTTCCTTAGCTAGTTCTGTATCTTCCTTGAATTCCGTACCCAGAAATTTCTTTTAGTCTTTTCTATATTTCTGCCCTTTCCTTCCTCCCAACATGTTGAAGAATTCTATTTTTTCTTTGTTTCTTTCCTATGAGGTTAGGGTAATAACCCTAACTGGCATAAATTTACATTTATAAAACTATATTCATATGAGAGTGATCATGTACCTTTTGGCTGTAGAAGACTCTAATAGGCATGCAGTTAAGGAGGAGTCTTAAGCCTCATTCTTTCTTCCTCTCCAGTTGCTACTTTCTGTTTCAATATTACTTCTCAGCAGTATCCTTTGGCACAAAGAAGTCACTTCTCAGAAGATCACAGGGTCTCAGTTACCCCTAGAACAAAGTACAAACTACTCTTTTTAACATTTAAAGCCTGAATTTCACTTATTTGTTCATTTTTATTATATAGCTCCCCCTTGTGCCCTCTGTGGTCTGGCCAAACAGGCCTTTTTGCTGTTCCTTGTATATAAGATTTCACCCTCCATCTGTATCCTTTGGCACAGGCTGTTCTTGCCTGGAACTCATTCCCTTTTCACCTTCACCTCTAGAGTTTAATTTGGTATTAGATCCCTTAGAACCATCCTCACTCCAGTTCAGAAGTTATAACACCTTTTTGATTGAGATTGTTTTCTGAAATGTTTACTTATATATGACATAGCCAGATAAATTACATTGATAGTCTTGAAAGGGTAGAGGTAGTAATGGAAAGAGCACCAGACAGAGTCAGGAATTTGGGGTGTATCTCAGCTTCCACTGCTACTAACTGTGTGACCTTGTCTCTTTGAGCCCCAGTTTCCGCTTCAAAGTATAAACCCCCCATCTTGTGATCTTTGGAATGGGGATAATAGCCATTTTACTTTCTGTCTCAGAAACTGGTTTTGAGTAGAGTGCTTTGCAACTATAAAACACATTTAAATATGGGCTGTTCTGATGTGATTAATTCTACAGGAGGCAAAGGAAGTGGTATCTTTGAAGAGCCTACTCCTGTGCAGGCTCGATATCGTTTGAATCCCCCTGGTGGGAAGACCAGTGACATCTTTGGGTCTCCAGTCACCATTACTGCGCCCTTAGCACACCCAAACAAGCCCAAGGTATGAACTTCTTGCATTCAGATAGCTATGGCTAGAGCCAAAAAAAAAAAAGTTTCTGCCAGTAGATTCATTAAGGAGCTCTTAGGCATGGAGGATTGAGCTATTGGGAAGCAACAAGTTTAATATTTTCCTAGACATAACTATCAGTTACATAAAGTTGTGCATCTTCCATCATTAATCATCTGTCTTTTGATATCAAAGAAAGAATCTTGAAAACAGTGACTCTCTAAAAAGAAGTCTTAGTAGAGCCTTAATTTTGATCACAGAGAGTTTGAGCCTCAAAATAGTCAGTCTTTTAATTCCAGTTGTAGTCAGAATAGTCATAATGTTAACAGATAAAAACTGAACTTACAGTAGAAAAAGTCAATTTTGAAAACACCATGTCTCTAGCCTAAGAATTCCTTCTCTCTGCTCTTTATGTTATATCTGTTTCTTAAAGAAAGGCCAGCCTGACTACTAGCTATCTGAAGTAGGAAGTAATACGAGCCATATATTTTTGAATCTAATATTCTAAGCTGAGTCTGTTCCCCATTAAGTTGCTGGGAGCAATGTGTCCTTCTGCCTCAGTATTTTACACTGAGAGATCATCTTGAAAATCTAGACTTTGAAAATGAAAAAGACTTTGACCTTTGAAGAAGCTGCTTGAATCCATGTGTATGGCCTTCCTTTAGTGAGAGATCAAGTCATTGAAGTTAGTGATAGTTTTACTAAGTCCCACAGCCTGTGATAAACTGACTTAGACTTTCTTTTGGTTCTTGTTCCAATTTGTCTGTGTTGGATGAGGCCATTGGAACTCTGAGACTATCCTGTAGAAACCTAGAAAATCCTTGATGTTAACAAATTATTTTCTGTAGGACACTCCTACGTACCTTATCCAGCCAGCAAGGGGTATTCTGTAATCTTGAGTGCCTAGAGCAACAAGCTCACTGCCATTGCCAATATTGGTTGTTGTCTGGGCAGTCTTTACATCTTTGTGACTTGACAGCCCAAAGATGGCCTCTGACAGAATAGAATAGAACTTGCAAGAAGGAGCCAGGTCAGCATTCCAGGTCATAAATTCTAATGGGAGAGAAAAGTTAGAGTTAGCTTAGCCCTGATATAAAGATCCCTGCTGATGTACTTCACTAGTTCTTCCACTCTTAATAGCTGTGTGGAGGGTAAAGCAGATTGGTATGAATGTGTGTGGAGTAAGCAGAAGCATAATAGTTCCTGCTTGGCTTTGAAGAAAAGGCTATATGGGTCCCTGGATGAAGTCTTGACATGACTCTGCTTTCTTTGTTGCAGGATCATATTGTCTTAAGTGAAGGTGAGGACACAAAATTGCAACTCAAAGGTGAGAAGATAATTTCTATTCCGTCTGTCTCATGAAAGGTCCATTCAGTACACATTTATACTGTATTTTCTTGTACTTCAGTTCAATGTTTTTATATTATATTGTTGTTATTGTTGTCATTGTTACTGTTCTGCCTTTTGGCATAATAACAGGAGAGGGATAACTCTAGCCAAAGATGCTAAGATTAGTTAGTTAGAACCTACATGAGGATGTCATCTGGGCTGGTGGGCTGGTCTTACTGTTGTACTTACAACAGTAAGTAAGAGTAATTACTCTTACTCCGTTCTACATGGCTGTGGGTATATGCCTTGAAGGTGAAAGAAACTGTTTTCTGTTTCTACCAAGTGATTAGACTCAAAGAAGAACTGGTCTATTTAGAATAGAAAGCTGTTACAGGCAAGATTTTATCAAGTACCTTCAACTCAGAAATCACCAGGATAGGTAAATATTTGCAATAATACCTGGGGGGACATCTCTTTAAACTGAGTTTCTTAAATAAACTTTCTGATTATTCTAGTTCATCTATTCCTTAGAGATGATTAAGATCCCTGGAAAGTACTTTGAGCAGCTCCAAAACAGGGAAATGTAGTAGCCCAATATAGTATTGGGAAAAACCTGCTGCTATCTTCTCTATGCCAGACCTCTTAGAAATAGTTCTTATTCTCACCAGTCTAGTCTGAATTCTTGAATTCTATATATAAGTATTTAACTCACTGTGTTAGTGACATTTTGACCTTGTTACACAGCTACAGAGAATACACATTCTTCAAGAGAAGAACATGATGAGAAATGTGACAAAGGAAAAGAAGAACGAGCAAGGGAAACTGAGTCTAAACTCAAGATTGACAACCACGAGCCCAGGTTGGGCCCCAGGCCTCGCTCACACAACAAAGTCCTCAACCCACCAGGTGGCAAATCCAGCATCTCTTTCTACTAAAGGAAACTAATACCAGCATCTTCAGACTAGAAACTCTTCTGTTAGGGTGTCAAGGTTTATAGTTTCTAATTAGTACAAGTTAGGATGGGCGGGGAGGGAAGGGGTTGATGATTCATGTGTGAAGATTTTCATGTAGCTCGTTGTTCAAGCTTGTCTTTTAGAAACAGCTAGGGCTGCACAGGACCAGGGGACACAGAGCCTTTCAGGGAATAGAGTAAACAAATCTTATGGGAGCAATAAGGGATTCCCCAGGTTTGCATCCAAGAATTAGTTCCAAATATGAGAGAGTCTTTGATGAAGTGAAAGAAAATGGGGAAAGAGTAGAATCTTCATGGGTACTAGGAGCATTTGTGTTTTGGTGGGCAAATGTACATCTAGGATTGGTCCTACAGCAGTAGCCATTGACAGTGTCACTAGGAGGCTAAAAACTCATGTGAATGATGTGTTGGACAGCTGTTAGAGGAATGTTCCTGCTACCTTGTCTGGTAAAGGGATACAACCTGTGTTTCAGAAGGATAATAGATCATTTAGCTCACACAGTCCTTACATTATAAAGTGATGATATAGGACCTTTACCTTTTCTTGGGGGCACTACTAATATCTGAGAAAACAGGTGTCAAATCTGTCTCCTTTTAAGTTTGCCTCCATGATGCATTGTTCTACAGACATCCTATAGGCTTTTTGACCTTTTCCCCACAAAAGCCAGGGAAAGACTCACTAAGCTTCAACTTGAAAGGGGTATTGGACTTGATTTGAACTCTTGCAGGTGCTTATGAGTCAAGCCAATTTTCCTTTTCCCTTGTTTGTAGACCTATTCTTAATGGCAGATTTTTGCACCCAGATCTTCCAGGGGCATCTGTACCTTCTGTCAGCTAGAAGGCTGATCTTAGATCAAAAGGCCTGCCTTACATAAGAGAGTAAGTTGGATCTCTCATTTACTGATTTTTGAAGTGAATAGTTTCTCCCTGCCATTCTCATAAGCCTTAAATGCTTTTGACTGCCTCTTCAGTTCACCAGTGGTGTGAACATACTACTTTCACAAAACACAGTTCTTTTCTAAAGATGGGGAGTGGGGCCTTCTGGTCTTTTGTAAAGGCCTTATTAACCTGTCCAATTTCTGTCTGATATTTTGGTTATTCATATTTTTCTAAGTCTTTTTTTTACTGTAATCAGTTGATGGGAGAGTAGAGCAAATCACTGAAAACCTTTAGTTCTTCAAATAAACATTTTGGACAATATTTAAAGAGCCCTTTTTAATGCTTTTTAAATATCAGCTTCACAAACTGCTGATGACTTTGAACCATTTATGACACCTTAATTACAAAGGTACACTAAAGAGTAAGCAGAAAGTTCCCTTGTATGAGTGATTACTCATTTTGGGGAATCTCTGCAATCTTGCCCAGTGAAACTGGAAACGTTAGATCTAATATCATTGCATAAAATAAACTCCTATATTTTTGAAGCTATTCTAATCACATTTAACTATAGAATCATGCCCCTTTGATCCATTTAGGGAAATGTTCCTCAGTCACACTAAATAACACTATATTTTACAATTCTGTACCTCTTGCAATTTGGAACATCTGTTATTACCATGCAAGTAGAGCAGATGAAGTTTCATGGTTTCACAATGGATATCTATAAGGTGAACACCAAATTCTGGGAATATTGTGCTACTTAGAATATTTAGCAAGCTGACACCTTGTATTAATATGTACCCTTTGTCCTCAATATTTAAAGTGCCTGTAGGAAATTGCTGTTAAACACTTTATTTGGCAAATTACAGGGAACTGGCACATGGGATTTGTTAGCCAAAGATTTTACCTCTTGAGGATTCCCTGATGATTTTGGAGATTGCTTTATAGCCAATCTAAGGTTGCTGTTTCCTATGAGCCTGTAAAGTACAGATAATACCCTGTTTAAATAATTGGCTGTGTTTTAGGATTTTAGAAGTCAGTTATTTGAAATGAAATCATTTTTTGTAGAAGCAGTGTTATAAATGGTGATTAAATTCTTAGGCTAGATAACAGAAGGCTAGTTAACCCAGAATGTTGCTAAAACTATGGAACCTAATCACCATTTATAACAGTGTGTCTGTGGGAAAACACATTTTGGGTGCTAGCTTATGGTGGCAAAAACATACCTCATTAGCCATATCCCTGGCAATGATAATTCCCTTTTTCTACCTGAATTCTGAAGCTCTAAGCCACTAGTGGTAATTCCTAGAACAATTTAAGTAGAAGGGGTGGTGAGCAGCAGGGAGGAAGTATCCAGTGAGAAAGATGAGAAGTGTTCTAAATAGCAGCCTTAGAGTAATGTTTTCCCTCCCCTTCTAACTTTTTTTTCCCCCTTGTTTCCTGATGTATCTTTTTGCTGTGGATGCTGAAACTGGGTGAAAAGGGGCTCAGGAAGGGTGGGGAATGAAAGTAGCCCACGAGAATGAGATTGGCTAGCAGGAAGAAGTATTAATGCATCTATGCTCATTTGTATTTAAAGGAGGTACATATGTCTGGCATTTGTTTGTTGAACTGCCCGTATTTGGAAGATCCAAAGACTTTTAGCATCTTACTCTCAGTCTTTTCTAAAATGCATTAAGAAATTAATTGTCCTTGTATTTTTTTTATTATGCCTTAAAACTTGTTTTTTAAATGCAGTTGATGCCAATATTTTCTCTAGAACTACTTATATTTTACAGTGTAATTTTGATGGGGGCATTTTCTTACTTTTGCAGGGCAGAAATGGGAATAACAGTTACATTAAACCTGGCAATCATGTAGTCAAAATCTGTTTTTGAGTTTTCCTTGCCAGACCCTTCTTCAAAATTCCTGAATTCAACCCTTTTCTTTTTTCTGATAAAATGGAGGTTGACATTTGCAACTCACTAGTGGGTATATATTTTTCTCTCAAAGAGAATTGTTCATTTTCACTTTTTTTCCACAAACTGTACGTTTATTAAACACCTTAACTTTTGAGTAGAATGATCATACCAATGTTTTTTTCAACTGATATTTTTAGTTAGTTACAAATTATTTCCCTTATTCATCCTTATTTTAAGAGTGTAATCCGTTTATTATTAACCTCTTGGTAACAGAAACTATTGAATTTACCCATGTGCTTACTTTGGAAGTATTTAGTCTGGAATGACATTTATGGAATTAGGGATGGGGCTTAGTACGGTCCTCAGCCACTTGAGAAGTTGGAGGAAGGGGGTACACTCCTTTCTTCTTTGCAAGAAAAAAAAATTAGCTATAATGGGTTACCTGAAAGAGGCATCTAATATCATAAATTAACGTTTTTTTGTATCTGCCTAGCATTACTGCACTGATTAAACAATTACTTTTTGCACACATAAAATTGAACAAATTCTTCCTTAGTAATAGCTGGCATTTATAATACTCTTTAAAAAAAAAGTTTGCGGAGTGCTTTCCTTTTCATTTGATCCTTCAAACCTCCCTGAGAGAATAGGAGTTACTGGTATGATCCCCTTTTACAGGTGAGGAACAGGCATAGAGAAGTTAAGAGATTTGCCCACAGTCACACTGTCGACTAAGTGGCAGAATGGGTTTTGAATCTATGTCTTGAGTGACTCAAGTCCAGCCCTGTCCTACACAAAACTAGCAGTATGTAGATTCAGAGGAATTCACTGAGGCATTAAATGTTGCATAATTAGGTATTGAATAACAGAAATCAAAGGGTAATTACTTGCTTTAATTACTGTGCTTTGTTCAAGTATACAGTGATTCATAGGGTGTGACTTGTATCCAGTCCTATTATTTTTGTTATGCTGAATCAGGCAAATTTTAAATGAAGCACACTTCTTCCTGTTTAATCATATACTTTGTATATTTACCTCATGCTTCTTACTGAGCCCAAGTATCATTCTTTCCAGTAGACTATTAATGAAGTATGATTGCTGTTTTATGTGTAACATCAGAATGATGCTATATAAAATTCAGTTCTGCAAGAAAATGAGACAGCACTTATCGGAGCTGACGTGAATTTTATGTTTTGAGAAAAGGCATACAGCATTAAAGGTGGGCGTTTAATATTGGTCTCCAAGTATCTTAGAATGTTTTAATAGGAATCACACATCAAACTGAGCATTTAGTTTACCCTCAGGAATTAGCTTTCTAAATTTAGTTTTCTGAATTGTGAAGTTGTATTTCACAATTGAATTCCTTGCAGCATAACTGGCTTTTGAGAATTGTCCTATAATTATTGCTCCTCAAAAATCTCATGGAGACGTTAACTGTTTCTACTATTGATCAGCTCAGATGAGTTGTAAGTGTATGCTGTGATCTTACTAATATTGTTAAGTGCTTAAAACTTACATGATAAACAGTTTAGTAATGCATGTCTACACTTGGGGAGTTGGGTAACAACACTGGTGATTCAAGTTTGAAATGGCCATACTCTGTGCCTTTGCATCCTCCTTAGGTGCTATCAGTCAACAGGTATTTGCATATTGTGTACTAGGTATGCTGCTAGGTACTGGGGATACAGGTACAAAGAAAGAAACAATCTCTACTCAAAAGGAGCTGAATTTCCACTTCTCTTAGAAAAGTTAGAGGGGGGGAGCAGGAGATGAGCTAACGTAAGGTATTTTTTAAAAATAGTGTAAGGTGGCATCTTAGTAAAGTTTATTTCAGCTTACACAAGAGATCTCAGATATGAGCTCCACAACACTCCCAGTGAGGCCCAATCAGATTAAAATGTAATTGAGAAAAAATTAACAAAATAAATAACAATAATAAAACATAGGTAACATGACATTTTTAAAGTAAGCCAGGTGCTGATAAGTGGGCCACCCCCTGCCTCCTTTCTGAGTTTGACACCATTGCACCACACACACACACACACACACACACACACGCACACACCCATCTCCAACACACTAAAGGTGGCAATACTAAGTACTCCATTCTTTTATCTCTTACTGTAGTCCTCTATGCAGCAAAAAAAAGTTTAGGAAATACTTTTCCATATTTATTCATCAGCAAATATGTTTTTCAAAATGTTTTGCCAAAAGTTCTATCCTTGGTCCAATTTTTCTTTCATTCTCTACATGAATGGAATACATTAAGTGCATTCTGTGAGTCAGACGTGGTACTGGTCACTGGGTACAAGTAAAAGGAAAGCGTCTACTCAAAAAGAGTCCAGTTTCCATTCCTGTTTAAAGGGGGGCAGGGTGAGTTAAGGTAGTAAAGTACAAAAAAGTTTTCTTAAAAAATGTAAAGTGGCATCTTAGAATTAAATAATCTCCCTTGACAAGCTTGCTATGTGGCAGGCACTTTGCTAAGTGCTGAAAAAAGAATGAAACAATCCTTACTCCCAAGGCATTAACATTTATTGGGGGAAAATACGTGTATATAAAACAAAAAGAATAAATACAGAGTTTGAGCAAGAGGGCACTAGTAGGAGAGTCAAGGAAAGGTTTCTGGTAGGTAGTGCTTAAGTTTTTTCTTGAATAAGAGAGAGGTTCTGAGGTAGAGGTAAGAAAGGAATGTATTTCAGGTGTGGGGGACAGGTAATGCAAGACAGAAGTTGGAGTACCATGTGTGAGAAATAGAAGGCCAGTTTGGTTGGACTCTAAAATGCAGGAAAGGCAGTAATGTGGACAAACTAGAGCCTGATTGTGAGGGCTTTAAAAACCAAACAGGGGCAGCTAGATGGCGCAGTGGATAGAGCACCGGCCCTGGATTCAGGAGAACCTGAGTTCAAATGCGGCCTCAGACACATAACACATACTAGCTGTGTGACCTTGGGCAAGTCACTTAACCCCATTGCTTAGCCAAAAGAAAAACAAAACCAAAAAAAGAAACAAAGGAATATTTTTTTTACTAAAGGCAATAGATGCTAGAGTTAGTTGATGTGGTCTGGGCAGTGCTTAATTGCCTACTATGGCCCTGCACTGTGCTAAGGACAAGTTATAAAAAAGGCAACCCCCCCAAAAAAAAAATCCAGTCTTGCTCCCAAAGAGTTCCCATGGTCTAAGGGGGAGAGACAACATGCATAACTGTACAAAAAATATGTGTGTGTACATACACACATATATGTAGTGAATTGGAGATAATTAACAGAGGGAAGGTGCTAATAATATTAAAGGAGATCAGGAAAATCTTCCTGTGGAAGATGGGATTTTAACTGAGCCTTGAAGAAAAGCAAAGAGGGCAGATGATAAAGAGGAAGAATGTTTCAGTCATGGAGACAGCCGGAGAAAATGTCTGAAGTCAGGAGGAGTGTCTTCTTCAAGGAATGGTATGGAGGCCAGTATCACTAGATCACAAGTCTTTAATAGTGACTCAAAATGTAAAGCCACCAAAAATTTCTCATCCCCCTCAAAAATATACCTATCAGGTTCCCTCCCCTTTTTCCAATGATGTGCAGTCTTCAACCTATGTCTAGTAATTCTTTTTTTTCCTATTAAACATTTTCACATTATGATGTTGTAAGTAAAAATTAGAACCAATAGGAGGAACCACCAGAAAGAGGAAACAAAACTCAACAGAAGAGAAAAAAAATAGCAATTCAACTTCCATGGTTCTTTCTTTGGATGTGGATAGCATTTTCCATCACGAGGCCTTTGGAGATGTCTTAGATCCTTGTATTGCTGGGAAGGGTTAAGTTTATCAATATTAGTCATCTCATAACGTGGCTGTTATTGTGTACAATGTTCTGGTTCTGCTCACTCCACTCAGCATCAGACCATACAAGTCTTTCCATGTTTTTCTGAAGTTGGCCTGTTCATCATTTCTCACAGCACAATACATTCATATACCACAATTTGCTCAGCCATTCCCCAATTGATGGGCATCCTCCCAATTTCCAATTCTCTGCCACCACAAAAAGAGCTGCTATGAATATTTTTGTACATGTGGGTCCCCCTCCCATTTGTATGATCTCTTTGGGATACAGCCCCAGAAATGCCATTGCTGGGTCAAAGGGTATGCACACTTCTACAGCCCTTAGGGATAGCTCCAAACCACTCTTGGATCACCTCATAACTCCACCAACAATGCAGCAGTGTTCCAACCTTCCCACATCCTCTCCAACATTCATCACTTCCCTGTTCTGTCATCTTGGCCAATAGATCACAAAGTATTATGGTGGGGAGGGGGGGAGGGGAGGAATGAGGCATAATAATATTGGAAAGGTAGGAGGAGGCCAAATAATGGAGTCTTTGCCAGAATTTTATGTTTGATTCTACAGTTGATTGGAATCACTGGAGTTTATTAAATAAGGGGTGACATGGGCAGACCTAGGCTTTAGGAAGATGAAGTTGACAGCTGAATGGAGGATAGACTGGAGTAGAGATTTGAGGCAGGAAGATCAATGTGGAGGCTATTTCCATCACTTCTATAAATGAGGTGATAAAAGCTTACGCTGGGGATGGTGGCAGTGTCAGAAGCAAGAAGAGGGTGTATAAGAGATACTGAAGATACATAATCAAGATGACTTGATAACTGATTGCATGTGGGGAATAAGAAAAAGGAGTTGCGAAGTTGACATCTAGGTTGCAAGCCTGGGTGACTGGGAGTTTTGTTAATCACTGAGGAATGAGTTCAGATAAGTTAGCAACATCTTCCTAGGAGTTCACTTTAGGATGGAGACTTCAGGACATTGTGGGGCATGTGTAGCTAGAAAAAGGGGATGGAAAGAAGGACCCAGACTCAGGCAGATAACTGTTGAAGGAAGCTCAATTAAAAGGGAATTTCCTTTTTTCCAAATAAGCCCAGGCAGGGGACTGGTGGTAGCAGCATGGCAGAGTGAGCTGTTACTTGTTCCCCACAGGCCCAGTCAGGGAACAGTAATATTGTCCCCGGGCAGGTGACAATCCACCTCTCTCTCATCATATAATCTGGACTCCACATTGTTCACTGAATTGTTATCAAAATTGTTTTTATGTTATCTTCATGGTTGCTGGATAGTTATTGTATATGTTTTCCTGGTTTTGCTTTCTCCACTCAGTTTCAGTTCATGAAAGTCTTCACATATTTCTCTAAATTCCTCATAGTCATCATTTCTTATGATTCAATAGTATGCTGTTACATTCCTGTGACACATGGTTCAGCCATTCTCAGTTGATAGGCTCCTAGAATTTTCCAGGGTTTTTGCTACTACAAAAAGTACTTCTATGAATATTCCCACATATGGGGCTTTTATTTTTGCCACTGACCTCCTTAGTTTATATGCTCAGTGTTATGATCTGCATATGAATCAAAAGGACATGAATAGCTTAGTAACTTGAATCACTTTTCTTGAATACTTACAAAGAATTTTCAGGGGCCGTCTCCAGATGTCCTGATCTTTATCTGGCCACTGGACCCAGTTGGCTCCGGAGGAGAAAGTGAGGCTGATGGCTTTGTACAGCCCAGCCTCACTTAAATCCAATTTACCTGCCAGTCATGATATCATTTTCCTGATGATTCATGGTCCTCTTTGAGAATGAAGGACTAGCCATAACCACAACAAAGAGTTTTACCATCCACAGCTCCACAATCTATCTGTACATTATTGCACCTGGCTTCTCACTTAACTGCCTTTACAATGCTGGTAATTTGTCTTTGCAAACTTGATGAAGGGAGGTGAAACCTCAGCCTTTTTATTTGTGACTTGGAACATTTTTTCCTCAAGTGGTTAGTTTGTAATTCTTTTCAAAACATTTATTTTGTACTTTCTGTGATCTCCTATCCTTGTTTGATTATGAAGTCTCACACTAAGTATACATTTGAAAGGTACCTCCTTCCAGTATCTCATTTTCTCTTGGTGACCTCATCAGCTTCTGTGGGTTTAATTATGACCTCAGTTCAGATGACTCCTAAATCTACACGTCCAACCCTACTCTCCTGAGCTCCAAGCTTGTATTGCTAACTGCCTATCAAACACATTTTAACTAGATGTCTTGTAGGTATTTCAGATTCAACTTACCCAAAACAGAATGCATGTTGTGGAAAAACTTACACTTATTCCTTGATTTCCTGGATGGATACCTCCATCCATCTAGTCATCCTGGTTTGAGACTTTGGAGTTATCAACTCTTCTCCTTCACCTCATTGATGCAACAATTGCCAACTCTTATTAATTCTACCTCCAAAACATCTCTTAAATCTGCGTCTATCTTTTGACTCACATGACCACTATCCTAGTTCAGGCATTCATTATCTCTTATCTGGACTATTGCAGTAGCCTCAGAATTGGACCCTCCCTCATCTAGTTTCTTCCCTCCACTTTTTTTTTTTAACCAGTCTTCCAAACAGCATGCCTAAAACATAGGTCTGACCATGTCTCTTGGTTGGTTGGTGGTTGTCAGTCATTCTCAAAGAAGACCAAAATGACATCATTATGCTAGAGTCAAATTACAGTGTGTCTTTCTGTGGCTGATAAGACCAATAGGAGGTCGGAATGTTCTACCACAGGTCTGGCACAAATAGTCCACGTGAACATTGGGGGTGGATTCTCTAAATTTGCAAAACCTGGGTTTCTCTTGAGCTACTTCCTTTCTGCTTTGCTCATAGAGCACAGCACCTTCTTGGATGTGGGCACGCCGTGCTGAGCAATCAGTTCCTTACCTCCCCAGTAAACTCCAGGAGCCCCTTACTACCTCTAGGATCAAATGTATTAGTATAAAAGAGCCCTTTACTACCTTGGCTTCAACCAGCCTTTCCTTTTCTGTGTCATCCCTCTCCTAGACTACCTAAACATTGCATACACACATACACTGCTCTGCACCTTAATTGTTGAATTGCAAACCTAAGTATCGAGCCCCTCTTCATTCTGTCTCTCCTCTGCCTCCTCTATGTCTCTGTCTCCACCCCGACCCCTCCTCCCTTCCCTCTCTATCTGTCCCTCTCTGTCTATTCCCTCTCCCTTCTTTGTGTCTTATCGATTCTGTGCTCAGGGGAGTCTGATCCAGATTCAGTAAATGGGAATAATGTTTCTAATGCGACCAGCAAGGAGTCGCACTTCGGGAACGCCGGAAGTGCTCCGAAAAGACCTCAGGCTCTGATCCAACTGAAAGCGGCTCCTTAAAGCAGCAGTGCGCACGCTCCCCTTTACCTCGCGACTTTGGCTCCCCCTAGCGAGGACGTGTAAGCACGCCCGCAGACAGTTGCCTGGGAGACGTTCATTTCCCCTTTCTCCAGGAGGCAGCGGGGCTTCCGGGAGGTGGGGCGGGACTTCCGGCAAGTGAATGACTGGCAGAGCCGCGGAGGTGACAGGCAGAGCAGAGCGGCTGCGGCGGCCTCGGGGAAGCGGGGGAGCTGGGAGCAGACAGCCGAAAAGCAGTTCAGCCAGGCCCGGCCGGGAAGGCATCAGGCCGCGCTGGCGGCGGCAGCGGTAGCCACGATGATGGAGATCCAGATGGACGAGGGCGGAGGGGTGGTGGTGTACCAGGACGACTACTGCTCGGGCTCGGTGATGTCGGAGCGAGTGTCGGGCCTGGCGGGCTCCATCTACCGCGAGTTCGAGCGGCTCATCAGCTGCTACGACGAGGAGGTGGTGAAGGAGCTGATGCCGCTGGTGGTGAACGTACTCGAGAACCTGGACTCGGTGCTCAGCGAGAACCAGGAGCACGAGGTGGAGCTCGAGCTGCTGCGCGAGGACAACGAGCAGCTGCTCACCCAGTACGAGCGGGAAAAGGCGCTGCGCAAACAGGCCGAGGAGGTAGGCGGCGAGCCCGGAGCCGAGCGGCCAGCCAGGCCCGGCCCGGCCCGAGCGGGGTGCGGAGGGGGCGGGTGGGCGGGATGGGCCTCCTCCCCGCCCCGCCCCGGAAACCCTGCCTCTGACCCCTGGGCCGGCCCGGGTCCCTGAGGACCTGCTTTCTCTTCCCACCTCCCGGCCCGGCACCCCTGTGGGCCTTCCCTTCCCCCTCCCCTCTTCCATCCTATTTCATTTCCAGGAACTTGGCTCACCCCCGCCTTCTCTCCCCCGAACCCCAAAACTCAACCCCTGGGAGCTCCTGCATCCTTCTCTTCTTCCCTATGGCCACACCCACAGAGGGAAAGGGAGAGGCATCCCTTCTTTGGGTGTCCCTGGCCGAAAGACTCCATCTGAGAAGCCAGAGGTCACCGGGAATGTCCCTAGCGCTTAGCCCAGCCCCATGAGGAATGCCCAAGGTCACACACAGCTGCTCCTCGGGCCGTGATACCTAAATATAACCTTCATCCTTAAAAGCCTTGCGTCTTTTCTCTGCCTAAATCAGATTCCGACTTGAGATCGGTTTTTGTTTGTTCCGACTGCTGCCCAAAGCCCCGATTACTTCCCTTGACCAGTCTCTAACAGCTGCAGTCAGCTTTCCCTCTAAACAGATCCTCTTTGCAGCATGAAGCCGTCATTGGGAAAGGCTTTTTTCCCTTGTGTCCTCCTGTCCAGGATTCTCACAGTTTTGTGCAGAAGAATCACTTGGTAATTGCTTCCAACACTTAACGAGAGCCAAAAGCTCAGAAGCTCTGTCGCATTCATTAAGTGAAACTGCTCTTGGCTTCTGTGTGTTTAAGGTTACTGCTGAGTTCATGCCTTGTTGGTAACTCTTTTGCCCTTTAAGTCACTACATTGGCCAGGTTGTAAGCGTTTATAGAAAATCCTGGAAAATTCCAGTGTGGATGAGGGGGAGAGGAAATAAGATTTTTCTGATCTGGAAATATTTTTACCCTATAACTTGGAAAACTGCATGTGAACAATTTAAACAGACATTCAAGCATAAGGAAGAAAGCTATATATTATGTAGAATGCCACTCTTGCCGTGCATATATACATATACATACTCTGCTTATATGCATAAATCCATAGGTGTTTTAGATAGAAGTAAGGTTCTTTATCAAACTCATTGGCTGATAAATAGGAAGCTTCTAAACTCCTTTATGATAAATTTTGTTTTCCATGTTCTTATTTGTCCATGTGATGATCCTGATTTACAGCAGAAATAAGAGAAAGAACTTGTGAATTTCTTAAACCATAGCTAAGGCGTATTCTTAGTGAAATTTGAAGAATGTTTTGATAAACTAAAACTGTAAAACAACCCTCTGAGTGAACTTAATATACACTTATCACTTATCATAGTGATATTGATAGGCCTTTTCATCCTTCAGTCAAGCAGGTATTCCTTAGTTGATAGTGATATCCATTGATGCTAATACTCAGACTTAAGGGCAATAGCTGATAAAGCATGGAACTCATTCTTTACAGGTAGAGATACTAAAGATTATACATACATCATAAAATGTTAAAATTGAAGGGACCTTAGATCATTTAGTCCATTTCCCTCATTTTTACAGAGGCCCTGAAAGGTTTGTGTAACCAGCCCAAGGTTATCACTAGTTAGTGGCTAAGCCTGAACTCGAGCCTTAGACTTCTGACTCCAAATCCAGGCTGCTTCTCTTACATCACACTACCTCTAGTCAAAAGAAGAGTTAACTATGAACGCAACAGCAAACTTCTGGTCCTGTGTTAGAGGAACTCACTGTTGTACCGAAATCTTATGTTTGTGTCAGTTTGCTCTGTGCTTTATAGGTATCTAAAAATAAACCACTGTTCTTCAGTAAACCTGGTACCCTCAGTATTTTATCACTACCCTGTATTAGAAAGAAAATAAGTTATTCATTTACAATATAATTCAAGAAATTTCCTAACTTTAAGGATAAGAATTAAGGGGAGAATAAGCAACCTACTATGCTATATATAATAAGCAACCTGCGATGCTGTATGTTATACAGCATACTATGCTCAGCACTTTATAAATGTTAATTCATTTGATCCTCACAATAACCCTATGAATCAGGTGATATTATGCTCATTTTATAATTGAGAAAACTGAGGCAGATAGAGGTTAAGCCACTTGCCCAGGGTCACACAGCTAATAAGTGTATGAGGCTGGATTTGAATTTTGGTCTTCTTGATTCCAGGCCCAGTGCTCAGTGTACCACAGACTTGCCTCGTGAAGTAAGATTTTATTGTCAAACTTTACAATAAATAGACTGGGCAATCTTCCACAATATATGTAATTCTTTTGTGGGTGGAGAAGTGGAGTCAAGACCTTAAAAACTCTTTTCATGAAATCTGCAACTCTTGTACAACCTAAGGAGAGTTGCCGGGGACTGTAAAACATCAAGTGACTTGTCTGGGGTCACAACCAGTTAATGGAGTAGCTGGGCTTGGAGTCAGGAAGATCTGAGTTCAAATGCAGCCTTAGACACACAGTTAAGTGTCATTTAGCCGCTTTACTTCTCTATTTCCTCATCTGTAAAAAAAGGAAGATAATAATAGCATTTAGCCCTTTAGGGTGGTTGTGGCCATATTTGTAAAGCATTTTACAGACCTCAAAGTGATATATGGGGGGGGGGTGTGCGTACACTGAAATGATGATTATGGTGTGTCAGAGTGCAGACTTCTGAATCAGAACCTAGCCCTGAATCCATCTAGTTACTTCTCATGCAGCTCACATGCAAACATATGTAATTCTTTGTTCTTATAACCATTCCCAGATTGCTGCATGTGTAAATGTGGTCCCTAGGAAAATTCTAGTGGAGACCAACCATCTCCTAAGCTAAAAATGGTCAACCAGCTTCTTGTGGAGAAAGACTTAAAGAGGAAATTTTTTTTTGCTATTGGGGATTGTATTGGTTTTATGGTTAATATTACTTTTATGTTGCCAAACACCTCCTCAGACTCATAGAATCACTAAACCAATGCTGTACCCTCCTCCAACTACAGTGCCCAAGAAGGCTTAGGCAGAGATGGGTAACTTGAGCTGCCTGCATGTTCCTGAGCTGGGAAGATCCTTCAGTTTTTCAGAGCTAAGCCTTGATCAGTGCAAGCAAATAGCCCTCTTTTCTACCTTTCACCTTTTAGTAAGTACAGTTAAAGGAATTCAGAGATTGATCTGCCATCTAAGGGACAGGGAAGTATGTGGCATTTAGGTGGAATTGTTTGTACTCTAGCCATATCCTCAGTTTTTATTCCTCTAAACTAAGAATAGTGATAACTAGAAAACAGTACAAAGGCTCACAAATTTAAATTAACTTTGTATGATCTTTGAAAGACATTATTCAGTGATTCCATGGTAAAAACAATAATTTCACAACTTTTTGAGTGTACATATACAAGATGCAATTTCCTCTTTTGCCATTGAGCACTCTCTCATCTCTGTGCTTTTGCACTGGATGTCCATCATCTCTGAAATGTACGTTTTTTCTCACCTCCACTTCAGAGAATCTCACTTTTCCTTCAATGACAGCCCCAGCATTTCCTTTTTTTCTTTTTTGAAGAGGAGCTGCACTCCTTGGACTGGATTCCATTTTTTTAATTTTTTTTTTATTAATTTATTTTGATTTATCAACAATTACTTCCATAAGCTTTTGAGTTTAAAATTTTTCTCCCCCTCCCTCCCCACCACCTTCCCCAAGACTGTGCATAATCTGATATAGGCTATACATATACATTCCTATTAAACATATTTTCACATTAGTAATGTTATAAGGAAGAATTAGAACCCGTAAGAGGAACCACCAGAAAGAGGAAACAAAACTCACAGAAGAGAAAAAAAAATAGCAAACTATGCTTCAATCTGCATTCAAACTCCATAGTTCTTTCTTTGGAGGTGGATAGCATTTTCCATCACGAGTCCTTTGGAGATGTCTTAGATCCTTGTATTGCTGGGAAGAGTTAAATTTATCAATATTAGTCATTGCAGAACGTGGCTGTTATCGTGTACAATGTTCTCTTGGTTCTGCTCTCTTCACTCAGCATCAGACCATACAAATCTTTCCAGGTTATTCTGAAGTCAGCCTATTCATCATTTCTCACAGCACAATAGTATTCCATTACATTCATATACCACAACTTGCTCAATTCCC
Organism: Phascolarctos cinereus; assembly: GCF_003287225.1. Classification (NCBI taxonomy): domain Eukaryota; kingdom Metazoa; phylum Chordata; class Mammalia; order Diprotodontia; family Phascolarctidae; genus Phascolarctos; species Phascolarctos cinereus. Next base: position 129,199,029 of record NW_027555847.1, on the reverse strand, counting down.
CAATTGATGGGCATCCTCTCAATTTCCAATTCTTTGCCACCACAAAAAGAGCTGCTATGAATAGTTTTGTAAGGGTGGGTCCTTTCCCCATTTGTATGATCTCTTTGGGATACAGACCCAAAAGTGCTATTGCTGGGTCAAGGGGTATGCACATTTTCATAGCCCTTTGGGCATAGTTCCAAATTGCTCTCTAAGAGGCAGCTAGGTGGCGCAGTGGATAGAGCACCCGCCCTGAAGTGAGGAGGACCTGAGTTCAAATCCAGCCTCAGACCAAACACTTGACAGTTACTAGCTGTCTGACCCCAGCAAGTCACTTAACCCCAATTGCCTAAAACAAATTTAAAAAAAATTTTTTAAAAAAATTAAAAAAAATCCAAATTGCTCTCCAAAATGGTTGGATCATTTTACAACTCCACCAACAAGCATTAGAATCACATGAGTTCTTGTACTCATTCATTCAAGTATTTTACTACCCTTATACTAAGGAAGCTTGCCTTGTATGCATGTAATATGTAATCCTTCCTGTTTAAATTTCAGCTCACTGAGTACTTGATAATTGGAGTCCACATATGAACGATCCAGTCTATATGCACTAAAAAATGATATAAATGATAACATTTTTATAGAGCCTGTACAGTACTTTTAAAGCATAGAGGCTAAATCATAATCAAATCTTGGTTATGCTTAGATCATCCATATTTTAGATTATCTGAACATTTTTTAGTTCAGCAGCCAGTATCAACAGTGTATATACATAATCTGCCCCGTAAGAGGCTGAATGCCTAAGATCTCTGAAAGCTGTATATTTTATAATCAGTCATTTGGAAGCCCCACTGATCATTGGATTTTTTTCAGAATTCTGTTTTCATTCATCTACACATACATACATACATACATACATACATACATACATATATATTAATTTTGCAATACATATAATTAATTTGTATTGGTTCTATGGTTAAACAGAATATGGCCTTTGAAAAACCTAAATATTTTTTATATGTGCACATACATATGCACTTTGGTAGTCATTCTAGAATATTGTTCTTTCTTTGCCCTACATCAGCTCATAAAAGTCCTTTCATGTTTCTCTGAATTCTGTATATTCATTTCTTGTGGTCCAGTATTATTCATTATATTCATATAACAATTTGTTTAACCATTCCACAATTGATAGGCACCTACTTTGATTGTTGTTTTTTACTATTACAAAAAGTACTACTGTGAATATTTGGGTATTTGTGAGACCTTTCTTTCTACCATTGACCTTCTTTGGGGTATATGCTTATATATCTTCGGGTCAACATATGAGAATTTTGGTGATTTTTCTTACATAATTCTACAGTTCCTGCAGCAGTGATTTCTATCTTTTATCATCTTTGCCAATTTTCTGGGTATGAAGTAAAATCTCAAGAGTTGTTTTCATTTGCATTTCTCTTATTATTAGTATTTTTTCCAATATGGTCATCAAACAATATTCCTAGAAAAACTTTGAGTGGAAAGTGTCCATTTTTGTTCTTGAGTCCAGAGAGGCTTAAAAGTGTTGTTGGCCATTGCTACTGTTACTAAATGGAGAGAAGTCCTTAGGGCCCCATTGGTTAGAGATTAGAGTAGAAGTAACAAACTATTGAATCTTTTGTCATTTCAAATCAGCAAATGTGTGTTTCTTGAGTCAAGTGATATGTACATGGGCCGGCCACTGATGGACGTTGGAGGAATGTAAAGATGAACAAGACATGCTCTACTTTCTCAAGGAGCTTAGAGTCTATTTGAGAAGATTTTATGAACAATTACTGAAGCCCTCTGATTTAGTTGAGGCAGATACTTCTACTATCAAAGATTGTATCCACTTCTCTTTAGACCATCTCTTTATATGAAGAAAAAAGATATACCATCTTCTGGGGATGAACATGACATTTAATAGCTAAATAATAGTTGAAGACATTAATATTAGTTGTGTCATACGACAAGATATCATTAATTACACCAAAACTAACTTTTAGGATACAGATCACTTTGGTTTTCTGACCACTGTGTTTGAGCTAAACAAACCTCTGAAAATTCCAAGCCTTCTCCCACATTATCTTTTACTTTCAGGGGTAGACTTCCTTGCTCGACTTCAATTTTATTTGGTGAAGTCTTCACTTACTGAGTGGAAGGTATAGAATCCCTTATTATCCTATTTCCAGCAACAAGCAGCTTTCTTTTTCTTCCTGACTGTGCTTCCCTAAGAAATGAGATTCCATCTGTGCTCCTGTGGGTGGGCTCATGAAGCTTGCTTTCCTAATGTGTCTATTTACATCAGCATGGCTTTCTATTTTAAGAACATGAATTCTATAGGGCAAAGACCATATTTCTTTCATTTCCTTCTATATAGATCATACTATAGTATCACTCAAATAAGGAATATTGAAATAAGCTAATATAAATTGTTAAGTTTATTTCATTTATTTTGAGAATAATTTTTCATGGAAATCAACGTAAGTTCTATTTCTTGGCACATTTCAACCTGAATCTATACCAGGGGGGAAGAAAAGCAGTCTATTGAACTTAATCTTTTTCTGCTTCTGACTTCTACTCAAATGTATATGTGATTTTATTACTGTGGGTGCTCTTTTTACTGGTTTAAACCTACAGATTGTTGTTGTTGTTGTTGTTTGTCTTCATTCTAGAAGAAGACCATGACATCAGGGAGGTGATGCCATGACATGCAAGTAAATTGGATTTAAGTGAGGGAGGGCTGTGGAAAGTTATCAGCCTCACCTTCTCCTCCAGAGCCATCTGGGTCCAGTGGTTTGATGTAGATAGATCAGGACCACTGGAGATGGCCCAGGATACAGTGGGAGACCTTGGCCTCTTTAAGCTAAGGTCTTTAACTGGTCCCAGTTTGACTGAGGCAGTACCCATTCAGTAATTAAGGCTAGGTAAGAAATGCAGATAATGGCCCCTTTTGCCTAGTCAAAACAAAACAAAACCCCACAGATTTAAACTTATCCTCAGTGCTTATCCATGTCCTCCCATAAATCCTCAACAATCCTCTAATAAATCCTCTTGAAATCACTTGAGTATCAATGGAACAAACCACTGATAGTTTCACTATATGACTGGCTAGCCTTTCCTTCTGGTATCAGTTAAAAGATGATATCCTTTGCACTACTTCTCCTGGCCGATTCTTCATTGTTAATGTGTTAGGCCTTCAGAAACTTTGTTCTATGACATGCAACTATAGGTGATTACTGAAGACCACTCATGTTAAAAAGATAGGCTTTTGTTTCAAGGAGAAGCTCAGTATTATTAATAATAAACAAGATTTAAATAATATTTTAAGGTTTTCAAAGTACTTTATATACATTAACATATTTGATCATTAAAAGCATTGGACAATTTCCTAAAAACAATTCAGCTTATTCTCTTTAGGTCTAGGCCCAATTTATTGTCCATTTGCGTACTTTTTCAGGTTGTACATACTGTTGGACCAGCTTCATGGATTGTCCATTCAATTTTATATTAAAGTCTTCAATAGGCATTTTTCATCCACTTGGTCTCTCTTGTGTGGATAGTTTGGCTGAACTCTTGAGTAGTAACGGATCTCACTTAGGAAGCACAGCAGTGCCTTATCATGTCATTACAAAATTGTGTCAGATAATCTAGAGGGCCTCACCATCTATGGGGAATACTTCTTCCTTGTGAATTCTACAACAATGGCAAACACCTCTGACAAACATGTGCCTACCTATTTTGTGTATTCTTTGTGATCACTAATCAGAGGGTGTTCATACAAAGTCATATTGTTATATCTTTCATAGAATTTTGTGTGATTTTGACATATGCATGGGAGAAACCTTATTAGAGGAGAATCTTTAAGGTAGCAATTTGCTTTACTAAATCAGATTTTTAATAATAAAAAAAATATTAAGCACAGTGGGATTTTTGTGTCCTTAGCACCTTTCAGTCAGTTTGTATGACTATGAAGATGTATTCAGCTGCAGAATATCATTTGCAAAAACCTGCCTGCCTCCTTTTCATGCCTTCATCAAGGATGCCCTTGATGCATCTACAGTTTAGGTGCGTTATAAAGATTTTGTAGGGATGACAAAACAGCATATGCACTGGTATTTATGGATATTTTTTACAGTTACTATTTTTAGTGACTCTCTTCTCTGGATTTTTGTCACACTGCTTTCTCTTGGTTCTTCTCCTGTGTGATCACTCTTGCAGTCTACCTAACTGTAGCTGTATCTAAAGACTGTCATGGACCTTTTTCTCTTCTCTCTCCGTACTCTTTCTCAGTTACCCCATCAGTTCCCGTGGGCTTAATTATCATCTCAGGAATTACTCCTAGATCTATATATCTAGCCATTGTCTCTTCCTGAGCTCTAACCAGTCTCATATCACCGAGTGCTTAGACATTTTGGATTAGATGTCTATAGGCATTTCAAACTCATTTATCTTTAAAACAGTATTCATTATCGTTCTCCCTAAACCCCACCTCTTATCCCATCATTTCCCTTTCTGTCAAGGTACCACCATCCTCCCAGCTACCTGGGTTTACAAGCATAGAGTCATCCTTGAATCTTTATTGTCTATCACCCCACATAACCATTCACTTGCCAAGCCTTGTTGGTTTTGCTTCCATGATATCTCTTGCTATAATCCCCTTCTCTCTATTCAGACAGCTGTGACCCTAATTTAAACTCTTATCACCTCTCACCTTGACTATTAATTTCAATTAGATTTCCTGATTGAAATCTCTACCCTCTCATGTCCATCCATCACACAGCTTCCAAGGTGATATTCCTAAAGCATAGATCTGATGAGGTCACATTCCTGCTCAGTAAACTCCAGTGGCTCCCTTTTACATGTAGGATAAAATGCAAACTTCTCTGTCATTTGAAGCCTTTCACAACCTTTCTAGGCTGAGATTCTACCTTTTTAGACTCATTATACATTATTTCTATTCACAAACACTATAGTCTAGACAAACTGGCCTGCTTTTTGTTCCCCACATATGACACTCCAGCTCTTGTTTCTTTGTTTTAGGAAAGCTCTCTCTCTCACCTTTGCCCCTCAGAATTCCTAGTTGTATACTCAGGTGCCAGTGACTACTTGAGACATTTCTTGATCCCCTCAGATACTAATGCTCTCTGTCCAGAAATTGTGTTATGTTCATTTTGTATATAGTTTTTTTTATACTTCATATCTCTCCTAATAATATGTGAGCTCCTCAAGTGAAGGAACTGTTGGGTTTTTGTTTTTCTATCCCTAGCACTTTGGACTTAAGCAATTAATAAGTTTCTGTTGGTTGATGGCAATTTTTTGTAAATAGTTTTTCCCAATTATTTCATGTCATTTCTTCTCTCAGATACCTTGAGATAAAGTGCCTCCATATGCCTCAAAAGTGTATCACTATCATCATAGACCTCCTCTGTATATATATATTTTTTTATCCAGATGTTCTCATTTTTATTTTCTTTAGTAATGCTTTAATCTCCTCATGTGGCATATTGTGGACTTTGATGTTAGAGTTCTCAAGTGGTAGCTGGCTCTAATGTCATTAACGGACAAAAGAATTTTTCAAAAGATAATAGAGCAACATAAAGAGACTTTTGTTATAGAAATGTTGACAGGAAGGTGGCAGATTAGAGGCAGCCAATCTGAACTCTCTTTTTTTTTTCTTTTTTTGTCTAGGCAATGGGGTTAAGTGACTTGCCCAGGGTCACACAGCTAGTAAGTGTTATGTGTCTGAGGGCAGATTTGAACTCAGGTCCTCCTGAATCCAGGGCTGGTACTCTATCCACTGAGCGCCACCTAGCTGCCCCAAATCTGAACTCTCGACATTCCCATCCAGACAACTTTAAAATAATGTTTCAAGTAAAAGTTTGAAGCAGCAGAGCCAATAAAAGATTAGGGTGAGACATTTTTCTGGCTTATGCAAACTTAGGAGGTCAGCAGGAGAAGTTAGTCATACCAAGGTTGAAGCCTATTGGCCTCCACACATGGCGATAGCAGTAGTAGCAGCAGGAGCTCTTAGCCCAGAGATGGTAAGGGGGTTGAACAGCTGATCAGAAAGAGATTACAGTGGACCCTTGGCTGGCATTGCTTGACAACTGTTGCCCATACAAAGTTTTGGGTTGCTGTTCCAAGGAGGAAAGGTGTGCTTGTGGTCAGTCACAAAGGAGTAGGAATCTGGGTCACAGTTCCAAAGTAAAGAGAGCGTTAGCACTTGTGGCTGAAGGGGAGCAGAGGCCTTTCCTGGGTGAAGACCAGAGCACAGACCAGGAGAAGAATGACCATACTGCTCCCAGGATCACACCACCTTGGAAGTACCAAAAATTTACAAACCTCCAGAACTAGCTTTGAAAACAGCAGCATGAAAAAGCCTAAAGCTTGGGACAGTTCCTCCCCACTCCTAGGCGAGCAGAGCCAACTTTAATGTAGAGTTGAGTCAAGAAATTGGCTAGAAAAATAAGCAAACAACAACAACAACAAAAAATTGACTATAAAAAGCTACTACAGTGGCAGGGAAGACCAAGACAAACTCAGGAGACAACAGCAATGTGAAAACAGTTACAGACAAAATCTCAAAGAAAAATGTTAATTGAACCCAAGCCCAACAAAAATCCCTGGAAGAATTAAAGAAAGTGCTAAAAATGGTAAAGGAAAAATTGGGGAAAGAAGTAAGAGTGATACAAAAAAATTATGAAAAAAAGAATTAACAGCTTGGTAAAAGAGGCACAAAAAAATACTGAAGAAGCTAACACCTTAAAAAGAATTGGTAATTCTTAATGGTAAAAGGGGCACAAAAATTCGCTGAAGAACTCATTAAAAAATAGAATTGGAGGGCAGCTAGGTGGCACAGTGGATAGAACTCTGGCCTTGGAATCAGAAGGACCTGAGTTCAAATGGGGCCTCAGACACTTGACACTTAACTAGTTATGTGACCTTGGGCAAGTCACATAACCCAGATTGCCTAGCCAAAAAAAAAAAATTGGGCCAAGTGGAAAATGAAGTACAAAATCTCACTGTAGAAAATAATTCCTTAGAAATTAGAATTGTCCAAGTGGAAGCTAAATGACGCCATGAGAGTCATCACCCTTTGACCCAGCAATACTACTACTAGTTTTGTATCCCAAAAAGATCAGAGAAAAAGGAAAAGGATCTGTATGTACAAAAACATTTTAGTAGCTCTTTTTGTGATGACAAAGAATTGGAAAAAGAAGGGATGCTCACTAATAGGGGAGTGACTGAACATGCTGTGGCATTTGATTGTGGGAATACTATTGAGCTATGGGAAATGGTGAGAGGAAGGGCAGCTAGGTGGTGCAGTGGATAGAGCACTGGCCCTGAAGTCAGGAGGACCTGAGTTCAAATCTGGTCTCAGACTAGACACTTGACACTTACTAGCTGTGTGATCCTGGGCAAGTCACTTAACCCCATTGCCTAACAAAAACAAAAAGAAACAAACAAAAAAAAGGAAATGATGAGAGGGATGGTTTCAGAAAAACATAGTAATACCTATATGAACTGATGCAAAGTAAAGTCAGAAGTAGATCATGATTTCACATGTATAATGTACAAGCAACTGTGAAAGACTTAGCTACTCTGACCAATACAGGGATCTGAGACAGTTCCAAAGGACTTAGGATGAAAAAAACTGCTATCCATCTCTAGAGAGAGAACTGATGAACTTTGAGTGCAAACTGAAGTATAATTTTCTCACTTTTTTTTTTTGGCAATATGGCTTATATAGAGATATGTTTTGCGTGATTTCATATGTATAATTGGCATCATATTGCCTGCCTACTAAATGGATGGTGGAAGGGGTGGGAGGAAGGGAGAGAATTTGGAACTCAGAGAAGAATGCAAAAAATAATAAAATTTTTGAATTTTTTAAAAAAGAAATGTTGACATTCCATTTTTTTGTTTGTTATTTGTCCTTCCATTTCATACTTAAATGCCCTCAAGATGATCTAGTGTAGGGTCTCTCCTCGACTTTTAAATAAATTTATGTTTCCCTCTTGCTTCTTGGATGGAGTTTTATGAGATTTATAATTTTTTTTGCCAAACTCTCCTATGAGACCTTACAAATGAGTATGTATACGAAACCAGTTGTTGCTGTTGGCTGCCACCTTTATCGACTAGCAAGATGAAGTGTTTGCTGGTCAAGGCTTTTTGTAAGCTTTTTCCATCTCATAGTAGCAGTTGATTTCCAAATTAAACTTCTTAGGAAGTGGTAATAGTCTTTGTTGGTGCTTAGTATTTTATCCATTTCCCATTTTTTAGCACCAACAACTTGTTCATATATGTCAGATTGGAATTTCCTAAGTTAGGCCGCCTATCTTCCCGTTTTTAGTTGTCTTATTTGGTGGTCATCTTTTCTCTAACAAGTCATTGGTGGCTTCTAATCCCTTAACCCCTCAATTCTTTCTCAGGCTATCTCCCCTGCCCTAGTTACTATCTGCTCTTTTTCCCAACTTGACCAGTTACTGAACCAATTCAATTCTACAAAGTCCTCCTCTCTTAAATCTCTAGCCCCTTTATCATTTTGTCAGTTGTGGCCTGCCAAGCCTCAGCCTTGAATAATTCCCATCATTGGGAAGGCATTTCTGCCTTCATTCCTACACGTGTGTTGCTGAACAAAGGTGGAAAAAATCATGTACCTATGCTGATTGGGTACACTACAGATTTATGTTACACAAACTCACCTGGGCCCTCCCTGATGCTAGGCAATCCTAATATAACTCCTCTATCTATTCATTTTCCCTCTCTCCATATCAGCTCTTTCAAACCTTTTCATTCTTCCTTAAAGCTCTCATAGTTCCTTCTCCCCCCATTCTCTTAGCTGCAAAACTTGATCACATTTTATAGAAAAAATTGAGGCCATTCTCTAAGAGCTCCCTCTTCTCCCCTCTTTCTCTTCTTCTATTACTTATATGCCTTCTGCCACTATCTTCTCCTTCACCGCTGTCTCAGTTGATGAAGTGGTGCTTCTCCTTCCCAGGCCCTACTCGGTCATTGTGTGGGCCCTGATCAGCTCAGAATGAATGTAAATAGCAGTTGTTTCTGTTTTGGACAGGAACCCAGAGGGTATCTTCCCCCTCCCCCGCAATTGGATCTTCTATCTATTTATTTGCTTGTTTATTCCTTCATTGTTTGTTTTAAATTTTCCACTAGGTAAAGAGGCCATTCTCTGCCTCAATTCTTATTAAACTTTAATCACTGAATGGGCTCGAACTGAGACCTGTTAAAGACCTTAGCTTGAAAAGCATCTGGCCACTGGGCCCAGATGCCTCTGGAGGAGAAGGTGAGGCTGGTGACTTTGCAGAGCCCTCCTTGCTTAAATCCAGTTCACTTGCATGTCATGGCCTCACCTTCCTGACTTCATGGTCCTCTCTGAGAACGAAGGACAGACAACCACAACAAAGCCTTTTGTTGTGTATTTGTCTGTTCCAGGACACATTTTAGGAGTGCCAAGGATAATCTGGAAGGTGACTAGAGGCAGTGACCAGATTGGTGAAGGTTCTTATCGTTATTTCATGTGAGATTTGGTTGATGAAAATGGAGATGTTTAACCTGGAGAAGTGAAGACTACAGGGAAATTTGATAACTGTCTTCAAGCGTTTGAAGGACTGTAACAATAAAAAGATGTTGGACTTGTTCTACTTGGCCCCAGAAGACTGGACTAGAAACAATGTGTGGAGTTGCAGCAGAGTAGATTTAAGCTGAATGTCAGTCAGTCAGCAGCCATTTATTAAGCACTTACTGTGTACCAGGCACAATGTTGAATGCCGGATGTAAGGGAAAACATCTAACCATTAGAGTCATCGACATGGTGAAATGGGCTACCTTGGCAAATATGGGCTTTCCTAGGGCTTTTCAAGCAGTTTTGATGACCACTTATCAAGTATGTTGTAGAGGGAATTCCTGTTCAGGTATGGAACAGACTAAGATGATGTCTGACATTCTTTCTGACTCAGATCCTGGGATTCTTCGATTCTCTTGTGTATCTGGATTCAAGTTTTCCTGCGGTGTCATATGTTGTTCTTGACTTGTTGGACATACCTCTCAATTGACTCCTGGTATCAGATGTCATATTTGGAGATAAAATATACTTGCAAAAGGAAAGCAGAAAACAAAATTTCTGGTGATGGAGTATGAACCTACGTCTAAGATAGCACACGATTAGGGTAGAGCTCAGAGGTGGGATTTGAAGAAAATTACATGTGTTAATCTTAATGTCCCAAGCCAAAATCATTCAGTCAGTTATGTTATTAAACATTTTTTGTGCTGAGTACCCAGGATACAAAGACAAAAATGAAATAGATCCTGCCTTCAGGGAACTCACTCTTTTAACGAGGTAGATAACATGGGCACAGAAAAAAGACACTAGCTAACTTTTATTGGAAAGATACTAAACAGCTGGTGGGTAAAAGGCCTTCTGCTGAAGGTTGACTCTTTAGTTGATTCTTTTTTTTTTTTGACTAGGCAATAGGGTTAAGTGACCTGCCCAGGATCACACAGCTAGTATTGAGTGTCTGAGGCTGGATTTGAACTCAGGTCCTTCTGACTTCAGGGTCTGTGCTCTATCCACTGCACTACCTAGCTGCCCCTCTTCAGTTGATTCTTGAAAGAAACCTTATTTTTCAAAACTTTTTCTTCGTGTCATTTATATTTGTATGATTTTCCTTGGTTATAGAGGTATTTCCCTATCAATCTACCTGGTTTCAGTTGTACCTGATATAATGAGTATAGGATTTATTTTTTTCTTTCTGAATACCCCTTCATTTCCTTATCTATTCCCCAGCCCTTTTTATTCCCCCTTTTGCCCCCTTTGGAATTTTTTTTTCCTCTCACATCTTACCCTGAATGAGTCATCACGTGAGAGCCGCAGAAGTCATTTTATCACAAGGATCTTTTAGAGGCTAATCCAGGAAAAATCTTTGGGGGAGAGAGAGATATAGATATACACAAATACACACATTTTTGTCCTAATTTACATTACATGTAATATATAATATATGTATGTACATATGTATAGGAGTGAGTGATTGAGGTTTTTAGAAATAATATGAAGTCATGGCAAGCATTGATTTAATGAAGTAGTCAGGAAACCTGCTATGTGAAAAAGTAAACCATTTATTTAACCCTTCATTGTCCCAGAAATTCTTCTGCTTCATTTCTAAAAGCTCTAACTTTCTTTTTGACTATATTATTGTTTTGTGGGTTTTTTATGTTTTAATTTAGGACTATTCATTAGTACATTTTTAATTTTGGAAATGTTTTCTTTTCATCCCAGTTTTATATTGTTTTGCTTTTATTCAGAAATACATTTTATAAATTTGAACTCCAAAGCACACCAGCATCGTTATTTTGGTGTCTGAAGAACAGAAATGGTATATTTCATAGCACAATGGATACTAAGTGTTCTTTGTGTTTTTGATTTCTTCATTAATTCTGAATTGGGTAGTACTTGAAATTTTGATTAGGGCAAAAGTAGGTAGTACCTAATTCAGATGTTTAATACAGTGAGATAACATCAGAATTTTGGGAAAATCTGAGACTCCTTATACCAATTTCAGTGAATAGGCAGAAGGCACCATGTTCTCAAAGTCTCTTAGGACATTGTGTTGCCTGATTAGAAAATATCAAGGTTTTCCATCTTAATGTGCTATATAAAGTCATTTTTCTCCTTTTGAGGATAGTTGTCGTATGGTTCTGTATTATTCACATAGAGTGAGAAAAGTATTCAATTCTTAATAACTCCTTAATTGTAATGCTTGAGTTCTAGTACCAGTTCTGATATTAACTTCCTGAATATGACATTAAGCCAGTCAGGCTTTCCTAGCTTAATTTTTTCATCTGTAAAATGTTGGGGTTATAATATATGATTTCTTAAGTTGCTCAAGTTGTTGTAATATAGAGCCCAGAATCTGAAGTTTTGCAGTCTGCTTATTCATTTAAATTTAATATTTTTTATTTTTAGCATTCTTTTCTTTTTAAATTTTGAGTTCTAAATTCCGTTCCCTTTTCCTTCATCCATTGAGATGACAAACAATATATCAGTCATACATTTAAAATCATGCAAAACATATTTCCATATCAGACATATTGAAAAAAATGGCAAGAAAAAATAAAGTGAGAAAATTATACTTTAGTTTGCATTCAAAGTACATCAGTTCTCTCTCTAGAGGTGGATAGCATTTTTTCCATACTGAGTCCTTTGGAACTGTTTTGAATCACTGTATTGGTCATAGTAGCCAAGTCTTTCACGGTCAGTCATTATTACAACATCACTATTACTGTGCACAATGGATCTCCCACTTCTCAGTTCTTGTAGATCTTGCCATGTTTTTCTGAAACCATCCTCCTTGTCATTTCCCACAGCTCTGTAATACTCCATCACAAGCTTATGCCTCGGCATGTTTAGCCATTCCCCAATTGATAAGTATCCCCTAGATTTCCAATTCTTTGTCACCGCAAAAAGAGCTGCTGTAAATATTTTTGTACATGTGGGTCCTTTTCCTTTTTTTCTGCTCTCTTTGGGATACAGGCCTAGCCCTGGGGTTGCTTGGTCAAAGGGTATGTACAGTTTTATAGCCCTTAGTCCTAGTTCCAAATTGTTCTCCAGAATTGTTGGGCCAGTTCATTACTCCATCAGCAGTCCATTAGTGTACTTATTTTCCCTTGTCTTCTCTAGCATTTGTCATTTCTAATGGGTCTGAGGTACCTCAGAGTTGTTTTAATTTACCTTTCCCAGTCAGTAGTGATTTAGAACATTTTTTCATATGACTATAGATAGCTTTGATTTCTTCTTCTGAAAACTGCGTGTTCATATCCTTTTGACCATCGAGCAGTTGGGGAGTAGCTCATGTTTTTATAAATTTGACTCAGTTCTATACTTACTATATATTTGAGAAATGAGGCCTTTATCAGAGAAACTTGCTATAAAATTTTTTGATATTACTTCATTGTCTGTAGTAACTTTTAGCAAACTAGTTTCCCTGATTATCTCTTTTAATTAGGTCTATTTTTGCTTTTCCTTTGTCTGATATCATGATTGCTACCCCTGCTTTTTTTAGTTCAGCCGAAACATTAGATTCTACTCTAGCCCTTTATTTTAACACTTTGTGTGTCTCTCTGTTTCAAGTACATTTCTTATAAACAACATATTGTTGGATTCTGGTTTCTAATCCATTGTACTAACTGCTTCTGTTTTGTAGATGAGCTCATTCATTCACATTCAGTTATAGTTATTGTATATTTCCCTCAGCTCATTTTCTTCTTTTCCTTTTCTCTCTTTTTATCCTATCTCTCAAGTCTATTTTGCTTCTAACCACTGACTCCCTTAATCTACTTTCTCTTTTATCATCTTCCCTCCCTATCCCCATCTTCCTCTTATCTGCTTCCCCTCCTATTTCACTCTTGGGTAAGTTACATTTCTATACACAACTAAGTGTGTATATATAGCCTTTGCTCTTTGAACCAGCATTGCCTACCACCTCTACCCCTATTTTCCCCTCCATTATAAAAGCTCTTTGTTGTCTGACCCTTCTATGTGAGAAAAATGTCCCCATTCTGTTTTCTCTCTTCTTCCTTCTCCCAGTGCATCCCTCTTTCTTATCCCGTCCCTTTTTTTAAAGATCGTTCCAACATAACTCACATCCATGCCCTCTGTCTGTGTAAAGTCCTTTTAACTAGCCTAATAATGATAAAGTTCTTAGGAGTTTATCATCTTCCCATAAAAGAATGTAAACAGGTTAACTTTATTGAGACTCTTATCATTACTCTTTCCTCTTTACCATTTTATGCTTCTCTTGAGTCTTGTGTTTAAAAGTCACAATTTCTATTTAGCTCTGGTATTTTCATTGGGAATACTTAAAAGTCCTCTATTTCATTAAATAACCATTTTTCTCCCTGAAGTTTTGCTGGGTAGCTTATTCTAGCTCCTTTGCCCTCCAGAATATCATATTCCAATCCCTCCACTCCTCTAATGTGCAAGTCAGCCTGTTTATTTATTACCTCTGAAACACAGAGCAAGTCAGTTGTCTTCTCTGGGCCTACTTTTCCCTAACTTTAGCATGAGGGGGTTGGATTAGATGACCTGTAATGCCCCTTACAATTCTAAATCCTAGGAAACCTAGGTCCCTTCTAGTTCTAAGTGTCCATGATTTTGTTATCTATGCCTTATGTTACTTATGCCTGCTTACATGCTTTCTGTTCCTTTCATTTGTAGAAGTTCATTGAATTCGAAGATGCCTTGGAACAAGAAAAGAAAGATCTACAAATCCAGGTTGAACACTATGAGTTCCAGACTCGACAGCTAGAGCTAAAAGCCAAAAACTATGCAGATCAAAGTAAGTAACTAGTATGTATAATCCAGTTGAGTCGTTCTATGTTCTTTGCTCTAAGATTGCTTGAAGTAGGTAACGTATTGAGATCTTTGAGGGGGAAATAGCTAAAGAAGAATAAATTCTATTCTTAATTCAGACAGCATCTTTTAATTTAGATGTTATTGCAGTTTTCTGGTTTATATTAGTTTTTGTGCTTACAAAGTGTATAACCTACTTAAGCCCTTACTGCTTGGTTTTCGTGGGAGCAGCTAGGTGGCTTTGTAGATAGAGTGCCAGACCTGACTTCAGGAAGATTCCTCTTACTGAGTACAAATCTGGCCTCAGACACTTACTAGCTGTGTGACCCTGAGCAAGTCACTTAACACTATTTGCCTCAGTTTCCTCCTCTATAAAATGAACTGGAGAAGGAAGTGGGAAGCTACTCCAAGTAGCTTTGCCAAGAAAATAACAAATGGGGTCATGAAGAGTCAGACACAACTGAAAAACAACTGAATAACATCTTGTTTTATGTTTTTTTCAGTGGATTACCTGGCCTCTCCAGTAATGAGATTAAGGAATGTTTGCTCTTTCTTGATTTCAAACATTGTCACCAGATATTAGAACTGTCATTTTACTGATATCAGAGAAGGCAGTCCAGCCTGATTTAGGGTAGGACCTGAAGACAGATTTGATGGATTTCAGGAGGTCTGTGAATTTAGATGGGAAAAAATTTCATCTTTATTTTCTGTAACTTCTAACTGATATTGAGTATTTTGTTTTCTTCAGTTATAAATTTTTAAAAATATATATTATTCTGAGAATGGGTTATAAGCATCCCCAGACTGCCAAAGGGATCTGTGACACAAAAAAAGTTAACCCCTGGTCAAAGAGAATACAACTCACTTAGTGAAGAGAGTTAGCAGGAAAGGTATTTTAGCAGTATATAGTAAGAAAAATTATTTTCCTTTGTTTTAAAAAATTTTGTCAAAAGTGACTGTAATGTTAAAATTTATCCATTCCTATCTAATTATTCTTACCGTATGTAAAATTAAATATTTTAAAGAACAGGGAGAGGTTGCTATAATTAGAATTTGCTGTGATCGGAACATTTTTTGTTACTTTGTCATATAATTTTGGAAAGCCACTTCAGTGGTTTATTTCTTTGAAAAGTTGAAATCAAATTGATGGTACAGTTGTTTGGAGATTTTTTTGGTCTTGACAGCTCCCTCATGGCACCCCAAACCAAGGTTATAAGCAGTTTGCAAATGCTAGTGGCTCAGAGAACTAACTAAATGGGGTCTTGATTAATAGGGTAATAGAGATTGGTGGTGCTGGTGGAGATGTAATAATAACGTAGGGACAGCTTGGATATTCCCACAGAAAGAATTTTTATTTTTAAAGCCTAAGTATACAATATTTTAAAAACCCATTTTGCCTGTGTCTATACCACCCTTTTTTACAATTATATAGAATCTTAGGTCCATGTATTATTGATTCACTGTTTAGATGTACTTTTCATCTACAGGAGTATCCTTCTGTTCTTTTTGGGGGGGGGATACCTTGTTTTCTATATCTCTAAAGGCTTGCCTATTTTGTCTGTTTCATATGGTCCCCAATCTCTAGAATTTCTTAGCCCTTTATCCACCAATCCTCCTATGTATCTCACTCAGAATGCTGTTGAGAAATAGATACATTCATAAACCAGTGGTGATAGTTTAAGACAACGTAACTTCTGCCCTTGTGTGATGTCCTTATTTCTTTTTTTATTCTTCAATGAATGAAAAAAAAAACATTGAAAAAACATTTATTAAGCACTTACCATGTGCCAAGTGCTATGCTGAGCACTGTGGATACAAACAGAAAAATGAGGCAGTCCCTACTCTCAAGGAGCTCACATTGTAATAGAAAGAAACAAAAAAAGAAAACAATGTATAATGGGGGGGGTACAGCTGCAGTGTAGATAAAAAGGCCTTTTAGTCTTTAAGGTACAAGGGGCAGGATGGATGGCACAGCTCAGGTGTCCCTTGATGGGACAGAACGGTGATCTGTAGGGCATAGGCGTGGTTGCAGTGCAGATGGTAAGTCTCCAGAATCTTCATCTTACCAGAGAGATGACTGTTCCTACTCCTGCAGGTGGTGTGTGCAGTCATGTCTTCCTTCCAATAGAGGCCCAACATATAACTCTTGGGGAATGGTGTTTAGGATGGGGTAGTTAGGAGTGGGCCCATGGGTCAAGGTTAAGTGGGAAGAGTCCTTGTCTAGCCAGGATGAGGAAGAGGACGTTTTCAGGTAGGTTGAGGGAGGAATTTGCCTTACCCCCTCTTTTGCAGAACCCTCTTCTTGACCATCCCTCTTCGCTTTCTCTTTCTTGTCTGTATTCCCTTTTCTTCCTCGTCCTCCAGTTTGTTATAGTCATTCATGGGCATTTCTCAGAGCTAGTGCCTTTCAGGGATAAAAAGATCATTGATTGCAACATGATGTAATGGACTTAGACCAAGACTTCACATCAGAAGACCTGGTTCTGCCACTTACCACCTTTGTGACCTAGTGCAGGCTATTTCACTTTCATAGCTCTTCCTTTACATGGAGCTAATACTCCTTCACCAGAGTTCCAATCCAGCATTGCGCTCTGGCGTGGAAGTGACCATAGGTTTTTTACAGTTGTTCCAGTGGCCATTTCAAATAATGTTTGTATTACCTGTCTTATTAACTTACTGTGAGGAAGAGCTTCCTAAATCATGAAACACTATTTCATTTGAGGAAAATACTTTGTAAATTGTAAAACAATATGTAAACACAAGAAGTCATTATAATAACCATTTTGAATTACTTAAGGAAAAAGTCAAACTATTACTGTTTTCATGGTTTTTTGTTTTTTAAGTAGCTAAAATCAAAAGAAACAAAAGTCTCTGCTCCCTGGATCAGAGATGTCAAACTCAGACCTCCAAACCAGATTTAAATGTAATTGAAAAATACTTAACAAAAATAAATAAAAATATAATACAACGTAGATAATGTTAATTTATGGTTTTCTAAGTCAATATGTGTCCCTGCAGGGATCTCTTTCCAATTGAGTTTGACATCACTGCCCTGGATTGTCCCTATACATTTCCTATCCATCTCTTTTTCTTGTTTATGGGAAAGGGTCTATTAAGTAGCTTAGACTGGTGTATTAACTCAGTAGCCCCTGGCTCTAGGTACCATCTTTGGGGGGGGGGTTATCAAAAGGGGAGAATGGAGCAGGTAACAAACAGATTATGTGATTGACCAACAATGGTTATGTTGTCTAGTTTCTCGACTGGAGGAGCGTGAATCAGAGATGAAGAAGGAATATAATGCTCTTCACCAGAGACACACAGAGGTATGTGCCCCATTTTTCTGTATTCTAACAGCTTCCAACCTATACTTAAAAATCAATGAAGAATAAGAGGCAAAAGAGGTTAAAATCTTCTGAGGAGAGTGATCTCCTTTTGTCCTTTCCAGTCAGCTAGATCTTCATTGCAATTGAATTTTCAGTATCCTTTTCAGGGTTTACCTGGGTATTGTATTGTTATCCTTAAAAGTTTCTTCACTCCTCTTTTGAATGATACTTATAATCTATTTTCACTGCATTCCTCCCAGAAGCACCATAGACCACACAGAACCCAGAAATTCAATTAGTTAGAGATAGAAAAGATAGAGAAGCAGATTAATTTACTGAGGTAATGTTTTTACTTATGAGTATTTACTTTTCCACAGATGATCCAGACTTATGTAGAACACATTGAACGATCCAAGATGCAACAGGTTGGGGGAAATAGCCAAACAGAGGGCAGTCTACCTGGGAGAAGGTATGATAAGAAGACTGAATATTAGTATAATCTCATTTTTTATCACAGTAGATGCCATGTAGAGAATTACAAAAATAAGAAAACTATTCAGAAAAGTTCTGTGTTCTTCCAAATTAAGGAGAATAGAATCCACTTGGATGATGTGGTCATGGATGGAGAACAGACATGGGTTCAGAGCTTTCCTTAGGCTCTTAAGAAATATTGTGTGTACCAAAAAAAAAACCAAGAAATATTGTGTGTAGATTTAATTACTTTTCTTTTCTTTTACATGTTAGGAAGGTTTTCCCTTTGGGTGTGGAGGACCAGGGAAAAGTTAACATGAAGGGAAAATACCTATGCAACCATTATGAATGTTAAGCTGAAATTGTAAGACCAGAAACGGTCAACAATGACACTTTGATTTCAATAGTTTCATACTTCTCAGTCCTGAGTTTTGATCAGTTTAATACTCTTTACCAGGGGTGGGAAACCCTTGGCCTCGAGGCCACATGTGGCCTTAATAAAGGAATTTGTTCTGTGAAGGACCTAGAGAGCCACATGTGGCCTTGGGGCCACATATGGAGGCCAGAGGTTCCCTACTCCAGCCTTAGCCTGTAAGTGCTGACATTACTTGGAAAGTAGAAGCCAGTCTGAAATTTGGCTTCATCTTCTTTGTTTTACCAATCTTAGTAAAGCTAGAAAATTGACCCCTGAAGTGAAAAATAGTACATGCGCTTCATCTAGGTATTTGCCAATGCAAGGGAGTGGTCCTGGGGAAGACCAAAGGACTTTTAAGAGTTCCCTTCCCTACAGACTCCCTTGGTTTGACTACACAAGGAACATCTATCCTAAGCTTGATATACAGGCCCCTTAAAATTGATTTAAATTGTGGTCTTATATTTTATACAGATGTAACCTTTGTGTCACCCTAAAAAGTTGGGAACAGGGTACTTAGATGCCTGTACTTCAGTTTGTATAACTGAAATTAGGGTCCTCTGATTTATTTTTTTACTGAATATTATTTTTATGTTTAGATGTTTTATTGAGGTTCTTTTTTTTTTACATCATTGTCACTTCTCAGTGATTCCCCTTCAACCCAATAAAACTCTCCCTTGTAACAAATAAGTATAGACATACAAGAAAAATCAACACCGTGTCCAGATTATAGGAATTAGAGCTAAAAGGGAAAACAGACGTCATCTAGTCCAACTCTCGTTTTACAGAGGAGGAAAGTGAGGCTCAGAAAAGGTAAATGATTTGCCCAAGGTCACACAGACAACATGTAGCAAAGCTGGCATAAATAAATAGCCAGTGTTTAAGAAATATCAGTAGTGGGGCAGCTAGGTGGCGCAGTAGATAGAGCTCTGGCCTTGAAGTCAGAAGGACCTGAGTTCAAATCTGGTCTCAGACACTTGACACTTACTAGCTGTGTGACCCTGGTCAAGTCACTTAACCCTGATTGCCTCACTTAAAAAAAAAAAAGAAAGAAAGAAATATCAGTGGGAAAATTCAGGATTGGTATTTATATTTAGATATAAGTTTACTCTTCATAGCAGAGAATGGAGACCTACAACCATTATTGATGGTTTTAGTTAGTATGATAGAGCAGAGGACTTTTTGTTACCTGGTTAATATTAGATCTGTTTAAACAGAGAGACTGAGAGGAGATAGGCGTTTCATGTTTTCTTTCTGATTGATCAGGTTTTGTTTGTAATAAATTACACAGTTAATATTCAGTTAACTGCATTTCATGCAAATTTTGTGCAGAAAAGCTGAACAGGGACAGTACAAAGTGAGGCTGGTGGAGTTTTGTTGCTTTCAACATCTGAGTGTGTGCTGGGCTTTTGGCCAGCTTCCTGGGAGCTGTGACATTCCATCTCCATCAAACATGTTTTTTCCCTGCCAATCCTCCCAGGAGGGAAAAAGACCTTGGAGACTGAAAAAAGAGAGCCAAGTGTTGCCTGAAGCAGATTTTTCCTAATTTAGCTCAGTAGTCAGGCAGGGTTGATCTACAATCTCAGGCATTATGGGCAGGGCTGCATGGTATTGAGGTGTTCTGAGTTTGCCACTGCACCCCTCAAAATATCAGACAACCGTTTATAATGAAAATATCAAAATCATAAGGTCATAGTTTTTGAGCTAGAAGGGGCCACAGATACTAATCGAATTCAACCTCCTCTTTTTGCTTTTGAGGAAACTGAGCCCCCTAGAAGGAAAGTGACTTGCCCAAGGTCACATAGATAACAAGTAGCAAAAGTGGGTTTGGACCCTGGTACTCTAATTCTAAATCCATTGATTTTTCCAATTTGCCATGCTGCCTCTCTATCAGAATTGTCTTGGACCAAAGCCCATTCTGTGAAATGTCACCCATCAATTTCTGGGAAGCTTTAGTCTCTCAATTCATTACTCTCTGGGCCAAAGTGGTATTATTTACCACAGGATAAGGCTTGTCTTGTTGAGAGGTTGTCCTTGAGCCTCGCTGCTGTAGGAGTGTATAGAATTTGAAATCAGGTTGTAGTCCAGGGGCCTGCTGCACTGATATATTTCATATAGGCTAGTACAAGATAAAGATACTGGCACTAAGCAGTGCCAGTTCTTTCCAATCTAGACTGCAGTCTTTCTGTTCCTTTGGTTTTAGATGAAAGCTGGTTTGTTACTTATGAAACAGGCAATTCACAGGACACAGTGGAAGGAAGGATTAGCTATTGAGTGAGACATTTGGAGAGACTGAATTCAGGGCGATTGGAATTAGGGGGTCATCAGTGGGAGAAGAGTTTTAAACATTGACAGTTAGGGGTTTAGATTGACTGCTATGGGAAGGATATGACAGGGTAAGAGTATGTTAGTCATTGAGGAATGAGTTTAGGTAGATGATCATGGTCCATAGGAGTTTGGCCTGAGATGAAGTTGTGCCAGGACATCAGGCAGTTGAGTGTAGCTGGAAAACAAGCTGGATGGGGCAAGGCAGCTGCTGTGGAGTTGTAGGAGTCTCAAGAAGGTGTCTGTAGCATGATGAAATGGATGCTTAGGGAGGCTAAAAAGCTCTTCTTCCTGGGCAAATGGAGGCAAAGCAACTGTTGGAGAGTTTTAGGAGGCCAAAGAATGTGCCTGGAGGGTACTGGCAGTGGGGGAGACCAGGAAAGGCTTCTTGAAAAAGGCAATGCTGGCCCTTTTTGTGGTGGCAAAGAATTGGAAATTGAGAGGTTGCCCATCAATTGGGGAATGGCTGGACAAGTTGTGGTATATGAATGTAATGGAATACTGTTGTGCTATGAGAAATGATGAGCAGGTGGACTTCAGAAAAACCTGGAAAGACTTGTATGAACTGATGCTGAGTGAAGTGAGCAGAACCAGGACAGCGTTGTACAGGATGACAGCCACGTTGTGCGATGGCTAATATTGATAAACTTAACCCTTCCCAGCAATACAAGGATCTAAGACAAAGGCTTAGTGATGGAAAGTGCTATCCATAACCAAAGAAAGAACTATGGAGTTTGAATGCAGATTGAGGCATACTATTTGCTATTTTTTTTCTTCTGTTGAGTTTTGTTTCCTTTTTCTGGTGGATCCTCCTGTTGGTTCTGAATTCTTCCTCACAACATCACTAATGTGAAAATATGTTTAATAGGAATGTATATGTACAGCCTATATCAGATTGTGCACAGTCTTGGGGAAGGTGGTGGGGAGGGAGGGGGAGAAAAATTTTAAACTCAAAAGCTTATGGAAGTAATTGTTGATAAATCAAAATAAATTAATAAAAAAATAAAATAAAGTGAAGTGGACTTCAGTCCAAGGAGTACAGCTCCTCTTCAAAAAAAGAAAAAAAGGAAATGCTGGGGCTGTCATTGAAGGAAAAGTGAGATTCTCTGAAGTGGAGGTGAGAAAAATGTACATTTCAGAGATGATGGACATCCAGTGCAAAAGCACAGAGATGAAAGAGGGATATTGTATATGAGTGTCATATATAGTTCAGCTGAATCATGAGGAGAAGTAATGTCAAATGAAGCTTCAAAGAGAGGGTAGGACCAGATTATGTGGTGCTTTAAAAGCTAAACAGAGATGGCTTCAAACAGCAGTAGTAGCTTCAGGAGCTCTCAGCCCAGAGACAGTAAAGGGACCACCAGTTAGAAAGATATTATAGGGGACCCTTTGCTGGCACTGCTGCCACTGATTGGCAACCCTATTGCCCATACACAGTTCTGGGTCATAGTTCCAAGGTGCAGAGGGAGGTTTGTGATCTGTCACAAGGGAGCAGGGGCCCTGGTCGCAGTTCTAAGGCAGAGTGGAGCACTAGAACTTGTGGCTACAGGGGATCAAGGTCCATTCCTGGATAAAGAACAGAGCACAGACCAGGAAAGCAGTGTCCATACCTCTCCCAGGATCACACCATCTTGGAAGCACCAAAACTTGCAGATCCCCAGAACTACCCCTGAAAACAGCAGCTTGAAAAAGCATGAAGCTTGGCACAGTTCCTCCCCAGCCCCAGGTGAGCATAGCCCAATTTTAGCATTAAGTTCAAAGTCAAGAAATAGGCTGGGAAAATGAGCAAACAACAAAAAATGGAACTTGATCATAAAAAGCTACTACAGTAGCAGGAAAGACCAAGATATAAACTAAGAAGAAAACAATGTAAAAGCAGCTACGATCAAAGCCTCAAAGAAAAAGGCTAATTGGACCCAGGCCAATAAGAATTCCTTGAAGAGTTAAGGAAGGAGGTGAGTGGTAAAGGAAAAATTGGGGAAAGAAATGAGATATTACAAGAAAAGTATAAGAAGAGAATTAACAGCTTGGTAAAAGAGGCACAAAAAAATACTGAAGAAAATATTACTTTAAAAAACAGAGTTGGTCTAATGGCAAAAGAGGTACAAAAATCCACTGGAGAAAAGAATTCCTTAAAAAGCAAAATTGGCAAGTGGAAAAAGAGGCAAAAAAAAGGGCTCACCTTAATAATTAGAATGGGCAAGTAGAAGCTAATCACTTTATGAGACTTCAAGAAACAAAGTCAAAAGAGAAGAAAATGTGAAATATCTGACTGGAATAGCAACTGACCTGGAAAATAGATCCCGGAGAGATAATTCAAGAATTATTGGACTACCTGAAAGCTATAATTAAGAAAAGAGCCTAGACATATTTCAAGAAATTATCAAGAGAAACTGCCCTGATATCTTAGATCCGGAAGGTAAAAGTAGAAATCGAAATAATCCACCTATCATCTCCTGAAAGAGATCTCAAAATGAGAACTCCCAGGAATATTGTAGCCAAATTCCAAAGCTCCCAGATCAAGGAGAAAATATTGCATATGAAGGATCTAAGACAACTCCAAAAAACTCATTATGGAAAATGCTGTCCACGTCCATGGAGTCTGAGAACAGATGGAAGCATACTATTTGCTCTCCTTTTCTTTTGTTGTTTTGTTTTATTTCTTCTTTCTTGTGGCTCCTCCCATTAGTTCTAATTCTTCTATACATCATGATTAATATGAAAATATGCTTAATTTGAATGTATAAGTAGATCTTATATCAGATTATATGCCATCTTGGGGAGGTGGGAGGAGAAGGAGGGGGAGAAAATTGAAAACTCAATCTTATGAAAGTGAATGTTGAAAACTAAAAATAAATAAATTATTTTTTAAAAAAGAAAGAAAGAAAGAAAGAAATATTTCATATAGCCAGAAAGAGACAGTTCAGATATCATGGAGCCACAGTCTGGATCACATAAGATTTAGCAGCTTCCACATTAAAGGAGTGGAGGGCTTGGAATATGATATTCCAGAGGACACAGGAACTAGTATTACAGCCAGTGTAAGAACAGACCTGATGGGCAACTAGGTGGCAAAATGGATAGAGTGCTGAGCCTGAAGTCATGAAGACCCCATCTTCCCGAGTTCAAATCTAGCCTCAGACACTTCCTAGCTGTGTGATCCTGGGCAAGTCACTTAACCTGTTTGCCTCAGTTTCCTCATCTGTAAAATCAACTGGCATACCACTCCAGTGTTTTTGCCAAGAAAAGCCAAAATGAATTACAAAGAGTTGGACACAACTGAAATGACTGAAAAACAAGAAGAACAGACCTGCACACATGCTCCCTAGAATAGGGATTGAGATTCAGAAAACATCAACTTTTTTCATTTTTGTTGGCAGATTAGTTTTTAAAATTAATGGAAGGTAAACATATGTTGGGGTCAACTTTACTTCTAGGAATTGAGGAGATTGTAGCTAAGATAGAAGAAACTTTTTTCCCCAAAATCCTCAATGATCTTTCCTACATTAGTATTTATTATTTTCTTCTCTGACATTTTGTACCTTGGAAATTAAATCTGTAGTCCTTCACTGTATTCTTGCTTTTAGCTCTTCCACCACCACTACAGGGGCCCACATCCTTTGTAGTGGTCCACTGCTGAAACTGGACATTTAATAGGACAACGACTTTTTGTTTTCACTCCATACTTTGCTGTCTGACTTGGTGGAGCTACAGAATAAAAGTTCGTGTGAACTGTGACTGTTTTGTTAGAATATTTGTATTTGAAGAATGTGGGCTTCCTTTTCCTGGAGGGAGTTGGGAGGGGTGTGTCTGTGTCTGTGTGTTTGTGTATGATCTATACATATGTCTACACATACATCTACACATATTACCACCTATTAGTATGAGCATGTGTTTTGCCTAAGTATTCACTCACATGAGTACATTTATGTATTTTCACCTGCTTTGAGTGTGTATATAAGAGAAACATATTTGAAAGCTTACTGCATATATGAAGAGAGTGTGTACAGTGTCTACATTTGTCTTCCAGAATATGTTTGTCTTGTCTTAGCATATGTCCATTAATGTAGAGGGTTGGTTGCACAGAGTAGGGTACCTGGGCTTGGAAACATCGCTGAACAGTTTTTTGTCATTGTGAGCACATGTTTAAATGTGTTTGCATGCCTTTAGCTAATGATTGTTTTCTTGTCTTGCTTTCTGTGCCTTGCTGCTATATGTTGGCTGTTGTTTTTGTCACTTCGCTGCAGTCCTCGCCAGTCATGGAGGAAAAGGTAAAGCCCATATTAGTGTTTTTTAATATAGTTCTGGGGAATGGAGATGAGGGATTGTTTTTCATATTGACTATGGCCTGGAGTGCTATTGGATAATCCTTCTTGAATACAGATGGACCATTACTCTTTGAATGGACCAGATCATGACAGCAGTTTCTTGATCTTTGTGGAGCTAGAACACAGTAATTTGCACCTTCTGAAAGGTATATGAAGTAGGGGGGGTGGTTAAGCAGTCCCAAATTATGTTGAACTCTTCATTGCTTTACACAAAGATAGAATTCTTGCTTCCTGCTTTTTCAGCAGGTGCAAGTCAGGAACCACTGATGGTTATAGCTTCTCTTAAAACATGTTGCCAACAATGTGTATTAGACCCTAAACAGGTTATAAAATTATCCACTCACTGTTGATTGGACTGCAGTCTCGATTGATCTCTCCTGGTGTTTGTTGTCTGATTCTCAGTGATCCTGTCAATAAGTAACATGTATTAAATACACACCTTGGAACCCCAGCCTAGGTTGTATAGAGAAAGAAAAAGACAATCCCTACTCTCAAACTGATGGCACTCAAATGAAAACACCTTGGCTCTTTCTGCTATTTGCAGAAATGAACCTCTACCCCCAATCCCTGGCTTTCTATCACCACCTCTAACAGACCCTTGGTTACATTTGTTTGTGGTCCCTAAGGCTTGAGATTCCATTATATTAATTTCACACAAGGTTACTGAAGGGAAATATTTGTAATGTTTCTGATGAAGGTCCTTGGAGAGGTATTCCACGTACAGGAACTGTGTTCTATACATTCTACTTAGAGCCTAATGGAGGAAGGATTGTATGTAATGGAGACTTGTGTAAGGGAATCCCAGATGGAGCAGACAGGAAATGTTAGGCACATCTTCTCTGCTTCTTGGGTAACGCTTCTAACATGCTGGTGGTTGGTTTTATTTATCTTCCAGAATAAGTGACTGCTATTTGTGTTTTTGTACTGTCTCCACCTAGCCTGTCAGAGTTTTGCTGATTTGCGGTGGGGCCCAGCTGTCTCGGTGATAGCTGAATAGATATGCCTGACTTTTGTCAGGAATAGTTTATTTGTAGAGTGAGATCTCAGAAGCTAGGACCCTTCTGAAGTTTTTGTGATTCTTCAGTTCCACTGCTTTGGGACTTTCTCCCTCTTATTATCTTGTTTCCTTAACCTTAACAAAGGAGAGATTTGGGAGTGAAGAAGTATATGAAAGGCATTAATTATTTAATTAATAATGAATTAGTCTTTATATTATCCTTTAAGGTTGTTAAGTGCTTTACCTATATTTTCTCATTTGATTCATATATTACCCTTATTAGTAGGTCCTGTTCTTTTTCCCTTATTACATAAAAGGAAACTGAGGTGTAGAAAGTTTAAATGATCTGCCATATGTCACTCAGCTAATAACATCTGAGGTGTCATTTAAATCTACTTCTTCCTGATTCCAAATCCAGTACATTCTTTACTAAGAAATGCCATGAGATTGTCCACAGAAAATATTATAAATTGAATAGAAGAATATACTTGAAAAATCGGCTTGCTAAAAAAAAATCCATTCATTTGATGTTTATTAGGCCCCTACCAATGGCAAGGTACTGTGTTAGGAGCTCAAGATACAAAAATGAAAAAATGACATATCCTCTACCCTTGAGGAACTTACAGTCCAATTTGAGGAATTAAAAATATACCCAAGGGGCAGCTAGTGGTGCAGTGGATGGAGTACCAGCCCTGGAGTCAGGAGGACCTGAGTTCAAATCTGGCCTCAGACATGTGATACTCACTAGCTGTGTGACCCTGGGCAAGTCACTTAACCCTGATTCCCCCCTACCCCCCCCCATACATACATATATATATATATATATATACACACACACACACACACACACACACATATACATATATATACCCAAATAGGTAGAATACAATTTTAAAATAATGGAGGTTTAATAGAATATAAGATTTTTAAAATAAGAAAGGTTTAACAGAAGCATGAGAGATTCAGAAGGGAAGGAACTTATGAGGGAAGGCCTTAGGGGAAAAGGAGAACCTGAATTAGACCATGAAATAAGGGAATGACTTCAGTGAGTGAGTCCTATTGAAAAATGAGGAAAGCCCAAGCAAAGGTAAGTAAACAGTGACCTAGAACAGGATTGAAGACTGGCTCCTAATGTGGAGAAAAGTAGTGTGAAATAAGGCTAGCAAGAATGACAATGCGATGGATCTGTATTTAATGCTGTGTAAGTATTACTACTGAAGTAAGTCAGCTACTGAAAAGTTTAGCTTTCATTTCAGTTTCATTCAAATTGTTTTGAAAGTGCAATGAAAGAGATTGGAGAGGGGAAAGACCAAAAGCAGAGAGGCCAGTGAGGAGGCGATTACAATGGACCAAGAAAGTAAGAGGTGATGAGGACTTGGACTAGTATGAGGAGGCGGTTTGTTATCCTGGCTAGCGCACTGGACTTGGAGGGAGGAAGACCCAACTTTGAATCGTGCTTCTGACACTTTCCTTGTGAATTAGGGACGGAATTAGGGACTCGGCCTCTCTGGACCTCACGTGTAAAATGAAGGGGTTGGACATGGTGATCCCTGAGATCCTTTGTAGCTCTAAATCTATTGTCCTGTTATGAAAATAGGAATGGAAAGAAGGCTATGGATGGAGAATAATTATTGAGATAGAATTGGCAACTGATTGGATGGGAAGAGAAAGGGAAAGAGGACAAGGTTTTAAACTCCGGTGATGAGGGAAATAGTGATGCCATCATCTGAAATAAGCAAGATGGCAAGGTTTTTGGATTGAAAATGATCAATTTAGTTTTGGACAAGTTCAGTTTGATATGTCATTGAAGATGTTCACCAAGCAATTAGAAACTTCAAATTGGAGATAAAAGTGGAGATATAAAATTTGGAAGTCATCCATGTAAAAATGATCATTAAAGCTGTTGAAGTGGATAAGATAGTGGAAGAGGAGGAAGATGGTTTAGGGAGAACAGAAAGGGAACAAGGACAGTATTCCTTCCACTTAAAAAATGAGAGCAAGTAGATGAACCAGCAAAGATGACCAAGAGGGAGTTACCAAAGAGAAAGGAAGAGAAACTCAAAAAGAGCTGTTCTCAGAAAACAGAAAAAGAGAGTTTCAAGAAGTATGGGTTTATTCACCTTCAATTATGGTAGAAAAAGACTGTTGGAGTTTGAAGGAAAGAATGTTTGGAAAGAATGGTTTCAGTAGAAGGGGGCGGGGCAGCTAAGTGGTGCAGTGGATAGAGAACTGGCCCTGGAATCAGGAGGACCTGAGTTCATATTTGGCCTCAGACACATAACACTCACTACCTGTATGACCCTAGGCAAGTCACTTAACCCCATTGCCTAGCAAAAACCAAAAAAAAAAAATAGAATGGAGGGGAACACAAGTTGAATTTCAGGGGTTTGTAGAGTTGTAACTGAGAAAGTAGAGACATAACAATAATCTTTTTAGAAGTTTAACAGTGCAAAGAAAAAAAAGTCAGCTTCAGGTTGCAGAATCAACGGAAGGTTCCTAAGATAAGAAAGACTTAAGCATGTTTGCTTTTTTTTTCCTTAATAATATCTCATTTCCCACCCAATTACACGTAAAAACCATTTTTAACATTCATTTTTAAAAATTTTGAGTTCTGAATTCTCTCCCTCCCTCCCTCTCTTCTTCTTCCCTCCCTGAGACAGTAGGCAATTTGATAGAGATAATACATAGGCAGTCATGTTTAAACATGTTTGTAAGCTATGGGGAAATAGCCAGTAGATCCAGAGAAGATGAAAGAGGATGCAGGTCAGTGGAGCAAGATCCCAAAGACATGAGGAGAGATAAGATTAAGGATGCTGTTAGAAGAAATAGTCTTGTCAAGGAGGAAAGCCACCTCATCCTCTGAGATCAAAGGGAAGGAGAAAAGGGTTAAGACATAGAGGGACTTTGATATTTGGAGGACAGATGAGGTTATCTTCTGGGGATGGGTTGGGAGTTGGAAGACTAAGAAGAGAGAAAGGAAAGGAAAGGAAAGGGAGGGGAAAGTTTGGAACAACCTCCGAGGGAATTACTAATAGGGGATGAGTAAAAGGATTGCTACGTACCATTGGGTCCTAGTTTAGATTAGGTCACACACATTTGTAGTGGACCTGTTATGATTTCATAACTCCATCTAGCAACACTTGATACCTTTGAAATAGCTACAGAAAACAGAATGGTAATTGTTACCTAGAATTGAGAATTGAGTGGGAAGGTCAAGGGAATGAGCTAACCATAGGTAAAGAGGCAATCATTGAAATGGTTCATCATCATGTAACAGCTGTTAAGAGGGGGAAGAATAGAGGGGAAGTGAAGCTACAACAGATGTGATGTACTAGGAGAACAGAAAGGGATTAAGGGACCATCTTTAGGAGTGATACATGGAGAAAGGTGGAAGGACAAAAAACTATAGTGGTATAGAAAAATTAGAGCAGGCTATATATATAGAGTTCCATTCTTGCGACAGTTGGGATGACCTCAGCCATTGTAGGATAAACTCAGTTTCAAGAGAGCACTTCTTCCTTGAAGGAAGACTAGAAGCCCAACCAAATTAGATTCATTGTGAATAAAGTCTTACATTTTAATCTTATGGTTCTGAATTATCATGCATCCTTTCAACAGTTTATTGGCCTAAATCTAGCTCACTCCTTCTTACATTCACATATGCACGTGTTGCCTATTCTAATCCATTAGGTCCCTGAATCACGGACTCCTTATAGCAAAGCCCCTAATGTATACCTTCTCTCTCTCAGTTCACCCTTTTTATAGCTTCTAAGACAGTTTTTTCCTCCATCTCCTTCCAGGATCCAGTTGAGCCACCCTATTCCTTAGGGCTCCCAAACTGTTTTTATTGTATTCACCAGAATGGAACTTGACCATCCAGGCCTTTATTCACAAGTCTCTCTCTAAGTATTTTTAAAAACATTTATTTAGTACCAACATGTTGAAAGTGCTCCTTCTATTATGTTTTTGACCTCTGGTCAGAACCTTTCAGTAAATATCAAGGGATTAGAAGGAAATTCACTTCTTTAGATTATACACACTATGTTTCTGAAGAAGTAGGCTTAGCCTCAGCATTGTTGAATCTAGTATACAAGGTTGTTTTTAATTCAGTGCCTAAGTAGCACCTAAAGCATTATTGTCTTGAGTATATTTAAGAATTATCATTATTTTTTTGGGAAGCTCCATTTCCTAAGGTGGAAAAGAAACCTGGAGAGATGAAATGGCTTATGTTCATCCCAAGATGGTTGCAGAACTAGGGCTCAAACTGAGGTGACCTCATCCAGGCCTCTAGCCACTCCCCACTGCAGGCTTTGCTCAAATTCACAAGATGGGTTGGTGGGTAGGGATGAAAAGGATTGAGGAGTTTTGTGTGTACTTGGCATCATGCCCCACAGAACAGATTCTTTTTTTTTTCTGCAAACTGTACTTTCTGCAAACTGGAGCTTCCTACCCCACTGAAGGTATAGTTAGAATAAAGTTATCCAGTTTTTAGTATTAAACTTTGTGATAATAGAGGGAGCAATGAGTAGATGTATGAGCAAGAAAACAATGCCTTTGATAGAATTTGAAAGATAGGAATGTCACAATAAAAAGAAGGAGCAGTGGCATTGATATGCCAGGGAGGGCCAGTGTGGTAGGCTGGATTTCGAGTCAGGAAGACCTGGGTTCAAATATGCTTTCCACACTACTTGTGTGACCAGGGCAAGTTACTTAGCCTCTTCCTGCCTGTGTCTTCATCTGCACAATGAGGACCACAATGTCTATAGTACCTACTTCACAGATTTATTGTAAGTGAGGCTTAGAATGAGGTAAGGTATAGAAAATATCCTATAACCTTTCAAGTGCTAAATAAGGGACAGCTACTAATGCATTAGCAGTTCTTCATTCATCATTTGTAAATGAATTCACTGTTTAAAAGAGTTTATAAATTGGAAGAAGTAACTTTCCCAGAAAATGAGAAATTTAGAAGCAGTAAATAATTCTTAAGGTTGGGTGAAGTTGGCAAAATGTAGACGAAAGATTTTACAAGTCTTTGTAGCCAATTTCTTACTCCCTGAGTTAACAGAGATACTTATTTCTGGGCATAGGAGAAACACATTGTTAGTTTATATGATACTTTATAAACCCCAAAGCTTTGAAAAAATGTCAGCTATTGCCCCCCAAAAAAAAAGCAAAAAAAAATCAGCTATTATTATCATCGCCATTCGTTATTTGTGGCAACATCGTATACATCTGTGAAAAAGAAAATTTACATTTTTAATTGTTTTATGCTTTATAAACCTACAATCTAACCACCAGCCCATTTGTTTTTTTTTCCTCTTCTCCTGTGTTTCAGCAGGAAGGAGCGCCCAACCTCTCTGAATGTCTTCCCCCTTGCAGATGGAATGGTACGTGGACAGATAGGGAGCAAGATCATCCCCACAGTGGACCACTGGCACCTGAGTGACCTCGGCCAGCTGCAGTCCAACTCCAGCTACAAGGTTTTATACACATGTCATGGAATAAGGGTCTCCTCTTTCCCACTGTCAGTGGCATCCACATGTTCATAAAGACGGAGACCAACTTGTGTCCATAACCCTTTGCAGCTTCTCCCTTTTTCAGGTTGGATTAGACTCCTGAGCTGAACCATAGCAGAAAGGGAGGGGAAGGGCCAGAGTGTGAGGATAAAAGAAAGGAGGGAGGATGTTGTTGTCCTAAATCACTGCTTTCCTCTGATTCTTTCTTTTTGGTGGCTTCTATTTAGAGCTGCTTTCTTGAGGTTGGCCTTATTGTAGCTGATGTTATAGTATGGATTTTTGGCATCCCGCAAGTGTTTTGATGTTTACAATAGCACTGGTCTAATAGTAAGTTCAACTGCCTCCGCTTCCCACACCCCAAACTAATGTTCCATGTCAGGCTATTGGCTAAGAGAAGGACAGA
Source organism: Phascolarctos cinereus (assembly GCF_003287225.1). Lineage (NCBI taxonomy): Eukaryota > Metazoa > Chordata > Mammalia > Diprotodontia > Phascolarctidae > Phascolarctos > Phascolarctos cinereus. The sequence goes on along the minus strand of NW_027555847.1, from coordinate 129,166,883 downwards.
GTCAATTCTCTGCTCTTACGGAGCAGGCCATTATGTATTCCAACTTGAACTACACCTTGGAGAGCATTTTACCTTCTTTGTAGCAGATTCCAGCAGCTCATTTTCTAATTGGATATGCTGCATGCATCTGGGGCTGGCACTTGAGCTGGGGAGTTAGGAATTGGAAAGACATTACCTTCTCTTTCACATTCTACCCTCACTATGCTAACTTCCCATGCTAGAACCTGGAATTGGGAGACTGGAATCCCCATAAGCAGGTACCTGTTGAACCCATTTCTGAATGTAGATAACAATCCATACCCCAATAAAAACAGACCTTTTAACTTTTCAGTATAAAAATTGCTAAGTTGTGTTATTGAATAACACTAGTCATTCAGTTGTTGCTAGTTTTGATCTATAAGCTGATTTCACCTATGAGAGTTGAGTTGCAAAGCATGCCTTGTGCCATGTTCATCAGGTAGTCAAGGATGTTATTTAGTAGCAGGTGCTGGCTTGTAGCAGATGGCACTGAGGCAAGGTTATAGAAACCCCGGTGAAGCATGTTTCTTAGAAGTTATATCTGGGGCATCCTGTAAAAACTGAGAACTCATAGATTCTGTCTTTGATTGAGTAGGGCAAGGCTGATACCTAATGAGTTTGAGATGAAGAGAACTTATGACAGTCTCCTTTCTGACTGTCCTTTTATCCTCTTAGTTTACAGTTTGGAATGTTTCTGCACCCTGCAAATTCTTTAGAAAAGCTGTTGCATTATCATCTTCTGTTTCTGCTTTATGCTAGATGTTGAGCATGTCTTTTGAGATTATCATGGGTTTGATAAGGCACATACATACATACATACATACATACACACATACACACACAGTAATGTATACATCACACTAATGTGATACTGGTCTTCAGGCAGAAAGGGCAACAAAATAAGGGAATGAAACAGAATTTTAGTATCCTAGGTTCAGTACTGGTTGTGTCATGGACTTGATTAGTCATTTCAGGCTTCTTTTTGTGTGTGTGTGTACCTCATTGTTAGAACAGGCTTCATGGAGGTGACTCACCTAATAGATGTGTGGTGAACTGAATTGAATTGAAGGTATATTGGAGGAGCGGTCAGCAAAGTAGCTAGAAAGCGTTGTGGTTTGCATGCTTTCCCCTGCAGTGGCAACAAGGGTCCATAACATGTCTCTTAGACACTTCTCATTGCTTTTTTGTCCTCTGGCATTCTTTCTTTGTCCTGAATTTCCACCTGAAATAGTCTTCCTTTCATTATTTAAGTAGTGTTGAAGTTTGGCTCCACAGACTTGTTTTATTTAATTTTAATTTTTTTTCAATGTTATCATGTTTAAGTTTTATTTGTTCTTTTGATTTCATGCATTAGGTTTTAATGTTTTTTTTTAACTCCTTAATGTGTTTTGTTGTTCTTTATGTACTGTATTTTCAGTGTTTTAACCAAACAGTTGTGACTACTCATGGTGAGAAATGACTGCTAAGAATTTTGGTCCTTTGCAATGCATTATGGAGGCCACTGCTACACACATTGATGTTTAGGAGGTTGAGAGGTTTGACTTTAGGTAAGTGGTGGCCAAGGAGAGTGTACTTTGGGTAAGTGGTGGCTCTTTAGGACAATAGTGAGTTTGAATCACATCTGGGAGGTTTCTTTGTAAACAAGAGTCCCCACAGTTTACTAAAATGGTAAGCCATGTTTACCAAGAGTCCCTTGATTGTCTACAGTGTAAATTGGTGGGTTATAAAGAGGCTGTGAAAAATGTCACCTTTGGGAACAAAGCTGATAAGGATCAGCTAAGAGAAACTTGACTGAATATGCAGACTTTCCATCATATGCATCACTTCTTTCACCCTTATCAGTGGAGTTCCTCCTTGTCCTACCTCCTCCATTCTTATCTCCCCCATATGTCAGCAGCTGCAGCAAGAATGGCTGAACAAGTGGGAGGAGAGGTGTTCCTGTCCCATTATCAGCAGCAAAACATGGGGTGGCCAGGAAGTATGGGAGTAGGTGAGGCTGATGTGAAAACTTAAGTCATTCAGTAATTGTTTTGGTGCTGGTGATTTATTTTTTCTTTCCATTTTGCAGAAAGAGCATTTTTCATATGGTGCTAAAAACCATAGAAAGCAAATCTAAAATATTAACACAAAACTACTTCAAAAGGAGTGGGCAGAATTCGGAATTTTAATCGAGGTCTCCTAAACCCAGATCAAAGATACCTGTTAGACAAGGCCAGCAGGTGAAATCTTAGGAGGAACATCTGTCCTGCCTCTTATTTACTACCTGACTTAAGCTCTTTTAGCTTTCAGATAGTGAAAGAAAAATGCAGAGTTGTTTACTTTTATAGAAATCTCTCTACTCTTAAGATCATCTGAAGCTGAAAGTTTATCTCCAAGCTGACTTCCAGTCCATTCAGAACTTTTACCCAAGAAATTCCTAGACAAGAGAATTTATTCTGGTTTTTAAAACCTCTAAAGGAGACTGCCATCTTTTTACCTCTCCCAATTTATAAAAACTTTCACTTTTAGGAAATTCTCCTTAATGTCTTATCTCATAAATGACATTTCCCCTCTCCTCTAGAAACGACAGTAATCTGAGTCCATGTACTTAGGTCAGTTATATATTTTATGCCCCAGAGGCAAGCAGCTGTTTTCTTTGTAAACTTAAATTGGAGGATACTTTATAGATACTGACAAGGAAGAACAGGTGTGGAGATCCAGAGAGGTTACTATTGAAAGAATGAAGTTAGTTACTATAAGAATAAAGAGATTGTATCTAGATTGTATATAATACTAGTTAACAGATGTGTGATTTTTCAAAATTACAATGATGAGCAAAAATTTGGCTTATGAACCTGTATATGATATTGAAGTTTTCCTGTATCTTAAATTCATTAAGAAGAGAAATTAACGTGTTTTATCTCTCCTAAGTAGTGATATAAAATGACATTTAACAAATAAAATTCTTAGGATAAATTGCTAATTACAGTTTGAGTCTTTTGAAAATCAGTTTTTTCATAACAGTTTTAGTCATGTCTCATTCCGTAAAAATAGAATTGTACTGTATTTAAATAAGCAGTGATTTCTGGGGCCTAGTGTTTAGATAGGAATGGGATGTTAGAATTCAGATCTTAATTAGCTTTTTGACTTTATGGAATTCTTTTTGTCTTTAGTATAGCAAATCATGACCAAAAGACGAAGGTACACATTTTGAGGTTGTGAGGTTATATCATATCCTAAGATACTGGCTGAAAATGAATATAGGTTCTTTTCCTATTGGGAAATTTCAGAAGTCTCTCAGGTATTCATAGTTACTCTAGTTAAAGAGGTGAAACTTAACTAGTCTTTATGTAATAATCTAATAATCTTTCTGCTTCAGTGATTACAGTGCTATGGTAATTTGGTTTCCAGAAAAATCCATTTATCTACTCAGGTCAACCTTCTCCCCTCCATTTGGTTACTTTTCTCCCATACTGAACTACAATTTGATTCTGATACCTGGCTGCAAAGGGTTGCATTGCCATTTTTCATGCAGTGTTCATCTTCATCACATTCTGAATTGTTTGATTGTATTGTGAACAGTGACATTGAATGCCAAGTCCCAAACCACTGAAATGCAGGTGGCATCCATAACTGAGAAAAGCTATTTTCTAGTACTCCATCTTCTCATTTCTGAGAGGCATTAGCTAAGCAAAAGCAAGTACTACTCCTTTTGAACCACCCAAGTATAGTTAACAATCCAGGGAAATAAAGATATGTAACATCTTAAGTAAGACATAAAAGAGCTTATAGAAAAATATCTTCCTCTGTTATAGTCCATGGTGATGTAGGACTGAAGACATCCTTGTGTTCCTTCCCGAGCAATGTCTCTTCCTAGATCAAATAAAGCCTTTTTTATGTCATGTTAGACCTCAAAATGTTTAATTGCTGTCCTGATAGTCGAAGAGAAAGATGGGATTTGGGGACTCCACAGGAAGAGAACTTGGTAGTTCAGCCAAATTTAGGGCCCCACAGCCACTGTGGCTGTCTGTTACGTAGCCTTTGGTTGGTGACTGAGAGGTCTCGTGCTGACTGTGATACCAAAAGGCAGTGACCAAATCATAGATCTGGAAAGTAATAGAAACATATAGAAGTCCTTGCTGTCTTCCTCCTCTGTGCTCTATCCTAGTGTCCACAAGATGAGATGTCTGAATCAGGCCAGTCTTCTGCTGCTGCCACACCCAGCACCACCGGCACTAAGTCCAATACACCAACATCCTCAGTGCCCTCTGCTGCTGTCACCCCCCTGAATGAGAGTCTGCAGCCCTTGGGGGACTATGGTCTTGGGGCAAAGAACAGCAAACGCGCAAGAGAGAAACGCAACAGTCGCAACATGGAAGTCCAGGTCACCCAAGAAATGAGGAATGTCAGCATAGGTACTGTAGTCTACTGCCTCAGCCATGCGCAGCCTGGGGAAGGGCATAAGCAATAGGCACCTTCTATGCCTGAGGACCAAGTCTATACTCTTTAGAAGCCCAGTACTGAAGGAGAGCTTTGTATAGTCTTTGTATAGGTTTTGGCTTTTGCGGACCATTCTTATTCAGTAGGCATCTTTCAATCTCATACAAGTCTGCAATCTAATTAACAAGCAAAAAGGAAGATGGGGCATTTTCTACTAAAATTTAACTATAAAAATAATGACACAATTCACTCGATTGCTCAATCAAATCTTTCTTGGTTATCCAGCAATATCCAACAATATACCTTTGAATATCTTTTTTTTTTGGTGAGGCAGTTGGGGTTAAGTGACTTGCCCAGAGTCACACAGCTAATGAGTGTTATGTGTCTGAGGCCACATTTGAACTCAGGTCCTTTTGACTCCAGGGTGCTCTATCTGCTGTGCCACCTAGCTGACCCACCTTTAAATATCTTTGCATACATCATAAGTGCAAACAGGGCTTATAGTGTACATTCTCCCCTACTAAGTGACTTCTAGGAATGCAGACATTTCTCTCATTCCTGTCTCTTCCATACATGTATGCATTTGTTAGATCTTTCTCTTCTATTGGCCAACTTGGAAAAATTCTTTCCTGATAATCCTTGCCCCAACAAGTGATCCAGAACCTTATCTCTGGAATTTCTTAGAGTAATCTTGTGGTGAGGGTGCTTTATCTCATTAAATATGAATCACATATTTTCCTCTTGTCTCTTATAGGGATGGGCAGTAGTGATGAATGGTCTGATGTTCAAGACATCATAGATTCCACACCAGAACTAGACATGTGCCAGGAACCTCGATTGGAACGTACTGGAAATAGGTACAATAACTCCCCTCTAGATCTCCACTTTTTTCCAGTCTTATGTGGGGTGACTTTTTTGCTTGTACTTTCCTCGTGGGAAACTGCATGTCCTAATGAATTAGATAAATAGACTGAGAATTGGATACTACTCCTAATCCTTGGTGAATTCAGTCGAAACTATTCCCCTCCTTTGTCTTAGCTTTTCTTTGCCTAATGAGATGATTAGTTTTCAGTATCTCACTATCTCTGAGTGGGAGACGTCTCCCATTACATTTCTCTTTTATGTCTATAACCTGAAAGAGCAATGTTGGTCATTTAATGAGAGTTATACAAGGCATTTAATAAACCCATAATAGTGTTCCATAGCTGTATTGCAAACTAACCCTGTTGCATGCACATGTGTTTTTTTCTCCCTACAGTCCAACCCAAGGAATTGTCAACAAGGCCTTTGGCATCAACACTGATTCTTTATATCATGAGCTGTCTACAGCAGGTTCTGAAGTCATTGGGGATGTGGATGAAGGTGCAGACCTACTAGGTAAAAGTTGTTCTTCATGACTATATGATGCAGCTTTTCATATAAAATAGACCTTTCAGCAGCCCTATAGTAAGAACATTTTTGGAGGAGTAGACTTGGAGTAAAGGTTGTAGCCAGCAACCTAAAACAGATCCCCTTTTGTCCACCCCACAGTTCCCCTTGATACCAGTGAAATGCCTGGAGAATAAGAAATCCTGAGTATATTCAGTGTGCTATGTTTCTCAGAAGAGAGGTCTTAGAAAAGACATCCCCCAAATATTATAAAACTTATTTTAATTTCCATGTCACCATAATTTCTAAAATGGACTGAGAACATCTCTTTAGAAAGTTTCTTGTTTAAAGTTTCTTGCTCAGCCCTTCCTTCTGTACTAAAAAACAAATACCTTCAAAATAAGCATGGAATTTTTCTGACATATTTTCTAGAGTCATCTACTATTTGAGGCAGATAAACCAACATTGATCATAAATGTTACTAAGAGCCACTAGAGCGAAAGGTTTATACCTCTGTGATCATAATCATGAGTGTCACATTTCAATGCATCATTGAATTTAGTCCATATAGGCTTGTGTGTTTTCAGTCCGTGCTGTCTGAGGATTGACTTCCCTCTCTGCCTCTTCCGGTCAATAAGATGGGTGAGATCTCCCCATAGCAAATCCTGTCTTGTTGACCTCCAGAGATACGAGTTGATGTTCACTTGAATAATAATGTACTTTGGTGTCTTTCTGCTGGCCAGGAGGATTAAAGAAATTGGCTTTTTCCTTATACGTGATCTAATTCACGTGGTTTATGGCCCAAGAAAACTGTTGCTGCTGATTTCCCATTTAAATGTGCCTTAAGCAACCATTCTGTGATGAGTCCAGCTAATTAATTTGTAAATATATTCTTTAGTTTGGTATCTGCTGCCTGTGATATCTTTGTTGTGCCTCATCTGCTCAGTATTAGTGGATTTTTTTCTAAGACATAAAGTGAAGTGACCCGACTTCTTGTAGTTTCAAGGCAGAGTCTCCCTGCCGTGGACAGTTCTCATCTAGTGTACTTGATGCCATCCTGCCTTGGTGCTGTTCAGAGTGTCCTTAAACTATGTTCTGGCTTCATATTCTCCCCTTTTTTACTGTGATGGGTTGTTCCCTTAGGGGCTTAGACATTTGTTCTTGTACAGATCCAGCAATGAAGTGCGTATTTCTGATCTGAATTCAGAGAGGCTGACTGTGCGGTTGGCTGTAGTGTCCTGCTGGTCTTCATAGATGTTGCCATAAACTGAAGACCAGTTGGCCTCCTCAGTCTGGTATTGTTCCAGTGTTTTTCAGCCTGTGTGTCTACCTCATAGCCTGCTTAAAAGGGAATATGTCTGCACTCTATGACTGGTGGGGAACATACATAGATAGATTTCTGTAGTGCTCAGTAGTAGAACTACAGCCTACCTGAAGGGACTGTTTGGGCCTGAAATTATAATTGTTTTTCCGTCTAGGCTTAAGTAACACCAAGGAAAAGTAGAATTTTTTTTACTTCAAATGTTTGAACATTTATTCTTTTAAAAACCATTTTTTTATTTTAAAAAATTTTGTTATGGAAAGAACCTACTTAAACTGTGTTTGTGTCATTCCACATTTCCCTTCCAGTGTTTCTTAATCACTATTTACATTTGGTTTTATTTTTCAAACGTGGCAAATTACTGAACTCTTTTGGGGGGGTGACAGTTTGTCATCTGAGGTAGTGGTCATGAGACTTTATGAAAAGTTACATCTCAAAGCAGACAGAGAAAGAAGAGATTTAGCAACTCTAGACAACATAGTAATGATATTTTAACTACTTTCAGTTAAAGATATTTTATTAAGGTATTCCCTGGACTCACGTTGAGTTATTCCTTCAATGCATCATTATGATGACCCTGGGATTGCCGTGGGTTTGCTAGCGGGCTGTGACCTCTAGCTCTGTACACTGCCAGAAAGGCTTTGAGTTTAGGCACAATGACAGCCTGTGTGTCTGTTGTGAGAGGATCTGCCTAACCAAGGTGGGAGAAGATTTATCATCAGGTTTGTTTTGAGATGATTATTTGGGTGCAGCAGCTCACAAAGACTTCCGCTAAAGCATAAGGATGTTGTCAGTGGAGGGAGTACCTCTGTTGACAAAATGACAGATTCATGGAGTATTGAATTGTAACTAAGTTAATTTTTTGGATTTTATTATTAAACACCTTAACTTTTGTCTTCCTGCCATTTTAAATGATTATGTTGACAGAACCACTGAACCTAACTGCAATGTATCTCTCTGACTTGTCTTGATTCATTGTTTGGGGACCTCAGCCTATAGTACAATACTGTTCTTCAGCCTTCTGTCCTTTTCTGTGTCTCTTTCCTCTTGTTACCAGAGCTCTCCACAGTGTAGAGAGTTGAGAGTATCCTCTCTGAGGTGCTGGCTGTTGTTTCACTTTATCCCACCAAATGCTGCCCCAAACCTTCTTTCCCCTAAAACTATGAGCTGATTAGTACTTTAATGCGGAAGAAGGATTTCTTTTGGCAAATTCCCTGAAATGAAATGCTTTGTTTATTCTTTATGTTATGATTACTGTCTGCTTTTATTTATTTTGTTATATGAACTATCTTCACTTCCCTATCTGTGAAACATAAAGGACAGTAATAAAGAAGAAAGAACCTTGGAAACCATATACACAGTGAGTGCCACGTTCTTCAAAGTAAGCTGTCAAAATCGAAAAAAAAAAAGGAATGGTATTACTGGATACTTGAGCAAGCAGCTTTTTTGAGAAAAGCAACTCTATTTCTATGAAGGAAAAACATGTCTGATCACTCACTACTGGAGTAAAGATATATATGAGGATAACTTGTGGATATGATTTCCGTTGCTTTTCAGATGGCCTTTCATAAGGTTAATTCAGACTCTTAAAAATAATTGAGTCATCCTAGGATTGTAGAGAATTTTCTAAGAGATAGGGAAAGGTAAGAGGGATGGGGAATATACCCAATGAGGAAACTCCCTCTGTCAAATGCAGGTTGATACCTTCTCTGTGTAGTCTTAATTATCAAGAGCACTGAGCACTTAAGGTACTTGTCCAGGGCCATACAGGTGGCATGTATCAGATACATGCACTAGGATGTATCAGAGATGAGATCCAAGTCCTGGAAGTGTGAGACTGGCTCTCTCTCTCTACCGAGTCATGCTGTCCGTGTTATAGAGACAGGAAATAAAGGAAGGGGAAAGAAGGTATATACCTGGACTAGTGTGTACAGTGAGATTACCCAAGGGATCAGTGCTGGGGTCAATCTTACTTAGAATTTTTAATTTTTATAAATGGACTGGAAAGGAAAATGCTAAGGAAACCTTCAAATCAGCAGGTAATATTAGGTTTTTCAGATTAGTGAAATGCCTTGCTGGTGGGGTTCTAGGAAAACCTATGACCTCTAAGTGACTCCCATTTCACAGGTAAACTTGGACTTGGCATTGAAACTTGGCTGTCCTAGCATCTGGGAAACTAGCCCAAGGCACTTGAAAATGTTGGACTGTGTCTAAACAGTGGGTGCACCAAGTACAGGGGCTAAGAGTCACTAGTAGTTTATAGGCAGGGATGTTCAAAAATTGTTCCCCAGAAACTCTTGCCTGCAGCTCTCTTGAGCTTTGTGTGGCTTAACTTTAGCTTTTTCTCTGTTCCTGCCCCTGGTCTGTCCTCACAAGGCCTCAGGATTAATCTCTTTACACTTTTGTGTTAGGGGTCTGAACTATGAGGACTTTATCAAGCTTATATTGCCCCTAACTGTGACACACCTGGTTTGCTCCATTCTAATAAACTTCCCCCTCCCTGCTCTCTCAGGCCCCAGAGCTTGTTTTCTGTGCTTCTTGCATAGCAGAAATGAATCATAACTAGAAAAGGCCAATTTGTGGAGGCAAGTTGAGCCAGTGAAGGAGCATCCCCACTGGCTACAACAGCAGAAGTGTTGGCACATTCTCTTGCCCCACATGAGTGAGCTCTCCTAAGGAATTCTCGATGCTTATCAGCAGTCTTGACAGACTTCTAGCCCAAATACAGTTATAACTGAAATTCTGCCATTGACCGAATAAGAGGTGAGGTTCTGATGCCAAAGGTTATCTGGGAGATAATATTCATTACTGAACACAGCTCGTGCTAGCAGATGTCAGAGCTTTAGCAAATTTGTGAAGCCCCACGGGAATTCCACCAGTAAATTGGTCAAGTGCAGGAGAAGCATGGCTCAATGGTAGAATATGTTAGTACCTTCAGAGTGATAAGACAGGATGCCCTTATGAGCCAATTCAGGGAAGAATTTATGAGATCTCTTCAGGGTTTCAGTAGCCATGGCCTTCTAGGGTATCTCAACAAGCTTTGACGTAGAGATTAACTTCTCTCTGATAGGCCATGTACCTTGGGTACCCAAGCTACAAGTGGCCTCCTACAAGATCTAGAAAAGTCAATACAAGTTAGGTGAGGTGTGGCTCTGATTGACCCATTGTCTAGATCCCTTCCCCCAGACACAACTCTATGAGCTACCCTATCCAAGTGTTCAAGCTAATAGTCCCTACCCATTTGCCAGGTATTGGCTCTACATTAATGCAGCCTTGAGCAACTTCATAGACCTTACACTGTCCCAGGGTGAGGCAGCCACACCACTGATCAAGACCGTGGACCTGTATATGCTTCATTTTGGCCTAGTGACTCAGAAGATCCACTTGCTACAGATTTGAGTGGACTATTAAGGAACTTTAATCCCTGGACTTTGCTAGTGTCCTCCCTATTCCTGGTGGTACATAAAATCCATTGGTTAGAACTGCATGAGCTACATACTCAACAGATATTTATTAAGCAATTTCTATGTACATGGTTGAATACAAAGATAAAAATGAAACAATCCCTGCCCTCAAAGAGCTTATATTATGCTGTATTTACATCACCTGGCATTTCAAGCAAATGACCTTTAGCTCAGGTTAACACTTCTAGCCCTGCTGGCATACCACCCTGTTGACTGTCCTTGGAAACTCCCTTGCCCAAGCCCAGCCTAGAGCTACCAAGCCAGTACCAAAACTTTATCAAAATAGTTTGCCTTTGGGAGTTTGATCTACTTATACATCATGATTATGACAGCATGAAAGATTTTATCCCTTTTCTACCTTTTCCTGTGTACTATATGAAGCAAAGCTCAACCACACTGAATTATCCCATCTGGAACAGAATTGTTGATAAAAAAAAAATCCGTATTCAAGACTTAACACCTTAAGTGAACATGGCATTCCATCGTTGTGCCATCTTATCATCAGAAACTGGAACATCTCCAACTGGACAAGCTGATGATAAGTTGAGTAGGCCCTGTTCTCTAGCTACTTCAGTTTTCAACTCAGTTTTGTCCCAGGCTGGTAGCAGAGTGGCATAGTGCACAGTTGTAGAATGTTACTGCAGAAGAGGGTCCTGTCTTCCCTCTTCCAACTGTTCATCCTAGGGACCTGGTAGCCAGGTTGATTCAACTGACAGGGAACATGTGTTGGCAGCAGTGGGCAGATGGACACGACTGCCTTATTCTCCCTCTTTGGGTGAGGTGTCCATCACCAAGTAGCCTTGAGAAAATCCCTTTCTCTTAGAAATCTTCTAGATCCATGACCTCCCTGATTATATCATTTGAAATTACATAGTTTATCTGACTTTTTGAACCATACTTTCATATTTTATTAAACTGGAGCTCCCTGAGAGCAGGAATTTTTTTGGTGATAGTGGTGGTGGTGCTGTGTTAGTTTGGTTAGTTTTTTGCCTTTCTTTGTATCCCCAGCGTTTAGCATAGTGCCTAGCACAAAATAGTTGCTTAATAATTGTTGACTGAATTTACAGACCTAAGTACACCTCTCCACAGCAGGCTAATCCTTTAATCCTGACTTTGAAATTATAGGCCTTTGAATGAGTGTCCCTGTAGATTTTTTAACATCTGTAATCATTCAACAAGTATTTATTAAGTATCTTTTGTAGTCACTAGGGATTCAAGTACAAAGAATGGAACAATCTTTCCTACAATGAGCTTACAGTTTAAAGGGAAAGACAGCAACTACATATAAAAACAAATATATGCAGCTTAAATAGAAAATAAAATACAAATGTATGTGTATGTGTGTGTGTGTGTGTGTGTATATATATATATATATATATATATATAAAATTTAAATATAGAGTAATATGGGAGAAGACACTAGTTGTTGGGAGGAGCAAGAAAGGCTGTATATAGAAGATGGTACCTGAGCTGCATCGTGAAGGAAAGAGGCACTCTGAGGTAGAAGTAAGGTGGTGGTTGTTGTTTGTCCTTCATTTCTCGAAAAGGACTATGACATGAGGAAAGTGGTGTCATGACTTGCAAGTGATTTAAATGAGGGAGGTCTGTGCAAAGTCACCGGCTTCACTTTCTTCTCCAGAGCCATCTGGGCCCAGTGGCAAGATATAGATCAGGACAACTGGAGATGCAGAGGAGACCTTGACCTTTTTAAGCTCAGGTCTTTCAGGTCTCAGTTTGACAGAGGCAGTGCCCATTCAGTGATTAAGGCTAAGAAAGAATTGAGGCAGAGTGGCCTCTTTTACCTAGTCCAAAAAAAAAAAATCAGTCTTGGTCGGGAAGACTGTCTGGGTTTCTGGCCAAAACAGCAACAGTTGCTATTTACATTCACTCTGAGCCATCAGGGCCTAAACAATTACCAGGTGGGGCTAGGGCTGGGCTCAATGTTGGCCAATCAATTAGAGCCAGAGTGGTTTTGGTTTAAGGCATGTCCTTAAGAAAGAAAAACCCCAAGATATCTTTCAAGGTTTCAGCAATCAAAATTTACATTCCTTGTATATGTAGAGCCTATATCAGATTGCACAGCATCTTGGGGAGGGAGGAGGAGAAAATTTAAAACTCAAAAGCTGATGGAAGTGAATGTTGACAACTAAAAATAAATTAATTAAAAATTTTTTAAGTTTTGCACAGACAAAAAAAACCCCAACAATTTCAGATGAGGTCACCATATTGTTTCTTTTTTCTTGATTATTTAACTTTGTTACAAGAGACCTCTCACTGAGTGGGGATAATATATAAGTGTTTTTTTAATGTAAAACAAAACACATTAATAAAACTTCTTTAAAAATTTACATTCCTTTGGACAGAGCACCTGCAGGTAAGGGTATTATCCCCTATATGGGCAGAGGAAGGAGGAGAGGAGAGGAGAGGATAGGAGAGGATTTTCAGTTTGGGTTCATTGTTGAAATGAAACAAAGATACGCTGGTAGGTCATTCAACAGTTAACAAAGTCTATTTAGTCATAACGTATATGATCAACAAAGAGCAAGTAGTGTTTGGCTCAGATAGATTCAGTACTCCCTCGCCTCCTTATGGAAACATGTCTAGTCAGCCTTGTTGTCTTCATGGGGAAAACCCACATTACAAGGAGAAATCATGGATCACTTGAAACTCCATTTTAAATCTCCTCTGTTAAATCTTTACAGACCCCCCTAGCTGAAATTGGTCTCTTCCATCTCCCAGATACTCTATTGTCCATAAAGTACAGTTTACCAGTTAAATATGTGCTGTCTTGTTACTTCATGTTATTAATCCAATAAGCTTCTTGAGGTTAAGGGCCTTGGCTTCTCTGTTTCTTGTATCCCTTCATAGCACCCAGCACTGTGTTCTGTGGGCCCAGAGTAGGTGCTCAGTAAGTACTTGCTAATTGGTCAGTAACTGACATGAGGGAAGAACATGTCGTCTCCAGGTCTGAGTTTCCTTTATTATTTTCCCTCTTCTGCTGAATCCTTCATACGAGAAATAAGGAGAGTTACTCTATTTGTAGCTACTTTGAGCTTTAGTTAGGTAGCCCTTACGCCTCTTTTTCATTTGTCTTTTAGATGTCTGTGCCGTTATTAGGCAGAAAGCAAAGACGTTTGTTAAATCCATGCCTCCTAGGAAGGAGAGTAACAATTTTGCAGAAAGGCCTGTATTAATCAAGCCCTCCTGCAGAAGCGACCTTTATCTTTCCAGTGTGGGAAGATGCAAAGAGATCTTTAACTGCATTTTTCCACTTTTTTTTTAGCCTAATTCTGCACAGAAAAAAGTATAAGCAGTAACTCCAAACTCCTCCTTCCCTATAGCATTTCTTTGAGCACTGCTCTGGAGATTGGATCAGAGGATCTCCAAGGTTCCTTTCAGTCCTAAAATTCTAAGATTCTTCTTGTTCTCCCTCCCAAATAAATATTTATATCATACCCCACCCCACCTTCATATCCCCCAACTATTGCCTTCTCTGTCTTTCTTTGCTTAGAACTAGGGGACAAATGTTAGCAAGTGTGGGGTAGTAATTTCTCTTCCATTACTTCAAATTGCCTATAGGCAATTGGATTCTTTTTATTTCAAAATGAAGAAGTGGATTAACAAATATTGGTAAGTTACTGATTTCTCATCCCAATAAGGATCATAGGTCTAGAGTTTAGAGGGACATTAGCAACCATCTAATCCAACTTCATTTCACAAACAAGGAAACTGAGGCCCAGAGAGGTACAGTGACTTGGCCAAGGTCAGACAGGTGACTGAGCAGCATTTGGATCCTCAGGTGCGCTGACTGTAGAGACAATGCTCTTTCTGCTGTATTGTGCTGCTTCTCAATGTTTTACAAGGCCCCACACCTTGGCAGTGCTGTGAGAAAAAACTGCCCCCCCAGAGCTTTTCACAGGTCATCGAGAGGACCCCCTCAGACCATGGTCGGAAGAAATCAGAGGGAAGTGGGATCAGGTCTTCAAGGGCAGAATAAAATGGAATAGGAAATGAACAACTCAGTTCCTCTGGTGGTATTTGAAAGCCTAGCTTCTGGATTGCTAAAGCCATTTAGCTCTTGATTTCCCTGTCAGACCTTTACCTTTGTATTTCTGCCCTTGGGTAACCTTATGACATCAAGATAGACTAGACAGTCCTTTTCCTTACTCTTCATACCCTTTATCATTGAAATGGCTGAATCATTGTTAATTTTTCTTTAACAAAAACTTTTCATTTTGTTGGTTTCAGTCACCGATTGACCTTTTTGTCACTTCCTTTTCCCCTTGTCTCTCTGTGCTTCGCTGGACATGGCCCATAGGGGAGTTCTCAGGTGTGTATCTCTCCTGTTCAGTGTCCTTTGTATTTTGGGTTCCTTTTTCCCACTTGTTGAATTCAGATAGAATGATATGGTATACACATGTGATACTCCCCTGCTGTTTCCAAATTCCTGTTGATTTTGGGGCCCTTGTCCCACCTCCTTGCTTTTTGCTTACTCTCCTACAGCTTAGTAAGCTGCCTTGGTTGCTTTCCCAGTTCCATTGGTGCTATTCCTCAGGTTTAACCAGATCTACTGTGTTAATTATCCCTCTCCTATTAAAGTAGAAGTTCCCCATTTAGACTACTAATCCATTAAGGTAATGGAATAATAGGGTATTCCTTACTTTAGGTCCATTAAACTTAGCAAAAGATTTTTGAAAGTTCACCTAATTTCCTGGATTCCTCTCTTAGCTTAGATTAGAGAATTCTCTCAGAAGGCAAATACTCCTGTAATAAAAGCAGTCAGGCTTTTAGGAGGATCATAGTCCCTGCCTGTGGTGTCCTATGATATAGTTACTTACCCGGACTTTTTAGGAGTCCTTCTTCCCAAATAAGACAAGAAGGTACTCTAATTGCCTGCTTTTTTGTTATAGTCCAACTGATTCTTTGCTTTGTTGGCAGGAAGATGCCAACTCCTTGCCTTTCTATAAAGAAAATCCTGGGCTTCCAAACTCTGTTGCTAAAGAATGCTGACAGCTAGCATGTACATTTCTTTCTCCTTGGTTCAGAATTGTTTCTCTGACTGTCTAAAAATGGCCTAAGCAGCTCAGAAATTTTGATATACTATAACCTATTAATTTCATTTCTAACTCTCCCTCAGACTTTTCCCTGCTTCACGTGACTAGTAGTTTTTGGTACAGTGAAGAAGGGAACAAATAAATGTATTGAATTCTTCCCAAATCACAAAAATCAACACCTTGACAAGTCAGGGATAAGGATTTAACACTCCCCCCACCCCATCCTGTTTTTCATCCTCTCCTTCCCATCCCCTCCTCTATGATCCTTTTCCAAAATGAAGTAACCCATGAGCACTGTGACTCACTGCTTGGTTTTCAATTTATGATGGATGTTTAATGGCTGCTTGTTTTTTCTTCCTTCCTTTCTTTCCCTTTCTTCCTCCCCGTTTCCCCAACTCCTTCCTATGGGATTGGGACGGCTGTCATAGTGCGGGATGATTTTTTTGGTAAGGCAAAGGCCATATTTAAGTGTATGTTTTTTCCAGTTTCTGGCTTTTCCTCTTCACCCAACATCTTGTCATGCTCCATGGGGTTTTGTGGTTTGGGTTTTGCATGGAAATGGTGTAGTAGTGGTGGTGGTGGTGGGGTCTTTGGGGAGATAGTCTGCAGTCTGGGCTCCACGTCTTTGGTGTGGGGCTCTTTCCCCATGTGCGTTTCTGCTCTGCTGCTTAGAGTGTCCTCTTTTTCTCTAGCCAGGCTTGGAGTAGGCTGTTCAGAGAAGCCTCTTCTCCAGACTATCTCTCCCCTTTGCCTTATTTTCCTAATGGCTGAGGCAGTCTCTGTAGGCTCCCCACCCTGACTCTCCTTCATATCTCCTGGAGACTCTGTACTGTGCTGTCCTTTCATCTTTGCCTGAGGGTGGACGGGACAGGGCCTTTCAAGTCTCCTGCTAAGAGGAGACCGACTCTAAAGATCTCTGGATCCTTCACTAATTCAGGAAAATGCCCTGTTCTTGTATGCAGTCTCTTAATACTATTGGATGCTATGGCCTGGGGCCTGCTCTTTGTTTTGCAAAGACAGAGGCAATGCCATTACTTCCATGGCAGAGGAGGTCAGAATGGAGATACCAGGGACTCTGAAATATAAAGCATTATTTTTTTTATTCGTGTTTTTTCTTTTTTTCCTTTTTGGATGGGGTTGGAGAAGTGGGGGGAAGGGACTAGAAGGACTGAGGCTGAAACAAGGTGTTGTTTTTTTTTTCTATACAGTCTGGATTTGGTTATTCCACTGTCCTTTCCCAGAGAATCGGTCTTAGTGCATTTATTTTGTGCTGCTGTCAAATACCTCCAGAATTAGGAGCAGTCTTGTTTTAGTCTCTGTTCCTAAAGAGCTCAAGAGTCTTTCATACCACCTAGTGGAGAAGACCACAAGCAGCCCCACCTCTTGTCTCCTCGTTTTTCTGGGAACCATGCAGAGGGAGAGATTTCACCCTCCTCCCTTCCTGCCATCCCCATCTACGTTTATTAGACTCTGTCTAAAAGGCTGCGGTCCCTGCACTGTTGTAGGATTGTGTCTTCCCCTTTTCCTTTGGCCTAGGGGTGAACACACACTCTGCAGTGTCGAGGCAATCTGTTGAAATTCAGTGGCACTTTTTCTCAATTTTTTCCCCCATAGCTTGGGCTGCTTCTAGCCAGTCTGGAGAGCTGCATTTGCCATCCCGTGTCCATCCCATCTCCTGGGGAAGGGTTCTTTGTTAAGTGCTGTGTTGTCCTTTCTATCCTCTTGTCACCATAGCACCAACCTCCATTCTCTTGGGGAACTGGGGACTTTTTTGTGCTTGTTTATTAAAAATTTGAATTTTTAAAAAGCCCCTGTGAAGCATAATGCCTATGAAACAGGGGTTGGGGCAGAGGCATAGGTTTAAATTCAAGTTCAGTGCCTGATCCCGTCCAACAGTCTCTGTTCTAATATAAAATAGTTTCTTTAAATCCAGACTGATGGGTGCTACCCTGCTTTTCCTAGGATCCCATCTCCAGAGGAATCTTTACCTACTTCCCAGTACCCTTTGGCTTCCTCCTTTCAGGGTCTCCTTCCTCAGTCTTCAGTATTTTATTTTGATTCTCCCAGTTCTCATTCCAAAAGTTTTGGAACCTCTTGTCAGACGTTTGAGCTGTCTGGTCAGAGGACCTGTGGGACAGCTAAGGCTCATTGTGGCCACGAGAGATTACTCATTCCTCAGAGGTTCTCTAGCCTTTATTAGCGATTCAAACTATGAGTCCCTAGGAGAATCCCTGGAAGGGGCATCCAAGAAGTGGGTGGTTAGCTCTGTAGGGCCATGTGTCTGATCCCTAAAACAGTGAATTAGGGGAGGCTTCAGAAGGACACCCAGGAGGAAGGAATCCTAGTTACTATTTGTACCGAAGTTTGCTCCAAGTATCCTTCCTCACTAGTGGGTGATGACTTTGAATCTTTCTTTGAAGGACATTCTAAATACAGCCAAGGAGTGGCTGTCCACTGGGAATGGAACTAACAAGTAAATACTTATTTTCTACTGAGAGAGTCATGACTAGGCATGGTTGAAACTTCCTTACTTTTTGTTTCAGGCATGGGCAAAGAAGTGGGAAATCTATTGCTAGAGAATTCACAACTCCTGGAAACCAAGTAAGAGACCAGTGCACCTTCTTAAATCTCACTCTGGTGTTCTAGAGTATTTCAGTAATTCTCTTACCAGGACCTGGGATCCCTGGTTTGAGCATGCCTGCCCAGTCCTGGCCCATCTCACAAGCAGCGAGCTTGTGACACCTGGGAATGGTTGGCAGTTTATGTATTCTATTCTGTTCCTGACTAGACAGTTGCCCACTTTAAACTCAGACTCAACCAATCTTCCAGATCCCTGGGACTCCTGGATTCACTGATGTTCCTTGTTGTTGTCTTTATTTAAAAGAAGCAACTTAGATACAAGCTTAATAAGTTGTTTCTTTAGCTTGGCCACTGACTGTAACTCATATACTTGATCTCTGGGGCTGCTGAGCTACTTAGCTGCAAAATGAACTGGCGTTTCTTTGAAGCTTTTTATGTACTCTAGAAGTAATCTCACATACTTTTTCTTATATTGTTGCTTTTTTAAAGAAACGCTTTGAATGTGGTGAAGAATGATCTGATTGCCAAGGTGGACCAATTGTCTGGGGAACAGGAGGTGCTGAAGGGAGAATTGGAAGCCACAAAGCAGGCCAAAGCCAAAATGGAGACCAGAGTCAAGGAGCTAGAAGAGGAACTCAAACGGTAAGGGATGGTGGGTGTCAGCTGGTTGGGAGGAAATGTTTGAAGAGTCATCGAACCAAGCTACAAGAAGAACCAGGAACCTTTTTCCAGCTTGACTTCTCTGATAATACTCTTTGTTTTACGAATCTGTTTAAAGAGAAAATGAATAGTTGCTACTTTGTCTTCCTTTTCCTCACCTTTTTTTTTACTTTTTTTTTCACTGCTCGTTTTCTTTTTTTGCTGCTCTTGTTCTTCCTCATGCCTAAAATCCTCACCATTTCATTGTTCCCCTCTTGAGCAGCATTTAACACAGTGCTGAACACATAGCAGGTGCTCAGTACATTCTTGTTGACTTGACTGTGCCAGTCTTCTTTCATGCCTCTTCTGTTATGCCTTACTTAAGACCTTTCCAACCTTTATTTTATGTCTGCAGATAATGAGGTAGTTACTTCTGCCACTACTCTTGTATTTTCTCATGAACCCCCTTGTAACTGTATTCTTTCGTGTACATTCTGCTAAGATAACTTTCTTCTCATCAAGTCTAAGGAAATGACTGTACTCCTAAAACTGAATCCCACCTGGAGACACTGGCATGGGCTAAATTAGGGTCTGGCTGAAGAGGTCTCTTTCTAGGCTCATAATTCCTGGATTCTGGGGGTTTTTTTCTAATATAAATCTAAATAAATAAAAACAGATATATAAATATAAATAAATATATTTTTCACTTCTTCTTCCTGCTTCCCTTTTTTCAGCTGAGAGAGGATAAAAAGGGATCCCTGAGAACACACTGTGGTGTTGATCTGTGGTACCTTTTTCTCTTTCTTTGCTAGGATTTAAGGACCCCATTGGGCATTTTGGGGGATGTACTAGGTCTTGGTTGTGACTTGCTCCCATGCATTTCTACAGAAACAGTATCCCTTTGTGTCCCTCTTTTCTAAATTGAGTTCCATTACCATTCATCTCCCCTGAAAGTGTCCCATGGAAGACTTTATACAATGAATAGTGAGAAGTGGAACTAAAGGTACTTCTTGGACTCCTTTTCTTTACCAAACCTTCAAAATCAGTGTCCCCAACTTATCTACCACCTGTATTTGACTTTTTTCTCCGTAGAGTGAAGTCTGAGGCCATCATTGCACGACGCGAACCCAAAGAAGAGGTGGAGGATGTAAGCAGCTATCTCTGTACAGAATTGGTATATTTCATTATTAAAATGCCTGGGAATGGGTGGTAATGGGTATGTTTGTTTTCTCCATACATTCATCTTTCCATTAGTTCTCACCATCTCTTCACCGGCTTCCTCTTGTAATGTTCGCATCAAGTCCTCAAGCTATAATGTCTCCTGCCAAATGCCACAATGACTTTCTGACTAGGGCCAAAACTTAGTTTTTGGTTATGTCTCAAACTATGACTTTCCTGCCCCCTGAAAGCCTTGTGAATTCAAGGAACTATGGCTTTCGCCATTTAGCTGCTGTGCCAAATGGTATTCACAATGACAGATGATGTCGTTGTCAATGTAATTTTATATAGCACTATTAAGTAAGCAAGAATGTTGACGTAGGCCACGCTCAGTAACTTTATAGGCTTTGGACCCAATTATATAAGGGTCCTTTACCCAATAGTGTGTTTGCTGAAACACCAGCAGTGTTCCCCTTCTCTACCCTAGAAGCTCCATGTTTCTTTCATTCCTAGCTAAAGAGTTTGTTTTCAATATTAGAGCCACTTTAGTTCCCTAGATGTTGAGGTCTTTATTCTTCCCTGTGAAAAGGTCCAGATATTAAAAGGGGCAGATTCCATGAGGCAGTTCTCAGGACTCCAAATGGAGATTTTGTGACACTCAAGCAGATATGTCAGTAAATTGAGTATTAATTGACCTCACCAAAGACCTTCCTTCTTTAGATACCTTCCCTTCCACAAGGTGAAAATGGTGAACTAACTAAAATAGTAACTACCTAGGAGAAGGCTAGGAGGCATGTACAGCCTAGATGAACCTAGGGATAAGAAGGGGGACTAGCCTCTTCTTGTTACCTGCATCACTTAATTTTGCCATAGTCTAATAGTTTAAAATGAGGAGGAGAAATTGAAGTTCCAGGTACAATTTGGACAGGTTTTTTTTGGTTAAGGGGAATCTTCTTGGCCCAGGATTTTTAGGGTTTTGTTGATCTTCATGTTTATGTTTCATTTTCCTTTCCTTCTGTGAAAAGATGTATGTGAGTAGGAGCAATCCTAGTTACATATTGGGTAAAGGTTTCCTCCCAGAGAAATCAAACCAGTAGTTGTAAATCCTCTAGTTGGAGCAGCCATCCTAGGTAGACAGAGACATTTTAGGTCCCCTTCCCTCATTTGGCAGCAGAATTACTGAAGAAACTCAATGCAGCAACAAAATCAAACATTGTTGAGTGCCAGCGTATCACGTGGGCAGTGGGAAGCATAGCTAGGGTCCCTGTTTTCATTGACAATTACTATTATTTCCTTCCTGTCAAATCCCCTAGAATTTTAAGAGCCTAGGTTATATGGTGGGATATATAGTCCCATTTCATATTAATGAGTAGTACTATTTCTGTTTATTGCCTTGATCTTTCCTAGACCCTACATGAACCCCTTTCTAGACCCTGTGTGAACCTACGGGACCTAAATCTATAACTTTCCCTAAAGTGCCTTATTTTCTAATATCTGTTTAGCTACTAATTGCCTGCTTGGAACTTTTTGGACCCATGCTTTTTACAATATGAGGCAGTTGTTTGGAGAAAAAGATACCCATTTTGTGTCATAGAATTTAAATTGGAACGGACCTCAAAGGTCATCTAATCTGACTCATAATTGAGCAGGAATACCCTCTATGGTATCTCCTATAAGTAGTCATCATCTAGCCTCGGTTCAAAGACTTCATTGGTCTCTCTCTACCATTTCCCTAGGGGAAGATCCAGAGTTTGATAATGAAAAGATGAACTTGGCTCTTGGAATTCCTATAGCCAAGTGACAGAATTCCTATCCCTTTCCATTTCCCGGTATTCTCATTTTTAATTCCTTCCTCTCTCCCATGAATTAGCTCGTTGCACTTGCTGAAGATCCATGGGAGATCCGCATTGGGTCCAAGCTGTTCCCTGACAATCTAACTCCTTGTCCTGTGCACTGTGGCTAACAGTATGGTGGCTAGAGTAGCTTTAGAGCTAACACAAGTACAGCACAAATCCAGAAGGAGCTAACAGTGTGTTTATAAACTCCTAGTTGTTTCTATACTAACTTCAACCCCTTCCCTCTCTCATTGGGTGAACAGCAGTGCTCCTCCCCTCTGCAGGACAACATTCCCATTGCCCAGCGTCGTCGTTTCACCCGTGTAGAGATGGCCCGTGTCCTTATGGAACGTAACCAGTATAAAGAGAGGCTGATGGAACTCCAGGAAGCTGTGAGGTGGACAGAGATGATCAGGTAAAGCTAATGAGCCTAAGACAGTGCTAAGAATAGGATATGCTATCCAGAAATGCACAGACACTATTGGGTCTGCATCTGTCCTTCTTTAGCTCTCCATCTTCCTCGCTCCTTCCCATGCATGTTTCTTAGTTCATTTTCATCTTAAGGTGCCTATAATTATGGGTCCTGAGTATTCAGAGCTTGTTTACTATCTCTATGTTGTATCATGTGGATTCTTCAGCACTGGGAAGAGAAAGACTGCATCCTGTTTTATTAGTGCTGTTACTTAGTACCTAGTGAAATGCTTTGGCTTCAAGAAGCCTTTACGAATAAGTAACAGAATTGGATCATAAAGTAAACTTGAATCTTGCCTTCTGTCTTTCCTCCCCTTGCATCCTGTAGTTGAAGATACATTAAATTGATTGGGAGCCAAGAAAGATCTTAGCTGTAGCTTTGTGCAATACTCAAAGTCAATGGGAGTCTTAGGAAATAATTGACTTCTGTCTTCATTCTCCCTTGATGTTGGGCTTAGGCTGGATCTGCATGAGGAATCTTCCTTAGCTTAAGCTCTCCAGTAAAAGGGAAAGTTCCTTTCCTTGGGTTTAATGTAGTTTCCTTACTTGGCCCAAGGCCTAAATCACTGTAGCAGGCAAAAAAAAAAAAAAGGAGAAACTGAATGAGCCAGTGTCCTGTCCTAGAGGGAGTTTAGGGAAGGCCTTAGTCTTTGCATGAAATAAATTTAGTGACAAGACCACTTATGTAGGCAGAGGAAGACACCTAGAAACCACACCCTGGAATTTTTCCCTTACGAGTGAATTTGCTTCTTAACAATTTCACTGCTATTATTCCCTTCTAGACAACTAAGAGAAGAGGGAGGAGCGTATTCCCAGAGTCCTTTCTTACCTGGCTTCTCTCTTTCTCTCTCTCTCTCTTTTGAAAAAAAATTTAAAATTTTTATTTTCAGTTCCAAAATCTCTCCTTCCCTGCACTCCCTCCTTCAGCCACTGAGAAGGCAAGAAATACAATACCCATAATATGAATGAAGTCAAACATATTTCCACATTAGCCATAATGTTAGAAGAAGAAAAGAAAGCACTTCTATCTGCACTCAGAGTCCATCATTCTCTCTCTGATTGTCGTCGTTGGTGTTGTTCAGTCATTTCAGTGTTGTTCAATTCTTCATGATGTTATTTGGGGTTTTCTTGGCGAAGATACTGGAGTGGTTTGCCATTTCCTTCTCCAGCTCATTTTACAGATGAGGAAACTGAGGCAAACAAGGTCAAGTGACTTGCCCAGAGTCATACAGCTAGTAAGTGTCTGAGGCCAGATTTGAACTCAGGAAGATGGCGTTCTATCTACCATGCCACCTAACCGTTCCTCTCTTTCTAGAAATGGATAGAATTTTACATCATGGGTCCTTTGGAATTGTTGTGAATCATTGTATGGATCAAAGTAGCCAAGTCTTTCATGATTGATTATCATACAACATTTCTGTTATTGTATACAATGTTCTCCTAGTTCTGCTCAGGTTGCTTCAAATCAGTTCATGTAAATCTTCCCTGGGTTCTCTTTGTAGCCAAGAATGTTGAGCATTGATGTCCTACTTATTTGTGTGCCACACTACAGAGCTGCCTCAGGAGAAGCAGCACCGTGTAATGAGAAGAACACTAGTCTGAAATCAGGAAACCTAAGATGTGGTCTTTGATCTGCTATCACCAATCAGTAAACACTAATGCCTTAATGAACAGTTTCCTGTAGCTGCTATTGGCTATTCCAAAGTCTTCTCTTCAATACCTAGAGCTACTGTGCCATTGATTGGAAAGCAGCCTGCCTTACAATCCACAGAAGCTCTTTTGTCTGCATTGCCTTTTTCCCAAGGCTTCTCCACTCCCTAGATGTTTATTACTAAATTAAGCTTTGAAATAGGAGCCAGCAGGGGGTAGAAAATAAAGGGGAAAGGAATAGCTCCTATTCTCCAGAAGTTTATAGGCTTCAATGAAGCATACGTGTACCCCACTCTGCATTGGCTTTTTGTAGCTAGAGGTGAAGCTAGTAGAAGAAGTAGAATTATCTTCTTTTAGTTTTGGTGAGTGCCCAAGATGAATAGGTCTCTGACTTCTTTTCTCTACAGGGCATCCCGAGAACACCCATCTGTCCAAGAGAAGAAGAAATCAACCATCTGGCAATTGTGAGTCCTTGGGGGCACAAAGCAGGGCAGCGTAAATGTAGTGAGCCTTCATGGCAGTCAGGAAAGCCAGTTTCTAATCCTACATTACTGCTTTGGGCAAGTTGCTTCCCTTCACCAAACTTTAGTTTCATTTGTAAAAGGAGGCTCAACTTTTAAGTTCTTCTAGTTCTAAAAATCTATGACGATGGAGAAAGGGCTGTTGAATGGGGAATAGGTAATATGATGGATTCTGATGCTAACACTTCTCTCCCCCCCCCCCCCGTGCCTGTCTTATCTGCCCCATATGTCTGTTTGTAGCTTCAGCCGCCTCTTCAGCTCTTCCTCCAGCCCACCTCCTGCAAAGAGGTCTTATCCATCAGTAAACATCCACTACAAGTCACCCACCACAGCTGGATTCAGCCAGCGCCGCAGCCATACCATGTGCCAGATCTCAGCCGGCAGCCGCACCTTGGAATTTTTCCCTGATGAGTGAGTTTACTTCTTGACGGCTTCACCTCCTTTATTCTCTTTTAGATAGCTAAGAGAGGCAGGAGTGTTCCTGTGGTCCTTTTTTTCTCTTTAATGCCTAGAGTGTTGGGCATTATTGTCTTCATTATTTGCCTGCCTCTTTACGGACCTGCCTCAAGGGAAGCTACACAGTGTAAGGGGAGGAAGGAACACTAGCCTGAAGTCTGGAGACCTGAGTTCTAGTCCTGGATCTGCTAGCAATCAATCAGTCAGTCACTCAGCATTAAGTACTTACTGTATGTCAGGCACTGTTGGGCGCCAGGAAATACAAGACAAAAGTGAATTAGTCCCTGCCCTTGGGGAAGACACAAGTACATATAAGTATATACAAAAGTACAAGGTAATAGAGTAAGGGAAGAAGGCTTAGCAGTTAGGCAGGATAAATTTATTGTTTGGTTAATTTTCTAGACTTAAGAAAGTGATGGAGAAAATGTTAATACTGTAGATTATGCTGAAAAATATGTCATGCATACATTTTCCCCCCAGAGAGCCAGTTGTCAAACATTTACCACTACACCCCCATGTAGGGCCCAACCCTTAGGAGACACTATTTCAAACTTAGTGATCTTAACAACTGAATGAAATACAGCATGATCTATAGAAGGTTAGGGTTCTATGGCACTCATTCATTCATTTATTCATTTTGTTGGACAAACATTTATTAGATGTCTACTTTGTGCCTTGGATGACCTATTATATATTAGAAAGAGTCAGGCATCAGAAGGCTATCAGAAAGTAGAGCATTTGTACTCAGTACTAAATTAGGAGCCAGTTCCTTGTTCTTGAGTTGTAGGATTTTGTCCCTGACTGAATTTCAGGAAAAGGTTTCAAACCCATCTCTGACATGAGGCTTCTGCAAACTCTCATTTCGATAAACCTAACAGTCCATCATCTTCTTTTCAGAAGAGTGAGCCCTTTCTGTTTCTTCTTCCAGAGTAGTATTGAGGGTTTTTAGGCCAGACCTTTACACAAAACAGAGCTCCACGTTAGGACCAAAACATCAATCTTCTATTCCCTACCCTCAAATTACTCCTAATTCAGTAATCTCAGCATTTTATTTCCACACTGGCTGCTGGTATCTGACCAATTCATTCCTTTCCTTCAGACCCACTTCTCAACCCTCTGCCTTGAATTCTAACCATAGATTGTCACTTCTCTTCTCAGTGACTGCACATCCTCAGCCCGGAGGGAACAGAAGCGTGAACAATACCGACAGGTCCGAGAACACGTACGCAATGATGATGGGCGACTGCAGGCCTGTGGCTGGAGCCTTCCTGCCAAGTATAAGCAGGTAATCCTCCTCACCCCCCTCACACATTACACATACTTTTGCACAAATACCAATCTATATTCACTACAGAGACTCTACCTACCCACAGCCTGCCCTAGAAACACAGCCCTGGCTTAGGGAAGAGAATGTCAGAGGCAGCGCTCCCTTCAGGTCCACGAATACTTCATTATTGGACTGGCTTTAGCCTGAACCAATATACAAAAGTAGCAATCAATTACTAGTTAATCTGTTCCACTTTGGAGATAGGGAAAATCAAGGAAGGCTATATTGTGTGTAGGGGCATTGAAATTGTTAACCTGGGTAACTCTGGTCCATGTCCTAGGCTGGATGCTCAGCAGTCCTTCCTCCCTTTCTTTCCACTGTTTAGACCTTCAGCCCCATGTAACTAATTTCCCATCATTTGTTGAAAGCCTAATGCTACCCATATAATAATTTCATCCTAGAACTTCTCTGGGTCTTTACGGTTTCCTTTACTTTACAGTTAGATTATCCTAAATGGTTACATCAGCTTAGATTCTGAATCTCCCAGGAAATAGATAAAGCTGGAGAGAAGGAAGTTGACTGGGGCTGAAAACCAAAAGAGCAGAGGAGATGCAAAGTGTTAAGAGAACAATGAAGGGAAACCAGTGGGGAAGCTCACTGTGAGGCCTGGGCCTTGTTGTTGGCCAGATCCATTTCCATCTAGCCCCCAAATTGAGTTTCTTTCCTTCTCAGTTGCTTGGGATGTGTGTGAACATCTTAGAGAAAGAGAGCAGATACTTTGTCCTAAGATTTGAGTTAGCCCAGCCTTAGGGGAGGGGTTTCACACTTTCCTAATTCCCTCCATCTTTTTTTTTTTGTAGTTGAGTCCCAATGGAGGCCAAGAAGATACCAGAATGAAGAATGTTCCTGTGCCTGTGTACTGCCGCCCACTAGTAGAAAAAGATCCTACCATGAAAGTAAGTGGCCCAGTTCAGCTGCAGGAAAGGGATAGGACTATAAGAGCCCTTATCTTGGAATTTTTTCTCTTTCCTGAGATCCTTAGCACCAAAATCAAAATAGCAAAATCTGAGAGTTGATAAGGACCAGTACTTCAGAGCCTATCTGGTCTACGCTGCTGTATAAGAATCCCCTTCTCAGCATACCTGAAAAATAGTCATCTAGCCCTTGCTTAAAGATTTCCTGTAGGAAGGAATACACTGTCTTCTTAAGGTGGTGCATACCAAGGCTAGATAGCTCTGTGAGGAAGTCTATCTTTCTTCAAGCCTTAATTTGCATTTTCTTCCCTTTGCTCCTAGTTTTGCACTCTGGGATCTAGTAGAACTAGTTTAACCCTCTTTCAGTATTAAAGCTCATCAAATGCTTGAAAATAAGCCATTATGTTGAACACTGAGTCTTATTTCCAGGATTAACATCCCTAAATCATTCTATCAGTCATCATGGTATGAACTGATTGTGAAGATATTTGCCATTCTCAGGCCCTCTGCATTCTCCCCAACTTATCATTCCTGAAATATGGTAGACTGTGCCTCCTCATCTTGTACGCATCAGGCTGGTTTTTGGAAGCCAAATATTAGATGATGTTTCTCCCTATAAAATTTCATTTTAGTAGATTAGGCCTAGTGTTATAGCCTATTTAGATCTTTGGGGATCTTTCATCCAAAGTATAAGTTCTCCCTTCTAATGTTATGTTATCGGCAAATTTGATGAGAATCCTGCCTGTGCCTCTGGCCATGTCATGGGTACAGCTATCATATGTCACTGGGCCAGGCACAGAACCCTGGCAACCCACTAGTTATCAAATGAACTCTAAATTCACCTAAGACTATTATCTAGCCAGCCCACAGCTCCATATTTTCCATAGAAATTGCGTTGAGAGACTTTGACAAATGCCTTACCGATACCAATAGTACCCCCAGTCCACCAGTCATCTTCAGCCATTCACTGGATCTTTGCACAGATGTGGGTGTTCTATCCAGTGATGCCAGCCCTGATCTCTAGGTTCCCTTTCAGTCTTTGTGACTCTTGTCTGCAGCATCCTAAAACTCCTCCACAACGGGTCAACCCAGCATGCTTGAGAACCTACCCGTAAGGCTCTTTTCCACTATGTGGATGCCTTCCATGGCAGTGGGTGGACCTTAAAGTGTCAAGATTGGGCTGCTTACTGTTATAGTCATGTATCTTTCTTATGCCTTCTCAACTCTGCTTCTTGGGCACAATTTTTAAAAAATTATTTATTCAATTATTCATTCATCTATTTATTTATTTTTAGTTTTCAGCATTCACTTTTATAAGATTTTGAGTTCTAAATTTTTTTCCCCTTCCCCAAGATGGCATGCAATCTGATATAGGCTATAAATTCTTGGGTACAATTCTTTGTTAGCAATGTGTACTACTTACTCACACTGTACACCTCTCTGTTGCCTTGTGGACTTTATTATTCAGGTGTTTCTGGGCTTGATGCGGTAAGCAGAATATCATTCAAAAACAGGAGCATCTGAGTTACTTCTCCATGTAAGGCAATTGGAATTAAGTGACTTGCTCAGGGTCACACAGCTAGTAAGTGGCAAGTGTCTGAGGCCAGATTTGAACTCAGGTCCTCCTGACCTTAGGGCCAGTCCTCTATCCACTGTGACACCTTGCTGCCCCGGATATCCTTCTTGACAGCAATAAACAGAGCCTTTAAGATGGTATTTTGCACTACCTAATTAGATGCTCTTTTATAATCAAACAGTAAGCACAGTGGAATATTACCTTATTACACCTTTTAGTCAACTAGGTGATTGTAAGTATGTGGTCTTCTATAGAATATCATTTGCAAAAATCTACTTGTTCCATTCTCATACCTTTATCAAGTATGCCCTCAATGCATATGTAGGTTATTCTCACCAAAATTTTCTAGAGACATGAAAATAGGCAAAGACTGCCGTATTGGCAGGCATCCTTCCTGTAGATACTTTGAGAAGGAATTCCTCAACATCCCCAGAATTATATAACCTCCGTCCTAGATTGCATGTGTCCTTTTGGTCTAGTCCAGCTTTTCTTCTCATTGTAGTTTTCTTTGGTGCCATTTTTGCTTCTCCATGAAGAATCATTAATGGAAAGAAAATTACCATTAAATCCTTTATAGATCTTTTCCCTTTTCTTGTATGTTTCATCCTTAAATAGTTTTGGAATGGTTTTGTTTAAATGAGTCTCTTAATATGCTTTTTATTATCCTGTTTTCCCCCACCACCACTTCTTGATTTTTTATGACATAACCTTCTACCATTCTCTTATGGAAGATTTTATAAATGAGTTTGTTTTAAGCCAGTATTGCCCTTGGCACGGAGGCCAGGATTTATTGGCTGAGGCAGTTTTTAGGTTCTTTTAGTCTTCTAACTATAGTAAACTTGGTTCTATGACCACTCATCTCCTCAGGCAACTTTCCCCTTTTCTCCTCATTTGTAATTTTTTCCTCTTTGTGTATTCAGAACTTCATTCTTTAAAAAAAAAATGATTAATTTTTAGTTTTCAACATTCACTTTTACAAGATTTTGAATTTTAAATTTTCTCCTCCTCCTTTCCCTTCCCCCTCCCCAAGACAGTATGTAATCTGATATAGGCCATACATGTATAGTCATGTTAAATATATTTCCACATTAGTCATGTTGTAAAGAAGAATTAGAACCAAAGGGAAAAACCATGAGAAAGAGAAAAAAAGAAAAGAAAAATAGTATACTTCAATCTGAATTCAGACTTCACAGTTCTTTCTCTGGATATGGATAGCATTTTCCATCATGAGTCTTTTGGAATTGTCCTGGATCATTGCATTACTGAGAAGAGCTAAGTCTGTCAAAGCTGGTCATCGCACAGTGTGGCTGTTAGTGTGTACAATGTTCTCCTGGTTCTGTTCACTTCACTCAGCATCAGTTCATGCAAGTCTTTCTAGATTTTTCTGAACTTTATTCTTGAGAGCTTCCTATCATTCTTAAAATGACTTCATGCGTTTTAGTCCTTGGGGTCCTCCATCCTCTCTCTAAATCCTCTAAAATCTCCTTTTTTTTTAATTCCAAACTTAAACACTCCCCCCCATCAGCACTTATATTGATATATATATGCATGTGTGTACATGCATGTGTATATACATACATCCACAAAAGATCACAAAGAAAATTATATATGAAAACAGTGGCCATTTTAAAAATATATATATAATAAATTCCACACTTTACTTTCAAAACTCCTGTTTGTCTGTGCTTCCTTTGAACTTCCTTCTCTTTTCTGCTATGCATTTTTTAAAATGTTTCAGTGGCCTTTTTTCTTCCCTCACTGTTACTTAATCTTTCCCTCTCAATGCCTGCCAATTAAAAACAGAGAAGGAAAAACACCCTTGTAACAAATAAGCATACGTAACCAAAACAAATTCCCATATTGTCCACGTCCAAAAACTTTTATCTCTTTCTGCACCTTGAGTACATCACCTGTCTGTCAGGAAACAGGTAACATGGACACATGATTGGTCATTGCTTTGATTAGAGTTGTAGTTTTTCAGAGTTGTTTTTCTTCATATTGTTGTTGTCCTTGTATACATTGTTCTGGTTCTGCTTATTTGACTCTTCGTCTGTTCCTACTTCTCAGGAGTCTCTTAAATCATTTATTTTATCATTTCTTATAACAAAATAATCTGTTACATTTATATGATATAATTTGTTAAGCCTGCCAATTGATGGGCACCCCCTTCTATTATACTTCTTTTCTTTTCCTCTTAGTCTTCATGATCGAGAAATTTGTTTTGATTGGGTGAGACTGGTAGTGTGGTTGGGGAGGCTGTGCCTAATCAGCTCATGAATACTAGCTTCTCCACCTCCA
The DNA here is from genome assembly GCF_003287225.1 of Phascolarctos cinereus. Taxonomy (NCBI): domain Eukaryota; kingdom Metazoa; phylum Chordata; class Mammalia; order Diprotodontia; family Phascolarctidae; genus Phascolarctos; species Phascolarctos cinereus. Next base: position 129,135,814 of record NW_027555847.1, on the reverse strand, counting down.
GGAGGAGTTAAGATGCCATTTTCTGAACACACAATGTATGAAGAATAGGGGGGAGAACATACCAAGGGGAACATGTGGTCGGCATTTTGGGAAGTCTGTGATCTGTGCTGACTTCTACCAGTGAAAGTCAGCTAGGAGGGACTTGCAGCTGGGAGTAGGTGTATAAGGTTTGCTGTCACTTCTGTAGGGTTTGTGTGCTAGTCTTGAGTTCCACACCCGCTTCCTGGAAGCGTATTAAAGGTTTCAGCTGCTTCACTCAAAAAAAAAAAAAGGAAGGAAATTTGTTCTGCTTACCATTATTCCTTCCCCAGTTATCGAATTTTACACAGTTAAAACTTTTAATAGTGCAAATTTAAATACATGCAACCTCTTTAGAAGATTCATTGTTCACACTAATTAAGACCTGGGTATGCATCAGTTGGAAACAAAATAACGATGGTGTTGTTGATGATGATGTTGATGATGGTTAATGATAATAATAGCTAACGTTTGTGTAGTGTTGCTTAAAGTGTCAAACACTTTACAATTATTATCTCATTTGATCTTCACAACAACCCTGGAGGTAGATACTATTATTATCTGCATTTTACAAATGAGGAAACTGAGGCAGACCAAGGTTAAGTGACTTTCCTAGGGTCAAGAGTCTGAGTCTGCATTTGAACTCAGGTCTTCCTGACTCCAGATTTGGCACTCTATCCATTGTACCTCCTAAGTAATAGAGAATAAATCCAAATATGTCGCACAGTCTTTTAGGAATAGTGTCAAGAAAACTGGAGCTCATGATGAACTGAGGCTGGTGAGGAATGCTGAGAGCAACCAACAGGTTTGGGGGGGGGGATTGAGATGCTGAGGAAAAAAGAGGATGAAAGAAAAAGGATAGGACCTGTGCTTGGGGTACATTTGGTATCAGAAGTATGAGAGGTGAATAGAACTGCTCACTTCTCATTTTGCTTCTTTTTTCCGCTAAAGAAAATGGTCTTTGTATTGGAAAGGGCAAAGAAAATGGGTAATAAAGAGCTGATATCCAAGATAAGGAGGGAGATAGTAAGAGCAGACCTAGCTTTCTTTAAGGGTATTCAAGTCAAGTTCCAGATGAGGAGACTCCTCAGATGGGGAAGTCTTTCTTCACTTTTCCTTCTGGTTCTAACTGATCTGAACAATTTTCGTTTATGATTTCTTGTAATTTAATAATGATTTTCAGGGAAGCAGTGATTCTTAGGTTATTTATCCTTGCCCTATTTTCCAGATTAATTGTTTTTAGTAACATATCATATTTTCTTCCGTCTTTTTAGTGTTTTTATTTTGTTTTAATATTTCTTATCTCATTGAGTCATTGATTTCTGTTTGGCCTATTCTAATTTTCAAGGATTCTATTACCTGGACTAGGTTTACCACTTTCTAATCTAAGCTCTTTATTCTTTCCAGTTCTTTCCTCCAGCATTTTTATTTCATTTGTTGTGTAGTGCTTCATTATACTTGTGGAAAATCCATTTTTCCTGTAAGTCTGTGCTTGCAGTTGTTATGCAGTTGTCTCCTGAGTTGGTTTTTTTGGGCATATTTGGGTTTACAAAATTCTTTATCAAGGTTTATTGAGTTTTCCCATCTTCTCCAGCCTTAGTTCTTGAATTAGGTCTTTGTGCCAGAGCCATGCCCCATCTCTTACTGTGCCTTTAAGGTAATTCTTGCTTGGTCAGATCTGAGTCACCTGTGTACCTGCACTGACCTACACCTAGTGGGATTAGGCTGCCCTGGATCTTCAAAGTTCTCTCAGACATCCCAAAATCAAGTGCTAACGACTGTGGAGCCATGAGGTATCATGGTTTGAGAGCTACCAAGCCAGCACTGATCCCTATAGCTCCCACTCACTTCATAGGTCCTTCCTATAGATTCCATCAATCTTGGGGTTTTCTCATGAATCCCTCTGTTCTTGCTATTTCCATTAAGGCTCCAGGTGTCTCTGATCATCCCTAGGTGTGCTGGAGTCTACTGGTCTGCTAGCTGGTTTGCCTTCATTGGCACTGGCTTTGCTGGCAGCCTTCTTTCCTATTGCCTGTTCCTATTCTGGCTGACCTTGGGTGTAGTTCTGGGGTATGAGAAGTCATAGTAGTTGCTTGTTGGATTTTTTTTTATCATTTTTTTTATTTTAATGGTGCAGATTTTTAGGCTTTTCCTAAAGAGGGGGCTGATCTGCCTGCCATTTTGTCTGGAAGTCTCTAAAATCTGTGTTCTGGAAATTTAGAGTACATATCAAAGTGTTTCTGGCTTTTCCTTCCCTGGCACAAATTCTAAGATAGCATGGCCAGTTCTCTGTGTATTCCTAGTTCTCTAGGCTGGCAAATTATCTAATTCAGAAAAGCAATTCCTCTTAATTAGTTCCTTCATCTTTTGGAGGCTGTCAAAAATGCATGCAAAATGGGCAGCTACTTGGCACAGTGGATAGAACGCTGGCCCTGGAGTTAGGAGGACCTGAGTTCAAATGCGGCCTCATTTACTAGCTATGTGACTCTGGCAAGTAATTTAACCCCAATTACCTCAAAAAAAAAATACACGCAAAAAATTCATAACATTACTCTCTGTATTAGTTAAAAGCTAAAAACAAAATACATGTTCAGTAATAGGGGAATGAGTACACAGATGCTGGCATATGAATACAAAGGATTATTTTGCCATAAACAATGACAGTTATAAAAAATTGAGAGCTCCATGGAAAGGTGCAGATGCAGTAATGCTGAGTAAAGAGAGTAGAATTAAAGAACTTGGTATACACAGTGGCTACAGTAAAAGGCAATTAGATTCAGGCAAATAAAATAGATAATGATTTTCCATAATTAAAGCGTACATCAAAAAATAAAATAAATTAAATTAAAAAAAACAAATAGTAGTGGCAGAAGTGGAAAATGAAATATAATGTCAGTTGTACTCATCTGGCAGTTTTTTGTAATTTGCAGGGAAGCATATATGGTATTGCATGGAATGTCGTTTGTTGATTGAAACTAAAATGTACCCATGCAAAGCACTCCACATATATTATCACATTTGATCTTCACAAAAACCCTTAAAGATAGTTCCTTATTTTGTTTTTTTTAATTAAAAGTTATTTCATTTTCAAAAATCAGCCTTCTCTCCCTCCCACTTCTCTTCACCCAACCTCCATTGAGAAAACATGAAAAACAAAATCCTTGTTACATACATGTATAGTCAAGCAAAACGAAATTTCTCATGTTTCATGACGAATTTTCAAGAATCCTGGTTGGCCATTGTGCTGATTGTCATTCCCAAGGTTTGGTTTGGGTTTGTTTTCAGTGTAAATATATAGATGTTATTTATATGTGTGTATATGTGTTTGTTCTAATCAGCCAAGATCTGCCTTCTCATCCTCCTACCCCAGCCCTTCTTATTGAGAATACACACACACACACACACACACACACACTGCAAACATGTATAATCATAACAAATTTCCAACATTGGTTATTCCTTTTTTTTTTTTTGGTGTGGCATTTGGGGTTAAGTGACTTGCCCAGAGTCACACAGCTAGTGAGTGTTATGTGTCTGAGGCCGGATCTGAACTCAGGTCGTCCTGACTCCAAGGCTGGTACTCTGCGCCACCTAGCTGCCCCCCAACACTGGTTATTTCTTTTTTTTTTTAGGCAATTAGGGTTAAGTGACTTGCCCAGGGTCACACAGCTAATGTCAAGTGTTTGGTCTGAGGCCGGATTTGAACTCAGGTCCTCCTGACTTCAGGGCCAGTGCTCTATCCACTGCACCACCTAGCTGTCCCTAACATTGGTTATTTCTTAAAAAAATATTTGTCTCATTCTGCATTCTGAGACCTTCACCTCTCCTCATTAGTCCTTTGCTGTCCTGGTTGGTCATTACACTGATAAGAGTTCAGCACAATAGTGTTCCATCATATTGATATGCAGTAACTTGTTTGTTTGTCCCCCAGTTTATGGACATCCCCTCAGATTCCCATTTTTTGCCACATCTAAAAGAGCTGTAGATATTTTTGCACATCCATAGAATTTGTTTCGCTTATGAGTAATCCCTTTCTTAATCTGCCCTCTATTTAGTTTCACCTCCCCACCTTTTACCCTTGCCTTCCTATTTCCTTGAGTAAAGTGTAATTCTGGACCCAACTCTGTGTGTGTGTGTATTCTTCCTTCTTTTGACTTGTTCAGATGAGAGTAAGTTCAAGTATTAGTCACTTCCCCCACCTCCACCCTCTCTTCCTTGTTTATATAGATGTCCACTTATCCACCCTCATTATGTGAGATAATTCTCCTTAACCTTTCTTTCCTTCCTACCCCTAACAGGGTATTCCTCTTCCCTCCCTTTCCATTCTTTTCTTAAGATCATTAAGACAGGGGGTGCGGTGGATAGAGCACCGGCCCTGGAGTCAGGAGTACTTGAGTTCAAATCCAGCCTCAGACACATAACAGTTTACTAGCTGTGTGACCCTAGGCAAGTCACTTAACCCTCCCCCCCGAAAAAAAAATCATTAAGACATAACAAAAACACTCCCAGGCTGTGGACTTCCTCAGTGGACTCTCATGATAGAGTTCAGAGGGAACACGTATCATCTCCCTATATTTGACATTGCTTTTTTTTTTTTTTGGCTAGGCAATGGGGTTAAGTGACTTGCCCAGGGTCGCACAGCTAGTAAGTGTTATGCGTCTGAGGCCAGATTTGAACTCGGGTCCTCCTGAATCCAGGGCCAGTGCTCTATCTACTGTACCACCTAGCTGTCCCTGCTATATTTGAATATAAGAAGTTTATCCTTGTTTAGTCCTTTATCTTTGTTCACTTATGTTTTCCTAATTTTATGTTTCTCTAATTTCGTGTTTCTCTTCACTCTTGTGTTTGAACTTCAGAGTTTCTCCATAACACTGGTCTTTTCATCAGGAATGCTTAGAAGTCCTCTATTTCCTTAAAAAAACATTTTTTAAGCCCATAGCATTATGCTTAGTTTTTCTGGGTAAGTTGTTCTTAGCTGTAAGCCTATATCCTTTGCTTTCTGGAATATCATATCCCAAGCCCTTGATTCCTTCATAGTGGGTAGCTGCTAAGTCATCTGTGATCTTAACCATGTCTCCTCAGTACTTTTCTTTCTCTCTTCCTGCTTGCAGAATTTTTTCTTTGACCTAGAAGCTCTGAATTTTGGCTGTAATGTTCCTGGGAGTTTTCATTTTGGGATTTCTTTCAGGAATTGATTCTCTGTATTTCTACCTTGCTGCCTGCTTCTAATAGATGCGGGCAGTTTTCTTTTAAGATTTCTTGGAACAGAATGTCCAGGTTCTTTTTTTGGTTATGGTGTTCATGAAGATAGTCCAATGATTGTTAAATATTTTCCTCCACATTCTGTTTTGCAGGTCAGTTGTCTTTGCTATGAAATACCTTATTCCATTTTATTTTTCCAAGTCAGTTTCAGTGAATGTAAATCTATATTGGAACCTTTGGAGATCTGACTTTAGGTGAAAAGTCTGATATTAATGGGACATTCAGAGGTGGAGAATGGGCTTAATTTAGTCCAATGAGGTAGTCAGACTCTGCCCCAAGAGATGTTATGAGCTCTCTACCACATCAGACTGTGATCCCAGATAAGGAAGTTAGGTGTTGGAATCAGTAAAACCTGAGATCAGATCCTTCCTCAGGCACTTAGCAGCTGTGGGACCCTGGGCAAGCTGCTTAATCCTTCTTCAGCCTCAGTTCCCCCATCTGTAAAAGGGGGATAATAATAATACTTAACTCATAGAGTAGTTATAAGAATCGGATGAGATGGTATATGTGAAGCACTTCACAAACCTTAAAGCCTGATATATAGTTCAGCTGTTATCATTATTAATCCAAACATGTAGAGACTGGTCACTTTGATTCAGTTATTAAGTGCCTGCTATGTGCAAGGTACTGTGCTAGAATATTGGGAGTGGAGAAACAAAAAAAACAGAGAGTCACCGAATGCCCCAGGCCCTTCTCAGAGAGCCACACGGCCAGTCTGTTTGGTTCCCCAGCACCTAGCAGAGGGCTTGACACATAGGAGGCACTTGACAAACACTTGTTCATTCATTTATTCATGACCACCACTGCCCGCCTTTTTACCTGTCCTGTTATTTTTTTTTAATAAACATACTGTTCCAGAACCATATTTATAGTTATAGACCTTATATATAGACCATAGTTACAGACCTATTCCACCAAGTCTCAGAAATACATGGAATATCAGATTTCCTCCTCACATTAGGTTCTCCAGTTTACCCTGCTTTCTCCCTCTACTTTGTACATTTATCTATAGACAGCTGAGACCATGGGTATCATTGCACTTTGAGAATATCTGTTACTTCGTTTTGGCAGAAAGACAAACATCACATACTCCCTGCAGGTTGCTACAAAAAATTCTTCCTGTTCTCCATACTTTTTGGAAGCAAGATCCTCAGAGATTTGTCCATGTTAATAACTTTATCTTAAATTTCATCGTTACTTATAACTGTCTGACCATATGATTATCCTGTGCTTCACTAGGATGCCCAGTCCCTCCACCTCTCCCTGTTTTCCCAGTCTATGATAGCCCTGTTCTATCCTCACTTTTCTTTCTTCATAAGGCAACCACTTCAACTCCTTTCCTTATCCTTTTGTTGCTCACACTTTGCCAAATTCTAACCTTGAGGTCCACTACCAAATACCTTCTCTGGTGCTACTTTCACGCTTTAATGATCTACAAATTTGTTATGTAATCTCCATTGGGCTCTCACTGCTGCACAGTAATTCTTTTATTCTTTTTAAATTTAGCTAACTCTCCAAAGCAGTGATTCTAAATAAGTTTGATCACTCTTTTCCCCCCTCCCTTTCAGCAGAGGACCTTACCTTTTACTTTCCTGAGAAAATAAAATCAATATAACATGAGCTCCTTTTTTCCCTACCAAGCCCGTAATGCCTCTGTCTGATTCTTCATCCTTTCTGAGGAAAATGTACAGTTCCCTGTCCTTGTTAAGAGCAACCCATCAGCTTATGTCATTGATCCCATCCCTGTCATCTCTTCTAGGAGCTTGCCCCACCCTTAACCATTTTCCCTCTTTCCCTTCCTTCCTCCCCCCATAGCTGTAGTATATCAGGAATAGTTAGCTGTTTATTCTCATCATCTGCATTTCCTTGTCTCTCATTTCCAAACCCCTTGAAACCAGGTTTATGACCCTAGGATTGATACTGTTCTTCACAGGGTTGCCAACTATCTTATAACTGTGAAATCTAATAGCATTTTCTCAGCTTAACCCTACTTGTCTCTGCAGCTTTTGTCACTATCAACCTTCCTTCTTCCTACTCTTTTTCTCTCTCTACTTCCCTTTTCCTATTCTATACTTGTGCTTTTCTTCCCTAGCTAACCACTTCTAAATTTCCTTTGCCTGGATCGTCATCCATTATCCATCCCTTAAGTGTTCCCCCTGAGAGCTGTCTCCTGAGCCTTCTCCTTTATCTCTGTGTACTCCCTTATTGTCCAACATAGCTCCCACTTCCTATTTAAAACTTTTCTTTCTTCTTTTTTTTTTTAATAATTAATTTTTAGGTTTCGAAATTCACTTCCAATTGAGGGGATGCCCATCAGTTGGGGAATGGCTGAACAGGTTGTGGTATATGAATGTAATAGAATACTATTGTGCTATAAGAAATGATGAGCAGGCAGACTTCAGAAAAACCTGGAAAGACTTATATGGTCTGATGCTGAGTGAAGTGAGCAGAACCAGGATAATGTTGTACACAGTAGCAGCCACGTTGTGCAATGACTAATATTGTTAAACTGAACCCTTCTCAGCAATACAAGGATCTGAGACATCTCCAAAAGTCTCATGATGGAAAATGCTATCCACATCCAAAGAAAGAACTATGGAGTTTGAATGCTGGTCAAAGCATACTATTTGCTCTCTTTTTACTTCTGTTTTGTTTTGTGTCCTCTTTCTTGTGGTTCCTTCTGTTGGTTCTAATTCTTCCTTACAACATGACTAATGTTAAAATGTTTAGTAGGAATGTATATGTATAACCTATATCAGATTGTCTTGGGGAGGGAGGTGGAGAAGGAGGGGGAGAAAAATTTAAAACTCAAAAGCTTATGGAAATGATTGTTGATAAATCAAAATTAATTAATTAATTTAAAAAAAAGCAACAGAAACATTGGGGGCAGGTAGGTGGCACAGTGGATAGAGTGCTGGCCCTGAAGTCAGGAGGACCTGAGTTCAAATCCATTCTCAGACCAAACATTTGACATTTACTAGTTGTGTGACCCTAGGCAAGTCACTTAACTCCAATTGCCTAAAAAAAAAAACCAACCATTCACTTCCATGACTCTTTTTTTTTTTTTTGCTTTTAGGCAATTGGGGTTAAGTGACTTGCCCAGGGTCACACAGCTAGTAAGTGTCAAGTGTTTGGTCTGAGGCCGGATTTGAACTCAGGTCCTCCTGACTTCAGTGCCAGTGCTCTATCTACTGCTCCACCTAGCTGCCCCCCACTTTCATGACATTTTGAGTTTTAAATTTTCTCCCCTTTCCTTTCCTCCCCCCTCTCCAAGATGGCATGCAATCTGATATGGGCTCTACTTACATATTCATATTAAACATATTTGCACATTAGTCATGATCTAAAGAATTAGAACTATGGGAGGAACCACAAGAAAGAAGAAACAAAACAAAACAACAAAAGAAAAGGAGAGCATATAGTATGTTTCCATCTGCATTCAGACCCCTAAGTTCTTTCTCTGGATGTGGAGAGCATTGTCCATCATGAGTCTATCAAAGTCAGTCATCATCACACAGTACTGCTGTTACTATGTACAATGTTCTGGTTCTGCTCTCTTCACTCTGAATCAGTTCATTCAAGTCTTTCCAGGTTTTTCTGAAGTCAACCTGTTCATCATTTCTTATAGCACAATAGTATTCCATTACATTCATATACCACAGCTTGTTCAGCCATTCCCCAGTTGTTGGGCATCCCCTCAATTTCCAATTCTTTGCCACCACAGAAAGAGCTGCTATAAATATTTTTGCACATGTGGGTCCTTTTCCCATTTGTATGATCTCTTTGGGATACAGCCCTAGAAGTGCTATTGCTGGGGCAAAGGGTATACACAGTTTTATAGCCCTTTGGGCATAGTTTGAAATTTTTCTTGATCCCTCAAGTATTAGTGCTTTCTTCCACCTTAAGTTATCTTGTGTTTCCTTAGCTATGTACATAATATATATCCCTCTAGGAAAATGAAAACTTTTTAAGGGCAGGGACTGAAGATGTGATTACTGAGCTTCTGGCAGTGATTTTTCAAAAATCATGATGATTGGCGGAAGTCACAATCTGAACTAGAGGGAAGAGGGGAGGAAACAAGAATTTATTAAGTGCCTGTTATGTGCCAGGCACTGTCCTTAGCACTTTACAGTGATCTCATTTGATCCTCACAACAACCCTGGGAGGTAGATGCCATTATTATCCTAATTTTATTGGTGAGGAAATGGTGAGGAAAAGTTTTCCCTAAAACAGGGGAAGAGATTAGAGTATAAAAATTTTAGGTCAAATGGCTGACAAAATTCTAGAAAATTTTTTTTTTTTTCCAATCAGCAAAAATTCACCTTCTCCCTTCCACCCCCTCCCCTAATTGAGAAAGAAAAACAAAACACCTGTTACAAACATGTATATACAAGTTGTTTGTCTTCATAATGTTGTTGTATATATGGCTTTCCAGGTCCTTCTCGCTTCAGCTCGGACAAGTCTTCCCAGGCTTTCTTGGCAGACTTTAAAGCTGTTCTTTGTGTATCTCCCTATTCTGACCTGGACTGGAAAATTAACTTTTTTTTTCTTGGATATCCCAATCAGGATTTGTTCTAATGCATTTTCTAGATGTGTTTGGAGGAGTTCAGGGGGGGAGAGGGTCTCACTGTACTTCCTGCTACTCTACCATCTTGGCTTTACCCCAGAATTCTAGAACATATTAAAGAAATAGTTGATGAATAGAAAATATCTTGACAGGTTAGAACATTTAGCTGGGAAGATGAAATTTAACAGAGATTTATATAAAGTTGTATACTTGGGTTCAGAAGAATCACCTTCATAAATGCAAGATGGGGAAGGGTGAATGTCAAGCTCAGAACGAGGTGACAGTGGGACATGACACATTCATGCTGGGCTGTGTCAAGACGGCTATCATGACTCTGCCAGACTACATCTGGAATAGCATGTCCAATTTTGAGTGACACATTTTAGGAATAACTTCAGTCAGCTGGAAGCATCCAGCAGAGGACGGCAGAACTGGCCAAAGACTTTGAGTTCAAGAGGAGGGCATGATTAGCTTGGAAAAAGGACTCAAAGTGGGGGTATGATAACCCTCTTCAAGTGTCTGAAGAACTCTAATGTGGAAGAGGGATTAGATTTGTTGTGGAAGGCCCCAGAGGACACGTCAAGGAAAAGTGTATAGAAGGGGCATAGGGGCAGATGGGACTTTCTAATGACTAGAGCTCTCCACAGTTGGAGTGGGATGCCTTGATTGCTAATGTGTTTCCTCGTACTGGACGTCTGAAGCAAGCATCGGATCAACATGCTTATATATCTTCTCCTTTCTCAGTGGCCAAGCCTTAGCATCTTTACATTTCCTATTTACTTTCCCTCCAGCTATGGTGTGCAGCTGGGGTCAACCTGAGTGGTTGGAAGCCAAATGAAGAAGATTCTGGGAATGGAACCAAGCCATCTTTGGGTCGTGACCCTCTGACCTGTGACCGTGAAGCAGAAGGAGAAAACAAGAGTAATCACACGTCTCCAGAAAAGAAAAAGGTCAGGACAACAGAATTTGCTTCCTCTTCCCCCTTCTGTACATATATGAACTAGAATTAGTCCACATGCTTCTCATTAATCACCTGTGAGGTAGTCAGTTGACCTCTAATTTCTTAGCTGGGTGCTAGAGAGCTAAAAGTCTGCTTTGGGAGGGCTTTTAATTCTTGATTTGAGGGACCTCCAGGCTTCCAGCATCAAAGTTAGTTCTTTCATCCTGCTTCTTGGGGGAAGTCAAATGTGTGAAGGGTGGGATATGTGGCAATAGGAGGAGGACTGAGCCAGAAGCCCTGTGGGCAGGTATATAAGGTTCAAATAGATCACATGAGGGCTGATGAATCCCCAGAAGCCGTGAGCTCTGAGTGGTCATCCTTGTCTAGCTTTTGTCTAATAACTTCATCTTTTTTCTGCTGTTTCCTGTTTTGTCTGGAATGGCATCTGGAGTTCTGAGCAACTCCTGTATGTGCTCTACAGGGGAAGGAGCTGCATGAGATGGATGCAACGTCAAGTCGAGTCTGGATTCTCACCAGCACACTGACCACAAGTAAAGTGGTAATCATTGATGCCAACCAGCCAGGCACAGTGGTGGACCAGTTTACTGTTTGCAATGCCCATGTTCTCTGCATTTCCAGTATTCCTGGTAGGTACAACAGTTCCCCTGGATGAAGCCTGGCTGGGGAATTAATTAGTCCCTTATATTTCCCTTAGCAGATTAAACTCTCCTCCCCCACCCTCCAACCTGTAACTCAAAGCTCAGCCAATCGGCACTTTTCTTCCTTCCCTCAGACAATTTATCACCTTTATCCTCTGTTCTTGAGAACAAGAAACTAGAGTCTTAGTAAGACCTTGGACTAAGTCCACAAGCAAAGTCAACCCCTTGTAGAAGCCATAGGCCTCCCATCATTTCTCCCTCCTATTGAGAAACTTAGTAGATCTCATAACTTCCTTGCGGGCTGAATGGGAGCAATTTCAGTGGTCACACCTTAAGTGTCTGGGGGGAGAAAGGTGGTTCGTGTTGGCAAAGGGCCAGGCTGGGGCCTTGGGAATATGATTCAAAGGATTTGTCAGCTCGTTAACATAGGAAGTTGAATCTCTAGTAGAGGGGTGTCTCCCTGGGCAAAGGCAGGAGGGCACTGGTGGGGATGGGGGCTGAAGGTGGAGAGTGGGAATCTAATTTTAGAGCACATGTGATGGGATATGAGATTTGCCCACAGAATCTGACAAGTGGCTGAGTTGCTATTGGTGATCTCCCCCCTTCAGCGGCAAGTGACACTGACTATCCCCCTGGTGAGATCTTCCTGGAGGGTGACATGAACCCCGAGGACTCAGGGGCTGATGGAGTCCTAGCTGGAATCACATTGGTGGGTTGTGCCACCCGATGTAATGTGCCACGAAGCAACTGTTCCTCTCGTGGAGACACCCCTGTTTTGGACAAAGGGCAGGGTGAGTCGCAGGGTCTGGATTTATTGTGCATGCTCAAACTCTTGGTTTTTCATTATAGAGCTTTTGGGTCCCTGGGGATGGAGGCCAGCCAAAACAGCAGTCTCCTCTTCAGCTTCTCTTTTAGCTCTAGGGGACCAACTGGAATCCTCCAAGCTTCACAGACTAAAACTATGATGCCTGTGTCATGGTTCTTCCCTCCTCCTTCTCCCCTCGCACCCTGATCTTCACTTCATATTTGTCCCCTTTTCTCAGAAAGTGTTCCACCTCCAATGACTATTCCTCCATCTTCCCTGATGCTCACACTTGTGATTGTTTTCTTTAGGTGAGGTGGCCACCGTCAGCAATGGGAAGATCAATCAGTCTCAGTCCACAGAGGAAGCAACAGAAGCCACCGAGGTGCCAGAACCAGGACCCAGTGAAGTTGAGGTGGCTTCAGTCCGCCCTGGAACCCTCACTGAGCACGTCTTCACTGATCCAGCCCCAACCCCGACTGTCAGCAGCCAGCCAAGCAGGTGGGTATCCTGCAGGCTTGCCAGAGACTGGCAGCAGCTCCAAAGGAAAGCTGGGTTCCCTTCTCTGCTGAGAGATTGGAAGGTTGAGCCATGTGACAGCTCTGTCCTGGTGAAGCAGTGAAGAGCTAAAGAAATGTGCCATTCGAATAGGGCTTTGGCCATCTGGGGTAATAACTGGGGTGGGGACTCACTTGAGGGGAACCAAGAACTTATGTTAAAAGGAGGGGGGCAGGCTTTGTGATATAGCATCAGTAGGGGATCAGCATATCATGATGAGGCTCTACCTGATACACTGACCTAGCTCAGCTTCAAGGGCCTGGCCCTTTTCCTAGGGGAACTTTTTCTCAAAACTACAAGTCTACTCTACAAACTCTTCATTGTCTTTTTAGTGAGAATGGGCCAAAGGTGGACCCCAGCACCGCACAGCAAGAACAGGAAGCAGCTGGGGACCCCAGTGTGGCAGGCACCAGTGCTGCTCCCACCATGTGGCTGGGAGCACAGAACGGTTGGTATGTCCTATTGTTGGGGTATGGGGTGGAACACAGCCAGTGACATGTCTGCAGAAAAAGCTGCCATGGAGGTAGATTGGAGCTAGGAGCAAGCTTGGAGACTGGTCATTTACTCTCCTGCCCACCTTTTCCCCCTCGCAGGCTCTATGTGCACTCAGCAGTGGCCAACTGGAAAAAGTGTCTGCATTCCATCAAGCTGAAGGACTCTGTTCTGAGCCTGGTGTAAGTACATTGCAGGGAAGCAGAGTAAACAGGTTGGCTGGGGATGGCAAGGAACTGCTGTTGGAGCCTAGGTGTCCAGAGTCACCGTTTCCTCTGGCCTGAGCCAGGCTGCATCCTGCTTAAGGAGCAGTGGAAAGCAGGGAGAAGCAGGGCTTCATTCTATATCCCTCTGTTGGGTCAGAATTGGTACCACTATCTCCGAGATTGGTTGGGTCCAGGCTCTTGATTAACTAAGGTTTCTCTTGTAGGCATGTAAAAGGCCGGGTGCTGGTAGCATTAGCAGATGGGACGTTGGCCATCTTTCACCGTGGGGAAGGTGAGGCCAGGGATGGGAACAGGGTTATTGGTCCTGGACTTAACAGGGACAAAGGTGCCCTGACCATTTCCCTGCCTCTCTGGGAGGTGATGAGTGCAAGGCCCTGGGTAAGTCACAAAATGGCCACCATGGAATCTCTTCCCCACCTTCAGTCAGTGCCTGTTTTAAGCATGGTGGTCTTTGGAGGTTGATGGAAACCTTGTCCTATGCATTATCAGCTGATCCAGCCCCTCCTCTCAGGCTGTGTAATGGGAGCAGCTGCTAGGCTCTTTGGCCTTATCAGTCTCTGAGCCCTGGGATTTCTCTCCAGATGGCCAGTGGGACCTCAGCAACTACCATCTAATGGACCTGGGCCACCCACACCACTCCATCCGCTGCATGGCTGTTGTCTATGATCGGGTCTGGTGTGGCTATAAGAACAAGGTCCATGTCATCCAGCCGAAAACAATGCAGATAGAGGTGAGCAGCCAGCATTGGGGATTGTGGGGAGCCCAAAGCTCCCAGGAGGAGCTCTCTCTGTAACTGACCTTTAGGGGAGTCAGAAGAGTGAACTCATAAGGACTCCTTATGTTCCTTGATACATACATACATAGATTAGTCTGACCACAGGAGACAAACCTGTGGCTATATTTGTACCACAGAAGTCATTTGATGCCCATCCACGACGAGAGAGTCAGGTGCGGCAGCTGGCATGGATTGGCGACGGCGTGTGGGTGTCCATCCGGTTGGATTCTACACTGAGGCTCTACCATGCCCACACCCATCAGCACCTGCAGGATGTTGACATTGAACCTTATGTCAGCAAGATGCTGGGTGAGATGCTTGGGCTGGCCTGAGGAAGGGGCTGCTGTAACTTCCAAGGGAGTACCTCACCTCACTGAGATGCCCCTTCTCTTTGACACTCAGGCACCGGCAAATTGGGCTTCTCCTTTGTGCGCATCACGGCTCTTCTTATCGCAGGCAATCGTCTCTGGGTGGGCACAGGCAATGGTGTTGTCATCTCCATCCCACTAACTGAAAGTAAGTGGTCTCTGGGCCTGAGGCACCATTGACTCCAGGGGGCAGGGCTGGACACAGCTTTCTCCGCAGAGGGTCGATAACTCCACAGTCCTATGCTGTGGCATATGGACAGCTGTAACTGTCCAGTGGCCCTGGGACTTCCCCTGCTGTCTGACCATCAAAGCTATGCTAAACCCAAGGTCTCTGGTGCTCTAATGGGAAGGCAGAAATGGGTCTGCAGGTCCCCAGTAATCCTGTTTCCATTCCTGATCTCACCTTCCCATAGTACAAAGAAGCAGCCTGGGTGATTTGATCCTTTCTTGCTTTCCTTAACAACTTCTCTTTCTCCTTTTTACATAGCGGTAGTCCTGCACCGTGGTCAGCTCCTCGGGCTCCGTGGTAAGTCCAGCCCCAAAGAGAAGCAGAAGCTTCTGTCCAGAAAGCAGGGGGAAGAGCAGCTTTCATCACTGAATGGGATGGATATGCCTAATATAGCCTTTCCCAGCCCATGTAACCTTTTCTTTTTCAGTCGTCTGGTTCTGGGAATTGGTGTGCCATCAGCAGTCCATGCTAGCTGCTGCACCAGACTGTTTCACCCTTCCATCCTGGGTGACAGGGCCACACTGAGCTTCTCTTCTTAAACCCCTGGGCCTTGTGTCCCTGGAGGAAGAAGACTTATCCCATCTTCTATCTATTTCTCCAGCCAACAAGACATCCCCTACATCAGGGGAGGGACCTCGACCTGGTGGCGTCATCCATGTGTACGGAGATGACAGTAGTGACAGGTCAGCCAGCAGCTTCATCCCGTATTGTTCCATGGCACAGGCCCAGCTGTGCTTCCATGGCCACCGGGATGCTGTCAAGTTTTTTGTCTCTGTGCCAGGTAAGAATGCCACATATCTTTCTCACAGGTGCACAGCCCCAATCCAGTCTCTCCCTGACCTATTCCAAGAGCCTTCTTTCCTGAATCACTTTACTGCATCTGCCACCTAGACTTAGGAAGGGAACTCTGAATGTTCTCCTGAAGCCCACTCTGCTTTCACAGGGAACGTTCTAGCGACCCTCAATGGTAGTGTGCTAGACAGCCCCTCAGAAAACCCTGGCCCTGCAGCCTCGGACCCTGAGGGCCAGAAGTTGAAGAATGTGCTTGTGTTAAGTGGTGGTGAAGGCTACATTGACTTCCGGATCGGTGAGTAGGTGGCCCTGCTGCAGAGGGTGTTCTCCTTAAGCTGGTTTCCTTCTCTGCGTTTGCCCCGGCCAGGACCCCTTCCTCAGGGACAGAATCAGGCTGTTGTGGGCACCAGGTACTCTTCTTTATAGGCCTTCCTGCCCTTTCTGCAGGTGATGGAGAAGATGATGAATCAGAAGAGAATGCAGGGGATGTGAATCAGGTGAAACCCATGTTGTCCAAGGCTGAGAGGAGCCACATCATTGTATGGCAGGTCTCCTACATTCCTGAGTGAGAGCCTGCTTCCTGCCGGCTACCCCATCCCTCCTGCCTGAATGCCAAGGTGTACATACAGAACTCCTGCCCTCCTCCCACTGCCAGGGATGCAGCCAGCCCCTCCAGGTGGCCCAAGCACCTGCCTGCCCTTTTTCTAACCTCTCAATTTGCAGCTTTCACCATAGGACTGGAGGCTTCTCAAGTGGGCGGGGAGGATGTGGCAGACTTGGCAAAAAGAAAGGGGGAATGGAGAATGCCAGAGCAAGATGGGAGAGTGTGGACATTCGGACAGGAGCAGTAAGATCCTAGGGGCCAACCTGAGCCAGAGAAGGAGCTGGAAGCCTGTGGCAGACTGTCTTGCATGAATGGGGGGCACCGGGTTCTGGGCTAAATAGCAGACAACCCAGGGGACCTACTAGGGCACATTTTTATCTGGGCTTTTGTCCACTAAACCACACTTGCAGGCAATGGGGGAGGTGATGTCAATGAACTCCTCCACTTTGAGCCTTCCTCTCCTCTCCTGTCCCACCTCTATTCCATTTAGAATTTCTGTGCATGTTAGGGGCCTAGGCTTCTGGCCCCTGCTAAGAGAAATAGCCTAGGAGAGGGTCAGGTCAGCACTGCCTTAAAGGGCACTGGTGGTCATACTGACCTGTTAATCCTGGGGCTTAGGAGCCATCCTCCTCCACAAAAAGAGGAGATATCTGCTCCAGCCTTTGGCCCCCCGCAGACATGCTCAGTTGGAAACCTAATGGAAACCAGGTCTTTTATGCTCTCCCACAGGCCACTGAGCATGAGGTGACCTGCATACTGGGGCCACAAGTTGTGCAAGCCTCTTCTCCCTCCTGCCCTGACCGACCACACTTCAGCTTTACTGCACTCTAGCCCAGGCTCAGTGCTTAAACTGTACCTGCCATCCTGCTCCCTTTGGGTTCCTCACTCCTCCTAGGGTTTCAGAAGGTGTAGACACCAGTCCTGGACTGTCTCTCTCAGGGGTCAGCCTCTTGCCTTGAATCTCTGAAGGCAATAAAAGCATAGTGTGCCCAGGTGCTGTGTAAAGATGTCCTCCCAGAGCAGGAATGCCTATAGAGTCCAAGCTCCCTGGCCACATTATTAAGTGCCTAGGGTTGGCCTGGGAGGTTTGCTGTCCTGGAGCAGATACCTGCTGCTGGGAGCTAGGAAAAGGAGCCATCTTGGGCCAGGCCCCAGTGGTGAGGGAAAGAAGATGGTTACAAGGAAGCAGCTCATCTGGGATGAGGTTTGGCTCCCAATGGATTCTTCAGAAAGAAAGTGGTGCCCCTGGCCCCTAGCCCTATGGCCTGCCAAATTAAATTGTAGTTCCACAGACTGTGCTGCATTGGCCACCAGCCCTGGGGGATGATTAGAGTTGTATAGGCCTTACCTATGTCTTCTTCCCCCAACCCCCCAATTCTGAGTTGCTGTTCAGGCCCCTGGGGATAAAGGATTGAATTTTTACAAAATCCCCAGCTGCTGATCTCTTCCTTCCTAAAGCTGTACAGGGCAGCCTAAGCATTCCCCATCTGGCTCCACTATCCTCTAAGAGAAGCACACTATCAAGAGCAGCCCCAGGTCTAGAGCCCATCCCCTCCCCCTCAGTTGTGTGGCGCAAGGTGAAAGCTGACTGGCTTCTCTACTTCTCCCTGCCATCTTTCCACTGTGATGTATGTAAAGTTCATTCTATGTTACAAAAGGATTTCCAAGTGTCTTTGAAGGCCTGAACACTGCACAGTTAGCACTGAGACTGGTGTCCTTGTAAAGAGAGGACAGTAGGAATGATCTCCCCAGGCTTTGGCCCTGCAACCGAACCATGTACCTGTTCTGTATGTAATAAACGTGTTAAATCATCCCTGAAGCCTTCTTTAACCACGACTACCTGTTTACTTCTTCATACCCCCTCCCACCCTTTTATTTCATTTTAGCTGATCTCCACCATAATGCCCGATCCCAAAATAAGATAAAAGAAAAAGGTTTTTACAGGATTTATTTTTTTAAAACCTGTTGCGTTTCCTTTGTGCCATAAACATCCTGCCCAGGGGAAGGGAGAAGAGAAGCTGCAGCTCAAAGGGAAGATCACTTCAATTCAGGTCCTGACCTGGCTACCAGAGCTGTATGATTCCCTCTGTTCATCCTGTCCACCCCAACCACCCAGGATGACCATGTCATTGAGCTCCCTTGGCCTCCCAGGTTCAGTTTGATGTTTTCCAACTTACAGACAGCTACCCTAAGAATAGCTGTCACAGCCAGGCTCAGGGAATGGTACTGTTCTCCAAAGGCATTTCTGGGGTAGAAGGAAATCAACACCAAAACAATTCTGTTCTAGCTCTATTCACCCACTAAATAACTTGCAGACAGACATAGACCTGCTAGAGCACGGTGTACTGAGGGTATTTACCCAGTGATTATTTTTGCCAAAAACACCTCCTGTTCCCCATCTCCCAAGGAAGCATAAGATGAAGCCAAATTCAACCACACCTCCACTGGCCTCGGTACCCGAAGTCGTCTGAGTTCAGCTCACAGGTATCTCCCCATTCCCAGGTAATTGTTTTCACCAGGAGAAAGCCAACCCCTCCTCACACCCAGAGATACTTCTGAGAGGCAAGGCAACGCAACCCAGGAGCCAGCCTGGGGAGAATTTTCCTATAGAACCTTTTACTCAGGCCTCAGTTTGTAAACTAGGAGTTGAAGAGGAGGAATGGGTTTGGTCATGGACCTGGAGGGAAGTTCAGGTGCACAAGCAATGCCCTTTCTTCCCAGTCGTACCCCTAAGGAAGCTGTCGCAGGGCCAACTACTCGTACAGCCATCGATCGGCGCTGTCTTCCCAGCAGAGCAGCTCATCTGCACGGAACCAGAGGGCAATCTCGCGGCGGGCACTCTCCACCGAGTCACTGCCATGAATGACGTTTCTGTCAAGAAAGGACGAGAAGGAAAGTGCTAAAGAAAAAGGAGGCCACCGGGGTGATGCCACACAAGCTGCTCCCTGGGCAGGCAGAAGCTAGCCCATTGCCCCCCGTTTGAGGGTGGGGGGAAACTGCAGGGGGCACCAGGACATGCGCAGCTGCAGCAGCAGCAAGCGCTCTTACTTGCCAACTTCAACACAGAAATCTCCTCGGATGGTGCCCGGGGAAGAGTCGGCAGGATCAGTTGCTCCTATGAGGGCCCGAGAAGAGCGCACCACATCCAGCCCCTGCCACACCTTCCGGATAGAACAGCGGGGGAGGGGAGGGTTTCAGCGGCCCCCGGGGGCGACCGTCCAGAACCGCGCCGGTCGGACAGCTGCCGCCACGTGCTCGGCCCACCCCCTCAACCCCCGCCGGGTCGTCCTCACCATGGCAACCACGGGACCCGAGCTCATGTACTTCACCAAGCGGCTGTAGAAGGGCCGGTCCCGCAGCGCGGAGTAGTGCTCCCTCAGGAGGTCCTCGGAGGCCTGCGGGCAGAGGCGGCTCAGCTCCCCCGGCCGCGAGGAGGGGCGGGGGCAGAGGCGGACGCATCAAGGGGACTCCCCCGGGGGAAAGGGCGGGGCCGGCTCACCTGCACCAGCTTCAGCCCCACCAGCTTGAAGCCCTTCTTCTCGAAGCGCCGGATGATCTCGCCCACAAGGCGCCGCTGGAAGCCATCGGGCTTGATGGCCAGGAAGGTCCGCTCGTTCAGGCCGGTCCAGGCTGCGGAGAGGAGTGAAGAAGCGGCGTCAGGGATCCCCGGGGCCGCCCCAACTCCAGCCTCGACCTCGCCTCGGCCCCCTCGCCCCGCCTCCACTTGCCTGAGGGGAAGATGTTGGCGAAGATGGTCAGCACCAGGCAGATCATGATGGCGGCAGCGATGCAGACGCGGCAGCGGCGGGAGCCGGCGGGCACGAGCGTGGGCGCGAGCACGCGGGGGGTGGGGGGGAGAAGAGTCCCCTCTTAAAGAGGCCGCGCCCCGCATCACGTGGCGCCGGTCGGCTTCAGTCCGCCGGTCCGGCAGGAAATCGCCGAGGACGGCGGCATGGTCGAGCCTCTCGTACTGAGGGCCCCTTTCCTCGTCGGCCTCCGTAGAAACTCGGCCCGGGGGACCGGAGCCTCTGCCCCGCCCCTCCCCACGTGGACGCGCCGGGAGTTTGATGTGGCCATTGGGGCTTAGCTCGTCTTTGTTTCTGTGGGCGTTTGACTCGCCTCCTCCCGCGGTCCCCCCCACCCAAGAACAGCCTCAGAGCGAGCGCGGCCCCAGGCCCAGCCCCGCGTTTTGTGGCCTCTCGGGCCGCCCTCTGGACCCAGCTAAAATCCCGCCTTCCGCGGGGAGCCTTCTCTCTCGGGGTCACCTGCCTCGAAGCCCGTCTACACGTAACAGTAGCCTTCCTCTTGTTTCCGAAGTGGGGCCGCGTGCCTGCCTACCCACACCCCGCCCGGCACAATGCCTAGCATATAGTAGGCAATTAATAAATGCTTGCTGATTGGGTGGATCACTTCTTTTTCTCAGCCTGTTTCCTCTTTAGTGAAAATGAGTGGTGGCCAGCAGCCTCTTCCAAGGGCACGGGTTCAGGGTCAGCTGTTAACTACAGTACTAGCAGATTTGGCCATAGCAGATTTGGCCACAGCGCACTTCACCCAGCTGGGACTTTTCTCACCTGTAAACTGAGGGATCTGAACAAGATTATTTCTGTGGTTCCTAACAGCTCTAAACCCCTTGATAAATACCCACCTCTACCACCACCCCCAGGGGTTTGTTGTGGAGAAATCACCTTTGTTCTAACATTTATTAAATGACTGCGCCGCAGCCTCAATGTAGGAGGGGCCCGAGGGCAGAGCCCAAACTTTGCTCCCTGTCTCCCATTTCGCTACCGGCCTGTCTCACCACCTGACCACCACGGTGGTAATGGGGTACCAGCATTTGACCCTGTTTACAACCCTCTCCTCTGAAAGACAAAGACTTCCTGACTGGATTTTCCAAACACCACCTTCTGGTTTTCTTACCTGATTGACTGCATCTCTATATTTTGCTTTTGTTAAGTCGTTTTCAGTCGTCTGACTCTCTGTGACCCCATTTGGGATTTTCTTGGCAAAGATGCTGGATTGGTTTGTCATTTCCTTCTCTATTTTAAAGATGAGGAAACTGAGGCAAACAGGGTTATGTGACTTGCCCAGGGTCACACAGCTAGTATTCATCAAGTCTGGCTCCAGGCTCTTGCACTCAATCCACTTAGCCACCTGGCTGCCCATCTCCTTTGCTAGCTTATCACATGACAACATATGCCCTAAATGTGGGTGTTTCCCAAGGTTCTTTTCAAGGCCCTGTTCTCTTTTATCCCATTTTCTCATCTTAGCCTCTTCAGTCCTACCCCTTCCATGTCTCACTCTAGTTCTGTTCAGCCTTATCACTGTAACACCATAAAACCTCCCTTCATTTTGGACTTCTTCCATCTCACTTAGAAACCTAGCTTCCCTGGAAGGCTTCTGCAACACTGACTACACTTAGTGTTGCCATTTCTCTCCCTGCCCCCTCAACCCCTACAAAATATTTCTTGTTCTTCCCTGCCAGTTCCAAACTTAGCTGCTATCAGTCAGCAATCTCTCCTGCTTTAAAGTTCATTCCATCCAAGTTTCTCACTTAATCCAGATCCTCTGGGGTATTAATATACACCCACCCACCAGGTCATTCTCTCTCCTTTCCCAAGCAGTTCATTCTCTTCTCTGCCTTCAACTCAAGCCTTCATACTTTTCAAGGACTTCAAGATACATGTTAATGTTCCTTCAAATTCCATAACTTCCAAATTCCTCCATCTCAAAAGCCATGTATGATGTGTTCCTCCAGAACACTTCAGCCACAAAAAGACCACACATTCTCCCTATCACATATACTTCCATGTTCAAAAATTCTGAAATTTCTTTAGTTGATCATAATCTGTACCCTAAAAACTATTCTTGATCTTTCATTAGGACATTAAGGCAGCTAATTTATGTAGATGATAGAGCACAGGGCCTGGAGTCAGGAAGACCCGAGTTTAAATCCAGCCTCAACTCCTAGCTGGCTATGTGACCCTGGCTAAGTAATTTAACCTCTGTTTGTCTGTTTCCTCATCCATAAAATGAGGATAAAATAGCAACTACCTCCCAGATCAAATAAGATAATTTTAAAGCATCTGGCACATGGTAAACACTGTATAAATGTTAGTTATTATTATTATCATCTGATCCCCATTTCCCTCAATATATTCTCAGTTCATCATCCCTGCTCTGATTTAATTAACTTTCCTCCTTTTTCCATCTCATCTCCATCTATCTAGAAATCCTTGCTTCCTTGTCCTGCTGACTCCCATGCCTTGCCAATCTCCAGCCCTGCATACACACCATCTTCCTTTTCCACTCTTAGTCACATGCTGAGGAACAGAACTGAAGAAGTCACAACATCAAGCTAACTGCAACCAATACAAATTTGACATCTAATCTCAACTGGGCCTTTACTATGGCAAGGCGATACTGTTAATTCTCCCTAATTGCTTTTCTATCCCGTAACATCTGTTCCAAACGTTCTGTCTTCTATCTTGAAGCCTTCCACATCTTCCCTTCCCATCCCATGCTCAGCTGAGGACATTGCAAGAACCGCTGCTCTTCATTTGCACTTGATCCCTCCCCCCCTCTCTTCTCCAGAAGACTGCATCTGAAATCATCCTCTCTCATGGTCCAACCTCTCCCTATCAACTAGTTCCTTTCTTCTTTCAAATTATCTCCAAATGTCTCCCCAAAAATCCAATCTTCACTATACCCCGCCACCTCCTCAAGTTATGGTCCTTTTATCTCCTCCCTTTACCAGCCAAATTCTTTGAACAAGCTGTCTATACTCTCTCTACACAGTCTGCACTGCCTTCCTCTCACTCCTTAACTCTTTACAATCTGGCTTCTGACCTCATCGCATTCAACTAAAACTTCTCTCTAAATGATCTCTTAATCTCTCCAGTGATCTCTTAAAGTCTTCCACCCCATCCTACCCTTTCTTATCCGTCTTGACCTATCTGCTAGCAGCATTTGACACTGTTTACCCTTTCCTCCTAGGTTTCTTCTAGTCTTCTCTAGATTTTCAGGACACCACTTTCAACTCCTTTGCTGACTCATCATCCAAACCTACACCATATCCCTTACTCCCAAAGTTCTGTCCAAGGCCCTCTTTTTTTCTCCCTGTACACTTTCTTGGTAATCTCATCAGCTCTCATGGGTTTAACTATCATCTCTGTACAGAGACAGAGAGAAAGAAAATGTGTGTATACATATTATACATATATATTTCCACTTCTATATCTCTATTTCCAGTCACTTCTCCTGAACCGTAGTCCTGAAGCAACACTAACTGCCCATTGGATATTTCAAACTAAATATCCTGAAGACATCTTTAAATCATCGTAGCCAAAATAGGATTCATTTTCTTTTCCCAAGAACTCATCCTCTTCCAAACTCCCCTATTTCTGTCAAAGCTACCAGCATCTATTCAGTCTTCCTGGTTCATAACAGTTGGCATTATCCTGGACTTTTCACCCTCACCCCACAAATGTCACATTTAGACATTTCAACTTTCATTACATCTCTTGCATCTAATCCTTCTCTCCACTCACACAGCTACCAGTTTAGTTCAGGCCCTCTTCACCTCTTACCTAGATTATTGTTAACAGCCTCTTAACTGGTTTTCCAGCCTCAAATCTATCACCACTCCAGTCTGCTTCCAAAGTAATCTTCTTTATGTGCAGAGGTGACCACTCTAACCTACATTATTCCAGTCTCTGATAACAACGTGATCTTTTCCCATACCAAGGCTTCATTTAATATTCATTCCATCCCTTCCTATTTTTTCAGCCAGCTCTCTCTGATCTTCAGTCTTTCCTATCTCCTACAAACATGCCCATCTTCAAAAAACCTCAGTTAAAGACTACTTTCTCTTCTCTTTCAAACTCAAAGTTCTTTTAAAAAAAAAACTGTCTACATCTCCTTACTCACTTTTCAACCCTGTGCAATCTGGCCTCTGACTTTGTCAGCCAAATGAAATTGCCCTTTCCAAAGTTACCAGTGATCCCTTAGTTCCCAAATCTGACCGTCTTCTCCTCAAATGCTCGTTCTGTTTGACCTCTGGATTCCATCTGACACTGTTGACCACTCTTTTCCAGAGCAATCTCTCTTCTCCAGGTTTTTATGAACAGGTATTTATTGTTCTCTCTCGGCTCTCCTATCTGCTTACTCTTTAGTCTCCTTTGTTGGTTCAAGATCTAAATCATACCCTCTACAGTAACTGTAAATGCACCTCAAGGTTCTGTCTTTGGCCCTCTTCTCTATTTTCTCACTTGGTGACCTCATCAACTTTCATGGGTTTTTCTTCTATATACAGGTAAACTCCTAGTCTTTCTCCAGAGCTCTAGATTAACATCACAAGGCTTTGACTTCACTGAAGTCATCACTAGTTCAAGTCATCACCTTTCAGCTGGACTACTGAAAGTCTCCCTGCCTCCAGCCTCTCCCCTAACTCATCCATCCTCCCAGCTTCCAAAGTCATTTTCCTAATGGTCTGACAATGTCACTCTTCCTCAACAAACTCCAGGGGTTCACTATTTTTTCTAGGATAAAATGTAAATTCTGGTTTGACTTTTAAAGCCGTTCACAACCTAATACCAAATTTTTCCACCCTTGTACATTGTTCTCCTCCATACATTCTGCAGTACAGCCACACTTTCCTTGCTGTTTCTTTTGCACTAGCTGTACCCCACACCCAGAATTCACTTCCTCCTTACCTTCACTTCTTAGAACCTCATTTCCCCTCCCCCCTCCAACATTTAGTTCACTCAAACCTTGAACTTGAAGCCTTTTATCCTTCCAGCTGCTGATATTCTCCCTCCCAAAATTACCTGATATTTATTTTGTAGGCAGCTAAGTGGCACAGTAGATAAGAGCACTGGACCTGCAGTTAGGATGACCAGAATTTAAATCCTGCCTCAGACACTTACTAGCTATGGGCCTGGCCAGTGATCTAACCTCTCAGCCTCAGTTTGCTCATCTGTGAAATGGAGATAATAGCACCTACATCCCAGATCAAAAGAGATAACATGTAAAGCTAAAGCACCACATAAATGCTAGCTATGACTATATATTCATCATATTCACATTGTCTCCCTCAAAGAGTAAAAGCTTTTGGGGAACAGAGACCGTTTCATTCTTTGTTCCCCACTGTCTAGCTCCATACCTGATACACATAGTAGGTGCTTTCACAAAATACCTGTTGACTACTAGGCACCAAAGATACAAAAACAAAAATTAAAAGTCCTCGCCTCAAGCTTATGTTCATGTACCCCACTTACCATCTGCTGATCTGCCTGTTTTCAACTTCATGGAACAGATGCCCTTCCCAGGATAAGCTCATCACTTCTAAATTCACTGCCAGTCTGCTGGCTTAAGCTTTTTTATTGTCACCAACTCCCTCAGCCTCCTCTTCCTTGATTAGAGGGCTGAAACTCTACTTTGTATCTACTGCTCTGCCTGGTTTCAATTACAGGAAACAAGATGTCCCCCTCTGCCTACAGACTATCAGGTACCCTGTCTTCCTCCCTCCCCCCATCCTGACTCCTGTGTTGTCTGCCCTTTTACAGGATAAGATCTTTGAAGGCAGGAACTTTGTTGTTGTTCACTCATGTCTGACTTTTCATGTGATCCTATTTGGGATTTTCTTTGCAAAAATATTGGAATGGTTTGCCTTTTCCTTCTCCATCTCATTTGACAGATAGGAAACTGAGAATAACAGGGTTAAATCTCTTGCCTGGGCAAGCCTCAAGACTGGATTTGAACTCAGGTCTTCCTGACTCTAGGCATGGGGCTCTATCCACTATACCACCTAGATGCCCAGAATAGGAACTATCTTTATACTAATTTTATCTCCAGTGCTTAGTACACTTCCTAGCACATAGTAGGTGCTTGAACAAATGTTTACTGGATAGGATTTTGGAGACTAAAGCACTATAGAAATATGCTGTTATTACTATTACTATGCAGAAAAGGAACATGAAGCTTTCAGTATCTTTCCCCTGTAACTTCCCACATACAACCTGTTATATCACCCTGTACTTTATAACCCATCATCCTACATTGCTCTCCTAGCATTTGTGAAAGTCATCTCCCCAAGTGAGCTGGTCTAGTAGTTCCACAAATACCTGAGGACTTCGCCAGGCTCAGCATTCAGTTAAATAGTTCAAGACAGTCACAAAAGGCCTTTCTTTCTCAACAGCTCACAAGTGAAAACTCAGCTTTCCCATGTTTGGATCTTGATGATTTAGGAACCAGACAAACCAGACAGCTAGAGTTTACCTTCCTTTATTCGTACTTGTACAGAACCAGGATCTGGCTCCCAGTGAAAGGTAAAATGAAACAAAGTAAAGGAAGCCCTAGGGTGGTTCTATCAATTTTAGGCCTCTACCTGGACTCTTCCTTGAAGAGTCAGATATTCAACTCAAGCACTATGGAGCACTTAAGGCACCTCTGCCTCTGTGGTCTCTCTCAAAGACACCTCTGACCCTTTCCAAGGGAAGAAGAGGCCCAAGTGAGCTGAACACTCGGTGGTGGTACGATGAAGTACAGTGAAGCGCTTCACAAAATGCTAAACTTTACCACTACCTTTGCAGAATTCCATGGGCTCAGATTAATCAGTGCACCATCAGAAATACAGTATAAAACCGGTTTTCTAAGACATAAATTCCATAAATTCTTCATTAACATGAATGTTCCACACGTAAGTTCACACAGCACATGACCAAACAGCTCAGGGCCTTTATACTGGAGTGCCTTCTGCTTGGTTATTGGCATTCAGCTTTGGAAAAAAGATTCTTTTCTCCAAATCAATCATAGGCTCCTCAGTGCTGAGGTTTCCCTGCTTCTGTCGTTCTGCAAAGATCATCGCCCGGAATAAAGGAGGGTAAGGCACATATCGGACAGTCTCCTCTGACTTAGGGGTGAAGTTTGTAAAGGCTTCTTCCTCATGCTTGGGCACCAGCCTCCAATCGTGGTACATGACCTGGTCAATCTCCTTTTCTTGGCTCTCTGTCTTACCTGGGGAAAAGTTGAAGCAAATGAGTGCCTACTGCTGGCACAGTCTTGCCACCATGAAGTATGTGGTGGTCTCTCCTCTCCCATGAACAAATACAAACACCGATAAGCAATCAGCCCCAGAACTCTAGCCCCCCACTTTCCTTACCTCGGAAGGTCAGGATCCCCCACGCCTTCCCATGATCCAAATTCTAGAAAGCAATGACAAGGAGAGGGGGAGGTCAGGCAACCCATGGTATCATAATTAAAATGGAATCACAGAATCTCAGGTGTATGGGACCTCAGATATCACCTAATCTGACACATAAATAACAAGGAATTCCCTTTATGTGTCTACCTTCAGTTATCCAGCCTGTGCTTTAAGACTTCCAGGGATGGATTTCATTCACTTCCTCCAGAGGCTGCCCATTCTAGTTCTGAGCAGCTAATTATTAGAAAGGTATTTTTTATTTTTTGGTGAGGCAATTGGAGTTAAGGGACTTGCCCAGAGTCACACAGATAGAAAGGTATTTCTTATCATGAGCCAAAACCTGTTTCTCTCTGCAACTTCTCCTTGACCTTGATAAATCTACCAATAAATCAGATACAATTTAGAATGTGACAAACAGGTTAAGACAGAAACTAATCCATAGTAAATACAACAAAGATTTTAAAAACAAAACTGGGACCCTTCCCCACCCCAAATAAATCTGGCGTATTAAAAAGTCTGCTTTATCGAGGAGATGCAGAGACCAGGGTTCTACCCTGCTCGCCCACCGCCTGGCTCATGGTGTGACCTTGGGGGAAGGCCCCTCTGCCCTCAGACACCAGCGTCCCCATTTATAACAAGCGGCTCTTCCAGCCGGGAGCCCTTGGCCCTGGAGGGGCTGGGAAGGGGCCCCGGGAAGGGCGCACGCGGGGGAGCACCCACGCACCGGCGCCGTGTAGTCGGCGCGGACGCGGGTGAGGCGCCAGTAGCAGGGCTCGTCGTGCTGCCACAGCCAGGACTTGCGCGTGACGAGGCGGCCGAGGCCGAAGAGCGGCAGGCGGCTGAGCAGCTGCAGGAGGCGGCTCTCGCGCCGCACGTCGGCCCATGCCTTCTCCGGGAGGCGGCGGCCGCTCAGCGGCCGCGTCATCGTCTCGTAGTCCAGGGCGAAGCGCTCCGAGTCCCGCGGCCGCGCCTTCAGCTCCCGGTAGGCGCGCACCTTGCGGGCCAGCTCCGCGATCAGCCGCGGCCGCACTTTCTTCCGCGCCATCACGCCGACGCCGACCTCCCGTCTGCGCGCCAAGCTGAGACCGCTCGGAGAGGGGAGATCACCTCAGCTCTCAGCCAGAGCCGAGGCACCGCCCACCACGGCCTGGCGCCGGAAGGACCTGGTGTGTCCCCGGCATCCGGGACCGTGCGGCGTGCGCCGGAAGGAAAATAGCTGGGGGGGAGGGCGTTTGGGAGAGGGAGGCGGTCTTGGCAGGGCGGCAGAGCCATGGCTGTAATGATTCGGGGCCGCTACCTGAAGGGGCTGAGGGGCCTTAAAGGAAGGCGGAGGAAGGGAAGACTCAATAGTGGCTCGAGCGGAGGAGACGCGGAAAGATTGAGGGGAGGGGCTAAAGGAACCCGGGAGGAGGAGCAGGGAGGGACAGTACAGAGAGCCGGACCACGGATCTAGGAGAAAGCAGGAAGGCGGGGGCGGGGCCTGAAAGGCGGAACTCAAGGGGTGTGGCCGCTTAGAGGTGGGGCCTGGAGGGCAGAAATCGAGAGGCTGGGGGCGGGGGAAGGAGACTGAAGGCAAGGGCCCCGGGGCGTGGGAAGGGAGTGGCCCTCTCGCTGCTGAGGGCGGGTCCAAAGCGGTGGAGTTGCAGTCCTGCGCTCGCCCGGGCCCGGCTGTGGCCGCTAATCTCCAAGACGCCGGCCTGGGAAATCTGCGATTCGGAGCCCGAGAGCCCCGCGAGCTCCACCGCTGAGGGCCCCGGTGACCCAGAAGAGGCGAGAGCCGGCTCCAGAGCCCTCGTCCCTCTTCAGGGCCCTTGGCTACTCCGGTGCGAGTCCAGCCTCGGGAAGGGGCGGGGAGAAAGGCGCCGGAGGAGCCAGGTGCTGCACGAGCTGAGGCCCGGAGAATATCCGAGAACTAGAGAAGCAGAGACGGAAGGAGGCATCCGAGGCCCTCCGGCTAACGCGGCCGAACAACTGCCTGAAAAGCTTGGCCGGTGGGCCGGCCCTCCGGAGCTGTCCACAGGCTCAGCAGGAGGCATTCGGACCAAATCAGAAGGAGCACTTCTGGATGGGTAGGGAACTTTGAAGTTTGGAATAGAAAGTGGTGGCATCCTTCCCTTTCCCAGCTGGCTTTAATCACTGGGGAGCTTCTTAGGTGGGGTCAGTGCTTGGAACGTAGGGATTGCGCTGGATATGGAGCCTCCTGTAAAGAAACTGTTTCCTAGGCTTCAAAAAAGCAAAAATGAAGTGTGAGATTACATCCTATTAGGGAAACAACATGGGCGCATGCATACCAAATACAAAGTACAGTTTCCTGTAAATACAAGATACTTTCAGGATACGAAGAAGGCACTAGCAAAGTGGGCAGCAGAGGCACGTGTAAAGAGGTGGTTCTTGAGCTGAACTTTGAAGGAAGCTCAGGGTTTCGGTTCCAGGCGTGGAGCAAAGGCCCACATGTGCAATGTCATCTGTGAGGAAGGGCTTGGAGGCCAGTTTGGTCAGACTGCAGAGAGTTCAGGAAGGGGAATAACGTGTATCAATTCTGGAATGATGAGCTGGAGCCAGATTGGAGTGTTTTATGTCTTAGAAGTGAGAGGGTGTGTTTACTGGAGCTTTTGGAACATTTTAGACCTGTACTTTTAGGAATATCATTTTGGCAGTTGTGAATGTTAGATTGGAAATAAAAGTCACTAGAGGAAGGAAGACCAATTAGGAATATATTTACTATAATAGTCTAGCCTAGAAGTGACAAAGGCCTCAGGTTGGTGGCAGTGTGAGTGAGGAGAAAGAACCAATGCAAGAGTTGTGGAAATAGAATAAACGAGACTTGACAACAGACTGAATGGGGTGGGTGGGGGTCGAGAAGAGAGGACACAGTCGTGGATGATTCTGAGGTAGACTGAAAGATGGGTAGCACCCTCAATCAAAATAGGGAAGTTTGGAAGAGGAGTGGATTTGGAGGAAAACTATAATGAGTTCTGTTGTGTATATGTTGAATTTGAAACGCCTACAGACATTCAGGTAGAAATGTGCAGAGGCAGTTCTGATCTCTAGAGACAAAATTAGGCTGGACATACAGATCTAGGAGTCCTCTTCGTAGAGGCAATTGAACTTATGGAAAAAAGTATAAGACAAAGCCTACAAGAGGGCAGGAAATAGATGATGACCCAGCAAAGGAGATTGAAAAGGGATAGCCTGAGGGGAGAAAAGCAACATCACCAAAACTCAGGTAGGAGAAGGGTATATAGAATGCTATAGTAGTCAGTAGTGTCGGATACTGCAGAAAGGATGAAGACCAATAAAGGACGTTAGATTTGGCAAGTAAAAGATGTTAAGAAACAGCAGTTTCGCTTGAATGGTGAAGTCAGAAGCCCAATTGAAAGGGGTTGAGTAAAGCAAAAAGTATAGGCATATATGCAGCTTTTTTTAGGAGTTTGGCTCTAAAAGGCAAGGAGATGGGATGATAGCTTGAATTAACTGAGGTTTTTTAAAAGGATGGGAGAGAACTGGGCATGTTCATAGGCAGCAGTTAAGGATTTTGGATAAGCACAGATCAAAGACGGCATAGCAGTCTGCCCAGAAAAACAGCAGTGATGGAGGTCACTTTTCATCAACAGAAAATTAATGTTTTAGAACCTGTAGTGTAAGTAAAGGAGGAAAGGATGGAGGGACTTTGAAATGTCGAGTAGGGGAAAGGCGAGAGT
Organism: Phascolarctos cinereus; assembly: GCF_003287225.1. Taxonomy (NCBI): domain Eukaryota; kingdom Metazoa; phylum Chordata; class Mammalia; order Diprotodontia; family Phascolarctidae; genus Phascolarctos; species Phascolarctos cinereus. The sequence goes on along the minus strand of NW_027555847.1, from coordinate 129,104,620 downwards.
TCATGGTAATAGAGGGCTCTGTTTTGTCAGAATCTGGGTCCAAGTCCTCTACAAATAGGGATGGGAGAGGTATGATGTGGAAGACTTTGAGGAAAGTTGAGGTTGAGAACCCCACCTTGGAGAACTTCAGAGAAGATGACCTGGTGTCCTTGTCACTGCGCTCCCCTGCCATTGTAAAGGTCAGTTGCCATCTCTGTAGCTCTGTTTTAGGTCAGTACTCTTCTGGCTTGTACTGTGGACTCTAAAACATTCTATACATAAAATTCTATACTGATTGCAATTCTTGAACCTTCAAATAGGAAGAAATAGGATGCAAAAAGGGTCCTTTTCACATAAACAATCTTTAATTAAAAGTAAAAATTTCCACAGAATGGTGAGAATTTGTTATGTACCAGAAGTGGGACTGGTGGCTGGGAAACCTTGTCATAGGTAAGAGTCCTTCCCTACCTCCTTCCTCACTTCTTCCATCAAGCCCCTTGTCAGCAAGAGTAGTGGTATTGAGTGGGAGGAGGGTAGAGCAGAGTGACTACCCAGCTGAATTACAAGTGGCTGCTGAATCAGCTGGAACTTCTGGGAAACTCAAAGTGCTCTTTTCTCCTTGTTTCTCCTAACCCCCAGCTCTCCTAGAAGATGCTGGCTCTGATATCTTAATAGGGGCTTTGAGGTACCTAAAATGTGAGTATGTCATTGAGCCCCAGCCATGGGTCCGAAGTCTCAGCTAGAAGAGATCAGTGCCAGCCATCTGCTAGAGCAGTGCTCTTCCTATACCTCAGAATCCAAGGCAGGAAATGCACTGTCTCCTCCCTCAGCAATAGTGCTGTTTCTACCATGTCCGTCACAGGTAGGTTCTATCAGTACTGCCACGCAATTCTGGAATCCTTTTTTCTGACTTTCACCCTTCAATTCTGAAAGAGGCTGGCTCAGAGAGCCTAGTGACAGCTCTGGAGTCAGTCCTCTGACATCCTGGGGCTGTGGGCTTTGACAGACAGACAGACAGGCAGGCTGCTCCTGCTGCACTGTGGGTTGCAGAAGTCCTGAAACTAGAGGGGTTTCCCAGAGGCCTCATCTCAATGGCACAGGTGCTAGGGTGGGGAAGCTTCGGCCTCACGGCCTGTCCCTATACACATATATCTAAACCTAACCTGGGGAGAAGTCACCCTCAGAATCACAGGTTATTTAATTTTTATGGTCAGACTTAAAGTGAAGGGATCCAGGGGTGGGGAACCTGTGGCCTTCTGAATCCTTAAGTGCAGCCTTTTGACTGTATCCAAATTTTGCAGAACAAATCCAGATTTGGATTCTGTCCAAAGACTGAGCCTAAGGATTTAGAAAGCCACATGTGGCCTTAAGGCTGCAGGTTCCCTACCCTTTGATTTTCTGATGTGTGTCTCTTCCAGCTATAAACTAGTGGTTTTTAATCTTTCATCCTCCCCTACTCAGGAATCGCCTTTTCACTGAACAGCTCCCACCAAAGCCATCCAACTCAGACACCTAATCCTCCTTGGAGGAAAACCAAAACAAAACTGGTGTCTCTTTTCTATTAGAAAGAAGGCACAGGTGAGCCTGGAGAAAAGGTAAAGGGGATGGGCCTGGGTTACAATTTCAGCAGTAAAGGCAGCCTCTGGGGAGTGACCACCAAACTGGAAAGGGCCCTGAATAGGGCTGGAGAACAAGGATTGTTGACAGCATACTCCAAGAGCTTGGAGGTGAAGGGGAAGAAGGTGGGTAGTTACGCTGTTTGGGTTGGAGGCTTCCACACAGGGTCTCTCACTTTAGGAGGCCATAATCTGCACGTGGCCACAAATGATTAAACTAATGTTTATCAGCTAGAAAGAAGAGTTGTCAAGTTCATTGACACACACTATTGACTTTATTGAAGGCAAATAGTTTCAAGAAAAAATTAAGACTTGACATAAACAAGACCTGAGTTTTCTCATTGTCCTTCCTCACTTTAGAGGGTTCTACCACCTACTAGCTCTGTTCCTTGGATTGTACCTGAGAATACTGCTGGCCAGACTCACTATCACCAGGCTGTCAGTGGACCTGACACTTACCAGTAGTGGTTCTTGCTTTGCTCAGTTCCAGAGGCCAAGGGAGCACAGAGGAAAGCCATAATTTAGTAGTATACTTAGAGAGATGGGAGACTTTCATTAGACTCCCTCAATCTTAGCCACTCCAGACTATCTACAGGCCACAAAGGATCCTAAACCAGGGGTAGCAACAGCAGTTTTCTCAGAAGGGTGGATGGGGAGAGGAAAAATGGATAAGCCAGAAAGACAAATGGTTTTTGCTCCCAGTCTGGTGTTCAGGACTCCAGCTCAAAGGTGGCTGTGACCCAACAAGAGGTGGAAGAGGTGAAGACCTGGCTACCAAAGGCTAGGTAGGTTGATTTCTGGCCCTAAGCAGCCTTGAGAGGAGCTTTTTCTCAGAGGGGTGGCTCTGAGTCCTGGGCAGGCAGGGTACATCCTCTAATAATGGGAACAATGAACATCACCTGCAAGGGATCAAATTGTCCTATTCGCAGCTGCTTCAAGTGTGTGATTATATGTTATTAAGTTGCTTTCTAAGGGGTGCTGGGTTAGCAGGGCCCTGCCCCCGCCTCAGCCTGAACTTTTTGTCCCAGTATCTTCCTTTCCTCCTCCACAGGCCTTGGTACTACTGCAACTACAGTAGAACCTGACTGTGCTGCTGGTGTACTCAAACAGGAGCCAAGCCAGCATTAACAAAGGCCACACAAGTGCCTCAATGCCTGGGCAGCGTGGGTCCAGGCCAGATCATTGCTATTCCTTTAGATTAACAGTTGTAGTATATACATTTGATCAGAACTTTGGGTATTCTCATTTCCAGCCCTGATTTTCATTAAAAATCTCCAGAAGAAACTTCCTTTGCCCATGTATAGTCTCATCTATACAGTGAGTGCTGAAGACTTCAGGGCCCTTGGGTCTTATCTGTAAAATGACAAGTCATAGTAAATGACCTCCAACATACCTTCTCCCGACATACCCTTCAACCCTAAGAGAAAGAACACAAAAAATATAAACTCTTTGTTCTGCACTTTCCCCTGGGGGGGTTTCTCAAGGGAAGGTGAAAAAAATGACACTCCCCCCCCCCAGGAGGGGTCAAAAAGCTGGTGTCAGGTTACCCCGATAAGGGGAGGGAAGGGGTGTGGGCATTACCAACTTGTACTTGGTCTCTGGGCTCCTTCAGGCATATGTACTTTGTGCCACAGAGCAGGAACACCTGTCTGCTCAGTGACAGTGCTGTGAAGAAAGGCAGATTCAGGTCCAAAGAGCTGTCCTGCCCTTCCCCGTTGGGTCTACCTCTTAATGTTAATTAATCCTGACCTTTTGCTGCATTTGAGCACTTAACTATAGGGTTGAGGGGGAGGGCTACAGATCCTCTCCTACCCTTTTTGGGTCTGAAGCTGAACAGTAGGCTGTTTATTGTTGGGAGAGTTAGAGGTGTAGCGTGACAGCCAAACCAGACAATAATTGGTGGCCACTCTGCTGTGCCGAGATTTTTTTGTTTTAAATGAAGAGTTCCCTAAAGATGTCAGAACTCTTGAATTTTACAACTTCCAGCCTGGATAGGATGCACCTACAATTTTAATAAGCAAAGAAATTAGAGACCCTGGTAATTCACATCATCTTAGCAAGATACTGTGTTCTTTGCAATTTACTGAAGGACCCTTAGCTCTCCAGACACATAAGGCCATAATTCTGGGTCTTGGCTCTGCCACTAAAAATCACTTCCTTCAAGCGTCAGTTTTCTTATCAGTACAATGGGGCTGATTCCCTACCCAAGTGCATCCACAAGGTAAAGGCAGTACTTTCATAATCAAGGTAGACTGATGTTTTGACAAGCCCTTAGCCCTGAAACATCACACAACCACCCAAATCCTAAACAGGGGCCCACTTACTTGTGTAGCATCTATAATTCAATATAAACTATTTCAACTTTATTACAGTGATTTGATACAGTCTCTGATACAGGAGCAGAAGCTGACAACATGCAAAAAGCAGGTTTTTAAAAAAAAAATTCTAGATCCCTAGATCTGAAGCCCCAAGGGGTGGAGGGGGAAACACAGATACACATCTTAATATTAACCAGGCTTTTCTCCTCACCCCTGGTTAGCGGCACATTTGAGAACAGCTGAGGCTAGGCTGCAGCATTATCCTCCCCTCCCTTGAGGCAGGAGTGATCATACACTGTCCCCAGAGGGAGGCAGTAGCACTGCAATCTCCACCCCTCTAAAGAGAACCTGGAATGACCCCTGGGCTAAGTCCAGAATAAGGGCTCAGGCAGCCTTACTGTGATCATCTTTTTCTGAGCTGACAGGTTCATGGCACAAGTCTTCCAGTCCAGGTGAGGAGCAGGTGCCATGACCTAAACTAGTTCCTGAATGAGGGGAGTATCTTGGCAAATTCAAACCAGTGGAACTGGCCCCAAAGACGGGGATGGGCAACCTCCCCTCCCAACCTTCCCTCCTGTCCCAAGAGTGTGTGGAGGAAAGGGAAAAGAAAGAGAAGCCACCCCAAGCCCAACAAGGCAGTTTTCATTGGAAAATAAGCTAAGTCCGTCGACACCTCTTCCTTTGACATGGCTTGGCCTCTGGGCTCCCCGAGCATGCTGCCACCTTGGGTGACGGGGATGGCAGGGGGTTACAGTTCATGCTCAAGACCCAGCCCAGTTTGTTGTGCAGCACCTGCTTGAGGCCAGGAGGCAGAGGCAATCCTTCCAGTGTGTCCCCAGAGTCAGGCAGCAGTTGGCGCAGGCGGTAGCAACACAGATACTGCAGGGAAGTGAGGCTGGCACAGGAGCGGATCACTTTCATGCTGCTCTTAGCGGCAGTGGAGCAAACCATCGGGTAGAATTTCTTGTTCTGCAGTTTGGTGGCAGCAACTCCTGGCAGGAGACATGATGTGAATGGAGGTGTCAGGGCAGTCACTGACCTCTAGCCTCTACGTAGGTGGGACAAATTCCAGGGTACCCAGGCCTAATCTACAGAGCCCACGGTGAAACAGACCAGGATCCAAGCATCTGGAGGGAGTAGAGACTAAAGATCAGGGAGTGACTCAGAAAGGCCCTCCCCTCTCTTTCCCTGGGTCAGTCTTTTTACCACCAAAACTGAGCACAGGTCCAAGGATTCCAGATTCCTCTGATTACTAGAGTTAGCCATGCCCTTTCTAAGGGCTCCCGAGCCAATAGCTTATTCTCGACAGGTGCCTTCAGGCCATCCACATATAGCTACTTGCTCTCTTTAAAGCCATTCTATTTTGTAACCTGGGCCTTTAGCTCCCACCCTTACCTATGCATTTCCTGTTTTTGAAGAAGGTCAGTGTCCCATGCCAAGTGTCTAGGTGAACCCCGATGATGGAGCCCTGGCCAAACCGTGATGAGAAGCTCATCTTGTCACCCTTGTGATGGAGAAGTCCTGAAACAGTAGCCCCAAAGCAGGGAAAGCTAGATTTGGTGGATCTTGTAGTTTAGCGTAAGATAGGCTCCACTTCTAATATAATCCACTTTTTTCCTAGCCCTGCCTGTTGAATGCTAGAGGGAGACAGCATAATCTTGCCTACAATCTGACTCCTTTCTCCCCACCCCCACCCCAGTCTACCTACCCTGAGATTTCGGTCATCTATAGCCATGAAGCCTCCAACCCCAACCAGTCTTGTAAAATAAGCAGCAGCCACAAGGTTTCCCCTCCCTGAGCCATAGCAACAAGTAGCTTTTTCTTTGTATTCTCATCAGTCCTCCTGCGCTCACCTGTGTAGGAGAGGCCCCAGCTGTCTTCATCCTTGCCCAGCAAGCTGCAGAATGTATGGCGGTACTTGTCCAGATTTACATCTGATGTCCCAATACCAACCATCTACCGAAAATGGGGAGAGAACGGACAGAAGAGCATTAAGCCACGAGAGGTGGTCTGTGGCCAGCACCCTTGTTCTAGAACAGTGCCCCCCCAGATGTCCCTAAATATACCATATCAGTGCCGTAGACCGGAGAAGTCATCTTAATCTCCCAAAAGTGCTGGCCTTCACACAGCTCCTTATTCCCTCGTATGGCTGCTGTGCCACAGCTGTATTCCATGTGAAAATTGACTTTGCGGTTGTCACAACTTAGCAGAGTGGCTGTCGACTTGTTCAGATCATCCCATACCCAGTCAAAATCTGTATTGAAGGAGGAAGAGGCTGCAATTTGGGACAGGCAAAAGGAAGCCAACCCCAAGACACACCAAACTCCAAACCAGACATTTCCCTCATCACTGACACAATCAGCTAGTGAGACTGATGCTAACAGGGCAAGGAAGAGGCCCAAGAAAACAAGAGAGGAATGAGAACTGCTCCCAAGGCCCAATCCAGAAGGGACCCCCCTCCTCGAGTCTGCTTGGCCTGGTCCAGCCACAGCAAATTCTGATCCAGTACTCTTATGCTACTCATGTGTCCTCATAGCTCCCCTTCATTTAAGATTTAGTCTCAATTCAGGAAAACAAAAGAAAACAAACAAAACCAAACCGAGGCCCATGGACAAACTTAGATGACCATAAAAATTCCTTGTAATTTTTAACCTCAGTTATACGTTCTCTTTTGGGTACTGACCCCCAAGTGTATGTGTTCCCTGCTCCTTATAAAAGGGCAGGCTAAACCTGAAGACTCTGCTCTCCCTCTAAAAGAGGCAGTTGTTATAATTACATTTGATAAAGCCAACCATCCCCATCCTTATCCCACCCCTGAGCGTGTTCCTAGGGCTGTCCAATACTGGGGAAAAAGTGGAAGAGGCTTCTACAAAACCAGCTAATTCCCAAATGATCCCCATTGGCCTGGAAGCCAAATGCCACCAATACTAAGCTAACTACCACCTGAGCTCAGGAGCTTCCTGGCTCTGGAGCCCTTAGAAATAACCAATAGGCCCAAGAAAATTATGGGTAACAGCTAATAAGCTTTGGCCATTCCCACAGGAATCATGGAAGCTCCTTACAGTCATCTTCCTCGCCACACTGGCAGTCCCTGCTTCGATGGCTGGTGTGGAGGCTGGCACAGTACGGAGTTTCACTTTGGCTCTCACAGTCGCAATAGGATTCCCCAGTCACAGGCACAGCACTGGGGATGGATGGTGGCAGGGAGGGGAATTCTGCCTCTGAGTCTGAGTCACTGTGCTGTCAAACAAAAAGACAAGGGTAGAGTCAGGTCCTTAGCTTGTCCAAAATTCAGGCACGGTGATGGCATGAAGGGGGCAAAGTATGAGAAAAGGAGCACAAAAGACAACAAAGCCATTACCAGGATCCCTCTCCACCCTTCTAACTAGTTAAGAGGTCTTTGCAGTAAAGGAGGCAGCTTTGGGAAGATGTTACCATCACTGCTGGAGCAAAGAACACCGAACTTCCTCCCTCTCCTTCTAGAGAAGAAACCTGGGGTACCTGGTACAGGCCAGTCCCACACAGGTACACATACTACATGGAAAAAGCTTCACTCTCCCCTCTTCGTGTAGCAAAACATTTGAGTGCTTACACTTTTTGGTGTATAAAGACTCCCTGTGTGGTCTGCCCTACCTGAAAAGCCCACCTCTTATGGGCTTACCTGAAAAGGTGAACTATTAGATCACAAATATTAACAAATAAGCTCTCTGACCTTACACTTTCATACAGATTCTAAGCTACTGGACTAACCTCCAAACTGAGCAACTTCCAGCTTTCACTCCATTCACTGCCTTCACTTTACAGTCCCAAATTTGACTGGGGTGACTGCAAAGTAGATAAGCATCAGTTTAATAAAGGAACTGCCCTGTGACTGAAGGTACTCAGAAAGTCAGAACCCTGATCTAGGGCTTCGTTACAATCCATGGATAGTTCCAGAATATTCAGAAACATAGTAGTTATTACTGAGATGTTATAGGGAATTTCAGGCAATATTTATTGAGTGATCATTACACATAGCACAAGCCACCTGCCTATTCTGGAAATTGCTGAGGGTTCCTCTTGTCACAAGTGTATTATTATCAGTGGTTGCAGAATCAGGGGTGTCTGATGACCAAAAATTCCATGGCTGCAAATCCTAGGAGTCAATCTCATGACTCATCAAAAATGAGAAATACTACCTGCTTACCTTTCAGTGACAAGGCAAATTTAAGCGAGCAGTTCTCTGAATGGGCAAAGCCAGGGGACTATACAGTTCCAGCCACAATGTCAACTTCTTCCCTACCAATTATTTTCATGAGCAACATGGTAGCCCAATCTAAGTCCCTACATTAGAGATCAGGATAAAGTTCTCTAAGCGAGGAAAGTTAAAAGGGAAAAGCTAAGTGTTGTAATAAAAACAAAAGATATAAGCAAAACTTTTAATGCAGGCTGCAAGGAAAATTAATTTATAACTAGATGGCTGGCTGAGGTGCTGGAGGGAAGCCACAACTCTCCAACAGAGTTGAAATCAGATATTCCATTAAAAAAGCACTTTTGTTACACATGACTTGTGCCACGTAAGGTCTGAGCCTTTATAAGAAGTGGGTGCTGAACTAGATCTCTACAGTCCCATCAAACTCCACATCCTATAATAATCTTATCACTAAAGGAATGGTTATAAGAAAGGAATATAGGGGGTGTGCTAAGAAGAAAGACAGGAAAACTGAGTGCCAACTGAGCCACTAGCCACCAATGGTGAACACCAGGAATATAGAATATAGTCAGAAGTCAAGTCTGGAAATGATCTGGACCAATCACAGGGGTCTGATGATCACAGCGTTCCTAAGAAGGTCTCACAAGTCTTCATCCAAACATTTATTATAGTACTTATTATATGCAAGACATCTTCTACAGTGCCTTTTCATGGACTAAAAGTTACCCTGAGCCACTGAAACCTATCCCAGCAGAACACTGTCACATCCTACCAAACTGAAAACATTTTATGTAGAGCTATAGAGCTATCCTTTGCAGACCAACCTAGCTAAGTGTGGAAAGGCTCATCTTCAGGATTAAGGGTACCAAGTGATAAATGTTTTTAATCAATTCATAAAGCCACAGTATAGGTGGTACACTACAGTCTGTATCAGTGGAGATTAGAGATTCTGAAATACTGAAACTCTATGAAAACAGGCTACAGGAGAGCAACACCTCTTCTCAGACAGAATTTACTTGTCCCCCACCCACCCACCTACCCAATACTCCCCAACATGTATCCTTGTCCTTTAGGAATCTCTATTCTTACCTTAGCCCTTGGAATTCTAATGGCCCCATCACCCAGATGCCTTATGAGATTTGTCACCTAACCTTGGCACTTGACCACCTGCCGTAGAAAAGGGGAGAAGGCTGCAGATTCTGAAGGGCAGCCCTGACAACAGAGCTCTCACACCCATAGAAAAGTGGAAAAGTTCCAGACACCATGTGGCTCTGGACTTGCTTTGGGAAAGGTTCCAAGTGAGGTTATGATAAACAGACTGAGAACAGGCAGAAGCACTCCAACAACCCAAATCAATGCCAGGGTCAAGAAGTGTGTTGGCCATCAATGCTGGAAATAAAGAGGTCAAGATGCTGCCTTCTTTGCCCATCAGACCAGAAAACTTCCAGTGAGTATCAAGCTATCTAGGCCTACAGAGGAAGGGACAATCTAAGATTCAGCGAATATATTTGTCTCAGGATTGATTACAGACCTAGAGCCAGAAGAGATCTCTGAGGACATCAAGTCCATCCTGATCCCTATGTTACAGATGAGGAAAGAAGCTGCTTATCAAGAAGTAAATTTAATGCAAAGTTCACCCTTTCCCCCAAATGTGGCTTCAGAAAAATGTGCTCTAATGTTTTACTCAAATGTCTCCCAAGTTTCCTTCCCATAATTATACCTCATGTTTACACAGCACTGCAGTGTTTTTTAAAGCACTTTCATACCAATCCTATCAGACAGTAGTGAAGTATTATTTATCTTCCCCTCCCCCACACACAAAGAGTCATTGTCCCTACCTTAAAGATGGGGAAATCAAGGCTCAGAAAGATTGCATATAACTGTAGATAGGTGGGTCACATAGTTAGTGAATGAGGAGCCAAGATTCTTCCGTACCCTGATATAGACAAACTGTAGCTGGTGTCTGTTCAGCTCTATTATTGAAAAAGAATGAGCACCACAGTTGGGATCTTTTGGTTTTTAAATTTTTTTTTTATGGATGCCTCTTGTTTTTATACCACATTTCCAAATATATCCTGACACTCCGCACTCAGAACTTACACACTTTTTTGTCATTCCTTCTGACAAAAAACCAAGTCCATCAAATACAATCAACCATCAATTGCATATTGCATCTGACAGCATACGTAACATTACACATCCAAAGTTGTCTCAAGATCATGTCATATAAAGCTTGGTTAGAGGAACTAGGGATGCCTAGCCAGGACATAAAATTTAGTAGAGAAATGATGGCTGTTATTTTGAAAGGCTGGTATGTGAAATAAAGAGAGACCTGGCTTGTTCTTTCTGAGCCCTGAGGGCAGAACTAAGAGCTAAGGGCTTAAGCTTCAAGTCAACAAGCATTTATAAAGTACCTAGTGCCAGGAACTGGAGATGTAAAGATGGGAGGTCATATTCTAATAGGACAGACAATATGCAAACAATTATGAATACAAGAGATCCAAGATAAAATGGAGCTAACCTTAGGGGGAAGGCACCAGGTGGTACTGACAGAACCCTGGACCTAGAGTCAAGACCTGAATTCAGAAACATTTACAAGCTATGGGACCCTGGGCAAGTCATTTAACCTGTCTGCCTTAGTTTCCTCAACTGTAAAATAGAAATAATAGTACACAATCTCCCAGAGGTATGGTTAGGATCAAGTAAGATAACAGTCATGAGGTGCTTCAGACATCTCACTTCTTACCCAGCTGCACTCCTTTCGGCATTCTTTGTTTACACCGCCACACCCCAACACGTGGATACAAGCGGGACCAAAATGAGCCTTAAAGATACACCGACCTACTCCTTTCCCAGAAGCCAGAGGTCCACTGTCTTTCCAAGGACTTCTGTTCTTGGTTGTGGTTTAGAACATGAGGGCAAAGCCCTCAAGCCCTTCTTGGCAGAGATGGGGGCTACATGGATGGAACACAACATATGCTGTCAAGACTCAACCTGATGTGTTGGTTAGTTTTGCTGAATTGTGGTTTTGGTTTTTTCAAACATCCTGCTACAGGGGATGGCTCACTGAAACAGAAATTAGAGAAACTGGGCTGAGTGCCAAGGAAAAGGGTTAGTTCCTGAATGAACATATTCAGCCTAGGTTCTTGGAGATTCTCCAAGACAGAAGGTAAGGGAGGGATGTATTTTGCATCAGGGCCTGCAGGCAGGATACAGAAGGGATGTAGGCCATTAGATGATAGGTAAAAACAGCAGGCTGAGTGTACGTGCTAACAACTGCCACAAACATCATAAATTTCTAAGCTACACTGTCAACAAACAAAACCCACACTCCCCTGATGCAACACTAGATAATGAGTCTCATTTCCTGTGATGAAACATACAGAAGTGAATTCTCACGGCCATCAGCCAATGTAAGGTGGAGGTGGTACAGGAATGTAGGCCAGGCCACGTGATGGACAAAATAAACAGAAACAAAAGAACAATAATACACAGTGACTACAACAACATAAAATAAAAGGTCACTATAAGGAAGTCAAACACAAAGCAACTGAAAAACTAATGGAAATCCCAAAGAACAGGTATTTAAACATTCTTCCTTTCTGCTTACATAGTCAGACACAGTTAGCATAAAAGATATTTTTGCTTAATTGCTATTCTTTGTAACAAGGAAGGATTCTGTCTGGCGTGAGGGTGTCTTAATCTCCCCACTGTCCCCAGAAACGGTAACAATGTAAAGACATCAACATAAAGAATTGGAAGGAAACGGAACTTGAGGAATGAAACCTATTTGGATTCACTGTTGCTATGATTCAGAGACAGAAACATAAGGTTATGGAGCAGCTTCAGACTAATGTGGTCTTGCTCACTATCTCAACAGCACAAAAGAACATTCATTCCTATTCTAACCAGTCCTTTTACGGTACCTCAAAGTTGTATAAGCTTTCGACAGAGGCCTAATTCCAGCACCTCCAGTACCAGTCATATGACACTTGATGTTTCCCCTAAACAGTGGCCACCATCCTCAGAGACCAATCAGCTTCCCCACCCCATAATTCCAGTTCTATCTGTTCTGTCCACATTACTTCAGGTGAAGGAAGCAACTCTTCCATTCTTTGCTTCAGTTACATTTTACCCTATCACAAACAGGGTTTTCCCTTCTCTAAAAGTTAATGTTCTCACCAGTAGCACGATGAGAGCAAGGACGATGGCCTGGTGACCTAAACACAATACCCAAAATGTAGCACGCTCCATCTTGCCACCAGGTTGCAGCATGTAGACTCACGATCAGCTAAGGGTCTTAATACCCCGTTCAACAACTTTATAGAACAGAATGGAGAACACTTTGCTATTTCAATACAAACCTAACATAATAGCTCAACTATAATATTTCTAGTGGGAAAATTCAGTTTGCCCTTCTTTTTCTCTCCTACTGCCTACAAACTACCTCTCCCCTATCCCAAACACTCCTTTCCTCCCACCCCTCTAAAATCTCATGGACTTACTTCTCCCTGCCCTCAGAAGTATCCAAGGTATATCTTTTAGGCCTACAGAGGTGGTCCTTAGACCACCATGGTAGAACATACCAGGCAGCAAGCACTGTAGACATACCCAATACAGTGAGTGCCACCCTCTCTGAGCATTCTACCCAGATAGAACATGCTATTACAGAAATCAAGGGTTCTAGGTGAAACATCGAATCAAAAAGGCAAGACCTTTGATTATAGACCCAGGGCTCTCTCCCATTCCTCACTCATTTTCCCTACCAAAGCAGAGAAAGATAGCACTTGGCATCTCCTCTCTGAAACAGCATCTTGAGCTGTTTAACAAAGGCTGACCAGCAGGGTCAGATCTAGCTTGCTCTTTTCATACTTTGGAGCTAAGAAAGTTTTTGCATTTTAAAACAGAAAACACTTTACTCAGGCCAGCTTTTGCCCATCCCTGACGTAGAATAATTAATCTGATGGATAAGAGAATCTGGTCCTGTGCTCTCCTCTTAGGCACCCCTCCATGTAGAGAGCTAAGCCTGAAGCCAATTTCCTTAGACACCTTTGGAACATGCTCCAGCCAGAGCTAAAAATACTCTGCTAATAATTCTTCCCATGAAGGAAGTAAAGACCCACCTGTCCATCGGAATCATAGCCCCAGTTGGTGGTGCCAGAGGCCAAAGCCACAGCTCGGGCATCTGCCTCCCGACGGGCCCCACTCAGAACAAAATGCCAGGCCCGGCTGCTGCGGGTTCGTCGGGCCATGGCGGAGAAGATCTGCAATAAGAGAGAGAAACAAGCAAAAGGTAAGATGGAAGCCTGTGATGTGGGAAGCTCCCTCAGAACTCAATCTCCAACAATTAAAACTTCCCCACGTTTGTCCCATAAGTTCCTCTCAACAAGGACAGTAGTTCATAGCCAGACTACCCAATGGCCAGAGTGACCTAAAAGTGTGGTTTCAATAAAACCATATAGTTCTTGGCACTAGGAAATAGGTTATTAGAAGCACAGAGCTATCTTCTTTGATATTTAAGTACTCTACCATCATCCAAAAACTACTAAGGGTCACAACCAAAGCCAACACTCCTTCTCCCTGCCTTCTCCAGTACTCACTCATTCTAGAGACCAATTCAGTCAGCAACTACAGACTCTTCCTATTTAGCATGAGCACTACATGCCTTCAGCCATAGGATCACTGGGGATTTTCCCACTCCTGGTCCAACCCAATGAGCTTGTCAGACGTGGCTACTTCCCAACACTGTAATTCTCCACCTCACGCATCATTAAGAATGTAATTAAAAACCACTGAATGGGGAGTCAGAAGAACTAGGTTTAAATTCTGGCCTCCGTCACTACCTGTGTGACAGAAAGCTCAGGTCATTTCCTTTCTCTTAGCCTCAGTGTCCTCATAGGTGATTTCTAACATCCCTTCTACTTCCAAAACTTATCACATCTTCATGATTCTTGAAACCTTGGTGGCCACCTTCAGTTGTACTCAAGCGTATAACCAGCGAATGCAGCCAAAACACTCTAATCTGAATGCTGACCACCTGTTTCCCACCACGCCTCAGTAACTACCTGCTAAGAACTAGAGCCGGCCTTGGAGTCAAGAGAAATCTGGCTCCTAACCCTGCCAAAACCTCTGTGTACTCTGGTTTATCCATCTGTAAAATGGGGATAACAATTCCCATAGTACACAGTTCAAAGCCATAGGGAATTCACATTTGTTACACATGGAGGAAGCTGAATGGATTTGACTGCCCAAAGAACTGAGCCTCACAATCAAAACTTAACACCCATGTGACTATGGGCAAGTCACCAACTTCTGAGTCTGCTTCCTCACTTGTAAAACGGAAGAACCTGCGCTCTCCACCTCAGAGGGTGGTTATGAGGCTGAAGTGAGATGATACATGACCTCAAGGTGCTACAGAACTGTCAGGTATTACACTTCTTCAGACATCTCTTAGAGCTTTGCACTTTTATGTATGACTATATTCTTTTTTTTTTTAAGGCAATTGGGGTTAAGTGACTTGCCCAGGGTCACACAGCTAGTAAGTGTCCAGTGTTTGGTCTGAGGCGCATTTGAATTGAACTCAGGTGCTCCTGACTTCAGGGCCGGTGCTCTATACACTGCGCCACCTAGCTGCCACCCCTTGTATGACTATATTCTAATCTGCGTTACCTATGTCAACATACTTTCTACCCTCTATTAGGGCAAGGACTATACTGAATAATTTTTGCATCTCATCCAATCTCTAGCACAGTACTGTGTGAGGCACACACTTTTAGAGGGTCAGGTCTTAACTTTTTCCTCTGATAACTGTGACCTGAGGCAAAGACTTAAGGATTTCTTGGCCTCTAGCAGGGATGATTTGAGGGCAGAGAAAGGAAACTGAAAATGGCTTCCCAACTTCCCTACTAAAGTGCAGTTCTTTTCACCCACTACTTTCAGGGCTGCCCAGAACCAACATGATAATAACAACAATAACATTTCCCTTCTATAACACAACTGCTCTTCCCCTTTCCACACTCCACTCAACCACAGGCAACCCACCCCAAGATCCCACTCTGAACTGAGAAGTTTAACCAAGACCTTACTATTCCCCTTAAGCCTCGCTGCCACAGACTGACTGGGAAGGTTTCCAGAAGCTAAAGCAAAAGCCTGACCCACAAGCAACAAGTAGTCTGTGGTAACAAAGAGAAAGGCTGTTGCTTCACTGGCCCAGAAATTACCTCTAAGAATACAGCCCCTATTTAGCCTCCCTGCTGAGCTTTATTCCCTACAACCTAGCTAGCAAGCATTTACTTGGCACTTGAAGGACAATGGAAGGCAGCACCACTTTCTTTTCCAGTCCCAGGCTGGCATAAAGCTGCCACATAAATAAACAGGGAAGTATTTTGGCCACAACCTCATAAATTACAAATTCAAACTGAGGTTCTTATGTCAGCTGTTACATTAACTGTTGAACCAGATGCAACAGGGAGTCGTGAGTGCATCATCGCAGAGTTGAGACATCAGGTAATAGCATGGAATTTCTGCCCTGACCTTCCACTACCCTGACACAGCACTTGTTCAGGTTTAGAGGGTGGGCCACAGGGCAGGTGAATTTCACATGCTATTTCTTTTTAAACTGCCCAGGATGACATAATAAAATACCCAGAACCTGTATTCACCCTCCCCTCAGTCTGTCCATTCCAAGACCACTGCCATCTCGGGTGCAATACCTCTAAAAGCCATTAGTACTTAAAAGTTAGGACAGTACAAAAGAAACCACAAAGAGAAGTTCCATCATTTGTCTAGGTTACACACCCAGAAATAGGGAGAATAAGTACCCTGACTTCAACCCTACTGGGTTCAATCCATTAGGCAGTCTCCTAAAGAACAAAACATGTCGGGAAAAACACACATTAAGGAGACAATGAGAATCATAAGCACAAACATCTCTAGGCAGCCAGAACCAACACAGAGACAGAATCAGAGTTATCAGAGCTGGAAGGGACTACAGAGACCAACACAAATCAGATACTGGGATGAGGGAAATGAAGGCACCACCTACTTCATTTATGTTAGAAAAAGAAATCAGGTGAGAGCTATATTCAAATCCTGATTTTAATCACTAAATTTCACGAGCAAGCTATTTTGCCATGGCATAGTGTCACTTGGAAAGAAGACCAGATATGGAGTTAGAGGTATAGGTTCAAAATCCCAGGTTTGCCAATTACTAGTTGTGATCTTAGACAAGCTACTCAACATCTCTCATTCTCTATTAAAAACTTCTTGGGCTCCCCATTATCTCCAGGTTCAAATAAAAATTCTCTGGATAATTTTGTCAGTCAATTAGCATTTATTAAGCACCTATTATGTTCTAGACACTCTGCTAAATATTACTAGGCTTCTTCCTGCCTTTCCAGTTTTTTTTTTAACCTGACTCTCTTCTTATATACACTATGATTCAGTGAAATACTCTCTCTCTCTCCTCATCTGTTTCCTGGTTTCAAATACCAACTAAAATCTCATCTTCGGCAAGAAGCTTTTCCCAATCCTTCTTCAATATCAGCGCCTTCCCTCTAAGATTAACTCCAATCTAGCCTCTCTATTCCTGGTCTGGACAGTTGTTTGCATATGCTAGACTGAGAGCTCCAGGAAGGGGTAAGGACTGATTGGGGAGGGGCAAAGAGGAAGGGTGGGAGAGGTGGACCTTTTTCAGAAAGTAACTCAAAGCTTGCAAAGTAGGCACTTAAAGACTTATTAACTGAACTTTCCAACAACTCAATCAGGAAAAAAATCTAAAATGAAACTGATATAAGGCACTGATCTTATAATTAAATTCATCATAGGGCACGACAGCTTTTAATGGCTGGTAAGGCCAGTGACTCTAGGAACATCCAGCATGATTAGCTCCAATTCTTTGGACTATGCAGGGCAATTCATACAGTTCAGCTATATTAAAATATCACTTAAGACCATATAAACAACTTCCTCTAACTACATTTTTATCATCAATTCTTTTGTTAGGCAGTCTTCTGACTTTAAATTGGTCTCAAGACTTAACCACAAAGAGGTGTGTAATAGTAGCAGCCAGCAACTACATAGTGCTTTAAGGTAAAAACTCTTTATAAATGTTATTTGATCCTCTCAACAACCCTGGGAGGTAGGTGCTATCATCATCATTCCCATTTTACAGAAGAAGAAACTGAGGTAGACAGGTTAAGTGACTTACCCAAAGTCACACAGCTTCTAAATGTCTGAAACAGCATTTAAACATAAGGCCTGCGCCTGGAGTCTGAGTCACCAGGCCAGTGAACTGGGAGCTCCTAGAAAGCAGGAAGTTTTGACTCTGAAAACTGAACTATACTCAGATTAAGTGAAATGACCAATTCTGGTCCCAGAGAAGAGATGTCAAAAACATACTTCCTATAGGTAGTAGCAGAGTATGTTGAATAACTTGCACAATCAACAGACAAGTTTCCTTCAACTGTTTTGCTCCGCTACAAGGGAGGATTTCTATAGGAAAAATAAAAAAAAACCCACCTTTTTTCCCCAAAAAGGTAATAAATTGTCACTTGGATCTATCAATCAGGCTCCAAGAGTGTTTTGTCTGCATAAATAAATCCCTTACAGCCTGCTCACTGCTGGGTTAACCAATAAAACCATGTTCATCATCATGCAACACTGATATCATCTTTCTTAACTTCAAAGAAAACACCTCAGACTTCCCGTCCACTACAGTGTCTAAAGCTTTACAAAATGCATTCCTCAACTTTGTGAGGGAGGTAGTGTAAATACAGCCTCATTTTATAAATGAGGCAAGGCTGAGAGGTGGGCACGTGGCCAAACTTCAAATTCCTGGCGTTCTTAATACTAACATTTATGTAGTGCTTTTTTGGCATATATTATCTTCTTTGATCCTCACAACACTGAGGGGTGAGGGTGGGGGAGAGAATCTCTATTATCACCCTCACTTTTGAGGAAGAAACAGAGGCTAAAAGAGTTTAAATGATTTGCCTGGATAGTTAATCAGATAATAAACGCGAGGCAGAATTGAACTCAGAGGTCTGGACTTCCAAGAGTCTATCTAGCACTTTCCCTACTACACCAAACTGTCTCCCACCTGCTTACTTCAAATCACAGATAACAACTGTAGGCTGAGTCAAAGGAGACAGATTCAAAGTAACAGGTGGCAAGAATCAGAATTCACCCTATCCAAAGGAACATGACCTAAGTAACACTAAGTGACTGAACAGTTCTCCCAGATGTCAACCTCGATTAGGACTGAAAAAGGAGACTGACTACCCAGACGGCAAAACTGGAAGATGCAGAACTCCACCTTTCACAGTTTTCAGACCTTTTCACTAAGCAGAGACCTGATTCGGTTGCCCCTATATTTAACGTCTCCTTCAGTGTCTCTCCTCCCAGGTTAAGTCCAGGTGTTCAAGGACCTTCACAATCTGGGGCCACCCTTCTCCATCTCTACTTCACAGTTTTCCCTTCCCTTCCTCTTCCACGCCTGTTCACCCTGTTGCTTGATGTTTCTAATGCCTTCTACTCCACCTGTAGAATTCCTACCCACCTTTCAAACAGCACTTGGGACAAGCGGCCTTCCCCTGCTCGCACCCCCAAGGACCTCCCGCATGCAAGGGCCACACATTAGGTTTACCTGTCTGGGAGCCACATCCTCACTACCAGAGGCCGGCCTCCCTTAACCTTTGGTCTCTGCAGGCCACTTTTAAGATGTGTGCGGAATGGCACAGAATCGAGGCCCGTGCGAGGCCTGGAGGATCCCGGGACCACACCCACAGGACCAGACCGAGAACAAGCTAGGAAGCCGAGGTCAGGAAGCCAGCAGCAACAGCAGTGGCCCCAAAAGTGCAAACAAAGGAAGGCAGGGACTCCGGGGCCCGGGCCCCGCCGGCCCATCCTCACGGAACGGAAGGAGGGCCTGGTGGGCCCTGACCGTGCGTGGGCTCCCGTGCCCGACACGTGGAGGGCAAGCCAGCCGCCCCGCCTCCCTCCGCCCGAGACTAGGCAGGCGCGACTCGGCCTAGCCCGGCCCGACCCACGGAGCTTTTCCCTCCAAGTTCCCAGGCCTCCGACCAAACAGGAGGTTTTGCCACCCCGACAGGTCGGCTGCGGCTCGGCCGTAGCCGGCGAGACCCCTCTACACACAGGACGGGTCGGAGTGGCTCCCCCCGCTTTCTCCTGTCGGCCCTCCTCCTCACGGGAGCCCTGCACTTCCAAGGCCCGGCCTCCGCCACGCCCCGCCACCCCCGGGCCCTCCCGCACCAACCGCTGGCACCCCCTTCCACTGGGCGGTGCAAGCGGTTCGGGTGCGCTCCCGAGAGGAACCGCCGAAGGCTGGGCAAAGACGAAGGAGATCGGGAAAGAGAGGCCTGAGGAGCCAAGTGAGCAGGAAGCGCAAAAGGAACTCGCGCGGAGGGGGCGAGGAAGTGGGGGACGTGAGGCAACCGAGCCATCAGGGGCCCCACCCCGGGAGGCGCCAATCTTACCTCAGGCGCCGCCACTGCCGCGCTCCGCTCCAGCCCCGCGCTCTGACCTACTTTCCCCTCCCGAGCGAGACGTAAACAATCTCCTCCCCCGAGTCCCGCCCCTACCATCCCATTGGCCCCTCGCCTGAGTGAAGGAGAGTCAGGCCTAGCTCGCCATCTCCGTTGGATGAGCTATCCTCAGGGGAATGGGAGAGGGGAGGGACTCATGGGGCCAGTGGCCAAATATTCTGTCAATCGTCAACTCGCGTCCCCATAGGACAAATAGGAGCAAGTCAGAGCCAAGTCTACCACGCACATTGGCCCAAAGACCAATAATTGAGGGAGTAGCCAATTTTTTGGATTTAGAAGAAAGCCCACCTCCATTTCCCAGGAGTCGCGGGGCCCGGTGGCAGGCACGCCTTTGGAGATTTGATTGGTTAAGAAAAGCGGACAAGGACAAAGGGGAGGGAGAAGGGGAGAGATGTTGCCTTGGATTGGATGAAACGTCCCTCACTCTACGAGGAAGAAAGGAAGGGATGTGTGTACGCAGATGAAGGCGGAAGTTGTGACGTGAGGTAGCGCCCGGCAGAATGGACACCGCACAAGGTGAGTGAGTTCAGGAGAAGCTCCTCCGAGAGCCCCTCCCGAGAGATTCGCCGTCCCAAACCTCCTACCTTGAAAGGTGGAAACCACTTGCGCAGTCCAGAGTCGGGGCGGGTCCGCGGGAGCCAGGTGGACTAGGCGCCCCCCTGGAAGTCGGCGGCTCGCTCTGCTCGAGTGCCTGAGCATGCGCGAGGAGTTTCCCTCCCGGGGGAGGTGAGGGTTCTTCCCCTCCCCGCCCAGGGGTGGAGTCGGGGCCGCCCCTGAGGTGAAGGCCTCGGGTGAGCTGAGGCGGAGGGGGCGGGACTCTCTGAGTTTAGCGCCTGTGGAACTGGGCTGGACCGAGGCGGGTGAAGGCGGCGCCAACCTCAGCTCCCAGCGCCTCTGCAAATCCTGTCCACCTCGGGGTCGCCGGTCCAGGCCAGCTACCCCACGTGACCCCGGCATGTCCGTCCTGTTCCCCCAGGACGACCCCCACCACCCCGAGTCAACTGGGCTTTGCACTCGTGGACCCTTCCTCCCCTCCCCACTTCAGTCCTGGGCTCTAGGCCTCCGCCGCAGGTGATAGCTTCCCTAGTCAGGTCGTCCCCCAGCCTCCACAAGTCAGTCATTAAATATTTATTAAGCTCCTCCTGCGGGCCGGGCCCGAAGCTAAGCAATGAGAATACAAAAGGTGGTAAAAGACAGCCCCTGCTCTCTAGGAGCTCACAAATCAGCGGTCTGTCCAGGTCCCCATGGGTGGACGAAGTCAGGTTCTCACACACACAGAGTTCATCTTCTTATGGCTGACACCGGCCCCCTCTCTCTGCCCCCGCCCCAGCCACTCTCCAGGATGACGGCACTTGTAAGTCTGGTTCTCACCCCTTAGTCCAGTCCCCCAAGAGTGACATTCCCCCTCCACTCTAGAATCCCGCCACTCCAGCCCCCCTGAGGATAACAGCTCTCTTTCAGCAGTCATTCTAGGTTCCTAGGATTCCCCCACCCCACCCTTGTCAATCCAGTCCTTTCTCTTCCCTTCTCTCCCTCAGTCTGGCTTTGGGGTGTGGTGTGACACCCCCTGGGTTTAGAGTACTTGACAGTTTACTGGAGTTGCTGGCTCACATTGGTCAGGAAGTTTCCTCACTCATGATTGTCCACACCAGTGAAAAAATTTTAGATAGAAATTATTTTGTTTCTTTTTTTAAATATAAATTTATTTATTTGTAATTTTCAACATTCATTCCACAAGTTTTTGAGTTTCAAATTTTCACCCCGTCTCACCCTCCTCCCCACCCCAAGATGGCATGCATTCTGAATATCCCTTCCCCTAGTCTGTCGTCTTTTCTTTCTCTCCCCTCTTCTCTTATCCCCTTCCCCTTCTATTTTCCTGTAGGGCAGGATAGACTTCTGTACCCCATTTCCTGTATTTCTTATTTCCCGATAGCATGTGAAAACTTTTTTTTAAACATATGTTTTTAAAACTTTAGGTTTCAAATTTTTTCTTTTCCTCCCTCCCCACCCACCCTCATTGAAAAGGCAAGCAACACAATATAGGTTGTACATGTACATTTATGCAAAACGCTTCCATAGTAGACATGTTGTGAAAAACTAACTCTATTTCCCTTAATCCTATCTGCCCTCCCATTTATTCTATTCTTTCTTTTGACCCTGTCCTCCTCAGAAGTATTTACTTCTGATTACCCTTTTCCAATCTGCCCTCCTCTCTATCATCCCCTGCTCTCTTGTCCCCTTCTCCCCCTATTTTCTGTAGGGTAAGACAAATTTCCATACCCAATTGAATGTGTATGTTATTCCCTCCTTAAGCCAAATCCTATAAGATTTACTCATTCCCTCTCACCTTCCCCTGCTTCCCCTCCACTGTAAGAGACTTTTCTTTTCTGTTTTTTCTTTGTGAGATAATTTACCCCATTCTACCTCTCCCTTTCTTCCTTTCCGAGTATAATCCTCCTCATCCCTTAATTTTATTCTCCAGATATGACCCCTTAATCTTCAACTCACCCTGTGCCTCTATCTATCTATCTATATACATACATATAATTTTTTTTCCTCCAACTACCCTAATACTGACAAAGGTCTCATGAGTTATAAATATCATCTTTCCATGCAGCAATGTAAACAGTTCAATCTTAATAAGTCTCTTATGATTTCTCTTTCCTGTTTACCTCTTCATGTTCCACTTGAGTCCTGTATTTGAAAGTCAAATTTTCTATTCAGCTCTGGTCTTTTCATCAGGAATGCTTGAAAGTCCTCTATTTCACTGAATGACCATTTTTTCCCCTGAAGGATTTTACTCAGTTTTGCTGGGTAGGTGATTCTTGGTTGTAATCCTATCTCCTTTGCCCTCCAGAATATTATATTCCATGCCCTGCGGTCCTTTAATGTAGAAGCTGCTAAATCTTGTGTTATCCTGATTGTGTTTCCACAGTACTTGAATTGTTTCCTTCTGGCAGCTTGTAATATTTTCTCCTTGACCTGGGAACTCTGGAATTTGGCTACAATATTCCTAGGAGTTTTCCTTTGGGGATCTCTTTCAGGAGGAGATCTGTGGATTCTTTCAATTTCTATTTTGCCCTCTGGTTCTAATATATCAGGGCAGTTTTCCTTGATAATTTCTTGAAAGATGATGTCTAGGCTTTTTTTTGATCATGGCTTTCAGATAGTCCAATAATTTTTAAATTCTCTCTCCTGGATCTATTTTCCAGGTCAGTTGTTTTTCCAATGAGATATTTCACATTGTTTTCTAATTTTTCATTCTTTTGGATTTGTTTTACAGTGTCTTGATTTCTCATAAAGTCACTAGCTTCCAATTGCTCTATTCTAATTTTTAAGGAAGTATTTTCTTCAGTAAGTCTTTTGGACTTCCTTTTCCATTTGGCCAATTTTTTTTTAGGGCATTTTTCTCCTCATTGGCTTTTTGGACCTCTTTTGCCATTTGGGTTAGGCTATTTTTTAAGGTGTTAATTTCTTCAGTATTTTTTTGGGTCTCCTTTAGCAGGCTGTTGACTTGTTTTTCATGATTTTCTTGCATCACTCTCATTTCTCTTCCAGTTTTTCCTCTACTTCCCTTACTTGCTTCTCAAAATCCCTTTTGAGCTCTTCCAAGGCCTGGGACTGATTCATATTTTTCTTGGAGGCTTTGGATGTAGGAGCTTTGACTTTGTTGTCTTCTTCTGGTTGTATATTTTGATCTTCTTTGTCACCAAAGTAAGATAATATAGTCTGACTCTTTTTTCGGTGCTTGCTCATGATCCCGGCCAATTACTTGAGTTTTAAACTCTTTGTTAAGGTAAGAATCTGCTTCCAATGTGGAGAATGTACTGTCCCAAGCTTCAGGGGTTTGTGTAGCTGTTTTCAGAGATACTTGTAGGGACCTGTAAATTTTCAGTTCTTGCAAGGTGTATCATAAGGGGCAAGGTGTTTACTCCTTTTCTGGCCTGTGACCACAAGTATTCCTTTCTGTCCTGTAACTGTGAGGAGGGGTTCCTCTCCACAGCCACTACAGGCTCCACCACACCAGCGTTCCTCCTCACCCCAGCACCGCCACCCAGAACTGTGACCCAGATCCACACACAGGCAAAGCAAGAGATTCCTGCCTCCGCACTGGCAAAGAGATCCCTGCAATCCCTCTGTGATCAGCCACTGGATTCCCCCTCAGTCTGTGGGCCGGAAGCTGGGGAAGCAGCTGCCCCCCACCACCACCACCACCACACTCTTGGGGAATGAAGCTGAGACCCCACCTTCCTTTCTCATCACCGACAGAAACAGACTTTTTCCACTGACCTCTAAGTTGTCTTTGGCATTAGTGAGTTGAGAAGTCTGGAAACCTCCACAGCTGCCCGTGATTCAGTCCTCTGAGGCCTGCTCCAGGTTTGCTGCAGCCTGAGCTCCTAGCCCCTTTCTGATCAATCATCCAGGTTGTCTTGGGCTGGAAATTTGTTTCACTCTGTCTTTTTGTGGGTTCTGCTGCTTCAGAATTTGTTTAGAGCCATTTTTTATGAGTATTTGGAGGGGTTTGGGGGAGAGCTTAAGCAAGTCACTGCTTTCACTCTGCCATCTTGGCTCCATCCCTAGATAGAAATTATTGAAAGATTCTTTCTTTTTACCTTTCCAGAAAAAAAGGATTTTGCTTTTTGTTACTTTTTTCTTTGATTCGTTATCCAACTCTTGCATCATTTTCATTCTTTCATCTGAACCAATCTCAGTGTGGTAGAAATGATACCAAGACCAACATCTCACGTCATATACCAGAATAATTTCTGTTGTGAGAATTTTCAGGGTTCTTTAAGCTACTGCCTGAATAAACCAGCACAGTATAAAACCACAAGTGAGCTGCAGTCTATTTACTCAAGATCCTGACACACAAGATCAGTAGGTGATCCCCAAATAGAGAATCATTTGCCCAATTAACATATAAATATGCTATATGTAATACATATCATCCATTTTATATGTGTATGTGTGTTTGTGTATGTATATATGTGGATAGATTTTTTTTCTCCCCTCCAAAGCTGCTTGAGCCAGAGTAACAAAAAAGAGCTCTCGAAATCAGTTTTGTTCTGCTCTTATACTGTAGTTAGGTAGGAAAAGGTACTTAAAAAGAGAGGATCATTAAATTGTTACTTAGAAAAGAATGTGTCCTTGTTAGCAAAGCTTTGCTAGACCTAAGGAAACTGTAATACCTTCTTTATTAGTCAATCCAAATTTAATTGCTTGCACCTTCGTTATTGGATAGAATTAAGAGACAACTTCCTGAAGCTGTCATGGTTCTTTGATTTTTCTTTTGTATTGAAGGAGACATTTTGCTGAGACATTGCATAGCAAACTCCCCTCTCCTCCTCAACAAAATGGAGTTAGTTGTGTCAGCTCTTAACTTTTTGCCCTTAAAGCTAGATCTTTTAGATCACTTTTAGGCCTTAAAAACATGCTCTTTTAACAGTTTCAAATGAACATGTTGATGAGGTATAGAGGTGAGGGGTGCTGGGACCCCAAAATCACGACACAAGTCTTCTTTCAGCCAAAGACAAGGTTTATTAAAGATCCTCCATATTAGCCAGACTCTTAAGGAACCTGGGCATCTGTGAGCTGTTGGCTAAATTGTAAAAATCTGAGCAGTGGCTAGATTATAAGAATCAGAGCATCTTAATGGAGACAAGATGGACCTTATATAAAGATCTTATAGAAAGACTATGGGAGGGATCTAGGAGTGGCCTAGTAGTCTTTGAGGTAATGGAACTCCAGGGGTGGCCAAGGGAGAATGGAGCCTAGACAGGATTAAGGGTGGGAAGTGGCCTGGGGACATAGGGAGGTCTAGACTAGGTTAAGGGTAACAGATTGCATAGCCACAATGAAAGGTCAGTTGATTGGGATTATAGCCTCTGGGGAACGCCAGAGATTTGGCATGTTGGGAAAGTCTAGGGTTTTTCCTTTTTGGGGTCTAGATCCCATCCTCATCAATGTGACTTAGATATAAAAAGTTACACCAAAAACAAATTAGATAAAATTTTTTTTTAAATTTAGAGGAGCAAGAAAGGAAATGCATTTTGCAACTATGGCTAAGAGGAGAGTTCATAACCAAACAAGGCAGAGAAGATCATAGCTGATAGACAATTCTGATTTATAAGAGGTTTTTTTTGTTTGTTTTGTTGTTTTTTGTACAAATACAACCAAGTTAAAATTAGAAGAGAAGCCCTTCACTGGAAAAAAATAATCTTTGTAGCAAGCTTTTCCAGTAAAAGTTTTATCCAAGAAATATAAGGAGCTGATTCGTATATAAAATATGAAAATGACCAGACATTCCCTAATGAATAAGTGGTCAGAGGATATGAACAGGAAGTTCTCAATGGAAGAAATCTTAAGAAAGTGATTTGGCACTTATGCTTCAAATCACTGACTGAGTAAATGAAAATTTAAACTACCCTGAGGTTGTACCTCGCACCTGTTTTGGCAAAGATGACAAAAAAAGGAAAATGACAGTTTTGGAAAGGTTCTGGAAACACAATGTGAAAGCATTTCTCTTTAGGAAAATGTGTAAGAGGTAAAGAACAAAAAAAAAGAAGCATCCCTCCTCTAGCTGAGATCTTGGTCTTTTCCATTAGCCTAGGGTGACAGCACTGTGATTCACCCTTCTTCCAAAAGGATTAAGATGTTCGTTGTAGATTCTTGAGGGGAATGGTGAAGGAAGGAATTTAGCAATTCTAATAGAAGATTAAGTCATTATTTTTCAGGAATTTTAACTCAAAACCTTTTCTTACTCAATATTCCTGTAAATATTGCTTTAAATTGTTTTGGGATAGAGAAATGTTTGAGGGCATTGGGGGTATGTGCCACCTTGCATAATTATCTAAGCTAGAAATGTTTAGACTTAGGATAATATTAAATTAATAAAAATTATTTCTGAAAGATTTTTGTCTAAAACAGTACAGTATTAATTTTCTTCTTGGACAACAGGTACACTATGCTGTGAATTGGTACATCCTTTCTGGAAAGCAGTATTGGAACTATGACTAAGTCATTAAACTGTGCCCTACTATGCCTATTCCCCAAAGAGACTAGAGACAAAGAAAACAACCTACGTGTACAATAATATTTATAGCAGCTCTTTTTGTTTTAGCAAATAACTGGAAACTCTTTATCAATTGGGGAATGAATGGCTGAAGAAATTATAGTATATATGTGTATATGTATATATACATATGTGTGTAATGGAATACTATTGTAAGAAATGATAAAAGGAATGGTTTCTGAGAGACCTGGGAAAACTTTTATGAACTGATATAAAGTGAAATGAACAGAACCAAAACAGCTTATACCATGACAACAACCTTGTAACAGACAATTTTGAAGGACTTAAGAATTTTAATCAGAGACATTCCAGAATACTGATGATGGTCTGTGGTCTTCTGACAAAGAATTGATGAACAGAATGAGACTTAGATTTTTGGATATGGCAAATATGGAAATTTGTTTTGCTTGACTGCATATTTTTAATAAGGGTTTTGTTTTTGTTTTCTCTTGGGGAGAAGGGGTAGAAAGAAAGAGAGGTTGTTGATAGAGCTGACTAAAAAAAAATAGAAAAAGGGGGAGGAAGAATCATTTATGCTTTTTTTTCTATGTCAAATCCTGAAATAAATCAAAGCCATGAATTGAGGAATAAAGCATCTTTAATTGAGATAGCATGGTAGCAAACCTGCCACCCTGAGGCCTGAGGGATGTCCTATGAGTTCAGAGCACAGTAGATTTCCCAACCAAGAGACCTATGAAAGGTTCTTTATACTTTTAGGAGGGGACAGGGAAGAGATAGTAAGAGGTAGCAAGGCCTGGTCATGAGATCCCAACCACCCTCAGTAATCCAAGCAAGGACAACCACTTCATTCTGGTTGTTTTGCCCTTTGTGCCATGAATCTCAGTGGGAGGGAGCAAGGACATGAGAGGCTGAGATCGAGCTTAAGTTAGATTCTTTACAAGGTAAAATATCTGGGTGAGGGAGACTTAGGGAAGGGTTCAGCTCAATCTAATCAAAAGTAAATATATTAAGAGTAGGAATGTAAAGTGACATTACTTGGATCATTAAGGGAGAGGCAAGTAACATATGGTATTAGCAATTTTCTGTCATTATGTTAACAATTTTCTATCACGTATCAGAACAGAAGGAAACACAGGTACACAGGACAGCTTTGAAAGTTAGATATTAAATCTGTTATGTGGTGTTTTTTTTAAAGGAAGCTAAACCTAATAGATACTTCCAGTTTTGTGTACAATCTTATTTTTATTCTACTTTATATAAGGAAACATTAATTTTATTTCATGTTTAAGTTCAGAATTAAAAAAAAAATTAAGTTGACTTTGAGCTGGATCAGAGGGATTCCAAGTAGAGGAAATAGTGTGATTGAAGAAAGGCATGAAAATGGGAAAAGCTAAAAGCATGTTTCAGAGAATGGTAATTTAGGACATTTTGGCTAAAATATAAGATATGGGTAGGTATGTAATATGAGAAAAGCCTGGAAAGAGAGGTTGACTATACCTTGTAAATGGCCTTGAATGCTAGACTAAGCACTTTGAACCTTATTTGATAGGCAGAATAAAGTCATTGAAGGTGTTTGAGCAGAGGAGTGCCTTGATCAGACCTAGACACCAGGAAGACTAATCTGGTAGTTGTATGAAGGCTGGAATTAAAGAGAGTATTGACTAGATGCAGAGACTTGTTAAAAGGTAGACCAGAAGTCAACACTATGGCTTGATCATGTCCAAGCTTGGCCCCAAAGAAGAAATATAAGGATACAGCTCCCTCCCTTTGCAGAAGTAGGGGAATATGGGTGTGGAACCTTTAATTTCTGACTTATTTTGACATATTGGCTGGGGGAGGGGAGTGGTATTAAGTTTTTTTTTTTAATCCTTTTTTATTATCTGTTATACAAAGAGTGGCTCCCTAGGAGGGATTGTACAGCAGGATATATTAGGAAATGTAGGTGATACTAAAAACAGAGATACTCATAAATGTTGAGGCTGTTGTGATAGGAACAGATTAAAAAGCCTGAACTACATGCATGTAAGTGCTGGGTCCCCATTTCACTCACAAGAACATTATGTTACTTTATCTCCTTAAGAGACAGGAAATCTGACTGGCATCAGACAGATCATCTTGGTCCTTTCAGGAAAAGGAGGGGTAGGAAAAAGCACCATTTCTACAGAGCTGGCCCTGGCCCTCCGGCATTCGGGCAAGAAGGTGAGTGTTGCCACTCGGCTCTGCCCAGTCCAGCAGTAATTTTGTAGGCTTCTTGCTGAGTTCATTTTCTTTCTTTTTCAACAGTTGAACTCTTCATTAGGTAAAATGAAGTGTTATTAGCTCTTTTCTCATAATAGTTAATGTGCCTGAGCTGAAGTCCTAAGGGACTGAATATCAGCATTTCTTTGACCAGTGAGTGGCTGCATTGAACTTTCTGAGCACCTGCTTGCTGCCACCCTGTGGGATGTTGTTAATCTTGCCTGGACAGTCAGTCTCACACTCTACTGGGCAAGATATCTACACTGTTTTAAAGAAGTCTTTAGACTTAAGATCAACATCAGTTCCCAGTTTTTATGACTGATTTCTCCAATGACATGGCAATAGTTTATGCTATAGCATTGTGGTGATAGATTATCTCTCCGAGTTTTGCCTTAGTTTTTGTTTGTTGTTTGTTTGTACCAACCACTTAAACTAACATTGCTCTATGAAGACTTTCAAGCACTGCTTGAACTTGCCTAAACTGGACTCCATGTCTTATCACAGGTTGGGATTCTGGACGTGGATCTCTGTGGTCCCAGCATTCCACGAATGCTAAAAGTGCAAGACAAGGCTGTGCACCAGTGTGACAATGGCTGGGTACCTGTGTTTGTGGACCAAGAGCAAACGATTTCCCTTATGTCTGTGGGTTTCCTACTGGAGAAACCAGATGAGGCTGTGGTGTGGAGAGGCCCCAAGAAAAATGGTATGGCTGTGCTTGGGCTGTGGCAACAGTTCTGGCTGCTTGCTGCTACCTGGCTGGGTATTTTGCAGGACTCCACACTAAATCCTTCCCAAAAAAGAATCAAGAGTTTTAAAGCTAGAAAGTACCTTTGAATCCATCTGATTCCTCCAATGTCCTTCCCAATGGAGGAATTCCTTCATCTCTAAGATATTGGTGTCTAGCCTTTGGGTATTTGAGAGACAAAATTGGAAAGAATTGTGTGTTCAGGAGTATTTAGAATACAAACCAGCAGTTTCATTTTATGCCTCACTTAAAAGTCTTACTGTTTAATTTTTCCACTCTAAGGGGCCAAGTATGTGCATATCTTTATTTCTGTTAAATTTCCTTTTTCTGTTTAAGAGTCTGGTAATCTTCTCAAAACCAGAAAGTTTTGACCCAGCCCATATGAATAAAAATGAGCCCAAATTGATGTGACTAAAGGGATTGGGGAGATCAGAAGGATGTTAGCAGCTGATGATAGGCTTTGATCCCTGTCTCCTAGGACTAGTAGACAAGATAGAAGCTCCCTCCTCAGTAGCAGTACAACAGATCTCCAAGGAGCGGGACCACTGTCACAAGTAGGTAGCTGCTCACTGGCCCTCTGAATTTGAGATTCAGTGCTTGCCATTTTGATTGAGAAATTTGTTCCTCTGGGCCTTTTGAAGGATCAGATTAACATGCAAATACTGCTGGCAGGGCTCAAGTCTTAAGCTGTTATCAGCTAGGAACCTTGTATACATTCCTTCTGAGCAGTGTCCTGCAGGATTACAATATTAAAGGACTAGAGAAAAGTTAAACAAACAGAGGAGATGTCACAGTTTTGTCGAAAGTTGGTCCTATAGAGAGGGGGGGCATTCATTCCCCTCTGGCCCAGACTTTGCTATCCTGGTTGTAAAGAATTATAAGTCTTGGAGTCAGAATCAGAGACTCTCTGAGTAGTAGTGTTATAAACGCTAGTAATCTAAGTTTTTATGCTTTCTAGGGAAAGGCAAAAACTTACACTGTGCTGAGGTAGGACGTTCAGCAAGCTTGGTAATTATGGGCATCTCTAATGAAATAGGAGTTTTAGGACTGTACTTTAAAAGAAAGGTGCTTAAAATCTTTTTTACCTAAATCCAATTAAAGTAGTAGTTCCCGGGGCAGTTAGGTGGCGCTGTGGATAATGCTCCAGACTTGGAGTCAGGAGGACCTGAGTTCAGATCCAGCCTCAGACTTGATACTTACTAGCTGTGTGACTGTGGGCAAGTCACTTAACCCTGATTGCCTCACCCAAAAAAAAAAAAGTAGTTCCCAGCCTTTTTGAGGATGAGGAAGTCTTTTCATTCCCTAGACCTCAGCCTCTTGTATTACTAGTATTCATTGACTAAAAAAATACATTAGGACAGAAAGTAATAACCCCTTTAAAATGGATTTGCATTTTTAGTAATCACAATAGGATCTGCAAACATTTGAAGAATAGTAATATATAAGAAGTAATCTTCAGTCTAAAGAAGCTGTGTTTGTTTGTTTATGGGTGTGTAGATTCCCCCAGCAAAAACTCCTTGGGGCCTGCAGGTTGGGTGGTAACTACTGCATTAGAAGATAACGAGTAGAGAATCTGTATTTCCCTGAAGAGGCCTGTGACTCCACCTTCTTTTGCCTTGTCAGCATTGATAAAACAGTTTGTCTCTGATGTGGCCTGGGGCGACCTGGACTATCTCATTGTGGATACACCACCAGGGACCTCTGATGAGCACATTTCTGCTGTGGAAGCCCTTCGCCCTTATAAGCCCCTGGGAGCTGTTTTGGTTACTACACCCCAGGTATGCTATGTTCCCAATAGTCTCTGAAGCATCTGGGCAGCAAGGTGGCACCGTAGTTAGAGCACCAGGCATGGAGTCAAGGGAGGCCTGAGTTCAAATCAAGCTTCAGATACTTATTAGCTGTGTGATCCTCAACAAGTCACTCAACCCTGTTTGATAATCTGTAAAATGAGCTGGAGAAGGAAATGGCAAAGCACTCCACTGTCTTTACCAAAAGCCCCTGGATGGTGTCAGAAGAGTCGGACTGAGACTGAGATGACTGAACAATAACAACATGAAGCGCCTGGTCCCAGGGTCATGGACCCATTAGGGTCTCTGGTTGGACTTCTGGATCCCTTTTCAGAATAATCTGTTTAAATGCATAAAATAAGATACGTAGCATTGCAAGGGGAACCAATTATATTCAAGGTGTTATCAAAATATTTTTAAAAACAAGGTCTCAGACTCCAGGTTAAGCTATTGCTTCTCTCGATATTTTGTGGAGAAGAAGGTACTGCCCTCATTTTCTTTGGTGATATATGGAAAGTCACTTCCCCTAAATGGCTATATGTTGTACTTGCTGATTTTTTTTTCCTTCTGCTTACTCAGATTTTAACAAAGCATTTAATCCTTTGGTAAAGTGTCTCTATGGGAATAATAGACTGAAAGACAGGGTCCTCTTTACTTTATAACCTATTTCTCTTCTGTAAACATGCCAACCTACTCTTTCTCTGGATCTACAGGCAATATCTGTGGGTGATGTCAGGAGAGAGCTCACCTTTTGCAAGAAGACAGGGTTGCGAGTGATTGGAATTGTGGAGAATATGAGTGGTTTTGTCTGTCCACATTGTTCGGTAAGCCCTGGGGAAGTTTCCTAATGTTTTTCCTGTTTTATCACTAGGTAGTTCATTATCCTAGCCAAATGAGGTGGTTCAGTGGGACTCAAAAGAAGCTATATCTTGCTCCATCTTTGTTTCCTCAGCACCTAATATAGTGCATTGCATATAATGGATGTTTTAACAGCTCTTATTGAATAAAAATATCATTCCTTCTGATGTATTCAGCTCAGGGAAGCTTGCTTTGACTCAGGACTAGGCCAGCAATCTAAAAAGAAATAAACATAGGTACATGAAATGGAACTAAACCTGTTGTCTTCCAGATGACATGAAGTCTGCCCTCAGGGTCTATCTTCTATTAAGATCTCTTCCTTTTTACACTAGATTCTGCAGTTAACTATTTTCACCTAAACCAGTGACTGGCAAACTAGGGTCAGAGGGCCAAATCTAGTCCACTGCTTGTTTAACAGCTCGGGAGCTAAAAATGTTTATTTTAAATTTTTTAATAAATAATTTTAATTATTTGAATAAATCAAGTGATTTTTAATGATCTGGATAAATTTTTAAAAATTATTTTAAAGTGTAAAAATTATCTCATGGACCATACAAAAACAAGCAACAGACTGGTTTGACTCTAATCCCTTATCCCTCCCTAGTCCGGAGAATGTTATCTGTGGGAAAACTTCTAATTAAGTAGGTCTCTAATTATAGCCAACTTTTTGTTTCTTCTGATTCTAGGAGTGCACTAATCTTTTCTCTAAGGGAGGTGGGGAAGAACTGGCCAGACATGCCAAAGTCCCCTTCTTAGGTGAGTAGTAATTGAAACTTAGGAACATTTATGGGGTCACTTTTTCTGGTTTTCTGAGTCCTTTGAAAATATTTTCTCTGTAATCATCCTAATATGATTGTAGAGACAGAACAGAGGAGTAATTCCCTCTCATTATCAGCTTAGATTATGTGAAGGTCCTGTAATTTCATCTGCATGGGATCTCCCTCCACCAACAGAGATTACAATCTACGTGAAATAAGTCCTAGGGACTTACTTGAGCTACATAGAGCTTAATTGCACAGGATCAAACTACTACTACTTAGAGTCAAAGATGGATTTAAACCCAGTTGACTCCAACTCCGTCTGTCTGTCCACAATGCCATGCTGCCTCAGTTTAGATTATGGATTGAATATCAGGCACATTCTTTTTACGCGTAGTGTCTGCCTCATTCTGAATAATAAATTGAAAATGAAAAGAGTTAAAACTTGGTTAAGTTTTCCATACCATCTTAGATTTTTGTAATTGTCTCTTGTGTCCTGTTTGAAGTCACTGGGCAGTTTAAGGACAGAGCTGAAAATTTGCAGAGTGATGCAGATTCCCCAGTGCTGAGTATATTATTAATTGTAATGACTTCGTAGAAAAGAACACAGACTGGAAGATATTTGTAAAAGATAAGAGGATTGCTACTTTTTCTGCTTCATGATATAGAATGGGAGAAAGCTTAGTCATAGCTGTAGGGCTGGAAGGACCTCAAAGGCTATCTATATCTAGTTCAATCTCCCCTACCCTTATTTTACATATGAGGAAACTGAGGTCCAGTTGAACTGATTTTCCTGGGGTCACATAGGTAGTAAGCTTGGGAGGTGGGATTTGAACCCAGATCTCTGACTCCATAGTCAGTCAATAAGTATATCTTAAGTTCCTACTGTGTGACAGGCATGTGCTAAGCACTGGGGTTATAAAGAACCAAAGCCTTTCCAGCTGAACCATACTGCTGAACCTTGTTGCCTCCCCTGTTCATGTTAATTTTTCTATGGAGTCTTGTATTATGGACCTGTGGTCTGTTGAGCAGTAATCTAAATTCAAAGAGAAGTTTGAGTTATGATCACAAATTTAGAAGTGTCCAAAAAAAGTGAATGTGGCTTAATCCATGTTTAAACATTGCTGTTTCCCGTATGTTTTCCCTTTCCTGTTGTAGGCTTTCTATCAGGCATCTAACGAAGCATCCCCTTCTGCTGTTCTCTTTTCTTCCCATTTAGGCTGTGTACCTCTGGATCCTCAGCTCACAAAGAGCTTAGAGGAAGGCCAAGACTTCATCCAGGAATTCCCTAAAAGCCCTGCTTTCCCTGCATTTATTTCTATCACTCAGCAGATCTTGGATGGGACGTTGGCTCAGACCTCCTGATGGAAGCGTCTCAGGCTCCTGCCCTACTGTGATTTCTTTTTTGCTGCTTTTGGATACAGCCCTTTGT
This sequence comes from Phascolarctos cinereus, assembly GCF_003287225.1. Classification (NCBI taxonomy): domain Eukaryota; kingdom Metazoa; phylum Chordata; class Mammalia; order Diprotodontia; family Phascolarctidae; genus Phascolarctos; species Phascolarctos cinereus. The sequence goes on along the minus strand of NW_027555847.1, from coordinate 129,070,100 downwards.
TTAAAAGACTTGTAACCAGAAGAATGTCACAGAGAAAAGGCCTCTAAAGAAACTTCCTGGATCATTCAGAAGCTGTCAGTACAAAGGAGCCAGTGTCATTTCTGCAATTTCACTGCTATTAAAATAGGCTTCCCAAAGACCAGGTAGCTGCTGCCTCTGAGGCATTGGCTCTGTTTGTTTTTCTACCACCCCTAGCAGCATGTCAAGCTCAGGCGTGCTTCCACTAAGAGTGGGCTTATGTGGATCCACAGTGGTTAATGGTACTGAGTTTTTAAGCTGCTTGTTACAAGACAGGACCATGGAGGGCATGTCGATTTTAGCCAAAATTGTAGCTAACTGTAGAGATCCCAACATAATGACATTAGCATTTCCCTCTCTACCTCTGGTACTAAGAGTATTGAGGACACCATGGGACGTCTTTCCCTGGCTCTGGATACAGGGTTCTTACTACTAAGTGCTATAGTTGGAACATTTCCCTTTTCAGATGTGTAAGTACCATTTGGCCATGAAGTCCATGTGATAACTTGGAAATATATGTACTCTGAAGGAATGTATCTGTAGTCCCACCATAGCATAACCTTAATATCACCTGATGAAGATTTCCTTATTGTTAAACATGCCTCAGGAATGCTTTGTAACTTTACAGGAGCCCACAATTAAAGAAATTCCCCCTGGCTTTGTATTTTTGTGACCATTCATAGATGATTTCCTTTGGTCTCTTGTTTAAAAAATATGTTTTTATGAGTTCTCCTTCCTCCTTGCCTCTTATTCTTTCTAATCTGTTGTGCTGATCTTACTTCAGTTCAGCAAACATTTACCTAGTGCTTACATTAAATGCAAGGTACTGCGGGAGTTTCCTTTGTTGAAGCTCTGGTAACAGGTGGGATCTGGGTCTGTTCAGATGGGTCCATTTCACATAGGTTAAAGAGTCACACAGTGAAAATGAATTTGGATCTAGGTTAGCCTGGGTACTGGAGGAAAAGTTATGTGATAACTAGCAGAACATGAATGTGACTGCTTAAGAGTAATTGCTTAACACTGTAATTAATAAGGCATCCAGTGGCTAGTAAACCAGGGCATCTGGCACAGAACAAGGCAGGTGTGAGGCCTGAATGAGAGGGATTTGTTCAGAATCTGATAGAGTGTCTTTTAAGTGACATCGGTCTTCATAATTTTTTGTTCAAGCTGAGAGAACCAATATGTATTTATTCTTCTTTCCTATGGGGTTCTACTTTTTCCTTTGCAGGACTTTACTACCAGTTTGCTGCTGAGGAATGATGTTAGAAAACAATGGACTGAGAAGATTCAGGTTGTAGAAACAACACTGAAGGTTGGAATATCCATCTTAGCAGTATTCTTCTCCTCCATCTGTGTGTATGTGTGGGTGGGAGAGAGGACATGGGATGTGCTCCTGTTTCATGTCATTCCTCTAGGCCTGGAACAGGAAGTATTACTGAAGGTTGGAGGGAAGAGTGGGTGTCAGGGAAGCATGTGAAATGGGACACAAAAAGAAAAACCCACAGTCTGGCATAATCTGTTATATGTTCACTTGATCATACAACACATAGTATCCTTAGGTATTGTGCCATAACCAGCTTGCCTGTTATGCTGCTGGGGAGAGGGTTTGAGATTCTAGTAGCCCTTGATTATTGATTTTCAGAAGAAAATTCTGCTAGGACTTCTATGCCTAAGGTCAGAACTCTAAATCTATTAACATACTGATTGGAGAAGCACAAAGTTCATTGTTCGTATTCAGATATATTCAGGAATATATCTGTTTAGCTAGCCCCATCTGCATGACTTCCAACACAGTTTTTCCAACAATAGCTTCAATTTCCCTATTGACCATTTGAACTTTACAACAAATTTTTCTGTTTAACAGACAGAAGATTTGGCAAATTCTCAAACCCATTGAGCTTGGTTAAGAAAATAGTGTGAGCTGTCTGAGCCCATCGTAGGCTCTTTTCTTAGGAACCATGTGCAGTTCTGTGCCCTATAACCTGAGGAGTGTGGACGGTTTTGAAAAGTTAATCAAATTGTTTAAATGGTTTTGTTGGCTATTAAGGCACTAGACAGTGGAGCATACAAAGTGAAAGGAACTGAAATGATAGAGCCTAGAAAAGGAAAGCTTTAGTGATTCACTACCAATCTGCAAGTGTATGAAGGAATCCCAGCAGAAGAATGGTGACTAGTTTTGACCTGCTGCCTTTAAAAGAACAACACAAAGGAAATAGATTTGAAACAGCAGCAGAAAGAAGGCGAGACGTGAGAAACGACAGTCTGAACGTCAGGACTCAGAGGTAGGTATCAGAGTATATAAATACTAGAGAAGATTTTAGAAAAATAAGGGGCAGTGATTGGTGCTTGGTAACTAAAAGTATGGGGAATTGGATGACCTCTATGTTCCATTCTGCTTGAGGATTCTAAGATCAGCCAAGATGAGTAAGAAGCAGCTCTTTCTGACCTGTGCTAGCTCACTCTTTGTCATTGTCCCTCCATTTGATTCGAGGATTATAACATGTTATGCTTTTTTGTGAAATTGCTTTTAATTGATAATGAGCATCTTATCAATAGGAGTAGAAAATGCTTTATCCACCCTCTTTACCCATTGTGATTTGCTATTCTGAAAATGCTTTATCTACCCTCTTTACCCATTGTGATTTGCTATTCTCTCTGGTCACAGACCTTTTGGGGACTGGGCCAGTGACCATCTGTTCTAAACCCACAGAAGACCAAGTTGAATAGCAAAGTCCAAAGGACTTGTTTGTACCTTGGCCACCCAAAGGCCAAGACACCCTACTGGAGTTGAGAGAAACAGCTGTGGAAGTATGCAAAAAAAGGGAGTTGAACTATGAAGTCATTCATCCCTTTCCTCTGGTCTCACGTGGAGGCCTGAGGAGCACCACGCAGCTCTTGGAAGTGTTCAGACCCATTTGCTTGAACACTAGGAGACTGGCTCATCGTTTTTCCTTGGCTGGTACGGTAAGGGGCATCGAAAACCCCTGCTTCCACTCAGGGGAAGTTGGGTACGGGGTTAACAATGAGCAAAGTGGTCTTCTGCAACATCACGCAGGTCAAGGCCAGCCACTTCCAGGGGACTCTGACAGGTGAGGTTATTGTAGGTATACACAGCAGCCTGGCAGTCATCCCTCTCTTGAATGGCTAGGACAAAGCGGGGCACCACACTGGGCTTCTGCAGGGAGAAATCCCTCAGCCCTTTTAGGGAACAGCTACAGTTCCATTTGTTTCCTTCCAGCCACAGCTGCTCCAGGTCTGGGAGCTGGGTAGAGAAGGCCCTCAGAGAGTTGTTCCTGAGGCTGAGATACCTGAGATTCCCCAAAGGTGCAAACAGGCCATCAGCTATGGTTTCTATGTGGTTGTGGGAAAGGTCAAGCCAGAACAAATGCTGGAGGGAACTGAAGGTGTCTGGGGAGAGATCTGTCAGCCGGTTGTGGGAAAGAAGCAGGTACTCCAGGTTCTTGAGACCCTGGAAGAGCTGGCTGGAGAGGAGCATCAGCACGTTGGACGTGAGGTCCAGCTCCAAGAGTTCATTCAGCTCCATCAGGCTCTGGTCCTCGATCTCGGAGATGCTATTGTGCTTCAAGAAGAGTCTCCGTAAACCAGGAAGGCCAGAGAACGTATGCCGCTGGACCCTGTTAAGGCAGCTGCCCTCAAGGTGAAGGCTGTGCAGTTTGCTGAGCCCTTTGAAGACCTGCACAGGGAGGCTTTTGATGCAGTTGCTGGACAAGTTCATCACAGCCACATTGAAGAGGCCAGAGAATGCCCCAGCCTTGATGTCCTGGATCTGATTGTGGTTAAGGGTGAGGACTTCCAGCTGGCCCAGACCCTCAAAGGTCCTCTCCCCGAGGCTCCGGATCTTGTTGTGCCCGAGCTGCAGCTCCTCCAGGATGTGTAGGTCTTTGAAGGTCCTGGGCCGGAGGCTGGTGATGGCATTGTTGGAGAGGCGCAGGACATGCAGACTGAGGAGGCCCAGGAAGGTCTCCTCAAAGAGGATGGTGATGCGATTATGAGACAGGTCCAGCCAGCGCAAGGACCTAAGGCCTAGAAAAGCCCGGGGTGCGACGGTGCTGATGAGATTGTGGCTCAGGTAGAGCTTCTGCAGCTTCTGCAGCTTGATGAAGACATTGGCCTTAATGCTCCGCAGAGCGTTTCCGCTCAGGTCCAACTCCCGGAGCTCAGTGAGGCTGCAGAAGAGCTGGGGCTGTAGGTAAGCCAGCTTGTTACCAGCCATGACGAGCTCTCGGAGGTTGGGCAGGTCATGGAACAGTGTGTCCGGGAGAACCACCAGCGAGTTCCAGCCAAGATTCAGGTCCCAGAGGTTGGAGAGCCCAGCAAAGAGGCCCTCTTCCACCTTGCTGAAGTGGTTGTTGTTAAGGCTCAGGGAGACCAGGTTCTGGGTGTGCAGGAACGTGTTGGGGGCAAGATATTTCAGCCGGTTTCGTTCCAGGTGTAGGTGATACAGGGCCCTGAGACCATGGAAAGCATGCGGCTCCAGGCTGCCTACCTGGCTGCTCTGCAGGTTGAGAAAATCCAGGCCAGAGAGGTTTTTGAAGGCACCTGTGGGGAGAGTGGTGAAGTTGTTGCCATCCAGCCACAGAGCCTTGGTGGTGCCAGGCAGGTCAGTAGGGAGCTGAGTGAGGTTTCTGGAGCTGCAGTATACGTTGAGCTCTTCACTGTAGTCATCATAGCTACAGACACAGACACCAGGGCATTTTAAGAGCTCAGGATCATTGGGCTCTGCTCCCTCTGGGCTCAGAGAGCACCTTGCTCCAGGGCACACCACTGCCCATGGGAGCAACAGCAGCTGCACTGCCAGGGGAATGGCTCCTACAGGTGAAGAACAAAACCTGAGTTAGGTATGGCACCGGGGCCAACAATTGATAATGCACTCACTCCCCTGTTACAGTAAATAAATGGTAAAACAGTCATCTTCTCTGTAGAAGAAAGCATAGCTCTAGGGGGAATCTACCCCTTCCCACCTCTGCCATTCAATGTGACTTCTGATGGACAGGTTCTTCCTGGGCCTCCCATTTCCCAAAACCTCTAAAATGAAAGGGCTGGATCTATTAAAATCCCTAAAATGTTTCTGGTTCTTCTATGGCACTGCAATCCTTGAAACCTTTCCCTTGTGAGTGCATTCCTTATACCTTACCCTCCTATCATTTTACTGGGGGGAAAAAAGCTCATAGAAGGTGACTTATCCATTGTCACACAAATTCTGAGTGTGTCTTGTTTTGATGGGCACGGATTTGTCCTGTGCATGAGTTCTACTCCAGAGCCAAATCCCACCTTAGAGCCACCTGCCCTGCTATCTGTATCACAATCAGCCCCTCATTCCACCCCCACTCCCACCTCATACTCTAGAGTGAAGAAGACTGCGTCTTTCTGTAGGGTGGGTTTTATAATAGCCCTGTTGGAGTACCCAGCCCCCACCCTCATTCCTCAAACCAGGGTTCTCCTGTTCCCTTTGCAACACTTGTGGGGACACTGGACCCAAGAAGGCTTAGGCCCTGAATTTCAGGATATGTGAACTGAGGGGTTCCATGAATATGATTTTCCAGCCAGAATATGACTTTCCACCCCGTTTCTCCTCTTTACCCTGAGCCCCTGGCACTTGGAGCCGAGCCTTAATAAAGGCTTAGAATAGGAGAGGGTGGAGAGAGCAAGACGGGAAGTACAGAGAGGTGTTGCAGTTTGGATGCTGTGTTCAGCAGTGGAAGGTAGGAAGGGACATTGTACTGTTCCATATTTTAACTCTTCCATGTTAGACTATGAGGCTTGCTCCCCTGCCTTGGAGGTGTTTTTGTTCCCAGGATCCCACTCTCCATTTCTGTCACTGGTGAAGTCAAGAAGGGAAGGGGCCAAATCTTAGTTACTTTCCTCTCTGTATGTGCCTAGCACATAGTTCTTCATAAACTGTAATTGAATCTACAAGCTCGTAGATTTCAGAACTGGAATGGACTTTAGAGACCATCTAGTCCAGAGGTGGGCAACCTCCAAGCATCAAGTGCCGCACTTGAAGACCTACAGGGCCACCTTGATGCCGGGAGGTTGCCCACCCCTGGTCTATTCTAACACTCATTTTACAAAGGAGGAAACCAAGGTCCATCGAGGGAAAGGAACCTGTCCAAACTCAAGCAGTTGCTGCACAGATTTATCACAGACATATCAAAGGGGCCATATTGAATAGGAATTAAGCAGAACTGGAATTTGAACCCTGATCTGATTTGAAATCTAACTCCTTTCCACTGCACCAAAGGGAGTTGTCTGTATGGGCTTTGAATTGGTTCCAATCACAAGGGATTTTCGGATGCCCTCGGACCCCTAAGAACTTTGGCCAGGGGCCATATAAAGAACCAGGCGCTTTAGGGGCAATAGGATTTGGCGATAGAATCATTTCATCAGGTAATGTGATGGAAGCACGGTAGTTCTGAGGGCTTTCATTGACCATAACAACACATTCATAGAGGGCTTTAAAATTTACATAATTCCTTTTCCCCACAATAGCCCTGGAAGGTGTGCAAGTATTCTCATTCATTATTTTAGATGGGGAAACTGAGGTTCAGTGATTTACCCATATTTGCCCAGCTAAGTATCAGAACCAGGATTTGAACCTTGGTCTCTTACCTCAGAGTCCAGTGCTATTGCTGATGTAAACTAGAAAGGGTCCTTATCCCCTGAGATGAGAGACTGGTTGTGAAAGTGTGTGTCCAGGACTCTGGGTTTCCAGAGGTGGGTGAGTGTCAGCACCAGCTACCAGCACTGCTAGAGGAAGGCTAGCCAAGGAGGACTGGTGCCCCCTTTGGGAACCCTTGATTGTCTGAGTAGATACAGGTGTAGCTCAGTCATCCTCCGAGTGTGTCCACTATTGCTGCTTGGGGTTAGGGAAGTTCCTGTCCCCTTAGCCTGCTCTTGTTCCAACTGAGGAATCAAAGTAGCAGGAAGAGGGACATCCTCAAAGCATTATGGCCAAAGGGGTGATTGACAGGGAGAAGGAAACCCCTAATTTTCTCTGAATAGGAATTTAATCCTCTTGAGATGTTGGCAAAGACCTAAGCCTGCCCTCTGCTTCGGGATAAGGCCCTACTACTTCTAACTCACTTCTGCTCCTTTAAGACCATGTGTGTGCCTGAGGTGGGGGGGAAGGGAGAACCCAGGCAGCAGCACAGAGACCCTCCAGGGGCCCTTCATACCAGGCACTACCACGTTTCCTGGGCCCCCCCCCCCAAGCCACATTCCTGACCTCACACACACTGCCACCACTCCAGCTGAGGGGCTGACCCTGACCACCTGGGAGTGTTCTTATCCTCTTTTTGCCTCCACCACTGCTCTGGAAGGGTCTATTGCCTGAACACTAGCATCTATCCCCACCCCACCCCAGGAATATGAATTTAGCTACCCCTGACTCGAGGCTGCACCCAGGCTCCTGAATAGACTGTTCAGGGTGTGGGGTCCCTGGAAAGATGGAGTTGGATACAAGGAGCCCTTGTTCCCCAGGAAGGGAAAAAAACCTGGACACCCACCCTATGCTTCTGATTTCAACTTTGGAGTAGAAAGAAGCCGGGGTGGGGGCTGGGGAAGATGTCTCTCTCTGCAGGAGGTTCCCACAGAAGCCAGTTTGGTCTGCTCAGAATCCAGGGCATGGGGTTCTTTGTACCCCCCACCTTACCTTTCCTTTGGGTCATCCTAGTGGAAGCCAGGCTAGGCAGGAGGGTCCCGTATAGCACTGCTGCTCCTGTTCTCTGGATTTCCCCACTGCTAGTAGTGCAGCAACCACCCTGACACCCAGCCAGCACAGCCCAGCTTGGCCCAGGTTCCTTTAACCCTCCAGGTGCCAGGTTGGACTGGAGGGAGGCTGTGTGTCTGGGCGGGTGCGGGGTACCTAGGAGAGGGGCTGCTCCAAGTGCCTTCTCTCATCCCTAATTCTTTCCCGCTGAGTCAGAGGTGCTTGGAGCAGCATCTCTAACTGAAAACGGATGCCCAGAGCTCAACAGAGCTGGGGGGTGGGGTGGGGGGCTTCTAGGTTGGGGACCGTGAAAGGATTAAATGAGCTGCCCCAGTGAGGCTTGTGCAGATACCTGGCAGGTGTGGGGGGCCCAAGTTGAGAAGCTAGCTTTGTGGACTCCCAAGAAGAGTCCACCTCTCTTGAGCTACTCTGCCAGGAAGTAGAAGGTTGCCCACTTGGAAAGTTACCCTCTCCCTTGGTTAACACAAACTCCCAAGGATCCCACACTACGAACCCCGAGAAACTCAAGTATAGCCTGTGGCTCAGAGGCAGCTAGATTTCTCCCCTCAAGTTCCATCAGAGGAGATGCTGGGCCTTGGAAAAATGGCCCTTCAAGGGGATTGGGGGGCAACTGGAGAAAATAGGGATTGCTTAGCTCTCTCAGAGGTCCCTCCTCCCAACTCTGAATGGGCAGGCTATGCCAGGGGTCAAGAAGCTGCCACCATGTTTCACCATGAGTCTGGCTTTCTGGTCTGGATCGATGAACAACCTGCCCTCAGACTGAAGTTCTCTAAGAGTTCTGTTGGTGTCAGCTGTCTGGCTAGCAGTGCCCTTTTCTCAGGCTCGGCCTCTGCCTCTTTGGGTGACCTCACTGTAGCCCCAGGGCCTCAGTCTCCTCCCCTCCTAAGCACAGTGACTGTCAAGGCTCTGGCCTCGGTGCCACAGGCAGCCCTCTCTTCTAGGAAAGCCTGGCAGGGTTATTCACTAACCCATGTTTGTTTTCCCCAGTGGCTGTTCTCTTAACACTGGGGGTGCTGAGCTGTCAGAGGGGTAGCAAACGAGGTGATTATTCTTTCCCATTAGCAGACCAAGCAGATGATCATTTCCTAGGCCACCTCAGGTGCACTGACCTTGGGGTGAGTCATGCTCTAGAAGTCACAAATGTTGGCCCTCTCCTGGGTCTACAGTCTTCTCAGTTCCTCCTGCTTGCCCAAGCATAAAACAAGGTCTTTGGGAAAAAGCTTCTGGGCGGGGGCTTCTAACCTCTTCCATAGGCAGGGGATGTCCCACATCTCCAGGAATTCTTAAACCCCCATTGGAGCAGCTGTACGATCAGCAGATCTAGGAATCCTGGCCTGTCGAAGGGTCCTTAGCCTATCCTTAAGCTCAGGGAACCTCTGTGAATGCTAAGGTAGGCCAGAGCAACAACCACTGTTGTTTCTATTATGGGAAGAAGAGATTGGGGAGAGGAGTGAGTGGAGGAAGAGAATGAAAATAATGCAGAAACCTGGGTTTGAATCTTGCCTCTGAATCTTGTGTGTGTCAATCCTGGGCAAATCCTTTAACTTGTTTGAGCTTCAGTTTTCTCATCTGTAAAATGGGGATAATACCTATTGTACCTACCTCACTAGGGCGCTGTGAGATTCTAATAAGATAATATAAAACATAAAGTGTTTCACAGGCTTCAAGAAGTTCTCCACACGTCAGCTCTCCATAGTAATCCTTGTATCAGTGTAATCTGTGCTCCTGTCTGCCTCACAAAGTCCTTTTCAGGCCTTGCCTGCTAGGCCTCTGGCCCAGCTCTCCACATGCTAGGACTCACTCAGAAGGAGAGGGGAGAGCAGAACAAGTTATGGCGAGGCCATGGGTCCTAGGAGACACATGACCACCCATCCCTTGCCTCTGGTCTCTCTGCCATGCTGGTGGGCCCTGATGTTGGCACTGGCCTCTGTTCCAATCTGTGCAAGGAATTCCCTGTGAAGAAACCCCTTTGCCACTACCATGGCAGCTAAGCACCTACAGAACAAGGACTTTTGCTTCTTTTTATATCCCCAGTGCTTAGCACAGTGCCCACATAGTAGGTGCTTAATCATGTTTATTGATTCTTTAGTCAAAAGAAATGCCTAGAAGCTTTGAGGTTAAATGACTTGTCCAAGGCCATACATCTAATATAATGTCCAATATAAGTCTTCCTGACTTCAAAACCGGTTCTCTTCTGGCTGCTCCAAATTGCTGTACAAGTCATTATGATGACAAATTTTAGAAACCTTACGTTTGCATAGAACTTTATATGCAGGGGTCTCAAAAGTCTTAGTGTAGGTGGTTCAGGAAGATCTGAATTCAAATCTGGCCTCAGACACTTAATGGCTGTGTGACTGAGCAAGTCACTTAACCTGTTTGCCTCAATTTCCTTATCTGTAAAATGGGGATAATAGCACTACCTCCCAGGGTTATTGTAAGGAGCAAATGAGATAGTTGGATAGCTCTTAGCTCAGTGCCTGGCTCACAATAACCATTATGTAAATGGTAGAATTCTTGTCATTAATATTATTACCTCATTTGCGCCTCCCAGTAGCTCTTTGAGATATATTATATAAATGTGGTTTTCCCTATTATATAGAAGTGAAGTGACATCCCTCAGGTCACACAACAGGTTGGAAACATTAGATAAGATTAGACATTAGACATCAGGTTTTCTGATTCAGATCAGTGCTCTTTCCATTTTGTTCCAGACAGATTTCTCTTGTTAATTTGTGATCTTTCCCCATTACTTATATGCATTTTTCAAGGACTGACCCTGGGCTGGAACAACTACTCACCCTAGTCCATTGAGCTCCTGGTTTCCCCTTCCTCATGAGGGTCATCCGTCTTCCCAAGCTTCTGACCATGCTCGTTTTAACTTTAGGCCCTGCCCCTTCCCACCCGCCCCTAAGGACACCTGCTCCACTTCCCTGTTGTCTTATGGCCTAGGTCAGTTCTAACCTGCTCAGTAGCTCATTGTTGGCACTCAGCAGTGCCCCCTTCCTACTGCACTGCCCCTGTGCTTAAAATGAATCAGTCACTGTTCTCAGTTGCATATCCTAAGTTAGATACCAGTTGGTCAGTACCTTTGAGTCTGGGAAAACCATGGGTGTGTTTGTGGCCAATGAACACTCGAGTTCTCTCATTGTTTTGAACTATGGATGCTGAAGGGACAAGGGGAAGATAGGGCCATGATCTGGAAGGTGCACTGATAAGTGGTGGGGGATCTTCATAAGTCTAGGGGACCCCAAGATTTTTGGAACCTGTGTGTGTGTGTGTGTGTGTGTAAAAACTGAAGGAATGAGGCTGTGTGAATGTAATGGGTTTAGCAAAGAGACAGTGAGCATGGGGATATATACTCCCTGCCCTGGCTTTTTTTACTTCACTAAGACTGGGGCTAGGACCCATAGTGTAAACCTCTTGGAGGGTCTGGGGGCTTTGATCAGTTCAGCAAGGCCATTTAGAGCTGAGGGGGCTGGCTGCTGATTCCCCTTAGGTCTAGGCACTTTCTCCATTAAACCTGTCCTAGCCAGGTGGAGAACATAGCCTGGTTTCCAGGAAGAGGACATAGCCTAACTCTGCTGGCCTCCAAGATCCTGTCTGTCCCTTCCCTTTCATACCCCCCCCCCAATGCTGCTTTGTTCTTCCTCTTGCCATCAATCAATCACCTTGAGCTTAGGAAGACTGGGAAAGACCCTCCAGATCTGGGAAGACCTCTGACTCCCATTATTTCACTCTCCCTAAGACTTGAGATCTTCACAGAACTACCTCTCAGTCTCTCTGGCAACCCACACCCAAATCCCCAGCCAGGCCTTGTCCCCTGCTCTCCCACCTACACATTGCTCAGTGGCAATCAACTTTATCTCTTTTCCCTTTATTGAGCTTTGATTCTTTTCCAGATCATTTCTCAGCTTCTATTCTGAGAAATTATAGATCCACAGGGAGAAAGTCCACACCTAGAAAGGCCTGAGGACAAGTTTACACAGTAGAAAGTGCAGATTCAGCAGGGATTCTGGGGCCAGGAATACTGGAACTAGGGACTTCTGAGGATTCAGAAACTCTGCTCGAGAAAGTTCTTCAGCCACTGACCTTTCCTGAGTGGTTTAAAGGCCTGATCAGGCAGAGAAGTCAGCATTTCAGGGAACCCAGAAGCATGGGCCCCATAGGACAATCAACAAAGGAAACCCAAATTTCCTTTCTACGTCCTTCAATTAACCTAACCCTCAGTCAGTCCTAGAATACCTGTAGTTCATTAGCCCCATCAAAGGAGGACAAAGCCTTCTCTTCTTTTCCTTAGGACTCCTTCAACTTCTCTCTGGGTTGGGATTCCTATTCCCAAGGAGCCCTTATCACTTGCTTTTCAGGACATTGTCATTAGACCAGGCCATTTGTCACATCTGGGTTGAGTGTTTGGCATGAGAGTAGAGAAAAATCCACCTTTTTTTTTTTTTGAGGAAGTGGGGAGAGAGGGCGGAAAGGAACTTGGTATGCACTTGTATGTGTATAAGCCTCAATTTGCACTCTGAGACAATGACCTCACTATCTAGAGATTGATGGTATGTCTCATTCATCATGAGTCTTCTGGAATTGTGGTTAGCCATGATGTTGACCAGAGTTCCAAAGCCTAAAAAGTTCTTTGTCTTTACAATATTGTTATTATATAAATTGTTCTCCTGGTGCCTCTCACTTCCCTTTGCATCAATTCATAGAGTCTTCCCAGGTTTCTCTGAAACCATCCCCTTCATTATATTTTACAACGCAATAGTATTCCATCACATTCTTCTCCATAACTTGTTTAGACAATTGATAGCACCCTCTCAGTTTCCAATTCTTTACCACAAAACAAGCTGCTGTAAATATTTTTGTACATATGGGTTCTTTTCCTCTTTTTTGATCTCTTTGGAGGTAGAACCCACTAGCACTATTGATGAGTCAAAGAGTATGCAAAGTTTAATAGCTTTTTGGACATAATTCCAAATTGCTTTCCAGAGTAGCTGGACCATTCACAGCTGCATCAAGAATGTGTTAATATGGGGCAGCTGGGTTGCATAGTGGATAGAACACTGGCCGTAGAGTCAGGAGGTCCTGAGTTCAAATCTGCCCTCAGACACATAACACTCACTAGCTGTGTGGCTCTGGGCAAGTCACTTAACCCCAATTGCCTTCACCCCCCAAAAAAAATATATTAATGTACCTATTTTCCCATAGCCCCTCCTGCATGTCATTTTCCTTTTTGTCATCTTGGTTAATCTGATGGGTGTGAAGTGGTACCTCAAAGCTGTTTTAATTTGTATTTCTCTAATTATTTGCTAGGATAGCACTGGGCCTGGAGTTAGGAAGACCTGAATTCAGATCTGGACTTATGTACTTTTTTTTTTTTTGGCTAGGCAGTGGGGTTAAGTGACTTGCCCAGGGTCACACAGCTAGTAAGTATTATATGTCTGAGGTTGGATTTGAACTCAAGTCTTCCTGACTCCAGGGTTGGTGCTCTATCCACTGCACCACCTAGGTGCCCCGGCCTTATATACTTAATAGTTGTGTGACCCAAGACAAGTCACTTAACCTCTGTCTGCCTCAGTTTCTCAGCTGCACTATGGGGATAATAACACCTACCTCCCAGGATTTTTGTGAGGATCAAATGAGATAATATTTGTAAAGTACACAGTGTCTGGGCTCATAGTTGGCATTTAATAAATGTTTTGGGTTTGTTTTTTTTTTTAATGTAGAGCATTTAAAATATTTTTAATATGGGACATCTAGGCAGTGCAGTGGATAGAGTACCAGTCCTGGAGTCAGGAAGACTCATCTTCCCAAGTTCAAATCTGGCCTCAGATACTTACTACCTGTGTGACCCTGGGCCAGTCACTTCACCTTGTTTGCCTCAGTTTCCTCATCTGTAAAATGAGCTGGAGAAAAAAATGGCAAACCACTCCAGTATCTTTTAAACCACGCTAATTTCTGCTACTGGGAAGAAAAAGCCAGTCTTAATGCTACATTCATTTTAAAGTAAAGGAACTGAGTTGATTTAAAATCAGAGGTGTCAGGGTCTTCTAGCCAGCAAAATTCTGAAGTGCTGCCACTGGGTAACAAAGAGTAGAACACTACTGAAAAAACAAACCCCCCCCCAAAAAAACCTGATGAACAATTGAACAACTTGGCAGCTAGGTAGTTTAATGGATAGAGTGCTGGACCTGGCATTCAGGAAGACACGAGGTCAAATCCAACTTCAGACACTCACTAGCTGTGTGACCCTGGGCAAGTCACTTTACCTAATCCACTGGAGAAATGGCAAACTACCCCAGTTTGTTTGCCAAGAAAACCCTACATGGGGTCACAAAGAGTCAGACATAAATGAACAACAGCAACGGTTTTTAATATAGTTATTGATAGCTTGGATTTCCTCATCTGAAAACTACCTTTTCATATTCTTTGACTATCAATTGGAGAATGGCTCTTATTCTTGTAAATTTGAATCAGTTCCCTATATATATATGTGTGTGTGTGTGTGTGTATATATCTGGCAGGTAAACTTCCATGTTCCTCTAATTTATGATCTCACTCTTTATGTCTAAGGCATTTTACTTATTTGGAGTTTGTGTTGGTATATGAGATGTTGCTCTATACCTAATTTCTGCCCTACTGCTTTCCAGTTTTCACAATAATTTTTTTATAACATATTGAATTCTTGCCCCAAAAGCTGGTATCTTTGGGTTTATCAAACACAAAACTACCATGCTCATTTACTTCTGTATATTGTGTACCTAATCTTTTCCACTGATCAGTCTCTCTTTTCCTTTTGTTGTTGTTCAGTCATTCAGTTATGTCTCACTCTTCATGACCCCATGGAGTTTTCTTTGTACACTTAATTTTTATCTTCCTATTAGTTTTTTTTGTTTGTTTTTGTTTTGTTTTGTTTTTAGGCAGTTGGGGTTAAGTGACTTGCCCATGATCACACAGCTAGTGTTATGTGTCTGAGGCCAAATTTGAACTTAGGTCCTCCTAACTCCAGGGCAGGTGCTGTATCCATTGTGCCACCTAGCTGCCCCTCCATGGAATTTTCTTGACAAAGGTTCTGGAGTGGTTTCCTTCTCTAGTTTCTCTTTTTCCTACCCAATGCTAAATTGTTTTGATGATTATAGCTTTGTAATATAGTTTGAGATCTGATACTGCTAGGCCCCCTTGCTTCTCACTTTTTTTCATTCATTCCTTTTATAGACCTTTTTCTTTTTCTTCCTAATGAATTTTGTTATTATTTTTTCTAGTTCTATAAAGTAATCCTTTGGTAGTTTAATTGGTATGGCATTGAATAAGTAAATTAGTTTAGCAAAATCATTTTTGTTATGCTGGATTGGCCTACCCATAAGAAGTTAATATTTCTCCAGTTATTTAGATCTGTCTTTATTTGTGTGAATAATGTTTTATTGTGTTCATATCATTTCTGTATCTTGGCAGGTAAAGTCTTGAGTATTTTATACTATCTATCTGTAATTATTCTAAATGGAATTTCTCTCTTTCTTCTTGCTGGACTTTGTTGGTAATAAGCAGAAATGTTGATGATTTGAATGGGTTTATTTTATATTCTGCAACTTTGCTAAAGTTTGTTTCAGTGAGTTTTTTTAGATAACTCTAGGATTCTCTAGGTAACCTGTCACCTGCAAAAAGTGGTCATTTTGTTAGCTTTTTGCCTATCCTTATTCCTTCAGTTTCTTTTTCTTATTACTATAGCTGGCATTTCTAGCACGGTGTTTAATGCTAATGGTGATTATAGACATCCTTGCTTTACCCTTGATCTTACTGGAAAGGCCTCTAGCTTATCCCCATTACAGATGATGCTGGCTGTTGGTTTTAGATAGGTACTACTTATCATTTTAAGGAGCGCTTCATTTATTCTTATGCTTTCTGGTGTTTTTCATGGGAATAGGTTATTATATCTTGTCAAAAGCTTTTTGTGCATTTATTGACATACTCCTATGATTTGTGTTGGTTTTGTTATTTATATGGTCAATTATGTATATAGTTTTCCTAATGTTAAATCAACCCTCCATTCCTGGTGTAAAACCCTGCCATCTTTTGTCTGAAAGCCTGTCTTTAGGAAGGTAACAGCTTAGGTACAGAGCCCAAAGAACCCCAACATGTAGTATAGTAAAGAGAGTATTTGACTGGGACTCAGGATACTTGGGTTCTTAGAGAGGGATATTAAAGCTTCCAGGAGTCCCAGTCCTGCCATTAACTCACTGTGTGACATTGGAAAGTTACTTTCTCTCTGGGCCTTAGTTTTCCCTTAATAAAATGAGTAGGAAGATCACTGAAGTCCCTCCCCTATCTAACGACAATCTATGATTCTCTGATTCTAAAGGAGTTGAAGAGGCTTTTTACCTTTAAAAAAAACATCTTCATGGAGTTCAGAGGTTTCAGGGCATTACCTATCTCCTTATATATATCTGTTGCCTACAGGCAAGTTATATCTACATTAGAGGTGAATATAAAGAAGGAGCCTGGTCCCACAGGGGTCCTTAGCCTAGTAACCAGGAGTGTTCTGAGTTTGTAAGACCCAAATGGCCAGTTTTACTGAGGCCTGAGAAAGTCAAAGGACAGGCTGGAGAGAGATCCTCAAAGAACAAGAGTCCACAGTGCCTTGGACCCTGATTTAGGGCCCAGAAATGTGGGGACCTGAGCCAGGAGTATATCAGGATTATCCAACAAGCCATATTCTTGAACTATCAACAGTATTTAAACTGTGGATGACAAAGCATACTAGAGTTCTTGAATGCTTTTTTTTTTGTAGATGACATTATTAAAATTCTACTGATAACTTCTTACTCTGGGGTGGAGATATTGTGTGCGTTTTAGATAAAGAGAAATTGAATTCCCACACACTTTAGTAGCTTGCCTGGAATGATGTTGTTATCCAAGGTCAGAACTAGAGGGTTTAAGGGTTAGCAATTTCACACCTAAGTCTTTGAGCCCTTTAGTGTCATGGAAGTATTGCATGGGATAATCCCTGAGGTCTCCCCCAACTCTAGCAATCTGTAATGCTACATGAAGCATGTAGGAGGTTTTCTACTTTAAATAGAAAGGAGCTTCAGGAAGCTCAGTAAATTTAGGGCATCATGCATGCGTCCATATGTCTGTTGGCTAAAGGCATGTAATTTCCATACTAGAGGAAGATGTAGAGAGAGAGAGCACAGTTCCTACAGGGGCCTTCAGTTTAGTAAGCAGGCATCTACTAATTGGCTAAGTAAAGGAGCAAAGACTAATGGGGGGGGGGTCATGAGAACCATTTAGGCTGAAAAGAAGGTCCTTTTCTCAGATTTCCACAAGGAGAGCAGGGGTCAGTTTGGAATCAAATGATAAACATTTCCAATTCTAGACAGCAAGTCAACAGTTGCAATTTGGCAGCCTTCTGTTTTCAACAGTGAAGAATTTATTAGTGAAACCATTAAACGCTTTACCTACTCAACACTTATCACAGAAGATAAAATTTATTCAGAAACAAGAATAATACTCCACAGTGCTTCTCTTTGAGGAGCTCAAAGTGCAGAACAAGACACAGGTTCCATCTCCCCCTCCAATAGGGAGCAGCAGGAATTCTGCCTTCCCACAGGAGAATGGATACACACCCCTCACAGGCTCACTGATTCACAGCTGCCATTGAGCTTACACACCAGCTTCATCACTTTGCATAGCATGAAAGGGGCAAGCCAATGGCTGCCTATTTTTCACAAAATTAAACCCAAACTTATTTCTTAAAAAAAAGAGATTAAACCCCCCCAAATTCAAATGCAGAAATGAAACTTTGTAACTAGAAACTCAGTCTGTGAGCTGGAGAGAGAGCTGGTAGAGTACCAGCAGCACTCTTCTCCTTGCCAGAAAGTTGGTAAGCAGTTACAGAATGGGGACCATCTTGTCCCCCTACCTCAGTACCTCCAGGAAAAGCCCAGTGTGAAGTGACCCAACTTTTCAGGCGTCTTGGCCTGTTTTTTGAATAGGACATAAGCAACCCTGCAGGTTGATCCCCGCTTGGGGAATGTGTCTGAGACTATTTGTTCAGGCTCTGGTGGCATTCTGTCCATGTTCCGGAGATGTTAAACCCCAACTTCAACTGAATGGTAACAGTAACCACAATTGAGATTAGCCAAGGACAGAAATGCCCTGCTGTAGAATGGGTGGGCAGCAAGTTATAATTAATCATGTTCCTATTCTATCCTGGACACTAAAGCACATCAAAAGGTGGGACTGACAAGGATTCACATGGGGTAGAATTTTCTCAAAGCCGTGTGACATTTCAAGGATCCTCCCATGGGATGACAGCAAGTGAGAAAGGGTGGGAAAGTCCCTTTATCTGAAAAGTAAGACTTAGCAACTGTAACTGTTTCCACTGTGATTCTAGATGCCCAATTTAGACCTGACTTCTTCTATGGGAACCTTCTATAGATAGCTTTAGACCACAGTTTTCTCCCACTTTCTTCTTCCTCTTCACTTCTGCAAAGGGAGCAAAGCAAGCCCCCTGTAGCTGCTTTGTTCATTCATTACCAGTCTAGGAGATGAGACAAAAAGGGACCAGACAGAAACAGGCTCATGTCCTCACTCATAGGCGAGGCAAAGAGAAAAAACTGTCCAATCAAGCCAACCTAATTCTCCCTGAGCCCCCCTCACTTTCTCATTAAAAACAAACCAAAAATACAACCCACTAACCACCAAAAAAAAAAACCCTGAATTCCAAAATAGCCACTGCTTTAGTTTCTTCGTTACTGGAAAGCTCACTCAGCAACAGTGTAGTCTAAAGGACAAACTCTCCAAGGCTAACTATGAGCAGTTTGTCTGAGTGAAAATGCAGAGTGTGGCTATAAAGAAATAAGACAAATTTCCACGATAACTTATAGAAATTGGTCTCATTACTTTATAGTCATGGTGTGTTTGAAGGCCCTAAACTACCCCTTTCCCTCCCACTTAGAAACACAGAAAAAAATTTAAATGTTAAAGAAATCCCTGCCAGCACTGAGCTCAAAACCTATGCTCTGAATTAATGTGCCCAAAAGAAATCACACTATACCAATATCTTGGGTCAAATGTTATGAAAAGAGACATTGGACTTTTAAAGGCTAAATGCATTTAGCAAAGTTGGAGAAGGCATGCTTACTCTTTTGAGCATCCATTGCATATGGCGGCTACATCTCTATCATAAAGAAATTTCAAGTTCCCTTTGATGAAACCTTCCCAGGCAAACCCGTGAACATGTTTTTGACCACATCTAACAACAACATGAATCACTATAGCTGGAAAAACACCATAAAACACTGCTTATTTGACAACTGGAGGAAACTGGTTATGGAGACCAGTTTTAGCTGTGACTGTAGCCATGAAGAAGCAAGCATGAGTTACATGGACTGAATAAGGATGGAATTTCTTTTCCTTGCCATTCTGCCGGTTAACCCTTTCCCATCTTCCCAGACACACTTCTGTCCAATAGAGAGACAGTCATGGCATAATCTTTGTCACATGCTCTCCAGGATGGTTCCTACTGCCACTCAGAGTAGACAATGGTTTAATATATCAAAGGGTTTCCAGGTTGTCACGGGACTTCAGTCTATCACATAGCAAGAGCCACTTAACGTTTAATAATGATAACACAATCTTAGACAGACAGAAGACACTTGTAAGCATCTGCCTAGAGACAGAGGCCCCTTCCTAAATAGGCAATTCATGTCAAGTCAACAAACAGAGCAAACAGTAAAGCATATGTCTAGGTTGCTTGGCTTTGGTTGAGTTAAAAGTCTTTAATATCTGAAAACTGAATTCCTGTATACAGCAATGTTAGGTGTTTAAGGATGTTTTCAAGCTTTTGAATCTTTAAATCTCTCAAACCAAGGTAACTCTCTCGAAGGTTCTTTTTCACTCCCTCCAAGTCTTACTCAGGTTGGGATGGGATGCCAACTTTACAGAGGACATGACCTCAACAATTTTATGTTACTACTCATATAAGCAATGGAAAATAATGGCATAAAATTCTCCAAAATGTTAACTCCAAACACTAGCCTCTGGCCTTAGAAGTTATCTTGAGGATAGAGAGGGGTCTAAGTAAAGAATTGGGAAAGAAGAACCCATTTCAAATGCTAGGTCAACTTGAAGCAACAAGAATGACTTCTTTTGTAGAGGAGCAATGAAGGAAAAGGGTCCAAACTGTAATACTGACTAGACCTTCTTCTCCCTCCCTTTGGAACCAAGCCCAAATGTCTCCCTGGGGTTTGGCCAGACTTGTTCAGAGTAAATATGAACTTAGGAGTTGAAAAGAGCTCAAAAAGCTAGCTGGGCTGCAGACAAAGCCTGGGGCCTCTCATTGAGGTCAGTTTCCAGGGTGAGGGTATTTCACGAAAGCAAAGGATTGACCACATCATAGTACCTCCTCTCCCCTTAAGCTCTTATGGAAAGCATGCTTTCAGAATCACAACTGATCATTTACAGAATCTGAAAGCAAAAATTATATGAATAAATATTCTTTAAATTTTTTATCTCATAAATATGCCACAGAATGTTTGGCAAAAGAAACAAAGGGCATTTAAAGACAATTTAAAAATAAAACACAACCCACAAACAAGAATGATTCTCCCACAATAACAGAAATTAATTACCTACAACATCAGAATACCCAAATTATTGTAAAAAGAAACAGGAGGAGAAATTTGCATTGTGATAATTCCTGCGGGGAACTTCAGTCTTTGGGCACTTTGAAATTATCCTTCTCCTTTCGGATGGCCCTCATGGTGGTCACAGGGTCAGTCTCCCCAGCATGCTGCTGTACAGTCTTCTCCCTGCCAGGACCAAAGCCAAAGAGATAGAGTGCAGTGTATGGACAACGGGCACACTGGCTTACTACATTCCATACTGCCCCCACCCTAAACCCAAAGGAGAGGAGCCACAAAGCAGCCAGAGACGCCACAGAGGAGGAGCAGGCTTGTGGAGGCTCTCTCCCCTTAAAGCGCTTTCTCTCCAACCAGGCTGACAAAGGAGGTACAGATGAAGAAAAACATTCCACTTGGAATTGCTGATATTCTTGAAGATGAAATCATGTTATTCAGTGGTCACTTTTGCTTTTCTTTATTGAGAAATAGAGGAAAGTGAGATGGATAAACAGGGCCAACTCAATTTTGGTCAGCCTAGTAACCTTGCCAATTCATATGTCAATGTTCCAAACACAAGTAAATGAAGACACTATTTCAACAGCATGTTTTTAGACTAAATATCAAACACCTGAAAGTTGATTTCTTTACTCTTCCATGATGGGGGTCTGAGGTTGAGAGTTTTTATCATCCATTTTCTTCCATAAGCAGTGTTACAAGAACCTAAAGTACAATACATTCCTGTCATCACCTTTCATTCCCAGAAGTTGCTCGAGGCCTCCATCCTACCTAGCAATTTTCTCAAGTGAGGGAGAAAGTGTGGGAAATGAGCCCAGGTCTGATCACTTCTCAAGCACGGTGTACTATTAAAGGCCTACTGGTGGGGGACCCAATTCCTAGGTGTTTGTGGCAGAAAGATGGGAAGCGTGTGTGTGTGTGTGTGTGTGTGTGTGTGTGTGTGTGTGTGCGCGCGTGCGCTCACGCACGCGTGCGTACCTGCACCCGCATATGGTGCATGCACACCTCAACCTTCTTAGGGAATTAAATATTCTGGGAGAGGCTACTACAAAATACAGAAGGGCTCTACAAATTCACAAAAGCACCAAGAAAAAAAATTTCTCCAACTTTAAGAAAAACTGCCAAAGCTTTTCTGGCTGCACAGATCTTGCTAGTTCTTTGTCATTGTATTGATAAGAGGTGGCCACATCACATCTTTCAGACAGAATCACTGAGATTTTACCTTTCTTTCCACACACATAAAAATGTTCCTCTGTTTTCAGGGATACTGCAGAAACTGTTCATTTTGGGAGTGAAAAGAGTAAACAAGAGAATATAGAATGGCCAGACTTCAGACCCAGATGAACCAAAACAGCTTTATGGAGCTATTCATATCCTGAGAGCTCCTCCTCTGAACTTCAGATGGCGTAAACAAATGAAACTTCCTTCTGGTTAGACTCCTTCAGTTCCTCTCTTTGAATCTTTTTTTTTTTTCAACTTTGAATTGACCTCATGATGTCTCCTTAAGAAACATACAGAAAAATACATGTATTCACACTTACCTCACTCTCATGA
This sequence comes from Phascolarctos cinereus, assembly GCF_003287225.1. Classification (NCBI taxonomy): domain Eukaryota; kingdom Metazoa; phylum Chordata; class Mammalia; order Diprotodontia; family Phascolarctidae; genus Phascolarctos; species Phascolarctos cinereus. The sequence continues at coordinate 129,048,143 of NW_027555847.1, read as the reverse complement.
ATGGGTTGTATGTAAACTCCTCAGCAATAGTAGATGGTACAGCTGGTTCTCCAATGCTACATTTTGTCTTCAAAAGAAATATATCACAATTCAAAAGAATTTTGTATTTCAGATATTTCAAAAGAAATATTTCACAACTGGTACAGTTTTTATTTTTTAATTTTTTTTAATTAAAAAAAAATTTTTTAATTTTTTAGGCAATTGGGGTTAAGTGACTTGCCCAGGATCACACAGGTAGTAAGTGTCAAGTGTTTGGTCTGAGTCTGGATTTGAACTCAGGTCCTCCTGACTTCAAGGCTGGTGCTCTATCCACTGAGCCACCTAGCTGCCCCTGGTACAGTTTTTAAAAGACTGAACTTAAAATCCTTTGTTGCTGAACTTAAATATAACTAGAGGAGGGCAATGGGTTTAGAAATACGCATTGCAAAAGTTTATGAAGGATTTCACAGAGTTAATTCAGAGAGAAATTCCCCCCTCTTTTACTAGGAGTTTCATTAAAAAAGGGATCCTGTATTCTTAAAGCTCCATTATAGGTACAGGAAAACAAGTACCACGTCTGGAATAAGAGGCTCTTAATCCCAAGGCCCGTATTCTGCCCCTTACGACCAGTGTGATACCAGACAAATCACTCCCTTCTCTACACTTCAGTTAGGACCCTCATCTATAAAATGAAGGGGTTTGAGTACATGACCTTTGTGGTCTCTTCCAGATCCAAGTGTAAGATCTTCTTGGTGCCCAGGCTCCCAGCTTTCTCCTTCCTCTTACTCCCCATCACTTTAATGCTAGCTATTACCTGGAGAGTATAATACTATCTGCTATAATGAAGAACTTTCTAAGAGCTCTTCAGCAATAGCACAAGCCACTGGGTGAGTTCCACATCCCTTCCGTGTGGAAGCCAAGATTGTATAACATTATCTAGTCTGCTTTATATCCGTCATGCTTTAAAATTCACAAAATGGATACCTGAAAACAGTCCCCTGCATCTGTAACTTGCCTATGGTAATTATGGATTTGAGATGAAATTCAACCCCACATCTCTTTGACATTAAGTCCAGCATTCTTTCCACTATCAGCTGCCCACATGAAGTGGGAGATTAGACGGGATGACCTCTGAGATCTACTCCAACCCTGCAATTCTATGCTTTAACCATTTCCCTCCATGGTGTATTTGACGCTTTTAGTGCTTGGGGAGGCCTCAGTTTATATCAGGGAATGCCTGAACAATCCGAGCAGACGGAATAGAAGATGGAGAAGGAAATGTCATTCTGAAATACTCAGAAGGTACAAGCTCACCTCCTCTATTTCCTACGAGGTCTTAGCTTCCCAATCCATCGCACCAATGGATCTGTCCCTGCCCTCACTCCCTGGTCACAATTCATTACTTGTCTACATATTTAACCATAAAGTAAGCAAAGAAAAGTGATCAAACTAAACAGATAATTTGGCTGATAGTTATTGTCAGAAGCCAGAAAGGGAATACAAATGAAAATGCATGGGTTTTTAGGACCATCTCTGGGCCAAATCTAAATAGAGAGAGTTTTAGAATGACTGAGAAGAACACAGACTTCTGCTGGGTCACAGTCTAAGTCATTTCCCCACAGATAACAATAACATTTACACAACTGGCAAGCATTCTAAGAAACCAGAAAGCTCTCATGGAACCTTTTTAACCCTGCAGGAAGGTCTCAATAACTGCATATTTCCATACTGTGGAGAGAATTCTTTTGGAGCTCTAGGGACTTCTTTAAACCACTTGCTTTTGGGGGAAGGTTTGCACAGAAGTCAAACTTTATGGGAACAATATTCCCTTGCCTCCACTCTCTGTGCTGTATCCTCCTATTAGAATGTAAGTTCCTCAAGAGTAAGGACTGTCTTCACTTTTGCACTTTTATCCCTAAGACCCAGCACAGTGTCTGGAACATTAACATATAAAATAATTAATATGACATTCCACAGGTACGTAATAAATGCTTGTTGTTTGACACAATCCCAGAGTGCAGATGACGGAGCTCTAGTTACTGCACACTACACACGCAAAATCCAGTATATTTGAAAGTGACAGGCCCAGTGGGAATACATATATGCCCTAGACCAGGGCCATTTCCCTATTCAAATTGTCCCCCTCATACAATAACTTAACAGGTTCAAGATGAGAGAACATTAAAGCTTCTATTCCTCTCCTAAACCCATCTCACTCACCTTAGCCCAAGCCAATTTTTCTTGAATAGCAACATTGTTTGGTTCAACATGACGTGCAAACTTGAGGTTATTGATGGTGTACTCATGACCACAGTATACTTTCTGGAGAAAGAACAAAGTATGCCATCTCTAAGAACAGTACTTGAAAAAAAGGATGAATTAATTTCTCTTTCCAGACTCTCCTAAATGAAAACATTCAAAGTTCTCCACTAGTTCACTCTTTCCCCTATGTAAAGTGATACCTGCCCAACTTTATCTCTAGGCCTTACAGGAATACAACAGTCCCCAGTTGGTAGGTTTATGTGTAATGGAAAATACTCCTCATGCCTTTGAGGGACCATACTGCTCACGATTTTAGTTTGGGAAAGACGAGAGATGAGTAAAAGCCTGTCAAGAAATGCTTACAGATGGTTAGGTGCCCTGCTGCCTCTCACTGGGATGGCCACATCTGGCGCATAACATACATATGCCTGGGAACAAAGTCGTTCCAGCAGAAAACAAAAAGAATAGGATAAAGAGGGAACAGCTAGAATCTAAAAGAAAAAAACCAAGGCAGAGTAATGAGGAAAGGAATGTGCTTCCGAGAATTTTCAAAGGGGTGATGCTATTCGTCCTTATTCTATGGGTTCCAGGCAAGGGTAACTAAGTTCTTTCCCACAGAGCCTACAGGCAACCATTCCAACTTGCTTTAAAATATCCTTGCCCTTTGCACAACTAACATACTTAGGAAAAGAAAGTATAACATACTGTTTCTGGGGGAAGACGGCCCAAAATTTCAAGCAGGGCTTTATACATTTCATCTGCTGTTCCTTCATAAAACTTCCCACAACCAGCTACAAATAAGGTATCACCTGGAAGAAGAAATCTTGTTCAGTGAGACCAAAGTAGAGCCTAAGACACATGAAAGACCCCTCAGCCAGGGCAGTACCTGGGATCCCATGGGCTATGGCATCATTTATCTTTATGGTTTATCTTCATGCTTTTTAAATCAAAGTTTTATTGATATTTTGGTTTTTATTCCGCAGCCGTTTCTGTATATGCTGCTGCCCACTCATCCACCCAGCAACACACACCCCTCCTCCCCCCCCACCACTTGGTAAGGCCTGTGATTTCATTAGCATAGGAAATTCCCAAATGAAGATCCTAGTTGGTACCTTCTCTGAAACTTCTGATCTCAAAGAGTTGCCTAGAACACTGAGATATGAAGTGACTTCCCAGGGTCATTTGCCTGTATGTATGTCCCACATATGGGACTTGAACCCAGGTTTTTCTAGCTCCAAGGCCAGCTCTCCCCTACTGTATAATGCTGCTTCTCACCCTTATAACAAAGAAAAACAGTTATGTAAAACTATGTGATGTAGTGGCAATTCCCCTGGGCCCTCACTTTTCCAAGGAAAGGAAGGAAGTTCATTTGCTCATCTCCTCTCAGGCCAGGCTTGGTCATTATAATTATACATTGCCTGTGATTAATTCAAAGTAAATATACGGTATAAAAACCAAAGCTGTCTGCCAACATGTGAAAACGACATGACTGGACTGCTCTTGACAGAGAATGTGATTTGAATTGTCTTTCTTGTAGTGGGCATAAGGACAGAATTTGGTCAGACCACACAAAATCTGCCAGTGTCTGCCTCAGAGGGCATGAATATACATGGTGGGTGGAATGGGTTAGGGATCAGTGACTAAGTGAAGCTTCTTATCTCCATGACACTAAACTCATGACCTTGGCTTTGTGAACACTTTCCTTTCACCTAACCAAGGAGATCAGGTCACAAGAGGCATGCAGGTCAGATGTCCAAATTTCAGCACAAGGTCCTGTCACATTCCATAAAGTCAGTATTTGGGGGTAGGTATGACTTTTTCATAGAAAGTCAGAGTCATTATTGAGATAACACCACAATTTCTCTTCCTGAAGGAGAAGTAGAAGTCACAAAGGCTTTAATGCCCATGGATCCTCCATGGCTACCATCTTGATTGGGAAGAACCACACTAATTGGGAAGCCAATACGATAATCAAAGAAGAGTTCCCAGAATTGACTCCTCCCACCACCATTGGATTCTACAGATCCATATGAAAAAGTCTTTGGCCAAAATTTCCTCCTGAGGGAGAAAAAGACAAAACTCAAGGCACTGGGGATAGTTTTAGAGGGTGTGTTTATGTTTCCTTGAGAGGGACTTTAGCACTTTTCTCTTCCTCTAAGTCTTCTTGTCTGATATAGCAGAAGATACAGATGAGTCCCCAGAAATAGCAAAAGAGTCATCAGGAAGGCAAAGCAGGGGAAGCCGAAGACCTCACAGAGATTCATGTTACTAATGATCCCCCACTGACAAGAACCCAGATTAGGCCTGGCTCTAGGACAGCCCTTGGTTTCACATGGCCACTACCTTTTCTTTTGGTTTGCTAAGCTCTAGAACTTAAAAAGAATAGACTCCTCAACATGGTTAGCAATGACACTTTTCAGGGTGGTCTCATGCGCCTACCATCTTCAGAAACCAAATTCATTCTGAACACATATTAGCTGTGTGACCCTAGGCAAGTCACTTCACCTCCATCCACCTCAGTTTCCTCAACTGTAAAATGGGGATAATAACAGCACCTCCCGTGTAGGGTTGTTGTGAGGATTAAATGAGATAATATTTGTAAAGTGCTTAGCCCAGTGCCTGGCACACAGTAGGTGCTATATAAATGCTTATTCCCTTCCCTTCCTGGCTGTATCACTCAGTAAAGAAAGCCCATCAAACCACAGAACTCACCTGCAGGGCTGTCTCTTAAACAGCCTAACGCCTGTCTTTTATGTTGTCTTATTAGTCTCTGATTATTATCCAAAACATCAAAACCAAATGAAACTCGACTTTTGTTCCACAGGAACATACCCACTAATCACATAAAAATGTTTCCTTTCCTTGGTCTTCTGACCCTAAGCAAAGTGTTAGCCGTTCTCTCCTGACACTTCTGCCATGTGGCTCCTACTGGCCCTGGGTGCTGGCCTGGCTATGTTCAGATGTTCTCTAATCTGAAAGACAATGTTCTATTGGAAAGTCCTGAATTTGGAGCTTAAGGTCTGGATGAGAATCCTGGATCTGCTTCCTACCTATGTGACCTTGTGCAAAAGACTTAAGCTCTATGGGCCCCGGCTTCTTCCTTGGCAGATTGAAAGGTTTGTGTCTTAGAGGTCTTTTCCAACTCTAGATCTTAGGATGCTTTTATGACCTCTCCTATTAGGGAAGAAAAATATATAGGCACGGTGGCAAAGAATATCCTGCTGTTCTCTAAGATGTGGCATGTTTCCTTTTTCCTGTTTTCCCCAGGGAAAGCTGCTAAACATTGGCAGAAGTAAAGAAGTTATAGAATTGCCTTTCCTAAAAATCTGGCATTTTCCTTTGCCCAGAGCTCCCACTGGTTTGCAGGGAATTGTCAGTTTTGTGAGGCTGACAGATTATGCATTTTGACTATAACGGGCATTACTTTCTAGCCTCATAGGACCATAAGTAGGAAAAACAGTCTGTTGTTTTCTTTTTTAATTTGCTTGTTTTGTTTTTGATAACTGACAAGAACCAACCTGGGCATCTCCTGAGTACCTAGAGGTCTTCAAATGTATGCATATGCCAATGAGGTACATGCCTAGGGGAGGGGCCAGCAACAGGCATGTGCCCACCCCACCCCCCCACACACACATACACACACACCATTGTACTTACCTGTGAAAACAGCAGGTGGCTCTGAACTATTGGGCTTACTCACAAAATAACAGATGTGTCCAGAAGTGTGACATGGTGTCGACAGACATTTGACAGAGAGAGATCCCACCTTGAACAAAGCAAACAAAAGTGGGCTCCCAAAATAAGTTCAAGAAACACACAAAGTATAAACCCTTACGTAAGGCTCTCTTGGTCTCCATGGAGCTTTGCTCAGATACTCTACCCCCCCCCCAACAAAGTGCTCGTATAGCCCACAAGAGGAAGAACAAATGTCCTTGGACAGGGGTTGTCAACCTTAAGTTGTTTATCTTACATGTTACCCAGACTCTTGTTTTTCAAGTAACCAAAGCAATTAGTCTTACACTTTGCTCCTATGACAGCAGGCCCTGTTCTGTAACACAGACAGCAGCCTGCTCGCAAACAAAGGTACCAGTTCTGTTCTTTTATTACTAACTCATGTCTAGGGTGAACCAGTCATCCCGCGATGATGGGCGTGATTATCCAGAGACGATAGGCTTGATCCCCACTCCCAGTTCCACAGCTTTTGAACTCTGGCCAACTTAAGTTTGAAACAAACCAAACGTAACCCAATTGATCTCAAACACCTCTGATCAAGAAAAAGAAAATTGCAGTCCCAGGGACAAGAATGAAAAGTTCAGTCACATATGGCCAGTTTTAGGCAGATGTGACTTAAAACAGCCCAGGTACAACTATTCCGGTTGTTGACCTATTCCAGGACAGAGAAGGCAGTTAATTCCAAAGTGCTTAGTTGCAAACTTCAGCATGGGAGCCCTCTAATAACCTGCCAAGAACACACAGCCATTTTGAACACACAAAAAGGCACTTTCCTGTCATGTGCTGGGCCTCTTCCTAGGGAACATTTATCTCGGTGGGACAAGTATGAGAGAAGCCAGTGGCTTGTTGTGCCAGGTCTGGCCTCTTTGGCATTTTACCTGGGCTGCTTCTGGTCAGTCAACGTTCCTCACACAGTCACTATACACTGACCTACACTCAAAGTAAAACCACACTTCAAACCCTTTCCATTTGTTTCTTTTTACCTGTATCATAGTAAGGTGTGACACTTTTTGGGTGAGGGCCCCAACTCGATCATCTCCCCCATAGACTTTTAACCCACCTTCCATCTTTACAAGCTTCTCATTGCCTCCGGCATGGTCCCTAGAAGGTAAAAAAAGGAGACCCATAGCAATCTGCTGCTTAAAAAGCGAATGCTACTTGCTTTTTAAATCTGATTTAAATCTTGTTTGCATTCAACCTAATGATCACTTTGTCTTAGAAAAAAGACTCAGTGAGTATGCATTCCAAATGCAGAAAGCAATGTTTCTTATCCATTTGTTCCTCAGCACAAATGGAAAGAATTCCCTTGGAACTACCAGCATCGACGTGATGCCCAACCTCTAGTATGGCCAGAAGCATGTCCCATAGCTTCAGGTATACCTTCTGAGCAGGCAAACAAAGTTGCTGAAAAATCTGTACAGTTCTCTAGTGCCTTTTAACAAAGGGTCACCAAAAGTTTTACATAGAGGGATTTAGTCTGGGCTCCATTTCAGAAAAGGAGAAAGAGTAGCAAAAAAGGTTTTAGGGACCTGCCTGGGGTTTGGTAATGAATGGGAAACAATATGGAATAGAAATAAGATGATGTGACTCTAAGCCCTGTGCCAGCCACTCCTGGGACACTGTCTGGTATGAGGATACCTAAAAAATGGGTCTTACTGATGAATTCTAAACTTTCAAAACATAGGGGAAACCTCCTCTTCTCCTGATCCTGGAAGTCTACACTTTAACTTCTTCCCATTAGCTCATTTGCAGGGATAAACCAGAATGCACCTTTCTTAAAAAAGAAAACAAAACAACCTTAAGAAAACTGTGTAGCACAGAGGCCTGGAGGTGACACTGCTCTTTCCCTATATTCAATTAGGGCACAGCCAGAAATCAAGAGACCTCACTGTGAAGTAGTTCAATGCAGTATATACTTGGGAAAGAAAAGCTCACTTCAGAGAAATGTGGCTAAGAATTACAACTAAGGGAAGATGTGGGAGGTCACAGTAATTACTTAAAATACAGATTTGATCTCGGCATATGTGACATACAAAAATAACTAGGTTCGTTTATCACTAAATTTGGAATTGGTCAGCCACTAACTAGAATCCAATTTTGTGAAAAGGATGCCAAGAACACCAAAAAGCACTCAAAGGTTAGAAAATAGGGCCTTTGAAGTGAGGGTAATTTAATATGGAATAGGGAAGACTAGAGAAAGGGATGATTATCTTCAAGAATATAAAGGACTACTACTAAAAGGAGCACAGTGACCTAAGGGGAACATCAGAAAAAAAGGATTTAAATCACAACAAGAAAGCCTTATATTTGACAGAAGGAAAATCTTTTTGACAGCGAAAGCTGTTGAACACTAGTACAAGTAAAGAAATGACACAACTGATTCCTTATGGGAGGTATCTATCTGCCCAGATCCCCACCCCCACCCCCGTGTTTCAGCTCCCTTTTATGGGTTACCTCCCCCCATTAGGCTGTAACCTCTCTGAAGGCAGGGGACTGCTGTTGTTGGTTTGTATGTGTATCTCCAACATTTAACACAGGAGCCGGCACACAGTGAGAGCTTAAGAAATACGTGTTCCATGGGGCAGCTAGGTGGCGCAGTGCATAGAGCACCAGCCCTGGAGTCAGGAGGACCCGAGTTCAAAGCTGGACTCAGACACATAATACTTAACTAGCTGTGTGACCCTGGGCAAGTCACTTAACCCCACTGCCTAACAAAAGCAAAAAAAAAAAACTTGTTCCCTGCCTCCTTGGCTTTCCTAAAAATCTTTATGAATATTTGTCTCAGGTATTCTAGAGGATAGAGCAGGAGACTGGCCTGGATGGTTTCAGGTTTATGGTTCAGGTACAGGTTTGTTTAAATCAATCATTATGCTTATCATTTTACAAATATTAGCCAATGCTTATCATATTCCCATGAAGTAGGGATTGAAGTTCTTACTTTAATGAAAAGAAAGAGGAGCCAAAAGAGTGAAGTTTCTGGTACAAGGACAACGGAGTCCAATCGAGGCCATGTTACAGCAGTATCATCTTGCAGTGACAAGGTTCAAGGACATTTTTTTAAAGGGACAAGAAGGTAGTTGTACTATGTCTCAATAACTGGAAAATAAAACCTACGTAGTTTGTTCCAAACTTGGAAATCTGCTAGCAAATCAAAGAAATACTCTGTTCTAACCAAAGAAATAAACCTTTTTTCTTAGTTTTAATTTTAAGCACTCCTAAAGTTTTTACAAGATTTAAGAAAAAGACCTTTGGCAGACAACTTCCACAAAACAAAAATTCAGTTATGTTTAGGTCTGTTCGTTTTTTGCTGATCAAAGGAAGGTCTCCAAACATTACTCAGTCATTTGACATCATTTTTTAAAAATGCTTTAAAAAGTTTTAACTAATTTCTTTATGGAATTTAAGGCAAAAATTCCATTATGTAAGCTAACGCTAATCTGAGAAAAGCCTATCAAAGATTGCCTCTACAGAAAAAGAAGGATCAGGTTAGAAAAGAAGCATTTTTTCCAGATCTGTTGTCTCACCTCAGGCCTGCTTTGTTGCTCAGCCTGTCCTTCCCCTCCCTCTGCATTACGCAATGATTCTCCTATACACCAGCAGAAACTTTCCAAGTTCATGTCAGCATGCTTCATGCTCGTCACCACACACTCAATTAATTATATAAGGAATCCAATTAAGCAAGACTAAAAAGCTGGGACATAGGGACTTTATGCAGGAGCGCTCCTTAGGGGACAGAGAACTGTACTGGCAGTCAATAGGTCTATGGTTGAAACTGAGTGTTATCAAATTCTTATGACTTTAGGCAAGTCATTTATTTACCTTTTCATATGTAAAGTAGAGATAGTACCAACTACTTCAGGGATGTATAATTTTCCCTCAGAGAGCTACTTTACAGTGCTTTTGCTTCCTCAGACTGCACACAGCTAGGCTGGATGTTCCATCAGCATCTTGAAATCACTATGTCCAAAACAGAACTCTTTATCTTTCCTCCTAAACTTATCCCTTCTCCAAATTTCCCTATTTCTGTTTAGGGTACCAGTCACCTTGGCTGGAAGATAGGCTCAAAACCTCCATCATCCCAGACCCTTCATAAGCAATCAATTGCTAAATCTTGTCAATTCTACCTCCACAACACCTCTTACATCTATTGCCTAGTTTTTACATGCGAAGCCACCACCTTATTCCAGATCTTAATTACCTTTCACCTGGACTATTGCAATAGCTTCCTAATCGGAATTCTAGCTCACAGTCTCTCATCACCCAAATCTATCCTCCACACATCTGCCAAGATAATCTTCTCAATGCAAAGATCTGACTATGGTACCATTTTGCTCAAAAATCTTCAGTGGTTTCCTAGTTCCTTTAGGATGAAATACAAACTCAGCTTGGCACTTAAGGACTTCCACAATTTTGCTCCAACAAGCTTTTCCAGAATTCTTTCCTATTCCTCTCCCTCACATACTCTGCTTTCCAGCCAAAGTGGAGGCAGTTCTGAACTTACCACCCTCCATCTCCCTTCTCCTGCCTTCATCCAGGCCTGCGGTGGACTCTGTTCTCACTTCTATTGCTTCGAACCCTTGGCTCATGTTAAGGCTGAGTTCAGAGGCTACATCCTCTCTGAAAGCTTTCCCAATTCCTCCTAGTTCTTAGTGCTCTCTCTCCCTCCCCCACATTACCTTGTATTTACTTATCTGTATAGATTTTTCTATATTTTCCCTTACTCAGCAGAATGTAGGCTCTTGGTACTATTTCCTATCACTCTATCTTGCACAAAGCATGTGCTTAATAAATGCTCGTTGAATTGGATTGAAAAATATATATTAGACTCTATTAAATTCTTGCTTTGATACCTGCCTCAGGACCCTTCGAAGAACTTGTGCTTTCCTAGTTAAATGTTCGTATCTTTTGATCTAGTGATTCGACTAGGCATATACCCCAAGGGTGTAACTGACAAAAAGAAAGCTCTCATGTGCACCAAAATATTTATAGCAGCACTATAGCAAAGAACTAGAAACATCATGGATGTTCATCAATTGGGGAACTGCTAAACAAATTGTGGCAAATGAATATAATAGAATATTACTGTTCTGTAAGAAATGATACATACAATGACTACAGAGAAGAAAAGAAATTATTAACAGAACCCAGAAAACACTATAACACAATAACTACAACAATGTAAATGAAGAGAACCACCACCATAAAATAATCGAAAATGAATGCTGCAAAATAACAGAGAACAAGCTTGGACCCAAAGAAGAGCTGTGAGAAGACAGTTTCCCACTCTCCTTTGCAGAGATGAAAGGTCCATAAGTGTGGACACTACAGATTCTGTCAGATTTTTTTTCAATATATTGATCCAATTTGCTGATATTTTCATCTCTTCCCTTCTTTTTCTTTTAAGAAAATGTCTTTGTTGTATGGGATAGCTCTCTAGGAAGGGGATGGGGGAAGGATACAGCGGGAAATTTAGGTGATGTAGAAACAAGGAATAGCAATAAAAATTTATTAAAAAAAAAAAAAGAAAAAAGCTTGCTTACCAATGGTGATGAGTAGTAAGAACGGTGGTCAGTTTCACTCCATTTTTTTTTACTGTTTCCATAACCTACAACCAAACAAATGGAAAAACAAAGAGATCACACCCCTAGTTACTCCCTACCTCTAGTACTACCAGCCTGGAGGTGGATGACACTCTAGACTTCATTGATTAAACAAGAAGAGGAAGTACAAAGCATCTTTCTCATCTTCTTCCTTGGTCCCTTACCCAGTTATGAAGTCTGACTTACTGATCTTTTTTCATAAAAGTTTTTAAGCCTTATGATGGTATCTAAGATTCATTCTCATTTATTTTAGTCATATGCACAAAAATTAATGGTTACCATGGTACTTTCATATCAACCACATGTGGGAATTGAATTTAGTGATGAGGGAATAACAAAGGGAGGTGCTATGACTAAACTCCGCACGTGCCTGGAGTTCCACACCCAGTGAGGTTATACAGTGAAGTTAAAAAAGCCCTAAAGCCAAAGCTATCTCTAGAAGAATTCCCGAGGAACTTCACACAAGGGTCAATCACATTACCTTCTGGGGTTGTACCGGATCCACAATAGCTGCTTCGTTGGTATCTTCATCAATGATCAGGTACATGTAGTTATCAGTTAGGGCTGGCAGTAACACGACCTTCATGGTGCTGTGTTGAATTATCTGATACTTTCTGTAGTCAGTGTGTTGATTAACAATTCCCAGAAAGGCTGAACCTTGCAGATGTAAATAATACAGATGCAGGTCAATGACTGAACTGAGTAGAAGATCAAAGACAAATCCTTCAGACCCCAGTAGTAAAGCCTCATAAATCTTGAAGAAGAATGTTGGGAAGATGCTCCCTTGGCCTGACACATTCAACTTCTAGCCATTTTTTTCTGAGGGTTTCTTTTCTAAAGAAGGGGAATCTTCACCTGACCTATATTTATTACCAAAATTATTGAAAATATGAAAAAAGAGCCATCTGAATGAGGATCAAATTAGATGAAAAACTGCCATTTAATGTCACTTACTGAGTATTAAAATGCACAAACAAACCCAGAGTTTAAAAGAAAAAAAAAACAACCAAATGTAGAGAACAAGTGAGACACAATTCAAAAAATGTTCACATGTGGTTACTGCTAAGTCAAGAGAAGAGCAGAGGCTCAAAACCCAGAAAATATCTCCCAAGTCCGTTTAAGCCATTTGTTTAATCTCTAGCACCACACCATCAAAGTAATTAGTAGTTTAGATAAGGAGAGAAGGAATCCTCTAAACTAAAATAAAGATTCTCAAAATTCTTCAGGGAGCAAGTATTTAAAAAATGTAAACTATGTCAAGGCCCACTGACGTGTGGTCAGTCCTGGGGTTGGCTGGCAGGGCAGGTGCCTCATGGGGGAACTCAGTTTGAAGCACTATGTAAAAATCAAGCACTTAAATGCTTCTTCATGCATGGCAGGAAAAGAAAAAATTGGAGCTTTAATAATTAAACAACACATACCAACTCTGATTCTCCTTTTTTCTTTGCCTCATACTTAGCAAAATACATATTTTAAAAATTCTGAACTCATGTTAAATAGTGCCCCACCTAAGCCTCAATATAAACCTTCATTATGCCCTGTTCAGTTTTCTAACTCTAAAGGCAGTGTGTTGACAAATACTGACATGACCAAGCTAGGCTGCCTGACTTAGCCCTGGCAAGCGCTTTACTCCCAGGGAAGGAAGGGACACAGTAAGCAAGATTAAATATGTGTTAACTAGGATTCCTTAGACTTACATCATCTTCCTTGAAAGCTCTACAGGTTCTCTTCTCCATTTAAACTTCATTTACTCACACTACACAAATAACTTGTTCCCCTTGACTTCTTCTTTCTCCCCCACTCCAAACCTTTGATCCCCAGTGAGTCAGTTTATAAATTTCACATTAGGACTAAGACTATGCCCTGAGGAAGGCAAGATTTTGGACAAGTGGATCAGAGATCTTTTCTATTTAACCTAAAAAACCTGCTTCATTTCTCTACAAAGAGAACCACTGCTCAGCACTGCTTGAGAAAGACCTCAGTCGGGCTGCTAGGTGGCACAGTGGATAAAGCACCGGCCCTGAAGTCAGGAGGACCTGAGTTCAAATCTGGCCTCAGACCAAACACTTGACACTCACTAGCTGTGTGACCTTGGGCAAGTCACTTAACCCCCATTGCCAAGCAAAAAAAAGAGAGAGAAAGACCATAGTCAGAGGATTTTAGGCCAACAAATATATGTAATAAGGTCCGGTCATATACACACTAAAGCCCTGACTTTGATGAGCATCCATGAGGAAGAATAGGAAGAAGTATAGTCTACAGGAAACTTTTGTAATGAGGGTGTTTTCCCCATTTCAGACCTTGGGCCCCACTTATCTAGGTGGAAAAATGTAAATATCTGGAGAATGAAGGCAATATCTGCTGCCTAGCTACTGTAGCCAAATATGAAAGTTGAGAGGCAGGCAGTGCTGGGAAATGTAACAATTGGCTCCACAACTAAAACTCTAGCCCTAGCCTTTCCCTCTAATTTCTTACAAAACATACAAAGAGAAAAGAACAATTTCAAAATTATTAGTAAGACAGACCAACACATCAATGGGGCTAGATTGTGACATAGCATGAATCTCTTGCACACGAAAAAATATAAAAATATGAAGTATTTATTGAGATTTATATATTGCAATCCACTGGGCAGAGAATCTAGGCATATAAATCATAAAAATGTAAATATTATAAAAGAGCCCAAAAGTTCTAACTACATACGTAGAACACCCACTGCCTTCTACATGTGTGGGACTAAAGACTTGAAGCTGGAAGGAAACCCAGAGGTGACTAAGTCTGACCCTTAATTTTAGAGATGAGAAACTGAAGCCCAAAGATATTAAGAGATTTGACCAGCTTCACTCCACCAGGAAATGTTTAAGGTAGGATTTGAAACCACAGTCTTCCTGATTCCAAGTCAGGGGCTTACTCTCTACATCACACAACCTCTCTAGTCAATTTAAAGAGATGAATATTATGCAGTGTCCCAAAAGTCTTAGTGCAGCTTTTAATATTACACATGTAATAGAGACCCTTACAGAAGTAGGAATAGGAAGAAAAAAATTAGTCTTCTAATCCATGCAGTTCTGGGTCACAAAGAAAAAACACCAGATAAGACCTCAGCTACTATACCAGTGCATATGAAAAGGAAGAATTCCTGAAATGGGCCTTGAAACACCAGAATACTTTTTAGCCTTTTGGTAATAAACATCTCCTTATCAAGTACAAGCCCTTCAAAACACCCCCACCTAGTTGACAAGCTACTGTCAGTCCTTTTTTTACCATGTATTCTGGACCTCAATGGACTCTCCTGTTGATAACCAATGATGAGGCAGATGTTGTTGATTAAAAAAAAAAGCATGACCTCAAGACATTTCTTTGTTTTTCCTACAGTCATCCATCTCTGTGTTTCACACCGTTTTATTAATTCCAAGATATTATCATACTCCTTCAAATAAGAGCTACTGTTGGTGTGATACTTAGAAAATCTTGTGTAAAAGCAGTGGCATCTGTCATTATTACTACCTTGCAGGGGAACCAAAGCCTTAAACATTACTTGTAGAAAAGACTACCTCATTTTTAAGCACTCCACTCTGAGTAGTTCGCAAGAACTCCAAACTGAAGCTAGATTCTCTGCACTTTGATACTACTACATTACCACCTGTGGTGTCAGGGAGCCTGCACAACTCTCCAGAACCGGGCCAATTAATCCTCCTTGGCTGGAAATGCTAGGGTGGCCTTTACAATGCCAGGGCTGGGCTTGGTCTGAGAGATCCAGGACCTTTGCTACCTACCACGGGACCAGAGCCCAGCCTCTTCCTCCCTCTCACCAGCACCTTATTTGGGGGGGAGTGAGCACTGGCTAGGCCACTCTATTCGTGCCCCTTGTCCCCTTTCCCCTCCCCCAGCGGCACTACTGAAAGGATCAGGAGATTACGTAACCGAATCCAAACTCGAGGCTAGGACCTTCTTCTTAGCCATCGACTCATAATGGGTCGATGGAGACATTTTATTTGAACCCCCTAGCTAGATAGCCGAGGACAACGGAGGAGGCCTGGCACTTTCGGGATGCCGATCGGGACTCCCCGGCCCGCCAGCCCGGGGAGCGAGCGCCTCACATTGGGCTTGCCAGCCTGGGTCGCGGTCCCTGGAATGGCTGGGCGGGCAGGCGAGCGCCCCTCCTCGCCGGGTCCCGGGCCGGGAGAACACAGGCGTGACAGCCACGGGGCCTCCCCCGGCGGGACCGGGGGCGTGCGCGGAAAGGGGCTGGGAGTGCGCTCCCTCCTGCAGGGGAGGAAGACAATCCCGGTCCCGCACGCACGTCCCACGGGTCAGCCGTTGCGGTACCGCGCGGAGCGCCGGCCGGCAGCACCTGTCAGGCAAGCCGGGGCCGACGGCTAGCCCCGCACGCTTTCCGCCTTCTCGTCTCTGGGCCGGGCTGTCTCCTTTCACCTACCCACAGAGCGCCTGGCCCAGGTGGCTCCCAGGACGGCGAAGCTCCGGCGGCCCAGGTGCCCAAAGGACCAGACCATGTTCCGGAGGGAAGAGCAGCGGGGCGCTCTGAAAGGCCGAGCCCTGACACCGCGTTCTCGTCATCGACGCGCCTCAGCCAATCCCCGCTGGCCTCCTCGCCACGCGCCCGCCGCTCCCTCCGCCCCGTCCCGCGGCCGCAGCCAATCAGGGCGCGGCTGCCCGGCTCCGGCCCCCAGCTCCCCCTCCGCTCGCCCCTCCCCCCAATACCGGCCGCCGAGAAGTGTCGTTGTAGTTGTGGGGTCGCCGGGGCACCCTGGGAAGCGGCGGCTGGGGGTACAAGGAGAAAGAGGCCTTTGTGGGGCCGCGTCCTCCACCCTCCGGAGTAGCACGGCCCTGCCAGGAAGGGCAGCGCCACTACGACCTTCCGGGACTGCGGTCACCTGGAGCAGGGTTCAGTGACTCCCAGCCCCCAGCCGAGTGGGGGAGGAGTCGAGAGCAATCTACGGTGTCTCCTTTCGATGATGGAAAGGCGAGTTCCGAGAAAGTTTGGCTCCGTTGGGTAGCCGTAGGCGTCAGGTGACTGCCCTTGGGCAGGGTCCACGTGATTCCATGACACTTGGGTAGGCTCGCTCCGGACATCTACACATGGCTGCAGCTCGTCAGTTACCCCGGTTTTGGGAATGGGGCAAAAATATCGTCTGCGTGGGAAGGAACTACGCGGATCACGTTAAGGAGATGAAGAGCGCCGTCCTGAGCGAGCCGGTGATCTTCCTGAAACCTTCCACTGCGTATGCCCCGGAGGGCACCCCGATCCTCATGCCCCCTTACAGCCGCAACCTGCACCATGAACTGGAGCTGGCGGTGGTGATGGGGAAGCAGACGTGCGCTGTGTCCGAGGCCGAGGCCATGGGCTTCGTAGCAGGCTATGCCTTGTGCCTGGACATGACCGCCAGGGATGTGCAGGACGAGTGCAAGAAGAAGGGGCTGCCCTGGACCCTGGCCAAGAGCTTCACTTCCTCTTGCCCAGTCAGCAAGTTCGTGCCCAAGGAGAAGATCCCGGACCCGCATAAGCTTAAACTCTGGCTCAAGGTCAACGGCCAGCTGAGACAGGAGGGCGAGACGTCTAACATGATCTTCTCCATCCCGTACATAATCAGCTATGTCTCCAAGATAATAACATTGGAAGAAGGGGACATTATTTTGACTGGGACTCCGAAAGGAGTTGGGCCTGTTCAAGAAAATGATGAGATACAGGCAGGAATAGATGGGATTATCACTATGAGCTTTAAGGTGGAAAAATCAAAGCATTGAGGTTATGGCAATTACTCTGGTTCCCAAGCTGGCAAATCCTGATGTCCTGATTCATTCACTCTTTAATGACAATGATTGGGTGAGGGATAGATAGGAGGAGACTGAAGAAATAAGAGTAAATAAGAGTTGTGGATATCTGTTAAGATCCAAACACTAATTGTTAACTGGAATCTGTGTTTTTTGTTTGTTTTTGCTAGGCAGTGGCAGTGACTTACCCTGGGTCACACAGCTCAGGTGTCTGAGGTCGGATTTGAACTCGGATCCTCCTGACTCCAGGGCCAGTGCTCCATCCACTGTGCCACCTAGCTGCCCCAGGAATCTGTGTTTTTCTTAAGCTAAGTTACTGTTTCTAGGAAGGCCTAAGATTTTTTTTTTCCTGTGTGGATCATTCTGGAATTTCTGCTGTACAAAGGCATTAAAATATAAAAGATTCTGAGAATCACCCATCAAATAGATCTCTGTGTGTGTGTGTGTGTTTTAAAAGTAGCCATTGATTGATGAAGATTTTTAGAATTGTGAAGGGATCTGAAGGATCATCCAGCCAACCATTCATATCTTACCTTCTTATTCTTAGCTTGACTTGATTTGTTGAAGTGCCTTTTGAAATCGGCATGTTTTTTGTGAGGACATGTTGAACACTGTTGTCATAAAAATGATTGTGTCCTGTCAGCCATCCATAACTTCCTTCTTGAAGTGACCTTGTGACCAACTGCACGAATTTGGGGTTGCAACAGAACTTTCATGAGTATCAGCTTTTTGGTATTGGCTTCCTTAGTACTATATTCTTAACTACTAACTTACATTGTGAGCCAGTTGTTATATCTGGCCTTTCCCAACAGCAAAAGAGAGGGTCTGGAGAGAAGCTGAAATACTTAGAAAAGCTACTTTGGTTGTTTCCTGTTCCATTCTCTGAATGTATGTGGGGAGATGGGTTTTAATTGGTAGTCCCTCATACTGAGTTTTCAAGCTTCCCTAGTTTGCATAGGGAAAAAAAATTTTTTTTTCAATGTGCTTAAGCAGTAAAAGCTGCTGTAAGATTACAAATCAAAAGGCATTTGTTGGCTGGATGAAGAAGACCTCATGAATCTGGTTTGTGAGTAGTTGCTAGTTAGAAATCTTTTAGCTTTACTGTGGTACTTATTAATACTTCTGAAATTGGAAATGATTTTGGAGAGAAGAGCCATAAATGAATGTTATATTAAAAGTATTTTATTTCAAATGCTTAACACTTTCTTGAGAAGAACCACATATTCACATCAATACACCCATCATACATTTTATGTGTTTAGAGATGCAGGTCAGATTTTTTCCCCCTCCCAATACATTTTTATTTATTTCATTAAATATTTATCAGTTACATGCAAAAAAATTTTTCACATTTTAAAAAAATTTTGAGTTCCAAATTTTCTCCCTCCCCCTTCCCCAGCCTGAGAAGGCAAGCAATTTGATATAGATCATACATGTGAAGTCATGCAAAACATTTCCATATTAGCCATGTTGCAAAAGAAAACACAGGCCACAACATACAAAAGACAAGAAAAATAAAGAAGGTAAAAAAAAGTATGCTTCAGTCTTCATTTAGACTCCATCAGTTCTTTCTCTGGAGGTGGAAAGCATTTTTCATCGTGAGTCCTTTGGAATTGTCTTAGATCATTATATTGCTAAGAATAGCTAAGTCATTCACAGTTGATCATCATACAATATTGCTGTTACTATGTACAATGTTCTCCAGGTTCTGCTGTCTTCACTTTGCATGAGTTTATATATGTGTACCCAGGTTTTTCAGAAATCATCCTGCTCATCATTTCTTATAGCAAAGTAGTAGTCCATCACAGTCATATACCACAACTTGATCAGCTATTCCCCAATTGATGGATATCTCTTCAATTTCCAATTCTTTGCCACAACAAAAAGAGGTGCTATAAATATTTTTGTTTATATAGGTGCTTTTCCTTTTTCTTTGATCTCTTAGTAGTCTTATTACTGGGTCAAAGGGTACTCACAGTTTTGTAGCCCTTTAGGCATAATTTCAAATTATTCTCCAGAATGCTTATATCAGTTCACAACTCCAACTACAATGCATTAGTGTCCCACTTTTTCTTCATCTCCTTCAACATTTGTCATTTTCCTTTTCTGTCATATTAGCCACTATGGTATTCTTGCTGCCTGGAATCCTAGCTCAATTTGTCCCCAGGCTGTGTTTTTATTTGAGGATTTGCTTGTAGATACTTTGAAGTAATTCTCTTCTTTTGGGTTTGTGTCTTGAGCATCCCTATAACCGTATTAAATTTTTATGATAGAATCCCTTTTTGTTTGTTGTTTGCTCATTATTTCAGCATACTTTTTGACTTCAGGCTTGACGTTAGACCAGGCTCTGCATTTCTAGAGGGAAGATCTGGGCTGCCCCTGCTGTTTCTTTTCTTGGGGTATTGAGTGTTATATTGTTCTAGGCTCTCAGAAACAGTTCATGCAGGGAATTTCCAAATTTTCAGTGCTTCCAAAGTAGTCTGACCATTATAAAGTCTGATCACTGCCCTTCTGGTTTGAGCTCAGCAATCTTCTGACCTGGGATGGGTCTGAGCAACAGTAGGCTGCTGCTGGACTCAGATACTATCAGCCTGCCCTGGCTATTTCTCTGCAGGCTTCAGAAACTGGAACTGAGTCCAACTCTGCTCCCAGGGTCCAGGCCACCTTTGCTGGTTGATTCTGGATTTGCTTGGTGCACAGGATAGGGCTGGTTTTTACCTTGGCAAAGTATAGATCCTGTCCTTATTCCTCCCTGGATCTGTGACTTAGTAATGAGCAGCAGAGCTGCCAGATGGCACCTGTTCCCACTCCTTGTAGGAGTTTGGAATGAGTTTGGGACCTCATCCTGCCCTGGTGCACAGCCTCTTCCAGTGCTGGAGTGTCCTGACTTTGGTGCTCCTGTCCACACCCTGTCCCCAACATCTGTAAACCCCTCTGCCTGTCACCTTATGCTGTGCTGGACTAGAAAAAATGATTTTTTTTCCCCTTGGATTTCCCCATCAGTATTTGATCATGGACCCTGTCCCACTACTGATTGTCATGGGAGCTCTGACCTGCTCCATTTCTGTCTTGACCTGGTTGCCTCTCTTTAGGCAACCTGGTAGCTTTTCTGCTCCTGGTGCTTTACTATGTTAGTGCCAGACTTAGTGCAGACACCAGATCAATTTAGTGTGCTGCATCTCAGCATTCTTGAGCTCAAACAATCCACCAACCTCAATCTCCCTAAAGTTGATATTCTTAAAAAGTCTTGCTGTGTAACTACACTACTCAAGGAGTTTCAATGCCTCTCTGTTGCCTCTAGAATAAAATGCAAACTACTTGACATTTATAACCTTTTACAATCTGGCTGCAGCCTACCTTTCTAGACTAATTTCATATTATTCCCTTTTCATGCATTCTGCATTGAGCAAAATTGACTTACTTGCTGTTCTCTGTAGACAACTTTGATTTTCTGTCTCATCCTTTTGTACAGGCTAGTTCTGTGTCTGGATTGTCATGCCTCTTCCTGCACAAAGCTTTTCCTGATCCTTTCTCCCAGATATAATGACCTTCCTTCATGCAAATTACTTTGCAAGAAATACAATATCCATTATGCATATGAAGTCATATAAAATATATTTCTGCATTAGAATAAATGCAAACTAAAAACTGTCACCTGAAAAAAAGTGTTCAAAATCATTGACTAGAGAAATGCAAAATATGAAGATGGCTTCCTTGAAATCAGCATGCTAGCTCTTTTTGTGGTGGCAAAGAATTAGAAACTGAGGGGATATCCATCAATTGGGGAATGACTGAACAAGTGGCATATGGTGGTAATGGAGTACTATTGTGCTACAAGAAATGATGAGCAGGATGATTTTAGAAAAACCTGGAAAGATTTAAACTAACTGATGCAAAGTGAAGTGAATAGAATGAGGAGAATATTGTACATAGTAACAGCAATATTGTATGATGGTCAACTGTGAATGACTTAGCTATTGTAAGACAATTCCAAAGGACCTATGATGAAAAATGTTATCCACCTCCAGAGAAAGAACTGTGACGGATTCTGAATGCAGATCAAAGCATATTATTTTTCACTTAATTTTTATCATGGGTTGGTTGGTTCGTTTTTGGTCTGTGTTTTCTTTCACAACATGACTAATACGGAAATATGTTTTGTGTGATTGCACATGTATAAGCCATGTCAAATTGCTTACTATGTCTGGGGAGGGGGAGGGAAGGAGAGAGGGAGAGAATTTGGAACTCAGAATTTTAAAAAATGAACATGAATATGTTTTTATATGTAATTGGGAAAAATTATATATGTGTTTGTGCATATATATGTATTTGTATATATGTATATGTGTGTATATATATGTATATATACATACATATATACACTCATATATATAAATCACCATGCTATGCAAAATTATGTAGTAAAAACCACAAGGCTTATGGGGAACATGAGGTTGGATCCTGAAAATTTCATTAAGGACACAAAACAAGATAGGAACCTAATGAAAATAGTAGCAAGGTTTTGTGTATGTTAATATTTAGGAAATTCATAAATACTATGGTGTTGGGCTGTTGTTCAGTATGTGTTTCTAGTTCCCACAGGGCCTAGGCTGGCAAAGTCCAATCAATCACTGCAGGCAAGAAGGTGGCTTCAGTAGACCACAACTTCAGGGTTGGGGGCTTATAAGCCATAGCAGAAGTGGAGGAGAGGGGCAGCTAGGGAGTGCAGTGGATAGAGCTCCGTCCTTAAGGTCAGGACGACCTGAATTCAAATCTGGCCTCAGACCAAACACTTGACGCTTACTAGCTGTGTGACCCTGGGCAAGTCACTTAAACCCAATTGCCTAAAAAAATAAAAATTAAAACGAACAAATCTGGCCTCAGACACTTGACACTTGTTAGCTGTGTGACCCTGGGGAGGAAAAAAAGAAGTGGAGGGGAAAGGATGAGCAGACCAGTGCTGCTCAGCCCAGAGCTCCTCCTGCCCCAGAAGATAAACAATAAATATAGACCTTTACCTTGAAAAAGACCTGAAGTGATTGCTTGCCTTACTGGGGAAGGGGGAGGGGAAGGAAGGATAGAGAAAAAAGTCTGGAACTCAAAATCTTGTAACAGTGAATGCTGAAAACTTTCTTTACATGTAATTGGAAAAAAAATAAAATACTATTTTAAAAACAAACAAACAAACAAAAAGGAAAAAGAAAAAGAGTTGAAGTTTGCTTGTGGAAAAGGGTACTAAAAAGGTTACAGCTTGTGAATTCTTACGAACACAGTTTTCTCTGTTTTTTCAATGTTTCTCAAGGGCAAAATCACAAATAAACAAATAAAATTCATGTTATGCTGAAACCATTCCCTAATATATCAATCATATTGGAAAAAATTCAAGTTGTCAAAATAAGGGTTATATATTTTTATTTCCTTATCTGTATATATTTTATTTTATCTATGCTCTTTGAGGGCAGAGATTGTTTCAGTCAGTTGGTAATCATTTATTTAACATCTACTACATGGCAGGTACTGTACTAAGCACTGGGGATACAAAGAAAGGCAAAAGACAGTTCCTTCTCTCAAGGAGCTCATTTCTGTCTGTTTGTTTTTACCCCCAGTTTCTTGTATCGTGCCTGGCATATAACAGGAGCTTAATAAATGTTTGTTGAATTGAAATTGAATATAATCTTGTGATATCACTATTGTGACTTTTCATAAGAATGCTTTCAGAGTATTAAAGGACTGAATTATGGACAAAATTCAATGACACTGTGGTAGGCACTGGAGGAAGTACATACAAAGTTTAAATAAGACTAGTTCTTGCCCTCAAGTAAATACTGTCAAGTAGAGGAAGAAGTCACAAACATAGATAACTTTGATACATAATATTATATGTGTGTCACAAAAGTGCAAAACAATGAGGTCCACAGATGAAGGTAATTTCCAATAGGGGTATCTAAGGACCCATAGTGAAAGAAATAGCATTTGAGTTAGGCTTTAAAGGATGGATAGGAAGTCTAACCCACAGGGAGGCAAAAGGACATTTCAGGTATAAGAAGCAGAACCAAAAGCATGGTCAGGGAAGTGCAGGATGAATTATATATAACATACATATTTATGTATTTTTTTCAGACATGACCATTGGTATGATTTGTCTTGTTTGACTATGCTTATTTGTTAGGAGGGAATGTTCTGTTCAGGATGAGGGTAAGGAATTTGGGGGAAGTGACAATGATGAAAAAATAGAAAATATCAATAAAACATTGGAAAATAAAAAAGTGTAGGACAACAAAAATATGGAGGGTAGGAATGAGGAAGAGACAAAGAAAAGTACACTTTGACCAAAGCGCAAAGTGTGGGGAGGGAAATAATATGAGATAAGACTGGAAAGGAAGACTGGCGACAGATTGTGGAAGACATGGAGGACCTTTGACTGACAGAAATCTGATCTTACATGATAAGTGTGAGGCACCTGTCACCCACTAAAGATTTTTGATCTGAGAAATAATAAGTATATGACTATATCTGCACATTAAAAAAAAAAAAGATCGTTCTAGTAGCAATACAAAGAATGGATTGAAGGAGAGTAAGAGTGGGGAGGAAAAGACCTGTTAAGAAGCAATTGTAATCACAGTCCAGGAAGATGGTAGTGAAGGCTTTGATACTACAGTTGTGGTAGAAAAGGGAGCAGATTCTAACACTGAAATGAACAAAATCAGGTAACTGATTTGCTATCAGAGAAAAGGGACTAGGAAGAAATAACCCAAAGGTTTTGAGACTGGGTGATTAAACTCCAGATTAAGTTTAGTAAGTAAACTGGATAAAGCCAAGATTAAAATGGAATATTTTAAGATATCATTTTCATCATTGTTAACCATTTCCAATGTTGTTAATCATTTATCAAGGCCAGATAAAAGTATATTAAAATATTTATTAAACTTAACATGGCTATAAGGCATCAAACTGGAATACTTAGTAAAACAATTTAAGGAAGACTATCTTACTAAATATTTGGGCAATGTAAAAGTACTACTAGAAGGTTAGGCAAAGTTCAAAAATTAACCTGTTTTATCTCAAGAAGTATAAAAAATAGTAGAACAATATATAATATGAGACTGGTACAGCAATATAGAAATTCTAGTAGAAATAAAGACAGGAAGAATGGTAGCCCCAAAGATGAGGGAAATTTATTTTTCTTTTAGAGAGTAAAAGATGAGGTTGATAGGAATAGTACTTTCAATTCTGGGAATAAATTTATATCTGAATTTTAGGTATCCATCCATTTGCAATCTTCAATTTATTAACAAAATAGCAGTATTGTAAAAGACAGCTACCATGTACCTGTAAATTCATTTTGAAATCATGTCTAGACTTTGCAACACTAATTCCTCTCAGTCCTATGGAGGAGTCATATGTCATAAGTTCACATAGAAAGATCCTTGTCCCTTTAGTGAAAGGGTTATAAAGTTTTCAGTCTTAAATGCAAATCCCTAGCATAGTGCAGAGGAAAGAGTGCTAGATGCATAGTAAGACAACCTGGCTTTGAATTCTGGATCTACCACTGGGAACCTGTTAAATTATGGCCATTCATAATGTAGCTTAAGGGCTCTCTGAATTCCTACATTTGGCAGAAAAAGCTTTTCCAAATGAGTGATTATGTGGGAACTCAATGTACAAACCAGGAAAAAGGCAAAGAAGGAAATCCACGTGTAAGATTTGTCCAAAAGAGGTTTATTCAAAGATATTCTGTACAGCCTCCTGAGGTTTGAGGTAGACTGGAGATAAGAATAAAATGCTACAGTCCTGCAAATCTGTGTCAAGATTGAGGTGATGCTATATAGCAGGTGCAAAAATGGAGTCTCAGCAGGTTTTTGTTTGTTTGTTTGTTTGTTTGTTTTTTCATTGAAAAAAGTTCCATCTCTGCCATATATTAGAGTTGCTTCATGGGTTCCAGGATAGTGAATGATGAGGAGGAGCAAGGTGCTATTTCTTTTTTTTTCTTTTTTTCTTTTTTTTTTTTTTTAGGCAATTGGGGTTAAGTGACTTGCCCAGGGTCACACAGCTAGTGTCAAGTGTTTGGTCTGAGGCCAATTTGAACTCAAGTCCTCCTGACTTCAGGGCCGGTGCTCTATCCACTGCGTCACCTAGCTGCCCCAGTAAGTTGCTATTTCTTACCTCTGCTTCTAGATCTATATTTTGGGATCTTTGATTGAAGTAATTGGTTGAAAGGGATGAGAATTTGAGATTAAAATGTTTCCTATTTATTCAAGTTTGGTTAATAATGGGGAATGTGAAGTCATTCTGCAACTGATAAATGATCAAAAGATATGAACAGTCAGTTTTCAGGTGAAAGCTGTCTATATCAGCTATCTATAACCATATGAAAAAATGCTTTAAATCACTATTGATTGGAGAAATTCAAATTAAAACATGAAGTACTACCTCACACCTATTAGGTGGCTAATAGGACAGAAAAGGAAAATGACAAATGTTGGAGGCGATGTGGAAAAATTAAGACATGAATGCATTGTTGGTGGAGTTGTGAACTGATTCAACTGTTCTATAGAGCAATTTGGAACTATAACCAAAAGGCTACAAAACATGCATACCTTTTGACCTAGCAATACCACTACTAGGTCTGTATCCCAAAAAAGATAAAAAAAAAAAAAGAAAAGAAAAGGACGTGTACGTACAAGAATATTTATAGAAGCTCTTTTCTTGTGGCAAAAAAATTGTAAATTGAGGGAATGCCCATCAATTGGGGAATGACTGAACAAGTTGTGGTATATGATTATGATGGAATACTATTGTGATATAAGAAATGATGAGCAGGATGCTCTCAGAAAAACCTGGAAAGACATATAAACTGATGCAAAGTGAAATGAATAGAACCATGGGAACATTGTAAACAGTAACAGCAATATTGTATGATGATCAACTGTGAATGACTTATCTATTCTCAGCAATACAATGATCCAAGACTGCTCTAGAGGACTTATGATGAAAAGTGCTATCCATCCCCAGAGAAAGAATTGATGGTATCTGAACACAGAGCTAAGCATACTTTTTTTTACTTTATTTTTCTTGAGGTTTACTTTTTTGTCTGTGTTTTCTTTTATAATATGACTAATATTGAAATATGTTTTGCATGACTACACATATATATCCTACCTATATCAAATTGCTTGCCATCTCAGTAAGGGGAATGGGGAGGGAGGAAGAGAGAGAATTTGGAACTCAAAATTTAAAAAATGAATGTTAAAAATTGTTTTTACATGTAATTGGGGAAAAACAAAATACTAAAAAAATATAATTTTAAAAAAACCAAGGGGGATGTGGAAGATTTTATCTAAAATGGAGAGGGAAGAATCCCATGGAGCATGAGTAAAGCTGAGCTCCCCTAGCCACTTCTGGCGATAGCACATAGCTCTGTGCTGAAGGATTTCTGCTTTGGAATGGCAAAGCCATCGTTTTATTAGTCCCTATTATATAGGATCTCAGCTGTTTGGGGGTTATTTGGGCCTAGGTGGGTCTTTCCAAGGAATTCTACTTCTTAAATTGCCTGTCTTGTTGTGTGATTAAGGAAGAAAAATGTGGTTCAGATTTGCTCCTACAATAAGACACACTCCTAGAGAGAGAAGTGAAGGTAGCTTTAATTAAGATTATAATATAGGTACAGAAAAGGTAGATTTACAGCAACATACCATTAGCTATATGACTATAGTCAGGCTAAGAATACAAAGAATAGCAATAATATAATAAAACATCACCAATTCAGGGAAGTACCAACATCTGAAGTCCAAGCTGGGAATTCCCTGGGTACAGCTTTCAGGGTCCCAATTGGGAAAGTCCCAGGCAGAGCATCCTCTCCATGGGTGAGAATCCAAAGATGGCTTTCCCAATTAGGATTTAAATAGGGCCTCTAACAAAGAAGGCCCCATGCCAGGAGGTGCCCATGATTCTAGTAGATGTTTTTACTTGGTCCAGGAACTGGCCAAGTTCCTGGAGCAAGCAAAACATATTAGAATGTTAATTAACCTGATATGTTCTGATGAACTGGCCAGGTTCCCAGAGCACATCTCCTGAGAACTGGCTAAATTCTCAGGTCAACATAGATAACCACACTCTGGCTTATAGCCTAATGTTTAGAGTCATACAGGGGACATGGAAGATCTTTCCTTATAAGATTTATCGATCACTTGTGTCAAAATAATGTCACTGGATTTCTCAAGTGAAGATCAAAGAAGGTACTTATGGCTTTTTCCCATATGGATAGGAATTATCAGATTCTATAGGGGAGGGAGAATAAATTTCTAATATCTATAATCTTTTAATTATTAATATGGCTATGTATAAATATAGGTGTACATAGGCATATTTTCTCACAATGATATTATAAATTCATTTATATTTGACAAAGTGAGAAAGGCTGAGATTTGCAGTTTCAAAATTCGAGAAGCAAACATATCCCTTTAAATACAGTAAGAAGGATTATAGAAACCACAAAGCATACACTATGAAATGAATTGCCACGGTCACAGTGTAAGGGGACCCACAATACCAGTGTAACCTTGGGTAAGTTAATCACTCCGGGCCTCAGTTTCCTCTTCTGTGAAATGAGGGGATTGGACTAGGTGACCTCTAAGGTCTTTCTAGCTCTAAATCTATGGTTTTATGCATTCCTAGGAACTAAGGTCACTCTAGCAAAAGGGAAGCAGTTCTTTAGTATATTGGTAGAATAGTCCATGTACTTCCATGAGGATGTAAGCTTATTTTAGCAACAATAATAATTCATACTTTATATAGAACTTTAAGATTTATAAAGCATTTCCTTATAACAACCCTTTGGGGTAGTCATTACAGGTATTACTATATTAATTTTAAAGCTGAATGAGCCGCCATTGTTTAGGAACTTGACTGTGGTCACACAAATAAGTAAATGGCCAAGTTAGAACTTGAATCCACATCTTTTGACTCCAAATCCAGAGTTCTCTCCATTGTGCCATACTGAAAAGACAATTTTCTAACATGTCTTATTATTACTTGAATTTGGATTGAATCATATATCACAAAATATGACATACTACAAAGATATGATAAAGCAGGTTTCATTGATAAATTGAGTACAAGTTCTATCTGCCAACACTAAGATTATAAAAGATTTTCACTTACTTTATACATTCAGTCTTGATGATGAAGTGATAACTTTTGAATTACTGGCCCCCAAATGTTGACATAATTCTTACACACTGTGGAACAATGTTCATTATAGTAGTTGATCTTCCCAATTTGAGTTCTGTACAGTAGAACACCAAGAGCTATGTGTTGCTGTTCATAACTGATCAACTTCTTTGGTGCAGGTATGAGAAAAACTGAGTTAAGAGAGACTCATAATTTAATATCCTTGGGAATTTCTAAAACCTTTAAAGTTCCTGGGACTACAGTACTACTCTAAACTAGTAAAACCTTTGAAGCCAATCTCCTCCCAGGTGACTCAAGACTCTTAAATGTAAATCTGCAAGTCATCAAGACTTTAGTAAAACGTGGATAATGCTGTTTTGCCATCATAGAAGGTAGACTTTCCCCCCAGGAAGGTACTGTCAAATCAGTTATACCATACTGTCCATGGACTACTTCAACTTTCACTCTGACACTGATGACAATTCTCTTTCCATGTCACAGATATTATTTTTCTACTTTAGAAAGCCACATTCATTCTGCAGTGAAATTAAGATTTTAAGCTATAAAGTTTTTCTTCTGGAAAGATAAAGTTGGGGGGAGGATATGGGAAGCACAAAGTGGCTAGGAAAAGGAACTCACACATTCTGGTAGGAAAGATCTATAAGGTTTATTAGTCTTGATGAACATGTTCCAATGCCCTTTGGAAGAAATATGGTACCTAAACCAGTAGACAGAATTTTAGAGAATGTGAGTTCAGTGGCCATTTCCCCACAACTCTCTGTCTAACCCTGCAAAGACTGAACTTAAATAAAGAGAAGAAGGAAACATTATAAGAATTTACCACAACAATAAGATACAATATTTGGACAAAGTAGAATTTAAATATTTTTCACTTTTAAAAAAAACATATTCCTTTTTCAAAGTAGTTGAAACTTCTAATGGCTTTTCAGATTTTCAAATTTGTTACTTTTTCCAGATAATATCCTACTGGCTTCAATAGGATCAGCAAGCTTACATGAAAGCACATGAGTTCTCAGTCCACCTCTTGCCTTGGGTGATAACACAAACTGTATGGGAGAAAAGAAAAAAAAAACTTTATTCCCTTGTATTTGAAGAACTGGATGGTAAATTTTGTAAGCATTAACATACATTTTCACCACAATACAAACATAGATCCAATAGACATCAGGATTCCATTATTAAATCTAAAACAACACAAATATACATAGCCACTGATAAAATAAATACCTATAATTATAATCAATTATTTTGTAGGCTTTTTTTTATTCTTTAGGCAATTGGGGTTAAGTGACTTGCCCAGGGTCACACAGCTAATGTCAAGTGTTTGGTCTGAGGCCAGATTTGAACTCAGGTCCTCCTGACTTCAGGGCCCATATTCTATCCATTGCGCTACCTAGCTGCCCCTATAATGAATGATTTTGACCCAGGAAAAGAGATGAGGAAATGTACCTCTCCCCTTAAATTGAAGATTTAGGGAACTTTATATGGAATGTTGTGTATATTGTCATTTGGAATTGATGTGAGGATTCTGTTAAATTATTTCTTTCCTTTCCTTACAAGAGTAATCTCACTGAGTGGTGGGTGGGGGTCAGGGTCAGGGTAAAGTGGAAAAGACTGGTATAAAAACAATAAAAATATGAATTAGATCAATACTTAGTTTCATACAGAAGATATACCTGTTACCAGCATGTGTTTTGAAATTATTTAAATTTACATCCCTTTCATTCATTCATTCATTTATTTATTTATTTTATTTACATCCCTTTTAAAGTACCTCAGAATGCAACAATTCAAATCAAGCACTGTGCTAGATTCTGGGCATACAAACACAAACTTAAAAATCGTCCTTTCCGAAAAAGAGTTTACATTCCAGTGGTGAGATACAACATTTACATAGAAAAGTAAATACAATGAACCTAGGTGGAAAAGACCTCTAAGAACTAGGGAGATCAGGAAAGCTTTACTGAAGGGTGTGGAGTCTGAGAAGAAACTTGGAGGAAGCTAAGGATTGCTAAGGAGGTGGAAGTGAGAAGGGACTGCCTTCCAGGTTTAGGAGACCTGCCCATGTGAGGACTCAGAGGTAAGATATAGAATGAAAAATGCAGGAAACAGTAAGTAGACCAGTTTGGTGAGAGAAGAGGAGTAATATGAAATAATTCTAGAAAGATAGACTGGAGCTGTGCTATGAAAGGCTTTAAATGCCAAGCTGAGGAGTTTGTACTTTGTCCTAGAGGCAATAGGAAGCTGTTGAAGCTTTTCAAGCAGGGAAGTGACGTGTTCAGACATGTGCTTTAGCAATATTATTTTGGCAGCTTTGTGGAGGATGGATTGTAAAGGAGAGAGAGATAAGAAGCAGGGAGACAAATTGGGAGACTATTGTGATGGTCCATTTAAGAGGTGATGAAGGCCTGAACTAGACTGCTGGTTACATGAGTAGAGAAGAGAGGATGAATGCAAAAGACACTGTAGAGAGAATTGATAAGACTTGGCTACTGATTGATATGGTAATGAGAAAAAGTGAAGAGCTGAAGATGACCCTAGAATTGTGAAACTGAGGATGGTGGTTCTCTCAACAGAAACTGGGAAATTTGGAGGAGGGGAAGGTTTAGGCAAGAAGATAATGTTACATTTTAAACATGTTGAGTCTGAGATATTTTTGAGATATCCAGGTAGAAATGTTAACTAGGCAGTTGATGATGTGGTATAGAAGCTCAAGAGAAAGATTAGTACACAAGCAAAGGTTGTTTAAGGGCAGGAAATACCCCAAAAAGGGCAACAGAAAAGTAGCTGGGAAAGATTGAAGGGGTGTGTGTGTGTGTGTGTGTGTGTGTGTGTGTGTGTGTGTGTGTGTGTGTGTGTGTGTGTGTGTGTGTGTGTGTATGAGAGAGAGACAGAGAGAGACAGAGAATATCTATCAAGGAGACAAGTTCCTACAGTCAGTCAATAAATATTTATTAAGCACCTACTATTTGCCAAGCTGAAAATACTCTATCCAAGATTGTTTTGGGGGGAGAGTGCTTTGGGAATTGTCTTACTTTTGAAATAGGGACTATTTAGTTGAATTCAATATTTATTAACCTCTATATGTAGAACTCTATTAGAAATACAAAACCAAAAATGAAACAATCCCTGTCTCAAGGAACTTACATAAGTATTCTTTTTTTAAAGTATATGATAGCAAGACAAAATGTACTGACTGTTGTTTTAACATGGGCTTAGCTTGCATTTATCAGTTCTTTCTCTATTTGTGTATGACACATATTTGAAACAGCATGGGTTTTCTCCTCTTCAATTTCTGGGATCTTTTGGGAATCAGACTACAAAAGAAAATGCAAGTCTGGGAATTCAATTGCCTAGTACTTTTAATGTAAAGGCAGCTGCTTAAGATCATTTAATGTCATGCTACTGTGGGACATTTAAAACAAAAGTGACCCTCTATACCTTATGGGAAACACACTATAAATATACTGGAGAAAGATGCGGTTTATAATGTGAACTTACTAGATGGTGACTTGGTTGGTTTGATATGGGACCCCTGGGATCAAGGGCAATATGAGATGACTAAGAGTTCATTAATAATACACCAATGACTCAAGGGAGGAGCTAGGACCTGGCAGTGTTCCCTAGGGTAGCTGGCTATGGTGTCTGATGATAAATTTCCTAAATGACAGCTAGTTGCTAAAAAAAATGTTTTTATAAGAGCTAGAGGTGAAGGATTTTAGCTTGGCTGATTCCAACATGTGTTTGTTAATTATACTAAGGGTTAAGATACTTGGGGAGATAGTTTTGTTATTGTTGTTCTTGTTGATCTATTTATTTTCTTTAGGTTAGTGGAAAATACTTATCCTTCCATTTGCGTTCCAGCACATGCATAGTTCTGTACACCTGGGTATCAGGCATTATTAAAATAATCAATTCCCTGATTTACTGTATCCACATATAACAATTACACAAAGTCGGTTCCTTCAAGAGGCATGCACTTGTGTCTTATTAGAACTTGTTTGGATTTATAACATAAAATATTGCCACAAAATTCACCAACTTTTAAATAAATTTTGCTTCTTTCCAAGAGAAATTGCCACTTTATTGTTGTTTTCTGTTCTTCTGTTAGCGCAAGAAATTCATGTACCTAATTAAAAAAAAGATCAAACATATAATAGAAACTATAACATAAGGATAATATAAAACTTAAGATTATTAACTGAAAAAGTAATTTTATTTGCACTGATCTTTGACCAGTTCTTCTGATAAGAGTGGTAAGTAAAGGGAGGTAAAGAAGGTAATGAACCTGAATAGGGAGTAACTCACTGGCAGCCAATCAGGGTGCTCAATATGGAAATGCTCCCCCTTAATAAGGAAGAAACAATATTTGAAACAAAAATGTGTTGAAAAATATCATGGGAAATTTTTACATTAAGAAACTAATACTCATGCCCAAGTGCACTAGTTAATTACACCCCAGTGTTTGCTAGTTATGTTATATAAGATTCCACATAGGAAACTCATAGTTATCTTTTTCTTTTTTTTTCTCTTTTCTTTTTTTTTTTTGGTGAGGCAATTGGGGCTAAGTGACTTGCCCAAGGTCACACA
Organism: Phascolarctos cinereus; assembly: GCF_003287225.1. NCBI lineage: Eukaryota > Metazoa > Chordata > Mammalia > Diprotodontia > Phascolarctidae > Phascolarctos > Phascolarctos cinereus. The sequence goes on along the minus strand of NW_027555847.1, from coordinate 129,014,997 downwards.
GCTAGCAAGTGTTATGTATCCACTGTACCAGCTAGCTGCCCCTGTAGTTATCTTTTTCAAGAAACTTAATATCAGTACTTCACACTACTTTGTGATTAGTGGAATTCAGCCATGCTCATCATTTACCTACTTTGAGAATTATGTTTAAGCATAATTTTCTTTGACCGAAGATCTCAGTCACTGTGTTCAATGTGATTCTAATATATGTCTGTTGTTGGCCCAGTGTGACTTTAAAAAGAGTTTGTTTAAAATAGGCCATCCTATGCATGAATGCATTTGTGTTATGTGTTAAAATAACCTGATTGATATCTTTAGCCATGTTGGAAGAACATAGAAAACAATTGTTCTTAAAATGAAGGACAATGGGCTACTGTGGGAATATTTATAAATTCTTTTTATATTTACCGTGAAGCCTAGAGTTTCCTCAGCAACAGTTCCTGTAAGGCTACAGGAATGAAGAGTGCCAGTGTGATCAGTGAGATCAATAAGCAAATCAAAGCTGAGAAATACAGATTTATGTCCTGAAGAATCTTTGTTGCAGAATGAAGATGTACAAGTGCTAGATGCTTCACTTACAAAATAACCACAGCCTGAACTGTAAGAGACAGAAAAATGGAAATAATGAAATATACATTACAATGCTGCAAACCCCTGATGATCAAAGCTGACTAGAATGTTTGATTGTTGACGATGTTTTTAACTTGCTCTGAATATTTTTCCAATATGGTCTTTTAGGGAAAAAAACACAGAGTAGAAGTGAGAGGAAGAGGAATAAAGAAAGAAAAGAGGAGGCCAAATAGAGATGGGATCTGCTATCTCTAGGTTTTAGGAGCCTACTAAACATTTATAAACTATAAAGTATCATATAAATTTGAGCTCCTCTTTATACTAACCAAGATATGGACAAATTCTTTCCTTCTACCACTCCAATTTAAGAGATGTTAAGGGAAGCTTTTTTAGACAAGCCAATCTATGGCTAGACTTTGGTAGAAAAAGGATAAGAAATCACTAATATAGGTTCTTTTGTATTTGTTTTCAGGAGAGACAGAGGAGCCCTAGGACCCCCTAGGAGCTAAGGAAGAGAGTCTAGAACAACTAAAGGTAATATCCCTTTCCATTAAGGCTTTTTTTTTCCTACTTGAGACCAAAAAGAAGTTTAAAGACAAATAAAAGCAACTTGAGTGAATTTTTCCATTCCTCATGTTCCCGCCCTTAAGTGGCACAGGCATGAGAGCAAAAGAAAAATTAATGGGAAGTAGTGGAAGAACTGTCCTCAGAAATCAGAAAGACCTGATCCCATCTCTGACACAAACTGGATGGATGACCATAGATAAGTCATTTTATCTCTCAATGGCCCACACAAATCTAACATTATAAGCTGCTGATTTGCATAGGTGAAGAGCATTTCGTTACCAGGAAATTTCCTTCCCCAGTGAAATCAGAGGTCCAGAATAAATCATAACCATAACCACAGGAAAGTGCTTTGTAAACTATAAATCATGATGCACATTAGCTATTATTATTATTACATTTCTATAGGATTTTACAATTTTTTAAGTGTTTCTGCATTCATAATTTCATTTGACTTTTACTATAATCCTGTGAGATAGAAGGGGCAGTTAATAACAAGATAAGATAATAACCCAAGAGAGATAAATGACTTGCCCAACATCATACCTTAAGTAGAAGAGGTGAGACTTTTCCCCCATGGACACTAAATACAGTGCCAGACTTGGAGTTAGGAAAGATTTGAGTTCAAATTTTGTTGCTGTCATTCCCTGTGTGACCTAACAAACGTAATCTAATCTCTCTGCCTTTCATCTTGTTGATTAATAGTTGGCATTCACAAGTGAAGGTTGTTTAAAGACAGGAAATACCCAAAAAAGGGCAGCAGGGAAAGAGCTAGAAAGATTGAAGATGTAGCATGTGCTTGTGTGTATGTGTGCATGAGAGTGAAAGAGGATATCTATCAAGGGGACAAAGTAACCTGTTTACTTACCATCTGTTTCGTGCTATTTTCACAGTTTCATTATCAATGTTCAGTGTGGAAATGTGGGCATAAAGGATGCCATAGAAGGGATAAGTTTTTCCCTCACTCTTCAAGGCTACTGCCTTTAATTGTTCTACTGTATACACATCAACTATTGCCTGTACTAAAAGTAAAAAGATATGTGTCACTTCATCATTTCTAATAACAAAATTAAAAATAAAATAAAATTTAACAAATGTAAAATGAAAGAGCAAGCTAATGTTAACATTTATTAATTGTATTGAAATTTATTATATTTTTAATTCAAATATTTCATTATATTTTTGCATGTGCCGCTCAATAAGAATGCAATAAGGTACTTTCACATGGATGTTAACTCTATCTTCTATTCAGAGTACTATTTTATAAATTACTGCTACCCTAAAACATTCACAATTTTGTTGTTACTTTCAGCATATGATATTTTTATGTATCACTTAACATAACTAGTATGCTAGTATGACAAATGATCATTTATTTAATGTATTTGAATATTGATTTGAGTGTGCAATCCTAAGACCAATTACATGATTGCTTTCAAACACACTGTAACATCACTTTAAAAAAATGTCTCTTAAAGTCCATTTTTTCCCACTTGTCTTCCTTTTTCTTGCTAAGAAGAAATTAGAAATGGTACTAGAGAGAAACAAAAGTTTTTATAAGAATAGATACTAATGCTATGAATCTAATTAGCTTGTCAACTGTGGGAATAAGTATTATTGAGGAAAGCTTGACAGAAGAACAGGAAATGGGATCTTGGATTTAGGAAAGAAAATTATAGGATAAGAAGTTAGAACAACAGGGATAGTGATAGACACAGGCAAGAACAGCCTGGTATGAAACAGTCATGTAATAGTATACATGAGAGATAGAACCAGACTGAAGCAGAAATTGACAAAGAAAGAGAAAAAGAGGAAAATTTAATGTGGAAAAATACATCAGTCAAGCTTTCTTTTTGTAACACTCTGGAATAATTTTGGTAGTGTAAAAAAGTGTTTCCATGCAATAAGACTTTGGGTTGGATGATTTTGGCTGCCCTTACAGAATCAAGGATAGAAACACAAGTCAACAGAGATTCCACCTCCCTTCCAAAGCATGTACTTGGGTCTCATGGAGAATTTTTGATGTAGCTACTGGACTATGTCAAAATGACCTGACATCTTTTAAGTTACTGTTTCACACTCAAATACAACTATGCTTACAACTATGCTATGCCAGTCATTCCTTGTGGATAATAAGATGGATGCTAAGTATTGATCACTTTGTAATTGTGAGGTCCAACAGCAAAAAGAGTTGGCATGGAACATGTTACAGCATACAAAGAAAAAGCAATAACAAAGTTTGTTTTTGGCATAGCTCAGGGTGACCATGTCTATATGATGAGCTATTAGTTTCATTTCTAGGTCAATTCAATTGTTGGCCTTCTGAGATGACAAGATGTGTCTATCATTCAGTGTTCACTGTAATGATGAGACTTTTGATCTATTAAATTTGTTAGGAAGTTTCATTTGAAAGCAAAGTGAAATGTGTCTTTATTCTGTTACCCCAGTCAACTTCACATAAATGAGAGATAAGACTAAATAGAGTACTTGTTACATTACAGATAATAACAAATAGAAGACTCTAGCAATATCACCTCATTTAGGGAAGATAATACAATTATAAAATATAAATATGATTTCCTTTGCTGTAATTAAAGTCCCATTATGTCAAACCAAACTTCAAAGACTAAGATTTTGGCCTGTCAAAAAATGCAAGGAACATTTAAAGAATCACTTACAATTTATGGATTCTTTTAATTGAGCCTCAATTTCATCATCTAGAGCTGTGGCTTCTGCATTTTCTCTTGCAAAGTTTGATAGGATATTAGCTTCTGGTGTGTCTTAACAAAGAAAAATAACATAAATAAATGTTGTCCACTAAATAGAAATAATAGCTAGTATCTATATAGCACTTTAAGGCTGCAAATCACTTTACAAATATGATCTCATCTTATTCTCACAACAACCCTAGGCAGTAGGTACCATTATTATCCTTACTTTATAGATGAGGAAACTAAGGCAGATAGAGATTAAGTGATTTGCCCAGAGTCACACAGCTAGGAAGTGTCTGAAGTTGAATTTGAACTCAGAATTTTTTAACTCCACGTCTGGCAATCTACTCACTGTACCACCTAGCTGCCTAGACTTTTTGCTTCTTGGATCATTCTGTATAGTAAAAACAAGAAGACCTACAAAAACATAAGCCAAATTAACAAGAGTCAACTAGAAAACTTGTTTAGGATATCTAGAACTTTACCTTGCCCATATAGTTTTCCTCTAATCCAAAATATTATATAGTTAGCTAACTGCAGAAATTAGAATGAGGAAAAATGCTCAAGAGCTCCTAAAATGTTTACTCAGAAAAGAAAGCAATGATAAACTTTTAGAAATTGTAGCTAGAAAAATTTGATTATGAAATTAAATTTGTAGGATATATTTTAAATTCTTAATAAAAATTATCACTTGTTTTCTATACAGGCACTTGTTATTTATAAGAAAATCAAATTCTGAGATAACTACATTATAAAAGGTTACTAATATCGAATGGTCTTTCACAAAACATAATTATTTATATTACAACTAGGTTTTATTTGAAATAAACATTATTCAATATAGAAAGAAAAATTACTATGACAGGATTTTCACAAACCAATCAACAACCAGGTGCGGTGGCTAACACCTGTAACGCCTGCTGCTGAGGAGGCTGAACTATTGGATCTCAGGAGGTTCGAGCTACAGTGTGCTAAGATGATCTGGTTACCATGCTAAGTTTGGCATCAATATGGGGAACCTTGGGAGGGAAGACTAGGATGACGAAGGAGGGGCAAACTGGCTCAGAAATGGGATGGGTCAAAGCTCCCTAGCACATCAGTAGTGAGATCCTGGCTGTGAATGGCTGTTAACAGTTTCCTGACTGGGCAGGATAGGTAGACCTACTCTCAAAATAAACGAAATAAAATTAATGAATAATCATTTATTAAGGGCTTACTATATGCCAGGGACTATTTTAAGTTCTGGGGATAGAAAGACAAAAGCTAAATAGTTCACTAACTTCAGAAGGTTACAGTCTAATGGGTGGGGTGGGGTTCGAAGAGACAACGTGCATACAGACAAATACATACAGAATATATTCAAAATGAATACAAGGTAGTGTCAGAAAGGAAACTGGCGGGGAGGGGAGGGGGTAGTGGGGGAGGACTAGAAAAGGCTTCAGGAAGAATGTGACACTTGAGCTGAATCTTTAAGGAAACCAGGTGAGAAGGGGATTCATTCTAGGCATGGAGAGCCTCTAGCGAAAAGGCATGGAGATGGGATCGTTATGTGGGCAGAACAGCAAGTAGGACAATATGGCTGAATTGCAGAGTTTGAGAAAGGGAGTAAAGTGGAAGAAGAATGTAAAGGTAGGAAGAGAACAAGGTATCAAAAACATTAAATGTCAAACAGAGGAATTTATACTTGATCCTAGAGGCAAGAGGGAACCACTGGAGTTTGTTGAGTAGGGGATGACATGATCAGACCTGTGCCTTGGGGAAAAGATAATGAGGTCTATTTTGGTTGTGGAATTTGAGATGTCTATGGGACATCCAGTTTGACATGTCCAGTATGCTGTGGGTGATGTGGAATTGGCACTCAGAACAGAAACTAGGACTAGATACATAGATCTAATTGATAGTTGAACCCCACAGAGAGACAGAGAGACAGAGAGAGAGAGTAGAGAAAGAAGAGAAAAGTCAGGACAGACCCTAGGTTACATCTACAATTAGTAGACGTGTGGCATAGATTAGCAAAATCAGCAAAGGATTCTGAGGAGCATTAATCAGACAGGGAGAACCAGGAGAGAGAAATATCCTGAAAACCCAAATATAAGAGGTGAGTGAGTGGCCAGGAGGAGTAGGTGGTTAACAATGTCAAATTTAGCAGAGAGGTCATTCTCAGTAGTAATCATGGACTATACTTTTTTCATAATTATACTTTATTTAACATTCATTTAAAAAAATTTTGAGTTCCAAATTCTCTCTCCCGCCAGGCCCTGCACCACACAATGAGAAGGAAAGTGATATTATATCAATTATACATGTGAAGTCATGTAAAACATATTCCCATGTTAGCCATGTTGAAAAAAAAAAGGCAAGAAAAATAAAGTAAGTAAAAAAAGTATGCTTCAATCTACACTGAGTTCATCAGTTCTCTCTCTGGATGTTGATAGCATTTTTCATTGTAAGTCCTTTTGGAATTGTCTTGGATCATTGCACTGACTAGAGTAGCTAATGGACTACACATTTAAAAATTTTATTTCTGTATAAGCATTTGTCGCTGCCTCTCCCACTTCCCTTGACCCCCTACCCCATTGAGCAACAAAAAAAGAAAACCCTCATATTCAGCAAAATAAAATCCCATTCTGGCTATATCCAAAAATGTATGTCCCATTATATATTCTTAGTCCATCACCTCTCTGGCAGGAGATGGGTAACATGTTTCATCTTCAGTCCTTTGGAATCATGGGTTTATCTTTGCATTGATCCAGAGTTCTAAAATCTTTCAAAGTTGTTTTTCTTTATAATGTCATTGTATAATTTTTTTTCTCCTAGTTCTTCTAGGAACTCTAAATCACACTCTAAATCAGTTCATAGAGGTCTTTCCAGTTTCCTTTGAAACTGTCTATTTTGTCATTTCTTATGGCACAATGACATTCCATTACATTGATATGCCACAGTTTGTTTAGCCATTTCCTAATATATAGGTATTCCTATTTCAAGTTTTTAGCTACTATGAAGATAGCTGCTATAAATATTTTGTCTATACGTGGGTCCTTTTCCTCTTTCTTTTATCTTGTTAGGGTATAGGCCTAGAATTGTTATTGCTGGGTCAAAAGGTTACACGTTTACTTATTAAAATGATTGTATTGGTTTGAATGTAAGCCATACTTTCCATGCAAAATCAGGCTTGTATAAAACCTCAGTCTGACCTATAATTAAAGTTATTTTTTAATATGTAACTATACAAATATATTTTCCTTTCAAAGAGATTCTTTAGGGATAAAACATATATTTGAGGGTAGTGTGCATTTAGAGACTGGCATAGTAGCCATTTTTAATAATAAATTTTAATTATTCTCTTTTGTTTTCACATCATTTATATTTCCCAATGTATTTCTTTCCCATCTTCCTCCCAAGGAGCAATCCCTTATAACAAAGAATAAAAAGAAAAAACCCTCAGAAATTACCAAAAGGAAATAGGCTACTTCAACATGATTTTGTACCATGTCAGACCACAAAAGGTCAAGGAATTTATATCTAAGAGAATAGTCGGACATGAAAGTATGGCAAATTTGACAGCTTTTAATATTTTTAGTAAAAAGTAATACTAAAATAATAGACTATAGCTTTGAAAGTTTTTACTAAAGGGAAATGCAAGTATAGTGTAAGTGACATAGACCCCCCCCTCTTTGGCTCAAGACTGGCTTGCTTACCCCACCTTCCCACAGAAATAAAATTCTGTTTTCCTCCAATCAACTCACAGAGCATCTATAGGGCTTTCAATTAGGTGGTGCAGAAGATAAGGGAGCTAGACCTGGAGTCAAGATGACTTTAGTTCAGATCCTATCTCAGAAATTTACTAGTAAGGTGACCCTAGACAAGATAGTTAACCTCAGTCTGCTTAAGTTTCCCCTGCTATAAAAGGAGATAATCTACCTCCGAGGGTTGTTGGAGACAAAACAAGATAAAAATTTGTAAAGCACTTTGGCTTTGTCTCAAGACAATGACAATGACAATGTCCCAAGGTCTAAACTAGCTTAAAGAACAGCAAGCTCAGTCAGCTCTTTAGATAGCCTGAAGATTGTTTCCTACAATTTGCTTCCAGTAGTTACCCAGCCTTCCTTCAAACTTACCAGATTTCAATCAACTCTCCCAGGCTCATTTAGTCTGAAGCACTTGTTCTTATCATCTTAATCTCCCCTGTTCTGCACCTTTGAAGCCACTGGGGCCAGTCTCCACTATCACTTTTTCTTTCCTGGTAGCTGGAATGTCTTCTCATCCTTCTGATCTCTGGCTTCTCGGTTTTTCATCTCCTGTCACTTACATTTTCTAATCTAATGCTCAAATCAGGGCCTTTTAGTGCATTAGTGATACATCTCTAACTGGGATTGAAATTTATCCTAAATCCATGTTTAATCAGGTTTAACACCAGATAGCATATACAGGCATTGGGTGGTTCAAAACTCATTTGCATAAGGCTCTCCTCTTACTTAGTGCCCTTGGTCTGCCTTTATGAGGGCTGAAACTGGTGAGAGGAAAGAGAAAAGATCCTGTTCTGGCTTCTAGCCTCAAGAGAGAAGACATGCTGTTCCATACTCTTTTTAGTCCTTAAAGGAAAGAAAGACCCTAGAAAGACACCAAAACATAGAGGAGCCAGCACTTCCACGATATTCCTATTTCCAGCTACAGGAAAGACTTTAGGGAATTTGCCTTTGAGTGAGATCTGAGACTCTTGGTTGAGCTAAGTTATGTTATTCACTCTGTGTGTATGGTTTGGCATATATTCTCCAATATGTGCTTTCTCTGATTTAGTTTGCTACTGATTTGGATAAATGGGTTTATTTACTATCTACTACATGTGTTCATTGTGGAACTGGTATTTCGTGAGAAAGGAGTCAAGCCTTTGGATATAAAACTAGAGGTACCTCTTCTCTTAAGGAAGAGTGATCACAACTTGATAGAGCACAACTTGAATCTAAAAATTATTTCTCCTAGGCTCACAATACTTAAGAGAACAGATAGATAAAATTATAGCCTGGTACTCCCTTTCTCTGAGGAGAGCAGAGTGACCAGTTTCTGGCTCCAACCTCCTACTTCCCCTCCTGGCAGGAATCAAAGTCTCCCTTGGAGAAGGGTTGGGGGAGGAGACTGTAGAGATATATATTCTTCCTTCCCTAGGAGCCACATTTAGACATATCCCTGCAGACACAAATAACTCACATGGGCAAAACAGAACACACCTACACACTCTCTGCATGTAATATTCTCATAGTCCCCCAAAAGTTTTATGATTTATAGTTTCTCAGCTCTATCCTACAAAACTCTGAAAAGAGTCATAAAAATATCTATGAAAACATAAATGAACTGATGGACAACAATGCATTGCAGCCATCCCTCCATCTTCAGTCAGTGCTTAAGCTTTTACACAACTTTTAAACAGGTCCTCCTCTCAGCATATTTATCTGAGGGGCAATCTTCTCTCAAGTCCTCAGAACTGTCTCAAGTTGTCTTTTTTACATATATGTCCTTTATCTGCCTCTTTCAACAATTAAATGGCCATTTATGAAAGGAGCAGTCTCTTGCACGAAGTAGCTAGGTGACACAATGGATAAGAGCACTGGGCTTGGAATCTGAGACTGTTCTTCCTGAGTTCAAATCCGACCTCAGACACTTCTCAGCTGTGTGACTCTGAGCAAGTCATGTACCTCTGGCTGCCCCAGTTCCTCATCTGTAAAGTGAACAGGAGAAGGAAATTTGGCAAATCACTCCTGTATCTGTGCCAGGATAACTCCAAATGGGGTCATGAGAATTGGACATGGTTGAAATGATTCAACAACACTCTTGCATAAAATTAGACTAATAATGTTAAACCACACTAATTTCTACTATTTGGAAGAAAAGGCCAATCTTAATGCTACATTCACTTTAAAGCAAAGGAATTGAGTTAATTTAAAATCAAATGGTATCAAACTCTTCCAGCCAGCAAAACTTTAAAGTGTTGCTAGAACTAAATTAAAGTGTAATTGGGAAATATTTAACAAAATACAACATAGATAAGGTAATTCATGGTTTTCTAAGCCAATATGCAGCCCACAAGGATAATTTCTATTTCACTTTGACACCATTCGTTTAAATAATTTAATTTAGAGTTTTAAAATAATTCAGATTGGCCTTCTCTCTCAAATAGTTTTATATGTTCATTTAAATGGATCCCAATGATCCTTTACCATTGACAAATAGCTAAGATTAATGTGGTTTAGTTTATCTAGTTTTCCCTTTAGTAAATGTGTGTGTGTGTGTGTGTGTGTGTGTGTGTGTGTGTGTGTGTGTGTGTGTGTGTATGTATTTACTTTTCCCCAGTAGCTCCTTGAGAGCCGGGATTGGTTTTGTTTGTCTTTTTATCCCTGCGCTTAGCACAGTGCCTAGGACATAGTAGGTCCTTAAGAAATGCTTGTGGACTGATTAATTTAAAACATTCTAGTGTTGTTGTTTTCAGTTATTTCATTTGTGTCCAACTCTTCATGACCCCATATGGGGATTTTCTTGGCCAAGGTACTGGAGTGGTTTGCCATTTCCTTCTTCAGCTTACTTTATAGATGAGGAACTGAGAGAAACAGGAATAAGTGACTTGCCCAGGGTCATACAGCTAGTAAGTGTCTGAAGCCAGATTTGAACTCAGGAAGATGAATTTTCCTGACTTCAGGCCTGGCATTCTATCCACTGTACCACCTAGCTGCCCCTAGTATTCTAGTATTAGACCTTATGGAAATGTTAAATTGACCACACTCACTTCAAATTCAAACTTCATTTATATCACTAGACTCTACAATAAGTGAATTTCAGAAAGGCATTTTGTAGATTTTTACCTGGATTAGCTGTGATAATGGTTTTCGAGATGACAGTTGCAGTCATACAGCTTCGAAATTTATCAAAATTTATTCTTATATCTGCAGCAAATATTACTGTGGGGGGAAAAGCCTATTATTTTAGTATTTGTCTTATACTTATGGGTCAGAACAACAAGGAAATATTGAGTACAGCTATGAGTATGATACCTGTTTCTCGTGGTATCCAACTCTGTGCAAGTAGAATAGATTCATTATCCCAGCTAAATAAAAGGAAATTAGTAAAAGGATGAATATACTAGTAAAAACTAATAAAGGAATACTGTTTGCAGTTTTAGAGGAGGTCAAGTGTACTGAACTGCTCATATTATTACATTGTCTTTGTATAACTGTTGCAAGCTAATAGTTTTGCTGATACTAATATTGGCAGAATTATTCCTTACATTAACATTTTGTTGTTGTTGTTGTTGTTATTCGGTCATTTTAGTCATATCTGACTCTTCATGACCCCTTTTGGGGTTTTTTTTGGTAAAGATACTGGCGTGATTTGTCATTTCCTTCTCCAGCTCACTTTACAGATGAGGAAACTGAGGCAAATAAGGTTAAGTCATTAGCCTAGGGTCACCCAGCTAGCAAGTGTTTGAGGCCAGATTTGAACTTAGGTCCTCTTGACTCTAGGGCTGGCACCCTATTTACTACACCACATTAATATTTAGTGTAGACTGTACTGAAGCTAAAAAAAATCCCTACACCCCCAAAGAACATGCATAAAGGAAATAGCTCCACATTATATTGATTCCCATTCCAATTGACTTTTTGTAGTAAACTACATTCTCACCTTCCTTCCCGTGGAAGCTACTGATGTTCAGGTTATATCTAACCTAGTATTTTATAATTTTCTCCTGTTTTACGGGTAATTCATGCATCTATTTCATAGAATATTTAATTCATAAATCAGACATGTATTTTTTATTCTAAAACTACATGTTTTCTCTTGGCATTTTGTTTTAATTAATTACCACTCTTCTCTCTGCCTTGTCATTACCTGAAAATTAATGATGTGCAATTATTAACTCTTTCAGGCCATTTAGACCCAATTGGCACTGTGGATTAAATGGTACCATAGAGCCTGGTAAGAGTTAAGGTACCTCCTTTCTATATATCATTGATTAGAGTCTACTCACGACTTTTTTCTTCAGAATCTATTAGCTCTAAATATTACTTAATCCATCTTTGGAATCAAATTTCTGACAGGTTACATTTGGTATCATCTTTACATGATTTTAGCATAACTTACTACCAGAGAATGACAGGTTCTAGTGAAAATTGGATACACTAACTATTAAAACACTTCACTAAATACAATTTGTTATAAATTATAAATATATATATATAAATATAAATGATTGTCTGTTTAAAACTATATCCAAAGAGTTTATTATTTTGTTGTGTTTCAGTAGGAAGAATGTTAGATTTAGAGGCAGAGAGTCTGGGTTCAAATTCTGGCTTTGTTACTTCCTACTTGTGTGGTCTTTGACCTCTTTGGGCTTCAGTTGCCTCATGTATAAAATGAGGAGTTTGGACTAAATGACCTCTAAGATTCCTTCTAACTCTTGACTCTATAACCTCTCAGTATAAGTCTTACAGAATAGATTCTAAGAATAGTGTTATAGTACATATCCAGAGTAATAGTAAATATATGAGCATGTGAATGCCTTCAAGTTTTAAGGCATTATTTCACTTCCCTATTTTAAAAAAAAGAAAATTTTTTATGAAAGGAAACCTTTTTCTCTTGATGAGTTTAAGTAGTTCTTAGTAATGTAAAGCATTAAAATAACTAAATAGATCTCATTCTTTTATTTTATGCTTTCATTCATGGTTCAAAATAGGAAAGGTATTTTACCATAGCATTGCAAAAGAAGACTCTGTTTCATCATATAGCTTTACTTCACATCTCTGACCCTTTCTTCTGTCTGAGGTTGTAAAGTATTTCGGTTCTCCAATCTTAACAAAATAAAAAAAACCAAACCATTACATTTCATCCACAATCACAGTAGATACTTACATACTTGTTGATTAACTAAAATATAAAAGGGTTACCCATTAAAGTACCAAAGTGGAAACATTAAAACTAATAAATAGTAATTTGCAATGATAAGCTTTTGATTAAAAATAGCTGGCATGACAAAATATTTAAAATAATTTATTTATGCTTTACAAAGTACTTGCACAGATATTATCTTATTTGAGTCTCACAAGCCTGTGATGTAAGCAGGCATTATTGTTTTCATTATGTGATGAAGAAATGAAGGGTCAGAGAGGCTGACTTGCCTAGGGACTCAAAGACAGGTCTTCCAATTCCAAGTTCAGTGCTCTTTCTACTATATTACCTGCAAGGTTCTGTTTTGGGCCTCTTTAATTCTTTCTCTTTTCTATCCCTTAGTGATTGCATCTATTTCTTTGCCTTCATTCATCGCCTCTATGTAGATGACTCCCAAATCTATATGGGTAGCTCCAACCTCTCCCCAGAGCCCTTGATTCACATCAGCTTATTGCTAGACATCTCTAACTGGATGGCTTGCTGACATCTCCAACTCAATATGTCTATAACTGAACTCATCATCTATTAAAATTTACCCTTGTTTCCATTTTGTACATACATACGTCTCTAGAAGGATGTGCATGCATTGAGAGGCTAGCATCAGAGACAGATGCTAAAACAGTGACAAAGCCAGATGAAGTGAAGGATACCTACATACTACTGCATCATTCAGTCCCTTAGGATAATTTCAGTGAGAGTAGGAGGCAAGGGAAACAAAGCCTGAAAGAGGCCTATACATCAGTGAGTAAGAGCAGAAAGAAACATAGCAAGGAAATATATGTCAGAAAGAAATGTGGCTTAGGGCTTCACCATGGATACAAATCCACAGACTTTCTCCTTGCTGCTGTTAGATAGAATAGTAGGGAACCAAACGCATCAAGGAACAACCTGAACCTATCTCTTCACAGGTATTGTGGATCAAATGGACTGTGTAGGTCCAAGACAGATGGTAGACACAACAGTGGGTAAGGATGCTTGATGCCCTTTGAAAAAGGGAGGAGAATTTTCCTGACAGAAAATTGTAGGAGCCCATTCTTCACTTTTTATCCTATTAAATCAACTCAAACACTTTGGTGTGAAAAGTCAGCTATTTGTACTGAGTCAATCTGGGTGACTCCATTTTAAAACCTTGTTTATAATGGCAGGGGGCATGCTCACTAATGCCATCTCCCATGATACTAATGAGGGAGGAGCTGAGGTTGCCCTAATCCATCTTATAATTACATAAACCAATCAATACTTTTACCTTTATATGGAAGTTGCTTACTGCTGTCTAATAAAAAGCAGTGCATAGCTTGAATCAAGGCCCGCCCACCCAATGCTTGCTGCCTTGGCCTGCTAAATAAAGTCCTTTAAACTTTACCTGAGTTTGCCTTACTAATCAGGGTGAGACCTAAACCAGGATTTCTTTTAACATTGGTCTCAGGTCTCCTTTATACTTTTAAAAATAATTGAAGACCCAAAAGAGCTTTTATTTACATAGGTTATATCTGTTGATATTTACCATAACAGAAATTTAAATGACTTAGTGTGAAAATATTTTTGACCTTGCAGACCCCCTGAAAGGATCCCCAGGAAAACCTGGACCATACTTTATGAATTCTTGGGTTAAATAAAAGCTTTAATAGAGTTGATGTCTTATTATCTTGAATTCTTGCAGTAGAACTCAAGGCCCCTTTTGGGAGAGAAAAATAAGTCATGTACGAATGTTCCCAGGTTTTACTGGGGTGTGAGTATGAGTCATAGAGATTTGGTAGAATACACTTAGCCAGAGAGAGTTTGTGGGAAACATGAGCCGGGAGACTGGTACAAGATGACAGAGTAAGATGCAGCATAAAGCCCAACTCTCTTCCACAACTGCTCCAACCAGGATCAAGCAAAAAACACCAGACCACGTGGTAATTAAGAAAATCAAAAAGAAATCACAGTGGATTGTTTTTGCAGCCCAGGTCAGCACAAGGAAATAGTCAAACGCCTGTAGGTACTAGGGAGTGGTTCAAACCAGAAAGGTCCATACAGACCTTCTAGAACGTAGGTGGAGGCAAGGTACTGCAGCAGGGAGTATGGAAAAGGGGTAAGCCGGAAGCTTTGTTATTCTGACCTAGGAGTAAGGTCACAGATTTAGTATGGATGGAGACTGGGTCCTGTTGCTATATACCAAGCCAGGGAGCAGGCACAGGGAAGATTCTTCAGCTGTGTTGCTCTGAGCCTGTAGCTGGTTTTCAAGCCTTTCAGCATAGATCAGGGATGAGGCCTGCAATCAACAGCTGTGTACCTGGGCAGGAAGTGCAATGCAAGAGTAAGTCTGCAACTTTGTCTCTCTGACCCCAGAGCAGGGTCAAGGAAGAAGAGAGGCTAGGCCTGCAGCTGTGTAGGGGCAAGAAGCATGAATCAGGGGTGAATCTGCAGTTCTGTTATTCTGAATGTGAAGAGCTTTTTAGTTAACTGATAGAGGCTGCAGACAGCTCTAGCAGCTGTCTACTAGAGCTCCAATAAAGGGCAAACCTACAGTGGTACTGCCAGATCCAAACCTGGACTAGAAGCCTGCAAAGATTAGATTAGAAGGACAGTTATTAGACCATAACCAAGATCATATTGCTTAGGGCATGCCAAAAGTTTGCAACTCCCTAGCTTGAGTCAACCCTAAGATCCTTGAAGAATACAGCATTTAATATTCAAAGAAAGTAGCATTACAACCCCCAGATAATACAGATCAGGACCAGATAAGGCCTAAGCATTCCCTGTAGAAGTGCAAGTAGCCCAGTTCAAACACAAAGCATCAATTCACGGAGTAAAGCTAAAAGAACATGTAAACAGAAAGATAACAATGATAAAGAATCAGGAATACCCAAGACACAAATCCAGAAGAAGAAAATAACTCCACAATATCAGCAAGCAAACCCTCAAACAAAAACACAGCTTGGTCAAAAGGTCAATTAGAATTCCTAGAAGAGATGAAGGAAATGTTTTTTAAATGACATGAAGAATGAATGAGAGCAAAAATAAAAAATAATGAATAAGAGCTCTAGAGGAAAAGATTTGAAGGAGAATAAATAACTCAGTACAAGAAGTAGAAAATTGTACCCAAGTAATATGCTCTCTGAAAGTTAGAATAGATAAAACAAAAGAAAATGACCTCACCAGACAATAAATATTAGGACAAAATCAAAAGACTGGGGGAAAAGATAAGAAAATTTAAGGCATTTTGTATAAAAAACAACTGACCTGGAAAATAGGTCAAGAGTAAAATACATGAAAGGTAAAAAAGGTAAAAAACCTGAAAGTTATTATCAAAAAAAAACCCAAAAAACAAAAGCTTGGATACCACATTTCAAGAAATCATAAGTAAAAACTGCTCAGACCTGTTAGAATTAGAGGGCAAAGTGAAAAATAGAAAGAGTCCAACAGTCACCCCCTAAACAAAATTCCAAAATGAAAACTCCCAGGGATGTCATAGCCAAAATCCAGAATGACTAGGTAAAATAAAAAATACTGCAATATGCAGAAAAAGGAGAGTTCAAGTTCTGCGGATTCACAGTTAGTATAACAAGATTTGGAAACTACAACTATCAATATAGAAGAGGAGAGCTTGTAATACAATACGCCAAAAGGCAAAATATATAGTCTCACAATGAAAAATAAATCACTCAACAAAACTGAATATCTTTAAGGGAAAAATTATATTTTTAATGAAATAAAAAACTTCCAAGTATTTCTGGTGAAAACAACAGAGCTGAAGAGAATCTTCAAAATATAAACACAAGAGTCAAGAGACATAAAAAGATAAACGTTTGAGCAATCGGAAGAGACTAAACAAGGATAATAATAATAACGGTTAACATTTATAGAGTGCTTTCTATGTGCCAGGCACTGTGCTAAGTGCTTTACAATTATTAGCTCATTTGATCCTCACAACAATCCTAAGAGAATCCTAGGTGCTATTATTACTCCCACTTTACAGATAAGGAAGCAAAAAATACTTGATTTTTAAAAGAGATAACTAGGAAAACTACATTATCCTTAAAGGCATTATGGACAATGAGTACCAAATGGCATAGCAAAAATCTAAATGCTTACAGGAAAAATTAAATTAATTACAAGGAAAAATAGATTGTAAAACTATAGTAGCTGGGGATACAATACACCTTCAAGCTTAGACATGTTTAACCAAAAAAAAAAAAAGGAAGAAGTAAAGGACCCAAATAGGGCTTTAGAAAATGAGATATAGATTTTTGGCAATTACTGAGTGGGAAAAGAAAGGAGTGTACATATTTATCTGCATGGCATGACAGTTTTACAAAAATTAATTGAAACAATAACTTTAGCAAAGTTACAAGATGTAAAATAAATCCAGATAAACCATCATCATTTTTTTATATTACCAACCAAATCCAACAGGAAGATATAAATTCCATTCAAAATATCTACAGAATATATAAAATGTCTGGTATTCTATCTAGCAAGCTACACACAGGAACTATACAAATACTACTGCAAAATACTCTTTATGGAAATAAAGACAGAGCTACATATTTAGAGAAATACAAAAAACCTCAAGGAAAGTCTTGGGACCCCGTACAAATTGCTTATGGACAGGCCAAGCTAATATAATGAAAATGTCATACTGCATCTGGACATTAACTCAGTGGAATCAGTTCTATATAGGAAATGAAGTCAGTTAAGCCTTCTTCCTCTCTCTTCCCCACCAGAGGCTAAAGCGATACAGGGGCGATGCAGCCCCAAGATGTTTAGGGAAAATGTTTATACAAGGTTCTTGCCGTACCTCTGAAGTAAATATCCCCTTATAAAGACAATTGATATTAAGTAGTTAAATGGAACTGAGGAGCTAGTCACTGGCCCCTAACAAAACCATAACCACATGGTTTTTAACATTACCAAAAACCACAGTCATCAGGGTCTCAAGGTGATGGTAGTAGAGAAGAGAAACACCTCCAACAGCTCACATTTACCCCCCTAAAGCCCTGAGAAAAGATGCAACTCACCTAATTTTAAAGGAGGGACAGAGGGACATACTACATAGATATAAAAAAATCACATTATAAATAAATTAGAAGAGCAAAGAAGAAAATACCTATGAGAACTATGAATGGGGGAAATTTCATTGAAAAAAAGGGATAGAGAGGATCACAGAAGGGAAAAAAAGATAATCTTGACTATATAAATTAAAAAGTTTTTGCACAAACAAAAACGATGCAGTTAAAATCATTACATTGAAACAATGCAGGGAAATCATTAACTGGGGGGAAAACCTTTGAAGCAAGTTTATCTGATGAAGGTCTCATATCTGAGATAGAAAAGAAACTGATTTAAATTTACAAGAATAAGAGACATTTCCAATAGATAAATGGTCAAATGTTATGAACAGGCAGTTTTCAAAAGAAGAAATCTAAGGTATCAACAACCAAATAAAATGTTCCAAATTATTAATCATTAGAAAAATGCTAATCAAAGCAACTCTAAGGTTGCTAACCCATCTGATTGTCAAAGATGACAAAATATGATGATGATAAATGTTGAAGAAGTCATGGGAAAACAGGCATATTCATGCACTGTTGGTGGAGCTATGAATTGATCCAGTTAAATGATATAGTTTCCATTCTGGAAAACAATTTGGAATTATGCCTCTAAAATCACTAAAATGTGGATACCCTTTGACTCAGTGATACTATTACTAGGCTTGTGCTCTAAAGATATCAAAGAGGCAGCTAGGTGGTATGGTGGATAGAGCACTGGCCCTGAAGTCAGGAGGACCTGAGTTCAAATCTGGCCTCAGACCAAACACTTGACACTTACTAGCTGTGTGACCCTTGGCAAGTCACTTAACCCCAACTGCCTAAACAAAAAAAAAAGTGCTTAAAGATATCAAAGAAAGAGGAAAAGGACATACACATACAAAACTATGTTTGAAGTGGCAGAGAACTGGAAATTAAGGAAGTGCCCATTAATTGGAAAATAGTTGAACATGTTATATGACTTTAATGGAATGCTATTGAGCTAAAAGAAATGATGAAAGGGACAGTTTCAGAGATACTTGTAGGAATTGAAGCAAAGAGAAATAAGCATAACCAGGACAATAATTCGTGCAATAACAACATTGTAAAGACAAACAACTTGGAAAAATTAAGAAAATCTGATCAGTTAACTGACTGACCACAATTGCAGAAGATTGATGATAGAGCATGATGGACTTGACATGCAGACTAATACATGTTTTTGGATATGGCTAATGTGGGAACTTGTTTTTGCTTGACTATACATATTTATTACAAGGGTTTTGTTTTTCTCTTTTCAGTCTGGGAGGTTGGTGGAGTAGGAGGGAAAAGAAAGCTTAAGATAGGGTTTCTTCCCACCCATCTACTCCCCTCTCCCCCCAAAAAGAAAGAGAATAGAAGAAACATCAGAAAGAATCATTGACAAGTAGGGTAGCATTGAAAATTCCATATTGAATTTATTATATATTTTTTAAGTCAAACAAGATCTACATAATAGAGATTTGCAGTTTTGTGTATAATGATCTTCTCCTGTTCTACAATGCTTATGGAAAAAGTAATTTTATTTATTTCTATTAAGGTCAAAATAAAGAGAAAAAAAAGAATCATGAGTCAGATATTGACAATCCTAGAGTTCACTTCAGTGGAAGCATGAACCAGAGAAATTGTGAGAGACCCTACTGTATGTAATGTGTGCCCAAGCATGTGCAGTTCAAACTGGCTTATTAGAATTAATTGTTAAATTTTCAGTATGAACATCTATACCTAGAAATTGGCAAATGCTATGGGTCAGGCCTTGAGTTATTGCTTTGCTGATCTAAACTTAAGAAAGTGATGGAGAAAATGTTGAAAATGCAGATTAAACTTAAAAGTGTGTCCTATGTACATTTTTTGAAAGCCAGTTGTTAAACATTTACCAGCACACCCCTGCTTACTCTCTTAGCTCTTTGAATTGTTTACCTGGGAAATGGAGTGATGACTGAGAGAGATATTGGTAGAAAATATTCCTGACATATATGAGGAAAGTAACTACCTCTCCCCTCTTAACCAGGGTCCCAGCGAATTCCTGATTGTTAAGAGAAAAAGTCCAACAGTAGGAGAAAAGGATATCCTGTGGCATCCTGGTCCAGCTTCCTTTCTTCTACCTTAGATTTGGACTTTTGTGCTGTCATGTGAGTGATGGGTGTAAGGGCCAGTGACCAAGACCACCTGAAAAGGTGAAGAAACTACAACTAATATTTTACCCTGAAGATACAGTATCTAAAGATGGATACCAGGAGCCAGAAGCAATGAATAACCTGATTGCTGAGACCACCAGCTATTGCAGATCCTATTGTGCTGGTGCACCAAAGAAGGAGTCTGATTTCCTTCACAGTATTCCCTGCTTTCCCTTGTTTCTTCTATTCCATGGTCCAAAAATGAGGCACAGACATCCTCTTTCTTAATTCATTTTACATTAGTGTATGATCAAGAGTCCCCTCAGATGTACTTGCATATCTGGGAGGGTAACCATTTGGAAGATGGCTAGATGCAGATGTTTCCATAGGAGCACTTGATTGAGTTCCTTTCCACCCCATTCTATACACAATAAACTACAAGATCACAACTTTTAAGGATCTGAGTCCTGTGAATGTGAGTAACTAACTACAACCAAAGAGAAAGAGCCCAGATGAGGTAGGGAGTACATGAACTACTTATTGCCCATGGATTTAGTAGTTTAATATTTTGAACAAGGTTCCGTTATATCCCCCAGATTTATTTCAGACTTGGTCAAGCAGGAATTTTTCCAAATGGCTCAGAGTCACAACCAAAACTTGGGCTTGTGATGGCGGTTAGGAGTAGCATTTGAAGGTTGACTGCCATCTGGTGGCCAGTAGGATAACTTTTTAGGGAAACTCCCTTTCATGAACCAGAGGGAAACTGAGGATGCCACTGTACTGGTGGTGGACTAGAACACTATCTAGTGGACAACAACGGTATTGCACAGTCTTAAGGCATCATTTCAGGGGACCCAAGAACTTCTGGTGAATTAAGGCCAAACGTGTCACAAGTGTTTTACCACAAAACTGTACCCAGCTCCTCATATCAAGGGGGAATGCACTGACACCAGGTAAGAAAAGATGAAAATGTCTCCAGAGTTGTGTGGTTGATCGTTGCATTGGTAAAGTTCTCAAGTCTTTCATAGTTGAGATTTTTTTTCCCCCTACTCAACTGTTTCCCATCTAATTATAGCTGCACTGATTTTGTGTGTACAAAAGCTTTTCAACTTTATGTACTCAAAATTTAACATGTTAGTTTCAAAGTTGTATTGCTTGTTTGTCCCCTGTTCTCTTCTGTGCTTTTTAAAAAAATGCTACAATTATTATTTTTTTGGCACCACTATCACTAGTACCCCTTTTCCTCACAAATCCCTCTCCACCAAATTAAAAACAAGTATTCCTTGTAACAAATAAGTATAGTCCAGGAAAACAAATATGTACATTGGCTATGTTTGAAAATGTAGATCTCAGTCTGCCCCATGAGAACTCCATCTCTCCATTAGATAGTAGTAGTAAGCTTTGAAACTCACATGTTGAATTTACTATATTATTTTTTAAAATAGTTGTACATAATAGAGATTCACAGTTTCATGTACATTCCTCTTCGTTTTGTGTATCTGGAAATACTCATGTTTGTTTATGATTGTCAAATTCAGAATTACAAAAAAATTAAAATTTTAAATAAAAAAGCACGATTGTATAAGTATAGGATTTTATACTTAGCCCTATTAACTTTTACCTTATTAAAAATGAACAAATTAGAAGAACTGGAGAGGAGATACCTTTCACAGTTATGGGTAGAGTAACAGTTTTTGTTCAGATAAGTCCAAGCATTAGAAGATCATAACAGAAGATAAAATGGACAATTGTGAGTACGTATAATCAAAAAGATTTGGTATAAGCAAAATCAAAGCAGTTAAAATTAGAAGGGAAAGCTAACTAAGAAAAATCTTTGTAGCAAACTTCACTGACAAAGGTCTGATATACAAGATATAAAAGAAATTGGTGCAAATATATAATGAGAATAAAAGCCACTTCCCAATAGGCAAGTGGTCAAAAGATATGAATAAGCAGTCCTCGAAAGAAGAAATACAAACTATCAACAGCCATATGAAAAGATGCTCCAAATCACTCATAAGAGAAGTACAAATTAAAACAACTCTGAAGTTCTACCTCACACTAGCAAATTGGCAAAGTTGGAAAAAGAAGGGAAATGGCAATTGTTGGAGGAGAGGTAGGAAAACTGTCACTGTAGTTATGAATTGGTCCAATCGTTCTGGAAAACGAATTTGGAACTATACCCCCAAGTCATTAAACTGTGTAAATCCTTTGATCCAGTTATACCATTTGTTGCTGGGTTGTTTCTGTCATGTGTGACTCTTCATGACCCCATTTGGGGTTTTATTGGCAGAGACACTGGAGTGGTTTGCCATTTTCTTCTCCAGCTCACTTTACAGATAAGGAACTGAAGCAAACAGGGTAAGTGATTTGTTCAGAGTCACACAGCTGATAAGTGTCTGAGGCTGGATTTGAACTTATGAAGATGAATCTTTCTGATTTCAAGCCCAGTGCTCTTATCCACTGCACCATCTAGCTGCCAGAGCCGCCAGTGATACCTCTACTAGGCTTATATCCCCAAAAGATCTTTTAGTATTTTATTTTTCCTCAGTTACATGTAAAAACAATTTTAACATTCGTTTTTAAAACATTGAATCTCAAAGAGATCAAAGAAGGGGAGTGCCCATCAATGAAAGAATGGTTGAACAAATTATGATATAGCAATGAAATAAAATATTATTGCCCATAAGAAACGACAAAAGAGACAGATTCAGAGAAGACAGAAGACTTCTCTATAAACTAGTGAATTGAGGAAACAGTCTGCATGATTTCATTTTAAAGAAAATCAACTGTGAAAGACAAAAACTTTGATCAATGCAATGACCAACCACAGCTCCAAAAGACCAATGATAAATCATGCTTTCGAGGTGATGGATTAGGGGTACAGAATTAAACATACATATTCAAGAATGACCAGTATGTGGATTTGCTTTGCTTGACTATATATTTGTTATAAGAAAAGGCTTTTTTGTGCATGGGTGGAAAAGTTATGGAGAAGAGATGTAGAGTTAGTGATAGTGATATCAGAAAAAAAAAAGAAAAAAAACCCAATCATTTAAAAATACACAGAACAGAGAATAAAATTTAGAGGGAGACACTGACAAGCATGACTGGGGACCACCATGTTGAATTTGTTACTTTTTTAAAAGTCAAGATGTATATGGTGAAAAATTATAGTGTTGTTTGTGATGTTCTTTTTCTGTTCTTAGTATTTAGAGATGCTCATGCTTACTAATATTTATCAAATTAATAATAATTAAAAATAATATTTTTTAAAGAAAATCAGGGTGACAGCTAAACTTCTTGAGTCCTGTTGTATCTCCTTCACTTTCTGCTTTCATTCAGATATAACTAACATTGGCTCAGCAATAATACTCACTAGTTCTTTCATTACTTTGAATTATAGTTTATCCAGGACTGCTGATTTTGAACTCACTGAGCTTAAAGTAAATGAGGCAGATTATTGTAATAGCCTCCAAATGGTATCTCAGCATGATATCTCTCCACTTTACAATCAGTCCTCTACCCAGTTGCCAAATGGATTAGCATAGCCCAGATCTTATCACCTCTCTTATCAAGAAGCTTTAATGGCTCTCCCTTGCTTTTAGGAAAAACACAAATTCTTCTCTTTAGTAGTTAAATCCCTTTAGTATCTGGCCCGAGCCTAATTTTCCAAGATGATTCTATGTTGTTCTCCCTTACATGCTTTACACTCCAATCAGTCTACTTGCTGTTCCTTATACATGACATTCCATCCTCCTGCCTCCATGCCTTTCCACAGTCCTAGAAGATTGCTCACCTTTCTCTTGGAACTGCTAGCTCCCTTTAAGGATCAGTTCAAGTGCCAACTTCTTTAAAAGGCCTTTCCTGATTCTCACAATTGTTAACATTCCTTCAACCCCCATCTGAATCATTGTATATTTATTTTGTACATGTCCTGTATATGCTTATTTAAGGAAATGTTTATATCCTTAGGTAAAATGTAAGCTCCTTGGGTACAGAGACTCACATTTTTACATTCATATCTCCAGCACCTAGCACAATACCTGGAGCATTGTAAGGTGCTTAATGAATGCTTTTTGATTGATTAACAGGTGGCAGCTAGGTACTATCTTATTATCTTCTCATTTGTTTCGAGTTTCAACTCCCTGCTAATCATTTTTGATCACTTTATCCAAGTTCAAAGATCATTATTAGAAAAGAAAACAGAAGCAAAATAAGCTGAACAGTTTTTCCTTCCACTGTCATCTGTTTACCATACCAAGGAATAGTCTGCTTTCTTTCTTGATCCTCCTCTTGTGACAACGTAGCTTAAAAAGAAATCCCTTTTTGTTCTATTTTTCTTGCTAGTCTCAGCTCATTCTAAGATTTACAGCTTTTGACACTATTCTGCCACTCATCTGTATTCTTCCTTTATTACTTGCCCTTTCTTATATCTACAAATGTCTTAAGTTGGTCAGTGTGTTCCCTGTGCATCCAAAGCAGTCTCTTAAAAGGAACCTTTTTTAAATTACTCATTGGAATTATTTATTTTTATTGTTTCCTGCCCATCAAACCATAAAGACTTTAAAAGGTGTGATTTTGTAGCAGACTAACCATAATATAATAAACTGCTTAATTTGTTTGTTGATTTCTACTGCTTCTAGCATATAAGCAATTACAACTTTATGTAGAGCAACTGACAGCAGAAACTACTATATAATTGTTAGATTGTCATTTTCAGCAAGAACAAAATATCTATGTTCAACAGGTAGAGTAAAGTTTCTATGAATACAAGTCACTAGGTAAAGCTTCCTAGATTTGGAGTCATTCAGTGAATTGTGAAAAAGCACTGGTCTAGAAAACAGGAGACTTGGGATCTAGTACTGCCTCTGCTACTTATTAGCAATGTGACTTTGGGCAACTCTTAATATCTCTGAGCCTCAATTTCCTTATCTGTAAGAAAGAGATGATGAGAATTACTTTATACTTAAAAATCATCATTAAGTTGTTCTCACTCTTGTTCCTTTAATTCTTTTTCATGGGCTTTGTTTTGAAATTTTTCCATTTTTGTGGCTTTCTCTAAATATAGTTTAAAATTTCTTCATGACCTTAAGTTGTGGTTATCAGAACTCAATACAACAATTTTTAGCAAAAGGCTGACTAATTCTGATACACTGTAGGAGAGGATCACATCTGGAAGATCATGGATTTCTATAATGTTTCAACACTTTAAAATAAAGTGTTGGCCAAAGTAAAATAACACTGAATTGTTAGCCCACTGCAAGCCAATAAGAAGTGTTATTACCACTCTATCATGTATCTCAGAGCAGCTCTGGAAATAAATATGTCATGGTGTGTAACCAATTTCCTTTGTTTATAAGCTTATACTTCTTTAAAGGACAAATCTGTTATTTAAGCGCCAAGTGACTATTTTGGATACATGTTCAAATGAAACCTATAAAAACCTCATATATATAAGCACATAACGATTATATATATTACTACACTACACTTGGCATTCATGTGTAATTTATTTTGCTATTTATTTACACATAAAAATAAAAATTTTTTCCATAAGTGGAAATTTTTACCCTTTATCTAAATTGATTCAAGTGACTACTGATGAAAGTCTAAAATAAGGCTGAGAACAGACAGAATTGCCATATATTAGAAAAAACAAATTGAGTCATTGAGATTCCAGATTAGACTTTACCTGCTATGGTTTTTTGAACTTACCGATCTTACGATTGCAAGCACATTAATAATTCTTCCATCGAGGGTCTGACCATTTGCAATAATATCACCTAGTGAATAGTAATCCTGAGAATCTTTTATAGGTAAATGCAACAAGGAAAGTAACTTAATGTCCACTTGATAGCTGGAGCAAACTCTGACTGCAGAATGATTCTCACTGAGCAACAGTTTATAGGAACTAGATTGCAAAAATACACAAACACACACACACACACATCAAATGAGTTATTAGCAAGTAATTTTGCATAGAAAGATTTTGAAGTTAGTTTAACATTTAATAATTTAGTTAATTTTTGGGCATTTAAATTTATGGCATGTTAATAAATACTTGACTTTAAAAAAAAAATTGGAAACACCGAACAATAGTGCTATTTAATTTTTGGCTAAACATTGAAACATAAAATATTCATTGAGTGTATACTATCTGCCCAGATCAGTGCTAGGCATTATCAGGAATCTTTTTTTTTAAAAAAAAGTAATACACCAAGACAATATCGAAAGACACATGATGGAAAATGCTATGCGCATCCAGAGAAAGAACTGATGGAGTCTAAATGAAGATTAAAGCATACTATTTTCACTTCTTTTTTCTTTTCCCTTTTGTTCCGTTTCTTCTTTTACAACATGACTAATGTGGAAATATGTTTTACATGATTGCACATGTATAACCTATATCAGATTGCTTGCTGTTTTGGAAAGGGAGGAGGGGAAGGAGGGACAGAGAAGAGTTTGAAACTCAAAATATTTCAAAAAATGAATGTTGAAAATTGTATTACATGTAATTAGAAAAAATAAAATACTATTAAATTTTTTTGTTTTTTAGGCAATTGGGGTTAAGTGACTTGCCCAGAGTCACACAGCTGGTGTCAAACATTTGGTCTGAGGCCACATTTGAACTCAGATCCTCCTGACTTCAGGGCTGGTGTTCTATCCACTGTACCACCCAGCTGCCCCTACGATTAAATTTTTTAAAAATAAAAAGTATAATACAAAAGTTAAGAAGTTTATTTATGGAGATATACGAGCAAAAAGTTAAAAAATGACACATGACAGTATGTCACAAGGCAGCATATAATTAAACGTCAAATGAATAGTACAGAAAATAAATGATATAGGAATTTAGAGGAGGGGGAGATCCCTATGGCTCCTTAATGAAGGAAGTAGAAATTGAATTTTACCTTGAAGGTAGACAGATAAAATGGAGGTTAAGGAATTCCATCTAGGGGAAATGATGTGAGAAAAGATGCAAGGGGAATATGTTAGGTATTTGCAGTTCAATAATCCTTTAGGCTAGAATGCTGGAGACAAAGTTGAAAAGAAAGGTTGGAAGGAAGATTGTTAAAGCCTGTGAATCCTAGGTCCTCTTGACACAAAAAGGTTTTTGCACATTAATCAGTCAATTAATCAAAGAATGTTAGAGCTAAAAAAGGACTTTAGAAATAACCCTAGTCTATCACCTTGCTGAAAGTTGATGAAAGTTCTGAAACAAACAAGTGATGAAAACAATGTTTCAGGAGGATTAGTATGGCACAAGGTTTGAAGGATGGAGTGCAGTGGGGAGAAACTGGGACTGAGGAGGCCAGCTTAGAGACAGTTGCAGTGTTAGGTGTCCCATGATAAAGATCAGTAGGTGAATATATTTTTTAAAATTTAATTTAATTTTTTTAATGAACAAAAATCTATCTCATCCCCCTCCTACTCATCTCCAGTGAAAAAAGAAAGAAAAACACAACCTTTGTAATAAAGGTGTATAGTTAAGTACAACAAATTCTCACATTGGCCACATCCAAAAGATATATGCCTCAATCTGCATTGTTGGTATGCTTTTAAAGAAACTGTTGTATATTATTACTCATAGGCTATGCCTACACAACAACAACACAAAAAAATTTAAAATGAAAACTTAGTTAACCAATCTGTTTTGCTTAACCAATGTAAAAATAATTGGTTTGAATGATTTTTTCAATGAATTGAGTTATTAGCTGAACTGACCAATGAATTAGATCATAATGGAGAAACTTGGTTTGTTCTTATCATGTAATTAAAATTTTTTAAACATATTCATCATTTCAGGATTCAAAAAATTCCTACTGAAAATATAAGCTATACATTATAACTAAGAAGCAGCATGGTTCATTGACAGAGTATGGATAAGAGTCAAATTTGGATCCTAGGCCCATCCCTGCTGCTAATTAGTAACATAACTTTACAAATCCCTGTGCCATAGTTTCCTTATCAGTCTAATGAAGATAATACCACTTGTCCTATCTTCTTAGGGGGCTGCTGTAAGGATAAAAATGAGGTGATAAATGTGATAGTGGTTTTAAAACCTAAACTATATTTTGTAGACTATTGACTATTTGAGAGTTGGGGGGGTTTTTTGTTTGCTTTTAGATTTGAAGTCATTTAGATTGATCTCATTTTATGGATAAATAAAATCAGGCCTGGAGATGTTAAGTGATTTATCTAAAGTCACACAACAAGATTTTTATCTACTATTTAGAAGCTGTGGTCTTTTATTACGCTAACATTTTTAATTCTTGCTCTAAAAGTTCAGCACTGTCTCTGCCCATACCTAGTTTCATGTTCTCCAAGGGTTTTCATGAACCTACTTCTTATTCTTCCTGGTCCAATTATTATTATTTCATATTCTCTCACTTGATGTGTCTACAAGTTTGTTCTTTGTTCAGTTGTTTCAGTCATGTCTGACTTCTTGCAACCCCATACTGTGGTTTTCTTGGCAAACATACTGGAGTGGTTTGCCATTTCCTTTTCCAGCTCATTTTACAAATGAGAAAACTGAGACAAACAGGATTAAGTGACTTGCCCAGGGTCACACAACTAGTAAGGCCAGATTTGAACTCATGAAGATGAGTTTTCCTGATTTCAAGCCCCGTGCTCTATTCACTGAACCAACTAGCTGCCAACGTTGCCATTTTATTAAGTTGGTCATCTCAGATTAGGTTATCTGAGCCTTAGTAGTCCATACTGATCTCTCTTTATTTTAATCATGGGCAAATCATCATAAAATCAGATTTAGAACTGGAAGGGCTTAAAAAGTCCAGCTCTTTTATTTTATTAATGAGGAAACTGAGGACCAAAAAGTAAAATTACCTGCTCAAGGTTATACAGATTTGCTTCTTCCATTTCTTGGGTGCTGTATTTGTACTTTTTGAATCTTTATCTTTATTTTTCTTCCTGTGAAACTGAGTATCTCCTGTTGCTTTTTATCAAGGTGCAGTTTACATGGACATAAAAAATATATAATGCACTGGCCCACATAAACACAGGTATAAGCAAAACAGATTAAATGTTATGCATGTCATTCATCCTCCATATCTTTGCCTGCAAAACTCTCCTCGTTTTCATCTATTGAACATCTCCTACTCATCCTTTAAAACACAATCCAAGTGTCACCTTCTCCAAGAAGCCTTCCCTAGCAAGACAGGACCATAGGAATTAGAACTGAAAGAGACCTTAAAAATAATCTAGTACAATGTCCTTAATTTACATATGAAGAAACTGGGACCCAGAGAGAGAGGTTAAGTGACCTTGAATTTACCAGTTATACAGGTAATAAATAGAAGAGCCAGAACTCAAATTCATATCCTTTGACTTCAGAGCCCGTGCTCTTTCCACTATACTATTCTGCCACCCACCAATACCTCTTGCTGATTGCAACATTCTTCCAGTCAGTCAATCTTTAGTAATCATCTATTGTGGGTCAGGCACTGTACTAAGTGCTGGAAATACAAAGAAAGGCAAAAGATAACGCCTGTCCTCCAGGAGCTCACAGGCTATTGGGGAAGACAACATGCAGACAACTATGTATAAAAAAAGCCAAATATAGGATACATAAGAAATAAACAGAGGGAAGGTACTAGACTTAGGAATTAGGAAAGGCTTCCAGTAGAAAGTGGGATCTTAGTTGGGACTTGAAGGAAGCCCAGAAAGCTACGAGGTAGAGATGAGGAGGGAGAACATTCCAGGGATGGGAGACAGCCAGGGAAAATTCCAAAAGATAGGAGACAGAATGTCTTCTTTGAAGAGCAACGAGGAGGAAGTGTCACTGGATTTCAGAGTACCTGGGTTGATGTAGGTAAAGACTAGAAAGGTGAGAGGGATGGGAGGGGCAATAGGTTATGAAAAGATTTGAATGCCAAACAGCATCTTATATTTGATACTGGAGATGATAAAGAGCACTGGAATTTATTAGTAAGGGGAAAGGGTGTGTGTGACATGTGCTTTAGGAGGATACTTTGACAATTCAGACCTTTTGGACCTCATGCTTTTGTTAACTATCTAAGATACTGGTCCTGTAATATTGTGCAATATAGTTACCTGTGTTGTTGTTATTGTTTAGTTGTGTCAGACTGTTTGTGACCCCATTTGGGGTTTTTTTGGCAAAGATATTAGAATGGTTTGCCATTTCCTTCTCCAGCTCATATTACAGATGAGAAAACTGAGGCAAACAGGGTTAAGTGATTTGACCAGGGTCACACAGCTAGTAAGTGTCTGAGGCCAGATCTGAACTCACAAAGATGTCTTGCTGATTCTAGGTACACACTGTACCTCCTAGCTGCCCCTAGTTACCTATAGTGGTATCTTATTCTATACTGTACTATAATAAGTTCCCTAAAGGCAAAAACCATATCATAACTAAACTTTGTCCCTCCCTACCCCCTATCTTAGTGCCTGGCAAAGTGCTCTGCACACAATAGGTGCTTAAAAAATGTGTATTTGATTTTGAGTTGATAATATAAAGGCAATATTTATAAAGGGAAATAATGAATAAAGGTAAATATTTGAGATTGTAAAACAGGACATTTAGTATCTATCCTTTTTGAGGTCTAAATAATTTAAAGACAAAATGTTTCAATACTACCATCCTAACTAAAGCGCAATGGTTGGCAGCATTAATGGGATCCATGTGCCAGCCCTTGCAATTGGATTATTGCAACCTACTACTCTTGAAACAATATTGTTCCCTTCTTTCTTCAAAATCCTTCCTTAAGGGGCAGCTAGATGGTGCAGTGGATAGAGCTCTGGCCTTGGGAGTCAGAAGTTACCTGAGTTCAAATCTGGCTTCAGACACTTAACACTTACTAGCTGTGTGTCCCTGGGCAAGTTACTTAAACCCTGATTGCCTCACAAAAAAAAAGAAAAAGAAAAAAAATCCTTCCTTAATATTAACTTCTCAAAAAAAGATAAAGGAGAACTGAACTTCACAAGAAAGCTTTGAGGAGAAGAATTTTTAAGACTTATTTTTCCTGCATATTACTGTCATTACCAAAATATGAAAAGCTAAGAATCAGAATAATCTCTCTGAGGATAAATGCTACATTTTATCTTCATAATGCAATACCAATCATTGCATACTTGAAAACAATAAGAAGTTATATGTTGTAGGATTAATCTTATAGTTTTCAAAATGAAGTATGCCACTTTATGGCAGTTTAATTTGATACTTAGACAATATTAGTCACACTAATTGTACCAAAAAGGTTGTAGTTCTTTGTCATGAATTTACCTTGGAGTTGTAGGATTGAATTTTTCTTCTTTTTCTATTTCCTTTGTCTGCACTAATGGATTGTCAATTATCACTAAAACAGAGAGAAAATATGATATAATTTCAAAATGATAATAATCCTAACAAAGTAAAAGTCAGAAACAATAAGAAGTGGTTTATAATGATAAAGAATGGATACCTATAGCATAACGAGTTTGAAACACTATTTTCCCCAAATTGCACAAACATGTACCTTTATACTTAAAATTATTGTAATTAAGTACATCATGAGGATTGTTGTTTTTTTACACAATTG
This sequence comes from Phascolarctos cinereus, assembly GCF_003287225.1. Taxonomy (NCBI): domain Eukaryota; kingdom Metazoa; phylum Chordata; class Mammalia; order Diprotodontia; family Phascolarctidae; genus Phascolarctos; species Phascolarctos cinereus. Next base: position 128,983,495 of record NW_027555847.1, on the reverse strand, counting down.
TTTTACATTATTATGCAGTCAAAATTTATAGCACAGATATAATCTTATAGCAAATATCATTAAAAAGTTTGGGGGTCTTTATGATAATAACAAAACTAATACTCTGAGAGGCAGTGTACTATAGTGAATGAAGGGCTGGCCTTGGAGTCAGGAAGACTTGGGTTCAAGCCCTGACCTCTGATACATATTAGTTGTATAACCAGGGGCCAGTCACAACTTCTCGGTGCCTTAGACAGCTGATGACCTGCATTGGCAGAAGGAGTTTGCACAGGAGTTTCCCATACTCATTAAATCACAGATAAAGAAGAGGACCAACAAAAAAAAAGTACTTTATATGTTCATAGTGCTTTACTATTTAGGAGTAGTTACACATATATTAACTTATCTGATCATTATAACAACTTTGTGAGGGAAAACCTATGTTCTGGTTCTAGCCGTCAACTAGTTACTTAATATTCAACTTCAGTTTCCCCATCAATAAAGTAGAGGTAACACCTGCACTATCTAGCTCATGGGGCTGTTGTAAAGATTAAATAATACAACATGTAAAGGACTTCATAAACCATAAGATACTATCATTGTTATTGTTGGCAGGGTAGAAATTACTATTCTTATTTCACAGATCAGGACACTGAGGCTAACAAAAATTAAAGCCACATGATTGGAAGTGGAACTGGAAATGGGACTATGTTAAAATTATTTCAAACCTTCTGAAGATAACATAATGGATTACAACTGCTATGTTGTCTTGTCACTGTCAGAGACAGAGCATAAACTGTTGGGATCAATGATTTCACCCATGTAGCATTTTTTTATGTTCACACCCAAAGTGAGGACCAACAGAAATATTACTTCAAGAATTGAACATTAAATCCCCTACAACAATCCTGTATGACTTTAAATACTTTCTTTGGTTCTTATTCAATTAACAGTCATCCATAACAACTATATTTTCTTTATAGTATAACTAAGGAGAGAATCAGGAAAGCTGAACTGAGCCTAAACTGAGTTCTATATTCAACAAACATTCATGCAACAAGAATTTATTAAATACTTATTACATGTGGGAAATTGTGCTAAGTGCTAGATGAAGTACAAAATTTAGATAAGACACAGTACCTGTGTTCATGTAGTTTACTGACTAGAAGAGAAAATAGCCCTCTAAGAACACAAAGATAGTATCCAAGAGTAGCAATAATGGTCTTGAGCAGTTATCTCCCTTGAGTTCCTCATTTAATCATTAAGAGGCACACAGTGCCTTCTAGGCCCATGGGGCTACCTGGTACTCTTGATAATGCAGCTCCGTTGATCTTGCCCTAGTTATTTAGGGTCAAATTACATGGGGTTCCAGTAGGACCCATTTAAGGTTGGGCTAGAGTAGAGATGGGCTTCTGTCTGGAACTAGTCAGTTTTGCCATTTGGTTTTCACTTTAGTTAGTAGACTGGAGGAAATAGACTTATGTCCCTTTGGACAAAATCATTTAACCTCATCTATTAAATGAAGAAGTTGTACTAAATCCATGAGCCTATGGGCACTAGGGTCAAGACTACTTAAATTAGTCACAACCCAATAACCATCATTAAGGCATGGCCTTGGGCAAAAAATAGAACAGCAAGAAATAGTAAGAACAATTCTGGAGTGGTTAGGTGGTACAGTAGATAGAGTGCTAGACTTAAGAGTCAGGAAAACCTTCCTCAGATGCTTCTTATCTATGTGACCAAAGCAAATCATTTAAACTCTGGACCTACATCAATAAAATAAAGAGATTGGACTTGACCTCTAAAGTTACTTCTAGCTCTAAATCTATGATCTTATGCTTTTCTTTGGAACCAAGAGCTCCCAGGTAACAGATGTATGTACATACTTCTACTGGATTTTTGAGAGCCAAGAGAAGGCAGTAACCTAATGGAGGAGAAGGAGCTTGGTGACTACTCCTCCTTCCAAAAGAGGGAGTGGCTAAGGATAATCCAAAGCTTTCCTTCTGTATTATCCCACCAAACTCTGCCTTTTCCCAAAGTGCTACAAAATTACCTCTCATTCCTTCAATTTCTTTCCTCTTCTCCACAAGAAAACTACCATTCTTGTAAATTTACCCCATTTCCCACTCCTTATTTTTGTGTATTATTAGTATGTATATATATATATATATATATATTTGTTATTGTTGTTCAGTTGTTTTGGTCATGTCTGACTCTTTGTGACCTCATTTGGGGTTTTCTTGGCAAAGACAGTGGAGTGCTTTGCCATTTCCTTCTCCAGCTCATTTTTTTCCCAGTTCATTTTACAGATAAGGAAACTGAGTCAAACAGGGTTAAGTGACTTGCCCAGGGTCACACAGCTAGTAAGTGTCTGAGGCCAGATTTGAACTCAGGAAGATGAGTCTTGCTGACTCTAGACCCAGCACTCTATCCACTCTACCACTTAGCTGCCCCCTTTTAGCTTTTATAAAGGGATATTAACTGAGAAGTTATAGGAAGAACAAAAGTAACAAAGGTTTTCCCCAGCCCCTGGGAGTATACTCTAACCACCTTTACAGATGGGGAAACTGAGGCAGACAGCAGTGAAGTGACTTGCCCAGAGTCACACAGGTAGTCAGTGTCTGAGTCCAGATTTGAACTCAGGTCTTCCTGATTCCATGCCTGGCACTCTATCCACTGCACCACCTAACTGCCCATACATATATATACATATACGTATACTTACATATATATTTATTAATTTGAGCTTTAGTGGTAAGTGGTTATTTAATAGATTATTGTGAGGGATAGTGATAGGACTAGGGATGAAACATTAAAGAAGTGACAAGAGAGAAAGGATGCCTTTATCCTTGTAACCCATGTTAAACTTGATTCTCTAACAGTTAAGAATAAGGCAGAGCTTTCCTGATATTCTCCAGTTACTTTCCAACATAAAGTATTTGATGTCTGATGAGGGCTACATCCAAAGACTTTCTCACATTCATTACATTTATAGTGTCTTGTCTCTATAAGAATTCATCTATGATTACTAAAGGATGAGCTCTGGTTGAATGCTTTCCCACATTCATTGTATCATGGGTTTTTTCTCCAGTACGAATTTGTAGATATTCAATAAAATACACATTCCTTCTGGAGATTCTTCCACATTCAATATGTATATAGGGTTCATAGTTTAAAATTTCTGCTGGTAAGTAATGAACTATCACAGGAAACTCTCCCAGATTCATCACACTCATAGTTTCTCTCCAGTATGGATCTTGTGATGCGTAGTAAGGGAAGAATTGGTGTTGAACATTTTTTGCTTGTTTGTTTATTTTATATTCACTACATTTACAGAGTTTCCCTGCAGTATGAATTATCTGATGCTGGGAATAGAGTCCATCTTGTCTGAAAACTTTCCCACATTCATTATATTTATGAGGTTTCTCCTCAGGATGAATTCTTTGATGTTGCACAAGGGATTAGCTAATTATTAAAAGTTTTCCTACATTTATTACATTTATGTGGCTTCTCTATAGTATGAATTCTTTGATGCTGTTAAGTTGCGCCCCTCCTGAAAGCCTTCTCATATTCATCGCACTCATAAGGATTCTCTCCTATATGAATTCTTTAATGAAGAGTGAGAAGTGTGTTGTCATTGAAGGTTTTCCAATATTCACTTCATGTATAGAGGTTTTTCTCCAACGTGTCTCTGATAATGAATGAAATCTGAATGGTAACTAAACTTTTCAGATTCATTGTACTTAAAGGATTTCCCTGAGATTTTATTATGCTTAATTATATCTAAATATTATGTGACACTTTTCAAGTATATCACAATTATGCAGACAATTTCTTCTACGAACTCTATTTTGTGTACATAAGGAATTCTTCTGGACTAAAGTTTGTTATAAATATTAAGTACACGACCTTTCTTTTTATTAGGAGGTGTTTTTTGTTTGTTTTTAGCAATTTTTATTTGCCTAAAATATCTCTCCTGGTTGCCTTGCTGTGTTTTTGACCTGATATTATATTCCTAGGTTTCTCTCAATTTGGAGTCCTGGGGCCAAAATCAAATAAATCTTCCTAGGAATGATTTCTCCATAGAAATGCTCAACTGTGGAGCTGAAACCTTGGTTTCAGGTACAATTTTCCAATCTGAACTTGTGCTTCCTGGGGCTTCTCTTTCTTGGATCCATTGGCATTTCCTCTATCTCTAGATGGGGATCTTATCCCAGAGTTAAAATTGAAATGTAACCTTTATCCCAAAGCCCATTGGTATGGAACTCTCCTTATTGACGGAGATGAATACTCTGCTGGTGCTAGGGTGAGAGGCTGGGTAGAGTTGGTGATAAACAAGACAGTTCAGCCTTCACCAGTACCCCTTGGTACTCTCTGAAGGTCAGGACTTTTTAAAACTCTTCAAACTTCAGGACTCTTCAGTTGCTCCAGGCTCTTCTGGCTTCCAGCTTTGAGAAAGAAGATGGAAGTGGCTAACCCTACTTCAGGCTGCTGAAGGAAAAAGACGTACGAGGAGCTAGAATTCTCCATCGTGTCCCTATGCAACTTGCTGCTCTAGAGACTTTGGGGAATTTCCCTTTGAGAGAGATCAAGGGCAATCTCTAATGGTTGAGCTGACTTATCTTGCTCCCAATGGGAGTACTCTTTCATTCTATATTTTCTGGTATATATTCTCCCATGTGTATCTTCTCTGATTTCTGTTTTACTAAGATTTGGATGAATAGATTTCTTTGCTATTTGCTACGTGTCTAAATTGTAGAACTGGTATTTAGTGGAAAATGGGTCAAACCTTGCATATAGAGTTTGGGGGTCTCCCTTCCTCCAATAACAATAATGTCAAAGTGATCAGAAGTTAGATGAAATTCGATCATACACCCTAGATGAACAATATTTCAGGGAGCAGACAGATATAATTTTAGCCTCTCTCCCACCCCTACTCTCTCCTGAGGAGAGCAGAGCATTCTTTGGCCTCAACCTCCTGCTTCCCCTCCTGGCAGAGATGAATTTCTCCTTTGGAGAAGAGTGGGGGGAGAAGAGGTTAGAAATATCTGTACTGTCTCCCTTCCAAACACACAACGACAAGCCCTTACCACAAGTGGCTCTCACTACACATGTGGGACTCACTCTTGTTACCTGTATATTCACTAGGGGGCCAGTTCCAGCCGTTTTCAGGCTCAGGCTACAGTTCCAGCAAGGAATCCTGGACATGATTTCTCTAGATCAGATGAATGATAAGTGCAAAGAACCAGGGAAAAAAATAGCTATTTCCCAATGGCACCTGAGGGGCTAAAAGCATTCACATCCTTAACGCCACACACTACACCGCCACAGCTGGAGATACCAAACTACAATTCCCAGAATCCTGCAGGCTGTTTTCCATTTCCAGGAGGATCTAAGAATTCTAGTTTTCCCTAAGTTCTGTTTCCTAGCCTTTCAAATTTCCTTTCTGTTATGGTCTAGAGATTGGTGGTTGTTTTCCTACAGCTCTACTTTACATTTCCCTAGCTCTACCTTAAAAAACATCCTAATCTGCCAATCCATCCAGAAAACTTGTATTCCATTGGCCCAAAGCAAATCACGTCACAAAGGAAGATAAATGTTAAAAGCTTTCTTGCCATGTGTAAAGCTATTTAAGAGGGGGTAGTTGTGGCTGGAGGGGGAAGCCTTCGTGACTATCCATAGTATTCTTTTTTGAGCAAAAAAAAAAAAAGAAAGAAAGAAAGAAAGAAAAAGACTTCTTGTATTCCAGCATGAGTTCGTTAGCATTGAAGAATCAACATGGCCATGATAGAGGTTTCAATAAACATGATACTTAAATGCGAAATGCACCAAAAAAAAAAGTGATACTATAATTAATTATTTTGATAGCAAACCTGACGCCACATAAGGTTCAGTGAAAAAGATTAGGGCAGGGCTAAGGAAGGAATAGTTGAGAAGGGAAGAATTGTGTGGAAGTGGGGTTAGAATTGTTCTGCATGTCCAGAGAGGGCAATACCAATGGATGGAAACTACAAGGAGGCAGATTTTGCCTCAATATAGGGGAAAACTTCCTCATAATAATAATAGATAACATTTATGTAGTGCTCGTCTTATCTCATTTTATCCTTGAAACAATGGAGAGGTAGGTATTATTATTCCCATTTTGCAGAGGAGGAAACTGAGGTTGAGAAGTTTGTTTTTTTTTTTAAATTTAGAGTCACTTTAAAGTACAATGGTCTATCTTTTAGAGTTCGTGAACTTCCTGTCCTGGAAGTTGTTTACCCAGAGGCAAATGACCACCTGCCAGGCAGTTGGGGATGTGGTAGAGCAGGTAAGGGTCAAACTTGGATAATTTCTGAAATCCTTTACAACTCTAAGGTCCTATGATAAGGACACCCTAATTCTCAGTTTACATGTTTTAGGTTAATTATTTGACTTATACTCCCTTGATATGTAATAAACCTGGATCATTTGTTTCCAATCAAACTAGTTCAATTTATGTCTTTAGAAGAAAAGCTGGTTTACTTAAACCACAAATATTAATGTCATGGGAAAGAATTATAATAGCAATAGATGAAAAATAAATAACTTACCACACTCACCAACTCTAAAGCTTTTGGAAAGTGATTTAATATAATCTTCCTTTCCCCAGGATGTTACATTTATAAAATAAGTTGGTGAATCTCGAATGGTGAAGTTGAAAGTGTATCTTTCAGACCCTATATCTAAAGGAAAAGAAGATAGGGCTTTTAGTTTTCAAATGTAAAAGCTTGGTTTCATTAATTCTTATTATTATGTGAATTAATTCAGACACCAAGCACAGAGTACCCAATTAATGTATACCAATTACAAATTCCTTATACTCTGATGGATTTCATTTTGTGTGAGTTCCCTCCACTGGTGCAGATCCCAATCTATACATAAGTTCTCATCCTGTGAAATTATATGTTGCAATTTATTGACTTGTAAAGCAAAGTCGAGCCAACTCTGAATTCGTGGCAAACATCCCTCTCTTCCCCCTTTTCCTCAATTTTCTGTCCATTAGGTTGGGGGGTGGGTGGTTGTCTTTTTTTTTTTTAACTTGAATGATTCAGAGAGCTACTTCAATTTTCTCTTTCACTTTGTGTAGTCATAATTCTAAAGTATTGAATTAGAACAAAAGGTTTGTGCTTCTGAATGATAGCCTGATGAATACCACAAGGGGTCAGTAAATATTTTAATGACTTCTGGTTCCTGTAGTAGTAGGAGTGCCTTGAAGCACTTAGGAATCAGTCTGGGTTCCTTATGCTGTTCTAACAATTCTTTTGTCTTTATCCTTATTAGTGAAATTTGGGAGTCTGATTTACAACACAAAGAATGCACATTTTTGACTGTAGATGTATTAGTGTTGTTTTTTTAAAAAAATTCTTCATTACAGATCTTTTAAAATGAATGGGAGAAAAAAACTGAAAATCAAAATTAAGGTGTTCATTAATACTAGCATAGATTATATAAATTAGATTAATACAATTCAGTTACCCAAATGATTAAAATAAAAGTGGAGCCTTTTCTGCCAAAATTCTTTGTGAATTTAACAGTCTTTAGCTCTACTTATTCCTTCCTACACTGCAGAATTTAAATAAAAATTGTAGAAAAAGCTGAAATTTACACTTAAAAATTTGCATTTTGTACATGCCATTTTTTCTGTTATCCATAAAAATTTGACAATACATTTATTTAAAAGTCCAATTCCAGTTAAAGAATGTCTATATGAAAGCAAGACATTAATTTAGTTTAGGCAGAATGATGAAAAAAGTCAAAACAAAGCATAATATAAAACAAAACATTGTTTTTAGTGGAATTTGGAGGTCTGATTTAGTATGCAAAAACAAAACAAATGACTATCTGACAACTCCATTTAAAGTAGTTATTTGAAATCATATGGACATAGATAGAATGTACATCACTAAGAGAGAATATGGTATAGATCACTAAGGTTGCAAGGTACATAAGAAAATAGACTGAAGTACTTGAAATTTGTATAATATATTTAGAAGTTATTACGTATTCATGCATATCCTGAGAATAACTATTAAAGTTAAAAATAATAATTAGGAGATACAGGTTATGGTAGAAATAGTTAAAAGGGGGAAAATGTAGTCAAATGAATTTTTTCCTTACCCCACCCTAAATAATAATTTTCCTCCTTTTTTTACTTAATTAAGGAGTTCATTGATTGAATTGACCAAGTCAGCTAGTTGTTTTGGTATTATATTATAGACATAGCTTGAATAATTATTCTCCAGAAACATCAAATAATTTTTATCATCAAATAACATTTCTTGAGTATTTTCACACATATGACTCTTAATTAGGCACTTTATCAAACAAAGAAACATGGTTCTTGCCCTTTAGGAGTTTAAAATGCATGACAAATTCAATCATTTAAATATGCTTGGCTGTAATCATACAAACTTAAGTTACAGCTTATGAAAAATAAAGTAAAGAGTTAAATATAACTCAACTTTTTCTGTCTGGAAAGCCTTTGACATCTGTTTTCCCAATAACCATACCGATTATACTCTGAAAAACAAAAAGGTTATAGAACCAATATTAAACACAGATGTACATGGTAAATTTGATTTCATGGACTTGTTATATTTTACTGGTTATAACAAACATATTTTTGACCAGTAATCATTTAAAAGCATTTATTCTAGGGTGGCATGTAAATGAACAATATAAACATTAAACAGCACAAGGACTAATACAAAGTAGTTGGATAGCTAACTGCCTTACAAATATATTATAGCACTAACCATGTTTCTACTTTATTTTTAATCACTAGGTGGAGCACAGTAACTGTTCTATGCTTTAGATACTTAACTGAATTCATTCAAAGCACATGTATAATGCAATTTAATTTCCTAAGGCCTTCAAAGCTTTCTTTTATATGGGATTTTTTTTTTGACAATTCACATAAAATTGCTTCATTCCTTAATCCAAACGTGCTGGACAGTAACATAAATTAGATTGTAACAAAACCTATATATTGCAGCTGATAAATCAAAGTTATAAGCTCTAGTTCTTAAAATCTAGGTAGGTCATTAAATATCTTCTTTAAAACTTTATTGTTTACTTTAGTGTCTACCAAAAAGAATAAAAAATTAAAACACTTTTAAAAAGCCAAGATTACTAGCTTTTTCTTACAAAGGATAAACCCGTGCTTATATTAATAGTTCTAGCAGCTGTTGTTCATGTGGCAATAATTTGTTGCACTCAAACTTTAAAGAATTCCACATCCTAACCGAACTGCTGGCTACCCCTTTGCATTTATGACAAATGTTATACTATTTCTTTAACTCTATATGAATGCAGGGAACCCCTCTGAACTTTACTGGGGAAACTCAACTTGCTGAAATACTGGAAAAAAATCTGACTTCTGAATCAGGAGATTAGGAATCAATTTATATCCTCAAGATTAAACTTTGAAATGCAAACAATGGAAGTTTTTTATAGGCACCCCTTCCAGTAAGAAAACTTGACAACCAAAGTTAGAACACAGGCAAATAGAAGTGTATGTGTCTTTATTTGTTTTATAAAGAGATTCTTCATTTTACAAATGTATTCATTCCAAATTTTTAGTTAGCTTCCTTTGTACATTTAAGATTTTTCAATTTACACACACACACACACACACACACACACACACATTTAATTGCCATACACCATTTCAGAAAACCATGAATCCATCTAATTCATCTATTGGTGTGTATGTGTGAGTGTGTGTGTTTGTGTGTGTGTATAAACACATGTACATGTCAGCACAAGTTCTAAATTAAATACATCTCAAGAATCTGGGAGGAGGATAAAAAATTAACACTAATACAAATCAAAATTAAATCAATGAGATTAGCTATGTGAAGAAAGTGACTCCAAGAAATTATTGTAAATATGTTACTGAAAAGACTATGGGAATTTCCAAGTCCTAGCAAGTTACTAGGATGCCTCTTTAATCTCATAAAGTAGATGAAATTGTATTTAATGGAAGAAAAGTTGTGATTTAATTAATTGTAAAATATTTGAGTTAATGTCATCACAACAGAAGGGTAGAGATTTGCATGGAGTCTAGAAAAAAAAAAAGAACCAAAGGGCTAGATTTCTATATTTCTTGAGCACTGTCCAGGAGAGAAGGTGATCTGATGGTAATGACCACTACTAACAATTATCTAGACAAAAATATCCCTAGAGTAGAGAAAGGTAATTCATCAGGCTTGACAGAAATATCATTTAAGAATAACTGCCTTTGCTCTAATTCTATTGTCACCAATTAGCCTTCAGATCTATAACTTTAGTCTCCTGAGTGGATCTACCCACTAGAAGGCAATGCCCTGTGCAAATGACCAGTACCAGTAATCCTGCCTGATATATCATCCATTATAAATTAATAAACTGGCATTCTGGTTTATAAATCCTTCTCTAGTGAGTTTAGTCAGCATGAATTGATTTCTCAGAGCTTTGTCACCACTGGGTGAACTAATAAAATCAAGATTCAGACCTTGCAAAGCTAAGGACCAGACCCTGGAATCACAATGTAGACATGCTGTGAGCTCAGCCTAACAAGCTAGACAGCTTTCTTCTCTCACCCCCTTCTTTCTCTTCTACCATTTATATCCTCAGTGCAAATTGAGAATTCCTGTAGTGTGAAATTAATTTATGTTTCAATCCAACAATTCAATTCAACATGCTTCTGGTGACAGAATACTTGAGATTTTTCCTTAAATCCATCATAATAACATAATCTAAGCCTATAATTGCAGTCACCTGGAGAATATACTGTACAAAAAACCTTGTGGCTTCATAATGCTGAGTTTGACTAAATCTCAATTCAGCATTCAAGTAATACGATATGAAGAAGTTTCTAATAATTTCAGATAATGAATTACCAGTCATATTGGTCACATTGCCTCCCCTGTAGACAACAGAAGCATTAGTTTTCATTTTCCTAAAATATATACAAAGAAACAGGGGTACTTTTATATCCAACAATTATACTAATGCAATGGGTATCTATATACATGTCAATTACATAATTTTGAAGTAACATAATTTCATCATATAAAACTTCATTAGCAAACAACAAAAGGAGTATGTCAATGAAACTTACAGGATGAGCCAGATTTGGACGCAGATCTGGAAGTGCAACAAAGTTCTGTGCTGAAAAGGAGTTCGCCATTCTTTTATCTATAATTTTAGAAAGCATCATTTGGATATGTAAATTATATAACCTAAATACATCAAGAAAATATATGTTTAAAAAGTATTTTCTTTAGGAAAATTCTTTAATATTAATAATGTTATTTATATTATTAATTATGTAACCCATTCTCTGGAAAATGTTCATTCAACCACAAATATAATCAAGAAGAAAACAATGAAGAGATGCCTTTGTATTTTTATATAGCATAATTACATACTAAAATTGATCTCTTACTATCCAAAAACAATAATTTAGCAATTTGGGAGTATCATGAAAATTTAGTTTCAGATAAGGGACAATTCAGTGGGCCATTTGTTAAGAAAAAATGTTTCATGAAACTTAAAGCAATATAAAGATATTATAATTTAAATAATATAAAATCTTTTTAAAAAATACAACAAAACCACATTTATAGGACCTTCATTCTTTGCATTCAGTGACACCAAAGGCCAAATTATACCCTGGATATACATAGAGATGGATAGTACACTAATATGTGGACATTTAAAAAGAATTTATATATCTAGATTGTAAGCTCCATTAAAATAATAATTATGTCTTATCCATCTTTGTATCATCCATATGGTACCTTGCAATACTACGTATTCAATATATATTTTGTGAGAAGAATAAAATAAAGGGTGCTTTTGGTTACCCTTTATACTCATTATATTTTATACACTCATTTTACTGTGGTTCAACTGTAGTGAAAATATTAGCTTTACCAAACTAACATGTGTGGTTACTTTTTCACTTTCTAAACCACAGATTTTTCAGGGAGGACCATTTATTTATTGTCAAGTCTATATGAATAAGCCCTCTGAGAACATTATCATTGTAGGCTTCTTTACCAGAGAATTCCCTATGGCATGAGTACCATTTAAATGGTGTCACAGTCTTCAGCATAGGCTTTTTGATGCTAGAGAAAAATGACTAGGTAGTAAGTATTTCTAAGTTTCTTGCCCTGTGTGAAATCTTTCTGGGAGGAAGGTCAGATTGGTCTGATAATGACTGCATTGTCCATTTTCACTCTGAAATCCCTAGCACCTTCCAAACCTATCATTTTATAAGGTCATAGAACTGAAAGTAGATTTGTGAATCTGTTGCTGGATTTTCTGGAGTGGAAACATTAGATGCATATTCTATATTCATTTTTTAAAAAAATCTGCCACTGACCTTCTGGGGCTTAGTAGCTTACCTTTTTGGGGGGGAGGCAGGGGGAAAGGAGGCAGTTGGGGTTAAGTGACTTGCCTAAGGTCAGTAGCTAGTAAGCTTCAAGTGTCTAAAGCTGGATTTGAACTCAGGTCCTCCTGACTTCAAGGCTGGAGCTCTAAACACTGCACCACCTAGCTGCCTCATTAATTCACTTTCTTGAAGGTGGGGGTTAGAACTCACAAAGTCCCTTCCAGGTTTATGATTTTATGATTTAGTGAACCTAAAACATATACTTATATGTTCAAGTGTATAATATGATAGCCACAAAAAATACATAATGGTTTGTAACTTGTAGACATTCTAGAAATAGAGAAAAAGGTTAATCAAAGAATACTGACTCAGTTCTATGCTATAGTGTAATAACTATGAAATATTTGAAATGTTTTTAAAGTAAATTTTATTTACAATTTGAGATTAACATAAGATTGATGGCATCAACTACTTAACTAAATAATATTTAAGCAGACAACTAATTTCACTTTTGTGTTTTTATTATTTGAACAATTTGCATCTCCTGTCTCTTAGTATGGATGGTTCCCAAAGAACTCAACGGACATACTAGTTAGTCTTTTCCCCTTCATTTTTCAATGAAGCACCAGGCCAAAATCCTGTGGAGGACCTCCCTTTCGCAGGATTCTCCATAACTGAAGGAAAGCAGTATGATAGAGAAGAAAGGAGTGTTGAGTTTGAAGCCAGAGGCCCTTAGTACAAATCCCAGCTCTGTCACTTAGTTTGTAAAGCAATCAGAAATTTCTAAGATTCATGTTCAAATATGTCTTTGTAAAATTTACCTTTGGTGCTTTTCTCATAAAATCACAGCATCTTAGAATTGGAAAGAACCTCGGAGACTATTTGGTCCAACCGGTAACTGAACAAGAATTCCCTCTACAACAACCAATAACTGGTCATCTAGCTTTTGTTTAAATTGGGGGGGAGACCACTACCTCTTGAAATTGCCCCTACTACTTTTGGATAGCTCTGCTTGCTTTTTTTTTCTTAATTAATTTATTTTTAGTTTTCAACATTCATTTCCATAAGATTTTGAGTTTTAAATTTTCTTCCCTTCCCTCTCCTCCCCATTCTACAAGATGACATGTAATCTGATATATGCTCTACTTATACATTCATATTAAGCATATTTTCACATTAGTCATGATGTAAAAAAGAATTAGAACTAATGGGAGAAACCAAAAGAAAGAAGAAACAAAACAAAACAACAAAAGAAAAGGAGAGCAAGTAGTATGCTTCCATCTGCATTCAGATTCAATAGTTCTTTCTCTGGATATGGATATAATTTTCCATTGTGAGTCTTTCGGAGTTGTCTTAGATCCTTGCATTACTGGGAAGAGCTAAGTTGGATAGCTCTAATAGTTAGGATGTTTTTCCTGATTGCAATTCTAAATTTGCCTCTTTGCACCTCCCACCCATTACTTCTGGTTCTGCCTTCTGGGGCAAGCAGAAAAAGTGTAATCCCTCTTCTACAAAATAGCCCTTTAAAAACTTGAAGACAGCTATCATTTTCCCCAAATAGTTTCTTCTCCAGGATAAACATCCTGACTTCTTTCAGCCAATCATCTTTTTACATGAGAGGCACTTCACCATGCTGGCTTCCTTTCTCTGGATCAGAGGTTCTTAGCCGTTTGTGTCAAACATCTGGTGAAGTCTAAGAATATCTTAGAATGTTTTTGAAAGCATAAAATAAAATACACGAGATTACAAAGGAAGCCAATTATATTGACAATTATCAAAATACCCCTTTTCAAGAAAAGTTTATCATCCCTAGGTTAAGAACCTTTTTTCTAGTTGTCCTTCAGTTTATCAACATACTTTCTAAAATGTGACTCCCACAACTAATTACTCCAGATTTGGTTTCATCAGGGTAGAGTACTATCACCTCCCTAGTCTTGGACATCTTTTAAAATGCAGCCTAAAATCATATTAGCTTTTTTTTTTTAAGCTGCCATACCACACTACTGACTCATATTGAATTTACAATCCATGAAAAAACCCAACAAAAACCCTAGATTTTTTTCAGAGGAACTGTAATCTAGTCATAGCTTCCCTATCTTGTAGTTGTAAAGTTGAATTTTGTAAGATGTAAGATTTATGCTTATTCTATTAAGTTTCATCTTTTTAGGAAGTAGTGTGTGACAATGGAAAGATTACCTGTTCTGGAGTAAAAAGCCCTGAGCCCAAACCTCATCCCAGAGTCTTACAAAGAAAACTAATCATATTAAAAAAAAATATTGCTATTAAAGATCAAGGATCTCCTGAAATCTGGACCCCAAGAGAGAATGGAAGAATCTAGGGATCATAAATCAAAATGAGGAAACTCAGCCAGAAAGTTTAAATGATTTGACTAAAGCCACACAGCTAACCCTAATTATTTGAACCCAGGTCCTCTTACTCCCAGACCTGTATGCTTCTCACTACAGCATGTTAGTCAACAGGGACCAGACTAGTAGTCCTCCTTTATTAGGACCCCTCCTCACCAGCAGTCTTATTCACAGCTTGGGGAAGGGTAAAGGTAGGGGACACTTAGGCCTGTAGTCTCAAACTTCTTGGAGACTTCCTCTATCTTGTCATTTAACTGAGAAAGGGCCTGAGACCCCGAGTGAGGAGTGGCCTCTGAGCCCACACTGGCTATTAGTTGCTGGAGAGGATTTCTAACCCAGGTCCCCAGACTCGGAAACCCCTGCTCTCTCCGCACCACGAGGCCCCAGAACTCTGCTACCCCTCCCCCACCCCTTCCTGCACGTGCCTCCTTTTCTTCTCTTTAAACTCAGAGTGCTGCAGTCAGTGTATTGCGTTCAATACTGAGGGTCAGGGACCAAATCTTATTTATCTTTGTCCCTCACGGAGGAGCTAAGAGCTAGCACAGCTCACTGCACGCAGTAGGCATTTAACAAATGAATGGGTGAACAGAATCCCATAGCTTCCTATAAAATTTCCAGGGTCCATGGGCTGGCCCTGGGGTCATATTTACTGATAAACTTAAATGAATAGAGTCCTGCTCTTAAACACCCCATCGTGTTATCGTCTGTCAGTAGAGACACTGAGGGCAAAGACGAGGCTACCCGCCCAAGGCCTGCTCCTCTCCCCCTTGTGACTGAAAAAGGCCTTCTCTAAGGAGGGCGGGCGGCTCTGAGCTGAGAACCCCGCCCTCGCTCGTACCCTCCCCTGTAACTTCGCCTCCTTCGAAGTAAGGTCGCACCCACCCCTGCCAGTTTCGGCCTCCAGCTCCGGGCCGGGCAGATGGGGCAGGGGGTGCTAGTGTGGAGAAACGCCAGCGGCGAAGGCAGCAGTAGCAGCAACCTCTTCCCGCCTTCTCCGAGGCTCGCGACCAGCATACGCCCCGCGTACCACTTCCCGCGTCCTGAGCCTCGCGAGACTTTGAGCCCTCTTCCTCCCCCACCCCCCACGACCCGCGCGCCTGTGCGCATGTATGTTGGCGCTTTGCGCGCCTCGCTACGGGCCTCGGTTGAGGTCCCTGAGTGGTCTGCGACCCGCTAAGTGGGAACCTGTCTTAGTCACCTCATTTCTCTTCTCCAGTTTTTTGGGAAGTTGGGCTGGGTAGCACTGAAGCTTTAGCATTTATTTCTGTGAGGAGGAAGCCCCAAGGAATCAGGGCAGATGGGGGGCGGGAGGGAGGAGAGAGTCATGACCAAAGGTCTCCACCCTCTGCCCCGATTCACCTCAGGGGAATTAAACCTCAGCGTAGCCCAGGGGAGGCTTCCCCCCCCCCATGCACCTCAAGGGAATCAGAGGCAGCAAAAGGGGAGAGGAGGGAATGGGAATGCCAGCTCACCTAATTCCTGACTGCGGTGACAGACCTTGAACAGCAACTTGAAAGCATGTGAAAAGATTTTAGATTGAATTCTTGAGTTAGTCAACATTTTCAAGTGGAAGCTACTTTTTTAACAAATAAAAAGGGAAGAAACAGAATAAACGAACGTAGAAGGGCAGTAGTACACTCAGTGGCTGCAGGGGCAATTAGGCCCGGGAAGTATGTCAGTGTTGTACCACAAAGGATTTTCTACTAGGCATTGGGCTTGAATAAATCGTTATCTTCAAGATTCATAAGACCTTTTGTATTGAATAGAGGGTTGGATTTGAAATCAGGAAGAGCAGAGTTCAAAGGTTGTCTCAGACACAAGCTGGGTGACCCTCACTCAACCTTGGTTTTCTCATGGAGAGAAATAGGATTATAATAAAGCCGACCTCATAGGGTTGTTGGGGAGATCAAATGAGATAACATGTAAAGTGCTTTTGCAAACCTTAAAGTGCTATATAAATACTAGCTATTTCATTTAATCAACAGAAACATTGGTGAATTCTCTATTATAAAGTCTTTGGTATTCACTGCTATTAAGAGAGGGTCTCTGTTCTATGGTGCTCTCAAATGCAGAAGTTGGTTGTGATCATTTAGGTCACTCCCCTTCTAGCTATATGTAAATTAGGTATTTATAGTGGAAGTAAATTCAAGATATTTAACTACTGTGTGCTTCAGTAGGGGCTTCTTTTAGCTTGTTTTTCAATTCAATTGATCAATAAGCATTTATCGATGTGCTATGACTATCTTTTAGGTCCTGGAGATACTACCAAAACAACTCCAAAACAGTTCTTGCTATCAAAGAGTTTACCTTCTATCAACCAGAAATTTTCTGTGCATATTTTAATGTATTTAATATCTGACTTTAAATCATGTAAAATTGAAAAAAAATTGCCATTCAATGCCTTTAATGATACCATTTGACAATATTTTAGCTATATTATATTTACTATGTTAAAATATATTTTAATACTATATTAATAATCAGAGGGCAGAGAACTTATATTCTTTAATGAGTCAGATCTACTACATTTGTCGCTAACTGAATACATGAGGGCCACCTAGGTGGCACAGTGGATAGTGTGCCAGGCTTGAATTCAAATATTCCTCAGATAGTAGCTGTGCGACCTTGGGCAAGTCACTTAACCCTGTTTGCCTCAGTTCCTCATCTGTAAAATGAGCTAGAGAAGGAAATGACAAACCGCTACACTATCTTTGCCAATAAAACTCCAAAAGATGTCATAAAGAGTTGGGCACAGCTGAAACTGAATACATATGAAACTAGTGTAGAGTTATTGACAATACCTTTAAAAAATCAGCCCTGATATTGTAAAACCAGACTTTGAAACAGTATTGCAAAAGATTTGCCAGAGACAAGTTTTGTCTAATAATATTACCAGGATATAGGCTTTAAAACAGCAGTTTTAAATTTTGTACAATGGGATAAATTGTTTATTGTTAAAAATGGCACTTTTGAGGGATTAAATTTTTTCTCTTAATTTATATTTAAATTCATGGGAAGCATATTTTAAGAAGGAATAACAGTTAAATATTTATTTCATTATTTTTCATATTCATTGCAATAAATTAATTTTTGCTGAAAACTACTTCTGAAATTAAACAGGCATAATCAGTCTTACCAGCTCACAACAGGCTTTTTACAAAAATCATTATGCTTCAATGCACATTGTTTGATTCCTTAGAATAGCTTAAAAGAGTAAAATTGTTTTATTATAATAATGAATTAGGACCCCTTGATGTGTAAAGAACTCATTTCTTTTTTTTTTTGTAACAATACTATGAAATTGTTTTTGTTCTGAACAGTAGAATTGACTTGTCAATATAGTTTGCTTGTACATGAACAGAAATAAGGAGGAGAAATATCTAGCTCTTTCGACTTGATAAAGAAGTTAAGGGTGACTGAACAAAGGTCAGGGCTGAAATAGCTTCCATGTATGGCTAAAGAAATGGTTATCAGGCTCTATCTGTCACTTCTTTGAAACATGCCAGCTGCCAAATAATCAACACAAGAGCATGTGCATATCCAACCATAAAGGCAATATGGAAAAATCTATGGAAATACACTGTGCATGTACTGGTAATAATGGATATATATAAAACTTGAGGCAATTATTTATAATGAATTATGACAACCTTTTCCATGTTAAAAATTATAATTATAAACATCTTTTTTTCTAAAAGTTAATTCTACAGTTATATCTGTTCCTCTCTGGATCTCAAATGTCAAGATATTTTAGATTCATTCCTACTGTATAACTTCAGTTCCCCACAATATAAGTGTATTAAATATTATATCATTTGATAAAAACGATAAAAATTCAACTGGGTTGTAGCTAATGTTTATGCAAAAGTTCCTATTAAGAAAAAACAATGTAACTGAAGTGTAAGTGGTAGTAACTTCCTGAGTGGAGTGTGAGGACCCAAGTTGGGAAGCTGAAACATCTATGTGTGGAGGGAATATTCAAGGGAATAAGGTGAAACAATTTAGGAAAAAGAAACAGCTGTAAAGAAAAAAGAGGCTACTTTAGAGGAAGTGAGTTCAGAAAATAGGAGAAAGTTTAGCACAGAAGAATATAAATGGCTTAAAACATAACTAGGAAAGGCTGAAAACAGGAACAGCTTTAAGTGCCAACCAGGAGCATGTGTACTCTGAAAACGGAGTTTTTGGGACAAAATCTAGGGAAACTGAAGCGTCAGAGTTTGGGTAACTAAAAGGAAAACATGTTCAACATAGAGCAGTGGGCTGGTTCTGCCACCTAGACAGTGAAGGCTTTGCTTCCTTAGTAACCAAGGAAACAGGGGAAAATAATTAGCATTAGACTGGGAATAGAAGTGTGACCTAGGGGCAGCTAAGTGGAACAGATGGATAGAACTCTGGGCCTGGCTTCAGGAAGATCTGAGTTCAAATCAAATTAGACAATAGCTGTGTGACTTTGGGCAAGTCACTTAACCTTTATTTGCCTTAGTTTTGTCCATTGTAAATTGGGCATCTACCTCCTAGGGTTGCTATGAGGATCAAATGAGGTAATATTTGTAAAATGCTTACCACAGTACCTAACACATAGTAAGTGCTTGATAAATGCTTGTTTCCTTTCTTCCTAGATAGTGAAGACAACAGCAGCTTTTTGTGTGTTAACCTGTGACAAGCTAAAGTGTATAAGGAGACCATACTTGAAATTTCTTACTTGTGTGCAGTTGTATTGAAATAAAGTAATTTTTATGTTAAAGATATCTGACTGTACACATACTAAAAAAGATACTGTGGGGGAGTGGTACTTTAGAAGTAAGAGGAAAAGTTATGAACCCAAGGGTATAGTGTTTGGAGGGACCTTTTCTTTTTATTTTCTTGAATGGTAGCAGTAAAACTGGGCAGGAAGAGCCATCGTTTAGGAACTGTCCTGGATAGAATTAATCATAACTTCTGTTAAAGATGTAGTGGGTATCCTCTGGATGCCCTCATTTCCCTCTCCCATTTGGAGAAATCAATATTGTCACCATTGGTTAGACTAATTCATAGCTTCACCAAAAACATATTAGTGTACTTGTCTTTCTACAATCCTTCCAACATTGACTGTTCCCATTTTTTGTCTGCCAATTTGTAGGGTGTGTAGTAAAACCTCAGAGTTGTTTTAATTTATCTTACTATTAGCAATTTGGAGCATATTTTCAAATATATCTCTATTGGCTTATCTCTTTGTTAACTCTCAAAGTATTCAAAGGTAATCTGACAGGCATATGCTGAACCATACTTGGAAATCACCAAAAAGTGAAAAATTCTCTCCTTGACTCTGATTTCTTGAACCCGTAAATTCATAAGACCAGAAACCCACTGTTAATGAAGATGGAATTCATTATCAATATCAAATAGCATAGAAAAAATGTAAATAGACATTTAAAAAATGCATAGCCAGGCTATCAGCCCTGTACTAATCACTCTCTCCTCCTTTTTCTATCTTGACCTTTTGGTGAACCAGTTCAGCTCTACATTGTTCTCTTCTTTTGACTCTCTTTCCTTATTATCATATCACCTCTTAAGCCCTGGTGAGCCTTAGCCTTGAATAACTCCCAACATCCTTTGCCTTTGCTCCTACACACAAGCTGCTGAATGAAGGTGGAGAAAATCATGCAACTGTTCTGACTGGGTCCACTATGAATTTATGTTACATAACCACAACTGAGTCCTCATTGCTAACTAGGAACTCCTACACCTTCCTTATCAACTCACTCTTCCACTCACCATAGCAGCTCTTCCACACCTTTTCATCCGTCAAACTTCCTATGGCTCCTCTTCCCCCACCCTCTCAATTGAGAAACTTGCCTCATATTTTACTGAAAAAAATTGAGGACATTCATTGAGAACTCCCTCTTCTCCCCTTTTCCTCATCTTATATCACTCAGATGCCTTCTGTCACTATTGCCTCCTTCACTCTAGTCTCATAGGATAACCCTAACTCCTTGCCAAGGTAAACCCATCTACCTGCACATTCTATCCTATCTCCTTCAGCAGATTATCCCTTCTATCATCTCCACTTTATCGCTTATCTTCAATCTTTCTGTATACTGGCCCCTTCCCTACTGCTTACAAACATTCTCATGTTTTCCCCAACCTCAAAAAACCCTCCCTTGATCCTTCCATTTCTGCTAACTTTCAGCCTGTATTTCTTTTGCCATTTGTGATTGAGCTGTTTTCTACAATAGGTACTTCCACTTCCTTTTCTCTCATTCTTAATTCTCTATAGTCTGGTTTCTGAGCTCATTATTCAACTGAAACTGCTTTTCTCCAGAGTTACCAATTATCTCTCCATTGCCAAATCCAATGGCCTATTCTCAGTCCTCATCTTTATTGACCTTTCTAGAGTCTTTGACACTGTTGATCACCCTCTTCTTAGTACTCTTTTCTCTCTAGTTTTTTGAATCACCACTCTCTCCTGGTTCTCCTACCAGACTGCTCCATCTCAGTCTTCTTTGCTGGATCTCCATCCAGAACATCCACTAACCATGGATATCACACAGAGCTCTATCCTGGGCCCTATTCTTTTCTCCCTCTATACTGCTTCCTTTGGTGATCAAGGCCACTCCCGTGGATTTAATTATCATCCATATGCTAATGATTCTCAGATCTACTCATACAGCTCTAACTGATCTCATCTCTTAACTTCCAGACTTGTATCTCCAGCTGCCTTTCAGACATCTCAAATCGGATGTTCAGCAAATACTTTAAAATCAATGTATCCAAAATGGAACTCATTATTTTTCCTCTTAAACTTTCCCCATTTCTAAAATACCCTATCACTGTCAAAAGCACCACTACCCTCTCAGTAACCTAGGCTTGCAACCTAGGTGTCATCCTCGACTCCTCACTCTCTGTCATTCCCTCTCGCCCCATATCCAGTCTGTTGTCAAAGCCTGTTGATTTGCAGCATCCATCAAATACACCTCCCTCTCTCCTCTGATACTGTTACCTCTTGGTGAAGGCCCTCACCACCCCACTCCTGGACTGTAGCAATAGCCTGCTGGTTAGCTGGCCTGCCACAAGTCTCCCACCTCTTCAATCCATCATCTATTCAGCTAGCAAAGTGATTTTTCTAAAGCATAGGCTCCTGACCCTGTCATACACATACACTATCCTCCCACCTTCCCTTCGCCTCAATAAACTCTTTTCTTGTTCAGTCATTCAGTCTTGTTCAACTTTTTAGGACACCATGGACCATAGCAAGCCAGGCCCTTCTGTACTCCAGGTCCTGGAATGCTATGGTTCATGAGGTCACAAAGAGTCATGGTTCCCTATTACCTCCAGGATCAAATGCAAAATCCTCTGGTGTTCAAGGCCCTTCCTTCATAATCCTCCCCACCCCCCACTTCACCTTTTCAACTTATACCCCACCTTCACCTCCACTCCGCATACTATTATAGATCCGGTGACTCTGGCTTCCTTGTTGTTCTTTGAACAAGGCATTCCATCTCTTGGCTCTGTATGTTTTCTCTGACTGTCTCTCATGCCTGGAATGCTCTCTCTCATCTCATCTCCTGGCTTCCCTGGCTTCCTTCAATTCCAAGCTAAAATCCCACCTTTTACAGAAAGCCTTTTTTTGACTCCTTTAATTCTAGTGTCTTCCCTCTGTTGATTATTTCCTATTTATCCTATATAAAGCTTATTTGTATATATTTATTTGCATATTGTCTCTCCCATTAAATGGTGTGCTCCTTTTTTTTTTCTATTTTTTTCCTTGGCTGGGCAATGGGATTAAGTGACTTGCCCAGCGTCACACAGCTAGTAAATGTCAAATGTCTGAAGCTGGATTTGAACTCGGGTCCGCCTGACTCCAGGGCCAGTGCTTTATCCGCTGCGCCACCTAGCTGCCCCTGGTGTGCTCCTTGAAGGCAAAGACTGGCTTTTGCCTAGTGCTTAGCATAGTGCCTATAATAGAGTAGGTATTTAATAAATGCTAATTTAGGGGCAGCTCGGTAGTGTACTGGATAGAGCACTGGTCCTAGAGCCAGGAGGGCCTGAGTTCAAATCTGATCTTAGACATGTTTTAGCTGTGTGACCCTGGGCCAGTCACTTAACCCCAATTGCCTCAAAAACAAAAAATTACTGACTGGCTAACTACCTATTATTTCATAATTATTTAACAAAAGGAAAACACAAATCTGTACGAAGAAACAAACTTTTTCCTGAAATGGCAATTAAGTAGAAATTTATCTTATGCCTCTTTGCAAAACAGATAAGTCACATCCTTTACCTATTTTCAACTATACAAAGGATTTTTACAAATGATGGCATTCAAATGGACAAGTTGTATGACAAACCTTTATAAAAGCAAAGATATCAGTGTGTCTTTGGATTATAATTGAAGCTACTATCCTCTCTGTTTTTCATGTTCTTCATCTCATGTGAGAAAATTCATTGTTCTTGAACACTGAACTGTGTCTGCCATGCTAAGTAAAGATTCTGATTTTGTCAAAACTGTGAATCATGTTTGCAACTTGTAATCATTTACTAATTTGCATCTGGAACATCAAGCTCTGCTTATGCAACTATCTTTTCACTTCTCAAATCCAGGTGCTAAGCCACATCAAAAGAGCAGAATGGAAAGTCAATGAACTTTAAAACACTTTTATTATAAACTTAATAACCATCAATAAAGACAAAACCAAATAAACATATAAAACAAGGAGCAAAATTTTATATAAAACTTTTGGTATTTAACAGGGTAGAACCAAACAAATTAACAGAAAAGAAACAAGAAATGTGTGTTACCTGTATCTAGCTCAAGCTAGCCTGGGATTCTGCTACCTTTGACTTTGGTTCTTGTTTGTTTTTTTAAATTTTTTTAGTTGTTAATGTGTATACATTTCTGGTTCTTCTGATTTCACTTTCCATTACTTAATATAGTTTTAAGCATATTTATTTGTGTAACTGGGGAGCACAGAATATGCTCAGAGCTTCCCTGCCTGCATACATTTGGTCATGTCTTTTTAGCTTAGCACTTGGGCGCTTTGGGGATGATGAGGCTTCTAAGCTGCTTTTGGTTGGCTTTATATGATGCAGAGCTGAAGGACCTAAGTGCTTAGGAGATGACAAAACAATCCCCTTATTGGTCCTTAAGCAAGAAGAGCCAATTACTAAGTAGGCAATGAGGGGATTGTCTTGGCTTGGATGTTTCTTTGCAGAAGCCATAAATATTCTGTCTTCTCACTGTTCCTCCAGTGTGCTTCTCTCTCTCTCTCTCTCTCTCTCTCTCTCTCTCTCTCTCTCTCTCTCTCTCTCTCTCTCTCTCTCTCTCTCTCTTTCTCCTTTGTGAGATGTTTCCTCTTCTTCCTTTCTTCCTCTCCTCCCACCTTTGGAAGGGTTATACACTTTATCAATAAAAATTCACATTTATATAGTGTTTTGAGGTTTGCAAAGCCCTTTCCTCACAACGACCCTGTAAAGTAGGTAGTGCAAATTTTATTATTCCTGTTTTATAGTTGAGTAAATGAAGGCTCTGAGAAGTCGTGATTTGCCCATGATCACAAAGCTAGAAGGTAAGTATCTGAGGTGGGATTTGGACTCGGGTCTCCAGATTTGAAGTCTAGAGATCTACCACTCAAGTTTTATTGACTGGGGCTTTATATGTTATTCGTTTCCTCTGTCTTATATTAATAACTATATAGGCTTCTTTAATTTGGACTTTCCTTTTTTCAAAGATGAGAGCCTCACTTTGGGATTATTTTATTCAGAGCTCCTTTTCCTTATCTGTTCCCTCTTCCTTTTTTTCTCCCTTTGTTTTTCTAAAACATTCTTCTGAAAAGTTTGTGGTTTAGCTAATACAGTACTCAGAAGGGTCTCACATAGCTAGTAATTGGTTTATCTTGATCAGAGAAGTGTGAATTGTTTTAAGCACTTGTATTTTTTGGCTGAGAGGCTTGGCTGTTAGACTTCCTTGAAATGAATGCCTTTTTCTGCAGACTTTTCAGACTTCTTTTCAACTGTGTATCTCTGGCCTTGAAACAGTATGCTGACTTTTGCTGGCTAGATAATTCTGGATTCATGACCTACGCTTCTTACTTTTGTATATGTTATATTCCAAATTGTCTGATCATCCTTTGTCTTTCTTGGGGACCATCTAATGTGACCCTGATTAATTTCCTTGGCAAGAGATTTCTATTTCTTGGCATCTTAAAATATATTTTCTTTATATTATAGTTGTAATTTCATTATAATGTGTCTAGAAATTTTGAATCTGGTATACCTTCTATTTCATAGGATTATAAGTTAGATCTGGAAGTAATCGTAGAGGCCATCTAGTCCAATCCCCTAACCTTATAGATGAGGAAACTAGAGTCCAAAGAGGTGAAATGATTTGTCCAAGGCTGCACAGAGTAAGTGGAAGAGCTGATATTCAAACTCTGGTCCTTTAACTTCAAATCCAGTGTACTTACCTGTCCTCTAACTTCAAATCCAGCATACTTATCTGTATATCATGCTGCATCCCTCTATAGCTATTGTTTTTCCTAATTTGGGGAAGCTTTCTCTAATGGTTTCCTGGGATATCATGTTTAGATGCTTCTATTTTTCAATTTTCTGGGTATCAGCAATTCTGATGGTTTTGAATTGTGATCTTCCAGGATCATTTGATTCTAAATGTTTTCCAATTCCTTGGACAATTCGGTGATTTTCTGTGATTATTTCCTCCAGTTAAATCTGCAGTGGCTGTAATTCCATATTCTATTGTATGAAGTCTATTGTTAATTGAGTCTATTGTTTTCTATTATCATAACTACATTGGTCATTTTCTTCATTATTTCTTTCTGATCTTTTAAAAGTATCTTTTCATTCTAGTTTGAATTTATCCCACTTCTCACTTTCTTCAGTCCTCTTTTTTGTTTTGTTTTGTAATTTTTCTTACTAGTGCTAATTTTTGTTTAATTGCTTTGAGTATATTATTTCTCCATTTGATGAGATGTCTTCTTTTTTCATCTCTGTAGTTTCTGGTACTTTAGTGATTCACTTGCCCCGTGGCATTTTATTTTATTTTATTTTATTTATTTTACTCATATTCTTTGTTGGTTGATATAACTTTCTTATATGTTTTTCTAGCTGTTTTTCTTCTCTTTAATGTTTCTCTTTGTTGGTTTTTTAGAGGGTAAGGAACCTCACTCTCTTCCTCCATCTCATTTTACCATATTGACTAGAAAAGCAAGGACAGTAAACTTTTAAATGTTTACATTTATAAATAAGATTTTAGTATGTCATCAATCCAGAAACCATTTGTGAAGTAAAGAGAAGGTTTCGTGTGTTATTATTATTATGTATCAATATGCATACTGTGGGCAGCCACTAAACAGATGTGTACTCTTTCCATTATACTTGAAACTTAAGAATTATTCAATGTAAAAAAAAACCAAACAAAAACCAACAACTGGAAATACACCAACTCAGTGACCAGATATAAGACAATAATAGTTCTGAAGCAAGTTTGACTAAATCAGGAAAGCTTGGGAAAAGTGGATCATGAGGAGAAATTTGTAGTCCAATTCTTCAGTCCTAGCTTGTTAAATTTGGATTCTGGGGTAACTGAGGACAGGACATCCTGAGTGCCCCAGTTCTTATTGCTGAGATGAGGAGAGGAAGAGGACAAGTCGTTGATAAGGAGTATCAAGTCTTGGTGCTGACAGTACTTCTCAGCATGGTCTGTTGTCATAAACATAGCTCAGTGATATGCCAAATGATGTACCTGTATCTCTACTGAAACACTGTCTTGACATTTTCTTCTGGGCAAAATGTCTCTACCACTCAGCCAGATCTACTCTGCTTACTACAAACCTATAGTGGTGACTTCTGCCCTTTAGCAAAGATGACCAGTTCTTACTGGTGCTACTTTGAGGATTATGGAGTTGGGCCCCAAGACTATAAAAAAGACTTCTAAGAGTTCTGTGAGGGTAAGCAATTCTTGTCCTTGTAGTACCTTCAGGGAGTGGTAGAGCTTGTAGAGATATGGCTATACTGTCTAGAGGAGGTCTTCTTCACTAGAAATGAAGTTCTTATCAGAATGGCAGTCCAGCATATACTGACTCTCAATATCCTCAAGGCTGAGGACTTGGGAACTAATATCTGTAGGGCCAAGTGAGGTTCTTCTCCTGTTCTGATATACTTTAAGTTTGTAAAATAGATCCTTTACTTTCCATTATCATTCTACCTGGGAAGCTAGAGAAGCCTACAGACTACATCAGTGTTAATCAAGTTGCAGCTGTGTGCCCCAGGTATGTCATTTAACTTCTCTCAACTTCACTTCTCTCATCTGTAAAATGAGGAAGTTGGATTAACTGGCCTCTAAAATCCCTTCTAGTTCTAAATCTATGATTCTATCATTCTAAGTTGTTTTTTTTTTTTAATAACTGGAGGTTGACCTCAACATCCTTCATACAACAGGTGGTCTCTGGGGACCTTCTACCATAAGGTGGCCTTTGGATTTCTCTAAAGTTAGACTCATCATTAGCTATCAAGGAATATAGTGCCTTCTTCCAATTCTATTTGTATGGTCCATGTGCTTACAGTGCTGATCTTGTATGGCAAACTGTTGCCTTTGCTGAGTCTTATTTGTGATGATACTTTACACTTACGTAGAATGGCTTTCACTCTCTTGAAATAAGTAGTAAGAATTTTTTTTCCTAATTCTTTTACTATTAGGCTTAAGGACATCCACACCAGTAGGATTCTCTTAATTTTTAGTTAGTTCCACAAAGCCTTCCTTTTTAGCAGGAGGAGTTGCCATTGCTCTGAGTACTATTGATTCCTACCTCCAACAGATTAACCCTGTGTGTCCTCTGAAACCTTCAGTTTTTCCTCACTTTAATACCCATCTTCCTTTACCTATTTTGAAGGTTCTTTGAAGGAAAAAAGTTATATTCATCATTCTGGGTAGACATTTTCCTCATGGAGGTGATTTGAAGTTTGACCTTCTCTTGTCCTGGGTGAACCTTGCACCTTTTAGAGTCCCAGGCTCTGTGGATGCCAGGTCCTTGTTTTGCTCTGTGGATGAATCCCCACTCTCTGTCTCTGTGAAATGAGGTGCCATCTTGAAGCCTCATTGCTGATGGTCATGATTCTCTTTGGCCAGCTGTTGGCTGCAGGTAGATCACGTGGAAGCACTCTTTGTTGACCCACTTTCTAGCCTACAGATAGAGGCCCAGCTTTGCTTTCTTGTAGGTTTCTTTTGTTCTTTGTTGTGTACTTTTATTTTATTTTTCCCCTCCCCCCAAAAGCTACAATTAAGCATGGAGATATAGATAGACAGATATAGATATAAGTATATGTACTTGTGTATATGTATGTATGTATGTATATGTGCATGTGTAATACATATACATAGATATCTATAAATACATACATATACAGTCATACACATATATGTAAGACCATACTATGTTTATTTCTACTTGTCATCTGTTTCTCTGAAGATGGATAGCATGTTCTTTCATTAAGTCCAACTCTTCCATGTTTTTCTAAATCAACCAGTTTATTGTTTCCTACACCACAGCAATATTCCAACCCAATCCCATTCTATCTGAGAGATTGTCTATGAAAGTTTTTTCCCCCAATTTTCTGCATTCCTTCTATTCTTGGCTGTATAGGTTTTATTTATACAAGAAAATTTTAGGGAGCAGCTAGGTGGCGCAGTGGATAGAGCACTGGCCTGGGATTCAGGAGGACCTGAGGACCTGAGTTCAAATCCAGACTCAGACACATAACACTTACTAGCTGTGTGACCTTGGGCAAGTCACTTGACCCCATTGCCTAGCAAAAACAAACAAAAAAACCCAACAACAACAAAAGAAAATTTTAATTTAAAATATTCAAAATTATTCATTTTACACTTCAACAGTGCTGTCACCTTATAATATGGTTTAAGGTCTGATACTACTATATCTGCTTCCTTTACATCTTTCCCCGCCCTGGTTTCTTCAAAGTTCCTGACCTTTTGTTCTTCTAAATGAACATTGTTATTATTTTTTCTAACTCAGTAATTTGAGATGGCATTACATAAATAGATTAGTTAGGTAAAAGTGTACTTTTTAATGTTGGCTCTAAATTATTTAGATCTAGCTCTATTTGTATAAAATATATTGTGTTTATATTCATATAGTTACTATGTCTGTTTTGGCAGGTATATTCTCAGGTACTTTATACTGTCTAGTTACTTTAAATGGTCTAAAACAATACTGAATAACGTGGCTGACACATAGTATAGTTTCCCTGTTTTTCTCTTTTGGTTAAATCTATTTTAGCTTAAACTTTGTCTGAAATCATGATTACTACCCCTGCTTTTTTTTTTTAAAAAAAGTATAATAAATTCTACTCCTCACTTTTATTTTATGTTTGTGTGTATCTCTCATTTTTATAGCATTTCCTGGAAGCGATATATTGTTGAATTCAAATTTTTAATCTGGTATCAGTTTCCATTTCATGGGTAAATTCATCCCATTCACATTCTAAGCTATAAATACTTGTATATTTTCCTCCTTTCTATTTTTCCTCACTATCTTTTTCATCCTATTCTTGTCTCTTCTCCCTCCTCTGCTTTACTTCTACTCATTATCTTGCCCTTTGATTGCTTAACCTACCCATCCCTCCAAGAATCCCTCCTTTATCCTCTTCCCCCACCATATCCCCTTGCCTTCTTGTTTCTTCCTGAATATAGAAGACTTTTATACCCTTCTAGATATATAAATTGTTCCCCTCTTTAACCCATTCCTGATGAGAGTAAGGTTTCAGTACTACCTGTCCCCCCCACTAGTTTCTTCTGTATCAGTTTTTCCTTTTTGCCTCATTTGTATGAGATAATTGCTTCTTCTTATCTCTCCCTAGTTTTATTTTTTTAAAGAATCACCCCATCATACTCAGCTCAGCCCAAGCCTTTCTTTCAAGCCACCCAAATAAAATGACAGTCATGATAGAACTGATAATATTTTCATATATAAGAAGTAAACAATTTGACCTTATTGAGTCCCTTACAATTGGCCCTTAATTCAGAATTATACTCAACTTTTCTGAGTAAGTTATCTTTGTTCATCACCCCAGTTCTTTTGCTTTACCAAATATAGTATTCATAGACCTATGGTACTCCAATGTAACAGCTGCTAGGTCTTGTGCAATCCTTACTGTAGCTCCACAATATTTAAATTTTTTTTTGTTGCTTCCAATATTTTCTCTTTAACCTGGGAGCTTTGAAACTTGGCTATAATATTCCTCTAAGTTTTTCTCCTAGGATCTCTTTCAGGTAGTAATTAGTGAATTGTTTTATATTTCTGCTTTGCCTTCTTGTTCTAGAACTTCAAGGAAATTTTCCTTAATAATTTCTTGTAATATTGTATCTAGATTCTTTTTTTAGTCATAATTTTCAGGCAGTCCAACTATTCTTATATATATTGTTTCTCCTCCATCTGTTCTTCAGATCAGTTGTTTTTCTGAAGAGATGTTTCATATTCTCTATTTTTTCATTCCTTTGATTTTGTTTTATTAATTCTTTGTGTCTTAGAACATCCTTAGCTTCCCTTTGCCCAATTCTAGTTTTCAAGGAATTATTTTCTTCTTAAGTTTTTGGTTCTCTATTTCAAGTTGGTTGATTTTCTTGATTTTCTTGGATTACTCTTATTTTTTTCCTAATTTTTCCTTAATATCTCTTATTTGAATTTGAAGTGCTTTTTAAGTTCTAAGAAATCTTTGTGCTTGGGATCATTTGATATTTCTCATTGAAAAAGGAGTGGATTTTTTAGCTCTATTATCTTCTCCTGAATATGAACCCAGATCTTCTCTATCTCCATAGTAGCTATCTATGATTAGTTTCTCCTTTGCTTGCTCATTTTTATTTTTTGTTTTATTTTATTTTTTGCAGCTATTAGTGTGATCAAGTTCTAGTCGCAAGGTATGGAGAGTAATGCCCCAAGCCTCAAGTCCTTCTTACTATTATTATTATTAGTATTATTATTTTTGGCTAGGCAATGGGGTTTAAGTGACTTCCCAAGGTCACCTAGCTAGTAAGTATTATGTGTCTGAGGCCAGCTTCTTAGTATTATTTTCTGAGGTCTGTGAGTGGGGCTCAACCTTGGGCTCTCCTCTCCATGGCTAGAGCCCCTGGTCATGCTGTCCTACATTTGCAGGACAAGATCCCAAGATCTTTCTCCCTGTGATCCCTCTGGTGGCTGCAAACTACAGCTGTCCTCACTTCCTTGGAACTGAAACCAAGGACCCTGTTCTCCTGCAAGTGCCCATAGCCAGCAGGGTCCCTCCCTGCTACTGCACTCACTAGGTATGTGCTAGCTCCTTCTCCTGCAGCCACAGCCTGGGACACGTCTGATCAGCACAGCTGTGCTTGGTGTCCCTCAACAGTGGAAGGTCCTTCAGTCTTCCCCTCAGTTGTCAGACCCAACAGTATCTGGGAGATGAAAGTTTCTAAGGCTGAGGCTGCCTCCCTACCCTAGCTGCTCCCAAGGCTTCTTGTTTGTTGATTCCACAGAGTGGTCCTGGAGGTGTTTGTACTTCACTCAGCTGAACCTCTGTCCCTGGAGGTCAGGTCTTTCTTGGAGTCTTCTTACGGTGCCTTAGAACAACTGCTTTACCCTGGCTTTTGTTTATTTCTACTGCTCTACATTCCCTCTGAGGCAAAGTTCTATCTTTTTCTGTGGAGGAAATTTGGAGAGCCAATAGTTTTCTGACCTACTCCACCGTCTTCCCAGAATCCTCCCAAGAAATGAAAATTAAAACAACTCTGGGGTACCATGTCACACTCATCAGATTGCCTACATGACAGAAAAGGTAAATGACAAATTCTGGAGGGGATGTGGAAAAATGGGTACACTAATGCACTGTTAGTAGAGTTGTGAACTGGTCCAACTATTCTAGAGAACAATTTGGATGGTGCCCAAAGGACTATAAAACTTGCATGCTCATTAACTCAGCAATACTGCTACTAGGTCTGTACCCCAAAGAGGTCAAAGAAAAAGAACCCACATGTACAAAAATATTTACAGCAGCTCTTGTTGTAGTGGCAAAAAATTAGAAATTGAGGGCATGCCCATCAGTCAGAGAATGGTTGAACAAGTTGCGGTATATGATTGTGATGTTGTGCTATAAGAAATGGTGAGGTGGATAGTTTCAGAGAAACATGAGAAAACCTATATGAACTGATATAAAGTGAAGTAAGCAGAACCAGAACATTGTACACAGTAACAGAAATATTATAAAATAATCAGCTGTGAAGGACTTAGCTACTCTGATTAATATAATAATCCATGACAGTTCCAAAGCACTCATGATAAAAAATGCTATTCATCTCCAGATAGAGAACTGATGAATGACGAGTCTAATTTTTTTCATTTTCTTTAATTCTCTCTCTCTCTCTCACTCTCTCTCTCATAGCTAATATGGAAATAAGTTTTGTATTGGAGAGGGGAGAGATGGAGGGAGAGAGAGAATTTGGAACTAAAAATAAATATTTTTAAAAATAATTTTTAAAATGAGGGACAAAAAGTAAACTAAATTTGTTTTTCTGTAACTTTCACACATTGCTCCTGCTTCTGCCCTCTGGGTCCAAAGAAAACAGATTCCATCCCTTCATATGACTGCTTTTCAAATCCTTAAAGATTGCTAGCATTTCCCTTTTAAGTCTTCTCTTCTCCAGGCTAATATATTCAGTTTCTTTAAACAATCGTTATTTGAAATGGACTCAAGGCCTTTCACCAGTGGTGTCAAACTCAAATAAAAAAAGAGTCACTTAACCATACATAAGGATCCCTGTGGGTCACATATTGACTTTGTAAACCACATATTCACATTACCTCTATTCTATTTATTTTGTTAAATATTTTCCAATTATAGTTTAATCTGATTCCTGCAATAAAGCCAACACAATGTGTTTGACACCTCTGCCCTTCATTATCCTAGTGAGGTTCTTTGGACACTCTCCAGCTTATCAATGTCCTTTTAAAACTGGGGCTCTCAGAACTGAACACAATACTCCAAACGAGGTCTGACAATGGCAGAGTACAGTGGGACTAATCACTTCCCTGTTCCTGGAAGTTATACCTCTTTTGCAACCCAAGATCATATTAGCTTTTTTAGTTGCCATATTACATTGCTGACTCATAGTGAGCTTGCAGTCTGCTAAAATCTTCAGATTCTTCAGACCAACTACTGTCTATCCATGCCTTCCCAATTTTATACTTTTTCATTTCATTTTATTTTTATTCTGTACTTAATAATGCCAAATAAATGAACCTTTTAATATATAGCATGCAACAGAAGGAGAGGATTGTATATGAAACTGTGAATCTCTATTATGTAGAGCTTGCTTTTCTTTTGAAGTACGTAATAAATTCACTATGTAGCTTTCAAAGCTGTCTTTCTTATCTTTTATTCCTTCTGGCCTTCGGTTCTCTTCTAATATTGGAAGGAGAGAAATCCTGTCCCTAGCTGTGTCTCTCCTATCTGGCCACTCTATTGGAAATTTAAAAACACAAACTTTGTAACAAATATGACCTGTTGAACAAAGCAAATTCCAACATTGACCATGCCAAAAATATATATCTAATTCAGCATATTGAGTCTACCACCTCTCTGTCAGAAGGTACATAGCATGCATCATCATGACTACTCTGGAATCATGTCATTGCACTGATCTAGGTTCTTATGTTTTTCAAAGTGGTTTCCTTTTATAGTATTGTTATTGTATAAATCCTTTTCCTAGTTCTGCTCATTTCACTCTGAAGTTTATACAAATCTATCTAGGTGTCTCTAAAACTGTCTTTATCATTTCTTATAGTGCAGTAATATTCAATTACATTCATAGTCTGTACCATAATTTATCCAGCCATTCTCTAGTTGATGCCCACCTCACCCACAATCTTATACTTAGGAAGTTTATTTTTTGTACGCAAGTGAAGTACTTTCATTTTTTCCTATTAGATTTGGCCCCAAATTCTAATTTATCAAGATCCTTTTGGAGTCTCCCTCTGTCATCCTCAGGGTGTTTTCTGTTCCTCCTAGCTTTCTATCACATGCAAATTTGATGAGCTTACCTTCTATGCCTTTATTTAAGTCACTGACAAAAATGTTAAATAACACAGGGCAAAGCACACATCCCAGGGGTACTCTACTAGAGACATCCTGCCATGTTGACATTGAACCATTGACTCTTTGAGTCTGGCCATCCAACCAGTTCTGAATCCATCTCATTCTATTATTATCAAAAAGTAAAGTGACCAGAACCAGGAGAACATTGTACATAGTAACAGGAATATTGTATGATGATCAACTGTAAATAGGACTTAACCTACTCTCAGCAATACAATAATAGAAGGCAATTCTGAAGGACTCATGATGAAAAATGCTATCTACCTACAGAGAAAGAACTGATAGAGTTTGAATGCAGATCAAAGCATACTTTTCAAAACTTTCTTTATTTTTTTGTTTGTTGTTGGTTTTTGTTTTGTTTTCTTTTGGAATATATTTTCTTTCACAATATAACTAATATGGAAATATGTTTTGCATGACTGCACATGTATTATTCAGTCATTTCAGTCGTGTTTGACTCTTTATGACCCCATTCGGGGTTTTCTTGGGAAAGATGCTGGCATAGTTTGCCATTTCCTTTTCCAGCTCATTTTCATTCATTCATTTATTTATTTTGCTAGGCAATGGGGTTAAGTGACTTGCCCAGGGTCACACAGCTAGTAAGTGTCACATGTCTGAGGCCAGATTTGAACTCAAATACTCCTAACTCCAGGGCCAGTGATCTATCCATTGCACCACCTTGCTGCCCCTTCCAGCTCATTTTATGAATGAGGAAATAGAAAAAAAAAAGAGGGTTAAATGATTTGTCCAGGGTCACACTGTTAGTGTTTAAGGCCAGATTTGAACTTAGGAAGATGAGTCTTCCTGACTTCAGGCCCAATGCTCTATCTTCTGCACTACCTAGCTTCCCTTGTACTTAACCTATATCAAATTGCTTGCCTTCTCAATGAGTAGGGATGGGATGGAGGGGAAAAAATTTGGAACTCAAATTTTTTTAAAAGAATGCTTAAAATTTTAAATGTAATTGGAAAAAATATTTAAAATGAAAAAGGGGGGGCGGAGCCAAGATGGCAGTGTGAATGTGGTGACTTGCTTGAGCTTTCCTCCAAACCCCTCCAAATGCCCTTAAAAAATGGCTCTAAACAAATTCTAAAGCAGCAGAACCCACAAAAAGACAGAGTAAAACAAATTTCCAGCCCAATACAGCCTGGATGGTTGATCAGAAAGGAATATCGTGCCCGGCTGGTAGAGGAGCGCAGTTTGGTGTGGGCGTGCAGGCCACAGCGAACCTGGAGCAGGCCTCAGGGGACTGAATCACGGGCAGCTATGGCAGTTTCCAGACTCCTCAATCCACGAATGCTGAAGACAGCTTAGAAGGTCAGTGGGAAAAGTCTGTTTCTGCAGTGCTGAGAGAGGAGCTAGGTCAGAGCCAGCTCCACAGCGCAGAGTGCAGTGCCGGGGCGCCAGGGCAGTGGCTGTGTCCTGAGCTTCCAGCCCACAGACTGAGGGGGAATCAAGTGGCTGATCAGAGGGGGACTGCAGGATCTCTTTGCCGGTGCTGAGGCAGGAATCTCTTGCTTTGCCCTTGTTTGGATCTGGGTCACAGTTCTGGGTGGCGGTCCTGGGGTGAGGAGGAGTGCTGGCGTGGTGGAGCTTGTAGTGGCAGTGGAGAGAAAGCCCTTCTCACAGTTACAAAAGAGAAAAGACTGCTTGTGGCCAGTCACTCAAAGACCAGAGCACAGGCCAGGAAAAGAGTAAATACCTTGACCCTTATCATACCGCCTTAGAAGAACTGAAAATTTACAGGTCCCTAGAACTATCTCCAAAAACAGCTATACAAACCCCTGAAGCTTGGAACAGTACCTTCTCCACATTGGAAGCAGAGTTTTAGCTTAACAAAGAGTTTAAAACTCAAATAGTTGGCTGGGATCATGAGCAAACCTTGCAAAAAGAGTCAGACTGTATTATCTTACTTTGGTGACAAAGATCAAAACATACAACCAGAAGACAACAAAGTCAAAACTCCCACATCCAAAGCCTCCAAGAAAAATATGAATCCGTTCCAGGCCTTGGAAGAGCTCAAAAAGGATTTTGAGAAGCAAGTAAGAGAAGTAAAGGAAAAACTGGGAAGAGAAATGAAAGTGATGCAAGAAAATCATGAAAAACAAGTCATCAGCTTGCTAAAGGAGTCCCAAAAAAATACTGAAGAAAATAACACCTTAAAAAATAGCCTAACCCAAATGGCAAAAGAGGTCCAAAAAGCCAATGAGGAGAAGAATGTCCTAAAAAGCAAAATTGGCCAAATGGAAAAGGAAGTCCAAAAGCTTACTAAAGAAAATACTTCCTTAAAAATTAAAGAGCAATTGGAAGACAGTGACTTTATGAGAAATCACGACACAGTAGAACAAATCCAAAAGAATGAAAAATTAGAAAACAATGTGAAATATCTCATTGGAAAAACAACTGACCTGGAAAATAGATCCAGGAGAGAGAATTTAAAAATTATTGGACTATCTGAAAGCCATGATCAAAAAAAGAGCCTAGACATCATCTTTCAAGAAATTATCAAGGAAAACTGCCCTGATATTTTAGAACCAGAGGCAAAATAGAAATTGAAAGAATCCACCGATCTCCCCTGAAAGAGATCCCCAAAGGAAAACTCCTAGGAATATTGTAGCCAAATTCCAGAGTTCCCAGGTCAAGGAGAAAATATTACAAGCAGCCAGAAAGAAACAATTCAAGTATGGTGGAAACACAATCAGGATAACACAAGATTTAGCAGCTTCTACATTAAAGGACCGCAGGGCATGGAATATAATATTCTGGAGGGCAAAGGAGATAGGATTACAACCAAGAATCACCTACCCAGCAAAACTGAGTATAATCCTTCAGGGGAAAAAATGGTCATTCAGTGAAATAGAGGACTTTCAAGCATTCTTGATGAAAAGACCACAGCTGAATAGAAAATTTGACTTTCAAATACAGACTCAAGTGGAACATGAAGAGGTAAACAGGAAAGAGAAATCATAAGAGACTTATTAAGGCTGAACTGTTTACATTCCTGCATGAAAGATGATATTTATAACTCATGAGACCTTTGTCAGTATTAGGGTAGTGGAGGGAAAAATTATATGTATGTATGTATAGATAGATAGATAGATAGATAGATAGATAGATAGATAGATAGATAGAGGGCACAGTGTGAGTTGAAGATGAAGGGGTGATATCTGGAGAATAAAATTAAGGGGTGAGAGAGGATTATATTATTAGGAGAAGGAGAAAGGGAGAGGTAGAATGGGGTACATTATCTCACACAAAACAGATAAGGAAAGGCTCTTACAGTGGAGGGGAAATAGGGGAAGGTGAGAGGAAATGAGGGAATCTTATTCTCATAGGATTTGGCTTAAGAAGGGAATAACATACACACTCAATTGGGTATGGAAATCTGTCTTACCCTACAAGAAAACAGGGGAGGAAGAAGACAAGAGAGCAGGGGGATGATAGAGAGAAGGGCAGATTAGGAAAGGGGTAATCAGAAGGAAGTGCTTCTGAGGAGGGACAGGGTCAAAAGAAAGAATAGAATAAATGGGGGGGCAGGATAGGATTAAGGGAAATAGAGTTATTTTGTCACAACATGTCTACTATGGAAGTGTTTTGCATAACTGCACATGTATGGCCTGTATTGACTTGCTTGCCTTTTCAATGAGGGTGGGTGGAGTGGGAGGAAGGGAGAAAATTTGGAACCCAAAGTTTTAAAAACACATGTTTAAAAAAAAATGTTTCCACATGCAACTGGGAAATAAGAAATACGGGAAATGAGGTACAGAAATCTATCCTGCCCTGCAGGAAAATAGAAGGGGAAGGGGATAAGAGAAGGGGGGTAGAAATAGAAGGGAGTGCAGACTAGAGGAAGGGGTATTCAGAATGCATGCCATCTTGGGGTGGGGGAGGGGCAAGATGGGGTGAAAATTTGGAATTCAAAATCTTGTGGAAGAAAATGTTGAAAACTAAAAATAAATACATTTATATCAAAAATTTAAAAAATTAAAAATTAAAAATTAAAAAAATGAAAAAGAGATGCTATAAATATTTTTGTACATATAGGTCCTTTTCATTTTTCTCTGCTCTCTTTGGGATACAGACCTAGTATTGCTGGGTCAAAAGGTAGGCAAGGTTTTATAACCCTTTGGGCATAGTTCCAAATTATTCTCCAGAATAGTTGGACCAGTTCACCACTCCACTAACTGTTCATTAGTATACCTATTTTTCCCTCATCCCCTCCAGCATTTGTCATTTCTGCTAGGTTTAAGGTGGTACCACAGTCATTTTAATTTGCATTTCTCTAATCAATAGTGATTTAGAGCATTTTTCATATGACTATACATATCTTTGATTTTTTCATCTGAAAGTTCCCTGTTCATATCCTTTTGACCATTTATCAATTGGGGAATAATTAAGTTTTATAAATTTACCTTACTTCTGTATTTATTTGAGAAATG
Source organism: Phascolarctos cinereus (assembly GCF_003287225.1). Taxonomy (NCBI): domain Eukaryota; kingdom Metazoa; phylum Chordata; class Mammalia; order Diprotodontia; family Phascolarctidae; genus Phascolarctos; species Phascolarctos cinereus. The sequence goes on along the minus strand of NW_027555847.1, from coordinate 128,945,177 downwards.
AAGCCATTATCAGAGAAACTTGCTATAAAATTTTTTTTATGTTACTTTATTGTCTATGGTACCTTTTAGCAAAATGTAGTTTACTTGGATAATTTCTTTTGATTTGGTCTGATTTTGCTTTTGTTTTATCTGAGATAATGATTGCTATCCCTGACTTTTTTTTTTTAACTTCAACTGAAGTATATTAGATTCTGCTGTAGCCATTTATTTTAACTCTGTGTATGTCTTTCTGTTTCAAGTGTGTAAAGCATATTGTTGGATTCTGGTTTCTAATCCATTCTGCTATCTTTCGTTTTATGGGTTAGCTCATCCCATTTTGCATTCACAATTATGGTTACTGTGTATTTCCTTCCATCCTATTTTCTTCAGTTTATCCTTCTCTCTCTCTTTCTATCCTGTCCCTCCTCAAAAATCTGTTTTGCTTTTGACCACTGCCTCCTTTAACCCACCTTCTTTTTTATCATTTCCCCCATTCCCATATCTCTTATCCCTTTCCATGTATACTTCCCACTTTGAACCAATTCTGTTAAGAGTGAGGTTCAAATATTGCCTGCTATCCTCTCCTCTCCTCTGCCATGTTCCCCTCCATTGTAAGAGAAAATTTGCCATTCTACCTCTCCCTTCCCCATTCTCTCAATGCATCCTTTTTTCTTGCCCCTTCGTTTTTTTTAGATCATCCCAACATAATTGACTCACACCTATAGCCTCTGTTTATGTAAACTTTTTTTAACTGCCCTAATAATGATGAAGCTTTTAGGCTTTACATGTAACATCTTCCCACATAGGAATGTAAACAGTTTAACTTTATTGAGACCCTTATGATTACTTTTTCTTGAATCTTGTGTTTGAATGTCAAATTTTCTATTTGCCTCTGGTCTTTTCATCAGGAATGCTTGAAAGTCCTCTATTTCATTAAATATCTATCTTTTTTCACTTGAAGGCTTATACTCAATTTTACTGGCTCCTTTGCCTTCTGGAATGTCATAGTCCAACCCCATCATTCCCTTAATGTGGAAGTTGCTGAATCTTGTGTGATCCTAACTGTGGCTCCACCATATTTGAATTGTTTCTTTCCAGCTGCTTCAAATATTTTCTTCTTGACCTGGGAGCCATGGAATTTGGCTATAATATTCTTAAGAGTTTTCGTTTTGGGATCTCTTTCAGGAGGTGATTGATGGATTCTTTCCATTTCTATTTTACTTTCTGGATCTAAGATTTCAGGGCAATTTTTCTTGATAATTTCCTAAAATATGATGTCTATGCTTTTTCTTTCATCATGGCCTTCAAGTAGTCCAATAGTTTTTAAATTATCTCTTCTCAATCTATTTTCCAGGTCAGTTGCCCCAATGAGATATTTCACATTTTCTTCTATCTTTTTCATTCTTTTTACTTTGTTTTATTGTTTCTTGATGTCTCATGGAATCATTAGCTTCCCTTTGCCTAATTCTAATTTTTAGGGAATCATTTTCCTCAGTGAGCTTTTTTCCATTTGGCCAATTCTGCTTTTTAAGTTCTTTTCTTCAGTGAATTTTTGCACCTCTTTTACCATTAGGCCAACTCTGTTTTTTAAGGTGTTATTTTCTTCAATATTTTTTGTGCCTCTTTTATCAAGGTGTTTATTCTCTTTTTATAATTTTCTTGCATTACTCTCATTTCTTTTCAGGCGATTGGGGTTAAGCAACTTGCCCAAGGATATACAGCTAATAAGTGTCTGAGGCCAGATTTAAACTCATGTCCTCCTGACTCCAAGGCTGGTTCTCTATCCACTGTACCACCTAGCTGCTCCTTCTCATTTCTTGTCCCAATTTTTTTCTCTAACATTCTTATCTCTTTCTTTAACTATTCTAAGAATTCTTTTTGGGCTTAGGTCCAATTAGCATCTCTCTTTGAGGCTTTTCTGCAGCTGTTTTCACATTGTTATCTTCTTTTGTGTTTATGTCTTAGTCTTTCCTGACATGTAGTAGCCTTTTATGGTCAAATTATTTATTTGTTGTTTGCTCATTTTTCCAATCCATTTTTTGATCTTGAATTTATGTTAAAGTTGGGCTCTGCTCACCAGAGGATGGGAAGGCACTGTCCAAAATTTTGAGCTTTTTTGTGTTGCTGTTTTCAGAGCTAGTTTTGGAGGACTGCAAGTTTTCCACGCTTCTAAGGTGGTGTGATTGTGAGAGAGGTGTGGTTATTGCTTTCCTGGACTGTACTGTGGTCTTTACCAAGGAAGGGTCCCTAGTCTCCTGCAGCTGCACACACTAGTGCTCCTCTTTGCCCTGGAATTGTGACCTAGAACTGCATATGGACAATAGAGTTGCCTATCAGCACCAGCCATACCCAGTATCAGCAAAGGGTCCCTTGTGATTTCTTTCTGACTAGTTGTCTAACTCCCTCACCATCTCTGGGCTGAAAGCTTCCATAACTGCTGCTGCTACTACAGCTGCAGCAGCTGTTACCACAGCCACATGTGCAGGATCTGGACAGATGTTGTACCCCTGTGTCATAGACTTCTCTTGCTGACCTCTTAAGTTTTCTTAGGCCAGAAAAATGCCTCATCTCAACCTTATGTTGGCTCTTTCACTTCAAAATTTAATTTGAGGTGTTATTTTCAAGTTTTTTGAGGGGAATGTTATGAGAGCTCAGCTGGGTGGCTGTCCCTCATCTACCATCTGTGACATTCTTTATCAAAAGCTTTGCTAAAATCTTAGTAAACTCTATTCACAGGATTTCTTTCAGCTACTCTTTTAGTAATCCTGTCCAAAAATATATATAAGGTTGGCCTGGCATGAACTGTGAAATCATGCTGGCTTTCTGTAATTCCCTCTTCCTTTTCTGTATATTCACCAATCATCACTTTAATGATCTCTTCTAGTGTTTTCCTAGAAGTCAAAGTCAAGCTTATAGGCCTATAGTTTAAAGACTATTCTCTTTCATTTGTTTTTTTGAAAATGGGGGTATTCACTATTCTCCAATCTTATGGTACATTTTCCATGATCTTTTAAGTATCATTAACAATGGCTCAGCAATCTCATATTCCAATTCTTTGAGGAACCAAGGATGTAGTTCATCTGAGACAAATGATTTGAATTTGCCAAGGACAACTAAGTGCTCTCTTACTCTCTTCTTATCTTGGGAATCAATTCCCTGTTAGTTATTTTTGTTCTGTCATTTCTGTTGTAAAAGTTATTCTCCTTTGGAGAGAAAAAAGAGTCAAAATAAGAATTAGGAAGGTCTGCTTTATTTCTTTTGTCATTTGAAATCATCCCATTTAACCCAAGCAAAGGTCCTATCTTCGATCTTCCTTTTTTCCCCGGTTTAGTCTAAAAATAACTTTTTGTTGTCTTTCAGTTACTTTACCAGCCTCATTCTGAACTTTTGCATACCTGACTGACGCTATTTTTATAGGACTGTGTCACCCTCACATTCATTTCTGGCTTTGTTTTTATCTTCTGCACATTTCTTTTAAAACCTAAGTTGTTTGATGAGTTCCTTGTGCATCCACATCTATCTCTTCAGATAAATCATATATTTTCTCTCCACTGGAATATTTTCCCTTTGTGTCTTCAGAATTTCATTCTTAAGCATCTCCCATCTCTGCAGGGCTAACTTCCTTTGACATATTTTACTCCATGAGTTCCTACCCACTTTTCCTTTCTAGTCTTTGAAATATGCTTGCCCAAAGTTTAGGGTGTATGTTGCACAATACTCAGATTTCTTCTCCTCTATCAAGCTCTAGGACAGGGTGGTCACTCCTTTCTCATTTCTCAAGTTCCCAGTATTTCTATTCCAACAAACAGGTCTACCTTGTTGGTGAGAATCAAATACAGAATAAAATTTCTTCCATTTGTTTTACCTTTTGACAGATAAAATTATTACTAGAAATTATCAGCTACTCAACTTTTGGTAGAGGGAGAGCTCCAGGAAATATCTGCACAATTCAAGTTCCCTATTACTACCTTTTCATGTCTGTGTGCCAGACACGGTCTATTTCCCAAAATCTTCTTTCAGCACAAGCAGTGTCGATGACAAAATCACTTGTTTCTCCCTCTTCTAACCTTCACCCAAAAACACTCTGTCATGCCTCCCTCTTCTAGTGCCTGGATTTTTTCACACAAGTATAACTTCTTAATATACTCTGCTTCCCCACACCCTTATATCTATCCCCATGTGGGGCTGGGCAATCACACCTGAGCAACATCAGCTCCTAGGTGCCCTGAGCAACACATGCAAGGTTTGCGAGGATTGGTATAAAAGCATCGTGCAAAGCCCTTTCCCAAAAGGGCTGTTTCCCAAGCACGCTCTTTCCAAAACCATATCCCCATGCTTTGTTCCTCAAACCTGTTTTTTGTTCCTTTTGCCACCTAATTGGTGGGCTCATTGCCAAACCCACAGATTCTCCTCAGTAACTGGAATTGCCATGCCTGATACCCAGGGCTCTCCTTAATGTGTGCTCATCATATGTCTAGCTGCCTCATCTGCTGCTGATGGGATGCTGAGGGTGACAGGAGTTGTATGATCTCCAAACCTGTGAATCTAATAAAGTTATTTCTTGCTCTTATCCCAAGCAGTATCTGTGTCAGTTTTTCTGTACCCTCTCCAGCTCTTTGCCACCTGTCAGTTTGTCTATCCAGAGCCATAGTTCAGTCAGGGGTTTCATTCCCTTAAGTATTAGTGATACTTATGCCCCCTTGAATTAAAATCTCAAGTTCCTCTTGTTTGCAACCTAAACTTTAGGCATTTGTATAGAGATACTGGAGGCCATGTGTTTTACTATTGGCTCCTTTCCTGGATTTCCAGTCAGGGAAAAGTACACAAGTAGCAAGAATGATAATGTCATTTATCCATTCACAAATCTTCAATGGCTTCCCTCTGCCTAGAGAATTAAGTGTCAACTCCCCAGTCTGGTGTACAAGACTTCTGTGATATAGTACTATCTTTTTTTCCCCCTTTTTTTTAAGGTAATTGGGGTTAAGTGTGACTTGCCCAGGGTCACACAGCTAGTAAGGGTCAAGTATTTGATCTGAGGCCAAATTTGAATTCAGGTCCTCCTGACTTCAGGCCCTGTGCTCTATCCAGTGTGCCACCTAGCTGTCCTGATATAGTACTATCTTAACATTACAATTTTATGTCTTACTACTCCCCCAAATCTTACTTAAGCTTCAGCTAAAATGTACTATTTATTATTCTCTGAAAAAGTTTAGAGCTCTTCTACCTCTACCCTTTTTCATTCTGTTCCTTCAACCTGGAATGTTCTCCTTGCTCAGTTTCACCTGCCAAAATCCTGTCTTTCAAGGTACCACTTCCTTTATAAAGCTTTCTCTGACCACCTAACTATAGATGTGATCGCTCCCTAACCTGATCCATCATCAAAATGTTATTCTTCTCTTTGGCAACTTATTACATTCTTCTTTGCATTATAGTTATTTGTGTACTTGTCTTCCCCCGCCTCCATTACAGCATAAGCTCTGGGCCTCAATATCCTCATCTGTAAAAGGAGAGAGGGATGAACTTGATCTTGAAAGTTTTTTTCAGCTCTATCATTTGATGTTTCTGATTCTATGAATGAAAATAACAAATATCTTGATATTTTGATGGCTCTATAATCTCATTGGCATGGGTACTCCCTCCAGTGGTGCAGATTACAACCTATTTGCCCTTTTCATTCTGTGTAACTCATCCACATCCTATACATCTTCCACAGGGTGTTCACCCAACATACTGTGAACCTTCTAGACCTCTTGACATCACATGGAAACCAGTGGAGCATATGGGATGTCTATTTATCCTTTGCTCTTCCCATATGATTGCCCTTGCTTTGCTAATGATCATACATATTTGATATCCTTTACACTTCTCTTAAATAGCTCTTCATTGTTACAGCCTTCTCATGTATACCATCCACCTCTCCATTTCCCTTTAAGAAACCTATAACTTTGAGAAAAACTGGAGTACATGTTTATTTAAATTTGCTCATTGTCTTTGGATTAAATCTCTGTTTTGTCACCTTTTTTCTAAAGAACTAAAGAAGGAAACAGAAAAAAAATAATAATCCAAAGGCAATGGACAAATTTAAATTTAAAATAGAATCACAATTTTTCTCAAAGTTCTGGTAAGAAACCATGATTTATACAATTTTGGACTTCCCAGCATAGGAAAATCCAAAACACAGCTGTACTGGGAACAGTTAGAAATTTCCATAGTTAAAAATGCCATCTTTAAAGCTCTAGTTTGGTGAGGAGGAAACACAAGGTATTCTTGAAACCAATTAGCTGTGTTTAAATGCAAGTTTATCAAGCATGAGTTCCTGTGAAAGAAATACAGCAACAAAAGGTTTCTTTGCTACAGAGAACTTCATTAATTGTTGCTACCACTAAATAAAGCGAGAGAAAAAATGACAGGCTAGAAATGATCAAGTTCTTATTCAGCTGTTTGAGTTAAAGTGCCAGCATAGGTTATGATGTTTTAAAAGGTCATAGAAATTTGTACAGCTGCTTTCATGTTTATGTTTAAATCAAGTGTTATGCTGACACATTTCAGACCTTTAAAAAAAGAAAACTAATGTCTGCAGCATGGTACTATACAGTTTTTTTTAAAAAATCTTAGTCTTTTTTTTTCCTGTGAGTTTTCACTGTCTGGATGTTCAGATCAACTTGGCCATACAGCAAAATTCCATAACTCTTTACATTCTGCAGTCCTCTCATGAAATAAATTTCCACCACATTTCATAACTGAATTATACCTTACAATTTTAGACATTATTTGTATTGATTTGAGGATAGGATTGGTGGGTTTCAGATGAGGCATCGGTAGAAAGCAGGTCATTCTCTCCATTTGTGTTACAGCTAAAAATAAATCAATAATATTCACTTCTATGTCATAAAAATTTTTCCTCTTGATCAGTAATTTTGTGACCCTAAGGTCATGGCTATTGAAAATTTTAGTGTGGCTTGACAAATTCTCTGTGTCAACTCCACATTACAGAATCTTTCATTTCTTCAATTAAACAACTGAAAATGGATACCACCTGTGCTCTCATATTTATTATGTCAATAAAGTCCATTATAATTATACTGTGCTGGTGACAAATGGCATGCCTGGGAACTGACAGAACGTTTTTTTAGGTCACCATTTTATACAATACAAATCACTAATCTAAGTCTGTTTCAAAAGCTTTGGGCTCCTGATTAATAGAAGGAGAGACTTAGCATGTGGCTATCATTTTCATTAGTATTTTGCTCCACTATCCAATTAGCAAAAAATATTTGTTGTTTTAAGACATTTTATTTACCTAAGTATGAAAAATGTGTAGAAAATTTGAAAACACATACTTTGGGCCATAATTATTAAGGAAAGGTATTAGAGGATTGTGATTCTATACAAACAAATAGTGATTGATGTTTGAAACAATTCTGTTATAGTGTAAGATGCTGTCTTCCATTTACTATGTTTTAGCACACATTTTAATTTGCCTTGTTTTTCCATCAAAAAAAGATAGTAATGTTAAAAAAAAGGAAGAAATAGACCCTTTTTACAATAGTCTAGTGAGCTTATCATCAATTACTTGACAAATTCTATATTAGATTATTAAAAGGACAATTTATTAATATTTAGAAAAGGAAGTGACAATCACTATGAGTCTGAATATGTTCATTAAGAACAAATTATGTCAGACTAACATCTTTTCTTTTTTTGACAGGGTTATTAGACTGATAGAGAAAATACTATAGACATTATTTACCTGGGTTTTACCAAGATATTTGAGCCTTTTACAATATCTTAGTAGAAAACTGGAGACCTACAGGTTAGATGCTTATACCATAACTGGGTATAGTATCATGGAACCATAGATTTAGACCTGGAAGGGAACATAGAAGTACGTAGTCCAATCCCATTATTTTACTTATAAAAAGTCTGAGATTCAGAAGGGTTAAGGGACTTCACTGTGGTCACACAGCTAGAATTGAAATTGGTTAAATGACCAGACCCAAAGAGTGGTGACTAATAAATCATTGTCAGCCTGAATGGAAGTTTCAACTGCAGTGCCGTAGCACTCTATCTAAAGATACCTTATTCTCTTCAACATTTTTTCTGAATGACTAGGATGAAGGCTTAGATGATATGAAGTTGGGAGGGGTAGCTAATATAATAGAACAGATAGCAAAATTTGGACCCCAAAACATTGGAAAGCAAAATCTGGTAAAATGAAGTATAGTAGGGATAAATGTAAAGTTTTTCACCCAGTTTCAAAAATTCAATTGCACAATCCAGAATTGGGAAGATATAGCTACAAAACAATTGATGTGAAAAGGGCCTTGGACTGTCAGTGGACTGCAAGATCTTTGTGAGTCCACAGTGTGCAGTGGTAACCAAAGAAGCCATTGTAGTCTTAGACCACATTAAGAGGAGTCTTGCATCTAGACTAAGGGGCTTGAGAATCCTGTTATCTTTTGCTTTGGTCAAGTCACATCTGGAATATCGTGTTTATTTTAGAGGTCATATTTTAGAAAAGACACTGATAAATTAGGATGATTCCAGATGTGGGTAGCGTTGATGGTTGGGGGACTGGTGACTATGCCATATGAAATATTAGTTGAAATAATGGAGGATAATAATAATAATAATAACAACAATAATAAATAACATTTATATAACACTGTGTGCTAGGCATTGTGCTAAGTGTTTTACAATTATCTCATTTGATCCTCAAAACAACCCTGGAAGGTAGGTGCTATTATTATCTTCATTTTACAGGTGAGGAAACTGAGGCAAACATAGGTTCAGTGACTTGCCCGAGGTCACAAAACTCATAAATAACTGAGGTCACATTTGACTCAGGCCTTCCTGACTCCAGCCCCAGTGCTCTATCTACTTCACCACCCAGCTGCCCTAGATGTTAGCTAGCCTAGAAAAGCAGAGACCTTGGGATAACGTGATTGCTATTTTCAAATTTCTAAAGGGCTACAAGGTTGGAAAAAGGGAGCATGCTTGTTTTGATTGAATTTATAGGGCAAAACTAGTACCAATGGTTAAAAATTATAGGAAGAGACAGATTTTGACTCAATACTTATTTCTGTACTTTGTTGGAGTTTATCAGTGTAGGTAATCTCTAACAATGAAGAACACGACCTATCTGCGCTTTCTCATCCTGTGAGACTCTTGTCCATCTCTTCCCATAAATTCAGCTAGGTGGTATGGTGGATAAAGTACTAACTTGTCAAGAAGACCTGAGTTTGAATTCTGCCTTAGAAACTTACTAGCTGCATGATCCTTGGCAAGTCATTTAAACTCTATCAGCCTCAGTTTTCTCATCTGTAAAATGGAGACAATAATAGCACCTACCTAATGGAGTTGTTAGAGGCAGATAGATGCCTCAATGGATAGAGTGCTAGGTCTAGAGTCAGGAAGACCTGAGTTCAAATCTGGCCTCAGAAACTTACTAGCTGTGTGACCTTGGACAAGTTACTTAACCTCTGTTTGCCTTAATCCACTGGAGGAGGAAATGGCAAACTGCTCCAGTATCTTTACCAAGAAGACCCAATGGATAGTATGGTCCATGGGGTCATGAAGAGTTGGACATGATTGAACAACAATAAAGTTGCTGTGAGGAGCAAATGATAAATCACATCGAAGAGCTTAAAACTGCATTAATACTTTGGGGACACTGTATAGGTAGAGTGATTCGCAAACCTTAAAGCTCTGTATAAACATTAGCTATTATTATTACTTCCATTATTATTATTATCTTCTACATAGAGTCTACCCAACAGGCTGAGGGCTTTCCTCTTGACCTCTTGATTTTACATCGTTATCAGTTGAGCCCACAGACTATCCACTGGCTTTTCCTTACTCTTGCTACGTGATCAACCCACATTCTTTTCCTGTCGTATTTCTTTTCAGTGATATCCCTTATGCCACTTGTCTTGTGCAACAATTCACTGGTAATGTGTTATAATTATATACTCATAATCACCATGTATCTCCTCCCCATTACTCTTTGGGAGACCCTCAATTTTAATTCTTTAGACGCTGTGCAATCCTAGGACTTGCAGCCATGTAGTATCACCAGAAGAATTCTGTTGTTAAAAACCTGGGCTTTTGTTTTGAGAAGTTTGGCATCACTAAAAGTACTACATAATTTCCAAAAGGCGATACAGCCTGCTATCTTTCTTCAATTCTGGTCCTAACTCATTGTCATCTATGGTATCTGTTGAAAATAAAGATGATGATGGACCAATTCTGTGGGTCGTCCATCCTATAAATAATGAAATGCTTACAGATTATAATCTGGACAATAGACATTCTTGTTTGCTTGGTTTTTCTTATGTGGATTGTTAGGCCAAACTCTTGAGTATGAATGGGTTACTACAAATAGCAACCTGTTTAACCCAAAATTAGGGAAAAAATTCCTAAAAATTAGAACTGGCTAGAAACAAAACGGTTTGTCTTATAACAGGAGTTCCTTGTTCCTGGAGAAGTTCACAATGGGGTTGAATGAACATTTGTGGAGAATGTAATAAGGAGGATTCACGCATGCTTCAGATAGGACTCCTGATGTCTCTTGCAACTCTAAGATTCTCTGATTCTGGGGCAGCTAGGTGGTGCCGTGGATAGAGCACTGGCCCTGGATTCAGGGTTCAAATCTGGCCTCAGACACATAACACTTACTAGTTGTGTGACCATGGGCAAATCACTTAACCCCATTGCCTAACCAAAAAAAAAAAAGATTATCTGATTCTATGCTAGGACTAAGTTGAAGGAATCAGAATTAAAAGACTAAGGTTACAATTACAGTTCCACCATTGACTAACCGTTAACATCATGAGCAAGCGTCACGGCACTAAATATTAACAAAGCACGATCTGCCTCAGGAGGTAATGAATTCCCTCTCACTAGAGTTTTTCAAACAAAGGCTGGGTGATCATTTGCCAGGTATATTGTAAAGAGAGTTCTTGTTCAAGCACAGGTTGGGATTAGACAACCTCTGAACTCCCTCATAAATCCAAGATTCTGTGAATGGGCTGCCTCAGTAGTTAGTGAATTCCCTATTACCAGAGGTCTTCAAACAGAGACCGGATGTCCATTTGTGGGAGATGTTGTAAAAGGGATTCATGCTCAAGTATGTTTTGGACTAGATGACTTCTGAGGTCCTTTCCAATCTTGAAATTCTATAATTTCTGTGATCAGGAAATCTCTTAAACAATCAGCGAAACACCACCAATGCGGCAGAATTCAGGCACTGCTTTCCCATGTGTCAGGATTGGTTGATGTGAGATGGCATTCAACCTTAGTCTCTACTTGATTGACACAGCATGCTGAATCTACAGAATAATTCAAATTCTGTGTATGCTTCCAGCACTCTGTCATCAGCACATCCTAGTTAATATATAGTATATGAAAGATGTGGAGGTAGAAAAATTTCCCAGATGAACAAAAATTTATGTTTGAATCCCAAGAGCCAAGTTCTTTTTCTGCAGCCTTACAGATTGTAGCATAAAACAAGTAACTAGTACTGGACCTATGATGTGAACTTATTTTAAATAGGGAATGACTCTGGCAAGGGCTATCAAACACTAACCTGATTAACCAGTCAGAGAGTAGATGAACATCTCAGAACATGCAAACTTGTATTGTATTCTCCAGGTTTCTGATCTCTTGATGGTGCCAGAAATTTTTGTCAGCTTGATAAAATTGATGTGGAATTTTGATGCTAGTCTTTGCATTTTTCCTGTATCCAGTGTGCTGCTGACTATGCTTCGTAGTGGCATAAAACTGAAATGTACGTAATTCCGAGAGTGCGAGATTTGTAATCTTGTGGCATCTACAGCTCAATAGGAGTCTTGCTATCATCTTACCTGCTACATTAAGTAACAAGATAACCTGAAAATTAACCAAGTAGCATGATTGCACATGTATAACCCATATAAAATTACTTACCATCTCAGGGAAGGAAAAGGGGAAGGAGGGAGAGATTTTGGAACTCAAAAAATTTTTAAAATAAATGTTAAAAATAGTTTTTACATATTATTGGGAAAAATAAAATACTATTCATAAAAAAGAAAATTAACCAAGTAGGATTTTCTCTGTGCAAACTAAGTGGGAAAGAAAATAATTAACATTTTGTAGTACTGGTAAAGGCATGGTTATTAGAATATTACTGTACCTAGTAACCCATGAAATTCTTTCCTCATCAAAAACTTAGAGCTCAGTTCATTGGGAGCACTCTGGATACAGAAATATATTTCTGACTTCAGAACAGAAATTAGAAGAAAGTAGATTAGCTTTACAACATTGGTGGTACCTATCTATAATATAAGGCGGGGGATATCTATATTAGTGTGGCTTGTATGGCTGGCAATATGAATACCTTGTTATAAAAACAAATTAGTGGCTTACAGGACTGGGAAATACTTGAGAAGAGAATTGATATAACTGAAATTCTGGGACAGTTGGTTTTCTTTTCCTTGTTAATTATAACCCTGTGGTGCTAGCAAAACTATAGTTAACATATTCTTGTGCTCTAGCCAAAATTGACAAAGAGGCCAGGGTTTTGTTGCTTTTTTTTTAATTTTGGCATAAAAAATCATGATTCTAGAAAGAAGGGACACTTTTTTCAATTGCAATTTGCTCTGCAAAAATACTCACGGTACTTTTTTTTTTTAACCAAACGCTCCATGGTGAGAAGTCATTAAGATAAAGAAAAAAGGTAAATATTTATATGTAATAAATTCCCAGATTTTCATGCCATCTCTTTTTTGTAAGTGTGCATGTAACGCTGGTAGCAGAAAATCTCTCCTAAAACAAGTATAATACATTGAGTATAATATTGGAGGCATCTCACAAAATCTTTTTGGCTTGGGTTTTGCCCTCCACCCAGGGAAACCCTAGGAACTTCAGAATTCTTAATTCAGGAAATATGGCTTGTTCTACTACCCACAAAAGGGCCCCAGTTCTCTTTCGTGAGCAAAGGAGTACCTTTTAAAAAAAATATTAAGCACAGACTTATTTTTAGAATTTAAACTAAACAAAAGAATCAAGATCAATTTTACTATTTAGGTCATCTTAAATGACCAGGCTGAATTTAAGACAAAAAAAATTAAAATTTAAAAACTTCACAAAAACCATAGGTCTTTTCCGCATTGATGTAATAACAATTATGCAATTGTCCATCAACAAAATTTGTTTTACTGAAAATATAATGAAATGCTTGCATGTATATATTAAAAAAACCTTTCCATTTCCTATCATTTCTTCCTCTACTCCAACTTACCCTCAAAAAAGAAAAATGCATATACATATACTATTTTCTATATGTGTGTATCATACATAAAATGAACCTGTGATCTCATATATTTGAATGTGCTCTCCTGTAATATAGATTTTAACCCATCCATTCTTGTCCATCTGAGCATGAAGGCATCTTAACTATAGCTTTGCTGTTACCACAGGCTTACAATCAATAAACATTTAGTCTAATAAGATATCAAATATGGAATATGCTTTCCCCAAAACAACAAAAATTAGATAAAAAGGACTCTTAACTGAGCCTGTAGATGGTTAAGAAATCTCTTTTCCCTTTCTCAATAGTTCAAGGACCCCACACAGTTGCTCCCGACTTAAGATGCTACCCTAAGGTGATGCACCACTGCCTCATCTTCCAATCAAGGGAAAAATTTGGTCCTTTTAGACAGTCAACCTCCACCCTCAACCCAGACCTGTATAGTCCATGTAACTAATGGTGCTAGCAAAAGGCAAGGTCTGAGGGGGATGCACTCCTCCATGTTGCAGCTTTGTGCTTCATTGCTCCTTGGGCCTTTCATGTGGTCCTCTGTCCCATGGTTACCAGAAGCCTCTCTCTGTCTCTCTGTCTCTCTCTCTCTCTGTCTCTCTCTCTCTCTCTCTCTCTCTCTCTCTCTCTCTCACTCTCTGTGTGTGTGTCTTTCCTCTCTCTCTTTTTTTCTCCCCTCTCCCTCCTCACATCACAGTACTTCTGCTATCCCTTTTCCCCCGTGTCTCAATAAAGTGGTGCATTTGTTTGAGTATTAGAAAGTCAGGGACAACGTGACTTTGGGTTACTTGACACATTTTTAGTTTTTCCAAGCAGCCCTCTGAGCCACTGAACACATTTCTTTTCACTTAGGACTCATAACTGATTGAGTACACAAAATCCCTGGAGGTCAACTCTGAAGACATGTTTTCCCTCTTACTCTTTAGGACAACCAGGTTATATAAGTTTTTTCTCTTCTTCAGCACCCAACAACTCCTTCAGCACTTCCCACTGAGTTTTTTCTTGAGGAGGCTAGGAAAAAAACAAACTCAACACTTTCCATTTCCTATCATTTCTCCCTCTACTCCATCTCCCCCTCAAAAAAAAAAAAAAGAAAAAGAAACTGAGACCCGACCATACACATTACCCTAAGACTTAAAGAAGTCTGGTGAAAGCATTAGAAATATCAGTGGGATAAGAAGCACAGATGGGGACTGCTAAGGGTAACCCTGCTACAACAGCAAAGACTTACAACCCCACCACACATGATCTAAATTTTCAGCCTAGAGCAGAAATAGGACAATAGGAAAAGCTTAGTGGACTGTCCATAATCTTTCTCTCACAAGGGGGGAAAACTTATAACAAATGCTCAGAACTGCCAGATTTCTGGCTCTGTGCTGAACATCTGCTAAAAGTTCCCACTTCTTGGCCCTTTTCTGGCTTTAATTGCCTGTTTGCACTCAGACCTAAATGTTAGGTGTAACTTGAAGCTTACTTCATTTCTTCCCACACCTTTAGGGCAACAAGTGATTGTTTAGTTAAAAGGCCAGTAAAACAAGGGAACTGTTGTAGGACTTATCTGTGACACTGCAGCTGGACTGGAATGTTTAATAACTTGGTAACCAAGACCATCAATTCTTAGCCTTTGTGTCCTTTCCTCTTCCTTCTCCTGTTTGGACTAACTAAAGTATCTGGTTTTTAAAAGCACTTAGAGCTATTTTCCTATTATTTCAACTTTCACAAAGAGTGGCTTTTGGATTTTCTAAACTCTAGAAATAGAATGAATGATTCTAAATCACAATGGCAGGCATGTTGATGAAAAATAATTGAAATACAGGGAACTGATCTAACATTAGTCTTTAAATACGCTTTTAATGGTGATTCTATTTCCAAACTATTGAAAATAGGAGAAAGTCTCACAACATGTTCTTGTAACTTATGTGTTATTATTAAAGCTAGTTTCCCACTTTAGAAATCTTAATGCAATAGGTATAATTTAAAGCTGGGAGAGATTTTAGAGATCATATAGTCTAGAGGCTTCTAACCTGATATATATGTTTGTAAAAGGGGATTTTAGAAATATTCAGTAAATAATTATATTATCCTATTGAAATATTACAAAAGCA
The DNA here is from genome assembly GCF_003287225.1 of Phascolarctos cinereus. Lineage (NCBI taxonomy): Eukaryota > Metazoa > Chordata > Mammalia > Diprotodontia > Phascolarctidae > Phascolarctos > Phascolarctos cinereus. The sequence continues at coordinate 128,929,796 of NW_027555847.1, read as the reverse complement.
GTAGTGTTAGTGACAAAAAAAGGTATGTACTGAGTACAATTTTCTTTATGAAAAATTAATTGACCTCCTTTTTTTTCCTTTAGAATTCCTCTAGAATTTATTTCCTTTTATATTAAATTGAGGATGCTTTACTGAAAACCAAGGGGTACAGGAACCAAAAAAGTTGGGAACCTTTGATTTAGTTCAACTTTCTCATTTTACAGATGAGAGGTAAAGCTAATTGTTTAAAGGTCACATAGCCAATAAATGATTTGAATCCTTGACTTCTAATTCCAAATCCAGTGCTCTTTCCAAGAATCACATTTTGACTCTTCCTTTTCTCTCACCTTTTTTATCCAGTTGGTTACACAGTCCTGTGGATTCTACTCCGCAATATCTCTCACATTCATTCCTTTGTTTAGATTTCCATTGCCACCACCCTAGTACAAGGTCTCCTTACCACTCACCTGAAATATTACAATAGCCTCCTAACAGGTCTCCTCAGGACTTCACTCTAATTCATGCTTTACACCACTGCCGAGTTTACTTTCCTCATGTATCGATCTAGTCTTGTCATTTCTTTGCTCAAAACCTCTCCATGGTTCCCTATTGTTTAGAGTAAAAAACTCTATGGCTCAACTATAATATTGCAGTAAGAACATACCCATCTGTGACCCATTGAATCCCTATTGGTGGAGCTCTTTTGGAGGTCACATTTGCTGTATTTGGCTCAGCTATTGTTTCAGAACTAGCCATTGATAACACTTTATGCTGCTGCTCTGGCACTAATGCCCTGTTCATAACCAATCTGACCTCCCGACACCCCAAGCACTACCATCACCTCCTCTACAGCTTGCTCTAATCATATTATGCTTAGCAATCTCCTCACCCCCCCTTCCCACCAAAACATTCCTGGAAGACCTTATGGCCTGTCTCCCTGAAGACAGACTCAGCACTCTCTCTGCCCCCAAAGGAGAGCCTAATTGCTGTCTTTCTCCCCAAGGCTCACTCAGTCTCAGTGGAGAGCCACTGCTTCCTGACAACTAATCTATTCACCCTCTCTTTTGCCTATCCAGAGCTGTAACTCAGCTTTCTCTTACCTCTAAGACTCTGCTTTTCTCTTCCCTTCTGAAAACCTTAATTATCAGCCACCCAGGAGCTTAGTCTCTGCAATCTCTCCCTCCCTAATAGGTCTCCTCCCTCTGCAAGCCTGGTTGCATTATTTAGAAAAACAAAAAACAGCTCAACTAGTGTGGCAGCTGCCCTTGAAAGTGTTCACCACTGCAGGCAAACACTAACGTCTCTTCACTTGGATTACAAGGATTTAAGCAGATTCTCAAAAGTTATTTTTAACAGAGTCAAAGTTAACAGAGCTTCTGAATACAAAATTATTTAAAGGATATAGTAGAAAGTGGATTTAATGTCTTTTTCCTGTATTAATTAATAAAAAGACTCTATTGATACCCCTGCCCTAAGCACTTGATGGTAGTTAATGGGCCTAATAGGTCTTTAGGAATCAATTCAAATTTTGCTGTTACATCTATAGTGAGTGGTTTCTGGTAGCATCTCATAATCACACAGTAATTTGTTAAAGATTAATACAATTTTCTTATGAGAGCTCATCTGGTTTTCATCTCTCCCATTAGCAACTTAGCCATAGATTTAATTTATAAGATTTTCCTGTCCCTTAACAAAAACTGTTGTGATCCTAAAATATATCACCAGTCTGCTAGGCAAAAATTTAACCTTTGAGTTTCTTTGGTCACCATGTGCTATAATGCTTGGTTGCAAATTACTAAAAACAAGGAAAACCTTACAATATGTTCATTTAACTCAATTATCGTTCCTACCAATTTTTGTCAGTGAGACCATCATTTCACCAAGTTCCCCAAGTGTGAAATCTTGGTATTATAGGATCGTACACTTTAAAGTTAGAGAAGATCATCTAATCCAACTCCCTTATTTTATATTTAACTTTTATGTTTAAATTTTACAGACAGGACAGATCTCATACTGCATCCTCTTATTGAATGGAATAATGCAATATTTATACACACTTCCATGTAGAATACTATATAAAGGGAAATGAACAGACCTGTAATTTAATGTAATTGGCCAGCTGAGGCATTAAAAATAGAAATTTTTGAAGGTATTCATTGTTCTTTGACCTCATTTGATACCTGTTCTTGTTGGGAGTCAGAAGTGTTGATTGAATAATAGTGGCATTTTAAAGAGCATTGATACAGGTGTTGATGCAATGAAACAGATGCTTGGTACTGGGAGATATTTAATCTAAATCACCTCACTATTGCTTCAGTAAGTAATTGTTAAACTTCACAAACTTTCTGGTTTAGAATTCTGATGGAATGCATGCAGCTCAGCTACAGGAATGCTAAAATGTTTATTTTTAAAACTCAAACTTATACTTGATAAAGAAAATAAAGTCTGGTTAATGACTCAGAGAACTTACAGAGTTGAATACCATTTCCTGTCCAGTAATGTACTTTCTAAAGTCTATATCATTCTAACATTGACCATGGAGGCACAGGTGAATGGTAAGGATTTAAAGGAAGCGCTTGGGAGAAAGGAGAGAGAATTATGTGATGAGCTGCTGAGTAGATGGATTTACTTGGTTCAAAATATGTATCATTATGATCACATTAAAGACAAACTTGGAAGATTATATTAGAGGCATCATTCATGTGTGACACATAGGATGCATAGCACCAAAAACCCAAGTATCACTTAAAAAAATAAAGTTATTTAGGGTCAAAAAATTTTCAGAAAATTTGTCATGCATATAACAAATTGTAGTTGTGATGAATCCAATCATAATTGAGCACAAGGAGAGAATTCAAATGAATGATCAGAGAAGTTGATAAGGAAGACAACTTAAAGGTAATTTCCTAAACTAAACTAAAGGTAATTTTCAAAGGAATGTATTATAAACAGATGACGAACCACACTTCCCTCCTCTTGGTAGAGACACGGGAGAAGGAGGGAGTGGAATGTTGCCAGATGGAGTCACTTGGTCAGTTTTGCTTGACTGTTTTGTTTTGTTACAAGGGAAGATTCATTGTGTGTGTATGAGAGGGTGGTACATGTCAGGAAATGTTGTGAGTGAAAAGCAAAAGGACTAAATAAAGCCTTTGAAAAAGAAAATAAATATGTAGCACTGGGATGAAGGCACCAGTTCAGAGTGGATCCCTGAAACAAGGCTGTCCCAAGTTCAAGGTACTCTCTATATCCTTATCCACAGCAAAAAAAAAAAAAGTTTATCAATGCGTGTATACTGATTAGTCAGCCAGAGGAGCAATTAGTTCAAAACAAAGGTATTTAATGAAATAAATAGGGATAGGGATTAGACTATGGTTTCATTGATATAAAGAACTCCCAGGTAAGAAAATTTCTATGGATATGAGTTGTCACCTTCTCTATTCCTGGGGGCACTGAAAAGTTAAATGACTTGTCCAGGGTCACACAGCCTAGATCACTCAGAAGCAGGACTTGAATCAAAGTCTTCCTGGCTTCAAAGTCATCTCTATCTACTACACCATGCTTCCTTTCAATAAAGTCAAATAATAAGAAAAGTTGCAATAAAAACATTTCTTTCAGAAATCTATGATGCACTTTCCTACAAATATGTACCCCCATCAACTCAAGCCTTGATTGACATCACCTCTCCCTTGATTGGAGAGTAAGAAGGTGGTCAGAAGGAAGGTCCCAGTGGCTTCCTTTATAGGGGGCAGAAGCTGGATTTTCATTCTGTATCTGTTGCCTTGCTTTGTTTCAATCCCATGGAACAAGATGCCCCCACTCTAGGTACTCCCTAATCTCCCTTGTCACTTTCCTGTCCGATTTTGTGTATTGTCTCTCTTGGACCCCCCCAATTAGATTGTAAGTTCCTTGAGGGCAGGGACTTTCTTTTTATTAATTGTATCCCCCAGGTGTAGCAAAATGCTTGGTACATACATAGCAAATGCTTAATAAATATTTATTGAATTGGATATTGGATTCTTCCAGCAAACTGCTAAGAGCTCTGGGGTTTGGGAGACTCCATGTTTCTCAATTCCCAGACTTTTTTTTTTTCTGTTCCATGAAAATGATGAAGGAGAGGGAGAGAAAGGCATTAAAACTAAATTAGGCTCGGGAAACAAGGTCATTATCTTCCCTCCCCTAGCCACAGTCTTGCTTTTATTATGTATATGCTCTAGCAAAGCCTTTTAAGTCTTTGCGTCCACCCTTACAAATGTATCAATGGATCTTAGAAAATAACGACCCTATGTTTTCAGCCATCCTAAGAAAAACACCCCTTTCTAGCCTGCCCACTTTCCTGAATCACATGACCCCTCTAATCCATCCAATACCATCAGATTAAATATTATTATGCATCTGGTCTGGTCACTGTTCTGATCAAAACTCTTCAGTAGCTTTCTAATGTTTATGAAGTAACCCGGCCCTCCACAACCTACTGCCACTCTATCCAGCCCTATCTCATACTTCTCACTTCTTTTTTTGTTTGTATGCTTTTGAGGCTTATTTTATGTACATGTATTTTTTTTAACATTCTTTTTTTTTTAGTTTTGAGTTCCAAATTCTATTCCTCTCTCCCTTCTCCCCTTCTTGAGACAGTAAGCAATCTGATATAGGTTATACATATGCAATCATGTAAAACATTTCCATATTAGTCATTTTGTGCAAGAATACTCGAACAAAAAAAAAAGAAAAGAAGAAAGTGTAAAATAGTATACTTTGGTCTGTATTGAGATGACATCAGTTCTTCTCTGAAAGCAGATAGCATTTTTCATCATAAGTCCTTTGGATCATTGTATTGCTAACAACAGCTAAGTCATTCACAGTTGTTCATCATACGATATTGCTTTTACTGTGTACAATGTTCTTCTGGTTCTGCTCACTGCATTCAGTATCAGTTCATGTAAGTATTTCCAGGTCTTTTTGAAGTCATCCTGCTTGTCATTTCTTATAGCATAGTAATATTTCATTATAATCATATACCACAATTTGCTCAGCCATTCCCCAGTTGATGGGCATCCCTGCAATTTCCAATTCTTAGCCACCACAAAAAGGGCTGCTATAAAATATTTTTGCACAAATAGGTTCCCCCCTCCCTTTTTTAAAAAAAATCTCTTTGGGATACAGACCTAGTAGTAATAATGACGGGTCAAAGGGTATCCGCAGTTTGATAGCCCTTTGAGCATACCCCTCACTTCTATGAACTCTGTTCTCTAGCCAGGCTGATTACTTATTATTTTCCATACATACTCCAGTCTTTGCTCATATTTTTCTTTGTGCTTAGAATGCTCTTTTCCTCCCCCACCTAACTTTTAAAGTAGAACATAAATGACATAGTCAGCCTTTCCCACCTTGGACATCACATATGTTTATACCTCTCTAGTGCAGGTGTCATGTCTAATTTTATATTATAATTATTTGTGTGTGTTTTTATCTCCCACGGAGGAAGGAACCTGTCTTATCTAAACTTTGCAACTTCTACAATCCCTAGCAGTAGTACATAGTAGGCACCTGATAAATGTTCAATTGAACCGTATTGAAATTCAGGGGTCCCCAAACCCCAACTGGACTTTTAGGTTTGTGTGGGCTGTCCAGCCAGAGAAGAGGGAATGTGAGTGAGCAGGCTCCACGAAACACTTGCACTACCACCCTAAACCTTACTAGGAATTGGCCTGAAGCTACAATTCAGATGTTCTGAAGTTAGAATGTCTCAAGATGTTGCTAATGTAAGCAACTTTCCTAGCCTTCATCAAATGCTGTTCTGCTTGGATGTGAGTTTGAATGAGGCTGAAATAGCTAACAGAGGTTCTATAGAACTCCGTACGCTGGGTATCATAGTATGTCTTCTTAGTTAGCTTGACAGCTCCAAGCCCTTTGGAAACTCTGTTATTATTTCCGGGATTGCCTTTTTTTTTTTTTTTTTTTGGCTAGGCAATAGGGTTAAGTGACTTGCCCAGGGTCACACAGCTAGTAAGTGTCATGTGTCTGATGCCGGATTTGAACTCCGGTCCTCCTGAATCCCGGGTTGGTGCTCTATCCACCACACCATCTACCTGCTCCTAGGGATTGCCTTTTTTGGCTGCCTTTCTCCAACCCTTCCTCTCCATCCTCTCCCTAATTCGCTCTGTGCTTTCCAGTCTCTGTACCTGGGCTCAGAACTATCAGCTATGCCTGGCATGCCCTATTTACTCTTCTTTTGCCTGCTGAACTCCTACCTGGTTCTCTAAGTCTATCTTAAATGCCATCTCCTCCAGGAAGCCTCCCCTAACTCTTTCAGTTGATAACAGACCTCAGGCCTCACTGAACTTTTTGCCCCTTTTTAATGTGCTTAGCACGTACTATTTCTCACTATAGTTATCTGTGTACATATCACCTCCTACTAGACCGTAGGGTCAACAAAGACAGAGGCAGTGTCTTATAGACAGTGGTACTTCCCTTAATGGGTAGCATGGTGTTTCACATACAGTTGGGGCTTAATAAATGTTTGTTGAAGTGAAATGTCTGTTAGCCTAATGGGACCAGAAATATTTCTGCTCAAGATGAGTAGCTTTACCTCTTCCATTTTGCATACCTGTACAATTTCCTTTTATTTTTCTGAGAGATCAGGGCTATGCCACATTGTGTGAAGTCATCTTCATCAGGCATATCCTTCAAAACCATCTTTAGTCACTAGGTTTTATTTTGAGGTTTTATGTAACATTGGCCTGTTTTTTTCTAGCTGTATTCTCCTTCAGCAACTGACTTTGACACATCATTGCTGCCAAAAGAGAAACAAACAAACAAAAACCTCTGAATATACACTAAGACCCCAGAATTCTCTTTGTGTTAGCTGGTGACAGAATGGCACTCTGGACTATCACTACACCAGGACAGGACATCTGGGGGCATTTCCTCACTTGGGATCCCTAGTTCTAAGCGAAAGGCCCTCTTACCAGTTATGTACATTGCTTTATGACCCAGAAATACCTCTAGGACCTCATTAACACAGAATTCCTGAATGTAAACCTGATAGCAACTTTTCTTGTCAGAGATTGAATCACCCAATCAACAAGCATTTATTAAGTACCAGCTTTGTGATAAACACTGTCCTAGGCACTAGGGATACAAAGACAAACTAAAACACTGACTGCTGTTAAGGAGCTTACATTCAACTGGGAACAAGCAACATATACATGTGTAATATGAGACATGGCACTGACCCTTCTCTTCCTCTTCCCCCCAATTCCTTTTTCTTTGGGCTAGAATTAGTTCACTATCTGCACCTATTCCAATAGATCTGTCGTGAGTGAGATGTCTACTAATCCCAACTCTAGCCTTTGAGCCCCCACTAGTGTGCTGGTGTAAATCAGTTAAGGTGGCATCATTGACTTAATCATGAAATAGTCACCAAGCCACAAAGCAAAAGCAAGAATAAACATAAGTCAATCCATTAACTTGTATCACACTTTCCTACCAATCTATACAGTATCCATGGGGACAGTGGGCACAAACTTATGTAATCCTAGCAGGAGCACAAAAGTAGGGAAAACCATGTGCATGGGGAAACTCAAAACTCCGGACTGTGGGCCTTGGTGTTGTTGATATTTTGGTGAAGCAATCACGGTTAAGTGACTTGCCCAGGGTCACATAGCTAGTAAGTGTCATGTGTCTGAGGCCAGATTTGAACGCAGGTCCTCCAAGGCCAGAGTTCCATCCACTGCACCACCTAGCTGCCCCTTACTGTTGATCTTCTTAAGGAGCAGTCTCTACTGTGTATCACCTGCTGGTTGAAACCACTTCTCAGGGCATACTCTTGGGCCACTGAAGGAATGATCTCTTAATGAAAGCAGAGACCCTAAGCTATTCAAGTTTATTTCCTTGCCTGAGATCTGAGACAGTGGTAGCTTTTTCATCAAAATAGTTTTTCTAGCTATGGAATCTATTTTTACTTAGTTCTGTTCATTGGATTTTGAAAGGTTTTCCTCTACCAAGCTATAGGTGTCAGTAAAGAGCAAGGTAGACACTTTGGAGGGGTCTCCATCTTTCAAGCTCTGGATAGCAGTAAAGGGCAAAGCTGATTAACTTATCCTTTCGCTGGCTAGCTCTTCAAACATATAGTATTCTTTTTTCTAATCAACTCCGGATAATGCAGCTTTTTGCCAATCAGATCTGCTCTCAGCAGTACCTGTAAAGTAGTGGTGTCGAAATTAAATAGAAACAGATTGTGTATGCTACATATTGACCAAGAAAACCACAAATTGATGTTGTCTATGTCATATTGTATTTTTTTAACTTATTTTCTTAAATATTTCCAATTACATTTTAATCTGGTACAGGCTGCACTGGGGAGTTTTGCAGGCTGCTTTATGATTTACAGGCCTCCTTCAGTCAGCCAGTATAGACTGTGGTCATCTTGAATCGTTGTTCTCTTCTTGCTTCTCTGTTTTGCTTTGAGCCACTCTGCTTCTGTGACTCTCTTGTATTCATCATCATTATTATTATTGTTGCTTGGTGAGGCAATCAGGGTTAAGAGACTTGCCCAAGATCACACGGCTAGTAAGTATCAAGTGTCTGAGGCTGGATTTGAATTCAGATCCTCTTGACTCCAAAGCCAGAGCTTTATCCACTGTCTCTCTTGTATTTAGTTTCTGTGTCTCTTCTTCTGCTGCTTCTGGTTGCTGACCCCGCTCGCTGACTTTGGTCCCTGATAGGCTCCTGCTTTAAATCAGGACCTCCTGATGTGATGTGACTCTCTTCTACCTTAGGGTAAAAACCCCAAATCCACATTTCTGTCATATACATGAGAGATAATTATCCCCTAGTTGCCAAAAATTCTAGGTATCAGGGTTTCTCAGCTTTCACCATCAAAGTCTACATAATGGTTGTACGTAAATGTGCTGTTGGGAAACATGACACTTTGGCCGTCTTTGCCTTCAGTATATCTCTTCTCTGAGCTGACTGCTTTCCCTTAGATTCTCTCAAAATGGTCTGTGTTTCTGCGCACGTCATGAGAGATTGCTTTTCTCAGTGTTTTTCACACAAATACCTATTTTCCTACTCTTTTCAATAAATAAAAAATGTGCAAGTAAGAAAAGGGTATCCCTCATACATATATACATATATATCACTTATGCATATATAAATATATACAGAATAAATATAAAATAAACATAAAACATAAAATAGTTGGCAAACTCAAAGCTAAAGTTAAACTCTAGACATTTTAGCCCTATCTCAATTCATATAATGTGGAATGTGAGTTTTATTTACAGGATTATAGATTTATGTTGGCAGTTTCTGGAATGTATTAGGTTCTATTGCCTTCTTAAAATTAAATTATATTCTAATTACTTTTTCTTAGACACCCAAAGTCCTTCAGGCATGAATGTATTATAAGGCAGATATCTAAACATTATTGGCAATATCCTGTTGTACAAAGGGTACAATGCCAATGACTTTCTTAAGTTAAAAATAAACTTTCAAAATATTCCACCTTTAAACAACATAGAAATCACTATGCAGGATGCATACATTTCTAAAACGGATTCATTTTTTAAGAAATGCTTCTTCTGTTGTACCCTGAATGACGTTATGCCATAATATTCATGGATATCTCCAGACTGGTCTCAATAGCCACAGTGAGAAAAGTGGACTAATTATCTGACATACTCATAACTGACTATACTGGTTTCCAAGATGAAATTCCCCAGGGCCACATTCAGGTGTGTGAACCAAGAGAGTCTCTAGTGTATTTGCATAAAATGTATCTGTAATTCACACACTGCAATCTAGTCTCAGTTGGCAAGCTAACTTTTTTTTGGCTCTCAAAGATCTTGGTTTTTTTGGGGGGTGTTTTGGGAGGGGTAGTTTACCTTTAATTTCTCAACAGCTTTTGTTATGTAGCCTTCTAATACGAGAAGCATAAAGCAGAGATAGGAGAAGAAACACAGAGGGAAGAAGAGGCTGAGCAAAGGTCAATGATGAAGGCCAAAGGCCACGTTGGCATGTAGCACCAGACATCATCCCCACACCCTCTAAATACAAATAGGTGTTTATTTGTCTGTGAGGCTATGTACCAATTTCCCCTTTTCCAAAGTCACAAAGGAACAACAGTATATGACTATTGAGTGCCTGGCAGTGTAAGAGTTTATATAATCTGTCTCGAAGAAATTGTACAAATCTGCTGCAAGGCCACAGTTTGGAGTGTGCTCGTCTAGAAGAATAGTCCTGATTGTTCTGAAAGAATTTGTTTACTCTCCTTCAATTCAATCCAACAAACATTTATTGAATTATTTGGATGGCCTCCCTGGTCTGGACCAGAAATCAACAGATAATTAGATTACTCTTTGCTTGGATTTAACTGTAGTAAGTTTATGCTCTGACCCTTTCTCCCAGAGCCAAGCAGGCTACATCTGTCCCTCAAGGATCTAGGGTACCCTGAGGGATTGGAGTGTTTCTCACCAAAGGCCATGAATGAAGGAATTACCAACTTCCCCCAAGAGCGCAGTTAAAGGGAATGAGGCAAAGAGATTAGGCCAAGGCTGACTCAGCCTTTTTGAAGATGCTCTGAGATTTGGCTACACAGCCAATTAAAAAAGGTTCTTCCTGACCACATGATTAACAGACTCAAACCAGTTTTAGAACGTCTGTACATGCTCCAATCTCTTAAATGCAGTTCCATTGCACATCATTATGATTGTCCTAGGATCAGACTCCTCAGCCTCTCCACGTGTGGAATTTGCATCAGCCAAGCACACTGATGTTCTCTGGACATGCCCCAGCCCCTGAAAGAAATCCTGTTGAATCTTTCCAGAATTATCTTTCTTATTAGAGCTGTGTTCTGGTAGGGCTTAATTTCTGGAGAAAAACAAACATGAAACAATGAGACCCACTTCTATGTCTCCAGAGAGAAAGAAGGGGCTTTAATAAGCTTTAACATAGGCTTGTAGTTAAGTCTAGAGCTGGGGTGGGGAACCTGGGGCCTCGAAGCCTAATCTAGAGCTATTTATCCAGTGGTTCCCCTTTGTCCTCTTCCCTCTCCTCACCATTGTGTGGCCCACTCATTTATAGCAAACACTTGCTCAAAATGCAATGAAAATTAGCTTATCTTTATCTGGAGATAAACCCATTATAAAAGATGACAGCTAATAAACAAGATTTAAAGGTAGTGATGCCAGCTCACCAGGCAGCAATGAGTCAGGAAAGAGGAAGACGTATAGAAGGGGACAAATTAAAGCTGTTCAAATGTAGCAGCAAATTCTGCCCAGGGAGGTCATTCCTTAAATGGAGTGAGCCAGACCAGGCTCCAACTGCTAATGATTATATTTAGTTCGGGGTAGCTGTGCACTCTTCTTGTAATCCACTACTGGGCACTGGCCATGTCTGAGTCCAATGCTAGGCTCCAAAGTTCTTGGGGTTTCCCCAGTCCTAAGAGGAGTCTCCTTCCATGGTCCTTCATCTCCTTTTTCTAGCCGGGAAAGTTATACTTCCCATCCCTGCCACTTCCTCTCAGATCTTGATAGAGACAGTCCAGGACCCTGAACCCAAAAGCCTTGGAATAGTAGTGTGCTCCACCCCCACCCCAACCACTAGATCTGCTTCTAGCCCAGCCCCCACAGACGTCATGGGGAGAAATCATTGTGGAGAGGGGACCCACCTTCCTCATCATCCCCAGCCATACCTGATGATCAATTACAACAGTCAGATAGACACAAGAGTCAAGGGATGGACAGCAACCCCCAACCTTCTTCTATCCAGCCCTCACAGACATCATCTGAGGAAGCAACTCCTTTGGAGAAAGGGCTAGTCATCTGGATGAATTACCAACCAACCATCACATACAAGGCATGCAAGCCAGCCTAGCTGAGGCACCCTGAGGGAGAAAAAGGAGGCAGCATGTGCCAGGAGAGGCTAGCCAGACCACTACCTCTTTGGCCACCATGTTCCCTCAGACCCTGATGGAGTTACCCCAGGCCCTGAATCCAAGGGCCTTGGGAAAGCAATGTTTCCAGCCGTTAGCTATCGCCCTGGGAAGCAGTTCCTGCAGGGATGCAACTTGGCAACTGCTCCTTGCAGGCCTTATACCCACAGCTACTGAAGACCCAGAAAAGAAAGTTCTTGTCACTAAAATCCTTGGCACTGTCAAATAGTTTGACATTAGAAATGGATATTTTATTGTGGAAAATGACATTAAAGAAGAGGCATTAACATTTGTTTTGCTGCTACCCTAAAGACCATGGGACCTTTCCATCTGACTTGAAACTGAAATCTTCCATAAATATTATCTCCTCTATTAGAATGTGAGTTCCTTTTCTGTCTACTATAAGCACAATGCTTTGCATAAAGCAAGCATTTTATATTTCATTCCTTATTTCATCAACCCTCTTGCTGACATGAGGCTAGGAAAGCATCAGTATAGACTTATTTATTCTTCTGGACATCACTTCTTCAATGGAGCCCTGAGAAGAAAGTTTCGTCATCTTCATCTTTTTCATATATCCTCTCAACCACATGCCTATTATAGCTTAGAAACTTCAAGAGGTTAGGGAAGTTTTCCTAAAGTATACTTACTACTAGAAGAATGGGGTGAAGATGAAATGTACAGAAAAACCCTGAGATGCAAAATACCAGCAATCTTCAAAAGAATGAATGTATTTGACTATTGACAGTAGCAGAAAGGTGGAAGGAAAATGGATGCTCTTCTACCCAGACAGGCCTCATTCATGATCCAGCCACATGGCCTGCATCTTGTAGTCTAGATCTGATGATCTCATGATACTGTTTCTGGGTCCTACTTCTATGGCTGATGCAGTTTCTCTGGCTCTACCATGGTTCCTGCAGATCCTGTCTCTCTTCAAATTCTTGCGCTTCCCTTCTCCAAAATCCCTTAAGATGAGTGGGCCTATCTTGTCAGTTATACTCCATCAGTGACAAGGTCAGGGAAACTCCTCAGAGGTTAGAGGAGGGGTATGCTGGGATGATTTCTATCTAATCAGTGGCCATTCACCTACAGTGTCTTGATCTTCTTGGCCATGCTAACATTGTAATACATATAACTTCAGATGGTGAAACATTCCTTCCATTTCTTAGCTGAGAGGTGGTGGAGTTTAGTTGTGAAACGTGGCATATATTTTCAGACATGGTCAATGTGTTGATTTGTTTTACTGGATAACACTTATTACATCAGTCAGTCAATAAACATTTGTTAAGTGGCTACTGTGTGCCAGTTACTATGTTAAATGGTGGAAATACAATGAAAGGTGAAAGACAGTCCCTGCTTTCAAAGACCAGATAGTCTAACAGGAGATACAACATGCAAACAAGTAATAGACAAATAAGCAATGGGCAGCATAAATCGGAAGTAGTCTCAGATAAAAGTACTAGAATTAAAGGGGGTCAGGAAAGACTTCCTGTAGAAGGTGGAATTTTAACTGGAACTTGAAGGAAACCAGGAGACAGAGATGAGGAGGGAGGACATTCCAGACATGGGGGACAGCTAATAAAAATGTCTAGAGGTGGAGAGATGGAGTGTTTTGTTAAAGGTACGGCAAGGAGGCCAATGTCACTGGCCTTGTAGTGTCACTGGAATTGAAGAATAAAGGGGTGGGGGGAGTGTAAGATTTAGGAAGACTGGAAAGCTGGGTGGGGACCAGCTTATGAAGGGTTTGAATGCCAAAGAGACTATTACCCTTGATCCTGAAGGTGATAAGAAGCCACTGGGTTTATTGGATAGAGAGAGAGGGGTGGCATGGTCATAACTGCAGTTCAGGAAATTAGTGGAGGATGCACTGGAGTGGGGAGAGACTCATGGCAGGGAGACCAGCCAATAGGCTATTGCTGCAGTCCAGGCGTGAGGTGTTGAGGACCTGTGCCAGGATAGTGACAGTATCATAAAAGAAAAGGGGGAGCATGGGAGATATATTACCAAGGTTAAATTGACAGGCCTTGGCAACAAATTGGAAATGGAGGGGTGAGAGAGTGTGAAGAGTTAAGGATGAAACTAGATTGCAAGCCTGGGTGATTGAGAGGACGTTGGTACCCACAACAGTAATAGGAAATTTTGGAAAAGGGAGGGTTTAGGGGGAAAAGAGAATTAGTTCAGTGTTTTATATGTTGAGTTTAAAATGTATGTGGGACATCTAGTTAGAAATGTCCAATAGGCAGTTAGAGATGTGATACTGGAAATCATCAGTGAGGTTAGGGCTGGATAAGTAGATTTGAGAATCACCAACTTAGAGAAGATAATTGAAACTATGGGAGCTGATAAGAACACCAGGTGAAATAGTACATTGGGAGAAGAAAAGAGACACCAGGACAGAGCTGTGTGGGACAACCATGGTCAGTGGGCATGACCTGGATGAAACTCCAGCAAAGGAGATTGAGGAAAACTGGTCAGATAGGTAGGAGGAGAAGCAAGGAAGAGCAGTGTAACAAAAACCAAGAGAAAAGAAGGTTTCAAGGAAAAGAGGGTGATCAACAGTGCTGAAGTCTACAGAGAGGTCAAAAAGAATGAGGATGGAGGGAAAAGCCATTAGTAACAGAAGGTTCCAACAGTGTAGAGGGAGTCTTTGTGAAGTCATAGTGATATTAAAATGAAAAGAAAAGCATATCAAAGAAATATTTCTTTCTTTTTTTTTAGGCAATTGAGGTTAAGTGACTTGCCCAGGGTCACACAGCTAGTAAGGGTCAAGTGTTTGGTCTGAGGCCGTATTTGAACTCAGGTCATCCTGACTTCAGGGCCGATGCTCTATCCTCTGCGCCACCTTGCTGCCCCAATAAAATATTTTAAAAGAATAAATGCATATAGTCCAAATTACCAAGATAAGGGTAGCATGTCTTGGAACACTTTAGATGAGGGGTGGGGAACCTGCATCTCCAAGGTCACATGTGACCGCCTAGGTCCTTGGGCCTGGCCTTTTGACTGAGTCTAAGTTTTACAGAACAAGTCCTTTTATTAAGGGGATTTGTTCTGAGTTTGGATTCAGTCAAAGGGTGGCCCTTGAGGACCTAGAGGGCCACATGTGGCCTTGAGACCACAGGTTCCCCACCCCTAGACTACACCATCTTTGAAAATCATTCAAATACTTGAGAGGGATCTTTGCTTTGCTGCTGTTATTTGAATATTGGGGGAGCTAGGTGGTGTAGTGAATAGTGTGCTGGGCCTGGGGTCAGGAAGACTCGACTTTGCGAGTTCAAATTTGGCCTCAGACACTTCCTGGCTGTGTGACCCTGGGCAAGTCACTTCACACTTTTGTCCTCAGTTTCCTCATCTGTAAAATGAGCTGGAGAAGGAATTGGCAATCCACTCCAGTATCTCTGCCAAGAAAACCCCAAATGGGGTCATGAAGAATTGGACATGACTGAAAAACAACTGAACAATACAACAATTATTTGAATACTAGGTCACTCTATCAGATTTTAAGACAATCTGAAAGGTTACCTTTCTCTTGAATGTAGAAATTCAGGCAAATTTATGGTGAAATTCAAATAATCTATTCTATGATTTCACACTTTTTCAAGGGAATAATAAATAGAAATGGGGGCATTTTTGGACTTTTGTTTCTAGCTGGTTCTCAAAACAGAAAAGCAACAAAGCCCTGTGAGCAGGTCTGCCCCTCTCACAGGGGGGTGAGCCAAACTGTCCTAAAGAAAGACCAAGTTTATTTCTTCTCTTTGGCACTTGACTGTGGGAAATAGTGTGATATCTGGGAGATGTCAGCAGGTTATTCCTGCCCTGCTCTTAGTTTGACCATTTCTGTTAAGTGCTGCTAGCTCTAAAATGCTTCTAGCTCTAAAATGCTTCATGATTGGAATTCAGTGCTCTCAAGTGAAACTTACTAAACCAAAAGGAATTTTTAAAACATAACTTTTAATTTATTTGACTTATTTTAATTTTAATTTTTTCTCCCTCCCACTTCCTCCCCAACCCCTACTGAAAAAGAAAAAGAAAACCCTTGTGACATATGCATCGTCAAGGAAAACAAATTCACCTATTGGCCATATCCAAAAGTGTTTGTCTTATTCCATGTTTTGAGTTTTTCAGGAGATGGGTAGCATGCTTCATACTCAGTGCTTTGCAATTATGGTTGCTCATTGCATTGATCAGTATTCTTAAATCCTTCAAAGTTGTTTGTCTTTACAATGTTGCTGTTTTTGTATAAATTGTTCTGGTTTTGCTTCTTTTCATCTGTAGCAGTTTGACAGGTCTTTCCAGGTCTCTGGGAAACTGTTCCTTTTGTTATTTATTATGGCACAATAGCATTATATTACATTCATATACCATAATTTGCTCAGTTATTCCCTACTTAATGGGTGTTCTTAACGTTCTTTGTCACTACAAAAAGAACAGTTACAAATACTTTTTTAGATATGGGTCTTTTCCCACTTTCTTTGATCTCTTTGGGGTCGAGTTGTAGTATCTCTGAATAAAAAATATGCAAGGTTTAGTGACTTTGGGGATATAGTTCCAAAATATTTTCCATAATGGTTGGACCAGTTCACCCCCATGTCAACATTGCACTGATATTCCTTTTTCTCCCCACAACTCCTCCCAGAATTGTCATGTTCTTTACCAATCCAGTGAGTATGAGATGGAACCTTAGAGTTGCTTTAATTTTCATTTATCTAATTATTTAGAGCATATTTTTCCCAGATGGTTATTGATTGCTCCAACACAAAAGGAATTCTAAGAGCATATTTCTTTAAGATACGTTAATGATAACAGGTTACAACCTGGGCTTTTCTAGTGTGTCTTATTTCTTAGGAAACGAACACCGGAGATCAATCTTACAGCTATTTGTGGAAATGAACAATTCTGAATGATAAATTATGAAACTGATTTTCAGTTTATACTGATTGGCTTGGTTCTTCTTTCCTTTTACATACATGCTCCTGTTAAAATTAATAGTGCTTAAATGTGTGTGGGGAGTAGTGAATTGGGCAGTATATCTTATTAATGAAAGTATGTTAGTGGTAATGGCCCTATAACCTGTACTTGGCCCAGTCAGGTCACTTGGATTAAGTATAGTGCTAATGAGGCAAAGCCTTGAATTCAATTCAGTTTCACAAAGAGAAAAATTCTATCTGATCTAGCTGCCACAGACTGCCACCCTGACCTTGATTATTCATTTATTCAACAAACATTTACTGAATAGTTACTTTTCTGTAAGACTCTCTGTTGATGTATTCATTCAAAGAGAAGTAAGCTTATGATCCTGGTCCTCATGAGAAAGGTAGAAACAAAGTGCAGGGTGCAAGGAGGGAAGTATCACTTCTAGCTGGGGACTGGGGGAGATCTTGGAAGACTTTTGAAGGACATGGTATTTGGGCTGGGTCTTGAAGAATGTGTAGGTTTTGATAGATAGAGATGAGGAAGTGCATTCATGACAGAGAAGAACAACATGTACCAAAATATTAAGGAGGGAAAAGTGGAATAGGATGGTGGGAAGATCCAGAGATGCCTCCCAGATTTCCAGTCCTGGTCCCTAGAAGGATTGTCACAGCAAAGCCAGGACAAGCCATTTGTGTGCCATAAGCAAGGTTTAAAATTGTGCATTTCGTGCGCCAAAAGCTCTGAATCTTTGCAACACATGACTTGACTTATCACAAAATAAATAACTATGTCATGAAGAATGGAATTTTTGGCACTGAAAATGTGCACATTTATGAAACGCAATATTAAAAAGTACTTCAGTACATATATATTGGACAGGCATTGCAAATGAATAATGAGCTGGACTCAGAATTGCCTAGGAAGGGGGGAATAAGCTGGATTATATTTGGTGAAATTGCATAGAAGCTTTCAATGATTCCAAATTTCTTTCAGCAACAAACACCAATATTAATAGCAATTTCTCCTAGTGATGCTATCTAGTAATTTCTAGACACAAATCAGAAAACACTATGATCTCAGAAGAATCATAATTGCAAGCGACTCAAAGAATAATGGAGTCACGGTATGTCTAAGTAGACTATGTATATACAGATACATATTTGTGTATGTAATACTTCTCTATACATATATTATGTATATATATATATATGTGTATATATATATACATATATATGTTTTGTTGATGCCTTTTTTATTCCATACTCTTTTTTTTGGTTTTTTTTAGGCAATTGGAGTTGAGACTTGCCCAGGGTCACACATCTAGTAAATGTCAAGTGTTTGGTCTGAGGCCACATTTGAACTCAGGTCCTCCTGACTTCAGAGCCAATGCTCTATCCACTGCACCACCTAGCTGCCCTTATTCCATACTCTTGCAGATATACCACTCCGTCTTGCACAGAATCTTCTCCCATAACAAAGAAAAACAGCTAAGTAATACTGACGCTATGATTATATCTAACAGTGTATGCAACATTCTGTATCCAGGATTCCCTGACTTTCTACCAAAATGAAAGAGGAATATTTAATTTTCTATTCTCCTGGACCAAGATTGATCACCATAACTAGTCAGACTTTGGCTTCCTTTTAATTTACATTATTTTATTCACTACATACAGATGTATTTCTTTTGCCACGTGTACAAAGGAACCTATTGCTGGAGGAGATATTTGAAAATGAAGAATATAAACACAACAGAGGCCCCGCTTTGAAGTAGAAGATGTGAAGGCCTTTGTTGCAATTCTGGAAACTTCCTCATAGGATAGAAAAAGGAGAAGCCTATTGGTGTTAGGGGAGCCAGAGTCTCCCAGCTTAGTCCCAGGCCAGGCTAAGAGCCTGATATATGGATCTTGGAAGAATTTCTAGGGGAAAAGGCTGAGCAGATATGGAGAATAACAAATTAAAGGAAATCATCTAGTTTGAGCAGGAAGTTTGTTTTGTGAAAATCATAATAATGAGACTGGGGCAAAGGCAAAATCCTTGCTACAGGAAGAGAAGGGCAAAATATAGCTTAGTTCCTGTTCTCCTTGCCAGGATTAGGTGACTTTCCCCAATGTTTAGGTGCTAAGACAGAGGACAGGAAATGGAAATGTCCTATACTCTTTTCCTGAAGTGAAGTACTTTCCTCACAACAATCCTTCTAGGTAGTGTAATCTGAGGCTCAAGTCTGGGTAGTTGCACACACAGTTGGTAGAGAGAATGATACTTAGTACTCCATGCCTGCATTAGGGGAGGAGTTGGGGAGAGCCAGGGAGAAAAGAAATTCTTCTTCTGGATCCTGGCTTCAACAGAGGGCATACTCAGTTCCAGGTTCTCTCCAGGGAAAGATCCCTGAAGGGAGAGAAAGACTGAGAAGAAGTTGGCATGTAGAGGCCCCAACACCTCAAGGATGTCTTTATTTCCAGCTTGTTGTACTTGGGGGAATTTCCTGTTGGCTGAGCTGAGATATCTCACTGCCTGGGGGAGGGCTCGTTCACTCTGTATATAACCTGTTGTATAACTTCTTCCTTTCTGTTTGCTATCAGCTTGGATAAATGAGTTTATTTGGTATTCACTGTTGTGATGGTCCTTGTTTAATTGGTATTTGGTGGGAAGAGAGTCAAGCCTTTGGATGTAGATTGGGGTACCTCTTCCCTAAGGGAAAATGACCGTAAAAATGGTGTGAACTCCAAAACTAATTTCTCTTAAACTAACAACACTGGGGGGAGGGAGGAGAGATAGATTTAATCCTAGTCTTATGTCCATTCTCTGAGGAGAGCAGAACCACAGCACTGTGATCCTAATCTGCTGCTCCCCTCTTGGTAGGAATCAATGTCTCCCTTAGAAAAGAGGTGGTGAAATTCCAGAAATATCTCTTCACATCGGCCACATTTAGACAGACCCACGTGGACATGCACATAACCTACATGGTCAGTGGTCTAGAGAGGGGAAGCTGGAATGCCTTATTCAAGGAACAGCAAGGTGGGCAGTCATTGGACCACAGAGTGTATGGAGGGTGGTAAGATGTAAGAAGACTGGAAACACAGAAAGGGATCAAGTTTTAGAGAGCTTTAAAAGCCAAACAGAGAATTTTATATTTGATCCCAGAGGCAATAGGGATCTAATGGAGTTTATTGAATAGGGGGATGATATGGTCAGACTTGTGTTTTAAGACGAACAATTTGACAATTGAATGGAGAACAGATGGGAGTAGGGAGAGACTTGAGGCAGAGAAACCAGCCAGAAGGTTATTGTAATAATCCAGGTGTGAGGTGGTGAGGGCCTACAGCAGGGTAGTGGCAATGTTACAGGGGAAAAGGGTGCATATGGGAGATGTACTACGAAGGTAGAATCAACAGGCCTTGGCAACAGATTGGATATACGGCGGTGAGAAAGAATGAGGAGTTGATGACACTCAGGTTTTCATCCTGGGTTACTAAGAGGATGGTGGTACCTTGACAGTAATAGGGAAGTTTGGAAAGGGATAGGTTTTGAGGGGAGAGATAATGAGTTCAGTTTTGGACATACTGTGTTTGAGATGTCTATCTGATTGGTGATGTCCAATAGGTAGCTGGGAAAGGAGACTAGAGATTGGGAGAGAGGTTAAGGATGGACAGGTAGATTTGAGAGTCATCTCCAGAGATTGAAACCACGGGAGCTGAGGAGATCACCAAGTGAAACAGTATTGAGAGAGAAGAGAAGAGAGCAAAGTACACCTAGACTATAATGGGTACTTTAGGTATCATTATCTCCATTTTACAGATGAGGAAATGGTAGCTTAGAGAAGAGAGTACCTTGCTCAAGGTCATACAGTAAGTGATAGAAGTTGGCTCTGAATCAGGTCTCTACTGATTCTAAAGCAGTACTCTTTCCACTACACCATACTTCCTGTAGCAACCGCTCCTCAGTAACTGAGGGTATCGTACCATGCTTTCCAGATGAATGACTATAAAGTTCAGGTGCTGCCATCTCCCCCCTCTTTTCAGCAACTCCTTTCCATCCTTGTACTATTTAATTTGCATTCTGTTCTCTTTTGCCCACCTCAATTTTGCCCTTCTGACCCTTTAAGTAAATGACTCCTCATTTCCTTTCCTTGATTAAAATCTAACATAAAAATATCAATTTATGTGGTGCTTTAAGGCTTTACAAAGCACTTTTCTCACAACAGCACTGCATAAATTGCTGTATAAATACTCAGTGGCATTAACAGTGACAATAACATGCTATTGTGTAATTATTTAGTGAACATAAAGTATACTGATGATTACTGTGCAGAACAATGGTAGCCAATTATTCATTATTTTATACTTGGAAGCTTTTAATACAGAGCACCCCATGGAGAGCTTTAAAAACCTGTCTTTAACTTGTATGTGTAGAAGGACAAGTCTTAAGGGAAAGCATTTCCTTTAGAAATCAAAACCTATCATCACCCCCTGCTCATTGGTTAAATGAAAGCAGTTCCATACATAGTCATAGGACCAGGACTAGGCCTGGGATTTATGAACTAGGAAAGATCTTGCCTGAACTCACGCTGTACTGGAGGTCTAGATTTGACTACTCCGGTGATATAGAAGCACAGACTCTCAGAGTTGGGAGGCACATCAGAGTTCCTTTAGCCTAATCCAAACCTGAATAAGAATACTCTCTACAAATACCTGAAAAGTGATTATTCCTGGTGATCTACAACCAGAAATGACTATGACATAAAAACAAAAGGTGTCAATAAAATCTTTAAAAATATATCTCTAAAGCTAAAAGCTAGCATCTGCAGTGGAAAAATACTATTAGCTTTTCCAACAAATACAAGAATAAAGCAAAGATGCTTTAGTTGTTGGTTTTAGTTCTGAAAAGGTTAGTGTTATGACAAGGGAAAGTTAATTAAAGGCATTAATATCAGCAAAGAAAATACAAAATTATCCCTAGTTGCATCATAGTTTACTTAGAAAACCCAAGAGAATTAGTGAAGAAACTAATCAAGATGATTAATAGCTTCAGCAAAGTAACAGGATACAAAATTAAATCCACAAAAATCATCAATGTTTCTATAGAAAAATAACACAAATCAGGGGGAAATGATAGTAAGAAAAATCCTATTTAAGATAATTTGTTTTACATACACCTAAAGTGCATAAAATGTTTGAGGACTAACCTTCCAAGACACTTAAGACATAAATACAATTAAAAAACACTCCTTACTTTATATCTTCAAGATAATCCTTTTCATTTATAAAGGAAGAAAAATAAAAAGAGTATTCACTGTTCATGGTTGGACCACATCAATGTAATTAAAAAATGATGACATTACCCTAAATTAATTGGAGATATAGTGCTATACTCTTCTATTTTTTTTTTAAAGGAATACTTCATCCTCCCTGATAACCTGAGAGTGAAGAGTCATTCTTTGAGCCTTTTAAACTTATCTTCTGGGAAGGAGACTGCATTTTGATGCAGGTAGATTTCAGGTTAGTAGTTCATGGTCTCTAAGATTCCATTGTGAGATGTACATTCACTTTCTAAAGTCATAGCCAGAATATTACACTTCATAATTTGGGTGATGGGTCTTTTAGAGGTAACTAAGTGGTGCAGTGGACAGAGTGCTAGGCCTGGAGTCAGGAAGACCTGAGTTCGTATTTGACTCCAGACATTTTTAGTAGCTGTGCGACCCTATGCAAGTCACTTAACTGCCTCAGTTTCTTCAAGTATAAAATGGGGATGATAATAGCACCTAGCTCACAGGGCTGTTGTGAGGACCAAATGAGATAATATTTGTAAAGTGATTAGCACAGGGCCTGGCACGTAGTAGACCCTTAATAAATGCTTCCCTCCTTCCTCCCTCCCTCCCTCCTTCCCTTCCTTCCTTCCTTGATAATAGTTACTAGTGTAAGGGAGAAGATTCTCCCTCCCCGATTTAATGAGATTATAGGTGCCTTAAGGGCAGCTCCCATGAAGATAGGCATGCATCCTAGTCCCTTGTTAAGAAAACATGTGGAACTCTTCCAATTGGTCCCCTATTGCTGCCTCTGCAATAACTAGAACTCTTGTGGAAGAAACTATATTTTCTCCAGGATCTATAAGAGTAAGCTGTTTGCTCCCCTCTCTCCACTTTGCTTTTCCCTTCCCATGATTGCTTTCTCTCCCTTGGATTTTTAGAACTAAGTGCAGCAAGGAGAAGGAAGGGGATCTCACTTTTCCTTGTCCCTTGCCCCTCAGGAACAGAAAATGGTGATTTGTAGGAGAAATATATGGCAAGCTGCCTGTGCTTACCCAGGTTTTATGAAAGGTAAGGTTATGGACCTTGAGTTCCTGTCTTCTGCCTTTCTGTTTCTTTTTCTGAGCACAGGTCATAAATTAGTGATCCTGAGAATGGTTATTTCCAACCTTGTAGTTTACTTTATAGATAGCCCCAAGCTCAAGAGAACTATCAAAAAATGGAAATTTCCTAAGTTCTAGAATTCCTGAGGGACTGAGAGTTCCTTAGTTCCTAAATTCCTAGTGTAGTGGGGGTTGTACTCCATGGAACATTCATGGGATGGGCCTGTACAGGGCTCATCCCTTGGGTATTTTATGGAGTTTCCCTGACTTCTTGGCAACACCATGAGAGTTTGCTACTCTGAGATAACTCAGCCCCTCATAGAAAAAGCCAGTGGCTCAACCTTCAAAAGGAAATGACCCTGCACTCTGTCTCTATCTGAATCAGGAATATTTGACCTTTCTCTCAAGAAGTAGGGAAAGAGGCTGGCACCCTTCCCCTTACCCCCCAGGAGAGTTCCTTTAAGCAAATTGCAGGTGAACTTGAGCTGAGTTTTTGGGCTGCCTCAGCTTGTTTTGTTTTCCTGGGTATAGGTGACTGAGTAGTAATCTTGAGATGGGCATTTCTATCACTGAACTACAACCTCTCAAGCTGAGGAGGTCCAGAGTTTCGGGTTCCTTTAGGTGGAGCTGACTCAGTGTTCAGAAGCTCCTCCAGTGCTTCTTAGGGAAGATGATTATCTCAATACCAGTTTGGTAACTTCAGGATACCAGTAGCTCAGTCCAAGAAAACATGGCGCATACAAGACAGTACAACAAACCCACTTTATTGAGGAGATATACTTACAATAAAAAAGGGCAGTCAGATAGGATATGGAAACAAGCCAGGTCTGCTGAGCCCCATGTGGAACTGTCAACAAACCAGTAAAGTCTCTAATATTTTTTGTATTCTTCTCTAGGTTGGGCAGGACCAGGCATTAGGGGAAGGGAGGTAGGAGTCTGAGCCTGGAAACTAGTTCTGATTCCTGCTAGCAGGAAGAAGAGAGAGGAAAACTCCTGGGCAATTGTTAGCTGATTGATATTCAACTTTTCCTCCAGCAGGGAAAGGGTTTTTGGTTATTACTGCCAAACTTACTGGGACAGGGTGACACAGGAAGTTAGAGCTTCCCTTGGCTTTCTTCGTTAGCATTGTGGGGAGGCAACCGACACCCCTACAATGACCACTGGCAAGAGGATGAACCCAACCCCTAGCCAGACTTGCCAGAAGATATGGTAGACCTGTAAGATATTTGTTGGATTGAAGGTGAAGAGATCTATTCAGCAACCTCACAAACTGCTTCATGTTCTGATATTTAAGTCTCTACCTCTTTGGAGAGTATAATAAGATCGGTGTTATGAGTGATGCTTGTTTTCAGTCTTTTGTCATTTGTGAGCTTCTGAATCTCTTATGTCATACATTTCTTTTTTTTTGTAGAGTAACTAAATAGCTGTCCTATATCTGATTTTCATTGTCCCTTGAGTACCTTTCTACTCCCCACCTTGAGGGAGAGACGATCCAAATTTAAGCTTTAAATAAATTTCCCCAGAGCCTTGTGCAATAGGTTGGATAGTCAGAGAGTTAGAGAAAGAGCCTAACTCCTCTCTTTAGAGGGCTAAGCACCTCCAGGACTGAATCCAGTCTGTACATTTATGGGTTCAGAGCTGAGAGGAAGAGGTTAAATTCCTTACTGCCGGGGCCCAGCAGCACTCCAAGAAGTTTTTATGGTTATACTAAGTTTGAGAGTTTGGTTACTCAATTCTTAGAGGGAGATTGCATTAATAGCTTGATTCTTGGAAAAGGAAGAGCATACTCACTGGAACAATCATCCTACAGCTGAAGAGTTGAAACCACGACAGAGAGGCACAAGGGATCTTACTAATTTTGCTATTGTTCAGTACAGGTTTGAAGTGAAGGGGAATTATTTGTTCATCAGATCACCAAAGTATCTTTGCCCCGCAGAGGGAATCTAGTGAGTTTAATGCATTTGTAGGTGCTTTATGTTTCTGAATTTGATCATGGGCTCTATGAGTCATTTTTATCTTTCGCTTTTCCATGGTGAGTAAAATAAAGACTTTCCTAAGCACAAGAACCATATTGTATACTGGGAACCTATGTGGGAGTTGTGGACCCCTTTACCCACTCTCAGAGAAATCTAAACATGAGCTGTGCCTAAACTTTATTCAAAAGATTTCCCCAGAGTTTCCTGGATGGGGGCAAGAGCCAAAGAGAGACACTGACTCTTTTGATTCAGGTCCCCAAGACTGAATATAATACGTGTGAGCCCAGAGTCCTTGGTGGGGCCCTGGGCCATAGGTAACACTTGCTTGTGTCAGAAAAACAAGCATTGCTCACTCTACTGTTTGTTGTTGTTCAATCGTGTCCTACTCTTTGTAACCCCATTTGAGGTTTTCTTGGCAAAGATAGTGGAGTTTGCCATTTCCTTCTTCAGCTCATGTTACAGGTGAGAAAACTGAGGCAAACAGGGTTAAATGACTTGCCCAGGGTCACTCAGCTAGTAAGTGCTTGAGGCCAGATTTGAACTCAGGAAGATAGTCGTCCTTACTTCAGACCCAGTACTCTATCCATTGTGCCACCTAGCTGCCACTTCACTGTAGGTCACTGAAAATTGTCTGACTCTCCATATTTCTTGAAAGTGAGATCTTCAATCTTTTATCCTTCTTTCCATTAGCTTTTGAGGTAGTCCCCTGGGGCACTACCATGACAAAAGAGCTGTTAGAATCTTCATCTCCAAAGCAATTTGCTCTCCTCACCAGGTTAGCACCTCAAGAGTCACTTTTCCTTTGTCCTAACAATTTTCCCCCATTTTCTCCTCCTTTTCCTTGGGTCCTTCTCCTCAAGTCTCTCTCCTCTTATAATTCATCACCTTTTCTTCCTTTTAGCTTGGATCTACCTTTAGCTTCTTCACCTTATGTCTTTCTTCCTCTCCTCCTCCAGTTCTCTTCCTTCAACTTTTCGCAAGTCCTCACAAATTTCCCCCTCCTAACTTTCAACTTCTGGCCCTTCTCACAATTTTAACACTTTCCAAATTTCCTTTATAATTCCTTCTCCTTTTCCTCCCTCTGAATCTGAAAGTGGAAAGTTCTCAAAAAAAAAAATCCAAGATGAGTTTTGCTTTGTGGGGGGATAAACTCCTCCAGGGAGATCGGAGGAAACTCAGGTAAAAGGAGGAAAATACAATTGCTCTTTCTTAATGCAATGTTTTTCCTAAGAACTTAGTAAAAGCAGAACTCCATCTGGTACACATTCAGGAGAGAGTTTTGCTGAGTACTAAGAGGAAATGATCCAGCAAGAATGAAAAGGGAACAGACTGCACCTGCCTTCATGAGTAAAATATGCCTTTAAAATCCTGCAAAATAGACTCTAAAAAAACACTTGCGGGGAATGGTCCTTTGACACTAAAGAAAGCCTAAATGTTGGACTCAAACAGGGGAGACTCAAAGCTCAGGAACTTTCAATTTTTGGGGAACTCTCTTGAACTTAGGGGTTACCTGTTAAGAACTCCACAAAGCTGAAACGTACCCAGATTCTATTGCTTTCAAGGGAATAGCTCAAAGATTGATCCTAGCATTGGTTTCGATGGGGAAGGAGGCATCAGGGAGGAATGATTTGATGATTCACAGGAAACCTTGTACTTACTAGGAAAATATTTTTGATCCTGCTATTTCCCCCACTTAATGTTTAAACGGATAGGCATCTGTTCAAGCTAAATTATAGTGACACTCTTCTCTAACCCTATCTCTGTTTCCAATCCAATTACATAGTTTTTTTTTTTTTTGGTTGTTTGAGGACACAATAAAAAAAAAAGAAAAGAAAGAAAGAAAAAAAGAAAGAACGGATTAAAAAGCGGCATTTTGCTACAGCTTTTGAAAACTAGGTGGAGGAGGTAGTTACATCCTTGCAGGCATTCATGCTTCATGCCACTCCAGCTCCATAAAACTGCCTAAGGCATCATTTAAACCTTTCCATTTCCTTTTATTTACATGACTGTCCTTCAAATCTTTCAAACTACTGGCCACCAAGGGTTTGTTTTGATCTTAGTTCAAACCAAAGGATTTTCTAGACCCTCAAAAGTTGAGGCTTGGAAACACCCTTTTTAAATGCTTGCACCACTTTTTTTTTCTCTTAGTTTCTGGCAATGACCACATGTAAAAGCAAGGTAGAGTAAGGCTTTGTACTTTGAAAGCACTCCTTCATCTGAAGGCCTTTTCAAAGACCCTTAGTAACCAGAATAATTTTTTCCATTTTGCAAATGGAAGTACAGAAACATAAACACTTGCTTAAATATCTAGAATGAGCCTGCCACTGGCCATAGGGAAAATTAATGCAGATTTAGTGGAATTACATCATCTTAAGATTGGAAGAGAACTTAGCATTCAGAAAGTTATCCTTACATCACTCAGAATTGATTAGCAGTAAAGGAAAAAAATTTGTTTCTTTCTTGGAGCCTTTTGTACGAGCTTCAACCAAAAGGCCCGTCTTCATCAGCAACGGGACCAGAAACAATCAGACAATACCTGCAAATGCTCTCGAGTGGAGAGCTGGATCCCTCCATCGCATAGACTTGGAAGGAGACTCACCCAGCCTCCATGTGGGGCACTGCATCAGGGCAAACACATAACAGATGCTCCTAAGGACTGGCATCTCACTTATATTTAACCAAAATCGTCTCCCTATAACTTGCACCCATTGGTCCTAGTTTTACCCTCCACGGCCAAGAAGAATAAATCTATTATCCAATATGACAGTCTTTCAGATATTTGAATATAGCTATCATGCACTGTCCTCTCCTCCCCAAACCCACAAAGTCTCCCTAAACATCTTCATTTCCTTCAATTAATAATTGTGTAGTTTCAAGTCCCTTTACCCTCCTCTTTGCTCTGCTCTGGACCTGCCTCAGCTTGCCGATGTCCCTCCTGGTGCTCAGAACTAGAAACGTTACTTTAGGATGTTTGACTCATCCTCACAGGAAGATATTGTTGGGTGGATAAAATGATGGGTTTGCAAAATAATCCACATTTATTACATTCAATTTGGCTGGTAGAGGAATTCTACCTGGGCATTTCCCTTTGTCCCCTGCCAGATTGGTCAGAGCTTACCACTGGGAATTCACTCAACTAACTGGATAGCGTTGCCCAAAAAAGGAATGTCTTTGGGTGAACTGGGTCAAGTGCAAATGAATCACTCACAACTCTTGAACGAACTAGTTGGGTGTTGCCACAGACTCTAGGGGAACTATCTGAACTCAGCTCCAAAGTGGCCACAGTAAGCCACTGAGCCTTGTTCTGTGTGTCCAGAAATGAGGAGGCTGGAGTCCAAAATGCATCTGTAAAAATCCAAAGGAGAGGGAGAGGAGGAAAGATGAGAGGGGGATAAGAAAGGGAACAGAAGAGGGGGAGTATGCTAGGGGAGAGGAAACTCTAGGAACCTCAGTTTCCTCATCTTTAAATGGGAATAATAATATTTGCAAAATTTGCCTCGGAAGGTTGTTGTGAGGAAAGTGCATAAATATAAATTATTATAACTTTCATTCAACTCTTCCAACTTACATGCTAGACCTTCTCCCACACAGCTACTTCTCAGGCTGGCTTCTTCCTGATACCTCATCAAAGTGGAAGGTAAGTCCCTCTTGGCAGACCAATGTTTATCACCATAGATCCACAGGGAACATTAGGCTATCATCTCACATATTTTACATTTCTTCCTTTGGCCCAGTTAACAGAGCTTCTGAAGTCTTAATATCCAGGGGACATCAGCTCTATCCATTTACCAGCATTCATTGCGCTCACCCATCTGGTATTTCCCTGAATTACCCAAAGGCCACTGTTAAAATATGGAAGATATAATGATATCTGATGTAACGGAAGAATTGGCTAACAAGGAACCAGTGCTTAGAGAGTGATTGGGATTTTCCCTTCCTGGTAGGTTATACTGAGCATGTGCAACATTCCCTGTCTAGTTTCAATCCAATACATGGAAGCTTGATGAGACTTCTTCCAGACATGAGCGCCTGAAGGGCAAGTGCTATGGGGTGATGAATTTTCTGGTTGGCTGAGGAGCTGAAACTGAGAGTGCACACATAAGTTTTGGGTGAAGTAATTCTTACTCTTTTCCCTGGCAGTTTTTGACTGAGGAAGACTTAGGGTTTATTTTTTTGAACCCTAAGTATGAAAAGGGTGGCAGCAGCCTTTCTCTCCCTTTCTGGTTACCATGTGTCTATGAAACAAAGGTGACTGTTCCTTTTGTGTTTATTCTTCTCTGATCTTAGGTGAATGGATATCCAGAGCTGGAAATGACTGGGTTATGACCTTGTGAGCTTTGACAGGTCAGAAGAGTCATCAGAGGTCCCATCAACAACAGGGGTCAGTAGCAGAGACCAGTAGTGCAGGCAGATAAGCAACCTGCTCTACCCAGCCTAGCAGTGGACTGACCTGTCAGCAGAGCCAGCCCAACCCACCAAATCAACAGTTTGTCCACTGTGATGTCACACACTGAACTGAACTTGGTGGGGGCTTTGCAAAGTGAGCAAAGGATTCCAGGGCTAGGAGGCAGAAGAAACTGCTTGGCTTTATATTATCCCTGTATACTGTATATTGCCTCATGAGTCAGTGATACCTCCTCTTGGCTGTTCCAAGAACAAGGCACTCCATCTCTTGGCTCCAGGCATTCTCACTAGCTGTCCCCTATGTCTGGAACACTCTCCCTAATCCGATATGGTTACTGACTCCCTGGCTAAAAGTCCCAACTAAAATCCCACCTTCTATAGGAAGCTCTCCCTAACCCCTCTTAATTCTAGTGCCTTCCCTCTATTAGTTATTTCCTGTTTACCCTGCATATAGTGTGCTTTGTATATATTTATTTGTGTGTTGTCTCCCCCATTAGATAAGGTCCTTGAGGGCAGGGATTGTCTTTTGTCTCTTTTTGTAATCTTGATACAACACAGTGCCTGGCACATAGTAGGCACTTAATGAATGTTTATCGACTGATTAAGCCCACTTTCCCCAAGGACATTGTGTTTGAAAGGGAATAGCATGCCCTGGTTTGGTGGATGTTTTTGTAATCTGCCCTTTCTATTCTTTCTTAGTAAATATCCCTTTATAAAAATGAATTTATATCAACTGTTTCCTTGATATTGGTGGGAGCACACTGAACAGGGATGTGTAAGCAACAGTATTAGAACTTCAGGGTTGGCCGGGAACTTTAAGGTAGTCTTTGCTCTTTGGGACCTCAACCTGGTCCAGTATGGGCTGGAAGAGGGAACTCAGAGCAGGGATTTCACAAATAGCTCATTTTTAAGATTTTGGACAGTACCAGACCCAAATTATGCATATTTTTAGGTTTGTCCTTATGTATACTATCTGCAGAAAAATACTATTTCACTGTCATCTTTCTGACTTGGAATTTTTATCTTATTTACAAAAATGAACTTCTATCCAATGTTAGTCAATGATGTAAGCGATTGATAGCATACGAATGGAAAAAAAAACCAAACCTCAACAACTTGAGGAAGAACTTTCATCTCATTAATTTGTAATTGGAAAATGCCAACACAGACATTCCAATTCTTAGTACCCTTATGCAGGTGTACCTCAGAGACATTGCAGGTTCAGATCCAGACCACCACAATAAAGTAAATATCACAATAAATCTAGTCACAAGATGTTTTTTGTTTCTCAGTATATATAAAAGTTGTGCTTACACTATACTGTAATGTGCATACCTTAATTGAGAAGTACTTCATTGCTAAAAATAAAATGCTAATTAACATCTGAGCCTTTAGCAAGTTGTAATCTTTTTGCTGGTGGAGGGTCTTGCCTCAATGTTGATGGCTGCTGGCCGATCAGGGTGGTAGTTGCTGAAGGTTGGAGTGGCTGTGGCAATTTCTTAAAATAAGACAGCAGTGAAGTTTGTCACATTGATTGACTCTTGTTTTTATAAAAGATCCCTTTATAGCATTTGATACCGTTTGCATTTTATCCACAGTAGAACTTTAAAAAAAAAATTAGAATCAATCCTCTCAAGCCCTGCTGATACTTCATCAATCCAGTTTATGTAATATTTTTCAATATTGTTGTGTCTCAGGGAATAGGGAGATCTGAGATGGGGGAATGGCTGGTCAGTGGAGGAGTCAGAACATACACAACGTTTATTGATTAAGCTTGCTGTCCTATATGGGCACTGTTCGTGGCACCCTAAAACAATTACAATAGTAACATCAAAGATCACTGATAGAAGATCACTACAACAGTTATATTGTATTATTATTGGTAATAATGAAAAGCTTGAAACGTTGTAAGAATGACCAAAATGTGACACAGTGGCAAGATATGAGCACGTGCTGTTGGAAAAATGGCACCCACCAATAGACTTGCTCGATTGCCTCAAACCTTCAATTTGTAAAGAAAAAAAAGCAATATCTGCAAAGCACAATAAAGTGAAGTTCAATAAAGCGAGGGATGCTTATGGTTGCTGTTTGTCCTTCATTCTCTAAGAAGACCAATGACATTCAATCCAATGAACAGCATTGATAGAGTGCAAGAAACTGTATGTGGCATGGAGGATGTAATGACAGAACAAAAACAGTCAGTTCCCTTGAGGACCTCACATTCTACTGGACGATACAAGATGTAAACAAACAAATAAATATACGATAACTTAAGGATGGAGAGAGCATTCAGGAGGGGCATTGGTAAAGACTTCCTATAGGCAATGGTCTCCAAGATGATCCTTGTGATAAACTAAGGATTTTGGGAGGCCAAGGTGAGAAGGAAAGCCCTGTACAATGGTCTCCAAGATGATCCTTGTGATAAACTAAGGATTCTGGGAGGCCAAGGTGAGAAGGAAAGCCCTGTACCCATAGCCTGTGCAAAGACAGAATGCTAATTCTGGGGAATGCCAAGTGGGGCTGTTTGCCTGGAATGTACAGTGTGTGGAGAGGAGTCAGGTAAAATAAGTCTAGATAGATAGCCTGAAGTTAGATCGTGAGGGCATTTAAATGTCAGGCTGAGGAGTTTTCATTTTACTCTAGAGGCAAAGGGAAGTCCCTGAAGATATTTGAGCAAGGAAGGGATATGATTAAACCTGTGCCATAGGAAGATTATTTTGGCAGTTGCATAAAGAATGGATTAGAGAAGCAGGGATACCAATTAAGAGATTACTGAGATAGCCCGGATGAATAGCCCCAGGTGAGGAGACACTCAAAAAGTGTAGTAGATGAGTGGAGAGAAGGGACAGATGCAAGAGATGTTGGAGGAATAGAATCCACTAGATTTGGCAACTGATTGGTTATGAGGGGGTGAGGGAGAAGGAAGAGTCAGGGATAACTACAAGATTATTGACCTGGGTGACTAAAAGGACAATGGTACCCTCAACAGAAACTGGGAAATTTGGAGACCAGGAGCATTTAGGGAGAACAGAATCATAGAGCTAAAAAGGATGGTAGAGGTCATCTTAGTCCAACCTCTTCATTTTACAAAAGAAGAAATGGACCCAGAGAGGAGAAGTGCCTTGACCAAGGTCACACCAGGTAGTAAGCAGAGTTGTGATTCGGATCTACTTCCTCTGCTTCTAAATCCTGCCCACTGTAGGCTTCCTTACAAAATGTTCAGTTTGAGATGATAATGGGACATCCAGGTAGAAGATGTCTAGTAGGTAGCTGGTGATACAAAGTTCAGGAGAGATATTTGGGATGGGACATAAAGATCTTGGAGTCCTATGCAGAGATGATAATTTAACCCATGGGAGCTGATGAGCTCGCTAAGAGAGACGACGTAGAGACATAAGAAAAGAAGGTTTAGGTTGGAGCAAATGCTCAGGAAAGATTTATTAAATGTGTTATTCTGAGACAAGGGATCATAGCTAAATAAATGGTCCTACTGTATGTGGCCAGAAAGAATGAGCTATAGAACTTTTCCCCGTAAATTCCAGGATGACTTAAGAGAATCTCAGACAATCGTCTTTATTGTCCTTATCCTACCAGCTGCTAGAAGAGATGAAGATCCCCAGGAGATGTGGCCAGAGGATATAAACATAGAGTTTCCAAAAGAAGAAATACAAACCATTACAACCATAGGAAAGATTACTCCAAATCACTCATAATAAGAGACATGCAAATGAAACAAAAGACAAAAACAGTCAATGCTGGAGGAACCATGGGAAAACAGACACACTAGTACATTGTTGTTGGGCCAATTAGAAAACAATTCGTAATTCTATGGAAATATCACTAAACTATGCATACACCATGTCCCCGCAAATCCCACTACTGGTCATAAGCCTCAAGGGGCCCAAAAACAGAAGGAAGGCCCCACATATGCCCAAATATGGAAGGAGCAGTGACCAGCAGTACAGCTCTTCTCCTCTTCTTTCCTCCCCCTCCCCCACAGCTCCAAGCTACCCAGAAACCAACCAGGTATCAGTCAAAATAAATACCAAGGGGTGTCCTTCTCCTCCAACCTTCCTCCTAGTGCCCTCTTTCCCCTTTCGTCTTCTAGTTAGACACTTTTTTTTTCTTTTGGCAAGGCAATTGGGGTTAAGTGACTTGCCCAAGGTCACACAGCTTGTAAGTGTCAAGCGTCTGATCAGAGACCGTATTTGAACTCGGGACCTCCTGACTCCGAGGCTGGTGCTCTATCTAGCTGCCCCTAATTAGACATTTTCAATCTCATTACTTCTCTCTCCCTTGCAGAAAGAAATCTAGAATTCATGATCCTCACAGATCCCCTCAAGTCTACTTGCCCTTCCTAAAGGTGGTATGCTAGGTTTTTTCAGGTCCCTTACCATGTGGAGTGGACATAGTTCACACTGCTTGCATAAGCAAGGAGCCACCAATTACAATCCTTCCTGAAAGATAGAGGGTCACCAGGGCAGCGAGGTGGCACAGCGGATATGTCTCCAGCCCTGCAGTCAGGAGGACCTGAGTTCAAATCTGACCTCGGACACTAGCTGTGTGACTGTGAGCAAGTCACTTAACCCCAATTGCCTCACCAAAAAAGCAAAAAAAAACCAAAAAAAAAAGATAGAGGGTCACTAGGCCTTACCATCTTCCCTGCTTCTAAAACCTAAGGTCCCTTTAGCCTTACCATCAGGCATTCCTATCTGACCAGCCATGAGCTCTAATCTCTGGGTCTTGTCACCCACCCTGCAGTTGAACCCTTAGGAAGTTCATGCCTTTCCCTCTGTTCTGTAGCTGAACCCTCCCAAATGTGTCATCTCCCTGCTTTAGAATGTGATCTTGAGAGCAGGGACTGTCTAACATTTCTGTTCCCATCCCCAGCACACCCTAAGTCCTTCACCCACAATTAGTGCTGATTAAATGCTTTTTCATTTACTGATTGATCCATTCATTGAAAATATTCACTTTTCTGCAGTAGCCAAAAATCCAGCTAGAAGTAAAATGGGAATGACTGAACAAACTGTGGTATATGAGTGTAATGGAATATTACTGCACTGTAAAAAGGGACCAATATGAAGAACTCAAAGAAAAATAGGAAGACTTGTATGAACTGGTACAGAGTAAAATAAGCAGGGCCAGGAAAATGTGAAAACAACATTAAGAGTCGGTTGAATTCTAACTAATTATGATGACCAATCTCAGCCCTGGAAAACTGATAATGAAACACACCTCTCTCTTCTTAATAGAGAGGGGAACTAGGGACGTGGAATGTAGTATACTCAGTCAGTTTTTACATAGCTGGTTTTGCCCAAATGTTTTCCATTGGTATTTACAGGTAATGACTAAAGGTAAAGATGTGGCAATGATAAAATGAGAGACAGAGAGAAAGAGAGAAAGAGACAGAGAGACAGAGACAGAGAGAGATGAAGAAAGGGTTCTCTTTATGTGGTTTGTGGTGTTCATGTAGCTACATAGCTGCTGGGTGGAATTCTGACCCCCTGGAGTCATGCAGATTAGGCTTCACCCTGCAAAGAGCCCTGGTGCCCATGGGCTAACTGCTCTTTGTCGGCCACTTTGGAGTTTGCCTGGTTTGGTTTAGATACAGTCCCTATCTTACGCTCTACCGAGAAAGCTTCCAACCTTTGGACTTGCACTTTTGAAACCATTACAAGAATTTTCATTTACAGTTCCTCCAGCATACAGCTCCAGCAACCACTTGGGGTGAAATGCCCTGCGGCACTCAATTGTCATCAACCAAGTGCTCCATTCAATCAGGCCCCTTCACCTGAAAGACTGTCTCGCAGAGGGTATGTAATTTACTATAACAACACGCAAGTGTCTCAGTCACTGAAATAATTTTCCTTTTAAGATTGTTCCTTTGAAGTTGGTAACAGAAGGATATGCACACATATGTTCAATCATTCCTATTACAAAGGGATTCCATTTCCCCAGGGCCCATGTTTGGGCAGCCTGCAACCTCAGTAGGTATGCCATTCCCCTTGTTCTATCCCTAAGAGGTGGTCTGTGCCAATTTTTTTTATTTGACATAGAACACAATTAAATGAAGTTAACCAACTTCCACTCCCATCTCAAGACTGTATAACGAGCCAGGGCATCAGGCTGAACAAAGGAAAGTCAGACTTTAGAGGTGTGTTTACATGCACTTGACTCATTAGAGTTGTTTCCTTGGTTGGCAGGCAGGTTTTGAGTGCCATAATTCTGTCTATAAGCAGCTTCCATTAAGACAGGCTGGATAAAATAATCTGCAATAGAAGGGAGTAGGATGTCAGAGCTAGGAGGGATTATTTAATGAGACCTTTCCTGAAAAGGGTATCTTGCCATCTGCCCTGGTGAAGTCCCCCTCCTTCCCATGGAGCCTCCAGAATTAGAGCTCCAGAGACCAACCCTGCTCCACCCAGAGGGAGCAAATCCACTTGGCTTTGGCCCTCCAGCTTGGGGCTGAGTGAAAACGCACCCAGCCCTACCTGGTCTAGCCGATCCAGACCATGCTTTTACATTTCGTCCAGCCATTAACCAGGGAACCCGGACCTACTCAGGAAGAGCATCTGGCCATCCGCCTCCTCCCACAAGTATCTCCCTTACTAGTCCCCTCTCCCCAATGCCCACTTCTTGCTCTTACTCTTGCTCTTACTCTTGCTCTGGGTGTTTTGGTGAGGCAATTGGGGTTAAGTAACTTGCCCAGAGTCACACAGCTCATGAGTGTTATGTGTCTGAGGCAGGATTTGAACTCAGGTCCTCCTGACTCCAAGGCCTGTGCTGTCTCCACTGCGCCACCTAGCTGCCCCTCAATGCTATTGTAAAGAATGTTACCCTAAGGCTCCATAGTCCCTGTGACTCCCCAGATCAAAATTTCTTTTCCTGGGACCCCCACTCCCTTGTTGTAGCCCCCTATTTGTGTATAAACTCTTGAAACAAGGACTGCCTCACTTTGTATTTTTATATTACTGCACCCAGCACAGTGTCTGGCACATCCTAGGTGCTTAATAAAGGCTTGTTCATTCGTTCATTCATTCATTCATTCATTCATTCATTCATTCAAGACTGGGACCCAGATATCATATAATATAGAATTAGAAAGGACCTTAGTGATTATCTAGCCCAGCCACTTCATTTGATAGAGGAGGAAACTGGGATCTAGAGATGTTAAGGGACCTGCCCAAGGTCTGTCACATGAGTTAGAAGTATCAGAGTTAGGATTTGAACCCTTGTCTTTTGATTGCAAACCCAGTTTGCTCTCTTTTCTACATGATTGTACCTTTGAGCAGCTAATTCCTAGACAAATTTTTACAGTGAAACTGATTTCTAGCTTAGGGATTTATTATGCTGTTAAAAAGATTCTCCCAGAATTCACAAATTCATGCACCCAGGATCTGTTACTAAATGAAAACTAAGAAATTGGGGGGCATATTCTGAATATTCAGTTACTAAGTAAAGGTATACTGAAGGGGCATATCTTTAATATTTTGAGATTCACATCAGTGATGACAGCCTCTTTCCTTATAATCATATCTTTTTGGAGCAGCTAAGTGGTGCAGTGACTACACCACCGGTCCTGGAGTCAGGAGGACCTGAGTTCAAATCCCACCTCAGACAGCTACTAGCTGTGTGACCCTGGGCAAGTTACTTAACCTTGTTTGCCTCAGTTTCCTCATCTGTAAAATGAACTGGAGAAGGAAATGGCCAACCACTCCACTATCTTCACCAAGAACATTCCCAATTGGGGTTACAAAGAGTCAGACACGACTGAAACAACTGAACAACAAAAATGTTCCCGGTACTATGTTAATTGGAGATTCAAAGAAAGGCAAAAGACGGTCCCTGCTTTCAAAGAGCCTAGAGATAGTATCCAAACAGCTATATATAATAGATATATGCAGGATAAATGGGAAATAATCGAGGGAAGGCACTAGTATTAAGGGGGAATCAGGAAAGGAATGCTTCTCATAGAAGTGACAAGGTCACAAAGCTAGCTATTGGCGAAGTTAGAATTAGAACTCAGATCTCTTGAATCTTGGTCCAGAACTTTTTTCCACAAGACCACACTCTCTCACTAACTCATGTTTATATAGTACTTTCAGGTATATAAGTCCTTTCCTTGCACCAACTCTTCTAGGTAGATAATTAGTACAAGTAGTGTTCCATTTCAGATTCATACCCATTAAATGATTTACCCACACTCATATTTAAAGGCACTCAAGTTGTAAGAGGTGGAAGCTATGTTCTGGGTAGCTCCATAGTATAAGATTAGGGCCAGAGCAGGGTTACAGAGGAACAGATTTGAAAGAACTTCCTACTAATCAGAACTTATTCAACAATGGTGTAGGCAGCCTCAGAAGACAGCAAAGATCCTATTACTGGGAGCATTTAAGTAGACGCTGGTTCATCATCTGTCAAGGATACTCTAGAGGGGATTTTTACACATGGAGAGAGGTTGGACAAGATGACCTCTGTGGCCCCTTCTAATTCCAAGGGCCTGCAATTCTGTGGATGCAGCTGGACCAAATTTGTGGGTGAGGATGAGCCACCCTGAACAGATCTG
The DNA here is from genome assembly GCF_003287225.1 of Phascolarctos cinereus. Lineage (NCBI taxonomy): Eukaryota > Metazoa > Chordata > Mammalia > Diprotodontia > Phascolarctidae > Phascolarctos > Phascolarctos cinereus. Next base: position 128,891,677 of record NW_027555847.1, on the reverse strand, counting down.
GGACGCTGCAGCTGGTGAGTACTCCCCTGGTCAAAATCTTGATGAGAGCTACAGATCTAGGTGATTGGGGGTAAACAGTGAATGAAGCCACCCTATTCTTTGGGTTCTGCTTCTAAATTCTTTTTTCTTTATGTATTTTTTAAAAGTCTTACTTCCTCCATGAGGAAGACAGTATGAAAGGGAAGAAATGTCCCTTTAATCTCACATCCGCATTATCCACTGGGATTGAAAAGCAAGCCCTGTGGATCGGTGCTTTTGCGAAATGCGCAGAAACTGACATTTTACAAAGGTCCCTGAAGGTGTAAGAAACAAGAGCTAAGAGACATGGATGCCAAAAATGATTGGCATTAATCAATAGGGAACTATGTTTGTGCTGGACTATTGATATCTGATGTGTTCATTATAATTGGTTTTCCAACCAACTCTGCCTTCTTTTTTAATTGCACACAGTCCACTTGACGAGTGACACAGCTGTAGCAACGATAGGGTAAGAATTCAGGTGCTTTTCAAGCCAATCATCAAACGACTGTTCACAGTCTGAATGCTTGCCCAGGCAGTAATAAACCGATTCTACCTTCTCATCCAAACATATCTGGACTGCGTCGGCAACTGTGGCCCCATTCTTCCGGCTCCATAGTGAACGTCTTCCTGAGTCTTGGTCACAGTGATCTTTGGATTGTTCTATGAAGCCAGCTAGCTGACAGGCTGAGCGATGTTCCATAGGAAGGGAGCAGAAGCTGAGAGGAGATAGGTCATCAACTTTTGTAGCCTCCCTTGTTCCAGATGAGCCAATCTTGGTGTTGGCAGATTATATCTGTAGGACTTCTCTGCTGTCACTGGCCCCACAGCATTTCATTCATATTACTGCGAAATCAATAGCTACATCTTCATAGTAAATAATTGTGTCAGTGGTGTTTTAATGGGCTCCGGTATTCATGTTGTCAAGATAATTTTTGTCAGTAGAGCAAAATCATTGATTTTCTGCACCCCACTCCCTCTCCTTTCTCATGTGCTCAGAGCCACCTACAAATAACCAGAATGGCCAGTGAGGCTAGCCTTAGAGAGACACAGCTTTCAGTTTGGGACTGACACCTTACCTACAACAGAGAAAATGACATTTTATCTCCACTGAGTCAAATCTTGTTGCCATGTAGCTTAGGAGGGTGGGAAGAGAGATTACTAACCTGAAATAGACTAGAGAGGGTCACTAAGGGGGAATGGGGTCAGGAGTCCCCTACTATTTATGTAGTGTGGGTATCTGACCGTTTCAAACTCCTTATGGGCATCAAGTGTTTTTCTGGGGGGCAGGTGGCATTATTGACCCGTTTTGCATATAAAGAAACAAAAGCATAGGGAGTGTACAAAATTACTCAGTAAGGCAGATTGGAAGGCAGCAAGAAATCCAAAATGTTCCTTCCCTCTCCTTTGTAAATGGTCTCCTGACATCTTGTCCTAGCATTTAACCACGGCAAGGGCTTAGCTGGGCGAATGTGAGGTATTTCTCAAAGTAGATTTTAGAACACTGGACTAAAATCTAGAACACCTACCAAGGCTAGAACTTCCCCAACAATAGCTCTAACAAGGTATCCTCAGCCTCTTCTAGAATCTCCTCTTTGTTCAGAATCACGTTGGGGTAAAGAACACTGTGATTAAATGCTGAGCTTTTTCATAACTGTAATTCCCATCACATATCCTTTTATGCACAGAAAGTCCATGAATGTGCTGTGTCTCTCAGCCCAAACTGTGCTTGTTCCCAAGGGAGGGGAGAAAAGGAAAGTCGGCCTGAGTGAAATCCATTGTGTCAGAACATAGTTCTTCTGCCTTAAGAGAATCCCAATCCCTCCCCCGCCCCACACCCCCAGCCCCCAGGCAACCCAAGACAGGACATTAAGGGATGGGAAGTTGGCTGGGCCAACCACAAATATTTGCACAGGTGAATATAATTTAGAAATGAAAGGTAATTTAGGCCTTCAAATGAAAGGATAGCAAATACACAGGTCTGATTGGGCGCCACACCCACACTGTATAAAATGGTGAGTATTGTAAGCTGTTCCTCCTGCCGGCTAACAATAGCTGACTTGCCTTTCCTCCCACCTTTGAGGGATGTTTCTGGGCTCCAGAAGGACGAAGAAAGTGCTTTGGGCTTTATAAATGGAACTGCAGTCATTTAAGGTCAGCTTGTTATAACAACTGCAAGAATTGTAGTGGATAGAGCCCCGGGCCTGGAGTCAGGAAGACTCATCTTCCCAAGTTCAAATCTGGCCACAGACTCTTACTAGCTGTGTGATCCTGAGCAAGTCATTTAACCCTGTTTGCCTCAGTTTCCTAATCTGTCAAATGAGCTGGAGAAGGAAATACCAAACCATTCCAGTATCTTTGCCAAGGAAACCCAAATGGGGTCATGAAGAGTCGGATATAACTGAAATGACTGAATAACAAAACAAATTATCCATGAGGTCATTCATTCTACAATTATTGAGTTTTTCTTATGGAGGGTCAGTGCTGGAAGGGTCCTTGGAGATCATTAAGACCAATCTCCTTATTTTATAGAAGAGGAAACTGAGGCCCACAAAGATGAATTGATCTGCCTAAGAGAACATAAATGGTAAGTAGCAGTGGCAGTGTGGTATGGTACAGAAAGAAGAGGGGATTTGAAGGCAGAGGGCTTGAGTTCAAATTCTGCCCCTGATGTTACCTGGGTGATTGCATGCTCTCTAACTACAAATCCAGAACTGCTTCTATTACAGAGAAGAGAGACCAGCAGTTTCTATCTTATTAAACGTCACAGCATTTCCCATAAGAGAAACTGGTTATTGTAAGTCCTGTTGTATATATGGGAAAACAAAGACCCAGGAGAAGATAATACACCAACTTGCTCAAGCGAAGGGTGCAGATGACTCTCCTGTCTTCCTTATTAAACAAAGACTATGCCTCTGATCAGGCCTCTTCTTTCCAGTGTCCATCTTTTCCTGCTTTCTTGCCCAAGTGATGAAGGACGGGTTGATGGAGGCAATGCTCAGATGGGAACATTTGCTACACATTTCTGCACCATTGAGGATGAATGGGATGCCCTTTTGCAAGCAGGACTCCTAGTAACAGCAGATTGCTAGATCTCATTGTGAGAGGCTGTCAGATGCTCAAAGGAATCATATGATAATGGAGAGAATACTGGTCCTGGAATCAGGAGCTCTGGGTTCTAACCCTAGCTCAGATACTTACCATCTGTATAATCCTGGGCCTCATCATTTCATTCCTTTAAGCCTCAGTTTCCTTACCTGTAAAATGGGGATAATAATACTCGCACTATCCACCTCACAGGGTTGTGGTGAAGTAAGTGCTTTGTACAATTTAAAATGCTATGAAAATGTGAACTATAATTGTTTATCTATGGCCAGGAAAGGCATTTGCGACCACCCAGAAGGAGGATCTGTTTCAGAGCTATAGGAGAGGTCAATCTCTGAAACTATGACTGCATCTCAATGTTCAGCAGTCTTAACCCCAACCCGGGGTTGGGGGGGAAAAAGTCTTGATAGATGGAGGCCAGCCTTAGGACGAAGGGTTTGATAAATGGAAGTCAACATTTATTTTATTAACTGTTTTTCCTTCCTCCTTTTCTAATTCCTCCTTTAATTGTGCTCAGAAAATTCAGAAGAAAATGGCTTCTAGACCAATCCTGTGTTTACATTTCTTTCATGTTAGGAAAATAATAGGCACTTATAGTCACAGTATATGGTTCCCTGTGAGCCCATGGCCAGTGTGTGCAAATATGACCCTGTCCATGCCCTCTTAATGATGATAGTGGCCACTAATAAGTAGAATTTCTTCAGCTACATAAAGCCAATTCTTTAAGCCAGTTCAGCTTCCAGAAATCACATTAGGAGTCACATGGGTTGTTTTTCTTTATTTCCTCTTTTCTCTTTTCTTTCTTTTTTTCAGGAATAGCAAATGTAAATATGCTGGCCTCTCTTCTCTGTGTTTACATGAGGAGCTCTGTAAAGCTAAGGGAGAGAAGGTAAGCTAATCAATGGGACCCTCTGGCTGCCCAGGAGGTTATGGACACAAGAGGCAATGGCTGAAACGTGGCAAAATAGCCAGGAAGTTTCCATTAGTATTATTGCTGTCTATTTCCCAATAGCCGGCCACCAGTACTGAGCAAAGCACAAGACGGGGGTCTGATACTAAGGGGAAAGAAGAGTTAGAGCGGGTTTCACAGCTAAACAATAGGGCCTTATTAAGCTGGAGAGCCCAGCGCGAGATCTTTTTTATGTGATTTGTGCACAGTTCAGAGGAAGAGGAACCCATTAACCATCTGCAGATAAATAAAACCATTTACAATTGGCATACTTGATATAGGTATAATTTATTCGGTTGGTGAATTCCAATATTTTTTTCTTCGTGAAAACTACAGAAACATCTGTGTGATGCTGCAAAGGCGGAACCTTGTCTCTCAACTGTCCCAAATATTTCCTCCATCACTCTTCTCACCCCGCCATCAAGACTGAAGATTGGAGAAGCAGGCCTTCGCTTCAGACTTTACTGCTGACAGATTTGTACTCATTCATCTTTAGTCAAAATCACCTACAGAAAGAGAATGCAAAAGGGAGAGGAGAGAGACAGAGACAGAGAGGTACTCAGAAGACATTTTGTGAGCTAGGAGTCGGGTTGAGTTAAGAGATGCGAAAGATCCTTTCTTTCCAGGTATTATAACATATACACAATTATAGCTGCCTTTTTTGTGGAAAGAGAAAAGAATTGGGAAGCAAAGTGGGTGCTCAGAGATCAGCTGGGCTATAGGATGTGAATAGGACGGAATATTATTATACCACTAAAAAAAAACAAACCAACAACTACGAATAGGAAGAATTCAGAGAAACTTGAAAGACTTGTATGAATGGGGACAGAATTAAGTTAAGTAGAATCAAGAAAACAATTTATGCATTTACTACAATAATGTAAAAGAAAAGACCATTAAAGGATGTCAGACCCCTGAGGTAGTGTAGTATGATGGAAAGAGCTGGAGGTCCTGGGTTCAAGTACCTTCTTTGTAACTACCTATGAGACTTATAGCATGTCATTTAATCTTCTGGGCCTCTGTGCAATGGAAGCTTGAACCAGATGACCTCTAAGACTTAGTTCCTTTATGTCCAAAGGGCTACAAAAATGTGCATACCCTTTGATCCAGCAATAGCACTTCTAGGGCTATATCCCAAAGAGATCGAACCAATGGGAAAAGGACCTATATGTACAAAAATATTCATAGCAGCTCTTTTTGTGGTGGCAAAGAATTGGAAATTGAGAGGATGCCCATCAATTGGGGAATGGCTGAGCAAGTTGTGGTATATGAATGTAATGGAATACTATTGTGCTATAAGAAATGATGAACAGGCTGTCTTCAGAAAAACCTGGAAAGACTTATATGGTCTGATGCTGAGTGAAGTGAGTAGAACCCAGAGGACTTTGTACACAATAACAGCCACGTTATGCGATGACTAATATTGTTAAACTGAATCCTTCTCAGCATTATGAGAATCTAAGACATCTCCAGAGGCTTGGGAATGGAAAATGCTGTCCACATCCAAAGAAAGAACTATGGAAGTCGAATCGCTATCACTTATTTTTACCTTCTGTTGAGTTTTGTTTCATCTTTCTGATGGTTCCTCCTATGGGTTTTAATTTTTACTTACAACTTCACTAATGTGAAAATATGTTTAATGGGTATGTAAATGTAAAGCCTATATCAGATTGTGCGCCGTCTTGGGGAGGGGGGAGGAAGGGGGAGAAAAATTTTCAACTTAAAAGCATATGGAAGTGATTGTTGATAAATCAAAATAAATTAATAAAATTTAAAAAAAAAAAGACTTAGTTCCTTTTCTAAATCTATGAGCCTGTGATCCCATGTCTTTCAATCCAACCTTTTTCCATTATACCACGCCACTGGGCGCCATGTGAATTCACATAGTTCATTCTCTAAAATTGATTAAAACACTTTTCATGCATCTGTGTGAAATGAGATGAACTTTGGGACCCTTCCGGCTTCAAACTTATGATCTTATGATCAAATGAGGCATAACAGGTTCAGGTAAGGTTAATGTACAGATTTGTTTTATTTGAACTAGACTTATCTGTTACAAGGTGAGTGTGGATGGGGCGGGGCCTGTGGGGTCAAGGTTCCATTGAGAAGTGAGAGCAATAAACTATTTAAAAATAAACCTGCTAAAACTAGATTCTCAAGGAAATGTTTCCTCTATCCCGTACAAAAGTGACATCACTAGCGCTTGGTCAGGGAGTGGGGGGAGTGGGCACTTTGAATCCCCAGCAGTGGGGACATACTGCATAAACTCATCCAGACATTCAGTCCTGGCTCTCCTTGTGACTGCAGACAAAGTTCCAGTGAGATAAAGCTATGGCTGAGGAAACAAAATAAATCTTACTGAAGCAGCATGGTCCTGGTTTCATGTGGACTTATCTGGGCATATGCTGTATATCCCAAGTAGAAAGCAAGCTCTTTGAGGGCAAGGACTTGGTGTCTTTGTCTCCCCTTCCCACCCGCTCACCTCCCATGTTTAACATAGTACTTGTACATAGTAATACATTTAATAAATATTTATTGAATTAAATTGGATTCCAAATGAATAATGATAATAATAATAACCAGCATTTACACAGTAATTTATGGGTTATGAAACATCTTTATGTATGTTATTTCGTTTGAGCCAAGTCTTGCTCAGAAAACTTGAGTTTGAATCTTACCTGGAACAATTACTAGCTGGAAAACTCAAAACCTCTCTTGCCTCAATTTCCTCATCTGTAAAATGGGGCAATAATGGCACCTGTCTTAGGTTGTTCTGAGGATCAAATGAGATAATATGTGAAAAGTACTGTATAACTCTTAGAAGTGCAATGTAAACGTTACCTAGGACTAGTATTATTATTGCTGAAAAGTAGTTAATACATATTCTAAATCCCACTTCAGTCCCTCGGGCTTATAATTCTATATCCCTAGTATGAAGTCTATACATTACAGCTGGAGCTGAAAGTCCCTTAATAATCTTTTGAGGACCCCATGGAATAGACACCCCCTGCCTAGAAAGCAGTTGGCCTAGGCATTGGTCAGGGTTTCTCACTAGGTCTCCAACTATGTAAAGAGAAACAACCAATCCTTGTAAGATAGACTAAATGCTTGGGCTAGAGGGTTGCCAGGTGGCAAGGAAAAGAGGGAAGGCTGGCAGAGGAAGTATGGGGAAGAGAATGGAGGAAGAGGCCATAGCAGGGGAAGAGGAGATAGAATGAACCATGTGGGAGTAAAGGGAGAACCCCTGGGTTCTGGAGGCCCTGGGTCTCCTTAAACCTTTTGCTTTTCTAGTTTCTGGGGCCTCCCCCCTCTCCCATACCAGCTTTCCCTACAGTGACTCCCCCAGCTTGGACAGAGGGTGGCCCTGGAGTCCACAGGGAGGTGGCCCATGCCATAGAGCTGCACATCTGGATGGAAGCCTGAAAAACTCAGGCAAACACCATCCAAATGTTTGTCCTACAGGTCACCCAATACTCAGCTGTTTAGAAGCAGCCGAATAATTAAGTGATGGAGCCCCCCAGTTTTAGTCTTGGACCCAGAGCCTACTAGTAGGGTGCCCCCGTAACTCTATGAATCAACCCCACCCTAGCCCCCAAAGCCCCAGAGCCCAGGTCTGCTCTGCATCTGTTTCTTTAATAGATGAAAAGCCATAGCTTCCCGGTACACAAGCAATACCTCAGGAGTAAATTAAGCATCTTGGGAAGCTTCATGAATGCTTCCAGACCATGAAGTCCATTTAGGCCAAGGAGACAGTGATTTATTGCTATTATTGCACATCATCCTTTGCAGCTTTCAGGCAATTTTATCTTTAGGGTGATTTCCCATCAATTATCTTGGTGGGGGAATGGGGGAGGGGAGACAGGGCAGGGATTAATTTCCTATTTCATAGGTAAGGAAAGAATGGAGGTTGGGGGAAGGGCAGAAGTGACTTACCTAAGGTAATTCAAGAATGGGGAAAGGCAATCAATCCACCAAACATTGTTGATTAAGTGCTTACAAAGTGCCAAGTCTGATGCCAAGCTGGGGGTAGAAACCAAAAGCAAAAGCAATCCCTGTCCTCGAGAAGCTTACATTCTAATGGGGGAAGACTACATACAGCATGACCATATAGAAGAAGCATTGGATTTGGAGGGAGAAGCCCTGGGTTTGAATTTCTTCTCTGCTGTTTACTATTTGTGCGACTTTGGACAAGAAATTTAACCTGGTTTCTGTAAAATGACACTGTTGGATAAGAAGATTTCTTAAGCCCTCTCCTATAGAGCTTTAAAGCTTAAAGGCTAGAAACCAATCAGTATTTGAATACCCATCCCTATGCGGGATCTCTATGGGTTCTAGGTGGGGGTGCAAGTGTTGGGGGAGAGGACAGTAGAGAGAATGATAGGAGGGCCCTCACCATCTTGTGCCTACTGACAGATATGAAAATAGAAGGAATAAGACAAGACAGTAGGAGATAAAAACCCATTACCTGTGCAACCCAGAAAGCTGGGAATAGACAGCAGGTTTCCTAACTTCCTGCCTTGAAGACCTAGGGGAGACTCCAGCTCAGCCCTGTTAGTTTTGACTTCTGTTAAGAACTCTGGTGACTGAAAGAGGGACCAGGGTAGGTAGAAACATGAAGGGCTTCCCGAGAAGTTAGAAAAGTCTGTTCAGACCTCTCTCGCAACTCTTAAGAACCTTAAATATCTGCATGGGAGACTAAGTCCTCAGCCTTTCCTTCTAGCTCTACTCTACTGGTTTCTGACCTTAATTGAATATCTCAGAGAGCTGTGAGGTGGGTCCTCAGGGAGATGTCCATAATGTATCAAGCCAGTTTGATTAATGACGGGGCCCTGAATTGCACTGAGCATGTCATGGGAATAGAAAATTTCCCCAAAAAGAGTTCCTGACATGCTCAGCATACACCTGGGCAACACCCTTGTTTCCCACTACCACCACCCAAATGCCACGTGGAAACAGAAACACCATCTCTATTGCCTGCCTGGTTCTGCATTTGAGTAATAGCCAGCAGAAAAGAACCCAGGGATTTGGTTGGGCATAGGTTGAAAGGATGTTGTGATAATATTTCATTATCTTCCCTCTCTCCTCCTCCTTCCAAATCAGGAGATCTCCAAGTGTGGTTTGGGAGATGCTGAGGAACTGTGAGGGTCCCCCAGATGGCCCATAGACTGATGTCTTGCAGTATGAATGTTTATATTGTGACACTGTCTAAACTGTTCTTTCTGGTGAGAATTAATACTTTACTTATGATATTTAATAAAAACCAGACAGTACCTCACTGGCATCTCATCCGGAGTGGCGCCTGCCTTTCCATTAATTCCAGTGAGGGTTTTTTGAGGTGGTAAGCAGGAATAGTGGGGTAGGTGGTCCCTGGGATTTGCCCACCCAAGTGGCCCATGATCTAGACCATGTCTTACTTAAGCTTTGCATCTTCATGCACACAGCAGGGACTTTATAAATGTTTGTCAAATTAAAGCCTTCTTACTAAAGCATGGTCTTAAGCAAAAGAGGTAGCAATAGTGTAGTAGATAGAGAATGGGCCTTACCACCAGGAAGACCTGGGTTCAAGTTTCTACCTCTAACACAGACTGGCTGGGTGACCTTGAGCAAATTCCCACAGTCTCTATGAATATAAGTTGAAGCACAGTGCTGATTGTTGGTGAAGGGATTTCCTCCACAAGGGAGCTCCCTGTATGAGTGGTCCTCTTCCACGTCTCTTTCCTCACGCGTTTTAAATGAGCCTTGTCTCAGCTGTCGCCATCTTATTCTCTGGCCTTGCTCTTGTCTAGGCAGCATGTGATAGTGGGTAGAGTATTGGACCTGGAGTCAGGAAGACCTGGGTTTAAATCTTGCCTCTGGTGCTTATTAATTTTGTGGCTCTGGGGAAGACACTTTATCTTTCTATGTCTATTTCTTCAGCTGCAAAAAGGGGATAGTGATAGCACTTATCATACAGAGTTATTGTGAGGCTCAAATGTAAAGCACTTTGTAGACCTTAAAGCTCTTTATGAAGGTGGGTTGCTATAATGTAATATAATATAATGTAATGTAATGTAATGTAATGTAATGTAATGTAATGTAATGTAATGTAATATAATGTAATGTAATATAATATAATGTAATATAATATAATATAATGTAATATAATATAATGTAATATAATATAATATAACATAATATAATATAACATAACATAATATAATATAATATAATATAACATAATATAACATAATACAATACAATATAATATAATATAATATAATATAATATAATATAATATAATATAATATAATATAATAATATAATATAATATAATATAATATAATATAATATAATATAATATAATATAATATAATATAATATAATATAATATAATATAATATAACATAATACAATACAATACAATACAATATAATACAATATAATATAATATAATATAATATAATATAATATAATATAATATAATATAATATAATATAATATAACATAACATAACAGAAGTATAGTATAGTATAGTATAATATAGTATGGTATGGTATGGTATGGTATGGTATGGTATGGTATGGTATGGTATAGTATAGTATAGCATAGTATGGTATGGTATGGTATAGTATGGTATAGTATAATACAGTATAGTATAGGACAACTTGGTGGCACAATAGATAGAATGCTGGGCCTGGAGTTAGGAAGACCTGAATTCAAATTGAGCCTCAGACACTTCCTAGCTGTGTGACCCTGGGCAAGTTCTTTAACCCTGTTTGCCTTAGTTTCCTCATCTGTAAAATGAGCTAGAAAAGGAAAGGCAAACCAGTATCTCTACCAAGAAAACCTCAGATGGGATCACAGAGAGTCAAACACAAGTGAACCATAATAATAATAAGAAGAAGAAGATGTATTACTATTCCCATTGTCATCAATGTTATTATTGATAATTATTACTATTATTAAATAGTGTTAATATTATTGCTATTGTTATAAGTACTATTAATATTATATTATATACTATCATAGTTATTGTTATTACTATTGTTCTTATCCCCAACTGAGCCCAGGTCTCAATAACCAGGGCTGAGCAGGTATCTCTCATTCCCTGCTCTGCCTCATTCCCCCTCTGGGGGGAATTCTTTACCTCTGCCCTTTAATATCAAATTTGAGGTTCACGTTCCTATCCACACTTTTCAAAAATCTTCTGCAGAGGAGTTTACTGTCTACTTTAATGTCTTCCTGAAACTCCTTGTGGAATTTTTGTTTTTCTCTCTCTCTTTCTCTCTCTCCCTCTCTTTTCCCCCCCTATGCTTCCTATAGGTATTCGCCCTTCACTATCTCCTACAGCTTCCAAAATTCTATATGCCATTATCACGGGCTAGTCGTTTATCTTCTCTGGGACTTGGTTTCCTCATCTGTAAAATGAAGGGGTTAAACTCATTCAGAGGATTGGATAACCTCTACTTCTACATTGATGACTGTGATCTCTGGGGGCCTTACAATCACATAGTTAGACTGGAAGCCTCTTGGGGGGTAGATTTAATGCATCCTTAATTTTCAGAGTAACCACTCAACATATTTGTTGAATTTCCCTGAATCTTCACTTCCTCTCACCTCCACAAGAATCCTAGGACAGAACTTTCTACCCTCAGGATTGAGGGAGAGTTGCTCAGTCCATGGTGCTTGTTGGCTAATCCCCAACCAAAGCACCAATGGGCTGAGGGACAGAACAAAGGCTTACCTGCCTTTTCAGTATGGTGTTAGCCAGTCTTCTCAAGGCAGGAAGCTCAGGCCAGTGCGCAGGGAAGGGGCGTATGATGGAGCCAGGCTGTCTCAGGAGGTTTCCCTCAGGGAATGTACAATATTTGAAGGATGAATCCTCTCAGCCTGCTAATCACTCTTTCTGGTATGGTGGGGTTTGTGTGAGAGAAAGAGAGACAGAGACAGCAATTCATTTTTTTAATGGGGTAACCAAAGCGTTTGTTTCTGGATTGGTTTTCAATCGTAATAGCTCATAGCCATTCTCCTTTCTGGAAGACGGAAGAGAAGATGATAAGATCTGACCTGCTGAAAGCTATCATGTCCAGCCAAATCTTCCCCAGGATGCTAGCAGAAGCCAGTCAGAGAAGGCCGGGAAGAGAAAGAACAAGGTCACTGATTGTTCTCTATTGCCCAATTTCATATCTATTTTTTCCCTTAATCAGAATACTTGCCTATGAAATTCTTCTGGCAACAGTTTTATATTAGCTGCTTTGGTTGACTGCCTTCTTTTATATGGTTGGACCAGCAAAGAGCACACAAAATGTGGCTTCTATTAAGCAGTATTAAAGGAATTCCTCTCCCCTCAAAGCCAGGAGCTTAAACTGTAGCAGGAGCAGGCGCTTTGATTCCTTGTTTCGTGTTTCTTGAACGCTTTGCCTTCCCTGTTGTTATTTATCTCATTAGAGGGGCCATCTTTTCTCCAAAGCCACATGGGCTGCTGGGCCTGGGTGGGGCCACCTCCTGGAGAGGCTGAGCTCCACCCCTCTCTGCCCATTCCCCTTTCCAGCCTCTGTTCTCTGCAATAGAAGATGACAGGGCTGACAGCAGCATTTCCTGTGCCAGACTGCCCATTTGGGGCTCCGAGCAGCACCTGGGCCTGAAATGATGAAAGTTAGGGAGTTGGGCCTCCCACCCACTGTCTCCCAGCCCTGAAGTCTCTGGCCTCCTCCTCTCCTCCGCCCCACTGCAAGATGGCTGGAAGAGATTAGGGACATCTCTGCAGATGCTAAGGGAGAAAGGCTGGGTGAGGGGGAGCTTAGGGGAATGGGGAGAATGGGAAAAGCATAGCCAAGAAAGGAAAGAGATGGCCAGCTTTAAATCCTATTGTACCTTTAGGTATTTGAAGAAATACCCATTCTAAGTTTTCTCTTCTCCCGGCTAAACATCCTCAGTTCCTCTAACTGATCCTCATAGGCTGTGGTTTTAAGTCCCCTTACCATCTTGTTTATGTTCCTCTGAATAGGCTTCAGCCTGTCATGGGCCTTATAATGTGAGGCCAAAAATGGAATGCAGTATTCTAGATATAGACAGGCTGTGGCAGACTGGTAATCACTGAGCCCAGTCAGTCGATAAACATTTATTAAGCACCTATTTTATACTAGGTACTGTGTTGAAATTTGGGTATGCAAAGAACAGTAAAAGAGGGTCGGTATCTCCTTGCAAGGAGAGTCTACTGGGATAGGCATTATGCAAACAAGCTGTAGATGGGATAAATAGGAAATAGTCAACAGAGGGAAGATAATAGAATAAGGAAGATCAAGAAAGGCTTCCTGTAGAAGGTGGGATTTTAGCTAGGACTTGAAGGAAGCCAGAGAAGCCAGGAGGTAGAGGGAAAGAGGAAAAACATTCCAGGCAAGAGGAGGAGCCAGTGAAAATGGTCAAAGGCAAAAGAGATGGAGTTTCTTGTGTGAGGAACAGCAAGGAGCCATTGAAGAGTATTTGGGGTGGGAGTCAGTATAAGGTTTAAGAAGACTAGAAAGTTATCAGGGTGGCCAGGTTATGAAGGGCTTTGAACACCAGAGGATTTTTATATTTGATCCAGGAGGTGATAGGGAGCCACTGAAGTTCATCGAGTAGGCGAGTGACATGGTCAGGAGCCTGATTTTTAGAAAAATTACTTGGTGGCTGAGCGGAGGATGAACTGGAGTGGGGAGACACTTGTGGCAGGGAGACCAACCAACAGGCTATTGCAATAGTCAACATATGAAGGAATGAGGGTCTGTACCAAGATGGCAGCAGAGGGGAGAAGGGGGCATATGGGAGATACATGATGAAGGTAAAATTGACAGATTTTTGGCAGTAAGTTGGCTATGGGGGTAGGAGACTATGGGGATGATACTTGGCTTCTAGTCTGAGGAACTGGGAGGATGTTGGTGCCATCCACACTAATAGGGAAATTAGGAAGAAGAGAAGTTTTGGGGGGAAAGAGAGTGAGTTCAGTTTTGGACAAGCTGAGTTGAAGATGTAGATAGACCCTTACATATGTTCACTGCCTCTTACCCAACACTGCATGAGATGAACTAAATTCCATCTTGGTCACCTTTCTATCATTGACCCAGATTATATATAGGGATAATACATCTATGACTAGAGCTTTAGATTTGTGGATCCTGATTCAGATTATAGGGGTACTTTGGGAGAGTCATTTAGAGAGCTATAGGTAACAAGAACAATGCTAGTGGAGATTGGAAACCCTTTTCAGAGTCAGACCAGTCCATCACCAGGAAGATGATTGCATCCAGGGCCTAGATCAGAGCTGTTCCCTTATGCTCCAGAAAAGAACAAAGAGGACCCCTGAGCCAATTTCCATCTACTCCATTTGTCCCCTCAGGAATTCCAGGTTATACCTCCTCTACTCACCAACTTGACTCCTTAAAACCAAGCAATTAAATCTGCTCTGTCCATGCAAGAATATTCAGGAATTAAAGAGTTAATAGCTAGAGTATACTTGGAGAACACTGGAGGCCAATGCCACATACTGTATTGGAAAGAATAAGAAAATTCCCAGGGTATGCAAACAAATTAAACTGTAAGTGAAATCCCTAATTATTTTTCTCTGGTTCAGAGTCCCAAATATTGAGTAAAGCTTAGCAATCATGTTTATGTTAAAGAAATCACCAATTGCTATTAGGTCTTACAATCATCTCAGCCCTGCTTGGTTCCTCCTTCCGAAGGGGCTCATTTGCCAGCTCCTCAGGAAACGCTGTCAGGTGTGGAAATTCTTGGGAAGTCTCTCAAGGGTTGCAATTCTTCATTTAATTGTTTGATGCCCAAGGCTGGCTGTATTCTTAGTTACAGGCTCTTACCTGGCACATGGGGACAAGATCCCAGGTGGAAGTGTCAATGCCAGGTCCCAAACCCAATGACTCTGGGTAAGAAGAATCTCAGGATCTCAGAGTTGGAAGGTGCCTCTGAGGGCTTTGGACCAAGCCACATGTGAACCAAAATCTCCTCTGCAACATTCAAACAACTGACCATCCAGCTTCTTTTTGAACATCTCCAGTGATGTGGAGCTCACTACCTATTGCCTCAGGAAGGCCATTCCACTTTTGGATATTTTTTTTTTAGGAAATTAGGAATTTTTTCTTTACATCCAGCCTAAACTTTCCTGTATTCTGCCCTCCCTTCCCCCACTCCCATCCCTTCTTCAGCTGCTCCTACTTTGCCCGGTAGGGCCTGACAGAATGCACATGACAGCCCTCCAAATACTTGAACACAGACAACATATCCTTCCTAAATCTTCTCTTCTCCCAGTTAAACATCTCTAGTTCCTGCAGCCAGACTTCCCAAGGTACGGGCCCACCTGACTCACTCCCCAGGTTCCTGTCTTCTAGACACCTTCCAGCTTGCCTTTGTCCTTCCTAAATGGTGACATCTAGAACAGATCTCACTGCTCTGGGGTGGTCTGACCAGGGCAGAATAGAGCTGTTCTACCTCCTTCATTCTGAGTTTGTAGTATTATAGACGGAAGGCTGGAAAGAGAGACCAGAGAACATCTAGCCCAAATGCCCTCATTTTATAAATGAGGAAATTGAGGCTCCTAGAGATAAAGTGACTTGCCCAAGGTCACATAGATAGTAAGTGTCAGAGGTAGGATTTGAACCCAGGTCCTCTGACTCCAATGCCAGTGTTCTCTCTTCTTTACCCCGCTGCCTTTTCCAATACAGCTTAATATGGTATTTGCTTTTTTCTTTCTTTCTTTCTTTCTTTCTTTCTTTCTTTCTTTCTTTCTTTCTTTCTTTCTTTCTTTCTTTTTGGCAAGGCAATTGGGGTTATGTGACTTGCCGAGGGTCACACAGCTAGTGAGTATCATGTGTCTGAGGCTGGGTATTTGCTTTTTCGATGCCATGTCATACTGCCACAGTGTCCTATAGAAGGAAGGGAGGAAGAAAGGAAGGAAAGAAGTAATTATTAAGTACCTACTATGTACCAGGCACTATGTTAAGTGCTTTGCAAATATTATTTCTCTTGATCCTCACAACCACCCTGGGATGTAGTTGCTGTTATGACCTCTAATTTACAGTTGAGGAAACCGAGGCAGGCAAGGGTTAAATGACTTGCCCAGGATTACAGGGCTAGGAAGTGTCTGAGGCCGGATTTGAACTCAGGTCTTTCTGTCCCTAGGCCCAGTGCTGTATCCTCTCTGCCACTTGGCTGCCTCCTGTGATAACTTTCGAGTCAAAACTGGGAGGGGGGGTAGGACTGAGGGCCTTATTAAAGAAAATTGAATTTGGCTGGCGGAGGGTCCCCTTCTGTGTGGATAGGGATGCATCTAGGCCATGGCCCCCAAGAGTCCTTCACTTCATGCACTTCCCTGAGGGTAGAGTTAGCAAGAATGATTCTCTGTCTGCCAACCTGGGCCCCTCACAGACATATAATGACACCTTTGCAAGCTAGAACACATTTAAGAAATGAAAGAAGGGCAGTGTGGATAGCAAGGAGTTAGGCCTGGTCCCTCCCCCTCTCCTATTCATAGTATTGGTAGTAGTAATAGTAGCAGTAACAGCAGAAGCACATTTATATGGGCATAAAAGTTTGCAAAACACTTTCTATACTTCATTCATTTGATAGAACAGTCATAGGAAGATAGGGCTTCAGGTCCAGGTTTGGCACAGAGATGTTGGGCTCTTTCAAAAAGGTGCTGATCATTTTGTCCTGGAGACCCTGAGCTTCTTCCATCTAAGTCCCAGTTCCTTTGATAGGGAGGACCTCTTCTATGAGAAGTCTAGGGTAAAGTCCAACATCTAGAATCAGTCATCTAGCAATTGGTTAAACATCTGTTGCATGAGAGGCCCTGGTCGAAGACTCCCTATCATCATGGTACTAGATAGAGTACAGGATTTTGAGACAGGGGCCCAGAGTTCTGGTCCTTGGCTTTGCCGCTTCCTACTTGTGAGCAAATTACTTAATGTCTCTGGGCCCCAGTTACCGCCGCTGTAAAATGAACGGGTTGGACTAGACTTTTCAAGTCCCTTCCAGCTCTAATTCTGTGATCTTATGATCCTAAGTTTCTCTGAGATCGTTCTAAAGTCGGGGTCCTTAACTTTTTTTGTGCCTTGGACCCCTTTGGCAGTGAAGCCAAATGCTGAAGCCTATGGACCGCTTCACAGAATAATAGGGTTTTTAAAGTAATGTTTGAAAGAACTGCTAAATTTCAGTTAGAGATTAGTGAAAATAAAGATACACCTTTTTTTTTTCTCCCATTCAAATTTACAATCCCCCTGAAATCTGCTCACTCTCCTTGGATCTCACGTTAAGAAGTTTTGCTGTAAAGTCTGTTATCTGACCAAAGAATTGCTTAGTAAATGGACTAATCGCCCAGGTGCCTGGCTGGGCTGCATTTCATACTGAGCCCGTGGCCTCCCTCACAGAGCATTACATTGAATCGTGGGTGGCAGCCGGCCCAGGGGATCAGGCATGATCCAGAAAGCCTGCCACACACAAAAGGCAAGGGCCTGGGGAGTATGAGTCAGAGGCCAGGTAAGCCAGAAAAATCAGGAGGACAGAAATATCCTAGGGCAGAGCCAGATGGCACATCTACATCTGGGCAAACAGAAAATGAGCATGATATTCATGGGAGGCAGCTGGTCAGCAACCAAAATGTCCTAAGAAATGAGAGCCAGGGCTGGCAAAGAAATCCCATTTGCAAAAACAGGACCTTAACACTGAGGCAGTTTTCTGACTCAGCCAGGGCTGTCTTTTCTCCCTCTCTGAGTTGCTTAGAGTCAATGTAGAGAGAACTTGGCTTATAGCAAGGATTCTTAACCAGGGTCTGTGAACTTAAAAAAATTTTTTTTATAACTGTATTTCAATATAATTTCTTTCCTTGGTTGTCCTGTATATTTTATGTTATGTATTTTTAAAAAATTATTCTGAGAAGGGGTCCATAGATGCCATAATACTACTAAAGGGGTCTAGGGGGACACACACACACACACACACACACACACACACACACACACACACACAGAGCTAAGAATTCCAGGCCTATAAGCTCATAAGCCTTCAGGTGATGATAGCATCAATCAGCTGGCTGAGTGCTCAGTTGGGGTGAGAGAGCAGATACAGATCTTTTGGAGAAAGGGATAGTTCCTAGATGTGGGGATGAGAGGCCTACAGAACAGGGGTAATGGTTTAAGCCTCTCCAATCTGGAAACTAGGGGCAAATTCTGGGGGTCAGAGGCAGAGAAGGCCAAGATCTTCCCTTGACCTTCCTTTGGACCCCCATATACTTGCTCATGTTCTGGGGTGGGGGGGCAGTATTTCACATTCTGCCAGCAGCCAACACTGCTCAAATAAATCTGCGACCAGCCAGTGACCTTAGGAGCAAGTCCATGGGACTAAATGTGTGGAGATCTCAGAGTCACTAGAAACGAAGGGCCAGGGGTTAACAGGCTTTCTGCAGTCATGGGAAAGGGGGAAGGAGGCATTTAAGGCCTGACTTTTTATGGTGAAACCTGAATCTGGGCCAGTATTCTGGGGCTCTTTCAGACTTTACAAACCATCACCATGCAGAGAGTTAGGGTTGCTATGTAATCTGTTCCAAAATTGAGAATAAGACTGAGCCCTCCAAGCTCTTTGATATTCTCCTTGTCCTTGTGAGATGGGAACCACCTAGTTCTTAGCAAAGATAGGTATCTTAAAATGTCAGGCTCTCATTAGGAACTCTGGGGGCTGCTGAGAAGGCAACTGTTTTCTGGCTACCCAATGAGCAGGGTGGGAAAAGAGACCCACATTCAAGTCCCAGATCTGACAGTAGTAACTTTACAACTGAAGGCAAGCCTCAGTTTCCTCAGCTGTAAAATGGGGCTGATAATACTTGCCTTGTCTACCTCACAGGAGTGTTGTGAGGAAAGTGCTTTGTCAACAGCAATGGGCTAGGGAAATGCTTGGCAGTTCTCCATAATGGATTATGGGCGCCTCAGACATTCACCACTACCCCCCTCCCACCTCCTCAAGAACCAAAGCAGATCCTGAGAGCCTGAAGGAAAGAGAAATGCTCAAGTTTATGAGCAAACTTTTTCAGCCAGGCCTGGAGCCTGGCCATGGTTCTGCTCTTTGCCTTCATTCATGAAGCTTTTTCTCTGCTCCTTTCCCCATCCTCTGTAACATTACAAGAGGACACTCTCACTCGGGTCTTTATTCGGAATGGGAGAAGATAAAAGGGTGGGATGGGAGTGGGGTGGGGAGGTGGGAGAGCCAGGAGCCAACCATATCATTGGAGTTGACAGACTGGGGTGTTTCCTGCTGGGAGGGCTGTTGTGGGGCTGGTGGGCCCTCTCTGGGCCCCATGCAGACAGAGGAGTCAGGCCTTCATTGGCTGTGCCCACTGTGCCAGCCCTTTGATCAGGGAACCATTTCGAAAGAGCACATTTCATGTCTGAAAACAAGCTTCTCCAACTTGGAAATTTCCTCTTTGCAAGAGGGGCTGCAGGCTCTCTAGTCTGGGGGCTCTGGTTTAGGATAGGAATC
Source organism: Phascolarctos cinereus (assembly GCF_003287225.1). Lineage (NCBI taxonomy): Eukaryota > Metazoa > Chordata > Mammalia > Diprotodontia > Phascolarctidae > Phascolarctos > Phascolarctos cinereus. The sequence goes on along the minus strand of NW_027555847.1, from coordinate 128,872,110 downwards.
TTGCTGCTGAATAAATGAATAAAACCTAGAGTTTTCTTACACAAATGGGAGCCATTAGGAATAAAACTCTTTAGGCGATTTCTGGACAGAAATCCAAACTAGGAAATAAATCTCTTGCCTTAAAAAACTCACACAAACACCTCTGAGCTGTGGTAGCTTTTGAAATTCCCAACCCGAAGTATGAACGCCAAATAAATGAATGGGTGCTACGCCCAGGGTTACGGCGAGGGTGAGAGGCCACAGTGGCTGTGGAAAGTCCCGTAGATAAGCTCGGGAGTTTTCTGGCTAAGGGGACATAGCCCCTGCTTATTACAGCCCCAAGACCCTGACATTCGGAATTTTCCCTTTTACTACCTCTCTTCACAGTTCAAAATCCCCAGTGGCTCCTCCTTATCCATAAGTTCATTTTCAAACTTCTTGCCACCACAAAAATATCAATCTGGGAGGGAAAGACCCTTGAAAATTCTGCCCAGAGCAGAAAAGAATTGCTATTTATACTCATTCTAAGCCATCTTTTGTCTCATCTTACCTAGTCCTTAGTTATCAAATGGGCATTGCCTCAGACAAACTGAGGCCTGGGAAAGACCTTAATTTAAAGAGGCCAAGGCCATCCACTGTGTCATGGGCCATCACCAGCCATCTTGACTTTTGTCTTGCCACTGGACTTCAATGACTCTGGAGAGGAGAGGCTGACGACTCTTGCTGCTCTGCCTCGTTTAAAGCCAATTCACTTGAAAATTAAGACGTCACCCTAGCGATGTCATTGGTCTTTTTCAAGAATGAAGGACAAATAACAAAATCAGCACCCTTCAAACTCCTTAGCCTGATACTGAAGGCCTTCTACAATCTGGTTCCAACTTAATCTTTCAGTGGTCCCAGGTACATAGCCCAGCTGGTCTCCTCCTATGCTAAGTACCCTCCTAGCTTCATGTCACTGCTCATACTTTTCCTTACCTCTCCCTCTTCCTCATTCCCTCCTCTCAGTCTCTTCAAACTGTACACATCTTTTAAGGCCTACCTTTTCAGGAAGGCTTTCCATAACTCCGACCATCAGCCATCTCCTCCCTTCAAATCCCAGGTCATTTATTATACCACATAATTTGCCTTCCCTACTGAAATTGTAAACTAGAAGACAAAGACCCTGTATTCTCCCCTAGTCCAATCTCCATCTCCACCCTGAACAACATCGGGCAAATAACAGATACAGGTGAATAGATGAATGAATGCATAGATTGATGAATAAATGAATTTGTCATTTAAAGGACCTACTAGTAGCCCTTGAATGTCTGGAGATACCTCTCTGTACTGCTTTCCCTGACCTCAGCCACCAGTGGCGTGGGAGAACTGAAGGGATGTGTTATTGAGAATCAGAACCTGCTCCCCTCTTATCCAATTTCCTCCCTCTGGGGAGGGGCACAGGGACTGGTTCATTCAGGTTTCTCAGATACAGACTCAGGGAGAATGGGGAGGGTCTGTGCTCCAGCTGTGGTGGCTGCTCTGTCTTCTCCTAGCCCAGCCCAGGGTTCTAAGTTCTTTCTTTCCCGCTTGGGTGTCCTCCTGGAATCTGGGCGTCCAATCTTCTCCCCTGCTATGTTTGACCCAGTTCCTCTTATGACACTGTTGACCACATAGGAAGCAGGTCATCTGGGTTCTAGTCCGTGCTCCACTAGTGTTGGGGGGAGTGTCACAATCAACCGCTCAAAGCCTCACTTTCTTCATCTCTCAAATATAGATGATATCCACCTGTCCCGATCCACTCCTCATCTGTATTGTAAAATTGTGGATGCGAGAGCTCTTTGGAAAGTCTGAGGCATGGACACATGAAAAACAACATCACAGTATTGTAATGGGATAATGACAGCACCAGGCCTGGCTCTGGGTTATTGGTCTCCAGTGTGGCTTCTCACCCAACCTCAGGCCTTCTCCAGTTTCCCAGGACAGGCTTGGCTCCGGGCACTGTGGGAGTAATTCACTATAGCTTCAGGAAGGACCAGCACTATATCACTGATGTTTTTGAGAAATCAGGGCTCTAACAAGAAACAGAGCTAATATTTAAGTAGCACTTTATGGTGGCTAACACTTTTAGTACTTTGAGTTGGGAGAGAAGTACTTAATAAATGCTGTCCCTATTTTGAGACATGGAAACTGGTGTTTAGAAAAGCTAAATGACTTATCCAAGGTCACACAGCTATAAGTGTTGGAGTCAGGACTCAAACCCAAGTGTCCTGAATGTCAACAGAATGTTCTGCCCTGTATCATGCTGATGAAAAGAGCCTTTGAAGGTCACATTGTCCAGTCCCCTACTTCCAGGAAGGCCACCCAAGCCAGACTGGGGAGTGGGGAACAACAATCCTTTCAGTCCTAATATCTGAGCTATTAAAGATTCAGATTGCACTAAGACTTTTGGGACACCACATATGAGGATTTCTGATCACTTTTGATTTCAAGAAAATGTTCCTGTGAATAAGGTTGGGGGACCTGAGGGAGAAGGTGAACAGGGCTCCAAATGCTATGAAAAAGTCAGTGTCCAGGGATTATAGGGAGGTTTGGCTACTCTCCCTTTCTCTAAGCAAACTTCAGAAGGAGAAGGAGAAGGATTGTACTCGATGGAAAAAGCTAGAGGTACTTAATTTGCCAGAGTCCCTGGAAAATTACCAGAAGCAGAAAAACAGGCTCAGACTCTGCTGACCAGGTTAACTGTGTTTGCTTGAAAGAAAAGCTAGCTCTCAGCCATGTCAGGTCTCTGCCTAGGTCTGACGTGGGGGGGGGACCACGTTCCTGAAACATGGAATAGGGACAGCGTGGAAGACTTGAGGGGATGGGACAGGAGAGGATGCTTGATTCCTCTGCCCTCTGAGACCTGTCCAGACTTCCAAACTTAAACACAGATGAGATGAGGCAATGGACAGTCAATACAAGTATGGGAGCCCTCAATGAGATCCATCGACCCACATTCACTAGTGCTTGAGGCCATTTCTGCACTTTACCAGGCACTGAGGGCAAGAGAAACAACCAGCTATTGAAGGGAATCCTATTCTCTAATTCAGAAACAACTGGTTCTTTTTCTTTAAAAAAATGTCTTTCTTGTTGCTCTGTACTTGGCAAACATGAACAAACATCAGGATTTCAACATACAAGGAAGAATAGAGAAAGAGGATTCTATAATACACCCTGCATCTCCATTACACGTAGCATGTATTTCTTTTAAAAATTATGTAACAAATTTAATATGTTAATTTCAAAGCTATCCTACTTTTCTGTGCCTCCTAAACCTGTCTGTTAATATATTTTTTAAAAAAATTCTACAGTGACCCTTTTTCTTTCTTTTCTTTTTTATTCTTTTTTTGAGTCACAATTACTGCTATTCCCCCCCCCCAAAAAAAAATCAACGAAAGACTCTCGTAACAAATAGGCATAGAGAAATAAAACAAATCTGCACACTGGCCATGTTTCGGTCTACTGGAGTGGGGGACCTCAAGGCCACAGATTCCACACCCCCAGACACCCTGAGTTCCCACCTGGTGACATGGATTATGAGGGACCCAAATAGGGATCAGGGTCCCTTTGTTAGATTGGAAACCTATAGAGGAGTTGTGGGATTGTAACTGTGAGCAGAGACAATGGTTGCATTCTGTAGTCAGCTCATGTGTCCCCAAATGTGTTGTAGCAATAGCTATAGTAACCGGCACAAGTCTCACATTGGTTCCTGGTCCAGAGAGGTAGAATCTTCCTATCCTGGTTGTCCAGGTGAAGTTGAAATTGCTAGAGCTTCCATTGCCCTCTAAAATTCTATTTCCCCAGGGTAAGTAGCCACAGCAGTTTAAAAAGTAAATATGTAGCTACTGATTACTAGTCAATTGCTATTACAAAAGTAAGAAGAAGAGAATGACAGCAGAATATAACCTCCTTGAGGGCAGGGATATTTTCATTTTTGCCTTTGTATGCTCAACACATAGCACAGTGTCTAATGCCCAATAAATAGTCGTAGATTCGAATTGAAGGCAAATTATCCCACAGGCTAAATTCAGAGTTGGTTCATGAGATATTGACATGACAAATATAAGACCTGGTACTTGACGTGTTTTTACCCTGATTTATGGTTCATAGCTAATGGCATACGCTGAGTGATCTCAGGCATGGCTAATGCAAGGGTGGAAAATCAAAGATCTAGGACAGGAATCTTTGGGAGAATGTCCCTAAATGCAATTGGCATTTAACTACTTGTCTGTCTACCTAGAAAAGCCCAGCCATTGAAGAGGAGTGTAACAAGGTCTATCAACTTACATGACCTGCAACAGAAACTACAGCTATAAGATGCCAGGACTTCCTAGACCTTGCATGATGGGTGGATGGGCAGAATGGACATAGAAGAGAGGATAAAGAATGCATGTGTGCTATGTATCCCAATATGTCATTCATTAAATCCAACTTTGCCACCATGGTGATCAATTATGTCAGCTGCCGGGACACATAACTTAACTTGAACCCCAAATATTGCAAAATCCTGTCAAAGACAGGAAAAAAAGTCATTGGGGGTTAGCAGAGTGCCTGATACATTGCCATAGAATGCTACGCTTTGTAGCCTCTGATCTGAGATTTCAGGTTTCTGCTCAGGAATTCCAAGAATAAGCCTGGGAACATAGGATAAAATGTACTTTCCACATATCACATAGCACCTTCAAGCAGATGACATTATGGAACATTGGACTGGTCTGTTAAAAACTCAAATAAAACAGCTCTTAGGAAGCCAAGACTTACAAAGCTGAAGAGGCATGTTGCAGGTGGTAGTGGCATTTCAGGTGTTTGAGAATAAATTCTGTTTGTCAGATTTAATTACTGTGGTATGTTCAATCTATAAGCGTTTATTAAGTGCCTATTATATGAAAGGCACTGTACTAGGTGCCGCGTATACAAAAAGCAAAAATAAAACCATATCTGCCCTCAAGAAGGTGATGGTCTATCAGGGTTAACAACAGATACACATATACATTGTTGTTGTTTGTGCTTCGTTCTCAAAGAGGACCGTGACATCAGGGAGGTGAGGCCATGACATGCAAGTGAATTGGATTTAAGTGAGGCAGGGCTGTGCACAGTCACCAGCCTCACTTTCTCCTCCTGAGCCACAAAATATATACAGGGGCAGCTAGGTGGTGCAGTGGATAGAGCCCCAGGCTGGGAGTCAGGAGGACCGAAGTTCAAATCCAGCTTTAGACATTTACTAACTGGGTGATCCTGAGCAAGTCACTTAACCTCTGTCTACCTCAGTTTTCTCATCTATAAAATTGGGATAATAATAGCATCTACTTCCCGAAGGTTGTTGTGAGGATATTTGCAAATAACTTTGCAAACCTTAAAGCCTTATATAAACACTAGTCTTCAGGCAGGGAAATCAATTAAGAGACTATTGTAATAGTTCAGTCAAGGCTGAACTAGGGCGTTATGTGAATAGAGAAAAGGAAGAAGATGGGCAAGAGAGGAAGGAGAAACAAGATTCAGGAAGTGATTGGATGTGTGGGATAAGTAGGAGAAAGGGAAGTCTCGAGGCTAGCCAAGGTTGTGAACCTTAGTAACTGGAAGGATGACGGTGCGTGCTCGCTCGCTCTCTCTCTTTCTCCCTCCCTCCCTCCCTTCTTCCCTCCATCCCTCCAAAAATAGGCAAATTCAGAAAAGAGGTACATTTGGGGAGGAAGCTAGTTTCTGTTTTGGACATAGTGAGCTTGAGATGCCTATAAGACATCTAGTTTGAAATGTCCAATAGGCGCCAGGTTGCTGATATAGACCTTACGCTCAGGAGAAAAACAAAGGTGTTTCTAGAAACCTGGAAGTCATTTGCATAATCATATTGATGAGAGCTGGCAAGGTCACCAAATGAGAGTAGAGAGAAGAGGGACCAGGCCAGAGCCTTGCAGTACATACACAGTTAGAGGATGTCTTAACGAATGATGAAATAGCAAAGGACAAAGAGCTTTAGACAGGTAGGTAGACAGACAATCAAGAGGAGTTTGTTACTGTGATATTTTGTGTTAAATATAAAGTATTGAGATATTGTGCAGTGGAGTCAAACTCAGATAGAAACAGGAGCTACTACACTTTACATAATGCTCCCTATGGGCTTCACATTCATTTAGAAAACTACACATGCTTTTACATATATGTGTGTGTGCGCGTGTATTTTATTGATATACCAACTCATTGAAATCAAATAGGAACTATGGTTTTTTTTGATGTTGTAAGTAAGAATTAGAACCAAAAGGAGGAACCACCAGAAAAAGGAAACAAAATACAACAGAAAAAAAAAAAAAAGCAAATAGTATGCTTCGAACTACATTCAAACTCCATAGTGCTTTCTTTGGATGTGGATAGCATTTTCCACCATGAGGCCCTTGGAGATGTCTTAGATCCATGTATTGCTGAGAAGGGTTAAGTCTAGCAATACTAGTCATCACACAACATGGCTGTTATTGTGTACAACGTTCTCCAGGTTCTGCTTACTTCGCTCAGCATCAGACCATACAAGTGTTTCCAGGTTTTTGTAAAGTCAGTCTGTTCATCATTTCTTATAGCACAACAGTATTCCATTATATATGTATACCACAACTTGTTCAGCCATCCCCAATTGATGGGTATCCTCTCAATTTCCAGTTCTTTGCCACCACAAAAAAAGCTGCTATAAATATTTTTGTACATGTGGGTCCTTTTCCCATTTGTATGATCTCTCTGGGATGTAGCCCTAGAAGTGCTATTGCTGGGTCAAAGGGTATGCACATTCTTATAGCCTTTGGGCATAGTTCCAAATTGTTCTCCAAAACGGTTGAATCATTTCACAACTTCACCAACAATGTATTAGTGTTCCAATTTTCCCACATCTTCTCCAGCATTTATTATTTTCCTGTTTTGTCATGTTGGCCAATCCGATAGGTGCGATGTGGTACCTCACAGTTGTTTTGATTTACGTTTCTCTAATCAATAATGATTTAGAGCATTTTTTCATATGACTGTAGATGGCTTTAATTTCTTCATCTGAAAACTGCCTGTTCATATCCTGTCACCATTTATCAATTGGAGAATGACTTGTATTCTTATAAATTTGACTTAATTCTCTATATATTTTAGAAATCAGGCCCTTATCAGAGAGACTCATTGTAAAAATTCTTTCCCAATTTCCTACTTTCCTTCTAATCTTGGTTGCATTGGCTTTGTTTGTGCAAAAACTTTTCAATTTAATGTAATCAAAGTTATCCATTTTGCTTTTCATAATGTTCTCTATCTCCTGTTTGGTCATGAATTCTTCTGTTCTCCATAAATCTGATAGGTAAACTATTCCTTGCTCTCCCAGTTTGCTTACAGTATATCAGCCTTTATATATAAACCACAAACCCATTTTGACTTTATTTTGGAATATAGCATGAGATTTTGATCTATGCTAGGAACTCCATTTTAATCTGGTTTGGGCTGCATTCCAGAGCACCAGGTGTGTGAAGCTTTGTTGTGGTGGCTAGGGCCCTGGACTTAGAGTCAGAAAGACCTAGGTTCAAATTCCACTTTCCACACTTGCTACCTATATGACGCTGGGGAAGTCACAACCTCTCTGGTTAAGTTTCCCTTATCTGTAAAATGAGGGCATTATATTTGATAGCGTCTAAGGATCCTTCCAGCTCTGATCCCAAGTATGCAGTCAATTCAACAAACATTTATTAAGCACTTACTATGTGCTAGGAACTGCAGCAGAGTACTGAGAATACAAATACAAGCTTAAAAAAAAGTCACTTCTCTTAAGGAGGTTACATTCTAATAGGAGAAGACAACACATAAAAAGGAGTTTAAAAAATAGGGCAGTTGGTTGCTCAGGGAGGGAGTGAAGGACAGATAGTTTGGGCCCTTCCTCAAAATGGAAGTTCCATGGGAAGGGGGCCTCAGGGGCAGAAGGAACTGAGTCATGCTAGTCAAGTCCAAATAATGAAGGATGTATTCATGTTAATGTATTAAAACATGGGGGTTATTTTTCTGCAGTCTTAATTCTTTTTTTTTTTTAGGCAATTGGGGTTAAGTGACTTGCCCAGGGTCACACAGCTCATAAGTGTCATTGAGCGTTTGGTCTGAGGCTGGATTTAAACTCAGGTCCTCCTGACTTCAGGGCCGGTGCTCTATCCTATGGTCTTAATTCTGCTGAGCATCTAACACTGTTAGGGAAAGGGGTTCCTAATAAAATTTTCTAGTTGGTTGGCTTAGGTACCTAGAGCTCCATTGGTCACCGATCCCAAACGCCTCCTGTTGGCCTTACTAGAATGACACCACTTCAGTTACTCATACCTTTCAAGGGCAGACTTTGTTAGGCCCTTGCCATTGTCAGATCCTGAAATATTTTATGAATATTTTCCATCCTGGTAAGGCTTTGTGGTATCTGGTAAACAATGTTTACTGTTAAGAGGAATAGATCTAGGAGAAATGCTACCCCTTGGACCAAGAATTGTGACTGCTCACACAATTCTGTTTTAAACTCATCCAGGATTTGCTGGGAGAGATGGCACCTCTTTTAGATGCTAATTAAACACTCAAAGTTAACTCCCACAAGGCACTTTTTTCTTAACCAGATCTGTGATTTTATCAGTATAAGGAACACCCGTGAGGCAACTTTCTCCACTGGTGCAGGTTAGCACCTGCTCGGAAAGTTACAGTCTTGAAGTTAGCCAGGGCACCGATAAGTTCATTGGCATTCCCAGGGTCACACAACCAGTGTATATCAGAGGCAGCACACATGACTTTTTGACTCTGGGGCCAGTTTTCTATGCACTATTCTATATCACTTCTTAAGTTACTTTATCATTATGAAGTGCATCCATGCCCTCCTAATGAGTTTTCTTTCTAAGTACCGTGATTCATGTTTGGACAATTGTAAATCAATTCTAACATAATAATCCAGGATTGGGCCTGCGTAGCTGCGCAAAAGGAGACAGGCAAGCTGTCTTACACCTTGTGAAGGAAATACAATAATACCTTTGGGCCTTTTTGGATGATGGTGGGTGTACCCTTTGTCTGGTAGTCTGGGGGGAGGTGTTACTGATACTGTGCATAATTGTAAAATATCATGCATGCTGTTTTAAAAGAGGTGGGTGGGGGGCAGCTAGGTGGCGCAGTGGATGGAGCTCTGGCCTTGGAGTCAGGAGGACCTGAGTTCAAATCCAGTCTCAGACACATAACACTTACTAGCTATGTGACCCTGGGCAAGTCACTTAACCCCAACTGCCTCATCAAAAAGAAAAAAAAAACTACACTAAAAGAGATGGGTAAAGGAAGAGGAAGATGAATCCAGGGCTGTTGCAAACAGCTGGGATGTCTAGGCCAATCCAATAATCCAGCAGCATGCATTTATTAAGCACTTACTATGTGCAAAGCACAATGATGGGATGGAAAAGGGAGAATGTAAAGGAGATGTAAGCTTGTAATAATGAAGTGACAAAGTAATAATAAAGTGAGAGAGAGGAAGAGGGAGGAAGGGAGGGATGGAAAGAGAGAGAGAGGGCATGTATTAAAAGTGTTACTATGTGCTAGGCACTGTGCTAAGAGCTGAGGATACAAATACATGAAAGCAAGACAACCCCTGCCCTCAGAGAGCTTACATCCTAAGATAGGAAGACATCAAGTAAAGAGGAGCTGGGAAGTGGGGGAGGGTTGAAGGTTGTCTGGAAAGTGCTGTGGAGGCCTGGATTGGGCACCATGAGACCTACGTTGGCATCTAAAAGCCAGAGTGATTCCAGATTTATGTTCTGTGTGTAATATCTAGGATTGATTGGTCCTGCTCACTTATAATGTAATGTCTGATTCTTTTATTTCTATGACTCTGCACAGAATCTCAGAGCGGAAAGGATTTCAGAGGCCACCTAGGACGTAGCTGAACAAGAATCTATCCTACAACATGCTCCCAAAGGGGTCATTGCGCTTTTGCTTGAAGACCTCCAGTGATGGAAGACCCACTAGTTCCTGAGGCAATCCATTCCAAAAGTCATTCCTGACATCAGGCCTAAATTTGCTTCTTTGAAACGTCTAACCATTTCTCCATCTGTCCTCTGGTCCAAGCAGAACATATCTCATCCCTTTTCCATACCATGGAAGTACTTGAAGGCAGCTGTTATGTTTCCCCCTAAGCCTTCTCTTCTCCAAGATAAACATCCCCAGTTTTCTTCAAACCATCCTTGTAGGACATGGATTTAACACATCCTGGCTGTCCTCCTCTGATGATCCCTAGCTTAATCAATGTCTTTCTTAAAATGTGGTGCCCCAGATGTGATCTGACCAGGACAGTCCTTGAGCAGCTAGGTGGCATAATAGATAGAGCTCCTGGCCTGGAGTCAGGAAGACTCCTCTCCATGAGTTCAAATCCAGTTTCAGACACTTACTGCCTATGTGACCCTGGGCAAGTCATTTAACCCTGTTTGCCTCAGTTTCCTCATCTGTAAAATGAGTTGGAGAAGGAAATGGCAAACCATTCCAATATCTTTGTCAAGAAAATCCCAAATGGGGTCCCAGAGAGTTGGACATGATTGAAAAATGACTCAACAAAACAATAGCAAAAGCTGCTAGTCTCTGATGTTCCCTAGCTAATCGATGTCTTTCTTAAAATGTGGTGCCCCACATTGTGTGATGACTGACTTGGATAGACTTACCTCTTCTCAGCAATACAAAGATCTAAGACAACTCCAAAAGACTCTCAATGGAAAGTGCTATCCACATCCAGAAAAAGAACTTAGGAGTCTGAATGCAGATGGAAGCATCCTATTTCCTCTCCTTTTCTTTCGTTGTTTTGTTTTGTTTCTTCTGTCCTGTGGTTCCTCCCATTAGTTCTAATTCTTCTTTACATCATGACTTATGTGAAATATGTGTAATATGAATATATAAGTGCAGCCTCTATCAGATTGCACACTGTCTTGGGGAGGGGAGAGGACAGGGAGAGGAAGAAAATTTAAAACTCAAAATCTTATGGAAGTGAATGTGGAAAACTAAAAATTAATTAATTGTTTTTCAAAAATGTGGTGCCCCAGATGTGGTCTGACCAGGACAGAGTACAACAATACTATCATCTTCAGTCTTAGACACTATGACTGTTATTATGAAGACTAAGATCCCATCACCTGTTTTTTGGGGTGTTCTATTACCCTATTGAGTCCTGTTTAGCTTGTAGTCCACTTTTGAGATCGTTTTCAGACAAACTTCTGTCTAGTCATAACATTCGCATCTTGTACTTGTGAAGTTGATTTTTAATCAATTGTAAGACATCCCATTAAATTCCCTTATATTCCAGTTAGACCACTATTCTGTCAAGATTTTTTTAATCATGATTCTACCATTCAATATATGAACCATCCCTCCTAGTTTTACCTTGATTTTGAGTTTGACAGTCATGCCATCTCAAAATCATTGATAAAAATGTTAAACAGTACAGGGCCAATCATAGATTCTTGGGGCCTTCCACTAAACACTGTCTTCCAAGCAGAAGACAAATCATTAATGTCTACTCTTTGGTCCAATGATTCAAACAGTTCCAAATCTAACTAACTGTACTCTCATGGAGCTCATATCTCCACTTTTTGTTTTCAAAAATAGCACAATGGACTTTGTCAAATGTTTGACTAAAATCTAGGGAAACGATATCCATAGCACTCCCATGATCTAGAAGGTTAGCAATCCTGTCAATAAAGGAAATGAGGCTGGTCTGGCATGACTTGTTTCTTGATGAAGCCATAGTAGCCCTTTGTGAACACCACTTCCTTTCCGAGATGTTCATTAACCATCCTTTTAATAATGCATTATAGAATTTTGCCAGGAACCAACGTGAAGCTTCCTGGCCTACAGTTTGAAAATTCCATTCTCTCTCGATTTTTAAAAACAAGGACCATTGCCTTTTTCCAGTCATGCAGCACTCTTCCTGTCTCCATTATCTTCCAAAAGATCTCTAATAATGGCTCTGCAATTACATCTAGTTTTTTTTTCCCCTTAGTACCTTAGGATACAGTTCACCTGGGCCTGATTACCTGAATTCATCATGGACAGCCAGAGGTCCTTTTACTATCTCCTGACCTATATTGGGTATTAACTCCCTATTACCTATTTTTGTTCTTTACAATCCAAAGAGTATTCTCCTTGGCAAAGGAGATAGAATAAGGACAAGAATTAAGTAGTTCTGTCTTCTCTCTTATCCATCACCAATGCACCAAATACCCCCAAGCCACAGTCCTCTCCCATCCCGTTTTTGAGCCTTCTTTTTCCCCCATCACGGCTGCAAAAACAATCGCCGTTTCTTGTTGTCCTTGGCTTTTCTTGCCAGTCTCAGCTCACTCCAAGCTTTAGTGGTTTTCATCCTGTTCTTACAGGGTCATACCATGCTTTTTTATCCATACTGTCACCTGTTCTTCCTTCCATCTTCTGTACATGGACCCTGATTGGGTAGTATGTGAGGGATGGCATATACTGGGTAAATAAACTAAAGAGGTTTGCACTATATTCTAGGCAGCTCAATGGGTAGAGTGTTGGGCCTAGATTCAATAAGACCTGAGTTCAAATTTGGCCTCAGACACTTACTAGCTTTGTGACTCTGGGCAAGTCACTTAACCTTTGCCTCAGTTTCCTCTCCTGTAAAATGGAGATAATAATAACACCTACTTCCTAAGGTTGTTATAAGGATTAAATAAGATAACAATTGTAAAACGTTAGTACAGTGTCTGACATATAGTAGGCACTATATAAATGTTAGCTTTTTATCATCATCATCATTATTATTTCTTAACTTTTATCACAACTATCCTGGAGCTCTTGTGCTTACAGCATTCAAATGTTCAATTTGGTCAATGATGTCATCAGTTTGGTGTTGTCATTTCCTTGAGGACTATAAGAATTTCTTATTGTCGTTGTTGTTCAGCCATTTTAGTCGAGTACGACTTTTTGTGGTCCCATTTAGGATTTTTTTTTTTTGGCAAAGATACTAGAGTGGTTTGCCATTTCCTTCTCCAGCTCATTTTATAGATGAGGACACTGAGGCAAAGAGGGTTAAGTGACTTGCCCGGGGTCACACAGCTAGTAAGTGTCTGAGGCCAGATTTGAACTCAGGTTTTCCTAACTCCAGGCCCAGTGGCCTATCCACTGAGCCACCTAGCTGTCCCTTAATTTAGCTCCATGGCAATTCAGTGAAACTGTGTTACCCTAAGCAATTGATCGGCCTAGGTAGTGTCTGGTTTAGAGAACTGATCACTCCAAAGCTAACTGTACCTCTAGGGGACAGGTGACTTGAAGTCTGGAATGGCCATGTAGTAATTCTAGCTAAGGACCATCATCAGAAAACATTATATAAATATGAAGATATATGCACATATATAATATAAACTCATGTGTATGTATATACATGTTTGTGTGTATAAAATCATTTCAGTCACCATGCTTCTTTATCCATTTGTTGACACAGTTCATGCTATGCTTGTGGAATATCCTTATTTGGGCCTTATGGTCAATCAGTCAAGGGAACTCCCAATGATATTCCCCAACCCAGAAAAGGAGGAGGAAGACCAGAAAAGAATGCCTGGGTGGGATTTTCCATTGGCCAGAATTGACATTTGGAATGCTGTGAGCACAAGAGAAGCAGAATAGTTGTGATAAGTGTTGAGTAATAATAATAGCTAACATTTATATAGTGCCTACTCTGTATGTTCCAGACACTTGTGCTAAGGCTTTGCAACTGTTATCTCATTTGATTCTTAAAACAACCCTGGGAAGTAGGTGCTTTATTATCTCTGCTTTACGGATGAGGAAACTGAGGTAAACAGAGGTTAAGTGACTTGCCCAGGGTCACACGGCCATACAATATGTGTGCATACACATATACATACATATATACATATTATACAATACACATATACATATATAATCAATAACCCAGGGCTCCCCAAAGACATGAACTGAGTCTGATCCTAGGGAATGAAATAGAAAGAGTAAGGTTATCTTTTTTCCACTTATTATGCCCCTACCTGGAGTGTATTCTAGGAAATATCCAAATATAGCTTAGACATAGTTGTGTCTGACTTTCAACTCATTTGAGTAAAAGTGGGTGCCCAACTCCCATACAGGCACTCAAGGTAATAAATATAAATCTGGTATGGGACAGACTATATTTTCACTCCCTAGGAAATACAAAAGATATAAAGAACTTATAAGAGAACACAAGCAGATAGAGAAAACACAGAAAGCTCACAAACTCCCCTACACACACACACACACACACACACACACACACACACACACACATCTTAGAAGGCAATAATATTTCAGGGCTTCTGAACAAGCAACACCATTTCCCAGCAGCCTTGAGCTGTCTGAATCACTCACTGTAATCCTGGGGGCATGCCAAGGTCCAGGTTTCTTGATTCTTAAGTCACAGCTCCTCTTCACTGCTCCGTCAGCCAGAGGAGCCCTACGAGTCATCCTCCTCTTTCTCCAAGAAGGACACTCTCTAGCAACATTTTCCATAATGTCTCCACTTGGTCCAAGCAAGCAAACGCTTGTCTGCTTCTGCCATGAGCTTCTACAGAAACTCTATCAATACCTTGGCTGTTGCCATCTCTTGGGATGGGTAGGTCCACTACCTATAACTCTCCTCTTAGGACATGTGGATAATCCTGGGGCTGCCTGCAGCTGTGTGCTTCTGCAGTAACTCAGATCTTCAATCTCAATCTGTGCGTCAAAAGCTATGGATTGGTATAAGGAACTCATGTGCTTCTGCCCAACCACAGGCTTTCCCACCACTGGAACCCAGATCAGCCTGTCCTCTGAACAGGGAACAGAAGGCAAAAAAGGCCAGAGAATGGCCTTCATTCTCTGGAGTCCCAACCAGAGTTGGCATCATATTCAGGGTAATCACCATCTCTGAAGCTCAGTCAAAAGTTGACTCTATCCTCTCAAAAAGGTACCACTGGAGTATATAGACTTTATAGGGGAAGATTCTTTTCTGACCCTAGAGAAAAACTCAAGTATGCCCTGTAAGCTCTTCAAATTGATGAGTGGCACACATCCTGATTAGTGCCCTTTTGCATATATAATTTTTTGAATTCTTAATAAATGCTTTGAGGATTTGAAAGTGATTTCCCTTGTTCCTTTTGATATTGGAAATCTAAATATGAGTTAATGAACCAAGCCTAGTCCCTGGGAGTTTGGGGTTGCACTTATGCCAAATTGCCATTACCCTTCTCTCCACAGCCTGGTTTGAACATCATTCCTTCCCTTGTTGTTTCTTCCAGGATCAGGGCTAGGATGGGCCTTATGTTGGGAGCTCTGGACAGTCCAGCCAAGCAGAGGAGCCTGTTATTCTCTATAAAAGCTCAACTCAGTCATGTGTGTTAAGGAATAAAATATTATAAAGGTTTTTTTTTTTTGCTGGACCATGGATTTCATCTGTGTAGAGAGCTTCTTCTATTAATAAAGATCGGGTAACCTCTGCATCTTCTAGTCAGAGAGAGTTTCCTGGGACACTGGGAGAGTAAGGAACTTGCCCAGGGTCTCACAGCTAGGATGATGATGATAATGATGATAGTAGTGGTGGTGGTGGTGATGATGATGATGATGATAACGGTAACGATGAAAACTAGACTTTACATAGCTAGCAGAGTTAATGATATTAACTGGCATTTGTGTAGCACTTTGAGGTTTGTAAGCACTTTGCGTATATTAATTAACTCATTCAATTCCTACAGCAATCTACATTTTACAGATAAGAAAACTGTGGTAGAACCAATAATTTCCAGAGGCAGCTTCCCTGACCCTGCCATAGCTCTCTTTCCCCATGCAACCCAATTGGCCCCAGTTTCCCTGACGCAGCTTCCTGGTCTGCGGGCATTAAAAGTCCCAACCTCATGTAGTCCTCAGCTTTTCAGACTTGGTGGGCACCCGAGACCACTCCAGCCACTATACCGTGATGACTAAACAGATGTGTTTTCAGATAGAGGTACAGGGGACTGTGTCCAGAGAGGCTACATACTACTATATATTTGTTGCATAGTCTTGCTTTGTTAGGGCAAAGTAGACCTCCTCCTTCATTAAATGCTCAGTGACTCACAAGTGCCTCATTTCGTCCCAGCATCAGACCTGAACCAAGGGGCACTCACTGGCTTTAGAGCCCCACTTACAATATTTGGCTTAGTCTTGGCAGTTTGGGATAAGAGATGGTCTCATAGATCACATCATGGTTAACTTGGGGGGGGAGCCCTGAAAATACGAAGGACCCCAAACCCCTCGCCTCCATCTGGAAACACATCTGGTCAGTCATCAGAGTACGGCTGGGGGCCATTGCCAGTTGTCCTGACCTATGTCTTGCCACTGGACTCTGATGACTCTAGAGAAAGAGTAAGGCTGATGTCTTTGCACAGCTCTGTGGTCACTTGAATCCAATTCACTTGCAAGTCAAGGCATCACCCTCCTGATGTCATTGGTCCTCTTGGAGAACAAAGATGAACAACAGGGTATAGCCACTCAAGCAATCTTGGACACCCACCAAGTTTGAGACTCAGTGACTAAACGAGGTTGGGCTCTTTTATGCCCCTCTAGACTAGGAAGGTGCTCAGGAAAGGGATGGTCCTACCACATTGAGGATGAGAGAAATTAAGTAACTTCCCCAAGGTCCCACACCTAAGCATCTAAGGTAGGATTCCAACTCAAGTCTTTCTGACTCCAAAACAAGGCCTCTCTCCACTCTGTCACTTAGTCATATGTATCATAGACAAGACTTAAACTTAGGTCTTCCTGATGCTGAGGCTATCCCACTATCCACTTCTCTACATTCTCTCAGACACTTACTAGCTCTGTAACCCCTGGGCAAGTCACTTAATCTCTTTTTGCTTCAATTTCTTCAACTGTAAAATGGGGATAGAAAGTGCTTTACACAGTGCCTGGCATAACAGGCATTGTATAAATATTTATAAATGTTTATTCCTTTCTTTTCCCATGATAAACCTAGAATCATAGAATATCAGAGCTAGAAATGACCTTTTAGTCCATTTTTTCAATGAATAAAAATCTGTTTTTCATTTTCTCCCCTTCCCATGTCTTCTATTGCCACCCCCTTCAACCGCCCACCACTGGGGAAAAAAAAAGGAAAACAAAAATAAAATCCCCATCTATCAAATGTGCATAGTCAAGCAAAGCAAATTCCCACATTGGCTGTATGCAAAAAATCTG
Source organism: Phascolarctos cinereus (assembly GCF_003287225.1). Classification (NCBI taxonomy): domain Eukaryota; kingdom Metazoa; phylum Chordata; class Mammalia; order Diprotodontia; family Phascolarctidae; genus Phascolarctos; species Phascolarctos cinereus. The sequence continues at coordinate 128,854,902 of NW_027555847.1, read as the reverse complement.
TGTCTCAGTCTACACCTCAAGTCCATCCCTTTCTCTGTCAGGAGGTGGGTAGCATGTTTCCTCATGAGCTCTCTGGAAATATGGTTGGTCATTGTGCTGATCGGTGTTCTTGAGCCTTCTGAACTTGTTTTCTCTTTAAGAATGCTGTTGTCCTTGTATAAACTGTATAAAGTGCTCACTTATCTCTGTATCAGTTCATGTGAAATTTTTCAAAATACTTTTTTATTATAATTTTTCAAAAAGTTCTTCTGTTCCCTGCTTTATGAGGTGAAGGTAAGCTCAGCTTCTGGAAGGTCATGCCTGGGGACCTCAAACTGCATCAGCCTGGAAAGCACAGAACTGGTAGTCGGTTCTATCTACGTGTCTCCTCTAGGACCAGCCTCACTCAGCCTAAAGAGCCCGTTGCCAGAAGGCTGACCACAGGGTGATGAATGTTTCTGGCCATAGCATCCCACAAAGATCATTCTAATCGGAGGAGCTGCAATCTGTTCTGTATTAATGGAGGGAGCGCCCCCATCAAGGAAATCACTGAAATGAGAAATGTATCATGATACGCTACTAAAAAAAAAAAACTCCTCCTGACTAATGGACATTGATAGCACGTAATCTAAATGATTTGCTCTGCTTGCTACATTTTATACTGTATTACTCTGATAAAAATAAATAAATAAAATTATTTAACCACGGACAGAGTCTGGGGACTCCTCCCACCCCTGCCCCCATCTCCAGGCCCAGGCAGGACCATACCCCACCCACCCGATGGGCTAGTCCAACTGCGTGAGCTGCCACATCTGGGATGCATGCAGTAACCGAGGCAATCAGGGCCCTGTCAGCCAGAAATAATGCCAGGTTTGTCTGGGCAATGAGAGGGCTCAGGCCTTAGAGATTGAAACAGCTTGCTTTTGAAATTAAGCTGCAGAACATATTAGCATCCCTAATGAAGCTAATTTGATTTGGTTTTCTTTAAAATAAAAAGGACCTAAAACTAGAATTAAAAGGCCCACACTCACTACCCCTCTTGAATAGTCACAAGGCATCAACTTTCTTCTCTCAGGAGGCCAGGAGACATCAGATCTCTCTCTCTCCTGGAAGGAACAATGTCACTTTAGAAGAGGGACTGGGAAGGGGAGGGCAGCATTGACATGACCTCCTGTCACCAGATCTCAGACTGCCTCTGAGGTCTCTTCTCTCAGAGAGTCCTGCCCTTCAGGGAGCTGTCTCCCCTCTTGTCTGTCTACCTGTCTGTCCCCCTGTGTTTCTTACTCTGTGTCTTTCCTTGTCCTTCTCTCTCTGGCTTTTTCTCTTGATGCCTCTGTACTCATTTCTCTGCAAGGGGTTCTCTCTCTCTCTGTGTGTCCTACGTCCCTGTGGCTGTCTTGTTAAGTAGCCACAGGTATGCCTGGGAACCCCTGGAGGTGTTTGGGGTTTTTAAAACAGAGCTCACTATTTTGTCTCTGCCAACAAACTGAAACACTTTCCCAGTTCTGGAGTTGTGTGTGTATGTTGTTTTCATGTTTGTTTGTTTTAGAGGAGTGGGATGGGGGAAGGATAGGAGTGGAGAAAAGTCCCAGGCTCATTTCTTGATGAAAACCTCAGGAACAAAGTCCCATCTGCCTTGCATCGCCACCCCTGTGCACCTAACATAGCCACTTCTGTGTACCTAGCGTTGAACACTAGAGCCTAGTTTCAGCTAAGTTGGAAGCTGAGCTCCACCCACCTCCTTCCCCCTCCAGGCTTCTGGCCCAAGACTTTTTATTCCCCACAAAACATGCCACACACCCCACATCTCTGCCTTTTTTGCTTTTATCCACAAGGAATCTGGGCCTTGGAGGAGGACTCTCTCTCCCCAACCTCAGCCCATCCCAGGACACTGGGTTTCCTTGAAGGCTGACTTGCTGTGGTCATGCCTCACAGAAGCCCCAGGTCAGCAGTCAGGGCTTCCTGGTCCCCAGGGTGGCAGGGCCACCCAGAATCTGCTGCCTCTGGTTTTCTCCAGCCATTCACTTATGCCCAATGAGGCAAAGAATTAACAATCAAGCCATGAGCTCCTCAGGTTCAGGAATACTAGTACTGCTTTCTCACTCACCCTTTAAAGCCCAACTTAAATGCTACCTCTTGTAGAAGTCTCCTATCATTGATAGCCTTCTTCTCTAACCTCACATAGCAACCAGAGCTGTAGTTAGGAATTATGGCAGCTGGGTCAAATTCAGTTGGGTGAGGCAAAGGGCAGTGCAAAGGACAGTTTGCCTTGGTCAGATAGAGTTGCTCCGAGAGAGGAGATAGCTCATTCCCCTTGTTATAGCTCCTATGTCTAGGCCTACTATCCAACCCCTTCCCAACTACCAGGAACAGGGTGGGGTGGGCATACATTGAGTCTGGATGTAGTCACGCAGCAAGGTGGGACCAAGGAAAGGCACAGGATCCTGAAGGTTGGCCATGGATGGTACAGGGCCAGCAAAGGACCATGATGTTTGAAAAGGAAGCATGACCCCTAATGCTGGCACCCATAGGCAAATTCCTGATCACCTCAAGCTAATTAAGGCTCTGCACAGCACTTTTGTTTTGTGACTTTTTAATTAATGCACTTATCTTATAATAATTTGTATTAAAGCTGTCTGTGTTTGTGGATTACTCGCCTATAAACTCTTTGAGGGTAGGGAATATGTCTCAGTTAAACTTTGTATCTCTGGAATTAATCAGCACAGTGTTCTGCATATAAAAAGCACTTAATAAATGTTTGCTGAATTCGTGTTTTTTTCTGTAAAGTATCCTCTCAACTAGACCTAGACACCACCACTTTGGGTAAGAGGAAGTAGAGGCAACAAGAGAAATCTTGGGCCCCTTTCTCCTACCAAGTAGGTATTAGGGTAGTTTCTAACCTGAATGGTTGGAGGCAAGCTACTGCCATGTGCTTTGGGCTTCAGTCTTCTCATCTGGAAAATAGAATAATAATTAAAAGTTACTTCTTAGAGATTTGGAGAGGCATGATCCAATATTAAGTGAGCAGATCCCAATGGCACTAACTCTGAATCTCAGGGGCATAACAGGCAAAAAGATTCTTCTTTTGATGAGACAATCATGATGAGAGTTTTCATCATTCTTGATTCCACTTTCCTCTATATATAGGTACTTTTATCCAGCCCTGGAGAACAGAGGGTTAAAAAAAGATAGAGTTAAAGAACTAGAAATATTACTTCATTGAACAGATATGTCTGTTCTATGCATGAACTGGGCCCTCCCCAATGGAAAGAAACTGAAATACATCTAATCCAAAAAATGTTCTCCTAGTCAAAGTAGTAGAAAGGGTACCGATTGGGGAAGGACACAGGAGGTGTGAATTTTCCTCATGGTTTAGCCATTAACTCTCGGTTTGACTCTGGTTAAGTCTCTTGCTTTCTGAGCTTCAGTTTCTCCATCCATAAGATAAAAGGTTGGGCTAGATGACCTCAAGGGTTTCTTCTAGCTCTAGAAACTCTGTCTTGGAGAAGTAGGGAGACCAAAGGCTGGAGGGTATGGAGGAGAAGGAGCTGGGGGACAGAAAAGTCTTTCTCTTCATGAGATGGGCTGTGATCCAGTCCTTGCTTCAGGCCACAAACAAGAGAATTTGGCTACTTCTAGGTGATTTCTTGCCTTCCTGAGCATGAGGTCTTGTCAGAGAGAATCTGAGACTTTTAGATTTTTTTCCCCTCCTTTCTTTGATAATGTTTGGTTGGGGGAGAGGGAAATGGGAGAAGAAGAAAGCAGTTGAGAAGGAGGCAAGGCACAGTATTCCTCAGCTCATGAGGGGAAATAATTTGGTGCTGTAGAAAGACTCCTAGTTTGGGAGTGGGGAGACCTTAGTTCTAATCCCAGCTCTCTTGCTAACTCACCTTGTTACTTTGGATAAAGCCCTCTGGGCCCTCAGTTTTCCCATCTGTAAAATGAAGGTGTTGGTTAGGTGATCTCAAAGGCCCCTTCCGGCTCTGACATGCTATGATCTATGACTAAACAGGAAGAGGGTAATTGAATCAACGCTTTTTTTTCCCTTCTTTTTGAAACATTGCAAGATGGCAAATCCACCAGGCAGCTGGGAAATCACTTGAACTACTTTTAATTAAAGACTGACAAATCTGTAAACCCTTTTCTGTCCCAACCTTAGCCTCCTGGGCCCCCACCCCCATTCTGTTTCCAGAGCATTTCCCCAGCAGACCCGCCACATCTGTCCTCAGCATGTTAAGAAATGCTCTTTGCAGGCTCTGCATTTGTGGTCAGGGCTAAGTTTCCATCCAGGAGGGGAAAGGGCGTAACAAATCTGACTCACTCCCCCCCACCCCCATTTGGCTTCCAGAGGCCACCCTCTACCGGGGGACAGCAAAGCTAGACCAAACAGCAACCTGGAAAGGAGGGGGTGAAGGCAAGAGGGAAAGGTAGGAGATGAGTGAGAGATATGAACAAGAATGGTAGTCATGATGAAGAGACTTCCTGAGAAAGTATACAGAAGGCCAGGCTATTGAGTCTGGATGACGATATAAGACAAAATTAGAAAAATCAAAACCAGCCATGTATGGGTGGGTGGTGTGGTGGCATGATGGCATGGTGCCTTCTTGCCCCATCACACCACCTGGTTTGAAGACCCACACCATGCAGAATGTACAAGATCAACCAGGGGAACATGCAGGGGAAGAATCTATGAAGTTGGCACACCCCAGCTGCCCAATACACCCCACTCCAATAGTAGACACGCCCCTAGCCCTCTCCAGTTCTATTCTTCTCCACCCTCTTTTTCCATTGTATCCTCTGAGTGTCCTATTTGCTCTAAAGGAAGCAAACTTCTTTTCATCCTACATCTCTTCTTTCACATTTTTTCTACTGGTCTTCTGGTACTCACAGAAACCTAGATTTCTCCTGAAGGTATGACATCTCTTAGCTGCATCTCCAAGGATGCCTGCTACTTCTCTCATACTTCAGACACACAGGGCCAGGAGGAAGAGTTGGCATACTCTTTGCTCCCCACTGTCACTTTCAGACCTTCCCTGAGCCCCTATCACTCAGTAAACCACTTGTCTTCCTTTGAAGTTTACTCTATCCCTCTTAGATCCCAACTGTTATCATTTTTAAACCTTCAGGTCATTATCCTAATGCCTCAGGAAGCATAGTATCAGGTTCACCCCCTTTTTCTCTACCCCAAACTTGGGCCTCTTTGAACCCAGCTCTTTCAACTCCCATGACCCCTGTCTCCAGTCTACCTCAAGCATGAACATACCTCAGATACATACCCCTGTTGAAACAGGATTTTCCCCAAATGCTAGAATTCCTGGATTTGGCTCTGCCCAATGCTAAAAATGGACTCACCATGTTTACTTACTGGTACCCAGGAAGTCAAGCCAGAAAAGCAGTACAGTATAGCAGAAAGAGCCCTGGATTTAGAGTCAGAAGACTTGCTCTGCTATTTACTGTCCTACATTAGTTACTATGGCTTTGCTCTGGCTGTCCACCATGCCTGGAATGGATACATACTACACTCCTGGCTGTTAGCATCCCTCCTTTCCCTGAAAATTCTGCTCACACAATGCCTTCTAGATGAAGTCTAGCTGCTGGTTCTTTTCACTCCCCAATTTACCTGATATTTGTTTTGTATATACTTATTTATTCATGTTCTACCTTCCCCCAATAGAATGTAAGCCCCTTGAGGGCAAGTTCTATTTAATTTTTTTTATCCCTTATACCTAGTACTGGCACCAGGCACTTAATAGAGGCTTAATAAATGATTGGCAATTGATTATATCACTTTGGACAAATCAATTAACCTCTCTGAGATAGTATCCTCCTTTATAAAATGAAGAGGTTGGATGAGATGATCTTTAAGGTTCCTTTCAGCTCTAAATCCCACAATACTCAAAAGAAAATACACAAAAGAAAAGTCACCGGTTGAGGACGATTTTTTTAAACCTAAGAACGTTTCCCCTTTGAGATATGATGAAATGAAATCCATCATTTGACAAATGATAATGCCTGCTGAGTTCAGAGCCCTTCTCAGGGTTAAGGGAGATATAGAAATGGTCAAAATTATATGCTAAAATGAATATTAAATACAGAGTCAGAAGCTAAGAGTTAGAGCTTCCTCACTATGTCACTTGTGCTTCCTTGGGCAAATTATTTCCCCATTCTGGGCCTCCTTTTCCTCTTCTGGAAAATTCCATTCAGTTCAATTCAATAACCATGTAAGCATAAACAGGGTTAAACAGAGGGACTCCCTGATGATCCCCATTACATATTCATCTCTGCACCAATTGGAAGATGAAGATAAAAAGGCAAAGTTGCCCTCAAGAAGCTTACACTTTACTGGGAATTGGGAGGAGCAGAGACAAACAGGTGAGTAATCAAATAAAAATATTAATAAAATCAGTACAAAGTAATTTCAGGGAAGGGAAAAGGCCAAAAATGAAAGGATCCAAAAAGACTTCATGGAGGAGGTTGCCCTTGACCTGAGCCTGGAATGGAACTAGGGTTCCAAGAGGAAGAGGTAAGGGCAGAGAGCATTCTAGGAGGGAGAGTGTGGAGAATATATGCAAGAATCAGCAAACAGCGTTGTGTACAGAACACAGCAACTGGTCGATTTGGCTACAGCCAAACTGTGTGGGGCATGTGAGGGGCCGAAGCGACAGGAAATGTCTGGGAAGGTAGATTAGCTCCAGACTACAAACGGCTTTAAATGTCACACAGAGGGATTTCTATTCTACCTTAGAAGGAATAGGGAGCTATTGGAGCTTCTTGAGTAGGGAAGTAACATGATCAGAGAAGATGGAGAGGTTTAGACTGAAGTTCCATGACTCAGAAAGAATGTATTAAGTGTCAAGAACTATTCTAGGCATTGGAGATACAAACACAAAAACTGAATGATCGTTAAACATAAGAAGCTTATATTCTGTTGGAGGAAACAATATGTATGAAGATAAGTAAATGCATAATATATACAAGCATACATACACTACTTGTGAGAATAATCTCCAATTTACATGTGGAAGGAAGATATAAGTAAGGAGGGTGACGGGTAAGGAGGCTGAGGAGAGTCCCCTAACTCTGTAAATATCCTCACCCACGGCAAACTGCTGAAAGATGGGATGGTGATGGAAGAATAACAAGATGTACTCTGACAAATCCCAAATGTGATTCACGAGGTGCCAGTGGAAGTCTTCCCTCTCCTCCCTTTTTTCTGGGGCTGGTTGGCATCTGCCCCATGTAGCTGTTCTTTCTCCCCGACAGTGGTATCAAACTCCAATAGAAAGGAAAGTGCACTAACGCAAACATATGGATCCCTTCAGGCAGCATATTGACTTAAAAAAAAACCACTATTAACAATATTTGTGTTCTATTGTATTTTTATTTATTTTGTTAAATATTTTCCAATTCCATTTTAATCTGGTTCCTGCCTGCACTTAGGAGGGCCCTCAGCCTGTGTGTGTTTGACCCTTCTGGTCTAGGGTATTTTTAATTCACTCCAGGTTATTAATCTCTCTGTGTTTACACTCTCTCCCATAAACCAACTTTTTCCAGCTGGCCATTTAATAAGATTGCAGCGTGACTTAAAAGGTTTGTGATCTTCCCAGGGAGAAATCATTACTTTACTGTTCACATTAGTGGCTGGACACGTCTCTCAATTTTCCCAGACTGACAAGTTTTCCCAGCCTCCATCCACAATGCTAGCATTTGAGTACACACCAAGGGTTAGTGGCAGAGGAGTACTGGAGCCAGATTAATCTGGACTTTCTGAGAGCTGATTGTTAAATTTTCAGTGTGATCATTTACATTTTGGAAATCAGTAACACCTTACAAATCAGAGCTTGATTTATTGTTTTGTTAATTATCTAGACTTATGAAAGTAATGCAGAAAAAGTTAATGCAGATTAAACTTAAAAGTTTGTCCTGTATACATTTCCCCCCAGAAGAGCTGGTTGTTAAACATTTACCAGCACACCCCTGGTTAGCAGCCATTAATTTATTTACTATAAATGGGAATAGACCATACAATAACAGTGGGGAAGGAAAAGGGACAAAGGGATATAGTATGCAAGTCTTTTTTGACCACAGAAGCAGAAAATGACTTTTCTGCTTGGATTCCTTCACCTTACGGGAAGGAGGGATAGACCTCAGAGTTGATCAGTTAGAGGGGTAGTACCTTTCCCCATCTCGCAGGAGGGGAGAAGGGTGATGCCTCTGAGGAGCAGTCAGGCCACTTGGGCTGGAAGTAGATCATGAATGTACAAGACGTAGTTCCTGACCTTGAGAAGTTTATAGCCTTAGCTAGAATATTGGCAGTATATGATAAATGCATGGGAGAACCAAACAAAGTGCTTTGGTCGGGTCAGAACAAGGAGAGCTCACTTCTGGCTTGTGGAAACCGGGAAGGCTTCATGGACGCTACCATCCAAGCTGGGCTTTGAAGGGTGGGTAAGAATTAGGGAAAGAAAGGGGCGAAGGTATTCCAGGTGGAACAGCTGGAGCATTGTTGTGTTTGGGAGTGGGGAATCATCCATGGGAAGGTGCTTAGCTTATGGACAGGGGTTGAAATCTGTAGAGACCTTAAGAGGAAGAGAAGGACTTTGAGAAGGCATTTGAGAAAGAAAAATAGATAATCTTCAATGCTTTAGATCTGCCAGCTCCCTTCGGGCTTGAGGGAGGGCAGGATAAGCCTCTCAGGGGCACTAGGAAAATACCCCAGACATCTGTGGGGTGGAGACTCCTGGCTCCCACGAGGCCCCAAAACTGCAACTTCAGCCATGTGGAGGCCACCCTGGGTGGCAGATCCACCCACATACATACATTTAAAGTTCTTTAAAAAGCTTTTAGGGGTGGGGCAGGGAAAGATCCTTCATCTTCTTCATCTCCCCCACAGCAAATCCCTCCAGCAGGGGTAGAGGAGACCCTATTTACATAAGGGACTCTCCTCTGTGGGAGGGCTGAGCCATCCAGACTACTGCTGTGAGCCCCACTTAGAAGCTCTGTTCCCACCGAAGCTCAGTTCAAAAGCCCCACCACCATCTCCATAGCCTCTGCAGGGCTCCAAGGGACTCCCTCTACCTTTCATTCTTCTCTAAGGATACAGAAAAAAGAGATGGAGAGCCCATGTTGCTATTCACATCTTCAACCCAGGGGATGGGGAGGGAGGCCAAAGTCAAGGAGAGATTCTGAAAAGTTTGGCAAGGACCCACAAACTGGGCGCTCAGTTCAGGAGATGGATAAACACCCTTAAAGGTAACCAGAGGTCCTCTTTGTAATGAGACTTAGGAGCCAGGAGATTCCTCACACCCTAGAACTTCTGGATCTCCTGGGACCCTAGATAGAAGGGACAGGCATCAGGCAGCCAGCTGTAAGGAAGCAGTGGTACCCAGCTGCGGAGAATCCCAGGAGAGGGGCCAGGTCCCATCTGTGGGAGGGGAATTCTGTTTGGCCTCTGAGGAGCAGGTGGAAGAGCCAGCTGGCCCTCAGCAGTGATAGAGTAGGAAAAAGAGCTAGACTATAGCATCCTTTTTTAAAAAATGGGAATACTTAGGCCCCTTCCTCCCTGCCTCCTGCCCCACAATTATCTACTTGGGAGGAGTATGGACAAATGCATCAAAAGGCCTGGTCATTGACAATGGAATTGTCTTTCTACTCAGCACATCTGGCCCTCGCCTCTCCATGGCAAACAGAGGAGACCTGCCCCGCCTCTGTTCCTCTCTCCTAAGGGAAAGGGGAAGCAGGGTATAGTTAGATGTCCTACACAGGACTGACTGTACACCTGCCCCAGGTCAGACTGATCATTAAGGAGTATGGAATGTGCCCTTACTCCCTCTACCCTAAGTCCACCCATCTGCTACCTGTTCTGTTCTTTGTCTTCTCATTATCCTTCTTCCATCTGCCTCTTGCCTTTAGCCTAGCTTTTGTTAGCCCTTCATTCCATTAACATTGATTAAGGGCCCACTGGGCACAGACCCTATGCTGGGCCCCTGAGGGAGATAGAAAGACTACATAATTTCTTTCAGTTCTCTCTCTGCTTAGGTAGGGTTGGAGTCATGTCTCAAAGGCCCTATGAAGGCTCTTCTTTGGAGTGTCTCCAGGGGATAGGGGCATGGGCCTATGGTAACTTGGATCCCCTTTTAGGCCTGGTGTTTGTGTTTGGAGTGGAAAGTAGGCGGAGAGTAGACTCTTAGGTACTCAAGGTAGGTCTGCTTTTGGGACCTCGCTCAGGTCAGAACAGTAAAGGTTCAGCAGAGACCATGAGAACCACCCAGGCTCAGAACACAGAGACCTCCATGATGAATGTATGAATGAATGAATGACTGAATGAAAATTCTATGTGCAAAGCAATGTGCTCAGTGCTGGAGATACCAAATAGAAAAGCAAGACAAGTCATGTTCTCATGGAGCTTACATTCTAATGGGGGAAACAACCCATGTAGCAGGTTTCAACTACAAGTGAGATGGAAAGATAATAATAAATTGTCCTTTTTCTATATTTACATATTATTATATTATATATTATTAAAGATAATAATAAATAATAATAGCTAACATTTATATAGTGCCTATTATGTGCTAGGCACTGTGCTAAGTGCTTTACAATTATCTTCTCATTTGATCCTCACAACAACCTGGAATATAGGTATTGTTATTATCTCCATTTTACAATTGAGAAAACTGAGGCAGGCAGAGGTTACGTGACTTGCCCAGGGTCACATAATTAGTAAATATCTGAGGCCACATTTGAACTCAGGTCTTCCTGACTCTGTGCCCAGCACTATATCCATGTCACCACCTAATTGCCACGATCCCGTAGTATCTTAGGGTACAGTGGCAAAGCAGATGGTCATGCCTCTTCTTTAATTTAGATTAATATTATTTCTGATTTTGAACCATTTGACAGGGCCAAGGACTTTGGTGTCAAAAACTTTCTTTTCTGAATCTTCAGTAGCTATGGTTACTGAGGAGGTGGAGGCTTTAGTAAGATCTGCAGAAACAGTTTCCAGGTTGCATCTCCACCAGAGGCACTTGCTATGGCTTTGACTTGCCCATCAGTGGCAGAGTTGGTGGTTAGTGCTGGTCGTGTTGAGGAAAGTGGGCCCCTTTTCCACAGGGATTCCCCTGACTGGTGGCAGTGGCTGCCAGGCTGGAAGGAAGCAGGGCTGGTGGTCTGGGGTGGGGGGTAGGGTGGGGAGGATGTCACATTATCAGGGCTTGGGCTTGTGGGTCCTAAGCTGTTTCCCTGAAGGTGTGAGGGGAGGTGGTGGCTTGCATTTGACTTGCACGCTTCCCATCTCTCCCTCAGGGGGTCTTGCAGCTTCAGCTGCCCTAGATGTCCCAGTGTAGCTCTGTCTTGGGTTTCAGATTCGACTCTCTGGTCTGGGAATCATCTCCTGTGCCACTCAGGCATGATGCCCTTCTGTCTTTTCTATTGACTGACAGAGTATTAAGGCTCAGGGCTTGCATGGAGGAGTCCGGCAGTGTGGGAGGGGACATTGGGCTGTGTGTCCCAGGAAATAGGAGTGGAGGGGAGCGGGACTGGCCTGTCCAGAGGCTTTTGTCCCTCTGGGTCCCGGGTGGCAGACCTCTTCAATCCCCACCTCGTCTCCCCGCACCCCCGACTCTCTAGGAGTCTTAGCCCCATTGTCAATTTGGAGAACTTTCTCAGGGTGAGTTAGTTAATCTCCCTGACAGGCCCCAGGCCCTCTGTCCAAACATTTGACAAGGTCACATGACAAGACACCCAGGGAGAGGGGCCAGGGATGGTGAATGACAAGGTCACATGATCACGGGCTGACCCTGCCAGAAAGTGTGAATGTGACTGACAGTTTCCTTCAATGTTTAAGCAGGACGATTCCCCATAGAAAAGTATGGGGCTGTTTCTGGAGGCTGGCGGAGCGGGGTGGGGCAGGGAAAGGGGCCCTGAGAGCGGGCTTGGATGTGCTCCCGAACATCTGAGGCTGGGTCTGATTTGTCATCTCCAAGACTGAGCCCGAGGGCTTTGCAATTTGATTGTTATCTATGAGCTGGGGGCTGGCCGGTGGCGGGGGGAAGTGTCCCGTTATTCTTTATGGGGAGGAGGAATGCAGTGCGAGGTCTGCTTAGGGAAGGCAACGGGCAGTCCACTTGTGGACCGAAAGCCCAGCCTGGGCAGAAGTTGGGTTTTTGTTCCAGAGCCTTGGGGTAGGTGAGAGTCCAGTTATTGGACTGGGGACCTGGGCTGGAGGGAATCTGATTGTGGGAATGGGGTACTGTCTGCTGGGTGGTTTGACTGGCCAGGAGAGGAGGAGATGGGAGTCCAGTGCTGTTGTCTCTGAGTCTTGGACTGGGGGAGGAAGTGTATGGGTGGGGGTGGGGGGTGGGGAGAAGGATGCTTGTTGCTTCCCAGTTAGTTAATTGTGGTCTGAGAGCGTGGCTCCAGGACTGAGGGGAGTTGGTTGCTGTCTGGGAGCCTGGGCTGGGGGAAAGTTCAGGCTTTTGCAATTATCCTCCTTCCTGACAGACCTGGGAAGTACTGGGGTTGTTCCCGGCAGATGTTTCACCAGCAATCCTCCATTCATCCAGCTTCTCCTAAAATAAACATTATTTTCCTACTGGCCACACCCACCTTGGTTCTGACTGAGTCTCTCTCTCCAAACCTTCCAAACTGGACCCTGTCCTGAGTTGAGGAATAAGCATTAGGGAGTGGGGGGTGGGGCAGGAGAACACAAACTGGAGATAGAGAACACAGGTTGGTCATTGACAGCATAAGCTAGGGACAGAATCTGCTCCTGACCAAGTCTGGTTCAGTCCTCAGCCCTCCATTCTTTCTTCTGCCTAGGGGATTGGAGTTGGAGAATATGGATTTGCATCTCATGCTCTGTTACTATTTACTATGATAGTGGCCGAAACTGGGCATAGACCAACATCTTATTGTGACAGTGGCCAACTCACTGGGCAGTTAAGTGGCTCAGGGGATAGAGCACTGGGGCCTGGAGTCAGGAAGACCTGAATTCAAATTTGGCCTCAGACAATTTGCTAGCTGTGTGACTCTGGGCAAGTCACTTAAACCCATCTGTAAAATGTTTCCTCATCTGTAAAATGAGCTGGAGAAGGAAATGGCAAATGACTCCAATATCCTTGCCAAGAAAACCTCAAATGGACGCATGAATAATGGGTCACAACTGAATAGCAACAGCAGGACAAGTTAGTCAATTTCTCTGAACCTCACTTTCCTCATATGTAAAATGACAGAGGTAGGCTAGGTGGCCTCTAAGGGCTTTCCCATTTCTTTAGCTGTGATGCTGTGACCCTCAGTTCACACACACACACACACACACACACACACACACACACACACACACACACACACACACACCACTTTGTCTTCAACTTTGTAGCATCTGAAGAGGATTAGCAAATTTTATCTGAAACCCTGACCCCCATCTCTGAAGCTTCAGATTCATCTTTACCTGGATTCAATTCAGCAAATATTTGTTGAGTGTTTGCTGAGTACTGAGCATTGCGTTAAGGTACTCATACCTTAAACTTTTGTGCCCCTTTTCAATTCAATCAAAATTTATTAAATGCTTACTATGTTCAAGGTACAACCCTAGACACAGAACATGAAGGCAAAATAACCCACCGAGGAGCATACTACATGTAAGAGTGTTCTTCAAAGTGCCTCCGAGGCTTTGGGCTGGCTGTATCTGCATATGAAAAGGACAAAAAAATGTGGCTGAGCAGGTGGAGAAGACAATAACCTTAGGAAGGAGGTGCAGTTAGCTTGGCATTCTCTGCCCTTTTTTTTTCCTACCCACTAATCTGCATGGAAGAATAGAAAAAGGCTTAGCATTTGAAAACTGGGGAACCCTAAATGCCAGAGCTATTTGATAGCCATTGGGTAAATAACTATTACCCTAACTTCTTGAATAACCTTCAGAGATTAAAATTAAAAATTACATAAAATGCTCATCATAACCTAGGCTTCTACCAGAGGGACCCAAGCTCCCAAGGTCCTGGACTAGAAAGATAAATCTAAGGAAAGATTAAGCTGGAGGCATTTGACAACCTCTGTAACTAAGACCCTGAGAGAATAAGACAGGAAAACCAAAAGGGAGATTTTTTCTTTATTGGTCCCAGGAAAGAATTTATGTCTCTTTTGACAGATCTAACAGCAAAGTCTATGGGCTTTAAACTACCAGCATGGTTCAGTGCCTGCTCTCTCCTTAAGGAAGAGATAACTAAAGATTTCTGTCAAACCAGAAGCTAGAGATGATGGGGATACAGAAATTTAAGCATTCAGTTCAGCGGCATCCATCCAAACAGCTTTGGGCAGAGGTATGATTTGGCCCTCCAAATATGTGTGCCCTGGCCATAAGTGTTCTCTGTATATGTTCTTCATATACGTACATTGGCCACGCATATTAGCTACATGTGTGTCCTTCCTGTATTTGCCCCTTACGTATGTTCCCTTCTTTCTGCTGATCTTGTGTGTATTTATGGGAGAGAGTACTCCAGTTTTATAGGGGAAATGTTTTGTGGCTATTTTTCTTACCATACCATTTCATTAAGAGCTTTTGCTTCGCTTTGAATGAATTGTGTTCTCTGGCTGGCCATTTAAGGTAAACTCACTGGTGGAGGCTCATGAGCTATGCACTTAGGTGATACAGATCTACGTTGATCCTGCAGCAGCCATTCCCAGGGCAACTTGCCTGTGTGGCATCATAAGCATGCACACAAATAAGTATGGTAATAACTTACATTTATATGTTATTTTGAAGTTTATTAAATCCTTTATAATATTTTATCATATTTTTAATCATCCTGTCTCTGTCACTGTCTGTATGACCTGGAGCAAGTTATTTAATCTCTCTGGATTAATTTCTTTTATCTGTAAAACGAGGGGGTTAGACTGGGTAGCTGGCAAGGTTCCTTCTATCCCTAAATCTATGATCCTATTAGTCTCACAACAATCCTGTAAGGTAGGTACAATGACTATTATCATCACCCCTACTTCACAGAGGAAGGAGTTAAATCAGAGAAATGTAATGATTTGTTCAGGATCATACAGCTAATAAATGCTAATAGCAGCAGCAAAGGCAGAATGAGGACCAGGGTCCTTCTGAGTCCAAGTCCAGGACTCTGTCCATAACACCACACAGTTTTTCTAATAAAAGGTAATCCAAAGTAAACTGGGTAGAATGAGAATGCTGGAAACTGGGAGAATCAGGAAAAGTCCTAGTCAGAAGTGGTACCTGAGCCACCCTTTGACAAGACAAGTATTCTGGGAGGGAGAGATGAGGAGGGAGTGCATTCCAGGTGTGTGGGATGACATGTAAAAGCAACAAGCCAGGAGATAGTTCAGGAAACAGTTAGTCATCCAATTTGGCCTGTAAATACACAGAGGTGTGCTGGAGCCAGCTCTTACCAGCCTGAGGGCCAATTGTTAAATTGGCAAAGGTTACAAATCGAGGCTCAAGTTATTGTTTTATTGATTGTCTAGACTTATGAAAGTAATGGAGAAAATTTTAATAATACAGGGTAAACTTAAAGGTGTGTCCTGCATACATGTATATTTTTTCAGAGAGTCAGTGGCTAAATATTTACCAGCACACTCCTAAATATAGAGTACGTGAAGGGAGGAGTAGTATGAAATTAGGTTGGAAAGGAAGATTGAAGCCAGATTGTGCAGGGGCTTAAAAGCCACATTGAAAGAAGAGACCTCAAGGTATGAAAATATTCACATCAGCACTATTTCTAATAGCAAGTAACTGTACCCAGTAACTTGGGAATGGTTGAACAAACTGTGGCCTATGTATGTAATAGAATAGTATTGTGCACTAAAGAAGGGCGGATATGAACAATTCAGAGAAATATGGTAAGGGTTGGATGAAGTGATGCAGAAGGAGGAAAACAGAATCAAAAGAAGGAGGTATACAATAATTACAGCTATATAAACAAAAACAACTTTAAGTAGCAACAAAATTTAGATGAAATACAATGGACAACTAACTGGATTGGTGCTAACATTGAAATTAAAGCTTACATACCCTGTCTTTCTTTTAACAAATGGTAAGTTTGACAACTATAGAGTAAGGTTACATACAAAATGCCGAGCTAAGGAGTTTGTCTTCTATTTTGAGGCAATAGGAAGTCATCAAAGGTTTTTTTGTTTTTTGGTGAGGCAATTGGGGTTAAGTGACTTGCCCAGGGTCACACAGCTAGTGAGTGTTATGTGTCTGAGGCCGGATTTGAACTCAGGTCCTCCTGACTCCAGGGCAGGTGCTCTATCCACTGAGCCACCTACCGCCCCCTCATCAAAGGTTTTTAAGTGACATGGGAGATCTTCTCCTTAGGAAGATAAGTGCAGTTGTGTGCAAGATGGACCAGAGCAGAAAGAAGATGGAAGCAGGGAGAGAGATTCGATGACTTGAAACCGATCCTTTCTCCCACAAACTAGCTCACCTTCCTGACTTTCCAACTTGATTAAAAAACCAAAACATATCCACTTTACAGAGTTGTTGTGAGGAAAACAGCTTGTAGATCGTAAAAAGATATATATTTGTGTGTATGTATATCTACAAAGATATCTACATATGTATATATATGTGTGTTTGTATATGTGTGTTTACTATAATTATTTACAATTCAGCCAAGACCACCACCATCCTCCCAGTTTTGAAACCTTCCAACGGCCTGACTCCTCCCTCATCTTCCCCCTCTCTGCCCTGCTAGTTCTGTCAAAATCTCTCCTAAATCCTTCCCACTTTTTCTTTTCTTTTTTAAAAAAAGAATGTTCCTGATGCTTTTTGTTTTACCACACAGTCACTCCTCATCTAGCCAATAGCTGAACTTTCCCATTAACAAAAAGCAGTTAAACAAGCCAATAGACACACCCTTACTCATTTGTCTTTTCCCACCTTTCCTCATTGCTCTCTGGGATGAACATCAGTTATTGCGATTAATCTGAGTTCACCTGCCTTCTACTGTTGGTTTTGTTGACATTAGTGCAATTGTTGTGTATACTGCTTCTTTTGTTCTTTATTACTTCATGTGTATAGTATTTCCATATTTCTTTGAATTCCTTCTATTTGCTATTTTTTATGGTGCAAGCCAGCCAGTGAAAAAAACATTTATTAAGCACTTACTATATGCTAGGCACTATACTAAACACTGTGTATGCCAAGAAAAGCAAAAAAAAAAAAAGCCCCTACCCTCAAGGAGTTCCCATTCTATTGGGAGAGGCAACATTTAAATAAGTAGACATATACAAGATGTATACAGAGTAGATGGCTGGTAATCTCAGAAGGGAAGACCTCAATAGCAAGGGGGCCAGAAAATAACATCATTACATTCATACATGACAATTTCTTCAGTCATTCTTCAATCAACCAGTGCCTTTCCACTCCCAAACGACAACATGTCAGGCCCCCGTTACGTCTCATCAAGACCGTGACTGTTATTTTGTAAGTGAGCTGGGCCTTAAAGGATGTGGGTAAATGAAAAATCACAGAATTGCTGAGCGCTTCAAATCTCAGAGGACTCCTTGGTAGGAAACTTGGTATCTGAGGTGTGTCACAATGGTGAGGCCCCTGGGCTGACAGTCTGGAGCCCTGGGGTCTAGTCAGATCTCTGTCCCTGATTTGCTGATTGGAGGATATGAGTTGGAAATGATAAGGAAAGCCTTTGAAACAGATGTGGATCACAGGGTGTGAATTGTGGGCAGAGGCAGCAGATGCTTCAGCAAGGCTAGGCAAGCATAGAATGAGAGGGAAATAATCTAATCACCATCATCATCATCATCATCATCCTAAATAACTCTCAGAAAACCCCCAGAGAGTTAGGATCCAGACTGAGTCAGCCTCTACACAGCTTGGGACTCCATACACCCTGGGTCCCAGGGCCAAACTGAAAAAGATTGAACTTTATCTTCAACACAACTGCCTAGTCCGGATGGTTTGGAGTCACAGGACTTGTGTTCAAATTCTGCCTCTGACACATCTACCTACTCGCCCTTGGGCAAGTCATTTGGCCTTTTGGCATGTGGATCTCAATTACCTTCTTTGTGAAATGAGAGGGTTGAACAGGATGACCTCTCAGGTACAGGTCCATCCCATTCTAAATCTAGGATCACGAGTGCATGCCCATTCTCCTCTGACCTTCTTCTATGACTTTTCCCTTTGATAATCTCTTCATTTACTACCCAGAGCCTTCAAGCTGCTCTGAGCTTCCTAACAGAGAGGAGAGTTCTGATTACTCACCCTAAGGTGTAGGGATTAATGTGCTCCTCCCAGGCATGTCAAGGGAAGATTTAGGGCAGGAGGAAGACATGCTTTCTGTCGATTATTTGAAGGGCTGTCCTGTAGATCTGAGATTGCCCTTGTATTGCCAAGTGCTAGGACCAAGCAGGCTTCCCCTCCATGTAGGAAGACACTTCCTAACAGAGCTATCCAAAAGTGAAGTGGGCTATTTCAAAAGGAAGTGAGCTCCCCATCATTGAAGGTCTTTATGCAGAGGCTGGTAATTATTTTAAGGGGGATGTTATAAAGAGCACGTATTTCAGATAGGGATTGAACTACACAATCTTTGGGGTCCCTTCCAGTTCTGCGGTTCTATGATCATATCCAGGCCAAATTCTAACTTGCCTTTTTTTTTTTGAGGCACCTGGGGTTAAGTGACTTGCCCAGGGTCACACAGCTAGCAAGTTCTAAGGTTAGATTTGCACCCAGGTCCTCCTGACTCCAGGGCCACTGCTCTGTCCACTGTGCCACTTAGCTGCCCCACTAACTTTCCTTTAAAATTCTTCCATCCTCCAGACCTATCATACCTGACAGTAGAATGAGAGAATCTCAGGATTAAAAAGAATTTCAAAGATCATTCAGCTCCATCATGCCTGAACAGGGATACCTTCTACACCATCCCTGACAGTCACATGTCTCCAACTCCCTCTGACCCTTGCAATATTCTGGCCAGGCAGTGGTCCTCACCATCCTCCCATGTTCCATCCCATATACACACATATATCAGCCTCATTCCTACCTTTGTGCTATGATCATACATCCCTCCTCTTCTCCCCTACTCTCTGCCTATCTAGATTCTACTCATCTGATCCATAATTTACCCAGATCCCAGTCTGTTCCAGTCATTCATCTATGGACATACTGAGATGTTCAGCACACTGTATCTGCCTCAAGAAACGCAGTGGAAAGTGAGATGGATTTGAAGTCTGAGGACTGGGTTTCAAATCCTGAGTCCCTTCACCTTCCTACACCTCAAATATAGGACGAGATTGTAATCACCACCCAAGGCAAACAAGTTGTTTCTGGTTACCCTCCGGGGGTTGGTGAATAACAAGGGTGGGGGTGAGGGGATGAGGAAAAGGGTAAACCACCCCAGCCATGGACCATACCAAAGTGCACAGGGGCTCTGATTGTCCCCATTTCACATTTGAGGAAACTGAGGCAGAGGTTAACATGACTTGCCCAGTGCCACATAGCTAGTTAAGTGTCCGAGGCATATTTGAACTCAGGTCTTTTCCACTCTAGGTGCAATGCTCTTTCCACTAGGCCACGTAGCTGTCTCTAGACGACCTCTAAGGACCCTTCAAGTGCCTGATCTGTCGGCTTATGATCTAGATTCAAAACCCAGCTCTGTTATTACCTGATCCCCTCCGGACTCTCCCCAGCCAGGGCTCCTTGGAAGAGAACTAAGATTCAAAGCTCACCTTAAAAGTGGTCAAATTCTTCTCTCTGTGATCGGAGGGAAAGGGGGTGTTTAAGTTCAGAATTTTAAAAATTAAATTGAAAAAAGAAAGTCGTCAATTTCTGAGCTCTCTGGCTTTTGTCCCGCCTGCAGAAGTGGAGGGAGGGTTGATGCTATCTGGAGGCAGCCTCCCTCCCGCCTCCCTCTGCCCTACCCTGCTCTTCCCTTTGCTTGACAGGGGGTGGGGAGTGTCAGGCTTCCTGTGCTGGCCAGCTCTTGTTTGGCTTCACCTGGGAAGCCCCACAAGTGGCCCCTCTGGAGCACCATGAATACAGACACTTGACCCCTGGCCGCAGCAATTAGTTTAAGCTGGGGTTTGTGTACCACTTCACAAGCTTTAATCCTGGCTGGGCAGCTCTGAGAGCAGTGGGCCGAGAGCCTTTCAACGCATTTGGGGTCGCCTCAGATGCTCTCAATGGCCTGGCGGGGGGCATTGTGTGGCCAGAAAGGCCTGGCCGGGGGGGAAAAAAGGCGCCCTCTCTTTCAGGGGAGACAGAGCAGCTTTAGACCTGGGGCCCTGGTGGTTTGCATATCAATATGGCCCTAGCTGAATGGGGCCACTGAGCTGAGAAATAGGATCACTATCAGCCTGTCCAGCTTTTCAGAGGTACTTGGGAAACTTTAAAGCCCCCATGTCAGCCAGAGCAAGGCAATCAAGCTGGGAAGGAGGGAGGGGAGAAGAGAGGGAGACTCGGAGGCATTCACCGGCCAGACAAGGGAGGGCGCAGGCAGACAGGCAGGCGGGCATTCTGACCAAGCCAACCACCGCCCAGTTTCCAGTCGCTCCGACGGACCCCCAGGAGGGCCTCAGAGCCATTCTGGGCGGCAGGACTGACCCTTCTCCAGCCAGCAACATGACAGAGTACTGGGGGCGCCTTTCTCATGCAGCAAGAGTAGGCTGGGATCCTGGTTCATGGGGACAGAATGGAGGTGGGGAGGTGTGAATAAGAAGGGGTGGAAATCGGGAGAGGATCCACTCCACTTGAGGTTTCAATGATCCTTGCCACACCATTCTCCAATGCATCCTCCTGGAGAAGAAGCACTTAATCACAGAATTTGAGAGCTACAAAAGACTTCAGCAACTGTTGAGCCCCTGGGGTTCTTAACCTGGGGTCCACAGATCCCTTGGGGGTCCATGGACAGATTTCAGGGGGTCTGTGAACTTGGATAGGAAAAAAATTACGTATTTATTTTCACTAACATTTGGTTTCCTTCGTAATCATGTGTATTTTATTTTACGTATTTAAAAAGGAGTCCATATTCTGAGGATTTCATAATCTGCCAGACCACCAAAGGGGCCCATGACAAGGTCTTAAAGGGTTAAAAAAAAACCCTGATTTAACCCAACCTATTCCTCAATAGTAATCCCTGTTACAATAGAAAGTCTTAGTGGGAACAGGTCTAGTCCCAGACTTGCAGGAGACTTAGGTCCAGGCTGTCTGCCCTAGCTGTGCTAGAGACAGGTTTCCCTCTGAGTCTTCCTCAGGTAAAGCACTCACCCATGGCTCTCTTTCTGGAATCCCAGTTCCCAAAGATCCCAGACTAGAGTCCTCTGGTCACTGAGGGTGGTCCAGCTCTCCAGGTTCAGTCCTAGCTCAGGCAGACTAGCCCACAGGCCCTCATTTTCAAAGTCTCCAAAATTCCTTCTCCTGATTACACTTCTGCTGGTTTTCAGCACTTTACACATTTCCTGACACATAGTTGGCACTTAATAAATGCTGGTTGACTTGATGATCTCCACAGCACTCCTTCCTGTCTATTTCCCAACCTCATCCAATCTCCCTGCCTTATTTAGAGCTTCCTATCATCTATACCTGGCTCAACTTCCCCTTTCACCCCAACAACAACACCCCACATCCTTCCCCATTAGTATCCTGAACCCAGCTTCCCAGCAACAAAAGAACTCCTACAAACCTCAATTTTTGCATAAGGTGGCTCCTGTCTCTACTATAAAGGATGCCCTGGACAAATACTGGGGAGAGCTGTTTGTCCTAAGGACCTATAAAGAACAAAGAGCTTCCCTGTGACAAATGAGGCTGAATTCCTCTTCCTTAGTAATGTGGATACTTGTCCATGTTTGTCCCTGGTATTATTCCCACTCCTCCACTAAAAATCCTCTTCTGATGACTCACCAAGACATGGAGGAGGATCCCTCAGCTCTCCAAGACTATGCTACCAGGGTGCCACCGGACCCCAACGATCACCAACAGGCCAGTCATGGACTGACTCTGTGTCTGTTGTCAGAGGAACAGCCAAGCCAAGGCTGGAGCAGCTCATCCCCAAAAGGCTGAATGGATGGATCATTTTGGTTGCAGCAAATCATGGAGAACTACTTATGAAGGCATGGAGGTTGTGAGCTGAGTTGGAGGGAGTGTTCATATGAATGAAATTGTGGATCTTTTCAATACTTTTTGAAGGACTCGGAGATGAGGACCCAGAGATGGGGACCGAGAACGGTCACTAGTTAGAACCTATGTGATAATAACAATAATAAGTATGGTTGGGGGGGGCAGCTAGGTGGCGCAGTGGATAGAGCACCGGCCCTGAAGTCAGGAGCACCTGAGTTCAAATCTGGTCTCAGACCAAACGCTTGACGCTTACTAGCTGTGTGACCCTGGGCAAGTCACTTAACCTCAATTGCCTAAAAAAATTAAATAGATAAAATAGATAAATAAAGTATGGTGGGACTGAGAATGTGAGCCTCCACGTTATATGGAAACTGAAATGATGATGATAATTAGGGTAATTATCATTTATATCATACTTTAAGGTTTGCAAAGCACTTTATAAGTATTATCTCACTTGAGCCTCACAACAACCCTGGGAGGTAGGTACTATTATTTCCCCCATTTTATAGATGAGGAAACTGAGGCAGGCAGAAGTTAAATGACTTGCCCATTATTACACAGCTAGTAAATGTCTGAGGCTGGATTTGAACTCAGGTCTTCCAGATTCTAGGTATAGCACTTTATGCACTATTCCACCTCCTTACACATAACAGATGGAGAACTTGGGGAGCAGAACGAGACATATACTTTTTGGCCATGGCCAATGGGGGAATTGGATTTTCTTGACTATGCACATTTGTTATAAGGACTTCCCCCACTTTTTTTCCCCAATG
The DNA here is from genome assembly GCF_003287225.1 of Phascolarctos cinereus. Classification (NCBI taxonomy): domain Eukaryota; kingdom Metazoa; phylum Chordata; class Mammalia; order Diprotodontia; family Phascolarctidae; genus Phascolarctos; species Phascolarctos cinereus. The sequence continues at coordinate 128,832,060 of NW_027555847.1, read as the reverse complement.
AAAGAGAGGGGTGGGAGGGGAAAATGAATTTTTTCATTGAAAAAAAATTGAATCATTAAAAAAAAAAAACTTATATGAGAAGAGACCAGGGTCCTGACTGGCTTAATGCTTGACTGCAAAAGTTGTAGGTAGAGTCAACTTCAGGACAGTTCAGTGAATCATATGTTCTTGCCCCCTCATCTCCACTTGGATGTTCCACAGGCATTTCAAACTCAACGCATCTAAAACACAAATCCCTATTTTCCCCTTATCCTTGCGCCTTCTCCAAACTGCCCTATTTCTATTGAGGGTACCACCATTTTTTCATCCAGGTTTGTAACCTCAGAGTTATCGTTGACTTTTTCCTCTCCTTCATCTTTCACATTGAGTCAGATGCCAAATTCTACCCCTTATCTTCACAATAGCTCTCTCAACAGTCCCCTTCTCTCTGCTCACAGGCATCTCTTGTTGAGCTGTTATCATAGCCTCTTAATTGAGCTCCCTTGTCTTACCTGTCCTCCACACAACTATCAGTGGAATACTGCATTGTTACCACGCCACTGCCTTGACACCAGAGCTTCAGTAGATACTTGTTGTATCGAGGATAAAATGCAAACTCCCCAAACTAGCACTTAAATAAGCACCCCGGGCATGGGCCACTCTAAGTCCATAGGGGCCCTGCCTGCCCATGACTGCACCCAGCTGCATGGCTCATTTGTGGGCACCTTAGTATAGGAGGATCAAGGTGTCAGAGCCGGAATGAGACGGATCTAGGCTCCTGGGTTTTGAAAGAAATATTTCACCTTCTGTTTCCTGCTACTACATTTGCTAGAAGTCCAGCCCGCCATGCTGCTGGGCCCATTCCCCTCCATCTTTACCACCCTCCATTTTATGCCCATGCCTGAAGTCCTGCTGAGCATACTGCAGAGAAACAGAAACTCTAGTGGCATCTGCATCTTCTGTGGGGAATTCTGAATAACTGGGGCTGGTGAATCTCAGGGAGGGCTTCTTGAAGGAGGTGATTTCAAAGGGGTTTTGACAAAAGGATAAAGGCAAGGGCATGATTTGACAGAAAGGAGAAAACAGAAAGGAGGAACTGATCTGTGTTGGAATCTCAGTCAGAGGTGGAAAATTTCTGATAGAGAAAGGATTCCCAGCCTAGGGTATGAGTACCATCATGGTGGGTAAGAAGCTTGTCAAGGGAATACAGACACATTTGGTCATTTCAATAGCTTATTGAAATTAATATCTTTATTATATTTCTCATATGCATATGCATGCTAAACTCTAGAAGGTATTTCCTTTCATAAGGGGAAAGAAAGGTTTGCTGAGAGCTGAAGGGTACAAAAAGATTGGGAGCCTCTGAGATAGAGGGTCTTATACTGCAGGGTGGGGCTGAGAATATGAGCCTGGGTGTTATATGGGAACTGAGATGTGAGGTTCCAGGGGATGTGGGGAGAATGAGGACACTAATTAGCAGAAGCCCTTAAATCACAAGATTAGAAGTTATGGAAAGAGCTCTGGAGATCAAAGGATGTGAACAGAGAGTTTTCAAAAGAAGGAAAAATAAAGCTATCAACAAGCATATGAAAGAATGCTGCAAATCACTAATCATAAGAGAAATTCAAATTAAAACATCTCTGAGGTTTTACCTCACATCCATCAGATTGGCAAAGATGATAGAAGACAAAAATGTTTATTTTCAAGGGTTTGTGGGAAGACAGGCACAGTAATACCCAGCTAGAAGAGCTATGAATTGGCCCAACCATTCTGGAAAACAATTTAAAAGTCACTAAACTATACAAACCTTTTGTGAAGTAATATGCCTACTAGACATGGCCCAAAGAGGTAAAAGATGAAGGAGAAAGTCCCATCTGGACAAATATTCATAGTAGTACTTTTTGTAATAGCAAAGAACTGGAAAGAAAATGGGTATCCATCAATTGGAAAATGGGTGAACAAATTTTGATGTGTGAATGTTAAGGAATATTATCATGCCAAAAGAAATGACTATGAAGAAGTTAGATGAATTTGGGAAGATTTATATAAAATAATAAATAATGAAGGAAGCAGAACCACGGAAACAATTTAAATCATAACCACAACAATGGAAAGAAAAACACTGAAAGACTTTGGAACTCAGTCATGACTTTAAGAGACTGATGGTGAAGGAAGCCTTTTGGCAGAAATGGGATGAACTAGAGGTGCAGAATGAAGCATATATTTTCAGACATAGTTAATGCGTTGATTTCTTTTGTTTGTTCTGTTTGGTGGGGAAGCCAGTGGGTAGTTACAGTGATGGAAAAAAAAAGAGTATCAGTAAAGCATTTTAAAAATCAAATAGAGGGGACAGCTAGGTGGCGCAGTGGATAGAGCACTGGCCTTGAAGTCAGGAGGACCTGAGTTCAAATCCGGTCTCAGACCAAACACTTGATACTCACTAGCTGTGTGACCCTGGGCAAGTCACTTAACCCCAATTGTCTAAAAAATAAAATAAAATCAAAATAAATAAAAATCAAAAAGAAAAAGAACTGAATGACAAGTCAGATTTGCCGTGCAGTAGTTGCTTCGTATTTGTTGAATTGAATAGAAATGGAGTCTACATACACTTAAAGGAGACTGCTCCTTATAATAGAATGTATGCTAGAATTGGAGTTGCAATACTTAAGAGCTGAATCCTCAAGTTGTCAACCCTGCTTTAGCACAACCTGGCCCAGGGAATGTAGCTCAAGCCAGCTCATGGTACTCCAGCCTCCATCAGGTCTCCCCCACTGGTCAGTGAAGTCTCGCTGGTCCATATTCCCAAGAAACTCCATCGTGCTCCCTTTCTCCAGGCATGGGCCCATTTTCCCTTGCCTCCTGAAGGTCCCTTAAAGGTAATCAGGCTCTCAATCTTCAATAGCCTTAGAGAAGCTATCCATTCGGGGGGTTTTCTGACCCAGTTTGGATCCAAATGTCTTGGCTTAAGTTTCCTGAATTTGGGGCGTCATTGCGATTTGGAAGCAGCTAGGTGGCGTGGTAGATAGAGTCCCAGGCCTGAAGTCAGGAAGATGAGTCTTTCTGAGCTCAAATCTGGCTTCAGGTACTTACTAGCTGTGTGACCCTGGGCAAGTCATTTAATCCTGTCTACCTCAGTTTCCTCATCTGTAAAATGAGATTGAGAAGGAAATGGCAAACCACTCCAGCATCTTTGCCAAGAAAACCCCAAATGGGGCTACAGAGTTGGACACCACTAAAATGACTAAACAACAAGAAGTCATTGAGAGTACGCAAAAAACAATGGGGGAGAAGAGTTTGGGAAGAACACTCATCTTTGAGAAGTCAAAATAATTAAGAAGTTTCTAGAATCTCATTGGCAAGAAAGCATTAAAGAAGTAGGAAGACAACATGAGAAAACAGAAAAATGATAAATGTTGGAGAAGTTGTGGGAAAACTGGAACACTAATACATTGTTGGTAGAGTTGTGAAATGACCCAATATTTTGGAGAGCAATTTGGAACTACGCCCAAAGGGCTATAAAAGTGTGCATATCCTTTGACTCAGCGATAGCACTTCTAGGGCTACATCCCAAAAAGATCATACAAATGGGAAAAGGACCCACATGTACAAAAATATTCATAGCAGCTCTTTTTGTGGTGGCAAAGAATTGGAAATTGAGGGGATGCCCATCAATTGGGGAATGGCTGAGCAAGTTGTGGTATATGAATGTAATGGAATATTATTGTGCTGTAAGGAATGATGAGCAGGCTGACTTCAGAAAAACCTGGAAACACTTGCATGGTCTGATGCTGAGTGAAGTGAGCAGAACCAGTAGAACGTTGTACACAGTAACAGCCACGTTGTGCAATGACTAATATTGATAGACTTAACCCTTCTCAGCAATACAAGGATCTGAAACATCTCCAAAGGCCTCATAATAATTTGCTATTTTTTTTCTTCTGTTGTGCTTTGTTTCCTCTTTCTGGTGGTTCCTACTATTGGTTCTAATTCTTCCTTACAACATGACTAATATGAAAATATGTTTAATAGGAATGTATATGTATAGCCTATATCAGATTGCATGCCATCTTGGGGAAGGAGGAGGAGAAAAATTAAAAACTCAAAAGCATATGGAAGTGATTGTTAATAAATTAAAATAAATTAATTTTAAAAAAAGAAGTAGGAAGAGGGGCAGCTAGGTGGTGCAATGGATAGAGCACCGGCCCTGGAGTCAGGAGGACATGAGTTCAAATCTGGCCTCAGACACTTGACACTTACTATCTCTATGACCCTGGGCAAGTCACTTGGCCATTGCCTAGCAAAAGAAAAAAAAAGTAGGAAGAGATAAAGTGACTGGCAATTGGATTTTACTTGAGATTCTACTGATTTCCAGGAAGAGGCAGGTGAACAATCTAGCTTCCTCTTCTGAGAAGAGCTGGGAAATCTAGTATAAATAAATAAAGCTTTGTAATTGAGCTACCAAGGGCCTTAAATAAGCATGACCAAGAAGCAATTTGCTGGGACAATTAGCCATGAGAAATACCAACAAGAATAGAGGATTGATACCTCACTTTCAGTATGGTATAAAAAGAAATTTTATAGTGATCCTTCAGGGAGTGTGCTGCTTGTGTTTCTGCCTCAGCTACCCATGCATGACCTTCATTTTGTCTCTCTCATAGAACAGAAGCTGAAAAGTCTAGAAGAATGGCTCTCTACACTCCAGGTTATCAGAGAGAATGAAATCTTCCTCGAAAAAATGGCAGAAGTACTTGAAAGTAGAAACAAAGAATAATTTTAAATAATAAATATTTAAATAAATACATGTTTTAAAAATAAGTTTAAGTAGGGAAAAATCCCAACTTGTGCCAGGAAGCTGGAGAGTAGAGGAAAGGGAAGAGGATCAAGCTGGACTCTCTTAGGAGATAGCAATTTCTCATTCTCCAAGGAAAGACAACGTGAAGCTCCTGGTGCCATCAGGAGAGAGGTCATTCAATTTAAGAGGCAGAGGAAGAAGAAATGAGCAGTAATGATCGAGGACTCCCATCTTGAAAGGGACTAGGGCAGCCATTTGTCAACCTGCCGTGAACGACAGAGAGGTCTGCTGTATTCTGGATCATATATCCAGAATATGATGGAGAACTTCAAGAATTATTAAGTCCTATCTATGACCACTATCCACTCCAGGAAATTCACATGGTAACAAATGATATCACCAGAAGAATTCCTGAGGAGTGTGAGATCCTGGGCCAGAAAGTGAAGGTCTTAGGGGTACAACTGGTCTTTTAATTACTGTTGCTGTTTAAAAGAGGGATTTAGATGGGAAGAACAGACTTGGGAAGTAAAGAACAGCTGGTTAACAAGATGGCATCTGAGAATGGAATTTCAGATTTCCCAACCACAGCTTAAAATACAGGAATGAATTTGTTGATGTCCTGGTTAGTTTTCCTGAACCAGTTTTTTCTCTCTCTCTCTCTTTTATTCTTTGTTATAAAGGATGATTGAGGGCATGGAAGAGCTGGGGTGGTGAACGGCTACACTGAGAAATGTACATGATGTAAAAACAAAATGTATCAATTAAAACTTCAAAATAAAATAAAACAATAATGGTAGCTAGGAAAAGAATGCACCTAATGAGGAACTGGGTTCTGACCTGACTACTGAAATAGGAACAATAGAAACCTTGGGGCAAGTGACCATTCCATCATACTGGGACAGAGGAAAGCAGGTTCTTTCTGATTTTCAGAGTGCAGATTTCAGAGAGTTCAGAGAGAGGGTAGCTAGGATCCAATAACCTCACACTCTGGGGGTTAGGGCAGGGCACGGGTAGGAAATCAACCCAAGAAGGATGGGATCACTTGACTTCATCAGGAACAGGTCATGCCAGACTAATCTCATTTCCCTTTTTGACAGGGTCACTAGACTGGGAGATCAGGGGAATACTTTAGCTATAGCATACTAAGATTTCAGTGAGGCATTTGACAAAATCACTCATGTTATCTCTGTGGACATGATGGAATGATGTGGGTTAGATGATGCTACAGTTAGATTTATTTGGAACTAGTTAAGTAACCAGACCCAAAGAATACAGTGGCTTCCTGTTGCTTCTAGGATAAAATACAAACTCCTTCATTTGCTATTTAAGGTCCTCCATAATCTATCTTTCCAGCTTTACCTCCCACTACTCCCCTTCGCATTGTATCTTCCAGCTAAACTGAACTGGTCCCTAAACTTGACAAACGATCTTCCTCCCTCAGTATATTCACATAAGCCATTCTCCATCACTGGAATGCACTCCCCCTTCATTTCCATCTTTCAGAATCTTTATCTTTCTTCAAGATTCAGCTCATGTGCTACCTATTTCATGTACTCTTCCAAAATCTGGTCTCCCTTAATAGAATATCCCTAAGTAGAATATAGGTTTCTCAAGGTTTTTTTTCCCTAGTATCCTCAGTATTTAACACAGTGCCCTGCATATAATGGGTGGATAACAAATGTTTGTTAAACTGAATTTATCAAAAAAGTCATTAATTAGTCATTTGCCCCAGAAAAGCCAGTTTGGCATTAGTGGACGGAGAATTGGCCTCAGTACTAGGAAGACTTGGGTTCACCTTTGATACTTACCACCTGTGTGACCCTGGGCAAGTCATTTAATATCTCTGGGTCTCAGTTTCCTCATCTATAAAATGAAGAGGTTACACTGGCTGACCTCTGGAGTCTCTCTCAGATCTAAATCTTTGATCTCTGAAGCATGGGCTTGGGGAAGTAGTGTTCCAACAAAAGGTGAGAAATCCTGCTCCCATGAGTCAGGAGAGGGCTATCAGGATCTTGAGGTACCAAAGACCATGCCTTATGAGAGCTGGTTGAAGGAGCAAGGATGTTTAGCCTAGAGAAAAGGAGATTTAGAGGGAACGTGATAGCTGTCTTTGAGTATTTAAAAGGACTATCCAGCAGATGGGGGATTAGATTTGTTTTTCTTGGCCTCTGAGGGCAAAATTAGAAGCTGCAGGGAGGTAGATTTAAGGTTGATGAAAGTAAAACTTCCTTAGAAAGAGTTTTCCCGAAGCAGAACAGCTTGATTTGGGAGACAGTGGATTCCGCTTTAATGAGGTCTTCAAGTGGAGACTGGATGTCCCCATTGGGAATTCGGGGATGTCTTTAAATGAATGACTTCTGAGATCCCTTCCTGCTCTCTGATTCTGTGATTCTGTGAGATGAGAGGCATGTGGAAGATAAAGATTAGGGAGATGAGAGTTTGGCATGAGGGCAAAGGAGAGATGACGATTTAGTGACAGGGACTGATGCAAGGCGAGTGATTAAATTTGGGGTAAGAGGTGTGTAGGAGATGAAACTTGGAGGAAGGGGTGAATAAAGAATGACAGTTTTGGCTAAGGGGTTAGTGTGGTCAATGATGGGTTAATGAGGGATGAAGGTTTTAGTAAGGAGTCAATGGGGTGGCTGAGGGTTGGAAATGAGGTTTAGGGTGAGAAGTCAGTGGGAGTTAAAGGTTTTAGGGAAAAGTTTTAAGGTGAGGAATCAGCAGAGGAAAAGGATTTGGAGGATAATGTTTGTGGTGATAGGTATGTATATCGGGAGGAGAGGCAATATGGAAATTTGGGACAGAGCTAGAAGTTGCACCATCACTTGGGTGACACGTCCAGCCATCAGCTAGGTACCAGGGCTAGGCACTTTCCGGGGAAGCAGAGCACAGAATGACGTTGCTTGGCTGAAAGTCCAATCCTTACCCTTCTGGCTCCTGCTAGTGGCCCCCCAGATTATTCTCAATAAGGGACATGTGGCCCAATGACCATGAGCTACCCAAATATGAAAGAGATTAAAACTCAGTCCTCCCATCTTCCCACTTTTCCTCCCTTCCTGAAAACATATCCAGGCAATAGAGACCACAGGGGTTTATGTGGAAGAATATTTATCTGACTGTTTTATTTCTTAAATATCTCTCTCTACTCAGTAAGTGTACAATTGCTTGCTCTCTACTAGGAGAACAGATATAAATTAGAACCATTGTCAAATTTTCCAAAGCCTGGTACTAGGCTCAAGTCCAAGGCCCAGATGGGTGTCTTCTGAGATCTTTCCCTTGCCTTGCCGGCGACCCCCACTGCTCTTGGCAGCCCCTGCCCTGGCTCAGGGGCTCCCCATCCCACCCCACTACCATTAGAGTACCCATAGTCTGGGTCAGTCCCACCCAAAGTCCTGCCCGGTCATCTGGTAGAACTTGAGGTTGAAGGGCCGATAAAACTCTCTCAGGCGCTGGACCACATGCTCCTCGATGTGGGGGTGGGGTCGGCCCTTGGACTTGCCCAGGCATCGAGGGCGGCTGCTGCCTTCTGGCTTCTTCAGGCAGGGGAAGCCTTTGGTCTCATTGAAATAGAAGTGCTTGTCTGTCACGACCCTCTTGAGGCCCAGAAAATCCTGCACTCGGCCCATCTCCCCCGCTGGGTCGCTCACCAGCCTCTCGCCACTCACAAACAGGAAGTGGGACAGCGGGAAGTACTGCAGCCAGTTGTCCAGGTGCTTAGCGTAGATGCCGATGCGCACAGCACTCCACGCGGTATCGACCAGCCCGGTACTGCCATTTCGGAAGGCCAGTGCCTGGAAACTCGGAATGGATGGGTTCTTGGACAACGTCTGAGTATAGTCTGAAATGGCCCGTGTAACAGGGTTTCGTACGACCACAATCAGTTTGGTGTCCTGGGACATGTTGTGTATGCGCCTAGGGGCCTCCTTTGTCACAAAGTAGCTAGGGGTCTTCTCCATGGTGATTTGGCCATCCAGTGTCCGTGGCATCAGGCTTCTGGGGAGACAAGAGGGCAGGGCACATATGAACAAGTTTTAGGACCTCTCTACCCACCCATGAACTCTAGAGACCGTCTGTCCTTTCCCCCATCCCAGGGCTCTCACCTCTCTGAGCCTTAGTTTTCTTATCTGTAAAATGAAGGGGTTGGACCAAATGAGTCCCTTTAACTCTATTTTTTTGGTTGAATGTCAGGCATTATATCTCCTTCCTCAGATCAGCAGCTCCCTGAGAGCAGAGCTGTGTCTTCCCATCAGAGCAGGCCCCCACTAAGAATGAGGACCATGTCTCCTCCCCAAATCAGATCCCACAGAACAGTCATGTTGCATAAGTAACAGGAAGGGCAGCTTGGGGGACCCTGAAGATTGGAAGGACAAACCAAGTCCTTCAGTCTGATTCAGAAATTTCCTTTCAGAAGCCCCAGACTAGATCATTTGCTCAGGGCCTAATCACAGGGTTGGAATTTGGGCTATTTACTTTTATCCTGGCATGGTTCATCTGGGTGAGGTCTGGACATCAGTTTCCTGGGTCCATTGTGTGAAACTTTGTCTAAAGAAGGGTCTCATACATACACACACACACACACACATATATACATATATATGTATATATATGTATACATGTATGTATATGTATGTAGGTGTTTGTATATGTGCATATATACATATATATACATATATATACATATACATACACAAATATATATATATTTTTTTCTATTTCCTCTCACTTCTCTACCTCGACAAGAGAGTTATCATTTCAACATCAATAATCTTCCCACGATCTTACTGACTCCTTAGACCTGCCACCACAGGACAGGCATCCTGGCTACATTCCATTGAACTCATAGCTTATAAAAGGCAGCGTAAGGATTTGAAATCTGAAGACCTAGATTCCAATCCTGGCCCAGCGACTTACTATCTAAAATTCTTCATCTCTCTGGAGCCTCATCCTCAAGGGGTGGCGGGACATCACAGATGCTCTCCGCCTTGTCTCCTAGGGCAGAGGAGAGGGGATGAATTGCCTTTGCGTGCCCTCTTTGGTGCTAGGCCGGGACAGAGGTGTTAAGGGCAGTGTGAAGGGTTTATTTCCCTCATAACCTGTGATTAGAGTCCCTGTCGTAGTGACTGATGGAATCGTTAGGGCTTTACTACACAGATCACTAATTGGAACAGTAATAGCTGTAGTCCTCACAACCATTCTTCATGTGGAGCACCCATGCTGAGACACAGTTAGTCTTCCTAAAACACTCTTTCATCCCATCGTTTACCAGCTCAAAAATCTTGCCAGGTCACCCAGTGTCCAAAGGAGGAAAGCAACTCTTCCCAGCCTGGCATTCTAGGCTCCTCACAATCTCCCCCCCCACCCCCGCCCTGTCCAACTTACCCCCAAATTGCTAACTCTAGACCAACTCTGGACACAGATGGAGCCCTAGCCACCATCACAGCTGACTTCCATCCAGGCCAAACACTGGTTCCTAGACCCTCACCAGGACTGCCCAGGAGTATAAAATCTATGATAGAGGCAAACAGAGATCTAAGGGAACCCCAGTGGTCAAAGTACTCAAATGAGAAGCATTTAAGTTGTCTTGGCCTCTGGGACCAGACAGTACCCAAGGAACACGACCATATGGCCACCTGTGCCCTTCAATTATACTTTCACTCTCTGAGATACCTTTGGGGGCACACTGCAATCACTGCATACATCCAGTTTTAGGAGCAAATATGGGGAAGAATGGGAATGTGGGGGTCATATCACCAAGCTCTATCCCTTAGCAAGGAAACCTGGGTTCAAATCCCTGCCCAGATACTTACTAGCTATGTCGCCTCCCAGACAACTAACTTAATCTCTCTGGGCCTCAATTTCATATATAAAATGAGGGGGTTGGCCTAAATGATCTCTGGAGATTCCTTATGGCTCCAAATCCCAAAATCTGGGCCTCAGATTGAGCCCCGCCCCTGGCCCCCGCCTGACCTCTAGCCTCAGTCATAGACTTAACCCCTCACCCCAGCTGAAGAGCAAGCTTTCCTAGCCATCTTACAAATGCCCACCATTGACGCTAAGATGAACAGAGCAGAGAGTGTAGCGAATGCTGCCCGTTCCCACTCCTGAGGACGCAGCTCAGAGCCCATGGCCCCGTGATCAGTAGGGTAGAGGGTCAGGACCGTCCATCCATCTAGTCATTCATTTCTCTGACAAGCATTTATAGAGTCTAATACTTCGGGGGAGACAAGAGGCGTATGGGGCTGAGCTCGGGGTCTGGCTGGGGAGACAAAACACACAGGAAACAATTACTGAGCGCTGAGGTTAGGCTGCAGGAGGCACTCAGTAAATGTTTGCAGAATTTGTTGAATTGAATTATCTGGGCTAGGCTCGGAATGGAGGCAGGGGTAGAAGTGCAGAAAGAGTTGTTTCCCGACTGCTTGGGGACCTAGCTCATTGAGCATCGAGAAGTGGACTCTGGCCCCTCCTGTTTCCTGCCTCGGGTCTTGTGTCCTTACAGCGTGACTGCCCCTCAGACAATGAGGCTGCCCCTCTGGGGGGCCAGAGGCTCACATGAAAAGCTCCTATAAACCACAGGACACCCCCCCCCAAAGAGAAGCTGGTTTGGGGACTGGTCCTTCTTGGGCTGTGTCCAATGCTATATCTGCCAGGAACACTGAGGGAACGTGTCTCCTTTGCTCTCCTCGTGCCCTCTTCTCCTGTCTCTTCCTGTGCTCTTACCCTAAAACTCCTAGAGCAACCCCAGGGAGACATAATTTCTCACCTCCTTTTGGGGAAAAAAAATAACCAAAAACATGCTTCAGTGATTAAAGATTTATAGCCAGAAGACTTGGGGATGGGGGGAGGTAAAAGACCAAACATCATTTCATAGATTTAGAGTTGGATATAGCGAGGGCATCTAATCCAATCCTCTCATTTTACAAATAAGGAGAAAGACCCAGAGAAGTTAAACAGCACACGCAGATGGCAGACAGAATTTGAACCTGGGCCCTCAGGTTCCAAATCCAGCATTCTTTCTCACTATACTATGACAATGGGGATTCTTCCTCCGGTACTTGCTTGCGTAATGAGTGTTTGTTGACTTATTCTCAAGATGTTCCTGTTGGACTTCCGCCTAGGCTGCAGAAGAGGGAAGAGGGTCATTTCCCCAACTTCCAAAGACCTAAGAGACAGATGGAGCCTCCAAGTCTCTAGGGCAAAAACATCTGTTCCCTCCTGAAGGAATGTGGAGCCAAAACAAAACCTGAAGTCTGTCCTAGATCACAGCCAGGAGACAAGAGAACCATGGCCTGGCTCCTTCTGGGCTTCAGAAATGAAGAAAGAAGCCATTCCGGCTCCCTGCTTTCTGTACTTTATTGGACACATACTCTCCCCACCATTCAAAGGTCTATGCCTGGTCCTTAGCTCAGCTACACTGGGAAGAGGGAGACAGAAAGAACAGCCTGGGACCCAGCCCCTGGACAGCTCACAGGATTAACACAGGGAATAGTCAGGTGACAGGAGTGGGGAAGGCACCCCTGCTTGGGATACAACCAAACTGAAGGCCGGCGTAGATGGCTAAGTAAATGGTTCAATGTCATTTTCACAGACTTAGAGTCATAGGTTAGAATCTCAGAAGTCCTCTATCCCAACTCTGTCATTTTACAGACAGGAAACCGAGGCCAGGGATTATGAGTTGCCTATGGTCACACAGGATACTGGTAGTCCAGTATCCTCATTTTACAAATGAGCAAACTGAGGCACACAGAGGTTATCAAAAGTCATCATATGAATCAGCAGCTGGACTAGAAACCCCGCAACTATACTTTCCACTGCAAGGACTCTTGACCTTCTTGTGTGTGTTCTGGACTCCTCTGGCAGTCTGGTGAAATCTTTGGACCCCTTTTCAGCACATTTTAAATGCACAAAATTAAGTACAAAGGATTACAAAGGAAATCAATCGAAATACATTTATCCCCTCCAAAATTTTTAAGTTCCAAGGCCCTGGGTTAAGAGCTTGGACTTAAGCATGTCAATTCTCTAGCATCATAAGATTTAGCACTGGGAAAGCCCTTTACCTGCATTTTTCAAATGAGAAAACTACAGCCTGGAGAAATGCATGACAGATCAAAGGTTATACAGGTAGGAAGGAACAAACAGATCGGGGATCAGAAACCGGCTCCTCACGTAACCCCCAAATCCAGTCCTCTGATCAGTGCTCCCCAGTGGTTAAGGATAGCAGGTAAGCAAGATTTCCCAGGCAGCTGAAGACTTAACTCCCACTGCCTTCTCCCCCAGCTTAGACACATAGTAGCTTTCTCTTTTCCTTCCCTTTCTCTCCCCCAACTACTCAGCCCTTTAAAAGAAGAAAGCTTGAGCTGGGGAAAGGGTAATTTCCCTTCTACTCTATCCTAGCACTTAACCCACACTAACTACACCTCAGCACAGCCCCACCTGTGAGTGGGAGGAACCTGGGATGACCAGTTTGGGACAGGTGGAGTGTAGGGAAATCTCTCTGAGGTTCAACAGGGATCTCCAATCCCCCTCAACAAGGTAGAGAGATCAGATAAGGTATAAAGGAGGAAGGAAAACAAAGGATAGCTTTTAGTGATTATTTCTCGCTGTCCTTAGTAGGCTTATAGAATACTAAAATTTAAGAGCTAATGGCACCTCAAGAGAGAATCTGGACCCCACTCCTCACTTTACAATTGGGGGTAAAGGCCTAGACAAGTAGTTAGCTATTCCATGTCCTTAACTACTCCGGGTCTCAATTTCCCCATCTGTGAAATGAGGGGGTTGTACTAACAACAGACCTTTAAGGACCCTTCTAGCTCTAAATCTTATGACTGTACATGACTAGATACATAGTAGCAGAATCAGGACTTCTGACTTGAGAGCCAGTGTTATTCCGTTAGACCACAACTCTTCTTCCTGGCCAAACATGGTCAGAGCTCCTAGTTCATTCTGGTGACTTCCGAGCACTCTGATCCAGAGCCTCTGACAAACATGCATCTGGTGTGGGTGGGGGGGGGCAGCTAGGTGGCACAGTGGATAGAGCATTGGCCCTGGAGTCAGGAAGACCTGAGTTCAAAATCCGGCCTCAGACACGTTACACTTATTAGCTGCGTGACCTGGGCAAGTCACTTAACCCTATTGCTTAGCCAAAAAAAAAAAAGCATCTGTACTATCAGGACTGCAGTGCAGCTACTTCCAACCTACAGATAGCTCCTGAGTCTTCTTGGGACACAATGAATAAGTACTGAGGTTAAGAACAGACCATACAGGATCCATCCCTGTGCATGGTCCTAGCTAGCCATCAGCTGGAACTCATCTCATCCTCTCATTGACAAGAGGCTGTGAAAGTTGGAGGTTTCCCTTGGCCATCCTCCCTGAACTACTCAACCAAAGCTGTCCTAGGCTTTTGCTGGTTCTCCCCCTACACAAAGGCTCCCACCATGCTCTGTAATTACTCCACTGTACATTTTCATTAACTCGTACCTTGCCCTAAATTGCCTCCATTAATTATTGATACCCCTCCTCCTTCCCATAAGGGACAGCTTCCTGGACTCCTCCACACCACTGACAGACTCCCTTTAATTACGATGGTGCTAATTCTCATTAACCTTTGCCAGGTGGCTCCAGAATACTAAGCAGAATTCTGTGGTGCCCAATAGAATGCTGAGTGGATGCACCCAAATGGTCCAAGTGATCCTTCTAATACAATTTTCGTTTCCTCACCTAAGATTCTGTGCTGTTCTCTGCCTCCCATCACACTGGTTGTTCACAGCCCTCCATCAGTCCGGCAACCATATCCCCAGGACCACAAAGAACTCACCTTGGGGAAAGATGTTACCTAAGAGATCTTAGGGTTAAAAGTCCCAACCCTTACCCATCTAGGGGTCAGTATCGGAAGCTGATGGCTCCCCACTGATCAAGTCACATTGCAACAGGATAGACGGCAGCAGGATGTGGTGAAAAGAATCCTAAACTTGCAGGCAGGAGACCAGGGTTCATTCAAATCCCAGCTAAGATATTTATTAGCTCTGTGCTCAGCTTCAGGTGCCCCATATTTAAAGTGGGGATAACAGCATTAGTATTACTTCCACTTTAGGGTTGTGAGAAAAGCACTTTGAAAATGACAAAGTACTGAATCAGCGTAAGGTTTTTATTTATTATACCATGGTGCTGGCAATGGGGCAATCAATACCAGAGTTACAAGGTGGCAGCCCCTTGGAGTGATGGAGTTTGGGGAGAGCTAGAGTAATAGGTGATACCAGGTGGCCAAATAACAATGTGATGACACTGGGTGCCAGGGTAATGGGATCACCTTGGGAACCAGGCAGGCACTCTCTTAACAGCTCTCAAAACGCTTCTGAGTCTGCCTCCTTTATTGACTCAGGCATGGCGGGGGAATGGAAGGAGAAGGGGAAAAGGAGTTAATGAGCTCAGACTCCCAGACCCTCTAATTGCCATCCCTGTAGATGAATTTCCAAAGCCCAGAACAAGCCAGCAAGCAGGGTTTCTGCTCATTCCTGAGAGCCCTCGTATTTTATTCCAGGGAAATTTCAGATCTCAGTGGCGTCTGCCGTCCTGGAAGCATGAAGCGTCGCCCCTCTCCTTGGGCCAAACAAGCCTAATGGGGAGGGCACACCCTCCAGCCTCTGCCTTTCTGATTCCGGTTGGCAGTCGGGTTCTCCCAGCAACCCCACCCGGGAACAATTCCAGCCTGTGAAACCCATCACCCTGAACTAAGAACCCAGAACCCCATAAATTCCACCCATTGATCCCCTTCTCCCCTCTGGGAGCTACCTTAATCCTTCAACCCCACAGAGAAGACTTCAGATGTTTGAAGACAGCTGCTGCATACCCTCTAAGCTTCCTCTTCTTTAAGCTAAAAAACACTCTTAGTGCCTTCAAATGATGTTCCTTTGGTGTGATCTTGAGACTCCTCCCTCATCACCCTGGTTGTACTCCCCTAGACAATTCCTTCCACTTGTCGATTTCTAAAATGGGACTCTCAGAACTGTACATAATACTCCAGGTATGGTCTTTCCTGGTTAGAGGACAGTGGGATTATCATGTCCCCTCTCTCATCCTGGACATTTATACACATACAGAGAGAGAGAGAGAGAGAGAGAGAGAGAGAGAGAGAGAGAGAGAGGGAGGAGGGAAGGGAGGAGGAGGGAGAGAGAGAGAGAGAGAGAGGGAGAAGGAGAGGGAGAGGAGAGGAGAGGGAGAGGGAGAGGAGACGGAGAGGAGAGGGAGAGGAGAGGGAGAGGAGAGGGAGAGGGAGAGGGGAAGGGGAGGGAGAGGGAGAGGAGAGAGGGAGGAGGAGAGAGAGAGAGAGAGAGAGAGAGAGAGAGAGAGAGAGAGAGAGAGAGAGAGAGAGAGAGAGAGAGAGAGAGAGAGAGAGAGAGAGAGAGAGAGCTAAGATTAAACTACTTAGAACTTTGATTCATGTTGGGCATGTGATCACTGAAGACCTCTTAGGTCTTCACACGAGTTATGGTACTGGTGTGGTAAGTTGGTAGTCAACATCTCAGAAAGTGCTTTCACGGTGAATTCTCAACATATCATCGTGGGTAGGAGCTTGGTAACTGTGCCTTAGAACTGAGGCAGCTGATTAGGGAAGTCCCTCGGGTATCCCCTCTGGCAGTTCCTGGCAGAAGGCTTGTTCAGTAGGTGTGATAAGTAGATGATAAGACTGGCATGCTTTCCTAGGCAAGCCCTATTCAGCTAAATAGGAAAAAAAAAAAGAGCTAAGAGACTCTGAGCAGACACACACGCAGACAGACACACACACTGTCACCCATCCCCACCAAATGGTTCATAGGATATCTGGATTGCAAGCTGGAACAGATTTTAGATCACTATGTCCAATCCCCTTATTTTACAGAGGAGGAAACTGAGGCTGAGCAATTAAAGGACCTTCTCTGGATAACATAATAAAAAGCAGGCTGATATTTGAACCCCAGTTCTCAAGATTCTTAAACTAGTGTTCTTTCTACTGTTAAAACATTGTGTTAGGCTCTTCAGTAATGCAAAAATAAAAGCAGGGAGGTGGGCAATTAGGTAATTAGTGGGAGGGGAAGGGAAAGGAAGAAGTGGGGGATTCCACAGTGTGATAAGCACACTTCCCCCCCTGCCCTGGGGAAGGACAGGTGCAGCCTCATGGTGTCTGCCATTTGAAATCCTGTCATAGCTCACCTGCCCTCCCACTCAGCGTCTGAGTCAGACACAGGTCCCCAGGGGGCCTGTGACAGGTGTCCCGCCTGTGACTTCATCAGCTCCAATAGGCAGGCTATAGTCTGCTGTTGGCCCCCTCCCCTTTCCCCTTCAATTATTCAAAGCAGAGGAGACTCGGAGTTCTCCCTGAACAACAGCCTCTGACACAGGAAAATGGTGAGTGAGATGAACGCTAGAATTAGAGTCAGAGGACCTGGGTTCAAATTCTGCTTCTACTGTTGTGTGACCTTAGGCAAGCCACTTAATCACTTCAGGCCTCAGTTTCCTTGTCCATAAAATGAGGGGTTTGGAAGTAGATAACCTCCAAGGTCTCTTCCAGATCTAAATCTTAATATCTATGTATGGTCTTGGGACTTTGGTCACCCACAGTTCTCCCTCACTTGAGAGAGGTTCATTCCCTAGACACCTCCTTCCCTGTCTCTACTACAAAATGAGAGAGCAAGTCACTGGATTAACCCAGACCCCCACTGCACATCCACACATATATACTCCCTCTGGGAATGTGTAAGAGCAGCTGCCTTCCCAGACTCAGTCATCCAGGGACGCCGAAAGGGGCTAGAACCTCCAAAGGCTCATCTCTCAGAAGTGATCCTGCCCTGTGAGCTGGGAGGGATCACTTCAGAGTCACAGTTGCTAGGAATGAAATTGGAGATCACCCAGCCATTTTGCAGACAAGAGTGTAGCCATCTGAACCCATGTCCGAGGTGATAAATAAATTACTTTCTTTCCCTTTACTGCCCCCGAATTTCTGGGCTGCAGAGAGTA
Organism: Phascolarctos cinereus; assembly: GCF_003287225.1. NCBI lineage: Eukaryota > Metazoa > Chordata > Mammalia > Diprotodontia > Phascolarctidae > Phascolarctos > Phascolarctos cinereus. Next base: position 128,814,299 of record NW_027555847.1, on the reverse strand, counting down.
CACCTGGAAGTGAGGGAGAAACATCTAGGTCCGCCCCTCCATACACACACACACACACACACACACACACACACACATACACACACACACACACACACACACACACATCCATATTGAGCTAGGAGGCCTGTGAGCCTCAGCCCATTACTATTACAAAGTGGGGGAGGGGGGAGATTTAACACTCCTGAGGAGGTGTCTCAGAAAGTCCTTCTAAAATGGAACTTGGGAGGGGGGCAGCTAGATGGCACAGTGGATAAAGCACCGGCCCTGGATTCAGGAGGACCTGAGTTCAAATCCAGCCTCAGACACATAACACTTACTAGCTGTGTGACCCCGGGCAAGTCACTTAACCCCATTGCCTATCCTAAAAACAAAATAAAATAAAATGGAACTGGGGTTATCTTCTGGCTTCCAAGTTGATGCCAGGGCCACAGGGAGGACAAATTATCCACCACATATTTCTTGAGTCCCTCTCAGATCCAACATGGACCAGGAAGCCATTCAAGACAGTCAGTCAACAAGCATTTAAGTTAGCATTTACTATGTGCTCTAAAGCCTGGACAAGTACTTTAACCTGACACTCTCCGTTTCCCCAGCTATAAAATGGGCAGGTTGGGGAAGACAATCTCTCAGGTTTCTTGCAGCTCTAAAATCCTAAAAACCTTTTGTTCTCCTTTGGGGGGCAGGGGGAAGAGTAGGGGTGAGACTGGCAACTTCAGGGCTTCCAGCATAGGAAGTTTCCAAAGTCAAGCTCTGAGAACCGGAGGTGTCCATAACAGACACCCAACAATTCTTTCCAACCCAGCACCCACCCTGCCCAGAAAGCAGATGACTTCAGCTGTTAAATTCACACAACAGTGTAACCGTAGGCAGCCTTGCCTGGGGAGCCGGTATGTGATACTATTGAAAAATGCCCTATGTTGAGCAAGAGACTTCAATCCTAATCCGGTCTCTGCAACTAGGTTACTGTGCATGTAGCCTCTGGCAAATTTATTCCCTGTTCTGGGTCTCAATTTCCTTGCCTACACAATGAAGAGTTGGTTTAAAAAAAATCAAATAACGAGGAACAAGACCCACATACAAAAATATTTATATCAGCTCTTTGTGTAGTGGCAAAGAGCTGGAAACTAGGGGAGTGCACATCTAATGGGGAATCTATTGACTGAATAAATTATGGCATACAAATGAAATGGAATATTCCTACACAGTAAGAAATGACAAAAAGGATGGTTTTGGAGAAATCTAGGAAGACTTACAAGAACCGCTGCAGAGAGAAGTGAGCAGAACCAGGAGAACAATTTAAAGAAAAACAACTTTGAAAGATTTAAGAACTCTGATCAATTCAGTGACCAACCACCATGCCAAAGTACCAGTGATGGAGCACAATACCTACTTCCTGACCTGGACAGACTCAAGATGTAGAATGAAATATAAATTTTTGGACATAGCCAATGTGGAAATTTGTTTTGCTTCGCTATGTATATTTCTTAAGAGTTTGTTTGTTTTTCTGATGGAAGGGGAAGGATAGGGTTAAGAATATTGGGGGGGGACAGAAAAGAAGAGAAGAGAAAAGAAGGTCATTGAAGATTTTTTTTAATGCACAGAGGAGAACATAAGGAAGGACAGAAGGAATCACAGACAAGCAGGACAGCTTTGAAAGTTATGTTGAATTTATTATATACTTAAAAAGAAAAACAAACTGCATATAATGGATATAAACAGTTTTATGTACAATCCTCTTCTTTTGTTCTATTCTGTACACAGAAATGCTCTCTTTATTTGATGTTTGTTCAGCCCAGAATTTAAAAAAAAGAAAAAAGAAAAAAAATGAGAGAGTTGGGGCCGGATGATCTATGAGGTCCCTTCTTAGTTCTGAGCTTCTTTGATTCTTTCCCTACCTCCCGGTGCCACCCTCTAGGGCTGAGTTGTCTAACTGAACCATTGACATTGTGTTTGCTGTAAACCATCCTCTCATCAAGCTGCAGATGTTGCTACAGATGTTCCCTTATGATCAAGCTCTGGTTCTTCTCAGCTCTGGAGCTGCCATACCCAGCCAGGCCCATAGCCTGTAAACCCAAATGAGGACAGAAGAAAAACTCCCCCAAGTCTGTTTGACCTAATTCCCATCAGATGGAGCTGCTCAGGCTGGCTTTGGCCCAGGTCCAACAGCAAGGGCTTCCTGAAGAGGGAGGGTGGGGCTCAGCCATAGGCCCAGGCCCAACCCTGCAGGTCTCCATCTAATTGCATCCCTTCTTAGGTTGGCTGGCATGAGCATGCCTCAGGGCACCCAGGTACCCCCAGCCTGTTTAATTATTTAGCACCTACTTGACCCTTTCTAATTGGTGCTCATGGGACAGTGGGAGAAGAGAAAGGGAAAAAATGCACCCTAATACCAGCTCTAATTTCTACTGAGTTTTGCAATATATGAAACACTTTTCCTCCCATCAATACCAGGAAATAGGTAATGTGAACATTATTGCCATTTTATAGAAGAGAAAGGTAAAAAAAGACCACTCAAAAGCCACATAATGAATACACTTTGGTTTTCCTCACCTGTTAAAAATGGTCCCCATCCCTGCCCTTCTCCTACTAGATACTGGGAAAATTAACCAGCGCACGTCCATCAAGCTCACGAGTGCCTAGCAATGTGCTAAGCCCTATAGGACAGACAAGGAAGGAACACAGAAGCTACGTCCTCCGAACGCCTCTGGTGCCAACACCCTCCCTGGCTGGTCAGCCTCAGGGCTGCCAGTACAGGACGTTCCTAATCAAAGGCAGGCTCTGAGAACTGGAGGTGTCCACAGCCAGGACCCCCAACAGCTCTTCCCAGCCCAGCACCCACCCTGCTGAGAGAGCAGACAACTTGAGCTATTAAACTCACCGTGGGCAGCCCTGCCCAGGAAGCCAGGAAGTGCCAAGGGGCTGGTACCCTAACCTACCCATGCCCATTCAAGAAGGTGGCCCAAGGGGTAAAGGATAGCAAGCTGGTATTCAGACACACGCTCCCTCTCCCTCCACAGTCCCATGGAGTTTCTCCTCCTGTGCTTCGATACAGCAAAACAGTTCCATGTGCAGCCCCCGAGCCAGCATGGCCAGGCGGGCGCTGAGATGGCTGATTCCAAACATGCTTGTGGCTTCATTCCCACCTTGGGTTTCAGGCTTTGGGAGCTGCTCAGCAGAGACCAGCCAGAGTCAACAGGCAGGATCCACATGGCAACAGAGTCCCTGCCATCATTCCACATCCCTCCCTTCCCCGCCCCGCCCCACCTAAGGCAAGTTGGGAGAAAAAAAATTAGAAGACTACATAGGACAGGAGAGCCCTCCAGTTCAGTCTATCCACAACACATAGGGGCAAACAGGGCTTCTTAACCTTTTCTGTGCCACGAGCCCTTTCTCAAAATAATATTTGTAAATGCATAAAACGCATAGGATTACAAAGCAAACCAATTAGATTTAAAAAACAGTTATCAAAATGTTTCAGAAAACAAGTTTGCTGACCCCAGGCTAAGAACCCCCGCTAGGCAGCAGAAACATTCTTGTTTGCTCACTTGCAGCCTAAATTCTGAACATCTTATAATTCTCTTCTTACTTCGGCTAACTTTTATCTGGTTAAAAAAAATCACAAGACCTAGAGCTAGAAAGATCATCTAGTGCCGCACCCCTTGACCCCTAACAAAAGAAAACTGATGCCCAGAAAGGAGTGGGAGAGCGAACCGTCCAGGGTCATACAGTCAGAATTCGAACTCCAAATTCAGTGCTTTTCCCACTATAGAACATCTAAATTTCTCATCCCTTGCTTCCACTGTTGATTCAAGTTAAACCTAAAGTGAGCTGTTTTTCTTATAAGACAGAAAAGCTGGAGAGGAGCTGCTTTGTGGCTTTTGGGTGAGAGGTCTTCAAGACCTGTCTTGAGGGATAAGGAGCCTGGGCTGTTTCCTTGATGCCCAAATTCGAGGGAAAGGAAGACGGGATCCTTTATTCTCTTACCTGTTTTCTCTGTCTATAAAATAAAGAGGCTGGACTAGGTAACCTCTGCAGTCTCATATAGCTCTAAATCAATGTTCTCCTATCCTTCCAGGTTACCAGAAGTAGCAGGGACTGAGCTGTTTCCGAAACCATCATCACATCTACCAGTATCCATCTGGACCCTGACTAAAGTCCATGTTTTAGACCCACTGGTGCTAATTTCTTGGGTGATTTAGGATAAGTGACTCTCATTCTCTGGCTTGTTTCCTCTATTTGTAAAAATGAAAGAGTTGGTTCCTAAAAGCACCAAGGTTGCCTCTGGCTCTAACCGGAGATCGACTATTTAGAAGGGATTGTTTCAAAAACTCAAATGCAAACAGAGCAATTCTCTGGACTCCAGACCTGTGGGCACAGTTCCACGGAGGTCTGATCCTGGGAGTGTCTTGCAAAGCCCGCAAAGATTCACAGCCCACAAGGCCAGCCCTTGGCCTCCACTGCTGGGGAATCCCAAATGCCCTAGGAACAGTTTCACACAGATCACAATCAGAGTAACTGGGGAAGTTCACACGACCTCCTTATAGCTAGAGGAGAAACACCGAATCTAGACACGGAAAGTGACTTGCCTAAAGTCATACATCTCTCTGGCCTCCCTCCCTTCCTCCTTGATGCCAGGCCCTTCTCTGCACTCTCTCCACCCCATCCCCCAGCTTTCCCCATAGCTTGAACAGGAACAGAACATGTGTGTGCATGGATATATATCTCTGCAAGTATATACGTTTGTATCTATATGGGCTTGTATGCTCCTGTTTATGGCACCCGTATCAATCAATAAACAAGCGTTCATTAAATGGTACTATGCTAAGTGCTAGAGATACAGAGAGAAAAAAAAATGAAATAGTTCCTGACCCCCAGGAGATTCTGTTTTAACAGGAGAGACAACATATGCATAGAGAAGTATACTCAAGATGCATATAAGGTAACCTGGGACTGGAAGGCACTAACACCTGTGGAGGTGGGGTTAGGGTAAAGTGGGGAGGAGGAGGGAGCAGGAAAGACCTCTTCTGGGAAGTGGGGCCTTAGCTGAGTCATGAAAGAAATAGGGAGAGGGGAGCTAGGTGGTACAGCGGATAGAGCACCAGCCCTGGAGTGAGGAGGACCTGAGTTCAAATCCAGCCTCAGACACTTGAAACTTACTAGTTGTGGGACCCTGGGCAAGTCACTTAACCCCACTGCCTAGCCAAAAAAAAAAAAAAGAAAAGAAATGGGGTGGGGGGGGAATCCAAGAAATGGAGAGGAGGAAAGCATTCCAGGCATGGGGGGACAACCAGTACAAAGAGATGGGAGATGGAGTATCTTGTGCTCCATGAGGGGAAAGCAGGTAAACCAGTATGGCTCAGCTACAGACTGAGTAATGGGTAAGAAAAGAGGGAGGAAAGGCAGGTTGGGGAGAGTTTTAAAATACAAAAAAGGGGAGAACCTAAAGCCACTCCCTGCAGCCCTCGACAGTGTCCAACAATACTCTCTTCAAAGAGTGTCTCTCTTTCCTCCCAGGCCATGAACACCCAACAGATGGATGGGTACAAGTCTCCTCTTCCTGCCCACCAAACTGAGATTCCCAGAGACAGGATACGGGTCTCCTTCCTGGTTTCAGCCCATACAATAAGTTTGCCTCACTTCCCCTGGGCAGACACTTTCCAGCTGTGTGATCCTGGGCAAGTCACTTAAATGGGCCTTGGTTTCCTCATCTGTAAAATGAGGAGATTAGACTCAAGGGACCTACAATGTTCCTTCTAGCTCCAAAGCCAATGATCATCTCTAGTCTGATTCCTTCATGTCACAGAGTGGTAAAATGAGACCCAGAAAAAAAAAATAACTTGACCACAGTTACATAAAGAGTTAATGACAGATTTGGAGCTAGAACCCAAGTCTCCTGACTCCCAGGAAAAACACTTCCACAATATCACAAAGTCTCCTCTTTACCCTGTTGGAACAACACTAGACCTTTTTATTCCAGAGAAAGAGCCCAGCAGAAAATTCTAAAAAATTTACCTCTGGCTAGTCTGTGTATGAGGCTTTCCACGTGTCCATAACCACATTTGGAGGTGGAAGCTAGAAGGGGAGGTCCCCTGTTGGAACTCATAGAGAAAGAACTTCTATGAGTGCGCGCTCTCTCTCTCTCTGTCACACACACACACACACACACACACACACACACACACACACACACACACACACTCTCCTAGGGTGGGCACCATGCGTGGCTCAGCCCAGGTACCCCTAGGTCAAGAAAGACCATGTCTCTACTCTCCCCACCCCCTCCATTCTGGGAGCTCCCCAAGGGTGTTAGTCATGGCTCCTGCTTCTTCTGTCTGTCTATACATACCACTTTCTAGTTGCCAGTGACCACAGTTGGCCTACATCCTGCCCAGTCTATGATCTGAGAGGCAGCTTGCTCTAGTGGAAAGTCACAGAACCTGAGGGAGCTCACAGAGGGAGGGAGGAAGGAAAGAAGGAAGGAAGAGAGAGAGGGAGAAAAGAAGGGAGGGAGGAAAGAAAGAAGAAAGGAAAGTAGGGATGGGGAGAGAGAGGAAGGGAGGGAGGAAGCATTTATATAAGGCCTGCCACGTGCCAGGCACTGTGCCAAGCACTTTCTAAATATCTCATTTGATCCTCATTTGAGGATAATGAGGGAAGACAACATGCAAACAACTATGTTTATAGAAAAAATATATACAGGAGATCATCTCAGAGGAAAGGCCCTAGCAGTGAGAACTGGGGAAAGTGTCATGCAGAAGGTGAGACTTTAGCTGGGCCTAGAAGGAAGCCAGGGAAGCCGGAAGGCAGAGGTGAGGGCGGAGAGCAGTCCAGGACGGGGGGGACAGGAGACAGCAGCATGGAGGCCAGTATCACTGGACATGGGAGGAGTAAGATGCAAGAATACTGAAAAAGTAGCAAGGTCCTGGCCTATGGAGAGCCTTTTTAAAAGCCAAACAGAGGTTTTAGATTTGATCCTAGAAGTAATAAGGAGTTCCCTGAATGAGGGGGGTGTGATGTGATGAGAGTACTGGATTTGGGGGTATGAGAGAACTGGAGAGAAAGCCCCCCTCAGACACTACAAGTGGTGTGACAATGGATAAGTCACTTCACCCAAGCCTCAATTTCTTCACCTGCACAATGGGAAGAGTAAGACCTGTAGCATTGTACTTACTTCATGGGCTTTCTCTGGAGGAGCAAAGAAGAAAATGCACGCATGAGACATTTGACAGACCTCAAAGCACAAGATAAATGTCAGCCTTTGCATACCTTTCTTCCCAACCCAGTTTGGGATTCTCCAGCAGCAGAAGCCAGGGGGTCTCTGTCCAGGGCTAGACAGGAAGAACCTTAGAGGCCTGGGGGTTTCTGCCCCACCTGCCCTAGGCTGCTATGCTTCCTTAGAGCTGACCCATAGCAAGAGGTTGGGGAGAGGGAGAGCAGGGAATACTCACAGGTTCCTGAGGAGAGCAGTATCACAGATATAGGGCTGGAAAAAACCTTAGAAATCATCTCATCCAACCCCCCTCCATTTTACAGATGAGGAAAGTGAGGCCAAGAAAAATTAAGTGACTTATCTAAGATCCCACAGTTAATAAGTAACAACAGAACTGGGATTTGAACCCAGGTCCTTGGATGCCAAAGCCATCATACACTTTCCACTGTAGAATCTGATTTTCTCTCTGGTGAGGCTAAGACTCCTGCCCAGGGAGACCCTGGAGTTTCAACCAACACTGGACCTTAGAAACTATCTTCTTGTCTCCGCCAATAGCTGAGGAAAGCAAAGCCCAGAAATGAAAGGTATTCTGCTCAAGGTCACACTGGGAGCCCTCTGGGAGCTAGCTCTATGTGCTCACTATCAGTATCACCAAGTCCTGTTTCACTACACCAGTTTTTATTCATGTTTTCTTTTTTTTTTTTTTTTCATTTTTTGCTCTTTGGTGAGGCAATTGGGGTTAAGTGACTTGCCCAGGGTCACCAGCTAGTGTCAAGTGTCTGAGGCTGGATTTGAACTCAGGTCCTCCTAACTCCAAGGCCAGAGCTCTATCCACTGCTCCACCTAGCTGCCCCAACCACCCCAGTTTTCAACAACAGACATCCCAGGATCCCACATGTTTGTGCATGGATATCTGTGCACATATATGTCTGCATGCTTCTGCTGACAACTCTCCAAAGCTCTGAGCGACACCCCATCTCAGTCTCCTTTACTGGGATCATCGAGGAAAAGGTGATCGGGACCAAATCCTCTACTTGTGCCCTTGATCCCCTCTGTATTTAAAACACATTTGTTTAATTCAGTTTAGCACAGGCTCTTCTAACCTGTGTGTGGGGGCTGGTGGGGTAGCAATCACCACAGTTTGGGCTACTGGAGGGAGACCAGCAGAACCTGGTATAATGGAAAAAACAGCAGTCTTGGAGGCAGGTCTGGGCTCTGGTCTCATCTCTGCCACTCATTAGCTGTGCTTCTTTGGGCAAAGCACTTCATTTCTCTGGGCCTCAGCTTCCTCCTCTGCAAGACAGAGACAGTAATGCTCACAACTACCTACTTTGTTGTAAGGGAAGTGTGCTATGAACCCTAAAGGGGAGTTGTTGCTGTTGTTTGCTTTGTATTGGTGGTAGTGAGGGCATAGTCCAGAACCTTATCTCACACACCATGGCAATTCTGGAATACTCTCTGGGCTAATGTGACTCAGTTAGGTCTAACAGCACATTTTCCAGACTCATTTTTGCTTTTATAAAGCAATGCTGCTAGTTATCTGTCTTCCTCCTCCAAACTGTTTTACAAATGAGGTGCAATAGATAGAGCATTGGACCTCGAGTCAAGACCTGAGTCCAAATTCAGTCTCAAATACATACCAGCTGTGTGATCCTAGACAAGTCACAACCTCTATCTGTCTCAGTTTCCTCATCTTTAAAATGGGGGATAATAATAGTACCTACCTCCTAATTATCAAATGAGATAATATTTGTAAAGTAGTTTGCAAACCTTAAACCTGTATATAAATGCTAGTAGCAGCAGCAGCACTCTTAGTATTAAATTGGCTGTCTTTTCTTTCTACTGGGCATTTGCAGCCTAGGGCAGTTTCTAGTCACTTTTTAAAATTTCCTCGTTGGGGTGCTTGGTGTACACGGGTTAAACTTTTACAGGAACTGGTTCACGGTCAAAGTCAATTTCTTTGCCTTTTTCTAACACCCACTCCTCTTGTTTTGTGTATTTTAACAGCTAGGTTGAAGATTTTGCAATCATTCCCAGTATCTTCCTATCTTTGTCCCTTTTCCTAACTTGGTGTTGATTTTGACCCTTGCTCTGACTCAATGAGACAGCACTAAGTGATCACTTCCTGTCTCTCAAGATATAGTCAATTTCACTTTCTGTGACACTGTTCAGGGTTCATCATTTTCAGTGCCTTGACTCTCTCCTGGAAGAAAGCGTTAATGGTACAGAGATGTGCCAGAGGGTTCTCAGGCACCTCCACCCTCTCTTTCACTGCTCAAATCTGAGTGCCATTTTCTAACATGCTTTTATTTTTCCCCCGCCTGGCCATCTTCCACTGTCCACACTCTATTGCTTAACTTGGTTTGAAGGATCTTGTCAAATTCATCACAGAATTTCTTCATCCATTAACTGATGTTGGCACACAAGTTGGAATTAACTTCAAGCTGGTCTTTTTTAGCCATAGTCATCATGAGCACAGCAACAGGAGAATCCAAATGTCCCACAAAATGATGGTTCTCATTTCCTCTGGGTGCCTGATGAAACCAGCTCTTTGTCTCTCTCCAAGGACAGCCTGGGAGCCATATTTCCTTTCATTTAGTTACAACTTCCTTGTCGTCTGGTTTTGTTTATCACAAGAATATCAATTTTGATGTGGTTCAAATGATCTTAGAGGTATGTCATCACTGGCCATTGAACAATAATCTCTGTACCTATAGTTAAGCTGGTCTAAAAGGCTTGTGTTTTTAAAGTATCCTCTGCCATCTCTTCCTCTCCTCTGCCCCTGCCACTATAGAAGAAGAGCTTGCATAGGACTAAGGGCCATTTTTAATTTTGTTCCATGGGCTGCCATGGTGTCCAGTTCCTTAACGATGAGCTCCTTTGTACCTGGCTAGATTTGTCCCTGTACCAGTAGACTCAATCTGTCAATGAGAAGGATTTACTCAAAGATTTTCCAGCATGGTAGAACTTGTCAGAACTTATACTCCACTGGAAAAGCCTTCAAGAACCCTTCAAGAATCACCTCCACATCACGACGAGGCACAAAAGTAGGCTTCTAGGTGGTGCAGGGGATAGAGTCAGGGGGACCTGAGTTCAAATTCAACCTTGGACACTTACTAGCTGTGTGACCCTGGGCAAGTCACTTAATCCTGATTGCCTTCCCTTACCCTGCTCCAAAAAAAGTGCCAATATGGTATATAAAACAGAGTATGGCTTTTCATAAACCTATAGTCTAAGAATATAACAAACCCTCAAAAGGGTCAACACACAAGTACCTGAATTCATTTCTGTTTGCACAGTAACTCACAAAAGCAGCCACTTTCCTAAGCAGAAAACTAGTGGGCTAAAAGGGCTGACTGTTAGCTTCTCTTAGTCCTTCACCCTTCTCCCCATACTGTAGGGTAGGAGGGCAGACAGCCCTCTCAGTTATTTGAGAGTGCTGGATTTGGAGTCAGAGGAAGAGAGTTCAAATTCTGACCCTGCCAATATTATCTGGGTGACCTGAGAAAGGTAATTTAATAACTCTGGACCTCAATTTCCTCACCTATAAAGGGTTGAACTAGATGATCATTAGGGAGCATGGCATGCTGGATAGAGTGCTGGGCTTAGAGTAAGGAAGACCTGGGTTCAAATCCTGTCTCCGAACTTTAGTAGTTCTTTGACCCTAGGCAAGGCTTTGAGCCTCAGTTTCCTCATCTGTAAAGTAAGGAGATTGGACTAGAGGGCTTCTAAGGTCCCTTCCAGCTCTAAATGTGAACCTATGATCCTTTCAAGGCCTAAGATTCTGTGATCCTGACATCCCTGGATCTCGAAGGAAAGCCATAAACTAAGAAGGAAGAGACAAAGAAATATGGAGAGGTGGAGGATTTTAAAGGCAGACATTAATAAAGTACTAGGGGAGCCTGAACACTGACTCATCCAGCCCAGGGGGCCCAAGTAGACCATGAAGATCTGTATAAGGATCAGGTGCTTGAGTCCTAAATCTGGTACTCAAAAATATTAAGTGGCTCCAGACCCACCACTGCCTCCTAAATGATGTTCAAATTCCTTTGCCCAGGGCAGCTGGTGGCGCAGCGGATAGAGCACCAGCCCTGAAGTCAGGAGGACCTGAGTTCAAATGCGGCCTCAGACCAAATGCTTGACACTTACTAGCTGTGTGACCCTGGGCAAGTCACTTAACCCCAATTGACTAAAAAAAAAAATTCCTTTGCCCAGGCTAGCCCTCAAGGTCCACCAGGGTCTGGAGTTATCCTACCTTTCCAGCCTTATATAATTTTACTTTCCTCTGTACTCTATGCTCTTGTTAAACTGGTCCATTTACTATTATGCAAACATGCCATATGCCCTCTTGTTTCTTTTGCTTATAATTCCCACCTTCTTTCCTCACCCATCCTTTAAAGCTACCTCCTCCATGAAGCCTCCCCTGATGTCTCATCCTCAGTGATTTTCCCCTCTACCTCCAAACCTCACATAGCACTTTGTTCTTCAATTCTCTAATTTGATTATCATCTTAATTATGGTAATATACATTATCTGTGTTGATGTCTTATCTCCATTAAAAGATAAGCTTCACAAGGCAAATTTAACACCTTTTTTTTTTGCACACAGGACATGATTAATAAATAATTCACAAATAAAGTGATCTAGTGAACTTGATTATATCAGGGTCCAGGTATACAATGGCTGACCAACAGTGGGACTTGGACTGGTGAGGGAACCCAAGGCCTGAGGACCAGGGTGAGAAGTAAGTCTCACTCCACCACTGAAACTTCCCTGTAACACCTCCTCCCACTGCCCCAAGACTTTGGAGCCCTTCCTATCTGTGGTTGGGTGGGGGCCATGGGCCCAGAATGAACAACTGTTTTTGGTATTCTTAATCTAAACCAGAGAGGCAGTGAGCAAACGCTTGTGCCTGTCTCTCCCCACCCCTGCAGCAACCCCCCCCCCCAATTCAGCAGCCCCAGTGCTCACAGGGAATGCTTTCTAACAGGACTGGAATACAGCACAGGGATTGGGGGGGAGGGGGGGAGAGATAGTGCCAGAAGAAGCATTTCTGTACTCTGGCTCAAAACAGCCCTCCAGGAGGAGGCCAGAAGGGATTTGTTTCCAATCCAATTTAGCACCATTGTTTCAAGAGAGGGTTGGGAGGGGAGTAGGCCAGGGACAGCTGGTCCTTCCTTCTAGCTCAAGGTTCTCACACAGGAGACAAACAGCACTGGTTATCTGAGTAGGGGGTTCAATCTCCTAATCCTACTCCCTTTTCAGTCAAACATTGGGTTAGGTCTCTGCCACCCAAACCTCGCAACTCTGGGAATGGGCTATTGGAAGAGTTTCTCTTCTGTACTCTGGACAGTGGGCAGGATACCAGAGACTGATGACAGGAGAAACTGAGGCTTCTCTACCCTCAGTCTGGGCACGTGGGGGATTAGCAGAAGAAAGAAAGGGTAGTGGGAAGCTGGGAGGAACCCTGGGTGTTCAGACACTAAACAAATCATTAGGGTCACCAGTTTCAACCCCTGAGATAAAAGAACAGTCCAGCTGCTAGGAAGAGGTGTGGGAATGCACAGCCAGGGGTCCTAGCTCTGTCCTGGTTGACTCCCTAGACTATCTGCCTCTGGGTAGGCATCTGCAAAATGGGCTAGTTTTTTGGTGTGGGTGTGGGTGTGTTTTGGAGGGGGAGGAGGTTTCATGAACTTAAAAAAAAATTATTTCAATGATGCCTCTTGTCTTTATTATCACAGTCATTTTAATCTTTCCCCCAATAAGTGACCACATCTAACAATGTACACAAATTCTGCCCTAGTAGTCTCTGGCCTCTGCCATGAGGTGGGAGGTATGTCTCATTATCTGTTCTCTGGGGATTTTCATTGGTTCTTCAATTACTGAGAGTGTGACTTCCTTTTACTGATAAAAAAAAAAAGACAATCACATTCATGTGGTTGACAAGGCCGATACTAAGCTGACATCAGAGGCAAGCGAAGTAGAATGAAACAGGGATTAAAAAAAACAACTAATGGACCCAGGGAGGCTCCCTTGGGCCTACAACTGGAGGCATTGCTGGTGACTTTCCAGAATCACTCATTTTTTCCAAGACTTTGTTTCCCCAGGACCCATCCCAGACCAACACAACTGCCCCAATTGAAAGTGGATTAGACTCGGACTAACCCCCCCCCCCACAATTAGACCATCTGGATGCGCTATGACTGTCACCTGGGTCTCTCCACCCCTAATGTTCCAGTTAGAACTTATCCTGAGCCAGGGTGGAAGAATTCCTGCTTGGGCTCTGCCCAGGTGAGCCCATACTTGGGGGCTGGGGATGTGGGAAGCTGTTCAGTTTCCCCTGCTCTGTGCCCCCAGCCATACAAGCTTGCCTATCCCAAAGCCTCAGAGACCTAGCTCTGCCCTACCACCTTCACAGCATCATAGATTTTGAACCAGAAGGAATCTCAGAGGCAATCACTTGACAGATGAGTAAACTGAGATCAAAGGATCTTAAGTCATTTGCTGAAAGTCACACAGGTAAGATAGTGAGTCAGCAGGATTTGAACCCAAAGCTCTTGGGTTTTTTCCCACTGAATCACACTGTCTCTAAAGGTGTGAATCTTCAACTTTCCCCACCCATCACACACACAGAGCTCTACTGGGCATTTTACCTTTTAGGTCAATCCCATCTTGAACCTGGGCTCTGTGTACCGAGAGAGACATTGAGTCTGGAAGCAGCCCTAGGGGGTTGGTTCACCTTCCCATGTTGCATGTGAAGCAGTACTCAGGAAGACACCCTTTCCCCAACCCCACCCTCAGTGGAAAAGTCTGCCTTGTTTCGGGAGATCCTGGGAATACTTGGCCCCAGAACAGGAAACCAAGCAGCATCTCCCCAGAGCCACCTTTCCCTCCCCTTCCCCAATCCTGGGGGTCAGGGGAAGAATTCAAGGGAGAAAAACCTACTCCAAAACTTTTAGATCAGAAAATCATTTTGCTAAATCCTTCTCTTCCGGACAAAGGGCCAGCCTCTGGAGCAGTTAGGCTCCCCCAGCTCCAGGAAGCCCTGCAGGATTTCAGGGTCGGCTACAACTTGAAACTGGCTAGGGATTTCCTTTCCGTTCCCCGCCTATTTGAAAACCGATTACCCTCTTCAAACCCGGATAGATTACCAACTCCCCCCTTCTCCCTTTCCCCCTTCTTTTCTGGAAAGAAAAATCGACAAGAAAGGGGAAATTAATCAGAAACAGCTTCTGAAGTTTCCTAGTCTGCTGCTCTGTTTCCAGTCTCCCCAGCACAGTCACGGCTCGATTCTTTGAGGGATGGCTTAAGCGCTGGAGGGAAAAAGGGATGGGCCTTTGGTTTAGTGAAGAACAATCACCCAGAACCAAATGTTTGCGGTTCCTGACCCATTAACACGAATTAATGGTGTCCCAAATTTGGGAGGCTAATACGGCTCCTCCCCAAATCCACTGCCATCCCCAACCCTACTCCCTGCTCTTGGAACATCCTGTCTTCCACAAGATAAGCAGTACTAGCCGTGAGTCCCTTCCTTCATACTCAGACCCCTAGAGCCGAAAGTGACCCTGGGAGATCTATTCAAAACCTCTCGTTTTATAGGTGAGCAAAATGAAGTAACCATGGCTTCTCCAATGCGCTTCAAAACTTGGCCTTCCCCAGGAAGCCTTCTCCCACCAGCCCAACTCCCCAAGATATCTCCTTTTCCTGACCTCTCCTGGTCCTTTTGTGATATGATCACACCGGAATGGAATGTAGCACCAGAGTCCAGAGATGGTTCCCCCCAAAATAATTTCTGACTGCCACTTCAATCCAGCTACTACCATCCAGACCGGAGGGGACAGGATCAGCTGGGGATGCTAATCACACACTATTCTATTCTCTTAGCATTGTGATAATACTATGATTTCCAAGTACTCTGTAAACCTTAAAAACCACTTTTTACAAGTTTCAGTATTCTTATCAGATGCATGTTGGTCCATGGCCTTTCTTTTAGGCTTCTAGAAAAGGGCTCTAATTCCAAACCTGGCCTCCTCCATCCAGAGGAATATCCCCTCAGGGGATATCTACAGTAGGCAGCAGGCTGGAGATGGGCACCTGACCAATCACAAGAGCACTCAGGGTCCCTTCTGTGTACCCTTCCCCTGGTAGGGCCCCAGTTACGAGGCTTCTCTGGACTAGGAGAAAAGGAAAAAGGGACATAGTCACCTCCCATCACACCTAACACCACTGTGACTATGATTGTCTGCCCATGGGGTTTAGAAGCAGAACCGAAATTTTTGCCTTAGACCCCCAATCTCCTAGCAGGTACCTTCCCCCAATCCCATCCCATAGGCCCCCTTCTTCACTTTGGGGAGGGGGCCAGGGTCTGAGTCCAGGGGACTGAGGGGGAACCACACCCCTATACAACCAGCATCTTACAAATTGTCTAACAAATTATCTCTGCTGATCCACATCTGGTATGCATTTCCCTGTGGCTTTCATCAAGCCCCAGGCGACCAACTGCTCCCTCAGTCTAGCCTGACCGTCCAGATAAGTTACCCAGACAGACAGTAGAATGGACGGTCCCTCCCTTGAAAGACTCATAGACAGCTACAGCTGAAAGCGACCCTGGAGATATAGTCCCAAACTCCTCATTTTACATATGAGCAAACCGAAGCCCTCAGAGGTCAACAGACTCGCCCAACGTCACACACCTAATAAACAACAGAGCCAAGATTCAAACCCCTGACTCCAAGTCCGATGAGTTCTGTTACATCACTCCATAGGTACCAACACTACAAGAGCCCAATTGGGGATACTGCCCCTGGACCCCCACTCAGTTAACTCTGGGACCACGGTAATTAGTATCATTTTAACAAATGCCTTATCCTGGGGATGGAAGGGAACCCTGGGATGTGGGTGGGACCTGGATTACCATCCTCATTACAGATAAATAGCCTTGTCTCCCCCATCATCTCCCCTCCCCCTAGCCTGAGCTTTGGGCTGAGACTCAGAGAGAGACTTGAATAGCAAAGAAAACCCTATAATACCAGAGGAGTTGCATCTGCATAAGGTCCCCCTAGAGGGGTGTGGCCTGTATTTCAGGGAACAAAGCAGCAGAAAGGGAGGGTACTCTCCTATCCCCTCCTCCACTGTGAATCATCCAATCATACTATTTTAGAGTATAAAATCTACCCGATAGCTCTGCAAAAGAACTTCAGGTAAATTGGATTAGCAGGTTATAGGTGCCCCTACTTGGTCAAAGATCCTACTTGGCTCCAGGCCAACTCAGCGATCCCTCTCAGTGTTTGGGGAGGTCAGGTCCTTTCTGGCAGGGCTCCAGAAGCCTTTGTACCCAACCTGGAGGAGGTGGGGACTGACTAAATCTGAGGCTGAAGAGGGAAAGAGACGCTTCTGAGACGTTGTCACCCCACACCCACCCTTCTAGAGCCTGCTTAATGGCCACAGTGTTGTAACCATGCCCCTCCCCTCCCTTCTAGTTTTGGGGATAGGGGCCGCAGAGAGGAGAAAGGAGAGAAGAGGAAAAATGGTCCTTGGGTGAGGACATGTGGGGGGAGGGGGGAGGGCAGCTTTCCACCCCTAGTCCAGCCTGAATTCAAATATACTCTAGCCCCTTCTCTAAGTGGAAAGCCCTGCCCCCACAAGCTGGGCTGGAGGCCTAAGGAACCCCACTCTGTTCCCCACCCCCAGAAGCTCTGAATAACCAAAAAGAAAGGGCAGAAAGAAGGATGGAGGGAAGGTCACTGCACACAGAAAAAGCAGTTCCTCGGGAAGGGATAGGGGTGGGGGTGGGAAGGGGAGGAGAGGAATGAGAGGGGAAGTTTGCCTTTTAGGCAGGGGACCAGGGACTGGTATTCAAGTACTTGTGGGTTGTGAGCCCTACTCTCCACCAATGACCTGTTGGGTACCTGAGACTCTTTGGGCCTCTTCCCCCTATCTCTGTTCCCCTCCTCTGACCCAAGTCCCCTTCCCTAAAGGTCTCAAGGGTTGTAACTCACTGCTGTTAGAAGAGAGAGAGCCCAGGGCTATCTCTGTTGCATTCAGCCTAGTGGCTCTACCATATGGTGCCCATCCAGAAGGATTGCTCCCTGGGGGGCCATCCCCCCCCACCCGCCTCACTCAACAGCTGCCCCCTCTGAAGCTGTTCCAATTAGCCAAGGGTCACAGAGCAGAAGATTACAATGGTGACTTCAGAGCAGACAGCAGCCACAGGCGTGTGCTCAGGGGAGCACCGTTAGTCAATGTATGAGAGTCATATGTTCATACATACATACATATACTCTCCAACATGTAGACAGGCCCAAGGCATCCTCAGGTACCACATCTGCACATAGTAGCATTCACAGACAGCTGCCCCCAGAGTCAAAATTCTGCTACGTGGGCTGAATCAGGGGTAAGGAGAAATAGGGATGACCTGCAGACTACTCAATGAATCAATAAGGTCCTGATCATCAGTAAGGGCATTTAATGAGGTCACAAGTCTGCTCCCTGCAGACTAATGCATGCTGATTACTAATAAGACCCCAGTGACTATATTAATGCAATTCTCCTTCCTCCCCCTCATTAAATTTCCTGAAGTTTGGATTCCCCACGACCCTCTTGGGTCCAACCCCAATGCTGCAGGTTGTAGACAGATACACAAGATTGGCCTCCAGGGAGCTGGGGTCTTCCTACCACCTCTGCTGGAGAGTCCCACTCTGTTGGCAAAATTCTGCCCATCATCTACCCTATGGGGACATCCATACCAGGTAGACCCCTCTCAGAAAAAGGCTAAAGCAAGATGGCTATTCAAAGACAGTATAGGGCAGGAGAGAGAATCTATCAAGCAGGGAAGTAGATAAGGAGGAACTGCCGGTCAGTCCAGCTAACCCCAAGAACTCAGGTCCTGAAACTGCTCCTCTCTCTCCACCTACCTCCAGTACACTGAATGCTGCCTTTCCCCGAAGAGGCAGCTAGGTGGAGTGGTAGATATGGTTCTGGTCTCGGCAGCAGGGAGAACTGAGTTCAAATCTATCCAACGCTCATTGGGGAACCCTGGGCAAACCTCTAGACTTCATGGCCTCACTTCTCATGCAGGGCTGTTGTGAAGATCAAATGAAATACCACATATAGAGCACTTGGTAAACTTCAATATAAAGCACTATATAAATGCTAGACATTAGTATTATTACAAGGTGAAAATATCTCAAGTCTGTTGAACGCACTAAAAAAACTACACTTTTCCAACCACAAACACCGTTCCTGCCAACAAGTACATTCACACCCACATACAAATACCCCACTATGAACTCACAGACCCATATAAACACACTAAGAAAAAAAAAACAACACCCACACAACACCTTTACAGCCTCACATAGCCACAATCACACATACTCCTATTGTTCCCACTCAGACAAACACAAGCAAAACAAATTTCTTGAAGGCCCTGAAGAGATTGTCTCCATTCCCGACCTCATCTCTAACTCTGAGCCCTGGTTGTTGGCTGAGCCAGGCAGCCCGGGGCATGGTCCTGCCCCCTCACCCAAAGGACCTTCCTTCCTGGGCGGGCACCCCCGGTCCAAGGCAAGCTCCCCTTCCAAATGGCTCCCAGCAAGACAGCAGGGTGAGGCAGCCGGATTCTAAGGGCTCTTTGAAAACTGTTTTAGGGCTAAACCCTGGTATTAAGGCGCCTTTGCTCAACCCTTTCATTAGCGAAGTTCTCAATCCCCACCCAAGCTTAATACAGTCAAAACTTCTCAAAGGTCAGTAATAAGCTCTTAAATATGGGCTCCAATTAACATTCAGGCTTCCCCATAGCTTCCTGCTCTATCCTACTTCCTCCTCAGGGTGAGCAGCTATAATTATTTGCTTCAGGATTCCTGGGCAGAGAGCTAAGTAGCAAAATCCACTTTAGCTCAGGCATCTAAAGACCCTATTAGACTAGCCAAGGCTCTTGGAAATTAGGACAGCCATTGAGATTTTCTTAACTTCAGGGGGAAGAAATGACCTGGAGAGACAACAGGATTATTTCAGAATGGAACAAAGATCATTAGAGACAGGACCAACCCCTGGGGGGCCAGAGTGGTTACTGACACTGTGTTTCAATCAATAAATGAGGGCCTGGCCCAGTCCCTTCCCACTGACTGCCAGAGTTGGCAGGCTTGGATTTCTTCACTTAAACCAGCAGGATCGTGGCATAAATTTCAGATTTGTTCATCCATCCATATGGAAGAGGTAGCAACTCCTCGACCCTTCGGTGTGAGTTCCAACTATCCTCTCCTCGCTGATCTCTTCAAATTATCTCCAGTTTTATGCTAATTCTTTAAATTAAAGTGGACTGGGAGACCAGATTCCTATCCTCCCTTTCCTAATTAATTACTACCTTAGGCAAGCCACTTGACCTCTGAGCCTTAGTTTTTTCATCTGTAAAATAAGAAGGTTGGATTAGAGGGTCTCAGAGGTTCCTTACAACTCTATGGTACCATAGCTGAAATTGAATCTGCTTGATGGGGAGTGGGGAGGGAAGGAGGAGGAGGAGGAAGGTAGAGAGAATATTAGTACCTCTGGATAAAACCAGACACTTCCAGGGGAGATTTAGAGTTTGGGACTGGAAGTTCTAGTTCCAACCCTCTTTTGTTTTCGGTGTGACCTGCTAATAAACCTCCATCCCTTTTTCAGTTTCACCATCTGTAAACTGAGGGGAATTGGACCAGATGACCCCAAAAGATCCTCCCAGATCTGCCATTCTGGAGGTCTAGAATGTGTATAAAGGGCTTTGTTTCTCAGGAACCATCTCTTCATTATGCAGAGGCAATGTGGTTTTACCTACTCTACATAAAAGACTCCCCAAGAATTTGTTTTGCATGACTATACATATTTGTAGGTTTTGTTTTTCTAGCTTTCTCAATCGGTGGGGGAAGGGAAGGGAGAGACAAGAAGGAGAGAATTCACAATTGAAAGTAAATTTGAATTTAAATAAAAAAGACTCCCCAAGATAATTTTTATCAGTAACTTCAAGCAGAAATACTTATTTCCAAACTTTCAGGGCAGCCCAGGTTACCTCTGAGAACAGAGAACTGACTCTTCCCATGAACGTGTGCCACTAGGAATGCTTCGGGAAATATAGCTGTTCCCTCCTGAACAGACATACCTGCTTCCTGCAAGCTAAAAACTGTCTCCTCTGACCCCCTCTTCCTCCTAGAAGAAGTCCCGGAGAGGCCCCTGTTCAGGGACACCCCTTAAGAGATTGATTGGGCTGTGATACATGAACCAGGAACCACTAAAAAAAGGCTTCTATATCACTATCAGTATAAACTCAAGGGCTAAAGGGTTAGGGGGGAAAAAAACTACAGTCATTTATCTTGGGGGGGTGGGAAGGAAGGGAGGAAGGAGGGCAGACAATCTACAAATCAGACTGTCAGAATTGGAAGGGACCTTAAAGATCATCTGGTCCAAATTCCTCCTTGACTATAAGAGGAGACGGGAACCCAGACGGGTGACTAGCCCAGGCTCACAGAGTGAAGCAGAACTGTAATCAGGATGATCCAGAGAACTTTCTACCACCCATAGCCTCCTTCCAGCTCAGTCTGGAAAGCCCAAGAGGGAGCCTCATTGTGCCTCTCAGAGTAATTATCATCAGAAATACTTTCAACACAATTCAATTCAACAAACTTTTCTTAAGCACAGACCTAGTTCCAGGCACAGTGCATATTCAAATGTACTCATTCCTGCCCTCTAGGAGTTTACATTCAACATTGAGGAAATGGGTACAAAGCATATTCATTATCCAGGTCCACATGGAACCAGACAGTAGGGGCCAGCAGGCATCAGAGAGAAACTGGGCTGGAACTGGCATAATGGGAAGAACAGATAGACCTGGAGTCAGGAAACCTAATATTTACTGTGTGACACTAAGAAGTCAATGAACTTCTCTAAGCCTCAATTTTCTCAATCAAATCAACAATTAAGCACCTACCATGTGTCAGGTACTATGCTAAGTTCTGGAGATACAAACATTAAAAAGAAAAGAAACAATCTTTACTCCCAAGATGCTTGTATTCTCATCCGTAAAATGGAGACAATGAGAGTATATACCTCATCCGCAGGGAGTTGTTGTGAGGAAAGCATTTTGTAAATTGCAAAGTGTTAGAAATATATGAGCTACCTTTACAATTATAAATCTGATCATCAGTAAGATTGTCCAAACTCCAAAATAAATTAGAGTCAATTTAATATAGTCCTATGGTCTGACCATTCTGGAAAGTACAAGGGAAGGAAACCCCTTGGGGGGGGGGTGTGGCCCTGTCTCAGAGAGGAGATGACTATCACCTATATAAGGGGGTTTTCTGGCAGATACACTTAGAGCCCAGGATAACCAGGAGATAACAGTGATAGAGGTGGACACCGGAATGTCTACACTGTCTGAGCCTCTATCTGAGAGATCACAAGGCTTCGGTTTCCCTTCCTCCTGGAGGCATCTCCTTAATTCCACTTTCCAGCTGCCAATAACACTAAATCCTGAAGTTAATGGAGTAACCCTGTAATTGGAGCGGGGTCTCACCCAGATGCGCACGCATACACACACACACACACACACACACACACACACACACACACACACACACACACACACACACACACACACACGTTGGGCCACAACGTTCAGAACAACCAAGCCCGGCTCTAGCCCTCTCTAAACAGACAGAGAGACAGATGGATGGACCGGGACAGACACAGACACACACACACACACACACACACATCTAAACTGAAGCAGAGAAAAAGGGGAAAACCAAACTTCTGTAAGATCTATGAATGTCTGACAGTCACAGACACTCTACCTACCTCTTTCCTGTTAATTAAAACACCAGTCAACAAGCTTATCACAGAAATGGGAGCTGGAAGGAATCGTAGAAACCATCTATTGCAACCTACTCATTTTACATATAAGAAACTTGAGGCTTAGATTAGTGAAATACCCAAGGCCTCCTCACAAGTAGTAAGTGAAAGCAGATCTGGAATTCAAACCCAGGTTATCTTGATGCCAGCTCTACTCTTCTTTCTACTATACCAAGATGCCTTCTGAGTCCTTCCCAGGAAGCATTATGTCTGTGACACCACTCCTTATATTCCCCGAAAACTCTTCTCCCCTCACTGGTGGCCCAAAGCCCATAGGTTTCTAAGGCCCCAGAAGCTAAAAGGCATAGGATTTAGGATAATGTGAGTGACCTCTAGATCTGGCATTGGAAGCTAGGAAAGTGATGGGGCAAAGCCCAGGCTAGGACCAACAGCCACAGACCAGCCATTTCTGTGACATTAGTTCCAGGACCATATAAGCTCATTCACTCAATGCCGGGCCAGCTGCTTCCTCCAGCAATGGTACCTAATTTCTGCCTGTGTCAAAGGAGTCAGCAGGGGAGTTGTGGAACCCTTTCCTGCTAACTGCCTTGAGATGGTGATATTGCCCCAAGTCCCTCTTCTGGGGAAAAGGAGTCAGGGTGAGAAAAGAAAAGGGGATGCTGAAGCACTAGAAATTTGTGTACCTAAATTGTTCTCACAACACCAAGTTCATTTCTGCCCCCCAAAATAAGATCCATACTTGTAATGCCCTGATGGAGCTCGTTAGGAGTGAACAGAGAGAAGACTCATTTCCCAAACATTCCTCCCATGTCCACTTGGACCCTGAAACCCCTAGAGCTGCCTGTCTATGTGGTTCACAAAGCCTGAATCCCTGAGAGCTGGCAAACAGGGAGGGCGGCTCCCTACAGACTTAGCACAAGAGGGTAGGTCTTTAAGCTTTGTGAATCTATTCGCTTTCCCAAACACAATGTCCTTCCCTATTAGAAAGGGTTAGTTAAGACTTCCAGTCATGGGAAGACTCTCCCCTGGAGTTGCTTCCTGGTCCCAGATAAGCTACCGACAGGCCAGCAGTGAAGATACAATGAATATAGTAACATCCAAAAAGGAAGATTCACCCCCAATACAAGAGCACAGAATTACAGATCATTTAGTAAAACTCTCTCCCTTTATAACAGGAATTGTAATTAAGGCCTATAGAGATCAAGTGATTCATCCAAAGTCAAGCATCATAAGTGGCAGACCCCCCCCCATTCAGTGCCCATTCTACTGCACTATTCCCCAAGTTCCACTCAAGAAAACTGAGTAAGTGTGCCTGTTAGAGGCAGCTCCTGGCCAGTCGTTTTGCCAGTTGGCACTCCAGTAGACCCTTGGCTTTCTGCATTTTGGGATTTCCTAGCTAATAGGAAACATGTTTATACCACTCCAAGATATAAAAACACCATCTCCATTCCCTACCCTCCCTAAAACTTCAGCCAGTCCCTTACCCTGACTTTAGAACCCAAAAAACTCACAAGATTGAGTTCTGGTCACCAGCTCAATATAGAAGCAAAGGAGATTTCCTTTCTGTGTCTCAAGTCTTGGTTGCCTTTCCTTAGCCACCGATTTGGTTCTCTGAGCCCAGATCTTACAGGACTCTGTTGCTGTCATGGACTTCCCCCACGACTTACTTACTCATATCCCTCTTCCCATCTTCAGTGACCTTCTCTAGGCTCCATATCAAAACTAGGGAGGTGGTGGGCTCCCGAGCCTATATCCCTACCTAATTCTCCTAAGCTACACTCTGAGCTAGTTTCTAGGGTTCAACAGCACACACATACACTCCCAACACACATATAGAAATCACTCCGCAGCCCAAATCTTCAGAGGTTGTACTGTTCCCCTGCTTTCCACAGGGGCCTAATTAGATACTGGGCCACCGTCGGCACGGACAGTTCTTCCTTCCTCCCCATGAAAGACAATCCTTTCTAGAGGACCTGGCCCGGTAGGGTGGGGTCTTGAAGGATACTATACTCTTCAGGCTATTCTCTAAAAGCCTTCGGGAACTGCTGGGACCCACTTCTCTCCAAGCTGCTAAAAGTTTCTGGGCAACACCCTCCCCACCCCCTACCTTCACTGCCAGTGACAGACCTTGAAAACTGTTTTAAGTAGCCTTAGCTACAAAGGAGACTGTGATTAGGGCTTTCCCTTTCCCAAAAAAATTAAATCGAGGGAAGGAGGGTGTCGATGTGAGGGGCAAAAGCCCTTCTGGGTGCCTGCAGGAGACTTTTCCTGAACCTACAAAAAGAAAACCGGGAGGCCTCAATTCCCTACGGAATAGAAGGATCTGGCTGGAAGGAAGAAAGCAGATCCAGGCTGGGATGGAAGAAGAATTGGACCAAAGTGAAAAGAAGTATATCAAGTTGAAGAGAAGTGGGCATCATCTCAAAGGGTTGGTCGTCTCAAAGAGGAGAGAGGAGGGGGAAAGAGTCCCAGATGGGGCGAAGCTCTCAGGGTAGCAAGGGGTCAGGAGATTCCAGCTGCCTTCAGGGGTGATTCTACCCCTAGTCAGACTCGGGCAGTCTAAGATCCCTACACCAGGCTTGCAAAGGAGCACGGCCGGGCGCTTACCTGTACCAGGCAAGTCCCTTGTTGTAGCACCTGTCGAAGAAGTGGGGCTCGGCGCCGAGCGCTCGGACGTCGGGGTGCACCCTCAGAAACTCGAGCAAGGCTCGCGTGCCACCCTTCTTCACGCCCACGATGAGCGCCTGCGGGAAGCGCCGGCTCCCGAAACTGCTGGCCAGGGGCAGCCCGCCCCCGCCGGGTGTCCCGGGGCTTCGGGGAGCCCCAGCTCCGCCGCGCTCCGTCTCGGGCTCTGAGGGTTCCTCAGATTCAGCTGCGGCTGCTGGGAGAAGGCGTCCGGGCCGCGGCGCCCGGGACGGCGGCTGCGGGGTGCGGGTGGAAGGGGGCGCGGCTGGCTGCGACGGGGGGCGGGCAGCGGCGCAGGGGCCGGACAGGCAATAGAAAAAGTAGGTGCCGAGCAGGAGCACAGAGAGCAGCAGCGGCGCGCGGGGCGGCGCGCGGAGCAGCGCCCCGAGGTGCGCCCGGAGCCCCGGCCCCGGGCCCCCCGCGCCGCTGCCTTCCCCGCCGCCGCCGCCGCTACGTCCCATGAAGCCTCGTTGCGCCCGGAGCCCGGAGCGGGGGCCGTGGAGCGCCGCGCGGGGCGTGCATCCCGGCCCTGGCCGCGCTCCCTCAGCCGGGCGTCTCGGCTTCTGCAGGGCCGCCGGCCGGCCAAGGGAGAGGCAACGGGGAGCGGGGGAGGAGAAGAGGGGAGGGGAAGGGCGGGGAGGGGCCCAGCAGCCCCCGCCCCTGCCTGCCCCGCCCCGCCCCAACCCGGCTTGAGCCCGCCCCGCCTCGCCCAGCCAGAGTGCGCTTCCCTCTCGCCACCCTCCCGCTACCTACCCAGTCCTTCTCCGCCACTGCCTCCTGGGGTAACCCCTGCTGCTTGGGGCGCAAGGAGCTGAGAACTCAGCCCCTGCCAGGTCCCGAGCGCGCTACCTCCTCCTACAGAACTGCTGCAAACCCGGGACAGTCATTAGAACACAGGCCTCGGAGACACGCGTAGATACGTGACCCAAATGAACATAGTCCAGATGTACGCCTTCCTGGGAGGACAAAAGCACACACGGGACCCTAGGCACACACGTTATGGGACTCTGGGGTACACATCCCAGGAGTACATGAGGAAACGTGAAAAGACCCTGGACACTCTTAGTGCTTTCCCCATTCCGAGAGCTGGGGATTCCCGGTCAGACTCTGCCACCCTAGTCCCTCTGCCCGGCTGGTTCCTTAAGTCCTTCACGCCCTCACCCCCTAAGGTCCTGCTCCCCGAGAATCCCGATTAACTCCTTTCCCCTCTTCCAACTCAGGCTGGGACCAAGTGGGAGGAGGGTCCTTGGAGAGCAGGAGTGGTGACAAGTTGTCATAGGTAAGTGAGTCGCCATCGACTGCTTCGAGGGGGCACAATTGGGCGGGGAGGTGCCTGTTCGCTCTCTCAGAAGGGCCTGAACGTGCCGGTGTGTAATTTTAGGAGTCCAAGTGCGAGTACAGCCTCGGGCAGAGCTGAACTCAGCTCTGGTTGCTTTCCCGGGCGCCGGAGCGGGATAGAGAAAAAGGCAAGGGCAAAGCTTCTTATGGTTTATGAGACTGCTTCTCAAAGCCGGCATCTGCCACTGGAGCCTTTCACTTGGGCTTGGATTTGGGGATTCTCCCAGAGCGGTTTTGCCTCTCCGGCCTCCTTCGGTGCTTCGTTCCCCCTCTTGTGAGCTCTCTTCTTCCCAGTCCGTGCGTGCGCGCGCGCGCACACACACGTACACACACACACACCACACACACACACACACACACACACACACTTACACACATACACACTTACACACATACACACGTACACACACACACACATTGCCACCTCTCCCGTCTCCTCCCTTCCCTCTTTCACTACCTGTCCCTGGCCCCTAATTCCTGCCTTCCCATTCTCTTTCCCCTGCCTCCTCCTTTCCCTTTTCTAGGTCTCAGACTCCCTGCCTCCTCCAGCATTCTCTCTCCGTGTTCCTAGTCTCCTGCTTCATCCTTGCTCCTTTCCCCTTCTCTCGCTTGTCTCCATCTTTATTTTCCTCCTCTCCACAGCCACCTTTCCTCCTTCCTCTACTCTCTATTCCTCTCCTTTATTAGTCCTCATCATTTCCCTCTCCTTGTGTTTCCCAACTTCCCTCACCCCTTACTTCCTTTTCCCCCTCATCCCTTTCCTCCCCATCCCTCCCCATGCCTTTTCCTCCCAGTACCATCTCCTATGTTCCCTCTTTCCCTCCTTCTTTGCCTCACCTGACTCTCCCCTCCCCCTGAGCCTCTCAGTCTCCTCCACAGCCTCCCTGTGTAAGCCATTACTTTCTTCCCCCATCTCCTGTCCCCACTTTCCTGATTGCCCCCCCTTCTCTCCCTCCCACATCTGGAAAATTTGCCCAGTGACCTGGCATGACGGGAGGTGTCTGGCTTGTGGTCTACAGCTGGGCAACCAAACTACCCCCAGGCCTCCACCTCCGGAGTCTCGTTTCCATGGCATCCCTCTCCCAGGAGCCTTTCTCCTCCCCACCACCCCCCAACTCCCCAGTGTCTGGTTGACTCTGAAAGAAGGTGCCTGGCCTACCTGTCCCCATGAGAGGGGGAGAGAGGAGAAAGAGAGAGAGAGAGAGAAGAGAGAGAGAGAGAGAGAGAGAGAGAGAGAGAGAGAGAGAGAGTGTCTCAGCAGTATGGAATGATTATCCTTTGTTTAAAACTTCAGGGTTCCACACCATAGTGGCTCTCTTCTTGGAAAAGGGCTGGTACAGAGCCATAATTAGCTGTAACTACCCAAAGACAAATTCAGTTGAGTTAGGGAAGATAGGCTCAGAGGACAGCCTTATGTTGGGCATAATTGCACTGGGAAAGGAGCAGTCTGGCCCTCACTCCACCCCATCACACACACACACACACACACACACACACACACACATGTTCTGAGAGAAGGATTCTTCACTATGGGACCCTGGCAGTAGTCCTGGCAGTTGAATTGCTCATCTGAGGACTTTAAGGCTAGGCCTGTGGGGATGAGGGTGCCAGTTTTCACCAAGGTAGGGAGAGGTGTGCTCCTCCATGTCAAAATACATTTGAGAAATGCCTTTCTGTCCCCACTCTAGTTGTGGCTTGGGACTGATGTAACTAGCTCCAGGCCGGAAACAGAGCTTTGTCTCTATGAATACTTAGTGGCCAAGTATTCAATGGGAGGTGACTTTAACTTGTACGTGGAATGGACCCAAACCTCACACTCTCTAGGAATGAATGAATGAAATGAAAAAAAAAATTAAGTGCATACTATGTATAAAGCACTGTGCTAAGTTCTAGAGATACAAACAGAAAAGCTAGACAGTCTCTGCTATCTAAGAGCTCACATTTTAATGAAGCTCTAATGAGAAACAACACACAGAAAGTTTTAGTTGCGTATTGGATGGAAAGGCTCCATGATCATTCTGGTAGAAAAGCAAAGCAGGTGGTAATGGCCTTTTTTAATGTCATTTCCACTGGGAAAAAAACCCCTATCTTTTTCTGATGTTGCATTATTTGACAGTACCAAGGATTTTAGGTGGCAAGAATTTTCTAGGTCTGTAGTAGCTGTAGTTGCTTTGGGGATAAAGGACATAGCATGCTGCAGCACCTGCAGAAAGTCTCTATAAAGGTTGATTTCTTGCTAGGGGACTGGGCTGGAAGCAGGGCCACTGGTCTGGGGATTACTGCCCTCCCCTGTTCTTGAACTCTAGGTCCTGGGCTATCTCCACTGGGGTCTGAAAGGTAATCAAGTGGTGGTCAAGATGGTGACAGTGGTTTGTCTTGTCTGACACATGCCACCTCCTATATCCTCCTCAGGGTGCCATAGTGTAGTGAGTCACCTAGGCTGGTTTAGGGTAGTAGCTGGTGAGGATGGCCTGCCCCTTCTCCATAAGGATTGCTCCCCAGATTGTAGCTGTGGGGAGTTGCTGGAAACATGGCCAGTAGTATGGGGGAGAACAGTATTTCCTGGGACTGTAGGGATTATCCACCCATCAATGGTGGTTGGTCAGTAGGTGGTATTAGTGGTGGGGAGGATGACTTGCTCCCCTTCATGATGGCTGCAGAGGCCTGGCTAAAAGCAGAACTAGTGGTTTGGGACATGGAGCTTTACTATTAGAACGACTCTTGGGCTCAAGCTTCTGAACTATCTCTGTCCATGTCTAAAGGGAGGTGGTGACTGAAGTTTTAGCAGGGGTTTGACTTGACTGACACATGGTCTCCCTCGGGGTGCTTTGCTGCTTTAGCTAGGCTGACTTCCCTGTTAGGAGCGTCCTCAGACCTCATACTCCCTACCTCCACTTAGACATGTAAAGGCATATATAAAGAAGTATCAGCAAGGAGGTGGAAGGAACCAGGTGAATTCCAGAACTGTTTGCCTAGACATTTTTATTTCTAAGAGTTTCCCCAGCATTTAGAGGGCCATCATGATATTGCTGCCCTCATAGTGGGTTCAGTGACCCTGCTAGATACTCAGAGTTACCCCCTAGTTCCTCTGCCCTGGCTAGGAAGGAATCTCTTCTTTTTACTCTTATCCCATGGAGACCAGATCAGGTTATAAATAAATAAATATGCATATGCTTATAAACACACATATGTTGTGTGGGGGAGGGTGGGTATCCTCCCACCACCAGTTGATATATTCACTGAGGTAACCAAGTGTTAATGAATTAAACAAAATATAGTACAAAGACTCTCTATGTCCCATCATCCCTTTGGAAGTGTGAATAAAATTTCCCTGATGGAATTGGAAAGGAAGCTTGCCAGAGATTGGCCATGTCCCTGATGGCCTTTAAAAAAATAAACTTGCCAGCCCTGGAGGCAGCAGAGACATTTGAGGCAGGAAGTGGCTTTGTAGAGTATGACTCCCTCCTCTTCTGGGGTGGGATGAATATTTTGCAGTAGACACATTGCATTGGGGGGGAGGGGGATGGGGGTGAGAGAGAGAGAGAGAGAGAGAGAGAGAGAGAGAGAGAGAGAGAGAGAGAGAGAGAGAGAGAGAGAATTGGGGCAAGAAAGATCTTTAAGTAACATGGCAGCAGAGAAGAGAGTCGTATGTGAATTCAAGGAGGAAATTAGCCCCAATAAATAAGAGATAAGATTTGGAGAGGAACAGTCCAGAAAGTCTGACTGAATGACCTCCCCAACAGAAATGCTGCTCCCAGAGTGGAACACCAAGAGAAGAGAAAGCATATTAGAGCCCACCAGTGCTGGAGGTACGAGTTACCTCCATAGGTCTCACCACCAGCATACTCTAAGCCTGTGCCTACTTTTCCCTTGGACAATGAGCATATTTGTGAGGGAGTATGCCCCAAGTTTATGGGGGAATATTATGGAGCTACTGTTCTTATCATGCCATCTTGATAAGTGCTTTTGCTTTGAGCTAATTGTGGCTCATTATCAAAAATAACTTCACTGAAGGCTCATAAAAACCCAACCTGCAGCCTGTGATTGCTGAGTTGGGGAAGTACTTCTAGGAAGGATATACTACATATATGTAGATAAATAGATTTAATACTCAAATATTAATAACAATAAATTAATCATAATAGATAATTTAACAAATTTATTCTGGTTGACAATAATAATGGTAAATAATAGCAAATTAATAATAATAAATGTTTAATATATTTAATACCAAACATTTATTAAGCACCTACTGAAAAGTCCTGGGCTGGGTAAATGGAGGAGATATAAAGTCCCTAAAGGACCTTGAACTTCAGAAGATCATAAGGGAATTCACGAGTTAGAGCATGCTTGTTATAGAACTCGACTAAGGTTAGAAAAGCACAGAGTTATTTGCTTTCAATTGCATCCTAACTAGAGGGGTCAATCAGGATGTACTGCCATCTCCTTTAAAAAAAACAAAACTATTTCTCTCCAACTCCTCCCTACCAAATAAAGAGTGTGTCGGGGAGGAGAGACCTAAATCCAGGTACCCTTACCACGGGAAAACAAATGGATCATTAGGACTATGGGCCACTGTCCTTTTTCCTAGACTCATTTTACAATGTCAATGGTATGGCAAAATTCAAATCCCCTAAGCCCCTGAGAAATGAACCCCTGCCATAGATATATCAAACTGCAGTCTGCAGAGCTCCCCAAGAAATTGTGGCTCCATGAAAGGATCTGGAGGCTTCCCAAGGGAAAGGTTTTCCCTCCTGAGGGAAAGCTATAGACATAGTATACCAACCCGGCTGTCAGCTAGGCCTTTGTCAAAGTCTCTTCTGACGTCCCTGTCGACAGGATGGAGAGATGTGGGCTGGATGATAGTTGTTAAGTGAATTCAGAACTGATTGAATGACTCGATCCAAAGAGCGGTGATTAGCAGATCGATGTCAACCTGGAGGGAGTAGAAAGCCCCAGGGATTTCTATCCTCGGCCCTGTGCTGTTCAAAATTTTTTATCAATAGCATGAATGAAGGCATAGTTGGCATGCTTGTCAAATTTTCAGATGATTTGAAGCTGGGAGGGATGGATAGCCAGCTCACTGGATAATAGGATCCAAAAATATCTCCTCGGGTAAGAAGGATAGGTTAAATCCAATAAAATGAATTTTAATAAGGATAAACGCAAAGTGCTATGCTTGGAATCAAAAAATCAACCACTTAAGTACAGAATGGAGGAGATTCGGTGAGACTAAAGCTTGTGTGGAAAACCTTAGGAGTTTTAGTGGACTACAAACTTGATATGAGTTAGCACAATGACATGGCAGCTAAGGAACTTAATGCTAGGCTGACTTCCCTGTTAGGAGTGTCCTCAGACCTCATACTCCCTACCTCCACTTAGACATGTAAAGGCATATATAAAGAAGTATCAGCAAGGAGGTGGAAGGAACCAGGTGAATTCCAGAACTGTTTGCCTAGACATTTTTATTTCTAAGAGTTTCCCCAGCATTTAGAGGGCCATCATGATATTGCTGCCCTCATAGTGGGTTCAGTGACCCTGCTAGATACTCAGAGTTAGTCCAAGGTTAGCTAGATGGCGCCATAGTGCACAGAGGGCTGGGTCTGGAGTCAGGAAGACTTATCTTGAGTTCAAATCTGGCCTCCGACACTTATTAGCTGTATGACCCTGGGTAAATCACTTAACCCTGTTTGCCTCAGTTTCCTCATC
This sequence comes from Phascolarctos cinereus, assembly GCF_003287225.1. NCBI lineage: Eukaryota > Metazoa > Chordata > Mammalia > Diprotodontia > Phascolarctidae > Phascolarctos > Phascolarctos cinereus. Next base: position 128,782,513 of record NW_027555847.1, on the reverse strand, counting down.
TGTAAAATAAGCTGGAGAAGGAAATGGCAAACCACTCCAGTATCTTTACCAAGAAAACCCCAAAAGGGGTCACAAAGAGTCAACTGAAATGAGTGAACAACAACAAATAGTGTCCAAAACAAAGCAGGTAATTCTGTCTGCTCTGCCCTGGTCAGATGAGGTCTTGAATATTGTATTCTGTTCTGGACATGACATTTTGGAAAGGTCATTGACAACTAGCGCATCTGCAGATAAAGGCAGTCAGGATAATTAAGGGACTGGAAACTCTGTCATATAAAGATCAGTTGAAGGAACTAGGGACCCTAGTCTCTGATTGGTGAGCTATCACCTTATCTTACCTAGTCCCCAGCCAACCACTCCACTCATTTATTATGCCCATACTGAATCTGCCGATATGTCTGTCCCAGATAGGAAGAGGCTAGCCCACAGAGAGCTGGAAGACTCAGACGTGGAAGAGTTAAAGGCCAAGACTTGATTGCGTGTGATCAAGGGATAGAGCATGTCACTCAGATTCTAAATGCCATTTCAAAAGTTCAGAAAAGAGAGAGATCTTTGTGAGCTGGAGGGATAATGATAGCTCACATGCTATACAGAGCTTCACAGTTTACAGATCACTTTCCTCCCAACAGCCCTCTGATGGATGTAGCACTATTTTTATCACAATTTGACAGCAGAGACTAGAGAGGTCCAGATAAGTGAAGTAACTTGCCCAAGGTCACACAGCTAGTAAATGGAAGAGCTGGGAATTAAGCCCAGGTCCCTGGGCTGTCCCTTATTCCTTTCCCATGGGGTAGGTATTCATCCATATCTCTACTGAGCCCCACTGTGTGCCCACTCCTGATTCAGCTATTCTGAGGACCAGATGGGAAGAAGCCAGGGTTCTGCTCACAACCCCCTAACTTCAGTATGTTTCCACTCTACGTGAGCAGTGGTATTTATTGAATAGTCAGGGTGGGATCCCTGCAGGTGTTAAGATTTGAAGTGGACCTTAAAGGATGGGCAGGATTTGAATAGGCATAAAAGAATGGGGCAAGAATGAAGGATAACAGGTAAACAGCAGGAGTACTCCAGGCAATGTCAGGCAAAAGTAAGGAAGGTCTCCAGGAGGCTGGGTGGCAAATTCCGGGCAGGACATAAGGATGTGTGACAAACTCTAGCGAAGACGTGGACAAGAACCCCACAAGGTGGGCAATCACAGGGGATCAGGTTTTGATCGGTACTGTTAGAAGGGACTTCCCAGGGGCAGCTAGGTGGCACAGTGGATAGAGAAGTTCAAATCCAGCCTCAGACACTTGACACCTACTAGCTCTGTGACCCTGGGCAAGTCACTTAACCCTAATTGCCTAAAAAAAAAAAATGGACTTCCCAATCCAGAAGATCCCAAACCTATTCGGGTGGGGGTGGGGGAAGCAAAGCCTACTCAAACCAAACTGTGAGGAGGGGAGGAGACTGTGCACTGAGCCAGAGGCCCAGCTGGCTGGAAGACTGAGGCTGGGGACCTGGAGAGAGAACCATTCTGCTGCGTGTGAGGAGCCATACCTAGCCCTCTGGGATGGCTCTGAACAGGAGGGGAATGAATCCAAGGGGACAGGAGATGGCGCTAGAGCTGGAGGGGAGCCATCACCCCGCAGACGTGTGTGGAGCTGCTGGGGCAGAGATTGGATTGGGGCTCTCTGTGTGCGCGAGGCTAATTACTATTTTAACTGAGTTGCTTCTTCTAGGCAGCCTTAGAGCAACAAAAGTCAAACGTGGCTCTCGCCGCAGAGCGCTTAATCAGAGGGGACAGGGGATTGTAAACACTGTTGAGGCTGAGACACCACCACATGACGGGAATTAGCCACCTGCCCCCTAAATGCAGCGGAAGGAGGTCCTGGCTGGCTCCAAGCCTCCAGGTGGGAATCCTTCCCAGACAGACAGACCAGCAACCTCAGCTCAGCCCCAGGCCTGCCGGAAGTTTACATTCCTAGCAAGCTTTTTGTCCCCCCCTTTCCTTTCCTAAAGAAATGTAAGAAACACAAGGTGGAAAGAACACTCTCTCTGGAGTCAGAGGACCTGGGTTCAAATTCTAACTTGGCTTCGGGCAATTTCTCTAGTAGGCAGTCGGGGCTAATAACTTCCCAGGTACCTTACAGCTCCAAATCCGTGGTCTGACCAAGTCCCCCTTGAGATTTGGCTGGTACCAGCTTCACTATTGTTTTCTACTTTAACAGACTGGAAGACTTTGCAAGATTCCCACTCAGGACAGCCCAGCAAAGATATCTGCCGAAGTCAGGCAGAGTTTGAAGCCTGGCTCTGCCACTTAACATCTGTGTGACTTTGGACATTTGGACATTTCACTGTTCTGAGCCTCAGATTCCTTATCTGTCAGATGAGGGGACTGGATGGGTTCTGACTTGAAGTCAGAGGACCTGGTTTTGAATCTCAGCTATAACACAACTAGTTATGTGACCTTGGTCAAGTCACTTATCTGAACCTCAATTTTCTCTTCTGTCAAATGGTAATTAAAATACTTCATCTTTCTAAGCCTGAGATTCTTCAACTAAAGGAGTCAGATTAGAACAGGGAGTCTTCATTTTTTTGTGTGGTGGTCCTCTTTCATAGTCTGGTAAAACCTATGAACTGCTTCTTAGAATAGTGTTTTTAAATGCATAAAATGAAATATACAGGATTAGAGAGGAAACAAATTATACTAAAATAAAGTTATCAAATTTTTTTATGAAGCCAATTTCATGGACCCCAGATTAAGAGCACTTGGACTAAGTGAATGAATGAATGCGTGAATGAAAAAACATTTATTAAATGCTTATTGTTTGCCAGGCACTGTGCTAGGCACTGGGGATAGAAATAGAAAAAGTGAAACAGTTTCTGCCTTCAAGGTGAATACATTCTAAGAAGGAGAAACAACACACACATACACACATGTGTATATATGTATGTATATGTGTATATATGTGTATGTATGTATATGTGTATATGTGTGTGTGTTTTGTAGCCAGGGAAGAGAGGGTCTGTAAAATTGCAGGGATGGTAGGCTGATCCATAGGGCAATTTATTGACACTCCCTTTCCATTAATAATGGCAGAATGATAATATTTGTTTGGTTACTACAACCAGAGCAAGAAGAGGAAAGAAAGGTGGGATTATACTCAGGGTAGCAGGGCTGATGGCAGATGACCAGGCTGGACAGCTACATGGGATATGAAGCATGGTCTGGCCTAGTTGTCTGGAGCAGCTAGACATAGTGGGCTATATGCAAAGATAGATAGATAGATAGATAGATAGATAGATAGATAGATAGATAGATAGATAGATAGATAGATAGATATGTCGATATGTCTTTATGTCTATAGCTATGCATATATGTACTATATATGCATAGAGACAGAGATTTGAGTTTGTACTCATTCACCAATCAAGACAGCCTTACCCAGGGGATGAATTCCAAAGCTGAACGGATTAATTACCCCAGGAACTGGGGGAATTTTTTCTGGAAATCTGGTCTAGAAGTACTGTTCCACAGACAGTGAAGTGGAGCAGCAGGAAGGTGGGTGTCAGGATGGCTAAGGTAGATTGGGTGTCCAGATCTTCTGGTCAGCTGGTATAGCTCTCTAGTCCTATCAGGTTAATGTGATTTGTGGGAGCCTGAAGGGTGGTTGGGAACACAAGACACATATTCTTGAAATCATTATGTAGCATCATGTTACACACATAGGGAAAGATTGTAGCCAGCCCAAGGTTGATGAGAGAGATGGCCATAGGCTGGAGTAGTCTGGGAATTCCTTCCCAGGCTTCCTGGAGAAGGTGGGACTTGGATTGGTTCTTGAAGGACTCCTCTTGGAGAGGCAGAAAGAAGGGAGGAGGACATTCCAGGGGCTGGGGACAGCCCAAGCAAAGACACAGATTGGAGTGAATCCCAGACCACAGGAACCATCTTGGCTTCCCCACCCTCCCCTCCTCCATTCCACACCTGTCAGGCCCTGGGCTAGAATGACCTTCATCAACCTCCAGGAGGCTTTCTTGAAATGTCCCAGCCCTCTCTTTGCCTGTCCCAGGCTTGCTGAGCTCTGCACCCACAGGCCATTTTGCTTGGGATCAGCACTCTGTTAATTAGTCAGTTAATACAATTGCCTAGACCTAATTAGATCTCTAGAGGTTCCAAAAGGAGAAAGAGCCTTTGGGGCAGGTAACTTCAGGCAGAGTTCTAGTTTCCTTGAGCCCTTTTCCTCTTAGGATCATGGGATTTAGAGCTGGAGGGGACTTTAGAAGAGTTCCACCTCTCTCCCCACCTTATAGGTGAGGAAGGATCCCCAGAATCTCAATCCTCTCTCATTCTCCTAATACCCAGAGCAGGGGCCTGAATAAATGAGGAAAATATGGATCTCTAAGTGTGGAGGGGAGTGCTAACCAGGCTGGACCACTTATGATCATGGGATCCTGAGACATCATCTTGCCTAACTCCTTTATTTTACGGAGAAGAAAACTGAGGCCCACAAAAATAAAGTGACTTGCCCAAGGTCACACAGAAAGGAATAGAGTCAGGATTTGAACCCAGGTCCTCTGATTCCAAATACAGTACTCTTTTCATTATACATTTCATTTCTGATGAAAGGGAATCACTACTGTTTATTCCAGGTCCCTCCAAGCATCATGGAGCACCAGATGTGGTATAAGAGGATGTCATTTTTCCTTGTTCTGGACATTTGTGTCTCACTTTGTATAACCTAAGATTATTATTAGCTTTTTGGATTGCTATATCATACTATTGATGTAAAATTAGCTTGAAGTCCACTAATGAGCCCTTAGCTAGCCATGCCTTCTCCATTATACCTACCAATTCTCCCTTATTCACAAAGAATCAGTGATAGTTTCTGGTCCATCTCTTTTCTTCCCAACTTCAATCCTTCCATCCTTCTCCCAGTGATCAGGTTCTGAACTCGTATCCTAGCCAATCTGTAATTGTTCATACTCCTCTTGTTCCCCCTAAATAGTGCGATCAAGTTTTCTATGCTCCTGATCTCGGCCTAGAGTATTCAAAAAGATGATTCTATTCAGGGATGTGGTTTGGTTTAATCTTTCTAGTACTGGCAGGGAAGGGATATGTAGAAGGGGAAAAAAGTTTTCATATAAAGTCTAGGCAGATTGAATTGTCACCCAGTCTTTCCACACCCTCCCAGGTGATAGCCCCTTTCCCTCTGGGATTACCTGCCATGTACTCTGGACACATCTTATACAGACCTAGTGTTGTCTCTCTCATCAGAATGTAAACTCTTTGAGGGCAGGGACTGTCTTTTGCTTTTCTTTGTCTCTCCAGTGCTCAGCCTGGCACACAGTAAGTGCTTAAAATATGCTTTTTTTGACTGAGTGATTGGTAGCATGACCATGCCACACCATATGAGAACTAGCTGGGCATGACTGAAGAAATACCATGGGGTATCTGGATGGGTAAACTCCCAGGGAAAGATCCAGATGAAGGAGATTTCAGAGGTGGGAAATGATAGAAGCTGATGGAGCAGCCATGCCAATGCTGTGCAGTAGGAAAAAACCAGACCAAACCAAAGCCTGAAAACAGAGGCCCGAGGCTTGTGTTCAAGCTTTACCAAGTGACTTCCCCTTCCTCAGATTTGTCTTGGTGATTTGCCTGGTTCTTGCCCATGTACTTATCTCACTCTTTTGTTGTTCAGTCATTTTTCAGTCGTGTCCTACTCTTTGTAACCCCATTTGGGGTCTTCTTGGCAGAGATACTGGAGTGGTTTGCCATTTCCTTCTCCAGCTCATTTTACAGATGAGGAAACTGAAGCAAATAGGGTTAAATGGCTTGCCCAGGGTCACACAGCTAGTAAGTTCTGAGGCCAGATTTGAACTCAGGGAGATGAGTCTTCCTGACCTGAGGATCAGCACTCTATCCGCTGTACTACCTAGCAGCTCTATCTCACTCTTTACTGTATTATAATTTTGTATTTATCCTCTCTCTCTCCTATTTGATTGAAAGCTCCTTGGGGGAGTTCACGTTGGGGTTAAAAAGCTAATATTTTGGATACAACATCCTTTATCTCCCCCCTCTTTCATCTCTCGTGAGTCACATCTTTCTCCCCCTTAGGACCTATACAGTTCTCCTGAATAGTGGTGGCACCCTATGGTTGGAACTCCCCTGAAAAAGCTATGTACTTGGGGTTGTTAAATAAAAAGTCAGCCACTGAAAGAACTCATTACAGGTGGGGTTGTGGCAAACAGGTACATTCATTCAATTCTAATAGAAGCTCAACTTTGCAGAATCATTCTGTAGACTCATCTGGAAGTATATGATAAAAGTTACAAAAATAATTATGCCCTTTGACTTGATGACTCTTGTGTTAGGAATATACCCTGTTGTTTTTTTTTAAGGAGAATAAAGAACTCCTTATTCAAAGATTTTTAATAGCAACATCATATGTAATTGCAGGAAAAAAAAACTGGAGGCAGAGGGAAATGGTTAAATAAATTGTGGTATATTAATGAAATGGAATACTACAAAACAATTAAGATGGACAAGTGCAAGGAATACAAAAAAATCTGGAAAGACCTTTGTGGAATAATGCAGAACAAAAAAAAATCAAAAACAGAAGAATGGATTATGCACTAAGATGCTATGAGAAAAAGTGGGTGAAAATGAATGGACAGAGAATCCTAATGGGCACTTAATGGAAAAAACTGAAAGTTCGATGATGCTACATTGAACTGCATTTAAATTAATTTAAATGTAAATAGCAATTAGAGCAGCTAGGTGGCACAATGGAAAGAGTACCAAGCCTGGAGTCAGGAAGACTCATCTTCCTGAGTTCAAATCTGGCTTCAGATGTTTACTAGATGTATGATTCTGGGCAAGTCATTTACCTGTTTTGCCTCATCTGTAAAATGAGCTGGAGAAGTAAATAGCAAATCACTCCAGTATCTCTGCCAAAACACACACACACACACACACACACACACACACACACACACACACACAATAAAACTCCAAATGGGGTCAGGAAGAATCAGACAAGACTGAACAACAAAAACAACATAGCAATTAAGCAAATATAACTATCTGCCTTGATGTGTAGTGTTGTTATAAAAAAATTTTTTTTTAGAAAGTCAACACCTCACCCACCCTCTGGTGAGCCCTGCCTCTCCCCAGTTACCCTCTGGATCCTTTATGATCCTTCAGAGGTATAGTACTATCCTAAGGATCTGGGGCCCCCTCAGAAAGGAATTTTGTACTTGGGCTACACTTTACACATTGTTACCATGAAGGCAATCATCCGTTCCCTGGTGACTCTTCACCCCCACCACTCTTAAGGACCTATACAATCCTCCAGATTTAGAATATTACTCTAAACGTTTTCAGCTTCCCCAGAAAGGAATTTTACATGGGATTTCTAGAATGTTTAGTTCCTTCCTACATTTCCAGTCTTCTTACATCTTATTCCCCTGCATGTACTCCCTAATCCAGCTACCTGGCCTATTCTCTGTTCCTCCCATGTGACATTCTATCCCTCAGTTCCAAGCTTTTGTGCTGGCTGTCCCCCAAGCGTGAAAGACTGACCTTCCTCAACTCTGACTCCTTTCTTCCCCAGCTTCCTTCTCCTTACCTTCAGCCTCAAAGCCACATGTGGCCTTCTAGGTCCTCAAGTGTGGCCCCATGACTTAATCCAAACCTCACAGAACAAAATTCTGTATCTAGATGAAGCTCAAATCTCATCTTATGCAGGAAGCCTTTCTCAGGCTCCTCAGCTTCTAGCACCATTCCTTTCTTTGTGACCCTGAGCAGGGCTCTTCATTTCTCTGTGCCTCAGTTTCCTTATCTGTCAAAGGAGGGGATTGGATGAGATGGTCTCTAAAGTCCTTTCTAGCTCCGTATCTCTGGTTCTTTGATTTTGCACTTTCCCTAAGTGGATAAGGAAGGGGATACATGACAGGGTGAAGCAAGGGAAATTTCCCTTCTCACCTAGGGACAGTGGTTAATTTAAGGCACTGTTGGTCCTTTTCTAAGGACAACTTTCTTCAGTCAAAAGCTTCGTTAATGAAGTAAGGGAAAATATACAATAGGAGAAAAGTTATTTCTTTCTAGTAGCTGTAGACTGAAGGAGGGAATTTAGTTAAGAGTGGATTGTAATGGTTGAGGTGAGAAGTGATGAAGGCTCAGACTGGGGTCGGGGTCTTGGGAGCGGAAAGGTATAAATCATCATAGTAGCTTGAGTTTCTATAGCACTTTAAAGTTTTAAAAATATTGCCGTACAACAACCCTGTCAGATTATGTGGTGCAAGTATAATGAGCCCCACTTTATAGATAGGTCAAATGACTTTCCCTAAGCACAGAGCCAATAAGCATCAGAACTGGAATTCGGATGCAGGCCTCCTGGCTCCAAGTCTAATACTCTTTCTACCATACCCCCATTGTCTCTGGCTGGAACTTGGAAATCACTTGATCCAAACAAATTGGATTTTATCACTGAGGAAACCCCAAGAAGGGAAATCATTTGCCATGTTCACCTAGGTAGTATGCAGCAGAACCAGGAGATTTGAACCCAGCTCTTCTGACTCCAAACCCAGTGCTCTTTCTACTCTACTCCCATTGCCTACTGAGAGAAAATAAAGTGATTTTGAAGAGGTGGAATCTATAGGATCTTTGTTGATTGTGGGGAAATGTGACAGGGTGGGTAAGAGAGAAGACCCCAGAATCTGAATTTATTCACTCTGTGTAGTGAGACAAGGAGAGGGTAGGCATAATCCAAGATGGAGGCCTCTCCTTGACCAAGTCAAAGAAATGGGTCCTAGTCATGGGGGGAAAGTCTGTGGGAACTTGGCAGGGTAGTATTCTCTATTTCCCAATAAGACCAAGTTCCGGGCACATATTCCACACCATATATCATATTAGAACCAGACAATATCTTAGAGATGACATGCTTCATCTCTCTCATTCTATGTTAGACCAGTTGCACAAGGTCATATGGCTGGTCTCTTAATACCCAGTGTAGGTTTCTTTCCCACTATGCTAGGCTGCCTCTCTCAGATTTCTGGCTGGAGCTTTGGGGATGTTATCATCAAAGGAACCTCCTTCCTCCTGCCTCAGGGCTCCTGAGACTCCACTGTTCTGTAAGGAAAAGGATGGGGAGTTTCCACAAGCTGGGTTTTCTCAGAACTTGGATTGCCACAGATGCACAGAGGGTGTGTTCTGCACAAAGGAGAAGGTAAGACAGGGTAGAGATTTTCCACAGGGGGAGCCTTCCCAATAGTCTTTTTGGAGAAGGGGTCAGCCTATCCTGAGTCCTGACACTGACAAGACCTCAGCCTCATCTCCTATTAAGGACTCAGAGTCTAAGCTAGAGGGCCTCCCCTGCCAAAGCCCTGGAGATGGCTTCCAGGCCAAGGATAGAGAGCCCGGGAGACCCAGCAAGACTCGTCCCAGGAACACACCATACACCACAGACCGTGTTGGGACAGGTCTTAAGTGTGTTGGGATAGTAGGGGAGGGTTAGGAGGCAGGCCTCCCATCTGCATTTGGGAAAACCAGCCTGCTTGCACTTGTACATGTGAGTACATGCACCTGGTGAGCTATATACATAGGTGTATGTGTATGCACATGCAAACATGAGAGTACATCTCATTGTACATACACGAATACACATGTGCATAGTCGTGTAAACATGTACGTCCTTTGCTCTCCCAACGTACTCTTCTGACTGCAGAGTTACCGCAGATTTCTACACAACCCTGCTCAGAACCAAGCAATAATAGCTCATTTTTCTATAGCGCTGTCAGGTGGAAAAAGAGCTCTCCTCCCAACTAACCTTGTAAGGTTAATATGAAAAGGGGATAGCGACTGACTGAGCCTGTGATTTTATTGATACAGAAAACTCCTAGGACAGGAAAATCCCTTTACCACCATAGGTCAGCACTTTCTCTGCAATTTATAGTCTTAGAATTGCTAGGGCACTGAGAGGTTAAGTAACTTGGCTAAGGTCACACAGCTCATGTGTAAAAGACTGAACTTGAACTCAAGAGTCCCTGGCCCCATGGCCAGCTCTTTTTCCATTATGTCAAAGTTACCTCTATGAAGTCAGTAACACAAATATAATGAGGACATTGTAGCAGGATTGCCAACAGTGGTTGCCACCTCTGCCCCTCACCCTACAGGGTTCCTAGTGTGATATTCATACTTCTCCAGACTTCAGGGTAATTTGTAAGGCCTGGCACTAATCACTAGACAGAATGATGGAAGTTGTGACGGCAAATGGAAAATAATCTGAGTGTTTTTCCCTAGCCTCATAAAAACTCAGTGGGAGGTACTGTGTGTGTGTGTGTGTGTGTGTGTGTGTGTGTGTGTGTGTGTGTGTGTGTGTGTGTTGGGAGGAGGAGGGGGGATATTGGAGAGAAGGGCATACTACCTGCCTCTGGAGACTGCAGAGAGGTGAATAGAAGTCAGTAGTTACCTTAACTCAGAGGTGACTGAAAGTTGGAGACCTTCACTTGATAAAAACGACTTTAAGTCTTAAAGAGGTCCCTTCAGAAGCTCTCTAATGAAATCCTTTTGTAGGTTGTTGTGTGGGCCTGAATAACAAAGAGTCTGGCAACCTGATGACTAGCTCAAAGGCCCTTCACCCCAGGCCAGCATATTCTTAGAGAGCTGAGACACCTCCCTGAGGATGGAGCAGCTAGAGCTAGGTGGCAGTGACAGATGAAGACAGAGGATGTGCCAAGGGGTTCTGGGGCCAAAGAGAGTAGTTCCTGGACCAAGTAGGGGCATTAGACCAAGCCCAAGGACCTGGTTCAAGGACAGGAGCTGGAACTGGTTAATGAGACACAGCCATTACAAGGAGGATCAGACTGAGACCCTGTTTTTCACTGGTACCATGAGTTATGTGGACTATGCAGGTCTGAAGTTGGGGGTGGGGGCTTGGTAGGGAGGGGGTGGGACTGATTTCCTAGTGATTTCCCTAGCTCTTTCCTCACTAGGGGGCATGTTGATGCTATAAGGACCTGGGGAAGTAAGGGCTCACCAGATAGGATGCTATCCTTGGTTGTCTATGAGTTCAGGTCTTTTCCACAGACTTTGAATGTAATAATTTGGTGCTAGCTAAAGAACTGAGGACACCGAAACAAAACTCCCAGTATTTTCTCTGGCTGTCCCCCTGTGCCTGGAATACTCTCCCTTCTCATTTTCATCTACTTGCTTCCCTAGCTTTCTTCATACTCCAACTAAAACCCCATCTTCTTCAGGAAGCCTTTCCTGACACTTCTTAATTCCAGTGCCGTCCCTGTCTTGATTATTTCCTATTTATCTTGTGGGGTGTACAGGTGCTCAGGGAGGACCAGCACCTCTGGCGTGAGGGTTTGCTGAGCCTTTTCAGGGCTGCTTCTCCACCTTTGGTGTCCACCTTTCACCCAACTCTCACCTCTGGCTCCAAGAAGCTGCGGCAGCCACATCTTGGTAAACCATCTCTGCAAAGAGGCTAAACCAGGCTGAGGGTAATGGACAGGCCTCAGATGCATTGGTGAGTTAGGGAGACGCCTACTCCAAGCACCTGAAGACTTCCCTGGCAGAATGAGCAGATGAGAACAATTTGCCTGAAGCAGGCAGCGTGGAGCTTGGTCAGGCATCAAAGACACCAAGGTCATCCACTGCATCCCAGCCAAGAAAGAGTGAGCCTGATGACTGTGCAGCTCTGCATCACTTAAATCCAATTCCAGGGGCAGCTAGGTGGCGCAGTGGATAGAGCACCGGCCCTAGATTCAGGAGGACCTGAGTTCAAATCCAGCCTCAGACACATAACACTTACTAGCTATGTGATCCTAGGCAAGTCACTTAACCCCACTGCCTAGCCAAAAAAAAAAAAATCCAATTCACTCGCAAGCCAAAATGTCACCATGTCATTGGTCATCTTAGAAAATGAAGGACAATTTGGAACTATGCCTAAAGGGCTACAAAAATGTGCATACCCTTTGATCCAGCAATAGCACTTCTAGGGCTACATCGCAGAGAGATCATACAAATGGGAAAGGGACCCACATGTACAAAAATATTCATAGCAGCTCTTTTTGTGGTGGCAAAGAATTGGAAATTGAGAGGATGCCCATCCATTGGGGAATGGCTGAGCAAGTTGTGGTATATGAATGTAATGGAATACTATTGTGCTATAAGAACTGATGAACAGGCTGACTTCAGAAAAACCTGGGAAGACCTATATGGTCTGATGCTGAGTGAAGTGAGCAGAACCCAGAGGACTTTGTATACAATAGCAGCCACGTTATGCAATGACTAAGAATGTTAAACTGAACCTTCTCAGCATTACGAGGATCTAAGACATCTCCAGAGGCCTCGGGATGGAAAATGCTGTCCACATCCAAAGAAAGAACTATGGAAGTCGAATCGCTCTCACTTAATTTTACCTTAAGTTGAATTTTGTTTCATCTTTCTGATGGTTCCTCCTATGGGTTTTAATTTTTACTTACAACTTCACTAATGTGAAAATATGTTTAATGGGTATATAAATGTAAAGCCTATGTCAGATTGTGTGCTGTCTTGGGGAGGGTGGGGGGAGGGAGAAAAAGGGAGAAAAAAATTTTCAACTCAAAAGCATATGGAAAAAAAATTTTTTTTAATAAATAAAATTAAATTAAATTAAATTAAAAAGAAAGAAAGAAAGAAAGAAAATGAAGGACAAGGGGCAGCTAGGTGGCGCAGTGGATAGAGCACCAGCCCTGAAGTTAGGAGGACCTGAGTTCAAATCCAGCCTCAGACTAAACACTTGACACTTACTAGCTGTGTGACCCTGGGCAAGTCACTTAACCCCAACTGCCTTAAAAAAAAAAGAAAAAAAATGAAGGACAAACAACATCTATCCCGTATAGAACCTGTTTGTACATACGTGTTTGCTTGTTGTCTCTCCCATTAAATGGTGAGCTCCTTGAGGTCAGGGACTGACTTTGGCTTCTTTTTGTGCCCCTTGGTATACAATAGGCACTCAATAAATATTTACTGACAGACTGAACTAGAAATGAGCCAGATGCTGATATTTCCAGGGGAGACCCTGGCTGAAGGCAAAAATGAACCATAGAGAGATGTTATGGCTGATAAGCTTCCAAGATTGAATCCATTCTATCCATATTGGTTAAATAATTATTGTATTCATTCAAAGAAGGAGAACTGAGGCTCAGAAAGCCTTAACTTCCCCAGCTCACATAGCTAGTACATATCAAAACTGAGACTTGAACCTTAGCTTCCTGATTGCAGCTTCTGTGCTCTGGTCTCTGGGATACCAAGTCCTCCTAGGCCAGGAGGTGAGGATACTAGGCTAGAAACCAAGATCGCTCTCCCCTCAGAGGCAGAACACAAAGGCCATGACAAAGATTCCTATGTCCTAACCTCAGGACTCAAAGGAGACCTCAGGTGGGGTCTGGATGAGGGCACATTCTTCCATTTATGTCTGCTCCTTCCCTCAGGGTGGCTGTGTAGGGGGATCAGCATGGATCAGCAGCATCCTTAGCCAAATTGAAAACAGGCATATGTCTTTTTCTTCTCCCCCAGAGTCTGGATCAGCTGGATAGTACTCCCACTGAGGGCTCTCCTGGAAGTCTGTCCTTGAGGACCACTGAGTCCAAGGACCAGAAACGAGCCTAGAGCTCATGTTCCCCTCTCTCCTGGACCACTAAAATTCTGTCTTCGGTGAACAAGTGGGGGAAATTAAACACTGAAAAGGGCATTTGGTATAGACAGAGTTATACATAGTCCCATGTTGAGGAACTATTAATATTAGGGAGGAAACATAGTTCTATCTTCTCCTTCAGGAATCCTTGATATAAGAGGGAACATTCTTGGAGTCCTGACTTTCCTAAAACTCTGTGCTAGTGTTGGGATTGGCATAGTAGCAGCATCTTCTCACATATTCTATGCTGATTCTGGGGTCTTCCAGGGCTATGCCAGGCTGGGGAAGTATAGAGCCTAACCTTAGACAACTTCTCTGGTATGGTCAGAGTTCTGAGACAGGTGGTGGATGGAGTGGATAGGAGGAGGGGAGACACACTTTCAATTGTTTTTCAGTCGTGTGTGACTTCATGACCCCATTTGGGGTTTTCTAACTAAAGCTACTGGAGTGGTTTGCCAGTTCATTTTACAGATGAGGAAACTGAAGCAAATAGGGTTAAGTGACTTGCCCAGGGTCACACAGCTAGGAAGTATCTGACGCTGGATTTGAACTCAGGAAGATGAGTCTTCCTGACTTCAGGTCCGGCATTCTGTGCACTATGATGCCACCTGGTTGCCCACACACTGTGCCCCTACAAGTTATCCAAGGGCTTCTTCAGACTTCAGGACTCCAGCTTCTCACCTTCCTGAGTTCAGGGTTCCTATACTCAGTGCCACCTTCTACATGAGATAGTACAGTGGGAGAATAAATTAGGAGTCAGAGTCCATTATCACCACTGTTATTCAATATTGTACTGGAAACCTTAGCTTTAGCAATAAGAGAAGAAAAAGAAATTGAAGGCATTGGAATAGGCAAAGAAGAAACAAAGCTATCAGTCTTTGCAGATGACATGATGATATACTTAGAAAATCCTAGAGAATCAAGTAAAAAACTACTTGAAATAATAAACAACTTTAGCAAAGTTGCAGGCTATAAAATAAACCCATATAAATCATCAGCATTTCTATATATTACCAACAAAGCCCAACAGCAAGAGATAGAAAGAGAAATCCCATTTAAACTTACTGTAGACATTATAAAATATTTAGGAGTCTACCTCCTGAAACAAACCCAGGAACTCTATGAACACAATTACAAAACACTTTTCACACAAATAAAATCAGATCTAAATAACTGGAAAAACATCAGTTGCTCATGGGTAGGCCGAGCTAATATAATAAAATGACAATCCTACCTAAGCTAATTTACTTATTCAGTGCCATACCAATCAAACTACCAAGAAATTATTTATAGAGTTAGAAAAAATAATAACAAGATTCATTTGGAAAAACAAAAGGTCCAGAATATCAAAGGAACTAATGAAAAGAAATGCAGGGGAAGGTGGCCTAGCAATTCCAGATCTTAAATTGTATTATAAAGCAGCAATCATCAAAACTGCTTGGTACTGGCTAAGAAATAGGGAGGTGGATCAGTGGAATAGGTTAAATATGCAAGACACAGTAGTCAATGACTATAGTAATCTATTATTTGATAAACCCAAAGACCCCAGCTTCTGGGATAAGAACCCACTCTTTGAAAAAAACTGCTGGGAAAACTGGAAAAGAGTATGGCAGAAACTAGGCATAGACCCAAATCTCACACCATATACCAAAATAAAGTCAAAATGGGTTCATGACTTAGATATAAAGGCTGATACCATAAGTAAACTGGGAGAACAAGGAATAGTTTACCTATCAGATCTATGGAGAACAGAAGAATTC
Organism: Phascolarctos cinereus; assembly: GCF_003287225.1. Taxonomy (NCBI): domain Eukaryota; kingdom Metazoa; phylum Chordata; class Mammalia; order Diprotodontia; family Phascolarctidae; genus Phascolarctos; species Phascolarctos cinereus. Next base: position 128,767,089 of record NW_027555847.1, on the reverse strand, counting down.
ATGACCAAACAGGAGATAGAGAACATTATGAAAAGCAAAATGGATAATTTTGATTACATTAAAATGAAAAGTTTTTGCACAAACAAAGCCAATGCAACTAAGATTAGGAAGGTAGAAAATTGGGAAAGAATTTTTACAACCAGTCTCTCTGATAAAGGCCTCATTTCTAAAATATATAGAGAATTAAGACAAATTTATAAGAACACAAGCCATTCCCCAATTGATAAATGGTCAAAGGATATGAACAGACAGTTCTCAGATGAAGAAATTAAAGCCATCTCTAGTCATATGAAAAAATGCTCTAAATCGTTATTGATTAGAGAAATGCAAATCAAAACAACTCTGAGGTACCACATCACACCTATCAGATTGGCCAACATGACAAAACAGGAAAATGATAAATGTTGGAGAAGATGTGGGAAAATTGGAACACTAATACATTGTTTGGAGTTGTGAAATGATCCAACCATTTTGGAGAACAATTTGGAACTATGCCCAAAGGGCTACAAAAATGTGCATACCCTTTGATCCAGCAATAGCACTTCTAGGGCTATATCCCAAAGAGATCAAACAAATGGGAAAAGGACCCACATGTACAAAAATATTCATAGCAGCTCTTTTTGTGGTGGCAAAGAATTGGAAATCGAGAGGATGCCCATCAATTGGGGAATGGCTGAGCAAGTTGTGGTATATGAATGTAATGGAATACTATTGTGCTATAAGAAATGATGAACAGGCTGACTTCAGAAAAACCTGGAAAGACTTATATGGTCTGATGCTGAGTGAAGTGAGCAGAACCCAGAGGACTTTGTACACAATAACAGCCACGTTATGCGATGACTAATATTGTTAAACTGAACCCCTCTCAGCATTACGAGGATCTAAGACATCTCCAGAGGCCTCGGGATGGAAAATGCTGTCCACATCCAAAGAAAGAACTATGGAAGTCGAATCGCTATCACTTATTTTTACCTTCTGTTGAGTTTTGTTTCATCTTTCTGATGGTTCCTCCTATGGGTTTTAATTTTTACTTACAACTTCACTAATGTGAAAATATGTTTAATGGGTATGTAAATGTAAAGCCTATATCAGATTGTGCACTGTCTTGGGGAGGGTGGTAGGGAGGAAGGGGGAGAAAAATTTTCAACTCAAAAGCATATGGAAGTGATTGTTGATAAATCAAAATAAATTAATAAAATTTAAAAAAAATAAATTAGGAGTCAGAGGACATGGGTTTGAAGCCTGGACAAGCCATTTTCTCCCTGTGTGTCCATGGGCAAGCTTTTTCCTTCTCTGACCTTCAGTTTCCTCCTTTACAAAATGAAAGGATTAGATGTAGGTTTACTCTAACGCCCCTTTTAGATCTAAATCCTATGATACTAGATTGAATTTATACCTAAAAAGAAAAGCTAGCCATACCTAACAGAGATAAGGTTTGTGGTACTTGGCCTGGGTACAAGAAATCCTTGTTACAGCTCTGTCCCTAGCATATACCCTACTTGGAAGCAGCCCTGTGGGGAAGGGAGGGTTGCTATGTCTCTTGGCCTGAGATCAATGGCTAACGCTATGGCCATTCTGATCTGTCCTGGCAAGCCCATCCAAATGAGATGGAAGACTGAGCGATGTCCTTATGCAGGGAAGAAGTACAGTGTATGTGTATGTGTGCATGCATGTATGTATCCTGGCATGGAGAAGAAAGGGGAGTTGGGGGGGGGGGACGGGGAATGGATATACTGAAGCCTCTTGGCTGCCATGTTTTTGCCCAGAAATCCCCCACCTCCTTTCATACAAGGGCCCCAACCATGGCACATGTTTCCAGTTTGCTTTTCTTACCTCCAGGGTTGTTCCTGGCTCCCCTCACGGGCAGGAACCCCTCCTCCCTCAAACACATTCCAAACCTTGTTCCTGAGAGGGGGAAGGGAGACTTTCAGCTCTCCCACTCAGGAACCCAAGAGTCTGAGCACTGGTCCTTCTCACTCTGAGGCCTGGGGATCAGGCTCTGCCCTCAGCAAGCCAGTCTAGCAGAAAGAGCCCCTGTCTTTAAATAAGAAGAGCCGTATTCTAATTCAAGCTTTGTCACTTGCTAGCTATGTGTGCTTGGGGTCAGTCACTTCTCTCTGGGCCTCAGTTTCTCCATCTAAAATGAGAAGTTTGGACTTAGTAACCTGCAAGGTCCCTTCTAGTCTAGATCTATGATCCTATGTTGTGGGAAAGAGCTTCCCCACCTGCCTGGGACTCCAGCCCAAACTTATTTTTCCTTCCTCCAGGAAACCTTCTCTGACTGTCACCCCAAGCTGCAGCAAGCCCTTAGATCAGGGGTGGGGAACCTGTGGCCTCAAGGCCACATGTGGCCCTCTAGGTCCTCAAGTGCAGCCCTTTGACTGAATCCAAATTTCACAGAAGTAGATCCACATCTGCTGCTGCTCCTCCTCCTCCTCCTCTTCCTCATTCTCTTTGACTTTCTTCCAATTGGGAATCCCCATTGGAAAGCCCAAGTCTGTCCTTCGTTCTATTTCCTTCACAATTTGACTCGGCTGGTTATTTGAATGAGTGAATAAAGGAATAAGTAGTCCTTAGTAAAAACTTACTGAATGAATAAGTGGGCCAATGAATGTGGGGTTGGGAAGGGAAAGATAGAGGGTTCTCTGGATATCACATAGAGAGCATGTCAAGGTCAAACTCCCATTCTACATAATTTGGACAAATTATTGGGAAAGCTTGGTGGCATAGTGGACAGAGCAACAGCCCCAAAGACTCATCTTCCTGAGTTCAAATCCAGCCTCAGGCACTTATTAGCTGTGTGACCCTGGGCAAATCACTTAACCCCAATTGCCTCACCAAAAAAATAAAAAGTTTTCATTGATATCTTCTGTTATTTACATCATCATAGTTATCCCAAGCATCCCTCCTCTGCCCCGCCCCCTCCAAAAAAAGAACCATCCCATATAACAAATGATATTTTTAGACAGGAAAATAAATTAGCACAACTAATCAATACATTAAAAAAAGTCTGAAAACATGCAATCTGTGACACCTGTGGACCTTCCACCTCCACAAAGGGGCAGGCTGGGGGTGTCCTCTCATATCTCTTCATTCAAGTCCCACTTAATCTTTTTAATATTGTTATATTTATTTTTTATTTCTTTGGTGTATAGATATTCTTTCAATTTACATCGTTGTGGTTATTGTGTATATTGTTTTCTTTACTCTGCTTACTTTACTCTGCATCAGTTCATATAGGTCATTCCATACTTCTTTGTATTCATCACACACATTTCTTACAGCACAATTAATATTCTATTATATCCATGTACCACAATTTGTTTAACCATTCCTCAACTGATGGGCATCTACTTTATTTCCAAATCTCTATCACAAAAAAAAAATGCTGCTATAAATATTTTGGAGTATATGGGGACTTTCTTCTTATTATTGGCTTCCTTGGAGTATAAACCCAGTAATGGAGTCTCTAGTTCAAAGGGTATGAATATTTTAGTCATTTATTTGCATAATTCCAAAGTGGTTGTAACATTTCACAGCTTCATCAACAATGTGTTAAGGTGTCTATAATCCCACAACTCCTCCAACATTAACTATTGCCATATTTTGGGACATTTTTGCCAATTTATAGAGTGTGAGGTGAAACCTCAGGGTTGTTTTGATTTTCATTCTCATATTTGGAGCATGCTTTCATGTGATTTTGAATTCTTTGCATTTCTTCTTTTGAGAATTGTTTGTCTTATCCTTTGACTCCTTATCTATTGGGGAAGGGGTATTAGTCTTGTATATTTATTAATTGCTTATATATGTTACCCTTATCAGAGAAATTTGATACCAAGACTTTCTTCCCATTTGACTGCTTCTCTTCTTATCCTAGGTGCATTAATTTTATCTCTGCAGAAACTTTTCAGGCTTGAGTAATCAAAGTTATTTATTTCATCTTTTGTAATTCTAGTGTTAAAGGTATATGATCTAATTCTGTTCTAACTTTTTATAGTATGACATGTTAAGGTCATGTACCCATTTAAAATGTATTACAGAATATGGTAAAAGGTCTTAGTCTAAAAACTAATTTCTGCCAGGCTGCTTTGCAGTTTTCCCAGCAGCTTTTATCAAATAAAAAGGTTTTTTCCTAGGTAATTCATGTTTTCCATATAATTATTGAGTTCTATTGTTTCTGATTTTTCCTTGTCTAGTCTGTTCCATAGATCTATATATTTTCTAACCAATACCAGATGGTTTTGATAACTGCTACTTTATTATGTAGTTTGAGAACAGGAAATGCTTCCCCCCCCCTTCATCTTGACTTCTTTTCATCATTTCCCTTGTTATTCTCCATTTTTTGTTTTTCCAGATAAATTGATTATTTTTAAAAGTTCTTTGAAGTATCCCCTTAATTCATATAGCATTAAAAGCGTAAATTAATTTTGATAGTATTGTTATTTTTGTTATATTAGCACAGCCTAGCCATGAGCACTGACTATTCCTCCAGCTACTTAAGTTGTTCTTTATTTCTTTAAGGAGTACTTTGTAATTGAATCTATACAATTTTTTTGTGCTTTGGTAGGTAAGAACCCTGAAATTTTATGGATTTTGTAGTTATTTGGAATGGGATTTCCCTTTTTATTTTTGCTTCTTGTGTTTTATTATAGTATAGAAATGCTGTTGGTTTTTGAGTATTTATTTTTGTAGCCTTCAACTTTGCTGAAGCTATTAATTGTCTAAATTAGTATCTTTGCTGATTTCCTAGGATTTCTGAGTAAACCATCATATTATTAGCAAATAGGGATAGTTTTATTTTTATTTTCCTATCTTTATGCCTTTAATTTCTTTCTCATATTGCTACTACTAGCATTTCCAGAACTAGATCAAATAATAGTGGGGAGAATAGGCATCCTTGTTTCACTCACATATTTATTGGAAAAGGTTCTACTATATAATAATAGCTAATATTTATATAGTGCTTACTATATACCGGGCACTATGCTAAGCTCTTTACAATTATTATCTCAATTATTATCTCCAATACATATGATGCTTCCTTTTAGTTTTGGATAGATGGTTTTTATGATATTTTAAAAAAGGTCTATCTGTACCTATAGCTTGCAAAGTTTTTGGCCAAAAAAAAAAGTGTTGTACTTTGTCAAAAGCTTTTTCTGCATCTGTTGAGACAATTGTGTGGTTTTGGATGTGTTGGTTTTAATATGATTAATTATGTTGATTGTTTTTTAATGTTGAATCATCCTTGAATCCCTCGTATAAATCCCACTTGGTCATAGATAAATTGCTGTAGTCTATTTGACAGGATTTTGTTTAAAATGTTTTGGTCAATATTCATTAATAATATTAGCTTATAGGGGTTTTTTCCCATGTTTTGTCTTCCCCTGGTTTAGGTATTAGGACTATATTGGCCTCACAAAAGGATTCTCATGCTTTCTTTCTAGGATGCTTTCATTCTTAATATTGGAGAATAATTTGTAAAGTATGGGTCCTAACTGTTCTTTAAAAATTTGATAGAATTCTTCTGAATCCATCAGGAGCAGAAATTTTTCCCCCCTTTAGTATTTCCTTTATAGTTAGATATATTTTTTTCCTGAGATTGGGTTATTTAAAGTCTCTAGCTAGTCTTCTGATAGTTTGGGTATTTTATATTTTTGAAGATATTTCTCTGTTTCTTTTGTATCCTCAGTTTTGTTAGCTTATAACTGTACATACTATGTTCTGATTATTCTTCTGGTTTTGCTAGGTTTTCAACCTTGCTCATTTGCTATTTTACTGATTTGATTTTCAGTTCAGCTTATTATCTTTTACCTGGACCTTACATCCAGTAATCTCACCAGTTTGGCTGGGGGACACTCAGTTGATCAGGAATCCCCTCATCACCCTCCCAATCTATTCTATGTCTAATAACCTTTACACTTCTAGGTTTTAAAGAACTTTGGGCATTTTTTTACAAAACTCTAGATACTCATCCCTTCACACCTTTATTGTAAGTATAAAGGAAAGCACTTCCATCCTTCAAACACTAAGTGACAGAAAATCTTTTCTGTGGAACCAATGTGAAGTCTAAAGGGATCAAATTATACCTAAAATGGGAACTTCAAGGAAATGGAAGATTCACAAAGGTTAAAAAGTAAATTGCCCCTACCCCCAAGGAGGTTACATTTTACTGGGGGTAAACGTATACAAAATATAGAGAAAGTCAATAAAAAGTCACTTGCTGGAAGGACAAAGAGATAGATGAACAACTGAAGAGATCAGGAAAGGCTTCCTGTAGGAGTTGGCCCCTGAGCTGTTCTTTAAAGGAAGCTAATGAATGCTAGGATTCTATAAGGAAGAGATGAGGAAGGAAAACATTCCAGGAATGGGGAACAGCTCCAGCAAAGGCATGAAGGCAGGAAATGGAAGGTCCTGTTCCTGGAACAATCGGTAGGCAGTTTGGCTCCAAAGTAGAGTGCGTAAGAGTTGTTAATATGATCATAGTCACAGCTAGGTGGTATAGTGAATAGAACACTAGAAGGGGAGACTTTCTGACCGAGTTCAAATCCAGCCTCAGATGCTTATTAGCTGCATGTCATTTAACCTCTGTCTGCCTTACTTTCCTCATTTGTAAAATGGGAACAATAATAGCACCTACCTGCTTTGAGGATCAAATGAATGAATATTTGTGAAGCACTTTGCAAATCTTACAATGCTATTACATAAATGCTAGCTATTATAACTAGTTCTTTTTATCAGTATGGAAAGATAGGTTGGTTGGAGCCAGACTGTAAAGGGCTTAAATGCTAAACAGAGGGGTTTGTGGTTAATCCTACAAACAGTCGACAATAAGGGAACCACACAGTTAACAAAGTCAGAGGAATACCAATTTTGTAGCTAGACTGAATTGGGGAGAGACAGGGAACAGAAAAGAAGAGCCTATCTGGGTTTTTCTCCAGGTAGGGAACTCTTATAAGAAGCTATCCCAATAGGGGCCTGGCTGACAAGAAGAGGCAGTCTTTAGCTTTAACAAAAAAAAAAAAGGGGGGGGGCCTCTGGGATAGATAATTCCATCAAATTCTCTTCTGGGCCACTTTCTGAATATCTTATTCACACTTTTTGACTTGAGAAAGAACAGAATTGGTGTGCCCTAGAGGATTTTACCCAAGAAGCCCATTCTGAAGACCATCTCTATCTTTAAGGTCCCTGAGGTTGGGAACAAGATTAGGAATTATTTTCTGATGTCTTTCCTATAAATGTGCAAAGCTACTGCATACTTGGAATATTTCCTTCAATCAGTTAGTACACATGTATACACACACACACACACACACACATACCTCTCCTACCAGGTGAGCCAAGATAGAACAAAACATATATCTTAAAAGATATAGCAAGAACAGAAGTACAAATATTTTCTCCTAACACCTGGGGGGCAGACTCTCCCCTATATCACCTTGATCCCTGGGGAAAGTGGGCTCAAGCTAAAAGCAGTTTCTACAAAGTGTTTGCCCCACCAAACTCACTTCTGAATTTGGTACAACAGCTGGATGCTGGCATTTCAGCTGTGTCTGGACTTGGTTCCCAATCTCCCAAGGGCTGTATTGGTGCCTTGGTTATCAAACTCTGGCCTGGACTCCTCTCACAGGGCTTGTGGTGACTTGTTTTCCCACCTTTTCAAAGCTCACAAGATTATTGCTGTGTCCAATATGCCTTAATCTAAAATGACCAAAAAACAAACACAAAGAGGCAAAGAATAAACACACACACACACACACACACACACACACACACACACACACACACACACACCACATATCAGCCCTGGATGGAGAGGGCCCGAGCCAGGGGTGGGGAACCTGCAGCTTCGAGGCCATATGTGGCCCTCTAAGTCCTCAAGTGCCGTCCTTTGACTGAATCCAAACTTCACAGAACAAATCCCCTTAATAAAAGGATTTGTTCTGTAAAAGTTGGACTCAGTCAAAAAGCTGCACCCAAGGACCTAGAAGGCCACAGGTTCCTCACCAGGGCCTGAGCTATCACCCCATCCATAGGTTTACAGCAAGTCTTTCTCCTGCAAAAGCACCTAGGCAGGAAAGAGATAATCCCTTTGCTGATTAGTGCCTTTTGAATGGATGCTCAGTTCCAGTTCAGAAACCAATTGAAAGAGTTTTTTTCACATGGCAAGGGGATTGGAAACAGAATACCTGCACTTAGTGCATGCTCTGAATTGGGAATCAGGGCCCTTCCATGACACAATGTCAAGTCTTAGGAGAGTTTTAGGTTTCCTGAAAGAAGCAGGATTTAGTGGGAATTCGAAAGAGAGGCCGGTTTGAGGTGGCCAGTAAGAGGGGAGAAGGACACTCAAGGTGAGGAAATGTTGTTTGAAGACGACCGATGACATCAGGAGGTGATGATAGACAGTGAGGAGACCCCACCTGGCTGGAACTGAAGGTGTAAACTGAGGTGAAAGGAGATAATACTGGAAAGAGATTGGAGCCAGATTGTGAAGGGCCTTGAATGTCAGCGTAGCAAGTTCTTAGAAAACTTTCGGTTCATCTATGTATTCTGAACCAATGCTCACAAGTCTCTGTTTTCCTTTGGAAATTAAGCTACAATTAGGTCCATGACATCTTAATGAGGCAAAATGACATGTATTTAAAATAGAATTCAAGGTAAATCACAAAGAGTTAAAATCAGCTGTAAGTGTTCCATCAGTCCCCAAAAGACCTCCTTCCACACCTCGAGTCCCAGATCAGCAATGAGCTACAAAATAAGGAAAAGAAAGCATCATTAGGCAAATACAGGAGTTTCAACTGACCAGGACCCCAGTATCTGCAGCTAAAAAGTCTTGCACCCAGCAATGGAAGTATGAAGCACAGAACCCTGCAAGTGTGGCTTCTCAGAACAGGATCCATCACTGTGGGGAAACCCAGTCACCGTTCCCCAGTGTGAAAAGTGCCACTTCCAAAAGACACTGACTGTGTCAGTAACACTGTGCCACTGACACTGAAGCCTCAGCCTCTGAAAGCCTAACACTGCACAGCTATGGGGAAACCAGCTGGCAGTAATGGCCCATGTTAGATGCAGATGGGGAGGTTGACTTCGATTTTTCCTCTCCAAAGTTTATGCTGTCCCTTGATTATAGCCGCATTTCCCCTTTCTGTTTCTCATCAACTGTCTCTTCCATCTCTGATGTTGTTACCCCTTCCCAGACGTAGGAGAGTTCAAACTATCTGGCTGTTACCCCAGTAAAAACAGGGGCAATAGGAGAGGGTCAACTCCTCTTCCTACCCCATCAGACTATGGAGTCTGGACTATGTCTTCTAGATAATAAAGAGGGAAGGAAATAAGTATTTACATAGTGCCTACTGTGTGGCAGGCACTGTGCTAAGCACATTTACAAATACTATCTCATTTGGGCCTCACAACAACCCTGTGAGGTAGATGTTATTATTGTCCCCATTTTACAGTTGAAGAAACTGAGGCAAATAGAAGGTAAAATGACTTGCCTATAGTTGTACAGCTAGGAAGTGTGTTTAGATTTGAACTAGGTGGCACAGTGGATAGAGCTTGGAGTCAGGTCAGGAGGACCTGAGTTCAAATTCAGCCTCAGACACTTACTGGCTCTATGACCCTCAGCAAGTCACTTAATCCTGTTTGCCTCAATTTCCTCATCTGTAAATAAGCTGAAGAAGGAAATGGCAAACCACTCCAGTATCTTTGCCAAGAAAACCCCAAATGAGGTCACAAAGAGTTGGACATGATTGAAAAGATTGAACAACAGCAGTTCCTAACTCCCAACCCAGTACTCTCTCCACTGAACCTATCAGCTGCCTCGATAGAGGCAATGGAGAGCCCTAAAGGTATTTGAGCTGAGTAATGACAGAATCAGAAATGTACAGTGGGAAGATTGATTTGACAGGGACCTGCTGACTCAGGTTGCTGGAACAAAAACAGAGAAAGAAGGAAGGAAGGAAGGAAGGAAGGAAGGAAGGAAGGAAGGAAGGAAGGAAGGAAGGAAGGAAGGAAGGAAGGAAGGAAGGAACTATCCTCGTCTCCAGGCAAAAACTCAGTTGAAATTTGGGGTGAGAGCTGGGGCCAAGACATGTGATGTGTGTGAAGGGAGGTTGCATTGACTGGGATGTTTTAATCAGGATTCTCTGTTTCACTCTAACCTCCCCCCCCCCACCTCTCTGGGCAAACAGCCATAACTCTGCAGACCCAAGAGTTGGCTGTCCCCTCTAGGGAGGAAGGGAAAGAAGACAAACCCATGTGGAGCTGTTTCCCAGCTGACAAGCCCAGTCTGTCCAGCCACATGAACACTATCCCTCATAGGCTGTTTCTGGAAGCAGGCCACATGAGCCTTGAGACATCCGCTTGTGTGAACAAGCAAGGGGGCTCCCCACAGCCCCAATGAATGGGCAGTGGGGGATGGGATGGGAGTTTTGGGATGAGGGGTGGTAGTCAGACCTGGTACATTGGTCCCACCGAAGCTGACAGGGAAGTGATTCATTCATTTATTCAGTAAAATTACGTGCCTAGGATTACAGAGCTCTGTGTTAGGTTCTAGGGAAGATACAGAGATAGATGAAACGTGTCCTTTCTCTCAAGGAGATTACAATCTAGCAGGGGTGATAAGACAAAGACTCAAATAAATAGAATATGAATTAAAATATAACAAGCATATGAGAGGAAGATAATGTTCTGTAAAATCACACAAGGGAATGCAATAATTCCATTGTTGGAAATTAATATGCCCTAAAAGTATTATTTTTTAAAATATCTCTTTTAAGATGTTCACAGCTGCATTGTACATAAAAGCAGCATTGGAAAACACTAGATTTGGGCTTGAATCCTGGCTCTGTCACTTACTACCTATGTCACCTTACCCTCTCTGGGCCTCAGTTTCCTCAACTGCAAAATTTGGGGTCTTTCAAGGTCCCTTCCCTCTCTTAACAATAACAGTAACAATATCCAGCTTTTATGTCATGCTTTAAGATTTATAGAGTACTTTATATGTATTATCTCATTTGATCTTCACAATAATCCTGGGAGGTAGGTGATATTTTTCCCATTTTACAAATGAGGAAACTAAGTCTGAGAGAAGAGAAGTGATTTGCCCAGGGTCACGCATAGAATAAATTCCCAAGGCAGAAATCCAACTATGGTCTTCCTGACTCCAACTCCAACATTCTGTGAACTTGGACATCTTTGCTGTTGCTGTCCAGTCGTTCAGTTGTATCGACTCTGTGATCCCATGGACCATAGCACACCAATACCATCTGTGGGGTTTTCTTGGCAAAGATACTGGAGTGTGGTTTGCCATTTCCTTCTCCAGTGGATTAAGGCAAACAGAAGTTAAGTGACTTGCCCAGGTCACACAGCTAGTAAGTGTCTAAGGTCACATTTGAACTCAGTTCTTCCTGACTCCAGGCCTAGTGCTCTATCGACTGAGGCACCCAGATGCCTCAAAACCCAAGATCCTATGACTTAAGAGAAAAAAGTGAATTTGAAAGAACAGCCAAACAAAGTATACTGATAGGGATTTGGAGTCACTAAAAAGTAAAGATAATTTGTGCATTGAAATTAACTAATTGAAATGTGAATACTTACTATGCAAGTTTAGTTGGGTGTATTGAAGTTTCATACTGTCTTTAATAAAACATTTGATTTAAATGTAACCTCAGTTTCAATAGTATTTCCCACAGAGGCTATGGATACTGTTTCCCACTTTTTTAAAGGGAATAAAATCTTAGGGAAAGTGGCAGGCAGTTTAACTGTCTTGTAGAGACAGCTTGTCACCACTGGAGAAAGTTTGAGGTACCTTGAGAAAGGACTGATAGAACTTCTTTCCTGAGCCACTGAAGTATTAACTAAGGAGAGAGTCTGAAGAAACATTCTTGAAGGACCTTTCTCAGGAGAACGATGGGACTATGTTTCCAGAGTTAAGAGGTCAGGAGTTACATGTGATGATTCTGGCTATGACTTTCCTCATTGGGATACATTGGAGAAATATTTAAATGTCTTTGTATTCTTTGTTATGCTGCTAATAAGTGGTAAAATCTATATTTTTTTAAGTTTATGAGGTATAGAGACTTTGAGATAAAACTTATAGGGAAAGTTATAAACTTATGGGGGATCAAAACTAATAATTAATTAAAAAGATTGTTCATTTCTATTAATTTGTAAGGAAATTTGAAAATATACTCCTTGATTACCTTTGAACTATACGTGAGCAACTTAACAAATTAACAAGCTTAAGTAAGCAGGCTGAGAGGGAAGGGGTTCTGAATGATTGTCAACTAGTACATGCAAGTTACAGGTGGGGTTATCAACTTTAAATTCTGATACATAGTTTTATTTTGTTTTAATTGATGAAGAGAGATTATTTCTTTTTTTATATATAAATTCATTTATTTTTAGTTTTCAACATTCACTCCCACAAGTTTTTGAATTCCAATTTTTCACCCCATCTCCCCCCCTCCCCCCACCCCAAGATGGCATGCATTCAAGAGAGATTATTTCTAAACCAATTCCTGGAATAGGGAATGAATTGGGACATGGAGAAGAGAGGAGGCATCAGGAATGGTAGGGAACTTGAAATTCTCAATAATAGTAGGGAACACAGCAAAAGTGAAAGGATTGGGTACCTGACTCCTTTATGCCATTGAGATTTTTCTGCCATAACTACCTGGTATTTCTAAGTGATGAAGATAAGGGCTGTGTTCCAAAGATCAAGAGGCTATTATCTCTTAAGCTCTGGAATTGAAAAAGACCTCATGAATCATTTAGTCCAACACCTCCATTTTACAGAACAGAAAACTGAGGCTGAGAAAGGAAGATAAACCTGACCAAAAGAGCATAGTTATTTAGTGGCAAAACCAAGATTTGCTGCCAGATTCACTGACTAAATTCAGCTGCCTGCCCTGAGCCTGAAGGAAGGCATTATTCCAATGAATTGATTCTGTCTTTATGGGATTAACAAGAAGAAATAACAATTCCCAATATTACATTTTAATCATGCTCAGTTGGTTGTCGGGGTTGTTGTTCAGTTGTTTTCAGTTGTGTCTGACTCTTCATGACCCCATTTGGGGTTTTCTGGCAGAGATACTGATTTGCCATTTCCTTCTCATTTTACAGATGAAGAAACTGAGGCAAACAGGGTTAAGTGACTTGCCCAGGATCACACAACAAGTAAGTGTTTAAGGCCAGATTTGAACTCAGGTCTTCCTAACTCCATGCCCAGGGATCTATCCACTGCACCACCAGGCTCCCCACTGGGGCTGGGGAGCAGGGGACTATTTCTAATTAAGCAAAATCTAAACTACAGGCAATATTGGGAGGAAACTCAAAAGTTTTCCAGTTGTACTGGAACAAAGAAGGTATATTTCACAGGTTTCATTTCCATAGCACCGTCTAGTCAAAGAAACTAGGGTCTCGTGGCAGAAATTATGGTCTCATTATCCATAATAGCTTTCCACGCACATGTACATAGACCACAAGAGGAAGAATGACTGGTATGGGAGATGGAGTTAATGGGAATATGGGTCACCACATCCTTCCCCTCTGAGGCAGCACCCCTCGAGTAAGTAGCATCCAGACAGACTTGCTAACTAACCATGAGCTAATTACAACCAATGGCTCTTTAGAGAATACAGGACCCATCTTCCTAGCTCAGATGGCATTTAAAGCCCTTCATAACCTTGCCCATTCCTACTTTTCCAGTCCTTTTAAGTCGTATTATTCTCCATGTACTCTATACCACAATGACTCTGGCCTCCTTGCTGGTTCTTGCACAAAACACTGACTTCCCAATTCTCTATTTCCATGGCCGATTCCCCATGCCTAGAATTCTCTCCCTCTTCATGTCCATCTCCTGTCTTCCCTGTCTTCTTCAAGTCCCAACTAAGACCCCACCTTCTACAAGAAGCCTTTCCTGATCCCCCTTAAAGCTAGTGCTTCCCCTTCTCTATTAATTATCTCTAATTAATCCCGTCTATCTCTTTTCTGTATATAGTTGTTTGCATGTTGACTCCCCCATTAGAAGGTGAGCTCCTTGAGAACAGCCAATGTTTTTTTGCCTTTCTTTGCATTCCAGAACTTAGCACATAAGGCCTGGCACAGAGTGGGCACTTGATAAATGCTCCTTGACTTGACTGGGCTAACATAGAGACAAGTGGGCAGGCTTCTGTTGTAATCAAAGCTATAGCTGCCTGAGCCAATCTTGGAAATAGCTCCTTGCCCACCAGCCTTCTTTGAGACAGAACAAACAACAAAGAGGCAGTAACAAGGCACTGTTTTGCTGTTAAGATATCATACAAACATCTCGAGTCCTCCACAATATCACCTCATCCTACCCGTCCAGGCATTTCTTACTACTCCTTTTGGGGCACTCTCAAATCAAATGAGATAACATAATGTAATGTGCTTAGCACAGTGCCTGGCACATAGTAGGTGCTTAATAAATGTTCCCTTCCCTTTTCACCCCCACTCGATGTTCCAGATGTTCCAGACCAAACCAGACTATTTGCTATTCCCTGAACTCAGTATTCCACCTCCAAATTCTATACCTTTACATAGGCTCTCATCTATGTCTGCAATATATTCCTTCCATCTCTTAGAATCCTTTCATTCTCTTTAGGTCTCAGTTCTCCTGGGAACTCTGCTGATTCCTCCAGAATTGTTAATACTCTGCCTCTTGAAAATATTTTGTATTTACTTGTCTAGTTCATTTCTTTCCCGGTGGAATGGAAGCCTTGTGAGGGCAGCAACTTGTTCATTTTTGTCTTTTCATCCTCGGTGCCTAACACATTGCCTGGATATAGCAGCTTCATAAATTAGAGTTGAATTGATTTAAATGACAATGTAGCATGTGTTCTTTAGAAATGGTGATCTGGAAGGGAGAAAAGAGGTTTGTATTTATTTGTAAGAAAGATCTGAACAAGGGGAGAAGGGGGATGAATTATGCTAATAGTTGGTCCTTCACAAATGTTTGCCAGACCATTAAGTATAAATTGATCTTCAGCACCGTAATCCAAGTAGGCCAAGGACCTGACACCTTAGGCCTTGCTGACCAGGGCAGCTGCCTCAGGTCCTTCTTGGACCTGACCTAGGGCACCCTTGGTCTTGACCTAAGGACTTACCTTCTTACTCTGTCTACACTTTTCCGACCTCTAAATGTGGTACCATAACTGGGACGGTGGGGCAGTTGGGCCAGAGAAGCAAGAAAGTCAACAGCTGTTGCCAATAGTCATCGGGGCCACCACCATTTCTTTTACCCTAAAGCTTACTTGTAGGCAATGCTAAAAGTAGAGAGATCCATCCCCTCTGGTCTAGTGCTCCCTAAAATGACGCACACTATGGCTGCAGACTTAACTGTGTCAACAGTAGGGAGAACAAGAGAACCTGACTCTGGGATAGGGCAGTAAAGTTCTGCATAATTGGGTGTTTTCCCTTGTGTGGCTGTTATTCTCCTATACTGTTCATATCCCTTGGGAACTAGTGTATTGGGCTGTGCTTTTACTGCCCTGAGGGGGCAGCAGTGACTCTGTATCCTTGCCAGCCTCGTCTGAGCCCTCCTCTGTTCCCTCTGTCCTGACTGGTAGTGAGAACCTGACCAAGGCCCAATTTGAGTGACTAAGCCTCCCCAATTTATCAACTGCGGTGGGTGTCCCTGCTTTATGTGGTGCCTGCATGTGTGTATGAACGTGCATGTGTGTATTTCTGTGCACGTGCATGGATGTTTAAGGACAAATTCAAAAGCCTTCAAGTGGCTCATTGTGGCCACATAAAGGCAGTAATTTGAAGCAAAAGTGATTGAGGTAGACAGCAATGGCTTTAAACAGCTCCACTCCAGGGGTCTGGTTTCTTTGCTTTTTTTCCTTCCATTCATTTGCATGGGAGTCCCAAAAAAATCTTGGGGCCAAGAAAACCAATGATGTTTGGTAGGGGGTAGGGCAGAGGTGGGGTGGCTGGGTATCCCAGACTTAAACAGGCCTTTAGTGATTTGTAGAAACAAAAACTCTTGGGGGAAGGGAAGGGAACATGCATTATATCTAGTGCCCAGTGTGTGCCAGGCACTGTGCCGTTCACTCTGTGAATATTATCTCACTTGATCCTCACAACAACCCTGCAAGGCAAGGCTGTTATTACCTCCATTTTAAAGTTGAAGAAGCTGAGGGAAACAGGTTAGGTGGCTTGCCATGGGTCATACAGCTAGTAAGTTTATGAGGCCAGAGTAGAATTCAGGTATTCCTGACTCCAAGCCCAATTTGCTGTGCCACCGAGCTACCTCTTTAGACAATGCTTGAGAAAATTCCTTAGGTCAATAGCCAGCTGCTCTGTGTTCCAAAAGAAGTTGGATGTTAGAGGCAAGAGTTTCCTTTTGGAGAGGAAAAACCTATTACCAGAGCCAAGGCTCTGAGGACTGACTGAGTCTCCTATGGGGCAAAAAGCAGCTAAGGGTTTTTTTTGTTTTGTTTTACTAGGTAGATGACTAGACATGGGTGGTACCTGCCTTTTTTATTTTTATTTCTTTGGAGGTAATAGGGTTAAATGACTTACCCAGGGTCACACAGCTGGTAAGTGTCTGCGGCCACATTTGAACTCAGGTCCTCCTGACTCCAGGGCTGGTGCTCTATTCACTGTGCCACCTCGCTGCCCCAAGAGCCTCCCTTTTTAAAAGAGCTAAAGCTCAAGCTTCTGGGCTTTACGCTGGAAAAAGGTCATTAGAACCCACTCTTTGTCATATAGAGAAGAGGTAGCATCTTAGCCGAGAATGCCAACTAAAGCCAGAAGCTGGAAAACAGTGAGAAGCTCCACAATCCCATGCCCAGGGGAGCCGTATCTGGCAGCCACCAGCATTGACCATAGAACCAAACAAGAAAGCACCCTGAAAGGGACCGCACACCTGACAGGAACTGCATCCATGAGAGACCAGGAGGGAGCAAGCAAACCCAGTAGGAGCAAAGTGAGTAATGACATTTACAGAAGACACTGGTGGTCCTGTAGCCTCAAACATGTGAGGTACCCCTCCACACACGTTCCGTCATTATGTGCCCCTCCAAATGGGTTCCCTGATTCCGTACACTCCTCCTCACCAAAGGATCTCAGAAAGTCCTCTTCCAGCTCACTAGGCCCCCGATGCACATGAAGTCTGTCCCTCAGGCTTGGTAGGTAAGGACTAGCTATCTGATGCCTACCTCTGCTACCTTGTCCAAAGGCATGAGGCTTCTTCCTGGAGTTTCCAGACTCAGGGAACCTAATCCTCGTCTCCATTATCTCCTTTCCTTTAGACTGCAAGTCTTTCAAAAACAGGGACCATTTGTTGTTGTGCTGGGCCTGGAGTCAGGAAGACTCATCTTCCCGACTTCAAATCCAGCCTGAGTGTGTATTTGTGGTGTGTGTATTTGTGGAATAATGTGCCCCAGGTATATGCGGGCAATGTTCTACTTCTACTTTTTTTCTATGCTATTTCATTAAATATCTGACGAGCTATTTGTGTCCTTCGATTGGTAAAGGCAAACACATCAGTGGGGGCTTGTGAGCTACGAATTTTTTTTTTGAGTGAATGAATACATACAGAGTAGCTTGAATATGGAGTAGCCTGTTTGGGGGCCCCTGTATAAAAAAAGGAGGCATGTCCCAGGTGCTACATATGCACACAAATGTTAGTACATATGTGTGGTGTAGAGGGGTGACTTAGCCCCCTTCCACACTTTTGGCACATAAACTACTCCTAATTTTAAATTGTGGTTTCATTTCCCAAAATGTTCCAATCTGGAAACTCTTCCTGATAAGATCTGCCCCTAGTAAAGTGATCCACATTGATAATCTTTCCAATCACCCTCCCTGAAGCCTGATGTTAGGCTCTGCCCCTTCTGTCTTTTCAAAGGGGGTTTGAGGGAGAAGTACGCAGAAACAGGACCCACAGGAAGCCTTGTCCCAGGCTGTAGTGGATTTCAGAAAGTCCTCTTCCAGCTCACTAGGCCCCCGATGCACGTGAAGTCTGTCCCTCAGGCTTGGTAGGTAGGGACTAGCATCTGATGCCTACCTCTGCTACCTTGTCCAAAGGCATGAGGCTTCTTCCTGGAGTTTCCAGACTCAGGGAACCTAATCCTCGTCTCCATTATCTCCTTTCCTTTAGACTGCAAGTCTTTCAAAAACAGGGACCATTTGTTGTTGTGCTGGGCCTGGAGTCAGGAAGACTCATCTTCCCGACTTCAAATCCAGCCTGAGACACTTACCAGTTGTGTGACCCTGGGCAAGTCACTTAACCCTGTTTGCCTCAGTTTCCTCATCTGTAAAAATGAGCTGGAGAAGGAAATGGCAAAACCACTGCAGTGTCTTTGCCAAGAAAATCCCAAACGGGGTCATGGAGAGTGACTGAACAACACTATGTGTCAGGTACTGTGCTAAGTACAGGGATACTATGGATCTAAATAAGAAAAAGACAGTTTTTGCCCTCAAGGAGCTTACAATCTAATTCACAAAAAGAAGCTGAAAAGCTAGGGTGGGGAGGCTACCAGGGGATACCTGGCTCAAAGGTATGATATTTCCTGAAGTCAAAACCAAGTAGAGCTGTTGATGGAAAAATGGAGTTACCGGAACACGTCAAACCCCCTGTAAAGGAAGACTTTAGGAAGAATTTATTATTCTACCCTCCAGCCTGCCAATCAGAAGAGGCAACAGAGGGAGTGGAGAAGGTGTTGATATCAAACACTGAGTTAGTCTGCAGGTTGACAAGATTTCAGGTGATCTGCTTATCCTGGAAGGGGCATGAGGTTCCAAAACAGAGCTGCTAAGGTAAAATGACAAATTACTTGGTAAGATGACCTACCACCACACCTTACCATCAGACCTGCCACTGTACCCTAAGGATTCCTAGGCCTTGCTATCTGCCCTGCTGCTGAACCTTAAGGACAACTGGGCATTGACATTTTGTCCTGCAGCCAAACCTCCTATATGTATTGTCTCCCCTATTGAGAATGTGAGCTAATTTAAAACCAAGACTGTCTCAAGTTTCTATTTGTGTCCCCAGTAGTGACACATTGTAAGCACTTCATAAGTATTTTAATTAATTAATTTATTCACTTATAAATAGCCTGAATGAATCAAATCATTCTCCAAATTCTGAGACTCAATTGTTCATTCTCAATGAGGTACAAATGGGCCAACAAGTACCCAAGAAGCATCCTCACTTCTCTCAATGTGGTGTCAGGGTTTGTGTCCAAACCCTGCCATTAGTGAGATGCAAAGTCCCACACAGTGGCCTACCTTCCTGCTTCCTCATCAATTTGAGCAGACTCTCTGATCACCTCCTTTTCATTTATCTCCATTTTGTTTTTGTTGTTCAGTTGTTTTGGATCATGTCCAACTCTTTATGACCCCATTTGGGGTTTTCTTAGCAAAGACACTAGAGTGGTTCCCTATTTCCTTCTCCAACTCATTTTACAAATAAAGAAACTAATTAAGTAACTTGCCCAGGGTCACACAGCTAGTAAGCGTCTGAAGTCAAATTTGAACTCAGGTCTTCCTGATTCCAGGCCCTGGCGCTCTACCCATTACACCACCTGGCTGCTCCATTTTACATATCACTAATAAGTGGCAGAGTCAGGATTCGAACTCAAAGACCATTGCTCTTTTGACTATAACACACAGTCTCCCTTCTTCAGTGGAGTGAGTAGCTCGTGAAACTCAGTAGATGGGACTGATTTTCTACTATCCTTGGAGGGCTGTATTCACTCTGTGCCAGGCAGTAGGTATAGCCAGACCCTGAACTGACAGATGGAGGGGTGCCAGTATAACATGTTTCATATCAGTGTATTGGCCCCCTGAGCCCAGGAATGGGTATGGGACAGAATGGGGATTGGCATTAGCCTCTCTGACTTGGGACTGGCCTAGCCTATGGTGTCATTTCAACATGACTCTTTTCTGCCCTGACAGTTCCCTCATTCTTTTTTTCTCTGAGAATTGAGGTTGTACCACTAATGAACAAACACACCTGTGTTCATCTTGTCCTTTCTCCTTGACTCCTGGCAGACTTATACCTAACAAGTCCTGGAAAGAAGTTTGGGAGGAATTGATTTAATCAATAAACACTTATTATGGGCCTACAACAGTCCAGGCACTGTGCTAGGCACTAAGGATTCAAAGACAAAAAAAGAAACAGTCTGTGCCTTCAAGAAGCTTACACTCTAGCGTTATGTCAGGGATGAAAGCACGTAGGTAGATAAGTCTATTTTTAAAATGGCAGCTAAAGGGAATGCAGAAAAGATTGTGTGTGTGTGTGTGTGTGTGTGTGTGTGTGTGTGTGTGTGTGTGTTTGCCTCAGGCACAGCACTGTTTGACCTGAGTTTTGAAGGAAAGGAGGGGATTCTAAAAGGCAGAGGTGAGGAGGAAATGCATTCCTATTATAGGGGACAGCCTATGCCAAAGGCATTGAGATAAGAGATGGCATGTCATGTGTGAGGAATAGCAGGGAGGCTAACATAATAATGATATTGTAATAAATAAAGCTGGAAAGATGGGCTGGAGCCGGGTTATGAAAGGCTTTAAATGTCAAATGGGGGGGTGTATTTGATCCTAGAAGTAACAGGAAGGCACTGAGGCTCACTGAACACAACACCCCCACAATCCTTTCCATGAGTTTCTCCTGAATACCTTTAAGAAGGAAGAAATGCATGGAACAGGATCCCCCTCTCCCAGTGTGGGGTTGCCAGTTAGCCCTGGTGCCTGGGAGGGGCCCTGCATGGGGAGACATAGCCCTAATGCCCTCAAGATGAGCTTTAATGCAGAAAACTTGAGCATGTCGATCCAATAAGCTCAGAGACTCTGGCCAAGAATCCTGATGGCTGGGTTGAGCTGCGTGTAAGACATGGGGGTGGGGTGAGGGAGTTTTCGGTGTTCTTAGGAAATGATCAGAGAACAAAAGAACAAGGGGAAAGAGATGTTCTTTGCAGGGGACCAGAACATCCTCAAGTGCCCTGGCCTCAGTGGCTTCAGAGAAGCCTAGTATACAGGAAGGCCCCACACCCAACCCCCTCCCTCAAGGCCTGAGTCTGTCTGCCCTAGCCTGAATGACTTTGAAGCAATGAGTTGATTGTAAACGTCTTTTGTTGGAGATGAAACATGATAAGACATTAAACCAAGAGGCTAAACCAGAGTTAATCTGCGTGGTTTTACAAGCAACAAATCACAGCTGGAGACAGAGGAAAGAGGGGGAGAAAACTGCAAGAAGGCATCAAAGGCCCTGGTTCAGCCTTCATAGGGTGCTCCAGAGCACCAAGGCCTTAGACCTATACCAGGAGACAAATTCTGGGTTCTGGGAGTCCTCTCTTCTTCCTATCCCCAACAAACTGCCCAAGAAGCAGAGTATGGGTGTGTTCTTAAAGCTCTTGTTGCCCACCTTAGTCCTTTTTCAGCATCCTTCAGCATGACTGTTCCTCCTCCTTCAGCCAGCCAGCTATCCATCTTCATTCCCACAAATTCCATTAATTAGTGTCCAAGTAACCCAGACTCTTGGTTAAGCAAAGTTTTTGAGTGGGTGTCCTTGTCCTGGGGCAGATTCAGCCCAATTGCTTATAAGCTGGACTTCAGGGCATCAGACTTAGAGGGGGCCTTAGAAATCATCAATTCCAGCAATTCTTAAATTTTTGGCCTTTACATTCTTAAAATTATTGGGGACCCTAAAAAGTTTTTGTTTAACTGAATTATATCTATCAATATTTACTATATTAGAAATTAAATTAGCATGAAAATGGTTTTGACTCAATGATCCCATGAAAGGATCTTGGGTACCTCCAGAGTACCCAAGGTACCTCTGGACCACAGGACTGGACTCCTTTAAGAACCACTGATCTAGTTCAGTCCCCTTATTTTTAGAGGGAGATTCTAAGATTCAAAGATACCATGAGACTTGCCCAAATCCCCACTGGGATTTGCTGACGCACAATAAGAAGAGCAAGGACTAGCATCTGTGTCTCCTAAAGGTCTCCTCAGGTCCTTCACTAGAAAACAGTTTAGGAGATTAGCACAGAGCTGGACCCTGAAAGGCTATGACATAGGCCAAACCAATATAATAAAATGACATTCTATCTAAGTTAATTTACTTATTCAGTGCCATACCAATCGAATTAACAAAGACATTTTTTTCATAGAACTAGAAAAAATAATAACAAAGGGGCAGCTAGGTGGCGCAGTGGATAGAGCACCGGCCCTGAAGTCAGGAGTACCTGAGTTCAAATCTGACCTCAGACCAAACACTTGACACTTACTAGCTGTGTGACCCTGGGCAAGTCACTTAACCCCAATTGCCTAAAAAAAAATCATCTGAAAGACCAAAAGGTCAAGAATATCAAGGGAATCAATGAAAAAAAGATGTGAAGGAAGGCTGCCTGTGTCGGTACCAGATTTCAAACTATACTACACAGCAGTAATCATGAAAACAACCTGGCATTGGCTAGGGAATGAAGTGGTGGATCAGTAGAATAGATTAGGTATACACCTTATAGTAGTAAATTACTAGGAATAATCTAGTGTTTGATAAACCCAAACATCTAAGATTTGGCGGTAAGAACACCATTTGATAAAAATTGCTGGGAAAACTGGAAAGCAACATGGAAAAAACCAAGCATAGACCAACATTTCACACCATATACCAAGATAAGGTCAAAAATGGATAAATGGTTTAGACATAAAGGGTGATATCATAAGTAAATTAGGGGAGCACAGAAAAATGTTCTGGTCAGATCTATAGATAAGGAAAGAGTTTATGACCAAACAAGAGATAGAGAGGATCGTGAGAAGTAACATGGATAATTTTGATTACATGAAATTAAAAAGTTTTTGTGCAAACAAAACTAATGTAGCCAAAATTAGAAGGAAAGCAGAAAACTGGGGGAAATGTTTATAGCAAGTTTCTCTGATAAAGGCCTGACTTCTCAAATATTTAGGGCACCGAGCCAAATTTATAAAAATAAAAGCTATTCCCCTATTGATAAATAGTCAAAGCATATGAACAGGTAGTTTTCAGAAGAAAAAATCAAAGTTATCAATAGTCACATGAAAAATGCTCTAAAATGGGGCAGCTAGATGACACAGTGGATAGAGTTCTGGCCCTGGAGTCAGGAGGACCTGAGTGCAAATCCGACCTCAGACACTTGACACTTAATAGCTGTGTGACCCTGGGCAAATCACTTAACCCCCATTGCCTCACAAAAAAGAAAAAAAAATGCTCTAAATGACTATTGATTAGAAAAACACAAATTAAAACAACTCTGAAACACCACCTCATCAGATTGGCTAACATGACAGAAAAGGAAAATGACAAATGCTGGAGGGGATGTGGAAAGACTGGGACATTAATGCATTGTTGGTGGAGTTGTGAACTGATCCAGCCATTCTGAAGAACAATTTGGAACTATGCCTAAAGGGCTATAAAACTGTGCATATCCTTTGATCCAGCAATAACACTATTGTTGTTGTTGCTGTGGCTGCTGTCTTCACTGTTCAGTCATTTCAGTCGGGTCTAACTCTCTATGACCCCATTTGGGGTTTTCTTGGCAAAGATACTGGAGTAGTTTGCCATTCCCTTCTCTAGTTCATTTTACAGATGAGAAAACTGAGGCAAACAGGGTTAAGTGACTTGTCAAGGGTCACACAGCTAGTAAGTGTCTGAGGCCGTATTTGAACTCATGAACTTCAGTCTTCCTGATTCCAAGCCTACTAGGTCTCTATCCCAAAAAGATCAAAGAAAAAGGGAAAGGACCTATTTGTATAAAAATATTTGTAGCGGGTCTTTTTATGGTAGCAAAGAACTGAAAAGCAAGAGGATGCCCATCAATTGGGGAATGGATGAACAAGCTGTAATTTACAATTGTGATGGAATACTTATTGTGCTATAAGAAATGCTAAGTAGGATCATTTCAGAAAATCCTGGGAAAACTTATAAGAACCGATGTAAAGTGAGGTGAACAGAACCAAGAAAACACTGTACACAGTAACAGCAATATGGTAAGGATGACCACCCACAAAAGATTTAGCTATTCTGATAAAGACAATGATCCAAGATAATTCCAGAGGACTCAGGATGAAAAATGCTATCCAACTCCAAATAGAAAACTGATGAACTCTGAATGCAGACCGAAGCATGCTTTTTAAACTGTCTTTTTATTATTCTTAGAGCTTTTGTCTGTGTTTTCTTTTACAACATGGCTAATATGGAAATGTGTTTTATATGACTTTATATGGGTAATCAATATCATATTGCTTGCCTTCTCAAGGGCTGGCGCGGAAGGGAGGGAGAGAATTTAGAACTCAAAATTAAAAAAAAAAGAATGCTCAAAAAGTTTTTACATGTAACTGGGAAATAATGAAATAAAAATAATTTTGAAAGGAAAGCTGTGACACAAAAGGATTGCTCTTGACTGGGAAATGGAAGGTTTGGAGGGAGGGGCCCTCTTGGAAAAGGGACAAGGTCTTAGGGGTTTGCTGGTGAATGTTCCACAACCAGCTATCTGAAGCACTACACATTTTTAAATTTAATCTGCATTGTTAACATTTCTCCATCACTTTCTTAAGTCTAGATTATCAACAAAACAATAAATCAAGACCCAATTTTTAGATGTAAATGCTCACACTGAAAATATAACAATCAGCTCTAGTTAAGGAGCAGGCTCTAATACATCCCTGGCACCAGAGTCAGGGCTCTGGGAAGGGAGATGTGCATCAGGCAGGCACTGGGTACATGTCCACCCTGTGGGAAGGTCGACTGGCAGGTCTGGGCACTGACAGGGATCGGTAGAGGGCCAGATTTTTTCATTCTGTTCTGGGCCTGCCCTGTAGACACAACCTCATCCTCATCCACAAATACACTGTCTATTTATTTCTATAACTAGTACTCAAAAGATAGGAAAGCTTAGCAAGGGAAAAGAGGAATAAGAAAGGGGGAGAAGGAGTACCTGAAACTTACCAGGTACACAATGAAACTCATCTTCCCTTCACAACATCATCCTAGTCAATCAGGCTCAAAATCTCAAGTCATCTCTCACTCTTCCCTCTTCTTTATCCCTATATCCAATTAGTAGTTGTCAACAAACCTCCACCATTCCTCTCACTTCTGTCCCCTACTTTCAATTCCCATGGTCTCCACCCAGTTCATCCTTGATCTGCCTTCAGTTTCCCCACTCTAGCTTATCCTTTATACCAGTACCGAATCTTTCTAATGTACCACTCTGAACATTTTATACCACAATTCAAAAATCTCCCATGTTTTTCTATTGTCCACAAAATAAAATGAAGACTCCTAGGCCTGGCATTCAAAGCCTTCCATAATTTGTCACTAACTTCTCTCTCCAATCTTATTTCACTTTATGCTTTCCTTTACGTACTCCACCTTCCAGCCAAACTGGATTATTCTCCCATCTTGTGTTGTCATCTTGCCCTCTCCATTCTCCATGCCTTTGCTTGCATCATCTCCCAAGCCCTCTCTTCCTTTACATGACTCCTCCTTCATAAAGCCTTCCCAGTCTTCCAGATCCACTATGGTAAAGATGATATCTCCCTCCTCAAACGTCTCACAGCACGTTGTTTGAATTTCTCTTTGGGACTTGCCACATTCTGTCATTATAGGGATTTGTGCACATGTCTTTCAACCCCATTAGATTGTAAGCTCCTATAGAGGTGGGTCTGTCATAGGTATCTTTATATCTTCAGTGCCTGGCACAATGACTCATTCATAACACATACTTAACAATGATTTGATAAATTTAATTGCAGAAGAAGGAAGGAGAAAGGAAAAAAGGAAATTAAAGAAAGGAGTAGGTAGGGGAAGAGAAAGAAGGAAAGATGGGTAAAGGAGATGAAGGAAAATGAATGGGGAAAAGGGAGGAGGAAAAGAAAAAGGAGGAAGAAGAAGTAGAAGAGGAAATAAAAGTAATGTAGGAAGGAGAAGAGGAAAGGGAAGGCAAAGAAAGAAAAGAAAAGAGAAGATGGGAAAGAAGAGAGAGGAAGAAAGGAAAGAGCAAAGAGGATGGGAAGAGAAAGGAAAGGGAAGGGGAGGAAAAAGAAGTTAGATGAAATAAGGAAGAAGTTAGGTGAAAGGGAAAGAGGAAGAGAGAAAAGAAGGAAAGGGGAAGGAGAAAAGAAGGAAACCTGAAATTAAGTTGGAAGATGCAACCTTGAGCCACCAAATTCCCAGTTATACTATTGGAGCCTGTGGGAGAACAAATTTATAATTTTGGTTCATTGTCCATCATGCTGAACTCAGGCCTGAAGTTGACTTTTTAATGAATGTGGTTTGCAAATATGAAAAAACCTCAGCAGCTCCTGTCTGGAGAGCGGGCTTAGAATAAGTAAATTTAGCTAATTCAGTGCCCTGGCCATCCCCCTAAGGAACCTGTATCTAATGGGGCTTGATTGGCCTGGGGTTAAAGAGAGATGGAGCTATTATCTGAGAACAAAGTGGAGTAATTCTATCCAGATGTTACTGAGGCTAGCCCTTAGCAGGTGTGCTCTAAGGGGGATCATCACGGTCCCATCAGAGGAATTCTTTAATCTCATTAGGCTGTTTTCCGCACATCAGGAAAATAAGGTGTGTGTGTTGTACATGTGGTTTTTTTTAAGTCTATTTTCACACTCTCAAGTCCATGATCGCTTAAAAGAGATTGGCTTAACCATCCAAACAGAAAAAAAAAGACACCAGAGGTGTCCAGCAGGCCTGTTGCCCAGACGGTGACACAGAGCTAGATGGGCAGTCCATGGAGTTAGTCCATCACACACCTATTGCGGGCAGACTTTGCAAGCAGATGGATAAGCTGCATCCAGAACTGAGTGGGAATAAGGGAACTGGCCAGATCCCACCTGGGAAAATATAGAGCAGTTTCAACAGGCCCAAACTACTCCCTGACTCCAAAACCTACTAATGTTGCCCCAGTCACTCTGTGTAGTTACAAGTACTAGAACACCACCACAATCTCCAAAGAATCAAAATTGAAGTGACCCAAAAGACAATAGGGAGACACAGAGTGAGCATATAAGAAGGCGGCTGCAGATTTTCAACAAAGGCCTCCACGATGAGGAATTGCATAAGGGGAATCATCCAGGAAATGTATGATTGGAGAAGGAGGTGGGTCAGTCCAATGGCAGGAGCAGTGGATGATAGATGACCAGCTCTTGTGCTGCACTGGTATCCATTAAATATAAAAAGACTTGGAGGCAAACCCCTAGGTCTTTTGTGTTGGACTTATGGGAAGACGGCCCAGAATCATACAGAATAAGAATAAGAATAGCTAGCATTTACGTAGTACTTTGAGGTTTGCAAAATGCCTCACATATGTTTTCTTATTTGATCCTCACAATACTCCAGGGATGTAAGGTGCTATTATTATTCCCATTTTACAGAAGAGGAAACTGAACCTGAGAGAGGTTGATTGACTTGTTCATACTCACAGAGCAATTAAGTTATTTGAAGCAGGATTTGAACTCATGTCTTTCTGACTCCAAGTCCAGCTCTCTCCTCACTGAACCCCCTGTACAAATAGATTATAATATGTACCATCGGAGGGAGTATGTACATGACTGTAATCACAGATCTAGTGAAATATGAAAGTATAACACCCCTTAGTTGCTCCCAGGTTCATTATGGCTCTTTTGGGGTCATAACTGTTCAACTCATACCTGGAGTCTCCATCTAATATGCTGCTCTATTTCTAGACTGACTACTATGTCAACAAATTTACTGAACTGTGCATATTCTTTTACCCAGAGATACCTCTACTAGGACTATATATATCTAGCCTTAACCACTGAATGGGTGTTGCCTCGGTCATACTGAGACCTATTACAGACCTTAGCTTAAAAAGACCAAGGTCTCCCACCGCATCCAGGGCCATCTCCAGTCATCTAGATCTATGTCTTGCCACTGGACCCAGTTGGCTCTGATAGACAAAGTGAGGCCAGTGACTTTGCACAGCCCTCCTCACTTAAATCCAGTTCATTTGCATGTCACAGCATCGCCTCCCTGATGTCATGGTCCTCTTTGAGAACAAAGGACAGACAACAACAACAACAAGAAATCCAGTAACAAAAGCATTTAATTAAGACATGAAACAAAATAAACAATAGGCAAGGGATCAGGTAGTAAAACATCCTCTGCGCCCACACACAAAAGGGTGCAATCTGCTGCACCTCCAGGGGAGTTATCATGCCCTCTAAAACCCTCTGACCCAGCTTTTAGCACAGTGCCCAGAACACAGCAGGTGCTTGATAAATGTTTGTTGACTTGAATCCCCTGCATGTTTGGGGAGGCACAGGCACTTCAGAACAGCCCCAGTAGTGACTGCTTAAACTGTGGTGCCATCTTCACGGCATACTCTCTTTCCTAGGACTCCCTCAGGGATGCTTGAAAGTTGCTACCTACGATCCAAGGTCATTATCATCAGTTGGTTCAGAGTTCAGAGATACCGTGGCTATGCTGCTCCACATGGTCATCTTCTCTCTCCCCTCTTGTCCCACAGCTCTGTGCCTTGAGCCCTCTCCTCTCTGTGCTTCCACTCTGGTCCATGTTGTTAAACCTCCCACCTTATAGA
Organism: Phascolarctos cinereus; assembly: GCF_003287225.1. Taxonomy (NCBI): domain Eukaryota; kingdom Metazoa; phylum Chordata; class Mammalia; order Diprotodontia; family Phascolarctidae; genus Phascolarctos; species Phascolarctos cinereus. The sequence goes on along the minus strand of NW_027555847.1, from coordinate 128,738,521 downwards.
CTCCCTGCCACCCCCAACCAGAGTCCTTGCCTGCACTATGGAAGACAAATCCAAAGAATTTCTCCTAATAAATGATGCTCTCTAGGCCCCAACCACTGCGGGAAGTGAAGTGTAGTGGAACTGCTTGCCTTATAGAGAAATATGATTTTGTATTATTTCAGCCAAAATGGAACTGTAGACCTTTGTTGTATTTTTCCAAGTCAGGAATTGTGGTTTAGAGGTCCCTAAATGATAGAAAGCTCCCTCCAGTATGAAAGCTAGGGGAGAAGAGCTCTTCCAGAAGGATTTCACTGGATAACATATCAAAAGAGACAGGAAAAACAGAAACTGATCTCTCTAAGTAAAAGGTTTCTGGATTTGAGTTCAGAATGGTCTTAATTCATTCTCTCACAGAGGAGAAGGCATCCCAGCAGCCAATTGGGTATTCTCTAGGCACACCTCCCACAGAGCCTGCTAAGTATGAAAGAAGGAAGATATGGGGATATGTCTCTGGTAGTCTTACGCTACCTGAAATCCCACCATTATAGATTTGTGGTTTTAAAGCACCAGGGTTTAACTTTTTTGCGTGTCCTGGACCCCTTTAGCAGTCTGGTGAAGCCTATGATCCCCTTTTCAGAATAACATTTTAAGTGCATAAGATAAAATGCATTAGATTACAAGGGGAATAAATTCTATTGAAATAATTATCCATTTAAAAAAAAAACTCCAACCAGAACATTGTACACAGCAACAGCCACATTGTGTGATGACTAACCTTGATAGACTTGGTCCTTCTCAGCAATGCAAGGATCAAAGACATCTCTATAAGTCTCATGATGGAAAATGCTATCCATATCCAGAGAAAGAACTATGGAGTTTGCATGCAGATTGAAGCATATTATTTCTTTTTTTTTCCTGTTTTATTTTGTTTCCTCTTTCTTGTGTTTCCTTATATTGGTTCTAATTCTTCCTTACAACATGACAAATGTGAAAACATGTTTAATAGTAATATATATGTAGAGCCTGTATCAGATTGCGGGCCATCTTGGGGAGGAAGGTGGGGAGAGAGGGGGAGAAAAATTTAAGACTCAAAAGCTTATGGAAGTGATTGTTGATAAATCAAAATAAACTAACAAAAATTTAAAAAAATAAAATATGGTGCTCAGGAAAAAAATAAATAAAAATTAAAAACTACAAATTTATGAGCCCCAATTTAAGAACTCTTGCTTTAAAGGCTTTTTGGTTTTCCAAAATCTCTGGTGAGATTATGGATATGTTAAGACAAGTGATATCTTAAATTATTTACAAGGTCATTTATTCAATCAACAAACTGAAGAACTAAGTATCAGTTTTGCCAAAGGCCTTATGCTGGATGCTATGGGGAAATAAGAACTGCTACTTCTTACCCTCAAAGAATTTACAGTGTTGCAGGAGGTTAAAAGAGATCTGTAAAGGCAAAATAATAATAATAATATATATATATACATACATACATATAGATATAGATATAGATACATATAAACTTAATGAGTGTGTAAGAGATTGATAAGGTACTAAAGGGGTTGTGGCAGTCCAGAAAAATGAATGGTTTCAAGAGTCTGATCTTGCTGACAAACTGTGCCCTGACTCATAATTCCTTCCCCCTTTTCTGACATCTGCTTTCCATATCACTTTGATGATTGGCATCTCTGCCACAGTGACATCAAAGGCAGGAAGCTAATCAATGCATTTGAGTGAGACCCCATCTCTACCTAACAAAAGAGCTGGTCTTGGTCAGGAGCCTTGAGTTGCCCTTACGCATGGAATGATGATGGGAGTGGATAGAACTCAGTGTAATGTGGGCCGAGTCCAAGGGGCAGCCTCTCAAAGGACCACCCTGGACTTCCATCTTTTTCTGTCATACCCTACTTTCAATTAACATTTGATAACAATAGCTACTGTTAAATAGCACTTAAAGGTTTGCAAGGCACTTTAAAAATATCATCTCATGCAATCCTCACAAAAATCCTGGGAGGTAGGTGCTATCTTGTTGTGGTGGTAGTGGTTCAGTGTCTGACTTTTTGTGACTCTGTTTGGGGTTTTCTTAGTAAAGATACTGGAGTAGTATGCCATTTCCTTCTCTAGTTCATTTTACAGATGAAGAAATTGAGACAAACAGGGTTAAGTGACTTGCCCAGGGTCACACAGCTAGTGAGTGTCTGAGGCCACATTTGAACTCAGGTCTTCCTAACTCCAGGCCCAGTGTTCTAGCCACTGGGCCATCTAGCTACCTCAAAGGTGCTGTTATTATCTTCATTTTTATAGAAGAGGAAATTGAGACAAATAGAAGCTAAGAGACTTGCCCAGAATCACACAATAAGTAAGGCGGGATTTTAATTCAGGTCTTCCCAACTCTAAGGCCAGTACTCCACCCATCGTGGAGTAGCTGCCTGCTTGGTACAAGACACTCTACTAGGCTCCCAGCCCTTCCTTGTCAAAATGTCAGCTGCTGCCCCAGTTTAGGGAAGTGGGTACTGGGTTCTTTCCACTGCTTCACACGCCTTCCCTCTTGAGCCAGGCCAAAGAATTTCCCATCATCTCTTGGGGATACTTCATATCTAAATCTCCATATTCCTCTCCACCAATTCATACCCTTCCTGTTCCGGATAATTTGACTCTCCATCTCCTCCCAAGAAGTCTTCCTAAGCTAACCCCACTGAAGAAGATGTTATTATTACAGAAAGGAACCTTGCCCTCCCTAACACTCCCGTGCTCCCTCAGTTCTAGGTTCCCTGAAGACAGAATCTGCTACTCTCAGTAGAGGGCACACTCCTTTCCCCTACCTCCGGTACCCTGGAGAAAGAGTACACTGACCGATCTTAGCTGCCAAGCACAGGGCCTGAGCGTCTTCCTCCAGTCTCCTATTGACTAGCTTAGCAGAATGGGGACTGTCAGTAAATAAATTGATTGATAGACGTCTACATCACTCCTAGACACAAAATAAAGGCCTCTCCACAATCTCTGGACATTGGCCTGGGAAGAGGACTCAGGGAAGACTGAAAAAGGGCCATATCCTGAGGCTACAACCATGGGACCCAGTATATCCCCAACTGACCCCCTCTGTGAGCAGGGCCAGGGCAGGGTCAAAGCCAGGCTGACTTGATAATTCTTCTTCTTTCCCGAGGGGGTGGTGTGCCTGCTGTTGGTAATCCTCTAACCACTGAAATAACAACAATCCCCAGGGGGAGGACACCTATAACTTCTTTTTCACAGCTCCCCTCCTGGGCTGTTACAATTCCTGCCTTGCCCTACCCTGCCCTGCCCTACCCTACCCTGGTCAGAGTTTGCCCTCAGAAAGTAGACAGGAGACATTTTAGAAAGCACGCAACGGTCGTGTCTTTGTCATCCTCCAGGAAAGAGGAAGGTGAGGGCAGATCAGGGTAACTAGGCAGCCAGCCCCTACCCCCACCTTTCTCTTCCCTTTCCCCTTCTTGTCTTCAGCCTCTGAGCCCCCATCCCCAAACTGGGCCCCAAACCCAGCTTTCCAGCCTGCCTGCCCCCCCCAACCCCCATAGCCTGACACTAATTGGATGCAACACTCTCCCTGACAACTTACAGATGGTAATGAATGGAGCTCTCTGTTTTTCAAGGGGAAGGTTAACAGGCTCAGGAAACTGCAGACACTCCCCCAGCTGTAAGATCAAGATGGTCAGAATTCCCCACTCTGGATGGGCAGGAGGCCTCTGGGACCCGACCTTAAGCAAGGGGCCATAGTACTTAAGAGGGACTACTAGTGTGGGAGGTGAGTTAAGAACCCACTAACTGGATTTCACTGAAGGCTCATCACTGACAACAGGGCTTGGGGATGGAGGAAAAAATGGCCATAGACACCAGGTCCCTTGTGCTAGGGAAAGAGGACAGACTGTGCCATATTACTCCTCCCCCATTATCTGGATCACACAATTCCTTCCTAAACAGAAAACACAGCTGAACAGCTACCTCTGTTAATAGCATCCTGGGTACACACCCATCTTGTGTTCCCTCAGGTCTCCCTGGGTTCAAATAATTTATTGGGATTAAAGACAAACATACAAGTATACCCAGATGCATTTATTTACTGTGTACATATGTGTCCAGGCATGTGTATATAAAAGGCAAGATTATTGAGGATAAAAAATGAAGTTGCTCTTCTCATTTTGATGAGGCAGTGTGGGGTAGTAGAATTCATGCATGCATGTAGTCATTCATTCATTCAATCAACAAACATTTTTTAAGGGTCTACTGGGAAAGCTAGTTTGTAGCAGTGGAAAGAACCCTGCCTTAGGAGTCAGGAGGCCATAGATGCTAATCACGCCCCTGTCACTTACTACCTGTGGGACCTTGAGCAAGTCACTTAACCTCTATGGGCCTCAGTTTCCTCAACTGTAAAATTAAATCATTGGATGAGATGACTTATGATATCCCTAACCCTAGATCTATGACAGTAAGTACAGAGAACTATTCTAGACACTGGGAACAGGGCCTGGAGTCAGGGGCCACGGGTTTCTATCTGGACTTTGCCACTGACTCACCATGAGACCCTGGAAAGTCCTCCCTTCTCTCTGGACTTTATTCTCCTTCAACTAAAAAGAAATGATGAGAAAGTTTATACAATCCTTCCTACTCTGAAAGCCTTTATTTCTGAGACCATGGCTTGGTCCCCTCCTCATCTAGCTAAAGCTGCTGGGTGTTTTTAAATAGTCTACCCACCATAGGGCTGGGGACACACTTAGCAAATACTTTCTAGGGGTAAACAAACCCTCAAAGAACAGCCCCCCCGATTTTCTCTCATCTTAGAGCCCAGAGACTTAGCTCAGGTCTCCCTTGTCTTTCCTGTATCTTGGTGAACAGAAGCTAAGCGGTGTGCTAATGAAGATGTGGGCAGGCTCCCTCCTAGCTCTATGAACCCCAACCCAGAATAGATACTCCAGTGATGCCTCCAATAGGAAGGTCCAAAGCCCTAAGGGCATCTAGGCAAGGACAGGAGGCACTCAGAGTTCGGAAAACCTGTGTCCAAATCCCACCTTTGACCTTTAATAGATGTGTGATGACAGACAAGCCTCAGAACTTTAAAGTTGGAAAGGCCATCAGATGCCAATTAGTCCCACACCTCCCTGCACCATCTTCACCATCATTAGACTGCATTGAGTCTCAGTTTCCTCATCTATAAAATGGGAATAACACTTGAATTGTGGTTGCCCTTCTTAGTGAGATAATGTATGTAAAGCCCTTTTCAAATTTGGAAAGCACTGTGTGTCAGCTGTTATTACCCCATGCCCTGGGGGATCAAAACCAGGAAACCTATTCACTTCCCCAGACTTTGCTGAGCTCCTGGGTAACTGGAGTTCCCATTGTCCTTTTTCTGTTTTGTGTGAGACTGTTTCTCCAGCTAGACGCCCAGCTCCCCTAAGAAGGCCCCCATGCTCTTTTTAAATTAAAAAAAAATTATCCTAAACTCAACAAAAACCAAATAGAATAAGCATTTGCATATACACAGTGGAACTGAAAATGAGGATTGTACATGAAACTACATTGCATTTCCATTTTCTTTTAAAGATGCCTCAGAGACCCTCTTTTCTTTTTTTTTTCTATCCTATCCCTATCATTCCTCTCATCACTACTCCTCCACTGGAGAAAAAGAAAAAGAAAAAGCCCTTGTAATAAATATACCTAGTCAAGCAAAATTAATTCCCATGTTCATCGACCATGTCCAAAAACGAAATCTCATTCGGCACCGTGAGCCCATCACCACTCGATCAAGGGGTACCCTTATGCCAGCAGCAGAATTGCTATTTTCTGGGAGCTGTTTCTATGCTCCCTAACCTCCTGCCTGGGGCAAGACAGCTACACCCCAGGTAGAGTGAACACCCCACTACTTGACCTCACCCATCAGCTTTCAGAACTCCCAGGCCATTGGGCATAGCAGGCCCAGGCAAGAAAATGTGAATTGCTCATAGAAGTCCTGAGCCCAGACCCTAATGAGGGGAGGAGGGATAGAAGCAAGATCAGAGGCCCTTCCCCACCCTCAGCTGATTGCCCTGATTCATGTATCTATTAGCTCAGAACTTTGCTTCGCCCCTACCAAAAAGCAAAGGGCTCATGAGGCAAGTTCTCCCCACTCCACAAAGCAACGGATGCCAGGCACCTTTCTGCCTAGGACGGGGCCCTTGGTGGGCTAAGGCATGGAGCTGGGAAAGCAGAACCTCTAGCTGAAACACAATGTGAAACAAGCCTATATCTTTGGTCTCCTTCCCATCTTCCTATCCTCCTTCCACACTCCTCTCCTCCAAACTCACACCTGTCCCAGCCCCAGGAGGCATCCCTGATGTCCATGCAGACTGAGGGCCCAGGGCTGTGCGGGCTGCTGCCAGCTTCCCAGAGTAAGGGAGGCTGTGCCTCTATGGGGCAGCAGGTGTATTCTCTATGCCCCATTAGCACCAGAGAAATTCTAGCCCTTGAGCCAGAATGACATAGACAATCCCCTCTTTTCCTGCTTCACTTTTCTCCATGGAAAGTATACAAGAGCAAATCAGTAAAAAGCAAGGTTTTCAAATGACTGTCTGATGTTAAGGGGATGGTAATGTGTCTGAAATATGTCTTATGTATGCATATGTTGTTTGTATATGCCTGTATCTGAATACTCAAACCATCTGTGCTAAGTCCTGGGGGGCTAGCTGAAGCATGCAAGGGTTAAGTGACTTGCATGGGGTCCACAGCTAGTAAATGTCAGAGGCAGGATTTGAACCCATTTTCTGGTGTTAACTCTGCCTGGATCCAGGACTCTGCTTCACTTCCAGGCCATTTCCAAACCATACTGTTGAGCAGAATTCTCCCTCTTTTCCCTTCCCCTTCTCCAGCTTCCCTTCACCAGGTTGTCTCCCTCCATTAGAATGTAAGCTCCTGAGGGTAGGGAGATCCGGCAACTTAGATTTATACCCCTGCCCCTCCCTTTGCACAGTGCCTTGCACTCAGTAAGCACTTAATAAATGTTCTATTATTCATATTTGTATGCAAATATGCATCCATGTGTCTATAGAAATGTGTCTGTATGTCTGTGCATGTTTGAAGAAGGGTGTAAATGTGTTGAAATCCTGAGGCTTGCAGAAAAGTGGTCCTACACACCCAATGTACTACTGGACATTGGATTTTGCAATGAATACTCTGACAGAGCCTAGAGGTAAAAACTTTTGGGGAAGGAAATTAAATTTAGGTTTTCCCCTCCAATGGCCACATGCCTGCTGCTCTCAGAATCAGTCTTGTGGAAGTCAGCGGCCCTCGATCACCTAATCCCATGGCCAACAGGTCATTCCAGGGTCACCAGAAAGGAAACAGATGAGTTTCTAAACAATAAGGGAAATTTACCTCAGCAGTCAGCCCCTATAATCCAATTTCTGTTCTAAAAGATTTTGATTGTGTTTTTCTCTCGGAGCTGATGGGCAGCCCCTTCTGCTTAGCCAAGCAAAATGTTCTCCATTGGAAACTGTATACCCATGCCCTTAAGAGTGGAAAGGACCTTTCCAGGGGTCTCTGGGTGCCACCTCCAGTCTGAATCATACTGGGTAGGGCACTCCAGCAAGGGGAAACTGTCGCCCCGCAGAAATGTAAGGCTTTCGATCAAGATTTTCTATAGCCCAACAAAAAGGACTTAGGCATCTTGGTGGCTGGTTCCACACCCCCACATGGTAAGTCCTGATTGGTGAATATGGGAATGGCACTGCCCCCCCTCCAGTGTCACTCACCCTACAGCCTGAATACTTTCCCCAAGAAAACTGGAAGAGGAGGGGGTCCTGCAGAAATGATGGTCCCCAGTGTAAGAGTTGGAGAAATGAAGACTTCCTTCAGTCAATAAGCAGCTAGGTGGCCCAGTGGATAGAGTGCTGGGCCTGAAGTCAGGAAGACTGACCCTGGGCAACACTGTTTGCCTCAGTTTTCTCATCTGTAGAATGAGCTGGAAAAGGAAATGGCATTATCTCTGCCAAGAAAACCCTAAATAGGATCATGAAGAGTCAGACATGACTGAAAACAACTGAATAACAGTCTCTCCCCACGAGGAACTCACATTCTGGGGGAGTGGGAGGGGAGAAGCAGTTTGTAAATATACAGATTAAAACTATACTATGATTTTTGGGACACTGCATCTACAAAAGAAATGCAAAGTAATGTGTGAGTAGATGAGGCGATCAGGGAAAGCCTCGAGTAGAAGAAGGTAGCACTTGGGCTGAATTCTGAAGGAAAATAGAAATTTTAAGAGGCAAAAGGTGAGGAGGGAGTACTTTCCAGGCAAGGCAGCCCCAGGGGGTGCAAAGACACAGAGGCTGGAGATTGAGTGGCTTGTATGAGGAACAACAGGAAGATGAGTGTGGCTGGGCTATAGATCGGTGAAAGAGGGCAATGTATAATAAGGCTGGAAGGGTGGCCTGAGGCCAGATTGGGAAGAGTTTTAAATATCAGACAGAGGAGTTTATAGCTGATCCTGGAAACTTAACCCTTTGATCTGTATGCTCACAGACATTCAGTATGGTATAGTGGGGAAAAAACACTAGTCAGGAGACCTAGGTTCAAATCACTAATCGTAGAATCAAAGATTTAGACCTGGAAGTAGGGGTGTACAAAGTAAATATTTAACAACCGGCTCTCCAAAAACCATATGTAGGACATTTTTAGGTTTAATCTGCATTATTAGCATTTTCCAATCACTTTCTTAAGTCTAGATAATCAATGAAATGATAAATCAAGCCCTAATATGTAGCATTTGTCCATTTCTGAAGTATAAATGTTCACACTGAAAATTTAACTATTGGCTCTTGAGATCCAGTTTGAGCTGGCTCCAGCACACCTCTGACTAGGACCTTAAAGGAAATTGACTCCAAACACCTCATTTTATAAATGAGGAAAATGAAACTCAGAGAGGTTAAGTCACTTATCCTGGGTTACACAGTAAGTAACCAAGTCAAGAGTAAGGTCTTCCTGACTCCAAGTCCAGTAAGTGTCCTTTTTACCATATCAGGTTGCTTCTATACTCAGTGACTTGCCTCATGAACTTGAGCAAATAATTTTCCTTCACTGGGCCTCAGTCTCCCCATCTATAAGTACAGAGTTGGGTTAGATGGTCTTGAAGATTCCCCACAGCTGGATGATTTGCAAACCCATGCAGGCTGCCAAGCTGACAAGGAGCCCAAAAGAACAGGTGCCCGCTCTTTTCCCAGGCATTTTCAGCCCCACCCACACTCCTAGAGCCTCTCCTTTCCTGGCAGAAAGCTCTCAGCCCTGTGACTCCATCTCTGGTGCGGGTGGGGCTGGGAGTGCACATCTGGGCTGCCAACACCCACCAACCAGGCCCTTCACCTGATAGGTGGGACTCAGCCTTTTTCACCAGATGATGGCAGAACAAACACCCAATGCCCCATTTCAATCACACTTGTGCTCGGAGAATGGGGCCACACGTGTTCCTCAGCATTCGATGCCTGGGCCAAGCCTGCCTGCCTGGCCCGCCACATGATTAGAATGGGCAGGGCAGGAACTGCCTGGGCTCATTACTCAGCTTCAGCACCTGGTCCTGCCTCCAGCTTGCTCTTATTTGCACAAGGCTTTGTGGGCTCTAAGTGGCTGATCCATCATCAGATATGAAGCTTCTAGGTAGAATGATCACACACATTATTTAATAATGGGCTGATCCCACCCCCTCAAGAGGTCATGGCTCTGAGGGGTGTCCCATAGTAGTGGAGATGGGCTGTACTGAATTCTCCTTACACCCTAACCAGGTCCCCCCTTCAACCAATAACACACATTTGTGGCATGTTTTACCAAAGTGAGAAGTACAGTCTGTAGTCACAGACTAGAGTTGTTCTCTGAGCCGTACGGGGACCAAACCTGTAGTGCACTGCATTCTGACCACTAAGCTATCCGTCCCGATTCTGTTATACATTGCACTGCTATACTGTATTAACTAGGAGATGGCTTTGGGGACCTGCACTGCTGCTGCTGCCGCTGCTGCTGCGCCGGGGCAAAGTCAAGTTGCCAAAAGCAATATAAGAACAATAGTCCCACCCCCAGGTACACATGCAGAGATTGGCCTGGGGAGCCAGTACTTCCTTCCCTTTCCTTGAATGCCTCTTCACACCTCAGTCCATGGGGCCAACAGATCCTGCCCCTCCTCCCCAAAAGATTTCACCTCCCCCCATCCTCGAGAGACCCCTGCTGTCAACTCCACACCCAACACCCCTCTCCTCCAAATCCTGAGTCCATTCCCACTGCCTGTGTGATCTGGCCTTCCCCGCACACCTGCCTGGCATCTGCATCCTTGGCTCGATACCTGCATTCTTGTCAGCACCTTACATAAGTTTTTATTTAAAGAGTTCAGCGTGTGACTCTGTAATATGTCTTATGTTTCTTCTGAGAGGAGGGGCAGACAGAACCCCTGTCGAACCTCTCCATTTGTAAATTGCACTCAGCACCTCATCCAAATGGCACTTACTCCTCCCTTCAAAGCCCAACCCAAGGCTCACCTCCTCCGCGAAGCCTGCTTTGTGAACACCAACTTTTAGTGATCTCTCCTGTCTCTGAACTCCAACAGCACTTAGAGGTAGAATTGCAGTCCCGTGCTTAATTATATGCTAGCTTGTGCTGATCTGTAATTGCTTTGTGTGTACATCTTGTTTCACTAGCTAATGTGGGAGCTTCCCCCAGGGGCAGGGACTGGGCTTCTTAATCCTTTTTTTTTTTTTAAGTTTCCACACCACCTCACAAAAGGCTGGACACCCAGTCAATTCCTCTCCCCCCCCCAAAAATCTTTTTTGAATGAGTAAAGATGGTGCATGTGGTGCCTCCTCATCCTATCAAAATAACCTGCACCTTTCGTTCTGATTTCCCAGAAACTCTAAGATAATGGGTTAACTCTAAGATAATGGGTTACACCTTGGACCCACAGAACTGATGAGAGCAATGTTTTTTCTGCCTCAAGTTTGCAGTAACTGGTTGTCATAGAAGCACTCTGGAAAGCAAAGAGTCCTGGGGTCCTTTTCATAAATTCTTGTTCTCACTTCTATTCCCAAGCAGGTACTTATGCCTGCCTCAAACTTCCAGCCTGCCAAGCAGTCTTTCCATCATTTAAATGTGTTTCTGACAGTTGCCAAGCCCATCAATCCTACCTCCAGAATCTCTCTTGAATCAATCCTCCACCTCTCCATTCATGCTGTCACCACCCTTTGTTACCTCTTGCCTAGATTTTTGTAATAGGCTCTCCTAACTAGGTTCCTTGCTTCCAATCTCCCCCCACATGACTACATCTTCTCACTATTTCCAAATAATCTTCTTAATGTACAGATGTGAGCATATCACATGCCCCTGGCTCCAAAATTTTCAATGGCTCACTACTACCTAGAGAATAAAATACAAACTCCTTAGTGGGTTTTATTCTTGACATGAGAACCTATAGGACTCTTAAGGTGGAAACAAAATGACACAAAACTTCCCATCCCATGGGATGGGAATGCCCATCCTTTGAGGCATGCTGGGTATGTGCCTGTCCCTGGCCCCTTTTGGTGGACCACCTGTGCTCCGACTGCTTGTAAGGACAACTTAGTTGGTTCCTTTGTCCCCACAGGGGAGGAGGAGAAACAGGAAGGGGGCAGGAGTCTGAGTTGAAGACCACTGGTAACTGAAAGACTGAAGCCTAGAAGGATCATCTCCTCAGTAGGTTAGTTAAGAGAGCAAGGAGAAAGATTCTTCCTGCTGTCAAACCTCTTTAGTAAGATGGCCAACACCAGCTGTCCCTTAGAGTTCCCAGCTGGAGAGGACAGGATTTCTCTCCCCAGCAGCAGGTATGGTGGCTATAAGAACATGACAATGAAAATGTGTGTCTGCTCAAGTGAACCTGAGCCAGGATATCCAGTCCCCTGGCATACCTCTTCTACTTGGTGTTTCTTCCCTTGAGCACAAGGGATAGAAAGGTGATTCTAAAGGACCCACATGCCCATTCTCAGCAGACACCTCACAGGCTCAAGAAGTTCTGAGCTGCTGAATCATGTGCCACTGCCCAGCTGGAAGGCTCCCCTGCAATTATGCCTTTCTCAGAAGAGAAGATAATCACTCCAGGAAGATGAGATATGCTTACCTGGCTGATTATAAGACGGGAACCTTGAGTAAGCTGTTGCTTTGGACAGTTTAGATCACAAATGAATATGAAATAAAATATCTGTTCAGCAATCCCACAAAGTGCTCCAAAGTCTTCACCCATCTCTAACATAACAGAAGCAATGGATTCAAGTTTACCTTTAATATGTATGTGTTAATGTGTGCTTGTGAGTTAGATTTTAAACATTTTTTTTTGGTGGAGGAAATAAACAGCTGTCCTATTCCTGGTATCTACTACTTTGTACTTTGAGACTTTTTTAATCCCTTTTGGGAAGACCATAAACATGAGCTACACCTAAATGTTATTTAATTAAGACATACTCCCTGAGGCTCTGAAATGGGACCATAATGATCCCGAGAATAAAAATAGACTGATTCCTTCTCTAGGGTCAAGCTACCCCAGAACTGAATCTCATGCTTGAGCCTAGAGTCAAGTCCTCCTTGGCTGCAGGTGACACAATGTCATCGCCTTCATAATTGTTTCCATGAGAAGCTGTGCTTTTATTCTGAGGCCACTTTCCTTATGAGTGACACTACTGTTAGAACTCTTCAGACCTTTAGAGCTTTAAGCACATCCTGAAATGAATGTCCTCTATCCTTCATCCTTTCAGGATATATTTGATTTCTGGAAATGACCTCAAGTTATTTTGAGGCAAATTTTGTGAATTATGTGGGTGAACACTCTGGGTAAGACGGTTTGGAAGATGAAAACAAGGCGTGACTATATGTAATGAAAGCGGCTTCCTTGTGTATCTTATAAAATTGCCTTTGAAGAGAATTCTCCAAGAGGAGTCCAGACATGATCTGAGCAACAGCAGCCTTGCTGGAATAAATGTGTAGCCTCCCGAGGGAAACATTCTCATTTACATGTACAAATTCTGGTGTTTGTTTTAAAAAAACAAACACTCGACTCATTAATTTATAGTCACAACATGGGCTTAATAGCTGAGAGATCTCAACAAGACCAGTTTCCTAAACTGGGCAAAGCTGAATCTTGCATCTTCCCAGGGTACCTGTCATTAAGAAGCAGCCTGGGGCATTGGAAAAAACAAGGGCTGAGAGTCAGAAAGCCTGTCCTCCAAACAGGTAGGCTAACTTACCACATGACCTTAAATCACTTAACTTCTCTGGGCTTTCCCTAAATGCCAATTATTATCATTAATATTAAATGTCTGATAGGAATACTATTATCTGTCCCACCTGACCCACTATTATCTGTCTCAGAGCTATTATGAGAGAGACATAATTTCATATTTTTGAGAATCTGCTTTGAAAATATACATAGTTTGTACCCTCATTTTTTTAGCTCTAGTAGTAATCAGTTGACAAGCATTTATTAAGTGCCTACTACTATGTGCTACTATACAACAAATGGAGAAGTTGTGAATACTATGGATAAATTCACTTACCTTAGCAGTATACTTTCCAGAGATGTACATGTAGTTGACGAGCTTGACACATGCATTGCCAGAGCTGGCTCAGTATTTGGGAGGCTCCAAAGGAAAGTGTGGGAGAGAAGAGGTCTTAGGCTGCCTACCAAACTGAAGGTCTACAGAGCTGTTGTGCTGACCTCATTGTTGTATGCCTGTGAAAACTGAACAGTATACTAGCACCATGCCAGGAAACAGAATCACTTCCATTTGAATTGTCTTAGGAAGATTCTGAAGATCACCTGGCAAGATAAGGCACTGGACACTGAGGTCCTTTCTCAAACTGAACTACCGAGTATTCAAACCTGATTGAAGAGAGCATCACACCAATGGACTGGCCACATTCAAATGCTAAAACTACATTTGCCTAAAGGACTGTTTTACAGAGAACTCACACAAGGCAAGTACTCACACAGAGGTCAGAAGAAACAATACAAGGACACTCTCAAGGTCCCTCAAGAGCTTTGGAATCAACTATGGGACAAGGGAGACAACTGGACAGGACTGCCCAGCATGGTGTGCCCTTATCAAAGAAGATGCTGTGCTCTATAAGCAAAGCAGAATTGCAGTAGCTCAAAAGAAACATGAGATGTACAAATGCTCCACTCCAAATGTTCACGTGGATTGTTTTTGCCTGACCTGTGGTAGAGCCTTCCAAGCTCACATTGGTCTGACACACTATACCTTGACTGATGTCATCTGGGTCCTTTTGGAGCATGAAGGACAAGAATCAACCAACCATATGCTGGACACTGTGCTAAGCCCGGGTTATAGGATGAAAGGCAAAAACAAGGAGCTCACATCCTGACAGGGCAGACAACATGCCAAAAAAATTGTACCTACCACATTTATAGCTAAGTCTAAGGTAAGCTCAGCATGAGTAGAAGGTAAGCTCAGAGGGAAAGCACTTGTGGGGGGGCAGGACTGAGAAAGGTCTCCTACAAAAGGTGAGATTGGAGCTGAGTCTTGAAGGAAACCAGGGAAGCCAGGAGGGGGAGGGGAGTTGGCACCTTTCAGCCAAAGCCAACAGAAAGGCAGAGAGTAAAACTGTTCTCTTGTTTTCAGGAAGACTGACTCAGAATGTATTGCTATCAGAAACTTACTTCGAGGGAGACAATGGATGATGGTAATAATAGCTAACACACAGAGAGGTGTGAGGTTTGCACCTTACATACCTTACTGCATTTGATCCTCACAAAAACTCTTTGAGACAGGTGCTATGATTACCCCCATTTTACAGCTGAGGAAACTGAGACTCAGAAAGGTTAAGTGATTTGCTCAGGGTCACACAGCTATGGCACTTGAACCCAGGTTCTCTTGACTCCAGATCTAAGGTGCCTAGGTTCTAAGGCCAAAGTTCTGAGGCCAAAGCTCCAAGGAAAATCCCAAACTCCCTTACAAGGAGGCAAGGAAGTCAGGGCTAGGGGGAAATGTTATTGGGCCTCAATAAAAATCTAATCAAGTTTCCTTTCAGGTTTTTGGGGCCAGAGGAAGGACACCTGAGCCAGGCAGCTATGGTGAATGCCTGAGGGTGACCCTGTGTGAATATTTCCCTTGAGAGAAGCTCATTAAGGGTTTAGGTCAGAAGGGAGTCTCCTGGGCCCAGAAGGCAGGGGAGAAACTAGAGTCTTTTTGAAAGGCCTGTTCTTCTGCAGCTGAGGAAACAGCCTCCCACCATACAGATGTTACCATGTGGGAGAGCAATTCCTTGGCCCCCCCGAAAAAAATCAGGACCAAAGGGCGGCAGAGGAATGTTTAAAATGCTGCTAAAGGCTCACTGGAGGAGGTACACAGCCTCTCTATTTAATACATAAAAAGGAAAAATCCCCAGCTTTGTATAAACAATGTTAAACAAGTTAATAACCTCCAACTGTTAGACTCCCAACACCATATCATCTCCGACTTGGTGCCAACAACAGTAATGAGTTACAGATGAAGCGTAACTGGTAGCAACAACATCCACAGAGAACTTTCATACTATATAAAACTGTTAGAATATCTAAACATGGCAAGCTCTCCACAATCGGCCAGCCAGGAACGCAGCACAGTGCAAACCACGGAAATTAGAATCCCGAACAGCGAAGTCCACTCTCAATTTTCTTCTGAAATGTGCTGCTTGCTTCAGTGAACCACACTCCTGTCCTGAAGAAAATAATCCATTCATTCCACTCGGATTGTTCCTGTGCTTAGGTTTAACTGTGTCCATTTGCCATCTTGCCTCTCCCAACTGAGGTCATTTTGTGCTGGAAGTCTAGGACCATTAACAAATTCTTCTAACGGTAGAAAGAGCGAGGTATAGCGCTGGCTTCGGCCAACTCGTTGGAAATAGCAACTCTGCCCCTTAGTGTCAGCTTTAAGAACTGTAAGCCACGTTCAACATAGGCCTCAGATAACAACGTTCACATAGTTCTTTGTCTCAAAGTTCCATGTCTTCACTGTTGCAGCCTCATTCATCGCCATATGGGGGGGGGGAGATGGCAGGAGGAATACTATTATTAGCCCCATTTGACCTATCAAAGAGAGAAACGCATCAGCCAACTGAAAACACTCCCCCTTCTGTGGAGAAGATGGGAAGGTAGGTCTAGCTTGTAGCATCAAGACCCCAAACTGATTTCTGAGTTGAAACCAACATGAGACAAAGCCATCGATCTTACTGGTGGAAGCTATTATGTGATTCCAGGGATGAGATCTCAAAAATTCCTCTCCTTATGGCTTACTCTAGGTAACAACAGCCAATCTGAATGGGGAAATGCTAAGTAGACAGGCCATTTAAATGGCAGTCTCCTTGTCCAATGATGTGGAGACTGGTTTAAGGATGGGAGAAGGGAAGTGAGAGAGAGAGAGAAGAAAAAACACTCTCCCCATCTAGAAAAACTGAAATGAAAATTCCACCTGTGTAATCCTGTGGTTTAAGAATATTTTTACAGCCCATTTGATTCCAACCCAGCAGGGCCCTGGCAACAAGCCCAGGAGCACCCCTGGGATAGAATATGTCTCTGAATCCCTGGCCAAAGGCCCCAGACTTACTAAACTTGCCTTGAACATGTGTCTCCACTTCTATTATGGTGTAAGACAGCCAGGAAAATACAGTAGGGGGGCAGGGAGGAGGATGACCCTCCTCCCCAGAATACCCTGGGGCCAGGTTTATAGGTCTTCCACTCAAAGACCTTCCTTGGCCTGAGTTCCCACAGCAGGCCTAAGGCCTTGACTCCATCACAGCTCCCTCTGGATCTAAGGGGTTCAGTTCAATTCAACTTGGATTGATTTAAACTCTTCAAAGTCACAAACTGTTTCATTTTTGTCTTTGTGTCTCCAGTACACAGTAGCTTCTTGAGTGCTTCTTGATTTACTAAGTTCCTACAATATACTGAGCCCTGCCTGTACTAATTGCTGGGGTCCACAGAGGGAGGGAGACAGGAGGAGACACCGTGGTTTCTGCCTTCAGTGCAGTTTGGTGGGGGGAAATAACAAAAAAATTATGTAGAATTGAATACTAAACAGAATATATTATGCAAACATTTATGGTAACAGTCAGTCAGTAAATACTCCTAGAGAACTGGGGTTGTTTTTTGCCTTTCTTTGAATCCCCAGTGCCTGGTATGGTGCCTGGCATGGTGCCTGGCACTTGGTAGGCACTTAGTAGATGCTCATTAATTGATCAAAGGCTTCACAGAAGTAGAACAATCTTAAACCCAGAGGACTGCGGGAACAAGAATCTAGGGATGGAAGGGGAAGAGGGAAGAGGAAGAGAACAAGCATATAAGTGCCTACTATGTACCATGGGGGCAGCTAGGTACTGAATTTGATAGTGCAATGGCCCTGGAGTCAGGAGGACTTGAGTTCAAATCTGTCCTCTGGACTTAATTAGCTGTATGACCCTGGGCAGGTCTTATAACCCTGTTTGCCTCAGTTTCTCGGCTGGAGAAGGAAATGGCACATCACTTCAGTATCTCTACTAAGAACACCCCAAATGGGGTCACAGAGGGTCAGACCCGCCTGAAACAATATGTACCAGGCATTGTGCCAAGTGTTTGACAAATTTTCTCTCATTTGGTCTTCACTTGAGGAAAGGACCTCAGGGCATCTAGTTCAATCCCCTAATTTTGCAGATGAGGAAACTGAGGCCTGGAAAAGCTGTGACTTGCCTAAGGACACAGAGGTAGAAAGGCAAAGCTGGGATCTGAACCAGTCTTTTGACTCCAGGCTCCATATTCTTTCCATTTGTGCCACTATAGGCACCAAGCAAGAGAGGCTGTTTCTAGATGCCAGGGGACCTGGGCAAAGCTTTGCTCCTGAAGATGTAATGAGAAGTAGCCTGAGGCAACTGCACTCTGTCCACCCAATAGCTACCTAGCAATTAGAGAACTTGGAAGGGTCCTATTTCCCGTACTGGTACCCAGGTGGCAGCTTGCATCAAGTTCCCAGGGCCCCGAGTGAACTGGACTGACCTGGCAATGAGCTCTGGCCTCTCTTACACAATACCTTCTATTACCTAAGATTAGGAAGTTGCTGTGAGTTGCACAAATATTTCTGAAATCCAACTCATAAACACAAATGTGTTTCCTCACCAGTGGAGGTAGGGCTTTATATGGTGCTGACAGTCCCAGACAAAGTAAAGACAATTCTGGGTATGTATAGTTAGAAGGATGGAGATACTAAATTGAATTTTGAGATTGAAGTCTGGCTGTTAGTACAAACTCTTTGTTCCAAAGCAGCCTAGATAGATAGCTCCTGTCTGTTGCTGCCACAAAATTTAAGGTTTCGTCTGCAATTCTATTATAAGCCTTGTGTTGGAGAGGTTTGTGGACAGGCCAATAAAAGTCTAGTCTAGGCTGGAGACCCAAGATATAGAATCTCACGCTCAACAGGATTTTGAATATGTTTATTTAAAATATGTACATATGTGGAAATGATGAAACAAGCCTTGGAAGGGAGCAGGATTGTCAGCTGCAAGAAGGTTCAGGAGAAGGCTCAGTGGGCTCATTGAGGGGGATGGGAGTAGGAAGGCTGTGTTCTCAAAGAGCTCTTTGTTTGCTAGAGAGGAAAATGATGTAGTGGCAATGTGATTCTGATATAACCCAACAAGGACATAGGGTTTAATTTATGATTTCATCTGAAATGTTCCTACTGGAAACACGACTCCACATGCCTCCCCCTTGCCTGGAATTGCGACTGCAAAAAAAAAAAATGGACCAAGACAGAAACAAACTGATAGCCTGGCTAGAAATCAACAGGGTCCTCAATCCTTAGATTTCCAGGTGCAAAATGTTTATGAGCCCAGCAGGAAGAAACTTCACCCCTTTATCTGGAGATGACTTCTCCCAATCCTCCCTGCTCTACCACCACCAAGTTTCCTCTGCAGCTGCTACCAAACACTGTTTTCAGAAGTGGGGTACAGGGAGCACAGTTACTACATTTGCCTTTCCCTGTCTGAGATGGAGTTGGCAGGAGATCCTGAGATTCACAACCTATTAAAAAAAAAAAGGCTCGCCAACCAACATGACCTTTCCAGACGATGAATTCACTGGGTGAAGAGAGTTTCAGAAAGGATCTTCTAGACTTGCATAAGCCGATACACGCATAAGTAATACTAATACTGGCATTCCAAGGGCCTGAACACCTGGTGAATTCTCCATGCTACCAATTGGGCCGTATTAAGTATCACCTTCCCTGTTCCACAAGGTTATGTTTCAGATAGGAACCACAAAGTTACTAACATTTCATTTCCAATTAGGACAAGTTCCAGGTTATTCCCCCATCCCCACTCCCCCAGGGTCCTAGTTGACACCTGACTGATAAACCTTGGCTCAGGCTACACCACTTCCTTTTAAGCTCCCAATCAGATATCTCTAGACTCTTCTTGGAATTTCCTTTACCCACATTAAGAGAACACTTGCCATGGGGAAGGGAAAGCCTGGAGGCATTTCCCAATGGAAAAGTCTGAAGATCTTTGCTAATTAGGTAAATTTATTGGATGAAGACTTCATCCCTATACTCTGTTAATCCAAGATTTGTGGCACTCAGGGACCCTCTAGCAGGAGGAAGAGCTCAGGCCACCACCCTGAGCAAATGAGAAAAGAAAAGGCTTACATCTGAGCAGTCAGGATAAGGAGTTAATTGGGCTAACCAAGCCTTTATGACCGGCCGGCTCATCCCTTAAATTCAACCCACCCCCCCTTCACAACAGAGTTATAAAATAAACAGACAAAGGATCATGTTCCCAGACACGTCATGGACTTTAAAAACAAGCAATAATGCTTAGAGAGCATTGTCCCCCTAGGGCTTCAAGGTATCTCACAGCAAATAACTGATATCCACACAACTACCCCCCACACCATTGTTTTCAAGCTGATGGTGAAAAATGGACACAAATGGAGAGTAGGAGTAGATATCTTAAATCCCTCCAGATGTAAAAATTCTTCGATTTTGATTCTGTAGAACAAGAGAAAGTTGGGGGAGCTAGATGGCGCAGTGGATAGAGCACCAGCCCTGGAGTCAAGTCCGATCTCGGACCAGATACTTGACACTGACTAGCTGTGTGACCCTGGGCAAGTCACTTAACCCCAATTGCCTCACCAAAAAAAAAAAAAAAAAGAAAGAAAGAAAGAAAAAAGAAAGAAAGTTGGCTGGGTAGAGTCTCACCTAGCTAGGTTGGGAGAAATGGGTTTGAAACCAAATCTCAGGAGTGAAGCTACAGCTTGGTCAACTAAGGTCAGTCTGCCCTGATCGAGGTGTTTCACCCAGTAGTCCTTTGCTTAAGAAGGGGGAATGGGGAGATATTACTATTTTGTTCATATTCTCTCTTGCCTGCCCCCACCCCAGCCCGATATTTTAACAACTGCCACAGTGACCTTACCAGTCAAGTTATTAAGTCATCAAATAGACCCGACTTCATGGGGTCCTGCCATTACATAGGCAGATGAAGGAGAAATTCTTAAAGTAAAGGAGATAGTCTTAAAAGAAACCACACCAAAGGCAGAGCTGGGATCAGAGGCTTTATCTGCACTTTGAAGCTGGTGAAAAAATCTGATTAAGGAACAAAAAGTAACCAAATCAGCCCTGGAGCTAAGCTTTATTTCCAATCTGGGAAGAAGTACCATAGTATAGCTGTGGGAAGTCCATGAAGGAGGAAGTCGGAGAAGAAAGGGAAGAACATGATTAAAAGGGGAGAGGGGGGAAGGGAGAAGAAAGAAGTACTTGGTGCACATATTTTCTGTAGGTTTTTTGAAAACGCAAAAGGCACATCTCACCAAAGCAGTGGCAGAAGCCTCTAACACCTGAATTTCAACCCCTGATCTGAACAGCAGGAATAGGTGAGGATGAAAATTGGCAACAATATATCCAAGCTTATTTCACAGCTCTAAGGCTTATAATTCAGTGAACTCCCAAAGTCTGTCCAGATTCCTTCCACTTGTATAGGTCTCCATCCCTCCACACTTCAGTAGATAGCTCTTTACCACTTTAGAGGCAACTGGTGACATAGTCGATAGAGGTCAGGGTCTAGAGTCAGGAATATCTAAGTTCAAATCTAAACTCAGTAACTTACTAGCTGTGTGAAACTGGGAGAGTCGCTTAACCTCGGCTTGTCTCAGTTTCCTCAACTGTAAAATAGGGATTAAAAAAAAAAAAAGCACGGACCTCCGAAGTTGCTGTGAAGATAAAATGAGACTTTCTAAAAACCTGGCACATAGTAAGTGTTCTATAAATGCCTAGCCCCTTCTCCTCCCTGCTACTAGCTGTGCCAGTTGAATTCACCACTTAGTGGCCAACTTTCTTTGAAGAAGAGGCTGGGACTCAGATAACAGACACTCACAGGCTTTGAAGCTCAGTCAGCACAGCCTTGAGAAGCCAGGGTCACTCCACAGCATAGAAGAATTAAAAAACTTTCATAGAGGACTTTTGGAGAAGCTTGATAATTTTCAGCTGATAGATTTAGGATATCTCCACTAAAGACTCCACTAGCTGGCCCTCGAATCTCCAAGGCTATGCCAGTGAAATGCAAGCACAGGTCCCGGCCACGATAGAAAGGCTTGGAAAGAAGGCCCCTTCAGTGGATAATGATATATTATGTTATGGTTTGTAAAAAGCATGTTATAGTTTGCACAGTACCCACACCAGTGAAATCTCAGATGCTGGAGGTATCCTAAGGAAGTCCTAAGATAACTGAATTAGGAACAGGCTACAGAAATTCCCTTTATATATTTTTGCTTTCCTAATATTGCTTTAAATGTATATTAACTTTCCCTTTCCTTGGGCATCCACCATTCCCCAATCCCCTGCTACCATCACTACTGCCAACACAATCCCCATTACATAACCAAGAAACCAATAACAACCCAGGTTAAAGTTCAAACACTTTTTGTTATGGAAACACAGGAGTTCTTCAGGACAAAGCCATTACTGATTCAGCAATAACAGCCTGGCTCCATCTCCAGCTAATGCATAGAATCAGCAGCTAAATTGTACTCCCCTCCTTTTCCTTCCCTATCTCTCTGCTCTTTACAAACAGCTAATTACACCACATAGTGAGATGGGTCAGACTCCACAGATGGAGAAACAGAGATGCAGAAAGGTTAAGTGTCTTCTTGCTCAAGGTTGCACAGTGAGTCAATGAAACAGCCAAGAACTGACTCCTGATGTCTTAAGACTCTAACAGCTGCTCTAACTATGCATAAAATCAGTGCTTGAGCATAAAAAAGAGGTTATAAAAAGGAACAGGTATATGACAATTCTTCCAACATTAAATAAAGGACAAAGTAGGTTCAAAATGATGCATACTTTTATTCTACGTGATGGTTTTTTCAAACAATGACATGAATTTTTTTCGTCCAATCATTGCCACATAGACAAAGAAAAACAGAGATACTTCAAGGAGCTGTGATTTTATGGGTATGGAACTCTCACAGCAGCTGTGCTTAACTTAGCAAGATGAGGCTTAGAGAGTTGCCTGAACCTCAGAGAGGTTAAGTGA
Source organism: Phascolarctos cinereus (assembly GCF_003287225.1). Classification (NCBI taxonomy): domain Eukaryota; kingdom Metazoa; phylum Chordata; class Mammalia; order Diprotodontia; family Phascolarctidae; genus Phascolarctos; species Phascolarctos cinereus. The sequence goes on along the minus strand of NW_027555847.1, from coordinate 128,715,991 downwards.
ATTGCCTATAGGCACACAGCTAGTAAATGTCAGAGATGAATTTGGAACCAATCTTTCTGTGTCCAAATCAGAGACTCTTCTTTCAGGCTGCTTCTTTTTACCAGGATAACAAAATGATAAAATATCTTTGAAAGATAACACATATAGCTCAGTGTCATCTCTTTATTGCAAAAAAGTGACAAGTATACAGGAGAATCTATGAAGTACATGGGAGCCATAATGATGGATATCTTCCTTGCTGAAAATGAACCAGTCTCTAACATTTATGACAGTTCATTTCTAAGAACTTTACATTGTTTGTGTCAACAGGACTATAACATGCCATTCTTATCAGCAACGGAGGGACTTGGCATTCTTGGGTCACTAACACTGACAAGAAACACAGTATGTCTTGGGAACTATAAATTGTGAAGGGCCTTCTCTTCAATTCATCTATGGAAATTGACAAGACAAAAAAAAAATCCATGAGGCTTTTACCCTCTCTGCCAGAGAAAGGAAAATTGATCATTAAAATGAGGGTGGTACCAAGCCAAAAAAAGGACAAAATGCTTAAATGTAGTAAAGGAAGTAGCCCTTTCCACATTCAGAGGTAACTGACCAACTATGTTTCATAAGCCCAAGAAACACAAGTTGCAGTGAAATATTTAAAAATCTATCTTTAAAATCTATTGCGTGCAAATCAAGATTAAAAAAAATCTGTCCTGTTTTCTGGCCTGGTCACTAACTTTCATCACCACGGCCATCCTGGAGGGGTTTAACCACGGTAATTCATACTGTGACCCCAAACCAAAATAACAGGATAAAATTTTCAGGATTTGCATTCCTTACTAAAGCTTTGTGGAAATCTGGTTTATGCTACTTAAAGTCAATCAAATTCTCTTTCAAAACTAGACCACATGGAGTTCAGAAGATCATCATTTGGAACCTCAGGAGGGGAGAGGGCATGCTGATTAAAAATATGATGAGATTAAACAAGAAATGAATGGCTGGCTCACACTAAGAATTCTATCTCCTTATGGCCAAAAGTTTAAGAAAATCTAAGTTTTATGTATTTGGAATTTACACTCTCACTAAAGAAACAAAACAAACAACCAAATTCTAATTCAATTCTACAAACTTGATGCAATAGGTGGTTTGTTCATCACTGAGTTTTTATTTACTCTGCCCATTCTCTAAATATTGGCCCTTTTCTAGACAGAACCTACCTAAAGGAAACGAGGAAAAGCGGCCCAGAACCTTGGGAAACAGGCTGCACTTGAACTCAGAGGATCTGGGTTTAAATCCCCTCTCTATCATCACTTGTCCGGTCTTCTTCAGTTCAGTTGACTTCTCTGGCCTTCCCTTAACTCATCGGTAAGGAAGGAGTTGGACAAGATGGCACCAAAGATCCCCTCCAGCTCTCCATCTAGGATCTTCTGATCTCAAAGCCGTTGTAATTTCATCAGTGGCCTTTTGGTCCACTGGTCTGAACTTTTATGAACTCCACTTCCAATCGATGACTACAAAGTAAATTGGTGGTTGAAATGTGTCCATAACCAGTATTGGGCAGTATCTACTGCCCAATTACTTTCCCTTTGGAGCTGAAGTTTCATTGTCTGAGAAAAAGAAAAAAAGAAAAGTAACAGCTTAAATTTTGTCCATACTGAACTATGAACACATTCTGAGAAGGCCTTCCCACTAAAATGAGGTTGTTTCTATTCATCTGATATCATCTGGATTAGAAAACTCCCAGGAGTCCCCATATACACTCGAGACTCATTTACATTGACTGAGTTCTGGCTGTGACATAGACATAGATCTCACAGAGTGGGAAGCTCCCAGTCCTGTGATTAGTCAGTCAGCAGGCTCTTTTCACAAGCAGGAACCCAAGATCCCTCTAAGTCTTCATGTTTCACCTACAGAACAAAACAGGCTACAGACCTAATCAGCTCTTGGCTTTATGTGAGTAAGACCTTGTCACTCCCAACACTTAGATTGTGGTGACCCAGACTGCTGGAGTTTCTGGCTGGTTCTGATATAGACAGAGAGAGCTTGAAGGAACCTTTGAGGCCACCTGGGTCAGTCAACCTCTTCCTCATTTTACAAGAGGAAACCAGGGCCAGGAGAAGGAAAGTGACTTATCCAAATCACATATACGAAACGTCTTTCCTTTATTTAAGGATTATCAAGTCAGTAGGAACCCACCCTTGACGTCTGGATTTCTAAACCAAATAGCTCAAATATTTTGGACCATGAGCATTTAAAAGTTTTGGCAAGGTAACAGTCTCTATGATTTAAAATTTTTTACATTTGTCCAGTGATCCTCAGAAAATGAACAAGGTTTCAAATTTATACAGAGCTTTCAAATTTGCAAAGCACTTTACATATATTATATCATTCAATACTCATAACAATTCTCTAGGTAGAGGAAATTGAGGACCTGAGATGTTATGAAATATCAAGTCCTTAAAAAGATAAGTGTCTAAGACTGGAACCCAGGTCTCCTGATTCTACATGATCTACCCTAACATGATCTGTTTCAAACAGACAAAACAAATTTCTACATTCAATGCCACCTTTGGATGGGGGCATAAAAATTCACATACATACATATATACATACATTTACTTATATGTATGTATATAATTGGGGAAGGTGGTCTAGCCACCATAGAGCACAGTGAGAGAAGTAAGCAAAAAGAAAAATATACATAATACATATATACACAATGAGACACACACAACTATGTAAGATTAAAATCATTTTTGTGAAGGCAGACAGGTGTGGAGAAAGATAGCATGGTATAACAGACAGAGAGCGAACCCCGAAATCAGAGAGAAAATATATAGGAGATAATGTTTACGAATCATTTAACACAGTGGCTGGCACACAGTAGAAGCTTAAAAAATATTCATCCCAGGGTAGCTAGGAGGCAAAGTGGATAGAGCTCTGCCCTTGGAGTCAGGAGGACCTGAGTTCAAATCCAGCCTCAGACACTTGACACTTACTAGCTGTGTGACCCTGGGCAATTCACTTAACCCCAATTGCCTCACCTTTCCCTACCTCTGATCCATACTGGTTGTGTGATCCTGGACAAGTCACTTAACCTCTAAGCTCCCTGAGCAACTTTCTAAGAACATAAATTACAGAAGAGCTATTGATCTGTAATGGTAGGAATTTCCTAATTGGTAGGAAGTGCCTAAATCAATTAAATCACAGGTACAGATTAAAAAAAAGTGTATGCCTCTGATCCAGTCTCCTTAATGTGCAGCAGGGGTAAGATACTAAAGTCTGTCTTCTTTGGAACAACAGGAGAAAAAGACAAATGAGTGGCACTCAAGGCCTGGAGTGGGGTGAAAAAAGGGGACATTCAATAAAACCAAGGAGAGGCCTCTTCCCCAGGTGTTAGCACTATCTCCTTCTTGAAATGACTTTGTAAATACTTCTCTGGATACACGCTGGTTCCTGTCCAGGAGAATCCAAGCTCCTTAAAAGCAAAGATGGCTGCATTTTTGTTTATATAATCTGTGCCTTGCATATAGTACGTGCTTGATAAAGACTTGAAGTTCCAGTTATTGACACCTTCTGAAATGTTTGGTGAGACTTTAGACCTTTGGCCAAGGCAACAACAAACCACAATTCCAGAGGCCTGAAGATGACGCTTGCCACCCTCTCCTGATGGAAAGAGGTGACGGGACCTAAAATGCAGAATGAGATAGATTTACACTGGACAGGGCCAATGTGGGAAAGAATGTCTCGACTGACAAAACATCTTTGTTACAAGAGTTTTCTTTTTCCTTTCTTTTTACTAGTGGAAGGCAAAGGAAATAAATGCTTGCTAATTAGAAAAAATAAAAGAAATGGACAGTCAGAGACACCTCCTCCATCCTGCAATCATGCTTATGGCAAGTGATGTGTTTCCTAAAAGGAACCAAGGGAGGGTAAGAGAACAAATGAGGCCACAGGGCATATTTGGCAACATAATATATCCTTATGGTCAACATCTATGTCGATGGTGCCGGGCAAAGCAAGTAACAAATGTCAAGAGGGCACCACACATAAATTCTGTAAAATACACAGTAACAAAACTGCTGCCGTAGAGAGGCGAATGCCCTTTCTTGAAGGCTCACAAGCACCCTGGAGAAACAGTTTTCCCTCACAGGCACTTCTTCGGGGCGCTGGCCATTGCTCAGTCGGAAGGAACGATTCTCAATGAGAACTGGACGAAGTTAGAAGACCAGGCTCTGCAGCCAGCTCCACATACTGTGTGAGTCTTAGAGTCCCTTGCCTCACTAGGTCTTAGTTTCCCCATCTATAAAATGAAGTGGTTTGACTGGATGGTCTCTAAGGTCCTCTCCAGCTCTAATAACCTACGATTTTAATTAAATTTAGCAACGTAACATGTGATCACTCCTGAAAACCAAAAGTAAATTCACTTAGAAATTACTTTGTTAGAAAGCACCATCACACCTGAGAGAGCTCACCTTTTGGAATGAACTTCAGTGAACTACTGAATATTCAGAAGCGGGACTGGCCCTTTTTTGGTCCATCATCAATAAACTCATGACCCAGGCCATTGCCACACTTGCCACAGGATACCTGTAAGTTAAACAAAGGAAGGAACATGAGATTTCAAAAGGACATCCTAGAGCTAAAGTTGATTAAGAAAATACATGCACACATACACACACATACACACCCCCACACACACACACTCACTCCTGCTTTAATTCCCAGCCAACAAATCATGGATTATTTGTTTTTACTTCTTTTCCCAAAGCTAACTGTTCTACCTTGATTTCTGGTTGTTCTAAAGAAAAGAGTCCATAATTTACAATGACTACAAGAATCAAAATGGAAAGGACAATACAATGAAGCTATTTTGATCTCAGAGAAGAGCTGACAAAGTATACCTCACTCCCTTTACTGAACAAGTGGGGACTATGGGTATAGAATATTGCATAACTGTCAGATTACACGGATTTTGCTGATCTTTTTCTCCTTCCTTTTCCTTGGCACAAAAAAAATGGCTTAGTAGGGAAGGAGGTATTCAGAAATGAATATGATATAAAAACAAAAGGTATCTATTTCATAAAAGTTCTTTTTAGGGTTGCTTCAAATGGTAAAAAAAAAATCATTTCACATCTGAATTTTATAAGATTTACATTTCATACCAGTCTCAAACTAATCTTACATAATATCAATTCTCGGGCAAACAACTCCTAATGCCTAAGAAAGCACAATTACTGAATTTGTTAATTATCCTAATATGCTTTCCCCTTACCTTTAAGGCTTGTGGCCTGCCAAACTCTGGACGCTTCGACACACTGTCAGCATGTATTGTCTCAGTGAAGGCTGGCCACGGAGAAGAATGCTGATACTTTGATCGACTAGAAAAGAGCTCATAGCCACACTTGGCACAGATGTAGATACCTAATTGAATAAAACATAGAAACTATCAGTTTCCTAACTTTATACTTAGTAAGTTCCCTTTCACATTGGTTATAAAAGTAATCTGTGTTCAAATCCTCTAACTAGGGACTACTCTGAAGAAAGAGGGGGGAATGATTTCACTTTAACACTGATATCCAAAATGGTGTCTCAACAATAAGACAGCCAGTTTGCATTGGTTCTCAGGTCATAGGCTCATAAATTTAGAACTGGAAGGAACCTTAAAGACCATGGAGTCCAATCCCTTCACTTTACAGATGAGGAAATGGATACACAGACAGGTTAAGTGACTTGTCCAGGATAACATGGCTAGTAACTACCAGAGGTGAAATTAGAACCCAAGTCTTCCTGACTCTTATGTTGAGCACTCTGTCCACTGGGAATGAAACAACAGATAGATAATAGGAATGATTAAAGCTAAAAATGTATTGAAGAGCATTAGGGATACAGCAACTGACCCCAAAGGCCCTTCAACATCTCCTTTAAAAAAACAAAAAAGAAAGAAAGAAAGAAAGAAAGAAAGAAAAAGAAAGAAAGAAAGAAAGAAAGAAAGAAAAGAAAAGAAGGGGAAGCAGCCAGAGATGGTGGAAGAGGCACACACCGGTTCCTGTCAAACTGATCCTGTGCTATCAAGGTCAAGGGTTAGGCACCTAGTAATTTCCAGTTTTTCATTAAGAAAGTTTAAAATGCAGGAACACTAGATAGAATGGAAGGCTTTATGCAGCCCTATATGACTTTGCTACTATTAGTGTTACTATGCTTATGCACTATGAAATGCAGCATCAGGAGAGAATTGTTCGTGTTCCGTTTCACAGAGACAGTCTAATTCGGAATTCCTAATCTGTGGTTTGTTGTGCCATCCACTGGAGAAGGAAAATAGTTCAACTTGGCTACAAAGGCTTCTAATGAGAGAACTCAAACCATCCAGGTTTCACCTACTGATTTTGTTATGACTATGTTCCAGATTTTATCTTTCACTTTCTAAAGTACTTTTTATAATAGCTTTCAATTTCCTGTACCCTCTACCCTTTCCAGGAGGTACTGGCACTGATGACTGAACTCCACAAACATCTGGCCATGCTTCTAATCTCCAATAACAGCAGCTCACTGAATTAACTAGACAGTATTTTATGATCTGATTTGTTCCTCACAACTTTTCAAAGGAGGCAGAACAGTACTTCTTATCCCAGTTTGACACGTGATGATACTGAGGCCTAGAGAGATTAAGTGGTTGTGCCTGAAGTCACACAGTTAGGGTCTGAGCAAAGACTCTAAGTCAAGGCTTCCTCACTATGCCAGGCTGATTCCCTCTAAAGCAGGGAAATTTGCTATTGTCCCAACCTTTGCTCACTAGACACAAGAGAAATTAAAGGATAGCAGGGAAGGTAAACAGAAAGGAAAGGAAGATGATTTTAAGTTGATTGTCAAATGAAAAGGACAAAAGTAAACCATCAAAAAGTCTACACTCCACATATAAAAATAAGCAATATAAAATATAAACTTAATGTGAAACTTTGTCTTTTTTATTACCAAATTAAAGGCTAGACAATCTAAGTATACTTAAAATTCCAGCTAGAAAGAGATCACCGTATCTGCCTTTTGTTGGACACCTGGTAGTCCAAATCCAACCCAGCTGGATGGAAGGTATGCTAGGTGGATCCCCCAAAGGAGGGAAGGGGCACACTTATCAGGGTTACATGCCAGGATCACTCATCCTAATTCATTCCACTCAGCTCCCTTAGCTGTTGGGTTTCAGCTCCAGATTTCAATAACACCATCACACCAGCTCATTTAAGCATTAAACATCTGTCTCTCTGACCCTCCGAGTAAAGTGCTACTTTAGTATAAACGTCATACATTCCCAACTGGAAAGGACCTCAGAGCCTATCTAGTCCATACCCCTCATTTCACAAATAAAACTGTGACCTAACGAGAGTGCCTTGCCCAAGGTTATACGGGTACTAAGCAATAAGTGAAAAGGGTAGGATTTAAATTCTGGTGCTCTGACTCCAAAGAAAAAAGTCCTTTCACTATACTACACTGGAATCTGAAATTTAAAAGGTATTTACTAAGAATGAATGAACGAGCATTTGTTAAGTGCTTACTATATTCCAAGCACTGTGCTAATGATTGGAGACACAAAAGAAAGACAAAGATAGTCTCCTATTTTCAAGGAACTTACATTATAAGACATAGAGAGGAACAGTGGTGAAGGAGGACACTGAACCAGAAAGTTACTGGGATGGTGAGTGGGACTGTAGGGAAGTAGCTTTGCATCCCAACTGTCTTTTAGACATTTCCAATTAGATGTCCTTTGTAAATATTAAAACTCAATATGTCCAGAACTGAACTCATTATCTTTTCCCCAAAACCCTCCCTTCTATATACGTAACAAGGTGTTAAGGGATGAGGGGTCCACCAGGAGGTACAACTGAAATCCCAAAGGTTCATCTCCTTGTAATGTCATCAAGTTAATTATGAAATGCCCCAGTCAACCAAATACATGTGACCCTACTCTCACCTGCCCATGAATTACACCACAGCCCAAACCAAGGCTAAGTGCCCTCTCCCTTGAACAACTGACCCCTGGCATTTCCATCTTTGTGTCTTTCCTCAAACCCAGACTCCCATCTTTTGCTTTCTGAACTCCTACCCATCCTTCAAGACCCAGCTCAAACATTAAGCCCTCCACAAACTCTTTCTTGATCCCCCTTGGTCAGAAGCGAGATATCTTCCCTTTGACCTCTCAGAGCATTTTGTAATACTCACCTCCCAGGACTGCTGCTGTGTAAGCATATTAGTGCTGGACAAATGTCAATTATTACATATCTATGTCCTCCCCATAGAAATTACCTTCATTTACTTATATGCTTACATGTGTTGTTTCCTGACAATAAAATGTAAACTCCCCAGCCCCAGAAAAGAGACAAGAAAATGCACCTCCTTCCCTTTACAGAGGTGAAGGACCTACACAGATGTGAGATGTTCCAGCACCATCACACTCGATGACATGCTGGTGAGTTTTGCTGAAGTGCTTTTAAATTCTTTGTTATAAGACATGGCTGGCTGGAGAGAGGACGAAGAAGAAGTGAAGGAATATAACTGCAAATTAAAGGGATGTAAAAACAAAAGAGAGTCACTTTTAAAAAAAAATAGGAGCTCCTTGAGGTCAAGGACTTCAGTTTTGTCTTTGTATCCCCAGTATCAAGCACAGAGTAGGTACTTAATGCTTATCCAGGTCCAGCTCCTATACTAAATAATTGTATGAGCCTGGGAAATCCTTAATCTCTCTGATGTGAGATTCCATTATCTGCAAAAAGGAGGCTTATATTACCTATCTCACAGGGTTATTAAGGAAGTGTTTTTAAACCTGAAAGCACTACATAAATGCGTTATTATTGTATATGCATATTGTATAGTACTAAATATGTGTGTTATAACACAAGGTTATAAAGTTACTAAGTCTATGTAGTTTATCCTACACGAGTTATTTTAGAGTACTGAATATTTGTGTTATAAGGTTATACAGGTACTAAGTCTATGTAGTCTATCCTAAACTAGAGTTATTGTATAGTACTGAATATCTGTGTTATAACACAAATATCTGTTGCAATAGAAATATTTAGTACTATACAATAACTGTAGTGTAGGATAAACCATAATAATAAGCATATCTTTTTCGGGGGGAAGGGGAGAAGGCAATCTCATCTAACACTTGCTTTGAATATTCTAGGTGCTTAACAATGGCTGTTCAATGATCTAATCCTTTCCAATGTCCTCATAAAATCACAGATCCAGACCAAAAAAATAAAATCCTGTGAGGTAGATACTAAAGATATTATCATCTCCATTTTACAAAGATGGAAAGAGATTCAGAGGGTCAAATGACTTGACTATAAGTTATCAGTGGCTAATTTCAACATAGGTCTTTCTGACCTTAAATCTAGCCTTCTGATAACCACAGATGAAGAAACCAAGGCCCCAAAAACTAAACCCCACATGTTCAGGTGTTCCCAGAAGCGTCTGTCCAAAATGAACTTATTACAGTTTAATAATACTGGGTCTTTAAACATACAAGGAAACCACAGCCTTGGCTAACTAATTTCCCTTCTCTGAGCTTTAATTTCCTCATCTATAAAACAAAGAAAGAAGTTGGACTAAATAACTACTAAGCCCAGGACATTTTGAGAGTCTGTGATTATACGATTTAGTCCCACAAAGGGGAGGAGAGGCAAGAATATTCAGCCATAATTGCCTTCTTCTGAACCTTGAATGAAACCTCTAGTCTTGGACATGGCACGCTTGCTGAATTCAAGTGAACAGGGTGAGCTTCCCACCTGCCTAAAAATGTACTGGGGAGTGAAAACAAAGAAACCCTAACCCCACCAAAAAGGATAACAACTTAGTGCCCAGGAAGAGTTCACAAAGCTCTCCAGAAATCCATCATACAAGAGGAATAATTCAACAACAGATAATATAAAACTGACTTTATGATATAATAGGCTTCATAGGATCTCTTTATAAGACTCTTGCTAAATATTGACACTTCATGAATAAGAAAACAAGATATATTCCAATGTAAAATAAAAATGAAAGTGAACCTGGGTTTTAATACTAGATCTGCTACTTACTATCAGTGTGATCTTGGCCACATCCCCTAACCTCTCAGAGCCACAATTTCCCTATCTGTAAAAAGATACTGGGGGCAGCTAAGTGGAGCAGTGGATAGAGCACCAGCCCTGGAGTCAGGAGGACTCAAGTTCAAATCCTGCCTCAAACATTTATTAGCTGTGTATGTATGTGTATGTAACTGTGGGCAAGTCACTTAATCTCCATGGGGGAGGGGACAGAAAGCCATCGGACTTGATGGTCTTTAAGATTCTTTCCCATTCTAAGTTTATGATTGTTATGGCCTGAGATCCTTTTCAAGTCTAAATTTATAAAACTAGAGAGGGAGAAGAGGGAGGGGGGAGGGAAGTGGGGAGGGAGGGAGAGAGAGGGAAAGGGAGAAGGAGGAGGGAGAGACAGGGAGGGAGGGGGGGGGAGGGAGGGAGGGAGAGGGAGAGAGAGAGAGAGAGAGAGAGAGAGAGAGAGAGAGAGAGAGAGAGAGGAGAGAGAGAGATCGAGCCCTATGGTGCTAGCACAGAGATCGAACATTCAAGAGCATGCAAGGCTTCATTCAGGCCTTCTTTCTGTGATTATTTCCAATTTGCCCCCTATAATATATCTTGTTTGTACACTGTTATTTGCATGTCTCCCCTACTAGACTGAGCTCCTTGAGAGCAGGGGCTGGTTTTTTGCCTTTCTTTGTATCCCCAAAGTTTAACACCCTGCCTGGAACCATAAAAGTCATTTAATAAATCCTCATTGACTTGATTTGAGACCGGCCAAAATCTGGCAAGGGGCAAAGAAGCATTCAGGCTGCCCTTTTGCTATTGTTTGGTGGTTTCAAGTCACGTCCAACTCTCTGTGACCCCTTTTGGGGTTTTCTTGGCAAAGATAATGGAGTGGTTTGCCATTTCCTTCTCTGGCTCATTTTACAGATGAAGAAATTGAGGCAAACAGAGTCAAATGACTTGCCCAGAATCACACAACTGGGAAGTGTCTGGCCAGATTTGAAGGCAGGAAGGACTCCAGGCCCAGCACTCTATCCACTGCGACACCTAGCTGCCATGAATGAACATTTTCTTCAATATTTCAAGATAGCAGTGCTTAGGATGATATCAGGAAAACAAACCCAAAAGTTCTTCGGGGCAAGGAGTAAAACACTGCATAGACTCCTTGTTAATACAGACTCAAATTCATTCTACAGAGTGTCAGCCTTTCTCAATAACATATACCCTGGAGCCCTCTAACACTTCCTACAACGTTAGAAATGAAGCCTCAGGGACAGCTAGGTAGCACAGTAAATAGAGCTCTGGCCTTGGAGTCAGGAGGACCTGAGTTCAAATCTGGCCTCAGACACTTGACACTTACTAGCTGTGTGGTCTGGGCAAGTTCACTTAGATCCCAACTGCCTCACACACACATACAAAAAAAAAGAAGAAGAAAAAAAAGAAATGAAGCCTCAGTACCCCTCCATCAATAGGGAAAGCCTTTAGCGGACACATACCTTGCTTCTTTCTCATTGACAGGGATCTAGGAATTCTAGTTAAAAGCCAGTGGAAAAGCTTAAGGAGCAAAAGGATCACTATATCCTAAGCCACAGATATACCATAGGTAAAATTGCTTTAAAATGAGTAACGTTAAGTGCACTTTTCTTTCTTTCTCTTTCTTCCTTCCTTTCTTTCGCTGGACTTTGAGTCAGGAAGACCTGGGTTCAAATCTCATTTCTGAAAATTTACTAGCTCTGTAACCATGGACATACCACTTGACATCATTAGTAAAATAAGGGGGTTGAACCTCAAAAGTTTCTATGATCCTTTTTCAATTAATTAAAACAACTTCAAACAAAAAGTTAAGTTAAAAAATTTTGTTCCCAGTAAAAGAAAAGTCTTTTTTTTTAAAGAAGCTAGTATTGCTAAATAGTTCTTTTTACCTACAATGTTTTAAAACTGATTCCTGGCTGCAAACATTAAGTTTTTAAAACTTTTATTTAGAAATACTTTTAAGGTAATTGTTTCCTCTGAGTATGAAAGGGGTTTTTTTGTTTGCATTTTATGTTTCAATAAAAGCCCTTTCCAGTAGGAAAAAAAAAACCCTTGATGAGATTTCCCGTCTTTCCACACATCCTCACGTAGTAATTCCATAACAGGACTTCTATGGTTTGCAAAGAGCTTCCTCTCAACTGTCCTGAAAGTATTATTAGCTCTATTTTACAGAGGAGGAAAGTGAGGCGACCTGACCGGAGCCGCAGGGCCCGGGTCTGGGTAGGACTCCAAAGCCTATTTCCAGACTTTCAAGCTCAAAGCAAGCTGACCCTCACACACGCCCCCCCCCAGACTGATTAGACGCTCCGTCTCGCCCACCTCCCTCCCGGGGGAGGGGCTTCTCCTCGTTCCCAGCAGGCCTGGGGCCCCGAAGCCAGTTACCTGGCTCAAAGTGGTTCTGGAAAACCTCTCCGCCAAAAGAGCAGAAAGACATGGCGGCAACCCCAACAGCGCCTCGGGATCCCCAAGCGTACTCGCCGCTCGCCGCTCGCCGCTCGCCTCTCCGCTCGTCCGGGTCTCACCGCAAGCCCCGCCCCCTGCCGCGAGGAGGCCGGGAGAGAGGCGACTCAGTAAGCCCCGCCCCAGGCTGCGCTCGCGCCGTATCCCCAGAAGCTTCAGCTAGCCCTGCCCCCAAAATGCCGTCTGGCTCGCTCTGCGGGGGAGCAGCGCTCTTTAGCTTGCCACGCCTACAGCCGGCCTTCCCTCGGCTCCAGTCAGCTTCCTACCCGACCCGACACTTATTACTGGCCTTGCGTACTCCAGTGACCCTCCCCTCCCCGCTACCTCCACCCCAGCACCCACTCAAGTGTTCCTCAGTCCCGATCCCTGGGATCTGGGGGAAGGGGAGACTTCCTCCCTCGTTCTTTCCCTCCCCCCCATCCTTTAGCGAGTCAATGATAATCAGTCAGTCAGTCAGTCAGTCAGTCAATAAACGTGTATTATATTAAGCGCCTGCTGTGTGCTGGGCACTAAGCTAACTAAACGCTGAGCATATGAAAAAAGGTAAAAGACAGTCCTTGCTCTCAAAGAGTTCACAGCCTAATGGGGGAGACAAGTAGCAAGCAACTGTGGACAAACAAGATAGATACTTGGTTTGGAAATAATAGAGGGAAGGCACTAGATTTGAGAGGTCTCTGGAAAGGAATTTTGGATCAGACTTGAGGGAAGCCTGGAGGCACAGATGAGGAGGGAAAGGATCCCGGGCTCAGGGAGCAGCCGGTGAAAATGCAAGGAGTGGGGACAGTGCAGACAATGGTTTGTCCACGGGACTTCAGAAGTCAGTGTCACTGGATCAAAGGGTCCATAGGGGTGTCTAAGGTGTCAGAAGACTGGGAAGGGGCAGGTTAGCAAGGATTTTGAATGCCAGAGGATATTATCTTTGATCCTGGAGGTGACATTGCGTTGGGCTGATATGGTCAGACCTGTACTTTAGGAAGATCATTTTGACAGCTGAGTGGTGGATGGACTGGAGTGAGGAGAGATTCGAAGCAGGCAGAGCCACCAGCAGGCTATTGCAATAGTCCAGGTGTGAGGTGAGGAGGGCCTGCACCAAGATGGTGGCAGTGTCAAAGGAGAGAAAGGGGCATATCTGTGAGAAATGTTAGGGAAGTAAAATCAGTAGGAAGCGTTCAGATGAAGACAGAGTGGCTTCCAGGGCTCATGGACCTGACCAGGAATAGCTAGTGTCCCTGGATTGTAGTTTACTCCAACAGGAGTTCTGATGGACTAGGTGGGACCCTAGGTGGAAAATAGGATGGGAGGAAAGGGTCTTGAAGGCACACACTGGTAGACTTTGTCTTATTTCATCGACTGCTGAATTAGAAGAGACCTCAGAGATTATTCTGTCCAACCCTTACCCTCTCCATCAACATGAGAGATAAAGTTATTTGTCCAAGGTATCTATCTGGTAGAGTCAGAAGTAGAATCCCAACCCAGGGCTACAGCTACCCCTTCACTGCTCATCCCAAAAATCACCCCCCAGAGTGATTGTTCCTTAAATCACTAAGCATTCTTCCTCTCAATAACAAGGCCCAAGAGCTAGGAGCTTCTGGCCCTTAGGAAACATTAACTTTAGCTAATTCAGACTAAACTCCCTGGCAGATGGCCCTCTGGAAGGGAGAACTTTAGATGTAGGACACACACATGAATGAATTCATCAATGAATGAATGAAAAAGTATTTATTAATCACTTACTATGTGCTAAGAGCTCTGCTCAGAGTTGAGGATGTAAATATAAAGGCAAAGACAGTCACCACCCTCAGAAAGCTTACATTTTAATGCAGAAACAAGCACAGTGGTGACCAAGGAGGAGCGCTTTAGTCAGGAAAATTATGTGGAAGTTATATTTTAATTTCTCTAGAAATATTAAGAAATAAAATTTTCCTCTGCAGCCTTTCCAGATGCCTGGAGAAAGTCCCTTGGAAAGATAGGTGATAGGCTGAGGACAAAAAGACTGTTCATTAGGTGAATAGATTGAAATTCAACTCTGGAAATCACCACTGGATTTCTCACACTCCTCCTCCCACAGGCTTTTTCCTCTTTTTAGCTGGGTCCAGAACCTCCCTTTTAAAGACACCCAGGCCAACCATGTCTTCATTTCTCCCTTGCCTGCACTCCTGACTTTCCTGACTTTCTAAACCTTGCCCCTGAGGGATACCCTTCCTCCCCACCTATTTGCTTTTATGTATTAGGATGTAAGTCTTATATATTAGAACTCCCATTAGAATATAAGCTCCCCAAGGTCAAGGACTGTCTTTTTGTTTCCCAGGATTTAGTGGAGTAAGTATGTAAAAGCTTGTTGACTGAATCTAATAGACCCTATTGGTCTAATTATAGTCATTGCCTCCCCACCCAGGAGAAGTGATGGCTACCCCAACCTACCTCAAAGTAATGTCCTTTTTTTGCATTCAAGGTAAGATAATGATTTTAGGGAAGAAACCCTTTTCAGTATCTGAGGGAATAGTCCTGAGAGGAACATAGTGACTATTCTGGAAATGTTAACCCCAAATTGTATTTAACATATTATGATCTTTTCCTTGCTCAAGATTCCCATAAACGTTACCTAAAATTGTCTTAGGGGCAAAGAGACAAGTCAGAAGGCATAGCGTCATTCACTCCATTCTCAAAATTCCCTAAATAGGGAAACTCTTCCATTTTGGACAGTTCTGTAAATTAGAAATGATTTGGAATTAAACTGATCTTAAATAAAATTGTTTCCAGCAACCTGGTGCCAAACACAGTAGAGAGTTGATTTTTTTTTTCTTAGACAACCTCTAGGGAAGTAAATGGGGAGACATAGGGGAAAAAATTGAAACACCCCATCCAGGAACAATGGCAGAGTTGATTTATCAAGATTTATGGTTCCAAAAGGGGAAGGAGCAGAAAGATGAGAAAGAGTTCTGAAATGAGGAGATTGAAGAGATAGTAAGAGAGAAAAGGAGACAGAATATCCCTAGTGCTTTTTCCTCACCTCATCCTACTTGCCTCCTCTACAGTTTTTGACCCTGGATATTCTTTCTGGATACCTTCTCCTCTCTTGACTTCTTTTATTGTTTTGTTTTTTAGTTTTTATTGATGCTTTTTTTTTGTTCTCACATCATACTTATGTCACTTAACCCTGATCTGTAAAATGGGCTTGTTAGAAGGAAATGGCAAACCACTCCAGTATCTTTACCAAGAAAACCCCAAATAGGGTCATGAAGAGTTGGACATGACAGAAAAACAACCGAACAACTAAAAAGCCTAAATCAGTTGAGTCCGAAACTGGGCTTTATCTATTATCAAAAGAAAATTTGCAAGCTGACAGGCTATCTTCAAAGGGACTCTGGCAGGTAATTTAGGGTTGGGTGCCATCTGGTGGTAGATGCTGAGATTGCACCCTGAGTAGCATCTTGAAATAGGCCGTGTATGTACCTTTACTCTATTTAAACCCACCTGCTACGCAGCTTGTGTAGTTTGTCACCAGGATGATGGCAGTGCCAAAGAAGAGGAGGAAATATACAAGGGATGTTATGAAGATAAAATCGATAGGCCTTGGCTACAGATTGGATGTTGGGGGGGAGGGGTAGTGAGAGAGTGTAAGAGGTTCTGGTTATCTGGTTTGTCCTTCTCGAAGGAGACCCTGACATCAGGAAGAAGATGCCATGACATGCAGGCAAATTGGATTTGAGGGAGGGAGTGCTGTGCAAAGTCACCAGCCTCATTTTCTCTTCCAGAGCCATCTGGGTCCAGTGACCAGATATAGATCAGGACAGTTGGAGATGGCCCAGGATGCAGTGGGAGACCTTGGCCTTTGAAGCTAAGGTCTTTCCCAGTTCCCACTTTGACCGAAGCAAAACCCATTCAGTGATTAGGACTGTGTAAGAAGTGAGCCAAGGGATAGCCTCTTTAATAAAAAAAATCAAAGGGGAAGACCCTCAGGGTGAGAAAGAGAGGAGCTGAGAATAATTACCTAGCTTCTAAGCCTGGGTGGTTAGGCAAATGAGTGATGGTTCTCTGGATAGTAATAGGAAAGATAACAAGGGGGTAGTTTTCAGGGGGAAATATAATGAGTTCATTCTGGACATGGTGAGTTTAAGATTTCTGTAGGACATCAAATTTGAAATGCAATTGTGCCTCTGTAGACAAAACTTCCTGGGCCCCAGCATCTTTTCAGCTCTTCCTTTTTTGATTCTACCCCATTTGGTCTAAGGAGTTATTTAATTCCTAACAATAATTCATGATTTGTCCAATAGTTTTAGCCCTATTACCATAAGTGGTTAATCTTTTCCCCAATCCCACGAGTTATTCAGTCACTTGTAGATAAATGGAATCTTGACTACAATATAAAATGTAAAAGAAAATATAATTTTAGAACTTCAGTGCCTTTGTAGCTGGTCTGACAAGATCTGATATCCCAGCTACCCTCACCTAATCTTCTGTGCTTTGTTTTCAACAAGAACGACCAAAGGCCTTCATAGAAAGTTGCTCCACGTTTCCCCCACTATCAATATTGCAGGGGAAGTTAACTACCTTTAGCTATTAAAGCAGTTAGCTCTCATCTCCTAGCCATCTGCTAGCCACCAGTATCACCCGCAGGGAATGTAGTCTTTCTTCATGTCACTACTTGAGAATCCCTCAGCAAGTAAAAGTGCTCAAAGGTTATCCATTCCTTCATGTCTTCTCTCACTGGTCTCTAGTATTTCTGTCATCTTTTTTGTGAAGAATGGTGACTCTCTGTCTATCTCTGTCTATGTGTCTCTGTCTTTCTGTGTGTCTATCTCTTGGTCTCTTTGTCTCTGGCCACAAAACATTAGAATAACCTCAAGCACCTCCCGTTTATGTTACATACCCAGAGGCCATCCCAGTGTTGTATTTCCTGTTGTGTTTTTTTCTTATGTCTAAAATATCTGGCTCCATAAGTTCACAATATAAGGGAACAGACTGATGAGACACTGGGAGTGGTGAGACCTAGGTGTAGGCATGCAGGTTCCTAGAATTCCCCATTTCCTTTTCCATTGACTTTAGAGGTTACGTCCTATTGGCCATTTTGGGTACATGAAGCAGCTAAACTGGGACTCCCTGCCTGCCACTAGTAGACTTTGGGATTGGCCTCCCTCTGTTGCCAGCAGCTGCAATCCACATTGCTATGTGCTATGACTGAGACCACATTGTGGGTGACGGCAGCAATGGATTGTGGTTGCTGCTGCGGTCTGAGACAAGAACATTTCAGCCCTTGAGAAAGACTTCCTGCCAGCTATGTATGTGGGGAGCAGGGAATCACTGATGATTCCCTGGTGGATGCACAGAGGTAAAACAGACTGTGGAGGAGAAGGAAAGAACCGGTGTCTTTCCTAAGACAACGAGGTCATTGTGATACTCCATCATTCCTGAGTAGTTCATGTTTCCAACCTCTTTCTCCATAAGCCATTAAAATGTGGCAAATACATCAGAGATCCTTTGGAGCATGCACTCAAATGGGTAAAACTCCAGCTGAGACAATGAAAACTGTCTTCTCTCCGTCTTCCTCTGTTAAAGCAATCTGATAGTATCCACTGTGTACTCCAAAACTGAGAGCCATGGGCTGCCAAACAAACAATCCAGCACATCTTGAACTCTTGCATTTGTCCACCTTAGTTCTCTAGCTCAAAATCTACACATACTCATGTTTCCAAATTCTTCAGTACCACCACTCTAAGTAATACACATGGATTGCGGGACTCTCGGATGATGCCAATAACCAACAGTTCCTCACACAAGATACTCCATCTCCTGAATATGGGCGTTTTTGTGGGCTATCCCCATCCCTCCTCATCTCCACCTCTTGGCTTTCCTGGCTTCCTTCAAGTCCCAGCTAAAAGCCTGTCTTCCCCAAGAAGCTCTTCCTGATCCCCCTTAGTGCTGGTGCTTTCCCTCTGTTGATTTACTCCAATTTATCCTGTATAAATCTTGTCCATATTCGTTTGCATGTAGTCTCCCCCATTAGACTGTGAGCTGCTTAAAGGCAGGGACTGTCTTTTGCCTTTCTTTATATCCCTTACACTTAGCACAGTGTCTGGAACATAGTAAGTGCTTAATAAATGCTTATTGACTGACTGAGTTCTTCCAAGTCTTTTCTGAGGTCTTCCATTACAGGCATATATATTATATATACTTATATGTGTACATACATATGTATACACATATACAAGTCTTCCATGTGGGCAAATCCTGTATCTCACTCATGACCACCATTTTATAGATGAGAAAATTGACACAAACAGGGTTATGTGACTTGCCCAGGGTCACGTAGCTAGTAAGTGCCTGAGGCCAGATTTGCACTCAGGAAAATGAGTCTTCCTGACTCTAGGCCCAGCACTCTATCCACTTCACTACTTAGCTGTCCTTTGGCCTAGGCTACTTTGTTCAAATCTTCATCACGTAGTTGTTCCCACTCATAGTCATCCAAGAACAAATGGGGTATGGAAGATTGGTCCAATGCTACAAAGTTTATATCTATTTATAAGACCTGTTTCAGCAAGCTGGGAGAGTTTTCACCTTTCAATAATATTAAGGCATCATAGGAATGGAAGTGGGGAATAGAATAACTTGGCTATCATAAGGACCAGGTTGGATGGACCAACCTGCTATGATACTAAATTTGAATATCTTTTTGAGCCAGCATCTATCTTTTAGATGGCTAGTAAAAGAAATACACTGGTGAGGGCTTGTGAACTACATTTTTGAGTGGATGCTAATCCATGTTCACAATTTACTTTGAACCTAGAGTAGTGTTCAGCAGGCACACATGTAAAGAGTAGAACATGCATGCCATACAAAAAAATACTTATTGAATTTTTCCCAACAGCCTCTTTTATTGAGGAGAAGATTTCTCTGCTAGGGGAGGGACCATTAGGCCACGGTCCTACTCTGGATGCCTAGCTTCTTCTGCCTTATAGGTCACCTGTAGCTGCTTCTGTCTTCTCCTTCTCAAGGTGTTTCTTCTGGGGACCCTGGGGAGGAGGAAAGAGAGATACAGAGAAAGAGACAGAGACAGAGTATGTTATTCTCAGTGTCATCTGGCCTTCTCACACATGTCCTCATATGCACACACATGTGATACATTCAAGCACACAGGAAGCTATTTATACTACCCTCATCATTCATTCCTTCATTCACCCATTACAGATTTGGAGGGCTCCTCAGAGCCTCCCCATTGAAGATCCCAGGCTATAAGTACCCTGGGGAAGAAGCCAGGCTCAAACCCCTCTTCTGCCTGCCCTCCTTCCCCAGAGCTAGGCTAACACCCTCTCTTTTATTCACGAGGCAGGGACATACAAACAAAGTCTGAGTTTATGGGAGAAGCTAGACTCCTCCCACTGTCCCCTACCCTCTCTTTATCTTGCTTGCTTGCTTCCACTGACAGCTAATCTCCCTGGCCTTTAGTCAGAAGCTAACACTAGGAGAATTCAGGAGAATTCAGAAACTGAAAGGGGTCCTTAAAAGGTTTTAGGGGCTAGGGAGGGCTTTCAGGCTTTCAGGCCAATGGGAAGTTAGGGATCTAGTACTAGCAGGGTAAAGCCCTGAGATATAGCTTACCATGAAGGCTCTCTTCTCTTGGGCTGTCTGGAATCTTCCATGTCCAAACTTTGAGGTGGTATCAATGAATTTTAGCTCAATGTTTTCCAGATCCCGCCGGGTTCTGTGCACCAGGAGGGACTGAAGGAGATAGGGGTAGGAGGCACATGGGCTCAAACTAGAGCCTAAGGAAGGTTAGAGTCACAACTGGACTCTGAACTCTGATCTATAATATAAAAAATTATCCCTGTGCCCCTCCCCTGTTCCCTATCCCCATCCCCATCCCAACCCTGACCCCATCTTTAATAGTGGGTTTAGAATTCCCCTTCCCTCTGCCTAAATGTCTTTACCAGTCAAGGACCACCTCCTCCAAGAAGTCTTCTCTGACTATTCTAGTGCTCAGTTATCTCCAGTTCTGAGCCCCTAAAGCTCTGAGTCTGAGCCTCTCAATTTCACCCTCTCCTATCCTGTTCTGTTACCACTGTCTCTGTGCTCACCTCACCCCCACCCACCCCAACCACCAGCTATGAGGTTAGGGCCTGGCTATGCTTCTCCTCTGCAGCCCAAGTGTGGGGACTGAAGGGCAGCTCCTGGCCTCCTCTTCCTCTGTCTTCTTGTAAACATAGAAGCCAAATACAAAAGACCAGAACCAGAATCAGCTCCTGAGTCTTTCCTGACCTTTCGGAGAGTGATGACACGCTTCTTGGTCCCAGCAATGCAACCCTTCAGCATCACGAAGTCATTATTCACTTCACCATAGTGTGGGAAGCCCCCCTAGGACAGGTTGGGCACCAGGATCAGAGCCGGAAATAAGAAGGGGGCATGTCCAGTTCAAGGAGAGGGGAGGCCACAGCTGTTCATCTTCCTGTTTCCTACCCTCCCTCTACCTCCAGGAACACAGAGGCCACAGAGACTTGGGGGACAGGACACAAAGGTTGGGCTGAACTAAGTAGGCCTTTCAGATAACCCAAATACCTCTGCCTCCCACCTTTACCCTCCAACTGAAGGGTCAGAGAGCCAAAGACTCACTCAGACACTGCTCAATGGTCAATGCCAAGACAGAGACAAAAGCTCTCAGGCATTACATGAAGCAGTACGTGGTTCTCAGGATTTGGAGGGGTGGGGGGGGCCTTCACCCAGTCTGCCACTCACCAGGGGTGTGATGGATTTGTCCGTCACATCATAGCTGGTGGATGCATTGTTCTTAACTACTTTCCCATCCTTCACATGGATCCCATGGCCAATTCGGTAGATCTGGACATGAGAATAAGGTAGTCAGGCCCCCTCAGAAGTTAATCACTGGGCCTTGCCCCCACCACCTGCTCTCTAGGGGCTGGGAATACTGAAGTCACAAATATGCACAGTCACTGCGCAGAGGTAGACCATCAGTTCACTTTCGGAGTGTTCCTGGCTGAGCTCCCTCTTGGACTCATTCTTCCTGAGATTGGTTATTGAGTAAGTAGGAATTACAAATCCATTTAGTACCAATCTGAGCTAAAAACTCATGAAAGAATAAGTGAATAAGTGAATAAACGTGTCAGTGAATGAGGATGTGAATGAATTAATATGTGAGTACATCAACTGATAAATGAAAGAACGAATGAATGGGTGACTCAGTGAGTAGATGAATGAGTGCATGGAATAAATGAATGAGCGTATAGAGGAGAGAGGACAGCTATGGTGAATGACTAGAAGCTGTGAGTACCTTCTTATTGAGCTCTGTCCGGTGATGGTAACCTTTCTGGCCAGCTCGAGCAATGGAGTAGCCCACCCTTGCAGGGTGCCAGGCCCCAATACAGGCCACCTTACGCAGTCCCTTATGTGTTTTTCGTGGGAGTTTCTTAGCGTGCCAACGGCTGGTAACCCCTGGAAAGAGTAAGAAAAGGAATGGGTCTTTTTAGGAGCCCCTAGTGGGCCTGCTTCACTGACAGGGTTAGAGGAAGCAGAAATATTGCAACACGCACCCATCCAGTCAAGTGACTTCAAAGGAGCTAAGTTTTTTCCTCAAGGGTCAGCTCAAGTCCCTTCTCCTCTAAGACGTCTTTCCTAACCCCTTCAGTTTACACTGATGTCCCATTTTAGCCATATAATCCAACGCTCCCTGCTTTGTTCTATTTTTATTGTATGAACTTTGTCTCCTATTTCAGGTCCTTTAGTGCAAAGTCTGAGTCTCCTCCTTCTCTGTCTTCCCCCACTAACCCCATAAAGTAAGGATCAGGATCTCCTTTCCCTTATTTAACAACTTCAGGTTAAGAAAATAGAGAGGCAGGGGTAGCTAGGTGGTACAGTGGACAGAGCACCTGCCCTGGATTCAGGAGGACCTGAGTTCAAATCCGGCCTCAGACATATAACACTTACTAGCTGTGTAACCCTGGGCAAGTCACTTAACCCCATTGCCTAGCCAAGAAAAAAAGAAAAAAAGAAAACAGAGAGGCTCAAAAAATACTGATTTAGTATAAGACTAGCCTCATCTCAGAAGCCTTTCCTGTCTCTTTCATTCCACATCAACCTCATTTTCCCTCAGACCAACTGTTGAGACATCACCTTTCATGCCACGGCCTTTTGTAACCGCAATCACATCGATCACCTCACTCTGGCTGAAGACTGTGTGCACAGACACCTGCTTCTCCAGCCGGGCTCGCGCCCATTCCACCTTCTCAGCTATGGTACCACCATTCAGCTGGATCTCCATGATGTGAGCCTTCTTCTGTCGGAATGGCAGCAGCTTCATCTGTGCCAGATAGATCCCAGGTGGTGCCAACCTGATCATACAGGTACTTCCAGTTCTCTATCATCCAAGGGCACCATATACCTTGGGCATTGTAGGCAGGAGTCCCTTTATACAACCCCTTCCCTCCCCATAGCAACAGCTAGAATTGCCCCCAGAATATTTTAGAGGGTGGTTATTAGCTTTAGAGAAGGATACTTCACTTCACAGAAGGATCCTGTTAAAGGGAAGATTTAAGATTGTAGCATCCAATTTATAGGCAACTTTCCAGGAAAAACAAGACATACCCTGCAGTCAGAGCCAATGTTTGATTCCAAACTGATTTGTTCTGTCATGGCATCACACCCCTCAATGACTATCAGACTAGACTCAGAGGAGGCAAATTTATTTTAGCCTCAACCTAAGCACAACAGAATTCAGAAAGTATGTCTGTCGGATTTTTTTTTCAAAGTTACATCATGTTGTGAAGGAATACTGTTGTGCTATAAGAAATGACAAGGGGGAGGGGTGGTTACAGAAAAAACATGTCAAGACCTATATGAACTGATGCAAAGTGAAGTGAGAAGAACCAGGAGATCATTGTACATAGTAAACAGCAATGTTATAATGATGATCAACTGTGAAAGACTTGGCTTCTCTGATCAATACAATGATCCAAGATAGTTCCAAAAGACTCATGATGATAAAATGCTATCTACCTCCAAAGAGACAAACGATGAAGGGGCTACAAATTGGAGTATAATTTTCTTGCTTTCTTCAGGTTTTTTTGCCTCGTTTTTTGGAGCTATGGCTAATATGGAAATGTTTTGTGTGATTTCACGTGCATAATTGATATCATATTGTTTGCCTTCTCAGTGGGTGAGGGATGGGTGGGAGGGATGGGAAGGAATATGTAACTCAAAATTTAAAAAGAAAAAGAATGTTAAAAATAAAAAAAATAAGTTTTTAAAGAGTTGTATCATGCATATTCTAAGTCACAATGACTTCGGGATTCCTAGATTTTCCAATTGTCCCAACCAATTCTCTCCCTCCCACCCCCACTCCCCACCCCCACTCAGTCAGTGCAGAGATCTTGTGTTGCCTCTATTTCTACTCTCCTTTCCTAAGCTTTATAAACATTGTCACTTGACCCCTAAACTCCACTTCCCTCTTTCCTTTCAAGGAAGTATATATCTGTTTTAGAAGTAGGGAAACTGAGGCAAAAAGCTACGGAAAGGACTTGTCCTAGGGTACCTGCAGCTTAGCTATGGGGCAGAACATAAGAACCCTAACCCCAAGACAAAGCTTATTCCTCATCTTAACCCACAGAACTGCACAACTTGGCAACTCCCTTGAGCTGGGACTCACTCACAGGTTATTTTTAGCCTGACATTTGAAACAAGTGCTGAGCTGAGACAGGCCCCATGGGGGCTCAACACCTGCCCAGAATAGGAGCCCTCCAGAGCTGCAGCCAGACTGACCTGGGTGTGGACAATGACACGGATGACCTTGCAATACTTCTTCATGGATGCAAAGTCTTTCTGCAGCCGCTTCTTCCCATCTTCATCTCGCCATTTCTGGCAGGCCTTGGTGAATGCCTTCTTCTTGCTCTTGTACCTAAGGGCAGGAAGGGTCCCACTCACCCCATGAATCCCGTTCAGTGGTCACTTTAGTTCCCGTGGTCAACTGAGCCCCAGTGGTCATTCAAGAGTATATCCATCCTGCCTGATGGTCATTCCAACTCCCATGGTCATGCTAGTCCCCATGGTTGGGCTCAGTGGTCACTCTGGACTATGGCCACTCTGCCTGATGGTCACTCCAGTTCCCATGGTTACTCTGGCCTTTGAGGGAATTCCAGCTTCAGGATCTACTCTGATATCACTGGTCACTCCAGCCAAAATTCATTCATTGCCCCCTTTCCACAGGGTTGCACTATCCCACGGTCACTCTATCACATGGGCACATTGGTCCCTGGTCACTCTGGCTTTGGTGCTTTCACTCACCAGTTCTTGTAGAAGCGGCGCCGGCATTCATCACTAAGATGCTCTGCAAAGATAGTCTTGAAGCTCCGAAGGCCCCGAGGGGTGGCCACATAGCCTACGATTCCTACCACAATCACGGGTGGGGTCTCCACAATGGTTACGGCCTCTACCTCCTCCCTTTTGGACGCCTCTGGGAGAGAGGGACCCAGGGAAGGTCAGGTGACCTGAGTGAGCCTGTAACCGCAGCTCCTGAGGGTCACTGTGAGTAGATGAGAGGTATAGCATTGGGAGTAGAGGGGATTGTTGGCCCCAAAATGTATTCATCGCCCATAAAATGTTGGCCGTACCAGAGGATCCTTAAGCTATTCGTGTATCTATAGGACTATCACCCAATGGAAAGTTGAGCTGGACTTGTTCTGCTTAACCCTAGAAGAAAGAACTAACACTAGTAGACAAAAGTTACAGGGAGACAGGTTTCAGCTCAGCATGGAAAAGAAATCCCTAACAAGTGGAATGGGCTGCTGCAAAAAGTAGTTAGCTTCCAGTCACTGAAAGTTTTCAAACAGAAGCTAGATAACCATTTGTCAGGGATGCTATAGAGGTGGTTTCTACATCAAGCTGGAGACTATGTCAGAGAGAGGAAATATAAGGATCATTCCACCTTTCAGACTCTGAGTCTGATACGGAAATGAACAAATTCTGGGGGAACTAGAGCTACAAGACTTATGGTGTCTTCTAAATGGGACTGCAAAAGAATACAAGTATTTCTCAGAGCGAATGGAACTTTTTAAAAAATTGATCATGTATCAGGGCACAAAGCTATTATAAACAAATTTAAAAAGCAGAAATAGTAAATATATTATTTATAGATCATAATGCAATAAAAATAGTGATTAGTTCAGATTCTGAGTCTGAAAGGCAAAAGCCATAACTAGCCTTCAGTGAACAGGGTTTTGTTTGTCCCAGGGTACCAGTATCTAGGCTGGGTGTGGGGGCACATTCCCCCCTTCATTGGCCTCCATTCCTTGTATCCTGATTCATAGTCTTTGGCTGGTTATTGATATTGTAGGGTACCATCCCTTGGTCCCCATCCCTATCGTTTCATCACCATAGTATCCCTCTCCCTGAGCCTACCTTCTCCCCCTGAAGTGCCTGTAGGGATGAAACTTATACTCTAGGGGATGAGAGACTACAGTACAGTCTTCCTTCCCAGTGTTACTATACCTGCAATAAGACTGGCCTCTGTGCCCCCCAGTCACCCAGCTGTTTCTGCCCTTAGGCAGAATAATTTCCAGACAGAACATAATTCCATGTTATAGCTCTACTACAAAAGACTGACTATGTCCCAGTTAAGTAATGATCCCTTGTTCCCCTACCCAAGCTCCTGTTATTCACTCACTGAGGCCAGGCCGGTGGACTTCACGCAGAGTGTGGGTCATGCCAGCTTTGTAGCCCAGGAAGGCTGTGAGATGTACAGGTTTACTGGGGTCATCACGGGGCCAGGTCTTCACCTTCCCTCGGTGCCTCCGGCTTCTCTTTTGGGGCAGGAAGCCCAGGTGGCCATGTCGAGGGGCTGAAAACTTCCTGTGCGACTAGAGAGCCAATGAAGTAAGCAAAGGGTCATTGTAGGACCTTGGTGAGAGCAAGGCTCATTTCCTGTCCCTCTCTGTCTCTGTCTCTGTCTCTCTCTGTCTCTCTCCAAATACAAGGCACAACTAAGTGAGTAAGACACAGCTGCATCCTTTGGCAGGGAAGGGGAAGGGGAAGGGGATAGCATGGTCCAAGGATTCTGCAGCCAGAAGAGCGAGGGAGATTTTCAAGTTTAGGGGCTGGGGCAAGGACCAATTGTGTCTAGACTAGGTGTGTTTTGGAGTCCCCAGAGCTTTATAATTCCTCATGTCCTTCTCCAGCTGTGTGTCAGACAACGAGGGGAGAGATCAAATTGAAATGGAGTTTTCGCAAACAAAATCCATCACCCCCGCTATTGACAGACACGATTGCACCCAAAGGCAGAAGCATATACACAGAGACATAGAGATACCCACACCCACGCACATATACAGATACCTATACGCACAGAGGCAGTAAGATATAATAGAAAGAGACTAAACTTAGTCAGAAGTTAAATTGGGACAAGAGACATCTTTCTAGGACTCAGTTTTCTTATATGTTAAATGAGAGGATTGGAGCAGATTCTCTCTTCTGGTTCCACAATGTACAGTCCTATTATAAATATGTCCGTTGACCAGTCAGCCAATCAACAAGTATTTATTAAGCACCTATTATGTACCCGCTGCTATGCCAAGTGCCCATAAAGAAATGAGACCTATGAGTCAGAGAGACGGTCACAGTCACAGTCACACCTACCAATGTGCACAAACATTTATACACAGACACAGAGACGTGGATATTTGGCAAATATACTGTCACATGTGCATATGTATGTGTGTATGTGTGTGTGTGTGTGTGTGTGTATATAGGTACATACATACAAACACACACGAAATAATACAGTGAAATGGGGGTTCTTACTAGAAGGTTTTCACATGGAGCAGGGCCATATCTATAATGGGGTGCCCATGAAATAGGGAGGGGAAGTGGAGACTTCTTCCTATGGACATTTTCTTTCCAGCTACCACTGCATCTTCCATCAAATTCCCACTGGCCCTTCATAACGCAGTGTAACTGTCCCCCTTGCCAGGCTCCTGGATGCCACCTTTCAAGGTTCCTATCCTACTCATAGGAAGCCAATGGGTCCCAGCCAGACTTTCTGACAGACTGATCACCCCCAATCACAGCATGATTGTACTCATATGGATCAAACTGTTCTCTGTACCACCACTACCACTACCCCCACCCCCAATCCTATGGCAACATTTTTTTATATTTAATTTTTTCCCTCAATTACACGTAGACAAAAATTTTTAACATTTGTTTTTTAAAATTTTGAGTTCCAAATTCTCTCCCTTCTCCCCTCCCCTCCCCCCACCATGAGAAGGCAAGCAATTTGATATAGACTATACATGTGCAGCTATGGCAACATTTCTAGTTACAGCCCTGACATGGAGACCCTGGATAGATATTCCCATCTATATCTACATGTGTCTGCTAGGCTGTAAGCTTCATGAAGGCAGGAATGGTCTTGTTTCTTTTTTATCTCACACAGTGCCTTGCACAAACTTCAGTCTCCCAGGAGCTATAAAGTTCTCCATGTAAACCCCCTCCACCACCCCAGACTGAGACCATCCTCTGACAATAAATAGCCTTTGACAATGGGGTGGCTGAGACCTTCACCACCTTGCGACTTTTTTGAATTGCCAGGTCTATCCACTAGAGTTTTTCCAGCTCTACAACTCGTCCTCCGAGTTGATGCCTCCCTGGCGCAGTCTTTGAGAACCCAAGGTGGTCTACTTGCTATATAGGAAGGCTTCTGAGGACATCTTTAGTGGAGGGCATTGCAGAGAGCAGGCCCTTAATAAAGGCTTGTTGAATTAAATAAGCATTGGTAACACCCACACACATGCCCCTCTACCTGCTATGCCTCAAAAGACTAGGGGTTTTTATTTAAGGCCTCAGTCCCACCCAGACTACCCCTGTCCTCCCTGTTGCAGTCAGTAAAATGCCCACAAAGACCCTCAAAGTCCTAGTCTCCTGGATTCCAGTCTTTACCTGGATTAACCAGGCAAAGGATCCCCTGAGGCAGCCCAGGGGCACAAAGTCCTATAGTTCCTCTAGAGGGGCCCTGCTTTGTCACTGCCCACCCCCATCCCCGCTATATACCCCCCAGCCTAAACTCAAACTGACCATGGCCGCCTTGCAAGTTCTTGCTGGGCAGGAGGGCACCTCCCCGACTGGCTGCTGACGGCTTCAAATGCCCCAGATCAGACACAGGCACAAATTTAGCTCCTGGCTCTATTCTCAATGAATTCATGTCACCCATGATGGACAGAAGGCAGGCCAGGGGCAGAGGAGGGCGTGTGGAGTAGGGAGGGGAGGACGGTTAGAGGCAGCAGGCCGCAGCACCAGTCTTCAAGGCTTAACCCAAGGCTGGAGGGGCTGTGGAGTGAGACTTGGGGATAGAGGTTGAGGGGTACAGTGGAAGATCTAGGGATTCCTCTTCTTCCTCTAACCTCTGCTGTCTGGCTCCACCACCTGCAGATTTCTTCCAGAGGAGCTCCACCTGACAGGCTTTGGCAACACTGCCCCAAGGCTATTAATAGGCTTTATAGCTGAAAGAGGGTTTAGAGATCATCTGCTCAAATCCCTCATTTTACGTGAGGAAACAAAGTCCTGAGAGGTTAAAAGTGACTTGTGCATGGTAGTGAGAGGCAGAGCCAAGATTCAAAACTATGTCTTCCAACTCTAAAGTCAGTGGTCTTTCTTTTTTTCCCAACCAAAAAGGAAGGGACGACTGACGCAAGTGCTACACTGGGCTGCAAAGACACTGCCAGCACACTGGTGCAGGCCCTTATCACCTGGCTCCTGGATTATTGAACCACACTGCTCACAAGTCTGCCTGCCTCAAGTCTCTGCCTTTTCTGTTCTATTTCCTCCTTATCCTGTATGTAACTTGTTTTGTGTATATTTGATTTCATATTGTTTTCCCCTTTAGATTGTAAGCTCCTTGAGGGCAGGAATTATCTTTTGCCTCTTTTTGTATCCCCAGGGCTAAGCACAATGCCTGGCACATAGTAGATACTTATTAAGTGCTTATTTATTTATTTAGTCTACCAACTATGTGCTATATTGAGCCATAAAGAAACCAATTCACCTAGTAGGTTCCAGGAACTGGGCTAAGTCCTTTACCAATATTATCTCATTTCATCCTTATAACAACCAGAAGGGGTAAGAGCTGTTATTATCCCCATTTTACATGTAACCCTTGTCCCAAAGCCCATTGGCATGGGATTCTTTCTTTATGGGTAGAGATGAATGCCCTACCCTGCTTGAGGGGCTGGGCAGAATTAGAGAGAGGTGAGGGCATCAATTCTCCGGAGTCCCTCTTTGGAGATTCTCCATTTGAGAGTCTTTTGTGGAATCAGCTTCCAGCTTTGAGAGAGATGGAAGAGGCCAACCATACTTCAGGTTGCTGAAGGAAGACAGGGGAGGAGCAAGCAGTTTCTATAATGTTTCTATTTCCAGCTTGCTACTCTACAGATTTTGAGGAGCTCCCCCTTGGGTGAGATCTGGGACACTATCTTTGGTTGAGCTAAGTTATCTAGCTCCTAATGGGAGAGCTCCTTCATTCTGTATTAACTGATATATATTCCCCTATGTATACCTTCTCTGGTTTCTGTTTTGCTACAGTTTGGATAAATGGGCTTCCTTGCTCTTATCTATGTGTGTTCATTATGGAACTGGTATCCGGTGGGAAAGGAGTCCAACCTTGGAAATGGAGCTTGGGATCACCTTGGGGTTAAGTGACTTACCCAGGGTCATACAACCTGTTTAACCTAGTGCAGGAAAAAAATCAATCTGGGAGGGGAAGACCCTCAGGATTTCTGGCCAAAATCCAAAAAACAAACAAACAAACCTAGATCAAAAGATTAATGTATAAGCACAGTGAGGATCTCAGGACACTGGTGCATTTTCCAAGATGGATCCCTGAGTGCCACAGATAGCAGCTGGGCTATGAGGGTCATTCGAAGGAATAAATTTCTACTACTGTCCATGTTATTGACTGAAGTTAATCCAGTATGATACGGAGAGACCCTGTGTATACGAATTCCAAAGGAAGACATGAGAATTCATGACCTTTGAACTCAAACCTGATGTCCTCTAGGTATCTCCAACTCACATCCAAAACAAAACTTATCTTTCCTCCCAAACCCTCTCCTATTATGAACTTCACTGTTACTGTCCAGGCCATGGCCATCATTCCAGTCTCCCAGGCTCACAACCTTGGTGTCCTCCTCAGCTTATCACTCTCCCTCTTTCCACGTGTCTTATTATTTCTTTCTATAACTTTTGCATGCCCCTTTCTCTCCACTGACACAGCTACCACCCTACTTTAGATTCTCCTCACCTCTTAACTGTATTGTTGTAATAGCCTTCTCTGCCTCATGTCTTTCCCATTCCAATCCATTCTCCATTCAGCTGCCAAAGTGGCTCCTCAAATATGGTACTCCACTTCCCATCTTTGTGCCCTTGCATTGACTGGTCTCCATCTCTGGGATGCTTTCCCTCCCAACCTTAAATTTTCAGAATCTCCAACTTCCTTTAAGACACAGCACCACTTCCTCTAAGAGTCTTTCCTCATTCTCCCCCACACCCAACTTTTTGTGCTATCTCCTCTGTTACCTAACATGTATTCTGTTTTTATAATAGACATTCTGATTTATATATGTGGTATTTCTCATGTAATCTCCTGGGGGGCAGGGAAAGTTTTAGTTTTTGCTTTGCATCCCCAAAGCTGGTATGTAGTAAACACTTACTAAATTCTTGTTTGATTGACTGATTGGTACTTTGCATCTTTCATGTAATGAGCCTATCTCTGGACCAAGATTTAGCCTCAATGGGGGTTTTTTTTGTTGTTATTTTTTTGTAGGGGTGATGTACTTCCTGGCGATCAGACTCCCTGATACTCTCCCTACCCTTGATCCAATTCAATTGAATCCAACCAGAACCATAAGTAGGAAAGAACAATCCAAGCTTTGATCCCACACTTAGAGGTTGGTGATTGCACTCAAAGTCCCTTCAGCACCTTATTTAGCAAGAACAGTTAGAACAGAAAGCTTCCCCCTTCCCTGACCCATGATGTCCCCAGATTTTCTGTCTCCTACCCCCTCTCAATTGAGTACCTGCCTTGTGCCCCTTTCTCTGGAGCAGTTTGTGGTGCTTGGAAAGGCTTCCAAGACCTAGGGTCAGAGTCTCACTTCTCATCTATATATTGTGTTACTTTGAACAAATTGCTTAATCTATAGATGGTACAGTGGATAGAGTGGTGGGCCTGGAGTAAGAAAGACACTGAGTTCAAATGTGAGCTCATATATTTACTAGCTATGTGACCCTAGGCAAGTCACCTAACCTCTGTGTGCCTCAGTTTCCTCATCTGTAAAATAGGAATAATAATAGCACCTACTTCCTAGGGTTGTTGTGAGAACCAAATAAGATAATAATTGAAAAGCTCTTAGCACAGTGCCTGGCACATAGTAAGAGCTATATAATAGTTTGCTATTTGGTGGATAATTAATGATAACTGAGGAAACAATTTGAGCTATACAATGCATTAGCATAACAGGGATAATAAATAGGTCAATGGATTCCCCAGTCAGTCCAAAGACAGAGTGAGACAAATGTCTATGTACTAAAAACAATTCATCAAATAAGACCAATTAATTAAAAGAAAACAATTAACCAGAATATAAACCAGGATACAAAATTAGGTAATCTGATTTCTAATTGGAGGAAAGATTGGGGTTTTCCATGTTGGGAGGGGAAAGAGTGAGGTTCTACAGAGAGTGGGTTTTGGGGTCTTTTTCTCAGAATTGAGAGATACCAATTAATTGCATCCACCTGGATTTATGAAAGAATAGATGGCTTGTACCAGGGGTGGGGATCCTGTGGCCTTCTAGGGTGCTTGGCTTCGGCCTTTTGACTGCGTCCCAGTTTTACAGAACAAATCTTTTTATTAAGGGGATTTGTTCTGTGAAGCTTGGATTAAGTTAAAAGGCCGCACTTGAGAACCTAGAGGGCCACAGGTGGCCTCCAGGCTGCAGGCTCCCCACTCCTGGCTTATACTATCTAGTTTCCCATGGATGATTTGCAGAAAAAGAACAAAATGGAAGAGAGAATACACGTGGCAGCACAAGATGGAGTCGGTGTCCTTGAAAATAGAATCGCATTGGTTCTCTTGATCCCCGCACAAACCAGCTCCATTTTGTATTAGCCTTTGCTATCTTATCAGCCCCTCCCATCAATAGGAAGCCCATTTCATTAATCACTTATCTATAAGCCAGATCTATAAGGTTTATCATAGGCAGCTCTCAGACTCTCTTAATTCATGCTAGGGCCTTCTACCTGTGATTATCTTCAATTTATTTTGTATATATTTTGTCTGTACATAGATATTTGCATGTTGTCTTCCCCCTTACACTGTGAGCTTCTTGCGATCTTTGCATCCTCAGAGGTGACTACAGTGCCTGCTGCATAATAGGCACTTAAACGTTTGTTGATGGGAACAGACCTTGTTTGCCCAGTCATTTGCGTGTTGCTCAGCTCCTTGAGGGCAGAGGCTGTTAGTTTTTTTCGGGTTTTTTTGTTTTTGTTTTGGGGGGGTGCCTTTCTGTCCTCAGCACTTAGTACCGTGCTTGGCACACAGCAGTTTAATAAATGCTTGCTGACTTGACAATAAAGTGCTGATGGGCATTAGCAGAGGGAGTCCCTTACAGCACCGAAGAAATCATAGGCCTAATTCAGAAAAAGCAACAACAACAAAAACAAACCAAAAACCCAACCCAAACACCAAGGCTTAATTCTCTCTGGTCTAGCCTTCTTCCGGCCTTCCTAAGCCCCACCCATCAACCACTGCCAAAGCGCACAGACTACGATTCCCAGAGTGCCCTGCGCGTGGGGGGGGCCCGGGAAGGATGGCCTCCAATGCGCAGGCGGGCTCGAGGCCCCGCCCCTTGTCCGGTCCCCTCTGACCGTCCTTTGCTCTGCAGCGGCTAGGCCGCGCGCGGATCCGGCGGAGGGAGAGCTGGGGGAGGGGAAACCTGGCCTGTGTGGGCGCCCTGCAAGCTAGCGAGCGAGCTGGGAGCCGAGGCCTAGAGGACCCCGCCCCTCCCCGTCACCAAGCCCGCAGCCGCGATGTCCAAGGACTGGGACAAGGATGTGTACCCGGAGCCGCCGCGCCGCACACCGGCGCCCGACCCGATCACGTCGCTGCCCAACCCGATCACCATCCTGACGGACGCCTTCAACTTCGTCATAGACGTGCCCATCACCCGCTTCCGAGGTAGGGCGCCCTCGCGCCCCCAGCTCCGCCGTAGGCTGCCCCTCCCCCACCTCCACCCCCAGTGCCCATTCTCCAAGGGCGCGGGGGCGGGGGGAGGCGGGAAACCCTCCTCACGCACGCGCTTCCACGCGTGTACGCGCCTTGGGGGTGAGGGACGGGAGGTGCAGGGTCACGGAGAGCCAGAAACAAGGTGAACTAAAGGGCAGAATGAGGCAGGTAGTGTGGGAGCACGGGGAGGAAAGGGTCACAGGTCTGGAGCCGGAAAGAACATCCAGCCCAATGAAACCACAGGAAGAAACTGAGGCCTCCAGGGTCGGCTTGGCCAAGGTCCTTGTCAGAGGGGAGCCCTGACTCCCCAGACAGGGTTCTTTCCATTGGACCCGTGGAAGAAGCAGCATTTATATAGCCCCAGATCTCGTTTTTTGTTCCCACAATAAATCATTTTACAGATGGGGAAACTGAGGCAGGTGGCAGATAAGTGACTTGGCCAGGGGCAGTGGGTGGCCCAGGGTCACAAAATTATTCATGTCTAAATCTGGATTTGAGCTCCTTACTCCGGGTCCAGCACTCTATCCACTGAGTCTCCTAGCTGCCTCTAGCAGCCATGGAACAGAGGATACACATTGGGGACCAGAGGGAGATAAATAGTGACCATAATGGTGATGCATAATAACCAAATTCTGGAAGCTTTGACTGTCACTTCAGAGAATTTGATGTTTTTTGTGTAGCCTTTTCATTTTTACTCTCATTTGGTGGTTCTGACATCTGATGTACCTCCATGTTTCCTGTGCTGTCTCCTAACCCAGGGACTCCACAGGAACAAAAGGTGGGATTGTGTGGCAGCTGGGAGGTAGCTGCCCCGACCAATCAGTTTCCTGTGGGACTCCATTTATTCATGTACAAAGAAACCCACAGTTGCTTGGGTTTGAGTCTATTAATCTTCAAGAAGTGCTTTTTGGTGTGAAATAGAGATAACAAAATAGATTTAATATAGACCATACTCTTAAAGGAGTTTAACAGTTTGAGTGTCAAGTGGAGTCAACAAGCATTAAGTGGCTACTATTTTCCAGGAACTGTATATTTTCCAGGAGGTATAAAGAAAGGCAAAAGACAACAACAGTCTCTGCTTTCAAGGAACTCGTAGTGTAATGGGGGTGGGGGGCAGGTAGCAACAACATGCAAACAACCATGTACAGGAAAAATTGGAGATAATCAATGGAGGGAAGGCACTAGCATTGAGGGGCATCAGGAAGGGCTTCTTGTAGGTGAGAATTTAGCTGGAATTTGAAGGAAGGCAGGGAGGCCAAAAGGCGGAGATGAAGGAGGAAAGAATTCCAGGTGTGGAGTAGGGGTGGGTAACAGGTGGATGTGATAATTCATAGTAAGAGATGGTGCCAGAATTAGGAGTTTATACTTGATTTCATAGACAACGTAGAGCCACTGAAGAAGGCTTTTGAAAAAAGAGTGTCACAGTGAGAGCAGTGAATTAAGAAAATGAAGCTGCAGTGTGAATGATGGTTTGGAGAGGCAATGGACTAGTGGCAAAAAGAACATTTATTGGTGTAGTCTAGGTGAGAAGAGATATGTACACACTTTATTTTATGACGTTAATATGTCATCTTATTCTGCCTGCTGTTCACAGTGTGTCTCTGGGTATCTGAGGCTTAGCCGATGAAATGATCTTTATTTGGTAATAGAGCTTATGAAGGCTAGACCAAGACCCTGAATTCAGTTGAATAGGGAGCCCAGGAATGTTGGTTTATCCTATAATTCTTGCTACTTTGGGGAGGCTTGGATTTTGGGGGGTGGGTTGGGGCTAAAGGTGAGCAGTGTCTGAACTAAGTCCTTCACTACCGTGGTGAACTCCTGGAAGGGGAAGACCACCAGGTTTTCTAAGGAGGGGTGAATAGACCTGAGTCAGAAGAATGGTGTAGGTTAAAGCTTCCATACCTTTCTGCATTGTGATTGGAGGTGGCCATTGCATTTCCAGCCCTGGCAAGGTAGAGAAACCTGATCTCAATAAATAAATAAATACATTTTTAGAAATAAATTATATACAAAGGAAATAAAAATCTTACATAGAAATCACATTTTTATGGATTTAAAGCCGGGCAGTTACTCAAGAAATGTCCCCAGAGTAGCTTGATTTGGGCTTCACCTAGGCTCATGAGACTTAGCAGGACATGTGTAAGCCTTTTGTGAGACTGGGCCCATTAACTAGAAGGGAAAAGGATAATGGAAATCTGGCATCTTGACTTCTCCAAAAGTAGGCTTTTTCTTTTTCTTTTTTTAACCCTAAGCTTCCTTTTACAGGTTACTTTGGCTCCTCTGCTTGAACACTAGGATTTGAATATTTGATAATGCTAGGTGTGATGTTAGAAAAGGAAACTTCCTGCAAAAACAGTACAAAAAAAGAATTCATCTCTTCAACCCATTAATGGGCTGTTCTTTGGAAGTGAATTTTCCAAAGGAGTGAAGTGCACCCCTTTGAGTGTTCAGACTTTTAAATATCTTTATATAGCGTGTGCATAGAGGGTCGCACTCAGAGGCAGAAAGAGCTGGACTCATCTTTCTTCTGACATTCAGCTTGTGGTCATTGGCAAATCACTTAACCTGAGCCTCAATTTTTCATCTGCAAAATGGTGATAACAGCTACAGGTTATTCATTATAAGGCTCAGATCTATATGAAGTGCTTTGCAAACTTTAGTTATACAGAGTCTTTTTATTAAAATGCCAATTTGCTGTTTTCTTAGATATCTTTCATGGTGCCTTGCTCAATATTTTGATAATTTCACCTTTTTATTATTAGGTCATTATTATTAAATATCAGTTACTGTCTGCGCCTGTGATTTTCCTCTCTCTCCACTCCCAACTTTGGATTGGCAACTTATACTCTTAGTTGGTGGGTCACTGACAGGTTCCAAGTGTATGGTATAGAATTCAGTCATCAGCTTAAGTGCTTTTGGATCCTATAATGTGACCAAAACTACTGTACTTCTTGAGAGTGCAAATCTGTTTATTGTAATCTACCTGCTTCCTTTCACTTTCAGACTTGCAGTTGTCACATCTTGGCTTTTCTCAGCATCTGCTGTTAGCAGTCCCTTCACTTCCCTTGTATCTGTAGTTTCTGATCCACTGTAATCTGGGAGATATGTAACCAAGATAGTTAGAGAGGCCTTGTGGGACTTGACTGTGAGGAAAGTGCCCTAGATCTGTGCAATTAATGACATTCATTTTTAGTGTTCAGGTCTTTTGTGTCATCCTTGTTTTGAGTAATGAGATATTATACTGTAGTATAATATATTTCAAAGCAAATAGGAAGAAGCCTTTTGGAATGTTTGTGGGATTAGATTTATCCATTTGTTAAGATTATTGAGATTTGTCTGTACTTCTCTGGTTTGGAGAGTAAAAGAAGCTATGTGGGTTTTTTTGGTTGTGATATTCAGATCCATTAGAGTTACGGGTGGGGAAGAGGAAGAAGAGGAGTAGATGAGAAGAGTGGGCAAAAAGACTACCTGCAGGACTAACACAGGCAATCAGCTGGAATGGTGTTCCACATCTGACATACTTACTTGGTACTATTGAGATGTAAAGTAGGATATGGTGACCTTCAGCAAGTATTTTCCCCACTCAGCTTTAGTTTCTTCATCCATAAAAGGAGAAAGATGTTCATTTGAACCCCCTGTTGTGGGGGTTTCTCCAGGTACATTCTCCAATGTTAGTGTTGTACCCTCTGCTTGTTAGTTTATAGCAGTGGGGAATGAGAAAAAAAATCATATCCTCTTCTACCCACCTAAAAAAAGGCCAGAAAACTAGAAATCCGTATTGAGCTGTGGTCCAGAAGCAAATCCATTCAGCATCTGAGCTGTGCAAGGAAAATGGAAAATAGGGAACATTGGGGACAGCTCAGACAAATGCTCTAGTATTTGAGAAGAGGGAAAATACTATAAAGCTGAAAAAGGAGCAAGGAGAGCTTCAGAATAGTATGAGCTTGACAAGCAAGAAATGCAGAAGTATGGGAGATGGCCTTTGAAAAGTTAACTAGTAGTCCAATTTGCTTTGGATCATGAGTAAAATAAGATTAGCAGCTTAAACATCAAACTAAGGAGTTAATATTTTATACTACAAATATAAGAGCTAGGGTTTCTAGACCCCAGTGCTGCATGAGAGAACTTTCTGTAGATACTGATGGATTTAATGGACTTTTTCTCTTGTAGAATTTATGAAGCAGCAACATGCAAAAAACAAGACCTATTACTATCATCGGCAGTACCGCCGAGTACCAGACATAACTGAGTGCAAGCAAGGGGATATGCCATGCATGTTTGAAGCAGAAATGCAATGGAAAAGAGACTAGTATGTATGCCGGTCATTGTTTCCATGGCACCCCAGGATCACCCTTTATACCTTCATTTAATTGTCCTGATCAATCACAGCAAGCTGCTTTTGACTTAAGGGCACCCTACAAACAGTTCTGATTTGAGTGGGGAAGGGAGGAAGTTTGAATGGGAAAGGCAGTAGTTGGACCTGGAATCTCCTCACAAAAGCAATGGATGCAGCCCTTTGTTCAAAACCTATCAGGTTTCTTCCTGTCCTGGGCTAGGTTTGGAGGGGAGGAAGTATATGGGTGTATTTAACAGTTCCTTGGCTGCATAATGAGTCAAGAGTAAGCCCCCCATTCTCCCTCTTGTTCTTTCAGCAAAGTTGATCAAGAAATTGTTAGTATTGTCCAGGAAAGAATGAAGGCCTGTCAGCAGAGAGAAGGAGAAAACTATCAACAGAACTGTGCAAAAGAGCTCAAACAGTTCTATGAGGTTGCAAAAGCTTATCAGGATCGATGTGAGTGAAGGGGTCCATATACAAAGCTACTCTTCCTCTCAATGGTCTGTGGGTGGAAATAAGCCAGCAGGAAGCTTGAGGTGATACATCAAGTCTGGCACACTGCACTTGGGAGTCACTAGACTGGGTAGCTTTAAGCCCTGGGTTCTTTCTGTTTGATCTAAGTCAATGCCACGACCCACCTGTAACCTGCTTAGATTCAGAGTCCTATGGTCCAAGGTGACAAAATAAGCTTTTCTGCCTTCACAGATCATGAACTTGGAGCCAATTCATCTGCTCGGAAATGTCTTGCAAAGCAGAAACACCGGATGCTTGCTGAGCAGAAAGCTGCCGAGGAGGCTGCCGCCGCCTGACTTACCAAAAAATTGACCTCTAATCATCCCAATAAAAGTCTTTGCAGTTCTATCTGTGTAATATGTATTTTGTCAAGCCAAAAGATTGGCAAATGGGGGGGGGTCCAACCCTGCCTCCCTCTCCTCCCCAACCAATAAGGAACCACTACAAGTATCTAGCAGGCATAGTTTAATTTATTTGTTTATAAAAAACATCTATGTGGTTGCCACAGCAGCTGCCTGAGTCCTCTGGACAGACACTCGAGTGTGAGTCTTCACAAGATGGTCGGTGAATTCCTGCAATTACAAAACAAGCCTTCACTATATTGTACCAATGGGTACAAGGCACAACCTCTAACTTAAAAAGAGGCAGTTGTCAAATCCCATATGGAACAGAGAGACCACAGCAGGTCAAGCTGTTGTCAAAGGGAATTCTTGTTCTTTCTCCTGTGTACAACAGTCACACCATACTTGGCCAAGTGCAACTGAGCAGAGCTAAGGAGATTGGGAACTATTTCCCAAATCATCTCAGTTGTACCCCCCACTCCTGCAAGTTCCCATATCATACCTGATAGGGAGACTTAGTGAACACAGTCTCTTTCCACAGGTCTGGGGTTAGATAGCTGTATGTTTTGGAGATGGCATCAAAGGTAGCTTTAGCTGTTGAAGGAAGAAGTTATATGTGATTAGTTTCAGAAGATAAACTTCATATTCTAAAGGCCTCATATGCTCAGTGAATGAGCTGTTGTCAGCCCTCAGTCCACCTTCCTTTCTGCTTTGACCTTCATACTTCTATCATACCACTGTCAAATGGTCTCACTTGTGGCTTACCCAATTTATAGTCAGTGTTAACAATGGCATCCAATTCCCTCATCCCCCCCCATGCCTGCTACTCCTGCAGAGGCACTGACTCTTCCCCATGTTTATCATCTTTTCACTAACTTAGAATTTTTAGCTTTGTTCACTGTTCAGTTCAAATGCTATGATCCCCCAAATATAGCAGTCCTCCAATTATGCACATACAATAGGATGCAAGCTCCACCTTTCTTTACTACAAAGAACACTGAATTGCTCTCTCCTTAGGTTTTAATAATCTCATGTTTATCAGTGTAACTAAGTGCAGCTAAAGGTTATTTTTAAAAAGCTGAATTCCTCTACCAACCACTGGTAAAGCTCTCCTGCCAGCATGAGCGTTTTAAAAGCTCACTCACCAAAGTTGCCCAGAGTGGCAGTACAGCCTCTTGCAGAGGTGTAGCAGTCATCAATTCCAGCCATCATCAGGAGCTTCTTAGGCACAGGAGCTGAGACGATGCCAGTACCTCTAGGGGCGGGGATCAGGCGCACCAAAACCGATCCACATCGCCCAGTGACCTGAAGACCACAACAGCAATTCAGTGATGAGCCACCTTTTCCTGTCACATGGCAACAGGCTACACACCTCTTTATTACACTCCTATTCCTTACCTTGCAGGGCACTGTGTGAGGCTTGCCAATCTTGTTCCCCCAGTAGCCACGTCTCACAGGAACGATGGACAGCTTGGCCAGAATGATAGCACCACGAATAGCTGTGGCCACTTCCTTGGAGCACTTGACACCCAGGCCAACATGGCCATTGTAGTCACCGATGGCCACAAAAGCCTATAAAGAAAGTGCTTTTAAAAGAGTATCTTAAAACTCCCTACCCACGTATAAACATTAGCTGGGTGGCTAGGTGAATTGTATTAAGTTGACTATGACTGCCCAGTGAGGAAGAAACATAGCAGAAAACCTTTTAACATTTTTAAAAAGATCCCTGCCCCAGATCATTTGAAGATAGGGGTATGAACTTCATTACAAAACCACAAATGTCCTAACTTTAAGCCAATTGTGAGGGCCCCTAAAATGAAGCCTGGGTTGAATTAGCCCAGCTAGACAAGTTACCTTGAACCTGGTACGCTGTCCAGCTCTAGTTTGTTTCTGAACAGGCATTATCTTCAGAACCTCATCTTTCAATGAAGATCCCAGGAAGAAATCTATGATCTCAGACTCCTGTATATAATAAGATTAGGTTAGGTTCCTAGTTGAGACAGTTCCTATATTTTCAAGAAGCTACTTTTATGTACTTTTAGAGGGAGAACAAGATGGATGTTGGTCCCTTACAATTCTACAAGCCACATAAAATTCTCAGGAGCATTACCTTCAAACATAATTCAAATTTTAAATTGGATAAAGTGCTTGTGAACTTGAGATCCTTGTGAGCTGAATCCTACCTTCATTTTCAGGTCATGAGATTAGACCTCAAGATTCAGTGACTCAACGACTAGGAAATGAAATGGGTTCTTTAAATAACCAAGATTAAATAATTACTGATTCTGTGACAAATCCACCTTCCCCCGTTAAAATAGAAATGCCATTTATATGGTTAAAGTGAGGATAAACAACTTGCCAGACATGGCAGGGCCAGTACACCTGTACTGTGGCCCCTCCCTCCTTTATTTATAAGTGGCTTCTCTTGATGCAAAATGGATGGGGGGGATGATTTCCTGGTAAAGACCCCCGGAAGGCTGTTAGAACATGGCCCATGCCACTGC
Organism: Phascolarctos cinereus; assembly: GCF_003287225.1. NCBI lineage: Eukaryota > Metazoa > Chordata > Mammalia > Diprotodontia > Phascolarctidae > Phascolarctos > Phascolarctos cinereus. Next base: position 128,674,490 of record NW_027555847.1, on the reverse strand, counting down.
CCACCTCCCCAGTACCTTGATAGGAAGGGAGAAAAGATAGATCTCTTCCAAAGACTTGATCTTCATGTCCTTGACTAGCCGGCCCAGCTTAGTGACAGGAACCCACTAGACACACCAAGAGAACGCCCGGTTATAGGCAGGCGGTGACAATTCTCCCCTTCCTCACTCCACGGCCTCCAGACCCAGGGGCCAGAGCTACCTTTCCCCACCCGGATGAATGGAACGCCCAGCACTGCGGCGGCATAAAGAGTTTGGTGAAATAAAATAAAACCCAAGACGCGGGCGGTGAAAAATTGAAAGGGAAAAAAACCAAACGGTTCATTCACTGCACCAAAGCACAAAGACTAACCTCCTTGTCTTCGGCCTTTCCTCCCCGGGCCCCGCGGCCGCGGCCACGGCCTCGACCACGGCCCCGACCTCGACCTCGGCCCCCGCTGCCGAAGCCACCGCGGAAGCCACCTCGGCCTCCGACTCCGGGGCCCCCAGGGCCTCCCGCTCCTCCCGCAGCACCGGCGTCGTCCGCCATTTGCTGTGAGAGATGAGAGCCTGGTCACCAGATCTGAAAGCGGGCGCTTTGATATCCCCCTTCCCACCCACTCCACCCCAATCCGAGGCTCAGACTAACATCGAACGGCGCCGGGCGGCCCCCAGGGGCGCCGCAGCCCCCGAGCGCTTACGGAAACACCCGCGAGCGGCGCCCGGACAAGGGAAGCGGCGCCCAACGGCTGCCCGGCCCGAGCCTCCCCGGGGCGGCCCCGCGGTACCAAATAGGCCTGGCCCCGGCCCGCGGACCACACGGACTGACAGGCTCAAGCTGGGGCACCTCTCCCCGGGGAAGCGCGGAGTCGATGCTCGCGGATTCTCTCCCGTCCACTCGCTGATAACTCCTCAGTCCTCCACCTCTCCTCCCATCCCCCCCCCACTCTCCAAAGAATAAAGACACACTCACGTGTTCACCAGAAGTAGAAGGCCGTCCTAGGCGCAACAGACCTTTTATAGGAAGCTAGTTCTCGCGATATCTTCCGGACCGGGAACCTGAATTACTCAGATTAATGGAGAAGCTTCTATGATTGGTTAAATCAGGCCCCTCCAACTTTTCTTCCCAAGGCGTGGCCTAGAGCTACAGCCGCTGCTTTGGCTTCTGACCCGGAAGCAGATTTCTGGTACTCCGGCACCAGTAGTTGTTAGCCGCATGGGTATAAATTTGGAGGGCCCGGGTTCATTTACTTCTTTGAATCTGAAGAGTGAAGTTCCTTACGTGTCTGGAAGGCTTTGCTGTTCTAGGGAGGGCAGTTGCGGAGCCGCGGCTCCACGTGGCTCTTCTTCGGGTAAGGAATAACCCAGCTAGGTGGGGAAAGGGGGGCTGAAAGCAGCTTGTCTTCGCTGCGGGCACTTGGGCTCCGGCCATGCCCCAGGCTCGAGGCCGGGGCTCCGTGGTGCGCTTGTCGTCCGAGCCTGTCGGGAAGGGGGTTAAGCCGGCGTCGTCTGAAAATCACCCGCGGCCTGCTCCCGTGGCCCTGGGTGAGACCACGGCGCCCACAGACACCAGGGGTCTTTAAGCTTATCCCCCATAGACTTGAGTGTGGGGGATAAAACCCAGGCCCCGACAGATGCTAAGGCGTGATTGGGGGCGGGGGCCAGCGTGGGGAAGAAGGGGCAGGACTTCCACTGACTGCTGTTTTCTCCCAGGTCTTAGGAGTTCCCAGCCCCTGGAACAGCCTCTTCCAGATCGCGTTTACAAGTACTCTATGGGACCCACATTGAACAGGCCCCCTAACGAAGTTGGATTCCCCTACCATGAGACCTGGAGACCCACGTGGACTACCCTTGACAGCTGTGATCCAGTCTCCCCCACACCACATACTGGGGAATGAGGGGGTGGGGTGGGGTGGAAAAGAGATGGCTAAGATCACAAAAGGAGGCTGGCAGAATTTGGGGAAACCGACCTGTGTTTATGAAGTTATCTAGTTTATGATAGACCTTGTATGGGGGGGGGCAGTCAGACTAAAAGGAAGTAGTGCTTCTCCTCTAGGCTCTGTGAGTGAATAGGGGAATAACATAATCTGCAGAAAGTAAATAGAACTGGTGAGGCAGCTAGATGTCTCAGATAGAGTGCCAGACCTGAGTTCAAATCCAGTCTTAGACACTTAACTGTGTGACCTTGGGCAAGTAACTTAATCTGTTTCCCTAGGAAGTAGTTATGTGGCTCAGTGGATAGAGTGCTTGGTTTGGAGTGAGGAGGACCCGAGTTTAAGTTTAGCCTCATTTGCTAGCTCTGTGACCCTGAGCAGACGTCCCTTAATCCACTGAATAAAATGGAGAGCTACTCCAGTACCTGTGCCAAGAAAATTCCATGGACAGTATGGGTCCAGTAAGTCACACAACTGAACGACAAAAATAGAAATATAGGGCTGGGAAGAGCACAAACCACTGCGATCAGGAAAAACTTCTTTTAAGAACCTAACCTTAAAGGGAGCCCCAGGAATCTTAACAAGTGGTGGGAAGTGACAGAATTCCAAATGGAATGTTTTGGTGAGCCAGTCTGGCCAGAATATGGAAGTAGGCGATTAAGTTGGAGATGCCTGTGTGGTATCCATCGGAGTTGATTCTATAACCAAATGAGTATAGAAAAATTTAGTATAGAAATCCAGGGTACCTATACAGTGGGCCTGGCTTTCTACAAATGCTTTCTTTGAGACTGGAGAAAAAAAGGGAAAGGGGAGGTATAGAATCGTGGATTAAAGAGCCTGCCACAGATAACTCATGTTCTCTAAAGTTGCTTCCATGATATCTACGTGGGCAGGGGCCAATCCCTTTTGAGGATTTGGGGTACATTCTCAGTACAATACAGCTATTTGTTGAATGGATAAATTAGGTAGGGACCAGGGGATTTGGATTGAGTTGTACGGAGGAAGGTGATTGCTATATTTTTATTTTGGTTATTTTTTTAATCCAGGAGACTAATAAAGCTGAATTAACAAAATATGATTTGTTGGAGCCTTTGTGTGTATGTGGTATATTCAGTTTGAAAAGCTTCCATACTACTGGCTCTGGGTGCTTGTTATGATTTTCCATTTCCCCATTAGCAAAATGGGATTAAGAGTTGTATTAAGAGTCTCATGATGGCTCTGAGGAAATGTAAGACACTGCACGATCCTTGTTGGTTGGCCTGCGTGCCCAGAAAGTCTCTTCCTACTCCAGGCTGGAGGGTCCAGGCTTCTTTTGATCTTGAGAGTACAAATTATAATTATAGCCTGGCAGTAGGGGTAGGAGGGCCTAAAAGTCCTAAATACTAAAGCAGATTAATGGTGGGAGGGTCCATATGCTGGAAATATCCAGCAGAGGTCATTGATCCAAACCTCATTTTTGCCAATGCCTAGAGAGAGGGAAGAACTCTGCAAAAATCATAGGAAATTAGCAGACAGTACTAGAACACATTGTGTGCTATCATTCCCTGGCAGAATTTAGGTCATTTAGCAATTAATTTGGCTCTTACATATTCCTAGACTTGGAGGCCAAGTCATAAGTCTGCTGTGGGAAAAAACTCTTGAATTTTGAGGGTCTCAATTTCTTTATTTGGTAAAATTAGGGGCTACATTGTTTCTTGGAAAAAACCTGAGCTCAGTTTATCTGTAAAAAGGTGAAAACAGTCCCTGCCCTCCCTCAAAAAGAGTATAAGAATCAAGTTAAAGTATATACATGTAGAAGCAACTGAGAACAGGCCATAACTGCAGCCTGATCCTGTCCCCATTGTGGGCTTCTGGTAGGTACCTAGAGAGAAAGGACAGGAACACCCCTGATTGGGTGCTGATCAGCCTTGCTCCTGGCTGGGCACTGCCCCTAGGACTAGGCTGTGATTGGTTGATGGTAGACAATGAGGCTGTGATGTCAGCCTGAATAGAGGTGTGTGAAATGGGGTCTTGGCCTGCCTCAGCTCAGTAGTGCTGCTGCCTAAGACCACGATCATGGTGAGTTCATGCCTCCTCTCCACTTCTGTTCTCTGGGAGGGGTCACAAATTTTTTTTCAGTGTACATTACACCATAGTGAGGAAAGGCAGAAGAAGGGAGAGTTGTTGTCTAGGGGCCTGTTTCTTTGGCTGTGGAGACCCCTAAGTAGCACCTTCCCTAGGGGAGGCCACTAGAAACTTAAATAGAATGGTAGTGGGGTGTGTATGGGCCCTATTCAGCCCATTAAAAGTCCCTCCTTAGGGCAGCTAGGTGGCACAGTGCATAGAGTACCGACCCTGGAGTCAGGAGGTCCTGAGTTCAAATCTGGCCTCAGACACATAACACTCACTAGCTGTGTGACCCTGGCCAAGTCACTTAACTCCATTGCCTAACCAAAAAAAAAAGTCTCCCCAGGGGCAGCTAGGTGGCGCAGTAGATAGAACTCCAGAGGATCTGAGTTCAAATCTTGTCTCAGACACTTGAAACTTACTAGCTGTGTGACCCTAGGCAAGTCACTTAACCCTGATTGCCTCACCAAAAAAACAGTCTCCCCAGATTCTTGTCTGCCCTAATTTGTCTCACCTTTCCCCCAAAAGACATCTGGGTTCTAGGCCTGGTTCTGTCTCACAGGCAGCAAAGTGACCTCTGGTAAGTTATTTTTCTCTCTGGACTGGTTTTATTCTCTTTATTATGTTAATATATGTCCTTTCCTGCCCTTCCTCCCCTCACTGTAAAAAGGCTATAGAAAAGGGAAAAACATAATACTATAGTATTGAAAATAAATGGGATGTACACTTTAGGCAGTTAAGTAGCATTGTGGATAAAGTGCTGGGCCTGGAGTTACGGAGACCTCAGTTCAAATACAGCCTCAGTTACTAGCTGTGTGACCCTGGGCAAGTCACCTAACCTTGTTTGCCTCAGTTTCCTCATCTGTAAAATGAACTAGAGAGGAAATGGTAAACCACTCCGGAAAATCCCAGATGGGGTCACAAAAGGTTGGACACAACTGAACACTCCTTAGTGTGAGAAATGAAAGAGTTAAGTTTCCACATAAGTAGATAAGAAATCAGCACAGGCTAACTTCTCAGTGGGGAGTGATAAACAATTTTAGGCACATAATGTATGTTAGGGGTGGGGCATATAAGGAAGATTGTAACCCAGAAGGATAAGGACCAATCCTGATCCAGAAGGGAGGAGTTAGGCAATTACTAACTATAAAGCTTGCCCTAGCTTCTTTTACCGCGCATTTTCTTCCCTACCAAGATGCCCCCACTTCTCGCCAGAATCAAAATGACACACTTCATCCTCTTTAATAAAAAGTCTTTGAGACACCAGTCTTCGGAACTGAGTCTGGGGTCATCTTTACAACATTAGGAAGCCTGAATCTGGTGTTAAAGAGAACCTTTACTAGCTCAATTGATGACCACTGCTAGTCTGTGTTTGAATGAATGGAGAGGTGTATGAATGGTCTGGTCAGAGGGTACAGGATTCCAGAAACTCCAGATAGGCAATGTGACCGTGACCTCAGCACTCAATCCTGGAGCATGTGATTTGGGCTTATCCAGGCCCCCATGGTGCAGGATGACTAAAGAACAGGGCCTGGGGGTATTGGCCAGAAAATGGACACTTGCTCTGGTTTGTCCCACTTTCCTCTTAGTAAAGAGGCCAGAGTGCCTTCCTTTTAATGAATTTACTTAGCATGCCTTCAAAGATTACAGAGCACTCAAGGGCATTCCTTCTGGAAAAGGAGAGAGAAGACTCTCTTGTATTGACGTACAGTCAGCCTCCTGCTGATGCCCCTGTGGCAGGTTGGGGAGGTGAAGAGAAGAGAGGTGGGAGAGAGGATCGCATCTTCTCCTGGTCACTAAGCTTACGTCTCTATTCTGTTCTTGCTTGGGATGAACCTACAGAGTGGTGGATATGATCTCAACCTCTTTGCCAGCCCCCCCGACTGTGCCTTGCTTTGTTCGGTCTGCCATGGGGTTCTCAAGCGACCAGTGAAACTGCCATGTGGTCATATCTTCTGCAAGAAATGCATCTTAACCTGGCTGGCCAGGTAGGATGTACAGTCTTAGTCACAACTCAGTGGGAATGAGTGTAGGCATTTTTACCTATCTCAATATAGGTAAAAATAGGGTAAAGACAGGATTATAGATAAGCTCCACTTTAAGAAAACCTATTGTACAAAAATTCCTTTTTAGGAAGGTCCCAGATCATGACTAGCCCCTGGCCAATCCCAACCTATTGTCCTTCACCCTCATCTTTCCTTCCAGTACTGAGAGGAGATACTTGAAATACTTGAGACCAGGGGAAGGAATGTTCCCTCAATGCATTCTGCTTGCTAATAAGTTAACACATTGCAAAAGGTCAAGGGAACATTTGTCTGGAATACTCTGTGGAGTGGTAGGTGGGTACGGATCATTTCCTAAAGAACATGCCTGTTAAGCTGGCCTGTTGGCTCTCTATCTCTTCCCCAGACAAAAGACATGTCCTTGCTGTAGGAAAGAAGTGAAGAGGAAACTGATGGTCCAGGTGCACAAACTCAGAAAAACCATTGGCCGCCTGCAAGTCAAGGTATGGCCTTACCCGTCAAACAAACCAGGAAGCAACTTCTTCACTTTTCAAGGGGCTGGGGAGGGGAAGGAGCAATGTAACTGTTAATGGCAGTTTCTTGATCATCCACACTGGGAAAGGGCTGGGGGCACAGATCATACAAAACCACTACTTTCCATCCAGCATTTGGAGGCAGATTGGTTTGGTCCAGGCATCAAGAAAGGATATTTATCAGTAAGAAGTGGCTGAACTAGAATTTAAGCTCCCTCAGAGCTCTACTTACTAATCTTTTCCATCGTTTGTCTCTTGTCTTCTTTCTTGTCACCCTGTTTCTTTCCCCCTTCTATTTTCCTCTCTTTCCTGTCTTCTCTATTTCTCTCATCTCCCCCTCATCTCCACCTTTCTCTTCTCTGTCTTTCTTTGTGTCCCCTTGCTCTCTGTCCCTGTGTCTGTACAGTGCAAGAATTCCCAGGCTGGCTGTTGTGTCACCTGTCCGCTGTCTCAGCGTAGGATCCACCTGGACTCCTGCCCTTTTGAGCTCACTCCCTGCCCTAATGCAGGCTGCATGGCTAGGGTGCAGCGGGCAGCCTTAGCAGAACATGGCCGGAGCTGTGGACACAGGCGACAGCAGCGCTGCCCTCTTGGCTGCGGGGCCACACTCACAGCTGTTGAAAGGGAGAACCATAATTGCTACCAGGAGCTCCGAGAGGCATGGGGCCGCCGGAGAGCGCAGGGCCGGGCTTTGGTCTCCCGCCTTCGACATCGAATGAGGCGGATCCACCGGGCCACCAGCCTCATCCGAAGGCAGCTGACCCGACTAGAGACCTTCCTGGAAGAGGAGGAAGAGGAAAGCATGGATGTGTCCAACATCAACACCGAGGCACCCAGGGCTGCTATGTGATGCATGCCCAGCTGGATGGTCAGGACTCCTGCCCAGATCCCCTCCCCTGGGGGCTAACCTTTCCCAGAGAAAACTGGGGAAGACCAGGCTACTATGACTGTAAATAGAGAAGGATGAATAAAGGTGGAGCCCAAGGGGTCCTAAGCCTTGTTCTTCAGCCTTGCAATGGGCCCTATACCCCCCCATTCACACAGGGTACCCCAAGTTACATTTCCCTCCAAGGACTCCATCTCCTCTGAAAAAACTACTCCATTCTCATGTCCTGTAGTCTTGAGAAGTACCTCACTTCCCCAGGAAGCTGTCTATGCTGTCCAGAGTATACCCCAACAATATTATCTATAGCTGATATTTACTCTACTAGTTTTATTTCATTCTCACTCGATTTGCCACAGCAGCCCTGTTAAATAGACAACATTATCATCCCCATTTTACAGATTTAAAAAAAAAACTCAGAAAGAGATTAATTTGCCCTTGTTCACATTTGCTGAAGCTGAGATTTGAACCTAGGTCTCTTCTCATAGTTCAGTAGCCCCAAAACATCTTTTCCTTCCTCCATTGACCATTCTACACTGCTGAGAGAGTCCTATGTGGTTTGAAGACAATCTTTCAAGTTTCAACACTGCTCTGAGACACTCCCCTGTCTACACACTGTCCCCCAAAGCCTTCTGCAGCCTGTGTCTCTTTGAGATAATCCCCAAGCTCCATATATTACTAGGACCTCCATGGCCCAGTCTCCACTGCACCCTATTTCTGTTACTCCTTTTTTTTATTTTGGCTGGGCAATGGGGTTAAGTGACTTGCCCAGGGTCACACACCTAGTGTCAAGTGTCTGAGGTCACATTTGAACTCAGGTCCTCCTGACTCCAGGGCCAGTGCTCTATCCACTGTGCCCCCTAGCTGCCCGGATACCCCTTCTGTACAAAGGCCCCTCCCCATGTAGATTGCCCTAAAATAAGGGCAGAGTAACTGAACAGTGCAAACTACCTCCAAATTTAGGGATTAACAGAACAGTATAGTAGAAAAGGTCAAGGTCAGGGGCAGGGGTGTGTGAGGGATTCTAGTATGAGGTGACCGGGATTGAATTAATGAAGTAGAACCAGGGACTAGGCTGGATATGAAGGGGAAAAAATCTGACCTGTCAAAAAACATTTGAAGTGTTAACAGTATGTGTTAGAATTGGGCTGGGAGAGAATAGACACCACCCCTCTACACCCATCCCCAGGAGCATGGTTGGAGTTTGGAAGAGTATTAAGAGATGGAGTCTGGTCTAAGGAGTCTAAGGAGGGAGACATTAACAACCTGGAACATGTTCTGGGAAGGGTGACTAAGAAGAGGGTGAAAAGACTTGAAACTTCCCCATAATGCTGGGTGAAACCATAAAGCCAGGAGTTAACCTTTTTTTTTTCATTGATCCCTTTGGCAGTCTGGTGAAGTCTATAATCTAAATGTTTTTAAATGCATAAAATAAAATAGGACTAAAAAGGAAGCCAATTATATTGAAAATGGTTATCTAAATATTTTTAACAAGTTCATGGACACTAGGCTAAGAACTCTTGCAATAAAGGAACTTTGAAGTACTCCTCCCTCAGTGGAGATGTAGGCTTCAGTAGTCAGGGGGAGTGGATGTGCTGATCATTTTTCAGGTATTTGCATACCAATCATTGAAGAGGGATTAGATTTGTTTGATCACAAAATACAGAACTAGGACCAGTGATGGGAAGTTCTAAGAAGACATATCTGGTTTATTTAAGGAGTAACTTCTGTCCAACAATGGAATGGACCACCTTGGGAGATCGTAGTTTCTCCACCATTTCAATTAAAAAAAATTTGTAAAAAATTAGCAAGAATACACTTTTTCTCTGCTGCTACCCCTCCTTCCCCCTACCCCTACTAAAAAAGAAAAAACCCAAAACTTGTAATGTGATGAATGAAAAGTCTGACATAATTTCTGGGTAATTAATGGTCAATTTATTAATCATAGGTGGCAAATAATAAATTGAGGTCAGTAGACCTCTCCAAAACCAAAGACACCCCCTGGAGAACACTGATTGCTTAAAAGCCTTTGGAAAAGGGGTGTCTCCCTCACCTTGGAAATCAACTCTGGTTAATGATCAGTGGTGGACATATTAATGAGTAAATGGGCAAAAAGTCTTCAGCTCCTCTGGCTGAGAATTTGATCTGATTTTGAGACTTAGCTGCCTCCAACAATTTGGACAAACAAATCCATCTCTACTCAGACCGCTCTGACTGGTTTTCCCCTTCATAAACTGGATCACCCTAAATTCTAACGGAAGGTTCTAAGGACAGGGGCTTGTTTCTGAAGGGCAAGAACTCACCTAGAATGGATTCTGTTTGTAAGGTGTTTTAGTTGGGTGGGGTCCCACCCAAGATTGAAAAGCATGTATCCTAAGAATTTGGAAAATCTTGGCAATATCAGCAATGTTCTTCAGAGACTGGCTGATTGGTTTTTCAATGAGGAAATAGGAAAAGGAAACCTTAATCTTAATTTAATAACTGGCTATTAATATAAAAGTCATTTAAGTAACAAATATGCATAGTCAAGCAAAAGAAATCCTTGCATTGACCATTAAATAAAAGTTTCAGTCTACACCCTGAATCTATCACCTGTCAGGGGTGGGTAGCATGTTTCATCAAGAGTTCTCTGGAATCAGTCTTGAAGTAGAAACTGAATGACTATCACTGGTCCTACTCAGATGGGACCTGGACTTTAGAGTTGACTGTGAATTAAAGTTTATACAGGTTTATCTCATAGAGAACCTCTGGCATTAAAGTCTTGCGCAGAGACTGTGATTGCAGGCCACAGGAGGGAGACTGGGAGACCTGGGAGAGGTTGAGAGACTAGAGCAGATGAAGAAGTGAGACTAGAACAGGTGAGGACATAGCTAGCATTTCTATAGCCCTTCAAGGTTTGCAGAGCACTTCATAAGAGTTATCTTACTCCAGCCTCAAAACAACCCTGTGAGTTACTGTTGTTATCTTCGTTTTACAGAAGAGGAAACTAAAGCTCAGAGAGGTTAAGTGATTTGCCCAGGACCACACAATTAGTCGATAACTAGTCACTGAGCATTTATTTATTTTTTAAAATAATACTGAACATTTGTTAAGCGCCTACTACGTGCTTAGCAGCTAGTGTCTAAAGTTGAATGCGCAGCCAGGCCTTCCTGAGTCCAAATCCAGCGCCACCTAGCGGCGTGATGAAGAGCTGAAGGTTGTGGGCAGAGAGGGATATCCGAGTGCAGGCCCTGAGAGGGAAAAGGCGTAGTTTGGGTTTCTGGTGGGTTCGTACCCCGTCTCCACTGTCAGGAAACTACACCACCACCATCGCTTCATCTATACTGCCCTGAGGATCCTCCCACCCATCATACACACACAACTCCGTCTACACCACCTCCCTCCCCTTCTCTGTGTGAGGGAACCAGGGTCTCCAGTCTCCAGAAAGCAGTCCTTCCCACCACCACCCACGAGGCCACAAGCTTGGCCGCCTCCGATGACGTAACTCATGACGCAATCACGGCGCGCCGGAAGCAGGAGCCCTGCGATCCGCTACCCTGCCGCACGTGCCGGGGCTGGCGTTCAGTCGCCGGGCACCCGCAGCCGGGACCGGCACCGGGATGGCGGAGACGTTCGGGACCGGGCCTCGCGGTCTGCGCTTCAAGAGCAAGTGAGGCGTGGGCTGATCAGGGCCAAGCCGGGAGGAGTCGCGGACGGGGCCCGGTGAGGGGGGCGGGGAACGGTGTCCAAGGGGCCGAAGTCGGGGAGGGGGGCGGCGGGGCCCCCCGGGCCTGCCATCCCCCAGCGTGGCCTTTCCTTCCCCCGCAGCTACGCGGTGCAGCGGCGAATCGAGCCTTTCTACAAAGGAGGCAAAGTCCAAGTACGAGCTCTGGGGCGGGGGTCGGTGGGGGCCGGCATAGGTGGGAGGCGGGCGCTTTGGTGACCGAGGGGGCGGGGCTGAGGGTCACCGCTTCCCTACTCTCCCCTCCCCCGCCGCTTTCAGGCTTCGGGAGATGGACAGCTCCTGTTCTGTGTCTGCGGCTCTGGAGTGAATGTTGTGGACGCCACTTCCGGGAACCTTGTGAGGACCTTACAGCAGGTGAGAGCGAGTTCAGTTGAAGGTCCTGGTGGGGGCTGGGGGAGATGCTGCTAGGGTCGTTCCAGCCCTCACTCTCAGCCTCCCTGTCCTCATCGGTAGAATGGGGATGATAGTAGCACCTACTTCACAGGGTTGCTGTGAAGATCCGTGTAAATAGATAGCACACAAAGGCCTTTTCAGACCTGAAAGTGCAATGTTTTTTTGTTGTTCAGCCCTTTTCAGTCATGCCCCACTGGTTAGCCCCTGTATGGGGGGGAGGGGTATGTCTTGGTAAAGATACTTGGCGGGTGGTTTGCTATTTCCTTCTTCAGCTCATTTTACAGATGAGAAGACTGAGGCAGACAGGATTAAGTCACTTGCCCAGGGTCACACAGATAGTAAGCATCTGAGGCAACATTTGAACTCAGGTTTTTCCAACTCTGGCACTCTGACAGACCTGGCACTCTGTTCACTGCACCACCCAGCTGCCCAAACTTCAATACAAATGTTAGCTATTGTTATAACGTACATTCCTTTTCATTCCTACATCTCCCTTCAACTTGTGTCATAATCTTCCTGTCTCTTTTTCCCAGGAAGACCAAGAGAACATCACAGCCTTTGATCTCAGCCCCAACAATGAGGTGTGTGTGTGGTAGGGGAGAGGGTGATAGGGGAATTGTTTCCTGGACCCCTGATCCTAACCCTTATCCTTTCTTTCCAGATCTTAGTGACTGGAAGCCGTGCATTGTTACTAACTCAGTGGGCCTGGCGTGAAGGCAACATCTCACGTGTTTGGAAGGCTGTACACACGGCACCTGTGGCCTCCATGGCTTTTGACCCAACATCCACTCTGCTGGCCACAGGTAACCAGTCAACAGATATTTATCAAACATTTGCTGTGTGCTAGGTCCTGTAATGAGTGCTGGGGATACAAAGACAAAAGTCCTGTTTTCAAAGAGTTTACAGTCTAGCCAGGGAAGGCAGCATGTACAGATACGCAGAATAGATACAAGATAATTTTGGAGAGAAGACACTGGCAGCTGGAAAGATCAGGAAAGGTTTCATGTAGAGGATGGAAGCCTTGAAAGTAAGGATGAATTCATTTGGGGTCTAGGTAGCCAGTGTAAAGGCTAAGAAACAAGAGATAGAGTGTCCTGTTCAAGGAACAGCCAGAAATCTAGTTTAACTGAGTCTTAGAGTTTGCCAAGGAGAGTAATATAAGACAAAGGTGGAAAGGGAAGTTGAGGTCAGGTTCTAAAAGATCATCTAAAAAGTGACAAATGGAGGTATTTGTGTTTGGTCCTGGAAGTAATGGGGAGCAGCAGGAGTTGTTATGGAGAAGAAGTATAATATCAAATCTGTACTTAAAGAAAGTAATTTTGGAAGCTAGGTGGAAGCTAGAGGCGGGGAGAGGGAATGCAGAAAGACCTGTTAGGGGCTGTTGTCATAGTTGAGGGGAAATGTGATGATTCCCTGAACTAGGTTAGGGGCTTGCATGAGTTAAAGAAAAGAGGATGAATATCAGGTGTGTTTCAGAGGTAGAATCAACAAGCTTTAGTAATGTTGAGTGAAGGAGAATAAAGATTTGAGGTGTGCACTGAAGAGAAAGATGGTGGAATCCCTAACCAAAATAGGAAAATTCAGAAGAGGGGAGAATAGGGGATACAGAGATGATTAGTTCTCTTTTGGACTTAGTTTAAGGTACCCACTAGACAACAGTTTGAATATCTAATAGAAATTTGGTGATATGTTTCCAGCCTCAGAAGAGAGACTAGAGTTGGATATATAGATCTCAGAGTCTTCAGCAGAGAAATGATATGTACATCCGGGTGAGCCAATGAGGTCACTAAGAGAAAAAAAGATTCCAGGTCGGTCGTAAGGGAACACTCAGCATCATGAGGTGTGGTATAGATGATGAGCCAACAGAGGAGACTGAGAAGGGAACGTCAAACAGGGTGGATGGTGAGCCAAGAGAAAACAGTCTCGTGGAGCCCAGAGAAGGGGGAATACGCAAGAAGAAAAGAGGTTCATCAGCGTCCTGCTGTAGAGGTCAGAAAGGTGACGATTGAGGACAGCACTAGGGAAAGGCTTTCACGTTTGGCAATCAGAGGACCGTTGGTGACTCTGGAGAAAGCAGTTTTATTTGAGAGATGAGGTTGGAAACCAGATTTCAAAGGGATGAAAAATGCCTAAGAGGGGAGGGAGTGTAGGCAGCATTTTCCAGGAGTTTGACTGGAAAAGGAAGAGATATAGAATAATAGCTTGAGGGGATGGTAGAGTCTGGTGAGAGTTTTTAAGTTAGGAAGGATTTAGGGATGTTTTGTAGGCATCGAGGAAAGAGCCAGTAGATAAGAGATTGAAAGAGGGAAAGGTTGTGCTGAAGGAGATGGGAAGGAATGAGGTTAAAGGTATGTATTTAAACGACAAGGGGCAGCTAGGTGACACGGTGGATAGAGTACCAGCTCTGGAGTCAGAAGGACCTGAGTTCAAATCGAGCCTCAAACACATAACGCTTACTAGCTGTGTGATCCTGAGCAAGTCTCTTGACCCCATTGCCTAGCAAAAAACAAACTAAAAAGACAAGGTTGGCCTGGGAGTTGGGGTGGGGAGGAGTCCATCTTTTCATTAGAACAGAGTGGGGATTGATCTCAAAGGGTTGTGAGATGTACAGAAAGAGGGAAGTCACAGAGGAAGATGAGTTGACATCCTCAGGTGTCTGGGTTAGGGGAGGAGAGTGTAGGGGGCTTAGGGAGAGAAGAGGTTTGGAAGAGCCTAGGTAGGGAGTGGTGCAGAGAGTTAATTAGAAAGGAGGACAAGGATTACCTTACTACAGTGAAGTCCCAGTTGAGATTCGATAACAAATTTGTACTGAACCTTGTCCAGGCAGTTGTGTGATTCCGTAAGTCTGTTCACCTGAGTGAGTAAGAATAGAGGAGGAGGAGGATGGAAGTCATCCAGAGTCAGGGCTTGATAAGGCAAGAATGGCAACAAAACAAGATGTACCCCCAGGAACTTTGTGGGGAGGGACTGAGTTGCAACCCTGTATACCGCTTCTCATTTTGTCTCCCAACCCCATGTTGCTCTCTCTCTCTCTCTCTGCAGGTGGCTGTGATGGAGCAGTGCGTGTCTGGGACCTGGAACGAAGATACGGGACCCACCACCTACGTGGTTCCCCTGGAGTTGTCCAGTAAGTCCTGGGTTCAACCCATTTACAGATGGGGTCATCAGAGTTGGGAGTTGGGGGGGATTGGGGCTGGGACCCAGGGATCTGGAAGGAGCCAGAGTTAGGTGACCCCTGTCTGATCGTCCCCAGCCTTGTGGCCTTCCATCCAGAACCTGAGCAGCTCCTGCTCTTCTCTTCTGCCATGGACTGCACAATTCGTGTCTGGGGCCTTCAGGCTGGAACCTGCCTGGCCATGCTAAGCAGTCACTACAGCCCAGTCACTTCACTGGCCTTCAGCGATGATGGCCACACCATGGTCAGGTCAGTGGCTCGGGAGGTATATTTGGATCCTGGGTTTGGAAGAGGAGTTCCTTTTTCTGGACCCAAGGGGATGGGATGGGTGCTGACCGTGCTCAGGGATTGACTGGACTCACATGTTCTCCTGATAGCTCTGGCCGGGACAAGATCTGTACTGTGTGGGACTTGAAGACTCGGACATCAGTGAAGACCGTCCCTGTTTTTGAGGTGGGTCTGGGGTGGTGGGAGGGGAGAGAGACCTGGGATCAGGCCCAGAGCTCCTGGCTGACTGACCCTCCTGATCCTCTTTCTCCTAGAGTGTGGAGTCTGTGGTGCTGCTTCCAAAAGGGGAGGCTCCTGCCCTGGGCATGACCACCGCAGGGCTGCATTTACTCACAGCTGGAGATCGAGGCGAGTAGGGGGTTTCTGGTGGGGCGGGGAGAGGCTCCTGGCCATGTCCCAGGATTGGTGGTACCTGAGTTTCATCCCCAACATGCTCCAGCTGTTTCCAGTTCTCCCTCTCTGATCTGTTTCTCTTCGTGTCTGAAGTACCTCTTTTGTGGTGTGTCCGCTCTAGGAGTGCTTCGGGTATGGGAGGTTGAATCTGGGAACTGCGTGCATACCCAGAAACCTATCCTTGGTGAAGGTGGCCCTGGGCGGGAGATCACACACTGTGCCCTAGTCCCAGCTGCTGGTCTGATCTTGGCTGTCACAGCTGAGCACAACATCCTCCTTTATGAGGCCCACACCCTTCGCCTTCACAAACAGGTGTGTGCTCTCTGACCCTCATGGCCACCATCCTCGTTTTCTATATTTTAAAGGTAGGTAAGGGATAGGGGGTGGTATTCCTGGCATTAATTTGTTTCTCTCCCTACCCAGTTTGCTGGCTACAATGAGGATGTGTTGGATGTGAGATTCCTGGGTCCTGAAGATTCCCACATTGTTGTTGCCACAAATAGCCCCCGACTGAAAGTGTTTGAGCTGGAAACGTCTGATTGCCAGATCCTGTGTGGGCACACGGGTAAGCCTTGACACTCTCCCCACCCCTTCCAATTCTTGAGTTACCGTTGACTCTCTCATTTCCTCTGGATTATAATCCCTGACCCAGGACTCTAGAGTTTTCTCTAGACCTTGAAACTTTCCTGACTAAACAGTGGCAGGAGTGACCCATTGAAGTTTGAGGATACACCCTGGCAGCCTCTTAGTGATGAAAAGAACACCAAATCTGACCCGAGTTCAAATCCCAACTCTTCTGCTCACCACCTATGCAACCCTTGGGCAAGTCATTTCCCCTTTGTTAGCCTCAGTGAAGGGGTTGAGCCAGATCCCTCAGGTCCTATCTGAGTTTAAACCTCTGATTTTCAGTTCCTTTTCTCCCCACAGACATAATCATGGCTTTGGATGTTTTCCGGAAGGGTCGGCTCTTCACCAGCTGTGCCAAGGTGAGGACTGCCCTGTGGAGCTAGGGAGATGGGGAGGAAGGAGATAGACACTGTCTTTCCATATTAACCGCTCTTCACTTCTTCCACTTCCCATGTCCCAGGACCAGAGTGTGCGCGTATGGAGAATGAATGTGTCTGGGAAAGTGCATTGCATAGCCCATGGCTCTGGCCACACGCATGGTATAGGCACCATCAGCTGCTCCAGGTACTGCAGTTGAGCCCCAGGACCCACTTCCATCAGGCCCAGAGAGTGAAGCCAAGCTCATGCTGAGTGTGAACTGCCCCTGCCTTCTCTCCCTCCTCATGTTCAGGGAGTTCCCAGTCTGAAAAGAGGCTCTCCCGGGGCCTTTCCTTTGGAAGCTCATGGTTTGAGGAGACAGAAGCAGCAAGCAGACACTGCCCCTGCCCTCCAGGAGCCCACTGCCTTTAGGGAGACAGAACTTAGACACAGGAAAATGAGAAAACAGGGCAAGGTGGGCTGTGCACAAGGTCTGGGAATGTGTGACTCAGCCTTGGTACTCTCAGACTCGAGAGTAAAGCTATTGTGGCCTGGTGCAGTCAGGGAAGACTTCCCGGGAGCAGTGAGGGTAGAGAGTGCTTGGTGCTGGGTTTGGAAAGACAGCTAGATAAAGAGGGAGGGCATAAAGAAGTGTAGAGCCAGGAAAATGCAACCGTGTTCAGAAATAGTGAGTTGTCCAACTTGGCTAGAATGCAGGAATTTGAAGCAGGGCTTCAAATGAAAAGAGATGGGTTGACTAAGCACTAGATAGCTAAGCCAGGACTCTGGAAGACCTGAATTCAAATCTTGCCTCAGGCACTTAGTAACTTTGTGATCTTGATCAAGTCATTTAACCTCTATCCTACCTTAGTGCCGTCATCTGTAAAATAGGGATAAGAATAGCACCTATGTGCCAGGATTGTTGTGAGGCTAAAATGAGATAGTATTTGTAAAATACTTTCTAAATCTTAAAGCACTATGTGAAGGCTAACCATTATTGTTATCCTTTAAAGAATAGGGAACCACTCCCATCAGAGCAGTATAGGACAGCCTAAAGGCAGGCGCATGACTTAGGAGCCTGGTACAGTAGTTCTGGGGTGACAACATGTGACCTGGGTCAGGGTCCTGGCTATAGAAATGGAGAGTAGGCTACAGAGGCACAGGATGTGATGAATTCTGCATCTGTTTCTTCTGGTATCAGGCTGAAGGAGGCCTTCCTGGTGACTGGGAGCCAGGACTGTACAATAAAGCTGTGGCCCCTTCCCGAGGCAGTGACATCCAAGAAAATGACCCGAGACCCCAACTGTGACCCTGTTCCCCTCCAGGCTCAGGCCACCCAGCGGGCACATGACAAGGTAACACCAGGACAGGAGGCTGTCCTCTGGAGAGTGGGAGGAGCCACGATCACTACCCTTGCCCCAATCACAGCTTCCCTTCTCCCCTCTCTAGGACATTAACAGTGTGGCTGTATCCCCAAACGACAAGCTGTTAGCATCAGGTTCCCAGGACCGAACGGCCAAGCTGTGGTCCCTGCCTGACTTCTCCCTGCTGGGTGTCTTCTCTGGCCACCGGCGAGGTGTGTGGTGTGTTCAGTTCTCCCCCACGGACCAGGTGCTAGCCACAGCCTCAGCTGATGGCTCCCTGAAGCTCTGGGGTCTGCAGGACTTCAGTTGCCTGAAGGTAATGCTGCTTATCCCAGCTCCTCAGGCATCCAGAGTGAGTAAGGCTGGGCCTCTGCCCTTACTCTGCCCCATGTCTCACTCCCTTTTTCTCATCCCCAGACGTTTGAGGGTCATGATGCGTCGGTGCTGAGAGTGACCTTTGTGAGCCGGGGGACACAGTTGCTGTCCAGGTCAGTCAGGGCTGGGGGCCGGGGCAGGGGTCGTGGTCGGGAGGTCTGACCTGGGGCTCTGAGGCTGCTTCCTCGGTCACTGCAGTGGCTCCGACGGACTGCTCAAACTGTGGACCATCAAGAGCAATGAATGTGTGCGGACGCTGGATGGGCATGAGGACAAGGTGTGGGGGCTACACTGCAACCGGCTGGATGGCGCAGCTGTGACCGGAGCCAGCGATGCCCGGATTCTCCTCTGGAAGGTGGGTGGGCCTAGCCTCCGGGGGGGGGGGTGGCTCTTCTAGGCCTCTCCTGCCCTGGGCTGAGTGACTCTGTTTCTAGGATGTGACCGAGGAAGAGCAGGCAGAAGAGCAGGCCCAGCAGGAGGAACAAATCCTGAAGTAAGTCGCAGGGATAACACCTGCAGCACCCCTGCCCCCGCCCCAGCCCATCCCAGAGCCTTCCTGGCCTCTCGTCCCCTCAGTCCCCCACACCCTGCCCCTCACCCAGCACCCCACTGACTCTCCACCTCCCCCCAGGCAGCAGGAACTCTCTAACCTGCTCCAGGAGAAGCAGTACCTTCGGGCCCTGGGTCTGGCTATCTCCCTGGATAGGCCGCACACTGTGTTGATAGTTGTCAAAGGTCAGTGACTTCAAAGGGCCCGAAGTACCAGAAGGGAAGGGAGGGAATTGCTTGGGGAGTGATTGAGATTGAAGTGGATGTAAATCCCCCGCTTTCTTCTCTTTTGCCGGACTCACCCTCCCTGTCCCACATAGCCATCTTGAAGGATGTCGAAGGTCCTAAGAAGCTGGAGGAAAAGGTGCTAAGGCTCCGGAGGGACCAAAAAGGTCAGTGCCCAGCAGGACCTTTGGGAGGGTATGGAGGGAGGGAGCCTTTGCTGGTCCCTAACTTCTTCCCTGGCCTATTCCCAGAGGCCCTGTTGAGATTCTCAGTCACATGGAACACAAATTCCCGCCATTGCCACGAAGCCCAAGCTGTGCTGGGCGTCCTGCTACGGCATGAGAGCCCCGAAGAGCTGCTGGCCTATGAGGGAGTCCGGGCTGCCCTAGAGGCACTGCTGCCCTACACCGGTGAGTGACGCTGGACCCTGTACTAGAAAATGACCTCTGCAGGAAGGGAGGCGCTCAGTCTGGAGCCTGGCGGTGGCTGAAGTGGGGGCAGAATCTTCCCTCGTCTCTTCCTTCACCTGCCTTCCTCTCTCCTCAGAGAGACACTTCCAGAGGGTCAGCCGGATGCTGCAGGCTGCCATGTTCTTGGACTTCCTGTGGCAGACTATGAAACTGCCTGAGACCTCAGCCTCCCCAGCCCTGCAGCCTTTGTAACAACGTTCTGTATAAAAGTTTGTCAGACCTCACAGCATTTCTTTGTCTGGGACTTGACCCTCCCTTGCCTGATCAAAGGGGTCAGCTTTCACGGACCTTCCCAAGTACATCCACAGGATTCATGCCTCAGATGCCCCTGAAACATGAGCCACCCTGAGCCCAGTAGGTGGTGTGGTGGAGGAATGTGTGTCTGCTTGTTTATTTTCTTCATTTCCTGAATCCCACTCTGGACCCAAGCCATGCTTTGGCAGGGAGATAAAGGAGCAGACCTGGGCTCTGCCCCAACTGAGTTCACAGCTGGGGAGAAGAGAGTGTGACAGTGGATAGGTCATTGTATTTGGAGTCAGAGTATTTCCTGTGTGACCTTAAATGAGTAAACCTCTCTGTGCCTTTTTTTTTTTTAAACAAATGAGGAAGTTAGACCAGATGACTTCTGCATTAAATCTGTGATCCAGACCCTTCCCTCAGGGAGTGCGTACTCTGGGTGTTATATGGGACGTAAAGCCAGACTGGGAAACCTGCCTGAGTGTTCCAGGAGCTCAGGGAGAGGCATAGATCATGGCCATAAAAAACCATTTAGGGGCAGCTAGGTGGCGCAGTGGATAGAGCACCGGCCCTGAAGTCAGGAGGACCTGAGTTCAAATGCGGCCTCAGACCAAACACTTGACACTTAACTAGCTGTGTGACCCTGGGCAAGTCGCTTAACCCCAACTGCCTAAAAAAAAAAAAACCACCACATTTAATACAGGCCTCTCATTTTCTGAGAGAACTCAGGCCCAGGGAGACAAGTGACTTGATTAGAGGTTATAAGGGCAGAAGGTGGCAGAGTAGAATTTGAACTTGGGTCTTTTTTTTTTTTTTTTACAGAGGAAGTGAGTGGACCACATGTGTCATACATGGGGCAGAAACATAAGGTTGGGGCCAGGAACCTTCACTTTGGAGGTGAGGAAGGGAAAAAGCAGGCAGCTCCTGAAAAGGATCCTTTATTCATGCGAACAAAAATTTTTTTTAAGCAAAACCATTGAGGACTCAGTCCCACAGGGACGAGGCCCTCTAACACAAAGCTAGAGGGCAGGACTTCAGAACCTGGCATCCAAAGAATTTATCAGGGAGTCCAGGCCAGGCAGTTTGGAGGAATGAGGAGAAGAGGGGCAGGCTAGGAGTGGCTTGTCCGAGGGTGGGACGGGTGCAGGGATCTCTAGCCCAGAATCCGAAGTGGGCCCTGGAGACCTCCGTGTCTCTGGACGAAAAAGTGCCTTGCGGGTCACTGAGCAGCAGCTCCGCGGGATGTCCCCTCGCCTGGGCCGGGCGGGCATGACAGGTCTGGAGCCAGCGGCCGCCCTCGGACTGCCCTCCCCATTGTCGCTGCCCGAGCCCGAGTCTGACCCAGCAGCGGGCTGGGGATGCAGGGGGAGGCACCTTTCGGGCTCAGCTTCAGCTCCGCTGAAGGGTTCTGAGTCCACGGTGGCCCGGGCCGCATTCAAGAGCATGCCCAGCCCACTAGCGTTCACTGGGTCTGGGCAGAGCAGCACGGCTGGTAACAGCCCTAGGCGGCCGCGGTACCTGCGGGAACAGGGGGCTCTTTATGCGCATGTACACACGGGCTTGGGGAGGGTGGGGCGACACTCTCTCTTCTCCTTCCCATGCCCGTATGAGTCCAGCCTGCATCCCTACACACCTGCACTGCCACCAGCCGCACTCGGACTGCTTTAGCACAGTGACGCGGGCCCCCGCAGGTACAGACAGCTCGTCCTCCCGGCTGCTTTCGTAAGCTCCGGTGGTACAGAACGGCAGCCCTGGAATGGGGTGCAAAGGGGCCATTCCCGTCATCTCCCACCAGCGTGCTTGATCAAGGGTTCTATTTCTTTCTGCGGTAGCCTTGGGTCACAGGATTCCCCGTGAATATCGGGAGACTTCTGTAAGTCACTGACCGGGAGGATGTCTCATCTTCTCCTAGAACAAGCTAGGGATCCAGGGTCATAGGGTTCAGAGCTGCGAAGAGCCCTAAAAACCATCAGTTTTACAAATGGGGAAACTGAAATACTAGGGAAGTGTCTACAGCTAATAAACAGCTGAGCACAGATTCCAGCACGAGGTTGACACTCATAGCAGCAGCGTCCTCTCCTCACTCCCTTTGTTGAATCACAGAAATGATGGGGCTGGACTAAGCATACTGGGCACTTACCATTGCAGGGTATCTGGGGCATCTTCTCCCATCCCTCTTTTGGAGATGTCTCCTCAAGGTAGGGTGCAGGAAACCAAGCTATCTGCTTGTCCTCATTCTCCACCAGCCACCAGCCTGGGAAGTGGGGAAGGGACATTGTACAGGGATGTAGACAACCCCACCCCTAAAACTCAGCAAGTTAGAGGGAATAGATTTTAATGACATGGGGTAGGAAGGAAATATGGAGATAGCCGCTTATTGGTACTGACATGTATCCATGGGCACACAGGACATACCCTCCCTATCATACGAATTCCCAACATTTGGAGGATCTTGCTCCATTGTCAGGGATTAAAGAACCTGTCCTTCCCCCTTGTGTCCCCATCTAAGGGTTCCCATTCCTTCCCCAAGGCTCAGATTCATGCCCCTGGGTACTCCAGGGATAAAAATACATTTCCCATGAATGTCCCTATCCCCCCAAGCTAATACTTCCATTTACCCAGGGTTCCCATCCTCTTTCCCCCCAAAAAAGCCTAAAACTTCTATCCCTCAGTGTCCCTGTTTCCTGGGGCTAAG
Organism: Phascolarctos cinereus; assembly: GCF_003287225.1. Taxonomy (NCBI): domain Eukaryota; kingdom Metazoa; phylum Chordata; class Mammalia; order Diprotodontia; family Phascolarctidae; genus Phascolarctos; species Phascolarctos cinereus. The sequence goes on along the minus strand of NW_027555847.1, from coordinate 128,652,183 downwards.
ACCGTCATCTCTTTAGGATCTCCACCAACATAAAGTCTCCTCCTCCCCAACCTCAGGATCCAGGGCTTTCGTCTTTATGTCCGTCCCCCTACCCCAGTTCCCAAAGCCCTCCCACCTGTGGGTTCTTTAAGCAACACATCTAACTCTTCTCCAGCTCCAGCCTTAAAGGGCCTGCCCCTGGTGTCCTGAGTGCTGAAGTTATCAAGGCACCGGAAAGTCTGGGCTTCCAGGGTGTGGATGTCTGGTTCTAGAGCCAGGGGCTTCTTTGCACTCTGTGCTGGCTTCTCCCAAGGGGAAGGCACGATCACCAGGCTTTGAGGAAAGATCCGAGATAAGCAGGGTAAGACAGATGGGATGGGTTAGCTTTAACCTTCTGGAGTTGGCTTTTCTAGACCCAGTACCAGATTTTCTGCCTACCCCCAGGCTATCTCCAAGTGGATCTTCCATCTCAGCTCCTCCCTCTGTTATACTTAGCCTGGCATTTGGGCTTCCCACCTAGCATCATGTCATTTTCATTCCTCACCGTCCTCAAGTATGTCAGGTTCATTTCTACGTCCAGACCTTTGCTCAGGCTGTGGCTCCTATCTGGAATGCCTTCCTGCTACACCTCTCATTTCCCTTAGCCTGGCCCTACCCATTCCTCAGAAATTAGCCCAAGTCCACCTCCCAGTCATTCCCTACTTCCTCCCTACTACCTTTCCCCAGACTGGTGCAAATATTAGAAGAGTTGTTCAGTGGAATAGGGTAGGGAACAAGTCAGGGACTTGTGATTTCATTGACATAAAGGGGAACCCTGCTACCAATAGAAGTCAGCAGCTTATGGTGTTAGAGAGTCTTACCCAGTATCTGTCCGGGGCAGGACTTGAACCCAGGCCTTCCAAGTTTCAAAGCTAGCTCTCTATCCACTGTACCACACTGTCCCCAAGCTAGACTTGTTCTGCTTGGCCCCATATGGTAGAGCTTGGTTGGGCCAAGGTATGAGGGTGGGAGAGTCCTTACTAGGAAGTGAATTCCCACCAACTATAAGGAAGAACTTAACAGGATTGCTTAGACATGGAACAGGAGGTAATGAGTGTCCTGTCACTGGGAGCCTTGTCAAGCAGAGGCTGTACGGTTATGTACAGAATGTAGAGGGAATTCCTACACTGAGACTTAGAATTGGAACGAATTCTGAGGCCTTTCTTTTAAATCCCATCTCTTCCAAGAAACCTGATCTGCCCATACAGATCTTTCTCTCCCTTCTCTCAGCTTCCCCAGCTAATGCCCTTTTCTGCATCCTCTCTATATGAGTCTGCTTCTCCCAATCAGATTATGAGCTCCCCAACCTCCAAACCTTCACAGGGTGGGCAATGAAAGCTTGATCTGATTAGGAAGACTGAGCATATGGAGACTCCAAATACCTGTTCTGGGGCAGGACAGGCTCCAGGTCCCCAGGCTGGGGCTGGAAAAAGCCAGTGACCACTTTACTTCGAGACACTGTCTCTGTGGCCCCCAGAAGTTTCTGAGAATAAGCTTCCAGCAGCCGTAACCTGGCCAGTCCCCTCCGTGTCCTTCCACCGGGGAGAAGTACTGAGGCATCTACAGGAAGAGCAGGGATCCTTGTGAAACCCCAAGCCTGCCACTCCCCTCAGCCCTGAGCCCCAGATTCCCTTCTTCATTCCCATGCTCCCTTATCCGTGAGATCCCACACCCTGAGGTTCCAGGACTCTTTCTCAGGCTGACTCAGTGCCTAGAGGTCTGCTTGGCCCCAGAATTCCCCCACCCACCTGCCCCCTCCCTATCACCAGTCCCCTAACCTTGAAACTTGGGGAGGACACAGTCTGAACTCTTCAGCAAACCTGCCTCCAAGGGAAAAGTTTTCTTCAGCCTTTTCTGGGAAGATAGATTCAGGGTCATGCTGTGGCTTTAAATAAGGGAGTTAGGTGATGAAGGAGTAACATATGGGCTGGGAGGGAGCCCCTAGGTTCAAGGGAGTCATTAGGTAGCCCCCAGAATGCAGCCTGATTATACATCCCAGGATCAGGAGGGTGAAGGGGTTGATTTTTGAGGGTCCCACAGGGCTGTGGCTGGGATGGTGTCTCACATGGAATTGGCGGAACTCCTGGAAGGTCCTGTAGATGAGGCTGTCGCTGCCGTCGGACCAAAGCACGGAGAAGATGAACAGCTAGGGGCCAGGAGGGTGAAGGGAAGGGATTCAGTAGATTCTGGCATTACCCCGGCCCAATCTTCCTTTGTCTAGCTCAAGAAATATCCCTCCTGCCCTATAACAGGCCTGGGTACAGAGGGCTGACTCCCACCCAATTTTGCACCCACCCAAATAGCCTCATTTTCTACCACATACCCAAACATTCTATCCCTAGCCCAAACCTGGAGAGGAGAAAGAAGCCATGATAGAGAAAAGGAGGAGACAGAGTTGGGGGGCATAGATGGGGGAAGAAAAAGAGATACAGATCACGGAGGAGTCGAAGGGACTGTGGGAGACAAGGTGCTGAAGATGATGAGAAAGGAGTCAGTACAATAGGTGAAACAGAGATGGGCGTAACAAAGAGAGACAGAAGGCAGAGAGAGTGAAGGATGAGAAAAGGGGGAGATACACCTGGGGAGATACGAAGAGCCAAGCTTGGGGAGAAAGTGGAAGGGAGAGTCCAAGGAATGAGAAAAAGGATGAATATGAGAATGGATCAGAGAAGTCAGGAGACAGATGTGAAGATGAAGGGACAGGGGAGACAGGAATGAAGGGAGACCAGGATACTGAAAAACAGAAGAATGAGGAGCCCTGGTTGGGGGAGTAGAGAAGAAACAGAGGAACCGGAGAATAAACATCTAAGGGAAACGAAAACTGGTATGACAGGGATAGGTATCAGCAAACTAGCTGAGCATTACCTGAGGACGCCTGCCCAGCACAAATCCCACCCCTCGAACTGACTCTGCCTGCCGGGTACCAGTCATCCTGTTCTGTGTGATTCCCTATGCCCTCATCACCTTCTTAAACAGATGGCGAGAGAGGGTGTGGCCAGATCCAGGAGTACACCTCCTGGCAGGCTGCCAGGCAGCTTCCAATTTGATTGTCTCCTCCCTGTTACCAGGAAGATCTACCTGGGGCTGGAGGTGTAAATTCCCCAGGAGGAGTCTCAGTATACCTTCCTCCTGACCTCTCCTGTGAGGTCAGAGCCTCAGAGGCAGGGGGCTGTTTTAGGTGTGGTTTGGCTGGAGACAAGTCCCCTCTCTCAGTTTTCCGACACCAGGGCCAAGGACAGCTGTGGTAGAGTAGAAAGAATGCTGGAACATAAAGAGTTATACCATTTAAAGGTAAAAGGCAGGTAGGAAGATACTATCACTCACAACAATGAATTTTTAACCCTCTAGGACATAGAGAATGCTCTACATGGTAAAATAGACTACTTAGATGACATTAAATGTTTGCTTTTACACACACACACACACACACACACACACACACACACTTCGTTCCAGAACTTATGCCCTGAAGAACTTAATCTTTTCAGCTTCATGTGTGCCCAACCATGTCAAGCTGGCTCTGGCCATGCTATACTTTACTCTCCCACCGTCTCCTTGCTACTTCTGTACCCCACCCCTCTTTAGTCCTAGGATCAAATCAAATCTGCCATTGCTACTGGACGTTATTGTCGCTGAGTTGTTTCAGTCATATCTAACTCTCTGTGGCCCCATTTGGAGTTTTCTTGGCAAAGATACTGGAGTGTTTTGCCATTTCTTTCTCCAGCTTATTTTACAGATGAGGACACTGAGGCAGAGTTACGTGTCTTTCCCAGGGTCATGCAGCTAGTAAGCGTCTGAGGTCAGATTTGAACTCAGGTCCTACTGACTCCAGGACTAGCAACTCTATCCACCGTGCCACCCCGCTTCCCATTGCTACTGGAAAGCGTATGTTAGTCTACTGCCCTGTGGCTGCACTACGATTCCAGTTACTTTCCCAGACTAAAATAGCAACCCTGTGGCCATCTTTCCTCTGTACATGCTGCCTCCACCATTAGAATGTAAGCTCTGACTGATGCTGAGTGAAGTGAGCAGAGCCAGGAGAACATTGTACACAGTAACAGCAACACTGTGTGATGACTAACTTTGATAGACGTAGCTCTTCTCAGCAATGCAACGATCTAAGACAATTCTAGAAGAACAAAGATGGAAAATGCTATTTATATCCAGAAAAAGAACTATGTAGTCTGAATACAGATCCAAGCATACTATATTCTCTCTTTTTTTGTTTGTTTGTTTTTTCTTTCTCATGGTTTTTCCCTTTGGTTCTAATTCTTCTTTATAACATGACTAATGTGGAAATATGTTTACTATAATTGAACGTGTATAGCCTATATCAAATTATATGCTGTCTTAGAGAGGAAGGAAAGGAGGGAGGGAGGGGGAAAATTTAGAACTCAAAATCCTATAAAAGTGAGTGTTGAAAACAAAAAACAAACAAATAAATAAATAGAATGTAAGCTCCTGGATGGCAGGGACTATGTTTACTTTCACACCCCCAGTGCTTAGCTTACAGGAGATAGGGACTGTATCTGTGACATCATTGGTATAGTGAACTCCCCAGTGAGGAAGCTCTTTCTGCCAATGAAGGTCAGCACCTTTGCTGCAATTCATAGCCTTAGAGAGCTCTAGAGTACTAAGAGGTTGACTAAGGTAGTGACTTACCCAGAATCACACAGCCAGTATGTGCCAGAGATGGGTCTTGAACTCAGGTCTGCCTGGTATCTACTACAGCTCTCTATCCACTATTCTACAATGAAGTTAATAAACACTCTTCCATTTATTCAAAAAAATTTTTAAACCTTTTCACAAATTAAATAAATGCTATAGACTAAGAATAACAAGAAAAGCTAGAGAATGGTAGAAAATATTTGTGCAAAACATATCTGATTAAAAAGTCAGATACAAAATTTGAAAGGCACTGGCGAAAATATCTCTAGGGTTAGGAACTATTCCCCACACCCATCAAATTGGCAAAGATAGTAAAAGATGAAAAAATCCATGATATGGAAAAAGAGGCAAAATTAGTGTTGGTAGAGCTATGAATGGGTTGAGACCCATTTGGAGAGACAGTTTGAAATTATGCTGAGAAAAGTTTCAACATTTTTTTATACCTTTTGATCTCACTTTTGGTTTATAACTCAATGAGATTATTTGACAAAAAGGAAAAAAACTCTATATGAAAATATTCACAGCAGCACTATTTGTAATAACCACAAACAAGAAATAGGCCATTGGAGAAATGGCTGAAAAAAACGATGATAGATTAATGTGACTGAATATTACCATTGCGTAAGGGATAATGAGTGTGAAAGAAAGATGGAAAGACCTGTAAAAAGAGGTGATAGACTCCAGTGCAGATTGAGGCCTATTTGGGGGGGGGAGGGTTGGACATGGCTAATGAAGGAATTTGTTTTGTTTCCCTATACGTATTTATAACAAGGGTTTTATTTTTCTTGTTTTCTCAGTGGTGGAGGGAAGGCAAGAATGAGAGAAGGCTGATTTTGTTTGAAAGCAAAATAAAATTTAAAAACTTTTTTTTTCAAAATAAGATGAGGCAGAGTGAAAACAGAAATATCCAAAAGAATAATATGCAGAATTACTACAACTTGAAATGGCAACAAAATGTTGGACAGTGTTAGTACTAATTTATAAAACATACACCATCCTTTCTTTTAAAGAATGGCAAAGTACTGAAATATAAGCTTGCATTAACTCTCAGTTACAAGCACTCTTTTATGTTGTTTTAATTATTTAGGGATGAGGTGGGGATTGTACATTGAGGGGAATTCAACTGAGACCATGCTGGGGTGTTTCTATGATGGATTCAAGCAAAATTTATCAATAAAAATCACTTATCAATTAAAAAAAACCAAACTCAATTTGATGTCAGAGAACCTGAGTTCAATTTTCACTGAGCTGCTTACTACATATATGATCTTGAAGTTACAAGTTTTTACCCTTCTACTTGGCATAACGTGCTAAATAAATAATTTGTTCCATTCTAATAATAAATGCTTCTTGGTTTTTAATTACTTTTAGTTCCCTCTTCTGGAAGAAAAATCAGAATAGAAAAGATGACGCATCTTCCAAAGAGCCAGTTTCACAACTGCAGAATCATCCTTGACTCTTCTCTCCATATCTAATCTGTGGACAAGAATAATCAATTCTACCATCCTGTCTCAAATTCCCTCCCTCCTCCCCATCACTCCTTCCCTTCCTTCCACTTACCTGGCCACCCTTCGGCTAATGCCTTCATCCCTTTTCCTGGACTATTCCAAAACTTCCTAATCAGCTCTCTTGCTTCCAGCATCTGACCTTTCCAAACTATCCCTCCATGGGGCTGCCAAAGTCATCTTCTAACGTGGAGGTACGTCATTTGAAAATCATTCAGTGGCTCTTCAGCCTCAGCCATAAACTACAAACTCCTCAGCCTGGTATTTAAGCCTCTCTCAGCCAGGTTCCAGCCTATGTTTCCAGACTTATTTCACATTACTGCATTTCAGATGCTCGGAGGTCCGGTTGGACTGGCCCAGTTGCTGTTCTCTGAATCTCCTCCTGTCTGTGCATCTTTGCATAAGCTGTCTGCCATGCTTCTTCACCTCCATTTCTTAGACTAGGGGCGGGGAACCTGTGGCCTCGAGGCCCTCTAGGTCCTCAAGTGTGGCCCTTTGACTCCAAACACCTTTGTCTTAGACTCTTTACCTTCTTTCAAGGCTCATATCAAGTGCCATCCCTTAAGCTAAGCTTTTTCTCATCTACCTAAGTTGCTAATGAGCTCTCTCTCCTCAAATTATTTTCAATTTACTCATCTATTTACATACGGTACAACCCCTCCCCAGTAGAATTAAGCTCCTTAAAGTCAGGAACTGATTTTCCTTTTACTGTTGTTTTGGTATCTCCTGCTCCTTGCAAATAGTAGGTGCTTAATAAATGTTTATTGAATTTAATTGAATCGAATTATTCTCTAAAGTCTAAATCTATATTTCAAGGAGCCCCGCAGAAATGGTTCTGAATTATTTAGTTTAGGAAGGAAAGGGAGATCGGACTCATGGTGCCATATACATGCCTATGAGATTAGGCTATCTATCTTTCCTCCAGCCCTAACTCCTTTCTTCCCTACACTTTGGCCCATGGCCCTCACTTCTAGGGAGCCTCACCTGGCTCATTCCACTCTCATACAATCTCAGTCTTGAATACAGTCAACTCCAGAGTAGACATAGGAAGGGCCAGGGGGATCAGACACAGCGAGACCAGGGGCTTCTCCCACTAGGGACAGCAGGATTACTTTTAAATCTCTCTAACTCCATAAAGTCTGGCAGGCAACAGGCAGTCTCCAGGGATCCTACTTTATAAACAGACTTCTAGGATGGGGGTAAATAAAGGAGTCGTGATGATGGCTGGCCCACAAGAACATTAGCTCAGTCCTTGTGAATTTGTGTGAAGTAGGGCCTGCTTTCAATCCAGGAATGTTTCAATGTTTCCATATAATAACAATAATAAAAATATACAAGTTGTGGCTGTATATGTCAAGAGTTTAACTAGCATTTTGAAGTCAAAGCACAGTGGCAAGAACATAATTAGAGTAATTAACACATTTGCAATATATTAATATCCCAACATACATTTTTGAAACAAACAGTATATATGCAGTAGAATTAGTCATACAAAAACCCATTACAATATTAGTGAAACACATAATCATAGCCTATCACCAAAAGGTAGTGTAACATGGGTTTTATAGGACATATGCCCATCTTCTCTTCCTGCTTCTGGATGATCATGTGAGGCCTGCTTCTGGTCATTTGTCACCAGGGGTTTGCACTGTGATATGATGAGTAGTGCCCTAATTGGCTGCATAGACAGAAGAGCTGAATGCTCAGTACATAGACAAAAGGGACGATCTACCCCTCAGCACCTCTCTTCATTTCTGGCTATGAATTATATGTACTGTTTTGAACTATGTTTGAGAACTGAGTGGGAGAAAGGGGGCAATTGTTTCTATCTCCCATCCAGCCTCAATATTACTATGAACATGTACCTTATCTAAGCAAACATGAGCCTGGGGTTGGATTGCCCTAATTTTCTGTTTCTTTTTTTTTTTTTTTGCATAGGTGACCTTGTGAGTTTTAAGAATCTAGAAGTCTACAAGTGAAATAATTGGTTGTGATAGTGTTAGGGATGGTGTGATTGCAAGGAAAACTGCATTGGAGAGAGAGGCCACCATAAAGAAGATTGTCTCAGGCTTGGTCATTTGATTGGACAGTGCCAATTCAACAATCAATAATCATTTATTAAGGACCTGCTATGTGCCAGACTCATGGAGGATATAAAAAGAGGCAAAAGCCAGTCCCTCCCCTCAAGAAGTTTATTATCTAATAGAGGAAACAAGATGCATGCAAATATATAGAAAGCAAGCTACATACAGAATAAATAATAAACAAAGAGACCACATTAGAATTAAGAAGTGTTGGGGAAGATTTCCTGTAGGATGTGGAATTTCAGTTGGGACTTAAAGGAAGCCAGGGAGGTCAATAGTCCAAGTGGAGGAGAGAGAGAGAGATCCAGGCATGGGGGACAGCCAGAGAAAATGACCAGAGGCATGAGATGGAGTGTCTTGTTTGTAGAGCAGTCAAGAAGCCGGTGTCACTACATCAAAGAGTAAATATTGGAAGTAGGGTGTAAGATGACTGGAAAGGTAAGAGGGGTCTAGGTTATGAAGAACTTTGAATGCCAATCAGAGGATTTTGTATTTGCTTCTAGAGGCAATAGAGCCAGTAGAGTTGACTGAGTGAGGGGGTAGGGGTGAAGGTGGGGAGACGTGGTTGAACCTGAACTTTAAGAAAATCACTGTAGCTAAATGGAGGATAGATTGGAGTGGGAAGAGATTTGAGATAGGCAGACCCACCTTGCATTGCAATATTTCAGACATGAGGTGGTGAGGACCTGTACTAGAATGGCGGCAGTGTCAGAGGAGAGAAGGGGGCATATTGAGGAGATGTTGCAAAGATGAAATTGATAGGCCTTGGCAACCAATTGGATATGGGGAGTGAGAGATAGCGAGGAATCTAGGATGACCCCAAGGTTGCAAGCCTGAGAGATTGGGAGGATCTATTGCCCACTGCAGTAATAAGAAAGGTAGGAGTTGGGGAGGGTTTAGGGGGAAAGATGATGACTTCCATTTTGGACGTATTGAGTTGAAGATATCTACTGAACAAATCTGAGATATCCAAAAGGCAGTTGGAGATGCAAGACTGGAGATCAATAGTAAGTTTGGGGCACATTAGATAGACTTGAGAATCATCAGTATAAAGATGGTAATTAAATCCATGGGAGCTGATGAGATCACCAAGTGAAATAATATAGAGGAAGAAGAGAAGAGGGCCCAGGACAGAACCCTGAGGGACCTTATGGTCAGAGGGTGCAACCTAGAAGAGGATCCAGAAAAGAAAACAGAGAAGGAGGGGTTGGAAAGATTGGAGGAGAGCCAGGAAAGAGTGGTGTCCTGAAAACCTAGAGAGAAGAGAGTATCAAGGAGGAGAGAATGATCAACAATTTCAAAAACTTCAGGGAGGTGGAGGAGAATGAGGATTGAGAAAGGGCCATTGGATTTGTCAACTAAGAGATCATTGGCAACTTTGGAGAGAGTAGTTTTCGTGGAATGATAAAGTCAGAAGCCAGAGTGTACAGTAAGAACATCTTTTACTTCCACCTTCTTAGGGGACCCCTAGACTTGTGAGCCGTTATCTAATAACCATAATTAAAAATTATCCCTGGATGGCTGGTGTTGGGGGACTTAATAAGCCAATAAGTGTGAGAAGGGAGAGCCTCCTGTCACCAGAGGCTAGAATTCCCCTGGGGTAAGGGATCAATGGCTGGGCATGGCTGGGCATGGGACAAGGAGGGGTGACTGTGCCCTAGCCCCTATGAGCCCAGCCAAATGGTCTATTTTAGAGTATCTCTAGAAATATTAAAACTTCCTTGTCAAAAAGAGGAAGAGGATTGATAGAAGTTCCCAGAAAACATCACAACCAGGATCATAAATTACAGATAGACTTCTAGAACCAACGAACACCATCTTTCAGAGCAGCAGTAAATTAGGCTGATGATGAGTATGTGTCACTGGATTTACTAAATGTAACCAATACTGGTTTTATTTCTACACTGAGTGTATATAATGGCTAAGGTCCAAGAGTCTAACCAAAAACCCTTCCATGGATAATAGTCCATGTGAACTCAACTGACAATAAGTAGTTAAGGAAGCATTAAACAAATGACTGAGTCATTCAGATTTGACATCAGAAACTGAGGGCTTTATGATAGGGGTAAGAAATCAAGTTATTGCTACCCGTAATTACTGAGAAGTTATCTTCAAACAGCCTAGATTTATTATCAAGGCAGATTATGAAAGGAAACAGTAGAAATCGTTGCTTTTGCAAGTCACAAACATTTAGCACCTGTCAAGTACCTAAAACAAAAACACAATCAGGTAGCCAGAATTATATACCAGAATATTACTATCCTTCGTAAAACTAACGGAAAACAAACCCATAAACTACCAATGGAGACCCTAAGACATTTTGAGAATTGGACAAATGAATCCTACTGGACCTAGAGAGTTATAATAGACATAACCGTTGCCCACAATTACCCAGATATAACCTTGATCATAAAAATTTAAGAAAAATGTTTGTATTTGCTTTTGTTGTTGTTGGGCAATGGGGGTTAAGTGACTTGCCCAGGGTCACACAGCTAGTAAGTGTTATGTGTCTGAGGCCAGATTTGAACTCAGGTCTTCTTGAATCCAGAGCCAGTGCTCTATCCACTGCGCCACCTAGCTGCCCCTAGAACAATGTTTTTAATAGATATTGCCAAACTGAATAGTCAAAAAAACCTCCAAACTTCATGGAATGAAAAACTTTCAAAATATAGAGATCTAAGAGGAGAAATCAAATCCTTTTGGGAACAGGATGAAGTATATATCATCACTGGGGCAGCTAGGTACACAATGGATAGAGTGCTGGGCCTGGAGTCAAGAAGACCCGAGTTCAAATTCGACCTCAGACACTTCCTAGATGTGTGATTCTGGGAAAGTCATTTAACCCTGTTTGTTTCAGTTTCCTCATGTTGTAAAATGAGCTGGAGAAGGAAATGGCAAATCACTCCAGTGTCTTTGCCAAGAAAACTCCAAATGGGGTCACAAAGAGTCAGATATGACTAAAACAATTGAACAACAACTATATTGTCCCCATCATCCTGTCTGCTATGGGAATTGTGCAGAAGATACTTTCTGTAAGCAGAGAAAAAGACAAGTTTACATCCTTATAGTTTTATTCAGTTATGAAAAACAGTCATTTTAACCTGCCTATTCAATAGTCTGGAGAACATTAAAAATAAAAGAATAATTGCAGGTTAGTGACTTGTCTTAGGACCCTTTCTATCTGAACTCTATTAAAGAAGTTAAGAAGAAAATATGATGATAATAATAATTATTATAATCATCATCATCATAATTATTATTAGCTTAGTGCCTTCAGCACTTAGCTCTATTTGGCACATAGTAAGCACTTATTAAATGCTTATTAATTTTTAATAATAACACACCTTTGTATAGTTCTATAGCACTTTGTGATCTCTCCTTAGAAAACAAAACAAAACAAAACCCTGTGATCTAAGTAGTGTACTTGTTACTATCACCATTTTATAGAGTAGAAAACTGAAATCTAGAGAAGGGATATGACTTGCCTTTGTCAAGTGACTGCCTGACTCCTAGGTCTGGGCTCTTTCGTAAAGACAACTTGCTCTGCTCTATGGAGGTTACCTGGATTTTGGACCAGAAAGGGGGGCATCCAGTGCTTACGGGAAGATTGCCTCTGATAGGATCACTCCCTCACTCCACTTTTGGACAGCTCTAAGGTTAAAAAGGCTTTTGTTTTTGTTTTTGTTTTCTGAAATCTGCTTCCTTATAGCTCATAACTGGTTTAAGTTTTGCTTTCTGGGACCAAAGGGAAGAAGTTGAATCTCTATTCCACATGACAGACTTTCAGCTATTTGAAAAAAAATCTGAAAGCCATTCCCAAACTGCCCATTTCCTTTGCCTCTGTCCCCCACTCCTAGTCTTCTTTTCTCTGATTGGCAATGATAATGTCTGGGGTAAAGGACATGGGCATGCTTGCAGTACGGTAGTGGGGACCCAAACAGTGAGTGACTGGTGGCAATGAAGTTTCTCTATAACTTTCAGAAGGCTAGGAGAGCAGAATGGTCTTAAGACCTATCCCAACTACTGAAAGTCACTCTGTTGCGGAAGGGAACTCCATAGGCCAAGATTTCTACAAGTGTCCCTAGTCCATCCAGATCCTATTCCTGCTTGACCAAAGAACCCTAGGAAGGGAAGGATAGAGGTGTGTATACATGCAATTACAAAAACACTGATTGGAAGGTGTTTCTATATGTATCTAACCATGGAGTATGAGTGTCTGTGTATATCTCTAATAATAATAATTATAATAATAGATGACATTCACATAGCACTTCTATGTGCCAGACACCATGCTTGTATAATTATTATCTCATTTGATTGTCACAACAACCCTAGGAGGTAGATGCTGTTATTATCCCCATTTTATAGAGAAGTGTCAGAGGCCAGGTCTGAACTCAAGTCTTCCCTACTCCATGTCCAGTGCTCTAACCACATCACCATTTAGCTACCCTATGTTTCTCTATGTTCTTGTGTGTATCTGTGTGTGTGCTTGTACATTTGTATGTCTGTATATATCTTTCTGTGTTTGTGTGCATCTGAGTCAGTGTCTCTGGGTCAACCAAGAGTCACTAGACCTTGCTGGTCTTATGACAGAGGGCAGTTCTGGGAGGAAGAAGGCAAATGTTTAAGGAAAGCAAATGTTTAAGAGGGCTAGAGGGCAAATATTTAAGCTGTCCTGCTACTTACTTGTGTGGCAAAAGTAATGGGAATAACCCCTGGGCTACTACCTCTTCCCCGGAGAGAGTATTTTAGGAAGCTGAGCACACACATTTAAAGTTGAAAGAGGAGGCTGTCATCCTGGTATGGCTGGCCCAGGCAGGCCAGTAGCTGTGGTTAGGGTCCCTGTACAATAGGGGTGCCATCTCCCACCCTGTGCTTCCTGCTGAGATAGAGCCAAGAAGCCCTCCCCCTGTTATCTCTTCAGGCTCAAGGCTGTAGGAAGCACCTCTGTGGTATCAAGGGACCCCAGTCGTGGTCATGCAAGAAATGGGGTATGAACCGAATGTGGCCATCCTGAATCCTACTGTCATTGTGGTAGGCCAGGAGACCTGATGAGCTCAGAGAGGAAAAGGGACTTGGCCAAGGACACACAGCCAATTAGTAGCAGAGTTGAGAACCTGGGTCTCCTAACTCCCAATCCAGTACACCCTGCTGTTACTCAGCCCTTAGTCACTGAATGGGAGTGGCCTCAGATAAACTGAGACCTGAGAAAGACCTTCATTTAGAAAGGCTGAGGTCCCCCAATGCATCCTGGGCCACCGCCAGTCCTCTTGACCTTTCTCTTGCCGCTGGACTCTCCAAAGACTCTGGAGGACAGAGTGAGGCTGCTGACTTTGGCAGCTCTTGCTAATTCACGTGCAAGTCGAGACATCATGGCGGGGATGTCTTCGGTCCCCTTCGAGAACAAGAGAGGAACAGAAACAACAGTGACCACAGCTCATCCTGTGGGAGGCTGTGCTGAGTCCCATTGTCTCCCCTTTCACTAAGACGGGGTCTGGGTGTGCTCCTCCTCTGCCTCACCCAGACTGTGAGCTCCCTGAGGGCAGGGCCCTGGGTGGCTGCTCCTCTGTTTTCCCTGTGGCTGTGGCTAGAGTTTGCTCATTCTGTGGCCCAGAATCACCAGGAGCTCAGAAGTGATGGAACCAAGGGCTCACCCCATCCAGGACCCCCTCCTCCACAAACAGGGGCCAAGACAACTCCTGCTGTCTCCCCTGGCTGAGCTCCAGGAATGTGCTCCGATCTCCCCAAGCAAAGGGGCTTTGTGTGGCTTTGGGCGGCTTCCTCTGAAGTCCATCAGAGAGGCCCACCTGGCTCTGAGCCCAAACTCCAGCCCCACCCAGCCAAGCCCAGCAGGGGATTATAAGGAGCTGTTGACACAAGAGCTGAGTCAGCTCCCCCTGAATGGGAGCCTCTATTCTGTTCTTCCACGCCCTCCTGAGTAACCTGGGGTGGGGGGGAAGGTCCTTGAACATCTCCAGGAAGGAAGCAGTACAGCAGGTGTCCTGAGAGGCAGCGCAAAGTGCTAGAGCCCACTACTCGGTTTGGAGTCAGAAAGACCTGGGGATTTCCCTTGGGGAGTTGTGAAATGATCCAACCATTCTGGAGAGCAATTTGCAGCTATGCCCAGAGGGCTATAAAAATGTGCATACCCTTTGACCCAGCAAGAGCACTTCCAGGGCTGTATCCCAGACAGATCATACAGATGGGAAAAGGACCCACATGTACAAAAATATTCATAGCAGCTCTTTTTGTGGTGGCAAAGAATCGGAAATTGAGAGAATGCCCATCAATTGGGGGAATGGCTGAGCAAGTCGTGCTATATGAATGTAATGGAATACTATTGTGCTATAAGAAATGATGAGCAGGCTGACTTCACAAAAACTTGGAAAGGCTTGTATGGTCTGATGCTGAGTGAAGTGAGCAGAACCAGGAGAACGTTGTACACAGTAACAGCCATGTTGTTTGATGACTAATACTGATAGACTTAACCCTTCTCAGCAATGCAAGGATCTAAGACATCTCCCAAGGCCTCATGACGGAAAATGCTATCCGCAAAGAAGAAAGAACTATGGAGTTTGAATGCTGATAGAAGCATACTATTTGCTATTTTTTTTCTTCTGTTGTGTTTTGTTTCCTCTTTCTGGTGGTTCCTCCCATTGGTTCTAATTCTTCCTTACAACATCACTAATGTGAAAATATGTTTAATAGGAATGTATATGTGTAGCCTATATCAGATTGCACACCGTCTTGGGGAGGGAGGGGGAGAAAAATTAAAAACTCAGAAGCTTATGGAAGTGATTGTTGATAAATCAAAATAAATGAATAAAAATAAATAAAATAAATAAATGAATAAATAAATGAATGAATGAATAAATAAATAAATAAATAAACAAACAAACAAATAAATAAATAAATCTCCACCCTTGGACACTTACTAGCTGTGTGACCCTGGGCAAGTTACTTACCTTCCCTCATCTGTAAAAATGAAGTTGCCCTTCAATTACCTCTAAGTTTCTTTCTAGTTTTAAATCCTATGGTCCTTTGATCTCCATCCTCCTTTTCTTCAGGGAAGAGGGAGGCAAGAGAGAAGGAGACAACCTCTGAAACACATAGCTCTGACCCTAAAGGTTATGAACATTCAGAGCAGGTAGAGACCCTCCCCCATTCTCCCACGCCAGCTGAAGCAGTCAAGGAAGGCTTTCTGAAGAAGAGAACCTTATATATATATTTACCAGTTTTGTGACCCTGGGCATTCATTTAACCTCTGTTTCCTCAGTTGGTATCATGCTGTTGTTGTATCAACTGTTGCCTCAGTTTCCTCAACTGTAAAATGGGGATCCTCTCAGGGTTATTATGAAGATCAAACGAAATAATAATTGTAAAGCGCTTAACACACACCTTTCACATGGTAAGCAGTAAATAAATGTTTGTGTCCTTCTTTCCTTGAGCTAGGTCCTGAAGGTTTGTCAGGATCTGGCTGGGGAAGAGAAGAAGAGAAGGGAGACTGGTCCAGGTACAGGATTATTGCCAGCAGAGGCTTGTAGGAAGGACTGGAGGTGGCATGCTCTGGTCACTGAGGAAAGGATGGTGCCAATACTCTGGGACAAAGGAAAAAAAGGCCTCCCCTCAATGGTAGTAACCACAGGCTCCTGCCCTTGGTAGAGCCACTTTGTGTGGTAGGAACAGGAGCCAGTAGCTGTCCATGGCTCATATCAAGGGCGCAAACCTAAGAGACGCTAATAGAGGCAGGACCTTACCAGAAGGGCCAAAGATGGGGAGGAGACTGAGGTAGAGGAAAGTCAGTCACACCTCTTGTTCCCCCACTGCAACCTGGCTCCCTGGTTTTATTTACCTATAAGTATTTTCTCCATTTTTTTCTTTTTCTTTTTTCTCTTTCTTTTTTCTTTTTTGCCAAGAAAACCTCATGAATAGTATTGCTATGGTCCATGGGGTCACAAACAACTGAATGACCACCATCATCTCCCTCCCTTCCCTTCAGGAGCAAAGGTCATGGCTATGACTGTTCAGCAGGGATATCCCAGATTTCTTCTTTCTTCCTGTAAGTTAGACCTCTATATCAATTAATGTAATCACAAAAGGCTTGGAATGTAATCAGCATAAGTGAGTTTCTCTCTCCACTTTAATTGATATAGTCACAGAATCACTCCATCAATCAACAGCTCCAGCATAATGCAATCACAAAGTAAATAAAGTAGGTATTGGGGAATTTTTCTATAACTCCACCACAAGTCTTTAAGCAATTTGAGAGCCTAAACCTTGGGCTATTGAATAAAGGCACATTAATGCCACACTGGAAACATCTTGTGATTGAGAGAACTAGTCACACTCCTTGGGCCTAAATATCAAAATAGCCAGCCATTCAGATGTTCACTAGACCTGTCACAGAAGGGACCAAGTATAGGAATTTGCCAGTTCAGGAAATGGACCCGGAAGTGGAGGAAAAACAAGATTTGAAAAGGAATTGCTCTTGTGGGGAGAGGAGGGGACTTCCTTCCATTGATTCATATGCTTAAGACTGCAAAGAGGCCAGATGGGAGATCAGGCTTCCTCTCCCACCAGATTCTCAAGACCAGCTCAAAATAGTTCACATGCTTCACAGGCAGAAAGAAAGAGAATTGAAGAATTGCTTGCATTAGTATATAATAATAATAATAATAAGAAGAAGAAGAAGAATTTTTATATTACCTTAGGGTTTATAAAACACTTCACAAATAACTATTTCAGCATATTATCACAACAACCCAGGGAGGTAGGTGCTATTATCCCCATTTTACAGATGAGGGAACTGAGGCAAACAGAGCTTAAGCGACTTGGGCACAGCTATTAAGTATCTGAGGCTGGATTTGAACTCAAGTCTTCATGATGCCAGGTTCAGTACTCTATCCACTCTACCCACCTAGCTGCTATATCCCCCTGAGTTATCAGTTTTGGCCCGGTAACCAACAAAGGGAGTCTTCATTATCACATACTACAGGTCTCCACACATGGTAGGATGTAGCACCTCCCACCCCTTCCCAGTCCCTAGTTCCATTAAAGGACTGGAAACAAGCAGAGAGTATCTGCCCATTTTGTAAAGAATAGTCCCTATAAGCCGGCTGAATCACTTTACACACTGTAAATAAGGTGAATTTTAGTTCGTGTAAAGAGGGTTTTATTATTCCTTTTTAGATAATAGTTCCAGACTCCTGGATAATATTTCCCATGAATTATGGCTGAAAACATCTCCACCACACTTGCTCAGTGAGATATAGGGATGACATAAGTGATATTTACTACGCTTGCACTGAATGATGATATTGCTAAAGTTAACCTGTGAGGCTATTGTTGGCAATATGCCTTCTTTGTCTGTTGCCCGACAAAGAAAGTGGGCACTGGTCAGTGAGTGGGGAACTCATTTTGGGATCTGGGTAATGCAAAGAGGAATGCATGTATCTGCCTTGATTGGCTCCCATCAAGGAAGGCTTGGGGGGAATCTATGTTTGCCTCAACCAGCCCATTGAGGATTAGGGAACCCTTAGGAGTCATAGCTCCTATCATTCTCTCCTGCCCCTGCGAGAAGGGTTGTTATGGAATGCTGTAGGAGTTGGAGCTCCCATTATCAGCAATTTCTTTTGAGAAGACTAGACCAGAATAAAGTAAGCTTATTTAATCCCTCTGAAGCTGTCTTCCTGTCTGACCAGATCAAAAGCAAACCTGTGCTAGAACACCTGTTAGTGTTAGGAGCCCTCCTGTGTTCTCCTGCCCAACAAATGGTGTTACCTGTGAGTTTACCTGGCAAACACACACTAAATTATAATCAAGGCTCCAGCAGCCAAGGGGCTAGGCCACAGGCAAACCCACAGAGGGTGGGGGGTATCCCCTAATCTAAGCCCCCACAGTGTCCTATAGCAGTGGAGTTGGGGGTAGTGCAGGGACCCTGGAGTTCTTTACTCGGGGCAAACAATCAACTTTCATGGATTTAATTATCATCTCTATGCTGATGACTCTCAGATCTAAATATCCAGTCCCAATCTCTCTCCTTTAGGTTTTAATCCTGCTTTTTATTGTTCAATGGTTTTTCAGTTGTGGGGAGACCCCATTTGGAGTTTTCTTAGCAAAGATACTGGAATGATTTTGCCATTTCCAGTTCATTTTATAGGTGAGAAAACGGAGGCAAACAGGGTTAAGTGATTTGTCCAGGGTCACATAGGAAGTATCTGAGGCTGCATTTGAACTCAGGTCCTCCTGATTCCAGGCCCTGTGCTCTATCAATTGGGCCACCTAGCTGCCCACTGGTGCTCCTTTACCAGTTGTTTATTAAACATTTCAAATTGGTTTTCTGGGAGACATAGCCCACTCAACATAGCCAAAACAGAGCTCATGATCTTTCCTCTCCAACACAACCACTTCCAAGCTTGCCTATTTCTGTCGCAGGCACACTGTTCTTGAGGTCTCCCAGGTTCATAACCTTGGTTGTCACCCTTACTATTCAATTAATTGCAGTGGCTCCTTATTGCCTTTGTAATCAAATATAAATTTCTCTGGTTAGTTTTTAAAGCCCTTCATGGCCTTGCCCCAACCTATCTTTTTTGCTTCCCCCAACACACACACACACACACACACACACATTCTATCTCCCATCTTCACCTAGGCTTCACAGAAAACCTTTCAAGGGATTCAAGACACAATTAAAGCATCCCCCCCTTTTTTTTTTCACATGAAGTCTTTCATGATTCCTCTTCCCCCAGATGTTACTGCTCTCCTCCCCAAACTACCTTGTAATTAACTACTTTGCATTTATTTGTATTTATTCTGTATATCCTTGTACAATGTCCCCAAAGTCTTAGTTCAGCTTAAAGCTTTAAAAACTTTCAGAAGTATAAATGCTACAAACTGACCCCAAAAATCATTTGAAAGTTTATTCAAATTTTTCTTATGCCTATTTAGTTTTGTGAATTTTAAATAATAATTTTTAAATTTTATTTAACAGGAAAGGGCACCCTGTTATTTTATGCTGAATATGTGACATTTCTGGATGCCACTTGTCCAGACCTCTCAATACGTTGAGGAGGCTCTCTTATTTGGCCACCTTGGTCACCTGATCTATCTCCATTAGACTTTTTTTTGGGGGGGGGTCACATGAAAACTGTCTGATAAGCATCAAAGCCTCATTTTCTGGATGATCTTAAGGCTGGGGCTAAAAATGCAATCCTTACAGTCACCAAGCAGCGACTGATGCAAGTTTTTTTAATGTTCAAAAATCAAGTACAGCAGTGGTTATATCGAATTTTTATTTAAAAAAAAGTACTGATATTTTAAAAATGTGAATAATTAGCCTTCCAAATTCCATTTTTTGCAAGCACATAGCATTTATGCTTATGAAGTCATTAAAGCTTAAAACTGCACTGAGATTTTTGGGACACCCCATACTTAGCTGTCTCTCTCATCATAATGTAAGTTCTTTGTGGGTAGGGATTGTTTCATTTATGTATCCCCAGTGCCTGGCATAGTGGCTTGGCACATGGTAAGGGTTTAATAAATACTTGCTTGTTGATAGATGTTATTACTATATCCCGGAATAGGCTTTCATTGACCTCCTTCCCACTGGTCCCTTCTCCCGATTCCTGCTCTGTGATCAGAGAGATGGAATGACCTTACCAGAAGACAATGTAGGAAAGACACAGAGAACACATGGCCTCTTCTGCCTCTGGTGGCATGGTATAGTTTAGTGAAAAGAGCACTTTTTTTTTCTGTGTTGGAGACTCTGTGTTCAAATCTCAGCTCCGTTACTTGCAACTTGTGTGCCAGCCGGGGCAATTTGCTTCCTCTCCTTACATCTCAATTTCTCTATCTGTAAAATAAGGGCATTAGATCAGACAATCTCTAAACTCTTCCAGGTCCAAATTCTAAGATGTACCCCAATCTCTACCTATATCCAGTATTCACATTGAATTATATCCAATATCCACATCACATCATATGTGATTTCCCTTCAAGCACCTGGTCACCTAGTTTATTAATATCTTCAAATCCCATAGCTACTCACAGGGATGGTCAGTCATTCTCTAGCATCTAACCATCACTCAAAAAATTTCCACCTCTGGGATCTTGAATTCTGAAATTCCCTCTTCTTATCACAATGTTTTATTTTTCCATCTCTTCTTCTGATTCATTACTTCTAAACCTATTCTTCACCTTTACTATGAACTCCAGTTTCTCCACCCCTCCTTCTGCTACCAACCTATCACCCCTGCTCTGGCCTCATTTTACCCCTTTCATAATCTTAACCCTATATAAACTCGAGAATTCATCAATATACCATTTCTCACCCTTGAATCCCTGTTCCTTTATCTCATTGCATTTCATGACTTCTCTGCAGTCCATGCTTCCAACATTCATCTTGCCTTCTCTGCTCTTGCTTTTGCCGCTGTCAGAAATGTTAAAATTCAAAATGAGTTGAGGTTACTGATACTTTCTTCAAGAATGACAAAATGGTGGGGCAGCTAGGTGGTGCAGTGGATAGAGCACCGGCCTTGGAGTCAGGAGGACCTGAGTTCAAATCAGGCCTCAGACACATAACACTTACTACCTGTGTAGCTATGTTGGGAGAAAAAAGAAAGGTCACAGAAAGGATAGGGCCTTTGCTTGGAGTTTCTGGGACCATGATAACTGGCAACAGAGAGAAAGCAGAGTCACTCTATCATTATTTGCTTCTGCTTTTTCTGCCAAAGAGGATGATCTTTGTCCTGAAGATGACAGAACAAAATTACTAATAGGGAATTGATACCTAAGATAAGTAAAGAAATGGTAAAAGAGCACTTAGTTTCCTTTGATGAATCCAAGTTACCTGGCCCAGAAAAATTATATCCTCAGATACTGAAAAAAACTAGCCAGTATGATTACTAAGCCACCATCAGTGACATCTGAAAGATCATGGAAAATGGGAGAAGTATACAAGATTGGAGAAGGAACAATGCTGTCCATATTTTCAAAAAAGTGAGGAGGACAGTCTGCAAACCATAGGCCAATGAACTTGCTTTCAATACCTGGTAAAATTCTAGATCATTAAAGAGATAGTTAGCAAACATCTAGAAAGGAAGTTGTGATAACAAAGATCCATCATGGCTTCATCAAGAACAGCTCATGGCAGACTAACCACATTTTCTTTTTTGACAGGTTTAGTAGGTAATGGAGAATGCTAGAACAGTTGACCTGGGTTTTAGTAAACTTTTTGACAAAGTATTATATACTGTTCTTGTAGAAAGGATGAGGAGACATGGATTAAATGAGAAAAAAAGTTAGATTAAGAATTGAGTAGTTGTCAATGATTTAGTGTTAACCTAATGTGGACTGGAGTGTCTAGGGGAATACCCCAGGGATCTGTGTTGGGCCTTGCACTGTTTTACATTTTTATCAATGACTTGGATAAATGTGTACGTATCATGCCTATCATATTACGTTTGACACAAATCTGGAAGGGAGAGCTATCAAACTGGATGACGGAATCAGGATCCAAAAAGATCTTTAAGGGCTAAAGCATTGGGCTGATTCTAATGAGGTAAAATTCATTAGGGGTAATGTGATGGCTTATTTACACTTGGAGAAAAAAAGCAAATTCAGAAGTACAAGATGTAGGAGGTAGAATCATACAGCAATGTTCTGAAAAATATCAGAGGGTTTTTATGTATTATTATAAGCTCAATATGAGTCAGCAGCATGAAGTGGCATCCAAATAAGCTAATGTAATTAGCTGCATTAAGAGGAGCAGAGCTTCCAGGAATATGGAAGTAACAGTCTTACTGTACTCTGACCTCATTAGATCTCATCTGGCATTCTGTCTTCATTTATGGGTGCCACAGTTTAAGATGGATATTGATAATCTGGAGAATGTACAGAGGAGGGCAATGAGCCTGGTAAAGGACTTTTGGTCTATGGCATATGATGCTAAGCTGAAGGAACTGGGGATTTTTAGCCTGGAGAAGAGAAAACTCAAGGGAGAAAATGATAGCTGTCTTCAAGTATTAGAAGGGCTGTCAAGTGAATGAAGGATTAGATTTGCTTTGTTTGGCCTCAGAGGGCAGAACTAGCAGCAATCAGTGGAAGTGTAAAGAGACCAATTGGGGCTTACTGCCAAGAAGAAGATCCTAATAATTTGAGTTATCATAAAATGAAATGGGCTTCCTAGAGAGGTGATGGGTTCACCCTCCTTGGAGGTCTCCAAACAGAGTCTGGCTGACCTTTTGTCAGGTATAGTATAGTGGGGATTCCTTTCATGTATAGGTTGAACTGGATAGCCACTAAGTGCCTTTCCAACTGTCAAATTCTATGATACCATGAAAGGTATTCAATGTACAATATAAATCAAGTATGGGACAGGTACTTATTTCATAAAGTTGCCAAGGTACAAAAAACTCACAAGTTCACAGTGACAGAAACACATTTAAAATGGGACTCAGAAACTTATAACTACTATTACAATATCTGTTGGAAGGCTAAATCATACACATCAGAACAGTAAGCATTTCGTAGGGCTACTGAATAGCCATTCCACAGTTCACCTCAATTCTGCCAAAAGGGGCAGAAAAAAAAACCCTTGTGCAAGGAAAACTGACAAAATTAACTCATAAAGAAACACAGTTTCTCAGATAAAATACTGAGGAGAGACGACTATTTTTTCTAAGGACTAGAAAGAGAACTGCACCTCAGATGAATGTACTGAACGAATTTGAAGGCAGAACAATAACTGAGGTCATAGTGTCTACAAGGCTTTGTGATCCATCAGGTCGTTTGAATGTGACTGTTTTTTAGATTTTTGAAATTTGTATCTGACAGATAAAATTGTAAATCAAATAAATGTTTGAGAACTCCGGGAAAATTATATTAGCATTGTTGGGTTCATGTCTGAGAGAAAGATGTGTTTCTTGAGTTTTACCTCACAAGATAAAGATGAGTCACTGACTACTAAGATGCTCTGATTTGAGACATGGGAAATCTGGCCTCATATCAGAAGCCAAAGGAGTTTTGAGAAGAAGCTGTAGGAAGAAGTAAATAAAAGAAGGAAAGTAAGTTGAATACAAGAGGAATCATAAGAATCCAGAGACAGAAGGCACAGATTTTCAACAAAGATAACTGACCCCAGCTGCTTCACTAGGAACTTGCTAATTGGAAGAGAGACATTGCTTTGCTGATCACCTGAAAAAGCTGCTGGAAGCAGCTCCTTCAGTATCCATAGTTCAGACACTATTTATGTTGTGACCACATAACTTTAATAACACAATTAAAATACTAAAGGCAACTTAAACTCACCCTGCCCTCTCCCATATCTTTGGTCTAGATAAGGATTTTCCTTTCTTTCCCTCCTTCTCTTTTAAATGTTTTATTGATGCTTTTTTCTTTCAACCACTTTCCAATGATTCCTCTGAATAGAATCTTCCCTTGTAACAAATAGTCAGGCAAAGCAAACAGATAGATCCTGTTTTTTATTTTCTTTAGTGCTAGGCACAGTGCCTAGAACATAGCAAGATGTTAATACATTTATTGATTGACTGACCTTGACCCTGTCTGAAAATGTATGCCTCATTCCACACCTACATTCTACTACTTCTCTTCTGAAAAGTCAAAGGCACAGTTTTGCAAGGGACAACACTATTTCCTAAGAACACATTCTTACTGCTTGTAATGGAAAGGAAGGGCAGGGAAGGGCAGGTTTGTAATGTAGTAAAGGAGTTGGTTAGTAAAGGAGTTAACACTTCTCCAGTGTTGTGACAGTCTTTGGCCAAATATTTGGTCACTGAATTGCAAGTGTCCCCCAAATTCCATCAAGGAAACTCCTCCACACCTCCTAAAGGGATAATGAAGTGAAAACTCTTTTTTCTTCCCATTTCTTGTTTTTGTTATCTGAATGGAGGGTGGGGAGGGGGAATCAATTGACACTGCTCTTTTGATCAATTTCTCCATTCCAACCCCCCCAAGACATGCTACTTTTATATGGGAAAAGTTTAGAAAGCATGATGACTTCAGCTAAGCCATTTTCTCACCTGAGAATGATCTGAGGCATCAGCCAGTACCGACCCCTGTTGCAATGGTGATTGGTCTTCAAGAGACCCTTGATCTCTAGTTGTGGATTCTCTATGGTCAATATCTAGTAGGTCAGTGTCTAGCAATGCAACAATCTCTAAACAGATGAGAAATGGTGGTCCCTTCCCCGCTTTGTTCTGATTGGCTGAGTGCTTGGAGCAATAGGCTTTATTAATACTGAGTAACATGACATGTACATCAGCTATGTGACAGAATTGAACAGAACCCAACAGACTAGTCTAGCTATATCATATCATATAGGAGGGCCATATCATGGTAGATATTGTGGTGAGTAAAATGCAACAAAGTTAAACTGAAGTAGTTGTCTGAGCAAAATCGATTTGCTAACAGTGCTGTGTATAAGTGTCAACAAAGCGGGTCAGATTATATATAATTTTTAACTAAACAGGTCAGACTAGCAACCTCAGTAAAGCCAGCAATCCCCATGAGAAGGAAAAGACCCTTTTTATTGACATGAAGGAGAGGAGGGGATGGTGGTAATTGGGGAGACAAAATTGGCTACAATGGAAGAAAGTGGGTTGGCATTCAAGTGTGGCGATTGACAATTTAAAAAAGTTAATTGCTGTATGGGATTCAACAGCCTCTTGTAATCTTGGCTAGAAAATCAGAAGCATCCAGTTAGTCTAGTTGACCTTTTGGGGAAGATCATTGTTGTTGTCCCTTTTTTTTTTTTCAAAGAGGACCAATGACATCACAAGGTAGTGTCTTGACTTGTGGATAAATTGGATTTAAGTGAGGCAGAGTTGCACAGTTGTCAGCCTCACTCTCTCTTCCAGAGTCATCGAAGTCCAGTGGGCAGGACAAAAGTCAGGATGACTGGCAATGGCCTAGGATGCAGTGGATTAGTAGATGACCCCATCGTCATCTTCAACATCTGACCAAGCTCTAAGTGGTCTACATCATCTGCCCCAGCCACCTTCATGGCCGTTGGAACAAATTGTTCCCATCTGCCCATTCCACTGGGGGAAGTCTTCACTTCCTTGGGGTAGACATCCCCCTAACTCACCAATGGGTTTGAGGCCTGTCTCCTCAACTTGGTTTAGCCTATCGGCTGAGACAATTTACCAGGGTATGGCTACTGCACATGATACAGGCAGGAGTTGGGTTAATCAGGCAGACACTAAAAGTGGATAAATGGCCCTGAAAAGGGCTTGGCAAACCCTCACACCAGAGGCCCTGGTCCTCCTTGAATACCTGGTCCATCCCAGGAGGAAGATCAAACCATTCCTACTTGCAGAAGGACAGGCAAAGAGTTGTCTTAAGTCAGTGTTTACAGATAACAAATCAGATGTCCCAGGTTAAACTGGTTTGAGCTATACAGACAACAAACAGATGTCTCAGGGGTTAGCTGCTTGAACTATAGCAACATTCCCTTTCAACCACTCCTTTTAGCCAATTTGGACTCGGACAGACCAAATTTTGGGGCAAGGTGAATTCAGGCAGATACTGACAATTATTAAAATCAATATAGTAGAAATCAGAGGTAATATCAATTTTTATCTTTTTACAATATCAGGACTTAGGGGGAAATATGCCAGCCATTATTTAAATAAGAATTTGTAGAACAATTCTCAGCTAAGCATGGTGCCAATAAGTCTGTCTCTAGACTAGGGACATGATTAAATTTGCTGAGATAGTCCTTAAACCTTGTTGCAAATTAATAAGTGAATGAATAAAGAATGAATAAATGAAAAATCATTAATTAAATACTTTGTGCAAAGCATTGTATTAAGTGCTGGAGATATAAATAGAAAAGCAAGACAGGCCCTACTCTCAAGGAACTCACATTCTAATGGGGCAGAGAATATGTATAGAAGCTTTCAGCTACAAGTCAAATGGAATGGCCCCATCATCTTCAGGGTATAGCAGCAAAGCAAATGGGAATACAACCATCTCTGTTTTTGTTAATGAGCCATTTGACAGTGTCTGCGACTTGGGTGCCGAGAACTTTCTTTTCTGTATCTTCAGTAGCTGTGGCTGCTAAGGAGATGAGAGCACCTACAAAGGAAGTTACTCCATTGAATATCTACAAGGATTACTTTCCTTGACACGGCTATGAAAGCCAGGCTGGAAGCAAGACCTTCCCCTGGAAGGTGCAAAACTGGAATCAGGGCTGTTGATCTGAGGAATACTGCTATTCTGGGGACTCTTAGGTACATGGGGAGAGCTACCAGACACCAGGCTCCTTATTACCTTGTGTGTTCTATTTCCTTTTCTGAGCAAAGGTCAAATACTGGAGAGTTCCCTATGGACTTGCCCAACCCAAGACACAGACACAGTATCTGGGCAGCAAGAATGCATCAAAAGTTCCTGGCCAGCCAACAAGGGGGTGGGGTGGGGGGTGGGGGATTGGAGAGAGAAAAGGAGAACTGTAACTTTCTTGGAGCTATCTCTACTAGAATTGGACCTTGGGCTGGATAAATAGAGAAACTGGGGGCAAGTATGGCTCCGAATTGGAGGAATTCACTGGGCAAACTGGAAATAGGTATTTCCTTTTTCCTCTCCTTTCTCTTTAGTCCTTCTCCCTCACTTTCCTTAATTTCCTTTTTCCTACTTCCCTCTTTTTCCTCTTTTCTCCTTTGCTTCTTCATATCTTCCAATTCAGTTTTTTTAATTTTTTATTTTTTGGTGAGGCATTTGGGGTTAAGCTACTTGCCCAAGGTCACACAACTAGTAAATGTTATGTGTCTGAGGCTGGATTTGAACTTAGGTCCTCCTGAATCCAGGGCCGGTGCTCTATTCACTGCACCACCTAGCTGTTCCCCCAATTCAGTTTTAATAACAGATCCGTGCCTGTCTTCCCATAACAATCCAACATCAATGATTTCCATCTTTTGTCATATTTACCAATTTGCTGGGTGTAAGGCAAAAGTTCAGGGTTGTTTTGATGTGCTTTTCTCTTATTAATGATTAAAATTTTTTTTCTTCTCAACTTAAAGTTTTCCATATACACAGTGGCTCTCTTCCTGCTTGTCTAATTTCTCCTCAGTCTCTTTTCGTGGATGTCTCCCTCAGTCAAACTGAGACCTGTTAAAGACCTTAGTTTGAAAAGGCCAAGGTCCCCCACTGCATCCTGGGCCATCTCCAGTTGTCCTGATCCATATCTGGCCACTGGACCCAGATGGCTTTGGAGGAGAAAGTGAGGCTAGTAACTTTGCACATCCCTCCCTCACTTAAACCCTATTCACCTGCATGTCATGGTATCACCTCCCTGATGTCAGGGTCTTCTTTGAGAATGAAGGACAAACAGCAGTAGCAATCCAGGTCATGCCCACTAACTGTTGATGTCTCTTGGGGTGTGCTAGAATCAGATCAAACCAGTTTGTGATCATTTGTTAAACCTTATTACAAATGACAGTGAGAGCATTTATACCCTGGAAATGAGCAAATACTACAAATCAGGGCATGATTTATTGCTTTGTTGATTGTCTAGATTTAAAGATGCAATGGGGATAATGTTAATAATGCAGGTTAACTTAAATTTAAAAGCAAGTTCTGCTTTTTCAGAGAGTTCGCTGCTAAACATTTACCATAGCACTTCTGGTGACTTACTGACAATCTGTCTTTGTCCCTCTTCTTTCCCCCCTCTACTATATAGCTTGGTGATTTCATCAGCTCCCATAGGATTCAATTATCACCTCTATGCTGATGATTCTCAGATCATTTATCCAGCCCTAATCTCTTTCTTGACCTCTAGTCTCAAATCTCTGACTATTAGACACATCTAGAACAGAATATACAATCTTAAACTCAACATGTTCCAAATGAACTCATTCTCTTTCCCCCAATCTCCTCCCACTTCTAACTTCCCTATTACTGTTGAGGGTACCACTGTCCTCGCAATCACTCAGGTTTACCACCTAACCTAGATGTCCCTCACTATTCTCACTCTCTCACCACCCCACACCCCCATATCCAATCTGTTGCCAAGTCTTATTGATTCTACCTTCTACCTTCCCAAAATCTCACCCTCTTCTCTCCTCTGACCCTGCCACCACCCTGATGTAGGTCTTTATCATCTCATTCCTGGAGTATTGCAATGGTCTTCTAGTTGGTCTGCCCGTCTCAAAGCATTCCTTACTCCAGTTCCTTTTCCGCTTTGCTGTCAAATTGATCTTCCTAAATCTAAGGACTGATCATATCATAGCCCATAACAAACTGCAGTGGCTCCCTATTACCTCCAAGATCAAATATGAAAATCATCTGTTTGCCTTTTAAAGTCCTTCATAACCTGGCCCCTTCCTACCTTTCCAGTTTTTTTATACTTACTCCCGCTAATACTCTTTTATCTAGTGGTACTGGCCTCCTTATTGCTTGTCATACAAGACTCGCATCTCCCAGCTCAGGCCTTTTTCACTAGTTATCCCCCTTACCTGAAATTCTTTCCTTCCTAATCTCCATCTCTTGTCTTCCCTTCAGATCCCAGCTAAAATCCCACCTTCTATAAGAAGTCTTTCCTAATCCCCCTTAATGCTAGTGTCTTCCCTCTTTCGATCATTTCCAATTTATTCTGAATATGTCTTGTTTGCTTGCTGTGAGCTCCTTGAGATCAGGCACTGCTTTTTTTTTTTTTGCCTTTCTTCGAATCTCCAGTGCCCGACACATAGTACGCACTTAATAAATGGTTTCTGTCCTGTTGACTACATAGTGGGACTCACAAAAAAGATTTTATATGAAACTGTAAATCTCTGTTTCATACCTTTTGCTTTAAAAAAAGAATATAGTTAATTCAATGCATTATTTTCAGTTGTTTTTGATAACAATTATTTTTTCTTTTTTAATCTTTTGATTTTGTTAGACTATTTCATGCTGACTCATGGAGTTACTGATTTCTCTTTGGTCTATTCTAACTTTCAGGGAGTGTGTGTCTATTACTTCAGTAAGTTTATGACTTCTTCCCCTCCCAGTTTGATTTTTCTTTTCTTTTCTTTCTTTCTTTCCTTCTTTCTTTTTTATATTAAAGGGGCCATCCCTTGGCTCACTTCTTAAAGAGACCTATTCACTGAATGGTTGTTGCCTCACTCAAAGTGAGAACCTGAAAAGGCCTCACCTTAAAAGGGTCAAGGTCTCCTATTGCATCTTGGGCCCTCTCCAGTCATCTTGATCAATATCAGGTCACTGGACCCAGATGGCTCTGGAGGAGAAGGTAAGGCTGATTGACTTTACACAGCCTTCCCTCACTCAAATCAAAGTCAACTGTAAGTCACATCATCTCTCTGATGTCATGGTCTTCTTCAAGAACAAAGGACAAACCACACACAATCTAAATTATTTATTCTCCATCCACGTCTTTGCTCCAGAGCTCTGATTTCATTTTTTTGTTTCTTAGTCCATTTCTTCTAGATATCTATGGGTAAATGGAAAAATTGAAAAGTCCATTTGTTCTTCTAAGTGTCTGGCTTGCAATCACTAGCATCACTGTCTCCTTCTGGTTGAATCTATTACTATTCTTTACAGTGGTCATATCTTGTGTTTATTCATCTCTCTTGCCTCAGTTCCTGAATTGGGGCTTTGTTCCAAGGAAAGGCTCTGTACCCTGCTGTGCTTTGGGGTTGGCCCTGCTTGGTCTCATTGGGTCATGTGGGTTCACCTCCAAATCCATAGGTGAAAAGGCCCTCAGATCTTTAAGATACAGAGGGCTGAACCTTCAGGGCCCACAATGGCTTCTCAGGTTGTAATATTAAGTACCTGAAAGTAGGGTGTGGTGGTCTCAGTGCTAACACATGTGGACAAATTGCTGAGTTCAAATCCAGTCTCTAACGCTTACCACCTGTGTGGCCTTGTGCAAATCACCTGACCTCCCTGGCCATCGGTTTCCTCATCTGTTTGAAATGAGGTGTTTGGACTAGGTGGGCTCTGAGATTGATGAACATGATTGATTGATGATACTATGATGTTAGGGATCTATAAAGATGTAGAGGGCCACAGGCTGTTCAAGAGGTCTCACTGACAGACGGTGGAAGGCCCATCTCAGGTGCTGATCTTTGAGCAAAGGTCGCCTGGTTCGGTGCTCCGTTGTATGGATCTGTAACAATCTTTAACTCCCCAAGTTATTGTATGGTCATTGGCAGTTTATCTGTGATTGGAGTCAGATATGTGCACAGGATGTGCATGCACTGTCCTTAGCACAGCATGAGCTCTATGTCATTGTAACTCGATAAGAAGTTCCTGTTACTTTACTACTTAAGTGAATGCTTTGCAAAAATTAAACGGAGTTGCTTCCATCTTGTCTTCCGCCTCATCAATGCACATTTGAGATAAAAGGTTAAGCTGGCCTTATCCCTTCAAAGTTAGTATAGGATCCTTGCTCTTGTGGTGAGCTGAATTAGTTGTGCACAACACTAGGATTCTAATTGGAGAAGGAATGTTTCCCAGGTAGGTAATGCTTCTACAATGTACACAGTGATGGAGTGCTTTTCACAGCTCTGTGTCATAACAACTGGTTAAGCCCTCTGCTCTGAAACTTTTAGAGCCCCTCACAACCTGACCTCAACCAAGACCCTCTGCTCTACAGCTGATTTGTCCTTTCTGGGCTCCCCTGCTGAGTTATTTGCTGTCATATGCTACTTTTCCACTAGCCTCCTGTATGCCGTTATTACGTGCCAAAGTGGATAGAGTGCTAGATCTGGAATCAGGAAGACTCCAGTTCAAATCTGGCCTCAGACACTTTCTAGCTGTGTGATCCTGGGCAAGTCACTTAACTCTATCTGCCTCAGTTTCCACAACTGTTATAATTAGGATGATAATAATAGCACCTATTTCCTGGGGCTATTGTAAGGATAAAATAATATTTGTAAAATGCTATATAAAGGCTAGCTATCACTATTAACAATAAGCTAATAATAAGAAGGAACTACTACACTTCTATTTCAAAATTTAGATCAAGAGAAGCTCTGGGTTGGCATTTAATAAGGCCTGAGAAATGGAAAGATCATTTGAGGAAGAAACTCACCTTAAGGACTGGTACATCCTTCAAGCATTAGTGGGATGGGGGTTGTGCCCATGGAGCAAGAGAATCCTCCTTGGTGATAAATGGTCACAGGACATTGCCTGCTTGGAGATGGAAACCCTCAGAAAACATCTCAAGGAACTGTTAGTCAATGGGGTCATCATGGAATCCCACAATGCCTCACCCATGGTGGAGTATGAAAGAAGACTAGGAAGATCTGGTTATATTTTGACTTCTGCCCATGTAACAAAAGGGCTATGAATACATCATGCCATGAGCTCAGGATGCTTTTGATTGTTTCCAAGTTAGCAGTTTTTAGCATTAGACCTGCAAAGGGGATATTATCAGATTTCCATGGTAGAGGAAAAATATGAAAGATAGACTTAATCTGACAAGCTGAATGCTATCAGTATGAATGTATGCCTCCAGAGTATTTTGATGGTTACTGTCGCTTTTCAATGACTTATGCGGAAGAATACATGAACTATCTACTTGTGTATCTGGAAGACTTTATTGTTCTGGAGATGTTGGAAGACCTTGAGAAAAAGACTGGTGAAAATGAAAATTGGTTAGAAAACGTTGGTCTGAAGCTCTTAATTGCAAGTGACAGTTTAATAAAGCTTCTACCAAGGTCACAAAATGTCTCTGCTAAGAGTGTGGACTCCATACTATTGTATGCAACTGTTTTACAATGTTACCTGTTATATATATTGCATAAGATTTGTGCCTTTGGTCTAATACATCTAATCTTGTCATATATATATTTGTTATTATATGTAGCTACGTTATTATGTTTTTCCACTTGTATTGCATGCTCACAGCATGCAAATATAATTCAAATGCCATGTGTCACACACAATGAACTGCAGGGGACCCCAGTTCTGGACTCCAGAAAACTGGGTTCAGTCTATGGAAGAAAAAAACTCTCGTACTGTGAATTTATTTAGACAATGACTGTGAGAGAAAATTTATTAGATATTTACAAGCACTGCTACTTGGAAGGAGACCAAATCAGCAAGGTTTCCCATGCTAATTAGAATTCTCCTTGCCCTAAGCAAAGTTACATTTTATATTACTACATTTTATAGTGTTCAAGAAACAAAAGACAAAAATTTCTTCAGCAAGATAAAACAAAGGTACAGAGTTTAAATTCAGGGCTTTTGATTTGCCTAAACGGAACAATAACAATGTTCATAATAGTGTGCCCTGAAAGAAATATTTTCCTCAAACCAATTACTACCTCTTTAACCATTCTCTCTAAGGCTTCCCCTTCCATTCTGGTCAAGGTAAACTTAAGAGATACTGCTTAAATTTTATTAAACAAAAATATACTCACTCTCAGACTGCTTACTACCTAATCTTAAATTTGGGGAATCAGGATTTTTTCCTGAACTTAATTGATCTTTCTACTATAAGAAATGATAGGGGGTTTGTTTGGAATTTGTTATGGTTTCTATTCAAGGAAGAGATTCATAATATTTTCCATTCAGGAGAGGCCAAACTCTTCAGACATCATCATAATATTGTTTCTTAATGTTTCCTAGAAGAAAAAGATGCCTTCTTATGGTCTTCTAAAGTGCTTCTAAAGTCCTAGGGGAACTTGGTCTGTAATGAGAATGGTCAGACTCTTTCTCATTGTCCCCACCTCATATGCCCCCATCTTGGGACTCCAGGAAAAATCCCTTAAAACTTAGGCACGGCTCATGTCTAGGGTCTCCCCAAATGGCACCACAAATATATTCAATGTACAACATGTACATCATGTATAAAGCTTAATTTCCTCCACATGAAAGTAGTGTTTTAAACACAAAAGACTTATGATGATGCATTCCCAAAGACTTAAATTATGAAATTGTAAATCATGACTCCTATTATATTTTCCTGAAGGTTTATATTTAAACAAAACGTGAAACAATTTCTTTAAGGTTCAAATCTTCCCGTAAGCCAGGGCTGACGGCCAATTTC
The DNA here is from genome assembly GCF_003287225.1 of Phascolarctos cinereus. NCBI lineage: Eukaryota > Metazoa > Chordata > Mammalia > Diprotodontia > Phascolarctidae > Phascolarctos > Phascolarctos cinereus. Next base: position 128,618,896 of record NW_027555847.1, on the reverse strand, counting down.
TCTGAGAAGGGTATAGTTGCAGAAACTTCCCCCTGCTGTCAGAATGAGGAACTATCTGAGGCTTGATAAACGTCTGTCTCTCACTATTACTCTTCCGTTACTTATAGGAAAGAAACAGGACTAATAGGGGTAGCCAGTGGCCCACGGTCTAGGTCCAGATTCCCCTAGGCAATAGATGTGCCTGCTGATATGTGTGAACAGCCATCCAAGCTGCTGGCAGGGAAAGGGGCCCCTTCCTCCTCCCTCCTCCCTCCAAACAGAAGTCCAAGAGAGAGACTCCTTGAGTCTCACACAATGAGCAGACAGGAAGTAAGGGTCCTAAAGGCCTGAGTTACTACCCTTAAGGTCTCAGTGGGCTGCTCTTCTCAGCTCAGCCTCCAGCCCTCTTTAAGGTAGCTTCCACTGTTACCATCACTGGGCCTCAGGAACCAAGAAGGGGATTCTTCTTCATCACAAAGCTCCTCAGCACTGAGCCACATGTGTCACCAGAACTGGCCAGGGAAACTCAACTCAACTCTATGCATGCTCTATGGCATGGCCTCCACACACCTATCCCCACGCCTGTTACTCCAGTCTCATCTCCTTCTCAGTTAGATACCTGAGTATACACTGTACTGTGTGACTGAAGTCACTATATGTGACTGCATTACATAACAGTTAAAGATGCTTACATGTGTATTTGCAGATATTTAAGTACAATTTCAGGAGCCTGGGACTCCTTCACTGGGAGCAGGATATAAAAGGAGTTATATCTTGCCCCCAGGACACAGACTCATTGTACTAGTTTGCATCTCCAGATGTTGTTGTTGTTGAGTTGTTTCAGTCATTTGGGGTTTTCTTGGCAAAGATACTGGAGTGGTTTGCCATTTCCTTCTCCAGCTCATTTTACAGATAGGGAAACCGAGGCAGAGTTAAGTGACTTGCCCAGGGTCACACAGTACGTATCTGAGGCCTGATTTGAACTCAGGTCCTCCTGACCCCAGGCCTGGTACTCCATCCACTGTGCCACCTAACATTTCTAGTTACATTTCATTTAAAGTGTTGGGAGATGGAGGGTGGTAACATCAAAGGCAGGATGACACGCTTTGAAGTGAAGAGAGAAGGGACTTAATAGAGCCCTAGAACACGGCAATTCTCTAGTCTCTGTGGATGCTAGTTTGAGGCCTGTTGGGTCAAGCCATGTGAGTACAGGACCAATATTTGATCTACACCTCATTTCAGTCTTCAGGGTGGGGATTACAGGGACAGATCAAGATCCAGCAAAACTATTTTTTTTTGCAAGGCAATTGGGGTTAAGTGACTTGCCCAGGGTCACACAGCTATTAAGTGTCAAGTGTCTGAGGTCAAATTTGTGACAAAAAGAAATATAAATTATGGTAATACAGGATAGAATGTACTGTGATCAAAAGAAGGATACAAAATACACTCTCTAGGAAAACTTGAGAAGAGGTCAGTTTCAGTGGAGGAATTCAGTACAGAATTTTGTACAGTGGTGCTTCCTAAGTTTTCCTTTGCCTTGTAAGACTTCATGGAGGAGATGACACCTGAGTGATACTCTAAAGGAAGAGAATGTTAGACATGAGGAGTGCTATTCAGGCATGGGGAATGGCCTTTGCAAATACACAAAGAGAGGGAGTTACATGATATGATCAGGGACCAAAACTAGTTGTCCATTATAACTGGAACACAATTTGTGAAATGGAACAATATGCAATAAGGACAGAAAGATGTCAGACTGCAGAGGATCTTAAAATGTCAGAGAAAGGAGTATGCATTATATCTTACAAGTTAAACCAAAAATTGTACAGAAGAATGAGATGATTAGAGTGCTGCTCTGGCTGGGATACTTTCCCTTCTTACCTGTTTTCCTTTAAAACTGAGTTCAAGCACCACCTTCAGCCTTTCTGAGTCCTCCCAGCTGCTGGTGCCCTTCCTCAAAATGACCTCATTTTGTTTATGCTCCATACATACTTTATTATGTGCATGTCATCTCTGGTTAAAATGCAAGTTCTGTCAGGGCAGGCACTGTTTGACTTTTGCCATTGTATCTCTAGCAATTAGGACAGTGCAGGCATACAGTAGGTTCTTAATAGGCTTATTTTATTATTTTTTTCTTACCTAGCCTTAATCACTGATTGGGTGTTGCCTCAGTCAAACTGAGTCCTGTTAAAGACCTTAGCTTAAAAAGGCCAAGGCCTTCCAATGTATCCAGGGCCATCTCCAGTCATCCTGATCTATATCTTGCCACTGGACCCAGATGGCTCTGGAGGAGAAAGTGAGGCTGGTGACTTTGCACAGCCCTCCCTCACTTAAATCCAATCCACCTGCATGTCATGGCATCACCTCCCTAATGTCATGGTCCTCTTTGAGAATAAAGGACAAACAACAATAGGTTTGTTGATTAAGATTACTCTGACAGATGTTTGTGAAGGATAGGAGAGATGAGATATGGGAACATATTAGGAAACTTACAATAAGCCAGGGATTGAATTAGGGAGGTGGCAATGGATGGAAGACAAGAAACATAAGAGGTATTAAGGAAGAAAACTGGACAGGACTTTGCATTTGAGAAGATGTGGATGATAAAGGAGAGGGAAAAGTCAAAGATGGTGCCAAAGTTTTGAGCATGGATGACTGGAAGGATGGTAGTCTCAACAAAGAAATAGAGTAGCTGAAAGGAAGATCAGGTTTAGAGGGGAATATGGTGAGTTCAGCTTGGGATATTAGAGTTTGAGGTGTCAATAGGGCATTCACGTGGAGATGTCCAGCATACCGGAGATACGTGGGTCTGGAGCTCAGGGGAGAGATCAGAGTTGAATACATAAATAAGGGAAGCAACTAAATAGAGGTGATAATGAAAGCCATGTACTGGGAGAAGAAACCCAAGGATACAGCTTTGGTAACCAGCCACACTTAGGGGGAAGGAGAAGACCATGAACCAGCAAAGGAGAAATGACTGCCTCTTCAGAGATTTGATTAGGAAAGTAAGCTCCTAGAATGTAGGGGCTCTATCAATGTTCATCTTTATAATGTTGCCCCAGTGCCTCAACTATAGTAATAATACTAGCTAATGAAATCTAATACTTTATGGTTTGCAAAGTACTTAAAGATATTTTCTCATTTGATACTAGACCATGATAAATGTTTACTGAGTTGTGCCATACAATCAATCAATCAATCAATCAATCAATCAGCGAACACTCATTCAGCTATTTATTCAATATTCAAGGGCATATTATTCAAAATGCCCTTGCACCGTGCTGGGCCTAGGAGATACAAAGACAAAAAATGACAGGCCCTGCCCTCAGGTAGTTTACATTCTTTCAGGGCCGGCAACATGAAAACATATGAAGAAATAAAAAGTAATTTTGGGGGTAGGTACCATTGGCCCAATCCCTGCCCTCCAAGAGTCGACAATAGTTGTGGGTGGACGACAAATAGTAAGATCGTGGAATTTTGAATTGGAAAGGCCCTTAGAGATCAAATTTAGTCCAACCGTCCCTACGTTACAGGTCAGGAAACTGAGGCCCTAGATGGGAATAATGACACAGTCACACGGCTATGAAACGGCAGGGATAGATTTTCGCTCAATGTTAACCGGCCCCTCTAGGAGTCCCAGGACTCGTAACAGGTTGCAAACGTCTGCGAGGGAGAGAGCTTTCGGAAAGAAGTAACATCCACGAGAAGCGCGTGTCCGAGCCCCGCCCCGGTCGCTCTGACGTCACAGCCCCGCCCTAGCGTCACGGCGGCCGTTGCCGGGCGCCTTGGACTGCCAGGACCGAGGGCGTGAGGGGCTCAGTGCCCTGGTAGTACGATCGCTCGGCCTCCGGCCTCTCGGGTCCCTAGGGCGGGACCGACCATGTCGGGGCTGGTTTCTGGAGGAAGGAGGGGCTGAAGGAGGGAAAAGGGGAAGGTGGGCCGAGGTGCCCTAGGGATGAAGGCGACTCGGCCGCCGACGGCAGAGGGCGGGTCTCGACCCTCCAAGTCCCGGCGCTCCAAGTCCCAAGACAGGTGCCAAGTCAAGGAGCGGCCTAAGGCCCCGCCCAAAACCCGAGCCCCAGCGCGCCACAGAGGCAGGATTAGCCACCGTTCCACGCTGCTCTTCTACTGGAGAAAGCAGAAGAAGGATCCTGCGTCGGGCCAGCTGGAGAATGGGGCGCCCGGGGCCTGCTCGGAGAATACCGAGGCGGGGGCGGGGCTGTGCCCGGAGGCCGGGGCGGTCTCGAAGGCGGGGCTGGGGCTGAAGCTGGGGCTGGGGCTGGGGCTAGCGGGGAAGCTGAGGGAGGCCGCCCGTCCCAGCATTCCTTGGGTGACTAAGATGGCGGCGCCCGGCGAAGGTCGGCGTTTCTCGCCCTCCAGCTTCTTCTCCTTCCTGCCGGGCGGCGCGCGGTCACACGAGGCCAAGGAGGAGGCGTCGACGGAGACGGCTAGCACTGCCGGGGAAGCCGCCGCCCGAAAGCGGCCCTGTCGGGCCTGCGTCGACTTCAAGACGTGGATGAAGACGCAGCAGGCACGGGAGAATTCGGAAAGCGAGACCCAGGTTGCGGTGAGGCCCTGCCGCCTGCGGGGGGGGGGGGGCGGAGCACTGCAGAAGGGGAAGGGAAAAGCCCTCCCCTAGGCCACGAGTCTGCTGGCTCTTCCGCCCCCACATCTAGGGGACCCCCCTTTTCCCCTTCCCAGGAGTGCTCACCAGGCTCACATGTCAAAGCTACATTTGCCCACTTGCCTACCTCCCCTCCCCACACCCCCCCCGGGCCAAACTGCTCCTGTCACTCCTCCCCCTCCCCTGGACACTCATGTCCCCCGTCTCTGGACCCCTCCTCCCCAGCCCCCAGCTCCTAGCTCAATGTCTCTTCCCAGATGTGGGTATCCCCATTCCCTCTTCTAGGGTCAGGCTTCTCCCTCCCTGCCGCACCTCCTCTTCCTAATGAAATAAACCCCACATCTGGCTCACCTAGAGGGAACCTTTTCAGCCTTATTCTTTAGAAAAGTTTTGAGGCTCCTAGCCTCCTAGTTTCCTACCCTCCCTCAGATCCCCCCACTATCAGCCCAGAAAACCCAGATTTTCTTTTAGATTCTCATTGGCCTGGTTCCCCATAGAATCCTAACCTAAGCAGGACATGGGAGCTGATAGAATGAATAAAATTATCTTTTTTTTTTAGCCCAGCCCCCTCCCCCACCCTTTTGTCCGAAGTAGACAAAAAGAAAATAGGATTTGTAGCTTGAAGGGTCCTTAGACATTGAAGCAGGTAGGTGTCTGGCTCAGTGCATAGAGCACTGGGCCTGGAGTCAGGAAGACCTGGATTCAAATCCAGACAGAAGACATTTAGTTACTGTGTGGCTCTGAGCAAGTCACTTAACTTCTGTCTGCCTTATTTTCCTCAACTGTACCTCAAAGGATTGTTGTGAGAATTAAATAAGGTGGTATTAATAAAGGTGTTAGCACAGTGTCTGGTACACTATAGGTGCTGTATGCATGCTTATTCCATTCCCCTTCTCCTTCCCCTTCCTCTTATAGACAAAGCAGTGTGGTGTAATGAAACTCGTTGGGCCTTGGAGTCAGGAGACCAACAACTGACTGGATAATTCGAATACTTTCAGAGCCTCAGTTTCCTGTTCTGTAAAATGAGAATAATGATATTACCCCTGTATCCTTCAAATTATTATTACAGGAGGAAAATTGAGTTCTGGAGAGATTAAGTGACTTGCCCCCAGGGGTTAGTGTAGTTTGGTGGGAAGAATGCTGCTGTACTTAGAGCCTAAAGAAGCCCAAGTTCAAATCATGCCTCTCCACTCCAAGATAGGCCAGGACCTTGGAGACCCCAAGGCCTTGCTGCCTCCCTTCCCATTATCCCTCTCAAAACAGCAAAACACTGCTAGTGGTGCTTTGAGACAAATGCCCTTAGAGTATATTTTTGGCAGTCTACTGTCTTGTTCTTTTGCTGTGCCCAAGAGTGCGTTTGCCTCAAATAAAGTAGAATCCTATTGGCTGAGATTTTCAAAGCTTTCTGCTGATTGCACAAAGTGGGTTGTTGTTAAAATATTGGGCCTATGGGAATTAGCCAGAAATCTCATTTTTAAGCCTTCATCTTCCTTCTTTCCCAGATGGAAAACAAGTTGCCAGCTGATTGCCCTCTGGATCGAGAGGAGCTGGGGCGAAACAGTTGGGCTTTCTTACACACAATGGCTGCATATTATCCAGACTGCCCTACCCTAGACCAGCAGGAAGAAATGGCCCAGTTTATACATCTATTTTCCAAGTTTTTCCCATGTGATGAATGTGCTGAAGATATAAGGAGAAGGCAAGTTGTGTATGAATGTGCCACCAGACTGATTTCCCATGTTTTGTAGGCTGGAGTTGGGGAGAAGGTTTGGGAGGTTTGGGAAATGGAAGGGTTAGTTACTTATGAAATACTTCAGCTAGTTAGTGATGTCACACAGAGACAACATTTTAAACCTTAACTGTAGGGGCCCTGTGAATCTTATACAAGGTCTTAGTGCTATATCTGAAGGGTCCCTACTTGGACCCTAGTATAAGACAGCCCTAGCCTAAGAAAGAGTGGAAGTTTATGAGGCCCAGAATGATCACCAGTGGTAGAATTTAGGTTATCTATCTTCCTCAGGCTCTCTTTTCAAGCTTGTGTACTACCTAGGAACTGGAGGTGGGCTGAGGGTAGGTAGAGGTGGTGGACTTTTTAGATCATGTTTATCAAGGTTTGGCTTCTTCAACCCTGGGGTTTGGTTGCCCCCTGACTCTTTAATTAAAAAAACAGTGCAGAAGGAAAACTTCCCAACAGTTAGACCTGTCCAAAAGTGAAATGGGCTGCTCTGGAAAAGTAGTGAGTTCCTCCCTCATTGAAGATCTTCAGACAGGCTAGCCACCCACTTGTCAACAATGCTATAGGAGGAGTTCTTGATCCAGGTCCAAGTTGAAATAGATGACTGTTACAGTCCTTTCTAATTCTAAGATTCTGTGTTTCTGTAACCCTGTCTTCATCCTCATAACTGGTAACTATCCCAGAAAATTTCCCAGAGAGGATTTCCCTTTTCATGTCCACTTTGAAAAACAATGAGATTAGGGGACCATTTAAGAAGTTAGGAGATTAAGTATTAACCTGTTTCATGGTTTTAGCCAAGCCTGAAGCTGTTTCCCTTAGTCTACCTATTTCCTCACTTGGATATGATTCAAATACCTGGCAGTAGAAGCCAGGAGGTGACTTTTGCTCAGTTCTTGTGGTCCTAAAGTGTTAGAGGCCTCACTGGCAGGGATGATCAGACTTTCAAAAAGCTCAGCTGTTAGTAGTGATCTGCCACTGCTACTTATGCTTTTTGTAAAAGAGATTGTAGTTGGCATTGATGTGCTGGGGCAGAAGAGAGCTCACCGAGGTTCAGAAAATAGACCTTTGTTGCCTGAGTGTTATGTTAACTTGCCCCACCCCTTCTACTCTCTGCCTAAAGCCCCAGGGAAGAGTTTAAGTACCTTCCTGGGGTTGGGAGCTTGTAAAGTTCTATAATATGGGCTAATGACCTGCCTGAGGCTTCATGGTACTCTTTCCACGGATTTTATAAGATACATACTAGATATGCTTACAGTATGAAGGTATTAGGAGAAAATACAGGTTTCCTAAGAGCACTCTGTTTTTAAAGGCCGGTGGGGATATTGAATAGTGTTTTCCCAATAAATCTGCCAGATTCTTTTTGCTTTGATCTATGTCTGAGGCACCTTTCCACACATTGCTTTTGTTAAAGTGCCTTCAGGGGAATTGAACCTAATGGTGCAGGGTTCCCCTGTGGTGTCCTAGGACTTCTTCTGCAGGGGTGGCAGAAGAATCCATGAATAGCAGGATCGATCATTGATCCAGGGAGAGTTTATCCCTTCAGAGTCCCAGAGGGTCCGGACCTAGTGTTTTTGGGCTGATCTTGCCCTCTTAGGTGAAAGGTGCTATTCCATACCTAGAATAGCAAAGCTTCAGTAATATGGTAAGGGCAAAAAGTGAACTATTGCTATCAGCCAGAGCATTTCAGTCTGTCATCTCTGTTTGTCCCCAAGTGGAGAAAGGGCAAATACTGAAGCTCTAGGTACTGTTTAGGCTCCATTTTCCATTTGGAAAGCTGGATCCCAAGAAAAATTGATCTCTTCAGTGTTGTATGGGGACTGAGAATTAGGGCTTTCTTAGAGAATCAGATGGTCTAGATCATACAGAGTCCAGTGTCTCCTGCGCGGGGAGGGGTTCATGTCCAAACTGTGTCTGGGATAGCGTTGGTGGGATCCAGGCTTCTCTCATACCCATTCTTTCTTGATCCTCCCTATGCTGCCCCATTCTCCTGCAGGTTGAGCAGAAACCAGCCAGATACCAGCAGTCGGAACAGGTTCACCCAGTGGCTCTGCCGCCTACACAACGAGGTGAACTTGAAGCTAGGGAAGCCTGCATTTGACTGTGCTCGTGTGGATGAGCGATGGCGGGATGGCTGGAAGGACGGCTCTTGTGATTAGAGGGGCAGGCCCCCAGGGGGAGGAAGGCATAAACCAGACTGTAGCGTCCTCCCTCAGGACTTGCTCAGTGTGAGATTATTAAAGGGCAACTCAGCGAGTGTTACTGTCAGTGCCTTGGCTGCTGATGTCTGTGAGCTTCAGCGGGCTGACAGGTTTCTGAGGAACCTCATTCCCCAAGTTACTTCCTCCTGAACCAGTCCTTTGTTTCCCCGTCTCTACTGAGTCTGGTCTTTTGCTGCCAATGGTCAGTGGCAGCCGAAAACCAGGGGCCTGGCTGGGATTTGTGATAACTTTCTAATAAGCAGAGCCTCTTTCCTCAAAGCCCAGCCCTGTCATGTCCACCTCAGGTAGGGGACACTACAGATATCTGACCTTTTTGTCCTTGTCTCCCTTTCCATGTCCACAGTGGGGCTCTGAGGGGTGGGGGAGGGGCTCTGAGTCAGAATGGCCAGGATCCTCATCAAAGCCCTCAGCTGCCAGCCTCTGTAAGTGAATTCCCTGGCTGAGCTTACACACAGCCTTCCTCAGTCTTTGTGTACCCACAACACAGGATGATCTTAGGAGGGGCATAGAGCCTGACCTGAGATACAGTGTCTTGTAGTTTGCTTCTTTTTTTTTTTTTGGAGAGAAACCTCAAGTGAAAATGTCTCCATTCTGGGGTTTTTTTTCCTCCTTATACCATTTCAAGTTTTTCATGTCATGATTCTCCTAATGTGGTTCTCATTGCCTGCAGAGAGTCTGGCTGTCATGGAGCTGAACATGATTTATTTTCTGTAACATGATTTAGGTCTTTGTGGTTTGTATAAGGCTGGTGGGTGCCAGGCTCAATTCGGATGTGCCCCATGGGCAGTCTCTCTGTGGTAGAGTTAAGAATAAAATCAAAAGTTGCTCTGATTGAGGCTTCTGAAGCTACTGAAGGGATATGACAGCCTGGATCAAGAGCTTTTTGCAAGGGGGCACACATCAAGTTCCTTCCTGGTCTGCAGACATATCTCTCTGTATATGGGGGGAATATAGATTTTAGATCAGTCTGGTGATAGGGTCCTGGTTAATAGGAGTTACCCTGAACGATTGTTCCCCAGGAATTGTCTGTTCCCTTAAGACTGCTGCTGTCATTCGTCACAGAAACTTTAGTATGCCATGCCTGAGATCTGAGAAGTTAGCGGGATATTATCTCAAGCCCCTCAATCTGCTGCCATCTCTGTTGACTAAAGAATAAATCAAATGCTTTATTCTCTTTAGTTCAGCCTGAATGATGTTGGAATTTTTCGTAAAGCTTGGAGGAAGAGGGCCCTTCCAGGAAACAGGGACTGGTGACCAATGGCTGTGAAAGAGAGGGTGTGTGTGTGTGTGTGAGAGTGTGTGTGAGAGATTGATCAATTGATCCATCGATCAGTTGGGTTGCTTGTGCTACCCTCCCCCGACCTGAGGTGGTGGTGGTTGATTTTTTTTTTCTTAAACCGAACTTGGCTAGAAAATCACAGGAATATCAAAAAATCTAAAAGCCTGGAAATGGCCAGAGTCTAAGACAGAGAATCTTGATCCTGGGATAGCTGCAGATTGGTCACAGATGGATTTAGCTGGAGCAGCTTATTATGGCTTCTTCTTCCATCCGCAAAGACCCTCCCAGCTAGCTTGAGGATGTCCAAGGTGGGGAACTTGTCACCTTCATCCCTCCTGTGAGTGCCTGCTTCCATGCCCTGCATCTACATCCTCCCCTGTCAGCTTCCTAATCACAGAATCACAGACAGTCCAAGTTAGAAGAGACCTTAGAAAATATCTAATCATAATGTCACATTTAGCTAGCTCTCTGAGGTTTACAGAACTCTTTCCTTGCCACACTGTAAGATGGGGTTGAATTTGTTAGGGCAAGGAGGAGAGTCTGAGCTGTGGTTTCAGTGGTGTTGGGGGCCCAGTACAAGTCAGAGGTAGGTCTACTAGCACTGCGTTTTGTGAGGTGGGTAGTGAGAATTACCCCTAGCCCAAGCTTACCCAGCAAGTTAAAGCTTGGCTGCTTCGCCTTCAGACCTAAGAGAAGCAGAAGCTGTGTGGTGGCAGTTCGAATCGATAAGTAGATCCATTTCCCTTTCCTTATATTTCTGTAAGGCTCAGAAACAGACTATTGTCTTCAACTTTCAAAGCCCAGTCCACTGTATTTCTTTTCGGTGTCAGGGTGCCTTGAGCTCTCAGATGATTTTCAGAAAGGAGATAATAGAGACTTTGAACCCAGTAGTAGCTCAGACCTATCCCAGTTCAGGTTTTCTCTTAACTCACTCTGGCATAGGCCCTTTTCCCTGAGCTCCCACCACCACATGCAGAGTCCTCTCACCGAAGAGTACACTAGATTTGAAGGTAGAAGACTTGGGTTTGAATCTCTGCCAATTAGTACTTGTTTTTGACCTTGAGATAGTTACTTTATTAATTTCTTCCTCATGCTTAAAATTAGGAATTTAGATTAGGTGATCTTTAACTCACTTCCATCTTTCATATCTAATGATTTGATGAAAAACATTTTTATACATAAGGTAATAAAGGAAAATTTCCACCTACAGAGAGTGGTCATTAGGAGGTGATAGTGGGATTGTCCTTTAAGGAAGAGACAGTGTCGTATGTCAGAGAGAACAGTAGCAAGAGTCTAGAGGTCTTAGTTCTCGTCCAGGCTTTCCTACTGCCAGCAATTCACTTTATCTCTCTTTTGTTTAAATAAGTTTTTATCGATATTTTCTGTTTCTTACATCACTGCAGTATCCTGTGTATTTCTCCCCCTCCACCTTCCAGAGAGCCATTCCATTTGACAAACAGTACTTTTTTTTGGGGGGGGGGATTAGTATGATTGATACATTGAAAAAGACTGAGAATGTGCAATGTGTAACACCTGTGGACCTTCTACTTCCACAAAAGAGTGGGTTGGGTGTGTTTTCTAATATCTCTTCATTTAAGACCTGCTTGATCTTTATAATTTTGTTACATTTGGTTTTGATGTTTTGGTGTATCATTATTCTTTCCATTTACACTGTTTAGTTACTGTGTATGTTATTTTCTTTCTTCTGTTTCACTCTGCATCAGTTCATATGGATATTTTCCATGCTTTTCTGTATTCACACACCATTTCTTACAGCATAGTAATATATTCTATTACATTCATGTGCCACTATTTGTTTCCCCATTCTCCAGTTGATAGGCGTCTACTTTGTTTCCAGGTTTTTGCTTTTTTTTTTTTTAGTTCTCAACATTCACTTCCATAATATTTTTTGAGTTTTAAATTTTCTTCCCCTCTCACTCCCTCCCCCCCTCCGGATGGCATACAATCCAACATAGACTCTACATATACATTCATGTGAAGCATATTTTCCCATTAGTCATGATGTAAAGAATAATTAGAACTAATGGGAGGAACCACGAGAATGAAGCAATAAAACAACAAAGGAAAAGGAGAGCTATGGTATGCTTCTATCTGCATTCAGACTCCTTTTTTCTTTCTCTGCAGTTTTTAGCTATCACAAAAATTGCTGCCATGGATATTTTGGAGTATGAAGGGACTTTTTTCTTATCAATGGCTTCCTTGTTGTATGAGCCCAGTAATGGAGTCTCTAGTTCAAAGGATATGGACATTTTAGTCACTCACTTTCTCTTTTTAGGTCTCAGTTTCCTTCTTTATAAAATGAAGTTGGAGTAAGTAACCTAAGGACTTTTTCAACTTTGACATTCTATGATTATCTAGGTTGATCTCCATCCCTATTCTGAGGGCTGAAAAAGGAACTTGGCCTTCATCTACATACTCCTGATGGAACAGTGTGGGAAGACTGGCCCTATGTGACCCATATGTGCATCTGATTTTGCATCATGCAACTAACTGGGGCTAGGTTTGTGCCCTACAGAAAACATTGGGAGATCTTTTTCCTATAGGTGGAGGAAGAAAGGAAAATTACCTCCACCCAGTTGAATGCCAAGTCCCTGTGGAGTCCTGGACATGAGCAGTGTGATATACAGAAAAACATACAACCTAGGAGTCAGGAAGGACCTGAGTGTTGATCCCATCCCTGATATCTAGCTTGAATAAGTATTTTTACGTTTGAGCTTGCATTCTTACAGGAAAGTTGGATTTATAATCTTATCCTACCTCTCTCAAGGGGCTGTTATAAAAATCAAATGAGATAATGAATAGAAAAATCACTTTGTAAATTGGAGCCCTGTGTTCAAAGTAGGCTTCAACCTCTGGCTGATCTGGGAAAATCTAAGGTTAAGAGCCTCATACTTTTTTAGTATGAAGGGGAGCCTCCACTCTGGCTAGGAGTGGAGGAAACATTTCAACTGCCAGTTGGGGTTGGAAAACATTCTTTTGAATTCATCTTTCTTCCTCAACCTTCCCTTTACTAAATTTACCTGTTCGTGTTAAGGTCACCACCATGCTCTCAGTCCTCCAGGCTTTCCCAATGAAATCCTTGACGCCTCACTATCTCTCACACTTCATATCCAAGCTGTTGCCAATGCCTTTGAATTTCACCTTTGCAAAATCTCTCAAATAATGCCCCCTTCTCTCCTAACGCTGCTACCACCTTGGTACAGGCCTTCATCACTTCATGTCTGTACCACTGCAGTAACTTGCTGGTGGATCTGCCTGCTTCAAGGCTCTCCTCATTCCAATCTAAATTCAGCTACCAAAGTGATTTTCCTAAAGCATAGGTCTGACTATGTCAGTCCTGTATTCAGTAAACTCCAGTGACTCCCTGTCACCTCCAAGATCAAATATAAAAGCCTTTTTGACATTCAGATCACTCCATAATCTAGGTAACCTTTCATCCCACCTTTCTAGTCCTGTTAACACCTTGTACACTTACATGTGTATCTTATCTGGTCACACTGGCCATCTTGTGCCTTGCACAAGAGACTCCATGTCCTGACAGGAATTTTTACTGGTCATCTCTCATACCTGGATTGTTCACCCTCTTCATATCTGCCTCCTGACTTCTATTAGTTCTCACCTAAAAATCTGCCTTCCAATTTATCTGCATATAGCTTGTTTGTATTTGTTTGCATGTTGTCTCCCCCATTAGACTGTGAGCTCCTTGAGGGCAGGGACTGTCTTTTTTGTCTTTCTTTGTATCTCCAGCATTTAGTACAATGCCTGGTGCATAATATAGTTGCTTAATAAATGTTTGTTGACTGACTCTTGGCAACAGCCCTGTCTAAATTCAAATTCGTAGAGGTAATAGACTTTCAGTTTTGTGTTAAGGACAGAGTAAAGCATAATATTTGATAACAGGCAACATTTATATCGTGCTTTAGGGTTTGCAGAGCAACTTTACATATTTCATTTGATGAAAGGCCTGTTTTGGATAATAGGGAATGGGGACTTTGGTCGCCTTGATTCAGTATCCATCCCTTTCCCTACAGTGCCTAGATCAGCCCACCAGACAGTTGTCCTGCTGTTCACATCTTAAGCCTGTGTTTGACTCTGCCTCACAGTCTGGAGTCTAGTTTCTGGAGTACATAAAGTACCAGATTTTTAATCAGTTTAACAAAGGTTAAGTGCTTATCACATGAAAAGCTTGGGGATACAAAGCAAAAAGGAAATGTTCCCTGCCCTCTAGGAGCTTATATTGATGGGGAGTAGGGAGAAGAGGTAGGAGACAACTTGATCACAGATAAGTAAATGTAAGATAATTTGAGGGAGAAAATACTATCGCTGTAAGAGCATTGAGTAGCACCTGAGCCATCTTGGAGAAAGCTAGGGGTTCTTTGAGATGGTGGCACTGGGGCTGTGCATCCAGGCATGAGATGTGCAGCAGCATTTGGAAATGTTTAGGAAATAGCAGGCAGGTCAGTTTGGCTGAAATGTCCACAGGAGAAGACTAGTACATGAAATGTCTGCAAAAGTTCACGGGAGTTATGATTGTAGTTCATATTTTATTCTAGAGAGACTAGGGAGCCACTGAAGAATTCTGAACAAGGAAGTAACATGGTCTGACTCGTCTTGGAAATACTCATTTGGCAGCTGTGTGGAGACGATTGGAAAAGGCAGAGAGACGAAGTAGGGAGATACATTATGAGGGTATTGCAATAATCCAGGCAAGAGTCGATGCAATCCTGAATTTAGGGTAGCGTAGCCTTGGGATTGGAGGGAAAAGGGCGTGGATGCAAGACAGGGTGAAAGGAGAACTGACATCTGATTGGATAAAGGGTGAGCAGGGAAGGGAAAATGGGCAACAAATTTGCCATCTCTCCAGAAAGCCCTTTGTAAACCTTAAAGCAGTGTGGAAATGTGAACTCTTAATAGGATCAGGGGGAGAACAGAGGTATAGTGACCTGCCCAGGTTACATGGGGAGTAAAAAGAGCTGTAAATCTGAATTTATAAATCCAGCGCTCTTTCCACTCTATCACAGTTATTAAGGACAGAGTCTGCCCTTTTGCAGCAACTCCCAAAGGCAACCTCCCGCCACTGCAACTACTCAGATCACTAGCTTCACTAGTTTCTTTTCCATCCAGAAAAGAATCGAGGGTTGGCACATCCCAGAACAGCCAGCTCAGGGACAATTAAGAGGAATCAAAAGTAGCATAAGATGTTCCCAGTGGGAACTCATTGGCTGAGGTCAGAGAATGAGACTTCGAGAACAGGTCAAAATGTCATTGGATTAGCTCCAGCCTCATTGCTAGCATGGAGGAATAAAGGCACTGGTAAGATGGTGCTTGACTTCAAGTGGCAGAAGGATTTCATGCCATGGCATAGTGGGCACAGTACCAGCAGGTCCCTGTCCTGTGAAGTGTGCCGTAGAATTCAGGAGCCAGAGGATGGCTTCCCTTGGCCAGGATCAGTGCAGGTCATACTGATTCCTTCCATGGTCCCCAAAATGCTGACTCTGGTTTTCTTCTGCCAAACCCTTTCCCCTCCCTCCCAGTGTAGCCTCAGGCTACAAGGACTCAGGTAAGCTCTGGAAAAACAAGGGCTAAAAGTAGTAAAAGGTGCCAAATGACCAGTCAGCTTGTGGAGTGATTGCAGCCCTAAGGCTCTAGATCCCTGAAATCCCCCCCCTAACTTCCCTGCCTCTCAGATTTCAGGATGCCTGCTGTCTTCCAGGGTGTCCATTCATCGTCTGTTCTGTTTGATCTCATCCACTTATCCTAACTCAGATCTACTCCCAAAGCATCTTTTATAGAACTGGCATAGGGATTATCCATGGCCCTTCTACATATGTATGCATATATATCTATGGGGGGGGGCAACCACATGTGTATGCTTTAGCCCAGCCATCCTGCATCATTTGAATTTGTTCCTATTGCTCAGAGATGTGCAAAGTGAAAGAAGAACTGAGAAAAAACTTGGAAACCACAACTCAAATCTATGTCATCCCTGAAGCTCTGGTCTCCTTTCTATTCCCCTACATCCTCTCCCCTGGGGAGAGAGCTAGTTTCACATACCTATTTTATTGGGTTGTAACTGAACTGGAAGAGGATACCTCCTGGCCTCAGCCAAGCAGAAGATGTCACCCAGACCATCTAAGGAGGCTAGCTTTACTTGGGATTGGAATCCCAACACACTCCCAGGGCCCACCAGAAATTGCCTCAAAGGTCCAAAAAAGTCACCATCCTGGAAAGTGAGATACTGGAATCTATAAGTCCCTTAGCCATAGTGGAAACTCCCTCTCCCAACAAGGCTGAGACTTGTTATCCCAGGCACAATTGGATACCTTCCCTGCACACTCAGGACACGTTCCCCACAGATCCACACCTTGTCAGATGCCATTTCTCCCTTGCCATTCATCCACCGAGATCTCCTTTGGCACTGTCTGAAAAGTGAGGCTAGGAAGAGAGGATGGGGATTACCCAGGACCATCTTCTGTGTAATAAGAGAGACCAAAATTGTCTTCTCTGGATCCCTGCAAACCACTTAGATGAGTCAGTTATGGAACCTCAGAGCTTCTAAGAAATCAGCCCAAACCCCGCATTTGCAGAAGAGGAAAGTAGGACTTAAGAAGTGACGTTCAATCGAGGTTAGAAGTTAAGCTGCCCAGCTCCTAGCTGCATGTAGTGAGACAAAGTTCTTGGCTGTGTTGGGAATACATGTAGACTTCCAGATTTGGGAGGAGGGGCTCCAGAAGTAGAGATTGGTCATCTGACTCCAGATAGAGACCAAGGGGTAGGGTGCCGCTTTGGAGAATGCCCAAGTAGTTAGGGGTCTGATCTCGGGCCTTGCCTTGGCTCCTACAGGACCTAGGCAAGTGTCTCTTTCCGTGTGAAATGAATGGGACATGGGCTCCCATCATTTCCGATGTCCCTCTTCCCTCATTGCAGACTTCTGCTTTCCTGTTTCCCACCTCACCCTTTTCTGCAGAAAGGTCTGTCTCAGTTCTATCCATCACTACCCATTTGGAAAGTGACCAGTACTAGCTAAGGCTGGATAGGGGGAAGGGAAGCAAGTGCCTTCACCTCTAAATAATATGCAAACCAACATCTGTAGGTATGAAGGAGGCGGCTAGGGAGAGATACTTAATGGGGAATGGTTAGTAAGGAATATCCAGGGGTGGCCGGTAGGTCAATGGGGAATCGTTAACGGAATGATCAATGGGGAATAGTCAGTAAAGGTGTCCCTTGGGGATAGTCAGGAACAAAGTAAGGATGACTAGTGAAGGAGGGTCAGCAGAGGTGGTTAGGAGATAGAAAGGTGACCAATGAAGAATCGATAGAATGGCCGGGGTGTGTGGGGGGGGAGTAGTGAAATCGGTTAGGGTTTTTCGGTGGGGTATGACTGAAGAGTGGATCTCGGTGAACGGGGCTCCAAGGACCTCTGCTCGGAGCAGACCAGGGGGCGGGGGGTGGTGCTCTCCTCGCACGCTCCCGCGGTCTTTGTGCGCACGCCCGCGGGAGGGGGCGCGCGTCAGGTTGGGGACTCGCGCTGCTCGGGCGGCGGCGGCAGCAGTGGCGGCGGCGGCGGTATCGGCGGCGTCCTCGGCATCCTCAGGGGCTCTGTCAAGGGCCGGCAACACTGACCGACTGACACACACAGAGTCGAGATGGAGGGGGCTTCTTTCGGAGCCGGCCGGGCTGGAGCCGCCCTGGACCCCATAAGCTTCGTCAAACGTCCCCAGACCATCTTGCGGATCACGGCCTGGGTAAGGGCTCTGACTGCCAAGCCAGGAGGGCCCCCTGGAAGAGGTGGGGGTAAATGGGCCTCGGAGGGGGCAGCGGGACAGATGGAGTGAGCCCAGGATCTGACTTCCCCAGGGCTGGTGCTGTCCTTCCCCGGAGAAGACACGGGGGGGGGGAGAGGAGGTAGTGGTGGCGGGGAGACAGACTAGCGTTCACTTTGCCCCGTAATGCGTAGGTGGAGTGGGGGTGGGGGAGGAACACTTGAGGGGTCATTGAGCCTCTAAATGGAGAGTCCAGTGTGAACAGGTACCGAGTCCCTGAACCTGGGGTGGAAGGACACCGAGCGCCCCCCTCCCCCCGCCCCTTTCCTCATTTCCTAATCAACCTGGCTGTCCCTCCCCACCCAAGCGCTCCTGTTTCTGGATTCTGGGGACTGGCAAGGGGGGGGGAGGCGGCGAAGGACCGGCAGACATTTTTTCTTTCCTTTCCTATCCTGGCCCATGCACACATACATGTGATGAGGTTTGGGGGTGGTGCACCGCATACATGGGTCCTTGTAACACCGGGTGACTCCCCCACTACCTCCCACCACCACCACTACACCGAGCAAGAAATGATCTGCCTTTCCCCTCTTCCAAGCAAAGCCGGGGATGCCCTCACTGAGATCCCAGATCCCTCTGAGATCCTTTGGGAGGGGCCCTCAGAGGTTCTGATGACGTCACCACCCAAGGGCCAGACCCAGGACTTGGGGGCGGGGGCAGCTGCTGGTCCGAGGGTGAGCTGTCCACCAGCTTCAGGAACAGGGAGAGGAGATGAGAAGGGAGAGAGGGTATTTGGGGTCACTTAGTAGATACTCTAGGACCCTAAGGAGAGATCTCAGTCACCCCACTACCTCTCTCTTAAAACCTTTATTTCCCTCTTCCTAGTTGATGGTAGGCATCTTACCACCTCCCCACCCTCCACCCGCATCCCCCAGCTAGTACCCTATGTTGGTAAGCTCCTTCAGGGGGCTCCAGATTCATGTGTCTGAATCATCTCCTCCCCTCCCCCGGCTTTCTGGTTTAAGTCTCTCCCTCTGGACAATAGACGGGTTTTATCTCCTTGAGAGGTGAGCAACCTTCTCCCTCAGGTAAGCCAGAATATCCCTCACTGAGCACTTCGGGGTGAGGCAGAGGAATGTCTGACACTTTTTCATCGTCCCCTCTGTGTTGTTTCATCGTCCCTTCCCCCCCCAAAGGAATAGACAGAATCCTCAGTATATCTCCTCATTCCCACCCTTCCCTGTTCCCAATCCATGTGTTAAGCATGTATGTGTCCATGAGTTGCATGTGTGTTCATACTTGGCATTGAGATCCAGAGTAAATTAGGAAGTGGGTAGTTTTTCATTTAGCCCCACCCTTCCCCTTCGCTCAGGTTCCTGTTTTCTGAGAGCTTTTAAGGGAAACAAAGCTGGAGGAATATTAGAAAATTCCCTGAGCTGTTAGGGAAGTGAAGAGGGGAAGGTGACTGATCCTGTTTCTTTTGCAAGATATTTCTGGGTTGAGGTGTCCAAGCCAGGGCTGGATAGAAGGGTAGTGATTGGTAAGGTGTATGCTACCTTTTCCCTAAAAGGGGATCATCCCTGAGGGTCAGGGACATGTCTCTCCATCAGAATGGGGACTCCTAAATCTTTTCCTTTTCCCTCTACATTTCCCACCTTCCTACCTCCAACAAGGTCATTCCCATTGAAGTGGGCCTGTCTATAAAGTAAAAACACAATTACTTCAAACAAATATTTACAAAATACAGCTATAATGTCCTAGGCTAGTTGCTGGAAGGAATACAAAGAGAAAACAGGACATAGTCTACTCTTAAGGAACTTACAACTTAGAAGGAGCCATGGGACACAAAGATAACGAAAAAACCAACAGTAACAGGTGTATGAGAGTGCAAATGGAAAAACAGGAGTCATTATGAAGGGGATAACTTCTCACAGCTGGTGGAATCAGAGAAGACCTCTTAGAGGAAGGTGCCCCTGCGCCTTGAAGGAAGGGACTGAGAAACGGTGTGTACAAAGGCCTGGTTTGACTGGTGTGTGTGAAGAGGGGGGAGGCAATGGGTCTCAAAGGTAAGTTGGGACCTTGAATGCAAGGCTAAGGAGTTGGTACGTAATCATGTAAGCAGTAGGGATCCACTGAGGAATTTTGAGCAGGGCAGTGATTAGACCTCTGCCTTCAGAAGATTATCCTGGCATCAATGTTAAAGAAGGATTGGAGAGGAGGACACTTCTGGAAAACATTACAGCAGTACAAGCAAGGGATAATTAGGGCTTGATTTGGGGTGGGGTCTGTGGGAGTGAAAAGGAGGGGAAAGATGAAAGGACGTTGCCAAGTCGGACTCCCTAAGACCTAAGATCTGTGCCTTGGGAGCTGCTGGGAAGTGATCAGGGGGTTTGGAGGAGGGCCCCGAAATATAAATGCCTTCCTTAGCTAGGCACTTAAGAGAATGGGGTAGCACTAGGACTTCTGAAGGAAAATACTGTTTTGATCTGAAGAGAAGGGAAATCCATTCAGCCTTGAGTTTTGTTTGGCACTGAGTGGTCCAATGCCAAATTCCAACATTCATTTTTATCCCTGATCTTGACTCTTGATTACCAAGGCAGATTTTGCCTCAGAGCTACTAGCATCTTTGGTTTCTAACATCTTGATTTTTTGACCGCCATTTGTCTCAGGGACTTGCCCCTTCCGCCCTGGGAAGTTTCTGAGGAAGATTATCATTTTTCCATCCTGTTCTAGTCAGCTAAAGTCAGCTGAAGGCCTATCCCTTAGATGTTTTGATAGGTCTGGGCTGCAGATTTGTATCAGAAATGCCTGGTTTAAGAAGTTCCTGGTTTAATGAATGTTAAAAACAAATAAATAAATAAATAAAAGTTCCTACTTGGCAAAGGGCCTGATGACATAGCTTTTTCCTGTAACCAGACAGTAAAATGAGGGCATGAAATTTATGTCAGAAGCTAGTGCAATTTGGTGGTCAAGGCCCTTGGAGTAGATGCATAGTTATTGATTTCAGCAAAGGAAGGGGGAATAGAGTTCTGAGTTCAACTAGAGTGGGATTGCTTGATCAAGGAGGCCATCATAGAAGAGATAGAAAAGGACCTCCCAGGTGAAGGGTTCTATCTATTTCTGCTGCCCAGGTTAGGTGAGATGCCATTTGTGTCAAACAGGGCAGAGGACTGGGGAGGAAAACACAGGGTTTGAGTTTCCTGGAATCAGCTTTGCTGGGTCTGTCCAGGCAGGGATTCCATTTTACCTTGGCAACAGGAACCTTTCATGCAGGGAGGCTCTGTTTGGGATAAATCTAACCCTAACCCTTTCCACCTCTTCCAGGAAGTCCTCTCAGACTGGAAGTTGGGTTGCAGAGGCTGGAACATTTGGGTGCAAGTATTTGCATAACCAATTACAAAATTTTCTATCTTTTCATGGGTCCAAGAGTGGGGCTATCTACTCCCATCCCACCCCCTCAACCTAATTGCTTTTGATTAAGGATGAATGGGAGGACAGATTCATGGGGAATTATGAGGGTTTGAATGCACACAGACATACACACACACACACACACACACACACACACACACACACACACACACGAGTCAAGGGCCAGGAATCAGAAGAAAGACCTGATTTCTAATCCCAATTCTGCCACCTTTGGACAAGTCACTTTCCCCTCCCCTTTCCCAGATCTTAGTTTACCTGTTTGTAAAATGAGGTATGTCTTTTCTAATTCAAATATTTTATGATTCTATAACCATTACCATCAGTAGGGGCAGGCTGTGAACAAGAGAATGAACAGAGAGGGAAGGATAAGTGTATCATCTTTTGGAGCTTTCTGGAGACACCTGGTTTGGATAAGGACCACTATTTCCCATCTCCCCATATGCCTAAATGCTCTTCTAGAAAAATCCAGTGGTTTCATTCTACTCACTACCAGGCAACAGGGACATTTTCAGATGTCAGAGATTATAAATACAGATTCCGGAGATAGTGAATTCAAATATTAGCCATAAGGAATCCATATGACAGAGACAGTGAAGCAAAATATTAGAGACGAAGAATCCAGATGTCTCAGAGAGTTCATCCAGGTGTCAGGGGCAGTTAGGTCAGATGTCAGACACTAAGGATCCAAAAATCTGAGATTAACAATCTAGATGTTGGGGACAAAATTCAGATGTCATTTTCAGCTGCAAGGGAGGGCCATGTGCTATAGCATCACAGAATCACAGAATTAGAAGGGACCTCAAGAGGCATTTAATCCAAAAAAAAAGGATCCTTCCTACATCATACTCAACAAGTGGTCTTCCACATTTTGCTTAAAGTGAAGAGGGGGAAACCCACTCCCTCCTGAGGAAGGAGTTCTATATTCTACTTCTGGATAGCTCTAATGGATAGGAAGCGGTCCCTTATATTCAGCCTAAATATACTTCTCTGTAATCAACCATTATCCTTCATTCTGCCCATCCTGGTTCCACATAAAAGTCCACAAAATATTTCAAAACAGATATGTTGATTTCAACTTAATACTTATGAAACACCACTGTGATACAAAGACAAAGCTATCCCTACCTTCAAAGAGGCTTACATTTTGTTGGGGACAGGGGAAGTATGTATGTTGTTCAGTCCACTTTGACTCTTCATGACCCCATTTGAGGTTTTCTTGGCAAAGACGGTGAACTGGTTTACCGTTTCCTTCTCCAGCTCATTTTACAGATGAGGAAACTGAGGCAAATGGTTAAGTAACTTGCTGAGGGTCACATAGCTAGTAAGTGTCTGAGGCCAGATTTGAACTCAGGAAGATGAGTCCTCCTCACTCCAGGCCTGGCACTGTATCCACTGCGCCACCTAGCTGCCCCCAAAGCACATATACTGAATAGTAAATATGAAGTAATTTCCAGAGGTCGAGAGTACTAACAACTGGTCAGGGGAGGGGAGGGTCAGATGAGGACATCATGTAGGAGAAGGCACTTGAGTACCTGTGCTTTGAAGGAAGCAGGGAAGGGAAGGGCACCTAAGAGGGAGAATGTGTATAGGGGAAATAGTCAGTATGCCAGATTGGCTAGAAAGAGAGAGTGTATAAAGATGGGTGTACCCATTCAATTCTAGAGGTGTGGTACGAGAAGGACAGAATAGAACTATCACCTCCTTTCTGCCTATCATTGCAGCCTATGTTGCATTAGCTTTCTCTTGCCTTTTGCTAGCATTGCCATTGACTGATCAGATATTGAGCTTGAGGACCACTAAAATCCCTAGATTTTTTTTCAGATGAACTGCTATCTAGTCATGCTGTCTTTCTCTTATACTTATGAAACTAATTTTTTTTAATGCAATGGCATTTGTCCCTACTAAAGTTCATCTTATTAGAACTAGCCTATTGAGATTTATTTATTTTTTATTTTACTTCTGACTCCTTCAATATGTTACTATTCCCTCTAAGTTTTGTATTACTGGTAAATCTAATACACATGCCAGCTGTACCTTTAGCCAAGTCATTGATAAAAATGTTAAATAGTGTAGGGTCAGAGTCCCAGGGGCACTCTACTAGATACCACCTTGATATAAATCCATTAATGACCATTGTAGGGGTCTGGTCATTCAACCAGTTCTCCTTGCACCTAATTCTACTGTAGCCCACATGATTCTATCTTGTCCATTGATAATAGCATGAGACACTTTGTCAAATACTTTGCTAAAATCTGGGTAAACTATGTCTCCTGTAATCCAATTGGGACATACCAGTTTAGTAGTCCTGTCAAGAAAAAGGAAGGGAGGTTAGCCTGATATGATTTTTTCTTGGAGCCATGAAGGCTCTTTATTATCATCTCCATCTCTAGACAGATGTTCAGTAACCATCCCCTTGAGAAATGCATTCTAGAATCTTGCCAGAAATCCAAGTCAAGCTCAATGTCTCATAGTGTGCGCTCTCTCACTCTCTCTCTCATTGGAACATTTGCCCTTCTTCATTATTCTGGCACATCTCCCATACTTCATGATTTTTTTTTCTTTTTTTAATTTTTTAATTAAATCAATTAGTTCAGATTTTATCTTCCCTCCACCCCCCCACCATTGAAACAGAGGAGAAAAGAAAAAACAAAACCCTTGTAATATGCCTAGCTATGCAAAACAGATTCCTGTGTTGGCTGTGTCCAATAAGTATGTCTTATTGTGCAGTCTTGAGTCTATCACCACTCTGTCAAGAGGTAAGTAGCATGCTTCACCATTAATCCTCTGGAATTATGGACAGTTATTGTGTTGATCAGAATTCTTATAGCTTTCAAAGTTGTTTGTTACTGTATAAATTGTCCTGCTGGTTCTGCTCCCTTCACTCTGTATCACTTCATACAAGTCTTCCTAGGTTCCTCTGAAACTGACTCCTTCACCATTTCTTATGGCACAGTAGTATTCCATTCCATTCCCATACCATTGTTTGTTCAGCCCTTTCCCTGTTGAGGAGATGAATTTCCAGTTCTTCGATACTACAAAAAGAATGGCTATAAAGATTGCTTTCCAGAACGGCTCCAATTCACAGATCCGCTAACGGTGCATTGGTGTGCTGCTCCAACATTTGTCATTCCTACCCCCAACTTCCAAGATTTTTCAGAGATCGCTGACAGTGGCCCAGCAATCACACCCAACAGTTATTTCAGTACCATAAGCCACAATTCATCTTGGCCTGATGACTTGAACTTATTGAGGAGAGTCTCTTACCATCTCCTCAGTTGTCTGGGGTTTTGACTTCCTATGTCATTTTTGTTCTGTCCCTTTCAGTCTGGATATCAATCTCCTTGGCAAAGAAAGCAAACAAAAGAGTCCAGGAGGGAGGGAGAGTGAGGTTAAGAGTGAGGTTGTTGTGGAAAGCATGGCAAGGAGTCAGGTAGGTCAGGCAGGAGAGGGAGGGAATAAGGCAAGACAGAAAGGAGATCTGCTCGACAGGGAACAAAACTTCCTTCAGGACATTGTCTTATCGATTCATTAGCAGCTAGGTGGCCCAGTGGCTGGAGTGGCTCGGAGCCATACCTGTTGGCAGCACTGACAAGGTGCTTCAGCTGCCTCCAAGGAGAAACACCCAGCCAACAGGGTTCTTGAGTTAGGAAGCCTTGGAGGGGCTGGCAGGTGGATGGATAGCAAGGCTGGTCTGAGTATGAAAAGAAGGTACACTACCATCTCAATCCCCCCAAACTCCCTCTGTGCCTCCCACCATCCAGACAAGGCTCTGAGGGCACCCCCTTTGGGCCAGGAGCCAGGCTGGAGAGAGCCCCACGCCTGCTTGATGGGCGTGGGCCTTGCTCTCCAGCCAGCCTCACTCTTTCACCCCAAGGTGTTCTCCATCGTGGTGTTTGGCTCCATCGTGAATGAGGGCTATGTGAACAGTGAAAGCACCCCCGAGCTGCACTGCATCTACAACAAGAATGAAGGTGCTTGTAACTATGGAATCGCCATTGGCATCATTGCCTTCTTCGCCTGCATCTTCTTCCTCGTCCTTGACCTCAACTTCCAAGAGATCAGCAGCGTCAAGGACCGGCGGCGGGCTGTGCTTCTGGACCTGGCCTTCTCAGGTGGGAGGCAGGAGGACTCAATATGGACTTCTTTTTGAATAGGGCATGAGGGAGTCTTGGGGTTCAGGAGTCAAGGTGGGACATTTGGATTATGGAAATCAAGATGAGGACTTGGAAAGAGGATAAACATTCTGGGGTTGTATAGTCAGTGAGGATTTGAATTGGGAGTTTGAGATGGCAGTTTGGGGTTGGGGTGGGCATCAAGATGGAGGTCTTGGGGGGTCAAATTGGGGGACTTGGGGACTTCTGAGAGGTAGGCATTTAGGTTTGGAATTCAGGGTGGAGGGACTTGGGATCACTGTGGGAGTTGAGGTATCTGGGGGATGGTTCGGAAGTGGTGGAGATTTGGAGTGGTCACAGTAGGGGTTGGGGAAGAGACTGGGGGACATGGTGGGGAAAGGAAAGGGGAGAAAGCTCCATCAGCTGCCCCTCTCTGAGTCATTCCCGCTTTGGCTTCAGGGCTCTGGTCCTTCCTGTGGTTTGTATGTTTCTGTTTCCTGGCAAACCAATGGCAGCAGACCAAGACAAGTGAGGCAGTAAGCCAGGGGGCGGATGCGGCGCGGGCAGGCATTGCTTTCTCCTTCTTCTCCATCATCACCTGGGTGAGTGTGGGCCCAACATCCCCCAAGAAACGAAGGCTGATCTTGGCCTTTTGTGTGGTGCCAGAGATAGGGCCTAGAACTCTGGGATGGGGATAGGGGCTTGGGAACTGCCCACAGCACCATCAGCAAAGCTACCCAGCTTACCCACAGGGACCAGCGAGTCACAACTGCCTCACTACCATCTCTCTTCCTATCCTCTCCATCTGTTTCTTGGTCTTTTGCCACTATATTCTCTGGATGTCTCACAGTCTTTCTAGATCTTAGAGAGCACCTAATCTAACCCATTTTACAGAGGGAGAAATCAAAGCGGGGGGGTAGTGATTTACCTAAGGCTAAACAAACAGAACCAGGACTAAATCGCAGATGTCCTGACTACTACCCACTGAACAATTCTTTCCATTAAATGCTGCCCAATTTCCGTCTTTTGCTTTCTCCACCTCTTTTTGTTTTGGTATCTAATCTCTCTCCATCTCTCATGGTCTCTATTTTCCCTTATAGCTGTTTCCTACCTGACAGCTATGTTTCCTTTAGCTGTTTCGGGTTTCTAGAGGGGGCTGACCCCCTTTCTTTGGAGTCCTTTGTGGCCCATTCAGGGGTTCTGGCTGCTGCTGTTACATTAACCATCTGTATTCTGGACCTCCCCCACAGGTGGCCCTCATGGTGAAGGCGCTGCAGAGATACCGTCTGGGCACCGATATGTCACTTTTTGCCACGGACCAGCTTACTGCAGCCCCTGGCACCAGCTACCCTGGATATCCAGCAGGCAGCGGTGTCGAGGGCACTGAGACCTACCAGAGCCCCCCGTTCACTGAGACGCTAGACACCAGCCCCAAGGGCTACCAGGTGCCAGCCTATTAGTAGAGCTGCCCACCCCATCCCAGGGCATCGGGGTACTGTGAGCATGTTTGGGCAACAGCTATGGCCTTTCCCTATGGGCCAGTCTTGTGGACTCTGTACAGTGGTCTCGGTTCTCTGTCTCACCTCTAAGGGTTAAGTAAACAAAATAATCACACAGTGTTCCCTCTAAGTCTGAAAAGGAAGGAAGGAAAGAAGGAAGTTGGGGAAGGAAAGGAGGCCAGGGGGTGGGAGGAAGGGAAAGGAGAAAGGAATAAAAATGTATATGGGAAGGAAAGAGGAAAAAGAAGGCTGAGAAAGGCAAGAAGAAAGGAGCAGGAAGGTGGGAAATTAGGTAGGGAAAGGAGAATTAGGTGCATGCTGGAAGGGAAGAAAGCAGCCAAGTATGTTCCAGAAGGTAAGAGAAGGTGGAAAGAGGGAGAAATGAAGAACCGCACTCTGAATACAGAATGGCCTTAATAATTATTAAAGTCAGAAAGTAAGGAGGGCAAAAGGGAAGCAGTGAGCATTTTGTCAACACTGAAGGAAGGAAACATTAGAAGGAAAGGAAGTTAAGATAGCATGGAATCATGAGCTCCCATTGAGAATTGCTGAGCCCAAAGCTCCCTGGATCTGTGTAGGATGGGTGCTACTTGCCTCCTCACCCCACCCACAACCATGCCCCTCTGAGGAGCAGGCCTCTGAGTCTTCAGTACCTTCTGCTCAGGGCCAGCTTCCACCCACAGGCTCTGAGTTAGGACAGCCTGCTAAGTTGGACATTCTGAATTTTTCCCAACTCCAGTCCTTGGCTAGAAGGGGCTGACCCTTCTTCCCCCACCCTGATCCTATCTCCTTTGGCCTTCTCTAGTAAGTTTTCAGAATGAGCCAAAACAACCTGAGCCCCCAAACCCTGCCCTGCTGGGGAGAAGACTCAGGGTTTCCAGGGTGCTCTGTGCCATCCCTCCCTGACAGCCTAAAGTGTCTGTTCCCCATCCTGTGCCAGGCCCCATGGCTTCTCATTCCCAAGTCTGAAGGAAAAGGTCCAGCTGAGGAAGGGGAACCCCATGACCCCTACCCAGGGAAAACCAATTGCAGCAATATTTTCCTTAGAGGGAACACTGATCCATTTTAGCAGCACAAAAGGTACATGTGTCAATATTTTAGCCAATAATCAATTTAAATGGTTCCTTCAATTGATTGTATGTGTGAGATACTGTCCAATGGGTATATTGTATTTTTCTATCTTGCTCTCTGTGTATTACCATGATCGCAATGGGCTTTCTATGGATGTCAGGGCCATTCTCAGTGCCCCCTGAGCTCACTCCCCCAGGTCCCCAGGTCACTTGGTAGTGACATAAAAGTTGGGGCTGCTGCAGAAATGTGTGCATGCCCCCAGAAAAGGTAGGAGTCCAGGTTCCTGGGAGGGTATTCCTGTTAGTGCCTCAGGGATACCTTCCCCATGTTCTTCTTTGCTGGGCTAGGGATTCTGCTCCCCAACTAGCCTCCCTGCCAAACCAGGCCTAGGGCTGCAACAGAGCTGGGGAATGGGAGGTGGCCAAGAAGAGAAGTTGAACATGGTGTTTAAGCACTTTGCCTTCTATCAAGGGAAGGCATTGACCTGTCACCTGCCCTCCCTCCACCTCCCAGGGTTTTCTGGGAGGGAGGAATCATCTAGGGCTTTCTGCCTGAACTTAACACCTCAGACTCCTGCAGATGGGTCTGAGCTGACAATACAGTGAGATATACCAAAGGCAGCAGCAGCAGGAAGAGCCCTGCCCCTAGGCCTGGCCCAATCCCTACTGTATGACCTGGACAATGCCCAGCCCTACAGAGTGCCCAAGTTTCCATCTAGGGGATCCTTATAGCAATTTTGGGTGTGGGTAGTACTGTTAAATAGTGTCTGTTGTAGTCTGTCTTATGTGCCAGTGGTTTGTCAGGTAGGGTAGTATGCCCAGCGATACGGAACATAATTTACTATATTCCTATGGACTCATTAGAGAAATCCTAGAGTTGTTGGTGTTATAGCTATAGAACATGCTTTAGTCTTCCTGTATTAATTCCCCAGATCCTTGCCTTTCTTCCCGCATTAAGTACCCCCACCCCCCCCCATCCATTTCCCCTTGGTCAGTAGGGACCAGTGTTCATCTTTAGTCAGGGCCCTGCTCTACCATCTGAAGCAAAGCATGTCCATACCGCTGCCATTCTGAGCATCACACCAACATTCCCACTATTGGCTTTTGCTCTCACAAGATGCTGAGCATCCTCTAAGGGGACCTTCCCTGAAAGGAACAAGGAGTCAAGACGTCGACACTGACATTCCTCCTGCCTCCCCTGACAGCTAAAAATACATGCCCAAGTGCAGGCTTTGTGGGAGCGATCACTTTACAGAGAGGATACAAGAGGGACCAGAGGTTCCATGGGTGACATACATGCCCCTTGCTTGGCCTGGGTGGGGAAAGTGTGAGAGCGCTTGTTGAAGGTGGGAGGAAATAAGGACATAAGAGAAAAACAGAGGCGAGGGGTCCAGATTTAAATGAAAAAATGTGAATGCATTTGACACATCTACAGAATGTCCAAGGAAGGCCCCCTTCCTTTTCTGCTTTCCAGCCCTGTAAACAGTGCATGCACATACCAACCGTACCTACCATACTCTCAGGTTGAGAGCTGTGTCCCTGGCTCAGCAATGTCTCTTCCCCGCAGGGAAGCAAGCATTCACAGAAACTTTCTCAACAGCAGGTGCACAACAGGTTCAGATGATGAACTCTGTTTACAGGAGAATGATTGTATGGGCTAAGTCACCTCATTCCCATCTCAAAGAACCCATCTCTACCTTTAACTTCCGCCAACTCTCCCCCACAGCAGGTGGGCTGGTTGGTCACTGGCAAGCAACCAGGGGGTGCTCCCTCCCAGCCCACCCTCCTGGCCTCTCCCCTTCCTGTTACACACAGAGTTCATTAGAGGGACCACTCACTCCTTGCTGGAGATCAGCAGCCTGGACTCTGTTGCATTTAACCCTTCAATTCTCTACTAGTTTTTAATATCAAATGGATACCAAATGTGGTTTGCCCATTTAAGTTTTGCAGATACCTCTCTTCAAAGGCAGGCTGCTTCCCAAAGCTGCTGTTGTAAGTAAAACTATGTACATTGTAGTCTAGGGTGGACTGTGTATGGAACCGTCAGTAAAAAAAAAAAATGTTTACAATTTTTTTGTATATATATCTCTTCTGAAAGAACAATCCGTGATGGTGTATTTTCAGTGTCTGTGTCCCAACTGCAACTTATTTTCAATAAAGAGTGCAAATGAACTCGTGTGGCCTGGAGACACCAGGAATGCATTTTTCAGCAAGGGGAGCAGCATAGTGAAGTGGCCATGAGCTCTGGACTGGGGTTCTGGTGGCTCTGTCACCAACTTGCTATCCTACCTTCATTTAGCAAGACCCTAAAATGGGGGGGAGGGTTGGGCAAACCGGGCTCCAAGTCCCCTGTTCTCCAGCCCTTGGGCTGTATAGTATCCAGTGATTCCAGGTAGCACCAGCGGGACTGTGGGGGTTCTGTGGAGGCCCTCCCCCGCTTCCTCCTTCCTCAGAATCTTCTTGGTGGGAGAAGGATTCTCAATGTCTGAGGAGACAGCAGGAGGCCCATTTTTTAGTAAATGGGAAAAAAACAACAGGGTAGTGCAATAACTTCCAAGGGGAAACCATTGTTTTAAAGACGAAGGTGGCTTTTATAATCGAGAACTAGGCTAAGAAAAACTGGTGTTGTCCTAGATAACCTAGAATGGAAGAAAAACCACAGGAAATAGTGTCCATTTCATGGGAATGATAAGTCTGAGACTGCTCTGACCGAGCACACACATCCTTGGCCGGGCTGGGAGACCCTGCTCATGGAGTACTCATCCTTCCTTCCCAGCTACATGCTGGACTCTTCTTGAACGCCCGGGCCTACAAGAAATGAAGCCTCAGCAAAGTAAGGGTCATTAGTGGATATAATGACCATCCCTCAGAAGACAGCCCAGCCTTGTACCAGGTCTGCAGCCAACATTATATATCAGCACCAAAAGGCTGGAGCTGGAAATATTGTTAAGGCCCCTTCGTCACAGCAGTCTCACATGACCACTTTTATTAGCAGAAGATAGGGATAATCTGGGCCCAATGAAGACAAGTTCTCAACTCACCTATCCCTAAGCAATGACCAAAGACTTGGTATAGAGTGGGGCCTCACAGAATTTGCTACAAATGCTACTGCTCTATCTCAGGGTGGGCGGGCCTGTGTCCTGGCCCAGGAACACTAGAGGAGAATGGGTCAGGAATGACCCTATTTTGATGGGCCAGACCTTGGTCTTCCCCAGCAAAGAACCTATGACCTGACCTGGGGATGACTGGGAAGAAGAGCCAGGAGCCACCAGCTCTGACCAACAAGCCTTCTTCATTCTAGCACAGACTTCACGACCTGGGAATATCCATATTCTCCTAGTGAAAAGCAGAGACTAGGACCACCAGGCAACAATGTGCAGCAGTTTTTAATGTTCCAACTCAACCGCAGCAATACATCCAATAATCAGAAAGGTGGCTGTTTTTAAATACAAATTAAAATAATCATGACCACTGATGAAAGAGAAAAAGAGAGAGAGACGGAGAGGAAGAGAGAAAGAAAGAAAGCTCAGAACAAATATTCTACATGCTGTACTGCAAAATAAATGTATTTGAAGATAAACTGTCTTATTATAAAAGGTCAAAGAGATTCTTCGATCCCGCATTCGGCTAATCCTGTAAAGATTATCCCAATTCAAGTAGCACAATTTTATTTCTGCTTTCCATTCTGCATGTTCTTTAATCACAAAATTACCAACCGTTTACACACTGCGCAGTCTCACTCCCTCAACATAAACCCCAATTCTTTCTCCTCACGGAAGCTCCTCCAATTTGTGTGACCGCAGGTGGTTTCTGGGCCTGCCCCAGTGTGGCAACAACACTGGCTTCAACCCCAGGGAAAGGCCCCCAGGCTACAAGAACTATTCCCCCTCAACCCCCACCCCCAGTCACTTGATAAAAAATAAAAGAACAAAGAGCAAAACCATCCCCATTCTGGGAGGAAGGCAGTCTTTACTTGGCTCCAAAGAAACCCAACTGTATTCCTGAACGGCGGGTGGCGGCAATGTACTGAGTGGGGCAAGGTAAACCTGGCAGATGACCCCATCTGGCTCTCCCTCCCCTGCCCAACCTGCTAACCACACTGAGTGGCCTGGTCTACTTCTCCTGAGGCATTTGGTGCTCTGGCGATTTGGTTTCTGCAAAGGGGAGGAGAGTGTTGTGTGTAGGGGGTGTGCACTGGCCCTGTGTGGGACTATCCCTGGGGACGGCCAGCCAGCCACACCCCTGGCAGCTGTGGCTTACCAGACCTTACTTCAAAAAAGTGCAAATAGATGGTGTGGAGATTGTTCCGCTGGTCTTGATGAAAGCTAACTGATAATTCTGCTGATGGCTTGCAAGGAAGGGAACTCTTCATCTTCAATATGCAGGGCTCTGTGGGTGCCCAGGTCATCCTGGGTCAGCACCTGCTGGCAAATGGGGCAGATGCAGCAGTCCAGTTCAGAAGGGGTACTAGTTGGCCACGCACTCTTCTTGTTCTTTCTAGATTTGGGTGCCCCCTGCTTCTCCTGGACCCGGAAATCATTGTGTGCTGACAGCAGCTCCTGCTGCTTGACTGTGTCAGGCAGAAGCACCAGGAGCTCGCTGAAGATTTTTCTGAAGTTCTCCCCAAGGAGTTCCCGGCAGCTCTTATAATACTGTGCTGCAGAAATATGACCCTAAAGTCCAGGAAAAACAAAACAAAAAACAAAAAACAACCCGGCACAATTTCATTTTGTTCCTGGATACCAGATCAACCTAATTCCCCACTTCTCTCCTCTCTCACCCCAACAACATCTTTGCCCGCTCACCTGTCGGAATTGCCCTGAATGGCTTTTGAACTTGTTGAACCTGGACTCATCACTCTGAAGGAGCTCCTTTATGGACTGGATGAGCTGCCTGTTCCTTTGTTGGAAATTTTCAGGTATCAAATAAGTCCCTTGGCAGGGGCCTTGCCTGATATAGAAAGGGAAGAGGGGGAGGGAAGGGAGAGGAGAGAGATGAGGGGCGAAGAAAGAGGAAAGGAAGAGATAGGGGGAGCAGGAGTAAACATTAATCTCTGCCTTTTACCCCTGACCTCACCCTGGAAAAATAAATGAAAAGAATTGTGTTTTTTTTTTTAAAGCGGAAGACCATCTCCTTCATTTTAAGGAGGAGAAGTTCCGAGAGGCACAGAGATGCTAGGTGACTGACTCCCCAAGCTCTCACCCAGTGAGTTGGTGGCAAAGCTGGGACTAGAACCCAGGTCTCCTGCTTCCCAGGCCAGGGCTCTTCCCCTTCCATGCCATGGCCCTGCTTCGGGGGCCCTGCAGTGGGGCCTAAGGCAGCTGCATCTGTGTCCAGCACATCTGTGTCTCAGCCTTCCCACCCCACAGTGGTCTGGTGACGACTGAGGGCCTGTGTCCTCCTCTAATGGGAGCAGCTGGTGAGCATTTCCCTGCTAAGCATGCGGGAGGGAGGGCCCAGGGGAATACTATCAGAAGAGTGACAGCACCTGAGAACACAGCTGCTGCAGCTACTTCTGGGGCATTTCCTTCATCCGAAGGGCGGACCGAGGAGCCAGAAGTAGGAATGTACATCCGGGGCTTCCTCTGAGTCACACAGACCCCACACCAAGAATCACTGAGCAAAATGAAATCGGTCCTCTCCAGGAGAGCTTCCAGCGACAGGGCTGGGGACAGCAACATCCCAAATGAAAAGGTTTAGTGGAAGCTGCATTCTGACACAGAGTACAAGTCTGTTACAAATGACAGCGAGGAGAAGGAAACAGGACCTATTTGGCAGAGCGGCTGTGACTCCACCTCCCCAGCCCCTATGGGTGGGCTGGTCCTGCCTGGATGACAAGGACAACACTTTGGGGACATTCAGAGATGAGATGTGTCCCCCTGGGCGGCAGCAGGTGTAGCACACCTCAAGTGCTCCCTGCCCACTCATTCACAGTTAGCCCTACAGTGACCCCATGGACTCGGTTCCCTACCCACCTCCTCCCTCCCTTGAAACACAGGCTCAGCTGAATTTGGTGTGAACAGGATGGAGCACTCCTAACACCTGTAACTTACTCTTTTATGGAGGTGGTGATGGGCTCGGAGATGCTGTTGGATGGGATGATGGTAAAGCCCGGAGGAGGCTTACTAATGGGTGGTGACAGTCCTGGAGGTGGTGGGGGGCTCTTTAATAGCACCACAGAGTTAAAGCCTAGAAAACCACAAGAGAAGAGGAAGACAACATGAAATACACCATAGGGCACAACTGGGTGGGGGTGGGGACATCTGCTTCCCCCTTCCCCCACCTGCTGCCACCTGAGGAGGAAATGCCAGATTTATGGGACTGACAGGTAACAAAGCAGGCAGAAAACACTGGAGCCCAGAGAAAGGTCCCACAAGAGCAAAATGACTACAAGAAAGCCAACAAATGGCACCATGAGGTCACAACAGAGCCTCATGGATGTCTCCAAAAAACAGCTGTAAACCACTGGTTAAAGCTAGCCCTTCTTTTAACCAAGGCAACTGTACACCTGGGAGAGGCACCAGGTAGTGGGACTGTCTTCAGTGTGGTCCTCTACCCCAAGTTCTGAGTTGTTACAGAATGACAAGGTAGTCAAGCCTCTTTCAGGCTCCACCAAGATGTTACAAGGGCCTCTGCTGTGGAGAAACAGAGGTCACTCTCTCAAAGAAGTTCTGCGGATAGCGCAGGCCTCTTCAGTAGGCAGAGAAGGAACCCATTCCACTGGTCATGGGATATCAGCATTTTCTTAAGCAAATACTAACTTGCTGTTCTGAGCTGTAGCGTATCCTCAAGTACACAAAATTTTTATTACAGAGCTTGTAAGCTGTAGGCAGTGTCTGTGCTCACTGTCCTCACCACATGACAGAGCTGCCTCCCTCTAAAAATGAAAACAGCAACAGACTTACACCAAGCCCAACCGCTCACTACCAAAGAAAGACTCTGTATGTCAAAGTGACATGCTGGTGGGGACCCAGCTACTCCTGCCTTACTAATTCCTCTTACGTAATGAGACTTCCATAAGAGGCAGAAACACATGGAACTTCCCCCTCCCCTAACTCTTTATTTCCATCAAACAGCACTTCTCTTTAAAATCCCTATAACCTCCCACAAACATCTTATTGCATACTCCCCTACCAGAAAAACTCACTGACATGCCCAAAGCCCCCACCCCACATACGAGGATCTAACACCTTTTGTGTCCATGCCTGTGCTCACACCTGGCTGCACACAGGATCGTGGAGGTGGGGGTGTAACGCATCTCCTTGCTCCCTCTTGGGCACACACAGCCCTTCCTCTCATGCTGAACTAAAATGGAGAATTTGGGCCCCAGTGGGCTTCTGTAACCTGGCAAAATGTTCTCCAGCAACCCAACCACCATGTGGCTGAAGAAATGTAGAGGTGAGAAAAAAAAAAGAAAGAAATGTGGTGATGGTTATAAATGGGAGGTGACCCAACATCAGCACAGAGACCACAGGAGGTGTCCTACGCTATGCCCACAGGGCTCCAGGACCATAACTTTAAAGATGGCAAGAAGGTCAGGAGTCACCTGGTCTACCCTCTTCCTCTTCCAGGTGAGGAAACTGTGAGCCTCAGAGAAGTGACTCCCCAGGTTACATTCACTGCTAGACTACCAGGTGGGACTTGTGAGGCCAGGGCATATCTGTCATTCCTTAGCTGGAATTCTCCATCTAGATAGAACAAACCTGCCATTCTGCGAGGAACACACCCAGTGGGTCCCCATGTTCCCAGTTTCAAACATGTTGCTGAAAGGAAGCAGCTCTGCTACCCAGGGGACAGTTAGGCACTGACTAACAAATGAATTTCTTGACCTCAGAGGCCTTTAGGACTAACCCAGCACCCTGGAGCCTGAGGTCTGGCCTCTTCCTCCTCCCACCCGCTCCTGCCCGGGTGGGACCACTGCCTGACTGCTGTTACCTGGTGGAGGTTGCATTCGGGGAGGCCCCGCACTGCAGAGAGCTGGGAAGTCTTCCTGAGGTAAAGGGCACTGGTTAGTCACTGGTGGCTTTGTGAGCCCTGGAGGCTCCTTGGGGACACTGCCAACGTGGGCTGCCTTTTCTGAATGACCATTCACAATGGCCGCAGGCTTCTCTGACCCATTAGCTGTGACTGCAGGAGTCGAGCCGTGTTCAGGGCTGGGCGCTTTTTCTCGCCAAGCCGGCTTAGCAGTCGCCTCTGGCATCGGTGGCTGGGGTGGGGGCGATGCCGAGTTCTGCTTCTCAGCTCCTGTCTTTTTCTTCTTGCTCACTTTTATGAAAGGCTGCGAGGAAGATGTAGCCAGCAAGGAGGAGACATCAAACATAGTGGGTGCGTTCCTGATCTCTTGGGTGGTCAGCCCAACACTGTCATCCTCATCATCAGAGACCACAACTTTGTTGTTCTTCTTGCTTGCTTTACCACTTCCTTTGGTGATCAAAGAGGCTTTCTTTGTGAGATGGCTGGAAGTGGCCTGGACAGGTGCCACTGGCCGAACAACACTCTTACAGGAGTTACTATTCCAGGCTGAAGTGATGCTGGACACAGCTTTGCTGGGCCTCATTTTTGACACAAGGGCTGGAAAGTCCTCTTCTTGGAAGGCTGAAGTCTTCTTGGCAGTGACTGTATAGGTAAGTGACATCCCCGAGGAGACAGTGGGGGCTGAGGAGGAGGAGAGGCTTGGGAAGTCTTCTTCTTTAAGTTTGACTGAAGCTGGCTGAAGGGAACTGGGGTAGAGCGAGAGATAAGATGTCACATGACCCACTCAGGCCTTCATCAGGGAGGAGGGAGTTGGGAAATAGCCTGAACTTGGTTTGTTCCACAGAAGGGAGAAGACCCACTACAAATCCCTTTTTATGCAAGGCAGGAGGCAGCAGAAGGCATCACCCGTCTAAGCAAACCGTCACTGCCCAGATAGGACCCTACAGAGAGGAGAGATCCCAAAACAGACCCCTCAGATGGGACTCAGGCAGAAAAGGGATGTGTGGCTATTCAGAAAAGCCCGAAGGAAGGACCAAAGGAGTCACGTGCAAGTCAGGCTTCACATCTCCTTTAGGAACCCTACAGGAATCTAGTCATTAAACAAAGAGCTCATATTTGGGCCCCACCCCCCAGCTCTTGGTCAGCTACTAGATCCCTGCTGTTAGAGGCTAACCCTAATAGGCACCAACCCATCCCTCTATACCCCAGGACCTTAACCAATGCTTCTGACAAGCAAGAACAGACTCCAGCTGCCCCACATACCTCTGCAGAGCTCCCCCTGCTGCCGAGCTAAACGAGACAATGTCCTCTTGGCTTGCAGGACCATTAGCAGTGGCCTCTTTGGGAGCTAGGATCAAGGACAATGACTTGTAACATGAAATGACGGCAAGTGCCAAAAACCAGAAACTGTTCCTATGAAAATTTCTTAAGTGGTATGCACTAGTCTTGGGACCTTAAAGTATACCCTTTTCCTCAAAGACTTTCATGCAACAGATGTCAGACTCATCAGGAATCATGACTCAAAAAGGTTCATGAAGAACCTATTTTGAACTTCTATTTCAGGCAGAAGGGTTAAATATATAATTTAATTTTACATTTCACATTGTATTGGTTCTAAAAATAAAAAAATAAAGGATGGCTGCACATTAGACTACATGTGACTTAATACCACTTCCTCAGAGGAATGCAATCCCTTTGCTGAGTCTTTTTAAAAAGCCTAAA
Organism: Phascolarctos cinereus; assembly: GCF_003287225.1. NCBI lineage: Eukaryota > Metazoa > Chordata > Mammalia > Diprotodontia > Phascolarctidae > Phascolarctos > Phascolarctos cinereus. The sequence continues at coordinate 128,581,467 of NW_027555847.1, read as the reverse complement.
ATTTCAGCTTCACATAATAGATTTCCCATCCTGGATCAAGCAACTTGATTGCAATTCATTCAAAATCCATTTTCTGCTACACAGCAGAAAAGCTGTCCCTGCCTGTGGAAAATGTTCCCAACCAAGGGACAATGCTGTGAGTTCTCTTTATGCTGAGAAGCCCAGACAAAGGAGGGAGTGGTGCAGGACCTGCCTGCTGGCCACCACTGATCACCTGGGGCCTCAGCAGAAGGCTTGGGGGCTCTCCTCGAGCTCCGAGTTTCTTCCGAGTCCTTCCCCTCATCCTTCTTCACTTTGCTGCCATCCTCTTTATCCTCAACCCATTTCTTTTCTTCTTGCCTACGTGCAGCTACTGATGCCCTCACTGCAGCTGCTACATCTCTGTCTTCTTCTTCCCTGAGGTGCAGGAGAAGGAAAAGGAGAGTCCTTTAGGGTCACGAAAAGAACCTAAGGACTGCTATGAAACACATCCCATGTTCTCCAGACAAGGCCTGAGCCATAGCACCATCTGCTGGAAAAGACTGGGAACTGAGATTCTAAAAAACTTCTCAGGTGTTCCCCTGCCCTCCTTCCTTTGAGAACATGGCAGGATGTGGCTAGGACCCCAGACAGGAAAGGGACAGGAACTTGTAGCCATACTTGAGATTCAAGGCCAGACCTCCTTGTGTCTACTTTTTCCTCTCTCTCTGCCTTATTCCATCCTTTAGTCAATGACTCCCCAAGTTGTCAGGTGATAGCCCCTTCTGTGTCTCTAGCACTGCTGCCAGTCCTTACCCAGATGCCCCTTAGCTCACACTAAGACAAAGATAGGGTTTTTCTCAAAAGGGCTTTTGTAGTCCTTTTTGGGAAAAGTAACACCAGCTCCAAATCCAATGAACCAATGAAAATATACAAATATACAGAGCCCACTAGTGCCAAGTTACCAAGACCTAAGTCCATATCCTATGATCCCACAGCCTGGCCTGGTGGGCTGCACAGACTTCTCAGATGTAGCTCTCACGTAGCCCTATGAGAAAGCACCACTAGCCCATGCTCTCCCTAGATGGACCAACTCTCAGCTCCAGGTATCTCTTTCCTTTCAAAGCGGATGCGTTTTCTGCCCCACCCTCAATTCCAGGGTATTGGTGCTTAATGACTTCTCACTCACCTCCCCAACCAAAGAGGCATTTATTTAGCTGAAAATCCTCTATTGTGCCAAACTGTACATGTGTTAACTAGGCCCATAAACATTTTTCACCAATAGTAAGGGAAAGGTCATGTGTACAGGCTCTATACAGAAATGGGAAGGACTGATGGTTAACAAAAAGACTTCCACTCCCACAGGTCTGAGTGTGTCTATTCAACAGTTAAGAAGTCAAGACCCTCCTGGAGAATGTCTGACATTAACCTATGAGTGGTGTCATTCTTTTTGCCTATAGTATTTCTTTAGAGAAAAGAAAGCAGTAGTCTGGATTCTCCTCACAAGTACACCGCCCACGAAAGGAGCGACGAGGCCCTAAGCTAGACAAGAAGTGCCCAGAAACCTTCCTGGCGGATGTGCCCACAGGTGGTCTGCATCAACACCAACAGCAACTTATCCCAAGAATGAAGCCTCGGCAAAGAAAGACCCTTGAGGAAATGAGGTACAATGGACAGAGCAGTGGCTTTGTAGACAAGAGAAACTGGGTTCAAATCCTGGTTCCAATGCTTACTAGCGGAGTTGCTTTGGGCAAGTCACAGACTCATCTGTACAATGAGGGGGAAGGACTACACGACATTCCCCTCCAGCTCTATAGCTATGATCCTATGGCCTGAATTCAAATCTTCCTCTGTCACTTACTACTTGAGTGACACTGGGCAAGTCATTTACTCTCTCTTGCTCTGTTTCCCCGTATGAAAAATGAGAGGGCTGAACTAGAGAGAGGTTTCTGAGGTCCCTTCCCACTCCAATCTAGGATCAGAAGTACTCAGCTGTCAAAAAGCACTGGTTCTGTGGCTGGTGCTCTTGCTTAAGTGTTTTTCTTTAACAAAGAGGAGGAGAGAAGGCATATGTCCAAAAAATTAATGCTGTAAAAACAGAAGGAAATCAATAAAACTGAGTATTGTTTTTAAGGTAGGGGCTCTGCTAGAGACAGAAACTCATGTATTTGGGGATTTACTGATTACTAGGAATCTATTCACAAAACTATTGTGGTTAGCCTGGCTGCTAACTTGCTGTTTAACCACAGGTCAAGTCATCTCACTTCTGTGAGTTTGTTTTCTCATCTATAAAAGGAAAGGCTGGAGCCAGTCTCTACACCCCGTCGAGTCTAGGATTCTCTCAGTCTGTACAACGTGGAGACAAAGTGGCCTTTTGGAGTCAGAGCCCCTCGGCCAGTCCCCACCTCTAGCGGCTCCCCATCAAGACACCCAGGGAGCTGTCGAGAGAGGAACTTTAACAGAGAGCAAAAGCCTCCCACCTCTTATACCTCCAGCTTCCTCGGCGGTTCTGCTGAGCGCCACGCCCCCCTGGCCTGTTGGCCCGGCTCTGCCTGTTATGCCTGTCCACTTCTTCATAGTCATCGCCACCAACGACACCTAAAAGAAGGCAGAGGGCTGGTCACTCCATCTCTTCACCCTGGCCAGAACTGCCTCCTCCCCATCTCCCACCTGGTCCCCCAGAATAGCCCAGCAAACTCTGTGGGCCTGTTTGCAAGGCCTCCTTTCCGCTCCCTCCCTCAGATACTATGGATAGCAGATGGTCCTTTACGACAGCTCCAGGACAGCAAGATGAAACCCACCTATCTCCAGAGACTAGGGACATTCTGAATCACTGCTTTAGTCTGAGAATATGCTCTCCCATGGTGGGGCTGATAGACTGCAAAAAGCCATGATAGCAGAGAGATGATTGCACTGTTTCTTCCAGTTCATTTTAAAGGCTTATGAAGACAGTAAACTAAATCTAACTGTCTTCCTATGAACTCAGCATAGAAACCTAAGTCTTCAGTAATTATCATGCTAGAAAAATGTAGAACCAGAGCCCACAGGATGAAGCTCTGATCCTGTAAGCCATGACCCCCAGTGGGTCCCGAGCTCCAGGACCCTCCCAAGGGCAGACAGCCAGGCACACTCACCCTCACCCCTCCGCATGTGCCTTGGGGCATAGCTGAACTGCAGGTCAATCTGCCGGTTCTGCCTGGCCTCTGCTCGGCTCTTGCTGTGGCACGAAGTTTTATGCGCTTTGTAGTCGATTTCTGTACGGAAGGCGTGAGTGAACTGCTCGGTGTTGCACCTTCCCTCCTCACAGAGGAAGTGCTTCTCACGGAAATGTTCACGAAGGTATTCATAGTCACTGAAGAAAAGGGAAAACTGGGGATTGATATGGTTACTATATCAATCCCCAATAGCACCCCATGGCACCAATTAAGGCAACATGGCACATCTCAAGCAGCCCCTGGAGGAGCTTTTCCTACAAGTCTCAAGGAGGGCGTTCTACTCCACTTACTGCCAATCAGGTGGGTGCATCAGTATCCAAACACACTGCATAGGAAGTAACAATGACAGGGAACTCATTCTATCCTCAACACACCATGAGGACCATAAATGTTCCTGCAACAGACCAGACGGGACTGGCCAGAGCTCTTCTTCTCATCCTCATTGCAAAAGTTAACACTGGACATTTACACAGCTTCCCCCCCAAAAGGACCGCAGAAATGTTTTATAAGCACAAGCTCATTATTTTCCATAAGACTTTCACAAAAACAATGCTACAACATATCCATGTGCCCCTTTCACAAGGGCTCTCATGTGGGAGTCAGTCCAACTAAATGAATGAATGGATCAAGGTTTGATTCTTCTTAGTACTGTTCATAAATCTGAACAGAAAGAAATTTGGTTGCTTTTTTTTTTTTACACACTTGGAAAAGATAGAGGACTGACAGAAAGTAATTCTGTTCTCTGAACTCACAACTCAGTTACAAAAAGCAGCTTCAGCCTTAAAACATTTTATATTCCCAAAAGAAATAAACATCAAAGGATCCTGACTTATGACTAAAGTAGAATCATTCAGGGATAACTTGGCTCAGCTGCTCAAATCTCTAAAGACAAAGACTTTAGGAAACACTAAAGCCACCCGCCCTTCTAGGACACAATCTGGGTACACCAAACTCTAACTTTTGCACTGAGCAGGAAAGAGAGTATTAAGAGATGCCAATTCCTCATAATGAATCTTCAGCGCAGAGCCCTTACGCATCTAGTTCATATTCATGCTCCCTGCCTCCCCCCAATCCTCTGTGCTCAGTCAGTCCCTGATGGGGCATGACTTAAAAAGAGGGCTGCTTTTTTACCAACCTGTAATACTCCTGAGCACCATCCGAATCACAGAAATGGCAGAAATAGTGGTCTCTCCTCAGGTGTTTCAGGAGCTCATCATTGTCCAAATAACGCTCATCGCAAAATTTACACAGAGGATGTCCCCGGTGGGATGTGTCATCTGGGTCCCCATGGATCCGATGCCGGGCAAGGTCCTTGCGGGAATACCATTTGCGCTCATAGGTAAAGATCTTGGGGAAGAAGAATGAAGGCATGTGAGGGCAGAAGAAAGGACAGGGAATGCCTTACAGAATCACCTGACAGAAGGAGCCAAACAGTCTCTCACCTTCACCACTAATTCCTCAAGCTCTCAAAAACGTTTTTGAAGACCATACTCTAATCTCTGCTCACCATAGACTTCAGAAAGAACGCATGGCTGAATACAGATATAATTTTCTCCAAGACATAACCTAGAAATCCCCAAACCATGTGCTCTCAGTATATGACATGGAGCCTAGAATGGTCTAGGCCTTGGGCAACATCCATCTAGATACTAAAGAATTTTTGTACCTGAACTGGCCAGCTTTAAATCAAGAATATTTTCTATCAAACATCTCCCAGTAATCCAACTTCCTGCCCAAAACTAAACTACCACACATTAAAGCCAGAATGGCACATTATACACAAGGCTGGTTTCATAAGCTACATCAAGGAAGCACGTGCTCATTTCAGAGAGGGATTTTGAATGACAACTATACTGGACTTGAAAAGACCACGGTTATCTGCATAGTATGTGGCCCACACTCCCATTTTCCAACTAAACTCATGCTAAATGAGCGAGGTGTAATGAGAATTCAAAGAGAGCAGCACAGACAAGACCTCTAGTCAACATTATGAGAGAGAAGGGCTATGTAATACAAGTGATCTGCTGGAGGAGCCAAGGGGTCATTCACTGCCCAGCAGGTGGCCTGTGTTCACAATGATTTGTCACAAATAAGAAATAACCCAGTAAAGGTGGTAGAGCAAGGGCTTTCTTCGGTCCAAATCAGTTTATATAATGGGGAGTAGTGAGAGGTAAAGCTGAAGGTTATTACAATATTCCAGGTAAGAAGTTATAAGAAAGGATGGTAGTTATGTGAGCGGAGAGAAGAAAATGGATACAAGAAATGCTGTGGAGGCAAAACTGAAAGGACTTGGCAGACGACTGGGGATGGGAAGGCAGAGTTTAGGGAGAATGGAGGGATCCTCAACAAGGATGCTGGGAAAAGGAACAAGCTGATGAAGACTTCAGTTTGGGACTGGCTGCTGAGAGCTGCTAGCAGCATAATCAGGTGGAGATGTGCTTCTGCACAGTATGATATAACTGGGCCAGAGTTCAGGCATTTTGCTTTTTTTGTGGCTGCCTTATGCTCCTGTAGAAGTATCAGTTCATCAAAGAGGCAACGTTGTGTGGTGGGAGTCACTGCAGCCCAAGTCTCAAGCACTCACATTCCTAAGATCAGCATAATCTATTTCAGGATCTAACCCTCAGCACTTACTTCTGGAGTGGGGTGGGGTGCTGCAGTATTCCCCTTCCATCATGAAGCTGGGCTCCCCATCGCCACCATAAGAGTGTGTCAATGGCACCCCTTTGTTTCTCTTTTAGGATTCCGATTCTCCTTTTACAGCATGACTAATGTGGAAATGTGTTTATCGTGATTGTACCTGCATAAGCTATTATCAGATTGCTAGCTGGCTTGGGGAGGGGGGAAGGAAGAAAAATTTGGAATTCAAAGTCTTATAAAAATGGATGTTGAAAACTATTTTTATATGTAATTGGAAAAAAAAATACTATTAAGTGGGGTAAAAATAAAGAAATGACAAACAGGATGATTTCAGAAAAACCTAGGAAGACTTAATTGAACTGATGCAAAATGAACAGAACCAGCAGAACATTATTCACAGAAACAGCAATATTGTAAAGATGATCAACTCTGAAAGATTTAGCTACTCTAATCAATACAATCATCCAAGACAATTTCAAAGGACCCATGATGAAAAATGCTCTCCACCTCTAAGGAGACTAAATGAACTGTGAGTGCAGACTGAAGCACACTTTTTTCACTTCCTTTATGTTTCTTGCTTTTTATTGTGTGCCCCGCCCCACACGGCTAAGGTGGAAATCTGTTTTGTGTGGTTTCACATGTATAACTGATATCACTGCTTACTTTCTCAATGTGTGGAGAAGGGAATGGGATAGGGACAGAATTTGGAACACAAAACTTTAAAACAATGAATGTTAATTAAAAAAGGAAAGTTCCACTTTTCAATCTAATTTCCATTCCAACAGTATCATTTAAAAGTTTTATTTCTTTTTTAAATCATCCCAAGTTTCTTGTTATGCTTCTAGGATTTCTATGAAATCTGCAGAATTTACTCTCCTGTTCTCTTTTTTGTTGAGGGTTTTGGCTCACATTCATTTATTAGGGTTTTTTTTCTGAATCTTTTTCCTGAATTTTCCTGAACGAATCATTGGTTTCTTTTGTAATTTTGGGCATTTTATTTTATGCATTTAAGAACATTATTCTGGGGGCAGTTAGGTGGCGCAGTGGATAGAACACTGGCTCTGGATTCAGGAGGACCTGAGTTCAAATCCAGCCTCAGACACATAACACTTACTAGCTGTGTGACCTGGGGCAAAGTCACTTAACCCCACTGCCTAGCCAAAACAAACAAACAAAGAAAAAAAAAAGAACATTATTCTGAGAAGGGGTCTGTAGGCTTCACCAGTCTGCTGGAAGGGTTCAGGACATGAAAAAAAGTCAAGAAAGCTAAACAAAAACATGATTCCTTTCTGGGGAAATTCTTATTCTTCCTTATCTTTATAAGTTTGGAAGCTAGGCTAATGACAAGCCCCTTCCCTTTTCAATACATTTATTTTCTTCTTAGCTTCCTTGAATTGGGGGACATAGGAGTTCAGCTGGGTCCTTGCACTCCATAAACTCCACCAGGAAGATTCTTTCTCTTAACCAGCTCTGAACTATGGCAAATCTATCCTCCACTGAAATCAACAATGCACCCCCCCACCTCCATCCCACAGCCGGGCAAAGGGTGGAAGGGGGAGAAGTATGATTTTCCACTTTTTCTGGAGCACGGGGGGGTGACACTTGAGGTGGCGTGGAATGCCATGGGGGAAGGGAAGGAGGGAATTCAACAGAGGGGCTCAGAGGGGCTGTCCTCAGGGGACAGACCAGACACTGGGGTGGGGATCCCATGGCCTTCTAGGTCCTCAAGTGCAGCCTTTTGACTGAGTCCAAGTTTTACAGAACAAATCCTTTTATTAAGGGGATTTGTTCTGTGAAGTTTGGATTCAGTCAGAGGGCCACACTTGAGGACTTAGAGGCCCATGTATGGCCTTGAAGCTGCAGGTTCCCCACCCCTGGACTAGAGGGTACCACTGCCCCCAGCCACAATGCAGGGTGAACCTGAGGTAAGAAGTAACTTAGATTTTGATTCTGGGCTGTCATTTCAGAGAATTTTTACCTGGAGTGGAGATGCTTCCATCTTCTCCTTGTTGAAACAACTCAGAAAGTACTCCTTTAGAGTGTCTCTTTTTTAAGATCATTGGAGGGGAGGTATATTGAAAACAACTGCTAGAACGACAATACTGCAATAACGATCAACTGTGAAAGACTTGGTTACGTGGTCAAGGCGACGAGCCGAGATGACTCCAAAGAGCCCAGGATGGAAAATGCCACCCACTCCAGAGAGAGAGCTTATCTACTCTGGGCGCAGACTGAAGCACACCACTCTTCTCACTTTCCTTGTTGCTTGTGATTTTCTTGTGCTGTCTTTTGCAACACAACTAACACGGAATGTTTTGCACAACTTGGACATGTACAATGGATGTCATATTGCTTGTCTTCTTGAGGAGCACAGGAGGGGGAGAATTTGGGATTCAAAATTAAAAAAAAAGTTGAAATTTTTAAAAATGTAATTGGGAAACAGTTACTATATTAAAAACCACTAAGCCAACTTGCCAATCAGGCAGCCTCTGAATACAGAGAGATTTGGGAGTCTTCTGATGAGAGAGGACTAATGCTGTGAGAAGGGATGAGAGATGACCTAGGACTTGGGGAGCACTGCTAATTAGGGTGAGACAGGAAAGGGGAAGATCAAGGAGAGGAGAGAACACTGCCCAAGAACCAAGAAATCAGGATCTAGGAGCAAAGAGGAACTTTCAGGGCCAAACACTATAGAAAGATCAAAGATAAAGACAGAGAAAAGGCCATCAGAGTTAGTAATTAAGTTTACTTTTAACCCTGAAGAGACTAGTTTTAATGGAAGGGTTGGGCTAGCCCAGCCCAAGGGGTTGAGAAGTGAAAAGGCAGGGAAGTGGAGGTGGAGAGGCTAGACTATTCTTCCTCTAAGCACGAAAAGCATGCAAGATAATGATCAATGGCACGAAGGGACAGCAGGGTCAAGGGAAAAGGTTTTTTAATAACAGAAAAACATGAGCAAGTTTGTAGGGAAGCAGGAAAGAAGCCTGAGAATATCGAGCCTGAAAATGAGAGGAATACTCAATGCAGCAAATGCCTGATGATTTGGAGGGTGTAGGAGAATCAAGAGCTCAAGTAGAGGGATCAGTTTTGACAAGGAAGGGCCTTCTCTTCTGAAACTGGAGCAAAGGAGGAAAAAAATGGGTGAAGATAAAGAAGTTTTGAGGTGTGGAAGACGGGAGCTAGGTGGCACAGTGGATAGAGCACTAGAACTGGAGATAGGAAGACCTGAGTTTGAATCTAATCTCAGACACTCAACTCACTAGCTGTGTGACCCCTGGCAAGTCACTTAACCTCTGTTTGCCTCAGTCTCCTCATCTGTAAAATGGGGATGATAATAATAGCACATACCTTTTGAGGACAAAATGAGATAAAATGTGTACACTGCTTTGTAAATCTTAAAGAGTAAAATACATGCTAGCTTCTATTATTATTATTATTATTGTTATGGAAGATGAGGCAGATGACAGAAAGCCTCAATTTCAGAAAAGTGATAAATAAGGGCATCTACTGAAATACACAGGGGCAAGGTGTGTGTATGTGTAGAAGAGCTAAAATCTTAAGGAAAGAAGGTCTGACCCAACCACTGTAGGGAATGTGCATCAGAGATAAAATAAAGGATTTCTGTTAGATAAGATGAATATGTACTGGACCCAGTTTACTCAGGGCAGCTAGGTGGCGTAAGGATAGAGTGATGAGCCTGTGGTCAGGAAAACCTGGGTTCAAATCCAGCCTCAGACAGTCGCTAGTGATGTGACCTTGGGGGGCAAGTCATTTAATTTTTGCCTGCCTCAGATTCTTCATCTGTAAAATAAGGATAATAGTAGCATCTACCTTCCACTGTTATTGTGAAGATCAAGTGGGATAACTGTAAAGCACACAGCACAATGCCTGGCTATTATTACCGTTACCGTGATCACTACTATGTCATTCTGTGCCTTCCCTCAACAGGGTTCAATGATTCAGGAATAGGAACAGAGAAAGTAGACAATATAAGAGAGGGTCATAGGAGTTGGGTCAAGGTGCTCAAAGTTACTAAACATTCAATCACCAAAGACGAAGGCAAATGTTAGGATGAAGAAGCAATGATGTAAGACAAAGAAGTAGCGAACTCAAAGGAAGGAGGAAGAATGCCTCAAAGATTAGTGAATGTCATTAGGAGGGATCTGGACAAAGTGAGAAAGTCAGAACACTTTGCTTTAGTTTTCTCCCCCGCCCAATTTATAAGTCTTTTCATTATTCTTCTGTACATAATGATGTTTTTACTGATGATTAGGTTCACAATTAGACAAAAAAATTAAACCCTGACCCTACACATTTCTCCTTACTGAAATTCAACACATCCTTCAAGTTCAAATGATACCTCCATGGTGAAGTCTTTCTTGAATTCCTAGAGTTAGAAATGATTTCCAGAGGACTCCCTACAATACTGTTAGTACTTCCCTAAGGCACTTAATGATGTCTTTGGTATCACAGTTGTGTGTGATATCCTACTAGACTATAAACTCAATCAATAACCATTAATTAAGAGCCAACTATGTATCAGGAACTGTGCTAGGGGCCAGGGATACAAAGACAATCCTTTCCTTCAGAAGCTAACATTCCAGCAGGAAAGACAAGAATATACATATTATGTATAGGTGTATACAAAATAAATGACAAAGCTATTTGGGTGGGGAGGCACCAGCAGCCAGAGTGAAGAGGAAAAGCCTCATAAAAGAGACAGTGTTTGAACCGAGATTTGAAGAAAAATTATGAAGAAAATCACGCATATTTTAACCTAATTTTTATGGATAACTTTTGTTTTTACATAACTTTCATTTCTGAATATTTTTCTTCTTACTCTCACATAAAGAAAGCCAACCCTTGTAACAAATATTTTTTAAAAAAAGGGCAAAATCAACACGTCAACTTATGCTTGTAATAGTTCATACCCATAGTCCCCCTTTCTGCAAAGAAAAGAGGGAGATGCACATTCTCAACTCTTCTCCAAGGCGAAGTTGGACATTATGGTCACATGGCATCCAGTTCCACTTACTATCTTGCTCGAACTGAGGTAAATCAACTTCCTGTGGCCTTAGCTTACTCAACACATGACGTCATAGGAGGCACTTTTCCGGAGTCATCTAGCATCTAGGGTGGCTGTTGAGTCAGGGTTTAAGAATACCCCCTTTTTGTATATGAAGTGGCTGACCAAGGGAGGAGGAAGCCCTTGCTTTGCTTCCAAGGACATTCTCTTCTTTTCCCTCCTTGCCCAGCCTCTATCATCCCCACTCACCTTTAGGTGTTTCACACACAGCTTACAGCAGAAAAGCTCATGCTGTTTCCTCATGTGCTGCTCTAAGTCAACAAAGAGGCTGAAAGGTCGCTGTTCTGGACATAGGGGACATTCATGTTGGAGCAACTTCCTAAAAGGAAAACCAGCACCTGCGTCACTGCTTACTAGTTTTACTGACACTAAGTGAGAAATGGGGGGAGGGGGTAGAGGAAAGTTGCTTTATACAGGTATTAACAATCTTAGACTGAAGTCAATGGAGCTAGAAGAGACCTTAAAGATCATCTTGTCTAGTCCTCTCACTTTAGAAATAGAGAATCTTAAATTGTGCCTGCAAGATGAGGTTCTCATTGTGTTCAAGATAAGGGGGCAACCACAATAGGGCTTGGAAATAGCCCTTTATTATACAAGGACATGGATATGGATTTTAGTTAAGTGAGGATAAAATTTTTTTTTTAAAACCCACTTACTGCTTTACATAGTACAATCAAGAGAGTTAAGAGTCAGAAGGCCTGGATTCAGTCCCAACTCTGCCACTGTCACTTTGGGCAAGCTGTGTGCCCTCTTGGGACCTCAGTTTTCTCATTTGTACAATGCTACACAACATCTCTATCTCACAGGATTACAGGTTAGAGAAAGTGAAAGTGAATATACACATGATCTGAAAAATTATAAAATGCCATAGAACATGAGGGACTTTAGAAATTCTAAAGGAACAAAGAATTTTCATCTCACCTGTATAAAGCATAAACCTTTCCATCAGCAAAATAGATGTCATATTTTTTCTCATACTGCAATTGGTGAATCGGGATTGTTGCAAACGCTGGAAGCTTCTTTCCAAAGACCACCTGAAAACCACACAATAGCACGATTATGGAACAGTGACTTAGATGCCACACAGCAAGTTCTGGACGGACTGCTCTATGAAGCATCGACGCCTCTTTATCTGGAGCGGGGTCAGGTAGCACAGTAATTCTGCGTGACAGTGAAGGGGAGGCTTTAGGGATCTTGCCAAAGGAACTTCCTCCCCAGGATAAAAAAGTTACAGAATACCACCCCTGCTTCCTCCCTTTTCTCTTCCCAGCTCAGCCACTGGATAATACCTCAAGCCCTCCTATCAAAGCACTGCCTAGCACCTACCTTGCAATTCCCAAACAAAGCTAAAGAGGAACTAAAAAGGAGACCAATCATAAAGTGCTAGGCTTTTATGTGTTTTGGTTTTGTTTCCTGCCCCCAGGGTTGGAATAACTGATCCATCCACGTATCCTTTTCTTGTCCTACTTGTAACACGCATTACAGAAAAAGCAGAGGACAGAGCATAACCACCTAAACTATCTACTTGAAGACTGAACTTTAAGCATGAACTTAAGTTATACTGCTTTCATCAGCACCTGACCTGCCAACTTGCTACACAGCCACTGAAATAACTTTAGGAGAAGAAAAGCTATTTAGTAAAATTGATAAATTCAAAACAACCAAGGATGATAGTATAGAGAATATTTCCCATCTACAGCTCCCCACCTCTGTAATACTGTTTTCAAAGAATGCTGTTTCTCCATGGTTTTGTCCCTTTGTTTTTCCTGCTTATGTTTATTTCTACATCTTAAGAATCTGGTTAGCCAGAGCCAAGTCCTTGTAAGTAACTTTTTTTTTTTGCTTTTTGGTGAGGCAATCGGGGTTAAGTGACTTGCCCAGGGTCATGCAGCCAGTAAGCATCATGTGTCTGAGGCCACACTGAATTCAGGTCTTCCTGACTCCAAAGCCAGAGTTCTATCTACTGTGCCACCTAGCTGCTCCTGTAAGTAACTTTTATATGGTCCCTACAGAGTGCTGCATCAGTGAAGAAAACTCAATGAACAGGAGATAATTCAATCCAATTTGACAAATATGTATTATTAAGTACTTATTTTGTGCACAGCCCTGTGCTCAGTGCTTGGTACAAAGACAAATAAGTAAGGCAAGCCCCTCATGGGACTTAAAATCTAGCATGGAACAAAAGACATCAACACAAATAACAAGTAACACAGGACAGAACTTGAGATAGGCACAGGGAAGATTCAATGTTCATGGAAATGGAAAAGGAATATGGGAAAAGAACAAAAGATCAGTTCTGCCTGAGTGGGAAGTGCTTGGCACTCCCACCTCATCAGTACCCTCTGACCCTCAGATTAGAGGATGAACTCTTCCACTTCCATTTAAGAAGGGGAATAAGGACTGACATCTCCTTAGGCAGCTTCTCTTTTTCCATCTGGCTGCACTCATTTTGGACTTTCCTAGCTTCTCTACTTTCACTCGTCTTTCAGTTTTCTTTTGTGTGCTGTCTTCCCCCATTAGACTGTAAGCTCCAGGAGGGCAAGGACTGTCTTTTTGATATTTGTATCCTCAGCACTTGGCACAGCCTGGCACATAGCAGGTACTTAATAAAGGTTTATTGACTATATCTAGGAATCCAATCAAAAGAAATGAGAGAGGGAAAGGATAAAGGCACTGCAGAATAATTAAAGTGATGCACACTCCCTCCTCTAGGCCTCCCGTCCCCATTTGTTAAGTGTCTATGATGTACCAGGCACTGTGGGCTAAGTGCTTCACAGAGATTGTCTTATGTGAGCCTCAACAATCACCCTATAAGGTAGATGCTAATATCATGATCCCAACTGTACATTTAGGGAAACTGAGATCATCACAGTTGCAGGTGAGGTGCTTTCCAACACATAAAACCAGGGAAGAATATTACTACTACCTCATCTAATAGCATGGAAAGCCTGACTCGCTAGTTTTTGGAAAGGGGGAATGTGTAGGTGGCTAAACATAATAAAATTAGAAAGCCAATGAGGTATACTACATAGGGGCTCTAGGATCTTAGAATCATGACCCTTCAAGTCATTAGTGATTTAACTGATTTGGTCATTCTAGCTTGGAGTACAGCTCACTGTATAGCTGTACAAATCTGACATTCCACTTCCTTAGACAATGGTACACAGGTGTAACTGCCCCCAATATCAGCATATAAGGCTGCCCAACCAGAGCTCTCTAGAGAAAAGCTGGAATCCAGGCATATCCAATAGTCTTAGTACCCTAAATGTCCTTCACCACTGGAGGGCAAGGGGGAGGGGGAACACAATGGGAAGATAATCAAGCAGGGCACACGTGTGGCTGAAAAGTGGTCTTTTTTTTAAATTTTGTTGATTTATTTTGATTTATCAACAATCACTTCCATATGCTTTTGAGTTGAAAATTTTTCTCTCCCTTCCTCCCCCCCCACCCTCTCCAATACGGCGCACAATTTGATATAGGCTTTACATTTACATACCCATTAAACATATTTTCACATTAGTGAAGTTGTAAGTAAAAATTAAAACCAATAGGAGGAACCATCAGAAAGATGAAACAAAACTCAACAGAAGGTAAAAATAAGTGATAGCGATTCGACTTCCATAATTCTTTCTTTGGATGTGGACAGCATTTTCCATCCCGACACCTCTGGAGATGTCTTAGAAAATGGAGTCTTTTTGATGAAAGGTGTTATCTAGTTACATTTTCATTACATAAATTGTCATAAAGGCCAAAAAATACACAAATGTAACAAAAAATTAGAACTATTTGCAATAACATATTAACATATAAACAATAGCTTGCTTCATATCTCCTCCTTATCTCTTTTTACCTTTACAATCTGTACACTGAAGCGTCAAGTTACAGTCTCAGCTCTAGCTGGCTACTTTAAGATAAGGGAGACTTCTGGCCCTCAAGGAATTTACAAAGTAGCAGGAGAAGATCATACATACATAAATAGCCACAATACAGACTGAAATGTAAGTGTAAAGGAAAGATCTGAGGGGGCATGGAAAATTGGGGGTGGAGAGATTTCCATCTAGGAGATCAAAAAGGACTTACAGAGGAGAACACAACTGACTTAGTCCATGAAGTTAGGAAACAACTGGAGGGGAAAAAGAGGAATCCATTCCAGAAATCAGGGAGAGAATGAGAAAAGGCACAAATGAGTAAACTGCAAACAGAACGCCAAGATAGTGAAAAATCCAGTTTGGTAAGAACAAAAGATACGTAAAGAAGAACAAAATGAGTAGTGTACTGGAAATGTAAACTGGAGGAAAAATACGGAGGGACCTTGAAGACCAGGCTAAGAAATCTGAACAATTTTCTATGGACCAATATTAGGATAATTATTTTCAAAATCTACTTCAGATACTTATTAGCTTTGCCACCCTATTAGGTAAGTAATTTAACTTCTCTGAGCCCTCAAGTTTCCTCAATCTGTAATGAGCCAACTAGCATTTATTAAGAAGATAGTCAAGGGGCAGATAGGTGGTGCAGTGGATAGAGTATCAGCCCTGTAGTCAGAGGGACCTGAGTTCAAATCCAGCCTCAGACTGGATACTTCCAGCTGTGTGACTCTGGGCAAGTCACCTAACTCCAACTGCCTCACTGAAGAAAAAAAAGAGTCAAAAATGAAACAATCTCTCTCAGGGAAATTATCAGGGGAGACAATATGTTGTACGTATTACATACGTATATGTTGTATTCTGTATATAAAATGTATACAGAATAATACAAAGTAACTGTGAGACAGAGTCACTAAAAGCTAGAGGAATCGGGGAAGGGTTCGTTTAGAAAAAGGTTGTCTGGGGCCAGGTAGGTAGTGCAGTGGATAGAGCACCGCCCCTGGACTCAGAAGGACCTGAAGTCAAATTCAGCCTCAGACACTTAACTAGTTGTGTGACTGTTGGTGGGCAAGAAAAGAAAAGAATGAAAGAAAGAGAAAGAAAGAGAGAAAAAGAAAGGCAGAAAGGTGGTTTATGACCTGAACTTTGAAAGAAGCTAAAGATTCTAAGAAGAAAAGGTAGAGAATATATTTCAGGCCTGGGAGACAGGACAGCCTATGCCAAGGGCAAAAAGGCAGGCAATGAATGTCCTGGAGCAGGAGTAGGAAGCAGGCTAGCCCAAGAAGAAGAATAACACCTAATAAAGCTGGGGCCATGTTGTCAAGCGCTTTAAAAATGCCAAATAGAGGAATTTAGATTTGACCCTGGAGGTAGTAACAAGAAGACACCAGAGTTTACGGAGTAGGGAAGTGATATGGTCAGACATGCCTCACGAAAATCACCAGCAGCTATGTGAAGCATGGATTAGGGCAGGGAGACCAGTCAGGAGCCTATCATAAGAGTCCAGGCAAGAGCAGTAGTGGCCATGTGAGTCGAGAGAAGGAAATGGATGTAAGAGATTGTATGGAGGTAAACATCAGTAAGACTTGGAAAATGATTGGCTATGTGGGTAAAGAAGTGAGGAGACATGGGTGACACTAAGGATATGAAACAGGGCAAATGGAAGGATGAGGATATCCTCAACAGAAGACAGAAGGCTAGAAGAGGAGTAGGTTTGGGGAGAAAGAGAAGCAGCTCTGTTTTAGACATGCTGAGTTTGAGGTGCTGACAGGACAGCCAGTTCAAAATGTTCAAGAAGCAGTTCAGTTGGAGGCAGGGACTGGAGATCAGGAAGAGAAACCGGGGTTGGGGCCCTTCGACCTGAAAGTCATCTGCACAAAGATGATAAGTGAACTGATAGGAGCTGATGATGAAGTTACGGAGAGGGAGAGAAGAGGCCTGGGATGGAACATTGGCGTAATGCTCAGAGTTATCAAGCAGGAGATGGAAGATGAGCTAGCAAAGGAGATGGAGAGGGAGTAGTCAGAAGAGGAGAAATGGAACCAAGAGACAGCAGTGTCCCTTAAACTCAAGAGAAGGTGTTTCACAGTGCTGAATGCTGCAGAAAGGTCAAGAAGGATGAGGCCCGGTAAAAGATCATCAGAATTCATTGATAACCTGAAGAGGGCTATTTTGAGTTGAGTGACAGTCAAAGGGCTGAGAAATAAGATGAAAGGAAACATATATTACTATTGTAACTATTAGTATTTTAACTGATAAATGGAACTAGCAGTATCTACATCAGAGTTGTTAGAAGGATTAAACAAGATAACATACCTACAACTCTTAGTAAATCTTAAAGTACTCTTTAAATCTTAGCTGCTATAGGCAAATGGGAAGCCCCAGAAGGTTTTTGAGCTGGACAGTGATGAGAACAAAATGTACATTAGCAAGATTAAACTGGCAGGAGGGTAAATATGATGAGCCCTTGGTGAATGGAGTGATGGAATAAATCTTCTCAGAAAGTGAGGTGGGGCTTGTCTCCTCAATTTATTTCAATACTGCCCTCAAGAGGCAAATGTACCATTCTGCCTCAGGTGATGGCTATACTCATGGATAGCAAAACTTTATTTGCATTTGCAATCTCGGAGGGGCCAAAGAAGATAGTGACCAAAATCAGTTGGATTACTAATCACATTTCCCTTCCCCCCCAGTTTGTGATGGCTTCTCATTTCTCCCTCCCTCCAGGAATCCCTTCCTTAATTGCTCACCAAGAGGCCTCACGGGTGACCCCCAAAGGGGAGTCAGGTAAAAACACACTTTCAGTTTTTCCCTTGAGTCTCACTCGGAATAGACCTTTTACTTTCTTACTCTAGACCGGTAAGGAGAGTACCTCACTGGGACAAACACCCGAATTCAATCGGTGTTTCAAATGGACAATTACCAAATTGCCAATTCAAGAAACCGACAACCAACCGCTTTCCAGCAGTTTCCTAATCATCCACATTCTTATTCCAGTTTCCCAGGGGGCATCCTTTCTCTCCTCTCCTCAGGCCCAGGCAGAACTCTGAGGAATTAAAGTTGTTACTCATCTTTATTCAAATGTAGGGATTCACAGGATTCTCTAGCCCAGAGTGCAATACCCCCAGTACCAAGTGAATAGAGAGCTCAAGGACTGAAGGAACTTTATTGCCCACTTCCTCTAGCAGGTAAATTTTGTGACTTGTCCTTTCTAATATCTCTCCCTATTGCAGTCATTTAACAACCTGTACAGTGTTTTTAGGCTACCATTCTTTGCCTGCCTGCTTTGCCAGCATGAAGAACTGTCAGCTCCTCCTTATTCCTCATCTTACTCTGGGAAGATACCTCCGAGGCCCTGTTCTTTCTCCTCCTTTACACAGCACAGTCTTTTACCTTGTTTGTACCTTACTGATTTCTTCCCTACTTCTTCCTCTTATTCCTAATCTTGGGTTCCCAGGAGTTCAGACCTACGCCTTCTGTCTTTCTTTCTGTATCCTCAGTCATGCCTATGGCTACCATCAGCTGTCTCCAATTTCTAGATAGATAACTTCTGACTCTAAAGTAGCTCTCTGATGCTGATACCACCTCTACACTCTGCACTCATATTTCTTGCTGTCAAAACCTTACCACTTTGGTGTCCTGTCATTACCTCAAATTATGCATATTAAAGTCTGAAGAGACGACCTTTAATGTCCCTTCCAATTCTTACTCTATGATTCTTGGTCTCAAATTTTTCTCAAATTTACTCCCCCCTTCCTCTAGCAGGTAAATTTTGTGATTGTCCTTTCTAACATTTCTCCCTACTGCATAGTCATTTAACAACCTGTACAATGTCTTTAGGCTACCCTTTAGGCTACAATTCTTTGCCTGCCTGCATTGCCATCTACTTCCTAAAGGAAAGTTCTAAAGGAAAACAGATTAAAATCTTAATAGCAGTAATAAAACAAAATCTGGAAACTGAATATATTGGTGGTAAAATCACAGACCATTTTCCAAGGTTAAAAATGTACCTTTGTCATAGAATAGGCTACTACTTCCTTCAATTGGCATGCAAAATGGAGATGTGACTTTTGTGGTTGACTGTGAGATCCTATAGAGCAGGAATCACATCTTCCCTAAGTCAATCAACACTTACTTCAGGTACCCTGGTAAGGGGAAGAGTGTGCAGAAAAGTGAACACATAGCTTAGCTCCTAATAAAGAGGTCTCTTTGCTCAATCAGTGGTGATGACTACTGTTGCCTTTACCATTAAAATGCCATCTCCTTCTGGTCTTCTTCCTAATTTCTGTTCTTTGACTCATCTATTTCCTGCACCAGATCCTGGCCCCTACCACTTCCACTGTCAATTAAGTCACTAGAAAAAGAAGGCATCGATCTTTTCCTTGCTCTTCAGAATGACCACCATTCAACTCAAAAGGCACTTCTCCCCAAGAAATGTCTTCAGTATGCTTTAGTCTTATATAGTTCCTATTTTTTATTTTAAAGGCAATTGGGGTTAAGTGACTTGCCCAGAGTCACACAGCTAGTAAGTGTCAAGTGTTTGGTCTGAAGCCAGATTTGAACTCAGGTACTCCTGACTTCAGGGCTGGTGCTCTATCCACTGCGCCACCGAGCTGCCCCTTAGTTCCCATTTTTCTAAGATAGCTAGCCTAAGGCTGGACCATAGTTGATATTCAGTACACCTTTATTGGCAGAATTGATGACACTGTTTAAAAATAGGGCTCTCACTCCATATGCACCAAAATATTTATAGCACCACTTTTTGTGGTAGTAAAGAATTGGAAATACAGTACATGCCTATAGACTGGATAACTGCTAAAGAAGTATGGTACGTGTGCTGTAAGAAACAAATATGATGAAGAAAGAGAAGAAAGGAAAGCCATATTACTACAACTCCGAAATGACTGCAACAATGTAAATGGAAAGAACATAAACAATAGAAATTAAATGCTATGAAATTGTAATGAACAAGCCTGGTCCCAAATGAACCGGTATCAGAAGACACTTATCCCAACTTCTCTGCAGAGGTGGAAGGCTATGGATGTAGAACACTGCATACAATATTACACTTTTTCAACGTGTTGGTTTTGCTGAACTTTTTTTTTTTGGTTCTTTGTTATAAGCATGGATCTCTGGGAGGGGTTAGGGACAGGAATACAGTGGGAAATGAAAGTGATGTAAACACAAGAAGAAGAGAAGTACTCTCTCAAAATTCTGATTTGGAACTAGAACTTTAAAAAGAAAAACAAGCCTACATTCTCATTGCTATGAAATATGTTCACTAAAAAAAAAATATAAAGAGCAGATTTTTGGCTTCTCACAAAGTCTGCCTCCCAGACAGCCAAAAGATCATCACATTATGAAACTTAATATAATCACAAAAAAGCACATAAACAGATTTTAAATGGAAGGAACTCTTCCAATGGAAAAGAAACTATGACAGCAGGACAATCTTTCCTTACAACTTCCAATTCCCATTCAGATACATTAGAGCTTGTAAACAATACTGAGACCACTGGTCTCACCTTTAGTCTTTAAGGCAAATGCCACCAAACAGCTGCAAGAATCTTCATTCTTATCTTCCTAATTAATGTGGGAGCAGAGAGGAATCATTTTCAAAGTGATTTCAGGGCAGGGTCAAGAAAAACATTCTAAATTCTCAGCTATTTGTGGTCTCTTAGTTCAAAGATTGTACTTTCTCTCTCTGCATTCTAATACTGTCCACTCTAGATTGTGAGTATAGTCAGAGGCTGATCATTCCAACTGAGCATTTCTAGGCCTCTTTTTCTCCTGTTGTCATTTCAGTAATCTAATTATTTTTTTTTTAAACTTATGAGCAGCTTACCCTAAGAAAGATCTAGTAGCTGATGGTAGAAATAACTGATTTAAGTTTGGTGATTAGTCCCCCTTAACTCTGTCCTGGTCATCATGAATAAAAGAACATTCTTTGTACCTGAAGCCTCAGAGATGCTGAAGAAAATGCTGACCAAAAATCACCTTAAAACCTGACCATTTTTCCAGATACAAAGTCAAATAAATGAGTGTCTGGTGCTATCAGAATCTTTTGCCTACAGATACAGTAATGGCTGGGCTTCTAAAAAAGCCCAATGGGGTGGCATGAACTTTAAAAAACTTCACTGATGCAGGAGTACTCACATAATACTCCGATATTTTATATAGGAAAATGGCCCAGAGTTCATCAAAGCTGCAACTCTGAGAGGAAGAAACTAAGCCAACTAAAGAACACAGAGAATAGGAGTAGAATAGAATCACAAGCACAAACAACTGCAGTGTTTGGGAGTGAAGGAAGGGAGAGAACAGAGGGGTATTTTCACATAAAGCTCAAAATGGGTAAAGAGTCTTTTGAAAGTTAAGGATTAAAACTAAAGCTACTTAGTGGTGACTAAGGTTATCTTGAAGCACCATTATTCAAATATCTACTTGCTACAAAGACTGGAACGTCCAGCAAAATTTAGGAAAACTTCTCATGTTAATTGAGTACTCTGTGTCTCCCCCTTCCCCAGACTTCATATGCTGACACAGAATACAGTAAGTGCACAGAGTTACTAAACACAACACACAGAACAGGAAAATACAAATCTGCTATGATACCATCCCCAAAATACGGAAAATCCTGTATTTGAGAATCCTGGCCTGAGATAGCCAGCCAGCAAAACTGTACTTCTCCCTCACATTCCTGCCATCCCCTCTTAAATTTCCCTGTCCTAGTTCCTGCCTCAAATGGACTCCTCCAGTGAAGTCCCTTCCTTCCCACAAGATCCAACTCAGGTTCAATCTCCCTTCTCATCTTCCTAAAAATGATCTCTCCTTCCTGAAATTTCTCCTAGCACATTGCCTGTACCTATCCTCTCTTTGCACCTATCCCTCTCTCTTGTAGCATAGTTATTTGTGTCTGTATCTTTCACTCCTATTAAGACTGTAAGCTTCTTGGAAGCAAGGTCTGTAGCACACATATCTTTGTATCACCTGAACCTAGCAGAGAACTCTGCACACAGCAGGAAGCAGAACCAGGTTAGAAAAGGTTGAAATGACAATTCTACCCTAGCACATGTATTGCTCATTGTCGTTTTGTCTCCCCATGGGACTTTACAAAGGACAGCTCCTTTACCAAAGAAGGTTCTCAAGGATTCAACTATAATCTTTATACAGATAATTCCCATATGTGTATATCCAGACTTCACCTCTTTTCTGAAGTTCAGGTCTCTTATTTCCAAATACAGGCTAGGTATCTCTACCTAGATATCTCACAGTCATCTCAAATTTAACATGCCCCAAACAAAACTCTTATCTTTCCCCCCAAACCTGCCTCCCCTATATTTCTGATAAGGGCACCACCTTCTTCTGGTAATTCAATTTCACAGCCTCAGAGACATTTTCACAGCGTCAAACCACTCCTCCCCCACATCCAGTTGCTAAGTATTGTTTTTCCACCTCCTCAACTTCTCTGAAATAAGTTAATTCCTCTAGTCACATAACTACTATCCTAGTCTAAGGTTTTTATCACCTTACCTTGACTACTGTTGCAGTCCTAACTGGTCTCCCTGCTTCCTCTCTCTTCCCTCTTTAATCCATCCTCATGCAACCGCCAAATTCATATTCCTAAAGTACAGGCATGACCATATCATTCCTCTCTATTTAAGAAACACCAGTGGTTCCCCTTGGTATTTAGGATAAGATACAAACTCTTCTCTTTAGCACTTAAAGCCCCTCTGATTTTGCTTTGGCCCATCTTTCTAGAAAGGCTGATAACATCACTCTGGTTCACAGACACAAAGTTTCAGCCAAATTTGCCTTCTTGCTATTCACTAGTCATTCTATCCTCCTACCTCCACATCTTTGCACAGGCTATCCCCAATGCCTAGAATGTCCTGCCTTGATTTTTAGACCCCTTGGCTCCCCCTCAAAGACCTTTCCCAGTTCCCCCAGTTGTTAAATGACCCTTCTACTCCAATCCCTGTTCATTTATTTTGGACATATCTTGTATTTACTTATCTGTGAACAGGCTGTATCCTAATAATAGAATATAAGCACTGAAAGGACAGGGGATATCTCCCTTCCATCTTTGTATTACCATAGCCTAGCACAGTGCTTTCAGCACATAGTAGGCATTTAATATATAGGCTGGTTGACTGCTGGGCACAAAGTCAGTGCTCAATAAATCTTAGTGTAATTAATTCACTTACACACAGACTGTCCTCTTTTGATTCTCTTGCAATAAGAGTTCCCACATTAAAAAAAAATCACACACATACCATCTCTGACTTACTTTGCCATGAGAAAGCTCAGGCTGACCTGCTGAGACTCACCCAAAGCTTCCCATTAATGAGTGGGGAGGATTTCACAACACTAAAAGTAAGTTTTAAAGAACAGTAAATGAGAGAGATCAAATACCTTTTTTTTTTCTGACTTAGAACGGGCACATCATAGTCATGCTGTGAAAAAATGGCTGAGAAATTGGAGCTAGTCATCACCCTCCACCTCTGTACTGTGCCATCCATGCAAGTCCAGACAGAGTAACAAATGTTTCCACTGAACTCAGAAACCGAGCCAGAGAGCAGAAAACTTATGGAATACTTAGTCTTTATGCAGTACCTTTCTTCTGGTCCCTCAAAGCATTTCCACTCCTTAATTACTCTTTCAACACCTTCGTTGGATAGGTCAGATTAACACCCCCACCCCATCCCACTTCATTACAGGAAAAAATCCAGTCTCGGAGAAGTTGAGTAATTTGTCCAAGGTCACAAAATGACCTAGAAGCAGAACAGATTAGAAATTGACAAATTCTAACCCTGGCCCCGAGATCAAGATCACTTGACCCGGGTTCTGCTCCTCCTCCTCCTATCTTTATTACCGCCACGGTGGAGTAGGAAGCTCTTGGCAGTTGAGTCCATTTCTCTTTCGGCATTACTATTCCCTTCTCCCTTGCACAACCGGGATGCTATCCTCCTCCTCCTCCTCCTCCTCCTGGGAGCGGCGAGCTCACTCCTCACATTCACGCCCAGCGAGTCTATTCTTCTTGTCCCCTCCCCAAAGGAGAAAGAAAAGACCTCTCGCTGCCCGTCCGCTCCTCACCCACCCGCCTCAACCTTCTCCAACTTTTCCACCATCAGTCTCTTTGCTCTGCCCCAGCCAACCAAACTTGGGGGACTGCGTCCAGCCCCACGCCGAAGGTCCACCGGGCCACGAGCCCCACCCGGCCCTGCCCCGTCCGCTCCGGACGGGCTCAGCCAACTGGAGCTGGGGCCGGGGCCGCAGACTCTCCTCGGCCCAAAGCACACCCCGCCAACGCGGCCCCGGAGCAGAGCAGAGGTGGGGGTCCTCCTAGATCCTGTCCCGTCCCCCGCCCCCCCAAGGGCCGAGTCGGGCCTGGCGGGGTCCGGGCCCTGGGCCGGCCGGCCCCCAGCTCACCTGGCGGAGCTCCTCGCGGCACACGGCGCAGTAGCGCTGCTCGCAGAGGACTCGCATCTTGGTGGAGCAGCGGAAGCACACCGGGTGGTCGCACTTCCCCAACGCCGTGGCCTCCAGGTCCCCACAGCACAGAACGCAGCTCCCACCGCCCCGCTCCGGAGGGGCGGCCACCGCCGCCGCCCGAAGCCGCCCAGGCCTCCCCGGCGCCGCGCTGCCCGCCGAGGCCGCCATGGTCCCGGAACGGGCGCGTCGGGCGGCGCGGCGCGGCCTCCGTCCCTGTTCCGCTCTGTCCCGTCCCGTCCCACCCCGCCCGGCCTGGTCCCTCCTTCTCCGCGTCGACGTCACCGCCCTCCTAGCAACCACGCCGCCCGGCGGAACTGAGCACTGCCCCTTCCGGCTGCCAACGAGGCGCCGACTAGAGCGGCTCCGACGCCACAAAATGCCCTGGGTCAGTCTCCGCCCCTCCCTCGAGCTGCCTGAGGCCCCGCTTCTCGCACGTGTCCCCGCCCCGCCCAGGGGACTGTGGGGCTTGGGCAGCTGGTTTGCGTGACCTCAGCCTCTGTGACCCCAGCCCGAATGACCTCAGGCCCCATGCCCCCAGATCCCACGTCCTCCGTCCCCAACAATCCCAGCCTCCACAGTCCCAAACCCCGTATCCTTAGTCCTCACTTCCCCAGTGTCCCACAATCCCAATGCCCATGTCACCAATTTCCCATTGTCCTAGTCTAACTAGCCCTAGTCCCTGCGTCCCTATAATCCCCTACAGCCCTAGTCTGCTCAGCCCACTAGGTCCCCAGACACTAGTCCCTATGTCACCAGTTCCTCACAGTCCAATCCCAGGTCCTGTATCTCTAGTCCCATCGCAGAGTCACAACCCCCCACAATTCGGGCCCCAAATCCCGAATCCCCCACGTCTCTAATCTTTCCATTTTTCATATTCCCGGTCTCCTCAAACCCCAGTTCCCATGTTCCAGTCACTGTTATTCCAGCCTCTACAATTCGAGTTCTTATGCCCCAAATTCTTGAAGACCACAATCTCTCACAATTCCAATTCCCCATAGTCTTAGATCCTGTGACCCTCCTCGAGTCAACAGGCATTTATTAAGAATTTACAATGTATCAACACTGTTACTGAGTAGTAGTACAAACCCAAGCAGAAAGGAATACAATTCCAAGCAAAATCCTTGCCCTAAAGGAATTTACATCCTAACGGGGCGGGGGGGAAGATACACAAAAGAAAGCTGGAGAGGGGTGGGGGAGGGAGTGAGATGAAGCTACCCTTCGGTAACATTGTAGAGAAAGTCGGTGCCAAGAGTCAGGAGTGAAGCCTGATGTGGAATGAAGATGTGGGTAACCTAAGTATCTTCCTTAAAATACAGGTGCTAGGAGGAGCCAGCCAATCAGAGGGATGGGCCACAGGGTACCTCCAGTGTGTCAAGTCCAGGGCTGAGGTGAGCTTTCAAGATGGAGAAATTTCTGGGGCCAATTGTAGGGTTGTGGTTTGTCCTTCCTTCTCAAAAGAGGACCATGACATCAGGGAGATGATGAAGTGACTTGCAATTGACTTTGATTTGAATGAAGGAGGCTGTGCAAAATCACCAGCCTCACTTTCTCCTCCAGAGCCATCTGGATCCAGTGGCCAATATAGATCAGGACGACTGGAGATGGCCCAGGATGCAGTGGGAGACCTTGGCCCTGAAGTAGGGGGGTCAAGGAAAAGAGTCAGGGGTAAAACCTTAAGAGTAATAAAGACTACCCTATCAGAAAGAGAGGCCTCATTTCCAGTTCCCCACAATCCTGTTTGGCTCCAAACTGGCTACTTAAATTTAAAATTTAAATTCTCAAGGGTCCCAAATTCATGCAGCTTAGGCAAATGTTAATGAAGATTTCTGAGTGATAGAATGAAGGAAATGTCCTGAGAACAAAAGTGTGGCAGCTGGTGTTGGCTGTTCCAGAATTCTTAGGGCAGTGACCAAGATAATCTTGGACCATCCAGGGAACAGTGGAAGGGACCATCCCTGGGGGAGGAGGAAAGAGGAGAAGAAGGGAAGGGACCTGGCTTTTGGGAGCCCTTGGGCAGGCAGGGCCAGGATGGCCACCTTTCCTTTTTGGGCACTGTCATTACTTTTTGGCTCTGCTGTCTTGAGACTCCACAGCTTCCTCCACTCTCAATCACTATCTTTCAAGGGTGAATGACCCAGATTGGTTCTTTCTAATAGGATATGTTAGTCTCTTCCAGAGATGGAATGGAAATCCATCCCATCCCCCACTTCCTGTCTCCTAGCTGGTACTGAGGAATTGTCCAGCTACACTTTGACTTCTCAAATTAGCAGGAGACAAAAATCTGAAGCCAGAGTCTCCTTCCAAGCGCAGGGACAAATCTCTGGACTAGTTTCTGCAAGAAAAAGATACAGATTTCCTTCATGTATTCTGAAAGCTCCAAGAAAAATCACCGTCTTGGGTCTAAGGCCAGAGTTCCTCAGCTGAATCGGAGTCTCTTTGAAAGGGAGCTGAATTGGGTACTCCTGAGACTTCAGATTTGGCAAATTCAAATAACTAGGCCTGGGAAGTCTGGAAGAAGGATTGTAATTGAGTCTCGGGAAATTGGGATCAAAGCAGCATTTAGAAGGAGAGACCCCTCAGAGTACTTTGGGGGAAGGAACGGAGTCAGGGACAAGGGTTTTTAAAGGGACATTTTTTTTTCCATCAGGGAGATTTTCAGAGAGATAAATCTTATCTTCCAGCGCTCAGAGCCTGGGACTAGCCCGAATTGAGAAGTCAGCCTGATTTATCTGGGATCCCTCAGTTTCCCCTTTTTTCATCTTCCTTCCTCATACACATGCCAGGGGGGACCTGATTGAATAGTTCACCCTGGGTGTATGTGGGGTAGGATAAGAATGTGCTTCCTTGTTTCCAAATCTGGATGGGCTTGAATGACCTTATTCATTCTACCATGGGGTCTCCCTAAGGAATTCAATTTAACAAAGATTTAAGTGCCTACTAGATGCAGCCACAGGGCACAGTGGATAGAGCAACAGGCCTCAGGACAGGGAGACATGAGTTCAAATCCAGCCTCAGGCACTTACTGGGTGACCCTGGGCAAGTCACTTAACCTGATTTGCCTCAATTTCTTCATTTGTAAAATGAGTTGGAGAAGGAACTGGCAAACCACTTCCAATATCTTTGCTAAGAAAACCCCAAATAAGGTCCTGAAGATTCAGACACAGCTGACTAAACAAAAACTAAAACAACTATATGCTTGGGTCCCTTATTCTCCCCCCTTCACCTTTCCAGTCTTCTTACATTTTACACTACACTCCCATCCACCCCATATACTCCAGTGACATTGGTCTTTGGGCTGTTTCTTGCACAAGACTCTACCATCCAACATTTTCATTGGCTGTTCCCCATGCCTGGAATGTTTGCCCTTCTTATTTCTGTCTCCTGAGTTTCCTGACTTTCTTCAAGTCCTTGCTAAAATCCTACCTTCTACAGGAATCCTTTTCCTTTCCCTCTTAATTCTAGGGCTTTCCCTGTGTTGATTATTTCCCATTTATCCTGTATGTAGTTGTTTGCACGTCGTATCCCCCATCAGACTGGAAGCACCTAAGAGCAAGGACTGTCTTCCACCTTTCTTTGCATCCCCATCACTTAGCACACAGTACCAGGCACCTAGTAAGTACTTAATAAATGCTTGTTGACTGACTTAATAAATGTTTATTGGTGGCCTAGGTGTTAGGAACTTTTCCCAAGTTGGTCCTCCTAAGGATTATGACTGAATTTAGAACTTTTCTTCTAAAAATAAACTCCCTAAAGCTGAAGAGAAGGAAACCACTAGGACTTTAGGGGTCATTATATTACTCCTAAGCTTAAAATAAGCTAATTATTAATGGAGTCAGTCATAGAGAGAAGCTCATAATCTAATGAAGGAAATAGCATGAAAATAAATATACATGAAGAAGCTATAAATAGGGTAAATAGGAGATAACTAACATAGGGCTCTGTATTACTGAGTCCTATATTGATATTAAGTTTAATTCTAGGAATCTGGAATCATTAGATTGCTACTGTTCAGCAGAAATGTTCATATAGCATTTCTTTTGCATTTAAACTGACTTTCACTGATTGCCTCACCAAAAAAAAAATTGGGGAAGGGGAATCTGAAAAGACTTCCTATAGAAGACAGGATTTTTGCTAGAACTTGAAGGAAGCCAGGGAAGCCATGAGACAGAGATAAGGAGAACCATGCCAATGAAAGTTCTGGAAGATGGAGTGTGTTGTACAAAGAACAGCCTGGCCAGTGTCACTCGATCACAGAATATGTGGCAGAGTTTACAGTGTAAGAAGACTAGTAAGATGGGAGGAGACACGTTATGAAGGATTTTAAATTCCAGACAGAGGGTGTTATATTTGATCTTGGAGACAAAAAGGAGTCTTTGGAGTTTCCTGAGTAGGACAGGTGACATCATCAGATCTGTGCTTAAGGAAGACCACTTTGATCTCTGAGTGGAGGCTGGCCTGGAGTAGGGAGAGACTTAAAGACAGGCAAAGACATCAGCAGACTACTTCAATAGTAAGGTAATGAGGGCCTGCACCAAGGTGGTAGCAGTTTTACAGGAGAGAGGGATGTATTAGATAGATGTTATGAAGGTAAAATCAACAGGTGCTGGCAACAGATTGGAAAGAGGGAGTAAGAGACAGTGAGGAGTAGGGAAAGACACCTGATTTTGCAAGCCTGGAGGACTGGGAAGATGGTGATGTCCCTGGTAATAATGGGGAAGTTAGGAAGTGGAAAGAATTTGAAGAGAAAGATAATGTGTTCAACCTTGGTCATTTTGAGTTTAAGATGTCTACAGAACATCCAGTTTGAGATTGGCAATTGGAGATTTCAGACTAAAGGTCACCAGAGAGGTTAGGGCTGAATAAGTAGATCTGAGAGTCATCTGAAGAGAGATGATAATTGAATCAATGGGAGCTGATGAGATCACTAAGTGAAGTAATATAAAGGAAGAAGAGAAGAGGAGAATGATGATCTACAGGGGTTCAGAATCACTGAGGTAGAGAAGATATGATTGGAAAATTTTAGCTAAATGCTCAATGTTCATAGGGTTGTTACCTCAGGGTAAAATCTTTCAGAACCTTGGGCAGTTCAGGTAAGAGAACCAGTACTTGGAATAGAAGAAATGGTTACTTCCCTTTTAAGAAAGGAGACCAGGCTAGAAACTTAATAGAATTGTGCTTCTCCCCCCACCACAAGGGCAGGAGACTTGTATGATAGAATGGTGCTTCTTATCCCATAGAAGGATGAAGAAAATACAACAGAGACTGTGATGGAATGACTAGCTAGAATGGTCCTCTCTCTCTGCCTATCAGAGCAGCAGGGGACTAGAGTGGCTTTTCTCTTCAGAGGGAGGCTGGAAGCTGAAGGAAACATGAAGCCATGTGGATTGATGCCCTCTCCTGTCCCCATAGCAGCCAGATACTGGTACAATGAAATGGCTTTTTAAAAAATATATATATTTATTTATTTGTTTTTAGTTTTCAACATTCACTTCTATAAGATTTTGAGTTCTAAATTTTCTCCTCCTCCCTCCATGACAGTGTGCAATCTGATATCTGATATAGGCTATATATGTGCAATCATATTAAACATATTTCCACATTAGTCATGTTGTAAAGAAGAATTAGAACCAGAGGGAAAAACCATAAGAAAGAAGAAACAAAAGAAGAGAGAGAGAGAGAGAGAAAAAAAATAGTGTGCTTTGATCTGCATTTAGACTCCATAGTTCTTTCTCTGGATGTGGATATAGCATTTTCTTTTTTTATTTTTTATTTTAATTTTAATTTTTTTTTTTTGGATATAGCATTTTCCATCATGACTTTTGGAATTGTCTTAGATCCTTGCATTGCTGAGAAGAGCTAAGTCTATCAAAGTTGTTCATTGTGCTATGTTGCTCTTACTGTGTACAATGTTGTCCTGTTTCTGCTCACTTCACTCAACATCCGTGCATGTAAGTCTTTCCAGGTTTTTCTGAAGTCCACCTGCTCATCATAGCTTATGGAACAATAGTGTTCCATTATATTCATATACCACAACTTGTTTAGTCATTCTCCAGTTGATGAGCATTCCTTCAATTTCCAATTCTTGGCCACCTTTAACAAAAAAGGCTGCTATAAATATTTTTGTACATCTGGGTCCTTTTCCCATTTTTATGATCTCTTTGGGATGCAGACCTAGAAGTGGTATTGCTGGATCAAAAGCTATGCAGTTTGATTGACCTTTGGGCATAGTTACAAAATTATTCTCCAGAATTATTGGATCAGTTCACAACTCCAACAATGCATTAGTGTCCCAATTTTCCCACATTCTCCAACATCTATCATTTTCCTTTTCTGTCATATTAGCCAATCTGATAAGTGTGAAGTGGTACCTCAGAGTTGTTTTAATTTGGATTTCTCTAATCAATAGTGATTTAGAGCATTTTTTCATATGACTATAGATAGCTTTAATTTCTTCATCTGAAGTTTGCCTGTTTATATATCCTTTGACCATTTATCAATTGAACCCCCTCATTTTTTATACATCAGGAAACTGTATCCTAGGAAGAAGTGACTTCCCCAAAGCCACATTGTAAGTGCCAGAAGTGGGATTTGAACCCATAGCCTCTGACTCCAGGACCTTTGACTCTCTCTTTTGACTACATCATCTGTAAGGGCCTTTCTAGCTCTATAATGCTATAATGCTGTGATGGACAGAGGTAATTGGGCCCCTGCCTTCTCATGGTGCTCTTCCTTCCAAAGAATCTCACTTTCTTTTGAAGAACTTTCTGAATTTTTTAATTCTCCAGACTTGATTAAATGCAGTTATATCCAGTCTCTGCCACTCAAACTATATATGACCTCCCCTTATTTAACTTCAGTTCAGCCATACTACCATCCTGGCCATTCCTCCCCATACAACCTTCCATGCCTGTTTCCCTTTGTACAAACTGTCCCCTGAGCTTGGAATGCACTCTCTCCTCACCTCCACTTCTCAGAATGCCTAATTCAGCTCAAATACCACTTCCTTTCCTGAGAACCCAGGTGCTAGTGTCTCCTACCCCCCTAAAATTACCTTGCAATAATTTTTCATATGTTATACATATACTGTGCTAACTACTTGTATAACCTTGGCAAGTCACTTAACTTCTCTGGGCTTCAGTTTTCTCATCTGTAAACTGAGGTCAATTAGTCAACAAGAATTTTTTAAGGGCTGTTATATGCCAGGCACTGTGTTAATTGCTAGGGATACAAAGGAAGGCAAAAAACTGTCCTTGCTCTCAAGGAGCTCACAGTCTAATAGAGAAGACAACACATAAACAACTATGTACAAATGAGGACACACTGGAGATAATTTCAGAGGGAAGATACTCTTCTTTCTCTCCATCCTTCCTTCCCTCCATCTCTCCCTACCTTCTTTTAAAAAAAAAATTTGATTTTAATTTTTAGCTTTTATTTAGTGTTTTATTTTTCTCCAGTTACATGTAAAAACAATTTTTAAGGGGGCAGCTAGGTGGCACAGTGGCCCTGGATTCAGAAGACCCTGAGTTCAAATCCGACCTCAGACACATAACACTTACTAGCAGTGTGACCTTGGGCAAGTCACTTAACCCCCACTGCCCAACCAAAAAAAAACCAATGATTTTTAACATTTGTTTTTAAAACTTTGAACTCCAATTTTTCTCCTTTCCTCCCTCCCCACCCCACCTCGATATAGGTTACATGTGTGTAGTCATGCAAAACATATCCATAATAGTCATATTGTGAAAGAAAACATAGACAAAAAAACTAAAAGATAAACAAAGTTAAAAAATATGCTTCAATCTATATTCAGACACCATCAGTTGTTTCTCTGGGAATGGGTAGCATTTTTCATCATAAGTCCTTCAGAGTTATTCTGAATCATTGTATTGCTGAGAAGATAGCTAAGTCATTCACAGCTGATCATCTTACAATATTGCTGTTACATTGTACATAATATGTTTCACTTTGTATCAGCCCATGCAAGTCTTTCCAGGTTTTTCTGAGAGCATCCTGCTCATCATTTCTTATAGTACAACATTATTCCACCATAATCACATACCACAATTTGTTCAGCTGAATGGCTCTTTTTTTCTGGGGGAGGCTGGAGACCAGGCGGGAAATCCGTGTTATACTAGTACACAGGGAGTTATATTAGTAAGAGAGATGACATACACAAGGATAATGGCAACCAGAAGACAAATGTATAATTGCAAGATGTCCTGGTAAACTGCTATGAGAGGTGGGGGAGTATTCACGTGCCTTGAAAGACAGGAAAGATTTCAAATTCCTTATTTTTAAAATGAGAGGGCTGAGCTAGATGATTGCTACAATCCCTTCTCTTCCCTGCTCCCTCTCCCCCCACTCTAAATCTAATGATACTGGACCTCTACTCGGAGGTAAGGGCATGAGGAAAGACTTCATGGAGAAGTGGCACCAGAGATGGACCTTGATGGGACAGAGGAATTTCAACAGACTGAAATGAGGAGTGGGAGAGTCTCTTCCAAACATGGGTCCCTGCCATGGGAGATACTATATATTTTTTATTTAATTTAATTTAATTTATTAATTTATTTTGATTTATCAATAATCACTTCCATAAGCTTTTGAGTTTTAAAATTTATTCACATTCATGGTTATGATTACTATGTGTCTTTCCATCCTATTTCCCCTGTTTATGCTTTTCTTTCTCCTTTCTTCCTTTCCCTTTCATTAGTGTTTTCCTTTTGACCACCACCTCCCTTAGTCCAGCCTCCCTTCTGTTAGCCCTCTCCCTTTTCTTCCCTTGTACCTTACTACTTCTTCCCTCCCTTCTATCTCTCCTCCCTTTTCTTTCCCCTTTTCCCTCCTACTGCCTATAAGGCAAATTAGATTTTTATACCTGATTATGTTACTCCCTCCTTGAGTCAAATCTGATGAGAGTAAGGTTCAAACAATGTTAATCTCTCTCCTTTCTCTCTACTGTAATAGATTTTTGTGCCTTTTCCTGTAATGTAATTTATCCTTGTCTGCCTCCTCCTTTCCCTTTCTCCATGGGAGATACTATAAACAAAGATATAGAGGCAGGATGAAATTAAGGGATGATGAGAAGTTCAATTTGGCTGGAATATAGAGCAACTAAAAAGGTATGACATTTTGGAATGATAGGTTGGAGCCAGGTTATAGAAGGCTTTGAAAGCCAGGTAAAACAGTCTGGTCAGAATAGGCCCTTTCTTCTAGATGAGTGGGAAGACATAGATAAAATCAACTAGAGTGACTGATTGTGGCCTTAGGTATAGCTCCTGGACATCAAAGGAATTCTACATTTTCTATGTGCATTCTTATCTAGCCTAGTAAAGATTGGTGTATTCAGAGTTTCCTAGAATCAGCTTGTTCTAGACTGATACATTTGTGAAGGCCTCTAGTTCTCTTTGTTCAACTGGATATAACAGGGCTAGCCCAGGCTACTGTAGGACACTTGGAATCAGTATTCATAGATGAAGTTGGGAGGAAAACAGAAAAAAGAATGGAAAAGATCTGTCAACATTTCTATAACAAACTATTGTCTTCATCAATGACAACGGACCCACCACATTTGAACTCTAAAATCTAAGCCCGGGGCTTATGGTGCATATAGAAAATGATATTAAAGAAATCAAAGACAGCAAGAACAGATGGGCCAGACCAAACACACACAGGGGAAATGAGACAAGACTCTAACAAGGCCCTCCACAAACTATCATTAACACACCCTTCCCCTTATGTTATACCACACCCTGTTAGGTAGTCGAACCTGGGCAGAACTTGGTCCTGCGACCAGAATGTGTGGTGCTTCATATCCAAGGATCAAAACAAAGTTTGAGAAATTAATTGCACATCACCTTGAACCCTTTTTAAGTGTATGTATACTACCCATTTGGAACAATATCAATAAAGATGTGGAGCCTTGAAATACCAAAGTACTAACATGCTGATTGGATTAAGAAGTTTATTAGACAATAGGAAGTCACTGAAGTGGTTTTGTTTTGTTTTGTTTTGCTTTTTGAGCAGGATGGTTTCATGGTCAGACCTTGTCATTAGGAAGACGGTTTTGGCAATTGTGTGTGAAGAATGGCTAGAAGAAGGTAAAGACTGGAGGCGAGGGAACTAATTAGAAAACTATTATAATAGCCTAGGAGAGAGGTGAGAAGGTACTGGATTTGATGGAGCTAGTAAGAGTAGGAAAGAGGGTATCGATGAGAGACGTGTTTGGGAGGCAAAAATTATAGGATTTGGCAACTGATTGTGAGGAATGAGGAAAAGGGAGAAGTCAAGAATGACTCAGAGGTTTCAAGCTTGGGTAAAGGAAAAGATGCCTAGGCCAACAGAAATAGGAAAGTTGGGAGGGGCCACAGGTCTTTGGAAGATTATAAATTTGGTTTTAAACAGAGTATGAAGTACCTGATGGAGATATCCAGCAGACAAATGTAAATTTGAGAATGGAGCCCAGGGTAGAGGTCAGAACTGAAGACATGGATTTAGGAATCATATGCATAGATTGGTCTTCCATCTTGCCATTTGGACCAGAGCTCATGCCTTAGGAATTTAATCCTTTTAGTTCCAGAATTCCTACCTGTCCCTTCCCTTCCTCCAGATCTGATGGGTGAATGCCTTACATGGCTCACTAAATCAGACTGGCCCTAGCCATACTTCACTTTACTCCCTAGCAGTCTTTTTTTTTTTTGAACCAGGTAACTTATTGCTACATATTCATCCCCTCACCCCCATTCCCTTTCAGTTCAAATCAGTACTACCATTGCTACTGGAAAGGATTTGTCAGTTTACTCATTATCCCTCCACTCCTTAACCGTGCAACTTCTCATGACAAATCCTCTCTAGCCACTGCTCTCTATATGTATAGTCTCCCTCTGTTAGAATATAAGCTCTTTGAAGACAAGGACTCCTTGCTTTTGTATTTATATCCATAAAACTTAGCATAGTGCTTAGCACATAGTAAGCACTTAATAAATGTTTTTCATTCATTCATTTGACAATTAAATTAAAGGATAAGAATAAATGAAAACATCAAGAGTATGTTTGCAGAAAGAAGAAAACTAAGGACAGGGCCTTGGGAGATACCAGAGAATGAAAGGTCAGTGAGGAAGACCAAGAGAACTCTGGCTCCTGGAAAAGGGATAGGTACCAAGAAATAAATATTTAATGATTCTGTGTGTCTGGCTAAGATTTTAATCCTTTCAGTTACAGAATTCCTACCTTGTCCTTCCCTTCCTCCAGATCTGATAGGACACAGTGTTCAAAACTGGGGAGGCCATGGTTTAGCTGGGAAGACTGAATGCATGAAATATTTTGTAGAGGAGTAACGATATACATATGCTCTTCTTCTAGTCATTTGGTATCTTCCCTTTTTTCAGTTATTCTGAGAATGTCTCCCTCAACACTCTCAAAACAGTGTGGTGTCCAGTGCAGATTTCTCCTGTACGCACTTGGTCTATCTAGCTATTCTTATCTTGGTTTTCTTTAATGTCATGTCTAATAGGGTTGGGATCTGGACCCCAGAAAGGAAAAATCCTGGAGTTTCCCACATGGTCAAATCTCTGGCGTTCACCTGAGGCTATAATCCCACCAACTAGCCTTTCATTGTGGCTACACCCAATCTCCTAATTCTCTTTTTACCTATAATTTAGCCTAGCCCTCCATTGTCTTACCTCCCTATGGCCCCCAACCATTTCCCACCCTTAATCCTAGTTAGGCTCCATTCTCCCTTGGCCATGTGGTCCAGGTCCCAGGAGTTCTGTTCACCCCAACTTAGTGGCCACTCCCATCCAGATCCTCCTTAGACCCCTCCTCTAGTCACCCCAAACTACTTGGCCACTCCTAGATCCCTCACACAGTCTTTCTGTATATAAGGTCTATCTTGTCTGCATTAAGGGGCTCAGATTCTTAAAATCTAGCCATGTCTCAGATTCTTACAATCTAGCCAATGGCTCACTAACATTCAGACTCCTTAAGGTCTGACCAATATGATGGATGTTCTAATAAACCTTGTTTTTGGTTGAAAGAAGGCTTGTGTCATATTCTTTCGGGCAGGATCCACATGTGATTTTGGGGTCCCAGCACCCCTAAACCCCTAAACCTCAACAATGTCCACTTGCTTATGGAGACACTGAGGACTAAGATGTTAGAATCCAAGGTTGTGGCTCCACTGTCATCAATGAAGGAAACAGTTTGATATAAAATGGTGATGTATCTTTTACATTTTTTTTTTGCTATTGTCTTCCTGGTTTCATCCTTAAGTGCTCTTGAAATGATCTGGCTTAATTGAGTCTTAATCGAGCTTTCTAAAAACTTATATTTCTCATTACTGCCTCTCATGGTTGTCATGTTCCTTTTCCACTGGGTTTCCCCATGATAGTCATGGATTCAAAATAGTCATGTTTTTCTACTTCACAAAGAAATCAAGTATTCATTGGCTGCCTGATTTGATTTCTAGCTTCTATACTTCCTCATTTTGGCAATTGCATCATATCAGCTAAATATCTGTTATGAAATGGTGATAGTCTCTGTATCTCTTCCTTTATTCCTTCATGAGCAAAAATAGCCTATTTGAAAGCACCAGGTTGAAGATGCTTTAATTGTATGCCATATTGTCTTCTGATCTTTATCTTCTCTTCTAATTTGGTTCTAATTTTCGTCTTTGCTCCAACAAGTCAATGGTTTTATTATGCGTACATCTGATTGAGAAAATCGTGTATCAGTAATTTGACATTTCCTTTCTGTTTCCTACCAGAATTTTTTTCATTTTCACTCCTTTCTCAAGGAGTTCAGTACTTGGCCCATAGTCTTCCTCTCCACCCCATCTCCTGCCCTTATGCTAAGAGTGTGTCTACCTAGCAATCCTACTTGTTCCACTGCTACCCTCACAAGCTGGGTTCCCCAGAGGATGGCTT
Organism: Phascolarctos cinereus; assembly: GCF_003287225.1. Lineage (NCBI taxonomy): Eukaryota > Metazoa > Chordata > Mammalia > Diprotodontia > Phascolarctidae > Phascolarctos > Phascolarctos cinereus. The sequence continues at coordinate 128,544,290 of NW_027555847.1, read as the reverse complement.
CTCCAGCTTCAAGATACTCTGTCAGTCTATATTTCTAAAGCTATAACTTACAAGCCCCCACCAATGTACTTATCTTTAATAGTCAGGCAAAGGACACTATTAACTCAAAGCAAAGACATATATTGAAATGTCAGAGCAAGAAAAATAGCAATGAAACATTTCCCATATAAACCTTGCACACATTCTTCCACAAATACATCTAGCAAGAATTGAAATGAGCATAAGTCTCAAGCAGAGGTTCATGAGTAGAGAATCACATATGTAGGGAACAGGTGTGGCCAAAAAATTGAGGCCATTTTCTGAGAGTTCCCATCTCTCCTCTACTTCGATGGGCAGTAGGTTGAGCCTGGACTACCAGTACCTCTCTTTAGCTCATCCGTTGCTAATAAGGCTTGGGACAAAGATTCTTAGCAGCAGCACCTTCTTGAGGAAGACTTCCTGCCTTCAGTGAAGGGAGCAAGGGCTAAGAGTTTGAACTTTGTGCCCCAGCAACAGGAAACTCCATGCTTCCCCTTAGGTCCACTAGTAACTGACCAGAGCTCAGTGACAGGGAATTCCTCTCCTATCATGTCTCTTAGATCCATGAGATGCCGACCAAGATTAGGAATAAGATGCTTGGGTCCAATGCCTGTGCCTCAGTGGAATGGAGTTATTTTCCTATCATGGTCAAGATGAAACTTGTACCCCTACCAATACAACCTCGCAATTATCAAACCAGCAAATGACAGAAAGGAAAAATGACAAATTTTGGAGAGCTATGGGAAAATAGTCATATTAATGAATGATTGGTAGACCTCTGAATTGGTCTTGCCATTCTTTTTTTTTTTGTGAGGCAATTGGGGTTAAGTGACTTGCCCAGAGTCACACAGCTAGGAAGTATTATGTGTCTGAGGCCAGATTTGAACTCAGGTCCTCTTGACTCCTGGGCCAGTGCTCTATCCACTGCGCCACCTCGCTGCACCTTGGTCTTGCCATTCTTGAAAGCATTTTGGAACTACTGTGTACCTCCAAAGTCACCAAACTATGCATACACTTTGACCCAGCAGTACCTATATTAATGTATCTTAAAGGTCTTTTTAAAAGGGGGAAAAGACTATATGCACAAAAATATTTATATCAGCACTATTTTCTGCAGCAAACAACTGGAAACAAGTTGAATGTCTAATAATTGGGGAACAGTTGACTGGTCTTTGAGTGTAATAGAATATTAATGTTCTATAAGAAATGACAAAAGGGATTGATTCACAGAAACCTGGGAGAACTTGTCTGAACTGATGAAAAGTGAAGTGAGCAGAACCAAGACAACAATTTATACAATGATTACAATATAATAAAAGAAAACAACCATGAAAGATGTAAGAACTATGATTAAGGCAATGAACAACCAGTTAAGACTCCAGAAGACTGATGGATACAACTATGAGAAAGAAAAATAGTCATTGCCCTCAAGGAGCTTAGGGGTGGAAGGAAGGCACCTAGGATTTAGAGGCATGATGGAGTCTAGTCCAAAGGAATGCAAGTGAGTGGAAAATGAAGAAATGGCTGTCCTTGGAGCCTTCTTTAAATGGAAATGCTTTGGGAAGAGTTCTTTGGGCTGTCTGCTAGCCCTCCAATTGAAGGGCTAGAGGGTCCTAAGGGTCTTAATGAAGTGTGAGTGCTAAAGCTGATGAAATCTTGAAGGATGATGAATTTCCTGATAGCAAGATTTCCTGGGGCCATGGTATAGCTCAGTCCAAGGAGTGCCAGCTGGCAGGAACCCAAAGTGTAGAATGACATACATTATCAAATACTGCCAAGGTATTGATTTGTTTTGCTTGTTATAAGGGTGGGCTTTCTGTTTCTATTTTTTGGGGAAAGAATTATTGGAGGGAGTTGGGTTAGTGACAGTCATGGCAAAAAACATATAGAGAAATGCAAAATGAAATTAATGAAATATTTTTAAAAATACATAGAAGAGAACAAACAAAAGGAAATCCAGAATGGAATACAGGCAGTATTGGAGGCAGTACTGAGTTAAATTAAATGTATACTTAAAAAAAAAAGCTAGATATAATACAATTTCAAAGTGTTGTATAAAATCTCCTTTTTCTATTCTTTTTATAAGGAAATGTTCCTGTTTGTGAAATTCGTGACAAGAGAAGAAATTTAAACATTAAATATCAATTTCATTTTGTGTGGTATTCATGCTTGCTCATGTCTATCACCTTCTAACTCTCTTGAAATATTCCTAATAAATAGGTTTTAAAACTTCTACGTAATCTACAAGCCTTTGACCTATTTTCCCTCTTGACCCTGAAACATATTTTCCAATATGTTTGTTTTGACTATTTCCCCTGTGCATCAATGTTATAAAATATTAAAGTATATGTTAATTTAATTTGACAGGGTTTTATCATCTTCATAGAATTTCTCTACTCTTCAGCCTCTGTAAAGGATGCTGCATGGGATGCAGTTGTATTTATATTGGTCTTTTTGCTTATATTCGTCATGAGCAATGGAAAGTGAGATGACCAAATGTCTGATGAAATGATATTTGCTGTTCAATTCAATAACTATTTATTTTTAAATTAAATTATTTATTTTTAGTTTTCAACATTCACTTTTATAAGATTTTGAGTTCTTTTTTATTTTTAAATTTTATTTATTTGTTTTTAGTTTTCAACATTTACTTCTTTAAGTTTTTGAGTTTTAAATTTTCTCCCCCCCCCACTTGCTCCCTTCTTCCCATGACAACATGCAATCTGATATAGGCTATACATGTAAAATCATATTAAACATATTTCTACATTAGTCATATTGTAAAGAAGAAACGAAAGGAAAAACCACAAGAAAGAAGAAACAAACAAAAAAAGAAAATACTGTGCTTTGATCTGCATTCAGACTCCTTAGTTCTTTCTCTAGATGTGGATATAGCATTTTCCATCATGACTTTTGGAATTGTCTTGGATCTTTGTATTTCTGAGAAGAGTTAAGTCTATCAAAGTTGGTCATTGCACTATGTTGCTGTTACTGTGTACAATGTTCTCCTGGTTCTGCTCACTTCACTCAGCATCCGTGCATGTAAGTCTTTCCAGGTTTTTCTGAAGTCCACCTGCTCATCATATCTTATGGAACAATAGTGTTCTATTACATTCATATACCATAACTTGTTCAAGCTATTCCCCAATTGATGGGCATCCCCTCAATTTCCAATTCTTGGCTACCTTTAACAAAAAGAGCTGCTATAAATATTTTTGTACATCTGGGTCCTTTTCCCATTTTTATGATCTCTTTGGAATACAGACCTAGAAATGGTATTGCTGGGTTAAAGGGCATGCATATTTTTATAGCCCTTTGGGCATAGTTCCAAATTACTCTCCAGAATGATTGGATCAGTTCACAACTCTACCAACAATGCATTAGTGTTCCAATTTCCCCACATCTTCTCCAACATTTATCATTTTCCTATTTTGTCATATTAGCCAATCTGATAAGTGTGAAGTGGTACCTCAGAGTTGTTTTAATTTGCATTTCTCTAATCAATAGTGATTTAGAGCATTTTTTCATATGACTATAGATAGCTTTAATTTCTTCATCTGAAGTTTGCCTATTTATATATCCTTTGACCATTTATCAGTTGGGGAATGATCTGTGTTCTTATAAATTTGACTCAGTTCTCTATGTATATTTTAGAAATGAGGCCTTTGTCAGAGACACTGACTATAAAAATTGTTTCCCAGCTTTCTCCTTCCCTTCTAATCTTGGTTGCATTGGCTTTGTTTGTACAAAACCTTTTTAATTTAATATAATAAAAATTATCTGTTTTGCATTTCATAATGTTCTCTATCACTTGTTTGGTCATAAATTCTTCCATTCTCCATAGATCTGACAGGTAAATTAGTCCTTGCTCTCCTAGTTTGCTTATAGTCTCACTCTTTACATCTAAGCCATGTACCCATTTTGACCTTGGTATATGGCATAAGATGTTGGTCTATGCCTACTTTCTGCCATACTATTTTCCAGTTTTCCCAACATTTTTTGTTAAATAATAAGTTCATATCCCAAAAGCTGGATTCGTTAGGTTTATCAAACAGGTTACTATAGTCATTGACTACTGTGCCTTGTGTACCTAACCTATTCCACTGATCCACTATTTTTCTTAGCCGGTACCAAGTAGTTTTAATGATTGCTGCTTTATAATACAGTTTTTCATCTGGTATAGCTAGTCCACCTTCCCTTGCATTTCTTTTCCTTATTTCTACTGATATGCCAGACCTTTTGTTCTTCCAGATGGATTTTGTTATTATTTTTTCTAGCTCTATTAAATAATTTTTTGGTAGTTTGGTATGGCACTAAATAAGTTAATTTAGGTAGAATTGTCATTTTTAATTATATTAGCTCAGCCTACCCATGAACAGCTGATATTTTTCCAATTATTTATTTATTGTGAGGCAATGGGATGAGGAGACTTTCCCAGGGTCACCCAGCTAGTAAATGTCAAGTGTCTGAGGTCACATTTGAACTGAGGTCTTCCTGAATCCAGGGCTGAGGTCTTCCTGAATCCAGGGCTGGTGCTGTATCCATTGCACAATCTAGCTTCCCCTATTTTTCCAATTATTTAGATCCGAATTTATTTGTGTGAAAAGTGCTTTGTAATTTTGTCCATATAGTTCCTGGGTTTGTCTTGGCAAGTAAACTACCAAACATTTTATTTTGTCTACAGTTACTTTAAATGGAATTTCTCTTTCTATCTCTTGCTGCTGGGCTTTGTTAGTAATATATAGAAATGCCAATGATTTATATGGGTTTATTTTATATTATACAACTTTGCTAAAGTTGTTAATTACTTCAAGTAGTTTTTTAGTTGATTCTTCAAGATTCTGTAAGTATACCATCTTATCATTTGCAAAGAGTGACAGCTTTGTTTCTTCATTGCCTAGTCTAATTCCTTTTTCTTCTCTTATTGCTAAAGTTAACACTTCTATTACAATATTGAATAACATTGGTGAAAATGGACATCCTTGTTTCACCCCTGATCTTATTGGAAATGCTTCTAGCTTATCATTCCTATGTTCTCTAGTGTTTTTAATAGGAATGGGTGCTGTATTTTGTCAAAAGCTTTTTCTGCATCTATTGAGAGATAATCATATGATTTCTGTTAATTTTGCTATTGCTATGGTCAATTATGCTGATAGATTTCCTAATATTGAATCAGCCCTGCATTCCTGGTATAAATCCCACCTGGTTATAGTATATTATCCTTGTGATAGGCTGCTGTAGTCTTTTTGCTAATATTTTATTTAAAATTTTTGCATCTATATTCATTAGCAAAATTGGTCTATAAATTTTCTTTGTTTTGGCTCTTTCTGCTTTGGTTATCAGCACCATATTTGTATCATAGAAAGAATTTGATAGGACTCCTTCTTTGCCTATTTTTCCAAATAGTTTATATAGTATTGGAATTAATTGTTCTTTAAATATTTAGTAGAATTCACTTATGAATCCATCTTGCCCTGGAGATTTTTTCCTTAGGGAGTTCATTGATGGCTTGTTCCAATTTCTTTTTCTGAAATGGGGTTATTTAAATATTTTATTTCCTCTTCTGTTAATCTGGGCAGTTTATATTTTTGTAAGTATTCATCTATTTCACTAAGATTGTCAGATTTATTGGCACATACAGTTGAGCAAAATAGCTGCTAATTATTGTTTTAATTTCCTCTTCATTGATGGTGAATTCACCTTTTTCATTTTTGATACTGGTAATTTGGTTTTCTTCTTTCTTTTTTTAATTAGCTAAAGGTATATCTATTTTATTGTTTGTTTTTTTTCCCATAAAACCAGGTCTTAGTTTTATTTATTAGCTCAATAGCTTTCTTAATTTTAATTTTATTATTCTCTTTTTTTTATTTTCAGAGTTTCTAATTTAGTATTTAATTGGGGATTTTTAATTTATTTGTTTTCTAGGTTTTTTTAGTTGCTTGATCAATTCATTGGTCTCCTCTTTCTCTATTTTATTCATATAAACATGAATTTTCCCCCCTCTCCCCTCCCCCCAAAATGGCATGCAATCTGATACAGGCTATACTTGTACAATCATTCAATAACTATTTAAAAGTACCTACCCTGTGTAAGGCATTGTGCTAGGCTTTGGAGATACAGCAAGGGGTCTGTGATTGAGCCCCATTTGTAAAATGCTGTGGGTAGAATATGTCCCAATTGTTAGATAGAGATGTGCCCCTAGGGGTAGCCTAGTTCTTCAGGTAAGCAGCTAATGCTGTAGCTACGGGTATTCAGAAAATTGCCTTACCTACAGCAAGCACCTTCCTTCTCTTCTCCACCTTTGCCCTAGTCTCTAGTCTCAGTCTAGGTTATAAATGCAAAATCATACACATACACATTACATATATGTATATATACATATGTATTTATTTATCACAAATTTATATTAGGAAAATCTCCAAATATAGCTCAGGTCTCTTTTGCCATTAAGATTTTTATTTCTTTTACCAATACACATGACCCACAAGGAAAACAAACACAATAACTTTACTATGTAGCATCTGTGGTACCCTGCCTCTGATACATATGGTACGTCTGACACATAAGGTTCCCTGAGCAAGTCCCATGTTCAAGGTGCTATATGGGTCTATATTCACTCAAAAAGATAGCTCACAAGCCCCTGTCAATGTGTTTACTTTTTCTCTTGTCAGCCACATGACATAACTAGTTCAAAGCAAAGGCATTTAATAAAGTAGCATAATAAGACTTGCAATAGAACGTTCTCTCCTTAAATTCAAGGCATATTACCACAAGTATACAGCATTATAGAAAGTGAGAATACAGTTATCCCTCCCACATCAAGGAGGTTAAGGGAGCAGCATCCCTGTAATTGGAAAATCTATATAAAATTTTTGGCCCTCCCTTTGTACCAGAGAAGAAGTCTGAATTTTTTCTTTTTTCTTTTATGGGGTGTTTATAGTATGTTATTGTAAAATTTGAGTTAAGTATTTGGTCATAGGCTCTGTGTCATCTGCTGGCCTTTATGTGTTGTCTGAGGCTTCTGTAAAACTCCCTCAAAATTCCCATTTAATTTCTTATGCCAACCTGCCATATATTGAAACATCAATGGGGAAAGTCTAGATGTAGAAGGGATAATTACATAGAATTCACACATGAGGGACCAAGGTGAAAGAGAAACTCACACTTTTATTTTTTTCTTTCCTTTTTTAATTAATTTATCTTGCTTTATCAACAATCACTTCCATAAGCTTTTCAGTTTTAAATTTTTCTCCCCCTCCCTCCCCACCTCCCTCCCCAAGACGGTGAGCAATCTGATATAGACTATACATATACATTCTTATTAAACATATTTTCACATTAATGATGTTGTAAGGAAGAATTAGAACCAATAGGAGGAGCCACCAGAAAGAGGAAACAAAACACAACAGAAGGAAAAAAACAGTAAATAGTATGCTTCAATCTGCATTCACACTCCATAGTTCTTTCTTTGGATGTGGATAGCATTTTTCCTCATGAGGCCTTTGGAGATGTCTTAGATCCTTGCATTGCCAAGAAGGGCTAAGTCTATCAATATTAGTCATTGCACAATGTGGCTATTACTGTGTAGAACGTTCTCCTGGTTCTGCTCACTTCAATCAGGATTAGACCACACAAGTCTTTCCAGGTTTTTCTGAAGTCTGTCTGCTCATCATTTCTTATAGCACAATAGCATTCCATTACATTCATATACCACAACTTGTTCAGCCATTCCCCAGTTGTTGGGCATCCTCTCAATTTCCAATTCTTTGCCACCACAAAAAGAGCTGTTATGAATATTTTTGTGCATGTGGGTCCTTTTCCCATTTGTATGATCTCCTTGGGATATAGCCCTGGAAGTGTTATTGCTGGGTCAAAGGGTATGCACATTTTTATAGTCCTTTGGGTATAGTTCTAAATTGCACTCCAAAATGGTTGGATCAGTTCATAACTCTACCAACAATGCATTAGTGTTCCAATTTTCCCACATCTTCTCCAACATTTATCATTTTCCTGTTTTGTCATGTTGGCCAATCTGATAGGTGTGATGTGGTACAAGGGAAACTTGTACTAACAATACTGTAGGACCCCTAAAGTCTTCTGGTGATATCAACATACATTACTTTGCTGAACTCATTTGGCTTCTTCCTCACTGGACATAGCATCTCTGTTAGACCTCTCTTCATTGGACCACATTGCTCTAGTAGAGCCTGCCGGTCACATAGTCTCCACTGGCACTATAATCTTTTCTGGACCAGATCAGCCATCTCAGCTTTAATCCACTAGGGTATAGAGCCCCAAACCTCTCCCTGACAAGAGCAGGCTGATAGATCTTTAGTCAGAGTCACCAAACCCAGCTAAAAAAAGCCAGATTAAGATCAAGCCTTTCCTTTTTTGTGATTTCTGTCCAGGCCTGAGATCACAACCCTCAGTTACAGATGTTTAGCAAAGGGTTCAGACAATCTGACACACTCCCAAGATCCTCTCTGGCTTAGGTGCATATAAATTCAAACTAGAAGGAAAAGTAGGCTCAGTGGGCAAGGTCAGTATTCTCTACCTTTCTAGGCAGGGATCTTATCTTTATTATGCATATCTGTGATTAGCAAAGCTTGAATGCTTTGATTTGCATTTTAGCCATCAAAAAATTCAGTCTCCCTGCAATTGCATGAAATAAAAAGATGTAAAATAAACTACTGAGATGCCTCAAAAGTAGCTAAACATTTTCTCAGAAATTAAAAGGAATTAAAACTTCACATTTTTACTTATCTCAAGAGATTGGATGTTCCCAGACGCTGTTGACCTTTTTGTCTTTCCCCCTCTCCTCCACTACCAATATCATAGTCACAGAATCATAGAATATTCTGTCTCACTAAACTTAAGTAAGAAAGAAAATTTGAACAACTTTTTTGAGAACATTAAAAAAATAGAAAAGGCCCCACTCAACTACAGTGGATGTTGATGGACTAGCAAATTCAGTAATGGACCACTGGAATGCTAATAATCAGCCCAAGGGGAGGTAGGGGTGCTATCTGTAATTACTTCGTGATGGCCCTTTCCTCTGCCTCCTCACCTGCTCCAAGCCATCATCCTTAATCATAGACTCTCAAAAAGGTTTCTGTGTCCCAAAGGCAGCAGGAAAGGGTGAGGAGAGAGGCCCACTGTCAGTGAAGAGTGGTGGTGGGTTGGCACTTGATGCTAATGGATTTTCTCTGAGTTCACTCTGGGCTTGGCTGTAGGCGATCCACAACTTCCCTGGGGTCCTTGAAAATGGGAGGAGGCAGGTTAATGGGGCTCCCCTCTTGTTTTTAATACTCTCCTAGAGCTGCCATACATACCCTAGGACATACCCTCTAGTCTTATCCCGACCTCAGAACTTTTGTGTCTTCAACAATTTTTTATTCCTTCTCTCCTGTCTCAGAGACTGGATAACTCCTCCACTTCTATTCCTGTCTCCTTTGGGACCTTGTTTTACCAATGATCATTCCCCACTCTTTTCCGCAACTTTCATTTTACCACCTTAGAATAGGACGTCAGAGTTGAAAGGGAGCTTAGAAATCATTTGGCCAATGCCTTCATTTTCTTTTCTTTCTTTCTTTCTTTTTTTTTTTTTAGCTTTTTTAGGTGAGGCAATCTGGGTTAAGAGACTTTCGCAAGGTCACACAGCTAGCAAGTGTCAAGTGTCTGAGGTCATATTTGAACTCAGGTCCTCCTGACTCCAAGGCCAGAGCTCTATGTACTGCGCCACCTAGATGCCTCCAAATGCCTTCATTTTCTAAGTGGGAGAACTGAGGCTCAGAGAAAGAAAGCAATTTGCCCCAAGTCACACAGTGGACCAGGGGAAAACCAAAACCAGGACCTAGGTTCCCCGATTCCCAGATCAGTATTCCTTGTCTTTGGCATCATTTCATCTTCAGGCTTCTCCAACTCATGGTGCCCAGCATAAGATGTTTGCTTGTTGGTTGATAGGTAGAATTATATAACTTCATAACTAGAAGGAAGCTCAATGGTCCAAACTCTTACCTGACACATTTCTAGCAGGGGGGACAGTGCCAGAAAGGGAGATTAGTTCTTTAGGAGATTAATTTGCTTGGAACTAAAGATTCCAGAGGGGAGATACCATTGAAAAGGCAGGTTGGGAGTCAAATTGTGGAGGCCTTTGGGTGCCAACCTGAGTCTGAACCTTACTCTATAGGCAATAGGGAGCCAATGAAGGCTTGTTTTTAGCAAATGAATGATGTGCTCAGACTTTTTGTATCAGGAAGATTACTCTGGAAGTTGTGTAATGATGATTGGAGAAGGGATGAAACTAGTTGTAGCAAAGCCAATTAGAAGAAGATAGGCAAGGGTGTGATGGCTCCTGGGCTTACTCTTGTAGTCTCTACTACCGAGGAAGTAGGTGGATTGTTTGAGCTCAGGAGTTCTGAGCTGCAGTAGGCTAAACTGATTGGGTGTTGACACTAAGGCTAGCACCAATATAGTGATCCCTTGCATAAAGAGGAGTGTACTGGGCCAGGTCAGAAATAGAGCTTGTCAAAACTCTTGTGCTGGTTAATGGCATCAGTGGGATCTTCCTCACAGGAGGAGGAAGAAAAAGAGGGAGGAGGAGGAGAGAAGAGGAAGAAGTAGTAGTAGTAGAAGAAGAAGAAGAAAGAAGAGGAGGAAGAGGAAGTAGTGGTAGTAGTAGTAGAAGTAGAAGAAGAAGAAGAGGAGGAAGAGGAAGTAATAGTAGTAGTAGTAGTAGTAGTAGTAGTAGTAGTAGTAGTAGTAGTAGAAGTAGAAGAAGAAGATAAGAAGAAAAAGAAGAAACAATGAGGGTCTTTACTAGGAAGGAGGTGCAAAGAAGGGGGCAGTTGCAAGATCTATTGCAGATGTAAAAAGGAAAGAATAAATGTGTGTACGTACAGGGCCAGCATGTGGTCGGCATATTTCTGTGAATCTCTACATCTCTCTTCGTCTGGATAGCTGCCTGTGCTTTGTGTATGTAAGTATCTGCTTGTGTAATAGCTTGAGGCTGATATCTGTATACAGCTTCTGCTCCCCTCCATGTGACAAATACAACACTTGGGATTTTGTTTTAAAGCAGTTTGACATGCTGAATTGTTTTATCTTCCCTAAGCCTGACTGGGGTGTATGTGTGTGTGTTGAGGGGGTGGGGTGAGCTGAGGAAGAGCTCATTCTTCAGCTGGGACTCCACTGTAGCAAAGAAAGGTTGCCCAAGGAATTCAAGGACAAAATTCTCTTCTATTCCCCACACACTGCCCCCCTACTCCTCCCACCCCCACCGTTGCCTATAGAATCTCATGGTTGAGGAGCAGTAGGCAGGGACTAATTTATCCCTGGGACTTCTGGCTCAGAAACAGTATTAGAGTCATTCAATAGCACACTTCCTTCCCCTTCTTTGCCTCATTTTTACCTAGCCTTAATCATTGAATGGGCATAGCCTCGACAAACTGAGACCTGAGAAAGACCTTAGCTTAAAAAGGCCAAGGTCTCCCACTGCATCTGGGGCCATTTTCAGTCCTCCTGATGTCATGCATGGTTCCCTTTGAGAAGGAAGGACAAACAATAACAACTCTTTCCCTGAGGCAGGTGACAGATTTCTGTGTCAGGCAGGGACTAGGTACAAGAGGGGGTGTTTGGTGACACATTCTGAGATATTAGGGTCTAGGGAGGAAGCATTTTGCAAGTTGTGTGCCCCAGAGCAGCCATGTGCCCTGAAGCTCCTGGCCTCCATTCCCATCTGAATGATGTTGATGCTGTCATTGGATGTCAATCAGGTGCCAGATCCTATGGTTTCTTAAAAGAGCCAACTGGGCCAGAATTCAGCAGACGAGTCTGGGACTGAACTGGAGTGAGGAGGGGCATCTTCCCTGTGAACCCTTCCCATGGGAGAGGAGATAGCTGTGGCCTGAACCATGGACTTTCTATTCAGGTACACTGCAAGTTGTGTTCTTGAATTTATGGTAGATGTGTCTTAGTCAACAACATCCTGCCAGGAAGAGGGATGTGTCCTGGAGAGGCATCGTGGTCCAAGGGAACAGTGACTAAGCTTGAGGGAAACTGACTTAACTTGGAAGGAACATGTCTAGACCTGAGTGAAGTGAACAGCCCTGAGAAATGACTTAGTCTGGTACCTCAACACCTCTGTCCTGAGGAGCCTATAGAGGATTCAGAGGGAATTCCTAAATCCAGAACTAAGGGTAGGTTTAGTATCTTCTTATTTCACAAATGAGAAAATCAAGACCCAGAGAAAGGTAGAAGCCTACATAAAATTACACAGTACAGATTACATAGTACATATTTTACATAGTATATATTATTATGTAGTTACATTATATTAAGTAACAATTACATTATTACATATAGAATTATATGTAATATATAGTCTATATTATTACAGTATGGTATAGTGTGTATGTGTGTGTGTGTATATATATATGTATATATACACATATATAAAATGGGTTGTAAGGACATCCTATCTCCCTAACCAATGTTTGATTTAAATTAACAGCCCAGGTCTTTGACTATCTGAAAGTCAGAACACAAGCACAGCTTGTGAACTGCAACTGTCTGGAGCAGAATCAAAGAGGTACATGGGACTACAACTAAAGACTTGGGGGTCAGGAGAAGAAGGGAGATGAGGGCCAGGTTCCAGTGCCTCAGGGAAATCCAGTCTCACCTAGTTTAAGGACTAGGAGGGGAGAGGAAGGGGAGAACTGAGTCCTATAAGATTAAGAAATCAACATTAGGAAGAAGGAGAGGGCTAAAGGAGGAGAAGGAAGAAGAAGAAGAAGAAGAAGAAGAAGAAGAAGAAGAAGAAGAAGAAGAAGAAGAAGAAGAAGAAGAAGAAGAAGAAGAAGAAAGAAGAAGAAGAAAGAAGAAAAAGAAAAAGAAGAAGAAGAAGGAGAAAAAGAAAAAGGGGAGAGAGAGAGAGAGAGAGAGAGAGAGAGAGAGAGAGAGAGAGAGAGAGAGAGAGATGACAAGCCGCCCACCTCCCCCTTCCAAGTTCTCCACCACCTGGCCTCTCGCCAGAATATCCCCAAATCCCCGGGGCGACTCTTCATCTCCCAGAGTGGGACTCCAAATGAAACAGAACAGTAGTATGAAGGGGCGTGCCTCCACTGCCATGCCGCCCCCTCCTCCCTTTCAGCGCTCGGTTATAAGTTGAGTGGAGCCGGATCTCATACAGTGACATCCTCTGCTCCCCTGCTGTCAGCTGAGCCTGCTCCAGCACCAAACGTGAAGAAGCAGTCTGATCCCTGGCATCGAAATCCCAGTCTCGAGCCCCCAGACTGTGACCTAGGCCAGAGCGACCCTGACTAGACCCTAGCTGCACCCTTTACCGACCCAAGCTGGACCCAGTCGAGGTCTCCAGCAGAGACCTCTGTCGGCTCTGAGAGAGACCCCTTGCTGACTCGAGGCAGCGCCAGGCTGCACCGTCTGTCGACCCCAAGCAGCTTCCAGACTTATCCCGGCAAACCCCAGGAAGCTCCCAAGCCTATCCCTTGTTGATTCCAGGAAGCTCACAGCCTCACTCCCTGCCTACGACTGCTCTCAAATTCACCTCCTGTGGACCCCAGGGACGCGCTTATCTCAGCCTCATCCCCTTCGCCAACCCCGGGCAGTTCTCAAGCGTACCCCTTGCAAAGCCCGGGGGAGTCTCTAGCTCCTCTGCACACCCAAGGCAGCACCCAGGTGCACCCCTTGCCCACTCAGGGCATCCCCAGGCTTCACTCCTGTGGAACCTCTTGGTTCCGCGGCGGCGGCAGCCCCGTCGGCGTCCACCCAGAGCCGGGCTCACCGGTGCTTGGGAGAGGAGGAGCCGGCGCCCTGGCGCTCCTCGTGGGTAGGACCGGGCTAGGGCCCCCGACCACTCTCGGGGTGTCCTGGAGGTCGCTGCTGCTGCTGCTGCTCCTGAGCTTGCCTGCCGGTGCTTGGTACAAGCACGTGGCAAGCCCCCGCTACCACACAGTGGGCCGGGCTTCGGGGCTGCTCATGGGCCTTCGCCGCTCACCTTACATGTGGCGCCGTACTGTGGCATCGAGCCCGGGCCAGGGGAACAGAGACGCGGACCGAGAGCTGTCTGCTTGGAATAACAACCCCCTGCCTGGACCACGCTGTTGGCGGGTGTCCGAGGAAGCCCCGCGGAGACGCAGCGCAGGAACCGCAGGGAGCTAAGTGGAGGACGCTGGACAGGAAACCTGAGTTCGAGCCATCCTGTTGGTGATGAAAGGCTCCGGGACAGTGCACCTGCAGGACCTCCTCGGGGCTAGATAGGAGACTTCTTGCCGCTGGATCCCCATCCTGACCTGCCAGGTACTTAAGGCTCGGAAAGGAGGTGGGACTGGTGGAGTCAGGGGGCATGGGTGGGAGCAGGCTAGCCCTGGAAGGAGAATGTTAGTATGAGTGTGTTGGTCCCTGACCCTGTGAAAATGTGACTGCTGCTGTTTAGTGTGAGAATAAAGGTGGGTGCAGCCCCAGTTCACCCCAGGGTTGTGTCTGAGTCAGCAGAATATGTCTATATGAGCCTGTCTCCCCAAGTGTCCCATGTATGTTCAGGGTTGCTTGAGCCTCAGACTTAGCAGAGGCAGAGAGGCAGAGGATATAGATACCTGAAAACTGGGGCTTAGGGGAGGGGGAGGCTTGGAGATATGAAGTAAATGTTTGCATGGAAGAAGGTACCTAGGGAAATCCTCTCCCTCCTCTCTAGTAGGTTCTAGCTGGGGGAAGGGAGGGGCACGTGGGTCTTCCCATCTTTACTCAGCTCAATTTCCTTGCTCCTTCCCTTACAGAACCTTCGGACAGGAGACACCTGTGCCCTCCCTCGACTGTGGCATTCCAAAACCTACAGACCAATTCCTGACCCCAGTTTTGAATGTCTTGGGATCCCAGGGCCTGTATTTCAGCTTCACTGTGGCCTGTTGTGGGGTAGAGGTTGAGAGGGTAGGAGCAGACACATCACAGAACCCTCAGGAACAATGACTCAACACTTACTGGGGTCTCCAGTTATATCCCGCCCCCTTTCCCTTTCCTTCACAGAATCGTTGTCTTTTTGTTGGGGTCTTCGTACCTTCCCTGTTTACTGTAGGAATCTGCTCTCATTAAAAATGACTATTTAAAATGCACCTGACCTTCTCTGGTTTGCTGCTTTCATCCCCACCCTACACTACAGCTTGTTCTGGAGGAGGCCAGTAGGGATGGAATCCAGAGTTCTTCCTTTCTTCCCAGTCCCTTGTGTACTTTGGTATATTGCCCTACAGTGCAAATAGTGATGTTGTGTTCTGGTAAATGTCATCAGCCCCTGCCCCTTTCTCTGCAGATTTCCTTTCTTCCCTAGGGATAATCCAATTCCCCTCTCCCAACTCTTACTCAGGGTACTGGTTAAGTTGGGAACTACTGCCTCTCTTCCCACCTATCCCCCCTCTATGTTTGTTGACTTTATATCTGTTCTAAACTGAACCAGACAATGGAGATGGGGAGGGTGGTCAAAGTAGCAGGGACCAGGTATGTCTGTTCCGGGGCTCTTTGAATCAGGGCAGAAACCTAATAGCTGGAAGGAACTTGGGGGTGGCATTTTCCCAGATGGGTGAATCCTCCTTCTTTGCTCCTGGAAGGAGTCTGGAACTCCAGGCTGTGCTGTCTCTTTTTCCTCTAGAAAAGGTCTATACCCCTATGCCTCTTAGAGTTGCCTAAGGAATCAGAGCTGGGCTTTCCCTCTCTGGGTCTCAGCTCCATCCAGTCTTCCTTCCCCAGAGCAACCTGTTGGCCTGAAGAGAGGCACTCTGTCCAGAAATTACTCAGCTATTCCCCAGGGTCCTCTATTGGCTACTGGAACAGGTAATTAGTGAGTTCTTGGCTATCCCATCCCCATCCTGGCCCCCAGATCACCCTAATCTCCTTTTGACACTTAGGAGCAGCACTGGAAGAAGACAACAGATCACTCCCTAGGATAATTTTTCACTCTCTCCTCTTCCTCTCTAAAATTCAGGGACATTTTTGCCTCAGGTCTTACCACTATGCTTCAGAAACTCCAGAAGAGGGCAGTGCATCCCCATGAAAATATCTTTGGGGTGTTGGTGCCTTGTTCCCAGCTCCAAGATGACGTTTGAACAATGAGGCCTTTTGGTCTATAGGGGCAGATTCATTGCAGAGTTAAATCCATAACCTTGCAACAAGGTATCTAAAGCAGAAATGTTTGGGGCTGAGTAAATGCTAATTGGCTTGTGTCCATCCCATCTGGCTAGCAGGACTTACTGTACTCTCACTTTTTCTTTCTCTCCTCATTCATTCAACACTTTCACTGAGAACCTGCTGTGTACAGATTTCTTTTGCCTGGAGTTGGGGAGAATGCATATGAATAAGGCTTGGTCTTTAGAAAGACTGGGGTCCTGCCCACAAGGAGTTCACGGTCCAATAGGGAGGATAAAACACAAACATAGCTCATAATATTATAAATCTAGAACTGGAAGGGACCTTAAAGGCCATCTAAGGCCTTTCCACCTCTAAGTCCATTTGACAGATGAGGAAACTGAGAACCAGGAAAGTTAAGTGATTTGCTCAAGGTAAGTCAGAAGCAGGATTCAAACCTAGATCCTCCCACTCCAGAACCAGTGCTGTGCCACGATCCTGGCTATATGCAATTATTCTATTCCACATATATTTATTTGGTACCTACTGTGGATGGGCAAGACCTTCCTCCTGCAGTGTCTCGTCTTGGCTCAGGGATAAGTTTGGGGTTTGGAAGCCTATATTAGCAAAACCTCTGGTAGCTCCCACAAAGTTGGGAAGACTGTGAGCACAGCCCAGTGTCCATTTGTATGGTCATCTATGGAAGACTAGCCTAGCTAATTTCAAATGCATTCATCACCAGAGGGCAGATCACTGAGTGATGGTTTTGTTCTGCCACAACAGCTCATGGAGACCACTGACTAAATTGTGAAGGAGGTTGCCACTTGCATTGGTAGAGGATCTAGCTATGCCACTTACTTCATAGAATAAGTATAGAGACAGGGACTGGATCCATCGATGCAAACCTGTGTCTTCTCTGTAATTTGTAATCTTAGACAGAGGTCCAGTGCAGTGAGAGTCCGGGTACTATGCCCACACTGCCTCTCTTGACATCATGGAATCTCAAAATATGAACAAGGCACTGTTCATACATTCAATGAGAATTATGGCGCTAGGGATGGAGAGATCATATACTACTGTACCGAGGAGAATCAGAGAAAACCCCCAATACCTGAGCCTGGCTTTGAAAGATGGTAGAATTTCTAGAAGGGAATATTCCAGTTTCTAGAAGGGAATAAATTCCAAATGGAGAGTAAACTGCTTTCCATTTGGATCATAGACCATGACTGGAAAGAATTAACTCTTTTCCCTCCAGAGTTCTTGCCTCCCTATCCTGATAGGTGAGTGCTTCACACCACCGGCTTCATCTAGGCTGGCTTCAACCTTGCTTCATTTGACTCCCAGACTCTCTTCCCAGGCACCATTGGTCCCTCACCATGGAACAAAGAGTCCAGCTGCATGGGAGGTGCCCTAGTCCAGTAGATCAAGGGATTTCCTGTTTGAGTAACTGTGTAGAACTACTCAAGATGGGATAGGCTGCCATAGGAGATCTTTGAGCAAAGGCTGTATAATTACTGGCTAGATATATTTGAGAGGGGGGTCCTTATTCTAGATTTTGATTAGATGACCCCTGAGTTCCCCACCAGCTCTGAGATTCAGAGATTTTGTGTTATTCTACCTATATGTGACTGCCTGTGGGCTTTGTCTGCAGGCCAGGTGCTCGTGTCTGTCCTTTTCTATACAGTCTCTTTCTTTCGGCATCTTGTTTTGTAAGACAAGTGCCCTAAAAATCCTTACATTTGCACAGTGGTTTTAATTTACATATCTCACTGCTCTCCTTACCTGCCTGCCCCATCCCCTCAGCTGCTTTCCAATTCTCAGGGTTCTTAGCCTCAAACTTCTTGGCCTCCTTGAGGAGGACCTTCTCTTAATTTTCTCATACATACCTCCTCCCCATCCCCCCCAAACACTAGGAATTATAAACTAGGCTTTGGTAGGGAATTAATAGAAAGCTCAGATCAAGCAAAAGGAGATACCAAACTCAGTGGGTCAAATCTACAGAGGTTCGGAGTTGTTCTTTCATCTTTTTGCTCTGATTCAGTCTGCCCTAAGGAGCCAAGCCCCTTTCTCATTCATCCCTGTCTTGACCTCTCCCTGCTCTTGGCAGGGGAGAGGAAGCTCCCATTAACTTCTCCCTTCCTATCCCCTATCCTGTGTGCGTGTGTGGGGGGAGGGGACTTGGATCTGTCCCTGGGGACAATAAGTCATTAACATTCTGAGGTGCTTAGAAAACCCCTCTCTCTTTCATTTGTTGGCTCAGAAGAGACTGGCCTAGACCCCATATGGGGTTTAAGAAGGGCTGAAGAGGTTTCCAGTGGAAAACGTTTAAGAAGCCCTGGCCTAGAGTACCTGCATGGGAAGAACTTGAAGGAAAGTGAAAAACACAGGGAGAGACGGTCTTTACTTTGGAGAGGCCACTTCCTATGTTGGACTACTCAAATAAGATTAAAGAGGACTCTAAAAAGTCATCTCTATTTCCTTCTATCTTCCCTACACTTTCTCCACTCCACCCACCTAAGGTAGAAGGACTAAGGGAGACTGACTCACAGTGCCCCTGGGACCTAACTCTGTTGGATAGTGACTCTTTTTTTGCATAGATTTAGGTTCTGCTCTCCAAAAGGTCATTTAGTCCAGCCCCCTGCCTCTGACTTTTGGTTAATTATTCAAGAGAAACTGTTAATATTCCTGGCATCAAACAGCATTTATTTCCAGCAGTTATGTACCCTCTTCCACTTACAGGTAATCTACAATTTCAGGGGCACTAAGTAACTTCCTGCTTATTCCTAGACAATTTTTCCTTACTTGTAACCAAAATATCCTGCCTCCCTCCATTTTTCCAATCTTCTTACACCTTATAGCTCATCATATTTTCTTCAGATCAGTGACATTGGCCTCCCTGTTGTTCCTTGAACAAGACACTCCATCTCTCGATTCCAGACAGGGGCCTGTGAGCCATGGTTCTTGCTAGATGCTGACCCAAACAATCCCTTGATCTAGGGTGAAGCCTTCAGGTTAAATGGATGCTAAGGTTACATATAAATATACGTTGTTTTTGTATGCAAAATCAGACATAACTCATTATGAGGAAACTCATTAGAAGAAATCTAGCTTATCATTATGTCTAGACTTTCTAACCTGATTTTTTTTTTTTTTTTTTGGTGAGGGCAATTGGGGTTAAGTGACTTGCCCAGAATCACACAGCTAGTGAGTGTTATATGTCTAAGGTCAGATCTGAACTCAGGTCCTCCTGACTTCAGGGCCAGTGCTCTATCCACTGTGCCACCTAGCTGCCCCCTAACCTAATTCTTAATGGGAGATCTTCGGTTTATATGGCCCATGGCCCTTTTTATAACAGGAACCCCACCTTATCTTAGTGGAATTCCACTCATGTTTTCAGACCAAAAATGTTATTCATACACCTGGGCTCTCTGGATCAAGCCCATTGGCACATTCTTCCAATTTCAGGCTTACTCCCTCCTAATAGCATGGTAGACCAGTGGTATTCCACTCATATCCTAATAGAATAATTCAACTAGCTTCTCCTCCTGTTCAAAAGAGGGAACTATCATATATAATTTTCCCCCTATCACCTTCAAAATCAGAACAATTCAACTTGACACCTTGATCACTTCCAAAGTTCAGGAAAGATGACATTATCCTCACAGAGAACTCATATTCTTAGAGCAAGAGAAGGCTTACATGTGAGTTATAGAATACATATGAGAATGTGTGATTCAGGGCTATATTACCCAGTGTAGACAATATGAGTCTGTAAGAGCTCAGTGGAGGGAGATTAGCATGAGTTGGATCAATTAGGAAGATTTTTCTGGAGGAAGTGGTCCTTGGATTTTAATAGGCCTAGAGAAAGAATACTCAAGGTAAAAGACAGTTGTGTAAAGAAATACCTAGGAAATATCTGGGAAGGGGGCAGGTAGGTGGCACAGTGGATAGAACACTGGCCCTGGAGTCAGGAGGACCTGAGTTCAAATCCAGCCTTAGATACTTGACACTTACTAGCTGTGTGACCCTGGGCAAGTTACTTAACCCCATTGCCTCGAGCCCCCCCCCCAAATACCTAGGAGAGAAGGAATTGGCATTTCCAACAGAGACCCAGACCTTCTTCTGAGAGGTTTCTTGGCCCCCTAACATGTTAATCCTGATCAGTTGTTGATTGCCACTGGTCTTTGCCTAGTTATAAGGAACTAGATTTCAAAGATTTTGTAGATGGTACCTTGGTGTTAATGTAAGTAAGGGGATCAAAACTTAGCACAGTGCCTGGCATATTACTTAATGAATGCTTGTTAATTAATCCATTCATTGAACTTACACAATTAGAAAGTGGAAGCACAGTTGAAAGATGGGGAATTGTCAGTTCCTCCAAACCATCTGGAAGTGTCATTACCTTCAAACTATCTGGAGGAAAGGAGGAAGGTTTTGGGTATGGGTTGTTGAAAAATGAGAGATTGAAAGAGAAATGGACAAATAACAAAGTCAATTGGACCATCACAAATGCCCCCTCTCCAACCTTGTACATTAGCTCTGACCATTCTGTTTTGCTGTGATTGTTATTTGAAATATTTTATTTTGTGTGTGTGCCCCGAGTGTGCCTGGCCTTGAACTTGAAAAAAATTAATTTAGTCTTAACAGCTTTCCAGTCATCAATCAGAGGCAAGAAAGTAAAAGCTAATGGTAGCCTTTGGTTTTAGGAAACTCTCATCCCCGAAGAGTGGGATTAGGCAACCCCAGTAAAAGAAGTGCCCAGTAAATGAGAGATACCTGATTTGTTTACACTGGCTTTGAGGGTTTCCAGATCTCCAGTCTTTTTAATGTTAAAGAAGACAGAAACTTTACTTTACTCTCAGCCAGGCGTGTGCTGGTAAATATTGGTTCTCTCAAAAAAAAATTGCACTGGAATACACTTTTAAGTTTAATCTGCATTATTAGCATTTTCACCATCATTTTCTTATATCTAGACAATCAACAAAACAATAAATGAAGCCCTGATTTGTAGCTTTTGCCAATTTTGGAAAATTTAACAATTGTCTCTGTGAGCTAATTTGAGCTGGCTCCAGCACCATGTTGTGGTTCTCAGCTCAGGTACTTATAAAGGAGACTTTCAAAGAAACTTTCCATTTATTATTAGATTCCAGGTGACCTAGTATTATTAGATATTAGAGATAGCCTAGTATAACCTCTTCATTTTACAAATGGGGAAACTGAAGCTCTGAGAGAAATGACTTACCTAAGAGCATTCGGGTAGGAAATAGCTTACTAGGGAATTAGGGAGGAAAGTCACATCAAACAAAAGGAAGCACCAGGCTTAGAGGTTCCAGTTGCATAGACTTGGCTGGATTTGTTCTTACATTAATCCTCTTCGATGATCTACGATCTGACCTCCTTAACGTCGGCTGGCTTCCACTTGGAGCCGGCCCAAGGCTGGTAAGGGGGAAGACCTGTTGGGGAGATGAAGGGAAAGGAGATAGGGATAACTTTCAAATCTTCAGACTCGGTGAGGAGAAACTGAAGAGTAGACGAGGAAGGAAATGGGGAGTTCAGAATTAAGTGGATCACAAAAGTACTTTCTAGCTCCTCAAATAGCAGGGCCTCCGGAAGGTCAAGAAGAAAACAGATTATTTATTTGATTATAGAAATTTTTAAAATTAAACAACGTTAGTAGGTTTACAATCCAGAGTTTCTTCTCCACTGAAATGATTTTGTTATCTAGAGTAGATTCTTTAAAAAAAAAATAGCCCCAATTATCCACGGAGATTATTTATGTCCCAGGTTTGAGTCCCTGTCTCCAGAGATGGAGAGATTAGGGCGCTGGGGGTTGATTTCTGTTTTCTCTTCAAGGAGTTCTGTAGCCTGGGCAAAACCCGATCTGTCCCGAGGGCGGCGACTGGCCGAGGAGGATGCTGCTCCCACCCCTCCCCCTCCTGGGTCCAAAGAACTTCCCAAGCCCCCACCCAGTCTGTCCCAGACTCCCTCCCCTGCCGACCACAGGCACAATGGCCCTGACTGAGCCAGGAAGAAACTCCCAGATAAATTTCCTCCTTGGTCCCTGAGGCTGGGGGGAAAGGGAGGTAGTGGGGGTGGGAGGAAGGCTGGGGCCCTGCGGTCCTAGGCTCGATTGAGAGGAAGTGGGACGGTGGAGGAGGGAGGGTCTGGACTGTGCACACTCTGGACATAGGCCTCCAGGGGGCGCCCCGAGGTCACCTTTTGTAGCGGAGGAAGGGCGGAGTTGCTATTTTTTTCTCAGGCTCTCTTAGACAATCCCCCCCCAACACCCTGCTCCCCCGACAGACAGACAGACAGACAGACAGACAGACAGACACACACACACACACACACACACACACACACACACACACACACACACACACACTCCTTTGCTCCTTATCTTTACTTTTCCTCCTGAAGTGCAGTCCAGCACCTTCTGGTCCCTGGTCTCTGGTCTCTGTCGTTATGTCTCATTCTCTATTTCTCTTTTTCCTCTATGTCTCTCCACTTTGGTCTGTTTTGTTCTCTCCTTATCGTCTCGCTGTCTCTGACAATCTCTTTTTCCTTTCTCTGTCTCTCACTCTCCTGTGACTCAACCTCTCTTTCTGCTCTGGTCTGTTTCATTCTCTCAGTCTCTGATCCTCTTTTACTCTTTTTTCTCTCTTCTGAGTCTATCTCTCTTTCTGCTTCTGACTTGGTCTCTTTCCCTTTCTCTGTCTCTCCATTCTGGTCTGTTTTATTCTCTCCTCTCTGTCTCTGACAGTCTCTTTCTTTCTTTAAAAATAGTATTTTATTTTGTCCAATTACATGTAAAGATAGTTTTCAGCATTCATTTTTATAAGATTTTGAGTTCCAAATTTTTCTCCTTCCCTCCCTTCCTTCCCCCCTCACAAGATGGCAAGTAATCTGATATAGGTTATACATATGCAATCATGGAAATATTTCCACATTAGTCATATTATGAAAGAAGAAACAGAACAAAAGGGAAAAGCCACAAAAAACAAAAATAAAAAACAAAATGAAAATAATTTGCTTCCATCTGCATTCAGACTCCATAGTTCTTTCTCTGGATGTGGATAGCATTTTCTGTCATGAGTCTTTTGGAATTGTCTTGGATCACTGTATTGCTGAGAAGAGCTAAGTCAATCATAAGTGATCAATGCAGAGTGCTATTGTGTTACCATGTTCTTCTGGTTCTGCTCACTTCACTCAGCATCCAATTAATGTTAAATCTTTCCAGTTTTTTCTGAAATCTACCTGCTTATCATTTCTCATAGCACAATAGCATTCCATTACATTCATACACCACAACTTGTTCAGCCATTCCCCAATTGATGGGCATCCCTCAACTTCAATTCTTTGCCACCACAAAAAGGTACTATAATTATTTTTGTACATGTAGACCCTTTTCTTTTTTTAATGAGCTCTTTGGGATACAGATTTAATAGTTGTATTGCTGTGTCAAAGGCATGCACAGTTTGCTCTTTGGGCATAGATACAAATTGCTCTCCAGAATGGCTGGATCAATTCACAACTCCACCAACAATGCATTAGTGTTCCAATTTTCCCACATTCTCCAACATCTATCATTTTCCTTTTCTGTCATATTAGCCAATCTGATAAGTGTGAAGTGGTACCTCAGAGTTGTTTTAATTTGCATTTCTCTAATCAACAGTGATTTAGAGCATTTTTTTTTCATATTACTATAGATAGCTTTAATTTCTTCATCTGAAAACCACCCATCCTTTAACCATTTATCAATTGGGGAATGATTTGTATTCTTATAAATTTGACTCAGTTCTGTACATATTTGAGAATTAGGCCTTTATCACAAATGCTTTCTGTAAAATATTAATTCCCATCTTTCTGCTTTCCTTCTAATCTTGGATGCATTGTTTTTGTTTGCACAAAAACCTTTAAATTTAATGTAATCAAAATAATCCATTTTACATTTTATAATGTTCTCTATCTCTTGTTTGGTCATAAATTATTCCCTTCTTCATAGATCTGACAGTACTATTTCTTGCTCTCCTAATTTTCTTATGGTACCACTCTTTATGTCTAAATCATGTACCCATTTTGACCTTATCTTGGTATACAGTATAAGATGTCGGTCTATGACTAGTTTCTGCCATACTATTTTCTAGTTTCCCCAGCAGTTTTTGTCAAATAGTGAGTTCTTATTACAGAAGCTGGAGTCTTTAGGTTTATCAAACAGTAGATTACTAGTCATTTACTATTGCGTCTTGTGTACCTAATCTGTTCCCGTGATCCACCATTCTATTTCTTAGCCAGTATCAAATAGTTTTGATTATTGCTGCTTTATAATATAGTTTTAGATCTGGTATGGCTAGGGCACCTACCTTTGTATTATTTTTTCATTAATTCCCTTGATATTCTTGACCTTTTGTTCTTCCAGATGAATTTTGTTATTATTCTTTCTAGCTCTGTAAAATAATTTTTTGGTAGTTTGATTGGTATGGCACTGAATAAATAAATTAATTTAGGTAGAATTGTCATTTTTATTATATTAACTCAGCCTTTTCCAATTGTTTAGATCTGACTTTATTTGTGTAAAAAGTGTTTTGTAATTGTGTTCAGATAGTTCCTAGGTTTATCTTGGCAAGTAGACTTCCAAATATTTTATATTGTCTATAGTTATTTATTATTATTATTATTATTATCATTATTATTTTGCTTTTTTTTTTTCAGTGAGGCAATCGGGGTTAAGTGACTTGCCCAGGGTCACACAGCTAGTGTCATGTGTCTGAGGCTGGATTTGAACTCAGGTCCTCCTGACTCCAAGGCAGAAGCTCTATCTACTGGGCCACCTAGCTGCCCTTATAGTTATTTTAAATGGAATTTCTTTTTCCATCTCTTGCTGCTGAGCTTTGTTGGTAATATATAGAAATGCTGATGATTTATGTAGGTTTATTTTTCTGATGGTGTCTTTCTCTTTTTTTCTATCTCTACAGTCAATTGTGTTCTGTTTCTGGTCTGTTTCATTTTCTATTGTTTCACTATCTCTGACAATTCCTTTTTTCTTCCTCCTTTCTCTTTTCTTCTTTCTCCTGTGACTCAACCTCTCTTTCCACTCTGGTCTGTTTCATTCTCTCCTCTCTGTCTCTTATGATTTCCTCTTTTCTCTGTGAGTCAATCTCTTTCTGCTCTGACTTTTTCCTCTTTCTCTGTCTCTTTTTCATTCAAACTCCTAGTTTCTGTTTCTCTCTCTTTGTCGTGCTTTTCTTGCATCTCTCCATCTCAATGCACTTGCTGGCTCCCTGGAGTGGCTTCCTGCACCTTGGCTAATTAGTACTCATCAGTGCCAGTCCATGCAGGAAGCCTGGCTCAGCTTCCTCTATTAGTGTCGGGGAATTCCCGCAAACATTCCCTTCCTTCAAGGCTCCCCAACAACAGGCAGAGTTTGCTTTCCCCTTGCCCAATACAGTATCTGGACAATGCTCAGAGACCCAGGCCTTCTTCTCTGCCCCACTTCACACACACAGAACCTTGAATCTCATTCTCAAGTGCCTGTTTTTGTCTTTAAAAATCTAGGGGACTGGCTCCTCTTACAGTGGAGGGACTGTGGAGATGAATTACCTACTCTATAAGAAAGTTATATACAAACCATCCTGGGATGAGGTGACTTGGCTGGTCACCCTGGGGAGGTATAACTGAAAAGATCCCTAGAGTGACTAGGACAACGGGTCTAGGCCTCTTCCCCACTCCTCAGATACTATTTATGCTTCAGGTAGCCTGACTCTTTCCTAGTAGCTGCTAGTCATACTGCCATTCCTTAAAAAAGGGAGAAAGTAATCCAAGACCCTAGTGGAGGAGGAAAGCAAGGATCACCTTGTCCATCCCCCTGCCTTTGATCTAACCTTCTGCTGTAATGAGAGCAGATATATAAAGGGCTTTAGTCTCTTCTACTTCTCAGGATATATAACCCAACACAACATACACACAAAATCTTACATACACAATCACTCAACATACAGCATACACAGTTAAATTCATATCTAGTTACATACATGGTCACACAAATAGAATCGAATAGAATTAGTTATACATAGATTCATTCAGCTAACCAAAGACATTAATAATGTACTTATCTGTTGTCACAAAATATAACTGCAGACACTTAAAGTCATTCACAGATGTTGAAATTACATAGTCATACAACTACTTATGACACACAGAAATATATAATCACATACATACACAACTACGGTCATATAGACACATGCAAAGTTACACAGTGTCCTGAATATACACAATCACAAATATGAAATCCTACCCACAGATAGTCACATACAGTTATGTGCCTAATACCATTATGCATATACAATCTCACAGAGTTACAAACATAATTAGAGACCTAAATAATTATATGGCAACTAGGTGGGATAGTGGATATAGCATTGTGTCTGGAGTCAGGAAGACTTATCTTCTTGAGTTCAAATCTGACCTTAGACATTTACTAGCTCTGTGACCCTGGACAAGTCACTTAACCCTGTTTGTCTTATTTTCCTCATCTGTAAAATGAGCTGGAGAAGGGAAATGGCAAACCACTCCAGTATCTTTGCTAAGGAAACCCCATTGGGGTCACGAAGAGTTGGACTGCGTGACTGAAAAATGACTGAACAACAACAACAATAACCAATTATACACAGTCTCACACCCAGCCTGGGCTGGTTCACACCCTTCTCCCCTTACCACATTATTAAAACATTCACCTTCAGTCCAAAAGTCTTCAGATTTCCTCCCCCAGACTGGGGACAGCGTAAAGGACTACTGCTTTGGACTGGAGGGAGCAGTTCCCCTTCCCCACACTATAGGAGAGATCTTGGTTCCCCATTAATCTCAGCTGGGGGACAAAGAGCTCTTGTTTGGAAGCAGGGATGGTAACCAGAACCCCCTCAGGGAATGTCCTGGCCCAGTGGCCTCTGCTGAGCCCTGACAATCCCTATTCAGGGGAAGGAGGGAAGCTGTGACTTGTCTCATATGTCTCTTCTGTGTGTTATAGAATCATAGGGTTTAGCTGAAAAGGATCTTTGAGCTTATCCAGTCCAACCTTTCATTTTACAAATATGGAAACTGAGGGCAAGAGAGGGGAACTTACTTGCCTAAGAACATACCACCAATAATAATAATAGTAACAGCTAACACTTAAAGGTTTGCAAAGCACTTTATGTATGTTATTTCCTTTGATTCTCACAACAACCCTGGGAGATGGATACTTTTGTTTTCCCCATTTTAGAGCTGAGGAAACTGAGGATCAGTCACCTAAGCTGGTAAGCATAGGAGACAAGATTCAAACTCAGGTCTTTCAGACTCCAGGTTCAGCACTCTATCCTCTGTGCCACCTAGATGTTTCTCTCCCTCATCCCCACCCTGCCCCCAATACCTCCATCTGTGACCCAGTCCCTGATGCCACCCCTGGTGACCTGTGGAAGCCCATTACTTCTCTGGGTCTTGATTTTCTCATCTGTTTGAAAACCCTTACAAATCAGAATTGTTAAAGGAAGAAACATGGGGGAGTTATGAAAAAGGCGAAAAACAGGCTCGTACTGGTATCTTAAGGGAAAGGTGATTAGTGAATAACAAGGGGTGAGTCTCTTGAGAGAAAGTTGAACAATGGGTGAGGATTGGAGGTGTGGTGAAGATGACAGAGCAGTTGGCAACAGGGAGTGGGATTAGGATGGAGATTAAGAAGGTGAAGACAGAGGGTAGAGGCCAGGTGGGATGGTGGAAAGGTACTTTATTTGGTGATGGAGGACTGAGGGGCCAAAATCTATCCTTGCCAGTTATTACCTGGGTGACCTTGGACAAATCCCTTCCCCTCTCTCAACCTCCTTTGCATCTTCATCTTTAAAATGAGGGGTTTCAGTTAAAATATCTTCCAATGGTAAAATCCTATTCTAAGTTGGGGATGAAGATAGGACAGGCCTCTGTAGGGTTAGGAAGGTTAAGCCCTTTTTTTAAGAGGAGCTAGGCAGGTGGAGGAAGTGAACTAGAGACTCAAGAGCTACCTGTGCCCCCGGGCTTTGGGAGGATTGACAGGGAGAAACAGCGTTGGGTTTAGAGAAGAAATTAAGACTACTTGAGAGCCAGGGAGAGAGGTGGGTCCCTAAGCTGGGCAGGCCGGGCTCAGTAAATACACTGTGAACCGGGTAGAAGGAAGGAGTTTACTCTGCTTCAGCCCCAGGGGGATGGTGTGAGTGACTCAGCTCAGGAGGAGTGTTGGAGGGATGGAGGAGCAAGAGCAAAGCTTTTTGGCCTAGGAAGGAGTCTGGAGCCTTAAAAGGGGTTGTTGGGGGGAGAGAGAGGGGAGACTAAGAAGGAGTGGAACTAAAGCCATTATGCCTGGTATCCCTCTAAGAGGACTCTACTTTCATACCGAACCTAGCTTAAATCTTGAAGATATGGGCTCCAGTCCCCAGTGAGTGACCTGGGTGGAGCTAGTACGAGCTAGCTCAATGGAGTATGGAGGAGGGAAGGCAGCAGTCACAAAGGTGATCCTCACTCCACCCTAATGGCCCTGCAGGATTCATCACAGTGCAGGCCCTGGGCTCAAGTGTCTGGGGCCCCAGGTCCTGCTGTTCTGTTTTCCCCCAAAGTGCCCACAGGACACATTTTAGATGCGTGTGTGACTGGAGGGGCCCAGGACAAAGTGGAAGAATACATATCAGGACTGAGAGACATAGCCCATAGAAAGACAGACCATATAGACAATGTGGTATGGGGAAACTGAAGTGAAAAGACTCAGGAGAACTGTGTTCAAGTCTTGGGTGCGCTCTTTACTGTCTGTGTGAATTTGAGCAAACCCCTTCTGTTCTCTGGGCCTCTAAAGTGAAGTAGAATGGGGTTAGATGTTACCTAAGGTCCCTCTCAGTTTTAATCTTATAATCTTGGAGCTGAATCAGGGTCTGGCTGAAAACAAATTCATTGGACCAGGCCAGAGAGAAATTGATGACTTAATGTCCCACCAGCATTAGCCTAAGTGGCTTTTATGCCAAGGGAAGTGTAGGACAGGAAGTACTATATGGAAATCCACTTAGCCAGGCACAGTTATACAAAAAAGGGATGGGAAGTTGTTGCTGCGATGCCTAAAGATCAAAGACCAATAAGACAAAAATGGTGCTGAGGTTGAGCATGAGATAGCCCTGTTCAGTCAATCTTTCTATCAGGGAGGGAGGAACTGTGAGAAGATGCTCTAATCCTTTGCCTTCATGGGGAATTGGCTGGGTCTGTTTTGTGGGACATCCCCAAGCCTGGTAAGTATGTTTTCATCTCTGCATATCTGTGTTTGTGTACTTTGTGAACTAGAGGAGGAAAGGGACCCCATGAAGAGAAACCAGAGAATCCTGGGAAATCCTGGGAGAGACTGCAGAGAAGAGAGATAACTTGGGGGCTTTGGGATAGAGGCCTAGAGGGGGAAAGGAGGGGAATAGAAGCCTCTAGAGAAAGGAGACAATGAGGAAGGGAACCTGAGAGTATGAAGGATACAATGCAGGTGGGAAAGACAGAGCCCCTGGTGGTGGAAAATACAACTTTGCCCCAGGGCACCACTGAAGGTAGAGGGTGCTAACAAATCTTTTGGTTATTCAACAGTGTGGAAACAACAGAGCTCAGTACTTGGTTAGCAAGAGCAATTAGTCAGGGTAAGAAGATTCCAGATAGTGGGCCTG
Source organism: Phascolarctos cinereus (assembly GCF_003287225.1). NCBI lineage: Eukaryota > Metazoa > Chordata > Mammalia > Diprotodontia > Phascolarctidae > Phascolarctos > Phascolarctos cinereus. The sequence continues at coordinate 128,514,453 of NW_027555847.1, read as the reverse complement.
GGTGAGCTCCTGTGGAGTTTACTTATTTTTTGTGCTTTCCCCAGGTGCAAAAATTCCTGGGCACATCTCTGAGTCTGACCCAGGAGTGGTATGGGACCCTTTGAGAGATTGGGGAAGAGCTTGGAGGTTAAAGAAATTCTCCTAATACAGCAGGTATTACTGTCACTATGAACACACATGTCAAGGGTTACTCTCACTCACCTATCAGCACTCATAGATCCACCTGGAGGGGCCATCTGAGGGACCAACATTTCTTCCTTTAATGAAGATGAGAACACATACAGAAGGGCAAGTTTCTACCCTTGGGGTACATATAAACTTGAATGAAAGAGGCCTCTTTTACCGATACTTCAAGGATCTATGACTTCCTTAGCGTACACTCTTCCTCCCAATGACCCAGAACTCAAATCAAGTCCACAATCCTTTATTAAACACCTATTTGTGCCAGGCACTGTGCTTAATTCTGGAGATACCTGGAAAGGCAAAACCGGTCTCTGTCCTCAAGGAGTTTACAATCTAATGGGGGGAGACAATACGGGGGAAAAAAACCTATGTGCAAGTAAGATATGACAGGGTAAATTGCAGATAACCTCAGAGAATTTCTCCATAACTTAGTGGCGGTCTTTGAAAATTGTCACCAGCCTGAAGAAGAGATGAGAAAATGCACCTCTCCCTTTCTCCCTTCTTTGGTGAGCTGGAAGACTGTGGGTGTGGGAATAATTGCAGACTTGGTTGATGTCTTGGTTTGTTTTGCCAGGGTTCCCCCCCCTTCTTTTCTATTCTTTGTTACAAGGTATGGCTCAATGGGTAGGAGGATGGAGGGGTATATTCAGAAATGAAGATGATGTAAAACAAACAAAAGGTAGCAATACAATTTTAAAAGTTGTGGTCAAAATATGCATCTTCCTAGAATCAACCTAGTGATGGGTATCTCAGAACTTAGTGAAGCTGGTCTTTGGATAACCAAAGTTAGTTACCAAGAGTCTATACCCTTGTTCTTTTAAGTGCTCTTTAGCTTTTTCTCTTAAGTCAGTTTAGTGGGACCCTTGCAATCTTCAAAGCCTAATTATTTAGATCTAAATGAACAAGATTTGGTCTGGAAAGCATACTTAGCTATTAAGACTGGCCCATTCCAAAGGACTGAGGAGTGAAAAATAAACAAACTGAGAACTGTGGAGAAGTAGAAGGGAGTGATGGGATATTGGCCGAAGGGGGAGCATGGCTGGTGGAAGTGGAGCAGGAGGAAGAGGGGGAGAAAGGAGAAGGGAGACTGCTATCTTGTGGTCTATCCTGAATCCCTGAATCATTGCAATTGCTATGGGTAGAGCAATTTATCCCATTAGAGACTTTAACCCCCCAAATCCAGGCCAGAGTTATCCAGGATCCAAAGAGGTTCTCCAGTCCTTAAATGTTTAAGCCCTTTAGGATGGGATTGGAAAGTAGTCTGTTCACTGCTCTAAAGAGTGTGGAGGTGGAGAATTCTCCTGAAGGTTGAACAGATCTTTATGTCTGACAACAAAACTACCTGCCAGAAATCTGTTTCCTTTTTGTGGAATCTGCTCCTCACTCGGGAAAGAGAAGTCTTGCTTGGCTTTGTAGGGGGAGGGTATGCCAGGCCCTGAGCTGTCTGTCCTCTACCTTCTGCTCCCATATTCAGTACTGAGCTGGGAGATTACAGGGAACTTGTCAAGTGATTCTGGGAAGGGAGTCCCTAGGAGATAAAGAGAGTCAGAAGAACCAGGTTAGGCAGGATTGGGAGAGGGTCACATCCCTGAATCTATTCCCTAGCTGGGGAGGGTGGATAAAGTCTGAGATAAGGGACTAGCACTGCATGAAGAAAGAAACTTAGACCTCAAAATGCCCCACTTGGTGTACTTCAGAGTGATTTTGGGACTCGGTGTGTGTGTAAATACAAGTGTGTCAGGGAGTGTGGGGGTACTGAAAAGGAATGGGGAAAAGGGCTTGTGTAGACAAGGGTGGGTGGGGTCAAGAGGAATCTGTATTCTGAGGGACCTTTCTGAAGGATGGTGGGGATTTCTTTCTGGAGCCGGTAAAGGAAGAGAAAAGACTGAAATTACTGCGTCTGGGAAGGAGAATTTAATACCAGGGAAACATGTCAGGGGATGTCAATGGAGTTAGGGGGAGGGAGGAGGCCTCAGGGTTGAAGCGGCAGAACTGGAAAGAGGACCCCAAGTTTTAAGTAACATACCAGGCAGCCTGTGATTAAATACCTTCGGAGAGGACAGCTGGCCACTCTGCAGGAGAGGGCTTTCTGATAGAGGACAGATTGGGTGTTATTAGAGAGGAGGGGTAGTGTTTGGAGTATTATCGAGGGATCAGCCCTTCCTCCTGCTTTGCAAACCTAAAAACCAGGGTACCCCTTCCCCACCCCCAACCGCCACCGTGTAACTCAGGACTGGCCTGCTCCGAGGCAGAAGGACGGGCGAAAACGACCCCTCAAGTCCTTTCCACAGGCTGCTGGAGTCTCCAGGCAGGTTCCAGGCAGTGCCCCTTCCCCCATCCTGCGGCTCCGCCCCCGGACCTCCCACCCGGCGGGGGGCTACTGGGCGGGCTACCCGAGTCCCGGTGGGCCGAAGGAAAAGGAGGGGGTGGAGGAGGCGGGGCGGGGGCGGCGCCGAGCAGGAGCCCAAGCCCGAGCCCGAGCCCGAGCCCGAGCCCGAGCCGGAGCGGGAGCGGGAGCATAGCTTAGCCACCACCGCCTCTTGGTCCCAGCCGCCGCCTCCTTCCTTGCTCCTGCTCCAGCCCCAGCCCCAGCCCCAGCCTGGACCCGTACTTGGGGCGGCAGCAATCGAAGCCTTTGGTCCGATCCAGTCCAGCTTGGTCCGGCCCGAAACTAGAGCCCGGCCCAGCATGGCAGCGGAGGCCCCTGCCCCCGGTCCCAGTCGTTTCCCGGCCCGGTTCAGCGTCCATCCCTGCCTCTGAAGGACTCCCGACGGAGGTCCCTGGGAGCCCGGCGTCCCTACCCTCCAGCCCGCATCCCCTACACTAGTTGAACTGCGGCCCGGACTTCCCGGATCCCCCAAGTTCTGCACATCTCCGCCTCCCTCTGTCGTGCACCCCGATCTCCAGCAACTGACGCCCTCCGCACTGCACCCCCGAGTTCCACCACCCGGAACCCTCAGCCTTGCGTCTGCCATCCCCTCAGCCCTCCCTCCTCCCTCTCTTCCAGCTCTAATCCCCTCTTCCCACATCCTCGGCCCCTCCAGGTCCCAGATCGCCCCTGGCCTTGCGACCCTTTCCCGAACTCTCCTGCCCCAGGACCCGGGACTCCCGAGTCCTATACTCCTTGGTTAGGGGTTCCTCGTAGTCGCCCCCGCCCCCTCCACTCCCCTGAGCTCGCGCCCCCAGCGGCGGCGCCATGGCCAAGGACCAACTGCGGCCCCGGCTGTGCCGGATGATCAAGGGCGAGCAGGGCTATGGTTTCCACCTGCACGGAGAGAAGGGTAAAAGTGGCCAATTCATTCGCAAGGTGGAGCCGGGCTCCCCGGCGGAGGCGGCGGCACTGCGCGCTGGAGACCGACTGGTGGAGGTGAATGGGGTCAACGTGGAGAAGGAGACGCACCTCCAGGTGGGCCCGAGATGTTATGCGTATGCGTGTGCATGTGAGTGTGTGTGTGATAGACACAGAGGGTCCCGGGGGGCGGTGGATAGCTGCTATCCTGTGTCCTTATGATTGAGCTACTCTTGTATGAGCCTGCATGTTGTGCATATCTGGGTGCAATAACGTGTCATATCATGTGCCTGTGTGACACTGTCTGTGATTATATTATGATACTGTATGATAGTGCTTGTGTGTGACCCTGTATCCATATTACGGTGGGATGTCGTGTGTCTGTGTGGAGGTCTGGACGGGAGTAATGGGAAATTATCTGGAGCAGGGAGCATGACACAGTACGTGTAGCTGGATAGCTTTGTGTGACTGTGTGGGTCACTATTTTGAAGATGGATTCCTGGCTGTATCTATATTTGATGCTGTATAATATCGTATCCAGGTGACATTATAAATGACACAGTATAGCTGTATATGATTGTGCCACTGTCCATATTTAGTGTAGCTGTGACTGCATGATATTGTATTCATGTGACATTGTGTATAGTCAGCTATGTAAACAATGTATGACTGTGTGACACCATGTGTGACCTTGTGTGATAATATACCATACACACACACACACACACACACAGTGATACTATGCATGTATATACTGCGGGATACTGTAGATCTGTATTACCCTGTGATATTATGTTACATTGTATATGACACTGTGTGACACTGTGGATCTATGTGTGGTGACAGTGTGATGTGACATTGTGCATAACTGTGACACTATCTGTATATGACTGTGAGACTTCTTTTGTCTGTGTTTGGGTGTCAGAGACTGTGTTGAACACTGAGAGCAGCTCTCACTTGCACCCCCTGGGGAAAGTCTCCTTGTATGAGGAGGAGAAAAGTGTCAGGATAAGGAAATACCTGTCCCCATGATGGGTATCCTAGCCACTATCACTGGGTCCTGGAGGTGGGGTCCTTGTCTTGAAGCTTGGCTCTGTTTGGAGGGGACAGCTCTTGGGTCTGACTGTGTGCTTTCCTGGCACCATGACTCATTAGTAAGGGGGGGTACAATTTTTTGTTGATTGTGTTTCTTATGAGTGTGTGTGTTTGTTATCTGTGTATGTATTTTTGACAGAGAGAACATATGAGTACATGAGCACTATACTTGGATTCAGGAGACCTGGGTTTGAGCCCTTGTTATGTTATTTACTAACTGTGTGACCTTGGGTAAACAGTTAATCTCCCTGTTTATCTGTAAAATGGGAATGATAATGTTAGGACTTCATGTTATGAGGAAAGATTTGGCATGCTAAAGAAATGTATATCTTAGTTTTTCCTGGGTGTGTGTGTGTGTGTGTGTGTGTGTGTGTGTGTGTGTGTGTGTGTGTGCATGCACATATATGCGCACATTTCAATATATGTGTGAGACAACATTTAATGTAGTCTAATCTTTAGCTCCAGAGCTACCTCCAGATACACACCCAGGAACTGCAGCTGGGGCCTTATACTTTTGCTTGCTCTGTTTTGGCAAACTGCAGCAATCTTAGGCAGGGCAGGGGTGGGGTTGGGTTCTGAGTGTGTCTCTTCATCAGTTCTAAGGGAGAGAAGGTTGGGTAAGGGGCTTGTCTTAAAGAATCAAAAAATGATGAGGCAACGGGGGGGGCATTTGACTAGGAGAAGAGAACAATGGGGGGAATCAGGAGAGCCCCTTTCAAGTACCTGAGGTGCTGTCGTATGGAAGAGGGATTAGACTGGATCTGTTTGGCTCTAAAAGAACCAGGGCAATGAGTAGAAGCTGCAGAAGCAGAATTTATGGAAGCAAAGTTAGGCTTGACATAAAGAAAAACTGCCTAACAATGAGAGCTATGGCAAAGTGCAGTGGGCTGACTCTGGAGCTAGTGGGCTGCCTCTCAGTGAAGGGCTTTAAACAGACTAGATGGCTACTTATCCAGTGTGGTGTAGTGGCCTTGGATTGCATGGCTGATGGGGTTCCTTCCAACTCTGAAATTCTGTGATTCTGGGAATTAAGAGCTGGAAAAGGACTTAGGGACCATCTTGTCCAGCAGTTTCCAACCAAGGACTCCCTTGGCAGTTTGGTGAAGCCTATTATTGACTGACCTCTTCTCAGAACGACATTTTTAAATGCTGAAAATAAATAGGATTGCAAAGGAAATCAACTATATTCAAATGCAGTTAACAAAAAAGATACCTACACACATACATATGTATATTTATATATGCATGCATACATATAATATACATAAATATAGGTATACATATGTGTCGATATATACAAATACACATGTCTATATGTACACATAGATATATATACATACCTATACAATATGCATGCATACATACACACATATAAACACATATATACACATGTGTATATGTGTATGTGTATATATATATATATATATACACACACATATATATATGTGTGTATAGATCCTTGGTTAAGAACCCCTGATGTATCCCAACCCCCTCATTTTACACATATGGATACAGAGGCCTAGTCAGAGTGGTTACATGTTTTGCTTAAAGTCAATTAACCATTCTGTGGCTGGACCTCAGTTTCCCTGCTGTAAAATGAGCATATCTCTCATTCCTAAGCTGGCCACAGGGTGATGAATTGTATAATAAAAATATTAACAATTATATAAAGCTTACCATGTGCCAGATGTTTACAATTATCATCTCATTTGATTCTCACAACAACCCTGGGAGGTAGGTGCTTTGTTATTCCCGTTTTACAGATGAGTAAACCAGGACCAGCAGATGTGAAGTGACTTGCCCAGGGTCACACAGCTAGCAAGTGTCTGAGGGAGGATTTGAACTGAGGTCTTCCTGACTCCAGGCCCCTCAATTTATCCATTACACCATCTCGCTGACTAGTTGCCTTAGCAACTCTCCAAAACCATTTAGTAAGGTTTTAGAAAGGTTGGGAACCTATGTTAGGCAGAAGGACTACCCATATTGACAAAATTACAGATCTTGAAGTATTAATTATTCTTCTCCCCCAAGGCTCATTGTGGTGTGGAAGTGCCCTGGGGTTCTCTGGCGTTATGCTCACAGAATGCAAGTTTTGGCAAGTTCTGCCGAGCTGGGAAGACTTTGAATACAGCCTGGCCATGGACTGCTTGTCTTTCCCCTAAGGATCAGCTTTAGCTTTGCTAAAGCTGGTGACCAGGTTGGCTGCAGGGTGAATTTTTCAGCCATAGCAACTCCTAAGATAGTCTTTTAAGGCAAAGGGGTTGAAATCTTTGTTGGTGGAGGGAGCACTTACACTGATTAAGTCATGGACCCTTGAATTATTGAAACTTTAATATGACTTAGTTATATGAAACTTAAGCATACACAGTCCCCGTTTTAGAGATGGAGAAACTGAGGTCCAGGAGGATAAGTTGCCCAAGGAAAATCATAACAGTGAGTAAGTGTCTGAAATGGGTTTGGAGATTAGGTTTCCTAGTGCCAAATCCAGAACTCTTTGATGTTATCCAAGCCCCTTTAGGAAAGGCAGAGACAGGAATGGGTAGAGAGAGGCAGAGTTGGAGTATCACGTTCCCATTCCACTTCCTGGAACCATGGGGTATGTGTTAACATAATTCCTGGCACACAGTAGGCACTTACAACATGTTGATTGATTGATTGCTGGAACCTGTCCCAGCCTGAGGCTCTGGACATCAAACCAGCAGCTGGCCTGGACCACAAAGTTAAGGGGAATAAGGATGCTTGTATAATGTGTGTGTTTGGAGTGGGGGTGGCTATCCACTCATACTCACGAAGTTTGTTTTGGATCATTAATGGAATGGTAGCTCTAGAACTCAATGAGACTCAGAGGCCATCTAGTCTAACCCCTTCATTTCACATATGAGAAAAATGAGGTCTTAGGAAGGCTGTGATTTGCTCAAGATCACACAGCTAGGAAGTATCAGAGGTGCCATTGGAAATCAAATCCACTCACTTCAGAATCAGTGCTCCTTCTACCAAATATGAATGATCCCTCTGTGAGCATGCTTTCAGCAGCCAAAGGAGGTTCCTCTGCATACCCTGTACTAGGATTTAGGCCTCTGATAAATGCTGGGTTAATATTTCATCAGTCCCAAGCATGTGGCAGGCACCAATTCTCTGCCACTGCCTCCCGACAGCCCAACTCCTTATTAGCAGTGGTCTCTTCCTAGGAGGGTCTGTGGAGTGGGTCCCCACCCTGGCCAATCCAGCTTTATTATCTGGGAGCTCCAGCTAATGCCACATATAACCACATACAATCCCCATTTTACAGATGGAGAAACTGAGGTCCAGAGAGGGTAAGTTGCCTGAGGAAAGTCATACAGTGTATAAAGTGTCTGAAATGGGTTTGGAGCACAGGTCTCATAGAGCCGGTAGTGGGGAAGGCCCTTGCTTCTTTGAATGTCTGCTTTGGAAACTTAGTGAGTATTCAGGAGGTGCCAAGGGTGCACACATGCATTGTGTCATCACCTTCCTCAAACATACACTCATGTTTATACTGTCATTCTGCTCTAGACACAAATATTCACTCTGTCACCTTTATATGCACAGTTGCACAAGTCTTTCTGTCATGTATAACAAGGTGCACTAACAGAAGTGCATGCATTATGCTTTAACAAGAATCCCCTCTACAGCAAGTGGTCATACAGCCTCTGCCTGAACACCTTCAGCATTGACGGGAAGCTCACTATCTCCCGGGGTAGCCCATTCCACTTTGAGATAGCTCTAGTTGGGACAGTGAGGTGATGCAGTGGATGGAGCACTGGACCTGGAGTCAGGAGGACCTGAGGCCAAATCCAGACTCAGATACTTACTAGTTGCGTGACCCTGGGGCAAGTCACCTGTCCTGGGTGGGGGAAGAGAAGAGAGAGGGGGGGAGAGGGAGAGGGAGAGAGAGAGGGAGAGAGAACTCTAGTTAGGAAGTTTTAACTTACACGTAGCCCAGATCCACTCTCTGGGGCCAAGCAGAACAAATCTCATCCTTCTCCCACTTGACAGCTTGGAGATGGATGAAGTTCTAGGTTAAACACCCCCAGTTCCTTCGGTCGATTCTCGTAGAACGTGTATTCTGGCCCTTTCACCTTCCTCCTTGCCAGTTCGTCTGTGACCTTCCTAAAGTATCATGCACAGAAATGGACACAACACCACAGAGGACAGTGGGCCTACAACACCCTTATCTTGTCTACTTTGCTTCTGTTAAGAATAAGATCACACTGGCCTTTTCGGTTTCCATGTCCCATCATTATTGGCCCATAATGAACTTGTCCCCTGAAGCCTCCAGATATTTTCCTGCACAAATTGTTTAATTGTGGCCCTTCCATCCTGTGCTTAGGTAGTTTTATAAAAATCTGATTTTAGGCCCTTTTGTTTATGTCTGTTCCATTTCACTTAATTCAATGTAAGCCTATTGCTCTATCATATCCCTCTCTTTGTTGGGACCCTGCCTGTCTGCAGTGGGTTATCTAACTCTCCTGCCTCTGCTTCATTTGTAACTCTGATAAGTGCACCATCCATTCTTTTGCTCAAATCATCAGTACAGTTGTTAACAGAACAGGGCCAAGGACAGATCCTTGAGGCACACTCCACTGGGGACCTTCCCTCCAGGATTCCTCATTCACCCTGACTCCCACACAGACCCCAGTGTTCAGTCGCACACTCTGTCTGGATGGCACTGTACTAGAGCATGCATGCTCATTCCCACACTATCTCACCTACCCTAAATGCACCCATATTCACCTACTCTTTGTCACTTCCACACAGACATGCGGATTTCTTTGTACCTTTATTTCATCGTATGCAATGATGTATACATTGTTATTCTGTTGCCCCCACAGAGTCATGAGAGTGCTGGGTCATTCAGATGCAGTGGATAGAACACAGGGCATAGGGTCAGAAAGACCTGAGTTGAAATCTAGCCTTTGATTCTCACTAGCTTTGTGACCTTTCGCAAGTCACTTAACCTCTGTTTGTTTCAGTTTCCTCATTTGTAAAATGGGGATGATAATCACAGCTACCTCCCAGAGTTGTTAGGAGGATCACATGAGAAGACCCTGACACATAGCCAGAACTATGTAAATGTTAGCTATTATTACCCATCAGTTTTCTATCCCTCCCCATCCCCCCAACTCCCTCTGAACCTTCTTAGTATCTGGAGGCAGCTAGTTAGAGTGTAACTGCTAGAACACAGGACTGAGCCTCAGGAAGACCTGTGTTTGAATACTGCCCTGGACACTTATTAGCTGTATGACTCTGAGCTAGTCACTGAAACTCTCTGTATCTCAGTTTCCTCATTTGTAAACATGAGAATAATAATGATACTCCCCTCGCAGGATTGTTGTTCTGAGCAAATGAGCTAACACTGAAGCATTTTTGCAGTGCTTAAAGTACTATATAAATGCTAGCTATTGTTCCTGCCCTTTCCCATTTTCATGTTCTTCCTCATGATGTACTTATTTACTCTGGGCTGGGCGAGGCACCCAGCCAAGGAACCTGTGCTCTGGCTTCAGCAACACCGCTGACTCGATGTATGCCCTTGGACGGGTGTCTTGCCCTGTCTGGGCCTCAGAGTTGTGTTCTTTAAAATGGAGATTGTAATACTTGCCCTGCCTTCCTCCTAGGGGGATAGTGTGAGGAGCTACTTTACTGAGAACTCTCAACTATTACAGCTGTATGTCACCTAAGGCGTACTGTTATTATTACTAGATTGGGAGCTCCCTGAAAACAGGGACAATGTTTGTTCTTCTGTGACTAACCCCAAAATTTGAACAAGGTCCATCATGCAGCAGGCATGTGTGCTAAATGAAGGAAGCCACCAACACATGTGTGCATGTATGCTTGTACACAAGCACAGTTAGGTGTGTTTGGTGGGAGGGAAGCTCCCAAAGAAAGGCTCAGAAGTCTCGTCTTGTCCTCCAGTTGTGCACCTCCGGACTTGGTTTCCCCCATCTTGCCTAACCTCCTCTAATATCTGGCACTGAGATTTCTGGGGCTAGATCAGGAAAAAAGATTAGGACCAGCATTTTCCTTTTAAAGTCATGAACTTTCATCCTGTCGGCCTGATATCCTTTTGACCAAGCCTGATTGCTTCCTTTCCTTGTCCAGCTGAAGAAACTGGATGAATGTTTCAGAACTGGCCAATAATCTTCAGGGTATCCTGTTGGTCAGGCCTTAGGAACACTCTTTTTTTTTTTCTGAGATAAACAAGGTTAAGTGACTTGCCCAGCGTCACACAAGTAGCAAGTGACTAAAGCTGGATTTGAACTCAGGCCTCCCTGATGCCAGGCTACGTTCTTTATCCATTGTACCATGTAGCTGCCTCAGGAACAGCCTGTGGAGAATGACATAGGATCACAGGATAAGAGGTAGAAAGAAACTTAGAGGTCATAGGTGGCTCAGTGGTTAGAGTGTTAAACATGCTTAGAGTCAGGGTGAGTTTGAATCCTGCCTCAGACACTTACTAGTTAAACAGGCAAGTCACTTCATCTGTCTCAGCCATCGAGTTTCCGCATGTGTAAAATGGGGATGATAATAGTACCTATCTCACTGATTATTGTGAAGCTCAAATGAGATCTACAAAGTGCTTTGCAAACCTCGTACGATTATCAGTGAGAAAACTCTAGCCCAGAGAATGAGAATGACTTGTCCAAGGTCATGCAGCTGTGACGGTAGTTTTGAACCATGATCTTCTGTCTCTTTTCACTATGCTAGGCTGCCTTCCCATATGCTTTCCAGATGGTGCTTCCTGCTGGAAAAGAAGTCTAAGGAGCCTTCTGAGGGGAAGGCAGATTAGGAAAGAAGGGGCCAGCTTGGGTGAGGTCTATCGTTCAATCAACAAGCATTTATTAAGTGACTGCTATGTGCCAGGCACTGTGCTAAGCCTTAGATCATTCACAGGAAAGAGAAGATGAGATGAGCTCTGATAGAACCAAGGGGAAAAGGGGAGACCTGGATAGATTGTGAAATTCCTCCAGAAGCATTTTGGGGACCCCCCAGATGCTGCTCCATCAACTGTCAGGGGAATACAGCCCAGGGCTGACCACACTGGGACAGCCAAGCCTGGGGCTTTGAGGCTTGTCTGAGAAGGGGAGAGGTGCCCCAAGAGGGAGGAGTCATAGGGATCATAGGATTTTAGAGGAAGAAGGGACCTTAGACATCATCTGGTCCCATTTTACAGACTAAAGAAATTGAGGGCCAGAGAGGGGGAGGGATTTGCCCAAGGTCACCCAGGCAGTAAGCAGCAGATGATTTGAATCAAGTTTCTTTGCACCCAAATTTGGTACTCTTTTTACTACACTATATATTTGTCCATACACTAAAGCTCTAGGACCTGACTTTGAGGGCCAGACTTGGTTACTTGATGCAGGGAACAGATCCCTGGATGGGTCGTGGACTAGGTGAGCAGAACTCCCAGGGCTCTTCCCCATTCTGTTCTTAAAGCTGCTTCTAGTCACTGGCTTCCAGCCTTCATTCTCTCCAGTGCTCTGGGAGGGGAGGGAGATTTCATAGTGTGGGAGTGGGGGGCTGGCCTAGCCAGGAGGAGGGGGAAATGAGGACTGGAGCCCTTCTCAGTCCTCACAGGCAGGGCAGGGCCAGTCATGGCCAGGCGGGAATCCTCACCCATCTTCTATGCCCTGAGAGTTGGGCAAGGTATGGACAATGACTGTCCATGTGCTGCTCATCTGCCCAGATTCTAGCCACTTCCTGGACTGGGTGGGTGGCTAGTTGGGCTTCTAGGCTAGTGAAGAGCCTTTGACCTGGACTTTAACATACCTCTTCCCTCCCTCAGGTAGTACAGAGGATCAAGGCTGTAGAGGGTGAGACCCGGCTCCTGGTAGTGGACAAGGAGACAGACGAATACCTGGCCAGCCTGCATCTGACCTGCACAGAGGAGATGGCTAATCACGGGGTTCCACCTTCAGCTCCCATAGCCCCCCAAGATAATGGCAACTTGTGGGAGCCCCAGCCAGAGACCTGGCCCCCAAGGGCTATGGGTGGCAGCTTCAGCAGCCGGAAGGTAGGGACAAAATGTGGGTGAGTGCTCTGTGATGTCTTAGCCCCCTTCAGCTGACCTAGTCTCTGTCCTCACAGGCTCTGGTTTCTGCCCGAGGGGTGGGGGATGTAGCGGTAAGAATATTGCATTTGGATTCAGGAGACCTGGGTTGGAATCCCTGTTCTTCCTGCTACAAGCTTCACTTCAGACCTCTGGGCCTCAGTTTCTTACTGTATAAGATGAGGAGACTTGGAGTCTGTGATCTCTAAGGCTTAGTTTTAAAACCCTCTGATCCTCTCTCCAGAGATGTGCCAAGTCTGCTGGGGCCAGCAGCTTCTCGCTGGGCTTTCTCAGTCCCTGCTGAGCTGGGCAGCTTCCTCTCCATTGGGAGCTGCCAAGCCTAATGCTGGAGCTGTCTTCCCACCCCCATCCCTCTGCAACAAACACACAAGGACAAATGTCAGCAGAAGCTGCCTTGGCCCCCAGAGCAGCGGCTGCCACATGGGGGTAGGAGAAGAATGCAGGGGGTGGAAGGGGTAGGAGGCTACTCATAGCCGGTCTGTATGTGGATGGCGTGTGGGCACTCAAGAGAGTGACAGCTGATGCTCCTTCGGGGTATTGGGGCAGTGTGTTCTGTGAGGAGGGGAGCTGGCCTACACGTTCCTCCACACATACTCCCTATAAGGAGGGAGTGTTCCCTGGGCACACTATGGGCAAAGTGATTCCCCCCTCATTCCCACCCCTATCCCGTCCTCTGAGCCCAGCGTAACATCCTCCCCCAGCTGAGTAGGTCTCAGAGCTGGGCTCCTGATATAGCTAAAGCTCAGAGGAGGAGGGAGAGAGTCATGGTTCTAGGCCTAAGGTTCTTAACCTGGGGCTCACAATCTCCAAAGAGTCCATGGATAGATTTCAGTGGGGGATGGAAGGCAGGGGGTCAGTGAACTTGGAACTTTTAATATTTTGATGACTGTATTTCAATATAATTGAGATGAAATAATTTGTAATCTGAGGAGTCCATAGGCTTCATCAGACTGCCAGGGGTCGATGACACAAGAGATTAAGGACCCTTGTTCTTGACAGAGATCTTTGAAGGATGGGAGTGTGAATGCTGGCGGTTATTCTGGCAAAGGTCTGGAGCTGGGGGCTAGGATCCAGCTGTGGTTCAGATCCGAGCTCAGCCAGGGAAGTCATCTTGAGGCAGGTGGACTGTGTTCTCAGCTGCTCCCAGGCCCTCGAGTTGCCTTTCCTGGTCCTCATTGTTCAAGGAAGGGGGTCAGGACTTTGAAGGAAACTCCCCCCTCCATTGTGAGATGAAAGACCTACCAGGGCAGGCCATAACAAACCCTCAGGAAACCAGGCCCAAGCTTCCTGGGGCCCCACCCTAGACGCACCCTCAGGAGCCAGGGCACTGATTTCCCTACTTTAAAGGACTCTAGATTATCTACACTGGGCACCTTCTTCCTCCCAGGCTGACCACACCTGGCTGTCAGGTGAGGGTCTCCCTTGTGACTTGTATTAAACATTCCAGGCTCCAGTTTCTTCTCTTCTTTCTTCCTTCTCGGACTGGAGCCAGGAGGGAAGGATTTCGTCCTTGCTGAGTCCAGGAAGGCCAGATAATAGAGAGCTATTTATGTATGTGTGTGTCAGTGGGGGTACGCCTGACCAAAGATGGGTTCTTGATTGTGCCATGGGCGGGAGACATGTCTACCAGCTCTTCTCCACCATGTTGTCAGCCTCTGTCAAATCCCTCTCCCCATCTCAGAGCTTTTCCCAACTCCGGGAGTGCCTTTTCTGTCCTAGTCAAGCTCGATTCCTCAAAGCTCCGTCTCACCCACCCCCCATATTAGGCTCACATCATTCCTGCAGGTAAAGCCCTTCTTCTTCTTTTCTGCTTAGTCAAACCCTACCCAAACTCCACCTCCTCCAGGAAGCCTTCCCTGATCCCTCTGACCTCCCATCTCTGAGCAACTAGAGCCTTCAGAGTTTGAGTACAATTGCCCCGTTCTTGTTTGGTCACCAGACTCTATGTCCTCCCCACCCCTGATTATGAGTTCCCTAATGGCAGTGCCTGGGTTTACTCCTCCTGTCTCTTCCCCGAGACTCTACACCCATCCAGGTCAGGACCTTTTGCTGCTGTTTCCCGACATCAGAGTTGGACAGAGGGGTTGGGGGCTCCAGGGGAGGAATCTGGAGAACATAAGACTTTAGAGATGAAAGGGAATCTGGACACAGCTGAGTCCAGTCCCTTTATAGTGAAGGAGACTGAGTTTCAGAAAGAGAAAATGTTTTATCTCAAATTACCCATCAGATTACTAATAGAGGCAAGATGGGAAGCCCAAGCTTCTTGACTTAGTCGAGGGCTCTTTTCCATAGTCAAATCTCCCTCTGAAAGAAATCCTGGGATAAGGAAGAGCTTCAGTGAGGACAGAGTGGCAAAAGTCTGGGGACTATTGGGACCAGGATTAGAACGGCTATTTCAAGATCCCCTCTTCTAGTCCCAGGGGCCAACGCTGGCTCCCCCTCATAAGACACATGACTCTGGGCAGGTCCTAGGCCCTTGAGGAGAAGGAAAATATAACCTCTCTCCTCTCCCAGTTTATTTGGATGTAAATGTTCCTGGGTTCACCTTCCTGTGGAAAAATCCACTAGCCCAGGCTGTCCAGACCTTATCTATAGGCTCCAGAGTCCTTGCCAAGAGGGCAGCACCCCTTGGGCCAGCTGGGGCTGTGTGAGGAGGCACAGGGTCATTCTGGAGTCTCAGGAAGCCATGGGGCGGGGGTGCTTCCTTCTGAGTATTTTTAGTGCAGCACAAAAGCATGGGGTCCCTCTGCCCTTTTTTGTGAAGCCTTGGGGTTGTATGGGGGTGGGGAAGTGTTGGGGGAGGAAACCTGGGAGCAGGGGGTGGGGCAGGACAATGATTCTGGGTGTGGGGCTCCTTAGACTGGAGAGTCAGGCCATCCCAGGGGAAGGTCATCCTGATCCCTCCCATTGCTACAAAGATGAGGACATAGGTCAGAGATATTGCCTCCCCACCTCCATACTAAAGAGTGAGATATTGAGGGGGCCATGAATTACAGGTAGTCTTGAGCCTGGAGCAGGAGTGGAGTGACTGAAGCCAGCCTAGTTCTGTCCTTTAGATATCATTGGGGGCAGCTAGGTGGTGCAGTGGATAGAGCACTGGCTCTGGATTCAGGAGAACCTGAGTTCAAATCCGGCCTCAGACACATAACACTTACTAGCTGCGTGACCCTGGGCAAGTCACTTAACCCCATTGCCTAACCAAAAAAAAAAAGAAAAGAAAAGAAAAAAAAAGACTCAGTAGATATCACTGGGCCAAGTGTCAAGGGACCTGCCTCAATCAGGATTGATTTAAGGACTGAGATCGTCATTATCATCACAGTCCAGCTGTATATAGTTTTAAGTTTTTACAGTTGACTCCTCTATGCCCTGGCTTTGGTGAAGCCAATCTCTTCTCAGGCTCTCAGGATCCAGTGGGTCTTCAGTCTTGTTGGACCCCAGGAGGACAGAAACTGCCTTTAATTTCTCCCACCCTCTGATATCTTCTGATTATAATTGAGGCCTAATTTGGGGGGAAGTCACATCAGACCAAAAGAAGGGCCAAACAGTATTAACTCAGACCCTGTTTTCTGGGTGGGACCAGGACATAAAATCTCTGCGTGCCTCTACTTACCTCTCCCAGGCTGGAAGGGCAGGAGGAGTAGCCATTGCTCTTGCAACCAGCCTCCTGTCTAAGGGAAAATGGGCTGTTAAGGTGATGATGAGCTAAGCAAATTCCTTCTCATTTAGCTTCCTCTACTCTCTGGGCAAATTGCAGCAATGGCCTAGGTATTCTAGACTGGGGGTGAGGGGAGGGTCTGGAGAACTAAAGGAGGACTAAAACTCGTCAGTAAAAAAAAATATATGTATAAATGTATGTATATATATATGCATATGTAATGTATATCTACATACACATAATGTAATTTCTTCATAAAACTTATAAATAATTATTATTCCTTAGGTACCCATGAGCAGGCAGTGTCCACTTCCTTAGATCTCATTATGCTGAGATGGGTGAGGGTTCAGATGCCCAAGACAGCCAGAGTCCAGCTGAGTGTTTGTCTTGTCTTCTGTCTGCCTTCAAGGGGGCTTTTCTGGCCTATGAGGGAAGGGTAGAAGCTGTCTTTGATGAGGGAGAGGTAGTGGTGTTATCTGTTGTCAACAGTAACTCTAGGGGGAGGTCAGGGCTGGGGATAGCCCTTAGAGATAGGAGCTGTGTATAGGGGTCATCCCTTGAGATATGCATGGGGTGTGGGCTTAGGGATGGGAGATGGTAGGATATCTTCTATGAAGTCCAGAGAGGTTCTCAGACCAAATGAGACCTCACCCGCTTCCTCTCCCCTCAAAAAAAAGTCCCCTAAGGAAGGAAGGAAACAAGAATTTATTAAGTCATCTACTATGTGCCAGGCCCTGTGCTAAGTACTTTACAAATATCATCCTGTTTGATCCTCACAACAACTCTGGAAGGTATGTGCTATTTATTATTCTCATTTTACAGTTGAGGAAACTGAGGCAGATGGCAGTTAAGTGACTTTCCTCAGGTCACATGTGGAGGGGGAAGAGGGAAGGGAGGGTCACCCAATCTGAAAGGACAGAGATGCTTTTTAAGTCAAAGTGATCCTCACCCCTTTATATACAGATCTGATATGTGGGTGAGGAGACCTTCAGTCTCACTGGATTGGAGAGATGGTAGGTAAGGGAGTATTTCCTCTATCTCTATTGGGGTCTCACTGAGAACAAGATTAGAGATTTCCTTGGGTTTGTTTTTCTAATGCCCAGTTTTCATCGATTCCTAAGCATTTCACAGACACAGATCCAGCAGTATTAACTAGACCCTCCAAATGGGTAGGTCCTTTCCTTTCTGCCTCTACTCCAGGCTCCCTTCAAGCCTGTAGCAAGGGTGACTAGAGACAAGAAGGGCAGGACAGGATTCATTCCCTCACTGCAGGGTACCCATAGGCTGGGTTTAGGGATGACATCATCCTAAGGTGTAAGGTAGGAGAGAGAGTTGATAAAATAAAGACTCAGAAGAGGAAGGCTAGCCATGCCTATATCTGAGAATGGCTTAATATCCAATACCCTTCTACAAAATCCCTGGGCTCTTCGAGAGTGACAGAAAGAGCTTCCCCAGGGAGGGGTCATACAGTCTAGTTTCCATATCTCTGGGTTGCTTGAGCTACGGGCTGGACCAAATCACCCCAAGAAGGCCCCATGGGTGAAGAATAGGGACAAGGTGGAAGACATATATTGTCCACCCCAGAAGCTAATGCTTCACTATCTTTTCTTTTCTTTCCCTGCCCCACTCCTCCCTGAACCTTTATCCAGGAACAGGGCTGGGGCAGTGGCTTCTTTCCTTTCTGGGGGAGGGGGTAGAAATTGAGGCCCTGTGCTTAGAACTACCCAGTCCCTTGCCTCGTAACCAGTCGGGTTCATCTCTGGGCTCAAAGATTTGAGAGTCTGCCAGATTTACACCGACCAAGCCTGAGATATATGACTTGTGTCAGAAAGGTGAATCCATGCCCTCCCCCCAAATCCTCTGAAGTGACTCAGGCCCCATAGTCCTAGACTATCAGACCCCTCCAAATGACTCAGATGCGCCTTCCAGAGCCCCCCAGTTCCTCCAAGGTGACTCAGTCATCCCCTCCACCCTTTCAGCCGTTATCTTTCCCAGCCTCTCCTCAGACAAAGGGTCTGGCCCCCGCCCTGCCTGTCCCAGTCCCCTGGGTCCCCCAGGATCCCTGGGCCGGGGGAGGAGGTAAATAAGAGGCTGTCTGTGCTCAGCTGGGGACAGAAGTTGGAGGCTGGAACTTGTTCACTTGTATTCTCTCCCTGCGAGATAGCTGTGTCTGTGTGTCCATCCAGATGGCTCGGTCTGGGATTACTGCCCAGCCTCCCAGAGCCCCTCTGAGGAGTCCCCCCTGCGCAGCCATACAGGTCAGGTTGGGTTGAGTACCATGTGTAACCAGAACTCTGGGCTGGGGTGGAGGGTGATCAGAAGCCTTAGGGTAAGGGACACGTCTTAGCTTGGAGACAGAGATGCGTGAGTAGAACTCTTGGACCAGGGGCATGTGTGACCAGGAGTGCCAGGGCAGGAAAAGATCCATGGCTGGGTCCTCTAGGAGTTTGCCCATAGGGGATTAGCTGGGACTGGGAACTCTGAGGAGAGGAATATATGTGACTGGTCTCCCAAGCTGGCCACAACATAGGTTGGGGTGGCTGCTTCAGACTATGGGAGCTTTGCAGTGGTGGATGGGAAATCATCAGCTGCTGTGTAGCCACCCTGGTCCATCTCCTCCTGAACCTGGACCTTCTTCCTGGGTCCCAGTCGGCATTTGAGTCTTTTTCTTTACCTTCCATCCATTGTATTCACAGGGGCCTTTGAAACCTGCGAGAACAAGGAGGGGGCTGAGGTTTAGGCTCTGCTATGCATCCTAGGACAGGCTCGTGTTCTCTCTGTGCCTGGAGATCAGCTGAGGATCAGTTTCTTAGCTGTCCTATTCCATGTCTCTCAGGCTCTGCCTTGTGTGAGTCCTGAGACCCTTAGGGAGAGGGAGGGAGAGGCCTTAGGGAGTCTTAATATCTGGGGAGGGGTCCTAAGCATTGTCCCCATCTCTTCTTTTTGCTTTTTGTTCCCGCTCCTGGTTTCCTAGAGGTAGGGGGTACATGGAGTCAAGACTGGCCCACTCTTTGCCTCTCTCTTTCTAAGAAGAGATCTCTTTTCCTTCAAGGACTGGTGGCTTAATAAGGAATGTACCATGTGATGCTGGCCTCCCCTTCCAATTTAGGAAGTGCGTGTGGGTCCTGAGTCCAGATCCTTCTGGCTGTGTCCATGCAGACTGGGTGTGTGTTTTGGGGGGTGGGGATGCCTTGTGGAGTGACAATGAGGGCTTTTCTGCTGCCCTGGGATGGGTATTCTGTGAGTCATCATGCCCCTAGGGGAGGTAGGATGCTGTCATACTGAGCCTCCTGTCCCTTCCTTGGCACAGTCAAAGGCCTTGGACAATGGTTGTCCCAGTGTGTCCAAGGCTGGGTCCGCCTTCCTGCCGGGCACACAGCTGGCCATGCAAGGATCCAGAGAGATGCTGGAGTGGAGACAAGGGGGATACTTCAGTGAGTCCTGGGCCTCAGCTTGCCTGTCGGTCAGATGGGACTGAAAGTAGGTGTGAGAGACATCATTGGGGCAGGTCTTTAGGGCCAGGTCAGGCTGGCCAGGATGGTAGAGGGTGGGGCAGGCGGTCAACTGAGCTCCCTGTTCAGCAGGAAACTGGCTTCCATGCTAGGAGTCAGAGCCAGAGCCAGGCCAGGAGAAGAATGTCAGCAATGTGATTTGGCTGGGACACTCCCTCCTGCTGCATTCTCTTCCAGCCCTCACTATCCAGAAGGAAGCTGGAAAAGAAATGGGGGACTGCCCACTCCCCATTTGGCCTTGGGCTCAACCCCTCCTCAAGTGTCCCTGGAGAAGGGGAGATGTAGGTAGAGAAGCCTTACCCTGACAATGCCCTGATGCCACCAGTTGGCTCTGGAGTTTCTTGTCCTGGGGTGGTCTTTTCCAGGACAGTGCTTATGTGTGCCTAGCCAAAGACTGAAGTCGGGCAGCGGGGTAGTGTGGTATGAGGTTTCAGGGCTAGACAACAGGAGGACTTACCGGCTCTGTAATACAAGGGTGGGAAGGGGAATTTGCTTTCCACAGGAAGGTTGAGGGAAGGGAATAGCCTTGATGACCGGAGGCCCTTTTGACTTAATACCATCTTCTGCCTATTCTTACCCCCACTGTGTGCTGGAAGGAAGAGGTGTTAGGGCCTGTATACTCCTTGGACTGACATCTCCTCCCCCTCCATCCCTGTAGCTTTCCCAGCCAGCTTAGCCCAGGAAGGACTGACCCCTGCATGCACCCTGGCTTCCTGTTTCCCCTATTCTAAGGCATAAACTAGGGGAAGAGACCGCTGAGGCCGTGAGAAAGTCTCTGGGTGGAGAGAGCCTCTGCTGGGGGGCCATGTTTGCACATGTTTGTAGAATCCGTGGAGCTATTCTTTGTCCTCATCCTCCATGACCTTTGCATCACTGAATCATGGACTGGAGGGTCAAACAGTGTGGTGTGCCAGGAGGAACCCTGGGCCTAGAGACAGGAGAGATCAGAGTTCAAATTCTGCTTCTGATGCTGAGCTAAGTGATTGCTTTAACATCACTGAGCTTGTTTCCTCATCCATAAAATGGGTTATGAGAGGATTCCTAGAGTAGGGAGTAGAGAATCCATCTCAAAGTTAGGAACAAATCAGGTTCAAGTCCTCCTCCACATACCACCTGTGTGATTAACCTCTGGGTGTGCCCAAGCAACTCCCCAAGAGCAGAAAGCAGAAGAGAGTACCATCTCTGCACTGATAGAAGGAGTTCTCTGTGCCAGCAAAATCACAAATCTGGTTTTAAAAAAAAGGAAGGGGGATAAAAAAGTCAGGATAATAATATCTACAGATCAGTGAGATGTAAAGCAAAATATATTGCTATGTAAATCCCGGCTCTTAGTAACAGCTGACATTTGAATGACACTAAGTTTTGTGAAGTAACCTATATGCATTTATCTTGTTCTTCACAACAAATCTGTGAGAAAGCTGGTGTTATTATCCCCAATTTACAGATGAGGAAACTGAGGCTGATTCAGTTTGCAATTTGTCCAAAGTCCAACCTTGGGAAAGAAAGCCAGCATAGTGTAGTGGAAGCCTGGAGTACTTGGGTTCAAGTCCACATACTGTGAGTGACCCCTGGGTACTCAAGTCAAGAACTTGCTCAGGGCTTTTGGCCAGAGGTGTCAAATGCTGGCCTGACCTGAGGGCCTGAATTCAGCCCACAACCCTCTTTGAGTGCAGTGGGAATCAGATTAAAAGGTAACTGGGAAATGTTTTACAAAGTAAATAAAAATACAACAAAACCTAGATAATAGATTACATTTTAAGATGAAGTAGATGTGCAGCTCACAGGGATCCTCATAGTGGGCCCTGATTCTGTTTGAATTTGATACTGTTGCTTTAGGCAATGCTCTAAAATTGTAAATGGAGGACGAGGTGCGGACCTGCTCTGCCAGAGGGAGTTTCCTTATGTGGGGAGCTCTATTTATACCTACGGAATCACAACCAGTCCCTGTTCCATACAGCTAGTTAAGTCTCTGAGACAAGATTGGTACTCAGGTCTTCCTGACTCTGAGTCCAGCGGCCTAGCCACCACACCTTCTAGGGCTATTGTGAGGTTCAAATGAGCTAAAGTATCCATTGTGCTTTGCAAACCCCAGAGTTCGATTTAAACGAATGTCAGCCATTATTATTTCTCACCCCTTCCTTCTGGATATTCCCTTTCCCCTTACTTTTGGATCATGGGGTGTTGGCTTTAGAGCTGGAAAGGACCTTAGGAGATCACTCCTTCTTAGTGATCATCACCTTAGGGGTGATCTCCTAAGGTCCTTTCCAGGTTGGATTCAGTCAAAGGACCACGCTTGAGGACCTAGAGGGCCACATGTGGCCTTGAGGCCCCAGGTTCCCCACCTCTGGTTTAGAGAGATTGAGTGACTTAGATAAGGTTACCCCGGCTAGTAAATGACAAAGGTAGGATTTGAATTCAGGTCTAGCTACACCATGCTGTCTCTGTGACAATCACTCTTGGTTATCTTTCTTCTGGGTTTCTTCAGTGGTTCATCATCTATCTCCTACTTCCTAAATGTAAGCATACTGCAATGAGGCTCTGTGCTAAGCACTTCATTCTCTATATACTTTCTCTGCCTTGGCAATCTCTTCCATGTAGCTTGGGTTATCACCTCTGATCCTCATAGTGATACAGTTCTTCTCCCCCCCTTTTTTAAAAGGCAATTGGGGTTAAGTGACTTGCCCAGGGTCACACAGTTAGCATGTGTCAAGTGTTTGGTCTGAGGCCGGATTTGAACTCAGGTCCTCCTGACTTCAGGGCCAGTGCTCTATCCACTGTGCCACTTAGCTGGCCAGGGATACAATTCTAATCTCTCTTCAAAACTCCAGCCCTGGGGCAGCTAGGTGGCACAGTGGATAGAGCACTGGCCCTGAAGTCAGGAGGACCTGAATTCAAATCCGGCCTCAGACCAAACACTTGACACTAGCTGTGTGACCCTGGGCAAGTCATTTAACCCCAGTTGTCTAAAAGCAAAAAACAAAACAAAACAAAACTCCAGCCCTGAGTCTCCAACTAACAGCTGGATATCTCCACCTGCATGTCCCATCAAATGTTGCAGAATTCACCATATCCATAATGGAACTCATTCCCAATCCCACTCTCAAACCTAATCATCCTTCTGACTTCCCTGTCTCTGTTTATGGCACCACCATCATGCTCCAAGTCATCTAAGCTCAAAATCTTGCAATCACTTTCCAGGAGTGTCCTGGAATCAGCTCAGGCTGGCTCAGGAGAGCTGATTGTTAAATTTTCAATATGAGCATTTACATCTCACAAATCTGCAAATGCTACAAACCTAGGCTTGCCTTATTGTTTTATTGGTTGTCCATCTAGACTTCAGAAAGTGGTGGAGAAAAGGTTAATAATGAAGATTAAACTTAAAAGTGTGTTTCAGTATTTGTTTTTCCCCATTAAAACATTTACCAGCACACTGCTGTGGATTCTTTCCTCTCTTTTGCTCTTTTTCACCAAATCATGGACCAAGGGACAGCTAGGTGCACAGTGGATAGAGCACCACCTCTGGAGTCAGGAAGACCTGAGTTCAAATGCAGCCTCAGACACTTCCTAGCTGTGTGACCCTGGGCAAGTAGCTTAACCCTGATTGCTTCAAAAGAAAAAGTCACACAGCAAGTCCTGTTAATTCTGTCTTTCCTAATGTCTGTTCCCCTCTTGCCACTGTTACAGCCCCCACCCCTAGTTTAGACTCCCATCTCATATCTGGCCTGGACTATGGCACTAGCTTTCTAACTATTCTTTATCTCTAGTCACTTCCAGTCTGAACCATCCTGTGCAAGTTGCCAGGTTAATTTTCCTAATGCACAACTCTGAGTAGAGTGTTCCCCTGCTCAGAAACCTTCCGGTGTCTCCCCTCTGCCTGCAGGATAAAATCTAGACTCTTCAGCCTGCCTTTCCAAGCTCTCCACTGTCTCGCTCTTCTCTTAAAGCTCTGACCACTTCTTTATGGATCTGATCTGCCCTAAGCTTTCCATATTCCTTGAATATTTCCCTCAATTTCACTCATTAGTGTCTTTCTGTCTACCTGAAATATCCTCTTTGGTCCTTCCTTTTCATCTATCTATCATCCTTTGATCCTCTAAGGACTAACTCAGCCATTATATTCTCCTTGACAATTTTCTTGGTTCCTCTCCTTGACCTGCCCCTCCGCACCCCAAATAATTACAGCTAGGTCCCAATTAATATAAATTTTGAATCTGAATGAATCCCATGAAGTGGTCACATTATTCAAATTTGCACTGTTTATTTCCATTGGGCTGGAACCATTTACTGCATTTTATCCATGTATAACTTTGAATAGTGCAAATTCAAATACGTGTAACCACTTCATGAGATTCATCATTCCATTAATTGGGGCCTAGTTGAATAACAATAATAGCTGACATTTATATAACCCTTGAAGATATTTCCTCATACACTAGCCTTTTGAGGTAGATAAAGGAAGCATTATTATCTTCACTTCACATTAAAAGAAAAGAGATTGTGTGAAGTTAGGAGCCTTCTCCAAGGTCACACAGTACATGGCAGTAGAACCCAGGTCTCCTGAGACCAAAGCCTATCTCATACTAACTTTGCTATTTTATGCTGCAGCTTTTGTTTGTGCTTCTATAGCACTTTTCTGAGGTCAAATGTAGACCCAGAATTTCAACAATGTAAGGAACTCCTGCTGTCATAACTTCTTCCAGCAATGTAGATCAACAACCTATCTGAAATTTATATTTAGAGACTTTCCTGGGAGGTGAGCTGGGAAGTTAACCAGCTCTTGGTCATACAGTTAGTATGTGTCTGAAGCTGGACTTGAACCCGGGGTTTCCTGACTCCCAGGCTGACTCTGTATTCAATACACCCAAGCACTTTGTGCCTCTCTTATGTACTTATAAGAGAGCAGCTTTAGTCAAGTGGTAGGGACCAAAGCCAGATTCCTGGCAGTTGAGGAGTAAGTGGGTGGTGAGGAGTGAGTAAGCAGAAAGGTAGTGAGTGAGCAGAACAGTGTAAATGACTCTTGAGATGCTTGGCCACGAAAGGGAGGAGAAGGAAATGGGGTGAGAGTAATAGAAGATGCAGATTTTTTTTCCTAACAGGAACAATATGAGTGTGTTTATAGGCAGAGAGGAAGGAGCCAATGGAGAGGGGGGGATTGAAAATGCAGAAGAGAAAGGAAATAATTGGTGGAGTAAGGTTCTAGAAAAGAGGGAAGATGTGGATGGGATGAATAATTAACCTTGAGAGCAGAAGTTAGGAGAAAGGATCATAGGATAATGTTGAGATTTCAGAAATCCATCTAGTCCCAACCTCTCATTTTTACAGATAAGGAAACTGAGGCCCATAGAAGTTGAGTGACTTGCCCAAGGTCTTCCCACCCCACCAAGCTGCCACCAGTCTGGGTGAAGCTATGGAGAAACTTTGAGGGAGAGGAGATGGCCTTGAAAGAGTAGGTGAGGCAGAGTGGGTGGAGTGGTAGACTAAAGAAAGATTTAGAATAGTTACTGTGCAGCATTGTTCAACAGAGATGAATAAAAGGGTTGCCTTGAAGTTGTGAAGTATCTGCTTGCAATATAGGTGCTTGAATGGGTGCGTGTGTATTTCTGTGGGTGTCTATTTGTCCATGAACATGTGTGTTTGTGTTGTTGGGTGTCTGGGGTTCTCTAAAGAACCTTTGAAGTATGGCTTCATGCCACAAGCCTTGATCAGAATTTTCGGTACCTCTACCCTCATATGTATATTTATATACACATATGAGGGTAGAGTACAGAATATATATATGTGTGTGTGTGTGTGTATATGTATGTGTGTATATATTTATATATTGATATCCTTGTTTTTACATCAACTTCATTTCTCAATACATCTGTCCCCCCTTTCAGAAAGCTATCCCTTAAAGTAAAAAAAGAAAAAAGAAAAAAAAGGAAAAATGGTAATAAACCAACAAATCAACTGAGTTTGACAGTATATGTTGTATTCCATACCATCTCTGTGAAGGAGGGAGGAAGGAAGGGAGGAGCATGCTCCTTGCTCATCTTCAATGCTAAATTTGGTTCATTATAATTACAGTGTTCAGTTTTTATTTTTTTCTTCTTATTTACATTATTGTATCATTATGTTTATTGTTTCGCTGGTTGTTGACTGCACTTTGTATCAGTTCATATCAGTCTTCCCATGATTCTCCTTGGTATTTGTCGTATTCGTCATTCTTTTTCTTTTTTGCTTTTTGGTGAGGCATTTGGGGTTAAGTGACTGCTCCAGGTCACATGGCTAGTAAGTGTCAAGTGTCTGAGGTCAAATTTGAACTCAGGTCCTCCTGACTCCAAGGCCGGAGCTCTATCCACTGTGCCACCTAGCTTTCCCTCATCATTTCTTACAGCACTATAACATTATGTTACATTCATATACTGCAGTTTGTTTAGCGGCTCCCTGGTTGATGGGCATCTACTTTGTTTCCAGTTCTTTACTACTACAGAAAGTGCTGCTATAAATATATTGGTGTATGTGGAGCCTTTCTCTCTAGCTTTGACTTCCTTGGTCATCTGTGCCTAGCAGTGACTCAACCCCTTCTTTTAGGAGCAGCTGGAGAATCTCATTCTCCTACCTCCAGGAGCAGTGTGGGCTAATGGAAAGAAAATGAGCTCTAACTGCTGATCCAGGCACTCACTAGCGGGATGACCTTGGGCAAGTCAGTTAATTAGTCAAATGTATTCATTTATTGGCATATTCTTCGAGCTTAGCACAGTGCCTTATACAAGTTGGGCACTTTAATAAATGTTTTTATTACATTTTAGTTAACCTCATTGAATCTCAGCTTCTGTATCTGTAACGTGGGCAGCAGACATCAACCTACTATACCTATTTTACAATCCCTATTTTACAAGGCTGATGTGAGGGAAATGTTTTGTAAGCCTTAAAAGTTGTAAAGGAATATGAGTTGCTGTTATTCTGGATTGATGACTGAGGAGGGAGGGTGTGTATAGCCTTACGGACCATGGCTTGCTTCCCCATAGCTCAGCCCTCAGCTTTACAGACAAGGAAATTAAAATTCCACTGTTTCTCTTCCAGGCTGAGCCAGTAAGTCCAGTCTCTCTCTTTCTGGGCCTCAATTTCTCTGTGTGTGACTTGAGGGGGAGGGGCTGGGGATATATTCCCCTCCACCCCCACCTCTTTCTGCCTGTTCTTTGCCCAGCCCCCTGCAGTTGGCCTGAGAAATCGGAGCACCTGGGCTGCCCTGCCCCTGTCTCCTGGCCACACCTCGATGTTTAATTCAGCACCTGCCCTGCTGCCTCCGAACTAGCTGAGGCCACTGTTGCTTGCTCGGGGAGCCAGGGTGTGGGAAGGGGGAGGCCCTGCCCCCCCTTCCCTGGGGGGCTTTCCAAAGTCAGGGTGGCATCCTGAACTCTTGATGCTCTGAACTAAATGCTGCATCCCTTGAAATGGCACCCCTCAGCCTCTGAGTACTCCAGGCCTCCCTCCCCCTGACCACCATCTCGTCAGTCCATCTGTCTAAGGAAGCCAAGCATAATGCGGAAGGTAAATCTGATGATCTGATGCATAAGACCTTCATGATGTGTGTCTAGTTATGATCTTTGGATTCTACATTGCTTTGGATAAGCTGGGCTCCAGATCCCCTCGTGGGATCTGATAGACTAGGGTCTTAGCAAGGCAGGGGCTGATGCTGATTCTGGTGGCAGGGCCAGAGGCTAGGGGAACTCAGAGGGTCTTGAGGGAGGGGGCTTAGAGCTCCTCTCTTCCTCACATTTTTCTGACTCTAGGCTTGTGGTAGTGGTGAGCTCTGTGTGTGTGTGTGTGGGGGGGGGAGCTGACCAGCTTAAGTCAGCTGGGGGAGGCTTGGTCTGCTGTTGGAATGTTAAGAAAAAACAACCAAAGGGCCAGAGCCAGGATCCCAGAAATGACTCCCTCCAACACACATGAATAGAGACAGACATGGATGCACTTACACATAGACACATGGATCACGGGTCTGTAGAATGTCAGAGCCAGAAGAGCTACACAGACCATCTAGTTCATCCCTCTCATTTAAAACCTGGGGAAAGGGAGGCTCTGAGAGGGGAGACAGCAAGAGTTGAGGACTATTTCCACCACTTTGTGCCATCACAGACATAGAAACATACATTCTTCATTACCCATATGAATGTGGGCAGATGGACAAATGCTTAGAACTGACATTATATCTTATTAAAAGCCAGTATCTGGGGATGAGGCAGGGAGCTAATAGAGGTGGGGGAAATTTTGCTGGAGTTGGGAGAAAGAGCTGAACCCAGGAAAAGCCACAAAACAGTGAGTTCAAGAGGCATCCTTCCCTCCCCTTGCCCTGGCCTGTGACCCTGCATTCTTTAGCATAGTTGTCCTGGTGTGTGTGCTGTGGAGGCACCCAGATGCTGACAGCTGGAGGGGAGGCCATGCTGGCAGCTAGCCGGTCTTTCCTAGGTACCAGGGGATTTCTGGCAGGAAGGAGTGAGGTGGGGGTGGGACCAGGGCACAACTAGGTTAACAAAAAGGGAGGTGAGATCTCTATTGACCCTTTGAAGGGAGGACAGCCAGGGCAAAAGAAGTGTTGGTTGTTTGGCTTCCAGTGTGTGTGTGTGTGTGTGTGTGTGTGTGTTGTGTGTGTGTGTGTGTATGTATGTATGGTGGGGCGGGATAGGGATAAGGACCTGAAGGATAGTCCTCAGGCTGTTCTCAGCCATTGGGAGTGGAGTGGGGTGTAGATAGATGCCCATCTACCTATCCCATGGGAAAGCATGGATCTGAGAAGTCAGAGGTAGGTGGAGTCTTGTGGGTCTGGGCTATAGGGATAGTTAGGTAGCTTCAGAGACCATAACTCTGAGCCATGGAAGACCTAAAGGGATGTGGGTCTGAGCTGTGGGGTGAGGTTCAGGGTCTGGAGAGTTCCTGGGTCTGACCTGTGTCTGAGGCCATGCTCAAGGCTTTCCTATCTGCCCATCTAACTTTTCCCAGGATGTGCCTGGAACTCCTCGGGAGCTGCGCCCACGTCTCTGCCACCTCCACAAAGGCCCCAACGGCTATGGCTTCAATCTGCATAGTGAGAAGTCACGGCCTGGACAGTACATTCGTGCTGTGGATGCTGGGTCACCTGCTGCCCGCTCTGGTCTTCAAGCCCAGGATCGGTTAATCGAGGTGAGCTCAAGGGGAGCTGACAGACTGTGTTTGTATCTGTTTCTATTCATCCAGAACCATGTGTATTCTTGTGGGTTTGTCTCTGTGTGTGTGTGTTTATGCATGGGCCCACATCTCTGTGTCTCTATGCTGAGAGCTGGGGGAGGGGGAGGCTGACCTGCTGTGTTAGGAACCTGAGCTGTGTGGCATTAGTCATAGCCTTGCCTGTGTTGGTAGCTCTAATAAATATTTGATGTCAAACCTGGTGCTGGGGATGGGGGAGGAAACAGGGGATGGGGATAAATAGGGTCCCAGGGAAGTAGGGTAGGAACCCTGACTCTTCTCACCTGATATCTCTGTCCCCTAATTCCCAGGCTCTCTCCCCCCTTTGCCTCAGGGGGAGGAGCTATGATCTTATATCCCTAACTGCCACACTGAAGGTGATTGACTTGACTGTAGAAGATCTCTGTTTAAGGCCCCTACCTTCTTACTCACTTTCCAAATCTGGCCTCACTCTCGTCCCTGGTTCCACAGGTAAATGGCCGAAATGTGGAGGGACTTCGTCATGCTGAAGTTGTGTCCAGCATCAAGGCCTATGAAGATGAAGCACGGCTGCTTGTGGTTGACCCTGAGACTGATGCCTACTTCAAGAGACTACGGGTGGTCCCTACTGAAGAACATGTCACGGGTATGTGTAGGGGAGGGCAGTCCAGAAAAGAACCAGGGAACCCATCCCTGGCCTGTTATCATCTCTCATGGGGACCACCAATCCTGTCTATTTAGGGTAAACTTGGACCCATCTATTCTAAGAGCATCCTTCCTGGGGATACTTAGCTTCATCCATTCTGTGTGCCCTCAACACTGGCCTTATCTAACCTGGAGGCTTTTTGCATTGTCCACCTTAGAAACCCCCAGGAACTGACCTTTTCCATCCTGAGAACTTCCAACCATATCTTTCTATCCTAGAGATTTCTGATATTTGGGGAATGGTTCCCCATAGGTGAAATACTACAGTGGTTTGGGTAGGGATCATGTTCTGAGCCTCCCAAGACTAATCCCATTTCAATGATGGGTTCTGTTTGGCCTCTGCAGGTCCACTGCCTTCCTTGATTACCAATGGAATGAGCCCACCCCAGGTGAGCAACTAAGTGACCAAAGACCCAGGAGGAATGCATGTGGTAAAGGGAGAAGGGAAAGGAGATGAATACCAGGTCTAAGACACTGGGCACCTGGGTACCATAGCTTTTTGGGGCTTCAATCCTACCTGAATATGCCATGGGACAAGTGATGAGAGGCTGGACGCTTGGGGTTCTCCTGACCTTTGCTTCAGCCCAGATTTTCCCTGTATGATATCACCTTTCCTCTCCATGGCATGGAGGCAACTATCTCTAGAGTTACCTCCTAGTGGGCCTTTATGAGGGCAGGGCTTTGGTGTATGTGTGTTTTTGGGGAAATCACACTCAACATTGACTCTCGGGACTCAAGGAAAGGCCAGAGAGTGATTAACCCCCTGATTCCCAGATCAATGGTGGCTCGACTTGCTCATCTCAGAGTGACCTGCAGAATGTGGACAAGGACACAGAGGTAACTGACCAGCTAATCACTTCTGAATCACCACAGCCTCTACTGTCCCCAGTTTCTCTTTCTAAATAATCTCCCTCCCCTAGTGACCCTCACCCTGACTGACCCCTGGACTTTCTTCCTATGAGGCCCTCCTTTTCTTTCATCTTTCAGACTTGTCCCCTGTCCCCTATCCCAAAAGCTAAACTCTCCCCACCTGACCCTGATCCTCCCTTTGTGAGCACTTCTCTTTGTCATTCCTTCTTCTCTTCATCGTTCTGGTTCCCTCCTTCCCTTCATCCATCCTCATCCCTCCGTCTGTCTCACTTCTGCTCTTTGCATTTCTGCTTTGACTATTGGACACTGAGCCAGACATACCGTACAGCCTGAGCCAATGGCCTCGCCCACAAACCTGACCCTAGATATCTTAAAAGGAGAACAGGGATGAGGGCAAGGTTGGAGAGATGGCCAGCAATGAGAAGGACTATTTCATCATGCAGAAAGTTCTTTGGTCTGGATGACCGCTTGGCAAAGATGTTATAGAGGAAACTCTTGTTAGACTAGGTGACCTTTGAAGTCCCTTTCAATTCTGAGAATCTCTGATTTTTTGGCAACCCCACCTTGACCCACAAACTGTTATAGTAAAGAATTAGGGAGCTCAGATGAATGAATGAATAAAACAGTATTTATTAAGTGTGTATAGGATGCAAAGCACTGTGCTAAGTTAGGGATAAGAAGAGAAAGATAAGGGGGCAGCTAGGTGGCGCAGTGGATAGAGCACCTGAAGTCAGGAGGACCTGAGTTCAAATCCGGCCTCAGACCAAACACTCGACGCTTACTAGCTGTGTGACCCTGGGCAAGTCACTTAACCCCAGTTGCCTAAAAGAGAGAGAGAGAGAGAGAGAGAGAGAGAGAGAGAGAGAGAGAGAGAGAGAGAGAGAGAGAGATAAGATAGCCCCTGCTCTGGGGGGAGGAGCTCATGTTCTGATAGAGGGAGATAACATAAATAGGAGGGTTCAGCATCTGGGCAGATGGCAAGGCTGATAGGTTATGAGGGGAGCAAAAGGCAAATGGCAACACATCTTCTTTAGTGTCATTTCTGTTGATAAAATTATATCAATTTCTGATGTTGAGCCATCAAATGGTAGGAGATAATTTACAGATTGGTTCATCAGTTCCTGGAAAATTGGGAGCTGATTGTATATTGAGTCCTTTGCTCTTAGCCAGATGGAGGGAGAGGCTAGTTGCCCACCTCCTGCAGAGTTAGGGTGACCCATCATCTGAGAGGGAGGGTTTAGCTCTTTGCTTTGGTGATCGTGGCCTAAATGAGCCAAGAGCTCACCTGTGTGCTTTGTCTGTGTATATGGGTGTGCACGTGCCTATTCCTGGAGGAGTGCATGACAGAGATGTAGGATGAGTGCTTAACTTCTATGTGGGTGCACATCCCATGTTGATAAACAGCAAACAGGTGGCCTATTTCTTCACTGCCTCCCCTTTTTCTATTAAGTAAGGAGAGCAGAGGTGGAGGTTGATGCCTCCCGGGAGGACCCAGAGCTTTGGCCCTCTCTGCCCCATCTTAGGTTTGTCTCTGCCCCTATAGGACAATGACATGGCCAAGAGGGACCCATTCCAGGAGAGTGGACTCCACCTAAGCCCCACCGCTGCAGAGGCCAAGGAGAAGGCCCGGGCAAAGAGAGTCAACAAGAGGGCACCGCAGATGGACTGGAACAAGAAGCGAGAGATTTTTAGCAACTTCTGAAACCCTGTTCCTTCCCCATCCCGCACAGCCAGTGCCTCCTCCTGCTTCTCCCTGAAGGAAAGGAACTAGGGAACTCCTTGCCAGGAGGCACAGGCTGTGTGCTCAACTGCCCCCACCCCCTTCCTGAGGCCAGAACTCCAGCGCTTATCTTCAACCTGTGGCTGAGGAGCCTCTGGCTGAGGTGGGGAGGGGGGCTTCCTCTTGGTCCCAAGGATTTGGCCTGGTCTGCCCTCCCCAAGTCCCACTGCCTGCCTACACCCTTGTTGCTGGAAGAGCCACTTCCCTCCCCATCCCCCTACCCCCACTGGAGCCTCAGTGAGGCAGGACCAGAGAATGGGTCTCTTTAGCTCCAGCAGCCAAACCTGACCCTGGGGGCTGGACCCTTGCTGAAACTCCTGGTGTTTGCTCTTGTCTCTTTGGGGATATGTTCCTTGAAAGGGAGGCAAGAGAGGGAGAAAGATTGAGAGAGACACAGAGAGCCAGAGAGAAAACAGACAAAGAAAGATAAAGGCACAGCAAGAGAGAGAGACCCTTTATTATTGGCTTTTTTTCCCACTGACCAGTGGATTTAAGGGAATTTTCGTGTTACACATGTTTTCATTTACTGCCAGGAATCTCCCCCCCCCCACAGAGACACACTCTCTCTCTCTCTCTCTCTCTCTCTCTCTCTCTCTCTCTCTCTCTCTCTCTCTCTCTCTCTCTCTCTGTCTCTCTGTCTCTCTCTCTCTCTCTCTCTCTCTCTCTCTCTCTCTCTCTCTCTCTCTCTCTCTCTCTCTCTCTCTCCCTCCCTCCCTCCCTCCCTCCCTGCCTCACTGTCTTTTTCAGGCAGCAAAACAAACCTCTCTGCAGTCCTTTCCTTCCCCCTCTTCTCCCCCCAATCACTATTCCTCTCCTGTTAAAGTCACAGGGACCAGGGGACCAAGGCCAGAACTGGCAGCTGATGAGCCCTGTGGGGGTGGGGGTGGGAGGGAAGGAAGCTCACTTGGGGCAATGAGCCAACCTTGCCCAGTGTGGGGTCTCTCAGAAGGATGCTCCATTTGGGGATGCTGGAAATAGCTCAAGGGACCATCCTAGGCCCCTGGAGGCAAGTAGGGGCCCAGAACTGAGGGACCCCCTGCTCTTTGTCTGGGTCTGGGTTGCTTCTGAGCTTTGCTGCCTTTGCTCCATGTGGGCCTAGAACCTGGGTCAAGCCCTGGTCACTGGTGGGCCACAGGTCCACCCTACTCTGCATGAGTTTCATTGGGCAGGTGGCTGCTGCACCCATAAGCCTCTCCAGCACCTGTTCTTGGATGGGCTGAGCTGGTGACCAAGGCACCTACAGCTTCTGCATCCCCTGCCCTGCTTCTCAGATTGGCTCCTTCAATGCTTCAAGTCTTCTTGGCAATCGCCACCCTCTTCCTTGGACAGCCTCTTGCCTTGGAGCCTGGAGGGCAAGTAATCCAGACCTTTTGCAAATTTCTTTTTTAATCCACCAGTCCTTCCAGTTGCTGATTGATTTTCGTTGAAGACGGATGTTTGGGCTGGGGATTTCTGCTTCGAACACTATTGGAGTCAATTATTAAAATGCCTTTGGGGTCTTCTCCTCTTCCCAAAGCCACTGCCAACAGGAAGCCTCCTAGCCCGAAGCAACAGGGGATAGTTTGTGGAAAAGGGCCTGGCCTGGAGGAAGATGGTGCACAGAGACTCTGCTGGGGAAAGGTCTCTGTATACTGTAGTTTTGTAAATGTTGTAAAAGGTGCCTTAGGATTGTCCAGGGTGCCCCAGTCCAGTCAGGGAGGGCTGAGCTCTGGGGGTAGGTGGAGAGGGGAAGGGTCTTAGGAAAGTGCTCAGGGCTGGGTGGGGGGGAAGAGTCAGATTTGCTTCAGTAAAGTTTGTTCTATTTTTTGTGTGTGAGGGTGGGGGGGAGGGGAAGGAGTGAAGATGGAGTGAGGATAGAATGAGGGATTATTATGGTGAGGTCAGGGGCAGGGGTCTGCAATGCACAGCAGCAACTGGAGTTCCAGATCTGATGGACAGTTTGTATTTTGGGGTTTCTCATCCAGCTGTTCCCTGAGGAATTGGGCCACTTACTGACTGGAGAATGCTTTTATGGTTGTTTGGTGCTTCTGGAAGAGACAACCAATGGATGGAGTGATTCTGGCACAGAAAACCTGTTATGAGTCAAACTCATTGTTACACTGTGGTATTGGTCCATCTAGCCTCCAGGTATAGGGCCTGAACCTGCCTGAAGACAGGGTCTTCCTTCCATGTAAAAAGCAAGATACAGAGTAGACTGTCTCCTCTCCTGTGTAAGGGCCAAACCTGGTGGGCACACCCTCACCCACAGACCTCAGGAGAAGGTCTGTGGTGGCAGTTACGGTGGGGAAGGCAGAACCAAGGTTGCTACTCAGCTGAAATCAGGTATGCATGACTGCAAATGCAACATTAAGCTGTCCACTGATAGTGCACCCTAGATCACCTATCTGTTTCTTGTAGTATGATAGTAATAACTCTTCTTTCTCCTCCCTCCACTTATCTTGAAAACCAATGCGAATATAAGCTGTTGGCATTGTAAGCTGTAATGTGCACTGTTAACATCAATAATAAACTTGGAATTGCCATGTACAGTAAAGACAGGCTGCTAAGCTGGAGGCAAGGCTTGGTTTGTTTTCGTGTGACCCAGACCACATCCACTTGGGGTGAGGGCCAGACTTCAAGCAGCTCCCTCGAGGTGTTCTCCCATTTTGGAGGGGGAGAGGAGGACCCTGGGCTCACCAAAGCTGATGTGGCTTGGAGTTCTGAGACAATGCAATAGGAAAGCAGGGGCTGGGCAGTTCTTCCCTCCAGTGGCAACTCAGCCCCAGGCAAGTGGGGCCAACCATGCCTGCTGGTCTTTTTTTTCTCTTTCTTAACCTGCCAGGATGTTGAACTCCAGACAAAAAAGAAGTGGGTAAATGTCTTAACTCACAAGGGAGGGCCCAAGGACTACATGGGTTCCTCCAAGGAGCCCTCTGACCTTATGGTACAGTAGAAAGTACTTGGTTTGGAGTCAGAAAACTTGGGTCCAAATTCTGGATCTATTTATGACCCCTTGGACCCCGGACAAATCTTTTTGCTTCTCAGGGACTAGGTTTGCTCATCTGTAAAATAAAGGGATTGAACTAGACAGCTAAGGTCCTGCCCAGTCTGAGATCTATCTATGATCTTAACTTCTGAGGAGGAGGGTCCAGCTCTCGGAAGCCTGGGGGAAAGCATTTCAGCTGGGTCAGGGTTGAGTTTGGCCCAATCAGCTGGAAGGAAAGATAACATGGGGGTTTGCTTCCAGCCCCTTAGACCACGCTGCTGGGGGTCCCATGGGGATCTATCCAAACAGCCTTCCCAGAAGCTAGCCTTAGCCCTATTTCCCCACTTCCTCACTTGCTAGCTGGACTATGTGCTCGCTTGCTCTGCTTTTCTGTGCGTCTCCTCGTCAACACAGAAATCATCACGTATAGACCCTTCCTGGAAGTCACCAATTGACTTATCTTCTTTGGGGTACAGTGGAAACGGAAGGGGATGCTGATGCCCCCAAAGCCAAAAGTTGGCCTCAGTCCTCTCCATTCCAGCTGAGGTTTCTTGAGATTTCCTTTCTCCTCAGCCAGCAGCTCCCAGCTGATCTCTCTCTCCCTGGCTCAGCCTCAGTTCCTGGTCCCCTCGTGGACTGAAGTAAGCTATATTTCCAATCACAAAAGAACATCAAACTTTATTAAACAGTCCCAATGTGGGTACAAGTCTTGGGCACTCAACGGGAGTTCCAATACCAGCTGGCTCTCCATCCAACCCCCATACCACCACACTAGAGGGGTCTTTGCTGCAGTCTTCTTCAAGGCCTCTGTGCTGCTGGACACAAGCCTCGGTTGAGGCAGTCCCCACACCGAGGGTTCACTGGCAGGCAGGTCTGCTGGCCAAAGCCTACCAACAGCCAGTTAATCTCCTTCCACAGCTGCCTAGAAGGGGGAAAAGAGAACAGATTGTATAGTGTAGCATGTGGGCCAGCGGGCATGAGATTAGAGTGAAAGCCGCCCTGTTCCCCCCACCCCTGCATCCTTGCCCTAGGCTGAAGCAGATTGTCCAGCCTGGCCTCTTCCTTCAGGCTAGCTGCATTCTGGCCTGCTGGGGGTAGGGAGGACCGAGGGCTTTGAAGTAACTCTCCTTGCTCACATCCATCACTGAGTTTGAAGGCTGAGTGCTACAGGAAATTGTTAGCACTCAACTGGAGAAATCAGAATTAATTTGGCTCCTCCAGGGCTCACTGAGGCCAGCTCCTGCCTCCACAAACCTTGGCAACCAGTCCTCCAGGGCAGCTCTGGTTTCCTCAGGGTACTTGCTCTCCTTTTTGATCCATTTCAATCTGTTGGCGATCCTGTGTACATGAGTGTCCACAGCTACAGGGACAGACACAGAGTGGGGTTAATTAAGCTCATGTAGAGGCTTCCCTTTCTGTCTCCATCTTGGGCACAGAACACTTCCAGGGCCAGGTTCCCCTCACCAGAGCTACTGAGCCACAAGGGAAGACTGTGGAGTGCCCATTACCATCTTAGTAATGCTGATAGCCCTTCACATCCGTAGGGCACTTTGCAGAGCACTTAGGCCTCCATTATCTTACCTGATTCTCAAAGCAATCCTGTGAGAGAGGTTAGGCAGGGATTGTTATCCCTGTTTTAGAGACGGGATTACTAAAGCCCAGGTAAGTAGTGTGACTTGCTCAAAGTTACACAGCAAGTCAGTGGCAGAGCTAATTTTCTTAAAAAAAAAAAGATTTTTATTGATATCTTTTGTTTTTATATCACCTACCTTTCCTGTCTCTCCCCTTATGCCTTCCCAGAGAACTATCACTTATAACAAAGAATATAAAAAGGAAGAAAAAGGGGAAAAAAGTATAGCAAAACCAATCAACACACTGAAAAAATCTGATGTGATACACAACGTTCCACGCCCATGTACTGCCTTCCCTTCCCCCACCCCCACCTCTGTAGAGGAGCAGGGAATGGGGAGTGGGGAGTAGGGAGAAACAGGTTTTCTCCTAGTGGCAGAGCTAAGAGTACAATTTAGATCTCTTGACTCCCAGACCAGGATTCTTCCATGGGGCCATAGTGATTCTCATCTTCATTCAAGAGTTTAACCAGGATCAGGCTCAGATGTCTGAGGTTTCTCAGAGGCAGGGGTGGGGAACCTGTGGCCTTGAGGCCACATATGGCCTTTTGACTGAATCCAAACTTCACAGAACAAATCCTTTTATTAAGGGAATTTGTTCTATGAAGTTTGGATTCTGTCTAAGGGCCACACTTGAGGACCTAGAGGGCCACACGTGGCCTCGAGGCTGAAGGTTCCCCACCCCTGTCTTAAAGTCTCTAGGGTCTGTGGAACTGAACTTGGTGGTTATCAGGGTTAGAAGCAGGGGAAGCATTGGGATAAAAATCCCATCTGAATGAACTTTTCCAGGTGGATTATACCTTGTCTTTTTCTATCAACAGATAGAGATGTTTGAGGTGAAGGGCTGATCATGGAGAAAGAAGAGGCCAGAATACTACCCCTCCATAGGGCCTGGCCTGCATAGTAGGGGTGGTTGCCCCTACTGTCCCATCCAGTTCCCACTGCAGTCAAGGGCAGCCACCCAGGGATGAGTGACGTCAGGGTAGCCTAATGAAATGAAGTCCCACTAGCCACTGCTTAGGGACTTTTAATTGAATGGATCCGGCCCAGAGCTATTTACTTTGCCTGCAATGTTCAGTGTTGCTGAATTGCTAAACCAATATGAATTATTCACCCCTAGGAAGCTGGGAGTGAACCATAGCACACCACCCCAGTCTCTGCTGAATCAATATTGTGCTCTAGCAGATTCCAAGTCCCCTCCCTCTTACCCTGACTTGCCTCAGCATCTACCTCTCGGCCACCCTACTCCCCCCCCCCAACGCTATGCCTTGATACTTGACATGTGTTCACACCAAGCCCCAGAAAATGGGATGGCCCAAAGAATGAGCATGGGTGTCCCTTCCTCCAGCTAACCTGAATGTCCCCTGTGGCAAATGATGACTCTGGAATAATGCTGTCAACCCTCAACCTTCCTCTTCTCCAAGGTAACTCAGATCTCAGCTCCCATAACTTTTTCTCATTTCCCACCTTTCCCGTGGGAATCCTGTTAATCACACCAGTTCTCTCCCCTAAAACCTCATCCTTACTACCCTAGCAGCTGAGAAAGCTGTAGACAGTAAGCCAGGGAGGGCCAAGCCAGGATGAGCAGTTCAGGGGAGGTGACCCCAGGGATCCTCTCCGGATACAGAACTCCTCTTCACTTCCTGTGCAGGGCTGTCACGCTGCTGGGAATCTGCTTTCTTACCCTTTCCTCCCCCCCACTCTCTCTTTCTCTGGGCAGTTTAAATTTTTTTCCACGAAGAAACAATGTGTGGATGGCTCTGGGGTCCATCTGGTGCAAAAGGCTGTGTCAGCAGCTTGTCAGAGTCTGGGCTGAGGCTTCCCAAGTCCCCACACTCCCCAGATGGGTATTACAATCCAAGGAACTCTGAACCAACTCGCAGGGTGTCTGGTCCTGTGTCGCTGCCGAAGAACAACTCATCATTCTGTGCCTCTCTCGGGTGGATGGGGAGGGAGGAAGCTGGTTCAGCCTTGCAGTCAATCTGCAGGTCTCTAAGAACCCTCGGCACCTGGCTGCCCACCCGCCTGATCAGGGAAGCAGCAGCCATCCATGTAGCCGGGAATGAGATCACCTCAGTTGGGGAGGCCAAGCTTGCCAACACAGAGCTGTCACTAAACAAGATGGCTACAGCAAGGTCATAAGGACAGCCAAGCAAGGCTCAACTGGTTTCTGCCTGGGCCAAGACAGAGCTTTAACTCCTTCCTCAGCCAGCGGCTGCAACCCTTCTCTGGCAGTAGGGATTTATTCTGGACAACGTGCTGGCGAGCAGAGGGAAAGAGTCACCTGACTATCTCATCCTGGGGGCTTGAGGAAGAAATAAGTACATTCACACCTAGGGGACAGACCCTTCCTCCTGCCCACTCTGCCCAAGTTTACTAACAGCCTCGAGTTCCTCTCTTCCTTTTTTTCCCCTTCTCACTCTAGGCAATAGTGAGGCTCCATGGAGCCCCTCTGGCCTCAAGTCATTTATTGTCCCAACATAGCTTAGCTCCAGACAGCACTGTAACCTGAATTGCACCCTGGGCAGGGTGATGTGTTGAAATCCAGGACATTCCTTCTTTGTGATAAGCCATTTTGCAGAGCTTGCCAAAAACAAAACTGCTCTCCCCTCCCCGCCCCCCCCCAATCTTCTCCTTCCTCTGCTCAAACCAAAAAAGTAGCCCTTCCTATTTTAGGAAGTAGCTAAATGGTTAAAACCAGACCAGCTATCCAAACAGCAGGGTAGATACAAGCCCTCCCCTTTTGGCTTCTTTCAATCCAAGACAACAAACATTTGTGGGGTGCCTACTTGACAGTCCAGGGCATTTCCTACTGTACCATGCTGTGGAGGCAGTCCGGTACAGGGTTCAAATCCCCTCTATGACACTTACTCCTT
The DNA here is from genome assembly GCF_003287225.1 of Phascolarctos cinereus. Taxonomy (NCBI): domain Eukaryota; kingdom Metazoa; phylum Chordata; class Mammalia; order Diprotodontia; family Phascolarctidae; genus Phascolarctos; species Phascolarctos cinereus. The sequence goes on along the minus strand of NW_027555847.1, from coordinate 128,474,626 downwards.
CTGTGACCTTGGACAAGTCACAAACTCCCTGGCACTAGGTTTCCTCATCTGAAAACTGAAGGGGCTGGACCAAGGAGAGGGCCTTTAAGGACTGTGAAATGAGGATAGGGATGAGTCTCAATTCCTTCCAACATGAGATCTATAAGCCTGGAATCCTTGGGCCTCAATAAGGGACTGAGCCTTGTATACATAGGAGGGCTGGGGTCTAGCCCTGGCTCTGCCACAGGTTTACTGTGGCCCCTGGTCAAACCCCATCCTCCCTCTGTTTCTTCAACTTCGAGCTGGGCCAGATGACCTTTAAGGTTCCTCTGAGCTCTGGGATGCAGTATCCCTTCTCTTCCCCCTCAGTGTTCTAAGTCACAATATAATGGAGGCGGATAGCTGGTGGAGTGGACAGAGGGCTCAATCTGCAGTCAGGAAGACCTGAGCTTGAATCCTGCTTTATATATTTATTAGCTGTGTGATCCTGGGAAAGCCATTTAAACCCTCTAAACCTCAGTCTCCTCAACTGTAAAATGGGGATAATAAATAGCGCCTAGGGTTGTTGTGACTGAGTTGCCCAAGGTCACATAGAAGGCAGGTGTCAGAGTCAGGATTTTTATTTGGGTTTTTTGATATCAAATTTTATAGCACCCATTGCTCCTCCCTCAGTTTATTCTTCACCTAGCTGCCAAAGTAATCTTCCTAATGCAGAGTTCCAATCCTCATTTAAACACTTTCAGTGCTGGCCCACTGCTGACCAAACAAAATGGAAAACATTGATCCTGGCATTCAAGGCCTGTCACAATCTGGATCCAATGGACCTTGACCAGCCTTATCACATATCATGTCCCCTACTTTCTATATAAATCTGATTACTCCTGCTGACAGGATTTACAGTTAGAAAAAACCTTAGAATCCATCTAGTCGCCTAGATAAGGGAAGTAATGACTCAAGGTCACACATAATATAAACAGCAAAGCCTGGATTCTAACCCAGGTCTTCTAACTTAACCCCAAAGCCCCTTCTGCTGTACTATCTTGCCTTTGACCTATCTTATGCTTTCTGTCCCCTGCTCTCATCTTATCCTCATTCTGCTTCATGCCTGGACCGGTCTCCCCCAATCTGTCTGTTAGAATTCTCCCTTTCCTTCAAGGCCTCACATCGGGGCCCTTCTTCCAGAAAGCCTTTCTGAAAGGGACCGCTCCCTTTGTATAGCTCTAACACTACTGTTTGGGCCTCTGCTATGAATTTACAATAGTCTATCTTGTTTTATAGTTATTTATATAGCTGCTGTATCCCCCTTCCCAAAATCCTTTAGGCAGGGACAAGGTTTTGGCTCATCTCTGTGTTTCCAGCATTTTGCACAGGGCTTTGTGAATGTTGGCTGAATTGATTTCCTCTATATAGAGCTGTTTTTAGGGAATCTGGTGTCCTCCCCCGGGCAAGGGAAGACCCCTGGATATCCCAACTCTGAGGCTGGGGCTGGGGAGGTGAGGCTCCTGCCAAGGAGGCCAGTGACTGGGTGCCCCCTGCTGGACTAGCTCTACCCACACAACCAGTCCCCAGTCCCGCTCACACTGCTTCACCCCTACTGGTCAGCTACACAGCTAAGAGTGGTATGGGGTCCCAAGATTTAGGGCTGGAAGCCATTTTAGAGATCATTCAGTCCATTCCCCTTATTTTACAGAGAAGAAAACTAAGGCCCAGGGAGAAGTGATTTCACAAAGGTCACATGGGGAGTTAAGTGGCAGAATTGGGATTTGAACCTAGCTCCTCTCCCTTCAAAACTGTGGCTCTTTCCAGTGCCCCACACCGTGCTAGGCAGCAAAGAGCACATGGTCTGGAGTCAGGAAGAAGTGAGTTCCACTCCAGCGTTCGACGCTTCCTAGCTGGGTGACGCTGGGCAAGTCATTTAACCATTGCCTGCCTCAGTTTCCTCATTTGCCTCCCAGGGCTGCTGGGAAGCTAAAACAAGATAATATTTGTATCGTGCTTTACAAACCTTAAAGTGCTATTTAGATGCTGGCTAGTTAACTCAGGAATGAAGAATTGTTGTAGACAGCTTAACTGGCTTTGGTATGGAAGACAGGCCAGGCAGGGGCAGGTTGAGAGATGAGTATGTGGATATAAAAAGGGGAAAAATACAGGCATTGAAAGTCCTTAGATAAAGATGTCCTACCAAGGTCTCTGTGAAAACAAAACAAAATGTACCAACACCACCCCCCAACCCTCATGACTGGCTCTGTCTCAAGAGACCCATGTTCTAATAAATTTCTCTGGAGACTGAAGGGCACTATAACCAGGAAATGGGTCCGTCAAATGAGCTTGGCAAACCAGGGAGTTGAAACCCTCTCCTCATGACATGAATAGGGTTTTCTGTCCTTGCTAGACTGAGAGGCTGCTGCTGGAACATACCTCGAATCTTGGCTTTCTCAAAGGGTTGGCAAATGAACCCCTTTTGTCACCTAAGGAAGTGATCGGGCCTGTGATCCCTGGAAGATGTGAAGTGACAGCCAGCTCTTCCCCCTCTGAGGTAGGAGGAAGCCAGCCATGCTGCCCCGGTGGATCCCATATTGTAGGGTGGGCTCAGAAGGGTCAGAATGTCCACATTTGGTGTGGATGTGTGTTTGGGGAGGTGATGCGGGGGAGAGGTAGGCATCTAGATCAACTTGGCCATTACCCTCTTTTCAGATGAATTCATCCTCTCACTCCTATCTCCTCCAGGGTCTATGATGTGGTCTCAGTCTGGAGAATTCACATACTAGCTTGGGGATCAATTGTCTCGCTTCTTTTTCTCTGGGAAACCAGTGGGAAGATGATCTGATCTTGTCTGGGAGCTTCCCAGCTGTCCCTGGGGCTTGGGAAGGCATAGCCCACCAGTCTTTCCAGTATCAACCAGTACCAGCTTGTGGCAACTGAATCACCAGCCCCTGAACAAAACCAGGAGAATGACATTTAAACACTCATTTCCTGCGTTTTCTCCTGTCTCTAAATGGCCCTTTCAAAACCTCATTACCAAAGCTGCCATCGGTCTATTAATTCCACACCCTTTTTCAAGCTGTCAGCTCTTAGTGAGACAGACCCCTGGCAGAAGTGGCCTGAGCACAGAGTCAGAAACAAGCCTCTAGTACCCGCTGAAAGGCTCAAGTTGTGGTAGCGTGCAGCATCCTACCACAAACACTGGCTCCATGCCAGGGGAGAAAAAACTGACTCCCCAGGCCCTACCTATCTCTCTACTTCACTGAAAAGGCTTCCCAGGCAAACGACACAGCAGACATCTTAAATGCAAAACCATTCGCTCTTTTGTAGGGCCCAAAGTCTCCACCTGTTAGAGGACATAAGGGAGAGAGATAATTCCAGGCTAACACTGGGGCCAAAAGAAAGAGGGTCATTCTCTGTGAGACAGGAAGTCTAGCCGACTTCAGATCCCTACTCTCACCCTCCTCAAGGCTTGTGCCCAGAACCCTGCAATGGTCCTAGAACCAAATGCCTGAGCTCTTTATTCAGAACATTTGTAATGCTGTCTGAGGCTGCTTTGTAGGTTATCCATTTAAAAACAAATGCAGAAGAATCCCTGCTGTCCACCCCTGCTGGGTATAGAGCAGGGGTTCTTAACCTCTTTTGTGTCTTAGACTGTTTTGGCAGTCTGTTGATGCCTAAAGATACCTTTTCAGAATAGTGTTTTGTTTTTATTTTAGGCACAGAATAGTGTTTTTAAAAACATAAAATAAAACACAGAATTATAAAAAAATTATGAATTAAAATAAAGATGTAATTCCCCCCCCATCCAAGTTCATGAAGGACCCTTATGTTAAGGATTCCTCGTTTAGGGGCAGCTAGGTGGCCCAGTGGATAGAGCACTGGCCCTGAAGTCAGAAGGACCTGAGTTCAAATCCAACCTCAGACCAAACACTTGACACTAGCTGTGTGACTTTGGGTAAGTCACTTAACCCCAGCTGCCTAAAAAAAAAAGGGAAAAAAGAGAAAGCTATTACAACTGGGGGCAGCTAGGTGGCTCTGGAGTCAGGAGGATCTGAGTTCAAATGTGACCTCAGACACTTGACACTTAACTAGCTGTGTGACCCTGGGCAAGTCACTTCACCCCATTGCCTAGACCCCCCCCAAAAAAAAAAGTTAAAAAAAAAAAAGAATTCCCGGTCTAATGGATCTGCTTCCAAAGTCCCCAGTCTGAAGCTCATTGACTAGTCAACAGGAGACCTTGTGTGGTATGGGAGAGGCTTGGATTCATATCCTACCTTTGATTCTTACTAGTTGTGTGACGTTGGACAAATCATTTAACCTTTTGGCCTCACTTTTCTCACGTGTAAAAAATGGCTAAAATGACACATTTTTAAATACTTTGCAAATCTCAAATAAGGAGCTGTATAAAATGTGAGTTGTTAATTACTATTATTTGACTTTTGAGTCATTGAACCTCTCTGAGCCTCAATCTCTTCATCTGTAAAAAATGGGGACAATAATCCCTACCTCTCTCAGGGATGTTTGGAAGAAAAGTTGAAATAGAAGATCCTACAGCATTTTTAAAAGCTTGAAGTACCATAGACTTATAAAATATCACTAATAGTTAACTACTCACCTCAATTCAAGCTACTCACCCTTCCAGGTAGGCTCATGCTACCTAGGGGTGGACACTAGTCGGGGGAATGGCTAAAATGTCATAGAGCAATAGGGATTCGGGTTTTTCTGGGGTTTTGGGGAAGCTTAGTTCAGTTTTTCCAAAGCCTTGGGTCCTTGAAGACACAAGTAAAGTTAGATGGGGAGTGGCCCTCCCACTCCAATCTTTCCTACTGCCACAGTAATTTTCTCACAGACACCTGATATGATTACGCTATGCTCACCGCCCCCACCCCCCAGCTCAGTAACCTTCAATGACTCCCCACTGTTTACAACCAGGAGCTTCAGCTCCTTGGCCAGGCTTTCAAAGCCCCCTCAATCTGGTCACTTCCTAGCTCTCCAACTACAGGGGGGCCCAAAAGCTACTCTATCTTAGAACTGCACTATGACTTTTGGGACACCCTCTCTGTCTTCCTTTGCTCACCAACACATAACTCTTCCAGCAAGGCTCATCTTCTCACTCATTCCCCACATGCAGCACTTCCAAGATATATAGTACATTGAATGACAGTTACTACATTCTCTCTGCCTATCTACATTTTCCTGACCTTCAGGGCCCTGATAAAATTCTCCCTCTCCTGTGAAGCTTTCCCTTTTTACCAACGCAGGCTGCACTGGTCCCTCCCTCCTCCAAGTTCCTACAAACCTTAGTGTCTATACTATTCATGGCAGCACAGTGACACACTGCTAATCACCCTTTCCTGACACCATGCTGGCCTCATATGAGGCTGGGGCTCTGCGACGATTGAGCCCAGGATTTGGAATCTGATCACCTGGGTCAGAATTCCAGCCCTGTTACATACTAATCTGTATGACTGTAGGCAAGTTCCCCTAGATCTTAATTACCTCATCTCTTAAAATGAGAGACTTTTCCTGTGTAATTGCGTATTATTTCTTCCCAACTAGACTCTGATTTCCTGGAGGGCAGAGACTTCTCTTTTGCCACCTTCCTCTGGTGCACAGACAGGGTGACTTATATAAATGTTTATAGGTAAAGCCTTTTTGGAATGAATAATTCCCCAGTGCCTCATCTGTTCTCATGGCTGGGTGAAGAAGCTGGGGTGTACCCAAAGTCAGAACCAGTAGATTTGGAGCTGGAAGAGACCTTGGAGATAACTTAGTCCAAACTCCTCATTTATAGAGGAGAAAAGAGAGGCCCAATGAAGGAAGTGCCAATCATCAGTAATAGCTGAGCTGGGATTTGAAACCAGGTCTCCTGATTTCAAGTCTAATACTTGCTATACCAGTGCCTTAAATAAGACCAGCAAGGGTGAAGTATGAATCTCTGGGACAGGATTTCTACTGAAATCCAGTGGCTCAGTGGATAGAATGCTAGACTTGGAGTCTGACAGATTTCAATCTTAGTTCAAATCTGAGGTTAGACACAAGCTGGATTTGTGTGACCCTGGGCAAGTCACTCAACTAATGTCTGCCTCAGTTTCCTCTTCTGTAAAAAGGGTTGTTTTGAGGATTTGTAAGGCCCACTGCAAACCTCAAAGTGCTATAAATGCTAGCTATTAAATATAAATGCTAGCTATACTGAGTAAGTCCCTTTCCTTCTTTTAATATCAATTTTCTTTTCTGGACAACAGGAGACATGACGCCTGTCCCATCTGTACCTCACAAGAAGAGGAACCACACCCACCCACCAGAAAGTAAAATGCCCCACTTACCGATGCCTGACACCTCGCCCCAGGCAATGGCCATGGCCAAGTGTGCCATTTTGGGTCCAACGCCAGGCAGCGCCACCAGCTCTGCCACGGTGGCTGGGATGTCGCCCCCATATTGCTGCTTCAGGATCTTGCTTGTCTGCTTTATGTACTTCACTTTGCTCTGAAACATCCAAGCTGAGATCAGCTCTCTGCTTTCTGAGAACAACAGGCCCTGCTCTGGGGTCCCAAAGCCCCCAAGACCATCCCATTTCAGTGACAGAGTATGGGTGCTTGGTAAAGGCCAAAGCTTGGAGCAAAGATGAGCTGGAGCACTGATACCTCCTGCTCTCCATGACAAACTGCTGTAGTCTGGGTCAGCAGAACCTTTTCTTTTATCTCTTTGGGACACTGACCTATTAGTGGTATTGCTGGGTCAAAGGGTATGCACATTTTTATTGCCCTTTGGGCACAGGTCCAAATTGTTCTCCAGAATGCTTGGATCAGTTCACAACTCCAACAACAGTACATTAGGGTCCCTACTTTCCTACATCCCCTCCATCATTAGTCATTTTCCTTTTCTGTCAATTTAGCCAATCTGATGGGTGTGAGGAGTTGTTTTAATCTGCATTTCTCTCTTTATTAGTGTTTTAGAGCATTCTAAAACATTCATATACCATCTAGATTTAGGGAGGGTGACTAGGAAACAATCTAGACAAGCCCAAGCCTTTTTGGTCAGCTGGATGAGACAAGCGTCTCATGGGTCGGAGGCCTGGCTTTGAGCCAGGTGCTGCCAGACCCTCTCACACTACTGGATCCCCTTCTAGGACCTTGAGTCCTGTACATCTGGGTGTGTATGGTGCCAGAATCCCAGGGATGCACAGTAAGACAGATTATGAAGAAACCAAAGCAGGAGCAGTAGAACAAACCCAGAAGCCATCAGTAACAACAAAAGCTTACAGTTCTGTGCTTTTAAGGCGTATGAGAAAGGTAGGCTCAGGCAGGGTCATAGGGTCATTAAGGTAAAAATTTGGACTCCAAGTCCAGGGCTCTTTCCATTACACTACATGGCCTGTCCTATTATCCAAAAAACAAACAAACAAAAAACATGAAGGACCACAGGCTTGGAGGGATAGTGTAAGGACAAAGGAAGAACCTTGTTTCCATTAGGGACTTGCATGGCTAATCCATTCAAGGAGTTTTTTCCTTATGGTGAATTCCTTGCCTAGAAACATAGTCTCATCAACCGACATCCCTTGTTGCAAGGGAGTTCCTATATTCACGGCCAGCTGCATGGCAGCAGGTTTGTGAGGCACCAATCTGGCCTTTGAGAAATTCCTGGTGTTTATGTCTCTCTCTTGGCATTCATCATGGGAAGGGTGCCACGTGTATTGAAAGCTAACAGAGCCAGGGACCTTGAGGGTGAGTGGGGAACAGGAGGTTTATTTGGTTGTTTGGATGGGTGTGTATTTCAGCTCAGGATGTTTGGAGCACAAAGCCAGACAGAAGCCAGGTCAAGCTGAATGGGGCATGAGTAGTACATGGAAGCCGGGGACAGGGTCTTTCCCCAGCCTGACACAATAGCAGCTTCTGGCCAAGGGCCTGTGACATCATTAGCTCATCATTGTGAACAGTGTGATCTTGTCCTAATAAGTTAGAACATGAACTCCCCTGTTAAGTAATGGGAGGGAGACCTGGGAGAAGGGTCAGCCTGGCTGATGTCTCACATCCCACACAACGTCTGGCCTTTGGCAAGGCTGTATGATCCACCAAGAGGCCACTGACAGGCCTGATGCTTCAAAACAGGGCTTCCCCCATGGACCTCCTGAGAAAAACTGTGGAGGGGAGACTGTGAGACTTTCAGGGATCCTTTCATTCCAAAGCATCCAGAGTTTGGGGCCATTGAGGGCATAGAGGGAAAGCAGCATTTTCTTGGTGCCAAAGCAGGCTTGGTTCTTTTGCAGACCACCTCCTAAGCTGCCTGTTTACTGCAGTCCCACGATCTGCAGACACACAGCTGAGAGACCTGGGTGGGAAATAGAGCCTCTGAGGATACTGAACACAGAGGACTATTTAAAAACACATTTGACAAAATAGAGCCCACGCTCAATGCTGCCGGAAAATGGACTCCACCCTGCAGGGTACCTCCTCCAGGGACAGGCAGAAAAGCAGAATTGGGTATATTTAGCTTCTGCATTTCCAAGAGCACAGCTCTTAGGCACAAGGGGTGGGCAGCCAGAGATGGCACCACTGATTTGGGACTGAGGAGAGGGGGTGGGGAGGGCTGCTGAGAATCCCATCTACTTGTTTCACTTGGATGAGGGGTGTGTAACAAATTCCATGGGGTAAAGAGGAGAAATCAGGAGGGCCGGCATGTCCTACAGATCAGTGAAAGGCAGGAAGGGAAGGGCCCAGAGACAGGGATGGTGAAGAAAGCCGGCTTGGGCGTAGGGAAAGCCAGGAGAATGGAAAAGACAACTGAGAAGACTCCCAGATCTGTGCATCCAGCACCAGCCACTTCCCTTGACCTTCAGCCTCACATTTCCAACTACCTAGGTACAGTAAACGTAAATGCTGCTCACACAAAGCTCTGACTGTGTCGCTCCCCTGCTTAAAACCAATAATGTCCCCCCTCCCCTTCCCCCCATTGACTAGAAGATAAAAATCCAAATTTCTTGGCTTAACATTCAAAACTTTCCACAATCTGACACCAATTTACCTTTTTTTCTATCTTTATATTACCTCTTTTTTCTATCTGCTTTTGATCACTCTTCTCAATAAATCAGCTGGTAAGCATTTATTCTTCTTTTCTTTTCTCTCTCTCTTTTTTTTTTTGGTGAGGCAATCGGGGTTAAGTGACTTGCCCAGGGTCACATAGCTAGTAAGTGTTATGTGTCTGAGGCTAGATTTGAACTCAGGTCCTCTTGACTCCAAGGTGGGAGCTCTATCCACTGTGCCACCTGGCTGCCCCCGGTAAGCATTTATTAAGCACTTTCTACGTGCCAGGCACTATGCTAAGTAGTGAGGATACAAAGAAAGACAAAAACAGGCCCTGTCCTCAAGGAGCTTATAGTCTGGTGGAGGAGGGGAAGGGGGAGTAAAAAACAAGTATATATAAAGTAACCATAGAGGGGCAGGTCCTAGAGCAGCTGGGAGGACTGGTTAAGGCTGCTTGTAGCAGGTGACATTTACGCTGAGTCTCGAAGGAAGCCAAGGATTCTAAGAATCACAAATGAGGAGGAAGAGTGTTCCAGGCACAAGTGAATACAAAGGCATAGAGATGTGTGATGCAGAATGTCAATTGAGTGGAACTGTAAGTAGGCCAATATGTAGAAGGAATAAAGGGTAAGAAAACCGGAAAGGTCAGGCTATATAGAGCTTTAAATGCCAAACAGGACTTTTTCTATGTGCTCCTGGAGATAAAAGGTAGTCTAAGTCATTTGTTAAGTAGTTGGAATAGAGGGGAGGAGAAATGGTCAGATCTACACTTTGGGAATCTCAATTTTGTAGCTGTGTGGAGGATAGCTTGGAGGGGGGAGACAGCTGAGGCAGGCAACTACTCCAGAAGACAAGTACAAAAATCTAGGCAGGAGAGGACAAAAGCCTGAATTTTGTAAGGTTTAGTAGCGAGAAAGGAACACAAAGAGAGATGTTGTGAAGGTAGAAATGATGAGGGTTGGCACCACACGTGGGGTAAGTGTGAGTGAGGAATGACACCAACGTTGTCAGCCTGGGTGCTTCAGAGGATGGTGGTACCTTGATAGTAAAAAGGTAGTTTGGAAGAGGTGAGTTTTGGGGGAAGAAAAGATAATGCATTCCACTTTGGAAATGCAGACTTTGAGATGAACCATGAGACATCTAGTTCAAAATGTCCAGCTAGGCTGTTGATGATACATGCCTGGAACTGAAGAGAGGTATGTGTGTGTCCAGATCTATATATCTGGGAATCATCTACACAGAGATAATTGAACCCACGTGAGTTGATGAGATCACCAAGTGAGATAGCAAAGAGAAGAAGATCTAGGACAAAGCCTTGGGGGAAACCCACAATTAGTGGGAGTAACATGGATGAGGGTCCAACAAAGAAAACTGAGGCAGGTTGGCCATGTAGGAAGTGAAAGCCCAGAAAGGAGAGAGAGGCCAGGAGCAGAAGATGGTTAACCACATCCAATGCTCCAGAGGAGTTAAGAAGGAAGTGGATTGAGTTTTCCATTAATTCAGCAACTTCTTGGTTCGTGCCTTGTAGTCTACCTTGATCTCAGTCACATCTTAATTGGACAGTCAAGAGATCAATGATAACTTTGGAGGGAGCAGTCTCAGTTAAATGATAACACTGGAAGCTACCACCTCCTTATTTGCCAATTTTCAAGACCTAGATCAAATCAGACAACCCCTCCCACCCTAAACCCCCCTACCCTCATCATTGCTTTCCTTACCTGCCCTCCTGGGAAATGAACAATTTGTCCCTTCTTCTCTGACCTCGACATTCAGCTCTTACCTAACTACTGTCTCTGTATTGTTCATTTTCTTTTGGTATGAGTCCCTTTGCTCCCAATAGTTTGAATTCCCAGTTGTTAGGGACTAGGCTCCTCTACCAGTAGAGCTCAGTAATGAATTACTGATTGAGGGACCCTTTTTCTTTGTGCCAAGTTAGTTGCCCTAGTCCCTGACATACGTTTAGTGTATTAGTTCTTTGTTTAGAACGTATCCATTACTTTTCATTTATCATAAAGATGTCTTATCTATTTATTTCCCTGAAGCAGTGTGTAAATATCCAGAAGGCAGGGGAAGAATAGATGATATCTTTGTAGAAAACACAGTAAGCGCCTACTTAAAGAGCTAGGGTTTGCAAAAAGGAAAAACCCAGGACTTTCTCACTTGGCCAAATCTCTGGCGTTTGCCTGAGGCTATAATCCCATCAACTGGCCTTTCATTGTGGCTATGTCCAAAATCCCAATTCTGTTACCCTTAATCTAGCCTAGCCCTCCCATTGTTTTACCTCCCTATGGCCCCGGCCATTTCCCACCCTTAATCCTAGCTATGCTCTATTGTCCCTTGGCCACCAGGTCCAGGTCCCAGGCCCTCTGTTCACCCCAGTTTACTGCCCAAACTACTTGGCCACTCCTAAATCCCTCCCACAGTCTTTCTGTATATAAGGTCCATCTTGTCTCCATTAAGATGCTTAGATTCTTAAAATCTAGCCACTGCCCAGATTCTTAGGATCTAGCCAATATCTCACAGACTCTCAGATTCCTCAAGAGTCTGGCTAATATGGCAGATCTTTAATAAGCCTTATTTTTGGCTGAAAAAAAAAATAAAGAGCTAGGGGGTGCACTGGCTAGATCAAGCCATGGGCCTAGAGTCAGGGAGACCTGAATTCAAATCTAGCCTCAGACACTTACTAGCTGTGTGACTTTGAGCAAATCACTTAACCTCTGTTTGCCTCAATTTCCTCATCTGTAAAATGGGGATAATAACAGCACTTACTTCCCAGGGTGGTTGTGAGACTCAAATGAAAGAACCATTGTAAAGTACTTAGCACAGTGTCTGGCATGTAGTAAATGCTATATAAATATTAGCCATTATTATTATTATTAGTAGTAGTAGTAGTAAATTGCTAGGAATAGAAAGGTATCAACCCTTCTGGTTATGATAATGATGATGGTAATGAAGTCTTTTTGGAAAAGAAAATGCCTTTTCCAAAGCTGGCTAAACCTGCTGTCATACCTTGGTCCTATCAGCCCACCGTCATAGCTTTGGGAAAAACCTCCCTGGGCCTGGACTCACCCTCCAAAAGCCAACTGGGTAGATGAGTTCACCCAGGGTACTGTCATCCATTTCCAAGATGCTGTCTAGAGTCAGGCCTCTGTCCCTAAGCCGCCGCATGGCAGCTGCTGTGACCTGGTCTTTCGTCTGGCTGGACAGCATCAGAGATAGTAGCACTTGGTATCTCATCACCTGTTGGGCAGAAACCAGCAAAGGAAAGAAGGTATTGGCATAGGAAGGAGGCAATAGTTTGAGCAATGAAATGAGCAAAAACCTTTAGAGCAGACCATTATAGATCAACATAGCTCCCAGCTAGTTGGAGGCATTCACTGGAACCAGGGCTAAGTGGCAATTATGAAATGGATGCTCTGCAAAATCTGAAGCTTAAAGCCCACAGTATCCTCCCAGGTACCAAATATGTCATTATACAGGAATCTAAAAGGAAGAGGAGTTGATTTTGCTAACCCTTAACGATACCAGGTACTGAGAGCATTTTATTGGTCCAAAAGTACGGCCAATTTCTGAGGTCAGCTTCCTGCCAGAAGACTGATTCTAGGTCTTCCTTAAAGGGAGTCTGACAAAATAAAATTATTATTGAATAGAGACAGAATCTGGTTTTGAATTTAGGGGTGTCCTGGGAGTTGACAGAAAGGTACCTCCCACTCTGAAAGACAGGCTTAGAGAAAACTGAGACTTCACAAGCCAGGGTGTATGGGGCAGAGGACTAGTCAGGCCTCTTTACCTCTGGGGGAGCATTTTGGTCATAACACTGCTCAGCTCCCATGTGATCAACAGGTGCGTCTTTTGACTTCCTCATTTCTCGGATATTTTCTAGCTGGAGTCTCCAGTTTGGGGGTTCCCACTTGGGTTTCTTGGGAGTGCTGTCATCATCGTCCACATCTCCACCTCTATCCAAAGACTCGTAAGCCATCTCAAGTTTCACCTTCCGTTGCCTTCTGAGGGGTTTTGTTCTTTCCCTTTTTCCTGCAAAGAGTCCAATTTCTAGTTCTGGATATACTTGTTCTTTCTTTTTTAAAAAACATTACCATTACTTTAACATTCATTTTTTAAAAATTTAAGTTCCAAATTCTCATTCCCCCTCCAGCCCTTCCTGTTCTTTCCCTTTTTTTGGGGGGTGGAGGGGCACCTGGCTCTCAAAGGTCAGAGATTGCTAGAATGGGTGGAAAACATGGGATGGGCCTTTGGGTTGTGCCCTCTGTACAACTGGGTAGAAAAGCCCCCTCCCTTGCTAGCGCTCCCCAAACCACTCAGCAAATCTTTCCTGAGTCATCTATTGCAGGTCAAGTCATTCCCAAGCAGCAAGGAAGAGACTTATCTCTGCCTCTGTCCAGCTCCAAATGGGAAGCAATCACACTCTTGCGTTTGTCACAGTTTGATAGAAGTTTTTTTCTAGGTAAGCCAGGAAGAAGGTTTTTTTTTTTAATAAACAAACAAACAAAATTTTTGGATAAATGAACAAATAAATAAATAAATGTCCACATACTTCAGAAACCCACCAGCTCCAGTCTTTCTTCTATTTCAGGGCTCCTCCTGCCCTTCTACCTCACAGTCTGGGGGGTCTCTGTCCTGTCCATCTTTCTCCTCTCGTAGCCCCCTCCTCAGAATTCTCTCTCATTCCTTCCTCCCCACTCCCGCCCAATTCAGGATCCCAACATGGGTTCAAGTCCCTCTCATCAGTGCCCAGAATCATTTATTAATCGTCTACTCTGGGGTCAGGCACTAGAGATACAGAAGTGGACAGGACCCTGGAGTTCATTTTGTCCAGCTCCTTCATTTTACAGAGAAGGACACTGAAGCCCAAAGTTACAATGGTGGTACAAATACCACAGTTAGGTTTCGAACTCAGATCCTGTGTCTCCAAGTTTAAGGGTGCAAGACGGGTAGAGGTAGGACACAGCGGCGCTACCTGCGACTGCCTCTTTGCCAAGGGACGTTGGAAGCTTATCCTCCGTGAATAGCTGCTGTCCAGAACAGCGGCTCATGCAGCGGGTCACGATCCTGGGTCCAGTTGGGGTGCTCATGTCTGACTACGCACCGTGGACTACAACTCCCGGAAGGCGCTACGGATGTATCACGTGACAACCAGCCCTCGGCCTCTACCGCGCTGAGCCTCCGCCCACCTCGTTCACATTCAGTGGAAGAGGAAGCTTCGCGAGGACCGGAAGCGCAGGCCGGAAGGCCCGACACGTGATACATTCCGGCTCCTCCCCGGGTCCCTTGAATCTCCTCCCACCTCTCTCAGTTTCAGGGGAAGAGGGAGACGAGCCGGCGGGACTACAACTCCCTGCAGGCTTTGCCGAGGGTGCGCCTAGCGGGCCCACAATTTTGCCGGAAGTGGCGGGCTCGCTTCCGGAAGGCCGCTGGGACATCTGGGGTCGTTGCAATTCTCGTCTCCCTGGTGGGGCTTCCCCAGTCGGTGCCAAGGGTGGTTCGGGGTGAGTCCTGTCTGGACCCCCCAGATCCGGGGCCCCGAGCCCACCCCCGGATCGCGGCGCCCCAGGCAGCAATGCCCAGGGCCGGCTGGTGGGCTGAGGCGGGGGTGTTCTCCAGGGGGCTGGACCCGGGGCCTCCCAAGCAGCGGGGAGACCCACGCTGCGCCGGCCCGAGGGTCTGGGGACCTTCCCGGGTTGCAGCCGCCACGCCCCCTTCCTCCCGGTGCGAGCCAGCCATGGTTCCGGTCTCATTGCTGCTCTCACCCTCTTTCGGTCTCCGCGTTTGGGGCGTGCATTAGACTGCGACTTGGCGATGGGAAGCCTGCCTGCAGCCCACGGGGCGTAGGCAGATGTGTGGACAGAGCCGTACTCGAGTCCGAGGACCCTGGTTCAAGGGTCTGCTCTGGGATTTGGAACCTTACAATCATGAGTGTAGGAAGGAGAACTTAGAAATGATCTGCCAGGGTTTCCCGACCCCCAACCCGATACAAACAAACACAAAACTTTACAGTGTGACTTTGGGCATGCCATTTAATTTCTTTGAAGCCTTAGTTTCTTTATCTCTAAAATGAGGTTAATATTTGCAGCCCCTTCCTCGAGAAATTAAGGAATGCGTTTTATGAACTTTGAGGTACTAGAGAAATACATCTGCTGTTAACATGAGAGTTGTCCTGGGTTCCTCGTCTAGTTGGGCAGTAAGAATACCCTTCCCTTCTTTTTGTTCCCTGTCCTTGCTCCATCTTCCCCTCACTGCTCCCTCTCTCCCATCCCCCAGTGCACACCCATTGACTCATCTTTGAATGGTGAGGAAAGTTGTGCTCCCAAGACTTAAAAAGATCCTTTCATGACTGAATCAAGTAGAAAGCTTGGTTAGCTCCTGGACCAGTGAAACTCAAAAGTTGTGGGGAAAAGGGATGAGCTCACTGCCAGCTGGTGTGTGGAAGTTATTGTATTGCTTTAGATGAGCATGCAAATATGGGACTAAAAGGTAAGGATGGGCTAAAAAAGGGCTGAGGATATGTATCTGTTTCATTTGGACAGAGGAGCCCTGGCACTGCTTTTCTTACCATGGCTAAGCCACCAAGCAAAGATTCTGGGCTAAAGGAGAAATTCAGGACTCTGTTGGGGCTGGGAACATCAAGACTTCCCAGGTCCTCTGAGGGGAAACAAACTGAGTTTATCATCACTGCTGAAATTCTGAAGGTGAGTGACCTTCCTGCTTGATTTTTCTGCTATTTCAGAAAGAAAGGCCTAGGAAATCAGTCTTTGTTATGAAATACTCGAGAAGCTTAGTGATCAGCAACAGTGCCGGAAATACCCATCTAGGAAAAACTACCTTGTCCTGACTCTTTGAGGATTCTGGTGATTTGGCACAGGAAAAATGAGTTAGAATTTTTGTGAGGCTATGGATCCAAATATGCCCAAGCTGTGGGAAGTTTGTAGTAGCAAGGATATACCACTGGCTTAGAGTGGCAGTCCATGATAAATCCTCATTTCAGTAAAAAATTGCCTCAGGTCTACCATGTGAATGAAAATAGGTGCAGGTTCACAGGAAGCATGTAGGGTCCCCTGTTAGAATGACTTTCATATGGCATGACTGACGGGGTAGATGGTGGCTTGGGCCTAACAGATCTAAAAGGCTGGAGATGATTGAATGCTTTTCTTTCTCAACTTCTCTTCTCTTCCTAGGAACTCAGTGTAGAGTGTGGCTTGAACAATCGGATTCGGACCATAGGTCAAATCTGTGAAGTAGCAAAAACCAAGAAATTTGAAGAGGTATGTTTGTGTCCAGGGGGATACATGTGAAGAGATGCATTGCTGAGTTCTTGTTAAGAATCTGAGAGCTTCTAAACTTTAGAAATTGAAGAGATCTGAAAATTCTCCACCTTCAGTGATAGGTAGAAAAGTTATTTAAAATGTGGGTGACATTCTAGTGGAACTGAACAGGCTGCTGAAGGGGAAACAGGAAGGAAAATTCCAAGCAGATACTGAGGTGTTTCTTTGGTGAAGAAGTTGTTTTACTAAACTCTAATCTGGTGATTAGACCATTCTTAATGGGAAGTACAAAGGGGAATTAGCCCAGGAGTCTGGTTCATTCAGATAAAAAATTATAGAGTTGTAGAATGTCTTTAGAAGAGATCCAATCTAGTTTCATCCCTACATTTATAGAGGGAGAAACTAAGTGCTTTGTGCTAGGTCACTCAGTGAATCATTGGCAGAACTGTGACTAGCACTGAAGTTTCTTGAAGAGTTGAAGAGGACTGTGGCTTAATTTAGGGGGAGCGGTGGCTAGAGTGCCAGGCTTGGAATCAGAAAGATTCACCTTCCTGAGTTCAAAACTGGCCTTAGACGCTGACTAATTCTGTGACCCTGGGCAAGTCACTTAATGCTGTTTGCTTCAGTTTCCTGATCTGTAAAATGAGCTGGAGAAGGAAATGGCAAACCACTCCAGTATCTTTGCCAAGAAAGCCCCAAACAAGGTAACAAAGAGTCAGACATGACTGAAACAACAGCAAGCAAAATGTCTTAACTCACCTTGAGCCATTCTGTTTGTTAACATAATCATAAAGGGTTGTGGACAGTATACAACAAAATGTGGATTTTTAGCTATTACAAAGGAGAGAAACTTGGTTTTGTCATTGTGAAATGGAGACTCCAATTTAAACTGTTTTCTTTAGTTTTGGTAACGTCTTTTGGGTGTCCTTCTACTATAAGGGATGGAAGCTGAGATTATTGAGACCAGAGCAGTAACTGCCATTCCCTTTCTTCCCATTTTCAGCATGCAGTAGAAGCTATCTGGAAAGCTGTAGCTGACATGTTACAGCCTGAGAAGCCAGCAGAAGCCCGGCACGCTGTTTTGTATCTGCTGAAAGCGATTATTCAGGGTCAGGTAGATAAGGGGCTGTTGGCTTGCTGTAATAACTTGCCCTGATGTTCCCTTCCACTCCCCTGGAGTGAGGCCAGGAAGGGATTAGTAGATGTGTGCAAAGTACTTTGCAGACCTTCTAGTACCCAAATAAATTTCAGCGATGGCAAGCCCGTGAAGTAGTAGGTGGTGGACTTGTTGTCTGGAAGACTAGAGTCTTGAATTTTTTCACTAGCCTGGTAAGGGAAAACCATTTAAACCTCAGTTTCCTCATCTGTAAGATGGGGATAATAATAACATGTACCTTACAGGGTTGTTGTGAGGATCAAGTAAGATATGGAAATGACTTTGCAAATCTTAAAGTGTTATATCAGTATTAACTCTTAGTATCAGAAATGGGAGAGTTAGTATCAGCTAACTCTTCAACTCTTCTAAATGACTTTCATTCCACTTGTTTATTTGGGGAAATATTTTTGCTAACTATAGTAACTATAGAAGAGGAAATCATATCTCTGTAGAGAGTAAGGAAGCCAAGGCTGCTGTTGCTATCATTTTCTCAGCCTTAGCTTGACTACTGTTATAAAAGTTTATTTGTATTATCCACTTATGAGTTCTGGCTGAAGAGAGAATTCTGGAAGGATCTTAAAATGGGGCTTGGGTGGGAAATGACTTCATATCTGAAGGTCTCAGTACTTAGTTCTGTGTTTTACTCATAGCCTTAATAGCTATATTTGTGATCTCTCCAGCCATTGTGGAATTATCAGGCATGTATGTTAGCAGTGGCACAGAAAACCCAGCTGCTTTTTAAGAGGAATGTAATCTCACTGGTTCAAGTAGAAAGAGACCTTAGGTATACTTTGATCTAACCTCCTTGTTTTATTGTACAGTGCAAGAAACTGAGGCTCAGAGAAGGGAAATGACTTGCTTAAGATTACATGGAGAGTAAATGGCAGAATGGGAATGATTTTTTTTCTTTCCCCTAGGGGGAACGCTTAGGTGTTCTCAGAGCACATCTCTTTAAGGTAATCAAGAATTACCCCTCCAATGAAGACCTGCATGAGAGACTGGAAGTTTTCAAGGCTCTCACTGACAATGGGAGATACATAACATACTTAGAAGAAGAACTGGGTGAGTTCATCTTTCTGTATGTTTTTCTCTTCAGCTTGTATGGAGAGGAAGATGCTGTAGGTTGGTGGGCTGCCCAGGAGAGGGCAGTAGGGTAATTAGTAGAGGGTAGTAGAGTATGATCAGCCCGCCAAGGCGGTCCTGGGTAAATTTGGAATTGGAGTTGGAATGGACTTTAGAAGTCACTGAGGCCAACACATACCTGACCAGGAAACACCTCTATAGTATCCCAGCAATTGGTCATCAATTCTGTCCTTGAAGACCTCTGGCAAGTGAAAACCCAGTATATCCTGAGGCAACCCATTTTACTTTGCAACAGCTATAATTATTAGGAGCTTTTCCCCCCTATTATATTGGGTCTAAATCTGTCTCTTCGCACCTTCTAGTCATCCTTCCTAGCTTTGCCCCTAGAGCCAAGCAGAACAAGGGTTGTTCCTTTTCTGTGTGACAGCTCCTCTTTCCACCCCACAACTCCCTTTTCTTCCAGAGTAAACATCCCCAGCTCATCTGATCCTCACGAGTCCCCTCACCATCCTGGTCAGCTTTTCCCTGACACATTTGTTTGTCCATGTCCTTCCTAAAATCTTAAGAGCTATCCTAAAGCCTGGCACTCAGACCCCAGTAGTACTCCAGATGTGGTCTGATGAAGGCAGAGTGCATCGGTTCTATCATCATCCTTGTTCTGAGACACTGTGTCTCTCTTAATTCAACCTGAAATTGGCTGTCATATCATGCTTTTGTTGATTTTTTTTTTCAGTTGACTATGACCACCAGCTCTTTTCCACATAAATCATAGGCCTTAAAATTAGTCACCTGGTGACTAACCTGGTGATGACCCTCCATGAATTTATTTAGGTTGGCTTCAAACAATAGACATATAGTCTCTGGACATGGTCTTCTAGCATCCTGGGACCTGAAGAAAAGGATAATAGCACTGTTATTAGCTTTCGTTCTGAGGAACGAAATGTGAGGTGTAATAATATGTAAAAGCTCACACTTCTATAGTGCTTTATGGGTTAACAGGTGCAAACGACCTTGTGAAGTGGTAGTCCACATATTATCTCCATTTCACAGCTGCAGAGGCTGAAGCTCAGGGAGAGTAAGGGACCCGCCTAAACGCACAGGGCTAATAAATGATGGCATTTAGTGCTTGAACCCCAAGTATGTGAATACCTGATTCTCTTGGGCTTTTTCTGCTGTACCAGGAGTCAGAAGCCATTTTGAGGAATAAGTGGCTTTTTGAAAAAAATTCATTTGTACTTATAGCTTTTAGTTTGCACCCCTCCCAGAGTGCCACCCCTTATAATAAAGAATAAAAAATTGTAAGGAAAAAAAGTTTAGCAAAACTAATCACTGTATCAAAAAAGGGCAGATACTGTGTTCCACTTTCATGGCCCCCCATTTCTGCAAAGAATAGGGAGACTGCCACTATGGAGAGCTACTTCTTTTGTAATCTTAAGACCTTTTTTGAAGAACTGTTTTTAAAAATATTATATTTGTATATTTTAATATTATGATGCTCTAAATAGAAGACTTTTTCCACACTCTTTCTCCAAATCTGGCTGGTATAAAATCTTAGTACAATCTTCAATTGTGCTTTTAGTAGTAGAGGTCTTATTTTAAGCCTTATTGGTGTCCAACAGCTTCGTCCCTGATCCACACATGCTAGGACAGATCCCCCTGCTACTCATGCTGTAATGTAGGGTAGGTAAACCCTTCCCATTTATACTGTATGAATAACTTCAGCACCTCAGAAATGGAAGTCTCGTAGAAGAGCTCCTTTACCCTCCACCCCCAGTATTCCTGAGGCTACAGAGGATATTGGCATAACACTGCTAGGGTCAGAGGTCCCTGAGAGACCCTCCTCTCAAAATACTTTCTTGTGGCCTGACAGCTCAGGCCTCTCTTTCATGGTGGCTCCTCACAACTAAGGAAGTCCTTCCTTAGTTTCTGATTGTAGAAATCACAAAGGAGGGGAGAGAGAAGTAGGGGATTGGTGGCTCCCACAGGGTTGTGTAGGATCCTACATTGTACTAGTGGGGTTTCCAAGCTTCACAGCTGAGAAAGGACTGGCTCTCCAAGTTAGTGAAAGGAGGGGCAGTGGGGAAGTAGAGCAAGTGAGAGTGATTCATCTGCCTGTTGGCCTTCATCTCGGCCTTGAAAAGTTCACCTTACCACACTTAGTTGCTTTTCTAAATTTTTCATTTTGTGGGTTTCCTTTAATTTGCTTACATTTTTGTGTGGCAGAAGCTTATTTATTTTCTAAGAAAAAAATAGAACAAATTTCCCCTAAAGAAGTTGGTGAGGGGCGGCTAGGTGGCGCAGTGGATAGAGCTTCAGCCTTGGAGTCAGGAGGACCTGAGTTCAAATCTGGTCTCAGACACTTGACACTAAGTAGCTGTGTGACCCTGGGCAAGTCACTTAACCTTAACTGCCTTGCCAAAAAGCCAAAAAAAAAAGTTGGTTCTTTAGTATAATACAGAAATTTTTTTGTGTTATAGTTTTTCAGTATATATTTTGTTTTTTGCTTTTTGTTCATTTTAGGGCTTTGGCACTAAATATATCTATATACATATATGTATTTTTTATATGTATTATATACAACCAGATACATACATATATACATATATACGTAGATAGACAGATTCATTTGGTACCAGAAATTTCACTCCAGTTTTATTTGTACTTGTCTATCCATTGTTATTTTTAAGATTTATGTGAATTAATACAAGAGAGAGGCAGCGTAGAGTAGTAGAAAGAGATCTAAACTTAGGAAGGAGACAGGAAGGCCTGAGTTCAAGGCCTGCCTCTCACACATGCTGGCTGTGTGGCCCTAGGCGAGTCACTTAACTTCTCAGTACTCTAGGATACTTCTAAGACTATATTTTACAGAGAAGGTGCTGACCTGCGTTGTTAGAGGGAGTTTTCTCATCTGGGAGTTCTCTGTACCAGTGATATCATAGGTTTGGTCCTTATCCACAGTTCAAAAAATAGGATGATAGGATATACATTTGTTGGCTCTAGAAGGACCAGATTTGTTTATAGCCTAAGTACTGGTGAGAGGGTGCTGAGGAGTTCTGTTAGGCTTTTTCCATTAGCGTATTGTCCAGGGTGTTCAGCACTTTAGCCGTTTGTTACTGTTTAAAGGCAGGGAGACCTGCCCCTGAGTGGATGAAGTGTGGAGCAAGTGGGGAGGAGGAGGAAAAGGAAACAAGGCATCAGCAGAGCTGCTGGGGTGGCAGTTGCTAAGGAGAAGAGCACCTCACCAGAGATTCTGCTTTGAGCAGTGGTGGTGATTATAGTGGGATGGGCATGAGAATTCTACTGTAGCAATTTGATTTGTTATATATATTGATTTTGCTTGTCAGTGAGATGAGTCAACACATAGGTCAACATATACTCATTTGTTTATTTTGGCCAGAAGAACCCCACATCTTTAATCTCTACAGTCCAGTCATAGAGCTTCTATCTTAGTTCAGGCCCTTTTTGCCTCTTGTTTGCACTGGTTAGCTCCTAATTGATCTTCCTGCCTGTAGTTCATTACTTCTTCAATATGTCCTCCATGTAGCTACCAAAATGATATTCCTAAAGCACAGATCCAACCATATCACCCCCAACCCTCCCTCTCCTCTTCAAAAATCTTCAAGACCTTCTATTGCCTCTAGGATAAAATATACAGTAAGTTTAACTTTTAAGCCTTCACAATCTGGCTTTCATGTACCTTTTCAATTTTATTTCAGTCAATCAACAAATACTTATTAATCAGCACAGAGCATCTATTAAGAGCCTGCTATGGACCAAGCAGTGTGCTAGGCACTGGTGATACAAATATGAGTGACAGTCCTTGTCCTGAAGAGGCTAACATTCTCTCATGGCAGATGTGTTCACGTACTAATACAAGATATATTTTAAAGTATGCAGTGGTTTGAGGGTCACTCACAAATGGGGAAATTAGGAAAGGGCTCTTGGAGATGTTCTTTGAGTTGGTCCTTACAAAGGAGCTTGGGTTCAAAGAGGTGGAAGAAAGGACAGAGAGCTGTGCCAGTGTGGGTCAGCCGGGGCAAAGGCACAGAGGTGGGAGGTGGACTTATGCAGGAGGAACAGCAAGCAGTCCAGTTTGTTTAGAGCAGAGTATGTAAGGAGGGAAAGATGTATACTGTAGTCAGTCTGGAAAAACAAGGTTGTGAAGGGCTTTAAATGCCAAATATTTTGTATTTTAACCTGAAGACAATGGGGAGCCAATGAAGCTTCTTGAGGAAAAGAGTTGTTGAGGAGGTAGAAGATGATGACTTTTTGGATAAGGGTGAGGGGTGGGTAAGAGGGCAGATCAATTGAGAATGACTCTGAGATGGCAAATTTGGGTAATTAGAAGAATGGTTGCATCCTCAACAGAAATGACAACATTAGGATGAGGGGTAGTTTGAAGGAGAAAGATACTATGTTCTGACTTTGACATTTTGAGTTTGAGCTGCCTATGGGACATCCAGATGGAGATGTCAAGCAGGTAGTTAGAGATGGCCTGCTGGGGTTTAGGAGAGAAATAAAGGTTGGCTGTATAGATTTGGAAATCATCTGCTTAGAGATGATAGTTAAATCCATGGGAGCTGATGAGATAACCAGGAGAGAGAAGAGAAGAAGGTCCAAGACCAGGCTCTGGGCTACATTCACGAATAGAGGGTGGGACGTGGATGAGGAAGGTTTGAAGGAGACAGAGAAGGATTGGTTTGATCGGTAGAAAGAGAACCACAAAAGCAACATCCCAAAAGTACGAGGAGGAGAAAGTATACAGAAAAAAGGGGTTGGTCTAGTTCCTTAGAGGTCAGGAAGGACAAGAACTAGAAAAATCCCTTGAACTTAGCAACGAGGCAATCAAGAGAGCAGTGGTGACCTTGCAGGGAGCAGTTTTTGTTGAATTTGGGAGATGGAAGCCAGATTGCAAGGGGTTGGGTACCTTAGCCTCTTATGGTTGTTGTGAGAGAGATGTGGAAGAGGTGCCATCTACGAGAGGGATTCCCTCTAGTAGGAATACCCACACTGGTGAAATCATTGATACACCAAAGAACCAAAATATTGTTAACATCTCCAGAATGTAGCTGGATTTTTTTTAACCTACATCTGGAGAGAAGTTATTGAGGATGTTAGGAACTCTCTACATGAGAAATTAAAATTGGGTGGATAAGAAAGAATTCTTGATACTGCTTAGAGGCTAATCAGTTTCATTTCCATCCCTTCTAGCTGACTTTGTTCTACAGTGGATGGATGTTGGCTTATCATCAGAATTTCTCCTGGTGCTTGTGAACTTGGTCAAATTTAATAGCTGTTACCTAGATGAATATATTGCTTCAATGGTCCAGTAAGTACCAATTTAAATGTTTTTGTTGCCATACTTTTGATGATTTGGTGGTGGCTTTTCTCTCTCTGCCTTTCTAGATTGAGTTCTAGCCTAGAGAGGGATGTTGTTGGAGCCCTAGAAATCAGTGGGGAAGTATAGGTAGCTACTTCCTATTTGCCTGAGTTTTAAAGGGTGACTGGCCATAGTAGTTTTAGTGTTGGCACTCTGGTCCCATCCATGTAGGATGAACTACTATTGAAAGTTAACTGAATGACATCTTCTTTCTGCAAAAATATTCTGGTCTTGTCTCCATTAAGATGCTCAGATTCTTATAATCTAGCCACTGCTCATATTCTCAGAATCTAGCCAATAGCTCACTAATGTTCAGACTCCTTAAGAGTCTCCCCAATATGATGGATGTTGTAATAAACCTTGTCTTTGGCTGAAAAAAAAATATTCTGGCAACTGTGTGGTGTTTTCCCCCAACAGCATGATCTGTTTGCTCTGCATTCGCACTGCATCTTCTGTGGACATAGAGGTCAGTAACTCTGCTCTTTGTTTTTTCTGATTACCTATATTGGACAGAACAGGCTTTGGGTAATTAGAACTTTTCCAGTGCTAAGTTTTGTATCAGATCAGGCTGCTTTAGCAGTGTGAGAAGTGAAGGGTGATGGAACACTACTAGTAGACTAGAAAACAGCATAAAGAATATTTGGAAATCTACCTTTCTCATATGTATTGCATCATATGCTTTCCATTATCCTATGAGAGAAGGTGTACAATGATCTTGTCTTCACTCGTTTTCTTCCTGCTTTCTCCTGCCACAGGTCTCCTTGCAGGTCCTAGATGCTGTGGTTTGTTATAATTGCCTTCCCTCGGAGAGCCTCCCTGTGTTTATCGTCACACTGTGCCGGACCATCAATGTCAAAGAGCTCTGCGAGCCCTGCTGGAAGGTTGGGATTTTTAAAGCTGTTTTTCTGGGAAAAAATTTTCCCCGGAATAAAATAGCAAGGCAGGCACCTGGGTTGAGGGTAATGGGAAAAGGGCCATCTTGTCTTAAATGAGTTCCAGTCTGGATCTTCATGGGAGCCACTTAATAGCCTATTTGATGGAAATTAAATAGCATTTTGCCAGTCTGGGAAACTGAGTTTAGTGTATTTGATTTGTGACCCCTGCTGCCTCTGTCTTTAGAATGGAAATAAAAGCAAAAGGATATGGTAGGTCACTGAGAACTTAGATATGCCAACTAATTTTATTGCAGTGATTTTTTGTAAGGTTAGGAAAGCAGGCAGCACTTCTGAGGTCCCAGAGGTCCATACTGCTTATTTTAAAAATCATATCTGTATACGCTAAAAAGGAATAAACTTTCTTCTACAGCTCATGCGCAATCTTTTGGGAACCCATTTGGGCCACAGTGCCATATACAACATGTGTCGTATCATGGAGGACAGGTGTGTAAAGGCTTATATGGGGTTGGTGCTAAAGAAAAAGGAGAGACTAATGATCACAGCATTTAAATAAATGGAAGCACAATTACTCAAGGCTTCTCCCTGAAGTGTACAAAACCCACTGATGTTTCTGCTGCTTTGGTTTAATTGTTTCGTAAGTTCTATCCACTTGTATATAGGACCCAAGATTTCTTTCTTTCTCTTGTTTAGTGGCCAGTATGTTTGTTCTTTTTATTCATGGGTGCCAGAGCTCTGTTATTTCCTTCTTCACCCGTAACCGATGGCCTTCATTTCTGTTTTTTTTCTGGTGAGGCAATCGGGGTTAAGTGACTTGCCCAAGGTCACACAGCTAGTACGTGTCAAGTGTTTGGTCTGAGGCCAGATTTGAACTCAGGTCCTCCTGACTTCAGGGCCCATGCTCTATTCACTTCTCCACCTAGCTGCCCCGGCCTTCATTTCTGTGTCCCTTCTTCCCTACCACAACCAGCTCCCATTCCTTTCCCTGGTCTTAGCTTTTGTTCTTAAAAGTTCCATGTGACCATTGAGAGACTGATGAAGGTTGGGTAATGGCACTTGGAGGAAACATAACACTAATCTGTCTGCTAAGTATATAAGTGTTTGTACCTCCATTATAATTATGTTCTGTGCTTGGAAAATGGTTTTAGAGCCTACATGGAAGATGCCCCTTTGCTGAGAGGAGCAGTATTCTTTGTTGGGATGGCTCTCTGGGGAGCTCACAGACTGTATTCACTCAAGAACTCACCTACATCAGTATTGCCTTCTTTTTATGAGGTAAAGTGTTTCTCATGATAGTAGGAATAAGGGCTTACATTTGCTTCGTCTTTCCTGTGTCCCATACCTCTCTGCTCAAAAGTGAAAAGGTTTTGTTTGGGGAGCTTAGCATGGTGTCTGAGGTGGTATCTCTAAATGCCTACTTTAATTAATCAATTAATATTTGTTGCTTTAAAATGTGATAAATCTTATTTTGACATAGACAAATTCAAACAATTTCATAACTTTTTTGCATAATTCCAGATTACTTTCTAAAACTATAAGGCTAATTCACCATATCATCAGTTCATTAGCATGCATGCCTGGTTTCCTATAGCTGAATTGGACAGCTAGGTGGTGCAACAGATAGAGTGCTGGGCCTGGAGTCAGATATCTGAGATGAAATCTGTAAAATGGGGACTTACTGGAGACGGAAATGGCAAACCACTCCAATATCTTTGCTAAGAAAATCCCATGGAAGAAGTCCGTGGGGTCGCATAGAGTCAGATGTGATTGAACGACAAATTTCCTGTAGCCCCTCCAACATTAAATGCTTCCCTGTTTTGCCACATTTGCCAGTCTGAGGGTGAGATGAAATCTCAGGGTCCTTTTAATTTGCATTTCTCTGATTCTTAGCATTTCTGAATGTTTTTGCAGATAGTTGTTGATAGTTTGTATTACTTCTTTTGAAAGCTATATACTTTGACCACTTCCTGTTGGGGAATGATGATATTCAGATCTTTTCACTTTGTGATTTTGTGCCAGCTCCATAAAGATTTGGATGTCAGATTTTTGTCAGAGGTGTTTAATTAGTTTTTCCCCCAATCCATCTTTTCTTCTAGTTGCATTGATTTAATATATACAAACCCCTTTTTATAAAATCATTATTAATGGCATTGTTATTTAGTTCTTTATCTTTATTTTATCCTTTCCTGGTTTAAGTATCAGAACTCATATGTCTCATGAGGAAGTCTGATAGAGTGCTTTTTTTACTTTTGAAAAGACCTTACATAGCATGAGGATTATTTTTTGTTTTTGTTTTGTTTTTAGGCAATTGGGGTTAAGTGACTTGCCCAGGGTCACACAGCTAGTAACTGTCAAGTGTTTGGTCTGAGGCTGGATTTGAACTCAGGTCCTCCTGACTTCAGGGCTGGTGCTCTATCCACTGTGCCACCTAGCTGCCCCCCATGAGGATTTATTTTTTTAACTACTTAATCAACTCACTTTTTTGAAATCAACAAAAGCATAATAAATTTTATTTAAGTTCCTCCCTTTATTTTCCCTAATAACTTTTATTTCTGCCTTTTTAATATCAGCATCATTTCCAAATATGTCTCCTTACTGAAGCTAATTATGTAACCAAGATAAATTTAAACAAAATTCAACTATATTCCAGTATTGTAATCAACATTCCTCATGCATAGTCATCTATCTTTATACTAAGAGGAATGGATTATTTTTTCTTAGAATGTATCTTCATCTCATATCCTGCTCTTAAACTCTCTTATTTTACTTCATAATTTTGCTTGAGAGCCACCTTCTATGCTTCTGTCTACATGAATCCTTTCCTGATCCCCTTGTTGTTAGTTTTCCCCTCCCGTTTATTGTGTAGTTATATTTATCTGATGTATACTTTACTCCTCTGTTAAAAGACTGTTTTATTTTTGTCTTTGCACCTCTAGTGCCTGGTGCATAGTAGGTGCTTAATAAATACTTGGGTTGACTGACTGATTGACTTTTATCTGGGACTAAAATTGGTCTCTGCAGTTAACCTTAGTTCAGCAGCAATTTAGTATTGTTTTCATTTACATTATTGTAGTCATCATTGTGTATATCATTATCAACTCCCGTTTTTCTGAGTTCATACAGGTCTTCATGTTTCTTTGAATTCCTCTATTAGTCATTATTTATGGCATAATATTTCATTAGATATATAGGTACATATACATATTACCTATATATGTACGTATCTATTTCTGTATCACAGTCTGTACATCCATTTCCCAATTGATGTGTACCCACTTTGTTTCCCATTTTTTCTATCACAAAAAGTTCTATGAATATTTTGCTACAATATGGGACCTTTTTTATTGTTTGTTTATTGTTGTCGGGTTTTGGGTTTTTTTTGCTAGGCAGTGGGGTTAGGTGACTTGCCCAGGGTCACACAGCTAGTAAGTGTTATGTGTCTGAGGCTGGGTTTGAATTTGGGTCCTTCTGACTTCAGGGTGGGTGCTCTATCCATTGCGTCACCCAGCTGCCCCAGACCTTTCTTTTTATTAATGATCTCCTTTGGGATATATGCCCAGTAGTGGGATGATTAAGTCTAAAGATCTGATTGAGCAACTTTTCTTAAATAATTCCAAATTGTTTTCCAGAATAGTTGGGCCAGTTCACAGAGGTGATCCACCAGTAGTATATTATTAGTGTACCTATTTCCGTATAGTCCATCCAGAATTGATTATTGCCATTTAAAAAAATCATGTTCTTCTGTTTGGGCAAAAACTTCAGTTATTTTAGTTTACATTTTTACTATTAATGATTTGAAACATCTGTTCTTATGGCTGATATTTTGTATTTCTTTTGAGAAATGTTTGATTATATCCTTTGACATTTATTGAAGAATAGCTGTTGGTCTTATATGTATTTGTGTGAATTTCCTATAGATTTTGGACTTTCATCAGAAATTTTGATATGAAATTTTTTTAACCAATCAGCAGTTAGTCATCTTATTCTGATTACATTGATTTTGTGCAAAAACTTTTTTTTATTTTTGTTACCAAAATTGCCTGTTCTGTTTGTTTTTCATGATTATCTTTCTCCCTCCTTTGCTTATAGATTCTTTTTCATCCATTTATCTCATCTTGTCTCATCCGTCACAAGAAGCAGTGTGGTATAAAGGATAGAAAGCTAGCCCTGCAGCCAGAAAGAGCTGGGTCCAAGGCACCCCTCTGAGGCTTATTGGCTGTGTGGCCCTGGGCAAGTCACTGAAGCTCTTAGTACTCAGGCATCTCTGTAAAGCAGTAAGCTGCAGAGGGGATGGCAACCTGAATTGATGAAAGGGGTTTACTTTTTTTTTTATTAATTTATTTTGATTTATTAACAATTACTTCCATAAACTGTCTCTAGGAAGAGCCTTTGAAATAGCCAATAAACAAAACAAAATAGCCAATAAACATTTAGTATTATGGAACTAACGATCAGAGAAAAGACTAGGGCTGAATATTTAAGTCTGTGAGTCAACTACATGGAGAAGACAATTAAACCTATAGAAGCTGATGAGATCACCAAAAGAAAGTATAGAGAAAAAAGAGAAGAGGGTTCAGGGACACTCCCACTGGGGTAGGGGTGATGATCCAGCAAAGGAGACTTAGAAGACGTAGTAAAAAAAAAAGTGGGAGAATCAGGAGAGAGGATCCAGGAGAGGAGGGTGATCAGCAGTGCCATATGCACAAAAAGATTAGGGCTGAGTAAAGACTGTTAGACTTCACAATTAAACTGTTGATAACTTAGGAAAAGTAGTTTCAGTTGAGCTAAGACCCAGATTACAGAGGGTTGAGGAGTAAGTGGGAAGAGAGGAAGTAAAGACAGTGAGTGTAGACAGCTTTTTCTAGGAGTTTGACTGAGAAAGGGAAGAGAGCTACAGCTTGAGGGAATGGTAGGATCAAGACTAAGTTTTCTAAAGATTGAGGAATCAGATATATTTAAAGGTAGTAAGTAGGCAAGAGGCTAGTAGATAGGGAATGATTGAAGGGATAATCTACTGGAGAAGATGAGAAGGGATAGGATCAAGGGTATGTACATGTAGAGGGATTAGCTTTGGCAAAGAGAAGGGCCACCTCATTATCTAGTGGACAGATAGAGACTAGAGGAAAGGAAGAGAGAGTGGAGGATATAATGTCTAGGAGTTTTTAGTTATGTGTTTAATGCAACATCACATGAGTTGTGAGTTGTGCCTTCTCAAGTATCTGGCCCCCATGATCCTGAGGTATGAGGACTACAGGAGCCTCAGGTTAGTGACCTAGAAACTGCTGACTTTGGAACATTGAATAGGACATTGTTTTCTAGGCCATGACTTGTCCCAATGAAGTGGTGTCATATGAGATAGTCCTGTCGGTGACCAGGCTTGTGAAGAAGTACAGAATGGAGCTACAAGCAGTCACGTGGGACATCCTTCTAAAGATTATGGAGCGACTACTACAGCAGCTACAGGTGAGTATTGAGGGAAAATTTCAGCCAAAGTAATGAATGTTAATTTGTTCTAATAGACATGCTAATTTTATCCGTCCACATGAGTGAGTATTGTTCCCTCCAATGGCTGTTATCGAGGGTGTCCTTTCTCTTCTTGTTCAGTTTCTGGAGGTTCTTTAGGAATCAATTCCAGAACCTGTAGTAGATACTTAGATACTCTTGTATATACTTTCAATGAGGACAAATCCTGATCTTTTGAGAGTGAATTTAAACTTTGGAAATAACCAACATTTTAGAGCCAAGTTCAATGAATTAAGTGGGCAGTTATATTGGGAAATACCTTTTTTGACCAAAAATGAGTTGTAACAAGTCGAAGGTCTAGAAAATAAGGACCCAGCTCTTGGGAACTGGGCTTGATGCTGAATTCTATTGCCGGTTGGTTGGCATTATATAGATAAGAGAATCAGCCTAACTCCCTCATTTTACATGTGGGGAAACTGAGACTTTGCAAGATTAAGGGAATTACCTGCTACCACTCAGACAAGAACTGGAGAGCCAAGCTTTGAATGATGATTTTCCAATGCTCTTTCTACTACTTTAAGGAATTGCAAAGTAATAAAACTGGTTTTCTTGTGGAATTCATAAATTTGCTCTGATGGTTATTACCAGAAAAGAGTCCAGGCCTGGCCTGAGCAAAGTCTGCTCTGTTACACCCTCCAAAAGAGAGTACTTTGAAGGGGACAACACTTATTTGCATATATAGAAGTCCTAATGAGTATTTGAAAAAAATGGACAAAACTAGTTACATTAATTTATAGTCATACTTTGTAATTTAAAGCTGCACTGCATGTTTTGGTTCAGCAGTTGCACAGCATTTAGTGTTTAATTGATCTGACACTTCTGTATCGTAGAGGTGTACAGACAAAACAGGCTTGTAGGCCTCAGTGTTGTTACGTGTCATGAGAACCGAGTAACACTGATACTGCAATGCTTTTTGAGTTGAGGAAAGGCTTTAGGTAACATGGCCAAGGGAGTTCTGCCTTGCCCATTCGCTGGCTGGCTTTGCTTAGATGTGTTAGCAGTATTTGTCTGCTGCTACGTAGTGTTAATTGGCTGCTCCCTTACTATTCTAAGGGAGCCTGTGTATGAAATCCTTGGCCCGAGTGTGGAAGAATGGCTGCCGAGGAGATGCTTATGCCTTAAGTGGTACATACCCTTGGTGGTCAAAGCAATCTCTTCTCCCTCTCTCTCCCTCATTGCTAGCTTAATCATCTCCTGTGATTATCTTGGGCTGTGGAGGGGAAACAGAAAATGGTGTGAGGTAGTGCCCCTACTGTCACTCACAAGCATTGCATTAGTGCCTGGGCCATGAGAGAAAGGGGTCTGCAGAATAGATGAGTTGCTGTCAGAGCTGTTTGTCTTAAACTTGGTTTGTACAGAGTAAGAGACCAGCCACCCAGGAGCAGTGGAAGTAATCTTATCTTGTTTCCACATAAACCACATGACAGCTTTGTATTACAGAGTATAGAGAGCCAAGAGCTCAGAACCATTGTTCATGATTTGTTGAGCACTGTTGAAGAGCTCTGTGATCAGAATGAATTCCACGGCTCAGAGGAGAGGTTCTTTGAACTTGTCGAGAGATGTGCTGATCAGCGGCCTGTAAGACCATTTTCTCCAAATCTCTCTTTCCTGGTCCTGCTCCCCCAAACCCTTTTTCCCCTGGAGCCTTTTCTTTTATGATTCTTTGCTGCTGGGAGGATGTATGCTCTGAGGGAGGGGGAAGATAGTGGGAGCCCACATGGGTGGGATGATGGTAGGTAGATGAGGGCAGTTTGAGGGGAGGTCCCATCTCTGAAGAGCTGCTGACCAGGAAAGTCTGGTAGCACATTGGCTTGGCTCCCTGCCTGTTATTCTGCACTCAAGTTTTATGTTCCACTGGGGAATTATACCAGGATTTCTGTGAAACCTAATTATCATATGTCAGTTGAAGGGCACTGCGGTAGCCTAGCCATCAATTTCCTCCCACCTGTGTGGAGGAAGTTGAAGGGGCAGACTCTGAGCTTGTGTTGCCACCCTGGAGCTCCTGCCTTTTAGCACATCTGCTTCCCACACGGCATTCGGCATATTTTTTTCTGGGAATATACAACTTGAGACCAAGATTTTACATACTTTTTTTCCCTTTAATTTTCATTGCTGCCACCTTACTGCCTTTGTTCTCGATGAGTCACAGGCAATGGTGAATGCCAGGAGGTTAATGTAACCTGGAAAATTTGTGTAACTGCCCAGGTCAGCAACAGGGGGGCATGTTTACTTGAAAGCTGCTTCTAAGAGAGGAAAAAGATTTGATGGTTGAAGTGGCTTTTATTAATTATTAATACCAAAGTATCTTTTATTTTGACAGGAGTCCTCCCTTTTAAACTTAATAACCTATAGAGCTCAGTCTATTCATCCTGCCAAGGATGGCTGGATTCATAATTTACAGTTATTAATGGAGAGATTCTTCAGGTAGGTAAAATCTTCAGAACCTAATGTAAATCCTTAAATTTTAGACCTTGGGAATAGAGCATGACAGCATTCATTTTAAATGCCTGGGCCTCAAGGTACTGCTACTGAATGTGGTTTTATGAATTTTTAACAACAGTAAAGGAAAACTTGTTTTTTACAAGGAAAGATTTGCTTTCCATTTGGTCAGATTTCATTTACAAAGCTATTGCATTAATTTTGGACACTCAGAAACCATTATTTTTAAAAAATTGCCCAGAACTTACATTCATGCACATTTTTCTACTGTTAAATTTGGATTCCCGATTCAGCAATTGGGAATCTACCTGCAGAATATAGTCATAATATTATGATCATAATAGAATCTATTTCTAACATGGACTATCATATACTTTACTAAGGCCCTTACTTTGCTGGCTCCTTTCAGTATCTTCATAATCAAGTATAGTATAGAGACTGCATGGTGAATTCTTGAGGTCTAGAATGTGTCCACTGAAAGTTACTATATACTATATGTTGCTATATTTGAATATGACTTTGTCTTCCAGTAAACTTCATTCATTTGCACTTGCTTCTTCTCCCTTCAGGAATGAGACCCGAAGTGCTGTGCGCATTAAAGTACTGGATGTTTTGTCCTTTGTTCTGAGCATTAACAGCCAGTTTTATGAGGTGTGTATTTCATTAGTGCTCCTCGTGAAGCTCACTACAGTACTGTGAGAACAGAGATGGTACATGGGAATGAGAGTGTGAGGACTTGAGGCTGGTTGTTGTTCAGTCTTCGTTCTTGAAAAGGACCAATGATATCGTGAGGGCGATGTCTTGACGTTAGAGTGAATTGGATTTAAGTGAGGCAGAGCTATGTAAAGTTGTCAGCCTCATTTTCTCCTCTGGAGTCATTAAAGTCTAGTGGCAAGACATAAGTCAGGACACCTGGTGATGCCCAGGATGCAGTGGGTGATCTTGGCCTTTCTAAATTAAAGTTTTTCCCAGGTGTTCGTTGAAGTTTGGCCAAAGAAAACGCATCAGGGGCAGCTCAGTGGTGTGGTGATGAGAGTGCTGAACCTGGAGTCAGGAAGACCTGAGGCCAAAGCCTGCCTCAGACACTACTAGCTCTGTGACTCTGGACAAGTCACTTCACCTCTGTCTGCCTTAGTTTCCTTATCTGTAAAATGGGAATGATAATAATAGCACCAACTTTCCAGGGCTAGTATGAGTATCATGAGATAGTATCTGTAAAGCACTTTGCACGGTGCCTGTCATATAGGTAGGTTTTGTATAAATGTTAGATGCTGTTATCATCACCATCATCATCATCATCATCATCTCCTCTAACCATTGAGTATCCACATCTATGTACCTCAGCTACATTGTACTCAGGCACTTTGGGCTCTGCATTGCTCTGGTCAGGTGCTGTCCTTGCTCTTATAGAGTTACTATATCTTTGTGATAGCCTAGTCTTTTTTTTATAGGGATTTTTGACCATTTTTCATTTAGCATTTTTCATTTAGCATTATGTGTTTATTCAGTAAATATTACTGGGAGTATACTACATGTAAAGCCCTGAGGAGAACACAAAGATATTATAAGATATAGATCCTGCCTCCTAGGAGCTCATCTACTGATTAGTAATCACCTAGAATTTAGACCTTGTAATACATTTGCTTTATTCATTCATTCATTCATTTATTTTTTTATTTTATTTTATTTTTAGGCAATTGGGGTTAAGTGACTTGCCCAGGGTCATACAGCTAATAAGTGTCAAGTGTTTGGTCTGAGGCCAAATTTGAACTCAGGTCCTCCTGACTTCAGGGCTGGTGCTCTATCCACTGCCACCTGGCTGCCCCAGTACATTTACTTTAAAAGTCTTTCTGTTGAAATCCGAGAAAAGAAGGATGTGGGTGGTTTTGTCATAGGCATGTCTCTTTTTGGTCTGTCCAAGCTGGAGGTTTCGATGCTTGCTCTTCCCTAGGCATTGCATGTCTGTCTAGTGGTCAAGAGGTTGTTCCCCTTCCCCTCTGCTGGATGTTTTGTAGGTGTAGCAGGGCACTTGTAAAGAGTGACTTGGGAAATAGCGGTGGCACCTCTGGCTTTGCACATTGTGCCCTCTCTAGGTCCTTATGTTATACTCTTCCCATGAATGCCATTCTTTTTTGTCTATCTTTTGGCATCATTTGCTTCAATCCTGATTTTTTTTCTTTCTGCGAAGAAAAGGCTTTGGGAATGTTTGTCTGAGTCCATAAGGTGTCTGGTAGACCAGATACTACTCTATGATGATTATTAGCTTTCTAAGGTACTGGATAAATGCTGTTGCTAAATGAGATCTGATAAGCTAAATGTTATGCACAGTCATAGACTTTGCTTATAATGGTATTCTGTCTTGTCACAGGAGGAGCTGATTAACATGGTAGTCATCTCACAACTAGCCCACATTCCTGAGGACAAAGACCATCAAGTCCGAAAACTAGCTACTCAGCTGCTGGTGGACCTAGCAGAATGCTGTCACACTCATCACTTTAACAGCTTGTTGGATATCATTGAAAAGGTAGGACCTTCTCAAAATTAGGGATGTTACTTATGTCAGCAAAATGTGCCTGAGGAAGACCAAGTGTACCTGAGACATTACTCCAAGCCCAGGCAGTGAATGCTTGTATGCCTCTGCAGTCTTGAACACCCTGTCTTAATTGGCACTCTTCCAGAGGCAAGTAAGGGTTCACAGAAAAAACATTTTCTTGGTCCTCCTTCCTAACCTGAAGGTCTCTAGGAGTGGTTGATGTTACTGATACTGACACCAGAGCCCTAGAAGTAGGAGTGCTGGAGAGCGTTGACTGTTCATCCCATCCAGCTGTTTTCTCCCTTAACGTTTTTGAATTGCATGGAAATCTTGAGCATGTTTATTGAAGTGAGGGAGAGAAACCTTTTTTTTTTTTTAAAGACAAGAGAGGACTGACTTGGTCTGCCTGGTAACTACAGATTTGACAGATACTGAAGCAATGAGTTGTGAGCTTCAGTATTAAAAATAGATTTTTTTTTTCTCTTAGGTGATTGCACGTTCACTTTCTCCTCCTCCTGAATTGGAAGACCGGGACTTAGCCTCATATTCTGCTTCCTTAGAAGATGTGAAGACTGCTGTACTTGGTCTTCTGGTTATCCTTCAGGTAAGTTCTCTAGAAGGGAGCTTTAGAAATTTCATCCGTTCTTTTCTGGAAAAAGTTTTCTAGTGGAATATGATAGCGTGACTGCTTTCTAAGGATTTAGTTTGGTTGGAATTTCAGTCTCTGGGATTACCTTCCCGCTGAAGCTGTTTGTGAAGGTGATTGAATCTCAAGAATGATAGGCCTACACCTGTCCTGTTAGAATTCTCTGCTGAAATACCTTACTAAGTCACTGCCCAAAAGCATCCTGTTACTTGATAAATGTTGTGTATAGCCATTATGGCCAAATCATTTCAGCCTAGGACAGAAAGATCAGTGCCTACCTTGTATCACCCGTTGACAGTACAAGCACCTGCCGGTTATGTGGCTTGCATATCTCTTCTGATTCCCTTCTAATCAGCTTTACAAATGCAAGAAAGTTTTGTGGGTCCATTTCTTATTTATTTTTAATTTTTAAAAATTTTTAATTTTTAAAATAATTATTTAGTTTTAGTTTTCAACATTCAGTTCTGTAAGATTTTGAGTTTTAAATTTTCTCCACCCTCCCTCCCCTTTCCCCACAATGGCATTCAATCTGATATAGGCTCTAGTTATACATTCATATTAAACATATTTTCATATTAGTCATGATGTAAAAAAGAATTAGAACTAATGGGAGGGACCATGAGAAAGAAGAAACAAAACAACAAAGAAAAGGAGAGAAAATAGTATGCTTTGATCTGCATTCAGACTCCATAGTTCTTTCTCTGGATGTGGATAGCATTTTCCATTATGAGTCTTTTGTGATTGTCTTAGATCCTTGCATTGCTGAGAAGAGCCAAGTCTATCAAAGTCAATCATTGCACAGTGTGACTGTTACTGTCCACAGTTTTCTCCTGGTTCTGCTCACTTCACTTGGCATCAGTCCATACAGGTCTTTCCAGGTTTTTCTGAAATCCATCTGCTCACAATTTCTTACGGAGCAACAATATTCCATTACGTTCATATACCACAGCTTGTTCAGACATTCCCCAATTGATAGGCATCCCCTCAATTTCTAATTCTTGACTACCACAGAAAGAACTGCTATAAATATTTTTGTACATGTGGGTCCTTTTTCTGTTTTGGTGATCTCTTTGGGATACAGCCCTAGAAGTGCTGTTACTGGGTCAGAGGATATGCACAGTTTTATAGCTCTTTGGGCATAGTTTGTGGGTCCATTTCTTGAGCAGATTTCTGGGTGAGGTACTAACTCTACAACAATGATTCTTTAACTGTGTTCCAGTCTTAGGTGCTAATTCTACAGCAGTGATTCTTTATCTCTATTCTAGTGACTGTTTAGGTTCTTCTCTAGGTGGCCCATGGCGTAGCAGCCCAGGGGTGGGGAACGTGTGGCCTTGAAGCCACTTGTGGCCCTGTAGGCCACAATCCAAACTTCACAGAACAAATCCTCTTAATGAAAGGATTTGTTCTGTTAAACTTGGACGCCGTCAAAAGGCCATACCTAAGGACCTAGAAGGACATATGTGGCCTCGAGGCTGTAGGTTCTCTACCCTGGCCCTAGCCTCACATTGAATACCAAACAATTGTTATCCAGCACAGCTGGAGAATAAGCTATTCTGATTAATCAAGTATTCCTCTTAATATTATGTTGCTGTTCACAGATTACCAATTTTATAAGATTTAGAAAAGACAAGTATTTACTTCTTAAATATGATGTCTTTCCTTGATTCAGAAAGGACTTCAAGATTAGTGTTATGAATTTTAGTTTTTTTATTACGTATAACAACATTAATTAATAATAACTAATGTAGAAAGTTGTAAGATTTACAAATGCTTCATGTGTACCTCATTTGATTATTATAATGTTACTAGGTAAATACCCCATTTAGCAGATTAGGATAGACTTAGACTTCATTTATATGTTGTGCTCATGATCACAGAGCCTTATAAATTTGGAGATAAGATTTGTACTCAGATCGTGAGAGTCCAAGGTGCCTGCAATGCCAGACTGCTTGTAAACATAGATGTAGGAGGAGGATATTAAGGGTGAATCTTCCTAGATATGCTACAGAGTGCTACTTTGGGGAATAAATCAAAGCTATTCCATCCTTCTATCTTAACTATTCCACTAGATATAAATTTCCCAGGGATAGAGTCTTATCTATCTGTAATCATTTACTCCTACCTTCAAGAAAGCAAATATTCCTATTCTGGCTTGGGAAAAGCTGGATAATAATGAAGTTCCTCCAGTAACATTTATACTGTGAATACTCAACATGTCCAAAATTGAGCTTCTTTCTCCTAAAACGTCCGGCTTCTGATTTCACAATTTCTAGATGCTGCCATTCACCCATACTTCCATATTTGAAACCTTGGTGTTATTTTTGAACCTTATTTCTCTTTCTCCTCGAATCCAATTAATCAAGTCCTCTTGATTGTCCCTCCACATTATTTGTTGCCTAAATTGTTATTCTCGCTATCACATGCCCTCATAACTGCCCATGAGACCTGTTGCAATAGCTTTCTCGTCTGTCTTCCTACCTCCCCTTTTTATCTCCTCCAGTTTCTTCTTCTTACCGTTGAATGATTCAACTTCCATAAACATAGATCTGGTCATTTCACTCATCTGTTCAGTACTTTTAAACGATTCCCTAACTTCTATGGAATAAGAGTTTGAATATCTTAGCCAAGAATTCAAGGCTTTCAGTGAGTTGGTGCTACCCACTAACTAGCTATATTTTTTTTCTTTAAAAGAAAATTCTGAACTTAAGCACTAAATAAAGGGAGCATTTACATATATATATATATATTGTAGAAGAAAAGGAGGAAATCATATGTCAAACTGCAAATCTCTATGGAGGGCTTGCTTTTCTTTTCAGTATATGATAACTTTACCATGTAACTTTCAAAGCTCTTTTCCTTGTCTTGGGATTCCTTGTGGTCTTTCTTCTGTTCTCTCATTTAATGTATTTTGTTTGGGATCCCTATCCCTACTCTCTTCTTCCCACTTCTCCTCTCAGTGGAAATAAAAACCCTGATAACAATTATACAGTCAAGCAAAACATTAGTTATATCCAAAAATGCATGTCTCCTTCTGCATATTGAGGCCATCACCTGTCTGTCAGGAAGTAGGTAAGCATGCTTCATCATTGGCACTCTGCAATGATGGTTGGTCATCACATGATCAGAGTTCATGAGTCTTTCCAGGTTGTTTTTCTTGACATTACCCACTACTTGTCTCCCAGGTTGTTGTGAGGAAATGGCTATGTACATCTTAAAATATTATATACATATAATTTATTTCTTATTATTTTTCTATTCCTATTTGATACTACTCCTCACTACATACTCTATTCTGTCCAAATAAGACTTCTTAGCATGCCTTTGTTTATGCTATTTACTGAGTTTGGAATTCCCTCCCCACCACCATCCCTACCCTCAGGGAGTGTCACATCTGTTAGAATGGATAAGACTTAAGGAACTTGTTCAGTTCCTACCCAGCCTTTAACGTTCAACTCAACTTTAACCTTCCTCCTCTAGGAAGCTTTTTCTGGTTCCTTCCCAAGATGAGAATGATCTTTCCTTCCTCAGACCTTTATTCAGTTTCAGGTTGGTTCAGAAAACTTGTAAGCTCCCACTATGTTTAAGGTAAAGTTACTATGCTGGGGATACAAATGCAGAAATGCAAGTCTTTGCTTTCAGGAAGCTAACATTCTACTGAAGAAGGACTATACCATACAAATGGGTGTAGTATGAGATAAGGAGTGCTGGGAGCCAAAGAGTGAAAAGACAGTGCTCTAAGAAAATTTGAGGAGAGAGGAGAGCACGCTTTCAGCTTCGGGGGATCAGTGAAGGTGTCACAAAGGAGATGGTGCCTGAGCTGAGCTTTGAAGGAAATTAAAGCTTCTGAAGGGCAGAGGTGAGGAGGGAATGCATTCTAGATATGGTAGATTCCAGTAATGCATAGAGGGAGGCAATGAAGTGGTAGCCTAGGGAACAACTAGTTAGGGTTACATTATGGTGTATTTAAAGGAAAATAAGGAAATAAGGAATATAGTGTATTTAGAGGACAATAAGCTGGAAATAAGGCCGAAAAAGATAGGTTGGAACCAAATTTTGAAGGACTTTTGAGTGCTGGGTTAAAGAATTTGTATTTTATCTTAGAGGCAATGGGGAGCCATTGAAGATTTTTTTAGCAAAACATGGGCAAATCCATGCTTTAGGAAGTTAATTTTGGCAGTAGTGGGAAGGATGGATTAGGATCATGGGGACTGGGGAGAGACTCAAGGCAGGGAGACCAGTGGGGAGGTTATTTTAATAGTCCAGACGAAAGGTGATAAGGGCCTTAGAATAGTAGTAGTGTGGATGTGAGAGAAGCAGATGGATGTGAAAGATGGAACTAGGAGGCAGACTTGGCAATGGCTTGGATGTCAGATGGGGCCAGTGAAGGAAGAATGAAGTTTCAAGTATATACGACTAGGAGAATGGTAGTGTCATCAGCAGAAATGGCAGTTGGAAGAAGGGCAGGTTTTCTCAGAAGGTGTGTTTTGGATATAGTCAAGTTTAAGGCTTTGGCAGGATATTCAAGTGAAGATTTCTAGGAGGCAGTTGGAGACAGGTTGTGAGATGAAAGTTCAGAAAAGATGTGAGGGTTGGATCTATAGATTTGGAAACCATCTGTAGAAAGAGGATAATTGAGTCCATGGGAGCAGATGGGAAAAACAATGCAGAGAGATAGGGGAAGAGGCCTGAAGACAAGGCCTTGGGGACATTTAGGGGACAGGAGATGATGATCCAGCAAGAAAGAAGGAAAACGAGTAGTCACACAGGAAGAAAACTCTGAGAAATTGGTGCTACAGAAGCCAGAGGAGAAAAGGGTGTTCAGGAGGAATGCTGAATGCTACCCAAAAGTCACAGAAGATGAGGACTGAGAAAGGTGGAGGATGAGCATTTAGGAGCTCATTCCTGACCTTTGTTGCGGGAGCAGTTTCTAGAGAGTGGTGGGTTTGAAACAGATTGCGAGGGGTTTTAAAAGTGAGTGGCTGGTGAGGAAATAGGAATAGCCAGTATAGACTCTTCCTATGAGTTGAACAGTGAAAAGAAGACATGGTTAGGATAAGGGCTTGGGAGATATGTGCTTTTGTATCATAGTTACAGTGTTTGTGTGTGTCTATAGATTTTGTGATTATAAATTCTGTGGAGGCAGGAGTTATGCCTTATCTAAAATTTTTATCTTTCCTAGTGACTAGTGACTAGCACATGTAGCAGGTATTTAATAACATGTTTGTGGAAATGAATAGCTACATTCTTTTTGGTATGAATTAATAATTCATGAAATTTAATTAGAAGATAGACATCACTTTATTCATTTCTCATCAAAAGCAGACTCATCTTCTCTCAGATTCTAGTGCAGAGATTCTCAACCTTTCTTAGTTTAAAGTGCCTTAGTGTCCCAGTAATTTTTTTTTTGGTTGGGAGATGGGGGTTAAGTGACTTGCCCAGGGTCACACAGCTAGTAAGTGTTATGTGTCTGAGGCCAGATTTGAGCTCAGGTCCTCCTGAATCCAGGGCTGGTGCTCTATCCACTGCGCCACCTAGCTGCCCCTAATTTTTTTTTTTTTACAACGCCCTTAGGCCACAAGAAATTGCCTAACAGTTCTGTTTATTAAGTAGTTAGATCCAAACAATAAATGCTCATGTCCTAACAATTTAGTAGCCATTTGAAAAAATAATACACATAAATGGAAAGAAAAAATGATTGTTTTATTTCATTCTTAAATCATCACAATTACTTGCTAATGGACTGTGTGTGCTTGTTGGGCACTGCACAGCTTCTCAAACCTGGGAATCAGATTGGATACCACCACTTTCATTTCTTGTTCCACACTGGTTTTTTTTGTATACAGTACTTGCTTTTTTATCACAGCAACCAACAAAAAGAAAACCCAGCTTTACAAAGATATATCACAAACAAGAAAATTTGAGAAGTTACTGGCATAGCTGAAAGTACAAGTAAGCAAAAATGTGTCTCAAACATTTGAGAACATCACATAAAAGAATGTGGTGTGATCTAAATTTGAAGCTGTGCACTACCTCAAGCCTAGGCATCCTACAGAGACAGATACTGATCTATTATGTTTCTCTTGAAAATTTAAAATATGCCATGGTGCCCTGAGGTTCTAGTGAATTAATTTCTGGGAACAGGATGACTAGGGCCAGGAAGGTGGTTCAAGAATCCTTGGTCCCACCAGCATAATCAGTGGACAAAAAAAAAAATTGAGAATTTAACTCATCTAAAGAAAAAATACTTTCTGCCTGCCCCTGCTCCCACAAAACAGTATGTCATATGAATATTTTTAGGTTCCGTTATGGTTCTTTCTTGATGAAAGCAGATGAACATTTTCACTGTTCAGCTAACTAACTGTTATGTTATTCTTCCACAGACCAAGCTCTATACCTTGCCAGCCAGTCATGCCTCCAGAGTGTATGAGATGCTGGTCAATCACATTCAACTGCATTATAAGTACATGTATAGGCTTCCAATCGCCAGCAGTATCAGGCTTAAGGTATGAACTGGCCTCTCAGACTTAGTGGTGGAGTCCAAAAGAGTGACTGTAGGTCTTAGATGGATTAGAAAATGTTTGACATCCAGTTTTGCAGAACAAAGCAATGCCACAAAAATGGCTGAATGTTCAAAGATAGAAGTCCTAATAAGCCTACAGGGACTGTACAGTAATGTAGAGCGGTGGAAAATGTTCCAAGTTTTCTCCTTCATGTCTCTTTCCTGCTAATTGCTGGTTGCCACCAATCCCAAAACTAGAACTAGGCGTAGATGGTATAAAGCATGCCTTTCATCAGCCTGACACTCCCTTTCATGTGAGAATGTGTTTCTGGTGTGTCTGTTGCACCTGGCAGCTGACTCTTGATGTGGCAGAGAATGAGGCCTGGAGGAGAGGAGGAGATCTCAAGGGTATGTAGTCCTTAGCCACAAATACCTCTGCCTTTGTAATGGCTAGGGTTTTTTTTTTTCCCGTCAGTAGGTCATTGCTGAGCCTTTGTCAGTTGAGGGAGGGTAGAAAAGGAAACTATAATCAGAGGCTTCCTAGGCTACTC
Source organism: Phascolarctos cinereus (assembly GCF_003287225.1). Lineage (NCBI taxonomy): Eukaryota > Metazoa > Chordata > Mammalia > Diprotodontia > Phascolarctidae > Phascolarctos > Phascolarctos cinereus. The sequence continues at coordinate 128,431,662 of NW_027555847.1, read as the reverse complement.
TGGTCATGAAGCATCCTTCCCTGCGATGGGTGCTGGTATGTCTAGAAGTACTGGTCAGCATGACAGAAGCTGTGATCCTGCTGTAAGGAAGGATTTTGGCCTTCCCCTTGAATCCTCTGTTGCTGAGAGATGGGGGTCTGCTGACTTAAGGGTGAGGAACAGTACAGTGACTTGTCCATAGGCAAATGCATTAGCAAAGCTAGTAATAGAACATGGCAACTCTCCTTTCTGGCTGAAGTTGCCTTCTGTCACCTGGAGCTGAAGTTCCTTCATTGCTTGAGCCAAGCACTCATGTGCCTTCCATGCGTGGTTACCCTTTTTGCTGTGTCCATTGAGCCTGGAAGTAGACAGAATGTGACTCCTTTCGTTCTTGTGTCTTTGAATATTAGTCTTATCTGAGTTGTCGATTTATTCTCTTCCAGGCCTTTGACTTCTTGCTGCTGCTCCGAGCTGATTCGCTCCATCGTCTTGGCCTTCCCAATAAAGATGGTGTTGTGAGATTTAGCCCCTATTGCCTCTGTGACAACATGTATGTTTCTCATCTTGTTGCCTTTCCCCTCAAATGCCACATTTATCTCCCTTCTCAAATTGGTGACTAGTTAGACTTATCATCTTTATTAATTCTGTGCTCCATAATGGACATTTGGGTAGAGTAGATGGCCTCTGTTGAGTAATTGAATTCTTGAAATGATGTCCCTAGAGGTTTTTACAGTAGTAGCTACAAGGTTTAGGCTCCGAATCTTCTGGTCTTTCCCTTCCTTTGTTAGATTGATGCCTAGCATTGGTTTTTAGTTACGCAAATCTTACATTAGCAGCAGCCACCTGATGGGAGTTGGATTTCTTCCTGTAAGATCATTGACAGGAGTCCCCCAGGGTGGCTGGCCGGGAAGGGGGCCGCAGGATCTTTGTTAATGAGTAAGCACCTGTGTTTCTGTTCTCCCCACTCTTCACTTTGGCTTCCCCCTTAGAGAACCTGAGAGAGGCTGTGAGAAGAAGGCCAGTGGTGGTACCCTCTCTCCACCCACGGGGCCTCCCAGCATTGCTGCGCAGGGCGCATCTGTCCGCTTGGGCTATTTGCCCTATTCCCGGTTCTTTGGGGTGCTCCTTCAGTGTTTGAAGCAGGTAAGCAGTTATTGCTTTTACCTTTAAATGTAGCTTTTCTTAGTTAAGGAAGCAGTTGAGAGTATGTGTGGTCTATAATTTGGACTTTTGCTTCAGAATAAAAATAAGACCAGTATCCCTAAAATAGCTCCCTTGTGGTTGAAAGTGATCTGGATGTGTTGTCTTCAAAGTTCTTTCCTGGCTGTTAACTGTACAGAATTAAACTGTACAGAATTGACTGACTTGACATTACTCAAGAGCATTCCAAAGACTTCTGTGCTATTCTGAGGCCCAAGCATTGCAACTGGAATCTCTGATTCCTTGTGACAGATTTGCTGCTGAATTCACATGCATGGGAATGTACATTTTTAGAAAGAGTTATTTAGAAATAGTGATGGAGTAGGGATAATATCATAATAAAATTTTACCAGGTACCAGTTTCTAGTTACTGTGTTGTTTCTGATGGATATAAAGTGGCCAAATGTGGTCTTGGTGCTACAAAGCATGTAGTAGGTAGGCAGCTAGATGGTGCAGGGGATAGATGACTGGTCCTGGAGTCAGGGAGGCTTAAGTTCAAATCCAGTATCAGACACTTAACTAGTTCTGTGACCTTAGGCAAGTCATTTTACTTCTGCCTTCCTCAATTTCCTTAGCTGTTAAAATGATAATAATAGGGGGCACCTAGGTGGCACAGTGGATAGAGCGCCGGCCCTGGATTCAGGAGGACCTGAGTTCAAATCCGGCCTCAGACACATAACACTTACTAGCTGTGTGACCCTGGGCAAGTCACTTCACCCCATTGCCTAGCCAAAAAATAGGGGGGAAAAATGATGATAATAATAGCACCAACCTTTCAGGGCTATTATGAGGATCAGATGAGATAATAGTTGTAAAGTGCTTAGCACAAGATCTGGCACCTAGTAGAGACTATATAAATGCTATCCATGATGATGATGATGATGATGATGATGATGATGATGATTGTTGTTGTTATGAACTTATCTACTGCTGAAGAACTCTTTATTACTTTTTCTTGATTGATACTGCTGCCAAAGCAGTACCTGGAGAAAATGAGGTCTGGTGCCCTAGTGGGGGCCAGAGGAGCAAGGAGGGTGGGAGAGAAGGTGGTGTGTGTGACAGGAGCAGAGAGCATAAGGGCCTGGGGCAGAGGTCTTACTTGCTGTCATACCTGTGCAGGTGGGCACTTGCTTATTCACCACTTGGCAGAGTCAGGAGCACTAAATCCAGCCAGAGTGGGGAGAAATCAGAAAAGGCTTTTCACAAATTAGATAAGGAGCTTATGGTTTATAGCCTGGTTTCTCCCACCTGGTCCCATTTTTTTGTTCTGAGGCCTACTTTTGACTTGGGGGCACTTTTCAGGAAGCCTTTTCTTTCTTTCAATAGTATAGCATTGCATAGGGTCATGGGGACTGAGAACAGAAGTCATGATTTCTGCAGGCCTACCTCACAGTAAGACTAGGAAAGAGCAATGCTGGTGGTTTTTAAGTTAAGCCTTTAAACAAAACCTAAAATGATGACACATGTTACATCTTTCCAGTAATTTCTTAAATCCCGTATTAACTGTGCTCTCCTTTCTCTTCCCCAGGAGACTGACTGGAAAGTATTGAAACTGGTTCTTAGTAAGCTGCCTGAATCCCTCCGATATAAAGTTCTCATTTTCACTTCTTCTTGCAATGTAGACCAGCTCTCCTCTGCTCTTTGCTCAATGGTAATGTTGACATTTTCAGTTATCTGTAAGACTTTTTTAGTGTCCCTTGAAAGAAAGATGTGTGTTGGAGTGGGCCAGGTTGAGCCAATAGATGGCTTTCCCTCTTCAGCAGGAAGAATCTGAGCTCTAGAAGGCGAGCTGCTTGGCAGGGAGCACCAGTCAGTGGTTCAGAGGATCAGAACCCAAGCGATTTCATTAACAGGCTCATGTTGGCTTTGAACCTTGTTTGTCCAACACCTTCACCAGCAGTCAGCATAAACCTGGGTGCTCTGATTGTAAAGATGATGTTGTGGGTTTGTGGTATGCTTTTCAGAGGGTGAGGTGAGCATGTTTGCGCCACGCTACTGTAAGGCAGATCAATTGGACTTGAATGTGTATTGTGCAATGAATAGGCATATTTAGCCTGGGCATATTTATAGCAGTTGTTAAGGAAAAAGTAGAGACATGGGCATTATCTCCAAGTATCAGAAGGGTTGTCTTGTGAAAGAGGAATTAGATTTGTTCTGCTGCTTGGCCCCAGAGGACAAAACGAGAACTGTCCATGCTACAGAGAGAAAGATTCAGACTGATGTTGGGGAAGAACTTACTAACAATTTACTAACAATTATTGCTGTTCGAAAATGGGATGGATTGTCTTTGGAGTTAGTGAGTGCCCTGTTCCTAGAAATCTTCAAGGAGATGGCACTCTCCTAGTTAGGGCATAGAGGAAATTCAAGCTTCAGATAAGCACTGGATTAGATGACCTTACATGTCCCTTTCAGTTCTAGGACTATGAGTCAGAAGCCTAAACCTGGCTTGACTCCAAATTGACCTGCTTTGTAGAGTGACTGAAGGAATTGTTTGAAAGCAAATTAGCAAGTTTCCTGTTCAAACCCTCTGTTCTTTCTAGTGCTCTTTGCTTCTGGGTGATTTTGGCAGCCGCTTTCTGGGTAGAGCACGTGATGTAGCTGATACCTTCTCTCACCCCTTGAAGGGAATTTATGCCCTGCTGGAGCCTGGCAGTCTTGGGAACACTGCAGCCTTTGGCGAGAAAAGACTATCCTAGGGCCCCAGTTCTTCTCATGCCTTGAAATCCAGCCACTCTCCCCTCCCCAGCATGTCTGCCCCTGAAATCTTGCCGTTGGTCTTTCGGTGGATGTGCACTAATGAGAACGTGTCCTCTGTTAGCTTTCAGATAAAAAGACTCCTGAGCGACTCTGTGGCACGCCTGATGGCTTCTCTCGGACAGACCTACACTTGGCAGTGGTTCCAGTGCTGACAGCATTGATCTCTTACCATAACTATCTGGATAAAACTAAACAGGTACAATGTGGGAAGGAGTTTGTAGGAGAGAAATGGTTTAACGGCAAGGTCACTTGAAGGACAGCTTAGATTAAATGGACTCCAACATTTTACCTTCTGCCTCCCCTCTGCCCACTTGTTTAGGTGCTAGAAAGTGTTTGCTTCTGCAGATGGACCTGACTCTCCTTCTTCCCATCTCTTGTGTGACAGGCTGACTTCTGTCTCTTGAAAAAGTTCTTTCTTGGGGACAGCTAGGTGGCTCAGTGAATAGAGCTCCAGCCTTGGAGTCAGGAGAACCTGAGTTCAAATCCTGCCTCAGACACTTGACATTTACTAGATGTGTGACCCTCGGCAAGTCACTTAGCCCCAATTGCCTCACCAAAAAGCAAAAAAAAAAAAAAGCTTTTTCTAGTGGATGGATACCACTTGAGCCCTTTCTGGTGAAAACCCAACTTTGGCAAGAGAAGGACTATAATCTCCTAGCCTTAAAGATGTTGCCTTTACCAGTGTTTGGCCTCACAAAACCACCTGATTTTAGAAGATGTCCACCTTTAGCTATGAGATGCTTGTAGAGCCTGAAGCTGTTAAAATCAAGAACTTTTAGAAAAGTGAAGTGGTTGTGTCTTCCCTTTTTGTGTTTCAAGTTGATAACTCTTGTGTCTCCTTCCAGCGGGAGATGGTATATTGCCTGGAGCATGGCCTCATTTACCGGTGCGCTAACCAGTGTGTTGTGGCACTGTCAGTGTGCAGTGTGGAAATGCCAGATGTCATCATCAAAGCGTTGCCAGTCCTGATTGTGAAGCTCACACACATTTCTGCAACAGCCAACATGGCTATCCCGCTCCTGGAATTCCTTTCAAGTAAGTGGTCTGAGTAGCAAGATCGAGTAAATGTGCTCCTGATGCTGTCTTTCGTCTCGAATTCATCAGGATTGTGATCCAGGACAGCCTGCTTTGGTGTGCTGAGGATTCGGCGTCAGATAGCATAATTGACCTTAGAGCTTTTGAGACTGTCACCCAGTGTGTTGTGTACCTCCCATTCCTGCCTGTGCTCCCTTGGTCTAGAACAGCCTTCCCCACTTGGATTTCATATAGTACTTTATACCTTTCTGATGTATTGCTCATGGAGTATTGTGCATTGTAATTATCTTTGTGTGTTGTCTGCCTGCTAGACTATAAGCCTTATGAGGGCAGGGAAAATTTCTCTAACTTCAGATCTTTTCTAGCACAATGCTCTCTACACTCTACTTGATGCTTTTAAAGTGTTTGTTGAATAACTTTGAACCACTTTGAACCTCCTTGGCTGGAAATACTTTTGTTGGCTTTTGAAGACTAGCCCGAGACAGCGCAAGTGTGCAGATGTGTGCACACAGTTGTGTATGTTTGTGTGTGCATCAGTACATACTATTTGTATGTACACACCACACATCCTCTCATTACTAGTAGCTTCAGGCCAGCTGGGGCTTTGTGGTTCCCATTTGATAAGTCAAGGCCCAGATTTCCTGACCCCCTTTTTTCCCCTGTCATGTTTCAGCTTTAGCCAGATTGCCTCACCTGTACAGGAACTTTGCTGCCGAGCAGTATGCAAGTGTGTTTGCCATCTCCCTGCCATACACAAACCCTTCCAAGTAAGTTCCTTGCTGTGCTTGCTGCAGCTTGTGAGGTGCATCCATTATAAACTCAGCAGCTGAGCTTTTTCTCTGGAAATAGCATATCTGAGTAACTACAGATGGAAGACCCGCCTTAATGTTAGAATAAATGATTTGCCAAAGTTTACTCACTTAATGCTTAGCCCTTTAGAGACTGGTTATAACTTTTGTATCTCTAGTTTGCCCTTAGAAATTCTAAATGCTTTTTATTCTTGGTTGCTAAGACTAACCTCCAGTTCTTTCCTTCCATTCCTCCTTTCTTAGATTCAATCAATATATTGTATGCCTGGCTCATCATGTTATAGCCATGTGGTTCATCAGATGTCGCTTGCCCTTCCGAAAAGACTTTGTTCCCTACATCACCAAGGTATAGCCATTTTTCAGTCTTCAAGTATGCATAATGCCCTATCCATGCCACAACAGCCCATACCACTGAGTACAGCTAAGGGATTGCTAGAGAGGGGTAGTAGATGGGAGAGTGGCACTTAGAGGAGTGGGTGTTCCAGGGCCCATGGGCATGCATCGTGCCATAGTTCTGCGGAACCAGATTGAGCCATTTTGATGGTTCTCTCTAGTGCTCAGCCTCCTGGGGCCCATGTTCTCCTTCTCTGTACTGAGTGGTTGGAGTGCCAGTAAGTGTGTTTAATTAACACAGCCTGATCAGGCTGAGCTGCCTTTATTTTAGAGTCTGTGGCCTACAAGTGTTCTCAAAAAAATTCAGTTAATGGCCGAAAACAGAGCTATAGATCAAGCCATATAGCTTGAGAGGGAGCAGTCCTGATTAATGAACAGTCCTCAGGTGTTTCCATGTCAGTGTTAAAGTTATGCTCTCATTTGACAGGGCTTACGCTCCAATGTTCTCCTGTCTTTTGATGATACCCCTGAAAAGGACAGCTTCAGAGCACGGAGCACGAGCCTTAATGAGAGGCCCAAAAGGTAAAAGAGTCTCCCTCAGGGGAACATCCGAGGTTTGGAGGAGAAGGGGAGATTGTTGTGTGACCTGGTCTTATCCTCTATGTAGATTGAGAGGACCAGAGGGGCGACTTTGCATCTTGTTGTGTGTTTAGTAGCCTGAAAATAGAATCATCATCTAAGTTGCCTGCATTGTATGTAAAGATGCAGAAAGTGTTTGACTGAAAGCAATCCCCTGTGTGTGAAACACTGAAGCTTCTGAGAAGATGGCCAGCGCAGTACTCAGGGAGTCATCCCACAATGGGATGCCTCGTATTTTATTGTGTCCTTGCAGGGCTTATGGAGCCAAAAAGTTAAAAGACCCCCGATTTGAGCTAACATGCCACCTCTGCTTTTCTAAAGCTTAGATGATGCTGCCTAAGGCATCTCATAAAGTGGCCCCAGAAGAGTAGCTCTCATAACTTCTCTTCTGAGACATGGGAGGTGCGCCTGTAGGATCCCGTGCCTGAGCCATAGGGTAGTGGAGACCATTTGACTCAACTGGGTTAGTGTAAGCAGAATGCTGCCCTGCCCTTCAGTAATACGGAAAAACCACAGCCAGCTCAGAGGAAGGAAGAGGTATGGGGCTGTGAACTGCCTTCCCTTTCTCAAGTCATAAAAGTTCCCAGATTGGGCCCTTTGATTTCTGTGGAGCTGCGTCCTGCCTTGGAATGTGTCTGGAAAGGGGCTAGCTGGCCAGTGCCCCTGGCGCTCTCTGACCTGGCTGTCTGTTCTGCCTCTAACTATGGAAGATGCCCTCCTTTGTCATCAAAGCTCTTCTCCCCCCCCATCCAGATTGGCAGTGAGGCTTCAGCCAGTCCTTTTAGTTCTTGTTTGCATTTCATTTGACATTCCCCTCTACTCCCTTCTGCCTCCCCTCTCTGCCCCAAGCTTTTTTTTTGCCCTTCTTAGGTTGGAATACTGCATTTTGAAGTATGACCAGGTTACTTTGGGATAAGCTTGGGAAGAGTCTCCAAAAGCCATGAAGTTTGGAGAGGGGAGTGGGCCTCAGTGTGACCTGATGGGCAGCCAAGGCAGGGAGCTCATTTCCAGTCACCTTGTGTCCCTGCCTAGGAACTGGCCCCTTTTTTTTTTTCCTGTAAGTTCTGGCTGGGCCTAATGAGCCTTCAACTCTAGTATGTCCCTACATTAGGGTGTTAGCATTTTTCCTCTTCATGATAAGAAGCCTGGGCCTTCAAAGACTGTCTGACTCCAAGGTTCAGTCCTAAGTCTTAAACTGTACCCCTGGTCAGTGCAGTGTCGTATTCCATCGCTCGTTCTGATCCATGCCTGTTTAATTTGTACTAACGTCATTTGTTTTTATGCCATGTGTTCAATCTTTTGTGTTTTCTTGGTCATGTTACAAAATGTATTTTATGCCTTTGTATTTTTCCCTTTTTTTGCAATAACTTTCCTTTTGGCGTTTCTTTGTTTTGTTGGCCTCACCCTCGGGGATATCCCCATCTTGACCCTGTGAACTGTGACCTTTCAACTTCATTCCTCCAATGGTTCCTTCCCTTCCTGTGAGCTGTGCAATCATCATTCTTTGGGGCTTGGTGCTTCCTCACCTAGTAGTTTAAGGATAGCCAAACCCCCCAAGCAAGGCTTGAATAACTCTCCTCCCGTGAAGGAATTCAAAGAGAGCTCTGCAGTTGATGCCTTCCGGTCCCGCAGCATCAGTGTGTCTGAACATGTGGTTCGCAGGTAGTGGTGCTTTCATAGGGAGGGGGGCGCACACCCTGAAGCTTGGTCCTTGCAAAGTGTTGCAGCTGGGGTGGGGGCAGTGGTGCATGGGGGCTTCTTGCATGTATTCATAGAAGGTAGAGACTTGAGGTCTCCTGGGTACTAGTTCTGGAGGGTCCGGAAGGGTTGCTACAGAGTCTGTGGTTGGGCATGGTCCAGGCTGTAGTCCATTGGGGCTTTACCAGCAAGAATGCACCCCCCTCTTGCAGAGGAGAGCCTGACAGTGAAGGATAAAAAGGTTGCATTCTGTTCCAAACACTTGTAAAAGAATATGGGCATAGGGGCACATTGATGACTCACTGCCTTGGGGAGGGCCCCAGGGAAGTGGAAGCTGAGGAGCTTCCCCTCTGACAGAGCCAGGGTCCTGGGCAGAAGCTTCTCCAAGGCCTATTTCCATGGAGGAAAAATTAGCATTTAATATTTTCCACCAGCTGAGAGCTTGTCCAGTGGGAGAGGAGACCTCTTGATCCTTTGCTCTTTGACCTTTTCCCTCAGTGTCAGGTCCTCTGAGTCTTGTTCAGAAAAGGTCTGCCTTGTATATAGCCTTGCAGGAAACAGCAGTGGTGTTGTCTAGCTGTGCATGTGTGTGCATGTGTGCATGTGTGTGTGCACGTGTGTATGCATGTGTGTATGCACATCCTTGGGAGAAGTCTAAACATTCTCTGTACTTGGGCTTTATCCAGGCTTGTTCTTTCCCTGCCATTGTCTTTCTGTGTCAGAGACATGGCTGAAAACAGTCACTCAGAGGGAGATTAACACAAAGGGTGTCTGGAAGATTTTCTCTAATGTATTTGCATAATAGAAAGTACCCTGATTTGTGCAGTAAGAGCAGAGTTGCTCCCTCTCCTCTGGAAAATGCCCCCTCAGAGCTGCAGGGAAGCCTCCTACCTGGACCTGGGATTTAAACCTCTATTACAGATGATTAGGACTCACATCTTGTTGCGTTGTGCCACTCCTGTCCTGCCCCCTCCCCCCAGCCCATTCTGTCTGAATGAGACCTTGGTGTGGCTCTGTTATTAAGTGTGACTTCTCTCCTCCCACCTCCCTGCAGGTAAAAGCAGTAATAGCTCACATTTCTATAGCATCTTAACGTTTGCAAAGCATTTCCCTCATAAAATCCCTGTGAGGTAGGTAGTACAAGTATTATTAGCCTCAGTTTACAAAAGAGGACATTGAGGCTCAGAGAGATGAAGGGACCTGTCCAGAACCACAGAGATAAGCAGTGTTATAATAGCTGGGACCCAGACCCCCTTCTTCTGCCCCCTTCTTCTGACTCCCAAGGACCAATATTCTTTCTACTGTGCTGCAAAAGAGCATGAAGTTGTTGAGATGAAACATCTCCATCGACCTAGTAAACATTTTAATTTCTTTTCTAGGAAATTATATAAATGCAAAGTATGTTTTAAGGGCCTTTGGGTTTTCCTTTCTAGTAGTTAAGGCAACAAAAGCTGTGTTTTGGATCATAGATATTTGAGATATTTAGTCAAGCAAGGCACTGTTTCACTTCTGAGGGAATAGGCCCCTGTGTAGGAATTAAGTCTGAATGTGGATGGGCGCTGCCTGTGACCTGATCTGTGTCAGTGTCTTCAGCACTGGCATGGTGAAGGCAGGATTGCTTATGTCAATCAAACACTGGTTTTGTGTGCAGAATGCAATCTTTTGTTAATGAATGTACTCTGGAGTTCTGATTCTTGTGCATGACTAAACCTCTTTCTGCAATTAAAACAATCATCAAACTTTAACAATATGCTTCACTGAGATTTGACACCCTGCCTCACATCTCTCCTAAAGTCTGTCATCCAGCTTGGGTCCCTGGACTTTCCAAGATCAGCCTTTTCCTTTACTCTCTGGGATAATGCAGTTGGTGCTAACTTGCAAAGATGAGAATGTACCCTGTGGTTCTGCTCTTTATGAGCAGGGTCAGAGGGCCCTCCCCCCAAGCCCATGCATGCATTACAGCTTTAAGCCAGGTGGCAGGCAGCGTGTCATGGTGTGTCCTTGCCCTCCTGACTTAACTTCTGTGGTTTTTTTTTCAGCAGGATACAGACATCCATCACTAGCTCTAGTTTGGGCTCTGCAGATGAGAATTCAATGGCTCAGGCTGATGATAACCTTAAAAACCTTCACCTGGAACTCACAGAAACTTGCTTGGATATGATGGCCAGATATGTCTTTTCCAATTTCACAGCTGTCCCAAAGAGGTAGGAGCCAACAGATGGTTTTTGGCAAAAAGTCAGGGTTTAAATTATGTGTCTTCAAAGTGAAAACTAGCCATATCACCCCACCCCACCTATCACTCCCCACTTCCCTTGTTAGAAATCAGAGACAGGTATACATATCATGCCATTGTTTTTGCTTAATTGGTGATAGGGACTTTTACCCCAATCCATTTTTCAGTAAACATTTTTGTGAGCAGAGTGGTTGTAAGCATGTCCCTGTGGCATTATCTAGATGACTTTGGCCAGGTGTCACAGAGAATCACAATAGTTGTAGTCACGCCCCTGGCTGAAGCAAGCGCTGGGAGGGGTTTCAGGGGCCCACCCATACCTGAACAATAATCCCTTGATCCTATTTATGATATAACCAAGAAGTGGTCATCCACCCTTATATTTGCAGAGTGGGCTATGCTCTGTTAGCCCCAAAACATCAAATCCCTAGAAACTGAGTTTCTCTCTCAAAGGTTTTAGGAAATATTCTTCCATACCCTCTGGGTTTTTGTCTTTACAGGTCTCCTGTGGGAGAATTTCTTCTTGCTGGAGGGAGAACCAAAACCTGGTTGGTTGGGAACAAGTTAATAACTGTAACGACAAGCGTTGGTACTGGGACCAGGTCCCTGCTAGGTCTGGACTCTGGGGAGCTCCAGAATACTGAATCAAGGTAACTTGAAAAATACCATTTTTCCTTTTAGTGTGTTTTTATTCAGTCATTTGAATAAAATGCATTTATTAAGTGCCTACTTTGTGCTGCTGGGTACCATTTTAGGCCCTGGGAATAAAAATACAAAAAAATGAAACAAAACCTACTCTCAACAGGCTTATACTCTAACAAAAGTGTTCAACTTTTAGCACCTAACATTTCATATTATTCAGATGCCTTCCACCACTTTCTCCTCTGGTCCTGTCTTACAGGGAAAGGTGGCCCTTCTCATTGTCAAGGCAATCCCTCTCTATGTACAAGTGATCCCATTCCCTTCCTCCTTCTGCAGAAGACTATCCCTTCTGTTATCCTCACTCTTACCAGACTTCAGTCTCTCCCTGTCTATTCACTGCTTCCTTACAACCTACAACATGCCCGTCACTCCCCCATCCTCAAAAAACCCTCCTTTGACCCATCACTTCCTGCCAGCTGTCATCCTGTGTCTCTTCCAGGTCCTCCAGGAGCCCATCTGCCATCACTGCCTGTACTGCCTGGCCTTTCATTGTCTTCTTAACTCTTTGCAGTCTGCTTTCTGACCTCATTATTCAACTGAAACTGCTTTCTTCAAAGTTACCAATAATTTCTTAAATCATCAAACCTGACTAATGGCCTTTTCTCAGTCCTTGTCCTTCTGGACCTCTTGGTAACCTTTGGATATTGTTGATCTTCCTTTTCTCATTGATCACTCGCTTCTCCCTAGGCTCGCTCCTAGTTCTTCTGCCTGTCTCACTGCTCTTTCTCAGCCTCCTTTGCTAGATCTTCACCTGGGTCACATCTGCTAACTTTGGGTGTTTCCCCGAGGCTCTATCTTGGCACCTCTTTTCTTTTCCCTCTATTTTACCTGATGATCTCATCAGCTCTCATGGGTTAAACTGTCATCTCTATGCAGGTGATTCTCAGATCTTTTTTCTCTAATCCTAATCTCTCTACTGATCTTCAGCTGAGCATCTCCAACTGCCTTTTAGATATCTTGAATTAAGTGTTCTGTAGACATCCTAAACTCAGTGTGTCCAAAACATTATCTTTCTACCCAGGCTCTTCCCTTTTGCTAACTTCCCTATTCCTGTGGAGAGTACCACCATTGTCCCAGTCACCCAGGCTTGCAACCTAGGTGTCATCCTCAACTTCTCACTCTCTGTCACCCTCAAAATCCTCTCACCCCCCAATATCCAATCTGTTGCCCAGGCCTGTCGATTTCATCTTTGCAGCATTTCTTGAGTAGACCCCTTTCTTCTAATGCTGCCGTTACTGTAGTGCAGACCCTCATCACTTCATGCCTGGACTATTGCACTAGCCTCCTGTTGGGTCTTCCTGCCTGGAGTCTCTTCCCACTCCATTTAGCCACGAAAGGAATTGTGCTAAAGGCCAGGTTCCTATGTCACACACACACACACACACACCCCTCTTGTTCAGTCAACTCCAGTGGCTTTTTATTACCTCTAGGATCAAATATAAAATCCTCTTTTTGACTTTCACAGACCCCCTAACCTAGCCCCTTGCTACCTTTCCAGTTTTCTTACACGTTCCACAGATTCTGCCATTCAGTAACACTGCCCTCCTGTTTGTGGCACATGACGCTCCATCTCCTGACTCAAGGTGTTTTCATTGGCCGTGTCCCATACCTGAAACTCATTCCTTCCTCCTTTCAGCCTCTGAACTTTTCTGATTTTCTTCAAGTCTCAGTTAAAGTCTCACCTTTTACAAGTAGCCTTTCCTAGTCCTCCTTAATCTTAGTTTCTTCCCTTTAGGATTCTCTCCAGTTTACCCTGTATATATATCTTTTTTGTGCAGAACTCTTTGCATGTTTCTTCCCCCTTAGACTTTGAGCTCCTTAAGAGCAGCAACTGTTTTTTGCCCTTCTTTTCCCCAGCGCTTGGCATAATGCTTGGCACATAGTATCTGGTCTTCAGTAAATGTTTGTTGACTGACTGACGTAACTGCTGTCAATAGTTTACATACTGTTCTATCCTTGATGCATGATGTGCATGTGTGTTTGTGTGTTTCTTAGCACAGATCCCAATTTGCAGGTGAGACAGACAAAGGAGGCGCCAGCCAAATTAGAATCCCAGTCTGGCCAACAAGTTTGCCGAGGATCTCGAGACCGTGTTCGGTCTATGTCAGGTAAGCTCACATTTTTCTTCTTTCTGTCTTTCCTGCAGACACCCAGTTCTTCTGTAAAGAGGGGTGCTCTGCAGTGCCAGCTGCAATAAAGATCAGTAAAGAAGTGTGGGATAGATGCAAGGGCTGTCTGAGACCTCACTTGGGCTCCATGCCTGACACTCCTGGTGCTTCTGGGAAATCATCACTCTGATTTCACTCTCTGAAATGAAGACAGACCGCTTCTACCTTGTGTTTCATGCCTCTTAAATACGTTGTCAATGTATGTGGTAGCCTACGTACCCCATCTGCCAGCTTTAAAAATCTTTGGTTCATTTTTCAATTGTAACATTTTCTCTGGTAGAAAGAAACTCGGATGTGTTTATAATCTTATCTGTAAAGTGTCTCTCTTTTTCTCTCTCAGGTAATTTGAAAAGTGAACCTTTGGGTAGGGCCTGTGGTAGTAAATGCTCCTTTTTCCCGGAAGCAGCACAACTCCCTTCATTCTTTTTTTTTTTGCTTATTTTATTAATTTATTTTGATTTATCAACAATCACTTCCATACACTTTTGAGTTTAAAACTTTTCTCCCACTTCCTCCCCACCACCCTCCCCCAAACACTGCACAATCTGATATAGGCTATACATTTACATTCCTATCAAAACCAGTAGGAGGAACTATCAGAAAGAGGAAACAAAACTCAACAGAAGAGGAAAAAAAAGAGAGTGATTCAACTTTCACAGTTATGATTGCTATCTGTGTCTTTTTCTCCATCCTTTTTTCCCCCGTTTATGCTTTTCTCTTTCCTCTCTCCCTCCCTTGCCTCTCCAGTACTTTGCTTTTGACCACCGCCTCCTTCAGTCTCTCCTCCCTTCTATTATCCCCTTCCTCCCTCTTCCCCTTTGCCCCCACTGCTTCTTCCCTCCCTTCCATCCCCCATCCCTTTTCTTTCCCCTTTTCCCTCCTACTGCCCATAGGGCAAGTTAGATTTCCATACCTAACTGATTATGTTATTCCCTTCTTGAGCCAAATCTGATGAGAGCAAGGTTCAAACAATGCTCACCCCCCTCCCTTCTTTCCCTCTGCTGTAATAGGATTTTCTGTCTTTTCCTGTAATGTAATTTACCCTTGTTTGCCTCCTCCTTTCTCAGTACATTTTCTAAGATCAGACTAATCCACTTACTTGGATCCATTTAACCCACTTGATTAGATTTTTTTTTATCATTACATCAAAGTCAACTAATATCCACCCCCTTTATGTATACTCCTTTAACATGGTATAATAACAATACAGTTCTCAAGAGTTGCAAGTGTCATCTTCCCTTGTAGGTATGTGAACAGTCCGCCCTTATTAACAACATTTTGTATCTTTCTGTCCCATTTACCTTTTTATGTCTTTCTTGAATCTTGTACTTGAAGATCAAATTTTTGTTGAGCTCTGGTCTTTTTATGAGGAAGGTTTGGAAGTCCCTATTTCGTTGAATATCCATCTTCTCCCTTGAAAAATCATGCTCATTTTTGCAGGGTAGTTGATCCTTGGCTGCAATCCAAGCTCCTTTGCCTTAAGGAATATCATGTTCCATGCCCTGTGGTCTTTTAATGTAGAAGCTGCAAGGTCCTGTGTAATCCTGACTGTGGTTCCATGATATTTAAATTGTTTCTTTTTGGCTGCTTGCAGCACCTTCTCTTTCATCTGGTAATTTTGGAATTTTGCTATTATATTCCTTGGTGTTGTCAATTTGGGATCTCTTTCAGGTGGTGATCAGTAGATTCTTTCTATGGTTATTTTACCTTCTGGTTCTAGGACTTCAGGGCAGTTTTCCTTTATGATTTCCTGAAAGATACTGTCCAGGCTCTTTTTTTCATCATGATTTTCAGGTAGTCCAATGATTTTTAAATTGTCTCTCCTGGATTGATTTTCCAGGTCGGTTGTTTTACTGATGAGGTATTTTAAGTTTTCATCCATTTTTTCATTTTTTTGTTTCTGTTTGACTGATTCTTGCTCTCTCATAGAGTCATTAGTTTCCATTTGTCCAATTCTAGTTTTTAACAGATTGTTTTCTTCTGTTAGTTTTTGTACTTCCTTCTTCAATTGGCCAATTGTATTTTTAAGGGATTTGTTTTCTTCAGTGTACTTTTTTTCCAGTTTGCCAATTGTGTTTTTTAGGGACTTGTTTTCTTCAGTGTACTTTTTTTCCAATTGGCCAATTGTATTTTTAAGGACTCTTCTACCTCTCTCATTAGACTTCTAAAATCCTTCTTGAGCTCTTCTAAGAAGGCTTTTTGGGCTTCAGACCAGTTCATATTCCCTTTTGATGTTGCAGATGTGGGTTTGTTGACAATGTTGTCCTCTTCAGAATTTCTGTCTTGATCTCCACTCTTCTCATAATATGAATCTGTAGTGCCTTTCTTTTTACTCATGGTTTCTTTATTCCCTGGCCTTTAAAGAGTTTGAGCTCTCTTGCTGGGGAACAGAGGGCACTGACCCAAGCTTCTTGTGTTGGGAGCCTAGGTCCTGGTCACTGGCTTTGTGTGCTTGGCCCTCTTAGGTTGGCAATTGGAGGCTGTTGGGTTTTGGCAGCTTACCTTGTGTTGGGCTGGAATCAGCAAGGCTGGAACTTTCAGGCAATTCTAGGTTGCCTGCTTTTCCTTTCCTTTAGCTTTCTTCAGCTCCTTTTAGATGGATGCTGCAGGGTATTTATCTGCCTGGGGCCCCTTGCAGTGCTGCCTCCCTTGTTTCTGCCAATGCACTGGGAGATTCCTTTGAGGTACAGTGCCGAGGCACCTGGTGGTTTTCTGAGCTAGTTTCCACCGGTTCACCCGCCCTCACTGAGGCACTTGGAGGTCCAGGTGTTGGTGTTTGCCTGCTCTACCACCTGGGCTTCAGGATCTCCTCCAGTTGACAGTTGGAGTTGTTGGGTTGGATTCAGCAAGGCTGGGACTTTAGGAAGACTCTAGGTTGCTTTCTTCAGATCCTTTCAGATGAATGCTGCAAGATGCTTATCCACCTGGGGCCCTTTGTAGTGCTGCTTCCCTTACTTTTGCTGAGGCACTGGGAGACCTGTTTGCTGGGCTGCTACACTGCTGTTCCCCTCTTTCTTCTAGTTCAGCTGTTCCAGGGTTTTTTTTTCCCCAGGGTGATATTTTCTGGGTTTTCAGAGGTTGGTAGGGGAGGGTGAGAGCAACTACCTTTTCACTCCACCATCTTGGCTCCCAGAAGTGGAAGTCCTAACTGCCTTCATTCTTTAGCCTCAGGTTTCCTGAGCCTGGCTGTGGGGATGATAGCCAATAGAACAATAGGTTATATTCATCATGGAGAGAGAGAGAGGCCCCTTTCCTTTTCTCCCCATTATAATTTGATGTCTCTTGTGTGATAAGAGCACTCGGGGTATAGGGTCCTGTTGCTTGTCTGCGTAGCTATGGCTAATAGATGTAAAGGCATATATTTCCTGATGCTGCTTGGCAGGTTGGTACCACTCATTGGTTGGCTGCATTCATCTCTTGACATGTGACACAGGTTTTCTTTTCTTCCTATTACCAGGGGGCCACGCTCTTCGGGTCAATGCCTTGGATACTTCAAACTCCCACTTTCCAAGCGGTCCTGCTTCTCCAGGGTTACAGAGTACACCCACTACTCGGACAGAGAAGGCTTCAGCCAGTGCTCAGACCCCTTTACAGAAAGGAAAGACCAACCTGGCTGCCTATGTGCCCCTCCTCACCCAGGGCTGGGCTGAGATCCTGGTCCGGAGGCCCACAGGTATTTAGTTGTCTTTGCCAGAGTATAGCTTTCTGGCTTATCCCCACGTTAGCAGGTGCCTCCCTCCTGGTTTGCTTAATACTTATCAGCCCAGTCACTGACAGAGCTGGGCCACACCTTATCCTTCCAGGACCCTAAATTGTTTGCTTCCTCCTGGGAAGTTAGGGGAATAATCTTCTAAAAGAGGATTGATATTGAGAATGCCAGGCATTGGTTTATTATGGAGCTGGGCACATATTCACTGCGATACTCAGGGCTACAAGGCAGTGAGTGAGGAGATCCCAAGAAACCCTCGTGAGGTAGGAGGCTTGAGTGCCTGGTTTAGCAATTTCTGGGCAGCAGTCTTGGCTCTTAGCTTTTTTAGTGCCCAAAATAGGTCTAGCAGTTGACTAACTGAAAAGATACTTACCACAAGCCTAACTGCCTGGTGGTCTTGTCATATTTAAGTCCCTAGGAGGAGTAGAGCCCGCAAAGAGCCTTCCTGAGAAGCAGAGGGTAGCTTAGGCAAAAAGAGGAAAGAATCAGAAGGGAGTTGTATACATTGTGTCCTTGAGGAGACGACATGGAGAGCCTTCCCTATTAGCTGGCCTCCACAAGCCAGCTTGAATGTAAAAATCCTCATTGTGCCAATTGCTGTACTAACCCTGAGGCAGGTTTAGTTTCTAAGCACTCAGTACAGAATGAAAAAGCAGTTACTTTGCCGAGATTGAGGTGGGCTGAGAGTATTGAGACCTTTCACTTTGGGGCCATCTACCTTACCCACCTTGGCTACTGCCTACAAGACTCTCACTGTCTTTTCATGAAGAGGGAGCAAGATGTCTGTACCCTGGCCAGTAATGGCTTAGTTGTGACAGTAGCCACATAATTTCCTTTAATCATTGAGCTAGAAGAGATAGAGGAAATTGTAAATTGATGTTTGAGTTTGGTAATTAGCATGGGGACTGCTTAAAATGAAAAATGCCTGAATTAGCTGAAGATGGTTCAGATGGCTTAGCTTAATAATAGTTGGTAGGGGGAGGAAGAACCCTGGAGTGACAGGCAGAAGATCTGGGTTCTAGTTCTACCTTTGCCACCAAGTTGCTGTATGATCTTGGGCAAGTTGCTTCACTTTGCTGAGCCTTGGTTTCCCCATCTGTAAATTGATTGGGGTTTTAATCAAATTATCCTTTTAACTAGTCTGTGATTCTTTGATAGATACTTGCTGACCAAAATCAGACTGCTGGTTTATCTAGGTATAGGGACATGATAACCCTTTCTACTTTTTAAAAGACACTCCTTCCTCCTAGGGAATACCAGCTGGCTAATGAGCTTAGAAAACCCGCTAAGTCCATTCTCTTCAGATATCAACAACATGCCACTACAGGAGCTATCTAATGCATTAATGGCAGCTGAACGTTTTAAGGAGCACCGGGAGACAGCCCTCTATAAGTCCTTGTCAGTGCCATCCTCTAGCCTTACCACAGGGACAGACAAGCCTTCCCTTCTACAGCGTTCCAATACAGGTGAGAAAGGACCTTGGTTAGGCCCTGGGGGCAGTCTGAGGGGGACGTAGCATGGGAATGCTTGTCGGGGCTATAGCAAGGCAGTCTCTCTCATGGGCCTGGTATCCCTCCTTGAGATCACATGGTACATTCATTGAATATCTTGCCTTAGTGCTTCACAGAAGAGACCATCTACTTGAACCAAGTCCCAAGGGAGAGACTAGGTGGGTGGAGATTTTCCAAAGGTGCTTGTGTCTGGGAATAGAGTTTGCCTCCTTTTATTTTTAATCTTTAGGGGAATAAAGCATTTGGATGACTCTTGGCCCCCCTGGTCCTCAGGTCTTGTTTGGAAAGTTTTGTCAGAACCTGCTGTGGCAGATTAATGTGTGGGGGTAATCCCCTGAGGTTTGCTTTAGTCTGTGATCTTCAAGAAAGGGAGAAGGGAGGCTAGTGCTTACCTGTCACCACAATTCAAGCTGTCAGGAGTGTTCTCATTTCCAGTCTCCATTCTTCATTTTCCTCCCTTGGAGCAGAGCCTGGTATAAAAGGGCTTGACTTCCTAAGAAGCTACACATGCCAAGACAGTGTCAGAAGGATGGTCTTCTAGATTGTCCCTTATCAGAATTTCCGTGTTGTGCTGAAGGCTCTGGGCTTGCCAGAAGGAGGAGGAGTAGTTGTGAGGTAGAAGTGGGTAGACATTTGTCAAGTCTTTGACTTAAGCCCCAGCATGCTCTCCTTTGAGTTCATTACCTGGGAGCTGGGCATTGGCTACATTGATCCCAGGCATGAGGTGGGAGGTGGAGGGGAGGGAGCACTGCACCCAGCCACCTGTGGACAGGTTGGCTGTCTGCTTTGGAAGGTTGTGGATCACGCTAAGTGTGAGCTCTCTGAAAAGGTGAACCTCTGCCTTCTCTTCCAGAGCCTTTTTCTAGCAAGGCCCTTTTGAAGTTTGTCTTTGAAAATACAAATAGAGGGATTTGTACTCTTGGTTATTTAGGGGAACAAAAAAGGGGTGGTCAGGACCCCAAATTCCTGGCTTAACACTAACCAAACCATAGAAAGCTCTTTCAGTGAGCCCACACAAGACCCTCCTTCCCCAATCAAGGTGTTGGGGTGGCTGAGGGTCCCTGCAGGTAGCTTGCCCTAGCTCACTGTAGCTGACTTTGGTTTGGACTTAAGGTCATTAAGGTTTGGACTGTTGGACGTTGTAATTTCTCTGCTGTGATGTGTGTGTGTGTGTGTGTGTGTGTGTGTGTGTGTGTGTGTGTGTATGAGAGCATGTGACCATGAGCATGCCTCTGTGTGTGTGTGTGTGTGCACGCGTGCATATGTGTGCATTCATGCAAGTGTGTGACTGAGTGTGTCTGGGGGGTGCCTGTGTAGTCTCTCCTTCCTCTTTTATGTAGCTGCTCACGTGGTTCCCTTTGCAGTGGCCTCTTTCTCTTCCATGTACCAGTCCAGTTGTCAAGGAAAGTTGCATAGGAGCGTTTCCTGGGCAGGTATATTTCTATCTCTTTAAGGAAACAAGTATTTGCCATAGAAGAACACCTGATTCATTAGACACTATTTCCCTCATATTGTCACCCTCCCTTTCATGTCTCCTGTTTGTACCTGGTCTCATGATTCTCAGTGAATGGGATCTTGACTAGCATGAAGAAGTCCATGCCAGAAACAGTATTTGCGATTGTTAGCCACTCAGAAGTAGTTCTTCAGCTGAGCTCCATTTCTGAAATGGAAAGAGATGGACCCTCTTTTCCTGGCCCAAGGACAATAGAAGCCCTTGTCAAGACCCCTCAGGGCAATGACCTGGCTTCTGGGTTAGTTGATATGAATGACAGTTGCCAGTTACTCTTCAGTTACTCCTCTGTTGAAGGAGCAAAGGCCTATTATCTTCTCTGCCCTGGAAGCTCAGCAGACCCTGTCTCCTTTCAACTTGTATAAGGGTAATTTGGCTGTAGGGAAAAAAAATCACCCCAAACCAAATTGGTCTGCATTTAGATTTTATCAAAATTTTGCATCCTGAAGTGAAGCCCCAGAATCTTGTGATTCTGCTCCCCCATGGGTGATGAGTAGCTCTTGTAGCTCCCTCTGTTGGCCTGCCTCAGTCATCCTGGGAAGAGTGCGTGGGGGGTGGTCCCCAGAGCAGAGGCCATCCCATGGTATACCTGCCATGGGATGGCCTCTGCTCTGTGGTCCCATGCAGCTTCCTCCTGGCTCGGGGTATTTGCTCATCTCCACGGCACCATGACCCCATGGCTGTGTAGAAACTCCAGCTGTCCTGGAAAGATCCTGGGCCAGTTAGGAAAGCTCAGTGACCGAGGCCCTGTGCAATGAGTTCTGGCTTGGACAGCTAACCAGATCAGCACGTTTCTTAGAAGGCCTGTGTGTGCAGCGCTAACTCCTTACTCGCTTCTGTTAAATAACTGCTCACGGGAGCTGGAATACATTCAGAAAAAAGCTGCTTCAGCAACTTTCCGCTGATTTTTTTTTTAATGTGCTCAAGTTGGTTTTACCTTTTATTTTGGAAAGCAAATCCTCGCTTTTCAGACGGGTCTTCCAATTCTTTGTCTTAAACTTCATACATGTCAGCCTTTTCCTTAGGACTAAAATAGTAGAGAAACCAGTGGACTCTGTGAGTTCTAGAGGATAGTGTATTGTAGACTCAGGTTTCACTTAACCTCTCTACCATACATGAGATTCCCAATGGATTATGAAGAGCTCATGAAGCTGGTTGAATTGACCATTACTCAGGTCTGCCTCCACTTTTTTGCCCCAGGATCACTCACGAGAAGGAGGGGTGGTGGTGCCAGTCTACTGCTAACTGCATGTCATTGAGTTTGACTAGTATACCTGGGCCTTGTCTCCCTCTCAACCCTGGGATGAGGCACATGTATATTGTTGCCTTGATGAGGAATACAGGGTGACTTGGGCAGGTGGCCATAGACCTGATGTCTCTTTTCCCAGTCGCTTTGATGAACCTGGGCTAACCTGTTGCTCCCCACCCATTACTTCAGTCACAGCAAAAATATTACCACAGACAGACCTTTCTCTTCCCTTGTGTTCCTCACTGGGTAATAGGAAGCTGAACTGATTGATTTTGGGGGATGAGGCAATATGACCATCCATTGGGCTTATAAGTGAAGGAGAAGGGATCAGGGACCTTATAAGGGAAGGGCGGGCGTGCTGATCAGAGTCTGATTTGCCCTTTGAAGGTCACTTCTGCTGACTTTCTTATGGCTGCCCAGCAGTTCTGTGGTAGGGAAAAGGCTGACACTTCTGCAGAGCAGAAGGGGTCCCCCTTGGGCCGGTCCAGTCTCTGGTACTTACTTGCTTTGTTTGTTTCTTGGTAGAATCTGCAGTTGTCCTTGAAGAAGGAAGCCAGACTGAGGTGGACTTGAGAGAGACAGATTCACCATCTGAGTCTCAAGAGATAGAGGATTTCGAAGCCATCGGCTATCAGGCAACTGCGAGTGAGGAGAGGTTCAGCAAACTTCAGGAAGTCTATAGTAGGGTGAGTTCTCAGGCTCTATTGGGTTGGGCCTTCAGGAGAATAACCATTCATTCACTCCCCTGGAGTCCATAGGGCTTCATCCAGCCTTGTCTTCTGCACAGCTAAAGCGAATCATTCATTAGCAAGCCAAAATGTCACCCTTGCATCTTTTAGCTGAGTTTTAACTCCCAACTAGATGATGATAGAGGCCTACTCGCAATTTCTCTGCCATTGCATTGATTTGCCATGTGACCTCCTCACCCAGTCCTTGCTATTACTGTAGTGTTAAGGCATTTGCCATCCAGAGAGGAATGCCTATTCTGGGCAGCTTCTCCCTACCCAACCTTCTTAGTTGGCTTTTGTGACTTAGTGTTCCCAGGTGGCAATTGATTTTTGAGGAATGCATTGTTCTCTCTCATCCTTACTACATTCTGAATGTTGTAAATGTGTGAATGGCTTGTGGGGATCCTGTTTCACTGATGAGGAAATAGATGTTGGGAAAGGGTCAGGGTCTCATGATGAATGAGCAATAGAACCGAATCTTAGGCCAGGTCACTTGGCTCTAGGTTATGGGTTTTTAGGGACAACTTTGGGAAGACATCTCGGTGATTTTGGAACAGAACCCTCTCCTCACAATAACTCCCCTTTCCCAAAAGGGGCCATATGACTAGAAAATCATCTGTGTCTCTTACAGATGACTTTGACTATAACTGCCCTTCTACAGATACCTGTAGCACTGACCTGTGGTGGTGATTTGGGATGCAGGTGTAGAAGGCAATTTCCTGGCCCTTATTTCATGTTGCCATCCTAACTTGTACCACCTTCCCCCCACCCCCACCCCCCTGCCACATACATATATTTCTCTTGGTCCCTGCCTTTCCATCTGTCCTACAGCATTAGCTCAGTAGCGTAGAGCTCCTTTTTAGAGATCCTGGCCCAGACCACATGAAGGAGAATCCTTTTCCCTGTGCCTTCAGCTATAAATCTCTTGGGAAAGAGGCTACCATGTCCCTGCTGCTGGACTATGGAATGTAGTCCAGGAGCCTGAACTGAATGTAGCTAAAACCATGTTGAGGGCTTTTGAAGTAAATGTTTTTCTTAAAAATCTTCTTTTGGATGGTTTCATTTAGTCCTCTTCCACTTCAAGTCAAGAAGAGAAATCCTTCCGCTCTGAAGAGCTCATGACAGTTGGGATTCCCATTGAGAGAGCTGTCTCTTCTGAAGATGGCAGACCTATAGCTGACCACTCCTTCCAGCCTTCTCAGCCCCCTGAGCAAGTCCAGCTCTTCCCCTGAGCTACAGACCCTGCAGGATGTCCTCAAAGATGCTGAGGATAAAGGATATCTTGGGAAGCTGAGCACGGATGTCAAAGCTAAGTCCCAGTCGGGGAATTTAGAAGGGGAAGGAGCCAACATCTGGCCAAGCCCAGGGGAGGTGAGCAGAGGCCTTGGTGCAGGCCGGCAAGAGGCCGCAATGCCGTCTTCAAGCTCACCACGTTCCCCTAGTGGCCTCCGGCCTCGGGGGTACACCATCTCTGACTCAGCACCCTCAAGGAGGGGCAAGAAGATGGAGAAAGATGCCTTCAAGAGTAGAGCTGCCACTTCCAACACAGAGAAGGTGCCTGGGATAAACCCCAGGTGCTGTACACATTTCACCAGTACCCTTTCCTTTGTCTTTCTGGGCAAGTCAGCTGTTCTGGTTCACTGTTTTAGCTGTGTGTGCCATCCTGGCAGTCCACTGAGCACTGTAAGCAGCCTGGGTGCAGCCTTCACATGGCCTGACCCGAGGCTGCCCTTCCCCACCCCTGGGAAGCCAGAGCAAGCATAGTTTCAGAGATGTGGCCTTCCTGGACAGCAGCACAACAGTCTGCATGTGAACATTTGGGCTTAGGGCTACAGGCATGATGCTGCTCCCCTCTAGCTCTTTGAAGGGGCCAGAGGGGCAATCAGTAGCTTGGCTGTAGTGGGAATTAGGTGTGGATGAGCCTGCAGCGCTTCTTAAACTGTGAGTTTAAGCCCTGAAGGGGTGTGAGTGGAAAAAGTTTAAGAAGCCCTGGACTAAAGGGTAGGGTTTAGAAGGGAGGTAGGCTCCCTCCTTAATTGAGGGGCAGGTGGGATGAGGGACAGCCAGATTCCCTCTATTTTAAGGCTGTTGAGATGATTATTCCTGAAGCCCTTGCTAGCACTGTCCAGAAGAACAGGGCTTCTTCAGGAAGGGCAGGAGAGGTGGTCATGAGCAGACTTTAAAAGACTTGTGGAAGCTGGAGACCATTCCCTCAGGGTCCTAGACAAATGTGACCTCTGGTTCTCCAGTCTTTCTTGGATCTTGTGACCATGTCCTTTGAAGTTGGACACAACTGTGCCTTGGCCTTAAAAGTTGCCATAGGAGACGGAAGCAGCAACTCGCCTGTTTTCTTGTGGGATGTGTGCAGAGGCTCTCCCAGCCTCCCCACTCTGTTGACATGCCTTTCCGACTTCTCTCTGTAGCTTCGTATTCCTGCAGCTCTACCATTCCCCTTTCTTTGGAGATGAGTCCAACAAGCCACTCCTCTTGCCTCCCGAGGTAGGTGGGCATCCTTCGGTGTCCCCACAGACCTCTGTAACCCACACCTCTAGTCCTCTTGGAGGAAGGAATCCTAATACTTTTCACTGATCAAATTTCCAGAGCTCCCCTTTCTCTGACTCAACTGGACTGGGTCCCCTTGGAGTCTCCTTACTGTTGGAAGTCATAAGACCTGGCCTTTAGCATCTGGGCTTAGCCATGGGAAGTGACAGGGTTCTCAGTTTCTTGGCCCAAAATGAAGCAGGCTGGCCATCTGCAAATCCTAGAGAGACAAGCCTGTTTCTTGAAGTAGAATCACTGTGGAGACCCTCTTCCCTCTCCAGGAGAGGACCTTTGGCTTGTGACCAATCCCAAAGGAACAAAAACTCAATGAACTAACTAGGCGTTGTGGCTGACTGCAGTAGGGGCCTCATGACCTCTGCCTTCCAGGGTCCTGGCCAGCTAGTACCTTTTAGTCCCACACAGGAATGAATTCACACTGCACTTGTCATCCCTGCATTCTGTGGTCCTTGAGACTTCTGCCTGAGCCTCCCATTCCTGCCTCCCAAGATGCAGTCCTTGGTTCCTCATTAGTCACTCCTGCCTGCTCTGGGTTGGGTTCGGGTTAGTTGATCTGAGGGGTGGAAGGTTTAGGGAGAGCTGAACTCTCTCTCACCATTGGGCTTATTACAGACTGTCATCTTGATTGCAGACTTTTGAAAGGTCGGTGCAGCTCCTAGATCAGATTCCTTCTTACGATACCCACAAGATTGCTGTCCTCTATGTAGGAGAAGGCCAGGTAAGGTGGCGTGGACATATGAAAGCTAATGCATAGGAGTAAGAGCTACTGACCTCTGGCACCCCCGAGGGCACCTTGCCCAAGGACAGAGGGGCAAGCACCTCCCTCACAGTGGAGAGGCCTGCATCCATCCTGCCCCTGACCTGGTTAAGACCCTGGTGGGAAGAGGGTATGTGAGACTGTATATATCTGTGCACATGAGCTTCTTCATCTTGAGGATTTTCAGTCCCCTTTTGTTCTTGACTTTATGATGGCTAATTCATTGAAAGGTACTGGTAGATTCCTTTGGTTAGCATTAAAATCCCTTCTTCTGACCACCTTGCCCCTCCCTCCCCCTCCTAACTGCACCCCCTTCTCCCCAATGTGCCAAGATTTAAAAATAAAAAATAATTTAATGTTAAAAATCTATGCTAAGATGTAGGAGGCGAGGATACCCCAGAGTCCAACAAGCCAGGCAGAGGCCAAAAGGAGGCAGCAGGGCCTGGTTTTGCTAAAAGTACTGTCATGCGCACCACCTGTTTCCCCTGGTGCCTAAGTCAAGGCCCCTGATCTTCTGTTTTCTCCAGAGCAACAGTGAAATCGCCATTCTGTCCAATGAGCATGGCTCCTACAGGTACACGGAGTTCTTGACAGGATTGGGGAAGCTCATTGAACTCAAAGATTGCCAGCCAGACAAGATCTATCTTGGGGGCCTGGATGTGTGTGGGGAGGACGGGCAGTTCACCTACTGCTGGCACGATGATATCATGCAAGGTAAAGAGCAGTTCTCTCCTCTGTCTCCTGTCTTGGGAAGCATGTCAGGCAGTGTCCTGCAAAGGACAAGTTTTCTTAGTCACAGTAGGACAAAACATTGGTTTCCTCCTGACCTATAGCATTGCCCATCTGTACCCTGAGCCTAGGTTATGACAATATCTTCTCAGGGCCTGCTCAGTTTCCTAGGTAGCTCCTAGTTAAGATGGATTAGGTGCTCAGAGGGTTGGGAGTAGGATGAGCTTGAGGGGTGCTATGTAAGGGATGTTTTGTTGCTAAGGTCCCTGAAGGCTGTGACTGGATTTGTTCTGCTCAGCCCCCATGGCTGGGTTTGGGCAACATGATGGGCCAAGGCAGCTGTTGGCAACAGTGAATAGAGCCTGGACCTGGAGGCAGGAAGACCTGAGTTCATATACAGCTTCAAATACTTACTGTGTGACCCTGGGCAAGTCACTTAACCTCTGTTTTAATTGTTTCTTCAACTGGAAGTGGGGATAATAACAGCAATACCTCTCAAAGTTGTTGTGAGATAGTATTTGTAAAGTACTTAGCATGGTGCCTAGCACCTAGTAAGTGCTCCATAAATGCTGCTTCTCTTCCCTTCCTCTAAAGATCTCCTGGTAGGAAGGAATCTAATCATGGTGCAGAGGAACCAGACCATCCTGTTTTCCTCTAGCCCCTGAGGTTGTGATACTCCCAGTCAGGTGCCAGGCCCCTATCGAACTTTGTCAAGGGAGCAACATAGTATGGGACTCGGACCTCTTGATGTAGATGACTTGGTGATGCCACTTCCCCCTAGCATAATAATCTGTACCCAGCAGGGCATATTGCCATGGGTGGCACTCTGCCCAGGACTGGCACTGACCTCCTGTAGGGGGAAGTATATAGGGAAAAAAATTCCCTTTCTTCACACTTCCTGGGATAACCAGGTGCTCTCACCCTGCCCCCATGAGCATATCTCATTTACGTTTGGATGGGAGCAGTGTATTCAAGCTTCAGCTGCTTCAATGAATGGTCACTAGCACCTGGCATTGCTTGAAAGCAGTGAGTGGTATGTATTGTGCTGGCTGGGCAGCTGGCTCCCATGCCCTGCTTGCCTCCAGCCTGTCCTGCTATCTGGTCTCAATGTGTCCCCTTGGTTCTGGTTCCCAGCTATCTTTCACATCGCCACTCTGATGCCCACCAAAGACTTGGACAAATACCGCTGTGACAAGAAAAGGCACCTGGGGAATGACTTTGTGTCGATTATCTACAATGATTCTGGAGAAGACTTCAAACTGGGCACCATCAAGGTAAAACTTCTCTTTGGAACATTGCCCTTTCCCTCTTCTACACGCTCTCTCCCCAGATTGCAGTGGACTTTTTGTTACAGAATGGAAACAGAAGCAATAAAGTCCCACTGGGCCATCTCCTTTGTGACTACTCTGTAATCTCCTTTTCCAAGAACTGGCCTAGGCACAAAGAGTTTTCACTCTTTTGAAATGAGTAGTCCAGTGCCCGGGGCTGCCTTTATATGATTGTGACTTCACATATCCACAGAAGAATTTTGTTGTTTCTTCTCAGGGCCAATTCAACTTTGTCCACGTGATAATCACTCCACTGGATTATGAATGTAACTTGGTCACACTGCAGTGTCGGAAAGGTAAAGGGCTCCTTCTTTGCTGGAAGGGGACTTAGATAACCCAACTTTCCCCATTCCATTTACCTACAGGTATGCTTTTGGCCTGGGACACCTCTCTGTGCTATAAGACCAAAGCAGTATCTGGCAGCAACTTCTGGGATTTGTGTGGGAAGATCTTAGGCCATCTACAGACCCTAGCAAAAGGAACAAAATGTAAATTGGTTTTATGGCTGAGACCCTGGCAAGAGATAATAGTAGGGATCATGTGAGCTTGGCCAGATGAGCAGTGTTTGTAGTTTGTACCTGTCTTCCATCCACTTAGGGACTTCATGGAGACCTATGTAAGCCTTTGAATGTGGGAGCACCCTGAGACTAAAAACCTATGAAGCCTGGCTGTACAGTTAAGGCTTGTGTATGCTCCAACACTGCCTTTTTCTCTCTTAGATATGGAAGGCCTTGTGGATACCAGTGTGGCTAAAATTGTATCAGACCGAAACCTGCCCTTTGTTGCCCGCCAGATGGCATTGCATGCGAATGTGAGTGTCATTCACTTCAGCCTGGTGTCTACTAGGGCATCTGGGTGGGTTGAGAAAGAGGAATGAAGGGCAAAGATTGAACTGTGGCCAATATCTAGATGGATCTAACTGGAGTGGTTCAGTCATCCAGTTTCATGTTTCACCATGGTTCCTGTGCTAAGCAAGTTGACCATTTAACTGTTTCAAACCAGATGGCCTCCCAAGTCCATCACAGCAGATCAAACCCTACAGATATCTATCCCTCCAAGTGGATCGCCAGATTGCGCCACATCAAACGGCTCCGGCACAGGGTAGGTGTGGAGCAGGGCTCTGTGTGTGTGTGTGTGTGTGTACATGTATGTACATACATGTACTGCAGAGGGGCCCTTTTGTAGGCTAAAGGATGGAGCAACTCAGTTCCATGACTGGCTTGATTTGTGAAATGGTGTCCTGACCTATTTGCCTGAGGTGTGAGGCCAAAGAAAAGAGTACCAAAAATACAGATAGGTAGCAGTGACCATTACATACCAAAAGCAAGTTTAAAACATGGCCTCCTTAAAATTGAGGTGGGCAGAACAGTGAGGACCTTTTTTGGGGGAAAATGTCCTTCCAGCTATAGGTGAACCCTCTTTGTTCCTAGAAATGCCTAGGAAGGAGGAAGCCTAATTTGAAACGCCTCTCTTCAGTTAAATGTCATGTTTTGCTAAGCATACTAGCCAAAGGGAGAACCATCATATCTAACAGGTTAATCTAGTGACTCAGTAACAGATGTTTGAAACCCTACTATGTACAAAGAAGGGCCGTATGGAAGAGGGTGGAAAAGATGTGTGAAGATGGAGGGGAATTCATGCTTTCTAGCCTGACTTGTTCCTCTTGTGTTTCTTAGATCCGGGAAGAAACCCAGTACCCGAACTCTGGCTTCCCCTTGATGCAGATGCATCCACCAGCTCACCCAAAGTCCCCACCCCAGGCCCCGACAGATTCCACTCCCACCTATGAGACAGGCCAGAGGAAACGGCTCATCTCTTCCGTGGATGACTTCACAGAATTTGTATGAGCCTTGGGGGACAAAAGCCTGTGCTCACTTCTGAGGTAGTGTCTCTGGTTCTGTTCCTGAAACACTGTAGGGTGTCAGTGACTTCACAGCCTGTGTCTCCATTGGCATTTCAGCTGTTGAGCCCTGAACTGGCTCACTTTCTACCCTCTGTCTTGAGAGCTGGCTGGGCCTGGCCCAGTACTACCGAAGCTGCTTACTTCTGACCGTATTGTTCATCAGCCCAACAATGTAGTCAGAACTGTTTATAAATGTAAATGAAATAAAGTGTTTGGATGGTTGCCCTTGGGGCCGAGGAAGGCTTAGCTTTCCCCTTGCATGATAGCTTGTTCTGGGGTGTTGTGTGCCAGGTAGTTGAAGCAGATGGGGCCCCAGACAGTAATCACAAACAGAGGCAAGCATGTAGCAGTCCATAGTATTTATTTGACTTTGTCTTTTTTGTAATTGTGGGTTTATTAAAAAAAAAAAGGGAAATGTTTGTGGCCTTGGTCATGGTCCCAACTGGAAAAGCAGTATATTGATTGCTCAGGCATAGCTGGGCAATGTTGCATCCTGGTAGGTAAGACACAACCAATAATAAATAAGAAACCATCTCTGGGGGCCTGCCTAGCTAGCCCTGGGTGGCCAGTGAGTGTGAGGAGAGAATCTGGCTTTTTACCTTCTTTTCCCCATAGTCCTTTCTCAGCTCTTTTCATGCCTTCCCCCCTCCCCCTTTCCCTAGGCGCTCCCAAGCAGCTCCACAGTCAGTCCAAGGCTGTAGGGCAGTTGTCCTGTCTTTGCCACTCCAAGAGTGGTCTTTTGCAGTCCTCGCCCAGTGCTTGTACCTTCTTTTTCTTTCCCTCTCTCCCTCTTCCTCTCTGTGCCGTACCCCCCACCCTTAGGGAGCAGGCACATGGTGTTGACTTCATTCCCAGGGCATAAGGCCCTTTTCCCTGTACAGTGCACCCTGGGCATGTCTTTCTTAGAGGGGTTTGGTTAATTCTGACAGCTGTTGCCTGTCTCTCACACGCTTAATACACACACATGCAAACGCCACATACACGCATGCACACACACCCCCTACCTAACTTCATCACGCTTTCCTTCTGGCACTTATTGATCCTTGCCCGTCTCCCCAGTTTATAGCTGCAGCTAGGTTATGTCTGGGGGCCTCCTACTCTAATTCCTTTCTTTCCCAATCATTTTGGGCAGGTGGGTAGGACAAATAAGCCTGTAAAAAAGGATCACTGCACCCTTTTCCCTCCCTCCCAAGGCTGGACCTGGCCCCCCAGGCCAGGTTATTGTGCAACAAGCAGAAGTAACGGTTCCCTGTCCCAGCCCCCAGGCCTCCCGTGAGAAACAAACCCGACCCCTCGTTACCTGCTCCACATCCTGACCCCCAGTTCACTGACCTGGGTCCTGCCCCTCTGGCCTCTGAGCTACTCCTCACCCCAGCCTTAAAAGCCTGCTGGAAGCCCATGGCCCTGGCATGGGGCTCCAGGAGCAGCCCAGCGCCCTAGGCCCCCATCTCTGGGGCATCCACACACACCACTAACACTTTATATACAGCAAACTCAGTGAGGGCTGTGCCCTCGGGAACATCACCTTAAATAATTGGTGGGAGGGGAGAGGCCCAACTACATGTATTGCAGCTCTCTCCCCACCCCAGTGCTATGAAAATATAGCGACATACAAAAATATATACATTTTAACCCCATATAAATTACTGACAATATACATATACATGGTGAGACAGTGGCTGGAATGTAAGTGTGGGGGTGGCAATAACTTAGGGGTCGGGGGAGGCAGGCTGGGGTGCCCTTAGCGTGAGGAGGTGCCTGCCACTGGGGGAGGTGGGGCAGGCACAGCCCCGCTGTACCTGAGGGCCCAGGTAATAAATTAGGGTATGAGGGGCTGAATCCTTAGCCCTCAAAGGCCCCAGCCTCCATCTGCTCTCTTCCCCCATCCTCATGTTCTATTTCAGACCCATGAGGATCAGGGGAGGAGAATCTGTTCCTCCATCCTAAGGGACCTGTCTCCCCCTACAACTACCATCACCACAGTGAACCCCCCTCCCCTACACATGGTGGTCACACCTTTGGTTCTTGCTTATTTCAATTTTAGGCCTAAAAAAATCCAATACTGCTCTTCACCCCAGCCCTATTCTGGAGTGTTGGGAATACTTGGGTCCCTGCCTGTTAAGAAAGCCTCCATTAAAGTGCTGAGTTTTGGAGCCCCTCCACCCAGGGCTCAGGATTCCTGGCCAGAGAGACCATGCTCTGGATCTGGGTACCATTGTTTCTCCCTTTCCTGTAACCCCTGGGCCCAAGTATATCACTGTTGCGGGGTGGGGAAAGGGAAGCTAGAACCCCTGGGGAAGAGTGCTTAATACTGAGAGGCATCCCTGCTTCAGGTATAGGGAGCTGCAGCCAGGGACAAACAACAGCCCACATGCTCAGGGAAGGAAGCACTGGCTTGGAGCAGGGCCAAAGGAGGTACCCTAGGAAGTGGTCTGATGTCAGGGATTCAAGCTGGAGCCATAATAGTACCAAGGGCTCCTTCTCCACCCGGTCCAGGTTTCCCTCTATGTCAGGCTGGGGTGGATCCTGTTCTTTGCCCTTATCGATGCCCTCACAAGAGGTGAACTGGAAGAAGACTGGGCAGTTGCCATGCCAATACCCCTGCTGGCCCGTGCTATCCTGGCTGGCAGAGTGGTCTGGATCCTGAGGGAGGGGCCTGGGGAAGGTGAAGGCATGGGAGGTCTGGGGCCCCAGGGCGGGCTGGCCAAATGGCCACTGGATCTCCGACCTTGTAGCCCCTGCAGCCGCCGTTCCAACTGGTACACATCCTCTGTGGCCTGGTTAAGGCGGTCAAACTGGGCTAGCAGAGCCTCAAAGACTGAGAGGAGGCGAGAGGGCTCTGGCTCAGGGTCTCCCCGGGCCCCTGCTCGGCCGATCAGCAGGCTCATCCCATCCAGCTGACTGGAGGAGGTGGACGGGCGTGACGTGTCTGAGCCAGCACTTGGTGGGGACACATCCTGAGATGATTTGGAATCACTTGATGAGCGTGAGGGCAGCGGTTCCATCCCCTCAAACCGGACCTTATGTCGAAACTAGGGATAATGCAAAGGTCAGTAAGTCAGCCCAGTCCAAGCAAGGGGAATTAGACCTACTTTGGCACTAAATGAAGAGTCCTGTCCATAATTCGCCAAGTAAGACATAAATAACTTTTGATGCTGTAAGAGGTTAAAAGTTGTGCGAGGATTGAAAATTGGCTATCCCCTACAAGGGCTCTTCCCCCGACTTGAGTTTTTCAGGGCCCCTCTCCTCTGAGCTTCCCCCTGCCGGGGGCTCCTCTGCACTCACCTCCTTGACCTTGCTGAAACCCATCCAGAGGCGCAGGCGTCTCAGAAATAGCTCCACCATCTCATAATCCTGGGGCTCCCATGCGGGGCGGTAAAGCTCTCCCCTAAGGGCATGGTAGCGCCTCCGCAGCACAACAGCCCCCAGACGCAGAGCCCCCCACAGCTGCAGCGCCATGAGGCTGGTGCATAGCAAGGGCGACAGACGCCAGGGCTCTGAGGGACACACATGGGGATCCCCACCCGCTGGGCACAGCAGGAAGAGATCCCAGCCCATGCTTCGAAGGGAGTTGGAGCAGGAGGAAAACAGCTGTGAGGAGAAAAGTGAGGTCAGTGCGAGAGAGATGGAGGCAGTGAGCCCAGGGTGGTGGGGGTGGGGTGCCGTGCAGTGTGTATGAGGCAAGTAATGGACTGAATATGCAGAATGAGAGGATTTTGGACACAGCCAATGTGGGGATTTGTTTTGCTTAACTATGCTTATTTGCTACAAGGTTGGGCATTTTTCTTCATTTGAGAGAATGAGAAAGAAAAATAATGCTAGTTAAATGAAAAAAGTAAAATAAAACTTGTATTTTTTCAAAAGTAAATGGTCAAATCTTATCACATGATAATAATAGCTAACACATAGCACTTATGTGCCAGGCACTGTGCTAAGTGCTTTACAGTTACTGTCATTTGATCCTGTGAGGTGGGTGCTGTTATTATCTTCATTTTACAGTTGAGGAAACTGAGGCAAACAGGTCAAGTGACATGTCCAGGGTCACACAGCTAGAAGGATCTGCGATTGGATCTGAACTTGGGACTTTCTGACTCCAGGCCCACTGCACCACCAGGGAGTTAAGGTGATTCCCACAAACTCCCACTTTTCCATCTTGACCCTCCACCCTAAGCTTCTGGGGACCAGATAGTTATAAGATTGACACTGAGGAAGCACCCATCATCCTCAAGCCTCATCAGCTCTTTCCCTCCTCCCTGGGGAGACGTTAAGTGGCTCTCCAGGTTAGGGGGTCCCGTCTGGGAAAGATGACTTACCATGAAGCCTAGCTGGGTATAGGCTATAGCCAACACTAGGAGGGCCAAACCAGCCGCCACTAGCTCTCTCACTGAGCGGTAGAGGGTTTTTCCAAACACTGACCACTGACGGATGAAACGAAGTTGCTGGGCAGCCTAAGGACGAAGATCAAGCCATCACCACGTCTGAGAGAAGCCTCCCGAGGCGAAGTAGGCAGGGCCCACAACACGGCCTCCCAGGAGGGAAAACGATGGGGTGGACTTTGGCTTTTGGGGAGACACTGGCATCACGGAGACCCACCTTGATCATCAGCAGGAAAAGCAGAGATGCAGCCAGGCTGGCAAAGGCTGAGCTGAGCTGAGCCACTTGGTAGAAGCTGGTGAAGTGGTGGGGACGGCGTTTCAGGTAACGGCCCCACTGCTGGTCAGCCAGGCTCAGCTGACTCAGGTGGATGAGCACAGTGGCTGTGGTCAAGAGGATCAGCAGCCACTGGCCCCAAGCCCCGGCACGAACCAGGTACGCCTGGCCCTCCTTCTGCATGGCCAGGGCCTCGGCCACCACGAAGTACACGACGAAGAGCATCAGAAAGACCTGCGGGAGGTAATCGGCTAGCTGGAGGGGAGGCCCTGCGGAGCAGGGCGGAGCTGGGCGGAGCTAGGCGGAGTTCCGCAGGGACCGAGGGGAAGGATCGGACCCATCGATCGAATGGGAGAGGAGGGGCGTGGCACAGGACTGACCATCATCAGCAGCTGCAGGGTGACGCCCGCACTGAGCCGCTGCAGGGGGAAGGGCCGGACGCTGATGGCCGTCAGAGCGCGTCCTGACACCGGGAACTCGAGGCGCAGCGTGACCGCAGCATGCAGCCCCACAGCTGGGCTGTACTGCGTGAGCTCCACAAATACCGCCCGGCTCCTGAGGACCGAGAGGCAGGGGGTCAGCTCACTCGTGGACCAGACTCCCAACCCCCAACACAAATAACGGAAGGAGGCCCCAGGCTGGGCCAGTCCCTGCCCCCCTCTCTGGGCCTCGGTCCATCATTGCTAAGGAATGCAAAGCTCTTTGCAAATATCTCGTTTTATCCTCACAACGACTCTGGGAGGTAGGAGCTCTTATTATCCCCATTTTATAAATGAGGAAACTGAGGCAGACAAGGTTAAGTGATTTGCCTGGGATCACCCAGCTAGGAAGTGTCGGAAGCTGGCTTTTTACGCGGGTCTTCCTTGACTCCGGCTCTGTATAAAATGGGGAGAGAAACTTCCTTCCCTCCCAGGGACAGGGTGTGAGTAAAAGGAGAGAAGTGATAAGAACTTTGAAATTTAAAAAAAAAGGTGTTAAATCTTTACTGTTCACATTTCTTCCCCAACAGTGTGCCCTTGGCCCTCTTTGCTTCCCCTCCCACCCCAGGCTCACATGTTGTCTATCCAATTATGCCGTTGCAGGAAGCCCAGCAATTCTCGACTCTCCTCCAGGCTGACTCCCAGTTCCTGGATGTAGCCACCACTGTCGTAGACAGAGAAGTAGCCCCAGTACCAGACCCTAGGAGATAGAGGGTGGGAATCAGTGAGTCAGCCCTGTAGGCCCGCGAAACAGCCACAGCCACCTCTAGAAGCCAGGGAGATGGAACAGTCACAAAGTCTTGTCCCAAATGCCACACTATTTGTCACCTAGAGATCTACAACCA
This sequence comes from Phascolarctos cinereus, assembly GCF_003287225.1. Lineage (NCBI taxonomy): Eukaryota > Metazoa > Chordata > Mammalia > Diprotodontia > Phascolarctidae > Phascolarctos > Phascolarctos cinereus. The sequence continues at coordinate 128,396,155 of NW_027555847.1, read as the reverse complement.
TGAGGTGACATTTCCCAATTCAGGAGAGAGGAAGGACATGAATTCAAAGGTCACTCTATGCAGCCCTCGCTTCCTCCCTCCACAAATCTGACCTCTCCTGGACCGCAAGAAAAAAAACCAGCGTCCTAGGAGCAGGGAGGCAGCATAACTGATCGTTCGGTTTCACAGCTAGTCAGTCTTGTTCACATGGAAATGGGGGGATCCACAGAGCCCCGCCTCCCTGCCCGAGTCCCTGGGGAAAGCAGCCATGCCTCGGTTCTCACCCTGCCAAGTCAGGCGCTGAGTAGGCCCATGCCCTTGTCCCGTTTGGGGAGCTGCTTTCCCAGCCAACCTCATAATCCTTGGTACTGAAGCTGCCGGATGTGGTACACATTCTTCTTACGCTTCCCAGAGCCTCCGGGCAGAGTGCTGAAAAGCAGTCATTCAACTAGCATTTGTGAAGTGCTCACTATGTGCTACATGGACCCCAAAGACAAAACAAACCCCAAACCTCCTCTTCCGCTCCATCCGTTCCAGGAGGGATAATGTGGATGGGTGAGAATGCTTTGGTGGGGAAGAGGGAGAGGGTGATGTTGAAAGAGGGCCTCGAACAGGGGGAGGTTAGGAGAAGGGGAGGAAGTGGGCCAAGAGGAGAGGATGGGCAGTGGGAGGGAAGACTTCACTGTCTTCAACTCACCTTCCTGTAGCCGAACCTGCCGAAGCCGTGGGGGCCCCAGCTCCGGGGCAGATTGGTTCCCATGGACATAGGGGAGCAGCACCCGTGACATCCATACCCAGAATTCATCTGACCTATTCCCCCCAGCCCAAAAAATGAAAGTTACTCTCTTCCAGCAGCCTCAGACACAGTGACAGCCACTCATTCCCACCTAAAAGGCCAGGTCTAAGCGCAAGGCACTAGATCCTTTCCCAGGTCACACAGATCGCAGCCAGGCCTGCTTTCTGAATACCCCTCCAGTCGTGACCTGACATCATCTGATGGCAGCAATGACCAGTCTGGACACAGCCCGACCTCATCCTAGGGATTGGTTCTATGTCAGAACTTTTGGTGAAACGTGGGGGTCATTAATTTCCATAAGCAACACTTAGAAGTGGGAGCTGTGTTCCGGGCCGTTACAATTTGGACTATAAAAGCTGCCCAGGACTAAAAAAAAAAAAACCAAAAACCAAAAACCAACTGGGCTGTATTGGTCTTTACAGAGATCTGATGCTGTATTTGGGGGATCTTGCAGGGACTGAGCTGGGCTGGGGTAGGGCAGAGCTGTGGGTACACTCACACACCTGAGATATGGAGGCCTCATAAGTCAGGTCATCAAAGAGCAACCCTGAGGTTTGGGGGAGCAGGAGGAGATAAAAAACAACTTGCTCATGAGCAGTGATCTCCCCAAAGGTAACAGGGAAGCTACATGGGGAGCTAAAGAACCCAGGGATGACTTGAATGTGGATGGGAAGAGAGACAAACACTTCCTTCTCCCTCAACCCTCCCCCAAATCCTGAAACCTTTCGTTTAAGATCCAGCTAGAAACCAGAGTATCAGGCCCAGAGTCAAATCCGGCCTCAGACGCTTCCTAGCTGTGTGATCCTGGACAAGTCACTTAACCCTGTTTGCCTCAGTTTCCTCATCTGTAAAATGAGCTGGAGAGGGAAATGGCAAACCACTCCAGTACCTTTGCCAAGAGTTGGATATGACTGAAACAACTAAACACATAGAAATGAGAATCTAATTTTCAAACACTATTCTCACTCTTTTCTTCCCTCAAAAATAAAAATAAAAATCCTTTGCCCACAGCTAGAAAGGGACACTAATCTCAGAAGAACAGACAATGGGGAAAAAATACTGAATCCTAAAGCAATTTGTGAAAGGAGACAGCTAACTGGTTAGAGACTGGGTATTTGGGAGGCAAATTTCCTTTCTTCAGAAATAATTACAGCTAGCACTTTAAGGTTTGCTAAGAACTTTACATACATCACAACAGCCTTCTGAGGTTAGTGCTATTATTATCCTCACTTTACAGAGGAAGAAACTGAAGCTTGGAGAGGTGATTTGCCCAGAGTCCCACAGTTAGCATCTAAGGAAGGATTCGAACACAGGTCTTCCCAACTCTAAGTCAGGAACTCTATTCCACTACATTGCACTGGTTTCTCCCCGGGCCAAGAAAAGGGCAACTACCGTGACACAGTGACTTGGGAGGGACTTGCAGAAGAAAAAGATAGACTAACAGTTTTTAAAAGCCTCAACATTCTTCCTGTTCTCAAGGTTCTAGAGCAACTGAAAGGGCCATTTGTACAAAGTGCTGAAAGCTTTCTTGGTGGTATTTAACAATACTGAAAAAACCAAGACTCAAATCATTTCCTTTTCTTTCTAGGATTTGACCAGACTCACAGGGGTGGGGAACCTTCAGCCTTGAGGTCCTCTACGGCTGCCCTTTGAATGAATCCAAACTTCACAGAACAAATCCATTAAGGGATCTCCAGACTGCAGGTTCCCCACCCCTGGGGGATGTCACAGCCCAGAGCTCAAATCCCAAACTTCAGGGGAAGGCTTAATTAATGTATTAATAATGTTTGTCAAAGTACACAACCTCTGACTATCAGGTCCTGGGACCCTCAAAGAACAGGGAAGGGTCCAGAAGGCCAAGATCTCCAAGGATATGGCTGTCTTTGACCTTGCAATGCCGCATTATCCCTTTTTAGCAAACCACACCATGGTTCACTGCAAAAAATTCTTCAGAAGGATACAAATAGAAACACATAGAGAAATCCACGCAAATAGCCAGACTCCCCAAAATGACCCTGCTCCCTGACAAAGGTCTCATGGAGCTGGGCTAACCTCCCTTTATAGGCTGGCTGCAGGTAGCCTCAGAGTGGGAGAGAGGTTGGTGCCTTCTTCTTCTGGGTTATCAGCCATTAACTGCTGCTTTCCTGTCTTCCCTCCAGCCCTGTACACCCAGGGGAGACGAGATTCCTTATCTCGCCCAGGCTGGAAGTACAGTGGCCTCTTGTGGACTCAGTCCCACTGCTGACTGCCACAAAAGCTTGGACCTGCTCATTCTCCAGCCTGAGCTGGTTCAACCCTCATTGAGCAGCCAAGTGAGGAGCTCTACTCCCCTCCCACTCCCTTATATTGGTGAGGGATTTAGTGTAGACACCTACTACAACTCAGAACTCCCATGCTCAATCCCCACTTGCCTCAGCCTCCTCCAGTCTCAGGGTTTACCAGCATGCACTGCACTGCCACGGGCTGCTACTTTCCTGCCTAAAATGCTCCCTGCCTTCCAGATTATGGTGACAAGGCTATGTGTGGATATATGACATCGATTGGGCCAGTCTCAGGTGGGGTCAGCCCGCATTATATTGGAAGGGGCCTGGTATACAGTAGACACTTAACAGATGCTTATTGATTAATTGCTGTTTCCTACTATGGTGAAAGATGGAAGTGAAAAGAAGTTGCAGTAAAAGACAGAAAAGTTACAACCTGACACGAATCCAGAGCCCCTCACAGTGAAAGGAGAAGGCAGAGGCTCTCCCCTAATGGCATCCCAAGGCAAGCACTCCTCCTGTGCAGATGGATAGGGAGCACAGGGCATGGGGAGAGTGGCACATGAGAACCTAGGCTCTCAAGCACTGCTTCCACACAGCATCCAGGGGCCGGGGGCCCATCTCCCATCACAACTGTGCCCTCAGCTGGACAATTCCCTGGCCCACGCCACCGTCTTCCCCTCTTACTCTGCATTCTCCCTCCCTGGCACATACTTTCACTGTGAGAATATTCCTAGTTATGACTTTGACTCTGCTCAGGGCAGTTTTGCCCCTCTGCCTCAGGCAGTTTTCGTGGGGTCCTGGCTACAGGCTGGGGGCCAGACAAGGGGAGCCTGTGATTGTTCCAGGGTGATTACCTGGTGATCCCCAGGAAGGCCTCGCTGTCCAGCTCTTGCTTGATGGAGCTCTGCAGACGGTAGGCGTGGGCATGGCTTGAAGCGTCTCCATAGTTAGTGAGGAGGGTCACCAGCAGGAACAGCATGTACACCAGAAAATTCTAAAGATGTGGGGAAGGCTGTGAGCAGTCATCAAGGACCCAGAGAGCCCCCAAACACTACAGTGGACATTAGGGACCTCCTGCCCTTGAGGACCACAACAGAAATTCAGACTTTACCTCCCCACCCCACCACCTTACCTTGGGGACCTGGTAGCTGGGAATATTCATGCCTAGCCTCTGGTCAATTCTGTTTGCTACCTAATGCCACCTTCCGAACTCCATTGTCCTATTCCAGATGGCTCCAGAAGATACCATATTTGCTAGTTGTATGAGGTATAGAATTGGTCTCTCATTTCCACCCTACCCCAATAGTTTATTTTGTAACTACTTTGTACATATGTATATTTATTTTGCTTTATTGTATGTGTATGTGTGTGCATGTATATGTGTGTGTAAAGCATTGAGTTATTCAGTATGGCTAAAGTGTGTAGGGAAGGGATAAAACTGAAAAGATAGCTGATGGAGGGGCCCTGAATGCCGGGCTGAGAAATACGAACTTTATTGTGAATGTATTGAAGACTTTTGAAAAGTGATACAGAAGATTAATTTCGCAGCATGTGCACAGTGATTTGAGGGGGAAAGATTTTGATCCAGGAAACTGGTTAGGAGACTACTGTAATAGCCCAGGAATGATGTAATGTGGGCCCTAATCCAGGGTGAGCGGTGGGGCCATGGAAATGGAAAGGAAGGGAAGGATGTGATAAATATTGCAAAGGAAGAGAAGTGAGGAGACTGGGCAGCTGATTGGTGTGGGTGGTGAGGGAGAGGGAGGAGTGGAAAATGACACTCGTGTTTCATTCGAGCCTGGGTGACAGGGAAGATGCTGGTGCCATTAATAGCAACAGGGAAGTCTGGAGGAGGAGCAGACTGGCAGGTAAGAGAATGCTATTAGTCTGACATGTTGAGTTTGAGGTGGGACACGTAGGTGGAGAGGTCCAGGAGGCAGAAGCGCCAGAGTCCTGCAGCTACCTCCATAAGGAGCAGAAGCCACCAGCTTCCCCTCTTCCTGCTCTGAGGCCGGACCTGCTGGCAGTGGCAGATGCAGGGACAAGGAGAGGTCTAATGAAATGATCTGTCCAAGTCCAAGGTCACCTTGAGCATCCTGTGCAGTAGCTTGACTTTGCGAGCTTCCTCCTTGGCCTGGAAGAGGGCAAAGCCCTGTGGGGGCCGCACTCGGGGGATCCGCTCACACACGGGCTCCACAGCTGGACACTCCACTAGAGTGTCATCCTCCTCTGGGTGGAGCCGCTTGGCCACTAGAGAGAAGTAGAGGGCTTCCAGCAGGACCTGGGGACACGAGGGAGGAAGAGGTCAGCCTCCTGCTCATGGGGCCTTTCCTCCTCTTCCATTGCTCTGGCCCGTCATCCCAGGCTCCAGCAGTACGGGCAGAGTAGGGCAGGGTGGTCAGACACCTGCCCCTGCATGTGTGAATGGGTGAAAGGGGCGGTTGTGAAGAGCAAGGCAGAGGCAGGGAGGAGAAGAGAGAAGAGATGCAGCCAGAGAAAGGCAGGAGAGAGGAAGTGAATGGGGAAGGGAGACACATTCACCTTGAGAGGTTCCCAGACCAGGAATGAGGACAGGAAGCTGAAGATGCCTGAGATGAGCCACATGACACCAACGCTGGAGGTAAAGTCGGTGCCAATCCAGCCCGAGATGCCCACAGCCACCAGCACGAGCAGGAGGCTGAGCCCGTGGGCAAGGGGGGCACACCACGGAGGAAGCAGCCGCTTCTGCAGACCCTCAGCCAGCCCTGCAGGGGACAAGGTGGAGCCCAGTCACACACATGGCGAGGAAAGGGGCTAGAGGGAAAGAACCGAGCGCACTGTGTGCTGGGAGGCCTACCTTCTCTGGTGAACTTTGCTGACTGGAACAGCTCCTGTGGGGGGGGCCACAGGGGGCAGTCCCTTCTCATTCAGCCTCTGTAGCATCAGTGTCTCTGTTTTTGCCCCCAGAGAACTAGACCTGGGGAAAGGGTACAAGCTGTGAGCTCACCTTAGTGCAGGGAGAATGAACCACTATTAGTAGGGGAAGGGGCAGGAAGGAGTGATGAGATCAGACAGACGGAAGAAGACGTATCCAGCTCTCTTTTCTAGGGACCTCACTGCAATGGTGTTCACTACAGAAGCTTCCTAAGGACCTGAGGACCCTACACTAGTCCTCCTTGCTGAGGCATGAAGCCAGTTACTGAGTTACCAAGAGGCCTCTGGTGTCAGTGAATCCTAGACAGGTGGACGTAATGACAGCCTCATAACAAGGCTCGGGGACATTACTTTCACCCCTTGGGCTCTGTGGTCTTTAACTCATCTGCATGATCCCAGGCCTCAGTTGCGCAGAAGACAGGCCCTTCTGAATAGGGATACAACCAATTAACCAAAAAGTATTTATTAAGAGTCTATATTATGTGACAGGCGCTGGGCGAGGTATAGGGGGATGCAAGTACAAAGAATGAAACTAGCCCTCCTGACGAGGAGCTCATGCTCTAAATAGACAGAGAGAAAATATATGTAAACTATACAAAGTGAGTATGATGAGAAGAAAAAAGACTTTTCCTGGTAAGACTGGAGCGATATTTTGTCCTGCCAAGAAAAGAATTCCCAGCCCCTTCCTTATTATTCACACACACGCGCGCTTGTTGGAGATCCTGGGTTTATCTGCTTATTGTAAGCAATCACCTGACCAGTGGATCGGTTAGAAACCTGCTGGTCAGATGGCAGTTCTTTCTACAGGTCCTACCCTTTGGATTGTTGTCCACACGTTTCCATTTTCCTATCAGACTAACATGGCAAGATGGACTCCCTTCCCAAATCACTGCTAATTCCTTTGGAGAAAGGAGCTGGGAAACGGTCAATAGAATCAGATTTTGAGCTCTTTCCCATTACACCGCAGACATATTGCCTTGCCCCCCAACCCAAAAGCTGGGCCCGGGAAGGTCTTGCCCCTCCCTGCCTGTTCCATCTCTGCCTCGCTCCCCACAATGACATCCTGCTCCCACTTCACTCACAGGCCAGTGAGGAGATCCGTTTCCAGGGGGGTGTCTCTAGCAGGGGCTATGCTGCTGGCCCCCTCAGTAAGTATCTGTCGGATCAGATCTTCGTCTAGAGGAAGAAGAATCAGCAGAGCAGTGTTGGGCATCAGCCAGAGTCAGGCCAAGATCTGTGACCCTATCCATCACTCACACTCTCCCAGCGCTACCCCCCCTCGCCATCCCACCCCGAAGATGAGCTATCACTTTTCCCAAATGGCTCAGAACTGTTAGGGATATAGCTAGAAAGACCGGAAGGTTGCCTACAACTCAACCTAGAAACATCCTCTTTTTTCATGGGAAAGCTGAAACAGGAAATCCTCCCTCCCCTAGGTTTTCTGCACCCCTGCCTTGGTTTTCCATCAGAATAGAGGAAGTACTATGATCATAAAAAATTACATGTTCTCCTTCATCCAAAACTAAGGCCTACTTACTCACCTGAGGTGGAGAAGTACTTGTTCTGGGAAGGGGGGCTCCCCAGGGAAAGACCATCTTCTTCCATGACCTCCAGGGCCTGAGTGTTCCCAGCCCGGGCCCGTACCAGCCTCTGAAGGGTGTTGCCCATGATGGAAGGGTCACTGAGAAGGTCTGGCCAGCTAAGAGTGCCATCACTGGACTGCCAACGCATCAGGCTGTGAGAAGCAAGCACACCCACCCAGAGGAACACATGAGATCTTGACAAACACACATACCCACCTGACCATACCCAGAGGAACCATGCAAGTGACACAAACCACATCCTCCAGGGGCAAACAGCATGGGACCATGGAAGAGCAATGTACACATGGCATGTGGGGAAAAATATACACAGAATCCAGGCAGCTGTTTATGCATGCCATGATGCCTGACTGCATGTTCACGTCTGCCTGAATTCAACATGAATTGCTGTAGGGGCACTCACCTTTTAGAATCATCCAGAAACAAATCTGTTTTAGTTTGTCCAGAAAATGCCTGTGGAAAAGAACATAGCATCTCAGAGACATGATCTGGCCAGGGAGAATCATGGTCTTTGCCAACATCTTAGGGATCCATGAACATTTTTAAAAAATTATATTTCCAGGTAATTGGTTTCCTTGGTAATCCCATGTTTTATTTTATGAATGTAAAAACATTAATCTGAGAAGGGGGTCAGCAGGCTTTACCAGACTGCCAGAGGGGTCCAGGGTACACAAAAGGTTAGGAGCCCCCTGCCTGGGGGTCACTGGGACCTAACAGAGAGCCTCAGCGTCAAGTGTGAGTTCTCACAATAATAAAATATGGCAATATAAAATTTACAAAATGTTTTCTTCACAACAACCCTGCAAGGCAAGACAAGGTGAGGGATTTTTGTTTGTTTGTTTGTTTGTTTTACAAATGAGGGCACCGAGGCATGGAAAGGTTGTAGGAGACTCCTTCACAGTCACAGGCCAGTACTTGAACCAAGGTTGGCTGACTGGGGGATGGGCAGGACTAAACAGCTCTTGGGATTGCATCCGGCTCGAACATTCTGTGTTTCTGTGATTTTGGGGTCTCTGAGACCAAGGCTCTTTCCACATGGCCTCTCAGTTACTGAACAGCCACGCCGGGCTCCGTGTGACAAGGAGACAGGTCACATGCAAGGTCTATGCCCAGTCCCCCTCACCTCAGCACGGAGCCCAGACAAAGTGAGGAAGGAGCTGTCTAGGACTGATGTCTCCAGGTAGTTCTCAATGTCCAGCACCTGCTGCCCCGCAGGGCTGCGGTCAGGGCTTACAGATACCTGTAGGAAGAATGGCACTCAGCCTGATGCACTTTGCACAGTGCCTGGCACATATTAGGTGATTCATAAATGTTAGTTGACTAATTGAGTCGTGCAGCTGCCTTTGCCCTTTCCTAGAGATCAGCTCCTTCAATTCTCTGCTTTGAAGTAGAACTATTGTATGTCCTAGTGAGTCAGAATGGAGCAGAGGACTGAATAAACTTTGGCAGCAAATCCCATAGACAATAAAGGATTGGTCCTCCAATCCACTCTCTACCTACAAAAGTATAACTGCCCCTCCCATCCCATTCCTGTAGGTCCTGGTCCCGCTGTCTCATGTCTATCATGACACTGGCCATCCTTACCTTGCTCCGGGACATTCGGAAGAGAAAGAGGATAAGCAGGTAGAGAGGGTAGACAACAACACTGGACACCAGGCCAACAGCCACTGTGTCCACACTTAAAGGGATCAGGCTGGAAATGGGTACATTGCTGCAAGGAAGGAGGAAAACAATCATGTATTAAGGGCCTACTATGTGCCAGGAACTGTGCTAAGTGCTTTACATATAAGTGCTTTATTTCATTTGCATCCTCACAACTCTGGGGGTGTTATTTTTATTCTCCTTTTACAGCTGAAGAAATTGAGGCTGACAGGTTAAATGACTTGCCCAGGGTTATACAGCTGGTTAGTGTCAGAGGCCCAAATCTGGACTCAGGTCTTCCTGATTCCAGGCCTGGTTCTGAGGGGACTTATATCATTTTGTCACAGAGAAAAGGTAGTAGCTAAAACATTCTTTATACAAATAGGGTCAAATTTAGATAACTGGAGTAATATTCATTGTTCATGGGTAGGTAAAGCCAATATAACCTACAAAATGACAATTTTACTTAACTAATCTATTCAATGCCATCCCAATTAAATTTGTAAAAAAAGTGTTTTACTGAGTTAGAAAAAATAATAAGAAAATTCATTTGGAAGAACAAAAGGTCAAGAATTTCAAAGAAATTAAGGAAAAAATGTAAAGGAAGGATATTTAGCAGTACCGGACTTTAACTATATTGTAAGGTAAGAGCACTGTTGAAGTATAAAATGGATAATTTTGATGATTTTAAATTAAAAATTTCTTGCATAAATAAAATCAGTATATCTGGGACTGGAGGGAAAGCAGAAAATTGAGAAGAAACTTTCATAAACAATCTTTCAGATAGGATATGAATGTGATGGAATACTGCTATGAGGCAGGAAATGACAAGCTGGTTGATTCAGAAAAACATTGAAAGACTTGGACCTATGAAGGAAGAGGCTATCTACCTCCAGAGAGGGAAGTGACAAATGGAAATATGCATGTATAGGTACGTATACATGTATATATACATATACACATATGTACATGTGGAATATATATATATATATTCATGTTTAATTGCAGCCTTCTCTAGAGCAAGGAGGGGAGAGAGGGAGGGAGAAAAAAGTAAAAAAGTACACAGCAGAGAACAAAAGAAAACCAAGAAGGCAGCACAGAAAAGTTGAGTTGCTTTGAAAACAATGTGTAGGATTTAGTACACAGGTTTTTCATGAAATGGAAATTTATTGTTTTATATTGAATCTTCTCTTATATTCTTCTGTGTACATGGAAATATTCTTTTTTTTTCTTTTCTCATTTTGTATTTAAGTTTAAAATGAATAAAAGATTTAAAATTTAAAAAGAGAGAAAAAAAGTAACAGTAAAATATGGCAGGAGCCAGAGAGGTTTAGGTAAAACCAAAAGGAAAAAAGTCTATGATAACGAGATGGACCAGGTACTGCCACAGGAGACCATGAGAAGTCTATCTCTTGTCTATCCCTGAAGGCGTGTGTATTTGGAAGAAGAATGGACCCAATGGCATGAGCCTTGGCCACTTCACTTTGGGGGATATCATTGGGAAGGGTTGGAGATGAGATATTACTGCCCAGGATGGCTGGGGGAGAGGTGGGGGAGAAGTACCCACCTGTGATTGACATCTCCCACAACTCCATACCACACAGCATTGGCACCTAGGAAGAGGCAGATGAGGAGAGCACAGCAAGTGGCCCGCTGGACCCGAGTGAAGCGGCTTCGTGGGGGGCGGTCCCACAATGAGAGCCAGATGTGCTTCTCAAAGAAGCCTCTCTGGAGTTCTGCTGTCAGCAGCCGTGGGAACCGGCGCAGGGTGGCATCACCTAGTGGGCACAGAGAAAGGGGGAAAGGAAAGGCACCACGGTCAGAAGGGAGATGAACACATTCATTCTCTCACACACTTAGTTTCCCCCTCACATACACATTCAATTCAATACAGTGTCGAATAGTGAATAGAAGTCTTAACAAGGAGTCAGCAAGACCCAGGTTCAAATTACACTTCAGGCACTTACTCACTGTGTGACCCTGGGCAAGTCACTTAACCCCTCTGTCTCTGTTTTCTCATTTATAAAATGAGGAGACTAGGCACAATGGCTGGCCTCTAAAATTCCTTCCAGTTCTAAATTTATGCTCCTCAGTCTCACATACACACAAACGCTTGCTCCCATGCTTACTGTCACACAGACAGAGATGTATACAAGCATGGGGGTCTCCTTCTTGGATGGAAACAAGAATCTGAAAAGTGAAAAATCAGAAAACTCATGGAAGGCATAGGGCTAAAATCAAGGGAAGGTAAGCTGGGGAAAAGACTTAAACAAGGGATCCAGAGGCTGACGAAGGCTTACTGGCTGCTAGGACCTCCTTCTCTACCAGACCCCCATTGTCCTCCGTCTCCACCGACAACCAATCATTCACCAAGAAGAAGGCGCTTCGGCCAGTCTGTAGATCCCGGACAATAATGTGCTGCAGGAACCAGGCTGGGCTAAGCCCTAAGGAGAGAAGACAGGAAGCCCTAGAGGTTTGGGCCATGGCTCAGAGGGAGCAACCGGCTCATGGTGGGCAGAGGGAGGAAGGTCCCGACTGGCCAAGCCCTCTCCCCACACCTTTGTTGTCATGCCACACTCGGATCTTCCACACGCTTCCAAGGCTTCGCTGTGTGGCAATCTGGAAGATATCTAGACTGTTTCGATGGAAAGCACTCTCTCCATCCAGGTGCCGGTGTCCACTTCTGCCATCTGCCCCATAAAGGGTGATGCCCACATGGGCTGTTGTGCCTAGACAAGGAGGGAGGGAAAGTAAAGAGACTTTAGTAAAGAGAGGCTAGGGTGAGGGTTTTTGCAAAGGCACAGTGAAAGCCATCAGTCTGGGGAACTGGAGGGGCTAAAAAGAGCTTTGGAGCTGTCCAGCAGGAGCTAGGAACCTGGGAGAGGAGCAGGAATGATATTTATGAGCTCAGATTTCTATACACTAAATCCAAGGGTATGAGCAATGAAGCAAACTATAGACCTCTGTGTAAAAAGATGAATTGTAATTGCACAGGTATCACTGAGATTTGGCGATGATCTACCACAGACAATGTAATGCAATATTGTTTTGCCATGAGAAATAATAAATGTGAAGAATTTAGAGGCTGGCATGAACTGATACAAAGCAAAGACAGGAGGATCAGGAGAATGATTTATACAATAGCCATACAAATGTAACAGTAAATAAACACCAATGAAAGATTACAGAGCTCTGATCAATGCACTGGATCACCGGATCATCAATGACGAGTTGGAAGTGACTTTTGAGGTCTTTTAGCCTAATCCCACTTGTTTTTACAGGGTCAGAGTTGAGATTTGAACTGTGATTCCCTGACCCTAAACCCGGCATTACATCCACTACCTCAGGCTTCTTCTCAGTGGACCAGTGGTGAAGCATATCTCCCTTGCCACAGAAAACTTGTATTCCCTGGAGTCTCTGCCCTCACGCCAGGCTAAGCCTATTTTCCCTTTTGACTGAGTTACTAAACTGGTGGCTTAGGGGAAGGTCGCAGACATTAGTATTATTTACCTGGATTTGTTCCAGTAAGGAGTCTTGTTATCAAGTCTCTTAAAATATCCTTGTAGACAGGATAGGGAGATGTAGGCTAGAAGATGCAGCTGAATTACATAAACCCCTGAACAATTTGACCTAAATAGCAGGAATTAGGAACTGCTTTCATCCTGAATAAAGATCTCTAATAAATGCCATAAGTGTGGCCTGTCAACATTTTCTTAGTGACTTGTATGAAGATAATGTGCTTATCAAATTGATGGATGGTACGAAAGCTATGAGACTGCTGTGGTCTAAAGGAAAGACAACTGAACTTATTAGAAAGACCTGAGTTTGAATCTTGGCTCCACTACTTACTATCTGTGTAACCCAGGTAAGCTGCTTCCCCCCTCTGGGCCTCAGTTTCCTCCTCTGTAAAATGAAGGGGTTGGACTAGATGGTTTTTTAAGGTCCCAATCCTATGAGCCTAACTATTGAGTTGAATAACAGAATCAAGCTCTAGAATGATCTCAACAGGCTAAAACAAATAAGTTTGGAATTGTGGGCTAAAACTAATAAGAGGGAGTGTAATATGGGCAAGTATAACATCTTACACATAGCTTAAAAAAATTCAGTTGTGCAAACTCAAAATAAGGAAGGCAAACCTAAGCAAAGAGGTCATTCAAAAAAGACCTGAGGACTTCAGTGGAATGCAAACTAAATGAGTTGAATATCAGTGAAAAATGAATTCATTCTCAGGCAGCCTTCATAGAAATTTAGCACTGGAAGAAGGACAGTGGTGGGAGTCCCATAGCACTAGACTCTGCTTTGGTCACATTGGAAGCCCTGGGCTCAATCCTGGGAGCCACATTCTAAGAAGGATCTTGACAAGGCAGATTATGTTCAGATGGGCAACCAGGAGGGTGGGGAGACTCAGGACCTTGTCCTATAAAGATCAGTTGAGAGAAATCAGGGTTGTTTAGCCTAGAGAGGGCTTAGGGGACCCATGATTGCTATCTTCACATACCTAAAGAGCTATCCCATGGTAGAGGGAGTCAGTTAATTTTATTTGGCCCCAGAGGCCAGAACTAGAAATCAATGGATCACTGGATCATCAATGGGTGGAACTGATGGGTGGAAGTTACTTAGAGGTCAATTTCAACTTAAAATAAGGAAAAACTGTCTAACAATTAGAGCTGTCTGAAAGTGGAATGGTCTACCTCAGGGGAGTTTGGATTGCTTATTGTTAGAGGTCTTTAATCAGAAGTTGGAAGACTATTTGTCAGGGATTCCTGTTCAAGTAGGACAGGATGATTGGCCTCCAAGGTCTCTTCCAACTCTGATTCTAATTTTGTCCTCAAGATCTCAGCCCTTAAATAGGGAGTGTTAAGGCCAAGGTGATCTAGTAAAGGTGAGAAGGTAGTAAGCAGGCATGGTAAATAATAATAATTAATATAATAATAATGATGATGATGATAACTAGCACTTGTAGAGCACTTTAAAGTTTTCAAAGCTATTTACACACATTATCTCATTTTTATCCTCATAATAACCCTGGGAGGTAAGTGCTGTTATTATCCCCATTTTATAGCTGAAGAAAATAAGACAAACAAAGGTTGAGTGACTTTCTCAGGGTCATAGAGCTAGTTAAGTGTCTGAGGCCACATTTGAACTCAGGTCTTCCTGACTCCAGGCCCAACACTCCATCTACTGTACTCCCTAACTGCCTCTGTGATAGGGGATTTAAGCTAGGTTGTCAACATTCAGCCCTAAGGCCAGGCTTAACCCTTCCCACAGCCCCCATCCAGTCCCTGCCCGCCCCCTCCCCACCCACCAGTCCAGCTGTCTCTGCTTGCTTTCACCTGAGCCCTGGCCCCAGCCAGTCTTGACAAGTATCTCATACTTGAAGCGACCATTCTTCCCACAGAAGGGGGATGATGCTCACTCGGCTGACGTCCATCAGGTCCAGCTTGTGGACAATCAAAGCTGTCACTGCATAGGTGGCCAGGCACACAGCGCAAGTCAGGAGCACAATATAGTTGATGCCTGGAGCTGGGTCCTGTGCCAAGAGAAAGATTGTCAGGCCCAAGGCTGACACTAGCTCAATCATGACCACCACACCCACTCAGGACCCTGATCCCTCAAGCAGTCCCCATCTCTCTTAACTACTTTCCAGTCACACTAGTCTCTTCACCTCTCCTTACAATTCCCCTTCCCTTAAAAAAAAGTGTCCTATTTTATTTTATTTCTTTTATTTTGAAGGTAATCAAGGTTAAGTGACTTGCCCAGTGTCACACAGCTAGTAAGTATCTGAGGTCACATTTGAACTCAGGTCCTCCTGACTTCAGGGCCAGTGCTCTATCCACTATAGCACCTACCTGCCCCACTGTTTCATCTAGCCATTTTGTTTTTGTTTGGTTTTTTTTTTGGGGGGGAGGCAATTGGGGTTCAATGACTTGCCCAAGGTCACACAGCTAGTAAGTGTCTTCCTGACTCCAGGGCCAGTGCTCTATCCACCACCACCTAGCTGCCCCAAAGACTCCTATTTTAAATGAACTTAGAGACAGTTCTTGAAAGAAGCCTTGCAGTGAATCCTTTTGTCAGGCAGAGAACATTTTTATAAAATGGAGTAATCCTGGGGCAGCTAGGTGGTGCAGTGGATAGAGTACCAGCCCTGAAGTCAGGAGGACCTGAGTTCAAATCCGGCCTCAGACATGTAATACTCATTAGCTGTGTGACCCTGGGCAAGTCACTTAACCCCATTGCCAGGTCAAAAAAAAAATGGAGTAATCATCTTGTTAAGGTTTTCTTGTTAGAATTCCTTGAAGCAAGGATCCCAAAATCTCTGGGTTGTTTTAGGGGGCAGGGACTATTTCTCCTGATACCAGTGCTGAGCCCCAGAGCCAAGCACATAAATGCCAAAGAAACGCTTTTCACTCACTCACTCATTGATTCGTTGATTCATTCAGCTTCTCAGTAGTAAGTGCTCTTTTCTTCTTGAAAATACTTTGTATCTACTTTATATTGACTTTTTTTTGTGATATTGTATCTACTTATTTTTTCCTCAACTATAAAACACTACCTACCTCGCAGGGGTGTTGTGAAAATCAAATGAGATAATATTTGTTAAAAAGGCTGATCACAAATGCTTGGCACATATACTTATACAAATGCTTATTCTCTTCCCTTCCCCTCCCCCATTTATCTGTATTCATGTAGTGGTCATAACTCCCCCAGTAAAATGTAAGCCCCTTGAGGGCAGAGACTTTTGATTTTGTCCCCGTATCTAGCAGTTACTTGTATGTAGCAGGTACTTAATAAATGTTTTTGGAATTGTACCAAACTGAAATCCCCCGTCTCTCCCCTACCCCCATCCTTCCACTTTCCGTTTCTTATCTAGTGCTAACATACCAGCTTGGGTTTGACCAAAGGGAGCTCATTTCCACATAGCCTGTTTTCCCCACCCAGGGTGACCACGGCATTTGCCCCAAGTGCAAAAGACCCTAAAGGAATGGAAGTTACTCACAGGGATGATGAATTTGATGGAGCTGGGTGGAACAAAGAGGCTGGCACCAAAGGCTGTGAGATGGCGTGTGAGGCAGACAGCCTGGTTGGGGGTGGTCTCTTCCAGGGGCACGATGCCCTCTGTCTTCCACATCATCTCCTTCTCATTGAAATATTGGCACAGTGACGTGTAGAGACCCACCGTCACTTCCACCTCGGACCAACGGAAATGGCTGGTCATATTCAGGTAGTAACTTGCTGTTGTATCATCTGTCCTAGATGGCAGAAACAGAAATAGGGTCATGGCTCAAGGACCCTGGGAAAGGTGTCCTAGATCATCTCTCTGTGGACCTATAGCTCCCATATCTGCTCTACCTTTACCTTTAGCCCCAGGACCTCATTACTTCAGCCGTGATTAGATTAGAGTACGAGGGTTCTTAACTTGTTTTGTGTCATGGACCCCACTGGGGGCTTGGCGAAGCCTATGGATCCTTTTCAGAAGGCATTATCAAAGAGTGCAAAGCTTTTCAGAACAATATACTCCAGGATAATATTTTTAAATGCATAAAATGTATGTGTAAGATTTCAAAGGAAACCAATCATGCTGAAATAGTTATCAAAATATTTTTAAAAACAAGTTTTTAAACTTGTTTTATAAAAAAAAAAAATCAGCCCCAGGATAAGAACCCATAGAGGAAGCCACTTAGACTCTGCTTTGGGAGACTGGATGACAAAAGAACTTGACCAGGAATCAGGAAACTGAATTCTACCCCAAACTATCTATGGTACTAGGATTAAGTCACTACTTAGCTTTCTCTTCTGTCAGATGGGGACATATGAAAACAGCTGGAAAACTTGGACCACCACACTGAATGGGAGGTATTCTGATTTTTTCTTCTCTTCTGCTTAGCTGTTCCTCCATACAACAGTTCCCGGGGCCCCTGTGCAGAAAGGAAGTCCTTACCCTGGAGAGATGAAGAAGGTGTAAGGCCTGTGGTCACCTGCAGCCAACGTCTTCAATCCAATCTTCTTGCTAGCTGTGCAGTTGTACTCATTGGGCTGGGGGGCCGAGTGCAGATAGACAGCAAGGAAGGGTTCAGGCTCCTCAGACAGGTAGCGCTCTAGGATGTGGCACAAGGACAAAAGTTACCTTTGCAATGGCTGAGCCACCACAGCAAAGCCCCAGGACCCATGGCAGGCACGGCTCTAGCAGATCCTGGACCTCCAGGACACAGGGCCAAGGACAGTGTGTGAGCTGGTATGATCTGAAGCTGGGGCAACTTCTTTGCACTAAGCCTAGTTTTGAGAGTGTGGGTATGTTTTTATAGAGGGGGTGGGAGGGATTCAGAATTTGGACAGTGGGGCCTTTCATAAATAACACTGTGAATGACCTACAGTCTCCTTCCCTTTTTTTTAAACAAACATTTATTAAGCACCTATTGTGTGCCAGGCACCATGCTAAGTGAATTACATATATGATCTCATTTAATTTTCACAAGCCTGAGAAGTAGGTGCTAGTATCACCCCCATTTTATAGCTGAAGAAATTGAGATACATAGAGGTTAAGTGACTTTCTCTAGGTCACAGAGCTAGTTAAGTATCTGAGGAAGGATCTGAACTCTGGTCTTCCCAACTCCAGGCCCAGAGCCCTTTTCCTTTTGTTTTCCAGATAATTCCCAGGATACCTGGGCCAAGCCAGGAAGAGTTGGGACCTGGCCCAGAGGGATAAACCCTAAATGCACTGAGCCCACTATACCCACCATTCAGCACAGTGTAGTTAAGCCGGAAGTGCAGACCAGCCTCAGGGTTGTGGTTTTGGGGGTCAATGATGGCACTGACAGACGTGCGAGGCTGGATGATGGCAGTGTCAGTGGAGAGGACTTGGTCCCCACCCCCTCCGCTGGTGTTGTTAGACACCTTGACGGTGATGGCCTTCTCAGAGCCCAGATGCTCTATTGGGATCTGGGCCCCTGTTTGAGTCTGGAAGGCCATGGAAGCCACCTTAGTGGAGACTGTGTAGTTGCTGATGTAGCCAAAGGGGAAGGGATTGGAGTCCACAAGAAAGATGAGCTGTATGACGTCAGTAAGGTCAGAGAAGGTGCTGTTGAAAGCAGGTGGGATGGAAAACTGGCAATCAGACGTGTTCTCGTAACACAGCAGACTGAAGGGGTCCGAACGTTTGCCTTGAGCCACAATCTCTTCCCCTGCCAGGGTCAGTGGTTCCTCATTCAGCACTCGAGACTTCATGAGGATTCGCATCAGGTCAGATGAGAGGTTATAAGCCTTGGAGGCCACTAGAAGGGTGTGGGGTTTGCTGCAAAGCTCTGTAGGCTCTAGGTCCTGGGTATCTGAGTTCACTAGGTGAATGAGGTCACCTGAGAGAGATTAAAAAGAGTGAGGCAGTCAGTGCAAGCCCCATAGTATGAGCCCCAGCATGCAAGGCACTTGAATGGACCTTCAGCAGAACGTGTAGCAAGTGGGAGACATGGCCACTGACTTTGGAAACCCTTAATCTGATAGGGAAGTCCCTGATGGGAGAAAAGGGGCACTCTCCCTTCCCCATTTTCTTTTCCAGCCCTCTCCCTGGACTCTGCCATCACCCATTCCCTATGGTAGGCTTCCTTCCTGGCTGACCAGTGATGTTGAGGATGTTGTCGGCAATGGCCGTGGGGGTCACTGTGCCTTGCGTGGTCTCATTTTGCAGGATGGCCATCATGTTCTCCAGCTTGTTCAGAGTTTTTTTCAGGCAAGAGTGGCATACAAACTCCTTACTTGCTACCTGCAGGGAGAGAGCCCAATGACATAGGCTCACCCTCCTGTCATCCTTCCACCCGTGTCCAGTATGTCTGGCCATTGTTATCTTCCCCAAAAAGGATATGTGAGGTTCCTCATCACTTCCTCCTTCCCCAGCAGTCCCAACCCTTCACATTTATTAATCTCCCTCACTGACAGCATGGTCCTCCACTACTCTGCATGCCCCTCACGCCTGGCTTCCTAACACGATGAATCATTCCTCCTCATTGTTCCTCATCCCCCATCCCCTTCTCATCTTTGCCTTGGGGACTGCTGTCCCATGGTGGGTTCATCTGCTCACCACAATTCCCCTTGTTCTTCCTGATAACCTCTGCACCCCAAGAGCTTACCCTAACACTCAGATAAGGCAAAATAATCAAAGACCTGAGAAGTACTGATTCCGTTTGATTAAAAGAAACACTAAGGAAAAGAGCTGTCAGCTACCTCTCAGCCACCCAGCCTGCAGGATGGGTCTGAGCCAGTTTCTTTAGGGCATCCATCCTGCAGGCTGGGTCTGAGCTGGCAGAGAGGAAGCAGGT
This sequence comes from Phascolarctos cinereus, assembly GCF_003287225.1. Classification (NCBI taxonomy): domain Eukaryota; kingdom Metazoa; phylum Chordata; class Mammalia; order Diprotodontia; family Phascolarctidae; genus Phascolarctos; species Phascolarctos cinereus. The sequence goes on along the minus strand of NW_027555847.1, from coordinate 128,376,654 downwards.
GTATGGAAAGGGAGTGGGGTGGCTCAGCATACCGTGCACTGGGCCAGCGCAGCGGAAATCTGCTGAATATCATCCACGGTGTTCACACGAAGGGAGACGAGGATCTCAGTAATATTTCTTCGCATCAGCACACGGAGGTGCCTCTCGTGGCTGGCCTCTTCCTCTGAAGATGTCACCTGTTCATACTGATGAGACAAGAAGAAATAGGTGCTTCATAAGAGCACAGACAAACCTTGGGGTTTGTACACATCTCACACACACCTCAAATTCCCCTGAGCAATTAACGATCTTTAAAAACAGTCTCTGATCCACTGACAGAGGGCTGAGATTTTTTTCATTTTCATCTTTGCATTGCAAGCACCTAGCAGAGAGCTTAATAAATGTTTATTGATTGATTGATTTGCAGTGGTGGTCAAGGAATGAAGAAGGTAACCACTTGAGATCCCTCCTTTATGAAATCAGTCTAAGTAACTCAGGAAACGATCTCTTAAATTTCAACCATGACATAGATCAACTGACCTGAGGCTGCCCAGTCTCTTGCCTCCTCCCTTAGTCCCCCATCCAGGGTAGGGGTGGAGATGGCACTGACCTCATTGAGGACGGTGATGAGGGCCAAAGAGTACTCGATGACATGCTGGGGGTCGGCCTGCTTCACCAGCCCTGGCAAGACTGTCTCGGTCAGGCTGTACAGCCAGTGGGTAAGACAGTGGAAGCCGGCAGAAGGCTCAGGCAAGGTAATAAGCAGAGACCTGGGAGGCAACAGCCAGGTAAGGGTGAGGATGAGGCCTGGGTGGCAGTGGCTGCCCAAGAGCAGAAGCTAGACTTCTAGGCTGGGCAGAGGAATGCACATGCCCAGCAGATCCTCATGACCCTCCCTACTCTCAAAAAAATGGCTCTACCCATCCCTCTTCTCCAGGAGACCTCTCATGATTAGTTAGCCTTAATTCACACGGAACATTCATTTTCTTTTCATCCTTTTAATGCTCACAAGTTCATTCTGAAACTTGGATCATAGATGTAGAGCTGGAAGGGACCCTGGGGGTCATGAAAGTCACCCCTTTCATTTTAACAGATTAGGAAACCAAGGTCCAGAGGAGTTAACCAGCTAAGTTCACAGGTAGAAATGGGCAGAACCAGGATTCAAACCCAGATCTTCTTATATCAAATCCAGCATCCTTCCACTGAATCAAACTGCTTATTTATACACTGCTTCCCAAAAATTCAAGTTTCCCCCAATGCTGTCTTCTGCCATCTATCCCAACCCTTCCTCTCTATCTCTGCCAACTCCTTGGGTGCCTAGCTTAGGAGATGGCCCACAAGGGGCCCTCAAATTACTTAGTACAGTACCTGGCATACAGTAGGTGTTTAATAAATGTATAATGACTAACTGACTGGATGACAGACAGTCTTGGGTAGGCTGATGCCCCAAGGTTCAGAATGCCCCTTCGCCCCCTTACCTGTTCAGAGCTACCACAGCAGCACCTAACTGGTCCTGCACAACTACAGAGAGGTCCACAGTGAAGTGGGTCTTAAAGCCAGGGGGCAACACAGCTCCATATGCAGAGAGACTGCCTTTGTAGATGCAGAATTCCTCACAGTAGCCTTGACGGCAGCGCCGCAGAAGTAAGGAATATACCAGTGGGGCATCCTCATCCTCTGTGTCCCGCCAGCCTGCAAAAACCATAGCCCAGCACTGTCCCTCCAGAGCCAGGAACTTCTGATCATCCTACCTTGTCCTCCCTTTCCCTGTCTCACCCTCCTCCTCCACACCCTACCGTGGACACACCATGACAAGAGTCAGCACCCGATGTGGAGAACAGGAAGGAAGATAAGGAAAAAAATAAACACTTATTAAGGCCTATTATGTGCTAGGTGCTGTGCTAAGAACTTTACAAATATTATCTCACTTGATCCTTACAACAACCCTGGGAAGGAGATGGAGTGGGAAGTGGAGATGTGGGAATGGATCAAAGCCATAATTAAGAATTTGGATGTCTTTTTGGTATTGAAATCGCTCTAAAAAGTCACAAGTGACTTCCTAATTATCAACTCCAATGGCTTTTTTTTTTTAGTCTTTACCCTCTACGATCTTTAATTTTGTGGCAAATTCAGCTGAAGGGTTGGAGACATAAGACAGTTCACTCTATGTTGGGAATCATGGAAGGGGCAGGTGGGCACTGGGAGAGGACCAGGCCCCTCTGGGCTGGGGTTGTAGGACTGCTTCAAGGAGGAAGTGCAACCCCCAGATGTCAGCATCTTAGAGCAAAGCTCCAGTGGTCCCACCATAGTTATGGCTCTGAGATGGCTACATTATTGAGCTAAAGAGACTTTCAAGACAATGATAAGGTGAAATAGAGTTATCCTGTTCTATGAAAAAATTTAAAACAAGATGGAGCTCAGTGATGGACTTCAGAAATTGGGTAGACTGTGCAATCCTGTTCCCTCCTGGTTCCAGAACTCATCATCCCTTTTCTCTCATGCATCTTCAAACTCAGCCTCTCTCCTGGTTCCTTTTCTGCCTAAACATGCTCAGGTCTCCCCATTTAGATACTTACCCTTGATCTTTCTGCCCCATATTTCTCCCTTTTCACTGTCAATCTTCTTTAAAAGTTGTCTATGCCTGATGTCTCCACTTTCTCACTACCCACTCTGTCCTCAATTTGTAGTGGTTGGGTTTCTGCCTCCACCACCACCTCTATTGAACCTGCTCTCAACAGTCACCACTGACTTCCTCATTGTCAATCCCAATGGCTTAAAAAATCAGTTCTCACTTTCTATGCTCTAAGTAGCTTTCAAGACTGTTAACTGTGGCTTCCTAGGGGGCACTCTCTTTTTCCTTTGGCCTCTGAGATACCACACTCTACTCATTCTCCTCCTGCTTTACTCCTTTGTCTTCTTCCCAGGCCCTTAATGTGCATGTTGATTATACTGGGGAACACAGGTCTATTGCTGGTCCTCTTCCCTCTCTGTAATGTTTTTCTTGACAATCTCATTCACTTCCAAAGCTTCAGTTATGCAGGAAACTCCCAAATCTGACCTCTTTCCTGAACTTTAGAACCACATCTCCCACTGACCACATGATATCTCCACTTGAAAGCCTCACTGGCACCTGAAATTCAGCATGTTCAAAACTGAGCTTGATGTCTTTACCCTTAAACCTGACCCTCCTGACTTCTCTATTTCTTCCCACGGCACCACTTCCCACAGTCTCCTATGCCAGAAATAGTGGGGTTACCTTTCATTCCTCCTTCTCTCTTACCTCACTTATCCAATTTGTTCCCAAGTATTATTGCTTCTACTTTTGTGAAATCTCTCATACTATACCTCCCCTCTCTTCCCATTGCTACCATTTTGCTATAGATCTTTATTATAACTTACCCAGACTACTACAATTCCTGCTAATCTATCATTGCTGGCATAATCTCCCTTATGCATAGATGTGGTCATATCATGCCTCTTCTCAAAAATCTTCAGTGGCTCTCCAGTAACCATTTAGTCAAGGTCAAACTTCCTCATCTGGCATTCAAGGCCCTCCCTGAAGTCATTCTTTCTTTCCCTACATACACTGTATATTCTAGCCAATGGACCACTCTCTGATCTCCCAACATTTCCTTTGCTGTCTTGCTGCTGCATCTTTGCTCCTACTTTTTTCTCTTTCAGTAGCAATCTTATCCCTAAAAGCATATACAAGACTTTGCTCATAGCTGTTTAATGCACTTACTGGGTAGGATTATATATTACAGAAACTGGTGTTTGTGTTTTATCCTCACCTCCTCTCCCTCATTCAACAAGAAACTCCACTAGAGCAGATACCTCATCTTATTTAAACTTAGCATTCACAATGTTCTTCCCATCCCCTCCCCCGGCCAACTCTAAGATCTAGTAGTGTTCTATACATGGTAGATACTCAATGTCTGAATGGATGAATCAAAGGTGTTCCCTTGTGACCTGAGAATCAGAATTCCTGGCTCTCTCCCCAACCTCTCTCCTTCACCCACCACCCTGATTCACTGTGTGATCTTAGACAAATTGCTTGACCTCTCTGGGCCTCAGTATATCCCTTTGGGAAACAGGCAGAATTCTTCCTGGCCACATGAGGGCAACAAATGAAAAGGTGGGCATATTCTGTGGGGTGACAACTTTTGAGGAACCAGAGGGTGATTATTGCTGGTGGCAAGGAATGCTCTTACCTGTACACTCAAAGTGAACCTTGGTGGTGAGAGCCCTGACAGCCTCAAGGGGGAAGAGACGGCAAGAACCCCCAATAGGAGGGCGATTGGGGAACAGGTCAATGGAAGCAAAGCCTTCTTCCTCCCCGGAGCAGCCCAACACAGTCAGGGTGAAGGTGTAGCCCTCGCCATCACGGAGCACGCCTCGCCTCAGAACCAGCCGCATGCCCGAGCTGCCTGTTGAAGTTGTTGACTCGTCCAGTATGAGGGATTTGTTGCTGAATGTCTGGGCTGCCCATCGCTGCCGGGTGAGACAAATCACCAAGGTATATATATAGAGAGGCACTAAGGCTAACACACACACGCGAGTGACAGCTATCCGCGCACACACAGGTATGCACACAGTCACACAGAAACATGAAGTAGGTGGGAAGAAAATGTAACCAAGCATTTCATGTCCCGTCCTTGCATGGCTCCCTTCTATGATATCCTTCCCAGATTCGTCCCTGGCTCCTTACCCCTCGCTTAGAGCCACTACTGCAGTTGTGGCAGGTCCCCTCCAGGTAGACATAGGAGCTCTTGCTCACTTCATACACTGACTGCGCTTTGCAGGAAACACATTCCAGAGACACAATGGGCACCAGACCATTCCTGATCAGCACCTAGAGAAAGGAGATAAGAGCAGAATGGGGTAGTTGCTTTGGCCTGAAAGTCTTTCTGCCTCTCCCCTCCGATCTATCCTTTCTATTGATGCTAATATGATCCACAGCACAGACCTTTGCCCAGCTCCCCAGGGCAGGTGAGTGGGAGTACCATTAACTTTCCATCATCCACGTCAACAGAAGGCAAAGCAGCCATCAGATACCATAAAGAGCAATGGGTACGCATACCCCAATGGACCTGTGATCGAAACATTGGGGGTATTCTCTCTGACAGTATAAATTCGAACTCATCCATGCCTGCCCCTCGTGAGTGACTCTTGTCCGTGTTCTCTCATGAACTCTCCATAGGGTAAGTGGCCCAGTTATTCGCAGGGCACAATGTACAGGCAGAGAATCAGTAATAACATTCATGGCCTCTGATATCTATGTAGGCATGTGCAGAATAAAAGTAATGAATAAAAGAAACTCTAGGTCTGGTCTAAGGTAAGGAGGAAAATGAGACCTTCTAGTATCCCTGAGACTTAGCAGGGTGTGACTCCTCCCTGGAATATAGCAAGGGGTGAAGAGACCCATTCAAAAACAAGTAATTGTAAAAAAAAAACCCAAAACAAAAAACCAAGTGATTGTATATGAGATGGTAGAGAAGCATTCTATAACAAGAAGTTGCACTTCTGTGTGCAAATCCATGAACTAGAAGGAGGCAAAATGAAGGAGAACATTTTGGGCAGGGTCAAGGCAGAGGGAAGCACAAGTAATCTTGCACAGAGTTTTGACTATGTCCTTCACTAAAGCCCTACCCAAAGCCTCACTATGTCATGGCAATGACCCTATGGTCACTTAAAAAAATTATACAGACATCTTTTTGATATTGGTATTTGATTTTTGAGATTGGTATAATTTTATTGACATCACCTACATTTCCCATTACATCCCACCCTGAATACTCTCCCTTATGAATAGAGCCATTTCGTATCATAAAGAAGGGGGAAAAAAGGTATTTGGTTTTTTTTAAAAGGAGGGGGTACCTTATGTTTCTTTTAGGGCCTATTGTGCCAGTAGAGGGCAAACTTGGGCAAGTCTTAGTGAGCCGAAAGATTTAGAGTACTGTCCTTGGCCAGAGGGAGTCACCAGCTGCCTTCAAGATGCTGAAGTCATCAACAGCACAAGCATAAGAGAGAGAAGGCAGGATCTGGACTCAGCCCCTGATACTGACCATTTGTTTGACCTTAAGTAAGTTGCTCAATCCCTATGGGCCTCAGTTTCCTCATCTGTAAAATGACACGATTATATTAGATGGCACCTGAAAGTCCCTTCTAGCCCAAGATCTATAACTCTCTGATTCTCAGATGTAGAAAGAACTGGCAGATGTCATCACTGAACCATCATCAGGGACCTTTGAAAGACAATGGAGCATGGGAGATGGGCAAATATTCTCATTTTCAAATGGGATGAAAGTAAATCCTTTCAATTATAGGCTAGAGGAGCTTAACTTCAAATTTCTGGAAAAACTAAAGAATGCCTTATTAAAGTGATGTTTTTTGAGCACCTGGAAAGGGAAGTAGTGATCACAAAGAACTAATATAGCTTCATGGTGGTTACTAAGTTGGTAGATCAGAATAATGCTGTAGATGCAGTAACACACACAACACAAGCTCTCATGATAGCCTTGTGAACAAGAGGATGGAGAGGGAAGTGAGCAGTCAGGTAGACTTCAAAGTTTCTGAAAGAATGGACCCAAATAGTAGTGATTAATGGGTCACTGACAATCTGAAAGGAAGTATTTGGTGCAGGCTAGGTCCTTGACATTGTTCTAGTCAACATTTTTAATCAATTACTTGGATGAAGGTAAAAATGGAGGAACAAGGGAACAAATATTTATTAGGTGTTTACTATGTGCCAAGCTACGGGGGCAGATGGGTGGTGCGGTGGATAGAGTGCCAGGCCTGGAATCAGTAAGAACTGAATTCAGATCTGGCCTCAGACACATATTAGCTATGTGACCCTGGGCAAGTCACTTAACCCTGTTTGCCTCAGCTACCTCATCTGTAAAATGAGCTGGAAGAGGAAATGTCAAACTACTCCAGTACCTTTGCCAAGAAAACCCCAAGTGTGGTCACAAAGAGTTAGACACGACTGAACAACAATAATGAACATACCATGCACTTTACAAATAGTAGCCCATCTGATCCTTCCAACCCTGGGAGCCAGGTGCTATTATCATCCTCATTCTATTCAACTTTTTTATCAATGACTTGGATGAAGGCATTGACGGCAGGCTGATCAAATCTGCGGATGACATGTATCTGGGAGGGGCAGCTAATATTAATAATTCACATTTATGTAGCACTTTAAGGTTTACAGAGTGCTCTTCTAACAACAACCTTGTGAAATAAGTGATGTAGTTACTATTTTTATTTTTTAAAATGGGAAAACTGAGGCTCATAGCTAGTAAGTGCTTCAGGATTTGGAACCCAAGCCTTCTGATGCTAAGTTCAGTGTCTTTTCCACTGCCTCATACAGTATACCACATTGGATGACAGTCAGGATCCCCAAAAAGTCTTAGGGGTCCAGAACAATGGGCACAGTTTAAGATGAAATTAAATATTCGGGGATAAACACAATGATTTGTACTTGAGTGAAAAAAATCAATAGTACAAGTACAGGATGAGAGGGGCACTGCTAGGTAACAGTTCATATGAAAAATATGGAGGGGGGAGAAACAGTTTAATGGACTATTGGAGGTCTCATGAAATTCCTGTTCAGGCACACATTGAACCAGATGACCTTTTCTAGGTGGAGCAGTGACCAGAGAGCCAGGTCTGAAGTCAGGAAGACTAGAGAATCTGGCCTCATACACTTTCTAGCTGTGCGACCCTAGGCAAATTACTTCACTTCTCCCTGCCTCAGTTTCCTCAACTATAAAATGGGGATAATAATACCACCTATCTCCCAAGGGTGCTGTGAGAATCAAATGAGATCATAATTGTAAGCACTTAGTACATAGAAAGCATCGTAGAAATGTTAGCAAAGTCTAATGAGCCTGCTCCCTTGAAGGAAGCAACACCAGGCCTGACCGCAAATTAAAAAGTCATCTCTTAATTATCTGCCTTGCAGGTCCACAGTCCCTTCTTTATTTGTCATCTAGCTGGGTCCTTTGCTAACACTGAGCTGTGCTGATAAAGAAGCAGAATCTATCCCAGAGAGAGTCAAGGGGAGACAGCAGGAATGTGTTTGTTTGAACAGGAGTTTGTATCTGAATGCACCATTAAAAAAAAAACAAGGATTTTTGATTGTCCATTATTTGGGCTTATCCACACTTCCACTTTCCTTTTCTTTATCATGATTTGGCAATATCACTTCCTCCCTGGACAATATAAATCACACTCTCCAAGACCTGATCCCTTCTTTCACCTGATCAGAGAGAGGTTAGCACACCGGAAGGTGTGGACATACTTCTAATTCCTGGACTTGGATACCTTTTTTTAGGTATGTTCACTCATCACTTGGGTAGGGTTGCCAAGGAGTATTACCTCCCTGGAGAGGGGTCCAGAGCAGTGGTACCCACCGTCTGATTGGTCACTTCTTCCTTTCTCCCTGCCTTCCAGACAGTCAGGTTGAATGTATATTCGACGCCAGCCTCAAGCCGCTCCTTGGGAATGGTGATCATGCTGCTCCCCCGGGGGCCAAAGTTTAAGGGACACCCTCCAGAATGACTCTGTATACCACCAGATGGGATGGAAAGGGAAAGAGAGAAGCCATCAGACAGACAATCCTGGCCAGGAAGGGGAGGAGTGATCCTTCCATAGAGGGAGGACCCATCTTTTTAGGGAGAGAGATCTCCCAGGACAAGTGATAGTAGCTGGTGTCTGCCCCAAGAGATAGTCATTCAAAAGATCTCCCTTCTCATTTGGACTCTATATCCAGGGGGATAGTTACTATGCAAAGATTAACCTAGGTTCTCCTGTATAAGGGTTAACCAGTACCCACAAATTTTTTCAGGGATCTCTGGTGGGGAATAGGTACTAAATTGGTTTCCCATTGATTATCTCTCATTCCTCCTGTTAGTCGCTCTAGATATGTGTATGGCAAGCTGTCCTAAACCACCAACAATGTCCCTGCCTGTTCCAGTCACCACTGTCCTGTGGTCTCTGTTGCCCATTCCCATCCCCTGACCATGCTGAATAGAAATCCCACAGAAGCTTAACTGACCTTGGAGGAAGAGACGCAGGCCCAGTGGAAGCTGAGGAGGGTCTGGTCACCGTCCTCGAGGTTGGGGTCATAAGATTTGCCACCGTCAAGTACTAGATCCCGTGTGTTGGACCAGACTCTATAGGAGCCACCATCAATGATGGGCACAAGCCGGCCAGGTGTCACAGTCACATTGGCCTGAATGCTGCGTGATAGGGGTGTATCCCCAAAGGACACCACAAACACAAAGCAGTAGTCACCCACAGCCAGGGCCAGCCGTGGCACAACCAACTGAGGCCGGCTCACATCCACGCCGGGCAGTGGCACGTGGGCAGAATGCTTGTAATGTAAGCAGCTGGCTGCCCGGTACACTTGCCAGTGGTATTCAGTTTGGTAGGTGACACAGCCCCGTAAGTTGATATGTGCTTCCAGGTAGCTGCGTTGAGACCGACGCATCACCACTTGGGTGGGCAGGGCCACCTCTACCTCTGGTTCCTCGCACTCCAGCACTCGTACTGTCACCGTGGCCTTGGCCACCAAGAAACTAACCAGGTTGGAGGCATTGACCTTTATGCTGTAGTCCCCAGGGAGCAGGTAAGTGTGGTTAGACAAGGGTGTGGAGGTCACTTGGATCTGGGACCCATCTCCAAAATCCCAATGATAAAACACATGCCGGGGGCTTGGAATTGTGGCTGCCTCAAATTGTGCTGATCGGTTTGTGAAGCAGCTTCCAGGATGGAGATCCACTGCCTGGAGGAGGTCCTGAACCTCTATGGTCCTGGTGAGGTTGACACTGCCCAGATCATTGAAGGCACGGACGTGGATCTCAAGCTGGCCAGCCGCCACAGGGGTGTAAGCCACCTCTCGGCCAGAGAGGATAACGAGAGAGTCACCCTGAACCTTTTGCAGGGAGAAATCCCAGGCATATGAGACTCGTGACCCCCTCTGCACCCGGGCTGTGAAATTTCTCTCCCCACCTGTAGGTATACCTAGCTCACAGCAGCCCACAATCTGTAGCCCACTAATGGCTTCCAGAACAGAGATGCGCACCTGGACCTGCTCCCAGCTCACGTGATTCTCTGCCTGCACAGTCACCATATAGTCTCCCACTCTAGAGAAACTGTAGGAGAAGCTGGGCCCACCCAGAGCTGTGGTGACTCCCCCACTGATCAGGAGACGGTAATTTACATCTGAGCCCAAGGTCAGGCGGATGCTGAAATGGACCCTTTCCCCTGGTTCTACCACCCTGCTGCTTGCCCAGAGCTCTAGCCCTTGGATAGGATCCTCCACAGTGATGTTGCAGCTGGCTGTGGTCCAGCTGACAGCATTGGAGGCATTAACCCGGATGGAGAAGGTACCAGCACTGGGAAAGACATTAGCCATTCTTTGCCCACTCCTAGTGCTGTCTGGCAACTCCCAGGACCAACTTACATTGCTCCCGTGCTCCAGATCCCCCCAGAAGTGAACAACAGAGCCTGAAACCACAAAACTGCTGCCTAACTCCCCGCACCCAACAGTGAGGCCAACCACAGGCTCCTGCACATCCACGTGGATTGTAGCATTGATTGAGCCAAGTGGGTTCTTGGCTGTGACAGTGACTGCCCACAGCCCTGGGCTGGAGAATGAATGCACAACAAATGGTTCTGTGGCTTCCACAGATATGCCTTCTGGAAGGAGCCAAGCATAGGTAATGCTGGTGCCACCAGATATCTCAGCACTGATGTTGACGGATGTGTTAACAGCAGCAGGGTTGGGGGAGGCAGACACTGCCAACTGCCCCACATTCTCCACAAACTCAAGTGTCCTGTTGACCGTGGCACTTCCCAGCATGTTGACGGCCTTTAGCTGGACTTGGTAAGTGCCGGCCTCAGGGACAATCAGTGGAAAGACCTTGCCTTGGGCAGTGTGGATGGGGACACTCTCCCGCTGCACTGTCCAACTGTAGGAGATGTTAGTGCCATCCTTCACTACTGCCTGAAGCTGGAGGGTGTGGTTGGTGGGGAAGCAGCCACCATCACCCCCACCCAGCATCTGGAGCCCCTCAATCTGCTGCAGCACATAAATGAAGATGCTGTCCTGCAGGGAACTGACCTCGTTCTCGGCAGTGACAATGATGTTGAACGTTCCTATGGAACGGAAAGTGTAAGATATGGTGGAGGAGCCTGGGATGGGGGTGCAGCGATCACATAGGACCCAGGAATAGTGCACATCACTCCCTGCCTGCAGTGTGGTACTGAAACTCACAGAGCCATTCAGTGGCACCACTGTCCGGCTGGCATTGATGCTCAGACCCTGGACCCTCCTCTTGACTGTGACATTGAGCTGTGCTTTGCTGTGACTCACATCATTCCAGCCCATCACGCTGACTGTGTAGCTGCCTGTGTGGTTGTAGGCATGGATGACCTGCAGGCCCTCTTGCCTCTGGCCATCCCCCAGGTCCCAGCTGTAGCTAGCTGGGCTCCCATTGCCCATAACTGAGAACAGATAGGGCTGGTTTAGCTCCAGCACATGAGAGCTGTTGACCTCGATGCTGGTGATGCCCATGGGTTCCTGAACCTCCACAAATGCTGTATCATTGTCTGAGGAGACATTGTTGGATACCGTCACTGTGACCAGGTAGATTCCGGGGACCTTGTAAGTGTAGCTCACCTCAGTGCCTCCCGAGCGGGCAGAGTCATTCGCCCCAAAATCCCAAGAGTAGTGGTAGAAAAATGGTGGGAAGGCCTGGACCTCAAGCTTGGCTTCCTCTCCAAGCCTCACAAACTGTCTTTCAGGTCGAAGGGTGATGTTGCTGACCTCAGGTTCCACACAGACACTGGTGAAGTAATGCGCCTTGTTGACAAGGCTGGACAGGACCAGCGACAGAGGGAAAATCCCACTGCAGGTGAAGTTATGAGTCACTGTGGGGTGGCCGTGAACGGTGACATTGGATGAACCATCCCCAAAAGTCCAGTCAAAGATATAGTGCGTATAGTCCCCAGTCACATGGGCAGTTAACTGGACCTCAGGCTGCTCGGGGATGCAGGATGAAGGCTCAATCTTAAGCACTTCCAGGACAAAAATGTGGATGGGCAGGACCTGGGAGATGGAGCTGACAGGGTTGGCCGCAGTCACCTTGATGGTGCAGTTCTCATCCTGTAAGTAGACATGCTGGACAGAGGCCTCTGGGCCAGTCAGCACTGTGCCATCTCCCATATCAAAGGTCCACGTAATATTGTCTCCAGCTTCCACCGAAGCATTGACAGTGACAGCCATGCCCTTTTCTGTGGCTGCAATTGGACTCACTCGCAGTCCCTGAATCTCCTCAAATACTCGGACAGAGAGGTGTGCCCTCACACTGCTCACAGTATTGTTGACCATCAGGCTGATGTTAAATACCCCTCTGCTCACGTAGGTATGGCTGACTGCTGGCTCACTCTTCAGCACAGCTGGGGAGCCATCCCCAAAGTCCCATGTGTACAGAACACCAGCTGGAGAGGGCAGTGGGCATGGAGTAAAGGTGATAGGGTGGCCGACCACCAGGGCTCCACTGTCTGTCTCCACAGTGACATGGGGCAAGGAAGCCCGGACACTCAGAGGTACCTGTTGGGTCAGATTCTCAAAGGTATTGAACACAAACACTGTGAGGTTATAGTCACCTGAAGGAGAGAGATATGGGAAAAAGAAGAGTCAGACAGTCAATTGATAAACAATTTTTAAGAACCTACCATGTGCCAGGCACCATATTAGGTGCTAGGAATACAAAGATAAAAATGAAAAGAGTTTCTGCCCTCAAGAAGCTCACATTTTGGGGCAACAGTGGATAAAGTACCAGTGCTAGAGTCAGGAGAACCTGAGTTCGAAACCTGTCTCAGACACTTACTAGCTATGTGATCCTGGGAAAGTCACTTAACCCTGATTTCCTCAAAAAAGAAAAAAAGCTCACATTCTATTGGAGGAGGCAACATAGTACAGTGGAAAGGGTACTGGCTCTAGGGGCAGAAGATTTGGATTCAAATCCTACCTCTAACACTTACTACCTGGGTGACCTTGGGAAAGTCACTTAACTTCCTGAGCCTCAGTTTCCTCATCTGTAATATGAAGTGGTTGATCTATATGGCCTCTGAGGTTCTTTCCAGCTCTACTTCTATGATCCTATATACAAACATAAGTACATTAAAATGTATGTAAAATAAATACAAGGTAGTTTTGAAAGTAGGCACTAGCTGGGGGTGTCAGGAAAGACTTTTTTTTTTGTAGAAAATGGCACTTGAGATAAGTTTTGAAGGAAACTGGGGATTCTATGAGGCAGAAATGAGGAGGCAGGTATTCCAGGCAGGGAAAGAGACTATGCAAAACACAGAGATGGGAGATGAGGAGCAAGTAACTAGTTATTACATCCAACCTTTCATTAGGAGCCCTAAGTCCTGGAAATCACACTGGATTTAGAGGCACAGTCCCCTCACTCCTCAGGCTAGTGGGACAGTTTCTTCCTTGGGACTCAACAGCACTATAAACTTGGAAAGGACCATAAGAAAGAAACCAGACAAAAGAAACAAATTTGTCCCATGTCAATGAACCCAGACAGCCTGCAGTCCTGAAGAAGGAATCAAGGGAGAGAGAACTGCTGATTTGGGGGTATGTGTCTAGGGAATATCACAGGAAAATTGGGAAGGGAAAGAAAACCCTTACCCCTGACTCCACGGCTCACCTGGGACATGGTAGGTATGCGTGACATTGTGTTCAATTAGCACTTGATGGACACCAGGCTCAGGAACCAGAAAGGACTCATTGTATGGGGGCTTGAACTGCCCACTCTCCTGCTCCCCATCCCCAAATGTCCACCTACAGAAGGAGGAGGGAAAGGGGTCAGGGAGTGAGCAAGTAGCTTGAAGCAAGAGAAGGGAGGTCAACATTATCAGCCAGGCCCAACACATGACTAATTTGGGGTGGGAAAGGTGACACCCACCACCTCCTGTCCCAGCAGCCCAAGGAGCAGTAAGTGGAATTGACATGCGGCGCTTTGGAGACAGGAACTACCTCCTCCAGGTCAGAGGGGTAACACTTCTATCCCAGGGAAGATGAAGAGGAAGGTGAAGAGGTATTAAAATGCTCATATGGCTCTTTGGAATTTGCTCAGGCTGAACAGATTTCCCTGCTTCTGCCCCCTGCCCCCCACAGCCTAACATGTGACTGACTACACGCAGGTTTCCTAACTCTGGTGGAGGAGATCCCCAACAAAGAGGCACACGCTTAGACCAGTGCAGACTATCCTGAATGTCCCCAGCCACAACTTCAGCAACGACAGCTCCAACCGGCCAGCATTGTGCCCATTTGGCCAGCAGGGCCACTGAGTCTCAGAGTAGTGCAGGGGCTGAGCCCTTGTTGCCAGCCCCCCCGGCTATGGGGGAAGACTCACAGGAAAGTTACTTCCACGGCTGAGTCCACTTGGACGCTGGCGCCAAGCTGCAGAGTGGTGTTCTGGGGAATGATGGCAGGAACCTCTGACACCACCAGGTCTCTCATCTTATTCATCTTCTCCACTGTGACATTGTAGTTCACGGTGACATTACTCACATGGTTGGAGGCTGTCAGCTGTAGGACACAGGCAGGGCTGGGACCAGAGACTTTGAACTAGGTCCTCAGAGGGGAGGCAGGGGACAGTAATAGAAAAGGCAGCCAGACAGGAATTCAAAGACAGAGCAGCACACACACAGAGGAACAGAAGGTTAGAGGCAGAAGGTTAGAGAAAGACCCACAGAGTCCCTCTCCTCCTCCCCCTTCCCTCTCCCAACACTCCCAACCAACTCACTCACCCTTAGGTTTTTCAGGACCCTTCAGGAACAGAAGCAAAGCAGAAAAAAAAGGCAGAGGTGAGATCACAGGAAGCAGTTGCTACATCAGCCTGTCCTGCTTAGGAAGCAGGGCTGCCCAGGCCCAGAGCAGCCAGCCAGCCTCTTTCTAAAGCCCAGGGAACGGACAAAGGGCCAGGACCCTATTTCTATTTACCGAGAGCTTAAAGACAGCAGCACTCTGGTAGATGACATTGAAGACAACGTTGTAGAAGGTCAGAGACTGTTTATCATCGATGGTCCACTTAAAGACGACATCAGAGCCAGCATCAACTACAGGGCTGTATCTCTGGAATGAAGGATACAGGTCATATTCCCCATGTTCCCAAGTTGAGGGGTTGCCACCTGAGACCCCTCCTACCAAAAAGGTCCAGGAAGGGCTTTAGGGAATCCCAGACCATACCATATTGTGGCTCCTTTACCCAACCCTGACTGTTCATAATTCCTCCTGGCTCCAATAAGAGCTGTGAGGACTTTCATTCTTTCATTCATTTAACAAGCATTTATTAAACACTTATTGTATGCTAGAATCTGAGGACACAAAGTCAAAAATGAAACAATATTTACAGATATCCCACTTAACCACAGGGTTCTGATACCAGCACATGTAGTCATTTCTATAAACTGCCTGATGGGCTGGAGTTCTTCTCTAACCTGCCCCTGGCCCCAACACCAGACAATCAGTCTATAACTGTGATTAGAAAGAAATGTTCCCCACTTAGGGCCAGCTAAACTTATTGCCCAAGATTCTAGACCCCACATCAGGGTATCCAGGGACTAAGGCTACTGTTATTCCCATCCCCTGAGAAATCCCCTGAGAGAAAGAAGAATCCTTTTAAGTACATGTTACTTATATCCAAGGCAACCTCTCAGCCCTTCTGTTCCCTAATTCCTACTTACCACTAGGGTGCTCTGCAACACCCGGGTCTGGGGGTTTGGGGTGGCACTGAGTCCTCGGATAGGCTCTTCAGCCTTCACCTGAATGCTGATGTTCTCACGGCTCACACGGTTCTCTGCCACAATCTCTACCTGGCTTTCATCTTCCCCAAGACCATCAAGTTCAAGTAACACAAACCAGGTGTCATTGGTTTCCCGGATACAGTCGGCTGTCAACTGGGCCACCCCTAGAGGGCAGGAGGCTTCAAAGGGCACACTCTGGTTACTTCCCAGCCGACTGGCTGTGGAGTTGACTCCTGAGCTGATCTTCAGCACTAGATAAGTCCAGTTGGTAGAAACGTAGAATCGACCACTCTGGGGGGTAGGATAAATGATTCTGAGTCCCACCACAGGCGAGAGCACATCAAAGCTACAGGACAGGTTGTGGGTAGACACACCATTGTCCACGGAAGTTCGAACAACGTAGTGCCCAAGGTGCTGTAGTCCAGGGTTAGAGGGCTGGCCAAGGAGACGGGTCACCTGTTCTGTAGCAAAAAGCAGACGCAAGGCATAGGTGGTGCCATTGAGGGTAGGCACCCCTGAGAGGTGAGCAGGCAGGCTGGGCAGCCAAGTGGAGACATTGGCGCTTAAACACTCAGGCTGGAGGGGTTGGCGGGAAAGTGCTTCATGATGGGGAAGACAGTGTAGGAGAGCACCTGGACCTGCATCATGTTGGATACCGAAGAGGTCCCCGGGAAGCAAGGAGACATTCTTGCTGCTGAAGCTCACCTGGAGTGGAGAGCAGCACCATTAGATATGCTGAGCAGACCAAGTGGCCCCACTGCTGATTTCTAAGTAGTGACCAGGCTGTATAAGGGGGTTAGGCCGAATCTTCCTTGAAACAAAAGGAAGCAAAAGATGACCTGGAAAACCTTCAATCCTATTGCCCTCATATTACCCTGAAGGTGACTGAGGACAGACACAGCCCCTCCACAGCCCCCTTTCCCCCAGTATATGTCTTCATTGTCATCCCAGCCAGGGCTCTGTCCCTGGGTATACGGCATAAGAGCAGTTGCTCCCTCAAATACTTGGAACTCTTTAAACTTTAAACTTTAAGCTCTTTAAACTTTTTTTGTGTCCTGGACACCTTCTGATAGTTTGGTGAAACCTATGGACCCCCTCTCAGAATGATACTTTTAAGATCATAATTATACTGAAATACAGTTATCCCTCCCACCAAAAACATATATTTTACATGGAACTTAATCTATTTTTTTAAAGTCTTAACTTTAACCAAATAGCACCAGAAATGTCCTCTTTGCTTCTGCCCATTTGTCTGGACCGTTTTGCTATTATCTATGTGGTTGTCAGTGTGTACATTGCTATTTGGATTCTGGTCCCTACCCTCTGAATCCCTTCCTGTAAGGCTTCCCATAAAACTCCATGTTCTTCATAGTGTCACTGTCACATAGTCATATGCTACTTTGCCCAGCTGATTCCCTAATCCTTGGACACATGGGTTATTTCCAGGGTTTTTGTTTCTGTGAACTGTGTTTCAAAGAATCATTTTATAGAAGCCGGTGTTCTCCCACCTCCCCACCACTCCTCTCTCTTCATCACAAATATTCTTAGGGTTCACAATATTTTTTAAAACTGAGTTCACAGACCCCAGATTTAGAACCGCCGCTCTAACGTGATAGTTCTCCAGGGACAGCTCTGAAAGGAAGAACATTCTCCTCTCTCTTCCCCTTTCCTTGTCTTCTGTCCTCTCCTCTCCTCTCCCCACCCCTAGATCCCAGGTCCAGAGTGGGGGATACATACTGAGTACTGTGAGGAAGGGCCCGCAGGGATGGAGAATAGGAACTCCCTCCAAAGTGAGTAGTAGCTGGACCAATGGTTGTCTTGTTCAGAAGAGGAATCATTAGCACAGGGTGATATACTGCAAGGACTGTCCAGAGGCAAGCACATATTTACCAAGGGGCACCAGTGCTCCCCAGACAAACACTCAAGGGGCACCCATGTTTGGTTGTTTAAGGGTGGGCATGAAAGCTGGGGTGTTCTCTGGGATACCTGGAAGGAGAGCAAGAAGGTGGCATGAGACTGAGAGCCCATTTGCCCTAAAGGGAAAATCCCAGTCACACCCAACTAACCCTTCTACCCTACTCCTAAGAAGATAAACCGTTCAGTATCTTTCTCTAGCAATAAACAGAGAAGACTCAGTCTCAGCATAGACCAAGTGGATTAGGCCAAGGGAACAAAAAAACATGGGCTTGAATCCTGACCCAAACATACGCTTTCTGGATGATACTAGGCTCTTCTTGTCCCTTCTCATAGACAAATGCTACTATTATCCAACAGTTGTGTCTAACCATACTCTCCCTGCCTCCCTTCCACCTGAGGGCCAAGCCATGAAAATAGGCCAGCATCTTACCTCCCCCCACAGGACGATACACCTGAAGCTTCATTTGCACAGGCTCTGTCAGGTCCTGAGTCCCAAACTCAGCAGCAGTAAGAAAACCCTTATGCTGCAGCACCAGGCCAGGAAAAATCATCACCTGGATGGAGAGAGAAACAGCTCTCAATATACAGGTCGAAACCTGTATGTCACCAACCTGGATCAAATGGCCCTGTGTGTTGAGGACTCTGTTCAGAGCTGGCAGGAGAGGGGGAAGAGAGAGGATCTTTACTCTTGGAGAGACTCTTGTATAATGCTAGGAGAGGGAGAATTCCTGACCTCAGGAAATTCCCAGTCTAAGAAGAGGCGCTGCCCTTGTCCTGAGGGGGCTCCCAGTATGATGGGATATAGATCATTTTTGTCATTGGGAAGAGAGCTGAGCTCCTAATCTGACAGGATAGAGACCATCCTTGTCTTTGGGGAGCCCCTAGTCTGACAAGAAACACAATTCTACCCTTGGGGAGTATCCAGTCTGATGGGGGAGACATGGTTCCTGTCGTCAGGTACCTCCTACTCTCACTGGGAGATGAGGAAGACTTCAGGAATCTTCCAATCTGATAGGGGAGGAAGAGTTCCCAGCCCTCTAGGGAGGGATTCTTAATCTAATTAGAAAGACAAGGTGCAAACATATTAAAAAGGTCCAAGAAAGGAATCAAGATGAAAAGCACATGAATAATTAGAATCAGATGAGGCTTCCTGGAGGAGGTGAGTTTTCAACAGGACTGGAAAGAAGGATTTAAGAGGCAAAAGCTCCATGTTACCTCCACAGTCTCATGTCCTGGGGCAGAGAGGACATCTTGCTCCTCCACGGCAATCATGGACCCTGGTAGATCCGAGCTGGCATCACCCACAAAGAAATTCTCCGCATTAGACACAGCCCCTAGTAAGGAGAAAAGACTGATGACTTTGGTGCTCTTGAGGGTCAGAAGGTCAGAAGGAGGTCTCTGGTCTTGGTGCAGAGGAAGCAATAGCTTGAATGGTCAGAGTGAAGCTGGTGACTGTGGATTTTTTCTCCTTCTTTTTCATGTGTGTGTGTTGGGGGAGGATGAGGGTAGCAGTAGTGGTGGCTAGAAACGGACAGGTACACTTGCTATTCAACAGCCTCAGACCTCTCCAATCCCCCCCCCATCCCCACAACTTGGCTCTAAGTCAGCCATTCACTCATGGATAACCATTCGGGGCAAATGAGTGGTCCCAGCACCCAGAGTGGGATTTGAAAGCTGTGTGGCTCCCTCCCTGTGGGACCTGGGGAGGCAAGTATGGGGCCTGAGAAAGGTTCTATGCTGTCAGGCTGCTGTGGGCTTAGACCTTGGGGTGCTCTTGGCTGCCAGAAGGTTCATCTCTTGGGGTCTGTGTGAGTGTGTGTGTGTGTGTGTGTGTGCTCTTTCCCTACCTCCCAAGACTGAATACCTGTGGGTTGGAACTCGCACACATAGCTGTGGGTGGCCGTACAGAGGTCGGTATTGCACTGGCCAGCAGGGCCCAGGCGCACACAGTGCTCAGCATTGGCGGGGTGTGGCTCTCCAGGCAGCCAGTTCTGACAGCTCTCCAGGCTGAAGGCCTCTCTGTGGGGTGGCACCCCAGGACCTGTCAAGGCCGTGAAGCCAATCCACACATCGAGGCTCCTGTCAATAGTTAGGGTCCACTTAGCTATAGCCCCAGTGACATTTGAGACAGAGGAAGGGTAAGAAGTCACTAGTTCCAAGAAACAAAGAGTTCTCCTGTCCTCAAGACCAGGAAAACAACTTCTTCCACATAAGGCAGAGCATGTCATAATGGTGAGGGGAGAGGGAAGCAGCTTTTCTTTGGCGCCTATTCACATCCAAGAATAGACTCTGTGTGTCTCTGTCCCTTCTAAGCCTCAGACTCATGGCCTGGGTAGAAAGTCTACGCTGTAAAAATGGAGTCACTAGTTTAAAGGCAAAGTCCTGGAGGAATATAGTCAATACAGCATGATGTATATCTCCAAAGTCAGTGCTTATGGGGAGTATGACTGTAGCGTCCACAGAGTCCGGGTCACAGCCAGGCCTCTTCCTTCATGTCACTTCCCTATTCTGTAGCTGCCAAAGCCTTCTCACTCTTCTCCAAGTGTCTTCTCCCAGCTAGCACTCCCTGGCACACCACGTCAGAATGGGCGTGTGCGTGAATCATGAGAGACAAAGATTCTTCTCTCTCCCAAAGTGGAAGCGCCCCTTTCCAATCCTCCCCTATCCAGACCCATAACTAAAGAATTGTAGTATGGACTGAAAATGAGCCGCTCAGCTGTGGACTGAGCTGTGATCTTAGAGGTGGGCCCCAGGATCTCCATTCTATTCAGCACCTCCCATGAAGTCACCCATGCAAGGTCCCCTTCTGTCAACTGATCTTTGGGGTTTGAAAGCCTGTGTCCTGGTGGGAGGGAGAGGGAGTAGCATCACCAGGAAATAAATGGACACAGACACACATGCCCACATGTATTTATATGGAGAAGTGGCTTTCAGAAAATAACTTTGCTATGTTTCTTGGTCTCTCTTGGGGGGGAGGGGAAGAGAGAGAGAGAGACAGAGACAGAGACAGAGACAGAGAGACAGAGACAGAGAGAGACAGAGAGAGAGGAGGAAAAACAGAGTCAGAAAGAAACCAAGCAGGCAAGCTAAGAGATCCACTAAAGCTTCTTGCTAATGGGAACCACATTTCTGCTTCATTTCCCTGAGAAAGCTGAAGTCTTCAAAATGGGTGATTGCGCATATGTCTTCTCAGAGAGGGTTGGTCACACCTGCTTTCACCAGGACTTGTTTAAGAGGGTCTGAATATTCAAGCATACAGGGCCCAAGGTGGGAGAAGTCAGGAAAGAACAGACAGACAGTCATACAGATCATATGAAATCTCAATATGAGAAGTTGGTATCAAGAAACATTGTAGCCAAGACAGTTTTTCCCCCTCCAGGGACACCAGCACTCAGAAGACACTTGAGATTGGAGGTCTGGGGTATAAATTCACTGAGAATATTGAGTGTGAGATTAGGATGGGCCTGGGGCATCAGAGAATTCCAGGGACTGTTCCATTTTGCCCTGTACATCTGGGAAACAGATTCCCCTACTGGGTGGTGATTGGGGAGGGGCATGAAGTCCAAGGAGGGGCGACTGGGAAACACCCCTCCACCCCCACATCTGGGCCATTCCGTGTGCTTTCCTAGACATGTTTATAAAAGCCGCCCCTGGCCAACATCTGCATCTGGTAGTGTTGACAAGAGCAAGCCATCAGGCCGGAAGAGTTCTTCTCCTCCCCAGGGCCAGAGCAATAATAGCCCTGCCATGGCAGCTGGCCAACTGGACAGAACCACCTCCGGACCAAGCTGCCCAGTCCAGCTGCCCCCTCCTATTCTTCCTCCCCTCTTTCACCTCAGCTCTCACTCACACCCTTTTTCACTCTCTGACTTCTCCAGAGGGTATTTGCAAAAGCTGACCACATCCAGGCACCAAAGTCCCCAGACCCAGTGTATACAGTATTTTATGCCCTGCTTCCTGGCCCTCTGGGGCCAGCAATTCCCTACCATCCTTTTTCTAGCAGTCTCTCAGTTATCCATGCTATAGTGAACAGATGTGTTTTGGATAATCCAAGAAGCATATCTATAGGTTTGGGGGTAGCGGTTTCTTTTATTTTAAATTTTATTTTATTTTTGGCCCACATTCTCTTCTCTCCCTCTTACCTCCCTCACCCCCCTCCCATGAAAAAGCAAGGAAAACAAAGCCCATTACAAATATGTATAATTGAGCAAAACAAATTTTAGCATGGGTCATCTCTCTCTCTCTCTCTCTCTCTCTCTCTGCATATACATATGTGTGTGTGTGTGTTCGTATATACACTCATATACTTGGACATGGCCTCTGTGTATATGTGAATAGAATAATAGAATATATATACACATACACACACACACACACACACACACACACACATATATACACACACACATATGCTTCAATGTATACTCTGTGTTCATCCCCTCCCTATTCAGAGATAGGTAACACATTTCATCATGAGTCTTCTAGAATTATGGTTGGTCACTGTGTTGATTAGCGTTCCTAAGTCTTTCCAATGATCCAAGACAATTCCAAAGGATCCATGGTGAAAAATGTTATCCACTTCCAGAAAGAAAACTGATGAACTCTAAGTGCCGACTGCAACATACTTTTTTTAAACTTTATTTTTCTTGGGGTTTGTGCGTGTTTTCTTTTGTAACATGGCTAGTATGGAAA
Source organism: Phascolarctos cinereus (assembly GCF_003287225.1). Lineage (NCBI taxonomy): Eukaryota > Metazoa > Chordata > Mammalia > Diprotodontia > Phascolarctidae > Phascolarctos > Phascolarctos cinereus. The sequence continues at coordinate 128,354,235 of NW_027555847.1, read as the reverse complement.
TATGTTTTGCACAATTTCACACGTATAATCAATAATCAAATACTGCTTGCCTTCTCCAGGGGTGGGGGAGGAGTGGGAGGAAGAAAATCTGGAACTCAATTTTAAAAAATGAATGTTAAAAAAATTTTTTCCATGTAATTGGGAAATATTTAACAAAATTAATTTTTTAAAAAAATTTACATAGAATTTCTAAGTCTTTCAAAGTTGTGCTACTGTTATTGTCGACAAGCATTGTCATCTTAATTCTGCCTAGCTCAGACATATAATGCTTATAACTGAGCAGTAGCTAAACACACACTCCCTGCACTATGTGGAAAAGAGAAGCGGGAAGATGATAAGGGTGGCCAAAAGTGGTTCTCTAATTTTTCAACATCTAAACACTCAAATCCTCCCTTGATGCTAATAGTGGTATGAAACTGACTTTGGGTTCTCAGAGGTTATGCCAGTGGGGCACAGACTCTGTCAAGTTAGTAAAACCCCAAATATGGGCCTAGTGACTGTCTACTGTTTGAAGAGAAGCCCAGCTAAGTTCAGAAAGGATCATGACCCAGTTGAGCACAGGGTGATAAATTCTTGTTGAGGGGCTGAAATCTACATCATTGGAGGGAACATCCACACTGATGAACCAATTCCTTATGTCTGTCTATCCATGGATAGTCAAGTGAGGAGTCCACGCTGAGAGACTGTGATAGCTCCAGGCCCCTACCCCTAGGACTCCCTCTTTTATCTTTAGTGCTCGGGGTGGGGATGGGGGAGCTGACAGTTGGGTGCCTGTGTCTACGGACCTCCTGCCAGACTTGAGACATGGACTTCGAAGAGCTAAGGATCTTTAGACCCACTTTAACCCTTCCTTTAGACTCCTAGGTAATAGAGGTCCTATCCCTGGCTAGGAAACCAGTCCAAGTGGATTCCTTGTATCCTGTCTCTACCAGCCAGAGAGAATACTGCCCTTACCTGGTGACCTGGGAGACCAGGAAGTGTTGGATCTCAGGGCTGCCCACAATGGCCAGGTCTCCCCCACCCCAGGCTTGACAGTGCCTCTGGGCCTGGAGCCACGAAGCCTTCTCCACCACCAAGCGATAGCAGTGACCATTCCCAGGGAAGATCTCGGTGCTTGAGGGGCACAGGGGGTGGACCACTGTAAAAACGGTGGGGAGAGAAAGAGTAAGTGTTTCTCTTGAGGGAAACCTGGGAAGACCCCATTGTAGCAGTGACCAAAACTCCTGGGCATTCTGCCTTGTGACCTGGCCTCCTCTAGGGAGTTGGACCCAGATGAGTAGGGGCAGGGTGAAGGGCATGCAGGTTCTTGCCAGGCTGCTCCATTACACTCTGAATCACTGGTGAGAACACGGAGGGTAGGGAACTAGGCTATGCAGACCAAGAAGCTAGGAGGTAGGAAACTAGCAGAATCAGTGGCTTCACTCCCCTTGGATCCCACCCCAGACCTGAGGAGGAGTAGATTTGAGCAGGAAGAAGAAAAAGGGGCATATCCCCATGGGACTGACCTTGGGCAGGCTGCTCGCTCTCTGCCATGATGCTGTAGATGGCACTGAGCCCAGTGCCCCCTCGGTTCCGGATATCAAATTCAAGACTTTCATTATTTTGCAGCCAAGATGGGCACAGCAGCTCTAGTTCTGTGGGCACAGCCTCGACCTGCACCTCTGTCCACAGCAAGGTTGTCCTTGCTTCCAAGGTCAGAACAGCAGTCACATTGTAGTGACCAGGGAGAATAAATCGGTGAGATGTGGCAGGGCCCGTGATCAATGCCAAGGTCCCATCCCCAAAGTCCCAGAGCAAGTTGTTGACAGGAAGTGGGGTGCTTACATTGAAGGCCACCGGGTGGCCAGCAGGCTGGGGGACCCCTGGCCCCGTGAGTGAGGCTTCTAGGGAAGCAGGGAAGACATTATGGAGAATAACGGGTACCCGGCATGCAGCAGGAGATGCTGTGAACCCAGGGCAGAAGAGGAGGCAGCTGGAGGAGGCATTAAGGGAGTATGCTTTACCACAGAAGCAGTATCCCTCCTCTGAGAGACCCCCATACTCCTGATCAAGGGAAAAACAGAAGGCAGTGCAGAAGTTCTGGGCCAGGACACCGTCATGGGCAGCAGAGAAGATAACCACAGCCATAGTGCTTGAGCTGTTGTCCTGGAGGCAGGCAATGTACTCCTCATCTGTCAGACACAGGGAAACACATGGCATAAGGGGCTCCCTTTCTTCAGGAAGCCTTCCTTGATTTCCCTTCCCCCAGTCATTTGCCTCCCTTGGTTTGGACCACTTCTTATTTTATGGACTCAATTTGTCCCTTCTCAATTTGCACTTGTTCCTATGTGGCTTTTTCAGTCTTCATTCTTCTCCCTCTGTCCTACTTTTCCCACATCAAAAGCTCCCCAAATCAGGGCCTAGCTCTCCTCCTTCCTCCCTTCTTTCCCTCACAGGGCCTAGAAAAGGACTCTGCCAGAAGGGAAACTCAGCATGTGGTGCCAACTGACCCATCCAGGAAGCTTGCCCCACTCACCACAGGTGTCATCAGAGAAGGAGATGCTGAGGATGGGGACATCTGCCAGGTGTGGCGGCTCGGCACACCAAGTCTCCCTCAGCTGAAGCACACTGATCTTCTGCTCCTCCACCCAGCTGGGGAACCAGGACAGGTTGCAGTCACAGACGAATGGATTCAGACTCAAGTTTCTGCCACAGGAGAAGGGATGGGGATCAGGAGAACCTCAGACATAGAGGAAATGGGACAAAGGCAATCAAGTTCAACTTTTGCCTATAAGTAAATGGCCCACACTTGAAGAAAAATGGGAAAAGGGCTTATTTTGAAGTCCCTAAGGAATCAGAATTCCATCACTTCCCTCAGGCACTCTTCCAGACAATGTCACCTAGTCCTGAGGGTAGGGAATAAATGTGTAATCTTAATTCCTCAGAGAATATTGCTAACAACTCCCTTTTGTTTACTCTTTAGAGTGTGGGAATTCCTGGAGGACCCTGAACCATATAGGGAATGGTGATGTAGGGAGAGTTGAACCCACACTGAATTTGAGCCCTGTGACTTAAAGCCCCAGAAAATCCCCAAATGAGACAAGAAGCCCCAGAAGTTGAGGCAAAATCCCTGCTCCCTACCCCACCACTGCTTGCAGTCTAGACCATAGTTGGTTCATCCGACCACTCAAGAAGCAGATATCCAGATAAACCTCTTTGTCCCCAGGAGCTGCACTCAGGGTCAGTGTAAGGGGAAAGGGGCGTGTGTGCGTGTGTGTGTGTGTGTGTGTGTGTGTGTGTGTGTGTGTGTATTGGGGGAGGGGGTGATTCTTGAACTAATCAGACCAGTCATTATTGAATGAACATCATCCCAGCTTACATTTCACTTAAATTAAATAAATTAGCAAATATTCCTTCTTCTAGTGTCGAAATCTTGTTGTTGCTGATGTCTCTGGAGGACAGGAAAGGAAAGAGAAAGGCCATTTAGTTTTAATGATACGTCTCCCTCCCTCCCAGAATGAAGGACTGACTTGGACCCCATCTTGTGCCTAACACTGAGCTAGCTTGAGCTAGGTTGGTTGGCCCCTTCTTAGAATGCCTGACTGCTTCCTTGGGCAGGTCAAAACCCTTTCTGCCTTGCTTATAACAAATACCACTGACTTACGAATTCCCAAAGCATTTATCTTCTCCAACCTAACACTTGGTCATCCTCAGTTCTGCACTGTTTTCTGATTGTTGCACGTGTACAGTTTGGTCTCCCCCACTAGACTAAGGGGCTTCCTAAGGGAAGGTGATGTGCGTTCTTCCCATATCACCTCTCATTGGGACAGGTACACAATATTTCAGGGATCTCCACTTTCAATGAGGTGGGCATGACTTCCACTTGGACAGATTACAGTTTCTCTCTGGCTTAGCAGATGATCACAGAGTTGCTGTGATCAAAAAAAAAAATATCACCAACTAGCCCACCGATGATGAGCCTCTGAGGAGTTACCTAGGTTCATGTCCAAAGCCCTGGTGCCTTAGTAGGTGAGACCTGCCACGGCTTGTGCTCACTGCCATCAGCTTCAAATATTCACTATGTCTTTACTATATACCAGCCACTGGGCTAAATACTGAGGGTACAAAGGAAAACAAAAAGTCCCAGCCCTTGAGGAGTTTAAAAGGGGACACCACACCATTCAGAGGCATGGGAATTAGATTTAAGCAGAAGGCACTTATGAACAATTAAGTTAACTTTTTAAAACAATGCCCTGAACTCAAAACAATAAGATTAATTTTAAAATGGGTTAAACTTACAGTTAGTAAAAAAAAATCATTGCGTATATTTATTAACTTAATTTTCTTTGACTCCAATAAAAATATTTTAAAAATTAAATTCCTCTTTTTGCTTTTGTTAAGCCCTAAATCTAGCTCTTCTCTGGAGAGATCCCGTGTGGGTTGTTTCTCCATTTGGGCTATCAATTATTTATGAATGGGCTGGATCTCACTGCCTGGTGTCACCTGACCTGTAGGACCCCTAAGTAATGGTCCTGAGGAACGTGGGGATTGGGGAGGCAAGGTGCGGGTATGTTTGGGGAGGAGTGGTTTGGATTAAAAATGGATTGATGCCAACACAGGTTTTGGAAGCATGATGGGAAGAGTGTGAGGGTGGTCACAAAAGGTAGTCAGAACAGGTCACATACAGTTGTACCAAGGCAGAGAGGTTTTCGAAGAACTCCGTCTCTAACGTGCTGATGAAGTTGTCTGAGACGTCCCTGGGGAAACAAAAGGGATCACAGATAAGGCCCTGGGTCACTTCCATGAGTTAGTCAGGTCACAGCTGCTTCACTAAAGGTCAGGTTTCTACCAGCTTGCCTCTGAAATGCGGGACAGGCAGAGAGTTTCCAGTTCTACTCTCATGCCTAACCTTCTCTGTGAGTGGGTTTTCTAGGCATGAAGAAAGGGAGGGGAAGGAAAAGGACACAGCCCAAAGAACCCCCTCCAGTGCCCAAGGCCATAGAAATAATACCAGGTTAAGGGACAGCTAGGTGGTGCAGTGGATATAGCACCGGCCCTGGATTCAGGAGGACCTGAGTTCAAATCTGGCCTCAGACACATGATACTTACCAGCTGTGGGACCCTGGGCAAGTCACTTAACCCCATTGCCTAGCCAAAATAATAATAATAATAATAATAATAATAATAATAATAATAATAATAATAATAATAATAATAATACCATGTTAAAACAGAATTACTGTCCAGGGTAGTCAAGGTGATCACAGAAGAGCAAACTTTGATCCAGGGCCATGGAGCGGGTCAAAAGGAACAAGCTCTTGTCCTAAGCAAGAGAGGGCTAGGGCTGTGGAACTGAGAAAGGCATAGCCCCTTCACACCTTTGGCCACTTTGGTCTTCATCCTTTTTTTTGTTTTGTTTTGTTTTGTTTTTTGGCTAGGCAATGGGGCTAAGTGACTTGCCCAGGGTCACACAGCTAGTGAATGTTTTTATGTGTCTGAGCCCGCATTTGAACTCAGGTCTTCCTGAATCCAGGGCCAGTGCTCTATGCACTGTGCCACCTAGCTGCCCCTGATCTTATAACAAACACTCACACTCATGAACAAAGCTCTTTCTTCACAACAGCACTGCACAGTAGGTAAGGATCATCTCTAGATCAGAGGAGACCTGGTATAGTGAATAGGGGATGACCTCAGAGTTAGGAGGACCAGGGTTCAAATTTCACCTCTGACATAGTGGCTGTGTGGTCCTGGCCAAATTACTTAACTTCTCAGTGTCCCCACATACTTCTCTACAGGGAGTTCCTGGCACTATTGGTAAATACAGATGACTAGGGCCAGTTCACAGGCTGGCATGTCCCTTCTCTGGGTTCCGTTGCTTTCTCTTTAAAGATAAGCACCTCCATTCCTATTGTCAAGTAACTAGCCCCAGCAGAGAGATTCCTCTGCCTCAGTACATGGTCATCTCAACCTGTCGCCAACAGACCAAGCTCCAAGGCAGTGGGAAGGGGCCAGGCTTTGAGGCAGGGGTATCTGTGTGGGGATCTCAGGGACACTTGTCTCCTAAGCTTGGCAAAGATGGATTCTATGTCCTTTTCCCGCCCCATTCCATTCCTCGTCTTTATAGACTTTGTTACTGTATCAGTCCTTACCAAAAAAGTAGTCTTTGTAACAACGGTGACGATTGGCCTGAGAATGTTGTTTTGCGTGACTCACTCCCACAGGGAGGACGAGAAGGGCAACTGTCCAAAACCATTACTACAAACAATGGCCTTCAGGTGGTGGCAGCAAAACAGTTTGCCACCAATGAAGTCCTGAGTCCACACACACCCCTGGTGTCTTCTTCACTTCCCTGGGAACATTAACGGTTTTCACCCCCATGCCCTACAGAGGCAGGAAGCATCCATGCCTAGCAGATTGACCTGGAACCTTTGACAACTGCACCCCTTTTAAAAATTATCCACTAGGGGATTTGAGATCTCACTGTACTTAGGACAGAATATATAACTATACTATATAGCCTATCACACAATAAATCCAAGTACCACTTTGAAGCCTTAAAACATGCATTTATAAAAAGTAATAATACAAAGTGCCCCCTGAATGTTGCAGCTGCCTACACTGTCTAACCTGCTCCCACTTCTTTTCCTCCCCTGAGAACTCTTATTTCTCTCAGAGAAGAGATGCCTTCCCTGGGTCAGGAGTTGGGGACTCTTCCCTTAGAGACACAGCTGTCCCAGGTCTCCATGGTAACAAAGAGCTCAAATATTTACTTTCTCTCCCCAGTGACCAGGGACAACCTGCTATTGGAGAGAGGGAAGTATGCATGTGTGTGTGTGCATGCACGGATGTGTGTATGTGATTGTGTGTGTGTGTGTGTTGGGGATGGGAGGGTGGTCTCTGGCTGTCTGCCTCCTTTTCCTTCCACTTTAGCTAATCCTATCACCCAAAAGGGAGCAAGCTGAGAAAACTGATCAGCCCAGGGGTGGCATAAACTGATTCCCAAGGTGATTAGATAAAATCCCAAGTGACAGATTAAAAAAGGAGAACTGAGGGTAACCTGGAAAAGGCTGGGGCATTTCCCTATGAAGTGCCCAGAGGAGACAGCCCACTCCCACAAAGCTCCCTGGGTAGCGACCTTGACAGAGCAAATTCCTGGGGAGCACAGAAAGTATGACCTACCTAATAACAAATGCCCACACTTAGGTACAAAGCTCTTTCTGCACAGCAGCACTGCGAGGTAGATATAAAAATTACCTCCAGCTGAAAGGAGGCCATGGCTTAGAGGATGGAGGGCTGGCCTCAGGTTCAGGAGCACTTCTGACACATGCTGGTTGTGTGGTCCTGGGTACCATCCTTTAAACTTTCAGTTCCCCAGACACTTTTCCACTACACTGATGAAATCATAGATGCAGTCCAAAAAACCCCAACCAAACAAACACAGTGCTGGATATCGTAAGTATCAGAACAATTCAATGATCTGCACACAGTGAGTGTCTCAGCTGAGATTTGGCTCCAGATCATCTGATGCCAAGATTCTTTTCAATAAACCATACTGACCCCTAGAAAGCCTAGCCCGATTTGAGGACCAGGTGGAAGGGGCTTCTTCCCTACAGCCAACAGGGATCATGGGTTTAGAGATTTAGAGACAGAAGGGGCTTTAAAGGTCATGTGGTCCAACCTCCTCATCTGACAGATGAGGAAACTGAGGACTAGAGAGGCTGGACAACTTGCCCAAAGTCATGCAGGCACTAAGTGGCAGAGCTGGGATTTGGAATCGTCAGGAGGTTCCAAGCACTATAATACGATGCATCCCTGGGGTCCATCCCTAGGAAGCCAGCACCTTACACAATACCTGGTACCTGTTGTTCAGTGGTTTTTCAGTCTTGTCTGACTCTTCATGACCCTATTTGGGGTTTTCTTGGCAGAGATGCCAGAGTGGCTTTGCCATTTCCTTCTCCAGCTCATTTTACAGATTAGGAAACTGAGGCATACAGCTAGGAAATGTCTGAGGCCCGATTTGAACTCAGGGAGATGAGTCTTCCTGATCCCAAGCCAGGCACTCTATCCACCTAACTATCCCCACCCCCTCGGCTTTTAATAAGTATTTGTTGAATTCGCCTCCCTCCCTCTGTTCCCTCATCTGTTCCCTTTGCAGAGACAGAGGACCACAGGGTACTTAACATTACATATACTGACTGAATATGCCATCTAGTCCAAAGGGGTGTCAAACTCAAGTTGAAATGGAGCCCTGCAGGCTGCATATTGACTTATAAAACCACAAACATTATCTATGTTGTATTATATTTTTATTTATTTTGTTAAGCATTTCCCAACTGCACTAGCAAGGGTTTTGCAGGCCATGAGAATGACGCCTTTGATAGTCATAGTTCAACCCCCTCATTTTACAGATAAGGTAAACTGAGGCTCAGGGAGCTTCTGCAATGTGCTCAAGGACATGCAGTAAGCATCACAGGTGGGATTTGAAGCCTGGTCTTTTTATTTCAAAGCTAGTACTCTTTGATGTATCGGTAACATCTGTCAAAATGCTTTTTTCCTCCTCTAATTTTTTATTCATTGTCACGGGTTCTAGAAAGCAGACTTCCCTAGCAAGTCTTCGGGAGCCACGCCAGTTTTCAGGGAGATCAAGTTCTAGGCTGGGAGAGACAGAAAAACCTCCCCTGAATACCCCTAATGTCCCCAAAGAAGTCGCTCCTGATTAAGAGAATGTCTTGGATGCTTCCGTGTTCCCTAACTCTTCTATGTTCAAGAAGGAATAGGCTGTGTTTTCCCCACACACAAACCAAAGAGGCCCTCTCACCCACTTTTGATGTTAAACTAAATTCCATCCACTCACGGAAAGCCCATCACAGCCCTGTCCAGGATTCAGATTGTTCCTCCAACACAGAAGTCAGCAGAGCCGCCCCTAACCTGGGGCTGGCCATCTGTGTCTGCATAGTTATCACTCGTGAAGCTAGGGTACAGCCAGCTGGGAGTCAGGCTCTGGGGCTTGGGAAAGGGATAATACCTGGCAGGCAGAAGGGAAGGTGGGAGGACTTTCTGCCCTTGGTTTCCTACCTGTCAGCCAAGTAGACAGAACAGGAAGCCACAAGTGGAGGAAATGGGTTTACCTTGTGGCAAGATGAGCAATTTAGGTTAGACATAAGGAAGAACTTTCTAAATCACTGGCAAGGTTGAGGGAGTAGAATCTGATTCTTTGGAAACCATTTGCTCTAAGGCAGAGCCTTATTTGCCTGGCCTAGAGCAGAAGCAGGCCTGGATAGACAGACCAGGCGACCTCTGGAAAAAAAAATGATGATTCCGTGATTGCAGGGCAGAGCATCCACCAGAAATGACTTTAAGGAACCTAATCATCAAAAAAGTAGTGACTGACACATGGAACTCTGGAAAAAGGGCCAGGTTTGGAGTCAGAAGACCCCCAGTTCAAATCTTGGTCACCTGCGTGACTTTATGCAAGTCACTTAATTTTTCTAGATCTGTTTCCACATCTGGAAAAAACGAGTGTTGGTGATAGGATAGATGACCTCTAAGGTTCCTCTCGTCTCCAAATCCATGATTCTATGACATATCAGGCAGAAAGGGGCAGATAAGGCCTGCAGAGCAGGGAAACAGAGACTCAGATGTCTGACACAGAACCAGAGAGTCTGAGACACTTGCATTTGGATACTTGAGATGAAAGCTAAAAAAAAAGAACCTTGATGGGAATTTGATGGGGGTGGTATGGGGACGAAGGTGGGAGGAGGTCCCAATTTCAAATACAATTACGTGCTTTTCCATACTGGTTAAGGTTCCTTCTCAATTTCTTTGTATTTATTCATTTCATATGTATGCTTTTTAGGTTGATAGATAGGCACTTGTTTCTTTTCCCTGTTAGAATATAAAAGTAAGGATTGTTTTTTTCTCTGTCTTTGTATCCCCTTGCCCTGGTACCTAGCACAGAGCCTGGGACATAGATGCTTAATAAATGCTTGTGTAGAATGTATATGTAGAGCCTATATCAGATTGCATGACATCTTGGGGAGGGAGGTGGGAAGGGAGGGGGAGAAAATTAAAAACTCAAAAGCTTATGGAAGTGAATGATGAAAACTAAAAATAAATTAATTTTAAAAAATAAATGCTTGCGATCGATTTCTCCTTCTCTCTACCCACTTCCTCACCTTCCTAAGGTTAGGAAAAGAGGTCTTCATCATTAACCAGAATCATTAGAGACCTCCATTCCAGGGTATAACAGTCTCCATGGGAAAAGGTGAGAGGGGTACTTTAATCCTTTTCCTAGGAGCTGGTAGGCCTCTTCAAATAGTCCCTTTCATGGGTGCCCCCAAATCCCTCTAGACCAGTATTTCCCATGGGCCTCATCCCAGGCAGGCCAAACAGGAAGGGGGATTCCTGGTCCCCCATTTGGCATGATTACCAGATGCCCAACACAGCTTCCCCTCAGTATTTGGGGAAAGCAGAGAAATGTACTATGTTCAGCAAAAATGAGTTTTTCTGGCTTAGGCCTCCCAAAAATACCTTTAAAAATAATATTTTTGAAAAATAAAAATCCTATTCTCTGGAAAAATCATTATGGATGCCAGAGCCTGGACACTGTATCATAGAAGCTCCAATACTCAGTCTGTTCCTCCTACTGGTGCTGGTGCCCACCACCTCTCAAGTCATGATAGGAGATGAAATCCTCCACTCTGCCACACTGGGTACTGCCCAATTTCTGTAAAATTCTCTGTGACATCAATGAAACAGAAACCAGGCAGAGATGACATCACTGCCACCCCTACTTTCATTTTAGTGGAGCTCTGGTATGGGAGGCTCATAGTCTCTGGGCCTCAGTTTCCCCATTAGTTCAATAGGATGAACACAGAAGGACAACCCAGGGAGAAGCCCACAACACTAACTGAAGGGTTAGATAAGGCAAAGGGCATACAGCTAGCTGGGGAGTATTTCAACAGCTTGTCACCCTTTACTCAGTCTCTGTTTATCTTGCTGCTAAATGGCCGGAGCCTTCACTGGCCTCTTAGCCAAATACTGAGGCTCTACTGTGTTCCAGCTTCCTGCTGAGCAGAACTAAATCCCCCTATTTGCCTGCTCCCTGGCCAAACAGTCATCAAGTCCAAACAGAGAGCATGCAGTTCAGGAACCCAGAGATCTGTCACTGATGCCCTAAGTTTATCACTAAACCTCTCATTCAACTTTCCTTTCTGCCAGCCCTACTGAGTGCATCCCCTCCCACCCCTACCCACAGGGCTCCCCTTTGTACCAGCCACCTCTGTGAGGAGATTCACCAGTCATCTATTCAGGCTCTTTCAGCCCTTTCCACATACCCTGGACAGGCAGAAGAAAGCTAGAACCCGGGGGACCAAAACCAGAACCTGAAACTCCAACTGACTTCTCTCCAAGTACAGATTTAAGGTCCATAAAAGGACGACAACAACTCAGTCTGGGGTCTCTGGTGACCCTGGCTTGGCTCTACCATTTATTTATGCATAGTGTTTTAGAAAGAGCATTGGATGTGGGGACTTGTTTGGCTCAAGTAGGTATATTTGTTACAAGGGGTTTTTTTTTTCTTTTTTCTTTTTTCAGGAGGGGGGAAGGGTGGAAATTGGGAGAGAGAAAAACGCTTGTTAATTAAAAAAATAAAAATTGGGGGAATAAAAAGAGCACTGAATTCAGGAGCATAGAAATTTAGAGTTGGAAGGGACCATAGGGATCACAAGATTCAGAATTGCAAAAGAGCCAAAGAAAACTGGAAAAAATCTTTAGGCCAACCCCTCATTTTATAGATAAGGAAACTGAGACCCAGAGGGATCAGTAAATCACCTCGCATTTTACAGACAATACGGAAATAGGTAGGATTTGAACTCAGGTCATCTGATTCCAAATCCTGTGTTCTTGCCAGTATATCACAATGACTCATCTAATCTAAGCCTCTTGGTTTTACAGAAGAGAAAACTGAGGTCTGGCAAAGGTGAAATGTCTTGCTCAGGGTCACACAACTTAGTGTCGAAACCAGGACCAGAACTTTTGATTGAGGGTCAAATGAGATATCTATAAAAGCTCACTGAAGTACTATATACATGCTAGAGATGATTATTTCTACCCAGGTACACTTGGTGGCTTGTCTGCCTTCCTGAGGTAAGAATTCTTCTCATTTCTCACTTCCTTGATCCTCTCGGTAGCTTCTGACACTGTGGACCATCCCCTTCTCCTGAACACTCTTTCTACTCTTACCTTGTGTGACACTGCTCTTTCCAGGTTCGTCTCTTCCCTGTCTGTCTATTCCTTGTCAATATCCTTTGCAAGTTAATCATCCATGTCCTGGCCTCCCTAGCATAGGTATACCCCTCTTCTTTTCCTTCTATCTCCTCTCTTCCTCCTTCTTTGTCCTTTCTCCTCTTCTCCTCCCCTCCTCTCCCCTCTCTCCTCTCTTCTCCTCTCCTCCTCTCTCTGATCCTCTTGGTCCCCACAGATTCAGTTATCATCTCCACACATATGATTCCACCTCCAGCTCTCATCCCCCTCCTAAGTTCCAGTCCTTGCATCACCTTGAATGCTGGACGTGTCCTTTCCCTATAAACCCACATCTCCTCTGCATTTCCCTGTTTCTGTCAAGAACATGACTGTCTTTCCAATCACCCAGGTTTGTAACCGTTCCTCCTCCCTCCCACATTCATTCAATCATTTGCCAAATCTTATTGATTCTAGTTCTATAGCACCTCTTACATATGTGCCCTTCTAGTTCAATCCCTCATTCCCTCTTCCTTGGACTACTGCAAAAGTCTTTGACCTGGGTCTCTCGTTTCCAGTCTATTCCCTCTTCAAGCCATCCTTCACACAGCTGCTAAAATAATTCTCCTAAAGGTCTGGTCTGACTGTGTCACTCCCACACTCATGAATCTTCCATGGCTCCACATTAAGTTTAGGATAAAATGAAAATTCCTCTGTTTGTTACTTTAAGACCTGTTGAATCTGTCTCCATCCTGCCTTTCCAGATGTATATCACATTATGTGCCCTAAATTCCAACCAAACTGTCCAGCTTGCTATGGGGTGTGATCTTCCATTTCCAGCCTCTGTGACTTTGCATAGCCTGTCCCTTGCACCTAGAATGCACCCCCTTCTCCCCTCTGATTCTTTGAATATAACTATTTTCCCTTAAAGGATTAGCTCAGGTGACACTTTCTCCTGGGATTCTTTCCTAGGCTCTCCCTACTCCTGAAATTACCTGGTTTTAACTTTCTATATGTTTTCTATTTACTTCTCTAATTATATATTATATTCCTCTCCTCTCCCCTCTGCTCACAATGGAAGCTCCTTAAGGACAGGGAGTGTTACATTTTTTACTTTCCACTCTGAGCTGGAGTGAACTGAATTCACTTTTGCTAAGGACAGAGAAGCAATGTGGCACAGGTGCTGGCTAGAAAGCTAGCCTTGACGACGGGAAGGCCTGAGTTTGAATCTAGTTTCTGATATATACTGGCTGTGTGACCCTGGGCTCTTAGTAACTTAACCTTTCAGTGTTCTGAGTCAGAGATGCCAAACTGCGGTGCAAAGTGTACAGGAAACAAATTAAAATGTAATTGGGAAATGTTTAACAAATAAAAATAGAATAGACTATAGATAATATTAATGTGTGGGCAGCTGGGTGGCTCAGTTGATATACCATGCCTGCAGTCAGGTAGACTCATCTTCCGGAATTCAAATCTGGCCTCAGACACTTCCTAGCTGTGTGACCCTGGACAAGTCACTTAACTGTTTGCCTCAGTTTCCTCATCTGTAAAAATGAGCTGGAGAAGGAAATGGAAAACCACTGTAGTATCTTTGCCAAGAAAACTCCAAACGGAGTCAGGAAGAGAAGGACAGGACTGAAGTGACTGAACAACAATGTTAATGTGTGGTTTTCTAAGTGGATATGTGGCCAGTAGGGATACTGATTAGGGTTTAGTGGCCCCTGTTTCTATTTGAGGTTAATACCATTGTTCTGGACAAGAAGAAATGAAGGAAACATGCATTTACTGAGCACCTACTGTGTGCCAGACATTGTACTAAGGGCTTTACAAAGGTTATCTCATTTGAAGCAGAGGGAGCTTCCTCTCTTGGGAGTTCCCTATACTAATGAAATCCCAGGTCTAGCCTCTATCTGACATCTACCAAGAGCAGGACCATCCCACCTCACTCTGAAGAGCCACAGGAAAGACCGGCTTCAAAGAGCTAGCTGTCAAGGAACTTTGCTCATCCCCCCAACTGGCCTCTCACAGTGTGGGGCTGAACTATGTACAATAACACCCTGTTTTGTGCAGACCACAAACTCAAACCAATGAGGTAGGGTGCCAAGCAGAGCAGGGGTCTGGCAGAGGGTACAGGAATGGGGAGTGCAGTGGGGAAGAGAGAGAGAGGGAGAAAGGGTATCCCAGCCTTCCGGATCCCTAGGGAAAGGCTGAATCACTGGGGGAGCCCAACTATGAGGAGCCTGCCCATGAATCTCCAGCTACAGTTTGTTGGGGACTGAAAGATGGAGAAAGGGTACTGAGTCAGGCCCACCCCTCCACCCTTAGACACCCCAATCTGCTCCTCAAGTCCCTCCCCAGAGCTCTCTTCCTCAGCAGTACTTTGGGAGCCAGTCTGCACCCAGAACTAATTCCCAAACTCAGCCAGACGCCTCTGCTGTGCATGGACAATTTTCCATGTCTCAAGCTGCTTTTCCCATCACTGTTCTGGGGGAACGCCAAGGTCCCGAAGGGCCAGGCAACAGGCAGCCAGTCCTCCTTTCTCGGGCCGGCCGCTCCCTCCACTCCACTCTCTCCCGCCTCCACAAAGCGCAGCCCAATCGGCCCCAAGATAACGTCATGGGAACATGACATCAGCCTTGGCAGCACACTGCCCGTTCTCCCCCCCCCCATATTCTGGTTAACATTATATGTTCTTTGGAATCACAGAGACAGGAAAAGGGGGGGGGAAGCCTACGATGCAACAAAAATAAAATCAGTAAAGTCTCAAAATTGACTGCATCCCATGAAAATGAAGTAGACTTATCAGTCATAGCAGCAGCTGCTCCTGGGATGGGGGGCTGTTCCTGTACCAGGACCCCACTCCAGTCTGTCCAAGTTAGAAAAAAAATCTGGGTGGCTCTGAAAGGCCTCCCCTTCCCCCTGCAATCTTTACGCTTGTAAGGATAATTCAGAGTCTGTGGTAATCCTAAATACCTCCCCTACTGAACCCCCTTCCTTTCCTCAAAACCTCATTCCTCTCATCCCCCAACCTACACTTCCCCTCTCCCCTGAGGAGGATCTCAACCTGAGCCAGGCCCTGCTAGGAAATCAGAAGCAGGACCACCCTCAGCCACGTGAGGTCAAGCCAGAGGCTGGTGGGGATGAAGTCGGGGCCCAAATACCCCACCCACAAATAGGCAGGTTAACCAGTTATCTACCCAGGCCTTGAGTGTGTGAATCAATCAATCAATCACCAAGTATTTAGCAAGTGTTTACTAGGAGCCAAGCACCAAGCTTGACACTGGGAATATGAGTAGAAAAAAATGAAGTGTTCTCTACCTGAAATGAGCTCCTGGAGAGTTTTCTATGGGAAACAGGGGAAGAGTAGAGAGGGATGTCCTGGTATGAGGGGAGAACAGTACACAGAACTCACTCTTAGCTCATGTTTGAGGTTCATGCTTAGAGTGATTTGCCATCATCTTCTGCAATTCATACCCTTCCAGTGAAGACAGGTTATGCAGGAATGGGCTGGGAATGAGGCATGATACCCCTTAATGGCAGCCTCACTGTCTCCTTTTCATAAACCCTCTATGGAAAAGGCAAGTAGTTGGGTCAGGCTAATACCTGCTCCTTCCAGATCCATGTTGTCTTCTGACTGAGGAAAGAGCCTTTTCTACCCCTGCTCAGGGTTTAATTAGGAATTTCCAGGGCACTGACCAGAAGTCAGAACACAAAGCACTGCCACCTCAACCCTACCAGAGAATTTTCAGCTTCAGTTCTAGATGGGTTAGAGGTAGGAACTGAGCATTTACACCTTGGAAATCTTCAGATGCTGTAAATCTGGGCTTGATTTATTGTTCTGTTGGTTGTGTAGACTTAAGAAAGTGATGTAGAAAATGTTAATAATTCAGATTAAACTTAAAAGTATGCCTTATAGTCTTACTCTTTTTTTTCTCTGGAGAGCTGGTTGTTATGCACACTCCCAGTTATAGGTTCCTAGACATTCTCTCTTCATGTTTCTGATATCGCAGCCTAGCTTAGTGAGGGCAGTGGCCCATTTCCTGCCCCATGAGAGGTTGAGGAGATTGATTTTTCATCAACCCATAGTTTTCCCTGCCTTTAAAGTCCAATTTAAAACTCACCTCCTCCAGGAAGCCTTTTCTGATTGCCCATTCCCACCTTATCCTGCATGTTCTTTGACTATAATTATGGGTTCACAGAATCAGAGAATGTTACTGTTGTCATGCCTCAGCACTGTCATTTCACAGATGAGGAAACTGAAGTGCCAAGAGATTACTTGTTTTATTGAGAGTCACACACAGTCAACTTGAAAATGGTGGAGCTGCAATCAGAACCCAGCACTTAGTTTGCACTCATTCACACAGTTAACTTTGTTTTTTGGTTTATTTGTTTTGTTTTGTTTTGTTTTGTTTTGTTTTGTTTTGTTTTAGACCAAACCTGGTCCTCACCTGGTCTTTGATTTCATTGAGTAGGGAGCTCCCGGTGAAGAAAGGCCCTCTACCAATTAACATCTGTGACTGCTCTGCAACTCAGAGTTGCCTGAGACACTGAGATACCTAGTAACTTGTGCAGAGTCCCTGTGTGTCAGAGGAGGGACAGGAACACAGGCCCTCCTGACTTACAGGTTCATAGATTTAGAACCGGAAGGGATCTTAGAGACCAGTTAGTCCAGAAGTGTCAAACCTCACAGCCCAACACTCCCGAGCAGGGCTTGAACCAGATCAAAATGTCATTGGGAAATTTAACAAAATAAATATAAATACAACACAGATAATGTAAATTTGTAGTTTTCTAAGTCAATATGCTACCTGAAGGGATCTGCTTCTATTTGTGTTTTGACACCACAGATTCTAGTCCAACCTGCCTCATTTTCCAGTTGAGGAAATGGAACCTGGAGAGGTGAAGTATCTGGCCCAGGATCCCATGGAAGCAGAAGCAGAAGCAGAAGCAGAATTTGAACTCTGGTTCTCTGTCTCCAAATCTAATGCCTCTGTGATGTGATGTTTCTCTTTTGTTCTGGTAAGCACATGTAAATGTCTTCTCAGTATGTGTCTGTGTCCTGTCTTTTCAGTTAGACAGTAAACTTCCCCATTAGACTAAAAACAAGCCAGGTTCCATGTCTCCTATTTCTCTGGCCTGCCCGCCCCCATAGCACCTGGTACTGAATTTGGGCACAGAAGTTTTGTTTTGAGCCATGCCTCTGAAGGAACATCAGAGACTACCCCAAGGAAGCAGTCACTTAGTCTGGACCAAAGTCATACCTACCTGGTTCCCTTCCAGTCCATCCCTTTATAGATTTGCTCCTGGAAGAATTCTTCTGACAGCCATGGGAGGAGGGACATGGGGAGCTGCCTCTCCATAGACCCATTTTAAAGACAGCTCTGGTAAGATCCCTGAGGTTCCAACAAACCCATTTCCCACACTCAGCCTCAGTTTTCCCATCTACTAAATGAGGAGACAGGACCAGATGAATTTCAGACTTTCTCTAGTCAAGTCCTGAAGTACCCCCTCTCTCCCACCATACCTTCTTCTGGAGAGCTGGCCTCTAGCATACTCACTCCCCAAGAAAGTTCTAACGAAATTGCACTCTTGTCAGTCCAGATCATAAGCAGGAAGGGCTGGTCTTCTCTGAGGAAACTGACATAACACTTGGGCTCTTTTCTATAATCTCAAAATACTTGAGTCCTAGATTCAATGCAGCTGAGCCAACAGAGAAGCCCATTATTGTGCTGGAACCTTAAGGTCTTTGCCATAATTCCTGAGGTCCCTCTCTCATCCTAGCAAAGCCCAGGATGACTTCCCTTCTCCCAGAATGCCCTGCACCAGATCCACAGATGCTCTGGTTGGGACCTACTTATCAGTTTGAAAATTCCCACTAAACCTCTGCTAATCAGGAAGGGGTGGGCACATCTGCCCAACTGAGGCTTGGATGTCTGCAGGCGTGGTCCCTCTCAAGGAGCCACTAGCCAAGTGGTCATAGGATCGTAGGGTTAGAACTGGAAGCGACCTTAGAAGTAATTTAATCCAATCTTCTCATTTAACAGATAAGGAAACTGAGACCCAGAGAGGTTAAGCAATTTACCCAAGTTCACTCAAGAAGTTAGTAGCTATGGGATTTGGACCAGTGTACTTTCTTATGTACCATCTTGTCTCTTTTCCTCTGCTCAATCCATGGAGGAAAGGGAGTTATGATCTCAAGAAAAGACAACTGGGTTTTCCCCCTCAACCTACCAGCTCACAAAGGCCTCGAATTTCTTTATTGCATCTCGGTATCTTCAGGCTTGGGCTGTGGGGCCCTCAAGATCTGTGCCAGAGGTGACCAAACTGGGAAATGTGGAACAGCAGAGGTGGGGGCCTGGCAGGGGAGTTGTTTGGGGCTTGGCTCTGGTTTGGGGTGTGGCTTCCTGCTGGAGTCAGACTGGACCGGCAGGCGCCCCAACTCCGGCTGGCAGCAGGAATAAGGGAAGAAGGCACAGAGCCCTCAGCTCTCTACCGTGATTGGCGATGGGAGAGAAGGCCACAGACTGACACAGAAAAAGCCAGCCACTACCACTAGGCAATTTCTCCAGGTTTCCTGAAGCCTATCGGGTGAGATGGGGAAGGGAGTCCATCTCATCCAGTGAGAAACCAAAGAACCAACATATTGTTGTCCAAGTTGTCTAAGGCTGGTAGATTCAAGACCAGCTAACTCTTGACTACTGAACTTCTTCCTTTCTCATGACACCTAGGGCTGAGATGAAGAGAGCCAAAGGGCAATGTAACTGGACAGAGGGGCTTCTAGAACCTCAAAGAACTACAGATCCCTAACTTCACTGGAAAGCCAAGCTTTGAAGAGTTAGGCCCTCAGGGTCCCTCTGATCTAGGAGGTAGGTCCTGGGAGCTGGAGAAAAGGGCTATTTATAAAGCTGCCCTTCTCCACAACAAGCAGAGAGATAACAGGGTCATGGATTTAGAGCTAGTAGGGACCCCAAGTTATGTAACTGCCAATGTCTGCCTATTAGACTCTCATCCATCCTTCAGAGCGCAGTTCAAATGCCAGCTCCTTCATGACCCACCCAAAATGATGGCCTCAGACCTCCAGTGGTTACCTCAGCTGGGGACTGGATCACATTCTATTCTGTATCATCATTCTTCGGGAGCATGTCTTATCTGTCTTAGTAGACTATAGTCTCCTGGAGGACAGGGCCTCTCCTTTATCACTGTATATAACATTCCACAGCATCAGGTAAAAATCCTGCACGCAGTAAGCACCTAACAAACATTTCCCAAGTTGAATGTTTAGTGTCTCACATACCTGACCCAGTCAGAATGTTTCTTCTTGAACTCAATTTTCTGAGAGATCAAGATGAGGAGATCTGTTCATGGTGTGCTCCAGATCATGGATAGGAGGAAGAAGAGCCCCATTCTGATGTCTTCCTTGCTGCCCCACCCCATCTCCTTCGGAGTTAATGAATCCTGGCATCTTCAAGCTGAAGGTGGCCTCAGAGGTCATCCAGTCCGACCCATACCCAACAACCGCTTCTACGGCGTCACCAACAAGCAGTCTTCCAACTGTTTCTTGGTGAGCCCAAGCAAAGAGAAACCCAATAGGTCCTGAGGCAGCCCATTACACTTTTAGGCAGCTCTATAATAGTAGTAGCTAACATCTACATAATAATGCCCAACATGTATAGAGTGCTTTAAGTTTTGGAAAGTACTTTGCATAAATTACCACAGGTGATTCTCATAACAACCCTGGGAGAGAGATTTTATTTATTATCCCCATTTTACAGATAAAGAAGTTGAGCCTTTGAGAGATTAAGTGACTTGCCCAGGGTCACACTGCCAGTAAGTATCTGAGGAAGGAAAAAAGGAAAGAAATGAGCATTTATTGAACACCTAATGTGCCAGGCACCATGCTAATTGCTCTATAGATATCTCATTTGACCATCACAACAGCCCTGAGAGATAGGTGCTGATGTTGTCCCCATTTTACAGTTGAAGAAACCGAGGCAGAAAGGTTAAGTGACTTGCCTAAGGTCATACAGATAGTGTCTTAGACACTCAGGTCTCCCTCACTCTTAAGTCCAGTGACCTATCTACTGTACTACCTAGCTGCCTACATATGGGCTTTAGAGTTCGCAAAGAACTCGGCATATATTGTATAGTTTTATATGGCTCTAATTGTGAGGAAGTTTTTCCTTACAGGACAGAAAATCTGCCACTTTTCACCTTTTACTCATTGTTCCTAATTTCCCTTGGGGCCAAACAGAACAAATTTAATCTTCTGTGTGACAGCTTTTCAGCTGTCATCTCACCAAGCCCTCTCTCCCTCAGGCTAAATACTTCCAGTTTCTTTACTTGACTCACAAGGGCTCCATCTTCCCTCACAATCTCGGTCCCTTCCTTGAAGAAGCCACAGGTGCCTCCTTTCCTCTCATTCTCTTCTTAACTCTCTATTTATAAAGTGGGGATGATAACACCTACCTCCCAGGGAGGTTGGAATAGTCAAATGAGATAATGGCTTCCAACCTTATCACTCATTGAAACTGCTCTCTCCAAAGTGACTTGTTCAGCTGTGTTCAACTCTTTGTGACCCCATGTCTGTGGGGTTTTCTTGGCAAAGATACTGGAGTGGTTTGCCATTTCCATATCTCCAGTGGATTAAGGCAAACAGTCACATGGCTAGTAAGTGTCTGAAAACGATTTGAACTCAGATCTTCCTGACTTCAGGCCCAGCACTCTATCTACTGAGCCACCTTGCTGCCTAAATTACTAGCAATCTCTTAATTGTCAAATCTAATCACCTTTTCTCAATCTTTACCCATTTTGACCTCTCAGTAATCCTCTCCATCTTCAACCCTTTAGACCACCCACTTCTCGATATTATCTTCTCTCTAGGTTTTCGTGACTTTCTCCTGGCTCTCCTCCTACCGATCTGGTTGCTCCTTTTCAGTCTCTCTTGCTACATCTTCATCAGGTTCATGCCTACTGACTGTGGGTGTCCCACACAGCTCTGTCCTGGGCCTTCTTCTCTTCTCTATTCTCTCTCTCTCTCTGTCTCATTCTCTCTCTCTCTCTCTCTCTCTCTCTCTTCTCTCTCTCTCTCTCTCCTCTCTCTCTCTCTCTCTCCCCCTCTTTCCATACACACACACACACACACATATATATATTTACTGTATACTGTATATATATACTGCCTCTATACTAGTTTACTCTTTAAGCTCCCATGAAATCAATCATCATCTCCATGCTGATAATTCTCAAATCCATTTATCTAGCCCTAATCATTGCTGGCCTCCAGTCTCACATCTCCCACTGCTTATTGGACATGTTGAACTGCATGTCCCACAGCTATTTTAAACTCAATGTGTCCAAACGAGAGAACTCATTATATTTTTCCTCAAGTCCTCCCCTCTTCCTAACTTCCCTATTACTGTTGAGTCACCCAGGCTAACAACCAAGGTGACATCCTTGACTGTTGAAGTTGTCTCACCCCTCATATCCAGTTTGTTGCCAACGCCTGTCAATTTTACCTTTATAACATCTTTTGAATATGTCTCCTTCTCTCCTCTGACACTGCCACCACCCTGGTACAGGCTTTATCCCTTCACACCTGGGCTACTGCAAGAGCCTGCTGGTTTGGTCTCTCTGCCACAAGCCTCTCCCTACTCCAGTCCACTCAGCTGCCAAAGCGATCTTCCTAAGTCACAGGTTTGACCACTTCACCCCCTCTTTTCAATAAACTCCAGTGCCTTCCTATCACTTTCAGGATCAAATATAATATCCTCTGTTTGAAGTTTAAAGTCTTTCATAATCTGATCCCCCCATCCTATCTTTTCAGTCTTCTTACCCCCTGCATCCTTCTCCTCCACCCACTCTGTGATCCAGTGACACTGACCTCCTTAAGGCCTATGTGTCAAACAAGACATTCTATCTCCCCACATCAGGCACTTTTCCCTGGCTTTTCCCCATGCCTGGATTTTTCTCCTTCCCTCCTCATCTCTACCTCCTAGCTTCCTTCAAATCCTTTTACAGAAAACCTTTCCTCACTCCCCCTTAATTCTAGTGCCCTTTCTCTAGTGATTAACTCCAATTTAGCCTGTATGTTGTGTGTCTGTACAAAGTTATTTGCATGTTATCTCTCCCATTAGACTGTGAGCTCCTTGAAAGCAGAGGCTATCTATTGACTTTCTTTGTATTCCGAGGGCTTATCAGAGAGCCTTGGCACATAGTAGATCCTTAATAAATGTTTATGACTTGACTCTAGATGCTCCCTACTTTGATAACATCCTTCCTAAAATATGGTGATAATTATAACAACAACAGCAGCAACCACTTAGAGACAGCATCATGTAGTGGATAGAAAGCTGGCCTCAGAGCTAGGAAGGTCTGAGTTCAAGCCTCACTTTTGATGCAAACTAGCTGGCAGACTGGTAAATCACCTAACCTCTCAGTTAGCACTGCTGTAGGCCGTTCCCTAAAACCAGAGGGGTCAAACACTGGACCAGCAGCACTCCAACTGAGGCCTGAACCAGATGAAAATGTAAGTGAGCAATATTTAGCAAAACAAATAAAAATAAAATAAAATATAGATAACATATTTTAAAACTAAGTCAATATGTGTCTTCAGGGATCCTTATTTTATATAGATTAGTGAGTCAGAAACCACTGCTCTAAACTCTTAAGTATTAGGGAAGGTGCTGACCTGAATGGGTAGAAAGTTTCCTCATTTAGGAATTCCCTATACCAATAAAATCCCAAGTCCTACCTCTATCCCTAACAACAGTACTCTTTTTGGCAGGGAGGGGATATAAAATCAGAATAGGACTTGCCTTCCCCTTTCCATTTTCCACAATCTTCCAAGATCAACAATCACATTGGCCAGTTTGTTCAGCATTCTAAAATTTAGTCTATCTCAGATTGGTGACTTGAACTCAGCAGGGAAAACTGACTTCAATTCCCAATATTAGCCATTTTTATCCTGCTCTTTCCAGTCCAAGGATCATTCTCCTTGACAGAGGAAACCAGGGAAATACGAGTTCAGGCTTCTCACCATCCTTCATTCTGAGAAGTGATACTATCCTTTCTTTGATCTATGCTTTTCCTCAATATAGCTAAAAATAACCCTGCCCTTTTTGTTCCCTTTAGCATAATTCATCATGAGCCTCAGATCATTCCAGGTTTTACCGTTCCTGACACTATAATTAAGAGGCCACATCCTGATTTTGTATTCTATCTCTGTTACCTGACTCTGCTTCTATCTTCTATATGTGTCTTTTTAAAAATCTGAGTTGGCCTATGAGTTTCTTTTGCATTTACATCCATCTGAGCTTTAGGCAACTCCTTCTTTTCCTCCTCAATGGTCTTTTTTGGTTTGTTTGTTTGCTTGAGTCTTCAGAATTTCATTCTTGAGAGATTCTCATCCTTCCTAGTCTGACTTCACTTCCAGAATTTGGAGCCATGGGATCCTACAGAATCTTCCTCTGAACCCTTTGAAATCCTTGCTCCCCAAACCTAATGCATTTGGTAGACTATGCCCAGCTTTTGTCTTCTTTTTTATCAGGAATTCCAAGATAGAATTGGTAACTTTCCCTTCCCGCCCCCCCCCTCAGGTTACTATCGTTTCTATTTCAGCCCAGGTTTCTCCTTGGTGAGAATTAGGTCCAGAATAGTAGTTCTTCTCATTGCTTCCTCCACCTTTGGAAGGATAAAATTATCATTAAAGCAAGCCAAGAATTTATAAACTACTCTGCTTCTGGCAGACAGAGCCTTCCAACAGATGCCCAGATAACTGAAATCCCCCCACCCCTACTCTGTCGTGTCTCTGTGCCAGTCTTGTGAACTAGTTCCCAAATTTTGTCTAGTTCCTCCAAACTTCATTTATTTCATTTTGTCTCTGTACCCATAGCATCTTGCACACAGCAGGTGCTTAATCTGTGCTCGTTGTGGGGGATTAGACTGGATACCTCCTTCTGCCCTGGTGGTTTGTACTACATACTCCATTCTATTTCTCTTTGGTTATTTTCCACCCTGAGGATCTTGCTGCAGCTGCCACTTCACTTTTCAAACCAGACCACTGGAGGCCATTCCTGAGGAAAGCTAAGCCACTGTGGGCATTACATTCCCTGAGCTCCTGCATCCTCATTTTCATCCCAGAAGTCACCTGGGTCTTAACTTTTTTTTTTCCTTTTTGGTGAAGCAGTCGGGGTTAAGTGACTTGCCCAGAGTCACACAGCTAGTAAGTATTAAGTGTCTGAGGCTGGATTTGAACTCAGGTCCTCCTGACTCTAAGGTCAGAGCCCTATCCACTGCACCACTTACCTGCCCCGGGTCTTTACCTTTCTGTCTCTTTCTCCACCCTTCCCCTTCTTTCCCTGAGAACTGTAACCAAATCAGTACTACCACTCTCTCTGGAAAGGGTGTTGAGGGACTACTGTTCAATTCACCAACTTTGTGACTTCCTTCCCAAACCACAACTCCCTTCCCCATCCACCACCCCCCATATGTATTGTCTCTCTCCACTCCCCTCTAGGACCTAAGTTCCTAGAGGGCAGAGACTATCTCAATTTTGTATTTGTGTTCTCAGCATTTGGTACAATGCTTGGCAAACAGTAAGTACTTAATAAGTAAGTGCTTTTCATTCATTTATTCCTTTCACTAATAATCTTCACTAAATGCTTGCCACCATATTGACTCCTCATTCTCGGATTTCTTCACAGCATGATAGCTTCTTACTATACAATGCCACTTCACATACTTCTCACCCCTAACTACTCCATTCCTTCTTTATACAGTATAATATTCCAGTCTTCCAGTCATGATCTAATGGTGGGTCCCATGTCTATGCTGCCAAATTTGCCACCTGGCATTCAGATTAGTTCCCTGTGCTTTTGTGTTGCAACATCTAGAGTTACGGGTTTTACTGTTGGCTTCTTTCTTGGATTTCACCTCAGTCTTAGTTTCCTCATCTACAAAATGGGTATAATAATAGCACCTGCCTCACAGAGCTGTTGAGAGGAGTGAATGAGATAACCTTTATATATCACCCTGCAAACCTTAAAGCGCTATGTTTGTTTCAGTCATGTCTGACTCTTCGTGACTCCATTTGGGGCTTTCTTTGCAAAGATACTACTAGAATGATTTGCCATTTACTTTTCTAGCTCATTTTTACAGATGAGAAAACTGAGGCAAAAAAGGGTTAAGTGACTTTACCAGAGTCACACAACTAGTAAGTGTCTGAAGCCAAATTTGAACTCAGTTCTTCCTGACTCCAGGCCAAGCACTCTATTCATTAGCTGCCCTAAAGTGCTATATAGATGCTAGCTATTATTATTATAAATTATTGGGTGATTCTACAGCCATCTTACGCTGTTTGCTCCTCTTTGTGGTATTTAGCTTTCTCTCTCTCTTTGTTAGTTCAAAACTCTTGATTAGATTTATAAGATTCAAAGCATACCTACTCTTCCCCGTGTCTGAGAAAAGAAAAAGGCCTCAGCTCACCATCACACCTATTGCCCATGTGAGTGGCAGTGGGCCAAAGTGGACCCTTTTCTGTTCAGTGCCCACCAGTATCTGCTTCTCCCTTTGCCATCCTTGGAACTGGAATTCCCCATTAGATTGTAAGCCCTTGAGAACAGGGACTATGTTTTGCTATTTATACTTTTCTTTGTATCCTCAGAACTTAGAGCAGTGTCTGTCACGTAGTAGGCACTTAATCAATGTTTGCTGATTCAATTTGACCTGGGAGAATGAGATCTCAACCCCAGCTCTCCTCAAGCACAGGTTTAGAAGGCTCCATGCCCTGGAACCTACCTGCACACATAGAGGCTGTGCCTATTTTGTGTCGATGAACCCTCTGAGCAAACAACAGCGATGCCATATTCTCTGTAATTGGATTGGCCAATGAGGACCCAGTCCTGGAAGCATGCAAACTTGGATGCCAGGGGAGCCCAATTCCAGGTATGTGTAATGAAAGGCTCCTCCTTCTGCTTCAGAATACTGCAGGTATACTAAGACTATTTCCTGTCCACTTACTGCAACACAAAGAAAAGTCTTTTGATTAGTAGCTGTGTATACAAAAGGTACCAAAGGGTGAGATCAGGCTCTTTTTGCTTCTGGAAAGCTCCTGTGAGAAGGATAACAAACTGTAAGCCTTTAAGTGGGGGGAAGCCTCCGACCTTTACCTCCCCACTCAGGCTGCTGCCAAGTGGCCCGTGAACTCATGGTCCTGATGCTGCCTCTATCTCGGTCATGTCTATTTTTCCTGCTCTTAAGTGAAGGAATATGGAGATGGAACAGACTAGGGAAGGACCTAGTGAGCTTCAAAAGGTCAGGAGAGCCACCAAGGGTCCAAGAACAAGAGCCCATGCTAGAGTTTGCGAGGGGAAGGGGAATATGACCTTAGTTACATCAACCTATTCCTGCTCCAGAGTTTAGGCGGCTTCTTCAGTGTATGTATTTATGAGTGTGAGGGAGCATAAGTGAATGTGTGATGATGAGCATATGTGACTCAGGGAAAGAACACTGGATAGGGAGTGAGGAGACCGGGTTTCAAATCCCATCACTCCCACTCATTATTTGAATGCTGCTGCTCAGTCATTTCAGTCGTGTCCCGACTCTCTTCGTAATCCCGTTTGGGGTTTTTGTGGCAAAGATACTGGAGTGGTTTGCCATTTCCTTCTCTAGCTCATTTTACAGATGAGGAAACTGAAGCAGACAGAGCTAAGTGACTGCCCAGGGTCACACAACCAGTAAGTATCTGAGGCTGGATTTGAACTCATGAAGATGAGCCTTCCTGATTCCAAGCCCAGAACTCTATCCACTAAGCCACCTAGCTGCCTTTATCTGTGTGACTCTAAGCAAATAATTTTCTCAGCCTCAGTTTCCCTGTCTCTGGAATTAGAGAAATTAGATGGTCTCCAAGGTTCCTCCCAGCCCCAACTTCCTATGGATCTATGATGTGTGTGAGTACACGCATGTGTGTGTGTGTTTGGGTTTTTGTGAATCGAATCCTATAGTGGAGGGAACCATCCCCTCCTTGATGGGGGCTGGGGGGGTGGCCTGGAGCTGATTGGCCACTGAATCCCCCAAAGGAAACATCTGCACATTCCAGACACATGTGGTAACTGGAGAGCAAACCATCCTGGACGTGAGAGTTTACAGCCACCAGGGGCCGACGCCTCATGCTGGCAGCCGGCTGTGGAAAAGTCATGTTTAAAATATTATTACAGGGGAAGGGCTGCCAGAGCCTCAAATTAATCATGAAAATGTCTTCAGAGAGAGCCAGCCCATCCGGGCGTTATGTAACCTCTCCACCTCTGGGCGAGGAGACAAGGAACCGAGCTAGTGGGGCTCCAGGACGTGGCCTGGGCCCAGGCACTGCTCTGCCCTCGAGCAGGAGAGCAAACCTCCCTGTCACAGGCAACGGAGGGGAAATGATGATTCTCTTTGAGAAGAGAAATTCCTCTATGAGAAAGGAGGCTGGATAATCTCCCTAGGTCCTGTACCTTTTGGCATTGGGAATTTTTTCTTGGTGTCTAACTTTAAACCTTCCCACTATGATTAGGCCCACCCCTCTGGACGAGGATGGATACTCAATGTCTCCACTTCAGTCAGATTCATCTAGCACTCCAGCCCTTGGCTCCCTTCTGGGGTGGGGGTGGGGGTGGTATTACTTCTTGTTTCTGTAGTGTGAATTGTATCAAGATGAGCAGATTGTGCAGGGTCCTAGGATGGGGCCCATACTGGCCAGTCTGGTCCACCCCCCCCAAACACACACACACACACACACACACACACATATATATATATATAACCCTCTTACATTTAACTTTACAAATGACCAAAGAGAACACCTGGGAAGTGCTCTAAGACCATTAGAACTGATCATATGGGACCTGGAAAGGATTTCAAGAGATGATAGAATCTGTTCTCGGAGGAGCTGAACAAGCTGGCTTAGCTTCAAAGACCTAAGTGGAAGGGGTTCATTTGAACTACGTCTAGGCCTCAGTTTTCTCATCTGTAAAATGAGGGCATTGTATGGAAAGATCTCTAAGTACTCTGTCACTCTAAAAATCCTACCACCCTATGAAATGGCCCTTTATCTGTTTTCTCATCCTAGTCCCACCACTCCATCTCTCACCTTGGTGACTATAATACCAAGAACCTTGGTGAGCTTCTGAGCTGACCTGCTTCTCCCTTGTCAGCCTCTCCCCGACACATCCGTTCTACCCATGTTCCACTGCCAGAGTAACTTCTAGAAAACACGTGTAGGAAGCACTTGTTTGTTGGTTAATGGCTTGGCGAGAGAAAAGGAATTGTTTCTCAATGTTTCTCAACAGCAAGAGCTTGGACTTAAGGATGGGGTAGGGAGAGCCTGTGCCTTAACTTTTACCAGAACTAACTTAAGGTATCTCAGCATGTCCCTTTTCTGGGAGATACCTAAGGGCAATCATGCTTTCCCGAAAGGCCCTCAGAAACACCTTAATAAACTAAGTTTCCTCAAGCTTAACAAAGTTGGGGGTCTACCTACTACATCAACACATACAGTACTCTTTCTACTACATCACATTTAAAGTGACCATTGAAGCATGGAACATGACACCTCCTCCCTTAGCTTCCCCCCCACCTCAGTTTCCACATTTGTAAAATGAGGATTTCGAAGGGTCCCCTCCAATTCTTTATCAATATTCTAAAGACAAAGCTATTCTAAGATCTTCTCCCAACTTTATCCACAATATAAAATCCGGTTTTTTCATCAACGAAGACATAATCCTCTAGATGAAGAAGAGGGGGGGAGGAGGAGGAAGAGATAAGGGAGAAGAGGGAGAGGTGAGAGTGGTCTCTCTTTACAAACTCCTATAAACTTTCACCTAGAAAGACCAGGATCTCAAGTAACACCAATTCTTCCCCATCTTTGGCATAAACCTATAGACAAATCTACTTCCAAGAAGGCTTTTTCTTTCCATCTGGCTGGCAGGCTGCATTTCCTCCTGTTACAAGGATCAGTCTCTGCTAGCCAGCCCCCTACGGCCCCTTCCCAAAGTTACAGTCCACTCATTTAGGGGTGGGGTAACCAGTCAAGCTACTTTCTCTTGACAGAGTTCTCCAGGGCAGAACTAGGGTCCTCGGCTCCCCTTCTTGTCTCCCTCTCCCCTCCTCTCCCCAACAACTGCCTGGAAATCTCCTTCAAGGCTATTGACTTAAAGCTCCTTCCATTGCCACAATTCTGGGAGGTCTGTTACATAATTACCTCAGGTAACAGCGGGCAGGGACAATTCTAAACACTCATCTCCTTGTCAGTGAGATAGCTTTTCTCTGGAGACACTATCATATCTCTGCCAGCTGTTACAGGTTCTTTCCTTCCCCCCCCAGTGGCAAGACTTAAAACAGGTCCCTTCTAATATCTCACTTTTCTGTCTCATTCTCAAGAGAAACTGGGAAAAAAATAAAACCTAAAAAAGTTCTTCTTGGCTGCTCCCAACTAATTATGTCACTTCCCCTACTCAAAAACTTACTGCATCTTGTCATCTCTACCTTCTAGATAACTCCCATATCCATCCCTTTTCCTGCTCATTTCTGCCTTACCAAGATTCATACCACCTTAGTAGCCTCTTAACTGGTACCTCTGCTTCCAGTTCCATCCTCAACAATCTAATGATTCATTCACATTTACTTAATACTTTCTCTGTATGAGATCCTTTTCTCAGTAATGTGAGGGATATAAGACATAACCCTGTGCACAATGATGTTGGCAAGTCACTTAACCTCTCTGAACCCCAATTTCCTCCCCAGCAAAATAGAGGACAATAATAGAGTTTTTCAATCTAGTAAGGATGAAATGTGTACAAATTATCACAATATACAAATTAGCAAAAGGCACCTAGGCAGGAAACTGTGGGACATGTTTGGAGACAGTAAACAATTCATTTGGCCAGAACACAGAATACAAGATGGGGGGGTGGGGGTGGGAATGTGAGATAAGGCTGCAAACAGATCTGATAGAGAGAGTATAGAATGACAAACTGAGGAATTTGGCCTTTGTTCAGCAGGCAATGAAGGATTCTGAGCAGGAGCAGAACTATGTGAAGATTAATCTGGCAGCCTAGATGGGATGGAAAGAAGGAAAGAAACTCATAGCAGGGAGTTGCATTAGAAGACCAAGGCAGAGGCAATGAGGCCATGAGATTGGGAATTAGGAGAAGTAGTTATGGAGAAGAAAGGACAGGTGCAAGAGATCCTGCAGAGAAAGATTCATTGGATCTAAGATTTAGAATTGGGAAGGACCCCAGGAGTCATCTAGTATAATCCCTCTCATTTTACAGATAAGGAATTGATCAGACTTGTCAACTAATTGGGTATGAGAGATGAGAGACAAGGAGTCCAAAATCAGTTAATTAATTCAACAAATTCAGTGCCTATGGGGCAACTAGGTGGCGCAGTGGATAGAGCACCAGCCCTGGATTCAGAAGGACCTGAGTTCAAATCCGGCCTCAGACACATAACACTTACTAGCTGTGTGACCCTGGGCAAGTCACTTAACCCCATTGCCTAACCAGAAACAAACCAAAAACAAAAGCAAAAAAACAAATTCAGTGCCTACTATGTGAAAGGTATGACACAAGGTGCTAGGGATACAACCACCCAAAAATGGTATGGTCTTTGCCCTAAAGGAAGCTATGGTCTACTGTTGGGGAAGCAGGTATGAACACAGAGGGAGGACAAAGTAAGGAGTGATAGGGGTTGGGGGGCAGGGAGAAAAGAGCTCTCTAGGCTTGATGACCACATGTCAAAAATGTAGAGGAGATTTTTGATCAGGTATGAATTAGACTAAATGTTAAGACAAGGGATGACAAAAAACAAGCTTCAAAAAGATCCTGGGAGACAAATCAGAACACTGGGCTGGAGCCATTGAGTTTAACTTTAAAAAGAGTAAATTTTTAAAAATTCTATTTTACCTTATTTTTAGATCCATATTCCCCCCCCTTCCCATCTCCCTCCCCTATCCCCATTGAGAAAGCAAGGAAAAACCCTGTAACTAAGATGTACAGTCAAGAAAAACAACTTTCCCCATTGGCCAGGTCCAAAAAAGAAAAAGAAGAAGTTTCAATCTGGAGTCCATCACTTCTCTCTTTCAGGAGGTAGGCAGCAGGTTTCATTATGTGGAATTGTGGCTGGTCTTTGTGTTGATCAGAGTTCCTAAGTCTTTCAAAGCTGTTTACCAGGATTAAATGTAAAGTCCTGCATTTAAGTTTCCTTTAACTTTGTTTTTAATCCACTTCCTAAGCGCAGGATAGAGAACATCAGGGTTGGCAGCAGTTCGTGTGCAAAAAGACCTGAAGGTTTCAGTTGACCACAGGCTCACTGTGAGCCAGCAACAGTGTGATGTGGCTGCTAAAAGAACTAACACGATCTTAGGCAGAATTAGTGGAAATACAGCATCTAAGATCCCCAAATGATAGGCCCACTGTACTCTGCTCTGGTCAGACCACATCGAGTGCGGTGTGTTCAGTTCTGGTTCCATGTTATAATAAGGAATGCTGAGAAGTGTCCAAGAGAGGGGCAGGCGAAATAATACTAACCGTATTCTACATACGTTGCCTTATTTGATCCTCCAAAAGTCCCGTGAAGTACATACTGTAGAAATTATTGTTCCCTACTTTACTGGTAAGGAAACTGAGGCTCAGAGAGGTTAAATGACTCACTAATATGATTACACAGCTGATGGGCAGGATGTGAACCTAGATCTTTTTTGACTCAAAGTCTCCCACACAATAGAGACCACTGTCACATGACGAAAGACTGATTTGAAGGAACAAGGCATATTTAGCACAGAGAAGAGTAAACTGAGGGACGATGATGGCTGTCATCAAATATGGGCTGCCATGAGGAAGAGGGAGTAGATCTCCATTGTGCAGGGTGCAGAATTGGGATCACTGGGTGGAGGTACATCGAAATAAGTGCCTTATATCTCAAGGATTTAAACAGTGAGGAAACTGAGGCCTAGAAAGGTTAAGTGTCTTGCCCCAGGTCACCCAGAGAATAAAGAAACAGTGAGGATTCAAACTCAAGCTTGGCTGACTCAAAATCTAACTCTGACCTTTTGTTCTACCTTTTCTGACAAACACTGAAGAACAGCTTCTAGGTGAAGGAAAAGGAAGGAAGATGGGAGAGGAATGGTTCTTGTTCTGTCCTCTGTCACTGTCGTTGCTGCTGTGTGGGGGGGTTCTTCTTTTCTGAGCATGGCTCCAAAGGCCCTTTGCATTGCCTTGCTCACTTTATACCACCCTCAGTTGTTTCGGCCAGTTAGCTTTCTTGACTTTATTCTTACAGCTTCCTGTCACTTTTATATCTGTCCCTGCTCCTCTTGACACTCTTTGTATATGTTCTTCTAAAAGCTGACCTGGTTAGAACACAACCCAAGTAATCACACAGTTGTTGCTGACATCCTTTCTCCCACTTCTCTCCTTTCTCCCTCTCAGGAACTATTGTTTAGTCAGAGTTTCATCCCTCACAAACGAGCCCTATTCAATTTTAGGGGTGTGTGTATGTGTGTGTGTGTGTGTGTGTGTGTGTGTGTGTGTGTGTGTGTGTGTGTGTGTGTGTTTCTCTGAACTGGCTGTGATAATCAGGGAAGGCTTCATAGAGGAGGCGGCACCTGTGCTGAGCCTTGATGATGGGTAGGACTTTGATAGGCACTTGGGGTATGAGGGCTTTCTGGATTGAGAGAGAAGACAGCAAAGGCAAGGAGGTGAGAAAATTACAAGAGGTGTCTAGGGAAAAGCAAAACACACCAGGTGAGTTGAAGCAGAGGCTTAGATGGAAATTCTGCTAGGATTTGTCACCAAGTCCTGTTAATTCCACTTCCACAGTATCTCTTGAATCCATCCTCTCCTCATTCCCATTGTTCTCACTCTAATTTGGGCCTTAATTACTTTTCATTTGGACTACTGCAATAGCCTCCTAACAGGTCTCCCTTCTTCTAGTATCTGCCCACTCTCCAAATAAAGGTGGAACAGGCATCTTATCCATTCCATCTCTGAAAAAACATCCCCACTCCAATATTCCTAACAAACAGTCATCTACATTCAACTTAAAGACCTCCAAAGAGGGAAAATCCACTACTTCTTTTCTCTCTACACCAAACCTAGATTTGTTTTTGTTATTCTCTTGTTTCAGTTGTGACTGACTTTTCATGACCCCTTTTGGGGTTTTCTTGGCAAAGATACTGGAGTGGTTTGCCATTTCCTCCTCCAGCTCATTTTACAGATGAGAAAACTGAGACAAACAGGGTAAAGTGACTTACCCAGGGTCACACAGCTAATAAGTATCTGAGGCCAGATTTGTACTCACGGAGATGAGTCTACAGACCAGGTCCAGCACTCTATCCACTGTGCCACTTAGCTACCCAAAGCCTAGATTTTCTTCCTTATCATTTCCATCCATTGTTTGTGGTTCTATCAACTGAGGCAAAACAGACCAAGTCTATCCTAGTGCCTCATGATAACTCCTCAGATATTTGAAGACAGCTCTTGTGAGCCCCCAAGTCTTCTCCTCTGTCTAAATACAGTCTCAGTTCCTTCAACTGATTCTCACAGAAGCAGGGTGTTAGGCTTAGCGCTTAGCATCATGCCTGGCACATAACAGGTTTTTAACAAATGCTTCTAGACTTGATGTGATCCTCAATGCATAATATCCTGCTTCGAGAAAGGCAAGATGATGTTTAGTGGAAGTGCCTTGGGGAGATTAATTTCGGTTCAGTCATTTTCACCTCCCATCTTCTTTTGGTAATCTTAGGGAGATGAGTGCTGAGAGGCAAAGACATGAATGCATCCCTATGCCCTCACCTAACAGGACTTTAGTTGAGGCAAGTTCAAGATATAGCTGGCCTCTTCATAAGTGATGAAGACATTCCTATTTCCTATCCTTTCTTGAGTGGGAATTCAGATTTATATCTTTACCTTTCACAGTCTTTTGGCCCCTCTAGATCTTCAGACCTGGCACCCCAATTAGGGTACCACTCAGGCAACGTGAACTCAATGTCTTTCACCTTCCCAGCTATTCTCCTCTGGCTACTCTCTAGATCATCAGCAGTTTTCTTCAAATGTGACTCCCAGGACCAAACAGAACACTGTAGATGTGCATTGACTAGGTCCCACTGTATCATGGAACGATCCTTTCCCTCAACCTGGAAGCTGGCATTCTCTTAATGCCTTCCACATTCAAAGGAGGTTTTTAGGCTGCCAAGGCACACCACTGACATCTTGAGACCATAGTATACCAGACCCCCTGATCTTTTTCAGAAAAACCAATGCCTAAGCAGCCTCCCTGAGTGTAAGACTTTACATTTATCTCTATTTAATTTACCCTAGCTTTGCCACTTGTGACCTATGAGACTTTGGATAGATTACTTAAAGTTTCTGACCCTTAGTTTTGTCATCTGTCAAATAAGGGGTTTAGACTTGGGAGAACTAGGTATTTCCCAGCCCTCAAACTATGATACTAGAGAGAAAGAAGAACAGGTCAAGGAGCAAGCATTTACTCAGTGCGTGCTGTGTAGCAGGTACAACACAGCCTTGGGAAACACTCCCTCACGTGGTGCCAAATTAATCTTCCCATAGTATCATTTTTTTAATGTCACTACCCTGACTCAGAAATATTTAGCGACATTTCACTGCCCTCAGGATGAAGTATAAACTATTCCGTCTGATCTTCAAGGCTGCCCATAATCTGACCTACACCCTTCATGTCCCACAAATAAGTTCAATTAAATAATTATTAAGTTTCTAGTCACCTGCAAGGCCTTACCGTCTCTTTCTCCTAGGCTTGAATGAATCCTCTTGTACTGCCACTGCCCTGATCTCATCACTGACCTGCAAACACTCCTAGGTTTTTAGTGTCCTTTACTCATCCTCATCTTCCTCACCTAGGGTGCCTTTTCTCCCTTTCTCCTATCCAAAATCCTACCTTTTATGATTGAACACAAGCCCCACTCCTGCCACAAAGTCTTCCCTGATTCATCTAGCCCACACTAGTCTCTCCCTCCTTACTTAGGTTAGGGCTGAGAGTAGTAGTGAGCCTCTGCCTTCTTTGTTCCCATTCTCTTGATGCCTGAGACAGCCGAACTGCTCATGCTGGTTTTCTGACCTCCTCTGTGGGTCCTTTTCTTGATCTCATTCTATCACTTTGATGTCAGAATCATATCTTCACACATTCCACTGATGATCACATCCTCCCTACTTCTTCAGTTCAATTTCAATAAACATTTCTTTTTATGAAGTAGATACTGTTCCCCAGGGCAGCATGCTGGGAGTTTGGGTAATAACTTCAAGGTGGTTGCTAGAGCACTGGATTTGGAGTTAGCTGCTTGGGTTCAAATATCGGCTTTTGTGGCTTCCTATTTGTGTGACTTTGGCCAATTCACTCCACCTCTATGAGTCACAGTTTCCTCATACTTCATAAAATTCTATAAACTATGAAAAAAAATTTTAGTTAGGGTCCCTGCCCTCATGGAGCTTACCATCCATCTAGCAGAAGGCTAAGACACAACTAAATGCAAAATAATATATGATAAGTGCATAAGAGACATGGAAGAAAAGTGCTCTGGGTGGTACGGGGAAAGGGTGATTGCTGAAGGGAGGAAAGAATCATGGAAAGCTTTCTAAAAGGAATTGGTCTTTAAAGGATTATTGCATTATAGAGCTACAGCTGGAAAAGACCTTAAAGGGCCATCAAATCCAACCATCTAATTTTACAGACGAAGACACTGAGTCATCAGGAGGTAATAGTAACTTGAGGCAGCTAAGTGGCACAGTGGATGGACTTAGAGTTAGGGAAGTCTTGAGATAGAATCCTGTTTCATGTGTTTTTTCTTCAACTAGACTTCTGAGCTCTACCAGGGCAGGGACCATCTCATACTTCACTTGTATTCTCCACCACTTGCTGCACAAACATATGCTCAATATAAGCTAACTAGCCAAAGGAATATAACTTCACCACAGTACAATCCTTATAACACTACTGCACTACACCTGACATTGTCACCTTGCTGCCACTATCAGTTGGGTTGGCTAGGAGGGACCAAGCATTTATTAAGCACTGACTGTACTCAAGCACTGTG
Organism: Phascolarctos cinereus; assembly: GCF_003287225.1. Classification (NCBI taxonomy): domain Eukaryota; kingdom Metazoa; phylum Chordata; class Mammalia; order Diprotodontia; family Phascolarctidae; genus Phascolarctos; species Phascolarctos cinereus. Next base: position 128,317,916 of record NW_027555847.1, on the reverse strand, counting down.
CTAAATCCTTTGCAAATATTCTCCCTCTCTCTCTCTCTCCCCCTCTCTCTCTCCCCCTCTCTTTCTCTCCCTCTCTCTCCCCCCCTCTCTCTCTGCCTCTCTCTCCCTCTCTCCTCTCTCTCTCTCTCTCTCTCTCTCTCTCTCTCTCTCCCTCCCCCTCCTCTCACAATTGGGATTAAGTGATTCTCCCAGGATCACACAGACAGTAAGTGTCTGAAGACAGATTTGAACTCAGGTCCTCCTGACTCCAGGGCCAGTGCAATATTGTCTCACTTGATAAAATAAAGTTTCCCATTGTTTTGCAACTGATTTGAAGCCTTTCTTTGATTGCAACAATTATTTATTAAGCACCTATTATTTGCCAGGATTCAAAGACGACAGAGAGAGAGAGAGAGAGAGAGAGAGAGAGAGAGAGAGAGAGAGAGAATTGCTCTCTCCAAGAATCTTAAGTTCTCTTGGAAGGATACAACAGGTTGTAGCATTAAGTAAATTCAAGGATATTTGAAGAAGGAGAGAGTGCTAACAGCTGGAAGGACGAAGGAAGACTTCACAAAGGAGGAAGTACTGCGCTGAGCAGTGAAGTAAGCTGAGGAACCCAAGAGTAGTAGGGAGGAGGAAGTGCTTTCCAGACATGGCAGACAGCCTGTGAAAAGGCACAGAAACAAGAGACAAGATGTCAAATTTAGCTAAAATGCAAAGTATAGAAAGTACAGAAAATACAAAGTGAGACTGGAAAGGTAAGTGGAACCAGAGGACCTTAATTGCCAGGTTGGGGGGCTCTGCATTTTATCCTAGAGGCAACAGAAAGCCATGGAGGGCTTTCTAGCAGTAGACTAGCCTCGTCAGATCTGCACCTCAGAAAGACTATTCTGGCAGCTATGTTTGTGGGGGATGAACCAGAGCAAATGGGACTGGAAAGCAGAGAGACTAATTAAGAAGTTACTTTACCAGTGCAAGTGAGATGAGATGTACTTGGGTGATGGCTGTGTGAGAATAAAGACGGGGACAGATTTGAGAGATGCTATGGATGTAGAAATGACAAGACTGGCCAATTGATTGGCTATGGCAGATGATGGAAAGGGAAGATTCAAAGATAACTCTGAAGTTAAGAGCCCAGGTCGCTAGAAGAATGATGTGGCCTTCCACTGAAATGGACAAATTTGGAGGAAGGGAAGGCTTAGGGAGACATCATGGAGTCCCATTTTGGACATGCTGAATTTGAGATGTTAACAATATGTCTTCTATTGATCTAGGGACACCTAAGTATCTTTTCTCGAGCACAGAAATACTCATATTTATAGACAAACCCTCAACAATTCAATTCAATATCAAATGTTTATCCAGTGCACTGGATCAGAACTATAGTCCCTCCCCTCAAGGATTTTATAATCCCACTGGGGAGACAATACACATGTAAAAAATTAGCTAGTAATACAAAGCAGGACAAATATATCCTATCCAACACCATGGAAATGTTTCTATGAGAACACAATTTAGAGGAAATAATCTATGAATGAAGCAGCAATGGGCCACACACTATCTTGCCATCTCATGACTTAACAGTTGGGTTTGGTTGTACTGTATTAAGGATGGCATGGGAGATTGACCTTAGACCATGTATGCCTACAGAGGGGTGCAGACAAGCACTCTGTATCTCTTTAATTTACTTGCCTACCCTTCTTGTTCTTAACTTGCATTAACTGTCCCCTAGTTTCTTTCAAGACTGAGTACAAGCACTATCTCCTACATGAAGCCTTTCCTAATCTCCCCAACTGTTAGTAACTCTCTCCCCAAGCCCATCTCGTATTTATTTTGTACATACTCTATATGGACATGGTATTTTCTCCACAGAATGTAAGCTCCTTGAGGGCGACAAGTGTTTTACCTTTGTCTTCTCTCCCCAGGACCAAACATAGTGATTGATTTTAGTGTAAGCTCCTTGGAGGCAGGGACAGAGTCTTTGTAGCTTTGTACATGAATTTTGTAGCTCCTTCAGTACCCAGCACCTCAGATTTTGAACAAAATGGATGCTCAGTGACCATCTCTTGGACTGATCTGTTGCATTGGACCACTATGAAGCTAAATGATGGAGGACCTTGAAGGTCAGGAAGAGTGGAAAGTGAAAGGTCACTAAAGACTTTTGAATAAAGGTAGTGACAGGATGAAAGTGATCAGGAGAGTTAATCTGGCACTATGTGTGAGGGGGTAGTTCCCAAGGCTCTACAGTATCTAGTGCAGAAGAAAGAACAATGGATTCAGATGCCTGGGTTCAGATCCCTGCTTATCCACTTCCACGGGCAGGACCTTAGGCAAATCGCTATGCAGTTTCTTCATCTGTAAAATTAACAGATTGGACTAAATCACCTGCAAAGTGCTTTCTAACTTTAAATCTATGATTCTGTGTTAATAAATTCTATAGGATTTTCAGAGGAGAGAGGAAAAGAATCATTAGGAGCTATCAGACTAGGGAGGGCTTCCTGAAGAAAGTAAACCTTTAGCTAAACCTATGGAAAATATTTATTAAGCACTAACTATGTCCTCAGCACTAGGTATATGTATGTGGGGGATGGGAAGGGCACTCTCTGTCTTTCTCTTTCTCTCTCTCTCTCTCTCTCTCTCTCTCTCTCTCTCTCTCACACACACACACACACACACACACACACACACACACATACACACAAAGTTTAAAGTACCCCCAGGAATCTGATGGCTTCTTTGGTTCTATGACAACCTTGTAAATATCCATTAAATAGATTATAACAGGAGCTGGCAAAGCCTTTCCCCCCTACCCTACCCCCATTCCCCCAGTAGCAAAACCAAACAGGGTCCCTGGGTTACTGTTATTGTGTTATTGTAGCCACTGCTGCCTGCCAGCACAAACACGAAGACTTGACAATCCAACCTTTACAGCAGGGAGCCCAGGCCTATGAGGCTTCGCTGGCCCTAATTGGATACTTGGTTAGAAAAACCTACCTCTATTAAAGGCAACTCTTGATTCAGTTCAAGACCCCACCCCCACCAAGGAAGGAATTCCTGAAAGTGCCATTACTGATGTAGGGAATTGAGGGAGGTTTTAAAAAGAGAAGTCAGGAAAATTGATGTCAGAAAACATTGTCTTTGGGGAACACCCTATGTAAACAGTAGCCTGTGCCTGTGGAGCTGCAGAGGGGCTACCTGACCTGGGAGAGGGAATATATACTCCCACCCCATGTCTTCTTTCTGTAGCCCCTTCTGAAGGAGGACGAATGTACAACCAAACACAAGCACACAAATTCACAAGTCTGCAGTTACAGCCATATTCTTCCACTCCCAGGCCTCCTCCCCTCCCCTGCCCCTATTCTTTTCACCGTCATGTGCACACGAACAACCATTCACTGTTGTAGTGGCTGAGAATCTGCTGCTCCTTCTATTATTTTGGGGCCTCTGGAAAAGGGAGGAAACCTGCCCAGAGGAATGGAGAAGGTTAAGATCAGCCTTTGTAGCCAGTCTATAATTCTGTCTTCCCATTTAAACACAGATCGCTGGAAGCCTGATCCCAGCCAGCAAAGAAAGGAGGTGATTCTTGTGAACTTTTGGGAAAAGCAATGGGGGAAAAGCTTTAGAGCATGGGTTCTTAACCTCAGACCTATGAACTGGTTTTTAAAAAAATATTTTGATAACTATATTTCAAAATAATTAGTTTCCTTTGAAATTCTATGTATTTTATGTTACATACTTAAAAAACATTATTCTGAGAAGAAGTTGATAGGCTCCTCCAGGCTGCTAAAGGAGTCCAGGACACACACAAAAAGTTAAGAACACTTGATTTCGATGAGAAGTTTTTCCCATCACAATAATTTGACCTGACACACAGATCTTGGTCACCCCAAAGTTCACAACAGATAACTAACCTTTCTACAGCAACACTTCCCCATCCCCCTCAAAAAATAATTCTACCCTCCCCACTAAATATCCTACCTCCGCCCAAGTGTTCATGGCCACAGCCACCCAGAAAAACTCACATCTTCAGCCAAACAAAAGTAAAAATAGGCTGCGGACTGAAAAAGGAGGGGGCCTTGGGCCAAAGCAAACAGCCTAGCATAGATATCCAACTTAGAACAGCCCTGTGAACAGCCTGGCTGGCACAGAAAGCTGCCCCAGAAACATTTACTACAGGTACCTAGGATAGTCCCAGAAACCAGGTAGCCTTGGAGGCATTCCCCATTTTAATATACTGAATTGATTTCCAAGAAGCAGCAAAGGAAAGAGGAAAGAGACATGAGGACCTACAGGGAAGAACAGAAACACACAAAGTTAGAGGAGAAGGAAAAGGCACATGACAGAGGGAAGGCAAGAGACAGGAGGGAAAGAGAGGTAAGACTAAGCAGGCCTTCCCCTCCACTCCAGGGCAGAGAAAGTTGTCACTGGACACATCTTGGAGTCCCCCTAGGTCAGGGGCTTTTAACCTAATGTATGTGAATTTGTGTTTTTAGAAAAATAGATAACTACTTCAATATAATTGGTTCCCTTTGTAACCCTATGTATTTATTTTATGCAATTAAAATATTATTCTGAGAAGGGGTCCATAGGTTTCACCAGATTGCAAAAGGGAGGATGGAAGGGGAACATTTATTAAACACCTACCACGTGCCAGGCACTGTGCTAAGCACTTTACAATTAGTATATCAATTGTTCCAAAAACACAAAAAATGGTTAAGAATCCCTGTTATAGGGTTTCTTCTCAGAAAACCAGCTTCTCTGAAATCTAAATTTCCTGCCTTGTCTCCTCCATGGTAGACAAGAGGAAAGATGGGGGCTCTAGAGTCAGAGCCTGGAGTTTAGAGATTTTGTACATCTCACCTAATAACATTTTCACCTGAGACCCAGGAGTCCCTTCTGTTTCCTCTGACAAATAGAGGAAATCCCAGAATTCCTTCTGTACAGTTGCCCATTTTTGAAAGGGCTGGCCTCATTAGCCTACATGGCCATGGAATGGAGACAAACTGTGATCACGACATAAGAAAAGAGCTTCTGCAAGGCTCCTGCTTAACCAGTCAAGGAAGTATTATTCCCATCCCCCCCTGTGGGTTCTGGGGGATCAATCAACCAATCAGCAGTCAACTTCTAGAAAAGTAAAAATAAATGCAAAGGTGAAGGAGAGAGTTGTAGAGCCATACCTTCATCCAACCCACTAGACTGGGTCTGCATTTCTCCTCACTTTGCAAAAGAGGGCTTGCAGGGTGTGAAAGATGAGGGCAACTGCAAGGACCTGATGTGGGAATTAGCATGTCTAGGGCTTAGTTGTGTGGCCTCAGGAAAACAGTTATACCAAGAGGGCCTTTCAGGGAAACCCCCTTAGCCCCAACGAAATGACCCTTCAGGCCTCTTCCACTCAGAGTTATCCAGCAGGTATTGGAAAGCTTAGGGAGGAATCATGCACAATAAAAACACCACCTGACTTGAATGGATGGATGAATGGATGAAAAGCATGTATATGCTATATGCCTTACTATATGCTCCTTCTATTATTTTGGGGCCTCTGGAAAAGGGAGGAAACCCTCCCAGGGGAATGGAGAAGGTTAAGATCAGCCTTTGTAGCCAGTCTATAATTCTGCCTTCCCATTTAAACACAGGTCACTGGAAGCCTGATGCCAGCCAGCAAAGAAAGGAGGTGATTCTTGTGAATTTTGGGGAACCTTTAGGGAAAGAGTGATTTGGTGTGGGAAAGTATAGGAATGGTGACTAGAGCCATAGGGTAATTTATTTGGACCATTATTGGCCCCAAGTATTCCATTTGTGCCAGATCAGAAAGAATCACCTCTCCTAGGCCTCAGGGGCTGTAGGCCCAGCAGAAAAAAGTGTCTAACTATTGACTCAATAATAATAAATATTAATTTACAAAGCATTTGGCATTTGATATTTTCCATTTTCTACTGGAATACACAAAAATTCCCTAGGTGTCCTCTTCCTTGATAAATGCCCCTAGTTTCCTCATCACTTAGGAGATTTCCCCTTCTTCCCTTTCTTCCCCTCCTCCCCCTTTAAGGGAGTAGCCAGCCCATCTAAGTATATACACCTGTTAGAGGGACTGAAGGCTCCTAGATAATTACAGAGACTGTGGCTCTGGGGTTTCCAAATTCCAAGGCTCCCAAAGTTCTCTGAGACAGGGTCATGAAAGGGAGAGAAAGAACAAAAGATAAAGAGAAGAGGAATACAAGAGAGCACTCTGAGCCCAAACAAATCCATTTCTGGCACTGATGAGATTAAATAAAAAAGTCATCCAATCTGGGGAAGGAAGGCTTTAAATAAGGATCCCTAGGAGGTACACCATAGAGGACAGGTAGTGATTGGCCAGATCAGGAAAGGCAAAAGGCTAACAAGGGCAAAGATTGTAAACCAAAGGGAAAGGATCCCCTGAACCAGGGAGCAGGGTAGCTAAAGAGAATGGATCCTACAGTAACTCAAGGAGGAAAAAAAATCTTGTTCCTCTAATGGGACGAGATCCAAGGAAACTTGCTTAGGTACCTTTCTACTTGACCCTTTCCACTCCCCAATCCCAAACCATTCCCTAAAGAAACAAAAGAGGGAAACCAAGGCAATGCTAAGCCAAGCTGACACTCAGATTCAGGGACAGAAAATTAGTGAGGAGGAATGAACTGTCCAAGATGGCACCTGGGATGAACATGCGACTACTACCACAAAAGACTCCCATGTTGCCTATACATATTCAAGGGGCTAAATCAGTAGAAACCTCCTGCTCACACTCTTCTTCCCCCTCTTCATACAGAGAATAGATAGCAGAAGAACAGTCAATGATTTCATCTTTCCTCAAACTGGTCTACCTGCCTTGAGTCTCTTCCATCTTTCAGCATGCTGCCTGCACTATCTTTCTAAAATATTTCTTTGATCATGGCATTCCTTTACTCAGAAACCTGTAGTATGTCCCTGCAGACCACCAAATAATGCATAAACTATTCTGACATTCAAGGCCCTTTACATTCTGGCCTTACTCAACTTTCCAGCCTTAACTCATACATTACTACCCTTCACACGAGCTACTTTCTAGCCAAACATTCTCAACCTACCCTTTCTCATCTCTATACCCTTCCAACATCATTCCTCAGTGTCTGGAACGGACTTCTCTTCCTTTCCTCTCTACCTTTTCAAGTCCCTATCTCACTCCCCAGAGAGATAATTTCAAACTTTTTTCTCTCTTCAAACCCCAATCACATCTCTACATCCCTAAAGCAAATGATGCCTGCTGGTTAACACTATGGGCCTCCTTTCAAGGAGCCATTAAGCCATTAAGATGACAACTCTTTCAGTGCCGCCACTCAATTGGGTCTAAATCTACCTACCTGTACTATTGTTATGCCCTGCCCACATCTTTCTAATTTTTTCCTGAGAATACCATGGTAATCTTCACCAATTTGCTAAATTCTAGGTAAATCTTATTCATGGCATTTCCTTGGCCTAGCACATAGTTAGCCTGTGAAGAAGAAGAAGAAGAAGAAGAAGAAGAAGAAGAAGAAGAAGAAGAAGAAGAAGAAGAAGAAGAAGCAGCAGCAAGGTTAGTCTGCCATGATCTATTCCTGACAAAGCCATATTGGCTCTCTATAAATACTGCTTTCTTTTCTAGATGTTAAATAACCAACCTCTTAATAAGGTATTCTATATTCTTGCCAAGAATTGAAGATGAGCTTACTGACCTGTACTCTGCAGATGCCATTCTCCTCTTTACTCTGACACTCAGGACACTATTTGCTTTTTTCCACTCCTGTGACACTTGTGACACATCATTCTCTGTGATCTTTCAAAGATCTCTTCAAAGTGGTTTGGCAACCATATCTTCCATTTCTTTTTTTTCCTTTTTTCAGTTAATTAATTAATTAATTTTTAGTTTTCGACATTCACTTCCACAAGACTTTGAGTTCCAAATTTGCTCCCCATCTCATCCCTTCCCCCACCCTAAGATGGTGTGCATTCTGAATACCCCTTCTTCTAATCTGCCCTCCCTTCTATTACCACCCCCTTCTCTTATCTCCTTCCCCTTCTATTTTCCTGTAAGGCAGGATAGATTTCTATACCCCATTGCCTATATATCTTATTTCCCAGTTGCATGTAAAAACAATTTTTAACATTTGTTTTTAAAACTTTAGTTTCCAAATTCTCTCCCTTCCTTCCTCCCTACCCACCCTCATTGAGAAGGCAAGCCACTCAATACAGGTTATACATGTGTAGTCACACAAAACACTTCCAGAGTAGTCATGTGAAAAACTAACTATATTTCCCTTCATTCTATCTCACCCCCGCCCCATTTATTCTGTTCTCTCTTTTAACCCTGGCCCTCTTCAGAAATGTTTGCTTCTGATTACCCCCTCCCCCAATCTGCCCTCTCCTTTATCATTCCCCCAATCTCTTATACCCTCCCCCCCTATTTTCCTGTAGGGTAAGATAGATTTCCATACCCAATTGAGTGTGTATGTTATTCCTTCCTTAAGCCAAATCCAATGAGAATAAGATTCACTCATTCCCTCTCCCCTTCCCCCACTTCCCCTCCACAGTAAAAGCTTTTTCTTGTCTGCTTTATGTGAGATAATTTACCCCATTCTGCCTCTCCCTTTCTCCTTCTCTCAGTATAATCCTCTCTTACCCCTTAATTTTATTTTTTTTTAGCATATCTTCCATTTCTTTCACTACCCCAGAATGTAGATTTTCTGAGACTAGTGACTTAAACTTGTTAAGAGCATCTTAGGGCTCTTATTATCTCCCTTCTTATCTTGGCTTGAAACTCCCTCTTGAAACTCCCTATAGCCATTTTTGTTTTGTGCTTTCTAGTCCAGATTATTCTCCTTGGCAGAGAAAATAGAAGTAAAATTAGAGTTGAGTAGTTCTGACTTCTCATTGTCATTTATTATCATCATCCATCCACCCTGCACACCCACCCCTTCCTTAATCCCCTGCATCTTGCCAGTCTAGATAAAAACAAAAAGAAAAACAACCCTTTTAGATGGCCTTAGCAATTCTCAAGAGCCTCAGTTCATCATAAGTTTTAGGGCGCCTGATGATATTGTAAAAAGGGCCATATGACCCTGTTGCATTCATCCTTCACTACTTGGCCTTGCTTTCACATCTTTCCCATACATCTTTTTAAAATCTATGTTAGTCAATCAGTTTCCTATGCATGAATCCATATTTATCTCTTTAGATCTTTTCCCCTCTTTTTCCTCGGCAGTGCTGATCCTCTGTTTCTCAGAATTTCATTACTGAGAGTTTCCAATCTTTCCTGGACTGGCTTCCCCAGTAGAATTTCAGTGTGTGGATCCTTTCCATCCTTCTCTGAGCACTTCGAAATCTGTTCTCCAAACATCTAAGGTACATACGTGTCAAACTATGCCAGATTTTCATTTCCTTTCACAAATTCTAACGTGGAATGGTCACTTCTCAAAGTTTCCACCATTTCTACTTCAGCAATCAGTTCCTCTTTGTTGGTAAGAATCAGGACCAGAAGAGCAGCTTCTCTCTTCCTTCCTCCACATTTCAAAAGATGAAATTATGATTAAGGTAAGTCAAGAAATTAGAAGTTGCTCTATTTTTAGCAAAAAAAACAACCTCAGCAGATGTTTGGATAATTGAAGATACACCCCCACCCAATCACTATCATATCGCGTCTCTGTTCAAGTTTTGAGATCTATCACCTGAACTCCTCATCTATTTTCTCTTTCTGTCTAGGTGATCTATAGTATGTTCTGATAATAAAATTGTTTTTCTTTCTGCCTGCATTGACCTTTTCCCAGATGTTCTCCACTATGCTTCTCTATCTCCCTCCCTTCATACTGAGATTTCCTCATGAGAATATCTTTTTAATATACAAGATACTGTACTTTTCTCCTCCTATCCCATTCCCATTACATAAAGTATACTATTCTAAAGCCACGTTCCAGTAATGAGTCTCATCTTTTAAAATTCAACTCAAACGCTACCTACTGCAAAAAGCATTCGCAGATCATTCCCTGTTAATAACTTTCTTCCCTTCAGAGTTCAGTTTGCTCTTTGTATTTCTCCAATGCATTTATCATGTATCATTTTGTAATACAGTTAATCGTAGATATGTGTCGCTCCTTTCTACTAGACTACAAATTTTACCTTGATTCTGCTGTCCCTTTAAGGTATAGTCCTATATTCTGTCCTCCCTTTCACTGCTAAAGGAGTAGTCTACACTTGTTGCCTCCACTTTCTTACCACCCATTCGCTCCACCTCTGTGTAACATTGGGTGACTCCCTTCACTTCCCTGGTCCTCAGGTCCTCATCTTTAAAATTATGAAAATAGACTGATGACCTCAGAGTTGCCTTCTGATTCTAAATCTATGCTCTGATGGCTCATGGAATGGCATGGTGGGGCCCAAAATAATACCCCCTCATCTGACAATGTCTCCCCCACTGCTGCCTAGATTTTACCACTAGGGATTCATTCTTTTGAGTATGTACTCTAGTTGTCTTTTAAATTGCACATCTTCCTGGGAAGTCACTTATATCTCAGCATAAACCAGTTCAGCATATGCTTTTCCTGGGGCCAGGTTAGCAGTGAGTGCTTTAGGTTGATGGTTGTAAGGGAGGAAAGGTGAGAGAGAGAGAAACAGAGAGACAGAGAGGCAGAGACAGACAGACACACACACACACACACACACACACACACACACACACACACACACACAGAGTGAGAGAGAGACAGAGACAGAGAGAGGCAGAAAGACAGAGAGAGAGAAGAGAATTGAAAAACTTGCTAACTTTGGGGTATTGACTAAAGGAGATTCCTGCAAAGATCCTCCCAGAAAAGCTAAGGCCTGTCCTTTGCAGGGCCTGGTGGCCAGAGGTCAGATAGGGGCCTTGTGCTCTGCTCAATGGCTCTCAGCCCCTCATGCTTTACTCAAGAGCCTTATCCCCCTGAACTCCTCTGGCTCTGGGCTCCTTAATCGACACCCACTTTCCACACACACCCCCCAACCCTTCTTGGCAGAGGGAAGGTAATGGGAAACAAGAAGTGTCTGCAATGCTAGGAGGGAGAGAGGACTGGGAAGGGGTCCAGGAATTGCCAAATGGAAACTAATCTCAGCAGGAAATCATTGCATCACACTTCAGACAGATTCCCCCAACCCCCTTCCACCCTTCTGTGAAAAAATCTCCCCAATTCTTTAGTGTAGTACAATCCTGAACACACACACACACACACACACACACACACACAAAACATAAATCCCCCTCTCCCATCTATCTAAGAACATGGGAAACCTTAGCATCAGCCTCAATGATCTGAACCCAAGAACACATATTGGGGGCAGTGGAGGACAGAATGAAGACCTACCCAGATCTCTCTCTCCCAGGGCAAGCTGCCTTTTCTCCCTTCCTTCCCATAGCCTCAGACAAGGTGCCTCCAGATGGGCAGCTTGGGACAGACATAAGACAGAGAAAGGAGAGCCCCTTCCCCAATGCTCCAATCTTCTTGGGTGCCTGGGCTAGGGGCAAATCAGCTCTGTCAGCTCCAGATGTGGGGGGAGGATGAGCTCATTCTTCTCCACAAGAAGCAAAGTCTAAAGCTAGAACATACCATATGGGGATGGAAAAGGAGGGGGTGGGGAAGAGAAGCAAGAAAGAGCTTACATTTCTAACGAAGAAGAGAGCCGAGAACACTCGAGGCACAGCGTCCAGAGTTCAGGCCCCTAGGAACTTTCTGGTCCTGAGAAAGTCCCGCAGAGTCAGTGCAACCCTTAAGTCAGGGCATCTAGAATTCACAAAGCCAAACCTCCCCAAATAGCTATAAACAAAATGAGTGCTGGATAGCCCCCCCAAAGAGAATTTAAACAGAAAAAAAGTTAAAAGAATTGAGGGTATTTGTTCTACAGAAAATAAAGTCACTGTCTTTAAATCTATGAAAGCTATAAAATGAAAAAACAGTGCCCTTCCATTCCTGTGTGCACAGCAGTACAAAATTCATTTAAATATTAATAAGAACCTGGGATTTAGGTATAAACAAAAACTTGACCAAAGTGAACCAGGCTCCTCGACCCCTTTCCCAGAATTCCTTAAGAGAAGGTGAGATGTGCAACATCTCGGACAGTTGAAGAATAGAGACTAGTAAGAATAGCAACTGGACGGATGAGGTGACTGACTCTTTGAGGGCTTTGCCTGCTGCAGTGGAAAGAAGTCTGAATTTGAAAAGACTTAGGTTCAAATCCTAGCTCCTTCTCTCCCTAGCTCTGTCACTGTGGGCAAATGACAGCCTCTCTGGGCCTTGGTTTCTTCATCTGTAAAAATGAGGGAGGAGACTAGGTGGTCTTTAAGACCTCTTACAGACCTAAATGTATGGTCCGGAAAGATTTTAAGAATCAGAAAAGGCAATCCGCCATCCTAGATTCTCATCATTAAAAAAAAAATACTTTCTACCTGAGCACAAAGACAGGTTGGGCTGTACCACTAGGCCCTGTGCCTCTAGCCTGAGGTCTCCAAAGCCCCTTTCTCCCTTTGGCATTCTTAAGCCCTGGGCCCCCATCCTTTAGAGGCTGCCAAACAAGACGAACCTGGTGTTCAAGGAATAAACGACATGACCCTTGTTTTCCAAGAGCTCATTTTGGCATGGAGACTTGGACACATCCTCAAGTCTGCCCCTACCTCCAAAAAAAGGAAAAATATACACAGACAAGTACACACACATAAACCTACATCCTCTGGCACACAGATAAGAACATACACACATACACACACACACACGTGTACACACTCAGACACACATCTCTTGGGCCCAAACAGGAAGAAATATGTTTTCATTTCTAAGTGAGGGGTGTGTGTCTGATTGTACTCACACTAGAACTACTGGACAGCTATAAACCGTATTGCAAAGAGGCAAATATTTATCCCTACCCGGAATGGCTTCTCAAGCATACAACCAGAACCCAGTCACTTGCACCTCTGCTTGTTGGGTTTCATGATCTCCAAGCACTTTCCAGAAGGGACTCAATTGCTTTGCATAGCACCTCAGGGAAGATGCAGTGTGCCAGATTAACCCATTTCAACAGTTTCAGTCCAGAGATGGGACTGGCCCAAAGCAAGTCTGGTGGGAATGCTAATCTTTGTCCAAGTCTACTTGGTCTGAGATTTTTGGGGACAAGGAACCATATACACATGAGGAAAACATGGCCCTTAAAGAAATCCAAATTAGTTGGTCCTGCTTCTAAGAACCAACACTGCAATCCTTTTTATAAAAGTGCTTTAGTTCATAATTCAAATCACATTCATTCTTTCATTCAATGAATATTTATTTTGATGCCTAGTCTTTGCGAGACACTGGGGTTAAAATGGCAAGAATGAAACAGTCCATGTCTCCAAGGACTTTCCATTCTACTGGAGGAAATTGCACGTACACAGACGTCATTATAAAATATACGCAAAGTATTGGGGCAGGGCATCAAAAGCTAGGGGGAATCGGGAAATAATTCAGTGGCATAAAAATACTGCTGGTCTCCCACCCTCAGTGTTCACAGCCCAGCCCTGAAGGTCAGCATCTCAGGACACAACAACCACTATGGAGATTCAGCCTGGCAACTGTTTCTGCAGAGGCTGCAGCCACGGCCACTGAAGTTCCAGAAAAAGAAATTCTCATTTTAAATTCTCAATTTAGCCCAAGTCCTGCTAAAAGGTTCAATATAAAAAACAGATATGAGTGGATGTGATATTAAAGAAGCGTTAACAATCAGCCTTGCTTCTGGGTCCTAAGGAACGTGGGATCTTCCCATCTGACTTGCAGCTGAAACCTTCCATATTCATTGTCTTCCACATTAGAATGCAAGTTCTTGTCTTACTTTTTCATTTGCATCCCTAGCTTAGCAAACTGCTCTGCACATAGTATTTAATACATGTTTTTTCATTTATTCATTCATTCAAAGCTCAACTCAGATGTCACCTCCTCCATGAAGCCATCCTCCTTCACATTTCTCAAATATCTCACTTGGACTTCTCCTCTGCACTTATTTCACTCTTCTTTATATCATAGCTACTTGCATACTTACATCCTTCTCCCCGCCCCAGTTCTTTCCTGCAATCCTTCTTGAGATCAAGATTTATATTGGATCTATCTTTGCATCCCCAGCACCTGGCACAGTGTCTTACATGCAGTAGGTGCTTAATGAAAGTTGAATGACTCTCAGAGATCCATCAAAGCATATGAGCTCTAGGACCCCCCACTTTTAAAAGCAACCCAAAGCAGCAGGGAGAGGGAGTCATTACCACCAGGTGCTTCTCACCAACATTCAGCTTCGTTGCCTGTAAAAATAAAGCAGCTGGAATAGATCAGGGAATATTAACCTTTTGTTGGGTGAGGCAGGAAGATCCTGGACCCCTCTGGTAGTCTGGTGAAGTCTATGGACCCACAGGCAACTAGATGATGCAGTGGATAGAGTACTGGGCCTGGAGTCAGGAAGAACTGAGTTCAAATCCAGCCTCAAACACTTACTGGCTGGGTGACTCTGGACAAGTCATTTAACCTCTGTGTCAGTTTACTCTACTATAAAAGGGGATAATAACAAGTACATACCTCACAGGGTTGTTGTGAGGATCAAATGAGACAATATTTGTGAAGTGCCTGGCATATAATAGGTACTTATTCCCTTCCTTCTCAATAGTGTTTTTAAATACACAAAATAAAATGTCTAGAATTGCAAAGGAAACTGAATATATTGAAATAGTTAAAAAAAAAAGTTCACAAACCCCAGACTAAAAAGCCCTCTACTAGATTTAGCTCTAGATTTCAGCCTATGATCCTGTGAATATTGGCCGGAGAAAACCTGAAAAGCCTAGGGCTGAGTATTATCCTTCAGAAAGCAAAGAGTATGTGCCCAAGGACCCAGAAAAGGGGTGGGTAGGAAAGGGACCCTCCTGGCCCTGGTCACCATTTCCCAAAGGAGAAGCAGTAATGGGGGCTAGATTCCTGGGACACTACCTTATAGTCTGGCTTTCTGGGTTTCCGCACTTTGGCTCAGTGGAGAGGCTGACCCCACCTACCCTACCGTTCTCCCTTCTGGGCCCTCCCGCCACTCTGTCCATTTCTCTCTTATGCACAACACATTATACCCCATATCGTAGAAAGCTCAGTGACTAAGAAGAGTGAGGAGCACAGCTGGGAAAATCAGAGGAACCCAACCAGCCACGACCAATGAAAATCTCCTGTGAAGGCTGAAATTGTGACATACAACTGGGGCTTCTCCTTACTTACCTAAAGGAAAAGAACGTAAAAACCAGGTAAAAAGCCCAGAGCCATTCATGGATGCTACGAAGAGGAGCAGGCAAGTTAGCCAAGCCAATAGAAAGAATTAAGGCAGGGAGGGATGGGAGGGCTAAAAAGTCAGACTGCCATCCCTGAGACCTGCTGGTCCTTTGACTTCTATGAAGCAGCCCCAGAACACTCTGCCCCAAGACGGTCACTCCCTACACTTAACGGCATTAATTAGTATTGCCTGTGCTGTTCATTTGGCAATAATCACCCCCTGCCTTGTGACACCTCCTATTCTGATTTGCCTTTTCTGGTTTGTACTATTGTTTAGCTTTTCATGGGTTTATATCTTATTTGCTTTCCTAGACTATGAGCTCCCAGAAGGCAAAGGTAGCACCCAGCAGTTGAGCACAGAGAAGACACTCAATGCCAACGATTTTGTTGATAGAACAATGAAGAGACTCCAGCATCCCTGAGCTGGGCCTAGAGCCTCCCTCACTTTTTCTGTAAAGCCAGGCTATCTATCAAGAGCAGGAAAGATAGAGTGCTCCTAGATCCCAGAGGGAGGATCAACACCAGGGGAGGGAGGGAAGAAAAAGATGGATTGAGCCACGAGTGGAAAGGGTAAGCAGAGAAGCAAAAGGTCTTTTTTAAATGATTTTTTAAATTGTTTGTTTTTCTTGGATTTAAAAAAAAACCCAAGTCAAAATTTAACATCTTAGGAAAAAAAAACACTTTTCAAAAAACATTTCCCCCTTCCCCAATAAATCAATGCTGAAACCTAGAAAAGTGGAGCAAGCAGTAAAAAAGCAAACAAAGACTGTTTTGCTGACTTTCACAAGGCTTGACTTAATCTGACTGTATTCTTCAGGTGTCATCCCATTTCTCTCCCTCCTTTGGAGGGCTACACCCATGTCCTCCTTTCTCCCAACTCCTTGCTTCTATCTTCCACTTCAATGGAAATACGTTTTCCAAGGTCACTGGCCAAACCTCACAGCCTTTCCTCAGTCCTCATTCTTGACTTCTCTGTAGAATGTTCTGCAGTTTACCAACCCCTTCCTCTCTCCCTGAAACTCCTTCCTCCCATTCCACTGATTTTTCATTAATTCTTCCTTTCCCTGTAAGATGCAATTATCACCTAGAGTTCAGTCTTTGGTCCCTTGCTCTTTTGCCTATACCCAGTGACTCTGAGAACTCATCATGCCTCTTGGTTTCAACTACTGCCTTAATGTTGAAGACCCCCCAGAGCCTATTCCAGAATTAAGCTCCAATCCCTCATATCCAACTCAGAAGGAGAGGATAGCACTTTAGGGCTTTTAAGGGATGTCCTACTTGGCCCCAAAGGGCAAAGTGAAGGTCGATGGGCAGACCTTCCAAAGAGACATTGTTCAATTTGATGTTAGGGAAAACTTCCCAACAGTTACAGCTGCCACAAAATGGAATGGGCCACCTTAGAAAAAAGGGTTGTTTTTAATGCCATCAAGAAAAAGGTAGGTGACTATTTGACAGGGATGTTAAAGAATTCTTTTTCAGGTAAGGGATGGACTACATGATCACTGAGATTATCTTCAACTTAAATTCTGCTGTTTCCACTTGAATATTTCAACCAACGTGTGTAAAACTGAACTCAGTATTTTCACTCTAAACTAGGTTCTCTTCCCAACTGCAACATTCTGTCAATGGCACCACCAGTCTACCAACTGTCAAACCTTGCCATAGGCTCTGACTTTTCCCTCTCCTTAATATTCCACTTTGGATCAGTCAACTAGTCTCGTTGATTCTCCTTCAATATACCTTTCTTCTCTGTCATTTTCTCTCTACCTCCACTGACACCAGTCTTCTCCTTTATAAGGACATACATAGCTGGATGTCACTCTAAATTATTTCTGGGTGATTTTTCTGAATCCTTTTTTTCTCATCTCCAGTCCATCTGACATTCTACTCCAGATCAATTTTCTTAAAACACTATTTACACAGCATATCATTCTCTTAGTAAAAAAAAAAATCACAATGGTACAGTTTTCTATTCGACCAAATCTAAATTCCTCACTTTGGCATTCAAGGCCTTCATCAATTGGCCTCAACTTAGCTAGGTAGAAAAGTGGATCACATGCTGGACTTGGAGTCAGGAAGACCTGAGTTCAAATCTGCCTTAGACATTTACTATCTATGTGACCTTGGGCAAGTCATTTAACATCTCTGAGCCTCAGTTTCCTCATTTGTAAAATGGGGATAATAATAGCACCTACCTCCAAGGTTATTGTGACAACATGAGATAACATTTGGTACAGTATACGTGCTAGTTATTATTACTAATCAGCCTTCTTTCTCACTGCTCGTCAGCAAAGATCCTTTCTTCCTGCCAGGACAATCTCTTCTCAGGCAGCATGCATGCCAGCCTAATTCTTACCTTCATATTTTTTTTATCATCTATCCCCTCTGCAAGGGAATGTATTCTTATCTCCTTTCTCTCTGCCTATTCAAAGTGTTCCCACTCTTCCAAGGGAAGTTTAAAAGCCACCTTTTCCACAAAGTCCTCCTTGGCTACCACAGGCCACATAGCTCTCTTTCTCTGAACTCACATAGCCCCTGTAGCCTAATTCAGAACTTGACAGAAATCTACTTATGGGGTTGGTTTTTTTAACTATTGTTTTGGGCATTTCTGTTTTATCTCCTTGATCATTTACTTAGCTCTTTCAAATTGAGCATCCTGACTCCTGTTTGTTTTCAGATGATAGATTAGGAGCTGGAAGGTGCCTTAGAAGACCATCCAAGGGGCAGCTAGGTGGCGCAGTGGATAGCACACCAGCCCTGGATTCAGGAGGACCTGAGTTCAAATGTGACCTCAGACACATAACACTTACTAGCTGTGTGACCCTGGGCAAGTCACTTAACCCCACTGCCTAACCAAAAAAAAAAAAAGAAGAAGAAGAAGAGGAAGAAGACCATCCAGAACAACCTCCCTTCCCCACCCCCAGCCATCTTACAAAAGAAGAAATGAAGGCCTAGAGAGGTTAAGGGAGCTGGCAAAGCACAAAAAGATTATAAGTGAAAGATCTGGGATTTAAACCTGGGTCTTCTGTCTATGAATTCAGTTCTTTGCCATGGCACCAAGGAGGAGTTCACTGAATACTTGTTGACTTGAGCCAGATTCCTCAGACTAGTCTTGAGGGGCCCTGCCAACTAGACAGACGTAGTCTGACTGATAAAGTCCTATTACATATACACGGGCCACACTTTGCATTTCATTAAGATGAGGCTAAGTTAATATAACCACATCATCTAGGAAACAGGCCCTTAATTGAACAAGTTGTTATTCTTCACAACAGAATTATAAGCCAAACAAAAAAATTAATAAATCTGTGAATGGCTCTTCTTTCCCGGCTGCAGCTCTGACACATGCATTGATTGACTGATTGATTGATATACTCTCAGTCACAATATCTCAGCAGACAGGATGCAGCATCAACTTTCTCAGAGCCACGCTCATGTAGACAAGATGGGGTTCATGTATTCTTACATATGCCAGGCTTCTCTCTCATAGTTCTCAGTGTTTTGCTACATCTAAGAGCAGGGCAAATATCCAATCAAATCCAACTGCTGTTGTTGACTTGTTTTATGGTCATGTCTGACTCTTCGTGACCCCATTTGGGGTTTTCTTGGCAAAGATACTAGAGTAATTTGCCATTTCCTTCTCCAGCTCATTTTACAGAGGAGGAAACTGAGACAAACAGGGTTAAGTGACTTGCCCAGGGTCACACAGCCAGTTAAGTGTCTGAGGCCAGATTTAAATTCAGGGAGATGAGTCTTCCTGACTCCAGGCCCAGCGCTCTATCCACTGTGCCAGTTAGCTGCCCTAATCCAACTAGCACTGATTCAACAGCTATTATGTGCAGGGCACTGGGCTAGGTGCTAGAAATACAAACTCAAAACAAAAAAGTAAAATAAAAAATTTTAGCCCCACAAAATTATAAACCTCTGAAATTCTTTCCCTATTCAGCAAAATTAATTGTGTGAGGTTTTTTTTTCCACACTCCCTTTTCCTACTCAGTTTTACCTCCTATCCAAACCCACCCCACCAAATCTAACCAGAGATACTAAACTCGTTTCTCTGAAACAGCTGTCATAAGTCCCAAGCGCTCCCAGATGCCAAGACATGAGACAGTACCAGGATCCTCTGAAGATGAGTGAACTGGATCTAAATAGATCAGGGAAGGATAGCTGGAGAGAGTCACCCTCATCTACTGCCCATATCTACAAGTGCGGAAGCTGAAAAAAACTGGACCTAAAGGAAAGGACAACCAGAAGCTGGCTATAGTTGAGGACAAGCTACGTCTTCTGCTAGGAATATCTGGGCAAGAGAAATTGTAGCGAGTAGGATCTAGAATTTCTTTTTTTAATGAATGTCTGAAATGATATGTTTCCCAACTCAGTTCCAGAGTATATCATGTGGAACAAAAAAAAAAATCCCAACCATGTGTGTCCACACAAGTATACTTACAAGTGAAGTCATAACTAGGGAGGGGAGGCCAAGGCTTTCTCCCAAGTGCCAACTCAGACATCCACTTGCTTTATGCCTCACCAGTCAAGGTCTATCAGCCAGCCTCCCCATAGGGGTAGGGAGGAAGGTTAGCCATGGAAGAGGGAGAGGAAAAAAAGAAGAGGAAAAGGGAGCAGGATTACGAACCAGCTGAGGAATAAGGAAGGCAATGACAGGTCATTCCCTCTTCTCGCAAGACTACATCTTCAATCTGTCCTTTGTGCACTAATGCTCCCTATCCTGTCCTTTGAGCAAGTCTCAGCTCTCCACTTCTCCCAGGTGTACTCTGTGCACCACCAGAAGCCCCCAAAATTGTTTTTTCTAGTTGTTTATATGATGCACATATAGAGAAAGGTATAATTTAAGTATATCCAGTAATATTCTCCCTCAGGTATTTTTAGTTCTAATGTAGTACACAGGCTTGGTGGATACCAAATAAAACTCTCCCCTCCCTAAATTTTTGTTTTTCTTAGACAAAGTATTCTCAAGGCAACTAATACCTCAATTATCTGCAATAATGGAAGGGAGCAGGGAACTAGGCAGTCCAAAGTAACAAAGAACCAATTACTACTTGCTTTTAATCAATGAAGTATTTGAGGATCCTGTGGTATGCCGTCCTAAGCAGAAAATAATCAGCAAATAGTAATTGAAGAGAAGAGTAGGCTTGTCTTTCTTTGGAAAATTTTGCAGTTCTTTTAATGACCCAGAGCTTCTCTAAAAACAAAGGTTCATCTTTGTAATACCAACAGTCTTCTGCTGATGAAGTATGGCTGTGAGTCATGAAATACCACAGTCTCTGAAGAACTTAATTTGAGGATCACCCAAGGGCAAGAAGAGGCACATGGCGGGTAAAATCAAGCTGCAACAAATTAGAAAAGAGGGATTATGGAGGAGAATGGGCATTAAGAATGTCATCCAAGAAACATAGAGTAGGGGGGGGAATGGGCCAGTGATACAGTAAGAGCAAACAGCCTACAGACAGATCAAGTGGTCTCTGCTGGCACCCCTACAATGTCAAGAGAACTAGAGGGAAGTCCCTAGAATGTTAAGTGCACCCTCTGTTGGATTTACGAAAGGGCATGGACAGGAGTCACATAGGAGAGGCAAGTATGAATACAGTAGATAGGTTGTGATCTCAGGAAAGAATACCCACATTGATGAAATGATCCAATGATATATAAGATGATAGATAATTAAGGAATAAATTGTGTGTAGTATAGAATCCAAGTGCCTTAAGTAAGAGTTCCAAAAAGGGAAAGATCAGTGTGTATTGGAGTAGGTCCAGAGGATATCGTGAAGGAGGTGGAACCTGGATAGATGAGAGGGGAAGGAACTTAGATAAGGGGAACACAGAACAACGGCATAATTTAAGTAAGAGTAATATGGCTATTTTTAGAGAGTATTGATCCTCCTATTCCTGCTTAGCTCAAGCCAGTATTAAAATTAATCAGCTGAGGAAACTGCAACAGGGAAGAGCTGAACCAATTGTGATGTATGAATAAGATAGAATATGATAGCATCATAAAAATTGAGAAATTCAGGAAAACATGGGAAGAGTTATATGAACTGCTACAGAGTGAAGTAAACAGAACCAGGAGTACCATGGCACAATGATAGAAATGAAGACAACACTACAATACAACAGGACACAAACCAAGTACAACGATCAACACTGACACCACTTAACAAATGTCGGAACATACTATCTTCCTCTCAGTAGAGAGGTGGTGGATCGTAGGTAGAGAATGTTAGGTACTCTGTCAGTATTGGCCAGTTTTGCTTAACTGTTTTGTTTTTCTGTTATAAGACAGTGTACAATGGGAGAGAATTATATGGCATGAAAGTAAAAATGCATTCACAAAACATTTTACATTTTTTAATCAAATGAATTGGCATTTCTCAGGCAAACAGTCACCAAACAGAGAAACTACTCAGGATTAAAAATTGCATCAATAGTACAGAAAGTGGATGGTCTATGAACAGTTAATTGAGGGCTGTCTATATTTACACTAAAACATGAAGCCATTATGGATTGGCACTGGCTAGAACTCCTATTTAGGCAAGGAGAAGAGAGGAGGGTGATTCTCACAGGCCCAGTCTGTTTACACTGGGAATCCTATACCTACAGTCAGAGAAATGTGGTTGACAACCTTTCAGGTTCACCCCATCTCTCTCATTCTGGTACGGTATAAACTTTCTTGTGGTTATCTCTCATAGGCCAGAAATAGAAATGCACTGAATGCTTCAGTGAATATTTTGATATTCATAAGCCCTTTCTTTCTATCTTTGATCTCCATGGGGTATATGGCAACAGTAAAATCTCTCAATCAATGGTTATAGACATCTGTCACCTTTTTTTTCCAAACATAATTCTAAATCGCTTTTCAAATTGATTGGACCAATGGATTGCTCTACCGGCAGTGTATCAGTGTGCCTGCCATCTCACATCCCCTCAGACGTGATTTATATCCTTCATCATCTTTGCCAATCAGCCCTTCAATTGGTGGACAAGGAAACTCCTGGCCATCAATGTTAAGTGACTTGTCCAAGTTCACGTAGGTATTATGTGATAGAGTGAGGATTAAAACTTGGGCTCTGTGACTCCAAATCCAGAGCTCTTGCCACCCCTACCAGATTGCCTCATCATTAGGCTTAACACCAAAGGTGATTACATTTTTTTATGGATCAAAGTTTTAGGCCCTTCAGAATATTTAATCTTGGATCTCGCTAGAGGAAGACTCTCTGTAGAGGGTCTGAAATATGACTAGGAATTTGACAGCTGGGTATCCCCTGATCCACTCACTCACTCACTTACATGATGTTGGACAGCTTGCTTGATTTCTCCATGGTACATTTTCCTTTCCTTAGGGAATGGAAATACTTGCTACCATCCTCATGATGGATGCCACAGCTGTCTACAGAGTCCCTATACAAGAATGATTCCAGATGGAAAGTCTCAAAGCATGGATTCGCCTTGGGACAGGCAGGTAGGTCAGCCTAGAATCCTAGAATCCAGCATTGGAAAATACCTCTGAGGTCACCTTAGTCCAGTGCTTCTTAAACGGTGGGTTGTCACTTCGAAAAATTTGGCAACAGTAAAAGTTTTCTGAACACGACCAAAAATTAATTAAAAATCAAATGCATAATGAATCCAAGGTGTTTCTGGCAGCACTTGCCCGTGCTGCATCATGCAACTTCACTGCAGCCCTCATTCTGAACACAAAGCATGCCCACTTTTCACTGCGCATACCCTCAGGCCACGCAATACCAACTAAAGCTGCTGAAATGTGAAAAGAGATCTGCAAAAAGAGGTCAAGGGTGGAAAAAGTTTAAGAAGCCCTGAGTCTAGTCCAACCTGCACCTGAGCAGGGACCCCATTCAACCCATCCCTAATAAATGATCATCTAACTGCTTCACCGGAAGACCTCCAGTAACAAGAAACCCTCTCTCTACCTTCTAATTTTCAATTTTTGCAAAGGCATCCAGTATCATGAGGGCATCTCGGGATTCTAAGGAAAGAGACTTGATCATGCAGCTAACTCAAGACTTGATTCAACTCCACCTCCCTCAGCCTCTTCTACCCTCTGATTGGAGGGCTTGAGGGCAGAGTACTAAACTCCTTCCAATGCCTTCCTTTAGAGAGGGCAGAAACTGGACTCTCAGCTCACTCCACTTTGCGTCTGCTGCTCTGCCTGGTTTCAGCTCCACAGAATAATATGACCCCAGGCCAGGCACCCCCTGGTGTCCGGTTTTCTCCCCTTTCCTTCTTCCTTTTGTGTGTTATCTCCCCCTTTAGATTGTGAGCCCTTAAGGGCAGGGACTCAATTTTTATTAATTGTATCCTCAGTGCTTAGAACACTACCTGGTGCCTGATAAATGTTGACTGGATTAGAAATTAAAACCTTCTCCTTCTAGGGTTTCTGTGTTTTAAAATATTCTTTAAAGGCTCACATTTGCTAACACTTTGAGTTTTGCAAAGTGTTTTTTGTCACAACTCTATGATGTAGGGCTTGCAACTATTATTAGAGTTCTACAGATGAGGAAACTGAAGATCATAAAAGCTAATATTTATAATAAGTAAATGCTCATTGATTACCAATTTAATCCAATTAAACAAAGATGTACTGAATATCTACTATGTATAAGGAAGGCACGGTGCTAGGTGTTGGGGATATTGTTGTTGTTTGTCCTTCATTCTCAAAGAGGGACCATGACCTCAGGAAGGTGATGCCATGACTTGTAAATGAATTCGGTTTAAGTGAGGGAGAGCTATGAAAAGTCACCAGCCTCACTTTCTCCTCCAGAGTCATCTGGATCTAGTGGCAAGATATAGATTAGGAGGACTGGAGATGGCCCACTAGGGATAAAACCCCTAATCTTGAAGAGCATATAGTCCACTACAGAGATGGAATAAGTATACAAACAAGTAAACAAAAATTATATGCAAAGTAATTTCAAGAGGGAAAGAGTGCTAATTATTTGGGGGGAAACAAAATAACCTCAAGCATGACGTGACACAAGCTGTGCTTTGAAAAGTTGAGGCACAACTAGAAATTAAAGGGGTGCCCATCATTTGGGGAATTGCTAAACAAGTTATGGTATATGAATGTTCTGGAACATTATTGTGTCACAAGACATGATGAAAAGAACACTTTCAGAAAACCTGGGAAGACTTGTATGAACGGATGCAGAGTGAAGTAAGCAGAACCAGGAGAACCATTTACACAATAACAACATTGTAAAGATAATTTTGAAAGATTTAAGAACTGTGGTCAGTGCAAAGACCTGCCATGATTCCATGGGGCTGGTGATGATGCATGTCACTAACTTCCTGACAGTGGTGGTGGACTCAAGATGCAGAATGGAGCTTATATTTTTGAACATGGTCAATGTGGGAATTTGTTTTGCTTGACTACACAAACTTGTTTTTGTTTTCTTTTTTTTTTCCTATGGAGGGAAAGAAAATAAATGTTAACTGAAAAAAATAAAGAACTGAGACACAGAACAGGAGAGGTGAGTTTCCCTCAACCACATAGCTAGTGTCAGAAATGAAAATTAAATCTTCATAAAGAAACATACCCTGAGGAATCAAATTGAAATTTCCTGTCTGGATTTCGAAGGCTTAACAGAGGGTGTTCCCTCCTTCCCCTCCACACCCCAATCCAAAAACCCCAAAGCAATATTTAGTCATGACCATTATGTGTAAGCTTTCTTCCCTCTCATCCTTCATTCTAATGCTATAGGTGATACAATGAAGAATAAGATATATTCTCTTCACTCAAGGAGTTTCCAATCTAGTTGGGAAGAGAAGATATAAATATGTGAAAAGGTAGGTTATATCAGAGGGTGATAACAATTTAAAGCAATGATGTTTTTGATAGAAGTAATATTGCTAGACACACCATACCAAATAGTGGTCTAGAAAGGAAGATTTGCTCTAAGTCTTCAAGGAGAGGTGGGATTTGGATGCTACTTTCTTTCCCAAAGTCCAGAAAGTGAAAGTATTTTTCTCAATGCAACAACTCATGGTTATTCACATGCAGCTTGTCCACAACAAACGTTGAGTCCCAGGTCACCTTTCATTACTCAGAATACTTCTAGGTCCCCTGACACCATGATCATTTGTGTTCAAAACATTTAAGCTCATTTTAAACACTGCACTACAATATCTCCATAATGTACATCTGCTCCAAAATATCACAATTTATTCCAAATCCAAAAATGATGTTTTAGATTATCTGTCTTATCATTACCAGGATTTGGAAATTAGTGGTCCTGAATTCAAATGATATCTGTGCCACTTACTACATTTGTGACTCTCTGCAAGCTAACCTCTCTGGGCCTCAGTTTCCTCATTTCTAAAATGAAGGGATTAGCCTAAAGCATTGTCAGATTCAAATACAGTAGAGACAGCTCCCTGATGGCCACATATTGACTTAGAAAACCATACATGAACATTATCTGTATTATATTTTTATTTATTTTGTTAAACATTTCCTAATTACATTTTAATCTGGTTTAGGCCACACTACAGAGTTTGGGGGATTAGATGTATGCAGCCTGCAGACCTGAACTTGACACCTCTGGCCCAAAGGAGCTTCCTTTCCAGCTCCAAATATAAGCTCCTATGGCCAATAATGGAGAGGTGAGGTATGCAGATTTTTTTTCCTTCTTGGCCTCCTTTTCAGGTAGATGTCCAACTATTTCCTCCTAAGCCCTGTCACAGTGGTCTATTTTTTTTAACTGTATGTAGAAGTTTTACTCAACATAGTAATTGTTAAGCAAACAATTCAATTTGAAAAACAAATAATTGGCACATAATAACTATTGAACAATGAATAATAAAATAATGAAAAATATACCAAATGGTGATAAACCTGCCACTCTCCTAAACCCCAGTGCATACAGATATAAGACTGATCTAGACCCAGGACTCCAAGGGAGTAGACAGTTCAAGTTATCTCTCAAGCAGGCAAAGCCACAGAACAGACAATTCTCAAGAATATTGGACTCATACCTCTAGAGGACTGGTCATTAGACAACAGTGCTGAATCCTAGAGGAATGTTAGACCTGGGACTCACAAAACAAGGAATGCACTAGGGATTTGAGTGGACAGTTTGCATTCCTAAGTGACTAGACATGAACAGCGAAACAACCATCCTAACCTTGAAAAAGGGAAGGTGCTAGGAACCAGACAGTTGTTCAAGGAAGTAATTCAACGATGATTACAACAGAACATCCTCAACACATCTCCTAATTTGTGAAAAGTCAGTTCTGAGCAATCCTAGACAGAATGCTAGATTGGCCGGCCTGGTCTCCTCTCTCCTCCAATTCTACCCAGAAGAGGGACTTGGGAGTTTCCTTCTTTACTTATAATGAAGTTCTAACTTTAGGTGAAACATGGCTCTAAGTTTTCCTTGTTTAAACACGCATCACTTTTTTTCGCACATCGAAACTCAGTTCTACATTTGGCCTGCCCCTACTCCCCATGTAGGAGAGAAAAAACAATTTCACTTTTAGAGAGTGAACTACAAGAGGATGGCTGGGACAAAGTGTCCCAAATGATTTTTGTGTGAGTTTGGACCCCTCCCCCCCTTAGCTTCAGGGTGATGCCAAATACATTTCAGATTAGTGATAATGTCTTTGCCATCTCAGTCCCCCAAAGATGTTACCCCTCTTCCAAAACCCTTGCAAAATCCCACTCAGAAAAACAGCGCTAAATCCCACACATCCATCACCAAGCCAAGTGAGGAAGGGAGACAGATATGTAGGATCAGCTGTCAAAGTATGTATGTTTCTGTTTGGGGTTGTATCTAGGTCTTTGGGAGAGTTGGGAGGACAGAGTGAATGTACACAAGGACCAAACATTCTCTTGGCTTCCATGGACCAAGCACAGAACCAGAGTTCAGGCCTACTGCTTAGAGATGATCAGGCCTTACCCACAACTTTTTCTGTCCGTCCTCCACCTCTTTCCCCCACCCCCTTGCCTTCCTCCAGGCCCAAAGCCATGGCAACAGCACTGCCAGCGTCTCCAGCCAAAGACCAGTTGGCAAAGAACAGGGAAAAGTGCAGTGAAAGAAGGGGAGAGAGAAGGCCCCCTTGCCCTGGGCCAAGTGGTGCAGAGATGGTCCCTGGTATCCAGATCCCCAATCTGCTTGCTATTCCAAGATTGCTCACAGCTTCCCTATGGGTCTATGCCCCAAAAGAGAAGGGGGGGTAGTAATAGCCAGACCCTCCTATCTACAAGTCGACTGTCTCTCTCAGCAGAAGCACTGTAACCTCCTGTTGAAACACTGTGACTTGTCCCAAGACAGCCACTATGTGTCACCTAGAAAGGGTGCCCCACTCCACGTGAACCCAGAGATCCGGGATGTGCCACTTCCCTCCTGGGCACCCACAACACGGACAGCGCTGGGGGGTGGGGGGGAGGTTGCGTGTGGAGAGGAAGGTCCCCAGGAGCTGGGGGTCTGGTGGGAGGTGGAGGAGAGGGCGGTCAAGGGGCTGAAGGCTGCGCTGGAGCAGGACCAGAAGCCAGAGCGAGCGGGGAACGGTTACTCACAGCGAAGTCACGTCGGGAGGGATGGGCAGCTCGGGCCCAAGCCCCCGCAAGCCGCGGCCAGAGCAGTTGACGCTGCAGGCACCGCCGGGCCCCGGGGTGCAGTCGCAATCAAGGCCGCAGGGTTGGCAGCCAGGGTCTGGGGCGGCGGAGAGGCCCCCGATGCAGAGACCCAAGCAAAGGCAGAAAGCGAGTCGGGCGGGGGCGGGCGCGGGAGCAGGGGGCGGCCGGGGGCCGCCATGACCGTGCGGGGAGGGGGCTGCGAGCGGCGGCCCCTGTCCCCGCGGCATCGCTCAGTGCACCCTGCGCATGGCCCCGGCCTGGCCTGGCCCGGCCCGGCCCAGCCCGGCGGCCGCCACCCCGCAGCCGCAGCAGCAGCCGCGGCCGGAGCCAGAGCCGGAGCCGGAGCCAGGCCCGGCCGGAGCGCTCACGCTGGACTCCCGGGCTGCATGGGCGCGCGAAGGCCGGGAGCCGGGCGGCTGGGAGAGCGGAGTGGACAGACGGCGGCGGCAGCGACAGCAGCAGCGGCGGCGGGCTCGCGACCTTTCCCTTCCCGGCTCGGCTGCCGCCGTCGCCTGGGCCAGGCCGCGCTCGCTGTCCGTCCCCGGCCGCTTGCTGTGCAGTGCCGGGCCGGGGTCGCTAGGGCTCCTCCCTGAGCCGGGCCCGGAGGAGGGGACCTAGCCAAGCCTCCGCCTCCTGCCGCCGCAGCAGCCGCCGCCGCCGCCTCTCGGGCCAGCGTCGGCTCCGCGCCCAGCCGGGCCCACCCTCGCCGCCCAGGTTGACCCTGCTGTGCAGTTCAGGGGCCCGGACTCAGGCACGGGCCCTCCCTGCTTCCCGGGCTCCCACCGTGGGAAGTAAGGAGCTTATAGCCTTATCGCCCCTTCTCTTCTAGGGACTTGTGCTCAGGAACCTTGCCAAGCTACCCCAGTCCCCAAGAAAGAGACGCCTAGGGTAACTGCGCCCTCCTTTCTGGGCCAGAGAGATGCAGCCCCAGCTGGAATGAGGACCTAGGGCTCCGAAGGCAAGGATTGGCCCGAGGGCCCTTCTCCTACCTTGACCAAGAGAAGGGGTCGCTAAGCACAACTGCCCCTGGGCTCAGCGACCTCCACACCCTTCCTTGATTTCACCTGGACCCCAAATAAAATCAAAACCTCCTCTCCAGGAACCTCAAAAACCTTTCTTCTCCTTTGTCTGCACAGACTTCATATCCTCCTCTTACATCCCTTCATTTGAACAACATTTTAAAACACCTACTGCGCACCGTACCAGGCATCTAGAATAGAAAGACAAAAAATAAAATATTCCCTGCCCTCAAGGAGCTAAAGTTCTGGCTTCAGCAAACACAAGATTATATTTATAGTGCTTAGCCCTGCAACAAGTAATGTCTTGGAGGCAACTTGGTTCTGAAACTCTAGCTTCAAAATAGGTGGGTTCAAATCCTCGATTCCCCACTCACTACTTGTGTCAGAGACAAACACATATGAAATATTTAAATAGCAATACTCTAATAATGATAATAACTGGCATTTATATAGGGCTTTTAAAGATTGCAGAGGGCTAACTATACATTCTCATTTGAGCCTCATTTGGACCTTGCCAGTTAGGTCTCGATTAACTGCCAATAGTGTTGTGGGAGTTCAAAAAAGGGAGAGGTCAATAAAAGCTCCCTGAGGGAAGGTACAGATTAGTGTTTATCTTTGTATCACTCCCAATTCACTTGTTAGATAGAATAAATGGTGGATGAATTGTTGGCCTTTAGCTGTAGGGGATGTTTCGTAGGGAGATGGGAATGGAAAAGAAGGTCTAGATATGACAGACGTTTCAAAGGAAGAGTCACCAGTACCAGGTGACTACATGGGAAAGGAGGAGTTAAAGATGACACACTTAACTACATAAATAGTGTTATGCTGCTTCGTGTTTGAAAAAGAAAAAAAAGCAGAGAATCACGGAACTTCGGAGCTAGAAAGAACCTTCTAGAGATCATCTAATTCAATTCCATTTTACAAATGGTAAAACTGAGTCTCAGAAGAGGGTGAGTGACTAATTTAAGGACGGCCAACTAAACAATTTATGTAAATTAGCATTGTACACTGACACAGCAAAGATTTCTGGGATCAGTGTTAGATTGGGAAAAATGAACTAAGTGGCACGGGGAGCCTGGAGCAGGAAGAGGGGAGGCGGGAGAGGTAATCTTGTACAAGTACCTCATTTTACATAGGATTCAAACTGAGGCCCAAGGAAGTTCAGAAGACAGTTGCCCAGAAGTGGGATTCAAACTCAGGTTCTTTGACTCTAAATAAGATGTGTTTGGAACAGGACCTGTTCACGAGAAGAAGGACAAATGCTCATTTCCCACGGGCTAATCTTTATGTGTAGCTGGAATAATAGGCATAATTTAAAGGAAAGTTCTCTCTGCATTTTCTGAAATGCTAACCATGAGATAAACTTGATGAGACTATTTCCTCTTAACATCTAAATGAAGTTCTGGCCAGGCAAAAGGAATTGGTTGAGCATTAGAAGAATAAACACAACTATCTCTAGGGAGGTTTGAGACCTTGGGTCACACTCTGCTTTTCTCGTGTGTGTGTGTGTGTGTGTGTGTGTGTGTGTGTGTGTGTGTGTGTGTGTGTGTGAAATCCGATTAGAATGAATAGCAAAACATGCATAACCTATAATAAACTGCTTACTGTCTCAGACAGCAGAGAGGGAAGGAAAAGAGAAAATTTGGAACTCAAAAATTTTTTAAGTTTCCTTTAATAAATAGTGTTTTATTTTTTCCAATTACATGCAAAAATAATTTCCAACATTCATTTTTCACAAGATTCTGAGTTCCAAATTTTTCTCCCTTCTTCCCATTCCCCCCTCCCCAGGCAAGCAATCTGATATAGGTTATAGATGTACAATCATGTTAAACATATTTTGAAAATCAATATTTTGAAAAATGAGTGTTCAAAATTGTCTTTATATGTAATTGGAAAGAATAAAAAATTATTAAAAAGAAAAAAAGAATGAATAGCAAAGACATCCTTGAAAGAAAAAGGGCTACTGTGGCTGAGTATATATGTATATATATTTCATATATACATATATTTTTCATATATTATACATTTACATCTTAAAGCCACACTAAGGCTTTTTGAGAATACTCTGTATATGCCTTGGGCCGTTTTTCTTTCCTTTTTTTTTTTTGACACCAGCTAACTGAACAATCTCTTTTCTGCACATGTTGACTCATTGAGTCACTCAATACCAACAACTCAGACCAGCTCTCATCCCCATCACCAAACACCTTTCCTTGACTCTGGTTGGGGAGGGCAGGAAAAAGTTAAAAAAAAAAAAGAAAGAAAGAAAGAATGTGGGAGCATGAGACACTTTACATGGGATAGGTCTGGGTGTGGAACTTTGGGCAGCATGAGGGACCTCAGCCGAGAGGGTTGGCACAAAGGAGGGCAGCAGGGGCACTGAGAAATAGATAGGCACTCAGCTGAATTAAACTAGTCCTGCCCTCTTCAAAAAGGCGGAGAAGAACTGCCATTTAACTCTTGAGGTCACTCCATCCAACTGTGTTTTGTTACTCCAAGCAGACAAAGCCAAATAGGAGGAGGTTGAGTCAGTCACAATGAGCTGGCTTAGTGATAGTGCTGAGGGATGCCTCTTTCCTCATTCTTCTTGATATTCCTATCTATCCAGCCCAAATGCTTCCTCTTCTAGGAGGCCTTCTTTGATTTCACCAATGAGTAATGCCCTTCTCTCCACCTCAGCCATATACACACACACACACACACATACATATATATATATATATATATATATATATATACATAATGCTTTGATTGTACCTCTCATCTGTTCATATATATTTTATGTTATATTTTTTATATATTATATATTTATTCTCAAATCTATGAGTTCCATTTAAACTGTTTATCTTAACCAAAGCAGTAATTAAGATGGAGTTACTGGGATCTTGCTCCAGGGTGAGAAATTTAGAGGGTGCTGACAGCTTCTTCTCTACTCCCCCCATTCAGGGAGTAACCTCATCCCAAAACAAGTTTCCTCCTGACTAGTCTCATGCCCCTCCTTGGTAGTGGCTTGCAGCCTTATCCCAGAACATACTTCTTTCCCCTTCAACGACCTAGAAACTCCAGGGGGTGCTTCCTCCACTGTCCCTCCCCCAGCAATAGCATCTGAAGCCTTCTCTCTAGCAGTATCCAGCCCTTTAGCAGGGTAGAAACCTCATGGGTTCCTCCTCCTGCTACATGCTAAGTGAGCCTCCCACTACTCCCACTTAACCCAAGTGGGAAAATGTCAAGTTAGGGCTTTGATCTCACCCACTGGGTCTCTTTCTGGGGTGTCTTAGAGGTCTTCAGACTTTCAGGCTTGGCAGGAATACTTCTGTTCATTGTAATCTAATCAATGGAAACATGTTAGGGTTAAATACAACTTTTCACTAAAATAAAAGGACTCTCCCTCATTCAGTTGGAGAGATGGAAAACTATGGATATAGAATGTTACAGATGTTGTCAAATAGTTGACTTTCAGCTGGTTTTGGTTAACTTAAAAAAAATGTTGGTACAAGGTACAGGTAAAGGAGTAGGGGGAGGAACGTATTAATAATGGCTAGTATTTATAAAGTGCTTCAAGGTTCAAAAAGTGCTTTCCATAGATCATCTCATTTGAGCCTCATAACCAGGCTACAGAGCAGATGGTATTATTATTCCCACTTTACAGATGAGGAAAGTGAGGCTGAGGAACAAGCTGAGTGACTTGCCATGGATCATAAAGCTACTGTGTGAGGCAGGATTTGAACTCAAGTCTTCCTGACTCCAAGTACAATACTCTAGCCACTGCACACTCAACTGCCTCAGAAATAGATGCAGATCTTTCTGATTCTATGGCTGGCATCTTCTACTTCAAACTGCCTCTCAATTAATTCAACTAAATAAATATGTGCCCAGCACCTGCCACATGCAAGACATCCTGAGGTCTCTGTGTTAGCCTGAGTTGTTCTTAGTCAACTTTTGTTGACTCCTAGTGATCACTGCTTCCCTTTCTAATTACCCAGACACTATTTAATTCATTAATTTATTAATTTAATTCATTTAATTGTTCAGCTCCTACAATATTCCTTGAATGTAGTAGGTTAATACAGGTTTATAGGATTGAATTTTACAATTTTGCCACGCATGGACAGGAATGAGTGAATGATTGAATGAACAAATGAATGAAAAAAAAGTATTTATGACTTGCTTTCTATGAACACAAATACAAAAGAGAGATAGTCACTGCCCTAGAAGTTTGAATCCTCATAGAGAAGATACATATAAGAGAATGGGGGGAAGGGTATTTGAGCTTGGGAACAATGAGAAATCAAGCTCCTACTCCCCTACAGACACTTTTTGAAATTCAATACATTTGTCCATCTTCAGTCTTTTGGCCCTTCTCCTGCTCTCCTGGAATCCCTCAAATTCATGTGTTTCTGCAATCACATCTGTAAGTTCTTTCCTCTGGGCCTAAAGATTTGAACTCACTTAAAGCAACTGCTCTCTTGCTATCCCCTCACTTACCTTACCGTTCTAAAACTTTCTTAACCATGTTTATTTTATCCTTCCTAGTTGTTAAGTCATTCTTCTTGATAGAAAAAAGGAAAGCAAAGTAAAAGTTGAGTTAATTCACTTTTTTCTCTGTCATTTAACATTACACCAGCTACCTCAATCACTGGGGTCTAGCCCTTTTCACCTGAGGGCAATTGGACCTTTTTTTGTTGACCTTAGCATTCTTTACAAGCTTCAGCTCATTCTGAGCTGTAGCCTTCCCAACATTACCCTCACAGCTACTCACTCATCTTTGTCCTTTTATCTTTTGTACACATCTTTTTGAAATCTGAGCTTATCAAATACATTTAAGATGAAATTAGTAGATCTATGAAGAGCTCAGCTTAACTCATGCTCCATGACATATGCTCCAGCCAGAGCACATGGTGGGGAGAGGAAGGATAATTCCCAATAATATACTCTCCCCCCCAGTTAAATATATGCCATCCTCAGCGAATCAACTGGGGTTCATTTGGCACACTTGTCCATATTCCCAATTCTGGAAAAAATTTGGGGAAGTTGGGACGCTCAAACATTTAAGAGCCTCCCAAATGTCTTTCTCTAAGGAGTTTCAGTAAAGGGGTGGCTAGGTGGTGTAGTGGATAGAACACTGGCCCTGGAGTCAAGAGGACCTGAGTTCAAATCCAGCCTCAGACACTTGACACTTATTGGCTGTGTGACCCTGAGCAAGTCATTTAACCCTGATTCCCTCACAAAAACAAAACAAAAAAGTTTCAATGAAGTCCACATGGCACAGCAATGAACGGCCTCCTAAATGTCTTATAAAGTGTCTCAAGCAGGCTATTCAACACAGTTCTTGGGTAATCCCAAAATTAATATTGTCTTGTCAGGGCCTAGAGATTGCAATCATCACAAAATAAAGGATTATGCAAACTTAACAAACAAATAAAATTTTACAAATTTCATTGTGGGTTACTACCTGCTTAATATTCATTGTACTGTCCCAACCCAAGCAAATGAGAAGAAAAATAAAAATTACACTTGCAATTAAAAAAAACTAACAAAAGTGAAAAATAGAGAAGAGGAAAAAGGAAGAATCTCATATGAGCTCCTAGAACAAATGGAGGGGGGGGCTCTCCCAATAGAGATTAGGCACCTGGGGTAGACTGAAAATCACATCACTCTCAGTTGAGAGAATAGTGTTTGGGTGAACATTCCTCCATGGATCCTTGCAGTATGTAGGGCAAACCATGTATTTCCCAAATAGATTCTCTGCCAATGCATAGAATAATCCAGATAGAGGTCCAGATTGTTCCAAATTTCTCCAGGTGTTCCTGCAATACATAGAGCATGCCAGACACAAGACCAAAATCACCTGTGATGGGATAAGCAGGTTTATCTCAAAAAAAAAAAAAGCAAATTTACATGATCATTGAACCCACATAGAACTCCCCAAAATGGATTAGGCCCTCAAAGTTTATTGAAATCAGCTTCTCAAATCCCAGAGTTCAACAACTTAGCGGTACTGGATCCAGGGAACTGGGGAAACCTTCCCACTAAGGGACCCCAATTCTGGTCTCACATGTGGACCTTGTTCAGGCCCAGAGCAGCCTGACCTCTAAAGAGGTCAGGTTATTTTTCTTGTCATTTCTGACTCTTTATTCCCCCACTCCAGATCCCTGGAAAAAATCCACTATGAAAAGCTTAGGCTTATCTCACATCTAGGCTCTCCACAAAAAAGAATAAAACAACAGGAAACATAGATCACATATATGACAGCTATTTATTTTCTCCAAGCAAAAGAAATCCTTAAGCCACAAAGACTTCACAAAGACTTCAAATATGAAACAATAACCCATAAGTCTTACTATACTCTCCTGGGAGGTCAATACTTAAAACATGAAAACATGAGACATTTAGTAGGTTTGCTGAACAACTATTTCACCTTAACTTTGGCTTTGTAGTATCCAAAAAACTCTCTCAAGGTCCATGTCTTCTGGCCAGTCAACCCTGGGCTTGGACTCATCCTTCTTCTGCCAATAAGCTCCAACTGGAGCTCTCAAACTCTCAAATTGATGAAGGTTCCTCCAAGGCTGGAAACATCTATCTCAAGATTACTGTTTGGTCACCTATAACCAAAGAAAGAAAAACAAAATATAAAGCATCCAGGGCTTTGAAATCCTCACTCAAGCTTAAGCAGATGAGCAGATATAGGCAACCAGGTGATGCTGTAGATGGAGTCCTGGGGCTGAGATCAGGAAGACCTCAGCTCAAATCAGGCCTCAGATACTTTCTGGGTAAGCCACTTAACCTCTCTTTCTGCCTCAATTTCCTCACAAGTTGCTGTGAGGATCAGATTCAATAATATTTGTTAAGTGCTTACTCAGCACAGTGCCCAGCACATAGTAGACATTTTTAAAAATGCTTATTCCCTCCCTTTCCTCTGGGGGTCAGTGGATATAGGTAGCACTCGTTTCCACATCATGGCAAGTCCAAAGAGAGCCTTACAGCTTCTTCACACACAACACATGAACAAGAATAGAAGTTGTCTTTAAAATCCCCTGAGTAGGTGGCTCTTCCTGGTTCAGTGGCCAGTCCTCTTTTAATGCATCTCTCTCCCCTGCCCCCACTCCCCACATGGACCAAGGACAAAGGAATTTAGGGGTCATCTCAGTAACTTTAAATGGAATTTCTCTTTCTATCTCTTGCTGTTGGACTTTGTTGGTAATATATAGAAATGCCAATGATTTATGTGGGTTTGTTTTATTGCCTGCAACTTTTCTAAGGTTGTTTATTATTTCAAGTAGTTTTTTACTTGATTCTCTAAGTATATCAGCATGTCATCTGCAAAGTGATAGCTTTGTTTCTTCTTTGCTTATTCTAATACCTTCAGTTTCTTTTTCTTCTTATATTGCTAAAGCTAACATTTCCAGTACGATATTGAACAACAGTGGTGATAATGGGCATCCTTGTTTCACCGCCGATCTTATTGGAAATGCTTCTAGCTTGTCTTGGGGTCATCTCAAAACACCAAATCCTTCACTGATAAACCAGAGAACATGTGGCCCACTGAAATTGGCAAAGGGAACTCAGCCCCACAAATGCTTTATAGGGTAAACTCTAGCCAGAGTACATAGTGGGGGTGGGGGGGGGGTGAGGGCTGATCACTCCTATCATAAAAACTAAGCAATTTTTCACAAGTGTACATGGATCCTTCACAAAAACTGAATATCTAATTAGTCACAAAGAAGCTCGCAGTAAATAAAACAGGACAAACATTGAATATGCCACCTTTCAGTTAACAAGAACTTACATGATAAATATCACTAGCATATAAACTCCTTGAAGGGAAGGGCTGTTTTGATTTTGTATCCCTAGCATCTAGCATAATTCCTGGCACACTGTAGGTGCTTAATAAAGGTTTACTGAATTGAACCGAACAAAAACATAAAGGTACCAGATTGCCTCCTTGACCCTACCATTATCTAACATATTGTTTTATTTTAAAGTTCAAACTAGGAGGAATTTTAAAAGAAAATAATACTTTAAATAATGGTAGAGTCAAGAAGGCAATCTGTAAATACAAACTATTTAAAGGGCAACAAAACTGTAAACACAGTTCCTCCAAATAAAAAACATAGGGCAATAAAATTATGGGGAGA
The DNA here is from genome assembly GCF_003287225.1 of Phascolarctos cinereus. Lineage (NCBI taxonomy): Eukaryota > Metazoa > Chordata > Mammalia > Diprotodontia > Phascolarctidae > Phascolarctos > Phascolarctos cinereus. The sequence goes on along the minus strand of NW_027555847.1, from coordinate 128,280,863 downwards.
AGGGCAAGAAGACACCAGCTGCTGCCCTGGCATGTTGAGCCCTCATGAGTGCACCAGCCTCTCTTTGTCACTGGGGCTGCCTGCTCTGGGTACAAAAAGTAAGCAGAAATAGGGCTTCCCTACTGGTGTTGGAAGGCTGGGCAAATCACATGTTAGTTCTGTACTTAGGAGTAGGAGAGAGGGTAGAGGACAAGAGTGGAAGCCTTGAATGATGGAGCATCGTGGCTCCATCTGATGCCCTGGGGTGGATTTCCCTATGTATCTATAGCTTCTGGACAGTGTCTTCAGAAGCTTTTATTCCATATTCTTCCCCCAGTCACTGATGTTCTTGAGTTTATTAAAACACTAGACTGTATTTTCATTTCTAAATCTTACTTATCTTAGTTAGTCACTCAACAAACTTGTTATATGTCTGATACGTGCCAGGCATTGTACTGAGCACTGGGGATGCAAAGAAAGGCAAAAGACAGTCCCTGTTCTCAAGGAGCTCATTGTCTAATAGACTAATCTATTTCTTTAGTTGTTAATCTCAATAACAAGATATTTTGGTTATTATTTCAGTAGATCCCTGGCCTCTTTCCCAAGGAACAATCAATCACCAAGCATTTAATAAGTGCCTCCTATGTGCCAGGCACTATTCTAGCCCTGAAGATACAAGTACGACGAATTTTAAAATCCCTACTCCCAAGAAGCTTTCTTCTAATGGGGAAGACAAGAAGTGCAAAAGATAAGGAAAGGAAGTAGACTTGTGATGTCATTAGTATAGGAAATGCCCAGATGAGGAAATTCCCTTTACCAATGTAGGTTGGCACCTTCTCAGTAATTTGGAATCTTTTAGAGAGTTGACTAGATCACTGAGAGGTTAAATGACTTCCCTGGGGTTGCAGAGCCAGTATATACCAAGCTTTTAGGCAAAAGGTGGTACTTGAGCTTTGTCTGAAGGAAGAAATGGATTCTGTGAGGCAAAAGTGAGCAATAAGGGCATTCCATACATGGGGGACAAGCAATGCAAAGACATGAAGATGGGAGATGTAGTGCCATGTGTGAGGATAGAGAGAAGGGCAATTTGGCTGGATTGCAAACTGTGGGAATGGGATTGATGAATGATGAGGCTGGAGATATCAGTGCCAGCATGGAAAGGATTATAAAAGTCAAGTTTCTATTTTATCCTGGAAGCAATAGGAAACCAGTGGAGTTGTTTGAGTAGGGGAGTTACATGGTCGGATCTGCACTTAAGAATCACTCTGACTCCTGAAGAATGGTTCAGAATGGGGAGAGATGAGGTAGGGAAACCAAATAGGAAGCCATTGCAATAGTCTAGGCAAGAGATGAGGGCCTGAATTAAGGTAGTAGTTGTGTGAGTATGGAGAGGGGGATCATATGTGAGAGATTTTATGGAGGTAGAAATAAAAAGATTTGGCAATTAATTGGATGTGTAGAGTAAAGTAGAGTGAGGAGTCCAGGATCCAAAGTTACGAACCTGGGACACTAGAAGGATTGTGGTACCTTTAACAGACATAGGAAATTTGGGAGAAGGAAGGTTTTTGGGAAAAGGTAAAGATCTGTCTTTGACAGGTTGAGTTTGAGATCTCTGGGACTTCCAGTTTGAATGTCCAATAGGTAGTGTTCAAGAGGTAGTGAATGTAGACTGCTTTTCCTAAGTAATATGGACCTGAAACTCAAGGAAAAATTGGGATGGGGTATATAAATCTGTAAGTCATCTGCTTAGAGGTGATAGAAAAACCCACAGTACCTGATAAGGTTGACAAAGCACAGTAGAGAGACGAGGACCTGGGACAGAACCTATAATTAAGAAGCATGATACGGATGATGAGCCAACAAAGGAGATCAGGAAGATCAGTCAGACAGGTAGGGGAAAACCCAGAGAAAAAAAGAATATCCAGGATAAAGAGATTGTCAACAGTGGCAAATGCATCAGATAGGTTAAGAGGAGGACTGAAAAGGCCATGGGACCAGGTAATGAAGCAGTTGTTGGTAACTTTGGAGAGAGCACTCTCAGTGGAGTGAAGATGCCAGACGCCAGATTGCAAAGGATTGAGGCGTGAGAGGAGAGGATGTAGACCTAGTGAATATAGATGGCTTTTCTGAAAAGCCAAAAGCTTAGGAGGAGAAGAAAAGAGATCAAGGCTTTAGAGAGACTTATCAAGAGCTTAATAGGTAAAGAGGAATTATCTAATAAATGCTGTACACTGCTATACCAACCAACTAATTGAATACTTTCTAATCCTGATATAAAAAAGGAAATAGTTAACCACAACATAATAATTTATGTAAATATCTTGATGTATCTTTCAATAACAATAAATATTGGAACTTGCTGAGTAGGGTAGCACTCATTTGGATTAGGGCTGAATTTTATCAGTTGTATATTACCCCATTTTGACCTCAATTTAATACATTGGATTGAACACTGCCCTTTTGTTTGATTCACTAAATTAGAGAAATAAATTTTATTTCGCTCACCAAATTAGAAAATTAAATTTTTATTTCTCTTTTATTTGACTCAATAAATTAGATTAAACTGGTGCTAGAAATTGATATGGTAGGCATACTCATGATTAGCAACCAACAAAGAAGGGAAGGTTGACAGCAGATTGCTTACTCACAAAAGCATGAAACATATTCACGAAATACATACTGAAGTCATAATAATGGGTCTGTTTGGCATATCTAAGTACTGAATCAATCTCAGGTTGATCACACACACACACATTTGTGGAAAGAAAGGGAAAGTCCTATAGAATGGTCTCTAGTATTTTGGGTAGACTCCCATGGAGGTTTAATGGAAAGACATGGACAATAGTTAACATAGGACCGGAAAGGGCAGATAGGTTGCAATCTGCAATGCTGTAGGGAGTGCCCATATCAATGGACTCATGCTTCCATTCTATTTCGATTGTCTATTTTTATCTCTCATTTGACATTGCCTTATACATAGAAGTCACTCAATAAATTATTTGAATTGAATTGAAAAAAATAAAACTAGGTAAGGAAGTGAGAGAGAATGTCATATACAGGGAATAACAAGTACATTGATTTCCAGCAAGTTGGCTGGTAAGTTACTGTGCATGAGGGAGTATAATATAAAATCAGTTGAGAAAGATAGGTAGAAGCTAGGTCGTAGAAGGCTTTAAATTAGAAAAGTTTGCATTTTGTTCTAGCAGCAATAGGGAACCACTGAAATTTCTTAAGCAGAAGAATGACATAGTCAGATCTATTCTCTCTCTTTTTTAAAAAATTCTGAACTTCAGACACCAAACCAAACAAGCAACCCCATATACAAAGTAGAACCAAAAAAGAAGACATGTCATGAAACTGTGAGTCTCTATTACATACATCTAGTTTTTCCTTTTTATTCAAGTAAGTTTTAATTTAATTTTAATTTTTTCTCATTATTTTCCTTTAAATAATAAATAGAACATGCAGTTTTCCAGGTTATTTTGCTTATCTGTGTGTGTGTGTGTGTGTGGTGTGTGTGTGTGTGTGTGTGTGTGTGTGCGCACGCGCATGCGCTTTGTGGGTTTTTTCCCCCTGGACTTCCTTCTGATCTCTTCTGTGCTTTAAAAAAAAATATATTCAACGACCCTCTTTTCTTTTGACACCACCCTCCCCCCCTTCACAAATCTTGGTAATTTATTGGATTGGATATGTCTAATAAAGAGAAAATAAAGAGTCAATGGTGGAGATATGGGTAAGAAGGAAGAATGATAGTGCCCTAAACAAAACTAGAGATTGTTAGAAAGAGAGGTAGGTTTAGGAGGAAAAGGATCAAGGTCTGTTTTGGAGTACCAAGGGTTTTTTTGGCTAGGCAATGGGGTCAAGTGACTTGCCCAGGGTTACACAGCTAGTAAATGTGAAGTGTCTGAGGCCAGATTTGAACGCAGGTCCTCCTGACTCCAGGGCCAGTGCTCTGTCCACTGTGCCACCTAGCTGCCCCTGAAGTACTGAGCTTTGAGAAGCCAGTGGGACATTTGGTAGAGATATCCAGCAGGCAGACAGAATCAACTACGGAGCTTGGGGTAGCAGAGAAATGAGGGCTGCATTTGCTGATTTGAGAATCATCTGCATAGAAATGATAATTAATCCCGTGGGAGCTGATGAGATCACCTGGAGAGAGTAAAGAGAGAAAGGAGAAGAGGACCTAGGACAGAGCCCTGGGGTATACCCACACATGGGGGCCAGGATGTGATGATGATCCAGCAAAGGAGACTGACAAGGAGCCATGAGACAGATACCCATGCCTAGGCATAGCTACTTTTCTCTTCTTCCTATATTTAAGATCCTGTCTGATTCACTGCCAAACTGCTGCTCAGTCAGCCCATAAACTGCACATGTCCCCTGAGGCGCTGGTTAATTGACTTGTGATTAGGAAGTTGCCGGAGGGTGAAACAAGATCTGAGAATTCAGACTTCCAGTAGGGACAAGTATGTGAATAATAGAACAATATCAAGAGGACAGGAGGACAGTCTTAGCTCAGCTAGGGAGAGGTTGGTGGGTAGGTCATAGGGGTGGATAAAGCATCCAGATCCCTGCAAGGGTAAGAGTAGGGACTTAGACCCACCACCCACAGTCAATAAGCCACTTGCAATCTCCTAAAATTTATTTTGTGGTTCTTTGTCATCCCCCTTGCATCAATCGCCAGCATATGTAATTGTATTAATAAATCTTGGGAAGAAAAAGTGGTACAAAATAGCCTCCACTAAAGTCCTGCTCTGCTGCCTCCTGGTGGCCAAGGTAACCTTGACTCTAAGGCTCTAATAGAGAAGTCCAATGTCCAGCAAGTCCTACCAAGCTAGACATGTTCCCAGTAGGCATCCAGCGACAAATGGACAAGTTTAGGTCAAGTCAGAGAGGTTCATGGGCAGGTTGGGCACTAGGTGAGAAACATTGGTGTCAATGGAAAGGGTACCCACATCAGGAAAAAAAAATCAGACCTTTCAAAATATTTAAATGCAAGAGAAGCAGCCTAGGCAGATGAATAAAGGGCTGACCTTAAAATCGGGAAGATCAGGGTTCAAGACCTGCCTCTGACACTTATTAGATGTGTGATCCCAAGCAAATTGCCTAAACTCTTCCTGTCTCCAAGCTATTTTCTGAGCCAAGGGTTCTTAACTCAAGATCTATGAAATCCCACGGTGTCTATGAATAGATTTCATTGGGTCTATGAACCTGAATAGGAAAAAAATACATCTTCATTTTCAATAATCTCTAACTGAAGTTTGGTATTTTCTTCAATTATTTAAAAATATTATTGTGAGAAAGAGTCCGTAAATTTCACCAGACTGCCAATAGGGTCTCTGACCCCAAAAAGGTTAAGAACCTGTGCTGTAATAAATTACACAGCTGCCCAACCTCCATTGGAGAAAGTTTTTAGTGGGTGAGAGAAGTCTCCAACACTAATAAACTCACAGACTTGTAGAATTTCAGAGTTAGAAGAGACTTTGGTGAACATCTATCCCGAGCCAGAACTGAAAAAAAAAATCCCTTCTACAGCACACCAAACATATCCATCCTTTGCTTGAAAACCTCTGTTGATAGGGAAGGCATTGCATCCCTATAAAACTGATATTCCAGTAGAATTTCCTAATTAACATTTCAGTTTTAGGGGATCTTAATAATAGGCCTTCAACACATAGGCTTAACAAAAAAAGTAGGTAGAGGGGCAGCTAGGTGGCGAAGTGGATAGAGTACCTGCCCTGGAGTCAGGAGGACCTGAGTTCAAATCCAGACTTAGATACATAATACTAACTACCTATGTGACTTGGGGTAAGTCACTTAACCCCAATTGCCTTGCAAAAAAAAAAAAAGTAAGAATAGATGCAGGGGTGGGAAACCTGTCACCTGGAGGTTACCCCAGCTTCCTTGTGGCCTCCAGGCAGCAGGTTCCCCACCCCTGGTCATTAGTGCTTTAAATTTATAACAAATATGCAAGATAAGTTTTAAGGTCACTGGCCAAAAGGAAACTGTTGGCAGTCATTATTTCAGATTCATTTGTGTTTCCAGTGGTTATAAACTCAACTGGGGCCATGGCAGCCCCTTACCTGGGGTCCCAACTGCTCTCCTCTAATGCATTTCCTGTGTTTAAGAGATTACCAAAGAAAGGGTTCATCAGGCTTCAGCAGCATACCAAATCCATGTCATTTCTCTATCCCGGCAAGCTTTGAAGGCTTAGTCACACACTAATTACAGTGACTCAGCTCTGCCTCCTCATTAGGTCCCACAGGTACTATTCCCTGACTTTGAATTGCCAGGCTGCATTAGGGGCTTATTTAGAAACAAAGAAGGAGCAGCCCTTGGGAAATGATGAAGGTCAGGACTGTGCCCAAGAGGGTTTAGTAGAGATTAACATGAAAATGAGTTTCCATCTCTTGAGTAAACCAAAGAACCCACTATGTGCAATATAGGGTACTGGGGAAGATATTAAACTAAACAGGACAAGGTCCATGATCTTGAGAAGTTTATCATCTAGATGGAGAGACAAGTACATCGTGGAGATGACAAGTCCATATAATCTATTGACTTAACTGTATACAGAGCAGTTGGGAATGTTGGGGAAGATATGGTTAGATGATATAAGGTTAGATAAGATGTAGTCCTTTTCCTCATGGACTTTATAGTCTAGAGGGCAGAAATGAGGGAGTATTCACTATTTTATGGAACAGGGGTAAAGAAGGCAGTCCAGAAGCATTAAAATCCTGTTACGTGGAAACAGTCAATGTTGTGGGGGGGGGAAGGTGGGTTGTGGGAAGACAGGCACACATTCCACTATTGGTAGAAGAGTGAACTGATTCAATCATTATGGAAAACAATTTGCAATTATTTGAAAAAAGTTTACACTATTCAAATCCTTTGACCCAGAGATATATATAACCCCCAAAAGGTCAATGTTAGAAAGGTCCTATATATGCCAAACTATTCATAGTAGCACTTTTTTGTAGTAGCAAATAATTGCAAATGAGTGGATAATGGATAAATAAATTGTGATGTGTGGATGTTTTAGAATATTATCTCACCATGATGGGGAGAGAATGGGGTATAGTGGTTAAAAGATTGGCCTTAAAGTCCTGTCTCTGACACATACTAGCTGTGTGACCATAGATAAATCATTAAGCCTCTCAGTTTACCAGGCAGCTCTCTAAGAGGATCAATTAATTATAGACAAGGTGTTGATCTACTGCAACAGAGGGAGTCTCCATACCTGGAGTTCTTTAAACTAATGAAATTACAGGTTTGGATACCACTACCACCACCTTGACCCCCCCAAAAAAAGAAATGATGACTAGATAGGAGAAATTCAGGAGAACGTGGGAAACATTTATGAAATAATAAAAAGTGAAGAAAGCAAAACCAGAGGAACAATATACATAATTTTGTCAATAAAGTAAAGGCAAGATCCTTTACTGAAAGGGAGGAGTGGATCAGTAGTTTAGGAGGCATGAGGAAGGAAGAAAGACTTTGGAATAGACTCTGTGGGAAATGTGATAAAGAGTGAACCAATTTGTTTCCTCTTCCTGGTGGTTCCTCCTATTGGTTCTAATTCTTCCTTACAACATCACTAATGTGAAAATATGTTTAATAGCAATGTATATGTATAGCCTATATCAGATTGCATGCCATCTTGGAGAGGGAGGTGGGGAGGGAGGGGGAGAAAAATTTAAAACTCAAAAGCTTGTGGAAATGATTGTTAATAATTCAAAATAAATTAATTAAAAGTTTTTTAAAAAGAGTGAACCAGGGGCAAATAAAGACTACCATGTGGCAATGATGGCCTAATTCAGATTAGATAACACCTTTACAATAGACAATGGGGTGTAGTGGTTAGAGGACTGGCCTCATCAGGGCTGCATGACCATCTCCATCTGCATCTTGAGAGTAGGAGCAGAGAAGTAGGAGCATATACTGGGAATAGCACACAGGGTTTGTATTTGGCAAGGTATGAATAGTGGTAGAACAAGTGGATAAGATTTTGAAGGGTAGAGAACAGAGGTTCAAAGATAACAAAAATGGTTGAACTGGTCAACCAGAAGTCCAAGACTGTGAAGGAAGGAAAGAGAAGCCATATCAGAGGAGACAGACTAAGAGAACATGTAGATCTATGGAATATGAAGGTTGAAGTGAGGAAGTATAAGTTTAGGAACAATAAGGCAGAGAAATAAAAAGCTGTTATGATCAGAGAGAAGGATTTTGAGTTCAAGATCATAGGTGGCAGCATAGTTATGGGGCAAGATGGTAAGAGTTAAGATGGGATCATCCCTGCACATGTTTTTACATTGAGTAAAGATGTAGGTTATGATAATTGAGGCGGTTAATCAACTGTATGGCCAGGGTGTCAAGTAGACATCAGAATGTAAACTGAAGTCCCAAGTATGAGGGCAATGGTTGGGGCAGAGAAGAAGACTGTGAGCTAATGATAGAATTTGTCAAAGGAGAGAGAGTGACCTGGAAGTTGGCAGGTGACTTGAACAAGGATGTGACTATGACAAGGATCTGGGTCAGGTGACATAGAGGGATGGAATGAACTTCAAAGAACAGGAATGCTGAGTGATGGTGACAAAGGAATATTCTGGAAGTATATGTGAGAAGCAAAGAGTACACCTACTCCTTCTTCTGATCCATCATTTCAGGGGTATGAGAGGAGTAGCACCCAAGGAGATAGCATTTTCTGGAGTGATCTAGGTTTCTGTTCATACCAGAAGATGAACAAGTGTGAGGAAAATAGATGTAGGATAAATGGGAGTTTGTTGACAAGAGTGTGGGCATTCTAGAATGGAATAAAAAGGCAGGGAAAGACATGGACTGTGCATATTTTTCCATTTTTTGTGTGCTGCCTTTACTCTTTTGACTTTTGTTTTACTCTTTGATTAATCTTTAATTAATGAAGAGAAGTCTTCATTGAAGAAGTGGTATTTGACCTGGGTCTTGAAGAATCCGTAGGATTTTGACAGTTGGTAATGGAAAGGGGCAGGGCATTCTAGTCCTGAAAAATGACATATGTAAAGACAGGGAGGCATGAGACTGTTTGGAATGTGTGAGATGACAGGGAGTCCAGTTTGTACAGAACAAAGAATACATGTGTTCCTTGGAAAGTAGGAAATAAAGCTGGAAAAGTAGACTCAGATCATGACCTACTTTTGTTGGGGGGGGGCAAGGGAAGGGGGACCTTGAATACCAGGCAAAGGAGTTGGGATTTTTTTTCAGTAGACAATAGGGAGCCATTGGAGGGTTTTGAGCCCAGAAAAGAGCAGGCTTATCCATAAGGAAGATTAATCTTTTACTCTTTTACTCTTTTTTCATGATTCTCTTGTATCACTCTCATTTGAGCCCCCAATTTTTCTTCTGCCTCTCTGGTTTGATTTTTTTAAAGCCTTTTTTGAACTCTTCCAGGAGTTCTTTTTGAGTCTGATACCAATTCAATTTTCTCTTTGAGGCTTCACATATAGGTGTTTAGACATTGTTGTCCTCTTCTGAATTTATACTTTGCTCTTCCCTGTCACCATAGTAATTTACTAAGGTCAGGTTGTTTTTTTCTCATTTTTGCAGCCTATTTCATAACTTTTGATTTTATGTTAAAGTTGGGCTTTATTCTTTTGGTGGAGGAGGGACTGTCCCAAGCTTTTTGCATGGGGCCTCAGGGCCTTGCTACTGGCTTTCGTGGATGCTGCCTATGCTGGACTGCATTCCCCTTTTACCCCAGTGAGACAGACCTTTCCTGATAACCTCCTAAGTTGTCTTGGGCTGGAAAATTGTTTCACCCATCCTTCTGTTGGCTCTGCCACTCCAGAATTCATTTTAAGGCATAATTTTATAGTTGTTTGGGGGTGAATTTGGGAGAATTCAGGCAAGTTCCTGCCTTACTCCACCATCTTGGTTCCCCCT